>NC_137462.1:248856785-253656785 GCF_964235325.1 Thermobia domestica | reverse complement strand
TCCTGTAGTGGCCAAACGGTCAGTGATTGGTGGTTGTGCCCACTGAGACTTTTTCTCAGGATCACAATATCTACAACATATCACAGTTTCAGCCATTTTCATCTAAATCCAGAATATCACTATCTTCGGCTGCTTTCAAAAAAGTGATCCTGTAGTGGCCAAACAGTCAGTGATTGGTGGTTGTGCCCACTGAGACTTTTTCTCAGGATCACAATATCTACAACATATCACAGTTTCAGTCATTTTCATCGAAAACCAGAATATCACTATCTTCGGCTGCTTTCAAAAAGTGGTCCTGTAGTGCCCAAACGGTCAGTGATTGGTGGTTAGGTCCGTTAAGACTTTTTCTCAGGATCAAAATATCTACAACATATTATGGTTTTGGTCACTTTAACTGAACTCCAGAATATTGTTATTTTCAGCTGTTTTCAAAAATGTGGCCCTCTTGTGGCCAAACAGTCAGTAATTTTTGGTTGTGCCCATTGAGACTTTTTCTCAGGTACATAATATCTCCAACATAGCACTTTTTCAAGCAATCCCACCGAAATCGAATTTCCGTAATAATTGTGTGGGGTCCTTTGTCATTTCGAAGGGAGACATTGCCCCCTGAAACTCTTTTCTCACAAAAACGACAGAACCCGTAGTTCCTACTTTGAAGTCATCTTTGCATCGGAAGAGTTTCGTTTCTTTAATGTGGCTCCTTTAGTCAAAGGGACCCTTTGCCCCCTTAACCTATTTTCCGAAAGAAACAAAAAGAAAAAAATACCTGTGGATTTGTTTTGGTCTAGTATATATGTGCTAAGTTTGAAGAAAATCGGACCACGAGAAAGCCTTGTGAAGCTATCTCCTTTACACTTTCACTTTTTGGACTAAACGGGTTTTTGCCCCAAGGTCTTCCAATTTCCTTGAAATCGACGGCCAACTTTCGAAGTTAACCCATATGGGTTAGGTCAATTTATGGGGTTATCTTAAAAATGTTTATTTGAAGTATTTTTTTAAATGCTTGTTTGAGGTATTTTTTTAAAATAGTATTAGGTTAACAATAAGTTCATTAGCTTGGTGCAAATCTGAATACAATGCTATACAAAGTTAAATTTTCTTAACTATAATAAGGCTCTATTATAGTTAATATGGCTACTATATTAAGGCTTCTTAAATCAGTAAGGTAACAATATATATATATATATATATATATTTGACTTGAACGAAGGCATTTCTCGTTACTTAGCTCACGGAAATATCGCTAGCGCGAGTTAGAGAAGTCGAAACGTAGCGCTTCCGAGCGACTTACGTCATATCTCGATAGCCAGCTGATCCAGAATAAGCCCCCAGATCACACGTAAGATGTAGATCTACTTTTCATATAGCCTCGATTTTGATAGGGGCGCTTAACTTCAAATCAACTAACCAATTTAGTTTTTTTCCTTTTTCCTATATATTGGAGATTTTTGTAAGTTGCTTCCTGTGCTAATGTTAAATTATATACAGTAATATTCGTTAAAACTAGTAGTTTCTCTTGTGTGTTCGAATCCTTGATTTTGGTATACTTTAAGCTTGGTCAGTGCCTTAGTCTGTATTAAAATTTTCACGTTTTAGTTCAGCATCCTGATATTTCTTTTAATATTACCTTGAATCTCTTGTTTGGGAGTTGTGTTCTATATTTCACTCTCTTACAAAATATGTAGCAAGCCCACAACCAAAGGGGCTAGATATACTGGCCGCGAAATATCGTGTTCCTCCTTAACATAGGGATTTTTACTATAGGAAAATATAGATAGACCTTCAGTAAACATAGCCATTTTGCATCCATAACTTTTCCTATCTCCCCAATTTTTTGTGACCTGCTGCGGGCTGCTATATACCTATTCGACGAAGGACAACGTAAGCAATGTTTAGGAACGAAGTGTAAGTGAATACTGACAGTAGATACTTCGTTAGTTACTAATATTTGCACACTGTCAAATGTTTACTGATTACTAGTAGTAAAAACGTTCTATTTCAAAAGCTTCATTCTGTTTCCTACAGAGACAGAAGTTAATGGAAAGAGGAGAAAATAAGGCTCCAAAAATTGAAGATTTTTGGAATAGATTGAATAGCATTATCCAAGGAATATGTCGAAAACTCCTCTCAGGTCAAATAGTTTCTAACTTCAGTTGGGTCGGAAGGAAAGGAAAGGAATCTCTCATGAAGTTTTATCCCAATTTGAGTAAACTTTTAATTTGTAGGTAATAATTACTTTTGCTTCTACTTTGCGAAAAACAGAGCTTTAGAGAAAGCAATATAACCTCATTTCCCTCATTCCGTTTAATTTGCGACGGGATTTTGTTATACTTCTTCAATGGGCCAGCAGTCAATGACAAATATATTTATAATATAACTTGTGGAATTACATTGCACATAAAAATACAAATCTTAGTTGTTTAAAAGAAGACCTAGGCTTCTGAGAACATCATTTTTCAGATATCTCATAAGTTTCAAAATACATTTACAACAGATCAGATATTAGTTAGGTAAAAATGTCAAGTGGCGTAACTAGAATATTTTTTTCGGGGGGACGCATGGCCCCTTAGTTCTGAAAATTGGAAGAACCTTGTAGAAGGCCTTCATATAATGCTTTTATAATACCTTCTATGTTTCGCTTCCCCCGCCCTCACGACCACGTTTACAATAATAATAATAATAATAATAAAAATAATAATAATAATAATAGAAAATAATCCGTAAAGACTCCATAAAGAAGTCACGGTCAGTAGTTGGATCTCTGGATCTTTAATTTTAGTAGCAAACACCCACCAGCAAATACTCGAAATTAAATGAAATACTGTACTTTATCACGTATAAGTCGCGCTTTTTTTTCGGAATTTTGGATCCAAAAGGTGGTCGTATCTTATACAATGGTGTTTCTGTGCGGACTTGTTGTTGTGCTCATTGTGCACTCTTTTATTTACATCAGGTTACGTTTTCCAAGATATGGCTGCAAAAAGACATTCGTACAATGCTGAGTTCAAGTTAAAGTTATCGAATGAATAAAACTTAGTTCGAATTCTTAAGGTAAGCACCATAATTTTCATTTTTTTCTAAATTTCGAATCCGGAAATCATGGAGCTAATTTAACGTCCCACGATTATGCACCAAGGCTAAGTGTGATGGTGATGATGATAATGGGAATTATGGGAACTCGTGGAATGAAGAAAGTGAGAGGAAAAGGTAGAATTTTAAGAAAACCTGCACACACGGTGTTTGTCTCTTAAAAGGCTCACTTGGCGCGACCTCGGATCGACCCAGGATCCCCCGTACTACAGGCAAACGCTCTACCACTGAGCCACTGCGGCCCCCTAGCAAGTACTCGAGCTTTTTTCAATACGCATACAGTGATTATAAATTAACTCAGAAAATTTTGTGAATTAAGTTTCACACCATCAATAACTTTCACGGTTTTCTCTTTGCTACTCACACCTCTGGATTAAATACAATGACAAGAGTTAAAATTTTGTTCTTGTCAGTATTTCCACGCCCGCTCTGCAAATGTAACGATCTATCCTTATCAAGGGTTCACACCCTCGCCAGAACTAATTTTAATGTAGAAAGTAGAGAAAGAAATGGAACCAATTATATTGTTTGGAAAGAAGTCTATCAGGGTTGAATAGCAACAATTAAAATAAAAGTAACGGAAGATGTCGAATAGTCACTTTTGAGTGGATAATATGTTTGTCCTTGTACGTGGAAGTTCAACAATCGCTTAAGATTAGAACCTTAAGGATACCGCTTCTTCTTTCTGTTGTTTTTACAATATCTTAATACAGGAGTTTGCTCTGAGAATCTTAACTATTCAAACATTAATATTACATAATACTGGCTTTTCATATATATAAACAAGAAGAGCTTATTACGTCAATCATGTTAATTACTTGAAACAGTACAAAAATAGTTTAGATTGATGAAGCTATTCAACTAAAGAAGCGTATAGCGAAAGTTGAGAGGTCTCTATATTACCCACTATCAAAGCGGTCCAAAGTATGAAAAACTGTACTGCAGCAATAATTAATTTATTTTACTTGTAAAATGTTAACAGTAACTATGTAGGAAAAGGCACCAAACGTATATTGTGTCTATTGCACAAATGTAAAATGTATATAAAATCAATTCATATTTAATATTGACAACCCAGTCACTCAGTGCCTAATTGGGGATGCAATTTGAGTGATACTGAGCGCCTTCCACTCACCATCTAGAATGAGTGGGAATGATCTTATTTTCACGTGCGAGAGGTTTATTTAATCTTTCATATACCAACTGGGGATTAATACGAATAAGAAAACATTAACTTCATTCGATTAACAACAATTATATTTCTCATAGATAAAATTTATGACTGTAAGTGTTGTGATGTGTTAATTACGGACAATCGGAATATTTGCCAGACGAGTATCGCTTTGATAGAGTATTGAGCCTTTGAGCCCTGAATAGGAGTAACACATACCTGATGGTTTCTGATGATGCTCCAATGATGACCTAGGTGATGGATGTAGTTCCTCCAAGTTGATACTCCCAATTAGTGGTTGATGTAGACGAGAATTGAGTTAGGTATACTCCCAAATGCTAACGATGACTCGATGTTCTCCGTGGATAGAATAATGTATTCTATGATGACTGTCCTTTGACTGTCATTTGACTGTCCCGCTGTCTGTGACTAAACTCTCAAAGACTTGATCATGTAGACTACTAAGGACTAATTCTCGCTGATTCTAAAAGCTGTTCCAAGACTCTCGAAGACTGTGTCGAACTGACTGTCCCCTGCTGTCCCAAACTGACTGTCCCAACAACTGTCCCAAACTGACTGTCCCAACAACTGTCCCAAACTGACTGTCCTGAAGACCTCTCGTCTCCCAGTTTTGTTCAACCTGGTCCTACTCCTGTCGTCTGCTGGATGGCACGTGCGACCCCCTTTCACTTGGAAAAACAAATTCTTTCCATGTGTCAAGACTCAAAAACTGCAACTCTCGACACACTCTGATTTCTCGATTCTAAGCAATTTCCTCATATCCGTGAATGTGTGAAATGTTCAGTAAAGCTTACAATCTCTCTTTTCATAATGTACAGTATTTGGCCTATGCAAGAATTGACGCATTGTCTGCATTACCTTCCTGCATTGCCAGACTCTCAACGAAACATTTTACTTACATTCCATTTACATCATTACGCTGACTATTGAATAACAGTATTCCGCAGCTTGCATTATACTTAATTCGTAACAATTAATCACCTTAACCTTAATATTTTAAAAAACGCGATCCTTGCAACATAAACATTGATTAAAAATAAAATTAAAATTATACATAATTATTGACTTGAAAAAAGAATCCTGCCACCTGTCCCCCCCTTAAAATCTTGGTTGCTACGCAATCCAAGCTAGACCTCGTAAGAGGGCGTTATTATATTGAACTCCCTGTAGATATACAATATAAAAATGAATAATGAAACATAAATATGAACTTGAAAATGAGTAGGATATGTGTAAATATGTAGAATAATAATATAAACAATAATTGATTTTCCTTCACCTAAAACATTAACATTATAAATATATTTTTAACCTTTAATCATTTTCTTATTTAATAAAATTACATGAAGCAAAACTTCGAAATCTGTATTCACAAAAGTATAAGCTCACGACATCTAGTGAGCTGTTAGAGAATTATTTGATGATCATCACATTAACACAAGTACTCTGTGCAAAGTTATATATATATGTACATTTTTAGATACTCTGCATTGCTATATCTCCTCGCAATGAAGCTTTTAGGTGTCTTATTTCAGAAATTTTCCATTACTTTGGCTGTCCATACGTGCCAACTCACGCATTTATTGGCCGTATTATTAACGGTTGATGATTGTTCATTTCCATTGTCATGTACTTCAAAATCTAGAAAACAAAACTTTTTAACACATTATTAAAACATAGACACTGATATTATTATCGTAGCACTAAAAATATTGAAAATATAATCGTTTTATTTTCTTCATAAAAACTGAACACTGAAATTTTAATGTTGGGGAAATAAAATTTTGCTGTAGGGCATTTGCTACACTGCGATAGTTCCTGGCTAGCAACTGCTGCTTCAGCACAATTCAATCAAGGTTAAGATTATTTTCGCTCCAACAAATCTGTTTGCGCGTCGGTTTGGTTCGGTGAAAACTGGCTGTTAATACGCACTACGAAATTTTAGTTATTTTGGCAAAATATTGTGTTTTTACAACACAATGACATCACAAGTTGTTTCGGAGTTTTACTTCCCATGTCGAATGTCTAACGGGTATACCAAAATTGTTCCGTTTCGTGACATGTACATGCGTGATTTTATACACTCCACTAGTGTTACTCATATTTCAGAATTCGTGCTACCACTTGATTTTGCTATACTCAACTGGCTTTCATTTATTATTCAAATATGAAAATGTGGTGTGAAATATTATTAAGTGATAAATATAACTTAGTGAATATAAATAATTACTTAAAGGACATAAACAATGGATTATATAATGGACTACACGATGGATTAATATTTATGTTGGTAAGTACAAAAATTTTTACTTATTTAAAACACGGATATATGATTTAACACTATGTCTATCTACCTATATTTAACCTATAAATATTATTATTATTCCTAACGCTCGATAACTGTATACAAAAATTGATTGAGATTCAGGGAAATTGATGGAACTCACATTTCCTTGAGATCCGACGAGGCCTTGATTGTTAAAAACGGCTGCCTGCCTAGTCGTCCATCCCAATCATAATTTGACTACAGCTAACACATTTACTATTAATCTATCTACATGTTCATAAAATCTGACTGTTTTAAAATTTTCTAAAATTTCGATTCTTCTCTATACTCAAATTAATTTAATAAAACTTTCGTGACGTTGTTTTTTCTTCCAATTTGTAGACGTAACCGTTGATCTATTTCGATAGATTTATAATCATAGACTTCGTATTTATTTATTATTATTTATTTATTCGGTTATTGATTAACTACTTCGTCCTGGGTGGCCATTCCCACAACAATATCATTAGGTCAAAAATATTTATTATTATTTCATTATTAATTATTACATTATTACTCATGTATTCATTTATTAGATTTATTTATTTATTTATTGAACAATTTCAAAGATACAGCATAACTTTGCCATTTTACACAGGGACATGCTAACAAAAGAAAGAAAAAAACAAGACAACAATAACAACAACATAGAAAAAAAGAGTGTAAAAGTAAAACTATTCCGTCAAAGCTCGTTTAATTGCTCTTTCAAACACTGGGTAGCTCGAAAAAATGTCCACATCAGTTGTTACTTGATTATAACTGTTTGGTATTCTATAAAAAAGAGACCTCTGTATAACAGCCAACCTAGGACGGGCAAGATGGAATAGGTGGGTATTCCGAGTGATGCGGAAAGGGACACGTAAGGATAGTTCCTGAAGTAATATTTCCGATCTTAAGTTTCCATTAACTATTTTATGTAGATATTTCAGGTCAGAGATAATTCTGCGTACTTCAGGGGTCTGAATATTAAGATGTCGCAAGATCTCCTTCTTAGATAATATTCGAAGTGCAGGAACGCGAAATCGGACTATAGCAATGAAGAAATTGAGAACAGAATCAAGTCTGGAGAGATGTGTAGGTGCTGCCATGGTCCATATGGGAGAGCAGTATTCGATCTTGGGCGCTATTAAAGTCTTATAAAAAGTTGCTAATGAAGAAACAGTGCGTAGTTCGGTGAATCGATAAAGAAGTCCCAACATGCGCATTGAATTCTTTAGTATTGAGGAGATGTGGTCAGAGAAGGTGAGTTTTGAATCAAAGATGACACCAAGATCGTTATGACTAGCAGAATGTGTGATAGGGGAATCGTTGATATGGTATGTGGAGGGAACAGGAGACTTTCTCAAAGTAATAGTAATACTGTCACATTTCTTACTGTTGAGTTTCAAGTGCCATATTTCACACCAGCCAGTAAGGTAATTTATGTCTTCCTATAGAGCAATTGTGTCATGGAGACACGATATTTCTCTGTATAACTTACAATCGTCAGCAAAAAGCAGAAGGCCACTAGGTTGTGCTGATAAGTGCGTGTAGAGATCATCCATATACAGGACAAACAGTAGAGGCCCAAGTACACTCCCCTGAGGCACCCCTGAGATCACGGGTTGGGGGTTAGAAGTCGCCCCTGAAAGAACAACTCTCTGTTTACGGTCCTTCAAGTAGCTTGTGATTAGAGAGAGAAATTTGCCATGTACATTAAATCTATTGGAGAGTTTATGAAGAAGATGAATGTGACTGACAGAATCAAAGGCCTTCGAGAGATCAAAGTATATAACATCTAATTGAGTATTGTTATTCATACATTTGACTGCACAGGAAATAAGAGTACTTAAGTTTGAGAGACTTGAGCTTTTCGGTAGAAAGCCGTGCTGAGAACTATGGATGTAAGGTGAGGTGAATTTAAGTAGCCTGTCTTTAATTATTTTTTCGCAGATAATTGATATTACAGAAAGAAGAGATATTGGCCTATAGGAGGATACATGATCTTTAAGTCCTGATTTATATATTGGGGTCACGTGAGCCAGTTTCCAACTGGTGGGATAATACCCTTCCTTGAAGCATCTATTGAATAAGATAGATAGAGGAACCGCAATAACTGAAGCAGTTTTGTTGAGAAAGAGAGGACTAATTTTATCAGGTCCAAGTGATCTATGGAGATAACGATAGCAAGAGAGCCAGAACTTCGCCCGGGGTGGTAGAGAGAATGGATAAGGTGTCGGAACAGATGGGGTGGAGAGGGGGAGATGGGTTGTAGAGGAAAGGGAAGTAAATGTTTTGCAGAAGTAGTTATTGAAGAGGTCTGGTTTTTGATCATCACTCGCTTCAGTATTTTCATCTTGAATTGTTGCCGGTATGCCCGGAGATTTTGTTCTAGATTACTATTCTCTATACTTATTATTATTCTTATATTACTATATTAAATTATTAACGTATTAAATTATTAAATAATGCCGACAGGGCCTATCTTGTGAGAAGGAATACCTCGAAGTGAGTATTATAACTGCTTCACTTGTCCAACTCGAAACGTACTTAACTTGTTCAGGGCTACTCTCTGTAGGAAAACAACATCTACTTGTCCCCGAAAACATTTTTCATTTCTATTCTCTTGCGCTTATTTCTTCTATATCATTTCCATATACTTATTATCTGAGTACTCTAGCGCTTAATATACATGTATTTCTATAACTATATTTCATTCGACGATGCATGCAATTTATCTTCTATATATATTCAATATTTATTAATACTCTTCTATTCTTATTTATTAATAATTCTTTATTTACTATTTACTATAACACTTGTCTTCTCCATATTCACATTTATTATTTATTTCTGTCTATGTTATCTATCTATATTTATGTATTTCTTACTCTATCGTATGTTTAATAGTTTACTTCTCTAGAGTCTATTTTTCCTACTAAAGTTTCCTTCTTCTCACTACACATATTCCAACCAGCAAACTCCTTTCCTCTTTCCTTCAAACCAATACAACTGAAACGATTAAAACTAGACTAACTTCTTATAATATAAACACCAGAATATCTAAATATTCTACTCTTTACTATTCTAGATGATTTCCTAACATCTATAACTATTCTGACTATCCTATTCCTATTCTCTAGGATATAGAATTATCTACACTAATTTAACATTAACTTAATTTTAATTAACACTAAGGGGTTTGCTAAAAATGAAGGATATCACCCAAAAAAATTTGCACTGCTTTGCGCGTGATGTACGAGTCAACACCTGTGTTTCTTTTCAACAATCACGGAAGACTTATGTGACTTGATAAATAAAATATTCTCATCGAAGGTTGGTAATCGCCCAATTCAACTCGAAGAGAATGGGATTTCCTTCCTAATTAGAGTTTCCCCTAATGAAAGGTTCGCCTAATTTTCATGTTTCTAATTTTAACTTACATGTCTAGCTTACATCTATTTCAATTGCATCATTCATTTTTCTTGTTGTTTTTTTTCATTCTTGCCTTCTTACATCTACTATTCCTAATACAAAACTAATGACAAAATCATTCATATATTCATTTTCTTTTTTTTCTCCATAGTCTTTCCTAATTTTAATCTATTCATTACGTCACTAACTTAAACACTATATGCCTTAGAGACATAGTTCATTAAAATAAATAGATAGTCAGATTTCTATTCACATTAAACTTACATTCGCTAAATATTCTTATAACTTGCTTATTCCTATAGATATTCTAATAATATTACTAATCACCAACTAATAATCGTAATCAAAAATATGCACTAATACTATAACTTATATATATATATAATCCTCTAAATACTAATAATAATTCTATTTACAATATTCCACATTCTAATCATATTTATTTTACCAACCACGGTGTCCTTTCTTTAAATAATCCTGCAAAAGCGGCTAAATCCAGCAAGGATTTATCGCTTGCAACAATAATCTAAGATTGTTTCTCTAATTGACCCAATGTAGATACAAAATCCGATATCTTAATAGCCTGAGTACAGTTGTACTTAACTCTAAACCTATCCAGCCATCTGTTTACAACGTCCTGGCTCGCATAATTGGAAAATAATGCACATATCTTATATCTGATTTTGTCCTCCTTAACTGCGAAAAACACAGCATTCCTTATAAGAGTATTTGTCTCAGATATTCCTGACAAAATTGATAAATAGTGTCGTAGAAAACCTAACTCTACTAACTCTTCCATATCGAAATTTCTCTGAGTAAACTCAATCAAATAATAATGCTTGTATGCATATCCTAGTACGTTACATCTAAATTCTTGTTCTTTCGTTTCATTGTACGTTCGACTGTACTCGGAAAAATGTTTAAGTACACCTAAATCTAAGCAGTAGTATCTAGACTTAGAAAATATTGAGACTGGTTTCCCATTGTCTCTCATTACCGGGTAGTGTTGTCTATGGTTATTACTTAAAGAGAGCATATTGCTCTGCCTTAATAATAATCTAAATTCTGCACTATTACTCTTTATTATTATGACTGGAATAGTACATGCTCATTCCACTGTTATACGTTTCTGTGTTTGTCGCTGTATTCGTGTCCTTGACGCAATCTATCTCATGCAAAAGACTTCGCTTAGCTTCGTAGCGGCTCGGAACCATTCGGCTTTCAACGCTCTCAGTGGTCCGTGCGCTTCTCTCACCCATCGGCTAAACCGATGCTTGTCTTGTTCTTACTATTCTTACACACTAATTTTCCTTTAATTAATATTCCTTCAATAATAATTTCACTATAACCTATACTCCCTATAACCATGTATAATATTATTCTCACTAAACTAAACTAAAATATATATATGCAATAAAATCAAACTATATTAAAATCTAAATATTATCACTTTAAATACGTAATTATTTTCATGAAGGATCGAACCTGAGTACCACAAGATCACGTACTCACTTTTGTTCATGCTTTTACTCATCCTAACCTTCAGAACGGTTTATAAGTATCACTTGGTATCACTTGTTATCACTTTTCCGTTACTGTGCGACAATTGATTATTCCATTTTATCTTTGTTAACATGCTTAAAACTAAATTGTGGGATGGGTTGGGTTTTAATTTTACTTACGCTTAAAATTACTATTTTAAATTCACTTTTTGACATAATGTAGCGTACTTCACCATAAATGGGTGGGTTGGGAGGGAATTAAATTTATTTTACTATTCACTGAGATCGCTACTAATTGGATTATAGGCAAAACCAGCAATCGCCACCATGGTATGTTAACCTATTAAGATCATTTACTGAGATCATAACAAACCAGCAATCTCCTACCATGACAACCCAGTCACTCAGTGCCTAATTGGGGATGCAATTTGAGTGATACTGAGCGCCTTCCACTCACCATCTAGAATGAGTGGGAATGATCTTATTTTCACGTGCGAGAGGTTTATTTAATCTTTCATATACCAACTGGGGATTAATACGAATAAGGAAACATTAACTTCATTCGATTAACAACAATTATATTTCTCATAGATAAAATTTATGACTGTAAGTGTTGTGATGTGTTAATTACGGACAATCGGAATATTTGCCAGACGATTATCGCTTTGATAGAGTATTGAGCCTTTGAGCCCTGAATAGGAGTAACACATACCTGATGGTTTCTGATGATGCTCCAATGATGACCTAGGTGATGGATGTAGTTCCTCCAAGTTGATACTCCCAATTAGTGGTTGATGTAGACGAGAATTGAGTTAGCTATACTCCCAAATGCTAACGATGACTCGATGTTCTCCGTGGATAGAATAATGTATTCTATGATGACTGTCCTTTGACTGTCATTTGACTGTCCCGCTGTCTTTGACTAAACTCTCAAAGACTTGATCATGTAGACTACTAAGGACTAATTCTCGCTTATTCTAAAAGCAGTTCCAAGACTCTCGAAGACTGTGTCGAACTGACTGTCCATTGCTGTCCCAAACTGACTGTCCACTGCTGTCCCAAACTGACTGTCTCAACAACGGTCCCAAACTGACTGTCCCAACAACTGTCCCAAACTGACTGTCCCAACAACTGTCCCAAACTGACTGTCCTGAAGACCTCTCGTCTCCCAGTTTTGTTCAACCTGGTCCTACTCCTGTCGTCTGCTGGATGGCACGTGCGACCCCCTTTCACTTGGAAAAACAAATTCTTTCCATGTGTCAAGACTCAAAAACTGCAACTCTCGACACACTCTGATTTCTCGATTCTAAGCAATTTCCTCATATCCGTGAATGTGTGAAATGTTCAGTAAAGCTTACAATCTCTCTTTTCATAATGTACAGTATTTGGCCTATGCAAGAATTGACGCATTGTCTGCATTACCTTCCTGCATTGCCAGACTCTCAACGAAACATTTTACTTACATTCCATTTACATCATTACGCTGACTATTGAATAACAGTATTCCGCAGCTTGCATTATACTTAATTCGTAACAATTAATCACCTTAACCTTAATATTTTAAAAAACGCGATCCTTGCAACATAAACATTGATTAAAAATAAAATTAAAATTATACATAATTATTGACTTGAAAAACGAATCCTGCCACAATATTGATGTATTTGTCTTTCACGTATGCAAACCTTTCACTAGAGTATCTTCGTAGTTCGTAATATGTATTATCACTTCTATTCTTTCCTTTAGATTTTTTAGTTTGTTTGCTGTAGTTTAACGTTCCTTGGTTATGCCTTGGTGGTTAAGAAGACTGGCACCTACTGATTGTAGTGGAATCCGTTCTTCGTTCAACTGTACCCCCACCGGGAATCGAACCCAGGACCTCACCTCCGGTGGTTGGAATTCCTGGTTCGATTCAAGCTCGCGCCGTGCTCGTGGGTTTTCTAGGGGTTCTCCCGTTTCCTCCCACTTTCTTCATTCCACCATTTCGCTCATCTCTCATCGTCGCTGTCTCCTTTAGCCTAACCGGCATAACTTTGGGAAGTTAAACTTAACCCATTTTGGACCAAATTATTATTTTTGTCATTTCTTTCACTTTAAGAAGTTAATTTAGTTTATTATTGCGTAAGTATCATAAAAATATAACATTTTGATTTTTCGTGCGCATCAGATGTGACTTACGCCCTGTCCTATAAGTAGGACACTGGTCCTTTCTGATATACTAGAGAGGACATATATTTAACTAATTGCATTCTATTGTTTTAGAGAAGTAATTCAAATTTTTATCGCTAAGTGCCTCAACGCATTGAGTGATAACAGCCAGTCTATCAAAGCATGATGTTTTCCTTTATATATATCTATATCTATATCTATATCTATCTATCTATCTATCTATATATATATATATATATATATATATATATATATATATATATGTGTGTGTGTGTGTGTGTGTGTGCGTTTTCAATTAAAGTTTATTTACGGAAATTATACAAAATACGATATATGATATATAACTAAACAAAACATACAAATACCAGTATTTAGAACACCCAACTGTTATGTTTGAAGTACAGATAATTGCTATTTTGTAATTTCGATCTACCTGTGCCAGTTTGTTACACGTGTTTGACTTTGATTCAAGGTTTATTTTTCTTTGCCTTCGTTGTATTTCACGAAGCACTTTCAAACACAATGTGACATTACACTTTTCACTCAAGTACGATGATTGTTTTGAAGTGCATTCATTATCATGGCATCTTTACGTCTTCCTTTCCATAATGAAGTAAACGCTTAGAGCGAATCGAACATCACTGAATACATTTGAACATGTGACTACCAAATTTGATATATATGGCAGAAATGTTGCTCCTAAATGTCAGAAAATCCACATTGGACTAAGTTGGTTTCGTAAACGTAATCATGAATGTACGATCATTATGTTAAGAATTCGTGTAAAAATCACCCGATACCATCTCTTGCCTCTTATATCAATTCTAATTTTTTGATCCAGCAAATCGAGATGGTCGCCACCTCCCTTGTGGTTATTGTAGGATGTTATAACGTGAGAATGCTCAATTCTAATATGTTCATCATGTAGTCGGCTCCATCTGTTCGTTCGCGAAACAGGATGTACGCTTTAAAATTTATGCCGATTACAACACGTCGATTGTCATGCCATATGGCAATGAGAACTTACCTCGTTGTCGAATCTGTTTTAATCTGAACTTCATATATATTTACTCAACTCTTTTGAATCAGTCAATAGATGTACTGAGACACATGATTGCTTTGCAGAATACGGGTTGTTCTGATTTCCAATTCACGAAGATGAATTAGCAGATCTCTACTTGCGAAGAAATTCTCAAATATTGAACATGACTTTTCGGATCAGCTGGTATATTGAGAACCACTGTGGAGTCTAAAGAAAAATATTCTCTATCGTTATGTATATTGTCGCTAGGACTCTCCTTTATCTTCATACCATTTCCATAGCAGAGATCAAATTTTTATAACAAGTTTTATAATCACACATAAGAAAATGATCATTCTTTATCCTCGCACCATACCGACCTGTTTGTCTCCGTTGTGTCACTGTTGAAAATACAATAGAATATCTCTGTATGTGATTTGTTTATAACATTTCTCTTTCAGTTAGCTCAAGTTTCTGTCAGTTTGTAAACCAACTTGAACAAGCTTTGTGTATGATGCGTCCATTTCTCTCCAAATTTGAACATTATTATAGAGCAATTTTCTTTCTCTTCCACTTGCTTCTCTACTGTAACTATACTAAAGCTTAGATATAATTACATTCAATTGACAAAAGCAAAGAATTGATGTTATCAAGCGTTGAACACTGAATGCTAAGCGTAAGAACTATAAAAAATCAAGGGCGTTGGTCTATCTATACATTCCCTTTTATTACTTGGTATTATATTGCTTTGGACCAGCGTCCTATTTATATGACACTAATGTTTCAATATCTATAGCACTTAAAGTTATAACAGAACTAAAATATTTTTCCTACATTCTGATTGCCTCATACCTATTGCTATCTAATACATAAAAACGAAATGCATTGTTTCCATTAAAAACAAAAAAATAACGTTACCCAAATCATACCCAAATAAATTAACTAACACTGGTAAATTTAAGCGTCCTTAGTTTTTACAGAGGGAAAGGAAAATATATATATATAAAAATACAGAGCATTAGGACAGGTCTTCAATTGCTCCCTGTAATAAGCAAAACTCGAAAACCTTATTCTTCTTTGTTATAAAAAATAAAATATCAAGTGTCCTAAAAATAGGACGCTGCCTCCAAATGGGTTAAAGCTTTCATTTCATTTTTCCGAACGCAGGGCCACGCGCACAGAAGGTTAGCGTGCTGGCCATTAGACAAAGAGGGTGTTTTATTCCATTCAGTGGTATTTGTGTTTTAACCAGTAAGTGTGTTACTTTTAGTACATTAATTTTCAAAAAAAGTTCTATTTTTGAGGTTCTAAATTTGTAAATTTATTTTGTTCACCGAGCAGCTTCTGTCGTGGAAAAGAGGATAGATATGGTGACGCAGGCATTTATAATTGATGTAGTTGGAAGGTAGCTATCTCAAGCTCTTTTTCGAGGAGAACAAAGCCCAAGGAAAATCAGCATGTAAGTATATATTTTGTTGCCTAAATTAATACGCAGAGAGGAAACATTTCGATTATAGGTAGTTACGTGTGTGATAAATTTAATACTTAGAACAATTCAATTACTAGTAAAAGGAAACATATGCTTAGAGTCGCGAGTGTTCTAAGCAACTCGTTACCAGCAATGTGGATTTCAGAGTATCCATGTAGCAGCGCTTATTCTGTTGAAGGTTCTGGCGTAGAAGTCTATTTTATTCAGAATCTCGGGAACATTCTGGAAGTGACTTCCACGA
Organism: Thermobia domestica; assembly: GCF_964235325.1. Classification (NCBI taxonomy): domain Eukaryota; kingdom Metazoa; phylum Arthropoda; class Insecta; order Zygentoma; family Lepismatidae; genus Thermobia; species Thermobia domestica. Next base: position 253,640,341 of record NC_137462.1, on the reverse strand, counting down.
AGTTCCTTCATCTTGACGAGATGTGGACCCGGTCGTACGATTCTCACTTGAAACATCATTCCAATAAGTAGTGTTTAAAGTCCCAGTTATGCGCCGACTACGGAAGACGGTGATGATGAAAAATGAATGAAGAAAGTGGGAGAGAACGGGAGAACCCCGAGAAAAAACCACGAATACGATATTTTTCCACCACAAAGCTCACCTGGCGTGAGATTTGAACAAACCAGGGACCCTGTACACTAGAGGTAAACGCTCTAGCACTGAGCCTCACTGCCTCTACATAATGAATTTATTTGTACTCTTCTTGTTTACAAACATAGACGAGAAGCTGACAAGTTGAAACTGCAAAAATGCAGTCTTCGTAGAGGTGTTTATGTATAGAACGAGGTATAGGGAGACAGTGATAATGAACGAAATGGAGGAATGAAAAGTGGGAGGCAACGAGAGAACACCGAGCGAACCCTCGCACATGGTCTTTGTCCACCTCACAGTTCACTAGTGCGAAGTGGGTTCAAACGAGGGGTTCCATTCATTATTATTTGTTTATACAAATAGGAAAGTATGCATATGTTATGGATTTTATAGCTTTTGGCAAAAGATTTTTCTAGTAAGAAAAGTGTTAAGTGCTGGCGCCATTTGCTTGAAAATTGAATACTCCATAAATTTCAACACAAGAGATGAGTGTCACAAATTAATAATTGAAAATGTGCAGTGACATTTACTCAACCGCAACACAATATATATGTGAAAAATTATTTTCACGTATTATTAGCATTGTTGTAGCCTCCCATTTTCTGTACTGCGAGTGTTCGCAATCCCAGCTTCTTTTCCCGGCTAATACAAAGATTTTGTGGTGTTAACTGAACGTTGTGAACAGTGATGAAAATTTTCCCGGAAAATTTTCCGATTCATAAAAACATACTCCACTTATTCCTACATCGTTGTATAGCCGTGATGTGAGGTGGAAAATTTTCTTCTATATTTTTCCGGAAAATTTTCCGTTCTTAACAAGTATCAATGATCAAGTAACAATTCCTCAGTATTCATAAATTGATTAAATTCATGTATAGAAGTGTTAAAAATTGAAAGATTGTTTAAAGAATCTGAAAATTTTCATGGCTCAGACAATTTTTGGTACTATGTAGGAACAAGGGAAACCATTTTTCATGAATCGAAGAATTGTCTGTCCTGCACAGTGATGAAAATTTTCCGGAAAATTTTGAAACGGAAAATTTTCCGATTCATAAAAACATCACTTATTCCTACATCGTTGTTTAGCGGTGATGTGAGGTGGAAAATTTTTTTCTATATTTTCCGGAAAATTTACCGTTCTTAACAAATATCGTGATCAAGTAACAATTCCTCAGTATTCATAAAATTGATTGAATTTATGTATAGAAATGTTAAAAATTGGAAAATTGTTTAAAGAATTGAAATTTTTCATGGCTCAGATAATTGTCAGTACTATGTAGGAACAAGTGAAACAATTTTTCATGAATCGAAGAATTGTCTGTCTTGTACAGCGATGAAAATTTTCCGAAAAATTTTCAAACGGAAAATTTTCCGATTCATAAAATCATCATTTATTCCTACATCGTTGTTTAGCCGTGATGTGAGGTGGAAAATTTTCTTCTATATTTTTCCGGAAAACTTTCCGTTCTTAACAAATATCAATGATCAAGTAACAGTTCTTAGTATTCATAAAATTGATTGAAATCATGTATAAAAATGTTAAAAAGTGAAAGATCGTTTACAGAATCTGAAAATTTTCATGGCTCACACAATTTTCAGTACTATGTAGGAACAAGTGAAACAAAGTTTCATAAATCGAAAGATTTTGTGTCTTGTATGGAAAAATTGAAGAACCTTTTATGAGTCAGAAAATTTTCATCATTTTGAAGCAAAAAATAAAACAACTTTTTGTGAATCGGAAAGTTTTATTGCTCTATAGAAACAAATGTAAGGAATTTTCATAGATCGGAAAATTTTCATCACGATGTAGAAACAAGTGAAAACACTTTTCATATTCCGGACAGTTTTGGATATTGTGTATAGTGATGTTAGGTGGAAAATTTTCTACTATATTTAACTGCACATTGAGATATACAATTCCTGTAGAGGAAAATTAGACAACGACAAATCATAATTTTCCAATTATATTTCGGGAACTAGAAAAATTTCTAATATTTCAAGTTGGGAAGTAAAAATTTACATAGTGTTTCTCTCTCTCTCTATTATATCTACTTATTTATAAATGTTGCAGAATGTAAATCTATAAAATCTATGAGAAAACCGTCTTATGCGTATTAAACTGACGAAATCTAATATTGTAAGTTGAAAGGTGGATTCTGAGGGAAGAACGCTTTGAAATTTTTGAAACATACTTGAAATCAAGAATCGTTAGATTTTCACTTCATGAACCTTTTTAAGACAATATTTACTACCAATAAATTTTATAGCTAAACAACGATATAGGAATAAGTGGAGTATGTTTTTATGAATCGAAAAACATTCATGACTTTTAATAATTTGAAATTTTAAATAATAGAATGGGATATTTGTACTCTACGAACTCATGTTCTCTGCATTTGGCATACACACACACAGAGAGAGAAAGAGAGAGAGAGAGAAAGAGAAGGAGAGAGAGAGAGAGGAGTTGAATTGAGTTTATTTTGAGTCAACGTCCCTTTCAGCAGCGAGACTATATAAGGCGGGACCAACTGATTAACGTGAAATCCGAACTACATGTGCTCCCGCTGGGAATCGAAGCCAGGTCTTCCATGCCAAATGCGCGTCTGCTAACAGTTTAGCAACGAAGGAGCTCGCAGATGAAAAAAGAGAAACACTGTGTAAAATTTTACTTCCCAACTTGAAATATTAGAAAATTTTCCGGTTCCCGAAAGCTAATTGGAAAATTATAATTTGTTGCTGACTAACCTGAATCTACAAAAAATCAATTTCGTAGCTGAATGTGCAGTTAAATATAGTGCAAAATTTTCCACCTAACATCACTATACATAATATCCAAAATTGTTCAGCTTATGAAAAGTTTTTTCCACTTGTTTCTATACATCGTGATGAAAATTTTCCGATCTATAAAAATTCCTTTCACTTGTTTCTACAGAGCAATAAAACTTTCTGATTCACAAAAAGTTGTTTTACTCTTCGCTTCAAAATGATGAAAATTTTCCGACTCATAAAAAGTTCAAATTTTCCATATAAGACAGAAAATATTTCGATTCATTAAAAATTGTTTAACTTGTTCTTACATAGTATTGAAAACTGTGTGAGCCATGAAAATTTTCAGAATCTTTAAACGATCTTTCCCTTTTTTACATTTCTGTACATGAATTAAAGTAATTTTATGATTACTGATGAATTGTTACTTGATTACTGATATTTTTTTAGAACGGAAAATTTTCCGGAAAAATATAGCGGAAAATTTTCCGCCTCACATCACTAGTTGTGAAGGAGATTGTAAATTACCGGCTTCTCGTACTATCGGCAAGGAATTTTCATAAATGGAAATTCCATATGATGATTACGTCCGTTTCACTGCAGCGGAGAAGTTGATTCAGCTGAGAGGCGGATAAAACCACATACCCGCAAACTCAGTGATGGACGAACAAACCAGCAATACTAAGTCCGGAATTTGAAGATTTAATTCCTTTCGGAATGTTTATGAAAGGGATCATAACTCAAAATATATTATTTTGATTTGTTGTTTCTTTTTTACGTCTTTGTGCAGCAAGGTTATGAAGAACGGATTATATTCATATTCTTATATATGAGCCACAACCTAAACTTGACTGTTGTGTACAATTAGGGTATGCATAGTCATTCATGTGATACGATTTCGGATCACACTGTCTTATTGTCCTTCCCTATACATTGTGTTATTTTCTTTAAGAAAAAACAATATGGATACAGGAGCAAACCTTTAGGCAGTGACTTTACTAATTTTTTTCAGATAGGATAATAGGTAAAATGACATCCCATATGTTGGAATAGGAAAAAGTACATTTTTTACAGCTTAGTTTCAGCATAGTAAAGTTTATTTAATTAATTTAATTTTCTTCTAATTTTGTATTTAGGCTAACAGAGAAAGAAACAGCAGAGGCACAACCTACTAATGAAGAAAATCCTCTTGATGACTTAAGTGATTTTATACGTACCAAGAAAAAATTTCAAATTATGATATAAAAAGAAAAATGTGTGAGAAAAATAATTAATAAGGATTAAGGCGGTCTCTAACCCTTGGAGCGACCTGAGATTCTCCCTATCTAAAAGCATGTAAAATTTGATCATGATTATTTCAGGAACTACTGTACTTAGAACATTGTAATTTTGAATGAGTGTTTTAATGACCAATTTCAAGAAAATGACTTAGCAATTTTATAGATATCCTGTTTTGTTTTGCAATTGATTTTCATCGATTAAATTTGACAATCATGCAATGAAACTCGTCGCTGCTAGCCCGAGCAGACACATTCTTTTCTCTCTCTCTCTCCCTCTCTCTCTTTTGGTCACGTTCATTGTAACTCAAGAAACATTTCAACGCTCTGCGCTATACGTCCGCTTTCCTGGTATACAGTTACTGTGCGATGCCGACACACCACGGTTGGTGGACAATGTCACCAAACTCAGTATGAGGACCCGAGCTCCTCCGTGGCAAAGCGGTTAGCGTACGCGCCTTTGGCGTGGGAGACCCGGGTTCGATTCCCGGCGGGAGCTCATGTGGTTCGGATTCCACGTTAATCAGTAGGTCCACGTCTCATATAGCCTCGCTGCTGAAAGGGACGCTAAACTAAAATCAATTCAACTCAGTATGAGGACCTATTTATGGCTGGTCGAGGGAAAGTTGGTGAGGGTAACAGATCTGTTGTTGCCGCATTTCCATTTTGTGTTATTTCTACATATACTTCTCAACACTTTTGTTCCATGCTTTTATGCTGTAGAATTCACCCACGCCAGTTATAGCTGTAGGTTTTGAGTTCACAAATGTGGTTCCTAAAACAATCGACTGAAAAAAAGTCAGGTATTTTTTTTTTTCATAAAACAGCTCAACTGAATTTTGTTTAGTTTTGCTGTGTGTTGTGAGGAGGTATGAGTTTGAAATACTAACATTGGGTCTTTGATACATTCTGTCGCCTTTTGTGGTGCTGTGATATTTTCTTCTTTTTTCTTTTTATTATTATGTATAATTCTGAGCGATTGTCTGCTTCCTTCAAGCATTGGATTGGTGCGATTGAAATGTCTATTGTCACTTTCAATGGCAGTAAAACCAAATAGAAAGTATAATTACTAATTAGTTATTCAAACTAGTCTGCGGTTGCAGCCACATACTTTGCGTTCTCTCTGCCAACAATTAGATTCCATCAATAAAACGTCTGAAATCTGCAGTGGCGGAAATTAGGCCCGTATAAACGAGGGGTCTGGGGACCTGCCAGCCCAAATTTTTACTGACCCTCCTAAAATGTTTACGGTATGCTTGCAAATGAACTATAATATAGTTGAATCGCCCCTCCTAATTTCTACCGGCCCCCCTACATTTTTGGACTGGCTACCTGCCTGGCAGAAACGTAGGGAGATCAGGCCTACCTTTCTCAGTAGCGACAATGTTATTGCTTACTAAAATGTTGAAAAACTTGTACAGGTCGGCTAAATACTTTTTTGCCAACAAACATTCAAATGCAATACAATCTTCTGATAACCCTAAAGTACCACTAGAAAAATATCAGTAGTTTTGAGTTGTCCACAAGAAAAATATAATATGTGTAAGCCATATATAAGAGTTTCGAACTATTAAACTAGCCTTCAGCTAGCTGGGAGCTTGTCGTCCCCAGAGGCCCATAATGGCTTGATCTACTATCTTGCACTTCATAGACCTGCAAGCATACCGAATTTCACTTCCAATATCAGGTTTCATGTCTCTGACCTTCCGAGATCCTGGGATACATCGAATTTCAGTTCAAGTACCAGGGGCTTCGCTCCCAGACCTCCTAGTTTGCTCGGCCTGCGGGCTCGCACTTCATAAACTACCAAGTACACCAAATTCCAGTTTCAACACCAAGTTTCATGTCTCTAACCCTTTAGGACCCCGAGATATGAACATATAATCATTGCAATCCCCATGCATATTCCTTCTCGTCCTTTTTCTTACCTTATAGACCATATATAAAAATACCGCTTATTGAGAAGTCAAAAAAGCAAATTGCATGTTTCTAATTTTCAGAGATTCTGAGATAACGATATCTTTATAATTGCAATCCTCACCCCTCATTTTCCTTTCTATCTCTTTTCTTATCTACTGTACTTAGAACATTGTAATTTTGGATAACTGTTTCAATGACCAATCTCAAGAAAATGACTGAACAATTTTATAGATATCCCGTTTCATTTTGCAGTGGACTTTGATCATTTAAATTTGACAACCGCGCAATAAGACTGACTGCTGCTCGCACGGAAAACAACAATCGACCAATTCTTCTCTTTCCCCTTCCTCGCGTTGCCCTGTCTGCCTACACGAAATGCTTATAAGAAGTTTCATTTTCTTTACAGCTTATTGAAGTACTATTATTACTCAGTCATTTTCTCCCTCGAATCTGAAAATAGGCTGACGCACAGATAATGTAACTTTTCTTACAGCAGAAGCATAACAGTCAAGTGATTGGAAAAATAACAAAACTGTCTCCACTTACGTCAAGTTGGCGACCACACTAATATTAACAAAATTTTTTGTGCTCAATTTGTGCTAATTTATGCTGCACTTATCAGAATTTGTGTTACACTAATTACGGAACTAAGTGAAAAAGAAAGTTGGTCGCCAATTTGATGTCAAGATGGTGATCACATTGTGAAAAACAATTCCTACCATAGAGATATTAACAAATTATTTTGTGCTCAATTTGTGCTGATTTATCCTGCAGTTATCGAAATTTTTTGCTGCAACAATTACAAAATGAAAAAAAAGAGGTTGGTCGCCAAACTCACGACCAGTTTGCGGAAAAACAATCCCAAACGCACTATACCAACAAATTATTTCGTGCTAATTTGTGCTAATATCTGCAGATTTTAGAATGTGTTCCGCAATAGCTACACAATAAAAGAGATAAAAAAGTTGGCCGCCAAATTGACGTCAAGTTAGCGACCACATTGTGAAAACCAACCCGTACAACACAGATATTTACAAAAAATTTTGTGCTCAATTTGTACTGATTTATGCCGCAGTTATTGGAACTTTTTGCTGCAATAATTACAGAATGAAGAGAAAACGAAACCGGTTTGACACCAAGATAACGTCCAGCTAGAAAGGGAAATATTAAAATTTCAGCGACCATCCTTTCTACACTTGAAAGAGAAAAGTAATGCTTGTGACGTAATTGTATCCCGATACTTGCATTTGTGCCGCACAAAGCAGAATTTGTGCTCGCCCAGTTAATTACATACAAGGCTTTAATAAAAAATAGGGAGTAATATTAAAATTTCAGCGACAACCCTTTCTACACTTGAAACAAGAAATTAATGCTTGCGACGGATGTGTCTCTCGATGCTTGGATTTGTGCAGCACAAAGCAGAATTTGTGCTCGCACAGTCACCTAGATACAAGTCATTAAAAAAAGAAGCTGGTGATATACAAGCTGGGGGGCAGCACAAAGCAGAATTTTGCTCGCACTGTTAGTTTGATAAAAGGCAATAATAAAAAGTAGATAGAAATATTAAAATTTCAGCGACCACCCTTTCTACACTTGATTGAAGTAATTAATGCTTGCGACGGAAGTGTCTCTCGATACTTGTATTTGTGCACCACAAAGCATAATTTGTGCTGCACAGTTAATTAGATACAAAGCATTAAAAAAAAACAAGCGGAAAATATTTATAATTTCGGCGACCACCCTTTCTACAATTGAAAGAACAAATTAATGCTTGCGATGGGTGTGTCTCTTAATGCTTGCGTATGTGCATCAGAAAGCAGAATTTGTACTCGCACAGTTACCTAGATACAAGGCATTAAAAAAAGTAGAAAGAAATATTAAAATTTCAGCGACCATTCTTTGTACACTTGGAAGAAAAAAATAATGCTTGCGATGGAAGTGTCCCCCGATGCTTGTATCTGTGCAGCACAAAGCAGAATTTGTGCTCGCACACTTAATTAGATACAAAGTATTAGTAAAAAGTAGAAGGAAATATTAAAATTTCAGAGACCACCCTTTCTACACTTGAAAGAAGAAATTAATACTTGCGATGGAAATGTCTTCCGATGCATGCATTTGGACAGCACAAAGCAGAATATGTGCTCACACAGTTAATTAAATACAATGCATTAATGAAAAGTGTAGAGGGGTGATCGCTGAAATTTTAATATTTCTCGCTTCTTTTTTTTAATGCGTTGTATCTAGGTAACTGTGCCAGCACAAATTCTGCTGTGTGCTGCACAAATACAAGCATCGGGAGACACTTCCATCGCAAGCATTAATTTCCTCTTTCAAGTGTAGAAACGGTGGTCCCTGAAATTTTAATATTTCCCGCTTCTTTTTTTAATGCCTTGTATCTAGTTAACTGTGCGAGCACAAATTCTGCTTTGTGCCGCACAAATACAAGTATCGGGAGACAATTACATCACAAGCATTAATTTCCTCTTTCAAGTGTAGAAAGGGTGGTCGCTGAAATTTTAATATTTTCTGCTACTTTTCACTAATGCCTTGTATCTACTTAACTGCGCCTGGTCCATCCATGGATGCTCTACGTGATGAAAATGTTCGATTATCAACTTTTACTGACTGGTCGGTATCTTTTATTTCGCCCGCTTCATTAGCACGCGCTGGATTCTATTTCCTCTGCAAACCAGATAGAGTAGCTTGTATATTTTGTAATCTGCAGATTGGTCTTTTTGAACCAGGGGATGATCCGACTGAATTGCATCGTCAGTGTTCACCTTCTTGCCCGCTCTTACAAAATTTTCCTAAAGGTAGAGACGAATGTGGCCCCTATCATTGGACGTATATGCCCAATTCCCGCCCAGAGCGTCTCTCATCCTCACAGGGGCACTCCCCTGCCATCGCAGGTACTTCGGAAATCACAATAACTGGACCCAAATATCCACACTACACTCTCGAAGAACAACGATTGGAGTCCTTTTCCTTGTGGCCCCCTGCGCTAGCTCAAACTCCACAGGCATTAAGTCGAGCCGGTTTCTTTTATGCGAAAAAAGGAGACCAAACTATCTGTTTTTTCTGTGGTCAGGGCCTTCATCGATGGGAGCCCACCGATGACCCCTGGGTGGAACACGCGCGTTACGCTCCCCGCTGCGCTTTTCTCTTACTGCATAAGGGCCAAGATTTCGTAACTCGCGTGCTGCAGCCGGCATCCCAAGATCAATCCCAACCTCCCCCACAACCAGCGGTATTGCCAGATATAGAGATTCCGGTCGCCGCTAATGAGGTTGTTGAAAATTCCGATCGCCCCACAGACGATCACTCCCCCTCCCCTCAAAATTCCCTGTGTAAAATTTGTCTACTTGAAGAAGTACAACTGGTATTCCGACCATGCAATCATGCCGCCACCTGTGTTGCTTGTGGACTGGCGGTTACACAATGCATTGCCTGTCGGGCACCAATTACGTCAGTGATTCGTATTTACATCCCCTAACGGGTAGTTGACCCGCTTGTGATTGCTTTGTGCTTCATTGCTACATATTATTATTCCTCAAATTTTCTTTTGTATATACTCTTCCCGGCCATTAAGTGCTGTCAATATATTTGCTACCTGAATTTGCTTCCTTTTTATTACATTATATATTCTGCCTGACATTTGTTCACCTCACCTACCAGGCTCCTCATATATTGTGTTAGTCTTAGTTTTATTGGTAGTCTTAGTTTTATTATTCAGTATTGTTTCCTTTTTATTCATTACACTTTTCAGCCTTTAAGGTTTATTGCGCTGAAGTTATTAGTTTATTTTATTTTATTTTTTTTTTCTGAGGAGTCTGGGCGGGAAGGATTATATACATATAGCTATGCATAACTAAAATATATATATCAAAAAAATAAAATAAAACAAATGTTGTACGATGATATCAGATATAGAAGTAATCCAGTAGTAACTGATTAAGTGGTACAATAACTTTTAGATATTACCTAGTTATCCTTTTATTTTTATTCACATCGTAAGTTAGTTAGGTTTCTGCTTACTTAGGATTTTAACTTTGGATTTAGTTTTTTTTATTATAGTTAATTAGTGAGTTCATTTGTGTTATATAGATATAGTTCATTTGTGTGTTCATATAGATTAAGGACTTTCGAATGTTAGTATCACATAACGGAACTCTACTCAGAATAAAAACCTAGACTTAATACCTAAAAGTCCTGAGACTTTAAATATTGGTGGCCCCCTCCATAAGCGGCCCTGTTTGATCAATGGAAAACACCACATAACAACAGCTGACACATGTTAAATCAAAGTCAAACATTCCATGCGAGTGATACACAAACTTTAGGACATAAATATACAAACGGGACAGTAATTATCCTTGTAAGGGCAATAACATGTCAAAATAAACAAACAAACGTGTACTGTTTGAAACTTAAAAGTTAATCGAATATCATTGTGCTTTACGAATTGTTTTTTTTTTTTTAATTGTTCGCGGATACTTCCTCAAAACCTGTCTCTCAGTCAGCGTTAAAACTAAAAAGGAAATCAACTCTTATCAGGTGACGGAAGTGCATCCGACTCAGGATGATGGTTGCGCGAAAAGTCAACAGCAAAGAACACCAGCATTTATAACAAGAAAATAGATAAATAAAGAATAAAATAGGAAAATGACGTCACAACGAAATGAATAACAATAATAAGGTTGGCTCATAAATCATTACGATTGGGATAAACCATAGTCTCAGATAAACAATTGACTCTTAGCGATTCCTGGTTCGAGCCCCTAAGGGATCCCTTCTTTTATCCTTTATCTAAATTATCGCTCCTCACGAGCGCAAGTTTGTACTTGAATTGATTATGTAAAAGTAGGCTAGAATCAAATACTTTCAATAGACATTTAGTGGATCACATATCATCACTACCTACACTAGAGGTCCCGAGTTCGAGACCCGGAATAGTCCTGTCAAACTTAATATTGTGGTAAAAATGGTCCCAATTACCGGAGATGATTATTGGCAGTTACGCAATTGTATCTCACGTTGTAAGGAAACAGATAAGTTGGAGATCGAGTCCCGACTCAAGCACCTTTTTGTATAAGTGACACACACTAAACAACGTTTTTGTTTCTCCTTAGGGAATCACTTACTAGAATCACAAGTAAAGCAACACGCACTTCTGATAATCACTGTTACATTGTAACTTTGGTCAATCTCTTTCAGTGTGGTTTTTCACTTAATTCAGTGATAATAAAAATCGGTATGGGATACTCCCAGGATATGAACTGTGATTTCTTTGCACTCGAGTTAGCACTCAACTATGTAACACTCACTAGTAAAACCAATTGGTAGCTTGACGTGAAGAAATTGAAATGCATGCTTCAAACATAACACACTAACAATTCAAGGAGTTAGTACTTACCCTGTACCAAGAAACCTCCCCTATTGTCTCTGGAGACGTGAGTCTTCCCTTCTCCTTCTTTTACGTTCTCCGAGCAACAGATGATACGAATACTCCAACAAGCTGAAAAAATATGAACCACAAAGTCAAGATCTTATTTAAACTCGTTGATTATCATACTTAATAATTAACACAGTGCAATAATTGGCATCATACTTAATAGTTAGAAATTAAACAAAGGAAACTACTAGGTAAATCTAGTCACGCCCTAACTGCCATGTTCGTTAATTGTCGGCTCATAAGAAGCCGGGAAACTACACTCAACTTCAGGTCCCCGCGTCCAATCTATAATGCTATGTGTGGGTGTGAGAATTTTTTGTTTCAGGTTTTTCCTTTCAGAAGCCTAAAAGCAGAACCTGCCCAGGTAAAAGCAGTAACAGGACCTACGCCTCGGAAATAACTGAGTATTCATTTTCCTTTTTATATTTTTGTTAAAAGATAGTTATTTTTTTAATCATTTGATTGTCAATTCACTTTGACAAGGGAATTTGACATTTTTCTTTATTATTCTTACTAAGCTACCTACAAAGGGTTGCAAATATAATGAACAAATCACAATGTGCACAAGGTAAGACTGCCTCCTCTGAGGGCCTCATTTATCTTAATTAACTTTATAGAGTTCAAAACCCTACAATATTATCTTAAGAAACCTATAACGATTGAGACAACATATTAGTAAAGATTTAGCGAGACATTACAATTGTGAAAAAAAAATAATATGCACGTTAACTGAGCATTTATCAAGTGCTAGATTGCCCTATGGTGAGACACGTCTTATCTTGAACACTATGAGTACATAAGGTGTAATAAAGTGTAAAGCTAGAAATGCAGTTCCATTATGAAATCTTGCATGTTTAAAGTTATATCAGTTTTTCTTGATTGTGTTTTAGTTCAATTAGTTGCCAGAAACTTTTATCAGTCTGCTTTAGATAAGTTACGATTATTGTTTTAGTTAAATTCATTAACAAATTTTGATGATACTCTGGAACTAATTTTCTTAACTAGCATATTTGCAATGGTATAATTAAATTTAATTAAATCTTGTTGAATCTAAACTCTGATCATTAGTTCTGTGGTTTACGAAGTAACCTAGATTAAAATCTCACAATAAAGAAAAGGTAGATAATATTAACCTTCCAAGGTATAAAAGATTGTATACAATAGACTTCTTATACTCATGCATGAAAATCTGAACGACTGACCACTTCCTGTCCTCTAAATTAGAAAAACAATGCAAATATACTTATCTGACAATGCTGAGATGTCGCTGGTCTGAAGCTGGCTTCTGTAACAATATACTAGATGAATTCTCTCAGTTGCGATGCAAAACCCCCCCTTTTTCTTTTCCCCTCTCTCTCCGAACATTCGTCAGCTGAGCTGATAATTTACAAGCCACTTGTCAGTATACCAAGCTGTATAATTAGCTCACTTCCGCCACGCTGGCTAAATTCAAACTTCCTTTTAACACTCTAGTTCTCAACCTGACTACATCTGAAAACAAAATATACGGCAAATGTATGTCAATATGGCCATTACGTCCTGACGTGTCATAACACACTAGGTATTGCCTCTCTTGTAAAGTACCTCGGATTTACTTACCATATGATTCATCACCCATTAATCATTACAGTAAATGAAAAGAATTTAAAAAAAAATCAGTTTCCTCCATCATTATCATTCCACTCACAAAGAAACAAACCTAGTTAGGTACATCAATCAAATTGGGAAGAACTTGTCTTACGTTGTTTTAATCTTCATCCACAATCACGGCTTGAACACAAGAGGCCTCCCAACAATAATGTGTGGTCAGCGCACATACACTTAATTTTAGGATTCCTGTGTAATGGTTCAATGATACAAAATTGACTCTTGGGATATTACTACAATCACATACAATATTTATACAGGTTTCTATACCTCGATTCTGACGATGTGTGGTCAGCACATTCAGGACATCTGAAGGAAAAACATTCTGTATTCGACTTTTATTTTCGAATAACCTCAATTTTTGGGTAACCTTCGTAGGTTCCATCGATCACTATACCTCTCTTAAAATCGATATGTGGTCAGCCTCGTTAAACAACATATATAGTGAACAATTACAAGAACAATTCAGTGGATAAACAAGTACTCTGCATAAGGCAAGGTTATTATATAACGTATTCATGATTATGTAGTCTAATAGTCTCCATGATTGCAGATCTATATCCATTGCTTACCCAGTGTGATGCCTAGAGTAAAGACCCCCCCCCCACCGATCTGGTATCTGGAGGTACCCAAGGGTCCAGATCACTGCATGTCGGCCCCATCCAGGGCTGATCCAGAGGGACGATATGGAAATTGATTATGGTTATTCATGTTCAATCCATCACTGTTTATTAGTGGACAACAGTGACCAAAAACCTAAACTTCCATCTGGATACAGAACTTTCTCTGTGCCGTAAGAATTATAAACTTCTACTGTGACAAGGAAATCTCTTTTATCTACGGACAGACTCCCATTGACTTACCTCAGTTCATTGCTTACAGGTGAAAAACTCTTCTCGCATCAGTATCAACACAAAATTTGGACAAGTGATAAGACTCAAAACTAAAAGGAATAAAAACTCCTTCAAATCAACGTTGTAACAAATCATAAGAAGATTGTAAGCAAACGTCAAGAGACTTTAAAACTTTCACAATATCTAAAAGAACCCAAGTTCATTGTAATATCCACGACCTAACGTACCAAAAACCATGGAAAGGTATTCTCTAAATTTAAAAATTAAATTCCTATTGTTTGGACGAGTAAAAGCACAAGTTTGTTTTTAGACATTTAAAGAAGCCTATATGTAAGTATGGTAATCGAATTTATACATTTTCATTCCACCATGTTAAGGACCGTAGGTGCTGGAACCCTCTGTATAGTTATCTCTTGGCAAATACCGAAGCGAAAAAGACAAGGAAGTAATTTATTAAATTATCCATTGCACATTGGATTTAACTGTTGCTTAACAACAAGGTCACCGTGACGTCTCCATATAGAATTATTCTCCGCATAACTAAAATCACTTGCACTAGGTATTTAAGATTTAAAAAAAAAAACAGAAAAGTTCACCACAACGGAAACCGAGGCTTGTTATCAGTCAAGGCTAGTAGATTTAAAGACGAACGGAACATACTTCCGGTGTATTTTAAAAACATATCAACCATTGCTTATGTTGTGGTTAACTTTTGCGTTTAAAATCTATTCTATAAATCAACATGATCCACTAATATTATGAAACACGATGTAACTTGACTTCGTAGATTTCCTTTGTAACCACAAAGAAATCCCTCTCGATTGCGTGTTGTATTTAAAAAAAAAAAAGACATAAAATACGAATGTTAATACCAATACTGGTGTTATTAATTATAGGATTAGGAATACTAACAATACTAACCTATAAACCCCCCCCTAACATTCCCCTCTAATTATAAAGAAACGTTATGTAGTCCCCTGCAAGAAAACATGTCCCCTGGTATAGCAAATGTATCTACATCCCTGGTTATTGAATTTTGTATCCGATATTACCATAGGCCATTAGGGCATAAGCTAACACAGTAACCATAGGGTCAGTACTTTAACCATTCAGACTCCCCCCTTTGCTAACACAACCTCTCATGGATTCATGAACAGAAGTCTAGAGTTGTTATATGTAATCCTTAGGAGTGCTAAAATGCGCTAATCGATTGTAATGTCTGTACATTATCAGTATACGCGAATATCAAGGTGTCTAGCGTAAAGCATATCACACAGGATGAGAGAAACCAAATCGAGGTCGAATTAGCAATCAAGCTGAGTAGAAGTTTAGAAAACACATGTACATACTATGATTACCCTGTATAGAACAGAGCTATACAGTAAGTTTGTAATATATTACATTTATTGCATTATCAATGTAGAGAGCAATAACTAATAATGTGAGATTCATTCTTGATAACAATAGGATGAGTTTAATATACAATGCGTATGGACGCACTTATAACCTTTATTAAGCATTCAGCCACTGTTTAATCGCTAGTGGTCAATTATTCAAGTTATTTTACATATGTGATTTAATCATTTAGTATGCAATCGCTTCTGTGTTACAAATAAATATATTACCAGATATGCAATAGAGTACTCAAATACTTTCAATACATTGCAGGTTATAAAATATTCACGTGATTCTGGAACGTAGAGTATAGCCTATGATTTATGAAGTATAACTGGTATATTGAAACAACATAAGAAATGTTGTTCACAAACTGTAAGGCACAACCCCGCAGTAAGTTAAAAAAAAAAAAGTTTTTAGATCATTGCATGTTTTCCCATTTGGCTTATACTATAAACAATGAGAACCATTCTTGTAATTTTAGCGTTCATCACAGTCCAACTTTAAAGCGCTTCACGCTATTTGTTTTTGTTTGAGTGTATTTAATGTTGAATTTTCTTTATAATATTAAAAGTCGTACTCATAATCGGTTCGAAGTCATACTTAACAATATGGTTAGGAATTGGTTTAAAAAAAATATATATACTGCTGTGAGTTCACACGAAACCTTTTGATAATTATAAGCTAGAAGGAATTTATGATTGTAAGGTCTCATACTACATAGTTTTAATCTACTCTTTTGTTAATGGAATTGAGTAACATTTAAACGTACTAAAGTTGGTTATGACACATGAAATCTTACAATCACGCTCTCTTGCAGTTTAGTCGTGCATAATCTCCAATCCCTCAAGAAAGTTTGTTTTTAGTTTACTAGCGCCTGAGGTAAGGCCAGTTCTATATTAACCGTTTAACTCCCAGCAACTTGCCTTGGACAACCGTTTCTGTAATTGAATATAAACGTCAGAAAGATAACTTTTGACATTTTTTTTGTTTATTTTTTTTTTACCGAGGTCGGCGGAGAAATGTTACACAGTTGTGCCTCGAAGTCCTATGCCGGACTCAAATTGTGGGGCGAGACGCCCGCGCTTTTCTAATTGTGTGTGTAGTAAGGAAACGAGAGATAGGGAGGACGGAGTCAGTTGAGGTCAGATCGAATTAGCGACCTGATGCCTCATTGACACCAATCCACACGCATGTATTAGTGGTATGACCCTAGCTTTGATTTTACTCAGATCACAGAGCTGGGTCCTAGAGGCAATATTTAGGGAATACCACGAAAACAATAAATACATGAAATCTATGAAGTAGTTAGAGCTAGGTGTAAAATATAAACTGTAAAAATAAATGTAAAATAGGAATTTCAATCCCGGCGTGATAGAGAAAAAAAATCATAGAAATACTAGAAGTCTTAACCACTATTGAGCATGCGCGTGAAGAAGTCTCTCCCATGCTCGATGAGGCTCGTGACGTCGCCTTCGAGCTACGTCAGAAAAGGCAGAAATGCGTGGGACGAAACGCCTTTATAAACGAGGCTTGTCTGCCGCACCGGTTGATTTTACGGACGGACGACTAACAGTGAACTTCGCTCTGGTTAGGGACGCTCTTCAGAAAAATCAGGTATGTGCTAATTTTTTCTAAGTTCCCCCTCCACATGGGATGAGCACTTTGAGATTGTTTAGTGATCAATATGAGTTTCATTTTCAAGTCTCTTCAATCTGAGACCAAATTCCCTCTTCGAGAATTAACACTTTTCCCTTCGGGCCAATGCAAGTGGCGATGTACGAAGTTCACACTTTACTATTTTCAATAACTCGCGGTTTAGCATAAAAACCTTCTAGCACCCATTGAGTATTATAGGGGTTGTGCTCCCACTTAAGTGATGTAGTAAACTTCCAAGTTGTAATTCCAAGTAGTCGATTTTGTTAAATTCATCTGTATTCTTATTTTTATTTTTTTTAATAAAAAGTAAAGTGAAATGGTCTCTTTGATTCAGTCAAGCTATCCCACCTAGTTAGATTCAACTCACAGTCTTCAAGTGTTACCTGGGTTTCGATTTCCAGTACCAAGCTCTACCACTGTTAGTGCACTTTCTCATCATCTTCGAACCAGTAGGCTAAAGACGTTTTCAAAACCGAGGCTAATAGGGAGTTGGACTCCGAACCAATTTCGTCATACTGGGTGGAGAGTGAAGAAGTGATCTCAATTACGATTTCACAAAGGAAAGTGTACAAAATTGCTACACCAATCTCTGAACCAAACAAACATCATAACAATATATATATATATATATATATATATATATATATATATATATATATATATATATATATATATATATAAAAGCAGCCACTGATTCACTGCTTGTCACTTCGTTGATTCAGCATTAGATATGCCTGGGTTCGAAACTCTTATATATGGCTTAAATATATTATATTTTTTCTTGTGGACAACTCAAAACTACTGATATTTTTCTAGTGGTACTTTAGTGTTATCACAAGTTTGTATTGCATTTGAATGTTTGTTGGCAAAAAAGTATTTAGCCGACCTGTACAAGTTTTTCAACATTTTAGTAAGCAATAACATTGTCGCTACTGAGAAGGTAGGCCTGATCTCCCTACGTTTCTGCCAGGCAGGTAGCCAGTCCAAAAATGTAGGGGGGCCGGTAGAAATTAGGAGGGGCGATTCAACTATATTATAGTTCATTTGCAAGCATACCGTAAAAAATTTAGGAGGGTCAGTAAAAATTTGGGCTGGCAGGTCCCCCAGACCCCTCGTTTATACGGGCCTAATTTCCGCCACTGCAGATTTCAGACGTTTTATTGATGGAATCTAATTGTTGGCAGAGAGAACGCAAAGTATGTGGCTGCAACCGCAGACTAGTTTGAATAACTAATTAGTAATTATACTTTCTATTTGGTTTTACTGCCATTGAAAGTGACAATAGACATTTCAATCGCACCAATCCAATGCTTGAAGGAAGCAGACAATCGCTCAGAATTATACATAATAATAAAAAGAAAAAAGAAGAAAATATCACAGCACCACAAAAGGCGACAGAATGTATCAAAGACCCAATGTTAGTATTTCAAACTCATACCTCCTCACAACACACAGCAAAACTAAACAAAATTCAGTTGAGCTGTTTTATGAAAAAAAAAAAATACCTGACTTTTTTTTTCAGTCGATTGTTTTAGGAACCACATTTGTGAACTCAAAACCTACAGCTATAACTCGCGTGGGTGAATTCTACAGCATAAAAGCATGGAACAAAAGTGTTGAGAAGTATATATAGAAATAACACAAAATGGAAATGCGGCAACAACAGATCTGTTACCCTCACCAACTTTCCCTCGACCAGCCATAAATAGGTCCTCATACTGAGTTGAGTTGATTTTAGCTTAGCGTCCCTTTCAGCAGCGGGGCTATATGAGACGTGGACCTACTGATTAACGTAGAATCCGAACCACATGAGCTCCCGCCGGGAATCGAACCCGGGTCTCCCACGCCAAAGGCGCGTACGCTAACCGCTTTGCCACGGAGGAGCTCGGGTCCTCATACTGAGTTTGGTGACATTGTCCACCAACCGTGGTGTGTCGGCATCGCACAGTAACTGTACACCAGGAAAGCGGACGTATAGCGCAGAGCGTTGAAATGTTTCTTGAGTTACAATGAACGTGACCAAAAGAGAGAGAGAGAGAGAAAAAAAAGAATGTGTCTGCTCGTTCTAGCAGCGACAAGTTTCATTGCATGATTGTCAAATTTAATCGATGAAAATCAATTGCAAAACAAAACGGGATATCTATAAAATTGCTCAGTCATTTTCTTGAAATTGGTCATTAAAACACTTATTCAAAATTACAATGTTCTAAGTACAGTAGTTCCTGAAATAATCATGACCAAATTTTACATGCTTTTAGATAGGGAGAATCTCAGGTCGCTCCAAGGGTTAGAGACCGCCTTAATTTTTACTTACATGATTTCTCTCCAGTGGTGTCTGGTGTCTAAATGGTAATATTGATTATTATTATGTCCCTTCTTTCTCCTTCTGTATTTCTTATCTGTTTTACTTCGCATGCAAATCATCAGGACAGTTTCTATTTTTCTCAATACACAAAAACGTCTTTCACTTAGCGCATTTGAACATTTTTGATTTCGAACACCCCATGTTGCTACATCTTTGGAAGTTTTTGCTTTGAGGTTTTCATTCTTTGTTTTCTTATCTGCATAACATTCATCCGTTTCTTCAGATCGTTCCTTCCCGAGCTGAGTCTGGTGTCTAAATGGTAATATTTATTTTGTTATATCCCTTCTTTCTCCTTCTGTATTTCTTATCTGTTTTACTTTGCATGTAAATCATCAGGACAGTTTCCATTTTTCTCAATACACAAAAACATCTTTCACTTAGTGCACTTGAAACATTATGATTTCGAACAACCCATCTTGCTCCATTTTTGGTAGTTTTGTCTTTAGCTTTTCTTTATTTGTTTTCTTATCTGCATAACATTCATCCGTTTCTTCAGATCCTTTCGTAAGAGACGTCGGTTGATTCAGGGATTAGCATCTTGTACAGCACCAAGGCTATAGGAAATATGAAATACAACTTAACGGGGGATCCTAACCACATGAGCTTCCACCAGAAATCAAACCCAGGTTTCACTCACGTAATGCGCTCATGCTAACCATGCAGCCACTAGGGAGTGTGAAAGCGGAAATTCAGTAAATCTTTCTAAGAGTATCAAAAATTAAATTGTCTTTTCTATGAGCTATCAACGAATTCACTAAATACACTGCTGCTCAATGTCCATATAACCAACGTACCAATATTTGTTCTTCCTCATCTAAAAGTGCTTACCTATTTAGCGGTCACACTTTGAGTTGGAAACACGTCAGATATCTGGATTACCAAGGACCACGCGGCCACCGCAGATCTCAGCAGATGACAGTGGTGTATTACGCTAACTCCATACTACGTGAGGGGTAGTAGAACGTGAATGGACAGTGAGCTGAGCAGACAGTGTTAGTGTAATATGAGAATTCTATCTAGTTTTCAAGGAAGTAAAATTGTTGCTCCGTCAAGTTCTGCAAGCTTGCAGGTCTGTTAGGTGTGCCGCAAAGAATACTGTCCAAACTGATTACAACCTACAAAACTAAAGGCAAATCCTCATCCGCGAACTGAAACAGTGGATGGAACAAAACCTCCGTTGACAGATCTCGCCAAGCATTACGGCGTATTGTCACTCTGAATTTACGTATGAATGCGGAGCAAATAATACAGAAACATAACTAGTCCCTTTCTAAACCGGCGTCCACAATCAGTCTGCCAAGTTACATGACATGAACTTGACTTGACATGGATGTCCTTCATACTGGACCATGACGCTTAAAACAATAATTACAGTGAAACATGTTGACGGCTCTGTGCTGCTATAGGCTCAAATATCCTGTTTTCAGTAGGTTCTGTGCTGACGCATATCGGTTGTGACCGTGCCCGTGATTATGTCGTAATTTTTGGGAATCAGGTAAATTATGATCCAGTTGTCTCCGTTATGAAACAGAAGAACACCGAGAAAAGACAATGAATACAAAGGAGTTTTTCTTGTACCTGTTGTATGAGTAGGGAATGCAAAAGCTCACCCCCACCTAGCATCCTACAGACAGAGAAAAGTGACATTAACACGCTGCTATAAATCTTCACAGGAAAAATTAGAGAGAATGAGTATTTTCGTAGAGAAATCGTAGGGAAATTGTTAACCAAGTATTCCAATTCCCGTGAAAAGAGGTAAGGAAAAAGAAGTCATGCGCAAAGAGGGGAACCCTTCATCCATTATGTAGATATTCATGAAACTACAAGCTTATGTTTATTCATATAGGAATATATCATTAATTTGTTAATTCAGAACATATAAGGCTCAACCAAAGTGAGTAAACTTTCATATCGGACTTTCGAAGAGAAATTAATACAAAACCAATGACCATGTTTGTATAAATAGAATTCCCAGTCACGACTCCCCTTTTCGGTTTTATTCGAAATTGGAAAAGAAAAGATAAGGAAAGGGATAGGAAGATAGAATAGGAGGAGAGAAGGAAAGGTAAGGAAGTGACAATAGGAGAAAAACTATTACTGGATATTTTTGAGGGATACAGTGAAGGAAAAATGAATGGTTGTTGAATCGAGAATTCTTTACAAGTACTATTGGGTGAGGATTTATCACGAAGGTGATCAGAGGTAGACACAGGTTCACTCATACACTCCAGACCTATATCCAGTAATCTCGACTACTGGGTTTTCACAATCTGACACTAAGAAAGATGAGAAAGTTTAATTTAATGGTGTATCGGTTATTTAAAAAAAAAAACTCCACTAGTGTTCAGTACTTGATGTACAAATCCTGAGATCGATCGTATATTTAAATTGGCCGGAGGAAAAAAAGTATTGAACTAACACATATTCTTTGTAGATTATGGATTCGGAGATTCCATAGAGATGATCGTTTGTTCCGGTTCTTTCCGTTCTCTTTTGCTTCTCCTATAGAGCCGCAAAGTTAAGTTAAGATAGTATTCATCTTTAATAAATGTGATTCTTAACTACTGTTTATCACAAACAATTACACATATATTATAGAAATTAGTACATTGAACTAATATTACTGTCACAACTTAAAACTAAATCTACTACTCAACACCACACACATTCACACAGGATAATGTATAAACCGGGTTATATTCATTTAAGGTAAACTAATCTAGCTACTCTTTATAAACATTTATTTACATCAATTTAAAAAAATTGAAATAAAAGAAAGAAAAAACAAAAGAAAATCATGTAGTACATCTTTATATATATATATATATATATATATATATAATGAGTTTAATTACATTAATAAAGAAAAAAATCACATTTTAAATATTCTAGATTCAATTTGAAGTAGCTACATATCAAAAAAGGAAAATATCCATTACGAATTTATAGTTTTATTTGAATTAAAAAATCTTTAATAGAGATTTAGTTGAGTGTCTGCCTCTTAAGAAGAAATTTAAATATTTTGAGTCCTCTCTCATACGTCGACACAGACCTAATTAATCAGTAATTTCATATGCACCAATTATAGTGTTCATATTCACTTTTGTTCGGTTGTCAGAAAGAAAAACATATGTATCTAAGGAAGAATATATATATTTATCTAATTGTATCACACAATACATTCCACAGAGGTTTAGTCCATATTCACAATTACCAAATAAATTGACACATTAAATCTTTAGATCAAAGTTTATGCCTAATCGTAATGAGCATATCTTTCGTTACGAATCATTTTGGTGAATTTATTTTTCGGACCAAATCCTAGGTCCTTTATACTACTTGGAATGTATCGAATTAGTTATAAATCAAATTCATGAGCACCAAAAGTTTATTTCGTTTTTGAATCGTAGAGACTTGGATCACTGAACTGGTAAAAGACAATAATTATACTTTCAAGTCGTACAGGGAGGATTTGGGGCACACTACAAGAGAACTTCAATTCCGGATTTAAGGTTATTGTCACTACCAGCCATCTATTTTATTTACATGCAACTTCAATCACAACGTAAACAGTTAATGGGTACATGCATTATATTACGAAATCTACAAAATCTTACCCTTTACATATTACGCGGCAGTACGCTACAAGTTACGGCTTACTCCTATCGGGTGTTCAGAACTATGACAACCTCTAAACGTCCGGGGTAGATACCGAGCCCCTCACACACACATCCATTTACATAACTTCATATAACTTCATTTACTTGATTTCACTTTAATATCAATTTCACATTTCGTCTATAATTATCTTTCAGTGCATATATTTCTTTCATATTTCGATAAATGTTTACACCTTTTGGCTCCAAGACCCCGACAAATAATTTTTTTAAGGTTGCCCCACTACATATACAGTCCCGATATTTTGTAATAAATTGAATACAATACTGTTCGCGTTTAACGATCAATTCAACATGTCATAGATTTACATCAAAAAAGAGGTTTTGATGAATATAGAAGGCACGTAACATACCAATATATATATATATATATATATATATATATATATATATATATATATATATATATATATATATATATATATATATATATATATGAATATATATATACAACCAGAGGTTACTCTAAATGTTTGGGTCATAAACAACTATAACACCATTACTATTTAAGAAGGTCAATAGAAAGAAAATCAGAAATTGTAACCAGTTAAGCAAGAATTTTCAACGGTCAATGTAAGAGAAAAGTCAACAACAACAAAAAGAAAAAAATGAATGCAATGCTATAGCATACTGATCCATCCATCACTCCCATAGTTTGTCAAAAGTTATAGAAGAATGTCCTCAGTTGCCGTAAAAACTTAATACCTCCACGAATGGTATCCGTCGATGTCTCAGTTGGTAATTTAAGTTAAAATATTCATACTATATATATTCTATGTTCATGAATCTTAGAACGTTGGGGGGAGGTTGAAAAAAGTCTTAAGGTAGAACGGAAGAGAGGATAGATAGAAGAATATAGTGGCGCGAAAGAAAAGAAAATTAAGATACTACTCACTTCACAGACAAGTGGTCGAATCTTAATATACAACAACTCATACCCAAAATATTCTTACACGCCGAAAGGGGGTTGATCACTCAAATTTGTAGCCCAAGGGAAGCTTTATTGCCAAGGGACAAGTATGTGCGGCGTCAAATCCCAATACCACAAGTGTCCGCTTGCAAGATTAAAATCCGACCCCTGTATTCAGCCCATACAAGCAAGGTAAGAGGAAGGGGAAGGGAACCAGGTAACTGCGTCCTCAATTTTGAAAATCTTTAAGAAAAGAACATCCGACCTATCAGAAGCTAATAAGTTCGAGGATAGTAATGAAAACTAAGGTAAGAGTGGTAAGGAGTATTTATAAGATACTCCTAACTAATGATTTGCCAAAATTAAAAAAATAAACAGAATTTTGTACCTAACACCCGTTTGTTTCGTAATTAATCAGTGAACCTTTAGAATGAATTCCTGTATGATGCTACACACCTACTGTCTGACGAGATTCTTATGAGCAAATACTATTGTTATGAGATAACTAACTACGAAGCCAAATAAAATTCAAACTGCACATTACTGTCACATGACAAACATGATCGCGTGATGCCTTAGTGTAGGGGTCGAAACGCAAAAGGTTTATAACTGAACATATTTATTCATATATATATATATATATATATATATATATATATATATATATATATATATATATCACTACACGGATAAAGATACGCTGGCCTCACACGTAGCATATGGGTGTCCCATCATATATTTACTTTTTACTACAATATATTCTTATAATATCTACACTATCATTTTAATCATATATTTATTCATTTCTCTCGACGCCGTACTTTATAGACACCCTTTCTGCAATATCTCATATGCCCAGACTATACGCACGTTACATTTCATACATTATACTCCTTCACGCCTCGATAACCACACAAAACACCCTCGAACCTAAGACTCTCTTATCACACAACATATATTTATTTCGCAGATAAAAAAATGCACATACACGTTCACTGAAAGTAAAATTATCCACGATAATACTATTTAAATTTGATAAGCGTATGAAAGCAACAATGGAGTTTATACTACAGCCACGGGAAAAGAGAATTTAATATTGTAATTTGAGAACGGAAAGTAGCATCATGCAGGCTGACTTTAGTTAACGATAAGGGTATTCTTTATTTATCTGTATCAGTGAAGCCATATCTAGCATCTTGGTACTAGATCTAGCATAATTCATACGCATTTAGCATCTAGCATCTTGACTTTAGCATCTTTGCCAAATCTAGCATAATTTCATTCTTCGCTTTGGAGAACAGAAACAAAACGAAAATTTGGATGGTTCAACGAACGGAATCCCTTTTAGTTGTAACGATGGTTGGAGCAATAAAACCAGTTAGTATTTCCGCTGTTGTATTGTTTAGTTCACAGAAATGTTCAAAAATTAGCAAGACGTGACTCTCCACAATATGTTTACTTACCCATAGTTTTACTTCTGTCAACTGAAACCTTAGAGTGTGGTTATCTGGGATGTTTCTGTCCCTTTCTCACTTTACAGTTTGTGAGGGAAGGAGGTATGAATGTCAGGGGACCACTAGTTATAAAGCGACCTCAGTGCTGTGTCGGAAGCAGCATGTTTTGTATATATTTCTTAAAATGTTATCCATTCATAAAATATAAATTATCCCTTCCTCCCCCGATTCTCTTTCCAATACAGAGAACCGATTCTTTAAATGAAGAAATAACCCTGAACCCTCCCCGAAAATGCTAAAAGCAATGATGCGTGCAGATGACAAATCTGTAGATGAATCAAATAATGGAGGTACATGAGAAGATGATGACGAAGTTTGTTTGACGATAACAGTGCTTAATGCAGCGAAAGTCCACCAGATGTAAACAGATTTGAAGGGTTCATATTTGTGTATGTGTACGTGTGTATGTGCTTGTTTCTGAGTATTCATACGTGTGCCTTGTAACTGTTATATTAATATCCACTAGATTAAGTGAAAATATAAAATGGATTTGATGGCTGCCATTTCACGTCATCTCGGTAAGTCATTATTTTTTAATATTTAGTTATATTAAATTAGATTATAGTGTAGCGTCGCTTTCAAGAGCAAAGCTCTACAAGACGCAAACTTACAGCTTAACGTCGGATTTGAAACACGAATCAAACTTCGTTCGCAAAAGACGCATACTCTAACCACACAGCAACAGGGAGTTCAACATTTAGTAATATTTATATTAAGTTGTAAAATTGCATTTCTATAACTTTCACTAACATAATCTTCACAATGTGAAGCCTTCGTTAGGCACGTTACGATGTTTAAAAACAAAGCCCATTTCTTATGTTTCAGTCTCGGGTTGGACTGAGGGATGATAGAAATTCGAATTAGATGTTTTTATTATATTTTGTTCAGTAATCTCCGTGTTTGATAAGAACGGGCCCCACTGGCTCACGAAAATGTATACGTAATATAGCAGACCACCAGACATAATATAGCAACCATGGAGATGCTCCCCTACAAAATTTTTTCGGGCGCCCATGTCTGGAGGTACACTATTTCGCAACTCAGTGGATACGATGTGAATGTATTCAAAGTCTACTGATTTACCCATGAAACTTAAGTTTTGTAAAAATATTCTCTGTGAATACCAGGGCCGGATCCAGGACGAATTTCTGGGGGGGTTGTAATACTGCTACTTAGAGCTACTTTTAAGAGCTCCAAACTCTGGGATGGGTTTTGTTTATATATAAAATAAAAAAACTTTCCTCCTCTGCGATCGCCCCCCCCCCTGGATCCACCACTGGTGAATACTAACCTGAGGATAACATTCTTTTAATTTGATCGCTAAAGGGAATTTTTTGTTGTTGTTTCCACAAAATCGTTGTTGTCTGAAGTTTCCACAAATGTTTCCCCAGGCTGTTAACAAGGCAAGTTTTTTGGAGAAACGGGTCCTCCAGGAACTTTATTTAGGGGGTACTTAGTGAAGGTATATATATATATATATACAGGGGCGGATCCAAGGTTGACTAGAGGGGCTATATGCCCCCTTGACGTTCAAGTATACACTGGATAAAATAGGCTTCAATCCTGCTTTACACTGGATAAAACCACAAGCTATGATTTAGCCTCTCTCTTAATCATATCCTGGATCCGCCACCATATGTATAAATTATAGGGGCAGGTCTTTAAAATTAGTATGGAAAGATAATTTGAAAATCTGGCATAATTTGCAAAAATCTAGCATAATTCAGGCCCGTGTTTAGCATCATCGCGAGTCTTGAGTGTGGCAACCCTGATCTGGATATTTCGGTTTCCAAACAGAGAAGAATGAGGTAGCTTTCAGAATGGCTCAATTTCATTCCATTTTATATAAATGTCTATTTATTTGGACTGAAAACTGTGTCTACTTGGTGTAAATTAGGAAGAAAAGTGAAATTTCAACAAACTAAATCACTAATCCATAAGATGACGTAACATAACCAATTGCTAATATCAAAAGTGAACACAATGGCGCTGCTAGCGAAACAGTTTACCCGTGTACTATAAATAGAACCTTTACACTACGGTTGACGATACGATATTATTAATTTTAGTTGATTATAAAGACTTTGAGTATAGTAATATGGTTGTAATAGATTCACAGACAAACGATACACTGTCCTGACACCAGTAAAACACTCATTCAAACAGACACTACTTGCTATGCAATCACTAAATCACACAATACATATACTAAAATACTAAAAACTAAACAAACACTAGTAAATGAACATGCTGATTACCAACACTGCCTGTATATTCAAGTTTTACTATTTTATATCGGCTCTATTTCACTTCGAGGGGGAAAATAGAAGGGAAAAGGGGTCCAAATGACCCTGCCGAAAATCAAATCATATTTATAAATGTTCAATGCTCGGGGGCACGTCAACAACTATTATTAAGGGGCCCCTTCCCTGAAGGGGAGAAGGACCCTTGCTAAAACGCTATTTTCCCCATTCCCGCTGGAAGTAAATCAATTTGAGAAGAAATAGGAACCCTTGTTTTTAATCTAAGCGTGCATGTTAAAGTCATACATCACAGTATCCAAAACTACTGAAAAGCCACAGTAATACTAGGTGTGAACAATAACCCTAATACTACAGAGAATTCTTTGCCGTCAGTGTCACACACACTGTTTGGAAAGTAATGATACTTTTGAAAGAAACTGGCCTTACAGATGTCTCGTAACAATATTAGCAAGGCATGGCGTCCAACGGACTCTCATATATATATATATATATATATATATATATATATATATATATATATATATATATATATATATATATATATATATATATTTCACTGATTTAGTTTATTTCCG
Source organism: Thermobia domestica (assembly GCF_964235325.1). Taxonomy (NCBI): domain Eukaryota; kingdom Metazoa; phylum Arthropoda; class Insecta; order Zygentoma; family Lepismatidae; genus Thermobia; species Thermobia domestica. The sequence goes on along the minus strand of NC_137462.1, from coordinate 253,611,874 downwards.
GATGTAATCTAGTTCCTTCATGACTGTCACTGAGGGTATATTTTGAATAAAACTAATGTTACCTTATATTTCCTCTATATTCCGGTGATTTTTTCCAAACTTTCGGACAAGCAATTATGTCCTGTTCTCAATAGTTCAGCTTCTGGGACGAGAGTAATTGCGCCCAGTACGATAACGTGGGTAGATTCCTCCAATTAGAACAAAGCATTTCAGCCGCAGAAATGCAAAACGAATAAAAATAGTAAAATCTGGATATAACCGGATCTGTAGGTGAATATGGAATTTTAAGAGGGGTGAGGAGGGTTTAAATTACCTTGCCAAATTTTACATTGGTCGGAAACTCCGAAAATTTATATCCAATGGTGGGACTATGTTTCCGTATAACGTCAGAGTGGTAAAACTTGTAACTATTCAATTTACGTATTCAGAGGTCGGATTTATGATTTATTAAAATGTAAATAAAGATATTATTTCCTAAAAATATAATTTCTAATGAAATATTTCAATTCGTTGTTTTAGTTTTGAATAGAAGATAAATACGTAATTTAGTTAAACCGAAAATAAAAAATTTAGAAACTTCACTAGGCACAATACCTAAAAAAAAATTACTGGGGTCATCCCGACAAAATTTCCATTACACCTACTATAATGGCACATTACACCCGACTATCAACGAAGTTCATATGTTTTTCGAAACTTTTCACAGCTGAAAAATTTAAAAATGTTATTTTATGGAAAGAACTTTATGAAAGAAAAGAAGGCAACCGTCTAATTAACATTTGAAGATTCCAGGAAGAAATGCGGATGCTCATGTTTGGGTGAAATTTCAATTTTCAGGCCATCATGTTGAGCACGCTGTGAATTTCATTCAATATATCGAAAAGGGTGAAAAGGTTTCGGTTAGCCTGCTATAGCACTTTAAACAATGATTTTGAAATGGAAGAAGGAGGTATAGTCATCACTTACAGTTGAAGAATGGGGCATTCATTTTACTCTTATTTTTCTGTCTCTTTTGTCGATAAAGTTTAACTGTGTTTATGATCCAGTTTTAATTGATGATACATCTAAATGTACCTTCAACAACCTATTTCTTTAAAAAATAGTAAAAGCAATTATATCCCAACATCCATCATCAACAGCTCTTCTGTGACTTTTGAAATAGTCAAAATAAGGATTATTCTTTATTCAGAAGCCTTCATTACATTGCACATGAAAGACAGATGTTCATTTCGTTTAAAGTCACATTCCCAGTTCATGTCTTTCCTACCTTAAAAGTGGTAAGAACAAGAGACTGGTGAACCTACACCATATCAAGTAAATGAATTTAACAATTTCATGATTCGAGATTGGATATAATTCTTACAACTACTGTAGTTAAGAAAATGGTCATTTCACTCTAGACCAATCATGAGCTTCGAGTAGAGAAAAGTTACCCAAGTTTTGTGATACGTAGGGACATCTATAATGGACTTTGGTTTTCTTCTGTGATTCGCCAGCTATTAAGAAACGACCCACCACAACCAGATTTATCAGAGGAAGAATTCTTACATCCTGAAATGACTCGCGTTCGAAAACTGGACCCTTATATTATAAATTGTATTAATGTTGTAATTTAGTAAAACGACATTTCGAAATAATGCGAAAAGGACCGCATATACATTGCTATTAAGGAAGAGTAAAAATAAAAAGAAAAGAGATGTAAAATTCATATTATGCATCCGTGATATTGTTCTGTCACGGGCATGCGTACAACACAGCTATATTCAGTGAATTATTATAAAATGAATAAAAACATATAACTCTTGTCCCATAACCCGATTTTTAAAATTATAATGTCGTCGAACTTGCTTAAGCAACTACACCTTTCGGTAAGCAATGTCAAATAGTTGTTTATACGACGTTGACTATCAGGTCATTAAAGTCAATGACCCTTTGTACCCCACTTGTTCTCCTCGCTCCACTCTCCTATACTGAATGCTGACTAGAGGATAAAAGTACATTTCCAAGATTTTCGTTGTACATTAAATAACTGGGTTAAATCGGATGAGAACAGTTTGAATAGGATGCTATGTAAAACATCATAATTTTTTGTGATTTACATGATCGTTTCCTCTTTCTTAAAGGAAAGTTGCCTATCTCGGAAGAAAAAATGGTAGGATCTTCAAGCTTTTAAAGTCTTATACACCCTATATGCTCAAGCCTTGTATACAAAAATCCTAAACAAGTAATTAGTGGAGTAAAATAGAATAAAACTGACAAAAGAAGAAACCAAGCATTTCTAATAATATTGTTTATAATTTGAAGAACAATCGCTTCTTTTTTCCATTATTTTACCTGAAATAGACCCATTTTCCTCCAGTATAGACCAGCCTCATGTCAGTTCTCTTGTATTCTCCTACTTACTATAATATACATTGAACATAAGATATTGTAAGCTAGTTTCCAATATAATCAAGAAAGTGTAAACGAAATTTGAAACATTTCCCACGATTAGTTTCGGAAATAAAATATTTTGAACTTTAAAAATCGTTTCCTGAAAAATTGTAAAAGTGGACATCTCCCTTTTCTCCTGTACCCTTCGTTTACGATCATTTAAGAAGAGACTACTCGGTAGCCTATACAAGCTCATGAAAACGATAAGCATACCTCAGACATGCAGGCATTCGACCTATGTTTGCACCATGAGTGACAGTATTTCTTCTCTAATGGTCTTGCCGTCTGATTGTCTTCGTATAGTGGTGCTATAAAGCTATCTGTAGGTAGCGCTTAAACGTAATAGTAGCGTTGGTTAATTTAGTTTATTGAGTTGTATGAGTCATGTTTTTAAAATCCTGGGTTTGCATAGAAGACAGTAACTTCAGTGATTTAGCTACAAGACAACTAAAGAAGAAAACTAAAATTATCCAAAATGTTTGTGTTGGAAGCTATGCAAAACGTAAAACCAAAGAGTCCATTGGGAATGAAACCAAATCTTTCACTTTTACGAGCCACGGTTGTGCCTGCTAGGCTAAAGGAGACAGTAATGATTATGAAATGGTGGAATGAAGAAAATGAGGGGAAGCTGAAGACCCTCCAGAAAACTCACGCACACGGTGTTTGTCCACCACAAAGTTTATTTGGCCTAATCAAACCATTGACCCCACTCAGCAGAGTCCATAAGAAATAATAAAAAAGAAAAGATCATAATTGGAGCCAAAAATATGTTATGGTATCACTGCTGAACAAATTGTATTGTGGGAGAGGCGGTAATACATGGGAGACGAGAAGGAACCAATACTACAATCTATGGTGGTAATAAGGCTGATTATTCACATATCAGGACGTTAAAATTCCTAAAAATCGCAACGATGAAAATTTCTTTCAAGTGGTTTATTCTAATGGCAAAGATATATAATGGATTATATAATACTGTAGTAGAGGCAACAACTGTATTTCGTGTCACAATGTGTTTATTGTACTTCGAAACTATGGACATTCAATATTAAAACTCGTTGCATGAGATATGTAACTTTCGATTACAATAGAGGAATAAGATTAGATATAGCATGTTTTTCGGACCTTGAATACACAAGAAAAAGTTCACCATATATTATCGTTTTTGCTCTACGGAGATCAACAATTAACCGGAACTAGTATTCGGTTTTACTAGTTTCACTTTGAGTGCCTAGATACGAGTGAAAAAGTATATTATAAGGTTCTGCATGTCTTCACGTCATGCAATAACCACGTGTGAACTACACGTTTTGATAATAAACACAAACAAGCTGACGACGATCCCGAAGAGGAGTCGTTCAAAATCGCCAACAGTCGGAAGGACGAGAATCAACGAAGGAAGCCGACTATACAGGATAAAAGAGACCTGCACGCCTCTACCAACATCAATCTTCCCGAATTGATCGAAACACATAAAACCCCTCTCACAACGCTTGGTCACCGAGAGGTACCCATCCTTATACCCACGACGCTTGGTCATCGTATTCCTTTCCTCTTTCTCACGACGGACGGTCACCGAGAGAGAGATACCTAATCTACACCCCTCTCACGACGCACGGTCACCGAGAGTACCTCACCTCAAAGCCCACGACGCTTGGCCACCGGGCTGCTATCTTAATCTTACTTAAATATTAGATAAACTACTTATTGTAATTCGTGTACATAAGAAGACATTTTATAATAAAATGGTGAAGGGGAAGTCCGAATCCCGAGTAAATGTTATTGCTATTTTACATGGTAGATGCGTCGGCGTCTATTTACAGACATTAAGAGTACTTTCCTACGGGACGCCCTTTTTATTAACGAAAAAACGGACCTGAAAACCTTTTAATAATATAGTGTAAGGGTTACTAAAAGCAGTATAATATAAAATATAGTATCCGTATTGTGATATACATTCTCATTACGGTAGATTGATTCGTTATAGGCTAGCAGGTATTTATGCCGACAACTAGATCCGGAAAAATACATATAAAGAAGTTGATAACAATATGGCAGAATCAGGCTCCCGTATACCTTTTAATATTCCTCATTTAACTAGATATTCTGGTCACAGTACAGACAACCCCGATCGATTTTTCATGCTGTTCGATCATTTGGCTTTACTTCAATCATGGCCCCAGAAAAGAAGAAAGAAATTCTCCCAATGTATCTGCAGGACGTACCTCTCGACTTTGTTTTGCAATTGCAAAATCAGAACCTATTCAACACACTAAGTTACGAACAGTTAAAACCAAATTAATTGCTCTGTCCTACCCAAATTTACCAGCGTATAAAGCGGAATAAAAATTTTCCAAATTCAACAAAACGAAAATGAGTCGGTCGATTCATATTTCTTAAGAAAATTAAGGGTCATTAGACAGCTAATGCCAGAAACCTCGGAGGAATTTTCTTTCATTTGGACTGCAAAGAAATTTACTGCAAAAGGTAGCGTTATAATCATTTCAAACAATCTAGCGGCTGCAGGATCGACTTCATGAATTGGAAAAAGCTCAGGACCTCATGCAGAAGAGGAATTATGTGGAATTGTCACAGGCAATTCATTCTCTAATCGGCCAACCTAACCGCCACTCATCACTCCCTTTTTACGACATTCATAGCCACAGGAATCCTAATTCATACTTGCCAACCTATATGCAACAGCACACTTCCCAATCGTTGCCGTCCGCACCTCAATTACAGAATATTTCCCCTTCCACACACAACTTCCTCTGCACCTGAAGTTTCGAATTCGCACCCTTACCAAAGTCAAAACCCGCCCTCAAAACCTCCTCACACGGACCTAAACAAATTAGCTAATCAAATGGCCGAGCTATCGTTAATGGTGGTACAGAATGCCATGAAGATCAATTTTAGGCATAACAATTAACGAAAAGCGAATGTGAAGAATACTAATAAAGCAAATAACGGTGGTACAAAAAAGAACTATTTTGTAAATTGCGATAAAATATAAGTCAATTTGTTATAAGAAGAACCACGGAACATCCACGTGTTGGAATAATCCTAAAAATTTCAAACAGGGAAACGCATAGACGGGCTCGCAGCCCAAGCCAAGCCTTGTGGGCCATTTCAGAAAAGTCGACGCGGGCCACACAAACACCATCACATTCAAGAAGAGCAGGCCACAGCGGAACGTTTTAAGGACACGGACGCCAATTTTTTCACCCATACGACCTATAATGAACAACGAGAACATGTTAAACTGGGAATAGAAAATAATAAAATATTGTTCAATATTAATGTAAATGCAAGCAGTCTACCAGCTATAATAGATATGGGTTCTAATCTTAGTCTATGGTCAAGACGGGACATACCCCCAAAATGTACACTAATACTATTTCAAACTAGTATCAAGGGCATTGCCAACAAAGTTCTAACTTTAAAAGAAATAGCTTTAATTAAATTTAAAATTGGAACCACCACCTTCTCACATTACTTTCGCATTATAGATGCTGACTTTAATCCGATTTTAGGGAATGACATTCTCACAAGACTTTTCTTTCAAATAGACTTGGAAAATAAATCCATATCGTTACATAGAAAACCTAGAGAACCTACGTTTCCAATGGAGAAACAAGAATCGGAAGAAATGTCACGGGAAACTACTCAATCTTTGCACGGGAAACTACTCAATCTTTGCACGGGAATCTATTCAATCAATTTTCCTGTATCGATTCAAAGAGAAACAATTCATGATGCTGCATTTTATATTACTCCACTACAATCATTATTAGACCGTTACGACTTACAGGGAATGACCATGAGAGTACGAGTAACGACCTTACGTAACTAATTTCCAATCCTACGGCATGAATAATAACGCTAAATAAAGGTATACCAGTGGCGCATACAGCGGATGGCGTGGAAGAATTTTCATTTAGAATTAGAGATGCAAGGGCTCGGTTTTTTCTGCTTTGCTTTTTTGCTTGGGAAATTTTGGGCTTTCTTCAAAATACTGCTTTAAATTGATAAAACAGACTTTGTATCGCTTCTCTATAACACAAAAAATCATTTAATTAGTGGTTGATGCTGATAATAATATAAAACATCGAAAATAAACTATGAATTTCGAAAAAATATTTCAAACAATTTTTCTTCAACATATTTACATTATGAATTCCACAGGATTAACCAATGTATATAATAAGAATATTTTATCCTCCTATATACAAAAGTAAGCAGAGTTGACCAGAACCGTGGTTGTTTTTGAAAATGCCGAAAACCCGTTTTTTGGGGGATGTTTTAAACCAGGCTTTTTTGGTTTAAACCAGGCTTTTTTGACTTAGATTTTTTGCTTTATGTATTTATATTACATATTCACAGAAATAAGTTTGTTTCGCCTTGATGTTATTATGCAACAGCGGGGTTATGCCGGAAGAACTCCCATAATCTTAAAGAAGTGCGGTCAGTAAATTTCTTAAGTTGAGAATCTCCCGCCCTAGCCATTGGGAAAATCCCGTCATTACTTGAAATGTAAGACAATAACGGGAAAATCCTGTTATTGCTTTGCATGTAAAATTTGAAGGTCAACGTACCATAATCAGTACGCTAAAACTGAGGTATTAAATTACAAATTTAGTACCGGTACGTAGATATCATTGAAAGTCCAATCCAAGCTAATGTTGGAAGCTACGTAGGCAATCGATAAATTTTGCCAATTTCTATCAATATATTTAAGCAATATTTGCTTCTTTACAAAACAACACGCATTTAGGCATGCAGAAATATACAATTTGGTTTGTTTCGTATATTTAGGCTTAACATCCTTACGAAATACCGAGGTTATCAAGGAGAAGACTTTCGCTTAAACTGACATCCGAACCGCTACTTGGGTTACGCATGAAAGAAGGGTTGTGGTTCGACCGAGAATTGAACATGGGACACCTTGATTAAAAGGTGAAATAGAAATAAAACTAATGCAGGTGGTTTGATATCTGGAAACGTCACCATGAAGTTCACACGATTCGCATTTTTCATTCTTTTTATTTTTGTGGTTTAAACCAGTTATTTAAAAAAAAAGTTGGTGTAAACCAGCCAACCCTAAAAGTAAACACTCCTTTTTAAAGAATACACAAATAACTATCAAAATAGTATGTAGTATTTTTACTTCAAAATATTCCATACCCTCTTTTTGAAACAAAATAAAATTAAAATGAAACATAAGAGAAATACTTAGATTTATATGATACACTTAAAGGCTGGACATCTAGAGATTTTGGTTCTGTATATTCTTGAAATTCTACAGTTAAGTTTTATAGAACCACCATCACAGTTTACCCAATCCTCAAGTTTTCTGAATTTTTAACAAGAGGGATTGAACATATCATTACGGAACTCCCCCCCAAAAAAAAAAGACTACGGAATATATTTAAGTTAAGCTAAATACAACTGCACAACAAACATGACTGAGTGTTTAGCTTTTGAGCTTCTATCGGGAAGTCCGGGATTCAACCAGCATTCGACCATTCTGACAAAGCTTTTCTTCATTCCATCTGTGAATGTAGAAATAGTGCGTGTACTGTGAGTTGGGCGACTTCCTTTTTTATTGTTTTTAAATCGTTATTATTACTAATTACCAGCAGTGACTGTTTTGCGAAGGTTAGGGGGACGGTCTTTCGGACTGAAGCCCGTTCCCCAAAGTTACGGAATTTCTGCAACAAACGAAATATCTATTATTTATGCCTTTACTTATAAACTTTAAGCTCCCGTCAAATAAAAATTACGAATGTTTTAAAAAACTAAACATTAGTAAGAAACCCTTCCCAAAATACTTTTCTAAATCCGCCACTGATTCTCAGTATAAAATGATTTTTAAAGTTGTATCCGGAAGATTATTGCTAAACATATAAACGAAGCGAAATATTAGTTATGCCTGTACTCATAAACTTCAAGCACTTCCCAAATAAAATTAGGACTTTTTAGGAAACGAAACAATCAGAAAAACCCCTCCTAAAGTACTTTTCTAAATCCGCTACTGATTATTTGTATAAATTGGTATTCAAGGTTGTGTCCGGAAAATTAATTCTAAATCACTTCACAGCTACAGTATAACAGAAATGTAGAAGTACGGTTTGACGGATATATTGAAAAACGTACGCTTTGACGGATAAATTGAAAAACGGACAAGTTTAACTTTTGCGCTAGAAGCTAGAGTACTAAAAGCTCTTAGAAATGAAACACGGATGACAAACTAAAATGATCTAGAGAAGAAAAAAGATGTCGATAACTCAAAAGTTAAAATAAAGTTAAATAGCCTCCAAAATTACCCTCAAATACTGCATTCTTCATGTTAGCTTTAATTCGTAAAACATGTGCTCCATCCATCTTGATGGTGAATTTCAGAGCGAAATATGACATTCAGGTCATGGAATTCTTATCTAACTATAGAATATACTATAAGAAAGCTATTTAGATAGAAAAATCATGAAGTTGAAAAAAGCCAAAATTTCCAAAATTCTCGTTTTTTTCCCAAAAAAGCCGGCTTTTTATGTGAAAAAACCATCGATTCAAAAATGCCGGCTTTTTTGCATCTCTATTTTGAATACAAGAAGACGAAAAGAAAGCGTACCAATTTCGTACTCAAGAAGACATAAAAGAAAAATTAAGACAAACCGCTAAAACTTTTAACATTAACCTTTTTAATATAAATCCGGATTTACCGGAATACCAGCGAATAGCTGTAACCAACTTACTGTACAAATACAGGAATGTGTTTTCATACAGCCAAGAGGATATAGGTTATTTTTGGGGATATGAACACAAAATACGTATAGATAAAATTGCGTCATTCCATCACCGTTCCCCACCAATTCCATTAGGGATAAGAGATCAAATTGATAAGCAGATACAACAGCTGTTAGAAGCCCAAATCATAACGGAGACAGACTAGTAATTTCCCCTTGCCTTTAATTGCAACCAAAAAGCCAAACAATTCAGATTTCCGTCTTGTGTTGAATCTACAGGCATGTAATAGCTATACCAAATATTTAAACATACCGTTTAAAAATACAGAGGACGTTTTCCAGGTTTTAAAGGGAAAACCTAAGTTCAACTTTGGACATTTCGCAATCGTATTTTCAGATAAAATTGCATGCAAAAAGCACTAAATACATGACTTTCGAGGTAAATCATACACGCAAAAATTATAAATTCCTTAGATGCGGATGGGACAATGCTCCTCTTCCCAATCTTTAACCATAGTAATGTAAATAATATTACACGGCTTACCAAACACATAACCAATTTTGCAGATGGCATCGTGATTGGTTCTTATACGTGGGAACAACAACTCTCAGATTTAGAACTTTTATTCCAGAAATTAAAGAAACACGATTTGCGAGCCAATCCCAAGAAGACGCACCTGTTATATAGAGAACCTCAGTACTAGGATTTCTTGTATCCGGAGAGAAGATAAACATCTCACCGAAAATAGCAAAGAAGATCAAGAATTTTAAAAAGCCGACTACCAAACGCATACTGAAGAGCTTTATTGGCCTATGCTCTTATTTACGAAGTCATATCAAGGACTTCACGACCATGATAGAACCTTTCCAGCAGCTTCTTACTAAAACTGTCAAATCTAAATGGACCGGGAAAAACGACGAATTATTTGAGAAGTTGCCAGAATACATTTTGAATGCCCCATCTCTCTACTATTTCGACGAAAAGCTTGAGATAAGGCTGTACACAGATGCATCCTCTCACCAGATTGGAGGGCTATTAGCTTGTTTTGATCCCAAAACTAACGAAGAAATAATCGTTTCCTATTGTAGCAGATGTCTCACAGAAACTGAGATCAAGAGCTCAGTCTGGCTAAAAGAACTATTCGCTATTATAAATGCCTTACTCAAATTTAGATATTTCTTACTTAACCGTAAATTTAAATTGTTTACAGACGCAAAATGTCTAACTTCTTTATGTACTCGTCCGGACAGAGTGGGAAAATAGACTCGCTATAGATTTTCCTTAGCTGACTATAATTTCGATATCATCCACATTGAAGGGAAGAAACATCCAGCTGATACCATCAGCTGCATAGAGCCGAATAGCAATGATATTGCAGAACCAACGGACCCACCACAGGACCCACGAAGATCTACATGCATACAGATCCAATTCTCTACAGGCAACCATTCTCCAAATAGAATACTCAGGATCTTTGAAGAACTTACGAGAAAAGCAGCGTAAGGATGACACATACGCTGATATTATAACAGTTTTGGAAGGGAGAGAACCAGAAAAAATTTCTACCATGAGAGCAGCTAAGTATTTTCGATTAAAAGACAACATATTTTATCGTACACAAAAACATCCAGATCTGGGACTACTTCATCGTTTGTGCATCCCGAAATGCTTGGCAGGACATTGGTTCGAGTCTATTCCTAATGACCCGTCAGCGCTCTATTTTGCGTTTTCAAAGGCATATAAAACTGTCCTTAACAAATACTACATGCCAAACATGAAATCATACTTTGCATTCAGAATCAAGAACTGTAAGGATTGCCAACTCTTGAAAAAATATACCCAGAAAACCACAAGGAAATATCCTTTAGCACCCGATAGACTATATAGGAGAACGATGGATGTTTGACTCTTTAGGACCCTATCCGCACGAAGAAGGGAAACCAAAATATGTTTTTGTCACCATCGAAACAAGTACACGTTATATAGTGACGAAGGCTGTTAATGGTATTAGAGCAGACACAATTGAACAGTTCTTATTGGGAGAAATAATTTTGAAATTCGGCGCCTTTCGTTTCCTTCATCTGGACACAAGTCCTGTGCACAGAGCGAAGAAACTTCAAAAATTAGCAGAAATATATAATTTCGAATTTAAGTTCTGCCCTGCTTTCAACCATCAAGACATAGGATTAGTCGAAGTCATGAACAAAACACTGCAAAATTTCTTAAAATTTTTCGTCCAGCAAAATCACGAAACATGGCCAAAATTATTACCTCATATTACTTTTGGTTTAAACAATTTCACTTAATTAGGAACGAAGAATTCTAGCTTCTTTCTCATGTTTGGATACGAACCCAGGACAATCACCAATTACAAACTACAGGTTACCCATCAGCTACAGCTTGAACGGTACCAACTCGTAAAACTTCGTGAAAAGACACTGCAAAACTTACTGAAGGCTCAGGAACAACAGAAGAAGTACTTTGATAAAAGACATAAACAACAAACTTTTCTCACTGGAGATAAAGTACTCATTTATTTTCCCTTTGAAGAATTAGTGAGTCATCACAATGTACCGATAGATACTGTGGACCGGCTACAACATACTCAAAAATAAACAATACTCTCTATCGAGTTCGCATGCCCCATAATTTCAGGGACAAAGAACAGAATATATCCATCGACAGGATTAAGTCATTACATGCCGCCAAAGAATATATATACAGTGATCATGATGACGTAGCTATTAAGAAGGAAATAGAAGATAAGAAGAGAGTAAACCAAGATTATCATCAGCTCAGCAGATATAAATGTGCGACATCCGAAGCGCACTCTTGATGTTTCAGAGGCAGACAAACAAAAAAATGCGCGACAAGAAATAAAACATGGAATAGAAGAAAACACGATACACCATCTTATACAGATATCTATTTAAAGTGACCAAATATAGTACATACCTTAGTATTCGAATCGCAATCGATCCTTTGTCTTTTTCCCTCTTATAATTCCTCAGCTGCATTGTGTCATTTAAACAAGCATCCATGCATACAATTTTCTTCAGTGAACAAAACTGCAAGCCAGCATTTTCTTTCCGCTTCGAGCAAACGAACTTCACAAGGGCAGCTACAACATTTTTTCTCTTCGCTTCTCCGTTACGAATCATATAACTGTCACTAACATATTGACCTACATATACAGAGTGTTCGGAAAATCAGGACTTTTGATTGGCAAACTTCTTTCCGGCGTGACTATATTTATCAAAGTAATGACTTTAACCGTTCTGTAAGTGTGTTCTGTTATCTATTAACTAGTACTAGCCAGAAGTAGATCAATATTAGAAACTTTTCTATAATAGCACTCTTTGACGTGCAAACTTCAGAACAATATACTACGGCCCTCCCTATCAGTGACCTAGTGTATAAATAATAACTATAATCACTAGACTTCGGATCGATATGCACTAAAAAACGGCAAAGTATGCATGCAAATATGCATTAAAAATTACGAAAATATGCACTGAAAATATGCAGATATGCACTAAAATTGTAACTATTCACCAATCAAAAGCTAAAGTTAAATGAGAAATTTTATTATCTTTAGAGAAAAAACTTGTATTACTTGAACTACATATACTTGGTGTATAACTATGATGCATTCATGCTACAATACACAACTGCATTCATGCTACAATACACAACTGGGTAGTTTCTGGTGTTGTCTTGCAAAAACCTGCATTTGTCAGTTAAAACATTACTGTACATTTAAACGTTCCTTCCGTGTCACGGGTCGTTAAGGGACAGTATTTCAAGAAAGCAAGGTTACTTGCCGACAAATCTGGAATTTGTGTGACTTTCTTCCCCCGAACACTTAATTTACATTAAACAAGAATTTTACGCCAGATTTTTGCGTATATTGAATGTGAGTTTCGAAGAAATGCTTGTTCTATTGGTCTTGAGGGCGTCTGTTTCGTTAATGAATCAAACATCTCAAATGGACTAATAACACTGCAAAGTCCTAATTATCGCTCTTCTAATTTCTTTATGATCTTTGAAATTGAACTGAAATGAGTATTGATAAAAACAAGGTCGCTTTTAATGTTTTCAATTCCGCAAGCGTCCAAGGCTTCTTGAATAGATTTCGTTTCTTCGAGTTAAAAACAGCTCACAGTCAGTATGTAAAATTAAAATACATCTCCTTATATCTATCTATCTATCTATCTATCTATCTATCTATCTATCTATATATATATATATATATATATATATATATATATATATATATATATATATATATATGAATGCGCCAAGTATCTGTGAATAATAATAAATATACTCAGAGAAATAAACATTTCTGGGCTAAAAGCATATAATAAAACATGCCTTGCAAAATTGAACAGGACTCGCAAAAATTTCCGTTAAATTAACGGAGATAGATCTATGCTTAAAAAATAAACAAGGCGCATACATACAATGGACATAGTGAGATAAAATGTTGTACATAGGCCTACAGCATTTATTTATGCTACAAATTAATACACATAAAACTTAGCAGTGAAAAAAAGCCTACATGTGTTTTCAGAGGCCAAGACAAGAGTAGAGGCTATGCTCTTTTCAGCGCTCCTCTCTCTACTATTGGCTCCCTTTTGATCTAATGTGTATAGTACGCTAATTGTTCCATGTCTCTAGACCAGCTAGAGAACGAGTTGTTGGTATTTGAAAATAACTATGTAAATTGCACTTCGTTCGAAAACTAGGGCCTTACGTGGCAGTGGACTAAAGGTTGAATGTGTAGAGTAACAAGTAAATAAAGACCTTTACAGATAAGGTAGTTCTTGTACCTAACCTCTCACAGAATGTCTAAAAAATTTCTAAACGCTGTATTCCGGAACTTGAAAATTTCCATTAAAAAATATATTTTAACATTCATTGTTCGTAACAGAGTTTCCACCTAATCAATAGAATTTGACATTTTTTTAGCTGCAAATTCATTTGGCTGAAATATTCCCGTTTAGTAAGGGGTCAGTTGAAGGCAGTTGTTACTGTATTAAAAGCCTGCATTGAAAAACCTTATGTTCTTGTTTAAAGAAAATAAATTCACTTGAAATTACTTTTTATATCCAATTATATGTAAGTCATAGAATATTTGATTCTAGCGTAACATTGTCGGTTTCAAAGAGTAATAATCTACATTGTATAATATTGATACTTTAAGTGGAAAAACGTGATTTGAGCGAGACACGGAGCATGAATGGTAAGAAGGTAAAGTTATCGAATACATAAGAGAAGACTTACAAGTAGCACTTCCGAAGTGTAACACTCCGATTTTCATAAAATTTGGCAGGTAGATACTACACATGAAATAAACGAATATGTGTTTTTTTATTTTCTGCTGAAAAACGGTTTTAGAGGGCAAAAGCCCCCACCCAATATTTTAAAAATTGAAACCCGAAAGGCAAAAAAGAAATGAATCGAAGTCAACGAAATAGTACACACAAATTGCAAACATAAAATGAGGGAATACATGTTTTGCATTTTCCTGGAAGAAAAGGTTAGGTGGCGAACCGACCCTCCAAAGCTTTCATCACGAAATATCAAAAGTGCTAGTAACAGTATGTCAGAAGCGCCTAAAGGATATGGAGAAATGCAACGAATCTTTGCGTATGAACAATACGCAAGAAATAAATGAATACAAGTTTTTATTTTCAGCAGAAAAACTGTTTTAAGGACAAAGAAAAATCACCCAAAATTTTTGAAGTTGACGTCCGAAAACGAAAAATAAGTGAACCGAAGTCAACAAAATTGTACACAAATGTTGTAGACATAAAATGAGGGAATACGTGTTACGTATTTTCCTGGGAACACGGTTGGGTAGGGCACGGACCATCCAAAGCTTTGATCACAAAGTATCAAAGGTGCTAGTAACACAATGTCTGAAATTTTATGTATGAACAATACACAAAAAATAAACGAATGCATTTTTTTTATTTTATACAGAAAAACGCTTTTAGGGGCAAGAGCTCCCACCCAAAATTTTGAGAGTTGATGCCCGAAAACAAAAACAAGAGAACCGAAGTCAACGAAATTGTACACATATATTGTAGACATAAAATTAGAAAATACAGATTCGAATTTTCCTAAAAAAAACGGTTGGGAGGGGCACGGTCCCCTCCAAAACTTTGATCACGAAATATAAGGGCTAGTTACAGTATGTCAGATGTGTGTAAAGGACACGAAGAATTGTAACGAAACTTTGGGTATGAACAATACACAAAAAATAGACGAACACGTTTTTTTTATTTTTTAGGTAAAACTGTTTTAGGGGCTTAGGCCCTGATCCAAAATTTTGAAATTTGAGGCTCGAAAGGCAAGAGGAAGTGAACTGAAGTGAATGAAATTGTGCACAGATATTGTGCACATAAAATTCGGGTATACGGGTTTCTAATTTTTCTAAGAAAAAAAGAAAGAAAACCGTTTTGATGGGACACAGACTCTTCCAAAACTTTGATCGTGAAATATAAAAAGTGCTAATATCACTATGTCAGAAATGCTTAAAGGACATGAGGAATTAAAACGAAACATCGTGTCGGTACAATACACAAAAAAATAAACAGATAAAGTTTTTTTTTTATTTTTTGACGAAAAACGGTTGTATGTGGCGAAAGCCGCCACTCAAAATTTTGAAACTTGAAGCTCAAAAGGCAAGGAGAGGTGCACCCAATTGAATGACATTGTGCTTAGATATTGTATAGTAAAAAGGATATAATTGGGTTTAGTAATTTCCTGGAAAAAAGCAGTTGAGTGAGGCACGGACCTTCGGTTTATTTCTTCTTGCCTTTCGGGCGTCAACTTTCAAAATTTTCGGTGGGGGCTTTTTCCCCCCTAAAACCGTTTTTCCGCAGAAAATAAAAAAACACGTATTCGATTATTTTATGTGTACTATCTACCTCCAAACTTTATCAAAATCACAGTGTTAAACTTCGGAAGTGTTACTTGTTAGTAGGAAAGTTACCTTTCCAGAAACCAAGGTAGGTATCAAAACAACACAAGCTTATACTTAAATACTCTCATAAACTCCTTAAGGAAAAACTTAAGAACTTATCTCCTTATCTCAGAAAGTAACTGCTGTGACAAGTTTTAGATTTTGTAAAGCAAATATTTTAATCAATTTAGAGCTAATTTAGAAAAGGGTTGTTCATTTCTTCCCGAAATACATTTTTCAACGGTTTCTTTGGAATGAACTTTGTCGAATATGAAAACACACACACATCGGGGTTGTTTCATAGTTGTAGAAACTCCTTATCAGACTTGAAACTGCTGTGAGAATATAAGAAAGACAAAGAAATAGTGTGCTGCTGAAGTTTGAGCTTTTGGTGTCGAACAAAATAGAAATGTCCTCTTCTGAAAACGAGCTTACTTTGAAAATATTATTTGTTTAGCATACAATTTGCAAAATATATTTTCCTCTTGAACTGTTAACGTCTGTCAACTTCAATCCATTGTTTTAAAAGATAACTTCTTGATGACTTTTCTGGCCCATTTAGTTGTAGTGCGATATCTAGGTCCAATTTTTGTTCACATAACCAAAAATTGTAATATTTAAATTAACAAAAGAGGGCCATTTCAAAATTTCGGCCACTTCGATTACCTAGAGTGACACCTCCAAATTCGAATTTTAACTAACTCAGAACTTTGACCAATTTACGTCAATTTTTCTCCACCCGAGAAAAAAATTGTGTTCCATTCTAATGAACGAGGGGGCCATTTCAAAATTTGTCCACTTCGATCACCTATAATGCCACATCTTCAAATTCGAATTTTAACTAGCTTAAAATTTTGTTCGATTTTTGCGCATTCATATAAAACAAACAAAACCTTTTGTACCATTAAAATAAACAAGAGAAGGTCATTTTAAAAGTTGGCCACTTCGATTAACTGTTGAGCGACATCTTCAAATTCGAATTTTAATTAGCTCAGAATTTTGTCCAATTTTCGTACATATTTGTACCATCAAAAATTTTGTTCCATTCAAGTTAAGAATGGAGTGTCATTTGAAAATTTTGGCCACTTCGATCACCAGCAGTGTGACATTTTTGAATTTGAATTCTAACTAGCTTTGAATTTTCCCTATTTTTTGTAGATTTTTGTTTCACCATCGTAGTTGAAATTCAAATTTGAAAATGTGTTGATCCAAGTGGCCAAATTTTTAAATGACAGTCCCTGATTTATTTCAGCTGTACATAATTTATTGTTCGTGGTACAAAAATGTTAAAAAATTCTACAAAATTCGGAGCTAATTAAAACTTGAATTGAATGGTCTCGCACTACAGATGATCGTAGTGGCCGAAAGTTTGAAAAGGCTCTCCCTCGTTCATTAGAATGGTACACATTTTTCTTGGTGTGGACAAAAATGGACAAAAATTGGACGAAATTCTGAGCTAGTTAAAATTCGAGGATGTCGCACTACAGGTGACCGATGTCGCCGAAATTTTGAAATGATCCTTTTTCGTTTATTTGGATGGTACAATTTTTTTCCTTGGGTGAACAAAAATGGGAAAAAGTTCTGTGTAGTTAAAATTCAAATTTGAAGATGTCACACTACAACTAAATTGAAATACTTTTCTTTTAGTATTCTTATATTGTCCCAGGACCACACATATTACGAGATGGGTGACGTGGAAATTTTATTGTAGGTTATTTGAAACCGTTATTTATATCTTCTTATAAAACGGTGACAGTCACCCCTTTCACCCCTTTCTTATTCTCCATTCACATGACCTTCGAAGATATTCTAAACCAACAACAATGAACCATTTCCAGTTCTTAAGTCTATTTATTGAAATTCCACTTATGAGGAAAGTTGTTTGACGTTAAAAATTTCCAATTTGGTTGTTTCCTTAAATATGCATTTATATGCATAACGACATAAACATGCCTTAACCTCCAAAATATGCGCATATATGCACTGTAAAACTTTGCTATTTTACTCCAAAACACATGAAACGAATTTCTGTTTAAAGAGGATATCAATATCACATCAGGAAAAACACATGGAAATATGCAAAAATCAGAAGTCTAGTAATCACCAGAGCTTCGACAGCCTCTCTTTTGAGGGAAATGACATGCCATACGGATCCTGCTTACATTAAGAGGACAAACTGTCAGTGCTAAAACTTTAACTTTCATTTTAAACTTTACTTATGTGATAGTGTCTCGAACAGTAATACCAGTGACCAGTGCTTTTCAATTTGATTTTGTGTTTCAGTGTTATAGTGATTTCCAGTGTATACTGTGCCCAATATGCAGATTCCACATGCTGGCACAAACACAAAAATTATCCAATGGCTTATTTTTTTCTACGCCCCGGGGATGTAAGATTCCGCATATCTCCACGTCATGCAATAACCACGTGTGAACTACACGTGTTGATAATAAACACAAAAAAGCAGACGACGATTCCGAAGACGAGAATCAACGAAGGAAGCCGACTATACAGGATAAAAGGGACCTGCACGCCTCTACCAACATCAATCTTCCCGGATTGATCGAAACACATAAAATCCCTCTCACGACGCTTGGTCACCGAGAGGTACCCATCCTTAAACCCACGACGCTTAGTCACCGGGTTCCTTTCCTCTTTCTCACGACGCACGGTCACCAAGAGAGAGATACTTAATCTACACCCCTCTCACGACGCACAGTCACCGAGAGTACCTCACCCCAAAGCCCACTGCACTTAGTCACCGGGCTCCTATCTTAATCTTACCTAAAATATTAGATAAACTACTTATTGTAATTTGTGTACATAAGTAGACTTTTTATAATAAAAAGGTGAAGGGAAAGCCCAAATCCCGAGTGAATTATATTGCTCTACCCAAGAAATTTTACAATATTCTTGGGACGATGAATCAAATACAGAAAACTGCTTCTCGTTATCTATTTCCATTTTTGTTGCAAGCAGATTAACGTTAAAACCAGAAGTTGTCGTATTTAAATTGGTATTTAAGATGGCATGGATCCTTGGAACCTTGAATCGATCACAGAAAACCATTACTGATACACTTCTTTCAGTTTTATCTCAATGGGGATTAATACTGACAATAAAAGCAGTAGTAATTTATTTACCATTTCCGGTTTAATATAGAGGCAGTATGAGATACTCAATTCATTCTAGAGAACCGTCTGTCGCTATCAGTTTCTGCGTTCATTCTATGGTAATCAGTGCTAAAACCATAAAAGATTTATTTCTACTACTTCCGGTTTTAGAAAACCGTTAACAAGGAAATGGGACCTATTGTTGGGATGGCGAATCAATTCCAGAAAACCGCTTCCTGATATACCTTACGGTTTTCTCCCTGTATGGAAATTGATATTGAAACGTTATTATAGCGGTTTTCGAATATCAAGTTAAATAGCTTTGAGAAGGTTTTCCTCTCCTTCAATAGCAGTGAAGCGCCGTTGTCATTTTGGGGCAGATAACAGTATATAGACACACGAAATCATTTACTACTCTGACTTTTGTCAATATCTGTCGCAGTACCTAGAAATATCGCGTTTCAATAGGTACCGCTCATGTAGGTTCTCGTGTGGAAAAATGTATAGTTATAAATTTCTGGTTTTAGCAGACAGATACGGGCGATGATATCTTTTCTTGATACGCTCAATCTATTCCAGAAAACAACTTGTCGTTATATACGGCAGTTTTTATTCTATGGCGATTAATCTTGCAACCCCATACGGTTGACTTCTACCACTTCTGATTTGAATAGAGACTTATCAGAGCGGTTTGAATCCATTCTGCAGCCGCATAACAGATTCTAGAAATTGCATCTTTCTATATCTTACATTCGCTCTCTTTCTCTTTCTCTCTCTCGTCTATGTAGATCAATATTGAAACCGGAAACAGTAGTTAAATAGCACAACCGGAAGTTTGGAAACCGGAAGTAATAGTAAATTTATAATGATTTCAGTATAATGCCATATGGATGAAGATTCTATAATCTTTCAAACATTGAATTGATTCCCCAAAACAACAAATTCTTCTGCAGCTCTTTTCAAGTGAGAAGTTACGTGAGTGGTAGCCAATAATATGAGATGTTTCCAGGTACCTCATCTGGCATTGACAATATTCATATAAGTGCGAAAAGTCCCTGTTCTATATACCTGCCCCAAAAATGATAACGGCGCTTCCCTGTTATTCGATGTAGCATAAAGTCCGCTCAAGGCCACGTACCTTGTCATTTGAAAAGATGTTTGATTATTACTCTTATTACTGTGTTTGTTTTAGTGCGATCAATGTTGAAACTGCATAAGGTTGACTTTTTCCACTTAAGACTTCAATAACGCATTAACGGAGGATAAGATGGTGCCTATTATTGAGACGCTGAATCGAATTTTGAAAACACTTCTCGATATCTATCACCATTTTTGCTTTAATCCCCGTCGATAAATGGAACGACGAGCATAGCCATTCTGTAAGAATTCTGATGTTTATGCATAGCATAGTCTGGAAGTCTAAAAAGTAAAACGCACTACCTTTTAATTCAAATAGACATCCAATTGGCTTACCATTTCAACATAAATTTAGTTCAGTTTACAAGCATTATACTGCTTTTATTGTACCCATCAATTATAACATTCAAGAGACGCCAATGCTTATATGGAGTTACTCTGTACTCATAGGTAACCTTTTGTCTGTTATGAGGGGCTATTGTTCTTTTACCTTTTTATATATTTACATATTTCTCGATTGAGTAGCCTGGAGACTCAGCAGAACCCTGTGTCACGACGCGCCTACACATTTCCTCATTTTAGTGTTTACAGGAATGTTTCTCTTTTTATCATAAAATGTTAGTCAGTTAAGAAGCATTGGATTACTCATTTATTTTCAAACACAAGAATACATAAGAAAAATATATTTAAATGTTGTGTTGATCATTTCGGTTTGGATAAAGTTTCAGTGGTCTTTTTATCATAACTTAATCAACTGAGGTATTAACACACTTAGCTTCGTATAATGAATACGAGTATATTTCTCGTTCTGCTCTTTTCTATATTCTTAGGAAGAGACTAATACTACTCTGATCACTACACATGTAAACGAAAATAATAATGAATGGTATCTATTAAGAACGCCAAAATTTTAAGTGACTTTATTAAATTTTAAGCATCGTAAAAAAATCGCCGATTTAGAAGGCAAAAATCCTCACCACCAGGAACGACATTTTGGGAGGGAATAGAAGGTAATTGCCACTCCTAGTTTTTACAAATGCAGACCATTTAATAAATCGTATACTAATATAAAACATAAAACGTGAAATTTTTATGTCGATGAAAGATCTTGCTCCACCCCTCCCCGCTAAAATCTAACATGATCTGAAATGACGCCCCTGCTAACAACTGAAACATGCCATTCGTAAAGTATATTAAAACATGAAGCATTTGACATAGATAACAGTAACCGTAACACTTGGATTAAAAGCAATTGTAGCATAATTACAAGACATTCTTTACTGTTTTATTTTTGTGTCAAATGCTGCACGTTAAATCTTGCGTTCAAATCATTTTGTTTGAGATACTACTTTAACAGTTGTGTTTACCTTTGTGTGTAGGTATGCATTTAATGCATGCTTTCATTTTTACTTTAACACTTTCGTGGGCAATGGGAAGTATACTTCACGCCAAGGGAGCCAGGATGTGCTTTTATTTGTTACACTGGGAAGCGATATTCCCATTATTCATAAATCTTTTCACTATAGAAATGGGAATTGCACTCGGGAAATAATTTTGTTTGTTTGTTTTGAGTGTGTGCTGGAGACCATAAAGGAGGTATTGTCCTATCTCTTGTAGAAAAATTCACCCATGGCAGGTTAAGTTCATGTATACACCAAATTTATAATCCTTTTAGAAAGTTGTAAGAAAATAATATACTCATGCCCCAAACTTAAAGTGACCTAAGACAATCATATTCCAGGATTCATGAATGTCGGTTATGGTCAGCAATAGAATACATGAGGTAACATTATAGTCATTTTATTCAAGGAGTGTTTGTACTAAAACAGTGTATGAAATACTGCCAATATTTAAGGAAACCGTATCTTATGTTCAGAATGCAAAAAAAGACTAGGACAGTAGAACATTCGTGTAAAGGACGAAGTATGGAATATGCTCCCCTCGAAGAGAAACACACTACTGACATGGACGTGGCATACTGAAAATGATTGGCAAGCACTTTTTGTTGCAGATCCTGTCAGTGCTCCGTGAGGGTTTTTTGAAAGTCTGGAAGGATATTTGATGGAGGAATAGGCTCGGCAACAGATCTCCCTAGAGCATCCAAAGCATGCTCTATGGGTTGAACTCCAGCGAATACGCTGTCCATCAGATTTATGAATATCCTTTTCTTCAAGGAGGGTGGTCGCTGCAGCTGTACGATGCGGACAATCTTTGACATTCATAATAAGAATCTTTGGACCGATAGCTCCACGAAGGAAACGAACATAACGGAGAATGACATAAATGCAACTTCTGGCCCCTGTAATAATCCCTTCTTCTACGAACTTCAGCTCAGTAAGTCCGTTCAATAACACAATTGCATTTTTCGTGCCCTTACCTAGCTGAAAGCGAACTCGGAGACTGATTGTCGGCTGAGAGAGAAAATTTGGAATTTCACTAATAGCTGAGACTAGGACTAGTGTGAGCTAATAATAGGACTATTGCAAGTTGTGTGTGATATATTGGTCTTAACGGTAAGTTCGAATACCTTATAACTCTATTTCTGTACTTGTTGCAAAACACGTGCCGTAGGAGCAGTGGCAACACCAGTTTTACTTTCTTGGGGGAAGGAATGTGTGCGAATAGGCAGATACATTTTTGGAAACCCAGTTATATTTCTGTGTACCGAAAAACAGCAATATGATAATATAGCATGCCTGGGGTGTTGTCACGAGGACGGAAGGAGGACAATGTGATTGGAAGGTGCCCGCTGCTGCTGGTACCCTCTAGTGTCGTCACTGCGTAGCAGTTATAAACGTTTTATTTTTTGTTCCAACAACCGACGAAATTAATATATAGAGAATAAAATACGACAGAGAACGATCTACTGTACAGGCGTACGAAGCATAGTAACTGGAATAGTAGAGTCTTATAACAATATTAATATTTCAAAAAATAATTTCTTACGATGTGAAAAATTTGCATCACATTTTTCAGCTTACCATACGACTCTGGAGCCGGGGTACGACGGTTGCAGATCATTGGTCTAGTATACTGGTTGCATCAAAAGACCGGAACTTTGTTATGATAAAGATAGAACAACAGAAAGAGGAAAGTTGTTGGAATTAGAAGGTCTTCAATCTAAAATCTTGGATTTATTTCAATCACTCCAGCCGTCTCCGCTACACACTATGAGGCGTCCGGTGTTAAACGTTGACAGTGTTTTTCTTTTTAATCTGAGTATACCGTATATATCGTATATAATACTCATTGTCAAAGCTGATTCAAGATAGATTTCCGGCAACGCCACTCGCAAACAGGTCAGGACTTTGGAAATACATTAGTAAGGCGAGGATGGTAACTTACACTATAAAGTTTAATATCTCTTTTATCTTCAGTATAAATTCAAAATCCTTAATATATATCTTGTCTAAGTCATTGATTTAGATACAATGAAGACCACCAGTAGGATTTTATTGATTATAAATCTCATGACCGCGGCTGAAAATTACATGATTGCTTAATTTGATGCTTGATTATAAAAATAATGCTTAATGTTTATGAAGTAAATCTTATGAGAACAACATAAACGGTAATGAAAAAGATAAAATTAGGGTATTGAGTAACTTATAAGGACATAATTCTGCTTTGATAAACAAGGAGTAGGGAGAAGTTATAGCATTGCTTTTTATAGAAGGTACGGGCCACCGCAGTACACTTTGACTCTCCAATTTCCTAAACTTAGGCCACACTTCCTAATGAAACTTGTATTTAGGAAATTGGAATAAAATAATTTGTCTTGGAAAACTCAATTCAATAAACTTCACCCTTCCTCCCAAAAAATGTACCACCTCTTCTGATATTTACATTGGACAAATGCATATTAGAGCAATTAACAAAATAATTATTCTTGCAATATTAACAGAATTATCTGAGCCCTTTTTAAGAAAATCGTTAAATACCTCATCCCAATAGTAAACTACATATTGTGGATCATTGTCAATTATGCGAGTTTAGGCAAATTTCTCATTATTAATGAAATATTTATTTACGATACTTCAACAAAATAGTGTGAGTCGTTTGAGAAAATTGTCAAGTAAAACCTTGAGTAAACTATCATTGTCTATTTTTTTAGGAAACATCATTTATTCCATCTTTTTAGATTACTAATGACATACTTATTTATGAATTCGCTTGAATCGTTTTTTTAGAATAAAAGAAGCCAAAAAGAAAAAAACAAGAAAGAACTACCTCCTAGTAGATTTTCATAGTAAATGACTTTTACCATAATATAGGGTTGGTAAAGACATATTTATGAATTATCAACAATATCGCCTGCAACATTCTTTTGAAATTCGTCGATAAGCAGCACACCTCCAAATTACAAATTGTCCCTCGTATATATCTTCAGGTCAAATGACTTAAGGCATGTTGCCAGGTTATTCATGAAATACTTATTTATGAAATACGAATAAAATCACCCAAGCCGTTTTTGAAAAACCATCGATAAAAAGCTCAACCCCAAGAATAAACTACCCCTCTCAGATTTTTCTCAGAGGAATGTCTTATACCACAATATAGGGTTTTTAATTATATATTAATTTATGAAACAATAAATTAATATATATTGTTTTATATTGTGTAATATATATCGTGTATTTTTGATTTTTACTCTTCAGTAAACTACTCTAATTTGAAGAAAACTTAGCTAACGGACGAATATCAAAAATTCACATTTTCTATATGTAGGGTTCATGAAAGATGCAAATACGTTAAGTTCTCGATTTGTTTTCACGATCGCGATACCTTCTGTACTTCGTCGTTCGAAAGTAAAAAGTAAAAAATTACCATCTGAGATGGTTTTACAGGCGAATCGAAAACTGAGAAAAGAAAAGTAATGAAATGGACATAGAGGAAAATGGAAAAGAGAAAGAGTTGCAAAGAACTGGGAGTTACTAAGGTATAACCGACAATTATAATGAGGATGACGTCATAGAGCAGAACATAGAAGTGTAAGAGGTAAATTGCGGAGAAACCGGGAGGATGCTCATTATAAGGAAAACTTCATATTAAAAATGGAAAGTTGTCATAAGTTTTCACATAGAAGAGATTTTCTTTTTTAAGAAAGAAAGAATTAATTTAGGTGTTTGTATAACGGCAAACGTCCTAACATTACAACCTACGCAGATTTACGGCAAGACAGAGGGCTTTCAAAAAGAAATGTCATTAGCACTATGGTTCCAATCGTAATTGTTCTTAATTTTCTAACGTATGAAGATAACCAATTTGTTACGACGCTCATTGATCGATTGGTTGGTGTTAAATCTTCCTTTTTAGCACCTAGGCTATATGACGAGGGACACACTAATGTAATATCCAAAACGCATGGCTCCGGTTTGTATTTGGAGCAACTACCACCACTAAAACTTGAACCAATGAAATTTTCATCGAAATTCGCAGCGTAGGTTTATGTTGGATTTTTACACCTTAGCGATACCCACAATTATTTTATGGACCGAAAATAGCCTAGTAAATCTGAAACTGAAATCAATGTAAATTGTAATTGTAAGCCGTCTTTCGAAAGAACGCTTGAGAAAACGTCAAACGCCAAACTTTCACCAACAATACTGCCAAACTTTGAAGACGTGTTGAATGATTTGGTTTCATCACTTCTTAAATAAATTTAAATACACTGTATCCTCGCGAGATATTCTCCATACAGCGCGGGAGACGAAAAAGGCAAAATTTCATACATAGGAGATATCAACGGACCACCTTACGTTCTATAGGGTTGAAAATCGATGTATTTAGGTGAATTAGGCAATGTAGGCAGTGTTGAATGATATTACGAGGAGTGGTCTATAATTCGTGATATAGATCTTCCATTTTCCCACATAGTCCCCTTTCACTATAATCCACTTCTCCCAACAATGATCTAGAGCATGAACACCAGTATTTAAAAAAAATCTTTGACGTCTGTGCTGGAAGCCATTATTCGACGTCCTGGATAACATGCTCATTGTTGGGAAACTTTCTTCCTCGCGGGTGCTATTTAATCTTGGGAAACAGGTGAAAGTCACTTGGGGCAAGATCTGGAGAATATGGAGGGTGCTCAAGTATTTCATACCCGGCATTGGCAATAGCGGTGGAGGTAAGGTGGCTTTCGTGAGTAGAAGCATTGTCCTGCAGCAGCAGCACTTTCATGTGTAGCATCCCTCTGAGTTTCCCTTTGATTGCCTGCCTTAATTTTGGGATCAGTTGTGAACAATAGTCACTTGTAATTGTCGTTGAACAGTGGATATTATCAATGAACAGTATGCCCTTACTATACCTCATCCCAGAAAAAAATATTGCCATAATCTTGTCAGCTGGTTGCATTATCTTGAATTTCTTGAGGAGTGGAAATCATATGCAGCCACTGCATGCTATGTTGATTGGACCGCGATGATGTACCCAGGTTCCACACAGCCATAAGAATACATAGCCAAATCAATTTAACTCTCTCCACTGTTCGAAGTTTTGCGCACTCGTGCTATGTGAAGGGAATTTTAAAGTTTACAAGAGAAGATTATTTGTTTTCATAGAACGTCACTTCAGTTTCCATATTTCAAGATAATTTATTAAGAGTCTCGTTTAAGATAGATTAACTGTGAAAATAACAGAAATATTTTCATTTCTCTAATGCTTTTCTGTAGTACGTAAGATGTTAGTTAGGGCTGGATTAAACTATCTGCAGGACCGGGACTAGAGAAAAATATGGCCCCTGCTGGACACCTAATAAATTTCTGTCAAAGTACAGTAGTAAAGTTAAAGGAATACGTTTCATAGTTTTGTTCATATTTTATTTTGTGATGAAGATTATATCTTCATGATTATTTTTAGAAAACCAGTTGAGATTTTGATTAGATTGGAGGCTCGTATTCACCTGGAGGCCCGGGGCTATAATCTCCCTAAGCCCCGCCCTTAATCCGGCACTGATGTTACTGCATGTGCTTTCGTGTACATGGCTTAAGCTACTATCCCGATACTAGTACGTTCTCTGGTTTAAAACTAGATAGTTTGAAAAATTTCGTATCCGATTTTCAGAAAAATATCGTCGATTTAGGTTCATCCCGAGAGTTACTGAAATTCACGTTAATTATTTATTATCTGCCCCCTTACTCTGATTCCTTTTTACTGATGCGGTAGTGCAAAGTCTGCATTTGATGTTTCGATTGGACTATAGGATATAAATACACTTACCAACTGGTCAATATTTGTTATAATTTTATTCTTTCTTCTTCGATTTGTAAGATTATTACATCGAAATTGTCGATTAGTGGACATTCTTTCAGAAAAAACTGACTTTTTATTAAAAAGCTAGACTTTTTTTTACATGTAAATTTGAAAAAATTTACCTTATAATTGTGTGGATGATGTTGAATCTACATCGGGTCTTGGATCAGAATTGTACTTGCTACTTCCTACATTTTGTGACCGAAGTAATGCATTATGTTATTGCAACATGTATTTGTAAATTTATTCTAAATTCATGTGCATGAAACTACGTAATTTTAGTTCAATGACAGATCCCGTAACTACGCGAACGCTTTAGAAACTTTTATCATATAAAGTTTCGTCTTTCATTTATAATTTTCTGTAAGATCAAGGGGAGTTATACAGTACGAATTAAAAAAAAAAAACTCATTTATCTGAGTCAAACTTGGCATGGTTGTAAATCTTGACAACGTTGTACTAATATGAAATACTATGATTTGCAAGTTTTAGTTTCAGAGTTAGAGATCAAATTTGAAGTTTGTACTTCTACACATTTTCGAGAATAAATTTTAATAAAGGTTTGATTAAAAACTAATGAAGGACAGCTTTCTAAAGAAATGGATAAATATACTGATTTTTAAAGCTAACTATTGAACTAATAGAAATATGATTAAATGTCAGACTATTCAAAAATAATTGAAATGACGTCTGGACATATGGAAAGATTATAAGATGCCGGACATGACCGGCAAACGCGGAAAGTATGGCAAACCTAATTTTACTGAAATTATCTGTGAAGAAATAGAAATGTTCTATTTCGGTATGCTATCTATACTTTTTATTTACTAATATTGAAATTATTCAAAAGCCGGAAAGAGATGGGTAACTACTTATCTCTTAACACGCTGAAATCAAGAAAACCATATCTCCAATTTAAATTCAATTCCAGATCTCGGACACAAATTTAAAAAAAAAAGATTTAGATTGTGATGCTGATCCTAACACCCCACCACACAATTTGGCAATTTTCCAAGAGAAACGCTCCACATACACATGCTTTCCTTATTGTTATATAGAAGGCATATGCGCGTCCGGCGCAAGGAGCGGGTTTGATTCCCGGTGGTAGCTCATGTGGTTCGATTTCCACGTTAATCAGTAGGTTCAGATCTCATATAGCCTAGCTGGTGAAAGGGACGCTAGACTGAAATCAACAACATTCCCGGAGGGAACTGAAAGCGTTCGGACACGACCTTAAGGCTGAAGTTAGTCTCAATGAAATTCAGGGTTCAAAGAGCATGTTAAAATCCGAACCAACCAAACAATTAAGCTGCAGGGGCACATGGCATGTCAATCTACGTTCCCCACGACAAAAGATTGCTTTTAACAACTTAATTTCCCTATGGCACGGGAGCAACTGTCAATATTGAGAAAAGCGTTATATTATCAAACACTATACAGGGGTTAAACAAAAAATCTAAATTGTTTGCAAAAGTATGAAAATCATACCTAGTATAGTGTGGGGCCTCCTTTTGCGTCCAAAACAGCTTGGATCCGAAGTGGAAGTTACGAATACGAAGTCTAAAACTGCTCCTGAGATGTGGTTTGTGGAATTTAATACCATTGTTCCTCCAAACCATACTCCAATCCTTTAAGGGAAGCTGTTGGAGAGTAATGAGAGCAAACACTCCTTTCTAAGCCAGACCACAATGGCTCAATGATGTTCAGATATGGTGATCGTGGGACTCAAAGGAGGTGTGATAGCTCCTGGTCATTTTTCTCAAACCATTATTTCACCGTTTTTCAGCGTGACAGGGTGCCAAATCATATTGGTAGATGGCATCACTATCAGCTAACAATATTTGGGCATGGGTAGAACCTGGTAACTCAAAATGGGCCTATACGCGTTAGCATTGCATATTTTCGAAATACACTCAGCCCTAGCCAGAAGGCATTAGGTTTGGCAACATCGCACGGAAACGAATGCTCAATTGCATTCTAACCAGTTCCTACTACTATTACTACTACTACTACTACTATTATTATTATTATTATTATTATTATTATTATTATTATTATTATTATTATTATTATTATGGATCTGTATAAGTACAAGGGCAAACTTATTTTAAGGAAAGAAGTTTAATGAACATTTTAAAAAATAATCGTTAAATCACTTTTTCAATATTATTTTAATCTTATTTTAACGAAAGAAGTATTATAAAAAATTTTTTAAAGTAGTAAAGAAAACTTTCCTAAAGCAGGACTTCAACCCACGCCAACAACGATTTTCCTTACTAGTATGTTGCGCTAACCCACTCGGCTACCAGGACCGACACCAGCTGGCGTTTACTTTGTGGTATATGTAGGTCATGACTCGTGATCGCGATATAAACGTCATTCATTTTTCCTACATTGTTGCCAAGCGTAACCCCGTTCACAATGCCTTCTGGCTAGAGTTCAGTGTATTTCGAAAATATGCGTTAGCATTCATCACTACATACAGGTCTATGATCTGATCTGCAGAAAACCACGATATCACTGCCCATACTGTAACGGAACCACCCCTATGCTTTACAGTTGGAAGCAGGTATCATAGGCCTGCAACTGTGTTCTACATACGTAAACACGACTGGTTGATGGATACAAGGTAAAGGTCGATTCATCGGACCACATCACGTGTTTCGACTGCTCATGAGTCCACGCCTTGTGCTCCTTGCACCACTGGATACGCCTCTTCGCATTTACTGTTTTGGCCAGGTGTTTGGTGATTGCGGCCCTGAAATGAATTTTCGTTCTATGAAGTTCACGTCGCACTGTTTTCGATGAAAACGGATTTTGTATTCCGGAATTAAGTTCCGAGGTAATTTTCATTGCAGTGGTCTTCTTTTTAGCTGCTACAATGCGTTTTCAAACCCTCCGGTCCCTGTCTGACAGGAATGTCTTTCGACCACTGTTGTGCTTTGCAGACCTCCTTTGCCCATGAATTGTGTATGCCCTCTTGAAACTGGACACAGTGCCTTTCGATACCCACACAATGTTCGTCACTGTTGCCACTGAAGCTCCAACCAGACGGGCACCAACAATCATTCCTCTTTGTAAGTCTGTCAGGTCGCCCATTTTACTGCACCACTTTCACACCACGACAGTCACGGGTGAACAGATTACTGCTGAGGGAAGACGAAGATCCACATGACACATTGAAAACAAAAAAAAACGATCGCCAGCCACAACACGTGTTGTACAGTAGAGGGCCAAACTTACGTGTCCTGTAGGAAGTGTTTTTAATGTTTTCTACCACCTGTATAAAATGCATGTTTTTGATAAATTTTAATCTAAAAAGTTAATTTCAGAGGCATATTAAACATTTATGGATAAGAAGTTTATCTCAAAGGGAGACTTACGGAAATGAAACATACCGATTTAAATGAATCTTTGTAGACTTGTAGAACGCAGAAAATTATAGACACACTTGTTTTTTTATTTAGGCAATAGTGAGAGTTTAAGGGTAGAAACAACTCTAAACGTTAGGGATGGTCTTCAAGCATAGACAGAAAACGATCATTTTATGTAGAAGAAATCATACTGCCAGTGGGGATTTCGGACAACTGATTCAGAATCTGACGTCAAAATTAGATAATTCAAAATAGTGGATCCAATATGGTGAATACAATTACGAAAGTCTTCCGGTTTGAAATGGTTTGCAGTTAGCCGAGAACAATTATAGTGAGCAGGGATTACTGCGAGAAGGTTACAAAAAGGTTTGAAACAACTTTCGGTACTTATTTTTAAGATATGTATTTATTAAATATAGTTATATACATAGTATACATATCATGGGTTGTTTCTGACCAGTGGTATATTTTAGTATTAGATTAGTATTATACATTAATATTAATACATAATACTAATTCTAATCTTCACATTGGTATTAGAATAGTTCTTGACTATAATTCGCATTGTTTTACTAAAATTTAATTATATTAGTAGTAGTATTACTACTACTAGTCTTGTACGTCGAATTGCTTTTTTTTATAAATGTACTTCGATCAGACTAATCTTTTTGATGGCTCTTAGTTACAATTGCTACTTCTGAGTTTTTTTCAATTGTCTACAAAACACTCGGGTACTAAATTACAAGTACTTATTCGTATTTTACATGTTTCATTGCCTTTTTTTCATTCCAAAATAAACTACCATCTATTTTACGCAATAATTTCAATCTGTAATACATTCAACATGTTTTATGGAGTATTTTCTTTTTATACTTTTCCCTTGGTAACCATACTCATCTCTCAACATGGACAAATTTAGACAGATATATTGTGTAGTTGTATTGCTGGCATTTGGCAGATAAATTTGTAACTTGTGTCGTGGTGATGAAAATAACAAGTTTGGTGTTATTTTGCTGTAGGGTTGAATCAAAATGAAGTGTAAAAGAATCTTTTTTTAAGGCGAGAAAGAGATTCATGCTCTTCTTGATGAATGTGACTGTGCTTTAGACCGTGGTGAAGAGAGTTATGTTTTAGATGATGCAGAGAAAATATAGAATACCATAGTGACAAAAGAGTTGCAATCTGTTATAGTAGCGTGATGTCTGAGCAAACCACAGGAGATGGAGATTCTGGTATTGTTCACAACCGCAGAGACTCTACAGAGAAAATAGGAACTGAATGGTGTAATGTCACCCAATCCTTCACAAACAAGAACCCACATCATTCGAAAAAATAAGAATGTATATCAACCCTGAACTCGCCGCGTTGCAAAGGAAAACTACAATGGAAAGCAATAATGAAAGAAGAATTGCTTGCGTTTGTTGGATTGTTACTTTTAGCAGGTAAACAAAGAGTTGGAATGTGGCAGTTCGTGAGCTGCTTCTGGATTATCGCTCAAATCCTATAGATTGTGCTACAATAGGTTTCTAAAGATTTGACGACATTCGAAGGATGTTGAGGTTTGATGACATACGAACACGATCTGGGCGTGAGGAAAGTGGCAAACGTGTGGGGAATGTTCCACACCAAAACTTTTGAAACCCCAGAAAGATCGAGAAGTGTGGTCATCTGTTTTCGCATTCAAGAATAACATTACAATTACAAGTTACGTACCGAAGAAGAACAAGCGCGTCATTGTACTAAGCACAATGCACCATGGTTCTCAGATCGATTATTTCAATGATAAACATTATCCCGAAGTAATTCTCTACTATAGTATTACAAAATCAGTGGTCGATAATATGGACATAATTTTCAATACCTACACTGTGAAACGACGAACACGTAGATGGCCTATGGTTATTTGGTTCAATATGTTAGATTTTGGAGCTCTAAATGACTAGATTTACTGCAGTACACTCAAATTACTACAATAACGTGAGGTATCAGGAAAGATAATTTCTCACAAACTTGTTTGAAGAACTTGTCAAACCCTACATTATAATCAAAAAGAATACACCTACACTCCAAAAACATGCTTTGGTTGCTAAGGGAAAGACTGGAGTCATCTGATATGGCAAAAAGGACATCAACGAACAACGGCAAGTAAGAAGAGGAAGAGGTTGGAGAAATGGCCCACAAACAAAGGCAGAAAGTCTTCAAAAATTTGTATAAAGCGTAAAAAGGTTGGGTACAGTAAACATTAGTTGTTTTTTGAAGATTGCAAATATTGGAAATAATGTAAATACTTTGAAATTGTCTTCAGAAAAAATATATTAGGAATTGTAATGTGCTGGACATAGAACTTCAGGCTAATAACTAAATTAACCAACAACCTTTTCTTTAGCCTGTTACTTGACACAATACTTGCTAGTGTATAATTAGAACAATTCATTTTCATGTTGTTGTATATATTATTTACTTATAACGTTTTGAAATAAAAACAAAATGTATTAGAAATAAAGAATTCAATCAAAAATAATGAGAAAATATCAATAAAATGTCTTAAACATACCAAATACACCTATATAATTGAAATTGACTATGTGTCAAAAAAGACCCATGTTATAGAAACTATCTACGATTCCTGTCATGCGTCCGAGGGTTAAATCTATTGATATAAAACAAATGAGAAAATGAATAAGAAGTGGGTTATTAGTGTTGCCAAATAAAGAAAATATAAGGCTCTGAAGTTGAGAAACTATGGGATCAATACAATAAAACGAACAAATGTACAACAACAAGACTGCAGAAGAATCAAATGTACAATAGGGAGTAAACCACGGCATCCACTGACTAACGGGCTTGATGTCGGGTGGGTGGCTAGAGCTAGAAATGTACTAATTTTTCTATAGTATCTGTGGCTTTTCTGTTGTATGTATTGTGTGTTATATTAAAATATTTTTCCCATTATATTACTATTTACCGGAATGTAGCTTGCTTTATTTTGATCTTTGTCTCACAGCTAACTATACGTTTCCTACACTCTCGACTGACACCTATCACAATCCTTAATCATTTTGACGTACTTTCTTGTTGCAGATTTGTTACCTTTCGTGCCACAACTCTTCTCTTTTCTTTGCAGGCGCTACGTCTTAGTTTCTATGTTTTGGAAGGCATGCAGTATTTTTATACACATTTTTAATTTGAAGACAGTTCCTTTTGTAGGTCACGGGAATAGTTCGACATATCAATTCCACACAAACTCCATTGTAGTTGTTGCGCTACAGGAAGACTCGTTCAGATTTCCGCGTAATGTCACATGGAACTTCTTTCTACGGCAACCCTAGGATGTTCCCCTTTTGGATGAATCATGTATCAAACTCGTTATTCACTGGATACTGTGCATTCTGTAGTTTACTCTCTACTGTACATTTGGTCCTTTTACAATCTTTCTATTGTTGTACATTCTTGTACATTGTTCATTTCTTGGTACGTACCCCGTAACTTCTCAACTTTACACCTTCATATCACCATTATTTGGCAAGAATGATAACCCACCTTTGCTTATTTTCTTTCACGTTTCGTGGCAATTATTTTGATGCCATAAAACGATATACGTTCTGTCTGAAAAACTATCAATTTGTATTCCGATATTAACGCTGCTTCTGTGACAATAATGAAGATACGCGTCCCACTCTTAGGTATTCGATTACCTGCATACAGTTTGGCGATTTGGAGGTATGATTCGGCACAGCCTCATACGGTCGCTGCTTGGTATATATATATATATATATATATATATATATATATATATAATACGTAGCGAGTAAACAATGCATTTCCGCACCGAGTGACAACCAAAATGATGCTCAGGGATCCATAATTAGTCAGTGTACCAATTTCCATTTGTCACGATTCGCATGCGTTCCTTGCTAGTAAGATTTGAGTTATAGTTTTAATGAGTATGTTATAGTAATGATAAGTAGTTTTCATATTTGTGTTTCCTTTCTTTCTCTCTCTCTATCAATCTTTCTTGACATTCCCATATATTGTCTTGTATCTTTTTCACTCACTCTCTCTCTCTCACTCACACATACACACAAAACACACACACACACACACACACACACACATATATATATATATATATATATATATATATATATATATATATATATATATATATATATATATATATTTACATCTGCTTATGATTATTGCATCAAATATGATCCGAAGCTTTCTGGCATCCAGTGGATAGCTTGGAGTATATTAATATTTGTTTGCATATATTGTTATTGTAGACTGTTCCCATAATGACCATCGACTTCGATTTTATAAACTCATGTGGTTCGGATTCCACGTTAATCATTAGGTCCACGTCTCATATAGCCTCGCTGCTGAACGGGACGTAAAACTCAAAATCACCTCACCTCATCTTGATTTTATAAAATTTGAGAGAGAAATTTAACTTTTTATTTTGTGGTCAATTTGAAGGCATTTTATTACACTGTCATTATGAAACCCATATACATCATCTTACGAATCAATCATTATGGAAGAATTGCATATGCATGTTGCAGCAGTGGTACCAATCTTTGAAAGTTTCATTTACAACTATTCTTTTTTTCTTTTTTTAATTGATGTTCTGAGTAATTGCGCGTTCGGTGTAAATGTGCAATAAGATTCTCTCTCTCTGTTTCCAGCTACCGGCATAGACATATGGGAACTACCAGATATACTTTCGTGTGTACATAAGTTAATGTATGTGTGTGGCGGGGTCGGGGGTATGAAGTATTTACTACGATCCTTAGTGGAACTTACCGTAACATTCCGCACGATAACTTTTGAACTAATGCGAATTTTTTAATTCTGTTTTTTGAAATAGATAAATAGAGTAGTTACCTCGAGGGAGTTTGTTAACGGAGATGATTTAGTCAACAGAAAGTGGTGCAAATGAGCCATTTCCGGTTTCCATGTTGATCACTGTAGCGCACATACTGTAATACATAGCGACAAACGGTTTTCGGCAATCGATTAAAAGTTTCAAGGACAACTCCCATATTCATTCTTAACACTACAGTAAAACCGGACGTGGTATAAATGAGTCATTTCCGGTTTTATTGTTGATCACTATAGAGCAAAAACGGTAAAAGATAGCAAGAAGCAATTTTCGGCAATCGATAAAGCGTGTGAATAATAACTTTCATCTTCATCATTAACATCCTAGTAAAACCGGAAGCAGTAGAAATTAACTATAATTTCCGACTTCAAATTAATCTACATAGGGAGATAGGGAGAAGCTGTTTTGGGGAATCAGTTTAGCGTTGTGGGAATAAGTATCGTTTCCTCTCTTAAACTTCTAAATAAACCAAGAGTGGCAAAACCTGACTACTTCCGGTTTTAGTGTTGATCACAATAGATTAGAAACCATAATAAATAGCGAGAAGCGGTTTTCAGTAATGAATTATGTGTTCCAAGAATTTTCTAATTCGACTTTAATCTTTCTACTCAAACCGGAAGTGACAGAAATCAATCACTTCCAGTTTAAGCATTGAGTGTTATAGAATATATAGCGAGAAGGGAATAGAATGGAAAATTTATTACGTGCCCAAGAGTGTGTTCCATCTCGACAGTAATCACTCAACTCAACTAGGAAGTGAAAAAAATATACTACAAATTCTGGTTTCCAAATCAATTGAGAAAATATTACCTAAATCTTTACTGTTTTTACTATTAGGATTAGGCCTACGTAGTGAAACTTGTAACATCGTAATGTTTGTACATACGTCCGTCCGTTACTCCGTACGATGACATTTGGACGGATGCGAATTTTTAAATTGTTTTTGCAATAGAAAGATACAATAATTATCTCAAGGGAGTTCTTTAATATAAATATCTCGAGGGAGTTCTTTAATAGAGAAGATTCACCAACTGGAAGTGGTAGAAATAAGTCATTTCCGGTTTTAATGTTGATCATTATAGAACAAAAATGGTAATAGATAGAGAAAAGCGATTTTTGGCAATCGATTACATGTTTCATAGCCAACTCTTATCTTCATTCTTAATAGTCTAATAAAACCGGAAGAGGTACGAATGAGCCATCGAGAATGGACAATCGAAAAGGCGTTTCATTGTTAATCTACGTCTTCACCCTTAACACTCTAGCAAAACATGAACTGGTACAAATGAACCATTTCCGGTTTTTACGTTGATCACTATAGAGAGAAAAGGGTAATAGATAGTGAGAGGTAGTTTTCGGCAATCGATAAATAGTTTCAAGACTAACTTTGTTCTTCATAATTAACAGTTTAGTGAAAAAGATGTTGCAGAAATTACCTATAACTTCCGGTTTCAATTTAATCTATATAGTGCAAAAACTATAAGTTATAGAAACTGTTTTTGGGAACTAACTTAGCGTTGTAGGACCAGGTATCATCTCTATTAAACTTCTAATCGAACGGGAAGTAGCAAAACCCAACTACGTCCGGTTTTAGTGTTGTTTGCTATAGATTAGAAACTAACTAGCGATAAGCTGTTTTCTGTAAGGAATTAAGTGTCCCAAGAATATGTTCTTTCTCGACTCTAATCTTTCTACTAAAACTTGAAGTAGTAGAAATCAATCGCTTCCGGTTATAACATTGGGCGTTATAGAATGGAAAGCGAGAAGGCTTTTCTCTCTCTCTTTTTTTGTAATTCATTAAGTGCTCCAATAGTATATTCCATCTCGGCAGTGATCCCTGTACTCAAATCGGAAGTGAAATAAATATACTAGAGCTTCTGGTTCCCAAACCACTACACAAAATATAACATGATCATCTTTAAGATTTTATTATTATCAGGATCACGTAGGGCAACTTGTGATATCGTAATGTTAGCACCTACGTACATACATACGTCCGTTACTTCGAAAGATAACATTTGAAAGGATGCGAATTTTCTATTATTATTATTATTATTATTATTATTATTATTATTATTATTATTATTATTATTAGTATTAGTATTTTCAATAAGTAGATAGTGTGATTTTCTCGAGAGAGTTCATTAATAGAGGTGATTAGACAAACAAAATGGTAGAAATTATTTATTTCAGGTTTTATCGTTGATCAATAAAAAACAAAAACGATAATGGATAGCGAAAAGCGGTTCTGGGCAATAGATTATACGTTTCAAGGGAATATCTATTCTTATTCTTAACATTCTAGTAGAAATGAGCCATTTCCGGTTTTAACACTCATTACTATAGAGCAAAAACGATAATAGATAACGAGAAGATGTTTCTGGCAATGAATTAAACTTTTCAAGGATAACCTTCTTCACATTTAACAAACTAGTAAATTCTGAAAGTAACAGAATTGAGCCATTTCCTGTTTCAACGTTGATCACTATACAGCGAAAACGATAATATATAGTAAGAAACAGTTTTCGGCAATCGATAAAGCGTTCCAGGAGTAACTTTCATCTTCGTACTTAACACCCTATTAAAAAGGAAGTGTAGAAATCAACTATAACTTCCGGTTTCAATTTAATTTACATAGAGCATAAACTATAATATATAGGGAGAAGCAGTTTTATAGAATCAATTTAACGTTGTGGGAACAGGTAAGTTATTACCTCTCTTAAACTCAAAACCGGAAGTAGCAAAATCCAACTACTTATGGTTTTAGTGTTGATCACAATAGATTAGAAAAGATAACAGATAAGGAGAAGCGGTTTTCTATAATAATTTAGTGTCCCAAGAATATGTTCTATCTCAACTCTAACCTTTATACTAAAAGCAGAAGTGGCATATATCAATCACTTCCGGTTATAGATTGGAGAGCTAGAAGGGATTTTATGTAATTCATTAAGTACCGCAAGAGTATATTCCATCTCGACAGTAATCTCTCTATTAATACCAGAAGTGAAAGAAATACGATACAAATTCCGGTATCCATATTAATTGAGAACATATTACGTCATCCTCTTTACGATTTTTAGTAGAGTTTATTTTTAAATTAAATACTAGCCGGATGTTTACTAAATTTTGTGAGCTACCAGCCCATTCCCTAACGAATAAGTACTGGCATATTCTGTGGTCAAACTCGGCCAAGAACAGGGTGGACGCGGGTTGCATTTCATACTTATTTCTCGATAACTACTTAATTAGCCAGCAGCATTTTCTTGATAACTATCGGCCGAATCGGAACAAAATTCGGTGGTGGGCAGCCCTCAACCTAATTAAAATCTCTACATTTGCTGGTCGAGTTTGGCCAAGTTTTGGGCTTGATTTGCATGTGGTAATTTATTTCTCGGTAATCTCTTGTCAGTTCCAATCTAATGGATTTGCCATTACAGAAAGCCGCTCGTAACTATTTATCGATTTTACTTTATAGTGTTCAACGTAAAACCGGAAATGGTTTATTTCTACTACTTTCGGTTGGTAACGAAAGGAGATGTAAAATATTCTTGAAATGCTTAATCGATTGCCGAAAACCGTTTTTGTTTTATAGTGGTCAACTTTAAAATTTGGAAAAGGTTGATTTCTACCACTTTCGGTTTATGGATCAGTTCAATTAACTAGCTCCTCCGAAATAATTACTCTACCCATAGTTTGGAAATAAATAAATAAATATATAAAGAAAATAAAATAAAAAATTTGCTTTCTTTCAAGAGCTATCGTGCGCAGTAACTTAGTCGCAGCAGCTATCGTGGTCTATTATTATTATTATTATTATTATTATTATTATTATTATTATTATTATTATTATTATTATTATTATTATTATTATTATTATTAAGTATTTTACCTGTTGGCAGGTACTGGGACTAATGGGAGATGTGAGTGTGATTGTGTGTTTTCTTAGGTTCTGGTCTGGAAACACTTTCACCTTTCTCGGTCTTCAGCTTCCTCCTTTTATTCCCAGTATTTGATACAATTTTTCAAATCATCGACCAACTGCATTCTTCTTCTTACTATTCCTTTCTTACCTTTCATCTCTTACTTTCAACTTTTCTCTTTCTCAGTGGGTTGAGAAAATTTAACACGTTTTAATCTGGTTCCTTATAATTATTACCAGACTGCAGTTTCCTCTATCTATTTTTGAATACTATTTTTAAGAAATTGAATTATTATTATTATTATTATTATTATTATTATTATTATTATTATTATTATTATTATTATTATTATTATTATTATTATTATTATTATCGCGTCTATGTTCGGTTATTCTTTTAACTGTTAGAGTAAAGGTACATTTTTTCTACAGTCTCACTTTATCTATACAGCTACTTCTATATTATACTTAATGTTTATTTAAGTCAAGAGCAAGCGGATCTAGTTGTGTGAATCCTCCATTTCATGTTAGCCTTCGGTGATAATTTAGTACTGTTCAGCGAGGAAATTTAACAGAAGTACAATGTTCTTATAGAGTATTCGTTGTAGTGTTAAAAAGTAGGAAATGATACAAGACACTGTGTTTTCTAAATTAAAGTTTTGGGATCTTTTAGGGCAATTGTTCCAACATTTTTAACAAGCGCCGACATTCTTAAACCCTACATACTTCACGCCTACATCATTCGCAATGTCTTTGACCGTTTCTGCAATTTTAGTTGCAGCATTGTATTCTCAAATCATCAGTAAAGAAACAAAAATAATATCAATAACAATAGCCTATACTGTATATAAGACAATATAAGTGAGTTACTCATTATCGACAAAGCTATAATGCTATAATTAGCAAGAATACCCTTTTTGACGAAATCAAGGGATAAAGAAGGATTTTTGGAAATATGTATCCTTAGGGGCGTAAACAGGATAGT
Organism: Thermobia domestica; assembly: GCF_964235325.1. Classification (NCBI taxonomy): domain Eukaryota; kingdom Metazoa; phylum Arthropoda; class Insecta; order Zygentoma; family Lepismatidae; genus Thermobia; species Thermobia domestica. Next base: position 253,571,054 of record NC_137462.1, on the reverse strand, counting down.
GTATCTTGCTAATTCCTGAGGTAAGGAAGATGAAACTAGGCATATAAACTAACCATTAAAAATAACTGAATATGTTTCTCACAGTTTCTGAAAATTCCGCACCTAAACAAGAAAGGAGTAATTCGTATAACATTAATTTTTCAACTGTATTTTATATCATTTATTTCTAGAAAATGATAAATGTCATCATCATAGGTATTCTGCCTTTATTGGCAGGTCACTTCCCACAGCTAAGAAGCTTCCATGCTCCACGGTCCTCCACTAACCTCTTTGTCTTCGCGTATGATCCTTCTGTTTTTATATAATCCATTAATTGTAGTTTCCTTCGCCCCCTCCCTCTCTTTCCCGCCATCATACCCTCTACGAGAACCCTCATAATACAATCTCTTCTTAGTCAATGTCCCAACCAGTTTCTCTTCCTCTTCCTAATAATATCTAAAAGTGTTCTTTTCTCACCCACCATTTCTAACACTCTCTCATTCGTTTTCCGCTCGACCCAACTAATTCTTTCCATTGTTCTCTACATCCACATTTCGAATGCTTCCAGTCGATTTTCATCACCTTTACGTAATATCCACGTTTCCGCCCCATACAGTACAACACTCCACACGAAGCATTTTATGAGTCTTTTTCTCAACTCTTTATTCAAGGTCCCACAAAACAGACTTTTCTTCCTCTTAAAGGCTTCTTTCGCCATTCCTATCCTTGCCTTTATTTCAAGTTCGCACTTCATGTTATTACTAAGAATACTACCCAGATATCGAAACCTATTCACTTGTTCTATTTTCTTTCCTCGTACTTTTATATTTGACACAGACCCCTTCGTTCCAATCACCATGGCTTTTGTCTTTCTAACATTTATTATATCCCATATTCTTCTAAGCCCTTTCTCATTTTTTCTAACATTTGATTGATTTTCTTTTCAGATTCTCCAACAAGCGCCATATCGTCTGCAAATCTTATGCATTTAAACATTCTACCTCCTACCGAAATGCCATCATCATCATGTAAACTCTTTTTCACTATCTCTTCTAGATAGACATTAAATAGTGTAGGCGAGAGAGAGCATTCCTGTCGAACTCCCCTTCCAATTGCACTCTCTTCCGTCAGTTCTTCCCGTTTCCTAAGACTTACTTAATGGTTCATGTATAAGTTTCTTATTAGTCTTCTATATTTCCATTCCAACCCTATCTTCGTCAGAACTCCAACAACAATTCCCAATTCACGTGGTCGAAAGCCTTTTCTAGATCAATAAATATAACATACACCTCCCTCCCTTTTTCTATAAATCTTTCACCGTTCGCCCTTAATAGTCCAATAGCATCTCTTGTGCCCTTGCCTCTTCTGAACCCGAACTGCTACTCCTCAACTTATTTATTTGTTCTTTCATATAACCCTCTGTTCAGCATTCGGAGCAGAACTTTAGCTGCATGAGACTAATAGTTCTATAATCCTTACCTCTCCTTGGGTTCGATTTCTTAGCCATCGGTATCATGGCCCTTTTAAGAAAGTCTTTTGGCCATTCCCCTGTTTCTATATTTCATTGCATAATCGGAACAATTATTTCTTTCCCTTGTCTCCTATATTTTTAATGAATTCGATTGGTATGTTATCTATTCCGGTTGCCTTTCCATTTCTAATCTCGGATATAGCCTTTTCAAACTCATCTCTAAGAATACTAAATCCTTTATCATCTTCGCCTACTTCATTTTCTACTTCAACATTTAGGCTACACGGTCTATCCCTACTCCCATATAAGTCTTCAACGTATTCTTTCCACTTCCTATGACCTCATTTCTCTCGCTGACTACCTTCCCATTCTTATTTTCTACTGCCATCATATTATCCTCTTGATAAATGTAAGAATTCTTTATATTGGGGACGTGAAATTTCAAAATTAAACTCAATTAGAAACGAACCAATACATGTTTAGGTTTTCCGAAAATCCTGTCCTAAGATGTGAATGGAGAATAGTGTCTACCTATTAAAATTTCTGCGTTTGCTTACGTTTGAGGTGTGAAACTTGGCTTTGATTTCTTAACTATAAATAATTGAACGTGTGTTTCCGGAAATTCCCCTCTTAAAGATGGAGAAAAGACACGATTTCTATAATATTAAAATTTACCACTATTTATTCAGAAAAAGTCATGAAATGTGAAATTCGCTTAAATTCGTAATGTGAAATTTCGTAAACTAACTCTGAACTAAAAAGAATGGAATACGTATTTCAGAGTTTTCGAAATTCTCCTTTTAAGCGGAAGGAGAAATGAATTTACTTATTTCCCGACAGTCAAATCGGCGTTCGCTGTCTCATCATCATAGAATGTTCGAGGAGAATTACTGAACATATTTAGAACTACTCTAGGTCATGGTTTCATCATATCGCTTTCACTGAAATGCGTATCCTAAGGGGAGGGGTCAAGGTCTAAAATATTTGCTAAAAATACAGCATCTTTCAAAGCTCTCATGTATGAAGATGAGATTTAATATAAAAACCAAGTAGACATGCAATCCAGCGTTCTAGGAAATTCCACTTCCGTCTCATCTCATGAAAAATGATTGAGAATTTTAGAACATAGTTAGCACTTGGCTGAAGCCATTTCTTAACCATGTCAGTTTCATTAAAATTTGTATCCTAAGAGGATGGAGGAGTTAATATATACAGCGAAAATTAAATATCTTCCAAGTCAAGGAGATGAAACAAGGTATATAACTTTTTACTTGACGAGGTTTCGCATGTGGACATGTCCCAGCGTTTTCGAAAATTCTGCTTCCAAAAGAGGTTACAATGTGGCAAAGTGTTTGAAACGTCTGAATTGAATTTTTAAACTTATTTATCATGTTGGACATTTCTATTTTATCATCTCACTTCAAAATAAAAGAATCATAAAAGCAGAAGAGAATTTAGATTTCTTGCAAAGAATAAATACTGCATCGTATAAAACACATGTTCGAACATGGTCGAGCTAGGAGTTTTATTTCACTTTTGTTCAAACAAGTTACGTAATGGGGAAAGAGTGATCAAGTATAACTTTCAAATATTGCCCATAAACCTATTCTACCCGTACCAGTAGCGTAGCGTGGTATTCCGAAATGGGTATGCCAAAGTTAGTCACTTGTGCGATACAATACTACTAAGATCAGCAATACATAGCTATACCGATGGGAAATATAGGGTTATTAAAAAATTTAGGGGGAGGCGCCCTAATTGGTGGCCTAGTGGGATATACGGAAGCAAATGAGTAGTATACATACCTCACTTCTAGCGCATTTCCTCTCCGCCCCCCTAACTACCAAAAAATTATGAAGCCACAACTAACCATTACACTTTAACACAAAAGGATAGTGCAAAGTATCCCCATAACTACCATGTTAAAGTGAGATTAAATATGCTTTTATGACATTTAAAATCATAAAAACTTACATCTAAAATATTACAATGGAATCCTACACAAAATATATTTATTGCATCTTAATCTCCAGTTTATAAGCTTTCATTTGACACTTGAATCATGAAAATCCGTTAATAATTAGCTTTAAAAACTCAATGAGAAGGAATACATACAGCTCTGGAACAGGTGATCTGTCAATAAATATGTTTAAAAAATCAGAGTTTATTTCAGCAAAAGTGCCGTCGCAGAAATCCTAGGATCCATCTGAGAGGTCAGCGCTGATGTTGTTGTTGTTGTTTCATCCCAGATAGATCCTAGGATTTTTTGTTCTATTTCTATGTGCCTTTCTTCTTTCTTTCCTTCTTTCCTTTGAGGTCTGTAAGCGAACTTGTTTCCACAAAGCCTCAGTATAGCTACCTATCTGAATACGAGTCACAACATTCACCCACACAGCTCACAATCTTATTGCATCCATCCCGTCCCATCCCTGGCGCCAGGTTCCCCTCCCTTCCCCTTTTGCTGTCCCAAGTAACAGAGAAGCCCAGCCATATCCCACACATGCGTCAGAGGTGAGGACACTGTAGCCATCTGTGATGAAAGACAGCCGTATAGCTCAGTTCACTTTACAGTTCCTTGAGAAATTACAAATTTATACTCCGGCCGTAGATATAAATTTGCAAGTCCTACGCAAGGGTTCGAACTTACGTTATCAGCTACAAACCACAAGCTTTATGGAACTGCGCGCTAACCCACTGAGCTACGGGTTAACGCTGTATATAGGAGAGAAAATCGGTCTTTATATATGAACAAATACTGCTATAAGCAACCCCATCTATTAGCAAAGTGATAAACTACACGATATGCAGCACTATGTAGTGAGTGAGTAAGTTCTTAAAATGTCCACCTAGCTAGCAAATATAGCTAAAACATCAATGTTCAAAAAAGAAAAAATGTCAGTGTTGCCAACTCACCAAATATTATAGTGTTTACCCAAAATATTTTAATGGGGGAGTTTTACCCCTCCTTAGTTATAATGTGCTAACTCATCAAATAAAATAGTTGGCAAATTTCATAAAAAAAATATGAGTTGGCATACACTGCAAAAATAAAAATTCAGATATTTGAAAAATAAAAATACCACCATAATCTTCACAAAATTCTAACACTTTTTTACAGAATAACATTTTTCCCAAAACTCAAAAATAAAGCGTCAAAAAATTCCCGAAAATTTTGAATTTTTCTAAAATTTGCTGTAACATCGCCGAATATTAACCGATTTTCAAAATTCAAACGACAATCGATAGAGACTTAAAAGTAATATTTTTTCATGTATAAGTGGCTCCCTACCTTTAAGGATGCGATTCTAATTTTTAATAATTTTACTAATTATTGTTACTTTTGAAAAATAAAAAATACTACCATAATCACAATAAAATTCTATAACTTTTTTAAAGAATAACATTTTCTCCAAAACTCAAAAATTAACCCGCAAAAAATTCCCGAAATTTCGAATTTGCTATAACCATCAAATATTAACCGATTTTCAAAATTCAAACGACATTCAACGACAAATAAATATCCTATCTATTGAATGTTTTATAAAGTGCATAACTCTAAGGATATAATTACAGACAACTCAAATAAATCTCTTATTTATACATGTATCTTTAAAATTTAAATGACATTATGTTCTGTATATCTATTCATAATGGAATCTTCTGTTAACCTGGTTCTTTATAGGAAACAATGACTTCTTAAACTCTGTCCACTGATCATAATTCAAGCTGAATAGACAACCGTTAATATCAAAAACAACTTGAACTTCGGTCTGCACATTTTTCACAATTACATTGAAATGATTAGTAAGTATAAATTTCTTTTGAGGATCCATTATATCCACTCCATTTTTTACTTCTGACGACATATTTTTGTTCGTTTTTATTATTCTTTGGATTCACAAAACAGATCATCATTTGAAATTCACATACAGAACGCAGCAGTTGGATAATTATCTTTTAAACCAGTGTATTTGATTTTTATTCCATCTTTTACGATCTCATCAATCATTTTATCTGTTAAGTGTTTTGTAAATCTAGGTGAAAGAAAGAACTTAAACTCTTCACATTCAACTAAAATGCTCTTTCGAAACTTAGTTTTAATCTTTTCCATTTTCACAATCTTATATTCTGTATTTAATTCTAATTCTCTTAATCCAATAACTTGTTTTTGTTCAAGACTTCCAAGTTTATTTAAAAGTTCAATATGACTCGCCATCGTATTTAACACTCTTCAATTTTTATCTTCATCAAAATATATTTAATCCTTTTTTATCAATTTTCGTTTTATGGAAAAACTTCCATACAACAATACAAACATACATTTAACTATCTAAAACTCTTCTACTACTTTCTCATTCTTTTGACCATATGTAAAGTTCTTTCGTCCAATTAAAATCGCATAACATATAGTATTAGCAGCCACAACTTCTGCAAAGTCTACCACAATCTTTATGTTTGTTCTCTCCTTTACCGATACATTCTTCCTCTTACTACAATTAATCACATACATTGGTCTGTTATCTATAAACTCTTTAGGGTTATAGTACATTTCGGTATTGCCACATGTTATTCTCTTAAATGCAGTATAATCTTCGTACATCTTAAAATAATCCTTGTTAGCAATATCTAAGTTTCTTGATTCTTTTGGAAATACTTCATTCCTCCCATTCTTAAGATAGATATTCTTTACCTTACAATGATCAAACTTACTTGCATCTGCTGTTTGTTTGCCACTTCTATCAGTTTGGAACATTACAACTACGAAATCAGGCATATCAAATTGTCTAGAATTAAATTGCGAAGTAACATCAAACTCCAAGAAAGAACCTACAACAGTCTTCTGAACACATTGATAAGTGTTTAATGAAACCATGATTTTAGGTTCCTTAAGAATATTCAACTATAACTTGTTTTCGTAATTAGACTCGTATTCAACAATAGACATTCTTATCTCCATACTTTTTATTGTTATTTTTCCATAATGAGGAGCTGCTTCTGATCCATTCCATTTGTACAAGACATCGTTTTTGTTATTAGCTTTTGTAAATGTTATTCTCAATCCACCTTTCCACATAACCTCTTTAAAATCACTTAAGAAGCCTGGAATTAATCTTAATGGGTACAAAAAACTAAAATCCTTACTTAGACCAAGTTTATCATCTGTTTCAAATCCAGCTCGTTTTAGATATTCAACTTCTGGTTTGGGAATCTTTAATGTTCCGATAGCTGTAGATGTTATTCCTGGTAGCTCAATCTTATCTATAACCACTCCATGCTTTCTAACCTCAATTTGAGAAAAGAAGAATGGTAAGAAGTTATCTACAAGTTTTATAGTGTCGTTTGCACCAAATGTTCCTCCAACTGATGCACCAACAACTTCAAAAGTCATATGACAATCTGCTTTGTGTAGATGTATGTAACCATCGCCCACATCGAAATCAAACTCAATATCTTTGTTAGCTTCATTCAAATTATTAAATGTTCTTGTGTTAGCTTTAAAACTCTGTAACTCGTAACTCTCAACACTATCCATTTATTATAAAGAAAATCTTGAAACAGCGCTTTTATGGAATGTATCCATAAAAAACTCATACATAATAACAATTAAAACTTATAATCGCCATCTTAACTTAACCTTAGCATTCATAGCAGTACCAACCCCAAAAGCAGCTAATCGTTCACCAATTGACGCATCACTACTAAATGCTCTTTTCCATGCTTTAGTTTCTAGTTCCTTATCTGCAATATGTCTTGACTCTGTATCTTTATTGTCTCTGTAGTATATATCGTGTTCTTTACAAGCCTCATCTAATGGGTTAATACCTTCATCACCTCTCTCTAACCTTTCATGAAGCTTAGTCCCAAGCCCGCAAAATCTAAAACCTGGAATATGTAATTCGACTGGAAGTTTATTAATCAAAAATATTTACTAAGCCTTTCCCAAGCTTCTCATCATTCCAGAATCGTGGTGGTAATGTTCAATGGTTTTATTAGTATTCATCGTTAACAATTCCCATAGACCTTGTGTTCCTTTATAAGTTTTACCATTAATTATCAAATCATCGTCATTCACTTCAACTTCAGAATTTCCTACCTTATTTTTTATTTTTTCATCTTCTTCTACAGTTCTTATCCAAATACACTATCATTTCTTTTACTATAATATTTCGTTGCAATCTTACCAAATGATTGTGCTGTTGTTAAAGGCTCTACTCCTTCCACTTTGTCTTTAATTTGTTTTCTCATTTGTTTTATTTCTCCCGTTATAGGTTTATCACTGCTACTTGGAGAACTATCATAAGTTATCTTTTTTCTTGTTTCTAGTAGACTAGGATCTATTGAAGCCGTCTTATGTACAACTGGAACAAGTTCAGTTATTAGATTTTTATTTTGTTCTGCTACTTCTTTGATCTCACTTCCTAAGTTTTGAATAGCATCAATTACAGGCTGTTCTTGCCTCTTAAATTTATCGTATATACCTGCTCTTTCTTTCTTCCAAGATTTGAATTCCTTTATCAAGAACTCCTTTAACTTGATATTCTTATTAATTTCTTTCTCATCCATTTATTATATAGAAAACGAACAAACTCCAATAAACGTCAAAGAACATCAATAAACGTGAAAAAACGCCCAAAAACGTCAATAAACGTGAAAAACGTCAAACATTAAAACGCAAAAACGTGAAAAAACATCAAACGTTTAAGAAGTGTTTATCTTGTTCCTATACTTACAATTGTTTACCTTCCTTGTCATATCATTTACTATAAAACCATAATCTTCTTGCCAACATTTGAACATATCTCTTTAAATTTATCATAAGGCATATCTCATCCAACAAACTCATTATACACATGTTTAAGATTAGTATCATCTTGCCTGAATATGCATAGGAAGTTAACGTTATCTCTTATAAGTTGTTTAGGTACTTTTGAATATGTTTGTGCAAGATAGAAACAGTCTAAATGTCTATGCCTACCTCTTGTAAAGTAATTTCTAACAGTTTCTTGATTCTCCAAAATGTAATCGTCAAACACAACAACAGAGTATTCTTCACATTCATCAATAGGTACAATAGAATCATTACCGCTTAAGAACGTTGGTATTTTCTTCTTAAACTTTAGTTCTGCCTTTTCAAATCGATCTTTTAACTGCTCATACTTTGACTGATTAATGCTTTTAGAATATATGTAGAAGTAATTATTGTTTAACCAACCTGGCTGTAATAAGAAGTTAAATAACAAAAAAAGTTTTACCACACCCAGACGGACCCACTATAAGACAACGAATATCATCAGGTATAAGTTCTCCAATTCTTTTCTTAGCTGTTGTTTCTTTTATCATCTCTTTTACATCCCAATTAATAGTTTTCTTACTCATTTATTATAAAGAAGGAAATCGTCAAGTCCCTCTTATATCTTTAAGTAATTCTCTAATCTTAACCAACGTATCTTCTATATATATTCATTATCCATTTCGCCATTTAATAATATTATCATCTCTAACTGTCCTTTAAATGAGTTAATACAAGTGACAATGGTTTTATATTCTTCTTTTCTTTTGCTTATGTTTAACTTAGAAGACAAACCTGTTATTATAGCACTTTCAGTTGCAAGAGACGTTGTTAATATCGAGTAAATTGTTACAGGTATAAAAATATTAATACAGTTGTTGCAGAAAGTATAACCGACAACGTGATCAAAGTGTAGTGTGCATATCTAACAATTCGTAGTTTTCTCTTTTTCTTCTTTAAACTGTATTCTAACTTTTGAATGACATCTTCTATTAACTTGATTACTTTCTCTCTTGGAATATCTCTAGGTAAATCAAACTCATTCATTTATTATATAATAAATGGTTAAGGTATTTAAGTTAACGAGTGATACTTCTGTTTTAAAGAAGAAACTCCATTATGAATTAGACAACAGTAACAACAATTTAAGTATAGGACTAGTTGGGTTTTACAGTACATATTTAACACCAAACGTTACACATAATGCGTGGTTTAAGTATGGAGATGAATTTGTTCATATACCAAATGGACAATACAGCTTAAACAGTCTTAATGAGTATTTAAAATCTCAATCCATCAACATAAAATTATCAGATCATTTGAGAAATAGAGTTAAAATAGAAACTGATAGTAATGATGTTGCAATTGGAGGTATAGGCACTGTCCTTTTGTTTAATATTATTGAAGTTTTAGAAAAAACAAAACACATATTGGAAGTAAGTTGCCAAAGTTTCATCCGTTTGATACTATAAATGTTCACTGTAATATAGCAGATGGTATGTTTGTTAAAGATACAGAATACACACATAGAGAAACAGGAATTATAGCATCATTTAAAACAGATGCTGAGTTCAAACATAGTATTATTTACGAGCCTACTTATCCATTATTTTTCCCTATATCCAAATACAAGGCTGACAATTTTGAGATAAGGATAACAGTTGAGAATGATTCCTTAATTGATTTTGGTGGAGCAACAACAACTGTACTTTTACAAACTAAGATTTTCTCTTAAATAAATAGGAAGATGTGTTCTATTAAAGGTTGTATGTTTAGTGTTCTTTATAACGAACTAAAGGATTTAAATATTGATCATGTATTAACAAAGAAACAACTTGGTGATAAATCTAAGAAAATTAAAGAAGGTAAAGTAATGGATTTAACTTTAACTACTGCACAAATGCGAAAGATTAGGAAAGAGCATATGGGTGGTTTTATTTTTACAATTCCAGCCATTCTAGCAGCTTTAGGAGCAGTTGGCTCATTAGCAGGTGGTGCAGCAGAGATTACTAAAACTGTACTGGATGCTAAGAAGAATAAACAAGAACTTGAAGAACAAAAGAGACACAATATGGCTATGGAAGAAAAGCAGGGAGCTGGTAAACCAAAGAAGTCAAAAAACTAAAAGCATTGACCAACTTCGATATAGAGAGGTTGGCTAAAGAATTAAAGATAAAACGATTTAGAGGTGTATTTATGAGTGATGAACTTCCACAAAAACCCTATGTACATGAGTGTGCTCTAGTTATCTTCGATAAATCAGAAAACATTTGTACTCATTGGATATGCTATTGGAAAGATAACAACATAAAGTACGTGTTCGATTCTTATGGTGGTGTTCCTCCTAAACAACTGGTACAATATCTTGGTACCGAAAACTTATTTTACAATGACGAACGAATACAAGACTTTAATTCAGTTATATGTGGTCATCTTTGTGTTAAGGTTTTAAATCTTCTAAATCAAGGGTATTCTTTTAGTGATGTTATGTATATGATTAAAAACGATTAAGTTTAAGTGCTTTTATGGCTTATATCCATAATAGTTTTGTTTTAAGATAAATATGGAAGCCATACACAATAGATTTTTAGATTTTTTAGAAGCATGAGGATGAACTAGATCCACTAGTTAGTTATAATTTTTATCAGTATTTTGAACAAGTTAGTGAGATAGACTTAAAAGATAAAAACAACGTATATAATGTTATTGATTTATGGAAAATGTTAATACCTAAATTTTTGTACACGGAAAAAGAGTTGGGAAAGTTACGTCCAATAATTACGTTAAAGGAGTTGTTGTCAAATTAAAGTTCTAGACCATTAGAGTGCAGTAATTGTTGTAGTAAGTCATTAACAAAAGGTATGAGTAGATACATTTGTGATGATTGTTCTGTAGAGGGTGGTTGGGTTTACAGTACTAATGAAGAAATGAAAGCTGCTTGCGCAAGAAAACCATGGTATGATACTACAAAAAGATTTAAGTTACAGTTATCTCGTTTGCACGCTTTACAGGATAGAATTATTCCGGAAGAGGTGTTCAAGGTGTTAAATGATGAATTTAGATATATATCAAAAGATTTAATATCAAAAATGATGTTCCAGAAGTACTAAAGAAAAACAAATACACAAAATATTATGATGATGTCTATTTAATACACTATCACCTTACCGATCAAAAACCATTAAACTTACGACATATGGAGGAAACACTTATAAATAAGTTCGAAAACTTATACAAGACCTTTAAAGAACTGTATCCGAAAAGAGTATTGTTTATTAACTTAAAATGTGTATTGCACCATCTGTTGAAAAAGCATGATGTTCATGTTGATATTGATTTTAAGCACTCACCTAAACAAATAGAGATGTTAAAGAAATGTTTTGAAAAATTAGGATGGGCATTTTCTGTATAATAAATGAGTATGGATATATTTGGAAATGTTAAAAATAGAAAAGATAGAAAAGATAATGTTAATATTAGTGAAGAAAAATTAAAATTGTTGGAGAATTTAAATGGTATTGCTAGCGTAAGTCAACTTAGGTCAATAGAAGCTCAATTAGAAGACGATAGAAAACGATTTGAAGATGCATTAGAAATACATAGATGCATTACAAGACACACACATAAAGAAATAAGATTTTGAAAAGATTAGGATGGATACTACTAAATTGATTATGCAAAAAGAAACCATACCTCTATTATATCGATTAAGAGCTAAAAACGTTAAGGAGCCAATCTTTAGAATATTTAATCTTTCTAATGGTTACAAATTTCTCTATAATGGGAAAATAATGCACATGGAATTAAGTTTGGATAAATACTTTCTAGATATATATTTGGGTGATATTTTGATTAAAGAGATACCTTTTGACTTTAAGAAGAACGATATAATTACGATTAAACCAAATAAAAATTCTGCTATGGAAGAAGGACAATTATTGTTTGTTGTAATGTACATAGAAAGAGAGCTTTCATAAAAACATTTGCTATACAATAAATATGGATATCTTTGGTAATGTTAAAATGATATAAGAGTTAGATAATACAGTTGTGAGAAAAGATATTGCCATGTTAAAAGAAGAGCTTAACTTCATCAAACGGAGTTATGTTATAGAGCTTCCAGGTCGATTGATATCAGAAAATGTTGAAAATTCCGTTCTTTTTAATACTTAATTTATCTACCGCATACAAATTTCTTTATAAAGGTAGGATAATGCATATAGAATCATCTTATAATGCGTATTTTATAGATATATATTTAAATGGTTCTCTAATTGAAACTTTTCCATTACACTTTAATATAAATGATAAATTAGCAGTTAGACCATCTAAAGATTCTGATCTGAAACATGGTAAATTATTATTGCTTATTATGCATGTAGAAAGAGAAGACGAAGATAGTGATGATGATGATGAGAATGTTGATAGCCTAATATTAAACAGCGATAGTTATTGATTTTCTATATAATAAACAGGATGTATTGTGTTAAGTGTAAGAAGCTAACAGATACGGAGAAAGATACCATTAGAATTGAACAAACAAAGAATGGAAGATATCTAAAGAAAGGTATTTGTTCTGTATGTGGTGTTACTAAAACCCAATTCGTTAAAAAGCCTGATTGACTAGAAGAAGGTAAAGGTGTTAGAGAAGACATTATAGAAGAAATTCACAAACCATCTAGAAAAAACTTTGACAGATTAAGTGTAGTTATAAAAGGTATCGATGATCTTTGGCAAGCTGATCTTGTTGAAATGGATAATGGAGTATTAAAAGGTGTTTCCAAATTAAATAAAGGCTATAAGTATCTGCTAACCATTATAGATGTGTTTTCGAAATATGCATTTGCTGTTCCTGTTAAAGATAAGAGTGGTAATATGTTACAGAAGCAGTCGAATCAGTATTAAGAACGAGAAAACCTAGTAACTTACAAACTGATCAAGGTAGAGAGTTTTACAATAAAGAGTTTAAGAAGTTAATGGATGAAAATAAGATTAATCACTACTCAACCTATAGTGGTAAGAAAGCTTCTGTTGTTGAGAGATTTAATCGAACACGTAAACAAAACATGTGGAAAAGATTCACAACACAAGGGAATTATAAATGGATAGAGATATTACCAACATTGGTTAGTGAGTATAATCATCAAATTCATAGAACAATTGGTCTAAAGCCTATATAAGCTATTAAGAAGAATGAGCAAACAATATTGGAGAAAGTGTATCAAAAAGAATATAAGCGTGTTAAGCCCAAATACAAGTTAGGTGATCATGTTCGTATAAGTAAGTCGAAAGGGTTATTTGAGAAAGGATATACACCTAATTGGTCAACAGAAGTATTTGTTATTAGTGAAGTTATTCCATCTAATCCGCCTCCATATAGAATTAAACATTTAGAAGAAGAGGATGTGCAAGGTAGATTTTACGAACCAGAACTATTAAAGACAAAACACAAAGATGAATATTTGGTGGAGAAATTGTTGAGAAAGAAAGGTGATAAAGAATATGTTAAATGGCTAGGGTTTTATGATTCACATAATAGTTGGATAGATAAAAGTAATGTTGTAGTGTAAATATATATGTTTGTCTTTTATGGCTATTATTCCATAAAAGGTTGGTTTAAGATTACATAGAACAGGCGATGGGGACGATTCTACCAACCGCTCTATGTACACAATCAAAGGTGGAGAAAGGCTTGATAACTGGTTAAGAAATAAAGAATCAAAAGAACTAATAGAATATTATGATAGAAAAAGCACTTCCTCTAATCTCCAAGACGCAAATAAATTTTGTAAGGACGGTGGTAAGGAGTTGTTCAAATGGAAAGAAAACAAACGAAGCAAGCAGATGGTACTAAATTTCAGAAAATTTTTAGCCCCTCTGTATTCGGAGGTCCAAAATGTCAAGTATTTTCTCGCACCTAAGGTACAAATCCAGAAGACCTCTTAATCTCAGGCACATACTACCACCCAGACCTCATAGTTCACATTATTACAAGAGAAAAAACGATGATCCGGATTTGGGTCATCGCTCTATGTATGAGGTCAAGGGCTTACAGTGTTGAATAAACTCACTACATTGATCCCGTTTTAAGATTTAAAGATGATTAAGCCTTAGAATGAAAGACTTTGCTCCTAGCCCCCCAAAGCTTGATGGTTAAAGCCACAAAGCCCACAAGAAAATGAACACACGCCAAACTTAGAACTGAAGACCAATACGTTCACCATGGACTCACTTATTATAGACATTTCAATCCTAGATATCACAGACACAGCGTTTCAATTCATCAAGTCGAAGGATGGTATAGATTTCCACAAGGCTCTTTACGGTAACTTTGTCGTTATCATGATTAAGAGCGACGACTACCGCAACGGGTTCATGAACGCAACTATACTTTGTAAGGACGGTGGTAAGGAGTTAAGAGATTGGAACCGTCTTGAAAATTCAAAAGATCTTCTGACTATGTTTAATAAGATTTCAACATGTGCAAAATCCCACATAGCGAAACCAAACTTCTTTATACAAACACAAAACAAAACACCATCCGACAAGCTTGTTTCAGGTACATATTTTCATCCAGACATCAAAGTTCTCATTGTAGCTGGTAATGAAATAAACAATCTAATCTCAGGAACATATGTTTGTCTTTTATGGTTATTATTCCATAAAAGGCTAGAGAATCGTTACTTTCTGTATTAGATGATTATGTAAGGGTGTAACGATTTCAAAAATGATTAAATAAACATTTTTATATAATAAATATGAGTACTATGGATAATTCTCTTAGTTTAAACGATATATGTTACGAGCAAATTAAAGATGATTATTGGTACCGTTTGTTTGGCGACTTTAAACTAATTATTGATAAGAAGACTGGCTACTTCAATGCTACTAAACTGTGTCAAGATGGAGGAAAGAGGTTTGATCATTGGTTAGAAAATAAACGATCTTATAGACGAGTTGAATATTATGAGAAAAAGCATGGCTCCCGGAAAACCGGTGACCATCATCAGCCATTATATGAGATTAGACTTGGTGGTACAGAAGCCATAATGAAATATCAGGTACATATGTTTACAAAAAGATTCTTTTATCTATTGCAACTTGGTTGTCTGATGATTTCTATGATAGGTGTTACGTATTATTGAAGACTACTTCTCTAAAGACTTTAAACAATATAAGGATAAGAGCAAACGATTAGAAGCAAGAGTGCAAGAGATAGAACAACAAATGAATCAATTACGTATAAACAATGAGGAGCTAGAAAAAGAGAATCGGCATCTTAAAACAATATCAGCAGAACATACAGAAGATCCACAAAAAGTACATAAAATTATTATCATTAAAAAGAATCTATCTCCTACTCAAATACAAAAGATATTAGAAAACTATGATACAGACAAAAGAGAGCAAGTAAAGATCTATGAGAGCTACAGATATTGGATTGGAAGAATTGAAGAGTGTAGTATAAAGACAAGATTACAATGCCTTCAAGAAAAATACCCCATATGACTGTATTTTCTAAAACCAAAGACCCAAACTCAATCAACCTTCTAAATAAAGTAAAAGAAAAGTATGATTGTATAATTTCGCATGGTTGCCATGTAGACCTAAAAAATGTTGATGGAGAAGAAGATGATGAGTTTATTATTGATTTGTTTTTAAGTATAAGAGACAATTAACAATAAGTTGTTTGTTTAGATATTTGTAATGGTTACAACTTTTATGGTATAATAGCCATAAAAGTTAATTAGTTAAACATTAAAAACCATCTGCTACAACATCGAATTCTAAATTCAATATATCACCTAAATCGGGATTATTATGATATTTTCTTATTATAGCTCTCCAATCCACAAAATGTCTAAATGCATATATAAACTCTACAGATAGGTCTTGATAAATTGAAATGTTAACCCAATGAACTCTGCCTTCGAACTCTGCAATAAATCCTTCTGTTAAATTTTGAGACATTGAAATCATTTCCCAATACTTTGTCAGCGTAATCTCTTATAAGGTTTTCTGATAATTGATGAGTTCCAGATAAGTACCACCAATTAACTCTATCTGCATGTTTTCGTATAAAGGGTTCAGAGAGTTCGTTTTTATAAGATATAGCATTAAAATCAACTTTTATTTATAAACTAACTAACTAACTAACTCTATGGCCTATGGAACCCGGAGGTTCAGTACCGCGTTCACAAAAGCTCTCCACTGACTTCTATCCTTAGCTAATTGGATCCAGTTTCTACTTTGTATTCCTATTTCTGCGAGATCCATCTTAATATTATCCTCCCATCTGCGCCTAGGTCTTCCTAATGGTCGTTTTCCTATGGGTCTACCAGTCAAGACTTTGAAAGCGTTTCTACTTTATTCCATTCTAGCTACATGACCTGCCCACCTAAGCCTCCTAGACTTGACTACTCTAACAATGCTGGGTAAACCATATAAACTATGTAGTTCCTCGTTATGAAGCTTCCGCCATTCCCCATTCTCGTTCCTCTTGGGTCCGAATATTCTTCTCAGGATCCTGTTCTCAAATACTTTCAGTCTATGTTCTTCCCTCAGAGTAAGCGACCATGTTTCGCAACCATACAGAACCACAGGCATGATTATCGTTTTATATATTTTAAGCTTCAAATTCCTCGACAGAATTCGCGACGACAAGAGATTTTGAACCGAATAGTAACACGAATTCCGTGCTTTTAGTCGACATTTAATTTCTTCGTGAATATGATTTTCGTCTGTTAATATTGATCCTAAATATTTGAAAGTATCCACTTTATCAAAAGTATTATTTAATATTTTAACGCCTCCACAATTTGCCGTATTACGGTCCCGACGCACTTCCATGTATTTAGTTTTCTCTGCATTTATTTCTAAACCCATGTCCCTGCAAGCGTTTTAACTTTATCTATAAACTCATTAATAAAATCTTCAGATAGGTTTTGATTATACGATACTTCTTTCCAATCAACTCTATCTGCAAATTCTCTTATAAAGTCTTCTGATAAGTCTTGGCTTCCTGAAATAATCTCCCAATCAACTTTATCAGCGTAATCTCTTATAAACTCTTCCGATAACTTTTTCCATAAACATATTTCTCTCAAATTAACTTTCTCCTGATATTTGCGTATAAAGTCTTCTGTAATGTGATCATAGTTATATTCCCCCTCATAATCATCATAACCTATAGATAACCATTGTTCATCAGTCAGTGAATCTAATATCTCATCAGACAAGTTCATAACGTTTGCATAGAAAATGTTTTGTATAAGAAATGAATTGTTTTCTTTAGTGGCCTTCTTGAACAAATGATCTAACATACCTATGGACACGCTAAAATTTATTTTGTCTTCATCATTATAACCACCAATATCTAAATATTTACATACACAATCAAATATAGGTTTGTAAGATAATATTTCCTTAGTACTAGTCATGTTTGTTTTTATTCTTAGATTTTTTAAATTTATTTCTTTTTTTTTGTTGGTTTTCGATATAATAAATATGGAGAAAGAATTTGATTTATTACATAATAAACTTAAACTAATTCATCATGATCTTAAACTCTTAGCAGCACTACTAGAGAAGCAAATACTGTTAAAGGAAAAAGAAATATTAATAATGCAACAAAAAACATCTGATTTGAGTAGTGATGATATATATAAATATGGTAGTGATGATTATGATGATGATGATGATGATGATGATGAGTAAGTTTACAAAAATGATTTAATTTTAATATTCGTATATGTGACTTTGATGGGGTACTCTCATCAAAGCCGTGTTCTAATACAACGCGTAATATGTAGACAATGGCAGGAGTGTACAATGTTAAGTGTTGTATTAAGATATATGGGAGTAAAAATAGCATGAAAATGAACTGAAATAACCCGGTGAAGATAAAAATTGAGCATAGTAAGATTTTCTATATAATAAATAAGATGAGTAATTATAGCAAATTTACTGCAATAGAGTTAAGGCGACAATGTAAAGAGAGGGGAATCAGAAGATATTCCCGATTACGAAAACATGAACTAATAAACCTTCTTAGACAATATGAAGATGAGCAAAGCAGAAGATAGATTAGAAATATATTCCCATTTAAACAAGAAGTATTTGAAGAATCAAAAGTAAAAACTGAATCAGTACCAATTGATGTAAAACTCAAAGAAACAGCATTTAAAAAACGATTAGAAACATGGAGATTTAAAAAAGATTATAAAGAACATGATCCTCTAGAACAATATATCACCTCAACATCGAAAGCTTTAATAAATAGAATAAACATCAGCTTAGAGAAACATAATTCATTGAAAGTTAATCTTTTGATAAACTGTGAATATAAGAAAGGAAAAGAAATACAGACCTTCTATTTCAACACCAATAATAGAGAAGTGCATCAATCAACCAACTTAAAAGAATTTATAACTACTGCAAAACAAATATTAAGAACAAGAATGGATGAGTTCCAAGCTAGAGGTTCTGGTTGGGCTCTTGTCAATATTAACTTTTTAGAATTAGCACTTAATAAATACACACCATATAAAGGATCATCATACATAGAACTACCAGATACAATTAAAACGAAAAAAGCTGTTATTAATGTAAAGAGCACGGACGAAAAATGTTTCTTATATGCGATTTCTTCTGCATTACATCCTGTTGAGAAAGACCCTCAAAGACCATCAAAATATAAGCACGTGTTCATTTAGAATCTAAACTAAAAGATATTCATTTTCCAGTAAAACTAAGTGATATTCCAAAAATTGAAAAAATACTTGATATATCCATTAACGTTTATACCTACAACGAGCAATGCATGGTCTACATTTTATATCACACTCAAAACAAAAAAGAAACACATGTTAATTTATTATACGTAAAAGAAGAAAATAAAACACACTACTGTTGGATAAAAGACTTGAGTAGGTTAGTTAGCAGTCAAATGACTAAGTGGAGATCCCGAAAATATTTATGTGATAGATGTTTGTTATATTTCTACTCACAAGATGCATTAGATAGACATGAGAAAGATTGTTCTAGTCATGAAGCTGTTAAAATAGAAATGCCACCAAAAATACATACGTTGAATTTAAGAACTACCAATATACGATGAAGATGCCATTTGTGATTTATGCTGACTTTGAGTGTCTACTACACAAGGTTATGGGTTGTAATGAATGCTATCCACAAAATAAATCATATACTAAGAAATATCAAGAACATAAACCATCTGGATTCTGTTACTATATTGTAAAGAGCGATGGAACTAAAACAAATCCTGTTGTGTATAGAGGTAAAGATGCAGCTAAGAAGTTCATAAGTATGTTAAAGAAAGAAGCCAAAAAGATATCGAATATATATAAACAGAATAACGAAGTACCTTTAACAAGTAAGGAGAGAAAAGAATTCAATAAGTCTACACACTGTTCTTACTGTAAAGTAATATATACTACAAATAATCATAAAGTTAAACATCACGATCACATAACTGGAAAGTTTGTAGCTGCATTATGTAATAGTTGTAATCTAAAAGTGAAAGTACCTAAGTTTGTACCAGTGATTATACATAATCTAACAGGATATGATTCCCATTTGTTTATTAAAAAGCTAGGATGTAATAAAGAGCAAATAGATTTAATTCCTAATAACGAAGAACGATATATATCATTCAGTAAAAATGTTGGAACCATCAAATTAAAATTCATAGACTCATTTAGATTTATGGCTTGCAGTTTAAATAAACTATCGTCAAACCTAACAAGAGAACAAATGATTCATACACAACACTTCTACACTAGTGAAGAACAATTCAGACTTGTAATAAGAAAAGGTGTTTACCCGTATGATTATGTTAGTGACTGGAATAAGTTTAGACAGAGAAAGTTACCATCAAAGGAAGCATTCTTCAACAAGTTAACTAACACACATATTAGTGATGAGGATTATGAGCATGCAAAGAAAGTATGGGAGACATTTAAAATTAATAACCTCGGACAATACCATGATCTATCTCTAAAAACTGATGTCCTGTTATTAGCAGATGTGTTTGAAAACTTTAGAGAGACATGTCTTAAGGCTTATGGTCTTGATCCAGCATGGTATATGACAGCACCAGGTTTAGCTTGGGATGCAATGTTAAAGATGACAAATATAAAACTAGAGTTACTAACTGATTATGATATGGTATTGATGATAGAGAAAGGTATAAGAGATGGTATTAGTCAATGTTCCAAAAGATATGTAAAAGCAAATAATAAATACATGGAAGAATATAATGAGAACAAAAATGATTCTTACCTAATGTACTTAGACGCAAACAATCTATATGGATGGGCTATGAATCAGTATCTACCGTATAAGGAATTTAGATGGTTGAGTGAAGAAGAGATAAATGAAACCGATTTCACAAGCATACCTGATAATTGTAATACTGGTTACATATTAGAGGTTGATCTTGAATATTCAAAAGAGTTACATGACTATCATAAAGATTATCCGTTAGCTCCTCAAAATATATGTCCACCTGGTTCAAAACAATCAAAGCTATTAACAACTCTATATGATAAAGAGAAATATGTGATTCACTATCGAAACTTAAAACAGTGTCTATCACTTGGATTAAAACTTAAGAGGATACATCGAGTAATAGAGTTTGAGCAATCAGATTGGTTAAAGAACTATATAGATTTAAACACACAAATGAGAACAAAAGCAACAAATGACTTTGAGAAAGACTTCTATAAGCTGATGAACAACAGTGTATTCGGGAAGACAATGGAAAATATTAGAAAGAGATGTAAGCCTATAAAAGTAGAATGTGATCCAGCTAGAGTGGAAAAACTAATTGCTCAACCAAACTTTAAAAGTAGAACTATTTACACAGAGAACTTATGTGCGATAGTATTAAATAAAACCAAAGTAACCTTTAACAAATCGATATATGTTGGAATGAGTATATTAGATCTTTCAAAGTATTTAATGTATGACTTTCATTATAATGTGATGAAGCCAAAGTATCAAGACAAGATAGAAATATGTTACACAGACACAGATAGTTACATTTACCACATTCAAACAAAAGATGTGTACAAAGATATGAAAGATTATATTGATTACTTCGATAGAAGTGATTACCCTCAAAACAATAGATACAACATATCACAGATCAATAAGAAAATACTTGGTAAGATGAAGGATGAGATTAAAGGTACAATCATAGAAGAGTTTGTAGGTTTAAGAAGTAAGATGTACAGTATAAAAGCACCTCAAATAGATTTAACAGATAAAGACTTTAAAGGTAAGTTCGATAAAGAAAAGTGTTGTAAGAAAGCTAAAGGCGTTAAGAAGAGTGTCGTGTATAAAGAACTTACATTTAATGAATATAAGGACTGCTTGATTAGTCAAACGGAGTATTATAAGAAGATGAATTTAATTAGAAGTTATAAACGTGATTTGTACAGTATAGAAGTAAATAAGTTAGTTTTAAGTTGTGTAGACGGTAAAAGATGTGTTCTAAAAGACGGGATCAATACCCTACCATAGGGTCATTATAAGATAGCAGAGATGTAGTTTTAGATGTAAGATTTTAGATTGTAAGTTTTTAGATGTAAGTTTTTATGATTTTAAATGTCATAAAAGCATATTCAATCTCACTTTAACATTGTAGTTACGGGGATACTTTGCGCTATCCTTTTGTGTTAAAGTGTAATGGTTAGTGGTGGGTTCAGAATTTTTTGGTAGTTAGGGGGGCGGAGGGGAAATGCGCTAGAAGTGAGGTATGTATACTTCTCAAATGCGTCGATTACGTTAGAAGCCAATAAGCAATTGTCTCAGCTCCTTCTTACCATTACCATGTGACAAGAAAACTCGGCCCCGCTGTTGTATGAACATTGTTTCCAGTATAGTTCCCTTTATTTCTTTCTTGTGGGCAGCTTCTCTCTCCGCATACCATACTTCAATCTCGTTCTTTAAAAAGTCGCCCCTAGAAATTTGTCATCTTGAGTCCGGAACTCAGACGCCCATTCGTGAATATGGACCTGAGTGTATACGTATATCATTTGAAGATGCAAATAGAAAGCACTTAAACCAACTCAGGGGGCCTGTTTCTGTGTATGTATTGCGTTCCCAAATATACCACTGAAGGCAGGGGCGCAAATCTGTCTTCAACATTCGGGGAACGGGTAAGACCGTTCCTATTTTTTTAAAGCGATGTTCAAAATATTTATGAAGTTGAAAAACAATGCTGTGGAGGATCAGAGGACCAGAGTTGTCTTCAACATTGGGAGGAGGGCAGATTTGAGGCTTATTCCGCGGTACGGGGAGATGAGATTCATATTACGGTAGATGAATCTGATTTCTGAGGTGAATCTGTTGTATTTTATATACCAGGGGATGTAGATGAAATTGTGATACGTATCAGTACTGTGAACACATTCTGAAATCTGAATACATGTATATTTATAATTGATATGTTTCTATTTACGCATCCACAATGATCCACATTAAAATTTTAGGACACTTGTTTTGTAATAATATATATAATGACTTCCCCAAAACTATGAAAGAAAGTCAACTATGTATGGCGCAACAATACTTTTATTTGACCAAAATTATGATGATCACAATAGCATTATAGGAATCTTTAGAGGAATTAAACAAGTAGCTGCAAATAGACTAACAATAATTAATGACAATGAAATATTAGAAAATACGATTCTTTTTTAAAAATAAAACAAGTCAAGAGACATCAATTTCTTCTTGCTTTCCTTTGTAGCAGTTGGATACAAATAATCACAATTTCAAATCGGATAGTTGGGGGGACAGTCCCCCTGCTCCAAGATTGGAGGGGACATGTCCTCCTCATCTCCCCGGGATACGTGCCAGTGACTGAAGGTCCCAAGCAATCCTTACGAGGGGCAAGGAGTACTGGCTTTCTTGGTCTACCGTGATTCTACAGAATGCTTTATATTTGTGCTTGTGTGTGTGAGCTCCCTCAAAGAGTTTCTGGCCACGCCATTGGACATACTATGTATTTATGATGAAGATTAATAATTTGCCTTTAATTACGATTACAATTACGATGCATTTAATTACGATTAAAGCATAACTATTTTTATACTATTATTTACATAACCGGCATGCTTCAAAAAGACATTCAATTAATAACTTTTGTCTTGTTCTATCTCCTTGATGTTAGCGCTCGTACGTTCTGTACATAAACTATAACTTAGCTCAAGATACAGCCTATAGAGTTGGAAATAATTGAATACGCCAGTGCATATCTAAAGCAAAATGTAGAGTTGCAAAGGATGAAGAGAGTAGTAGTTGCGCATGTGCATTCGACAGAAAGCACACGAAAACCACGTTGCTTGCAGTAGGCCTGGATGCCCAAGGAACATAGCATACGACAAGAGGAAAGAGAGAAAATGTGCATCTGAGTGATGCGCATGCGTAGGTTCCACTTGTCAAAGTAAGGCGAGAGAGGACATCCAGAAGATTGCAATGGAAATAATTGTGATAATAATTACAAGCAAACAATTTATATACAATGAAATACGTATTTTTTCTTATTAACAGGGGATGCCGGGCGTTCCCTTACGCTACCCGGTGACCCGTACGAAGAACGGGCTTGCATATAATAATAGTAAATAATAATAGCCATATTCTCACAAATTTATATTTATTTCCAGCTAGACTCCTGCATAGCATTGTAGTGCAGTGGAATATTATATTTTACCAGTTTTGTCAATGAAACCAGAGTTCTTACAGAATAGGTATTTCGTGTTTAAATGTTTATTTTAATGTTTGTTACAGCATTCGTAATATTTGTAATTTTAAATTTAGTTCTGTCAGAGACTCGCAACCCTAGATTAGGAGCCACTGCTCTAGGGACTGCCTAGAAACTTTGAATTTACACCTACATACGATTTGGGTACCACTAAGACAAGTTTTTGAAAATTCACGAAAAGAGGAGGAATTGGGGTGAGAGTTATTTTAATAAGATACCCTCATCTCCGAAACGTATAGGACTGGGAACTTAAAATTTGATATTTGGATTTCCAATTTAAAATAATTTAACACGTGTTTCAAGGAAAAGGTGCGAATAGGAATTATTACTCATATAATAGCATATCGGCATCTCAGAATCTCTGGAAGTTACAAACATGAAATTTGGCTTTAGGACTTCTCATTTAAAACAAAATCACTTAAAGACAGAAAACAGGACCACCCATATTTTTCAATTAAAATTGAAACTAGAAGTTGTAGTAGATATCTACCACTTAGTGTTATTTACTAGTGATTATAGTGGAGATTGAATATATTCTAGGGACGCTTAATCGAATACAAAAACCGTGCCTATCTATTGCCGTTTGTCATATACAGTCTTGTTCAAGAAAACTCTGCCATTCATCTCTCTTTGGAAAGGCCTGTGGTCTTACCTACAGTTAGAATTAAATCAAATAAATGTGAATTTTGTTTCGTCGATTAAGAAGTTTATTAAGAGCCACAGCATTATAATTTCCTTTTGCGGTTGCAAGAATATCATCTTGCATAGCAGGGTAGGGTGGGTGGTCAAGATTTCTTGAACAAGACTGTACAACGATGAACTTTAAAACCGGAAGTGATTGATTTCTAATAATTACGTTTGATTACAGGGTAAAGGAAGAGATGGTACCTATTTTAAGAACGCTAACTCATTTAAAAAAAAACTCTTCTCGCTGTCTCTTATAGGTCATGTTCTATGTATATTACACTGAACCTGGAAGTCATACTGGATTACCAGGGTGTCTATCGGTTACGAAAAGGATTCAAGAAAGTCACGAAATCAGAAAATGGTCATGAAAGTCAAGAAATTTTACTTTTGGGTCACGATTCATTTAACCTGTACAAATATAAGTACATACTTGTAAATGTTGTTCTATAAAATGTCAAAATTCACCACCAAAAACGCATATGGTTTTAGACGCTACCAAATCACAAGTAAAGCACGCTTCTATCACTTGCGTAAAATTGGTCCAAGTCACACTCAAATTCGCTTTTGAGAATGTTACTAAATTTAATGGTTTGTTAAAGAAAAGGTCATGAAATTTCATTTTGGAATTTTAGTAGACACCCTGTCATTTCTGATTTTATTAGAGTGTTATGGAAAGACAAAATGTATTCTTGGGATGCTCCGTCGATTATCGAAAACAGCTTCTCGCTATCTATTACAGCTTTTGCTCCACAGAAATGAAAACTAAACCGAAAATTCTTGATTTCTACCGCTTCTAGTTTTATCAAAGTTAAAGATAGGAATGAAAGGTGTTCTTGGAATCTTTTAGTCGATTTCCCAAAACTGCTTCTCGCTATATATTACCGTTTTTCCCCATTCAATGTTAAAGCGGGAACTTGTTTATTTCTGCCACTTTCTATTTCAATACAGTTTTAAGGATGGAGTTGAAAGGTATTCTTGGGATGCTAAATCGACTGCCGGAAACCGTTTCTTGCTAACTATTACCCTTTTTGGTTTACAAGATCAACGTTAAAAGCAAAAATGGTTGATTTGTACCACTCCTGGTTTCTGATCCACAACCTCCTGTTTTATGATCCTCTACTAACGAACGCTTTCGAGATAATTACTTTAGCTATCAATTGCAAAACACCGAAGTCAAATTCAGTTTCGTTCAAGAGTTTCGTGCGGAGTAACGGACGGGATGGACCAAAGTACTAACTGTACAATATTATTATAAACTTTACTCTGTAATCCCAATAATTAGATACATATTTCAGCGTTTTTGATTGTGATCTAGAAGGGAAGAAAAGAGTTTGGAAGAGAATAGAGATGGATATTACAATTATTATTATACTAAGATAGTAGTACGAAATGGATCGATCTGGGCCAGACCTGGAACAGCGTTTAACAACTCACAAGCCACTGGGAAAATGACCACCGTGCACCGTGAGCCCACGGTCTTTTACGACCTCCATTTTAGGGGTGAATTTATTCCCTTTTATGACCACTTTTAAGGGGGTGTATTCGTTCTCTTTTACGAGCATATTTTAGGGGGTGAACTCAATCCCTTTTATGAGCATATTTTCCACATAGCATAACATCAAACTACGTAACATAACGAACATACAGCAGAGAAGACTCGTTCCCTTTTATGACCTCCATTTTAAGGGGGTGATCTCGTTCCCTTCTATGAGCACATTTTTCAACCCCTATTTTAACATAACAGAAATGACATAAGAATACGTAACATAACAAGGGTGAACTCGTTCTCTTTTATGAGCATATTTTTCAACCCCTATTTTAACATAGGAGATAACACATAAGATTACGAACACATAGAAGAGAAGATAACACATAACACTACGTAACACACAGCAGAACAGATAACACATAAGAGTACGTAACATATCAAGGGCGTATTCGTTTTCCAACCCCTATTTTAACATAGCATAGAATACATGGAGACTATGAACATACAGCAGAGCAGATAACAAACACAACCACCTCCATTTTAGGGGTGAACTCGTTCCCTTTTATGAGCACTGTTTAAGGGTGAACTCGTTTTCCAACCCTTATTTTAACATAGCATAGAATACACTGAGACTATGAACATACAGCAGAACAGATAATACATAGCACAGCTAATAGAAGAGCATGGCTTATTTTCCAACCCTTATTTTAACATAGCAGAAATTACACAGAGACTATGAACACATAGCAGAGCATAAGACTACGTAACACACAACCTCCATTTTAGGGGTGGACTCGTTCTCTTTTATGAGCATATTTTTCAACCCCTATTTTAACATAGCAGAAGACTACGAACACATAGCAGAGGTGTATTCGTTTTCAACCCCTTAGCATAAGACTATGCAACATAGCAGTTACGAACACATAGTAGAGCAGATAATAAACACAACAACCTCCATTTTAGAGGTGAATTTATTCCCTTTTATGAGCATATTTTCCAACCGATATTTCAACATGACAGAGACTACGAAACATGGCGGACATAGCACAGGGGGTATATTCATTTTCTCCAACCTTAATGAAATTACATAGAAGAGCAGATAATACATAAGATTCGTTCCCTTTTATGAACACTTTTTAGGGGGTGAACTCGTTTTTCAACCCCTATTTTGAACATTTTAACATAGCAGAAATGACATAAGCATGTCCTCAAACTACTGACCATCGTAAACAAAGGTCAAACTCGAAAACGAAACAACATATCGAGGTGCTGTTTCCACATTTAGTAATTGGTCATCAGGTACCACAAGTTCCAAAATTAGTGGTCATCGAGGTCAAGGCCAAAATACTTAAAACCAAATAACTCTTAAATGGATCCACATATTGAGGTGCTGTTTCCAAATCTAGTAACTGGTCATCAACTACTACAAGTTCAAAAATAGTAGTCATCGAGGTCAAAGGTCAACATACTTAGAAGCAAATAACTGGAAAATGTATCAACATATTGAGGTGCTATTTCCACATTTAGCAAGAGGTCACCAACTACTACAAGTTCCAAAATAATGATCATCGAGGTCAAAGGTCACAGTACTTAAAACCTAATAACTCGAAAATGGATCCACATATTGAGGTGCTGTTTCCAAATCTAGTAACTGGTCATCAGGTACCACAAGTTCCAAAAATAGTGGTCATCGAGGTCAAAGGACAACATACTTAAAACCTAATATCTCGAAAACGGAGCCACATACTCAGGTGCTGTTTCCACATTTAGTAATTGGTCATCAGGTACCACAGGTTCCAAAATAGTGGCCATCGAGGTCAAAGGTCAACATACTTAAAACCCAATAACTCTTAAATGGATCCACATATTGACGTGCTGTTTCCAAATCTTGTAACTGGTCATCAACTACTACAAGGTCCAAAATAGTGGCCATCGAGGTCAAAGGTCAACATACTTAGAACCAAATAACTGGAAAATGTATCAACATATTGAGGTGCTATTTCCACATTTAGCAAGAGGTCATCAACTACTACAAGTTCCAAAATAATGATCATCGAGGTCAAAGGCCAACATACTTAAAACCTAATAACACGAAAACTGAGCCACATATTGAGGTGCTGTTTCCAAATCTAGTAACTGGTCATCAACTACCACAAGTTCCGAAATAATGATCATCAAGGTCAAAGGTCAAAACTCGAAAACGGAGCCAAATATCGAAGTGGTGTTTCCACATATAGTAATTGGTCATCAACTAGTACAAGTTCCAAAATAATGACCATCGGGGTCAAAGTTCAAAACTCGAAAATGGAGTCAAATATCGAAGTGGTGTTTCCACATTTAGCAAGAGGTCATCAACTACTACAAGTTCCAAAAATAGTGACCATCGAGGTCAAAGGTCAAAACTCGA
The DNA here is from genome assembly GCF_964235325.1 of Thermobia domestica. Classification (NCBI taxonomy): domain Eukaryota; kingdom Metazoa; phylum Arthropoda; class Insecta; order Zygentoma; family Lepismatidae; genus Thermobia; species Thermobia domestica. Next base: position 253,542,438 of record NC_137462.1, on the reverse strand, counting down.
AAACGAAGCAACGTATTGAGGTGCTGTTTCCAAATCTAGTAACTGGTCATCAACTACTACAAGTTTCAAAAATAATGACCATCGAGGTCAAAGGTTAAATTTTTAAAACCTAATAACTTGAAAACGGAGCCAAATATTGAGGTGCTGTTTCCACATTTAGTAATTGGTCATCAGGTACCACAAGTTCCAAAATAGTGGCCATCGAGGTCAAAGGTCAACATACTTAAAACCCAATAACTCGAAAACGGATCCACATATTGAGGTGCTGTTTCCACATTTAGCAAAAGGTCATCAACTAGTACAAGTTCCAAAATAATGATAATCAAAGTCAAAGGTCAAAACTCGAAAATGGATCCACATATTGAGGTGCTGTTTCCACATTTAGCAAGAGGTCATCAACTACTACAAGTTCCAAAAATAATGACCATCGAGGTCAAAGGTCAATCTCGTAAATGAAACCACATATTGAGATAACGTTTCCTCATTTAGTAAATTTGTGTGATCTATTCAATTTTGTACAAAGCAGAAAAAAGTGAAGAAGGAATAAATTTGAGAACATAATTTTAACTAGCGCAGAATTTCTGTACCTTTTAGGGCTATTCAAAAGAAAGCAAAGATATGCCATATTAACTAGCTGAGAATTATTTAAGCAAAACGAAGAAAGCGAACATGGACCATTTTACTCAAATTTGGATGGAGTATTTATCTTTGTATGAACCAGAAAAAAATGAAGAAGGTCCGTTTTGACTAGTTCAATATTTCTGTACAATTTTGTACTACCCAAATAATCACAAGAAAATCAAAGAAGGGTCATTTTATACCTTTTTGTGCTATTAAAATAATAGAGGGAACAAATTTCAGTGGTCTATTTTATTTTTGTACCAATCAGAAGAAAAGCAAAGATATGCCATTCTCAGACTTTTATACCATTTTGTACTACTCCAATAAACGAAGGAATACCAACCAGAAAAAAAGAAGTGAAGATCAGGTGGATTATTTTCTTTTGTACCAACTGGAAAAGAGAAGAAGAGCTATTTTAACTAGCTCATTATGTACTGTTTAAACAAACGAAAATTGAGCATTATGTAACTTTTGAACTACTGAAATGTTCTATTTTTGTATTAATTAGAAAAAACCGAAGAAGGGTCATTTTTAACAAGTTCATAATTTCGATGTTCTACTTTTTATACCAACGAGAAAAAATGAACTAGCTGAATATACGAAATAATAAATTTAAGTGACCTATTCAATTTTGTACTACTCAAATAAATAATGGAGTATTTAGTTTTGCACCATTTTGGAGTATTCAAATAAACAAAGGAATTAATGAACGAAAGAACAAATTTGGGTGTTCTACTTTTTTATACCAAACAAAGAAGAACCATTTTAACTAGCTCAAACACAATTTTAACTAGCGCAGAATTTCTGTAACGCAAAAATTAATTTGGATGGAGTAACAAGAAAGAAAGCAAAGATATGTCATATTAAATATTTAAATAAACGAGGGGATAAATTTAAGTGATCTATTCCATTTTGTACCCATGAAAAGTGTCATTTTAACTGGCTAGAATTTGAGTGGTCTAAAAAAGGCGAAGAAGGACTATTTTATATAATATTACTACTCAAATAAACAATGGAGTATTTAGTTTTGTACCACCGAGAAAAACAAAGAAATTGTACCATTTTGGAGTATTCAAATAAACAAAGAACTTATAATTTGTGTCAACTCTAAAAAAGACCATTTTAAACTAGTCTAATAAACGAAGGTATAAATATGTGTGACCTGTTTTTTGTACTAACCAGAAAAATCGAACTCTTTTTATACCAATCAAAGAAGAACCATTTAGGCTAGCTGAGTATTTTATACCATTTTGTACTAGTCAAATCTCAAAGAGTTATTAGGTAAAGATAACAATTTGGTAGTGGTGAACCAATTACACCACCATTTTGCGACACATTTATACCATCTAATTTCTCAGATTTAAGGTTAAATTAAATGGGAAAGAGCTGTACAACAAATTGTGCAAAAGTATTTGGGAGATATAAGTAAGAAGTATTAGGATGGAATTAGCAGATGTACTAATAGAAAAATTTACAAACAGAATATTACACAAGATGTTGCAGGTATTTTAATTTTTGAATGGAAGGACAAACCTATTAACACTATTTGTAACAACGATGATTCCGTGGGTGTAGATTGTCTTAAATGGAATACAGGTAATTCTTCCATTAAAATTTACATCTAATTGATTTTGTTTATTGTTCAGACAAACGTTTACAGGGTATTACGAGATTGGAAGCAATTATCTTTAACTACTATACTGATGAGTGGATCCAATTTTGCACACCAAAAAATATTTTACAGATATGGATAAAGTTAACCGATGCTTATTGGGGTAATTTCCAAAGTAAAGTTGTAGGATAAAACAGAAGATCGTGAGAATCGAATCTTGTTGCTCTTGGTCTAAAATGCAAGAATTGAAAGAGCTAAAAACACAACAAATGCATGCTGAAGATCGTAGAAGAAAGAATTTGTTTTCTAATTTCTGAAGTGAGGCTAAGAAGCTTGTTTGTTGTATAAAAGGTGGTCATAAGAGTATGTTTTTAAAGTTATAATCCAAAATGGACTTTGTTTACTAAAGCATAACAGGTTTACTGCAAACGATAAATCGACGTCCTACTAGTGGGTTTCTAAATACTGATTGGCTAGAATAGGAGTTTAAAATAATGCTTGGTCCTCTTAACTCTGCTCCAAATAAGCATAAGGAGAAAGTAATATTTTTTAACATAGTGGTTTAATCCGTATGTATTCGAAAATGAATTATTTAGGCTATTAAGTCGCAATTCGTTTTACTTTAATGGCATAGTGTTTTATTTTTTAATCTATGTACTAATTGATCTACTCGCAGCAGGATTCGTTAAAATGAACCTCCTTCTGATTGATATACATATAGGCCACTCAAATTTGTTCCTTCGTTACAAAAAGGCACATACATTCTAAGCTAGTTAAAAATGGTCTCTCTTTGCTTTAGAGTACAAGAAAATGATTAGCGCAAAAAAGTAGAACATAGAAATTTATTCACTTTTTAATAAGTCGGCAAATCTGAATAGGTTTCTTTATTTGAGTAATACAAAAGATAAAATGGTCTTCCTAAAAAAGCCAACAAATTTTCTGGTTAGTACAAAACTGAATGGGTCTCACAGATTTATACCTTTATATATTTGAGTACTACAAAATTAAATAAAACGACCATTCTCCGTTTTCTTCTGATTAGTATAAAAAGTAGAACATCCAAATTTATTCCTTCGTTTATTTTAGTAGTACAAAATGTACATAATTACTGAGCTATTTAAATTCTACCTTATTCGCTTTTTAGTGCAAATTTTATTCATTCTTCAGTTTTTTCTGCTTAGTACAAAACTGAATAGTCCCCCTAAATTTATTCCTCCTTCGGTTTATTTTTTGTCTTTCGTACAAAAGTATGTATGCCACTCAAATTTGCTCCATTTTTGTTGGTACATAAGAAAATAGTCCATCGAAATTTTATTCCTTCTTCACTTCCTTTTCTTATTTTGCTTGGTACAAAACTAAATATTCATTTATTTGAACGGGATAAAATGATATTTCTTGGTTTTTCTCGGTGGACACCTAAACAAAACGTATATAAATTCTGAGCTAGTTAAAATGGTCTTTTTTCGCTTTTTCTTGTTAGCACAGTCTTATTATTCGTTTATTTGAGTAGTATAAAATGGGTCTTCTATGTTTGGTATAAAAAGTAGAACACCCAAATTTGTTCTTTCGTTCATGGGATAGTACCAAAAGTACATAAATTCTGAATTAGCGAAATTGGGCCTTCTTCGATTTTCCTGGCTAGTACAAAAAAAAAGCCACTCTAATTTATCTCATCGTTTCTTTAAGTAGTACAAAAAGGTACATAAATTGGGCCTTCTTCGCTTTTTCTGGCTAGTACAATTTTGTTTCGTTTATTTGAGTAGTTAAAATAATCCTTTCGTTGCTACAAAATTAAATAGCTCACTCATATTTATGCCTTCGTTTATTAGACTAGTATAAAATGATATAAAATTCGGACTAGTTAAAATGGTCCTTTTTGCTTTTTTCTGGTCAATATAAATATATTCTTTGTTTGTTGAAAGAATACAAAATGGTATATAATACTGAGCTACTTAAGATGATCCTCCTTTGTTTTTTCAAATTAAATAGCTCACTCAAATACATTACTTTTTTAAATAGATTTTGAGTTAGTTACAGTGGTCCTTTTTAGAGTTGACACAAATAATAAATCACTCAAATTTATTCCTTTGTTTATTTGAATACTCCAAAATGGCATTTCTTTCTTTTTCTCCGTGGTATAAAACTAAATACTCAATTGTTTATTTCAGTAGTAGTATTATTATATAAAATAGTCCTTCTTCGCATTTTTTAGAACAACTCAAATTTATCCCAGATATATAATTCTGAGCCAGTTAAAATGGCATTTCTCATTGGTACAAAATTGAATAGGTCACTTAAATTTATTCTTTCGTATATTTAGTTTGTTAATTTTTTCTCGTTGGTATAAAAAATAAAACATCGAAATTATTCTTTCGTTACAGATATTACGAACTTGTTAAAATGACCCTTCTTCGTTTTTTTCTGATTGATTCAAAAAATAGAACATTTCAGTAGTTCAAAAGTTACATAATGGTCAATTTTCGTTTGTTTAAACAGTACATAATGAGCTAGTTAAAGTAGCTCTTCTTCTCTTTTCCAGTTGATACAAAAGAAAATAATCCACCTAAATTTTATTCATTCATCACTTTTTTCTGGTATTCCTTCGTTTATTGGGGTAGTACAAAATGGTATAAAAGTCTGAGTTAGTTAAAATGATCCTTCTTTGGTTTTTTGTTGATTTCAGTAGTACAAAATGATATAAAATACTCAGCTAGCCTAAATGGTTCTTCTTTAATTGGTATAAAAAGAGTTCGATTTTTCTGGTTAGTACAAAAAACAGGTCACACATATTTATACCTTCGTTTATTAGACTAGTTTAAAATGGTCCTTTATAGAGTTGACACAAATTATAAGTCCTTTGTTTATTTGAATACTCCAAAATGGTACAATTTCTTTGTTTTTCTCGGTGGTACAAAACTAAATACTCCATTGTTTATTTGGGTAGTAATATTATATAAAATAGTCCTTCTTTGCCTTTTTTAGACCACTCAAATTCTAGCCAGTTAAAATGACACTTTTCCTGGGTACAAAATGGAATAGATCACTTAAATTTATCCCCTCGTTTATTTAAATATTTAATATGACATATCTTTGCTTTCTTTCTTGTTACTCCATCCAAATTAATTTTTGCGTTACAGAAATTCTGCGCTAGTTAAAATTGTGTTTGAGCTAGTTAAAATGGTTCTTCTTTGTTTGGTATAAAAAAGTAGAACACCCAAATTTGTTCTTTCGTTCATTGAGCTAGTATAAAGGTATATAAATTCTGAGTTAGCTAAATTGGACCTTCTTCGATTTTTCTGGTTAGTACAAAAAACAGGCCACTCAAATTTACAAAAACGTACAGAAATTCTCAGTTAGTTAAAATGGGCCTTCTTCGGTTTTTTCTGGTTAGTACCATTTTGTTCTTTCGTTAAAATACTCAACTACAAAATTAAATAGCTCACTCATATTTATGCCTTCGTTTATTAGACTAGTTTTAAATGATATAAAATGATCCTTTGTTTTTGCTTATTCCTTTGTTTGTTGAAATAATACAAAATGGTATAAAATACTCAACTTCGGTTTTTCAAATGCATTACTTCGTTTAATTAATTTTAGAGTTGACACAAGTTATAATTCCTTTGTTTATTTGAATACTCCAAAACGGTGCAAAACTAAATACTCCATTATTTATTTGAGTAGTACAAAATTGAATAGGTCACTTAAATTTATTATTTCGTATATTCAGCTAGTTCATTTTTTCTCGTTGATATAAAAAGTAGAACATCGAAATTATGAACTTGTTAAAAATGACCCTTCTTCGGTTTTTTCTAATTAATACAAAAATAGAACATTTCAGTAGTTCAAAAGTTACATAATGCTCAATTTTCGTTTGTTTAAACAGTACATAATGAGCTAGTTAAAATAGCTCTTCTTCTCTTTTCCAGTTGGTACAAAAGAAAATAATCCACCTGATCTTCACTTCTTTTTTTCTGGTTGGTATTCCTTCGTTTATTGGAGTAGTACAAAATGGTATAAAAGTCTGAGAATGGCATATCTTTGCTTTTCTTCTGATTGGTACAAAAATAAAATAGACCACTGAAATTTGTTCCCTCTATTATTTGAATAGCACAAAAAAGGTATAAAATGACCCTTCTTTGATTTTCTTGTGATTATTTGGGTAGTACAAAATTGTACAGAAATATTGAACTAGTCAAAACGGACCTTCTTCATTTTTTCTGGTTCATACAAAGATAAATACTCCATCCAAATTTGAGTAAAATGGTCCATGTTCGCTTTCTTCGTTTTGCTTAAATAATTCTCAGCTAGTTAATATGGCATATCTTTGCTTTCTTTTGAATAGCCCTAAAAGGTACAGAAATTCTGCGCTAGTTAAAATTATGTTCTCAAATTTATTCCTTCTTCACTTTTTTTCTGCTTTGTACAAAATTGAATAGATCACACAAATTTACTAAATGAGGAAACGTTATCTCAATATGTGGTTTCATTTACGAGATTGACCTTTGACCTCGATGGTCATTATTTTTGGAACTTGTAGTAGCTGATGACCTCTTGCTAAATGTGGAAACAGCACCTCAATATGTGGATCCATTTTCGAGTTTTAACCTTTGACTTTGATTATCATTATTTTGGAACTTGTACTAGTTGATGACCAATTACTGTATGTGGAAACACCACTTCGATATTTGGCTCCGTTTTCGAGTTTTTACCTTTGACCTTGATGATCATTATTTTGGAACTTGCGGTAGTTGATGACCAATTACTAAATATGGAAACAATATCTCAATATGTGGTTCCGTTTTCGAGTTTTGATCTTTGACCTCGATGGTCATTATTTTGGAACTTGTAGTAGTTGATGACCTCTTGCTAAATGTGGAAACAGCACCTCAATATGTGGATCCATTTTCGAGTTATTTGGTTCTAAGTATGTTGACCTTTGACCTCGATGATCATTATTTTGGAACTTGTAGTAGTTGATGACCAGTTACTAGATTTGGAAACAGCACCTCAATATGTGGCTCAGTTTTCGTGTTATTAGGTTTTAAGTATGTTGACCTTTGACCTCGATGATCATTATTTTGGAACTTGTAGTAGTTGATGACCTCTTGCTAAATGTGGAAACAGCACCTCAATATGTGGATCCATTTTCGAGTTATTTGGTTCTAAGTATGTTGACCTTTGACCTCGATGGCCACTACTTTGGAACTTGTAGTAGTTGATGACCAGTTACAAGATTTGGAAACAGCACCTCAATATGAGGATCCATTTAAGAGTTATTTGGTTTTAAATATGTTGACCTTTGACCTCGATGACCACTATTTTTGGAACTTGTGGTACCTGATGACCAGTTACTAGATTTGGAAACAGCACCTCAATATGTGGATCCATTTTCGAGTTTTGACCTTTGACTTTGATTATCATTATTTGGGAACTTGTAGTAGTTGATGACCTCTTGCTAAATGTGGAAACAGCACCTGAGTATGTGGCTCCGTTTTCGAGATATTAGGTTTTAAGTATGTTGACCTTTGACCTCGATGACCACTATTTTTGGAACTTGTGGTACCTGATGACCAGTTACTAGATTTGGAAACAGCACCTCAATATGTGGATCCATTTTCGAGTTATTAGGTTTTAAGTACTGTGACCTTTGACCTCGATGACCACTATTTTTGGAACTTGTAGTACTTGATGACCAGTTACTAGATTTGGAAACAGCACCTCAATATGTGGATCCATTTAAGAGTTATTTGGTTTTAAGTATTTTGGCCTTGACCTCGATGACCACTAATTTTGGAACTTGTGCTACCTGATGACCAATTACTAAATGTGGAAACAGCACCTCGATATGTTGTTTCGTTTTCGAGTTTGACCTTTGTTTACGATGGTCAGTAGTTTGAGGACATGCTTATGTCATTTCTGCTATGTTAAAATGTTCAAAATAGGGGTTGAAAAACGAGTTCACCCCCTAAAAAGTGTTCATAAAAGGGAACGAATCTTATGTATTATCTGCTCTCCTATGTAATTTCATTAGGGGTGGAGAAAATGAATATACCCCCTGTGCTATGTCCGCCATGTTTCGTAGTCTCTGTCATGTTGAAATAGGGGTTGGAAAATATGCTCATAAAAGGGAATAAATTCACCCATAAAATGGAGGTTGTTGAGTTTATTATCTGCTCTACTATGTGTTCGTAACTGCTATGTTGCATAGTCTTATGCTAAGGGGTTGAAAACGAATACACCTCTGCTATGTGTTCGTAGTCTTCTGCTATGTTAAAATAGGGGTTGAAAAATATGCTCATAAAAGAGAACGAGTCCACCCCTAAAATGCAGGTTGTGTGTTACGTAGTCTTATGCTCTGCTATGTGTTCATAGTCTCTGTGTAATTTCTGCTATGTTAAAATAAGGGTTGGAAAATAAGCCATGCTCTTCTATTAGCTGTGCTATGTATTATCTGTTCTGCTGTATGTTCATAGTCTCAGTGTATTCTATGCTATGTTAAAATAAGGGTTGGAAAACGAGTTCACCCTTAAACAGTGCTCATAAAAAGGAACGAGTTCACCCCTAAAATGGAGGTGGTTGTGTTTGTTATCTGCTCTGCTGTATGTTCATAGTCTCCATGTATTCTATGCTATGTTAAAATAGGGGTTGGAAAACGAATACACCCTTGATATGTTACGTACTCTTATGTGTTATCTGTTCTGCTGTGTGTTACGTAGTGTTATGTGTTATCTTCTCTTCTATGTGTTCGTAATCTTATGTGTTATCTCCTATGTTAAAATAGGGGTTGAAAAATATGCTCATAAAAGAGAACGAGTTCACCCTTGTTATGTTACGTATTCTTATGTCATTTCTGTTATGTTAAAATAGGGGTTGAAAAATGTGCTCATAAAAGGGAACGAGATCACCCCCTTAAAATGGAGGTCATAAAAGGGAACGAGTCTTCTCTGCTGTATGTTCGTTATGTTACGTAGTCTGATGTTATGCTTTGTGGAAAATATGCTCATAAAAGGGAATGAGTTTACCCCCTAAAATGTGCTCGTAAAAGAGAACGAATACACCCCCTTAAAAGTGGTCATAAAAGGGAATAAATTCACCCCTAAAATGGAGGTCGTTAAAGACCGTGGGCTCACGGTGCACGGTGGTCATTTTCCCAGTGGCTTGTGAGTTGTTAAACGCTGTTCCAGGTCTGGCCCAGATTGATCCATTTCGTACTACTTAAGATGTTTATATCTCGGGATCCCGTAAAGTTGAAGACATGAAACGTGGTATTTGAACTGAAATTGGTATGCTTCCTGATATATAAAGTGTAAGGCCATAGGCCGAACAAACACGGTGGCCTGGGAGCAAAGCCCCCAGGTATTTCAACTGAAATTCAGTATACTTGCACGTATGTGATGTGCGAGGCCGTAAGCCTAGCAAACACTGATGATTGCAGGTTTGAGATGCAAAGCGTTAGACCGAACAAATTTGCGAATCCGAGACCAAAGTCTTCAGAAAGACGAAGGTTCGTATTGAATAAACTCTGATGAAGACACTAAGGAGGCTCACGCTATATTTTCTTAATTAATAATGAAATAGGAAGTGATAGTAGATTTATACCACTCCCGGGGTTAGTAGAGGGATTGGATTGGTGACACAATTATATTCTTGGGGTGCTTAATTGATTGCAGAAAACTGCGTCTTGTTACCTACTTCCATATAGAGGTTGATATCTACCAGTTCCAGTTTTAGTAGAGGGTAAAGGATGAAGATGAAGTGTATTCTTAGTCGATTATAGAAAACCGGGTTACGGTTTCTGCTCTGCAGTGATCAACGTTAAAACCGGAAATGGTTGATGTCTACCACCTCCGGTTTTAGTATAGGGTTAAGGATGGAGATGAGAACGGATGGTTAATCGATTATGGAAAACAGCGTTTTGTTATCTATTACAATTTTTCTTCCATAGCAATCAACGTTGAAAACAGGAAATAGTTAATCACTACCAGTTCCTGTTTTACTTGTAGGTTAATAACAGAGATAATGTGCATTTTTAGGACGCTTAATCGATTTTCAGAAACAGCTTCTAGTTTTCTACTAACGTCTTTTGCTCTACAGTGATCAATCTTAAACCAGAAGTCGTTGCTTTCTGCCACTTCCAGTTCAAGAGTCACCTCCATTAATTTTAAAACATTTTTTCCTACATAATTATGTAACACTTGGTTTAATTCCAACTAAACTTGATATGTCTTACAATCTGGAAAGAAATACGCGAAAGGGTAAGGAAACCCTAGCATCCCAAGGAGCGGGGATGATAGAGATGACATTTTAAAATAATTGTAATGATTGATATTCGTATTGAATCCATAGTTTTTGGGTGAGTCGCTGATATGGATAATGACTGTTTCAATGTCGTTCAAGTTCATCTATGAAGAATCGGTAAGAGTGACATTTTAAAAGTAATCGAAAATGACGGATATTAAAGGCGAATCCATAGTTCTCATTAGTGCTAAGACGAATAGTGGTACTTTTGATACAATTTAAAAAGAAGTTAGAATGTAACTTTTGAATTTAATTAATGTAAACTTATGCATTAAGAAAAACTAGACTATTTGCCATCCAATGTTGTAGGTGCGACTGTAGAGTTTATTATTATTATTATTTTTAAAGTATACTTTTAAATAGCACCAGGAATTGAGAAATTTCTGGACTTTTCAACATATTCTTAAACGTTTATAAAGATTGTATTAAGATTTCCTTATAATTTTAATTTATGTTTGTTTCTTATAATGCAAGTACATACAACTTGTAAGATGTCAATACAACTTAATTTTGAAGAGACTAAAAAATGGTGATGCCATTTCCCGTGTTCTAGTAGCTAGTACGCGCGCCGTTCGTGCACGTAGTTGCACGTTCGATTCCCAGTGGGAGTCTCTTACAAAATTTGGACGATTACTGTTTTTGAGTTTCATCATAATCTTTGAGTCTCCATCTCTATAATCTCGATGCAGAAATGGAATAGTAAACTTAAATAATTAACTAACTCGAAACGGATGAGAGTTCAAAACTCAAGATTTCGGCAGAAAACTAGCACAAAATTTTGGAATAGAAAAAGTATCAAGTATCCAGTTGGAGGGGGAGGGAAAGGATGGGAACACGGACATAAGAGCATAAAACACATTATTGAAATGGCAGTCAGTGATGATTACAAAGTGGCTCTTGGGCCTAGAGCTTCGAAATTCCCTCTAGGGCATTTCCCGAGCGTGTTCAATTTGAGTTACCAGAATTTTCACAGTACTATATTCACCCATCCTTTATTCAATCCCCCCGCACTGGAAAATCTGAAATGAACATTGTCTCCTATCATGCTCAATATGAATTACATGTATTTTTGCAGTACTGCTTTTCACCTATAGTGTATTTAAATTCTTCCACGAGAAAATCTGTAATCAACACTCAGGCACGTAGCCAGGGGGGGTCTGGGGAGTCCGGACACCCCCTCGAGACCAGAAATGAAAAAAATAAGGAGGATAAAAAAATGAAAAGACAAAAATAAGGATCAGCGTTAAAAATTAAAAAGGAAACTACAGGAAGCTTTTGCTTACTCTTTCTTATGAGGAGATTTGTATTACTTGCAATATGGTGGCGAGGGAAGCCAGGTATTCTGGAAGAGTCAGAAAATGAAAAATCAAGAAAAGTTATGGAATTCTCAGAATTCCTGCTACTAGTCAGGGAGATTTCAAGCTTTCGAAAATGTAAGTGCTCTTGTGTAAAAGCGTGGACATTTTTAATCATAAATTTTCGTCATCGCATCCTTGCAGTATCAAATATGTCATTTCAAGGACAATTTTCTGTTGCTCCTTTAACCTGTCATTTGGAACCGACAGTAGTTGACGGAATAATAAAAACAAAAAATTATGTTGAAAGAAAGTTCTGTTAGCATTTGATTCAACAGAGAAAGGAACGCATATATTGTAAAACTAGCTAAATATACACATGCTCACAGGGGCTGCATTTGGAAGTCAACGCATGTGGGAGTATCACCATTGATCTCAGCGACCGCGAAAACTATGGATTTTTTACTAATATCGGTCATTTGGGGATATTTTTTACATGCCTCGGTATCCACCCCCCGCTGACTCCCGGACTGCATACTTGCAAGTCATCGCTAATGGAAGTGTCACCATTGATTTCAGCGACCGCGAAAACTATGGATTTGACACTAATATCGGTCATTTTCAACTCCTTTTATATATCTTGGTATCTCACCCCCCTCCGGTGACCCTCGGCCCGGAGCCGAATAGCGTCAATTTGGAAATTAATGCGACTGAAGTTTCACCATTGATTTCAGCGGCCGCTAAAATAAGAATTCGACACTAATAGCTCAAGTGGTAGAGCGTTGGCTTCGCATTCGGCAGGTCGTGGCTTCGAATCCCGCTGCCTACCATCCTGACTGAAGTTTTCCAGGGTTTCCTTCAGTCCTACCAGGCAAATGCAGGGATGGCACCTACTAAACTGGCCCTGGGCGGTACCTTCCCAAATCCTTTCCATTGTTAATGTTGTTGGATTTTCAATGAAAAATGGCCTCTGAGTTGTATGTGGTGATTGTTAAATAAATAAAATAGTAAAATATCGGTAATTTTCTACTACCTTTACATGCCTCGGTAAACGCCCCCCTGAGACCCCCTGGTTCGAATTTCGACAAAAACGTTTCCTCTGGTCTGGAGCCTTGACCGAGGTATTCGTGACTAAAATTTGGTAACACTCGGTCAATTTGTCTCTTCCCAAGCCGGTTCCGTTAAAAAGCCCCTGAGACCCCACTGCTTCGAAATCTAAAAAAATCGCTGCGTCTTGATCTGGGTCTGGGCCAAGGTACCCCTGACCAAAATTTGGTGACTCTCGGCCCTTCATCTGGTCCCCATGTCGCACAGAGACAGACAGAGTCAAACACACAAACTCTTTATTTTATTTTTATTAGAAGATAGTTTACAAGACAGAATTCAGTATGTACTTTTTATAATAATTGAGGTCATAAAGAAAGGAAAATCGTTATATTTGAATAAAGAGGAGAAGAAAGTAAATATTGCAAAATCTTTTTCAATACTTTGTTTTATTATTTTGCTCGAAATGTCTTCATAGATTGTTATTAAAATACTTGCCAACATATCCTCATTTTATTGTCCTAACAAACCAATATATATTGATATTGTGATCGAGCCCCTTTTATGATGGCCACAGTATTTCATGTCACGGACCCCCCCCCCCTTCACGAAATCCTGCCTACGTGCCTGCAAAACTGTCAGCAGCTACGTCCTCGACTAATAACATTTACAAGTACAGCTTCATTTTCAGTTTTTTTCAATAGTTAACCAATTTAAAGCCGTATTATAATTCAAAGTACTTATCATATTTTTATCGCAAAACAAGAATATGTAGTTAACTTCTTAAATACTTCGCTTCGCAGGAACTCGTTCAGCGCGTGCAACAAGCAAAAACAACATGCTTGGTGTCTCACAAATGACAAAGGACAAAAAAGAAAAGCAAAAGCAGCACAGCAGTGCCTTATCGTAGTCAGAGCTGACAACATAGTTTCGGTCGTCACTTACGCCAATAGACCTACAAGCGGTGTACAAGAGTATTACAGTTACAATATATGTTGTGCCACAGTAGCGCTACAAGCGGAATGTGCACGAACTACAAATGAATATGTGTCTTACAAGTATCAGTCACTGTTGAACCCTCTTTACATTCTACACTTAATTTTTTCTCCCACTTTTTGACCTTGACAAGCAGAAGTACCAGGCTTTCCGAGTTTCCAACCATAAACTGTTTGTGTACAGAGCACGTTTTCAGTTCTTCGAATGAGTCTGCGCGCGAAGAACAGGGGTGATGATCGGGCTACCGAATACGGCAGTCAGAAACACCCGGTTGCAATAATAAATGTAAAATACAAATATAGAGCCTTGACAATGCCGTTAGGATGTATATATATATATATATATATATATATATATATATATATATATATATATATATATATATATAGTACTCGTATGATTTTTCCCTGCATGCGGCAAATTTGGAACTAACTTAATTGCTTACAAGTGGTTGGAGCAATATGTCAGGATAGCCAGAGATACTAGTTTCTTGATATTTCTTTTACGTTCACTTTTTCGACAAAATCAAGAGAATATGAACAGAATCAAATTTGTGTGAAAATAGTGTGTATATACTTCAAGCCGTTTTGCGAGGAATATGAAAAACTATTAGTTGTGGAATCAAACATTAAAATTTCTAGATGGCTGCCAACTTAATTTCCACCTATGCAGTAACATAATATGTTTGCAGAAATTATGGAGGCATGGAACTAATAATTACAATGTCCAAGAAGAGCAATGTCAACTATATACAATAACAGAAGGCGATACAGAGACCACGTCTCACCGATGTCCTTTTTCCTGAAAGTTACACTTTCTTCATTCATCTTTAGTTGAAGAAGAACCAATAAAAGTCCTATTGCTACAGCCTACACATTGGCTATGGCTGGCCATATGTAACATTTTCAACTGGGCAATGCGTGGTCGGCGTATTGATTCTCAGGCGGCATTCTTTCTGGCTTTCTGGACCAGAACTTGCTACCTCTTAATTCACATAGCTCCCCAATTGTCTCATGATAATGAGTCAACAGCGGAAAAAAGTGATTCCACTCTATATTAAACCATGAACTACGCGTTTCGAAATCTCGTGCGTTTGCAGTTCAGCTAGGCAGGAGCTCAATATGTTTTAAAAATCAAATATTTACTTCCATTTTATGAGCAAAAACACAAAGAATACAGTACATTAAAATTGTTGTAACCTTATTTAGTTTTAAAAGTAGAGCCTCTGAGAAATAAGTCTTTAAACATGACTTTACAATACCTGTCTCCTGTGATAAATTATAACAAACATAGCAAGATTGGGGATCATAATTGGTGCATACTGAATCAGGGCGTCATTTAATGAGGTAAGGGGAAAATTTCCCCCTAATTTTAAGAAAAACATAAATTTTGATTAGTGGCGTAACCAGGATTTCGTTTCGGGGAGGGTCTGGGCTCTTCACGGAAAATGTTTGTCAATGTGTAAACTGAAAGTAGAATTTTATGCTATATTTAAACGATCCTTACATACTTGGGGGGTTCGGGGGTCCTCCTCGGGAAAAGTTTTGGCAATATGTAGACTGGAAATCAATTTTAATCTTTATTTTAACAACTTTTAAACATTTCGAGGGGGAGTCCAGACTCCCTGGACAATCTCCCTGGCTAAACTACTGATTTTGATCAATTGTGTACGAAAGTACTAATATAAAACGTGAAGCGCTTATGTTCATGCCTTCCCCTGGGAATCTTTCAAATGATCCCCCACTACTGAATGTAAGCAGAATCCATTTTCGATATCACTATATTAAAGAGGGACGCCTCGTCGCATCAGCCACCCTGCCTGCTTCAGTTGTGGGTTATTCATAATACGTACTGTGAAAAGTATGGTTGAATAAAATACTATATACCAAGCGTTCCCAGGTGGAAAATACACATAATTTTATTCCATTTACAGCAAGATGAGACTCACCTAACAAAAACAAAGGTTGATACCCTTAAAGAATGTTTCACATTCCTTCTCACTTGCTGTTTCTGTTCAGCTTCCACTGCCAGCTGTATCTTTGGTGCTGTCACGAACGTTATCATTATCACTATCATCACTAGCACCACTGCTATCACCCTTGACGGAAACCGCACACGTATCGATTTCTTCTTCATCACTATTATCTGAATCTAAATTGATATCCATTCTTTCTATCTGTTCTTCCATCAAAGCACCCCACCGACAAAATTGTTTTCCAATTTCCATCACGTGTTTACATGTGTTTATCCGGTCCTCCTTTGTAATTTCACTTATTCAGCTTTCAGTCAGCTCCTTCAGGGTCGTCAATGACATAAAGCCAAAGGTATTCGACGCTATCTTCTGCTTTACCATATTCAAAGTGAGCTGTATAGGGTTTAAGTCACAATGATATTGTGGAAGCCATACAACAGTAAACCCCTTATCATGAAGGATCCTGTGAACAGTGTATAAGGGTTTATTGTAACGCACAATTAATAGTAACTCTCGTTTAGTGAAATTTAGCTTGAAAGAAATATTATTATTTTTTAACCAGGTCAAAATTTCATTATTCTTGTAAGCATTCGTGGGCGTATTATTTTCCTGTATAGTGTGGTAGGGTTCATGTACAGGCACAACTATACAACCTAGTGGAAGGTATGGAATTAGTTTTTCTTGAAGCCATTTCTTTTAAATGTTGCCATTAAGTTCATCGTGGTAGTCCTATGATTTCAATTTATAGAAATATATAGTCCAGCCCCCTCAATAAAACCCATTTCACCCTCTGCATGAACTACCACAGCCCTTTGATCTGCATTTTTGTTCTCATGAACTCCAGGGATATCTTCGTGTTGACAACCTTTTTTCACACTATAGAGCGTATGTATCCAAGTTTCATCAGTATACACAAGTTGCTTCTTTATTCCCAATTCGTTTCTCTTCAGAGCTCGTAAAAAGAATGCCCGTTTTGCAACAATATCATTGCGCTTCATCAGAACCAGCCTACTATTCTTACACTTCGCAAAACGGAAACCCATCCTCTTTATAAGTCTCCAAAATGTATTACGTCCCACCTGAAAATTAATTTTCTCTTTGACTGCAGCTTATAATTGTTTATTGTTTGTATTTCTTTGTTTGCTTCACAAAATTCAAGGAATGTTCTTCTCACAACACACTGTTCAAAACTATCGAATGAATACTTTTTTCTCGTGGGCGCCGTTTACTCGGAGTAGAAATCCTTTGGACAGATAATTCTGCACTTTTATGCTCTTTAATAATTTGAAGAATAGGCCTACTTTGGCCTACTGCACGCTCAGCTCTTTCTGTTGTTTTATTTAATGGCAATATGAGTCCATGTCTTTTTTCTTCTCTACAAAATTTCAATACGATATATTTAGTTCTTCTATGATCGGACCGAATTATATTCGGGGGAATTTTTTGGGCGTTTCCATTTTGAGCTTATAATCACAATAATGACTTCAACACAACAAACCTGTAAAATAAGAATTCACTCACGACTGGAAAAAAGAAAGTGACCCTTTTGGTTGTCGCCAACTTGAACTCTAATACGTCTGATTTGTAATTAAACTTGGATAATTTTTCATCTTTCTGTTCTACATATGTTTCATTATTAGTTGTTTAATATAGGACTTCCGAAGAGAAAATTAATTGAATGTATTAACCTTAAGTCTATGGTTGATACGGAAGAATATGAAAAAGGCGAGAAAAAAGAAAATGGAAATGAATAAATACTGGATAATTATGGAAATATAGTAAGGAAGCTTAAGTGGATATTAAAGGTGCTTCATATCCGAATTTTATTATTTGAGAATAAATTCTTAACTGTTCCCAATGAGACACATGCTCGCTCACACTACTCTGATCTGGATCCAGGTAACGTTACAAGTTGAAGTTACCCTGACACAGCCCAGATGATGAGAAGATTTAATTTACTCGGTTGTCTGTTATTTCTGGATATTGAATAACTTTCATAAACAAACAAATATGTTTGATCTAGCCAAGGAAATAAAAATTTAAAGTGATACACATGCATTCAACAAATCGGAGTGCTTAAAATTCTTGAGACTATTATAGTTATCCCAACTTATTATGTTGTTCGGGTTGCCTTTCAGAGCCGATTTGGATTAATTTAGAATTAGTTAACGTTAATGACCACGGCCATGAATGAATGTACACATATCGTAGTCATACACATACATTATTCTAGAGCAACATTGGAGATTACCACTTAAAGCTTGCTTGGAAGGAAACTATAACCTAACTACAGTTTGGTAACATTTATTACACCTATTGTGAATAAACACAGATATTAATTACATGCAAATAAGTATACATATTGTTATATCATTATATACCATATGTTATGTCAATATAAATTTAATGTTAGAAAGGTGAAAGAAAAAAACAATAATTGCGGTAATATATATAGATTACCTATTAGTAACATCAAGTTGGATCTCGTGACTTAATAGCGTTTTTTTTTAAAAAAAATATCATACGAGTGTTCCTCGTCATTTCTGAAAACATTTTGATTCACTTGTCCAAAACTGCATTCATTTGGCGTCCATACACGTAATTCGTATTTATTCCGATATACACATAAATTAATATTTATTTACTTTTGTCATACATTCCGTTTATAGTACTAGATACACACACATCTATCTCACTATCTATCTATCTATCTATATCTATATATCTATATCTATCTATCTATCTATCTATATATATATATATATATATATATATATATATATATATATATATATATATATATATATATATATATATATATATTGTTACACGTGTGTGTGTGTAAACTTGTATTCGTGTCTTTGTGACTATTGGTTTCCCCTTCAACCAATATATTAAAGCTGGTACTAATGGTCCATCTTCATTTAAACCTCGCGACTAATCATCTCTTTTGCTTTACTGGTTTGAAGATGATGAAAAAGTACACTAATAGTCTCAAAAATGGAAGAACATTCTATCTCACAGAAAGAAAATGTACTGAGGGTCGAGTACGAGATAATTTATGACGACTTCATTCTGACTCCAAGTACAGAGGGATTGCATTGCTAAATTAAAGAGATCATTTCCACCTTTAATTTTATTAACAATGATAAAAAGAGAAAAATAACATAAAGATATATCCATTGATAAATTATGAACGTTCAAGTTAAAGATGTTACAATATGACCCTTGACATGGACCAGCATAAGCCCGCTTCAGATCTTGTGTTGCTAGAAGAACACGAAGTTAATCCACACTTAGTAAAAGGTACCAATAACTTGCATCGGGGATAAAAAGAAGGACTATTGCGATTAATGTGTTTGGTCTCATTTCGAAGTCACAGCCTAATCTCTCGTTTAAGCAAATTCCTAAGTGCTCCGACCGACTTCGCCGAATGAAACAAAGGAAATGTTATCTTACAAACCTGAACTTTCAAGACGAAACCAGCACAGGTTTCCACTGAACACTACAATGACTGGCGCGGAAAGAACCTGAACTCAGGGATGTTCGTTGCTTTTACAGGGAGGTCGTCCCACGCATTTCTTCTACTTGCTGACGCTGCTCCAGAATTGACATAACGAGCTAGACAAGCCGTTAGGAACTTTTCACGCGCAGGACCAATAGTTGCCAAGACTTCTAGTTTCTAAGAGTTTCACTCATCACGCTGGGGAAGATGCATTTTCTTTACATTGGTTAATACATTTTTTTTAAAGTTTAAGTTTTTGTTCAAATAAATAATGGTTTTATTCACTCAACGCCTAAGTGATGTATAATAATCTTAAACTCTAGCGCAGTTCTGTGATTTGGGTAAATCAAAGCCAGGTTGATGCCCCTAATACATGCGTGTTGTTCGGCGTAAAGGAGACATTAGATTGTTAATACAATTAATGCCTCTCTTAACCAGGTTCCTCCTCTGTCTTCTCTCTATTCACACGAAGATAAAAACGTTTGGAGACTCATCCCTTTTTTTGAGTCCGACTTAGGACTCGGCAAACAAATCTGTGTAACAGATATCCGTCGAACTAGCTAAAAGCCGTGTTGAAAGTCGTTCCAAGAAGTAGGTATGATTAGTCCTAATGGCAAGCTATTGCACCTTAAGGGTTAAAATGACACAAGTCTTACTTAAGATCAAAGGAAATCTAAGGTTTTAATTAGAATCTGAAGATCATAAAGGAATCCCTTAGAAGAAAAGGGATTGTAAGATTTCATATCTTTCAATTATAGTACCTTAGTTAATTACAATGGTTTCATTAGTGAAGTGATAAATTGTGACACATCTTTGTTTTGATTAACTATGCAGTATGACCGATGGCATCTTAAGAAATATTTCGAAAGATGAAATCTTACAATCGTAGTATTCTTCTAGAACGTTATCGCAAAACGCTTTGTTATTGACTCCATAGTAATACCCTCTCACCAATTTTAATTCAAGATCTTAGTATTAACCACCATTGTGAACCAAAAACGTAAATAAGACAGTTAATGACACACTGTTATCAAAACGGAATTTTCGAGAATTAACCTATTTGCTAAGTATAATTGAGTATGTTGATTGTGTTTCCAGCGTTGACGACAAATAACGAGTGAGTAGTAATATTACATAGTATGATTTACGGATACATGTAATAACTTTTCTGTGTTTAGTTAATCAGGCATACCAAGTATTATTGATTGATCTCATAACATGACTCAGAAGAAAATTTTAAAAGTGAAATAAAATGAAATTTTTGAGTTTTACGTCTCACGATTATGCCGGTTAGGCTCAAGGAGACGGTGATAATGAGAGATGAATGAAATGGTGGAATGAAAGTGGGAGAAACGGGAGAACCCCGAGAAACCCCACGCACATGGTGTTTGTCCACCAAAAAGTTCACTTGGTGGGAGCAGGGTTTGAACCCGCGACTCCAAGCACCAAAGGTGAACGCTCTACCACTGAGCCACCGCGGCCCTAAGAAGAAAATTTTAAGAACACTCAGGAAAGAGGGAAGCGACATAAAGTTTTTTATATTATACAGTAAAACTGCAAGAACAAGTGCATTGTCTACTCAAATCTTGTAAGCATTAATTGGAAATTGTAGAACATAAATCAATTGAGAAACACACAAAGATACGATTATTACACTTAAACCTTTACATCTTCTGAAGCTTGTGCGGTTATATCTTACAGTTCATATACAGACAATTATTATGTTATAACACTCCATATATCATTTAGAACTAAAAGAACTTGTGTATGACGACATTTTATTTGAAACAAGAATCAGAACGAATGTTTTATGTCTATGTCATAAATGTAATATAAATTGAATATAAATTTAATATAACGCTACATATTGCTAACTGAGAATTACATCTTTAGTAATGCAATCTAGTCACTAGTGTTGGACAAGGTTTGTCTTCACATTGAAAATTAATCAACTATGTTGAAATATGATCGACTAATATTTAATAAAATGATTGCTTACTATTTGTTGTAGAATCAGTATAGAAATGCCTCGAATTAAAATTAAACCTATTTCCATACACGAAACTATCTGCATCAACAACTGTAAATAACTACGCTGGATATAATTGGTGTGAGATGTTACACTCTTATTGTAGGACTGCCGCCTATATCAGTTCTATAATTTTATTTTTTAATAATCCTCTCATATCATGGATGCTGATGTGAAATTTCCTTGGTTCTCTCATCCTGTGTGGTATGCATTGCGCTAGGCAAAACGAACTTTACTTTTACATGAGAGAAGCAATTATTACAAGTTCATTAGCGCACGTCGGCGCTCTTAGTGATTGAATACCTATTATATGAACGAGTTTTGATTTACTTTCTACTATAAAGTTCTACTGGTAAGGGGAAGCTTAGTACTCGATATTTTGCCCTAGGATTACTGTGTTAGTCGCCGCCAAAATGTCCTTCAATGACAAGGGTTTGCATGCAATTGAAGGGGCAACAGAAACAGTATCGAAGGAGCAGGGATGCAATTTAAGTTGAGGATCATCTGATTTCGAGTTTGGCAGTCAAACTGCAATGGCACAGCTAGGATCCATTCTTTTGAAACGGAATGTACTAAAATAGCGTTTCAAAGTACCTTTGCTATGGGCGATGCTTTGATAAGACTGTGGGTTAGTATTGTTATTATTATTATTATCATTATTATTATTAGTAGTAGATAGGACTGAAATATACTCCTTCGGAATGAATAATTGTACGTAAGCATTTTGAAGAAAGTATATTAGTTACTGATCATTTGGATAAATCGTACATCCACTATAGTTCATGTAACAGGAATTCCTGCAAATCATACGTATACTACGGACTTTATGCCATAAAAATTGGTGCTGAAAACATTGCATCTAGGAAATGTATACTTACAGTACGTACAGAATTCATATTTTCAGGACAAAAAATCCAGGTTCTCCTGATGAGATAAAATTACATAACATGCAATAAGTAATTACTTCCGAACTTTGTGACATACCTTCATGCAAATATGTGCCTTCTGACCGTGGAAAAATAAATAATTTCATGGAAATATATCTGTATTGTAATGTAGTCACGTACTTCCTACTATTCTTTATACGTGTTACAACATTGCTTTCCATACTGAAGTTAATGAGTGTAGGATGCTTCAAAACCTTTGCATCATTGAACTGATTGGAAACCATCAATAGTGCCTTGAATATTGTGCAGGTTGATGACACTCTTTAGTTCGGAGGGTAACCTTTTCTTCAAAGGAAATATGCTTACTTTTAAGGGGTGTCAAGGATTTACAAAGAATTTTGAGGAACATTGTAAAAATCGATACATTCTTTACTGTAGTTAGAAAGAATATTTGTAAGTATCCTTGCCTTTTGACAAGCTACCAGTGCCTTGTGTAACATAATTAAGCATTGTATGCACCTGGTTCAAGTTATACATACCTTTTCAATGCAAATGTATGACTTCAAGTAGAATCAGCTTCTTCAGGTACATACAATGTTTAATAATGTTATCTAAAGTACTGGTAGCTAGTCAAAAGGCCAAGATTTGGCCTACTTGCAAATATTCTTTCTAATTACCGAATAGAAAAAAAAAAACGATTTTCATCAATGTTTCTCAAAACTCTTTACCAATTGAAGCACCCCGCCAAACAACGTTATATGTTACATTTTAGTGCTTTCGAGAAAAACCTCCCGTTCTCTCATGCAGGTACGTTTATTTGACGCTCTTTTGCTTCTATTACTCCGATAATCGTCGCTATCTGCTGATTTAATTTTATTTTATTTTTACAAATTTACTCCTGCAATATACCGCACTTTTTAATCGAAAACTAAAATGTAACGTGTGTCATTGTTTGGCGGGGTGCTTCAATTTTTGACATTGCTATGAAAGTAAATATATTTTCTTTGAAGAACAAAGTTAATTTCCAGAGTCAATATAACATACACAATAATTCGACATCATTGAGATTTACAAAACAGCTTGATGATTTAAGAGTTTTACCATCCTGTACACATTAGGTTAAGTATGGAATGTAATATTGCAATGTAGAAATGAAGAATAGAAGGAAGTACGTGGATGTAATGGAGTTATTTCCATGAAGGAAATTATTTACCATGGCAAAAGTACACATATTTACATGAAATATAGTCACAAAATCTTGAAGTAGTTACAGCGCATAATGTAAATTTATCTTATCAGCACCTGCTTTTCTGTACTCAAAACATATAGTCCTGTTCAACAGGTGATAATCGGACGGTGCAAATATCCGGGGAGTATGTCGGATGCAATAATGTTTCAAATCCAAGGCGAAGAATCGTGTTCCTGGTCATCCTAGACACGTGGGTCTTAGTGTTGTCCGTGTAACGGCAGAACATCTTTTGCAATTCAGAATTGCTGGCTCCACATTTTTAACTTTTTTTCGAACACGGCTCAACAGCTAACAGTACACAGTTGCATTGATCATCTGACCAGCTGACAGCAGTTCCCGATGCACGATTCCACGAGCAGTGCACCAAACACACAGAAGGATCTTCTGGGGCAGTGCTGGTATCGGCTGTTTGGAACAGATTCATGGGACGCTAAGTAATGATGGCAGCACCGTCTAGCTTCTTACATGTCGCACTTCTTACCATATGTCAACACCCTGTCCAAAAATGGCTCCTTCCTCAGAGGAGACAGCAAAGAAACACAGGTGTCTGCTCGCGTTGCCTTCTGGCACGGAGTAAAATCATGTGCACCCATCGACCCAACTTGTAGTACTTCCCAAGCTAATGAAGATGCTGCTGAATGGTTTCTCCACTCACACTGAATTGTAGTGCCAGTTCCACACATGTCTGGCTGCTTTTCTCCTCAATTTCTGCCTGAAGATCTTCATTTTGTACGTGTGTTGGACGTCGGGCAAGTGGTGCATCTTCGAGTGTTTCGTCATCGTTTTTAAACTTGTTAAACCATTGCTGCACTAACCGCGTAGTCACGACATTCTCAGCAAAGGCCTGACATATTTTCTGCTTCGCTGCAGATACGTTTGACCCCAGTTCGAACTTGCACATCTTACATGCATTCATTGCGCTCTATAGTGGTCTCATGCTCATTCTGTTCTTGAACATGTCTACACCAATAACTGACCTTCGCATTATCTCTATTCGTATTCAACTAACGGTGTGTAGGCCAACTGAACACATCTCCACAAAAAGGGACAAATCTTTCTTGGTTACCTTTATAGTTAATTGCTTTTGTACTATATGTATATAAGAAATATATACATTTGAATTTCATTTAAAAGAGCAATTTATATGTCACTTCAATGCTTTATTTGCAATATATATATATATATATATATATATATATATATATATACAGTAGACAAGTATAGCTCGCATTAACCATGAAACATATGTAACTTAATCTAAATGTATTAACCAGCCAAATCTGAACACTTCTGTTGCTAACCATATTAAATGGATGTCAATTTAGTATGTACAGTAAATGAAAATAAACATTGAATAAGCTAGTGGTTTCCATATGTCTGTACGATGTAAATGAAATAACGCATGTGCAGCATATAATTTACTGGTGTTTTTTAAATAAAATTGTTTGAGATTATTTATTTCGTAATGGAACTTAGCATTAGCATGTCATATCTGCTTTTACAAAAAAATACGAGTCCTTACACACATATATATTTCATGTTTACCCCTCTTCTTTTGGAGCATCTTCTGATAGAACAACAGTACACTTGTATGGTATTAAGTTCTGATTAACCACTATTGCACATTCGTCTTAAACAATATTCTGAATCTAGTACAATTTACTCACATTTACACTGAAATAATCATACTCACTAGATATATTTAATTTTGAATACAGTGAATAAACTGCATACACAAGTAAATAATAAAAAGCCACCTTTAGGAAAATTAAGGTTACTAAGTTTCAATGTAGTAGTAAGTACATAAAGAGCAACTCTGAAGTACAGAAACTGGGAGCTTTGGTTGTTGTTGTTGGTGAGGACATAACCTCAGTTACATGATCCTATGTTGTCGTTAAGAACACTTTATAAAAACCAAATTCATTACAAGGTGCTGTTGACACATGTTTGAAAATTGTTCATGCTCTTAGTGCTAGGTATCCTGAAGAGTCAGAAAGTCTGGTTGTTTTTGTAAAGGGGATTTTATGGCATTCAAATAGTTCATGATAAAATGACTCAAGGTGTTCGGTGTCTCTTGACTGATTTACGCGTAAGTGAACCACAACAAAGACACATATTATTTACCTGTTTCGCATGTAAAAACAATCATCCGTCTGACATACAAGAAATATGTGCAAAAATATGGAAAGAAATTTAGTGTTTCCTTCTATATATGAGGGTTGTTACAGGTATTTTTCATACAATAGATATCAAACGTTCACGGATGTCCAAAATTATTGTCGCATGTCTATAAATATGTTGTTCTAGAAATATAATTTGATAACGTATTTCTTATAATGTTAGTATATGTATCGGCAAAGACATGTATGTGGCAAATTTCATGTGAAAAAAGTAGTAGATAAGAACTACAAAATGAAAATAAATCTTTCTTGTCCATTTAGCAACATTTTATTTTACTTATTATAATTTTCGTATTTATAATTCTTTTCCCATGAAATTTACCACAAATATACATTTCCCGATTATACACATAGTATCAGTATTAAAAGTACTCTGAGAAATCATTATCAAACTATATTCTTACAAGAAGACATTTATACATATGCGACAATAATTTTGGACATGAGTGTACATAAAAATGGAAAGCAATGTAGTAGTAGTAGTGCATTTTAGCAGACACTGATGCAGCTGTACTACAGTCAAGTAGTAATCTGTCACAGACTCTTGTAGAGGAAAAGAGTCAAATTGTCTCAAGCAATACAGTACAAAATGTATGGAAAGGATCATATGAATAAATTCATTTCTAAACTGTAAGCACATACAAAGTTTAGCCGTTCACATGTACAAGTTGTGTTTGATGGCATGAAATCCTTATTTAGTCACAATGTTAAGAGGTCTTTACAAGCAATGATTTTACAGCACGCAGGTGTAGAAAAGTTGCCTCATAACTTTCAGTTAGCTCTTGATGAACTTCCCTTAATATAACTTCTAAAGAAATTACAAACGTTTACAATATTTTGAGGTATTAGGCACATACATTAGTCCGCAGGAAGTTTTAATTGGGGAACGCGTGGAAAGAAGACATACGGTTTGTGGTAGCAGCATAGAATCTGTTTCCTGTGCTATGCAATTGATTCCATTGCGAGTATTATTAGCCGTGTCGGATTTTCTTCTAACTCATGCTAAATTAAACCTTGAAGAGTTATATAGTAGGCCATTTTCTCCTTTCGCAAGAATAGCCTTTCCATCCAATATAGTACGAACCTGCAAGCAAGGAAAACATTATGAACGAGGATGTCCATGAAACCGCAGATAAAACAAAACGAAAACAAATATATTTCATAACTTGCATCTCCATTTGAAAACCTAATCATAGCAAGATTTTAGAAATTATACACTGACCTCACATTTTCTGATTTATAAGCGTGTTATTTTTATCTTTTTATTTCACTATAGTTTGCATTTTCCTCTTACATTGTAAAGAGAACCTTCGAAACTTTTAATGAAATATAAATGTAGTGCAAATGTAGAGAATGAAAATCAGTTAACAGTAAAAACAAGGTATAATTTCCCTCAAGGTTTCTTACACGAGTCCTCGAACTGGAAGTGTTACCTAAAATTACCCAATCTGAAGAGAATGTACATGGGGAAAACATGAGCATGAATATCTGATTATAATATCAGAGTGACTAATCACAAATGCAAAATCACAATCAGGGTCATTTGGGGAGAGTTTGTCAACAGGAGAAAGTCCTTGTATGTTCCATTTTTCCTCATTAGTAGTACAATACAAGAAGGGATTCGATAAAACATTTTTAAATAGCAGCAAGGGAGTCTGTATCTGAAAATTAAAAAAAAATGTACTTTTACCCCGATTCTTTACCAACTGTTTATTTCATTTATAGTAAACGAGGTTTCACAGAAAATTACTGTAGATTTTTTTTATGTTTAGATTAAATTACCATAAAGGAAAACAAAATTCTGTAGTAAATTGTGCCCAAATTGTTGAAGTGTAAGGACTATTTCGTATAGCTATTACATTCGTATAGTATAGCTAGTTCGTATAGCTATAGAACTCATTAACTTTATTCTCAACCCTCATATATACATCTGGAATTTCTAAGTAGTTCGCTTGTTCACGCAATAACCCTGATTTTCAGCCAAGCATGCTTTATTGTCAGGTGGATCGACGCAACCCTACAGCTGGTGGATTTCATTACACAGATTTTAATTCCAGTGTTACAGCAACCACGTTTTCTTCTTTTCTCTCATGTTCACAATAATCTCAACCAACTAGCTATAACAATATGTTTCGTATTTTACCTAGGTGCCCAACGTATTTGTAAACGTAAGAGAAAAAACTATACCGTAGTTCGTGTAAACCTTATGAAATCCACCTGTTGTAGTATTTCATGGATCCAAGTGACGACGAAGCACGCTTGGCTTTGAAAACTGGGTAGTGGCATGAAGTAGCAGTGTAACTACTTGCAAATTCCAGCTGTATACAGAATGGGGTAAGGATAAAATGTTTGGTTATCGAAATGAGTGTAATTTAAAAAAAATGCTTAAGAAACTGAAATACCCTTTCCTTTATGAACTCCATGGTAAAAATGAATGTGAAATCCTTCTTCTAAATTTAAAATTCACATTATACACATGCCATCAAATATATTATACTTTACTTATAAAATCATATTTATGATTTCTTTGTATCAAGAAGGAACATTGATTGATAAATACAATATACAACCTAACATGTGCGGAAAATTGTCATTTGGACATAAATCCACGTTCACACAGAAGGCGCATGCAAACCACTTTAAAAAGGGCACATTCACAAAGAAATATTGATGTATTTCCCTTGAGCGGTGTTTGCTTCATTCAGTCCCATAAACATTCATGATTAAAAACCTGTAGACATTAATTCCATTACACCAAAACTTACATGATTTCCCTCTGATTCCCTGTGCATGATTTGCTTTTCGTCTTCCACTGATTGAGTGCAAGATGTTGGACTGGAATTAGAAGCAAGAGACTGAATGTCAGAAGTACTTTGTCTGTTTTCTTCCTGCTGTTGTTCCTCTCGTAAATCTGCAGATGTTCCAGGAGTTTCTTCTAATCTATCTCTCTCTTTTGCATTGAATGTTGATTTCCTTCCTTCCCACCAAGAACTGTTGCCAAACGATGTTGGCGTTGCTAAGTCAAGAAGCAACCTATCTGCTTCTTCCTGCAGCTGAGTACAAACCTTAAAATGACTCACAAGAAGCATGAGTATTTAATAAACATGTGAATGTCATAATCTAAAACACTACAAAGGACGTGACCTATTTCTTAAGTACTACGTAACACAAGAAGGAAACAAAAATGTGAGCAAACATATACTTGTGTGAAAGGAGGTACTATAATTCTACCTACTTGTCAATTTTCATAATGCAGCTCATACCAGGTACAACGGAAGGATCATTTTGCTGATACGAACGCATCTGATCAGCATTAGCAATGGCCAATGCAGATATGGACGCTTCCAATACTGATGGATGTTTGTGGAAAACTGAAGTGTGGACAGTGATAGAGTCTGTTTGGCCAATCCATCAATGGTATATATCCATATCTAGTGGTAAACATGGATCGTTAAATCAATAATATCGGTGTCGATAGCTAATATTTCAAGAAGTATCAGAATACCTAACTTCAAAGGTATGTGGTATCAGTTAAAACACACAATTTACCAATACTAGTCCAAAATATTTCCTTTTTCTTAAAGAGATCAATACACTTTTACACTCTCCTATCATTTATTGCAACTAGTAATCCTTTGCAATATAATGCAAGACCAATGCTAAAGACACTCTTGGCAACAGTATGACACTATTAACATTTAATAGTGTTAAAAAAGGGAAAGAGGAAGATCATTACATTTCTGAAAAGTAATAGAGAGAAATGATTGTCTCAAATGAGCTAATTATAATATCTCTCTCTCTTCTTCACAAGTTTACAGTCTTTCATTTCCTACGGAAGCAATGCCCTTATGAATCGCAAGAAGAATTAGATAATCAGCTTGCCAGTTTTTGTGTAACAACTTAAAGCAACTGTTATGTGAAATTTATCGGCGTAGGAGTACAGGAATTGGATTGGCTAATAGTTCAATGCTGTTGGTATTGGCAAAATTAAGGTTAAATGGTATTAGCTGGGTTTCAATGCCGGCATACAGGCACATTATTGCTATTGATCTATCACGAATTCTCGGGATGTATAGTTTTGTACACTTCCCATCTAACAGCTAGTAGAAACATTGTGGACGTTGACACAAGAGAGCACACAGTCTATGAATTTCGTAACATGGATGTGAAAGAGAAATTAAAAATTTGTTCTGGTTTGTATGTCTGCCTGAAAAAAGAAAAAAAGCACATTTTATTTATACTTATAACTTTTGTGGTTAACATGCATGATCACAAATAATGGTGTTCACAGATTGCGCATTGAATTGAGCAAAATGCCTTCATCTTGAAAGAAGTCTGTCATACCTACTGTGTAGTTGAAACAGGTCACATCTACTTCCCGACTTCCATGTTAACGAGTCTATTTCTACTTTACAATACGTGAACTACTGACAAATATAACATGAGGATTCCACTTATGATGTGTAGTGTTGCGAAGAACCACAAAATACATAATTCAGTGCAACATGCAAACCTATACCTCGGAAGACCAACCCTAGCTCCTACCTTCAAAACGTTTTTTTTCAAAGGAGGAACCACTGGACAACTCCACCGAAATACAAGTTTACTTTTGCACTACGAGTAATGTAGCAATTTCTACTTTCTAAAAAATATTACTTCAATTCCTTTACCTTATTTTCAAAAATTCTTTTTTTTTCTTTTTTCTGAATATCAAATCAGTGGGGTAGGGATCAAATCTACTTCCTGAAATTGTGAATTCCCAAAAATTTCAAGATAGTTAACAATTTATTGTAACAAAATAAGTATAAAAACAACAATAATATATATATATATATATATATATATATATATATATATATATATATATATATATATATATATATATAACGATTTTAGTTCCGTATTTGATAATTGCTAACTTGAGAACTTTTAATAGAACCAACAAATCCAGTCTTGAACTGGGAACGAATACTTGTTTCAATCAAATAAAAAGGTAGTTTTAACACAAATTCTTACATTATTTTCACAAAAAATATTTAACAACTCCTTTCCCTGTTGTTTTATGAAATCCTCCTTCAAGGTTCCGATTAAGGAGAGGGCAAGTATGAATTCTTTAAACTTAACCTGACCTTACTTTTGAAACTAACATGAAGCTTACCCTGAGAGAAACAGTGAACAGAGTCATGACTGAATCCTCTAAAAATTTAGAATAAAAATAAAAATGCCAGAAGGGATTAACATAGAGGACCCTTTCACTAACTCTTCCACCCCCTCTGTAAATCACACATAATAAATCGACTTATGAAACTTCCAAAGATATTAATAACTTACTCAAAATGATTTGAACAAATACTTGTTATATTAAATTTCCACTAGTTTCACCTTCATTTGCAATATTTCAATCTTCCAAAGCCATAGTATCAAACATAAGTTATTCTCACTATCAAAAGTCACTGAAAATTACGTCCCACGTTCCCATTTCTTATAAATATACAGAACTCATTTCTTATAAATGTACAGAACCCGACCATAGCAGATGATTTCCGGGATGGTACCATATCCCGATTTCCCCTAACAGGTGTTCGCAGTTTATAATTATCGGCCTTATACCTATGCAACATATTATACCTAGTTGACAGACATTAATTGCTCAAACGTATGAGGCATCCCATGTTCTACCAAAAACATATGGGCAGAAGGACAGACCATGTTACATATAAGATCACAAACAGAATTTTCACTAAAGGACATGTCAAGGACGTTAATAATGCTTAATTTAAAATCTGCAAATTCAAAAAGCGTTTGATCTTCACTCTGCATTGTGTAAAACTATTTTGACATGAACTGGGTACGAGCAACAGTAGAGATAAATCTGAGCATAATTCTCCTACAAATAGTTTGCCACAAATAACAACCACCGATAAGGACCTGAATCATTCGTGAACTTCACCTCTAGAATGTGAAAGACAGGCAGGCAATGAGAACCAAATCTAAGGGTAAATTCTTACTTCTCACAATACTATCCAACTTCAGTAGAAATTCTAATGTTAGTTCCGTATTAGAACCATCTATAATAGGAAGTGAAGTTATTTCATTAATTAGAGCTCGATAAACACCATCCGAAGCTTGTTTACTGAAATTTAGAGTCAAATTATTTGAAAAGGGAGTATTTTGAACAGTACTGCTATTTTCATTACAGCCTCTGGCTCCGCCACTGAAATTTTGTTGGGTTAGTGGTTGACTAAATCCACCCCCATGTTCAAATATTGGGTTTTCAAATTCATATGAGTACCCCAAAAACTCATCACTACTTGTACTAGAGGTTTCTCCCTCATTATTACGTCCCGAAGGAAAATTTAAATCTCTGGCCTTCCTATCGTAATTCTGTGCCATATTGCTAACGTCCTTCACAAGACAGAAATATAGTAATAATACTAGAATAGTACAAAATGACCCCAATGTTAGGCGCATAAAATAGTTTTGCTTCTAACCAGCTGAATTCCAAACGTTACAAAAATTCGGGGGGGGGGGCAATTCTTACAAGATCCTTCCCGCATACAAAATTTTCGGAAAGTAGCCTGTTGACTGCTAAACTTTTAAATTATATATGTTGCGAAGAACCACAACATGCATAATTCAGTGCAATATGCAAACCTATACCTCGGAAGACCAACCCTAGCTCCTACCTTCAAATTTTTTTTTCAAAGGAGGAACCACTGGACAACTCCACCGAAATACAAGTTTACTTTTGCACTACGAGTAATGTAGCAATTTCTACTTTCTAAAAAATATTACTTCAATCCCTTTACCTTATTTTCAAAAATGCTTTTTTGTTCTTTTTTCTGAATATCAAATCAGTGGGGTAAGGATCAAATCTACTTCCTGAAATTGTGAATTCCCAAAAGTTTCAAGATAGTTAACAATTTATTGTAACAAAATAAGTATAGAAACAAAAACAATATATATATATATATATATATATATATATATATATATATATATATATATATAACGATTTTAGTTCCGTATTTGATAATTGCTAACTTGAGAACTTTTAATAGAACACACAAATCCAGTCTTGAACTGGGAACGAATACTTGTTTCAATCAAATCAAAAGGTAGTTTTAACACAAATTCTTACTTTTTTTTCACAAAAAATATTTAACAACTCCTTTCCCTGTTGTTTTATGAAATCCTCCTTCAAGGTTCCGATTAAGGAGAGGGCAAGTATGAATTCTTTAAACTTAACCTGACGTTTTTTTTTTTCAACTTTTGAAACTAACATGAAGCTTACCTTGAGAGAAACAGTGAACAGAGTCAGTGACTGAATCCTCTAAAAGTTCAGAATAAAAATAAAAATGCCAGAAGGGATTAACATAGAGGACCCTTTCACTAACTCTCCCACCTCCTCTGTAAATCACACATAATAAATCGACTTATGAAACTTCCAAAGATATTAATAACTTACTCGAAATGATTTTAACAAATACTTGTTATATTAAATTTCCACAATTTTCACCTTCATTTGCAATATTTCAATCTTCCAAAGCCATAGTAACAAACAGAAGTTATTCTCACTATCAAAAGTCACTGAAAATTACGTCTCACGTTCCCATTTCTTATAAATATACAGAACCCTTTTCGATCTACTTTACTCTTACCGTGTTTAGCAGTCAACAGGAAGCAGTATCTCGTTTTTCACGTAGAGGAAGGCTTCCCGCTGACGTCAACTACTCACTCGCGCAGCGAGACTCGGGAGCGAGGCATTACGCAGTAGCTTGACAAGGCAGGGTTGCCAGCCTACTTTGACGGAAACATTGAAATGGGGTTTCATTTACAATTTGATAATAACACAATGATAATAATTAATCGTAACAGTAGGCGACACACAAGAATAACCTACCCTCCTGTTTTCATCTGCTTTCTGAAGATCCTGTTTCCAAAATTTCCAGTTAACCTTGAATTTTACTCTTGGCCCTGCCTGAGGTATTAGCTGTTCGATGTCTCTATCCTCTAAGTGTTGAAGTGCAACAAAATCTATACCATTCTCTGGAAAAGAAAGATACTTAGCCTCTTAAAGCACTGTTCAGGTTGTTCCTGACCGTCATTCTCTGCTAAACATGCACCTATTTGTGAGGAGCACCTTACATTATGATATTTGTCCTATAC
Source organism: Thermobia domestica (assembly GCF_964235325.1). NCBI lineage: Eukaryota > Metazoa > Arthropoda > Insecta > Zygentoma > Lepismatidae > Thermobia > Thermobia domestica. The sequence goes on along the minus strand of NC_137462.1, from coordinate 253,508,581 downwards.
AAATGCAGAATGAGAAAATGTTATCATAATATTAACCTTTTATACACCGCAATGGAGGTGGTGAAATGGTAATGCAAAATATGACATTAACTGAAGAAACGTAACACCATAATGAAATTTATGGAATGGAAATAAAAATGTAACTTCATTCCACATTACATCAAAATAAACTCTGCAGTTCATTACTAAAAATGATCACCTATATTCTCGTGAACAAAAGAATTCATACAATGATAAACTTGCTTAGAGCTTTTATTTATACGTTTCAATACTTCTAAGATTGTTGTGAGTAGGTAGGGTACTTTCATGCGATGAAAAACTTTGGCATATATACACAGAATTGTGCCTAGTAATGTAACAATGTCATCTTTTCCCTTGTGTATTTTTATCTCAGCAAATATGATTTGTTATATTCTGTATTTTTTCCACTAACGAAAGTCGAATCAAAAGATATCTTATGGAGCCCTTTTTACGTGTTGGACCAATTTGCGAAACTATGCTTAAGAAAGGTACAAATCAACGAACATACGTTGAGGAAGACGACACTGCCCTAATGCATATGCTGAGGATCTTTACAGCATGACAACAGACAACTTCTGCTTCCTTTTGTTGATTAACGTTACCATCCACTGTATGCGGAGCTTTGTGTTTATCAACTTGAAATATCTTCTTTTTAATGAGAGGGGTATTAAACCTAGCGTAACTACTCATATTTGCTGCATTTTTCCTGTTTATTGAGAGTGCTCACCATAGCAAAATTACACTACCGCAAACTTTAGAGTTTTTTCTGCCATATTTTCGAATCAAAAACATATTCAAAAAGCAAAGATTCAAATCACTAGATAATCTGATTTTGCATGTGATACCCTACCATAATTCATGTATTTGCTTGTGGTGTGCTGCTATTTACAGAACCTGCAAAAAATGCTAAATTTACCGACAGTTGCAAATCGAAAGCTGATAGATGAGTCGTAATAACAATGTTACATGAAAATTAATATTGTCTAGTGCAGTACTTCTTTGCTTTTTGAATATTTTTATTTGTTTTGAAGATATTACAGAAAAATTCTAAAATTATCGGTAGTTTAATTTCGTTGTGGTGAAGACCCTTAAGGTTTGGGGTACCGGTATATGAGCGGAATCAACCAAAATTTAATGCTGACAGAAAGCGGCGGCAAGCACGGGTTAACCAAGCATTGTCAACGTCTCTGGGCGTGTTAACGCTGGCTGATTGGAGCAATGGCTATAACACTGGATGGACTATATGAGCGTTAATAACGCTGCAGCGTTAGTGCTGAGGATCTCAATTTTCTTATCAAATAAATAAAGAGAACTTTTGTAATGATTTACTAAAAATATGTTGCTTAATCAGTGCCCGATTTACGTATAAAAGCAAAACGAGCTACGGCTTATGATCGCATTATCTTGCCCCCATTCCCCCCAAAAGTTATACATATGCGAACTTCCTTTCATATAAGTAAAAATTTATGTGCCAGTTCGCCATAACAACAACAATCATCTTTATCAAAACAATTTTTAATGTTTAGGTAATAGCCTCCAATACCTAAGCTGGGGGTTTGGTTGGAGAATCACACATTCAGATCTCCCCCCTTGCACGCAATGTTCAAACTCTTAAGAGACTAGGTTGCATGTCATGCTGAATACTTGGAACAATAGTTGAAAATTTCAAAGTCACACGCACTCACCAATCCAAAAAATATGATTGCCAGTGTCACTTACATACAAGTTATGAGCCTCCCCCTCCCGCCCGCTGGACACGCCTAACATACTATCTATGTTAACTAAGAGACATAATTCAATTCTTCCCCTTCCCTTACTTCTCCCCGACACTTTAGTTTTGGGGACAAAGTGCATGAAACTTAAGATGTCTCTTTCTCGCGACATTAAACTATCGCTAAATTTACGATTTTTCGCAAGTATCTTGTAATTTAATAACATTAACCAAAAACTACGGTATATACAGGGATGCGTACACTGTTATTTTGCATAAGATGGCATTCGTACGACTTTTTCACCCACTTTCATTTGAAAGATAATAGAAATATCGCGCATTTTTCTAATACCTTTCAAATGAAAGTGTGTAGAAAAGTCGTACGATTGGTATCTGATGCAAACTAACAGTGCCTACACTTTCCTGTGTATAGTTGTTGGTTAATATGATTTATATACAGTATAAATGCGAAAAATCGTAGATTTTGCGGTAGTTTAATTGTGCGCGAAAGAGGCCTATTAAATAGGTCTATCCATATATATATTTATTCTTGTTCCAATGCACAAATGCTAATTTACACACGTAATATCTATACATACCTGCAGTGCGCGAATTAGATAATATATATTGGGAGGGATAAAATTAGGCCAGCAGGACGTAAAATCAGAAGGTGCAATAGTTCAAAATGAGACAATAATACCTTACCCACCACAAACATACACATAAATGTGATATGACATATGTAATAAATAAGGGATTTATTAATTCAATACAAATACTGACAAGAAGTATGTATATAGCTCATTCGTGGTTAAGTGGTTAGCGTTCGCGCCTTTGACGTGGGAGACCCGAGTTTGATTCGGCGTACATTAGGGTGGGCCGAAAACGGACGAAATTTTTTTTTAGAAAATTAAGATTGAGTACCCTGCAAAAGTTGTATAATGTTATATTATGTTTCCTCACCAAAACAGAACCGGATTAAAAGATATTTAACCGGGCCCCGGGGCCCCAAAGAACGTTAATTTTGAAAAAAAAATATTTGCGTGTAGTGAAGATATTGAAATATTTTTTTCGAAAGTTAAGTTTGAGTACCATGCAAAAGTTGTATAATATTATGCTTCTTCACTAAAATAGAGCCGAATAAAAAGATATTTAACCGGGCCCCGGGGTCCCCAAAGAACGTTATTTTTTTTAAAAAAAAATAGTTGTGAATAGTGAAAATATTATTGAAATATATTTTTTTAGGAAGTTAAGTTTGAGTACCGTGCAAAATTTATAATGTCATGTTTCCTCATCAAAACAGAGCCAGATAAAAAGATATTTAACCGCGCCCCGGGAGCCCAAAAGAACGTTAATGCTGAAAAAATATGGTTGTGAGTAGTGAAAATATTATTGAAATATTTGTTTTCAGAAAATTAAGTTTGAGTACCGTGCAAAAGTTGTATAATGCTATGTTTCTTCCCCAAAACAGAGGCAGATAAAAATATTTCACCAGGCCCTACGGGTCCAAAAAGTGTTATTTTGTTTTTGTTTAAATATATATACCATTATTTTAAGTGTGTATAGAAAATTGGTTAAAATTCGTAATACTTTACCCCAGGATTTTAAATGTTCTGATCTGATGTGCAGCTCTTCGCCTGACTGGTGTTTAGTAGATATAATAGTACGGACACAAATACATAAGGTAAGGTTGAAAAATTGACCAACAAACACCAAACCAGCGCAGAACTCACCACGTGGAGATGGTTACACAGCGAGTTCCTCCCGCCCACCCTCCTCTTACTTAAAGCTTCTTAGCGGAATCTTCGAACAAAATATTGAGATTTTTGTCCGAAGCTTGGCAGATACCGTACTTTCGTGCTTCCAGTTTTGCGCGAATATAACCGTCTCGTGCAACACTACCGCATACTTCTGAAGAAGATTCTGTTACTGCCTTTAGACACTTCCCCAAAGCCTGCGTGTGAAAGGGGAACGTGACAAACTGAAACCTCCTCTTTTCCACAATCATTTCAGTTGGTTCTTTTATTGATACGTTAGCCGAAATTGGAGGTTTCGTTAATATTACTTCTGACCAATCGGTCAAATCGATATAATCCGCATATTCTTCAGTGCTTTGCCTATTGCAATTGTCAATTTGAACTATAGTTTGGTATTTTCGGCCATCAAAATAGAGACCCTTAAAATTAGTAGCTTTACACTGTAGACGGTTTCTTTTTCTTTTTCTTTTTTGCTACTTTCGTACGGATTTTGTTTTTATCTACTACCTTGTCTTAGTTTTGTTCAGTAAATTCGTATCTTCTAAAACAGCGGATACAATTTTAGCAGCCGACCTATTCGATATACCTGTTAAATCTCATACTCATTAGTTTAGGGCTCACTATTGTTTATTTAGGTTTACTTTAGATTTTATTCTCTAAACGATAGCTCCATGCGAACTCTTCATCGTCTGAATTCGGGGTGGAAATGCTTAATGTATGTTCCAAGTACGGGATTGAGGCTAACGATTGTAATCCTCTTGTAATTGGTACCGCAGCATCATAATCGATCTGTGTGTCATGCTTTCTTTTGAGCCTATGGGTTTCTGCTACATCTACATTGCAAGTCGTCATTTGTCTCTGATTTCTCTGATCTAATATGAGCTCCCACTCCAAAAGCGGTATATAATTTGATTTACCACATATACAGGTTCATCTATCGCAGCATTTGCAAGAGAAAATATCAAATAACTTGTGAGCACCGTTCATAAATTTCTTTAATTTGGCTCTTAATGGGGTATATCTCATTTCTCAATAGGGTTAATGATCGTTTTGCATTTTGAATTGTAATTCAAAATCATATGCTTAATTCGAAGTCAAGACAATACAGGAAGAGAGGCTCGCAGCCATATTGTTTCTAGTTTATTTGAATTCAGCAATGTAAGCACCGCCTTCGGAAAGCCAGTGTTATGTATTTTGCATCCAGATGCGAAAAAGTGATATTCTCTTAAAGTTTGAGAGTTCTGAGGTGGGCTCAACACAAAGGTTTTTCGTGTGTTACTATGGTAGTTATAAAAGTTAGTTAAGCTCTTAATAGTTATTTGCGTATATTGAAACTATGTATTTCATGTTTTATGTATTAATAATATTGTCTGGTAAAATGTTATTATTACCTAAAACCATTTTATTTGAACAAAAAATTAGAGACTTTAGGGCCACGGGGCCCGGTTAAATATTGTTTTAAAATCAACATATTTGACATGGTTTCATTTCGTACCAATGCACAATTTTTGAAAACTACTCAATCCCGAATATTTGAAAAAAAATTAGGCCCACCCTAGTGTACATATATCTGTTCGTGACTTTTGTAGCACGTTTAATTTGTTGCATACTAGACAAAAGTATTTTTATTTCTAATTAGTTTTATTTAGAACGAAAATCTCATTTTTATTTATTTTTTGATTAATTATAAACAAGATATTTGTAAACTTGATATTTGTAAACTAGATATATGTATAAGATATAAACAAGTTGTAAACAAGATGTATTTGAAAGTTGTAAACAAGTTGTAAACAAGTTTTGAAAGTATTTGGTAAGGTTTTAAAGGCAACCCCATTTTACCTGACTAGTAGTATAAAACGGGGACTCTTACCCTGTTTCAGTTTCCCTTACTTTTTGTTAAAATAAACGTTCTTATGATACAAAAAGGCCTGTTTCATGGTAGCCAACATTCCACTGAATGTTTTGATTTACATATAGCAATTTTATCATTGATAGTTTTGGTTTTATGTACTAAAATATATAAGGGTCCCCATTTTGTATAACTTTCCCCTATATCTTTTTAATAATGGTAAAATGAGAAGCTCTTAATGTACGGCTAAGGGCATTATTTACATTAGTAATACTTGTTGCCTAAACAGATTTAGAAGTTACATTATTAGGAAAGCCAGTTACTGAAGCAGGAACCTACATGACTTGGAATGAATTAGCATGTTACATCACATACATTCTAATATAAGTGCAACCGACATACTTGCATGTTTTTACAAAAATTAATGTTCATGTGTACACAAAAATTCTCAAGTTTTTATGTAATTTCTAGATCGTTACAAAATATTCATTACTTACAAGCAGGATGGATTGTCTTCTGCAGTCACGCTGATTGATTCAGGTTTTCTTATTTCTAATGCTAATTACTTAACCTTAAAAATGTTAACGCAATTGTTTAGTTTCCAAGTATTGAACAAATCCTCGACATAAGCATCCATATTTTGAAAAATAACAACACTTTCTTGCTTCTTATTTCTTCAAGCGCGATACTGACTTTCACACGAAAAATGGAGACTCATGTGTTTTACCATACAGTATGGAATTGTGGGTAATGAAAATTTTGAGTCTCTTTCTTTGCAACGTTTATAACAAGAACAATGCGTTACTGTCTGTATTGTAATGTTAAAGTAACATGACAGTACAGACTTTAATACCAAACAACTGTATGATTACACAGAGTTAAAGGACTTTCTTCCATTACTTACTGTAAATTACTCATTACTAAATGTATTTTTATCAATTTTTCGGGATATATAACATTATAATGACTTTCTATCATTCCTTTACGTACTTTTTTGTCCTGCTTTCCGAGTGAAAGATCAGTTGTACGTAGAAATTGTACGTAATCTTGTTTCCGTTACACTAATAGTAATGATAAAACAATTTGTCTCCTTACATAATGTCTCTATAGGACGGATTTGTTTGCTCTTTGCAGTGTAGAATGGGTAGGTCTCTTTATCATGACAAAATTTCATTCCTTACGTGAAGTTTGCACTTTACTACGAACATTTTCACATTATTGAGTTTCTTTTAACATTATAATGTAAAAAATGCATTACAAGAAAAATTTGTCCTTCTTCCTGCGATATTTTCCTTACTCATGTCAGAAAACATCTACTGGATAGGATAGCCTGTAATATATTCATTCCTGAAAGACATTTATCTCTCTTGAATGACGTCACATTTTCTTTCCAGTCTGGAATGTACTCTTAACCTTATTGGTAAAGAACCCGTTAAAGGTGCAGTGCTTCCTTTACATTAGGCGCCCTTCCGAGACCACATCAAAGATGAACAATTTTATTTACTCTTCTGTATAGCACAGTTCTGTACAATAAATACGCACAGTTACTGTTGGCGAAGAACCTGTGAAAGGTACAGTGCACACTTTACATAAGGCGCCCTACGAAACATCTCATTATGGATAAGTGGTTTTAGTTATCCTGTATACCATCTTTGTATAATAAATTGAAATACTGACTGGTAGTACAGAACCTGTGAAGAATACAGGGCGCCCTTTGCATAAGATGCTCTGCGAAATATTACATTATTATTATTATTATTATTATTATTATTATTATTATTATTATTATTATTGTTATTATTATTTTATTCTTTATTTCAGTTCTGTATTATGTATTCATAGAGTTGGTATTGGCAGAGAACAGGTAAAGAATATAATCACTTACAAAATATTATAATGTTATACATATATAAAACGAAACAATGTGATACATCAAGAGTATTTCGGATAGTCAAACGTACGATGCATTCATGAAATACTACACTGACAGTAGTCTCTAATTTACGATTTTTACGGCACCGAAGCTTTCACAGTCTTAATATGCTTCCATATATAGAAGCATATTGATTATTCCTGTGTGTTTTAAAGTAGTGTTCGGATAATCAGTACCTGCTGTATTTATGAAATAGAGCTTTATTAATTTCCGTGAAATGTGGTCTTCCTGTCACTACGACACGGCGCGTTCTCTGGAGAAAGCCTCTGGGATATACAGGTTAGCTGCAAATATACTGACATGAGTAAGCAGTCGCGGACAAAGTGTGATAATCCAGCTTGAGAATTTGGTGCGAGGCTAACAACCTCATCCTGTAAAAAAAGCATTGTTCAGATAAGTTAGCAGAATCCTCAGATCAGAACTGATAACTTGGCACGAAGTCAGCAAAGTAAAATCGACATGAGATTTGGAACATCATCTTCTTCTTCTTCTTCTTCTCCGGAAGAAAACAACTCAGGTGCAGGTTTTGGTGGTGCAGATCCTTCAGATGCTGTTGTACTTTTATGCTTGACAATTTAGTTTAACCTTCGTGGATTACCAATCAATTCTTGAGGTGTGTTTGACGATGCAAGGTAGTTGCAAAACAATTCCCAGCCTTGAGGATTAGAAAGTTTCCTCGGTCGAGTCACATCACACATTAAATCTACAATATTGGATACATGTAGTTTATTATCGTTGATATACACTGTTCCTTTATGATCCCACGTAATTGCGTCATCTTGTTTTAAACGACGGAATAGTAGTTCGGCTTTCTTACGATACATTTGTGGTATTGCGGCTAAGATTTCTTGCTTCGTGCTATCGTCCACATTCGGAACGTCACCATCAGGTTTCACTGATGTAATTGTAAGTGGTATTGGTTCTTCTTGTTTCCGTATCACAAAAGAATATTTCTGTAATATTCTATTATACTGATTCCATTTTTTTCATCACTTGGATACGATGTATTCAATATTGATTGCGTTTCACGATCGAAATTAGATTCTCGATTTTAACTCGCACGAGTTGATGATGCATGCATTCGTTGAAGCATTTCTGGTGGCACTAAAACCATCTTCTTGCTATGTTCCATTATGTTTATTGTTTAAACAAAAAACTGGATAACACACTTCCTACAATAGGTGCATGTAATGCAGGTAAGGATCCTCCTTGTTGTACGGCTAAATGTTTCTTCCTTTTATCCATTGATTTTGAATTGTCCACGAGATAGCGGAGCGTGTTCTTGTAACGCTTTAATCTTGACTTCTGCGCACTTATCAGTGGAACATTGCCTTTTAAGACATTGTAACAACATTCACAAATACTATCAATTAATGTAGCGTCTGCATTGGCAATAATAGCTTTACGCAATCTTGGTTTAGCTTTGTGGAAATCACGTAGCAGATCAGCGTGTTTCACTGTAAGAGACATCGTGACAGACTTTTCACATGGACATCCTTTTCCCATGGACAATAATTTAAAGATGTTTTGTTGGTACGTAAACGTAATGATGCAAATCGTCGGGAAGAATATTAGTACGAAATCGCATTTCATCGGGTGTATCTTGTTTAAGATCCATCAGTAAATAGCCATGTGAATTTCTTGTTGCGTCTGCATAACTTTCTTGTAGAAACAGTGATGCTCAGGCATGATTTGATAACTCATATGTTTGATTTGTGACTTGTCACGTGCATTTTTAAACAACAGCAAATACGAACAATTTAAAGTCATATTTCTATTTGCTTTACTTTGATGAAATAAATTTTGTGTTATAAAAATCACACTAACATTTCGATGATGCGATCCTTTTGTGAACATATAAACAATATCACTATTCACTTCTCGCATATGGTCATCAATAACAATCAAATGTGGTCCATCTTGAGGTTGGAAATCTTTCAGTCGTGGAAGTCCTTCGCGAAGTTCTACTGGAAACGGCATCGTTTCATACACGTCTGGCCATTCTGCATAATACCAGTATATCTTACGAAATTTCGCATTGATCATGGTTGGGAGATGTGACAGTAATCGCTTCACAAAATACGTTTTTCCACACCCACCAGGTCCTGCGACAATACAGATAAATGGATGCTTCCACTGCGTGTCCGTGATGAATACTAACATCTTGTTTCAAATATGATGCGTATTTAACGAGACTTCAAATTTTTTGTAAATTCTTGCACTCACTTATAAATGTTGGTGAGAAACGGAAAAGAACGTTTATCTGTTTATCGAATAGTTGAAAACCGTTTATTTGTTAATCGAATAATTGAAAACCGCTTATTTGTTAATCGAATACTTGAAAACCGTTTATTTGTTAATCGACTAGTTAAAAACCGGATAAAGTTTAACGGATAACCGTGAGAGATGATCACTGTTTGATTTTGAATTCTACCTGAAACATTTTTCGTTTGAAATTTGTTTTGAAATTTTTATTTCAAAAATTTTGATAAAAATTTTTTGTTTCAAAATTTTGGTTACAATTTATTTTTTCGATTTTTTTTCAAATTTTTAGTTTGAATTTTTTTGTTTCAAATTTTTTTGAAATTTTTTTCGTTTCAAAATTTTTGTTTGCAAATTTTTCGTTTGAAATTTTTGTTTGAAATTTTGTTTGAAAGTTTTTTGTCTGAAAATTTTTCAAAATTTTTGGTTTGAAATTTTTGTTATGAAAATGTTTTAGTTTGAAGATTTTTGTTTAATGTTTTCGTTTCAATTTTTGTTTTGAAAATTCCGGTTTGATTTTTTTTAAAAGTTGATTTGAAAGTTGAAAAGAACTTTAAATGCCACGAATCTTGTTCTAAATTTCCACCTAATTCCTAGAGAATATTGACCAGGGACCCGTCGCGCATCAAAACTAAATCATCGATCACGTAACCGTACTACACCCTAAGGGTCCTACCAAATTGAAAGGGGATACCCGTCCATACCTTATAACCTTATCAAAGAGGATAAATTGAGTCAATAACCGAACACATGGTTGTACTAAAAAATTTGGCAATAGATCCACCGAAATTTATCATGACACATATTGAGCTCCTGTACTCTGCTTAAATTGGACAATTTCCAAAATTGAAGGATGGACCCCTGCCAAATTTTAAGAAGGGTGCATCAATATACCCATGTCTTATGATAGGAAATGGACCCCTATATATAATCATATAAGGTAATAGGATCTCATCCAAGGGGATAAATTAGGTCAAAAACCAAAACACGAGGTACAACGTATTGCTTACGTTTATATTTTTGGCAATTTTGTACCCCTAAAAGGGAACGAGGTGGACAATCCAAATTTATCATGATACATATTAGGGTCCAGTACAATGATACCAAATGTTTAAATTTGGTAACTTCTAAAGTTTAAGGGGTAGGCCAAGGTACCCCTCCCAAAAATTTCAAGGGTTGCACAAATGTACCTATGTCTTATGATAGGGAATGGACACCTGTATACGCCCATTTAACTATATAAGGTAATAGAACCTCATCCAAGGGGATAAAATGAGCCAAAAACCAAACACGTGGTTGTACTAAAATTTGGTAATTTTGTATCCATGAAAGGGAACGAGGTGAACAACCAAAATTTATAGTGATACATACGAGGGTTTTATACTATTATACCAAATGTTTAAATTGGGCAATTTCCAAAATTTAAGGGGTGGGCCAAGGTACCCTTCCCAAATTTTTAAAGAAGCTCATTAATATACCCATGTCTTATGAAAGGTAATGAACCCCTATATACGCCCATGTAACCATATATTGTAATAACACCTCATCAAAGGGGATAAATTAGGTCAAAAACCAGGGAAATTTTACTTTTTGGCAATTTTTTACCCATGAAGGGAATGGCATAGATACCCAATACTACTAGAGGTACCTACCTAGGATACCCTGGTCCTAGGCTACCATAGCCAATTTTTTGATTTGGCAATTTCCAAAATTTACAGAGGGTTGTCCTAGGTACCCCTAGGTAATTGACCCAAGCCAAGGTCATTGACCTTTGACCTATTACGTCACAAAGATTGGAGTCAAAGTCCAAACTTCGATAAAGTGCTGCCATTACTACTACGTGTCTTCTCATTGTATTGCACCAAGCTTTCCTTATATATATATATATATATATATATATATATATATATATATATATATATATATATATATATATATATTGTAGAGATATATGGTTTTGGGTCATATTATTTTGGTGATAGAAAATCACATATATTAAAAGTTGTATTAAAATACTGAATTATAGTAATGAAATGTTGTTATCTTGTATAAACACGTGCGTGTGTTTATTTGTTGACGTATGTCAATAATTTGTAAATGTGTTAAACGTAATTGTTGTGTTATGGCTAGACGCTATGTCGTCAGTTTATGTGTTTATTATGATTTGCAATGTTGTGTATAAAAATAATAAAATGTCATCAATGCGAAATTCTGTACGTAACAGTGACACACTTTGACTGTGGCATAACCGTCAGACTTGCAGAAAATTGTTGGTCTGGGAATTTGGTCACGATGTAATTCGGGTGAAACCAATGTTTTACCAATAGCTGAGATAGACAAAAGATCAACAAAGGGAATTCCAGAATGTCTGGAAAGGAGAATAAAAACCTCTGGTCGGCGATGATTAGGATCAAAAGTGGAGGATCGTTAGAGAGAACCACTTGAGAGCTCATCGCAGTTGAGTAGTCAGCTGCAAGTCCAATTCAGCGGAATAGATCTAGGAAGATCTATTGTTTCAAATTTCAACCATTAACTTGGAGTATGGTTGGGTTATAGTCGGACTCTATAGTTCGCCGACTATCTGCAGTAAGAGAGATCCTGTATCGTAAAAACATCAACATCAAGTCCAGGCAGTCATCAGACATTAAGGTATGTGTATCTCAGCTATGTACGAATTATTCGTGACGGAATTCTTAGATGCTGTCGATATGTGATCTGACGTGTTATACTCACTCAACATTAACATACATTCACACTTGATAGTTTGAACAATACAGTTATTTAAATGAAAGCTCAATTTGTGTGGTTTTTCTCTGTTCCTACTTCTAACCTACTCATTTCAGATTGTGGGTAGTAGCAATCTCCAAACGTCAATAATAACGTCATCCCCATGCAATTTAGGCACAACGTGAGGAGGTTGAGATGGTGGAGATAGCTGTGGTTCAAATCCCGAGTCAGAATAGTTTTAAGTTTTTACCATCATTGTTATGGTGAAGTCATGTTTGGTTCGAGTCCCGGCACAATTAAAATTTAGATTAAGTTATTAGTATGGTAAGAATGAGTCAAGGTTATTTTAACGTTCACCAATGGAATAATGCGAGATTTTGGTTCGGATCTCGAAAGGCTTAAAAAGTGACTCTAGTATATAAAGTTATCAGGTTAATCCTCAGCACCCTCCCACACTACGTAGTCAAATATAAGTTGTAATAAGGAATATATATTAATAAATGACCGACAGTACTGTGTTGACGAGGGCACAAAAGGTGAGTAAAGGAATTAACCTTAAAGTAAATGATTTATTTTGCGTAAGGACACCTGCAAGAGGGAAATTTTTTAGTAGTCAAGAAACAGCCGCGAGTCCTAAAATTGTTTTAAGTAAAGAACCGGTTTTTAATTTTCCAAGCAGTCCAGTGATAAAATGAGTGTCGGAATATTTTTCCTCTATTTTAAATTTAGACGAAAATTTAGTTAAGAACAAAAATAAGCACGTAAAAATGGCCTCAAACGTCACGTTTTACACGGATATAAACAAATAACCGAAGTTCGATTTAAAACACGATGGAGATATTGTGTCTTTCTTTGACGAATTCGACGATGCGTGTCAGATGGCAGGTATCCCCGAAAGCAAAAGGAAAGAACTGATCCCGAATATTTTCAAAGGAGTAGGGAGACAGTGGGTTAAGCTGTTCCTGAAACGAAAGAACATATCTGAAATCCAGTATAAGGATTTACAAGCGGAAATTGTAGAGGAGTTTACGAAGTCGAACGTAACTCTCGATATTGAGGACCGGATAAGAGAGCGTTTACAACAAGAAGATGAAGCTGTCATAAATTATGTGTATTACATGCTTGTTCTTTGTGAAAGATTAGACACTAATATGTCAGATAAGAAAAAGATTGGGATAATAGTAAGTGGGTTACATCCGTACTGCATGGAGAAAGTAGGGACGGTGGCCTACTCAAATTTGGATAAATTTGTAAACGATCTACAAAAAATTAAGAAAAATAAGTGCTAAATCGCGAAACGTGTGAAGCGCGAATCAGGAAGGGCGACAATAAAAGATTTGGTCAAAAAGATCCGTGAACAAGTCGAGGACGAGGAGAGTGAGTCCGAGTTGGATCACGTGTTAGTACGGAAAGGTAAAGAAGAACACAAAGTCAAACAGGAACCGCATAGTTTAACGTAAATCGCGGAATTGGAGAACAAAATTGATAAGTTACAGATCGCGTTGTCAGCAAGAACGCAAGAAGATGAAAAACGGGATAGTCATAGTAGAAAACAGTTGAAAAATCAAAATTTTAAAAACAACAGGCAATACAGAGGAAACAATAGAGCTAATTATCGTGGAAATAACAACACATATTGGACGAATAATAATGATAGAAGAGGCCATAATAACAATAGAGTAAACAATGGGTTTCAGAATAGACGTGGTAATAGAGGCGGATACTGGCGAAGTAACCGTGGCCGTAATCAACAAAGAAACTGGCAAAGAAGTGGTCATTGTCAGAATTCTTGTTGCCAGCAGAATCAATATTCGGATAATCACAATTCGCAGAGGTTTGTGCAAGTTGTACCTGCACAAGTTAATGGTACAACATATTACCAACCTGTAGGAACGAGTCGTTTAAACTAAATACATCTGTAAATGAGCGAGGCACATTTACAGGTAGCAAAAATGTGAAAACACGTGATGTTATAGCCTCAGTGATATTAGAAAATAATATGGTATATTTACCATTAGAAGTTGAAAACAGACAGATTAAAGGTTTACTCGATAGTGGATCACAGATTTCCATTATCAATGAAAAATTAGTACCGCCAAATGCACGTATTATACCGAAACAGACGAAAATTAGGGGTATAACTCAGAACATACTTGTGATCAATAAATTGGCTATAATCAAATTTAAAATATCTAATCAGACATTCCATCAGAAGTTCCGAGTATTAAAAGATTTTCCGTATCAGATGCTAATAGGGAATGATTTCTTCAAAACAAAAAATTGTCAGACTCTGGGAACAGTAAGATTTTATTCCAAAGGTTCGGAACACCGACAAGAAGTTGTGAAAATGATCAGGAACCAAGATCAGTTTCTGATAATATTGCGATAAGTGTAAAAACTAGTTTAAAACCAATGTGGGTTTTAGGACATAGAGTTAGACTGTTACCAAGGACTGTAGAAGTCAATCTAGTAAATTCTTGGGCGAGTAACTAGTATCTTTTAGAACCTGATAGGTTATTAGAGAAGCAGTATAATGTATTTATACCAAGAGCTATATTATCGAAAGAAAATCAGAAATTAGAGATTATTAACCCATCAAACGAAACGATAATGTTAACAAGAAATTTGAAAATTGGCGATGGGGAAGAATGTGTAAGTGAGAAGGAATTAAGACAGGAAGGTCTAACGGAAGATGAAATTGAGGAAGTTTTAGAAGCACGTAGAAATTGTGATAAGGCGAGATTAAAATTCGGCGACAAAACTAAACCTGAAATTAAGAAGAAATTAGAAAAACTTTGTTATGATTATGCGGACGTGTTCGCATGGAGAGACAATGATTTAGGCACAGTGAAAGGTGTTGAGCATAAAATAGAATTGGAAACGGAAGTTCCTTTTAGGAGGCAACAATATCCAATTCCAATTGCGATGAAAGAAACGGTTAAGGAGCAAATAAACATCCTGCTCGAAAAGAACATTATTGAGGAGAGTAACAGCTCTTATAATTCCCCAATGCTGTTCGTTAAAAAGCCTTCTGGAGCGATCAGAGCAGTACTCGACTGTCGTACCCTTGGGTTACATCCAATCGCCTGCTGTATACACTAAGATCATGGCTATGATATTAGCTAACGTTAATCCGGAAGCAGTGTCATATTACATGGATGATGTGTTCGTTTACGTTAATAATCAAGAAAAAATGGTATCAGTTTTGCATTCTATCTTTCAAAGACTGCGGAAATATGGTTTGAAACTGTCAGTTGAAAAATGCCACTTTATGAAAGAAAAAGTTTTAGCGTTAGGTCACATTGTAAGTGAAGCCGGATACGAGATTAGTCCAAAAGTGGTTCAAGCCATAAAAGCATGTAAACCACCGAAATCCGCAAAAGAACTCAAATCGTTCCTAGGTTTAACAAATTACGTACGAAAATTCTGCAAAGATTATGCAGAAATCTCAGCAATTTTTCAACCATTGCTAAGAAAAAATCATAAGTTCGTATGGACTGAGGAACACCAGAAAAGCTTTGAGAGATTAAAAGATGCATTGTTGAATGCACCGTTGCTAGCTCCGTTCCATGAAAATCTGGACACAAGAGTATATATTGATGCGTCGACCAAATCCATAGGAGCTGTTCTCATGCAGAAACAAGCAAACGAAGAATGGACCCCAATCGCATATTACAGTAGGGTATTGCGACCTCAAGAAGCTAGAAGACATATAGTGGAGTTGGAAATCTTAACAGTTGTAAGTGCGTTTAAAGCATTCAATTATTATCTGTACAACAAAGAGTTCGAACTTTATACGGATTGTAGATGTATTAAATACTTGCAAACAACACCAAAATTGGCACCAAAATTATTGAGATATAGTTTAGAGATAGCGCAATATCAGTATACACCTGTTCACTGTCCGGGTGAGAAGAACCCGAGCGATGTGCTTTCTAGGAATACTGATATCCAACCAACGGCAGAGGGTATTGATTTGGACGCATTACCAGTTAATACCGAAGATTTGGAAGTAAACATCACCTTTGATGATAACGTAGATGTAGCCGAACTGCAAAGAAAATATTCTTTCTTTCGACCCATCATGAGTGCGATTGAACATCCGGAAGTAGCTGATAAGAAGGCTGAGAGGCAAGCACGTTGGCATGTGGTGAAAGATGGAAAACTTTTTAGGACACAAAGGATGGCAAGTGGAAAGAAGTTTCTCTTGTGCATTCCTTTTTTGTTAAGGGAGCAAGTGTTCACAAACTTGCACTGCTCAATTTATGGATGAGATCATTACTCCTACACCAAATGCTACAATCGGGCATTAAAATCAATTTATTTCCCTAACATGAAAAAGTTTTTTCAGGAGAAGGTCAGCCAATGTGTAAGTTGCCAGATTCAAAAACGTAAGGCAGGTAGGACACCATTGCATCCACAGACGTACCCAAGTTATATGCCATTCCAGCATGTAACAATGGACGAGATTGGGCCATTTAAACGCTCGAAGAACAATCGAAACAAATATGTAATTGTGTTTGTGGATAGTGCTACAAGATATGTAATTGCTAAGGAAGTTCCAGCAATAGCATCTGAGATCATAGCGGAAGTGATTTTCGAAGAACTAATCACTAAACACGGCATTCTCGAGATTCTAGCGATGGATAGGCATAGCACCCACCGAAGCAAAGTGATGGAGAAAATGGCAGAACGTTTTGGAATGAAGTTAAACTTCGCCAATACTGATGCGCATTATAATATAGGAACATCGGAAAGGGCCATAGGATCCATACAGGAAGTCATGAAACACTACATAGACCGAGAATTTAGAAATTAGGATGAAATTCTACCTTGTATAGTATTCACCATGGATACTCAAATACATGATGGAACAAAACATTCGCCGTATTATTTACAGACAGGACGTGAACCCAGAACGTTTTTGGAACAAGATCTGGACATTCCCTGTGAGTATGTGGAGAATGATGAGCGAATCAGGGCCGTCAAAGAAGCAAGGAAGGTGGCATACCAAAATTTGCAAAAGCGTTTTAAATCACAGAAGAAGCAGATTGAGAAGAAGTTTTCTCAACCTAACTTTGACATCGGTCAAAAGGTATGGATAAGAGAGATGCCAAGATTAGGTATTCCCGCTTGTTTTGGAAAAAGATTTAATACCCGTGGTGTTATATTGGAAAAAATGAATAGTAATTCTTATAAAGTAAAGTACGAGACGAACAAAGGTAAAGAAAAAGTGGACACGATTGACATTCGGCGTTTAAAACCGTTTATTGGAGCAAATGAGGAAGAGTCTGATAATCAAGAGGAAAATTCGGATTTAGAGAGTGATGTCTAAGAAAAAAAGAAACAACGCGTGGAAATAAACCAAGAGGTTTAGTGACTAAAATACCACATTACAAAAAGTTAAAAATTGTTGTGACAAAAACAAAAATAAATAGGGGATCTGTAAGCAAAATGTGTTTGACAGTGGACGGCGAGTTTGATCGCAGTTTATCAACCAAAGTCCGAGTCCGAAGCCGAAGGAAATTTCGGTTTCCATCTGAAAAACCCTGAACTGGTATACATGTTTTGTTTACAGAATTTAGAGTTATTAGGAATATAGAGATTTTTTTTTAAAATTAGATATTTCGTAAAATTTTGTTTGTATATTAAATTATCCAAGGTACGCATACAACGAAAATAAAGTAAATGAAAACATGATAAAATAAATAAATAAGTGAACATAAGTATTAACTAAATAAAAGATTTAAAATTTATTAAAATAAATAAAATAAATTCAATAAGTAATTTTAAGTTTCCATTACTTACAGTCAACACCATGTTGAAGATTATAATTTTGGAATTGCTAATGACGAGCATGTGCATAGCAGAAGATGAACAACAGCATATTACGTTATCGGAGATTGGGTTAGCTTTAATGCAGAACGCATATGCCGTACGTGCAAAAAACATGGTGTATACAACTGTAAAGTTACACTTAAATTTTCAATAGTCTGTGCCAGTACATGATAAGTGTACTGATGCATATGATATTCTTAATGATTATGCTGTAAAAGAAAAAGAATTTAGACAAAATATTGTAAATTTGTTACCATGTCATTTCGTTTATGAAAATGGCAAGACTACCTGTAGTAATAACCATAGGAGTAAAAGGTTCATATTTTCATGGTTATTGGGATTATCTTCTATTGGTCTATCGACATATAATCTAGTACATAATTAGCAATTGTCTCATTGAATTGATAAACTAAATAAACACGAGAACTTGTTAACTAATGAAATTAAAAGTCTAAAGGCATCATTAATTAATGAAATTTCTGTAGTCCATGGAATTATAGTTAATGTGCAACACGTATTGCAAGGTTTTAAAAGTAAAATTCAAGAACTATATTGTTATTTACACCAATCGCAATGCAAGATAATTGCAAACTTTTTTGCTCATCTTGTGCAAGAAAGGGTAAATAAAATAATACACAGTATATTAAATAATCAACTAACATATTATATATTGTCTAATGCAGATGTAAAAAGATTAATAAGTCTTCATGATGTTTTGAAGAATACTATTTATAGGTCAGACATTGGGATGTTTTACCAAATGTCTAGCGTATATTTAGTAAAATATCATTATGAGGAAAATAACGTTGATTTAATATTAAACACTCCAATCATATATGACACTAGTATCTCAATCACGTATGATATAATATCTATGGGCCACTTAATAAATAATACCAGAATATTTTACGATTTACCGGAAGCAGTTTACTTGGCGGTAGGTAAATATCATTCATTATATAAAAATAAATATGAATTTAAAAGTTTCTTGTACTTTTGTGAAAGTATAACAATGGATAATGAGGCTAAATGTTTAAATTATATTGTTTTAAATAATTCTTTGGAAGGATGCCAGCAAAATTCTGAGAATTTTTGGGGGAATGTAATATTCAGATATACACACGCAGGAGTTATGTACTCTTCTGTTGAAAAGGAGGCGTACATGACGAAAGTGGGCGTACATCAAGAGGTTACTTCCACAAAATTGGATCAAACTAAATCATGTTTCATAAATTATGATAAATTTGACAATATAATAATAGGAGAACTGGTAATTCCAACTAAGCAAATAGTGCAAGTTCAAAATAAACATATTACATTAATTGGTAACTGGACGGAGAGACAAGTTAATTTTTCTTTACATACGCAGGAGTTAAATGGATTAACAGAAAAGTTATTGAAATTAAAAGTCGATACATCAATCCCTGCGTTGCATTTAAAAACAGATTATATTATGTACGTAATACTTGGAATCATCATAGCGTTAATATCAACAACTTCATTGCTATTAGTATTGTATTGTAGGATTTATAAATCAATTCGGCAGTATAAAATTCAAAATCAATAATAATAATAATGATAATAATAATAATAATAATAATAATAATAATAGTAATAATAATAACAACAACAATAATAATAATCATAAGCATCAATATGTATTAATGAGGTAAAGCGTATCATGTAAATCCATGTTGTATGTGCCTTGGGTAGAAAAAAAAGTTTTTCATTTTGGGATATGAAGAAGAATATTATTTTTGAAGAAAAAAGAAATTCAATATCGGAATGAAAACCTGAAAATAATTACTTTATTAGTATATTGATCATTTGGTAAACATGTAGAAATACTTACCAAGAGCATGTGGTAGTCACGAGTCAAGAAGCCTAGTTAATGTTGTCCTAGACAAACTAGGAGTAGACTATTCAATTGGAGAAAACGAATAAGGTCATTGAACGAGAATGATTATGCGGTAATAGTACGATAAAACTCAGTATTTTGGTAAAGTGAGAAAAACAGTAAACAGTAAGCATAGTAATAGGATATCATAGATAAAAATAGATAAGAGCATACAAATAGATAATGACTAAGTTATATAACATCCTAATATCAGTGAGATCCATAGCTCAAAGCTATGTAAAACAACGAAAGTTAGAAAGAAATGTCAATTAATAGAAGCTAGATAAATAGATAAATAGAGAATATTATAGATACTAGTAACATAAAATTAGAAAATTAAGCTTACGAATGAAGTATATAAGTCGTAGAAAGTATGCTAAAAGTTCTTAAAAGAAATGAACATCGAGAAGAGAAAAGTAAAAAAGGTAGATAAAATAATAGATAATAGACGTTAAATAGTCAAAAGAGAATATAGTCGTAGTGCATCATGGCTAAAAGCTGTCGTAAGTGGTATGTAAACAAGTTATTTTGAGATAAATTCATTTTCTAAATTCAAGTTTTTTTTAAAAAAAAGAAAGAGTAAAAATAAATTAATCCGTAATATTTATATAATAATCAATTGGCATATCGATAATTATTATTATAATGATTCAAGTATTCAGTTCATTAGTTATTGGAATATACATGTGTGGAGAATTAACAAAGTTACGGCAATTCCGTTTCCTGTACTACTCGCGAGGATGGATGCGTTTGAAAGCATCTCGCTTTCTGTGGCGAGGGGACTCCGTATCTAAGGGCAGAGTCTGTGAGCCAACATGGCCGCTCCGTAGCAACAAGCCACGCCTACACATGAGTAGTAACTCTGTTTTACGAGAATTTTGATGCAATACGAATGTATTCACAATAAATAAAGCTTTGTAACGTTAGAGAAATTTGTAATAAACATTAATAAAGGTATTAGTACCTACATATAGCGGTAAAAGCAGTTATAAAATATATTTAAACACGTAAATATGCGTAAAAATGTAGGATTGTTACGACTTTGAAAAAAAGTGAGAATACGACGAAAAACGAATTAATATGTAACGAGAGTAGGATTTTAGTACATAAATGGTTACATAAGTGTTAGAACATTATTCATTGTTAAGAATATGCATCGTCTTTGCATTTTATAGTGAACAATTTACAAATAAAGAACATTAAAAGTAGGCCCATGGTAAGAAAACGTAATATTTTACGAAAAGTAACCGTAGACAGAGATTTAGTAAATATAAGACCGTAAAATAGACTAAAACTGAATCTCATAACTAGTCATTTATATTTGCAGGAGCTATGGAACAGAAGACTATGATATTTAGTATAGCATTAGCAAGTTTAGTCGTATTTGTATTAGGGACGTTGGTAATTATATTATATTTAGTGTGTAAATTACGTAAATTAAATGAGCAGAGAGAACAGATAGGTAAAGTTGAAAATAAAAATATTATATATGAAGATGTTATACACACAAAACACTACGGTTGCACGTCAATACATTCACTTGTGAATTAAAATAACACTAGAAAACACACTAATAACACCGAAAATAACTCAGATCATGTCGTGAGCAGATAGAATTATCACAAAATAACTCAAGCATAAAGGATGCACAAAAAGCACTACAAGACACCAAAATCCAGAGTGATGCACACGAAATCACGTATTTCCCGAATTCCGAGATCGGAAAAACGGACGAACAATTTTCTACGAACTTGAAAAGTGAAAAAGTATATTTCCATCCATGTGAAGTTGTAGTTTTGTGAACTTTTTTCAACGAAAATGTTACAGACACGATTTCACGGTCAACTGCAATTAGTGACGCGGCGCAACTAAAGGATACGACGTGGAAGATTTTCAGTGTCATTATCAAAAATCTGCTGAATAATCAGTCTATGGCATGGATGCTTCACATAGTTGCTAACTGTAGGAACAAAAATGGTACCAGCAGTAAAGTGATTTTATATTTTTCAAATTTTTAATCGTGTGTTAATTTCAGACAACGAAATGGGACGTTGTTACCAAGTATATAAATATATTATTAGGAGGTGAAGAGTGTTTAATAAAGTGTATATCTCTTCAAAATGAATCAGTAGTGAAGACACTGACATTTGTGATACAAGTACAGTGGTAAGAAACATTGTGTTGAACTTTGATACCGAATGCAATGGAAAATTACAGGAACGAGAGAATAAAATGTACATATATGTGCGTTTGAGAGCGCAGGAAGTAACATATAGTTACATGTAAAATATAATAGATGGCAGGAGCCAACACTTTTTACAAAGACTCTTGTTAAGATTTTTTTAAAGATGAAATAAAGAGAATTGATGTAAATAAATAATATTTGACTGAATTTGTATTTATGATAAATGGTTGTAGGAATATATTAAATTCATATGCAAATATATATAGGTGATGGAAGAATATGTTCAATTATTTTTGTTTGTATTTTATATTAAATATTTTGTCAATTTCTATCCAGAAATTTAAACGTGAACGCAGTTCCCTCGTTTTAAAGGGGGGCATGTAGAGATATATGGTTTTGGGTCATATTATTTTGGTGATAGAAAATCACAGTTATTAAAAGTTGTATTAAAATACTGAATTATAGTAATGAAATGTTGTTATCTTGTATAAACACGTGCGTGTGTTTTTTTGTGGACGTACGTCAATAATTTGTAAATGTGTTAAACGTAATTGTTGTGTTATGGCTAGACGCTATGTCGTCAGTTTATGTGTTTATTATGATTTGCAATGTTGTGTATAAAAATAATAAAATGTCATCAATGCGAAATTCTGTACGTAACAGTGACACACTTTGACTATGGCATAACCGTCAGACTTGCAGAAAATTGTTGGTCTGGGAATTTAGTCACGATGTAATTCGGGTGAAACCAATGTTTTACCAATAGTTGAGATAGACAAAAGATCAACGAAGGGAATTCCAGAATGTCTGGAAAGGAGAATAAAAACCTCTGGTCGGAGAGGATTAGAATCAAAAGTGGAGGATCGTTAGAGAGAACCACTTGAGAGCTCATCGCAGTTGAGTAGTCAGCTGCAAGTCCAATTCAGCGGAATAGATCTAGGAAGATCTATTGTTTCAAATTTCAACCATTAACTTGGAGTATGGTTGGGTTATAGTCGGACTCTATAGTTCGCCGACTATCTGCAGTAAGAGAGATCCTGTATCGTAAAAACGTCAACATCCAGTCCAGGCAGTCATCAGACATTAAGGTATGTGTATCTCAGCTATGTACGAATTATTCGTGACGGAATTCTTAGATGATGTTGATATGTAATCTGACGTGTTATACTCACTCAACATTAACATACATTCACACTTGATAGCTTGAACAATACAGTTATATAAATGAAAGCTCAATTTGTGTGTTTTTTCTCTGTTCCTACTTCTAACCTACTCATTTCAGATGGTGAGTAGTAGCAATCTCCAAACGTCAATAATAACGTCATCCCCATGCAATTTAGGCACGATTTGAGGAGGTTGAGAATATATATAAGTAATTTGGGAACCTAAGACTCCGCACTGTTGTTCCCAAAAGTGCCCCGCACATTCTTCCTGGATCATATGATCTTTTTTCTCTTAATTTGAGGAAAGAAAACTTTGATTCTTTAACGGTGCGACTTCCCTCAAGAGTAGCCTATTGTCCTGCTAGAATATGTTAAATATAAAGAATTCTTTATTAAATCCGAATATAAGAATAGAAAATTTAAAAGGGCGAGTTGATTATAGCCTGTATTTTGCTAAAAGAACAAAAATTAAAGTTAATGAAAACTCAATTAAGATGTTTGTGAATATGAAATTTACCTCATAACACCACATTGAGTCTAGAAGTTATGTGTATTACATTTGCAAATGGTAAGCATAATGTGGTTCTACTTTTCGATTCATCTATACATTACTTTAAGTATAGAAAAGCCGGTTTTTAAGTTGCATGATATATTACCTGAGCAGGATAGCAGTGCGGTTTTGAAGGGATGGCGCTGATGTTGTGTTTACATCAGTTCCAGGGAAAGCGCGTTGGGACAGGGAAGTGGAGAGTTTCACCATGCAGTGAATTCAACGGTTTTTAAAAGTTGCAGTTTAGATGTTATACAGAGCCTAATCTGTTTACGCTTAATAAAGAAAGCTATAAGTTAAGTAGTTGTAGTGAACCATTTCTGCAGTAATACAGATGTATTGTGAATAGTGATGTATGAATGGAAACTACTAATTTAAGAACAACATAGCACTATTGACAATTCAGCAAGCTTCTACCGTGTATTAAGCAGATTGTATAAAAATTGATTACATTTTATTTGATTACATTATAAAAAAGGATCAACCTGTAAACCAAAGGAATGACAATGTCAATGACTAAAAGGTTAATTTAAGGTTGATAGCTTAGAGTTTTGCAAAATACATTGTAACTGTAAGTTGGAATCAAATTAAGCTTAAGGCTCACGATGCTTGTGTTTTTTTAAGTGGATTTTCGCGGTTGACAAATAAATTATTTTCTCGAGTTTTGACCAGGGAAGAATTCCGATATGTTTCCACTCGAGAACTGTGAAAATTCTCTCCGTTGGTCTATTGACTAGTGCATGTGATTTTACTGTACGTTGTTCTGGGTCTGATTTCCAGTGAAACCAAAATTTAATTTTACAATCCTTCACTTTCATTAACCAACTGTGTCCTCTAGCATAAAGAACAAAATCATGGGAGTTAAAATAAAAAAGTAGATTTTCTTTAGAGAAATGAATCATTTGAGGGAAGAGGAGGTGAAGAAATTTTTCGCTCATTTTTTAAAGATTTACGGGTTTGGATAACTTGCCTTTCGGGATTGATTTGTAAAATTTGATTCAGTACACCCTTAATTTAGGATCATTTTAGAAATCCAGCTCTTGGTAGACTTTGAATAAAAGTATCGGTAAAACATCAGCGTATGGGTAGTGTAAGCGTAAGTATAATTGCTTCAGTACATAATAAATTCACAACTTTTATTTATGAGGATAGAAATATCCTCTGTACTCCCTTTGAATTTTCTCAGCTTCTAGTTATCATGTGACAAAGAATTAAATCTACTAGCCTATCTGCTTTCACACACAATATAAATTTAAAAATTGGGAGCCTCGTGGTATCTTTGTCTCTGTAATATATAATAATACTGATACGTTATTTTCTTTAACATTTTAATGGCACTTGTCGATTGACTTCAGAGTGTAATGATTGAAAAAAATCGCTACATTTTTGTTAATATCTTCATTATGAAATTACTCTTTTTGTTTTCTTTTTTTAAAAAAGTAACAAAAGCAAAAAAATTGTTCTTGATGAATTATTTTGTTTTACATTGTTATATTGAATTGAGAATACTTTCATTGTAAAGATCGTTAAAAAAGTTTTAAAATGATGTATATATTTCTATATGTTAACTTAGTAATACTTGTAATACGGCAGAGAATCAATTCTTTTTTTAACATTCACAACCACTTCACATTAGCGCAGTATTCTAGAGTCACGTATGTGATGAGTTAGGCTCTGCGCAGTAGCGAGAGTCTTGTTATTATATATGCCATTCTGATCCAGTGCGCCTCATAACTGTTTCGTGGTTTTTGAGCCAGCCCTTGTTGGACTCAAGTATTCGACATACATTACTTCGCGCCGAAAGTTGTTCTTTTTAGAAAAAAGTAAAAAACGTGGTCCAAGTTTTCCATGTAGCTGTGCCTCGTATTATATTGTGAAGAGTGCCTTAATTATAACTGTGCTTCTAAACTTAGTGCTAAATTACTCAGAGTTTTAAAAGGCTTAATTTAAATTATGAGTCTAATTAAGTTCTCTAAAGTTGAATCAGTTTAAAAGTGATAAGGTTACTTGTATTTTGCGTGTTTCAAATGTGTGAAGTAGTGTTAAAGAAGAAGTATTTTGCAAGTGTATGAAATGAAATTTAAAAAGTCTAATTCTTTTAAAAAAGACTTCCCTATTAAACCCCTTTAAAGGCTGAAAAACACAATAACATCCCATGCAGTTATGTGAGAGACGGAACACGTGTAATGAGTCAGTGTGTCTAGTGCTTGTCTTGCTTTCGTTGTGCCATTGAAGGTCGAGTGAGAAATTTAGCTGGGCAACTATAAAGGGGGAAAAAATAAAACTTAAAATCATGTGTTATAATTCCACCTTTAAATTGAATACTCTCGTGGTAACTAATATAAGAAAGATTT
Source organism: Thermobia domestica (assembly GCF_964235325.1). NCBI lineage: Eukaryota > Metazoa > Arthropoda > Insecta > Zygentoma > Lepismatidae > Thermobia > Thermobia domestica. The sequence goes on along the minus strand of NC_137462.1, from coordinate 253,482,334 downwards.
CTTTAATTATTTCTGTTCATTATTAAACTACGTGGCTAATTACGGAAAATTAAATTTCTAATTAGTTCAGTTTTCGTTGACTTTGAAAATAGTCAATTAAATTTTAAAATATAAACCGAGTCTAATGACGTGATGATAGTTATTGAAGGACTAAAGTAATTTAGTAAAAAATGTTTGTTAATTACCGTAATTACCGTAACTGAGATAGAGTTAAATTAATCTGGGTTTCCTTTCTTAAAGGTGTAACAGTTTCTCAAGAACTAAAGTAAAGTATAAATAGGTATTACCTGCTGTGGAAATAGTTTAATCATCTTAGAGTGCTGTTAATGGTAACGTCATTAGTTAGCTAATTAACTAATTAATTGCTGTTAAATGCATTTACTGTTATATTAGTTTTCTTGGATTTTTGGCTAGGTTTCGAATGTAAATTTGAAACAAAATAAACAAAAATTTTGATTAAAATTTCGTCGGTGAGAATAATTTTTAAAAAAATTTCTTGAATTGTATGAAATACTCGCGTGCACTGCACTGTATTGTATATTATTAAAATGGAACAGTCACTAAGACCCAAGAGGATCTGGAGAAGAGAATGGTACCTCTGCTTCTCTGTAACTATTATTTCCTGCTGAGTTATGGTAACTGTGAAGTATTGATACTAGTTAAAAGTACAGTAGTTAGTTGAATAGTATCTTAGTTGCACGATCACAGCACATATTCCTTAATTAAGAAATACAGAGAGAAATAGATAAATAGATCAGGAAGTAAATTGTTAATAAATATACGAGGCTACTTTAAAATTCACGATACCTATTTGTTATAATGAGAAAATTTAATTGACGTGGTTGTTGCTTTTGCTGTTTTTCAATTATAGAATTCAACTTAACTTTTAAATTTTGATAATTTGAAAGTGTTGTCTTACTAAATGATTTCTGCTTTGCAAAATTTACTGAAATTGTTAGAGTAAAGGTTTTTCTATTAAATTTTTGAACACCACCTTCGAAATTAAGGATCTATTAAGGATTTGATTAAAGAATTTTGAAACTTAATCATTTGTTATAATTGTTTTGAAGGCAGTCTGAATACCGAGAATTGTGACCGAGAATTGTGAGAATACCGAAAAGATAAACTACGAAACAGTTATTGTTTGGTTTCGGTGATTCATAACTTAGCCTGTAGATTATGTCTTTTCTAAGGTTACCGATTATAGTAATTGTTAATATTTTCTTGATTGAAGTGAAATTCCGGATGCACGAGAGTTGTTTAAAAGATAAGGTGTGTAGGATATTTCATTGTGGGAGTCATTTCCGAAATTTTGATTGGGAGATACGATTTTAGGTCCCAAATTAGTATTATTCTTTGAGTTTCCATTTTTTGATATCATTGTTGGTTAAACTCAGTTCAGTTGATGTTTGCAATTATATTTTTGCAAAAAACTAAGTTTGGTTAAATAGAGTTTGAAAATTTAAAAGAAATTAGTTGGAATTTAGTAAAAATTATCTGAGTTAGATCTTTTGGAGAAACAGTTTGAAGTTTTTCATAGTTCCATTAATAAAAGCACGAGTGACTTGTAACTACACAAGCTGTCAGCGGTGGATGTTTTCTATTTAAATTTGTTGTTTGAAACTTTTGTCAATCTTTATTTGTGCTGGCTTGCGTGCTAGAGATTGAATGAATGAGTGTGATTGTAGAAGTAGTTGTAGCGTAGCTGACTTGGAGAATTTATATATTGTAACAGTTGAATTTATTTCTGTGTTACCACTTCGTTTTTCAAATTGTACAGTGCGTTTCATTTACATTTTGTTTACTTATTTATTGTGTTATAAACATGGAGTTTGACAATCGATCTCATGTTCCAAATGCTACTTCTTTTAATATTGAAGATCGTATGATAGAAGTAGCTGAAGTTTCTGATTCGATTCAGTTTCTACAGGAGAATATTGTAGCGCCACCTCCATTCGAAAATTATGTTCTTTACCAATTAGGCGATGAATTGATTAGACTGAAAATAGAAAATGGGGGTAATAGTAAAGGAGCAAACAGATGTTTTGCAGGATTAGGTGCTTCCAGTGAATTACCACAAAATTCTGAACATTTCAGTCAAGTTGTCGGTTCTCATCGCTATGCGAATAGAAATTTTACAGTACAACACAACTTTATTGATAAATATCTTACTCATAGAAGCCAACAGGCGGTAAAGTTATAGCCTGGTAGGTCATTTGAAGTTGGTCATCAAGAACCGTATGTTGAAGGTCATAATTTAGGTAATCCAAATATACCAGTGGTGTTTAGTGGTTTAGGAGTAAATGATCATTGTCGCATGCCAGATCAGAATCAGCATTTAAATAAGAAGGAAATAAAATTTGAAACTTTAAATAAGGAGAGTGAAGGAAATGATAGAAAATTTATTGTTCCGCCTCCTTCCTTGTATTATAAGGGTGCTATCCCTAAGGTAAGAGACTTTAGGTCTCAAATGAAATCTAGTATTCACAATATTTGTAAAAAGGACTCTGAAACTGAAGTAAAGCAAAGAGTAATTGACCAAAAAAATTCAAGGAACTTTGAACAACCGCCTCAGTATGTGGATAGTGTGGGAGCTCAAGGGTTTGATGATATTCATAAGACGTATGGACATAATCACGAATCAGTAAGGTCTCAATATTGGGAACCTCCTAGAGCCTTTATGCCTTTAAACACATACAGTGTTCCTGAGAGATTTCCGGTAGTAACAAACTGTGGTAATAATTGGAAATCTTTTAATCCTTTAATAGATAAGTATGTTTTCAATAAGATTAGTGCTCTTATTGACACTAAACTTGGTTCTTTGAAAAAGATTGATGGTAATGACAGTTTTCAAGTATTTGAATTGATGCTTATTTTGAACGATATTGTTTTAAGTTACTACTTCTCTTTAAGAATGATTTTGTATGCAGTTTCTGTTAAAACTTCAGGGTTGTTGTATACAGAAATAATGAATGGTCTTACATTAAATAAAAACTTGGCCTGAATTAAGGATGACTTTGTTGAATAAATTTATTTCTTTAAAAGTTAGGGGATATTTCTTTAAACTTGCCTTCTAATGGAGATAATGGTTCTGCAACCTTTGTGATTGGGTCCATTAGTGATAAGAGACTTCCTCTTTGTGTTGACAGCGGAAGTTCTGTAAATTTTACATCGTCGACTCCAATTAATCAAATTAGGCATCTGATTAAGAGGCAACGATTGATTCCGTCGATGAAAATTATTCTATGATGTGTTCTAGAGTGACAGAACCTAGAGAAATCACTGTTGACTTGAACTTAGGTGGATTGAGATTTGAAGTGGACTTCGTGGTGATAGCTTCATTACACTGTGATGCTATCTTGGGTACTCCGTTTTTGCGTTCAACTGGTGCCATGCTTGAAGTACTTGGAAATAAACTTTATTTTCGAAACCAAAGAAGATACGTTCCTCTGAGATCGATGGAGACTTTAAAAATTTCTTTGAAGTAGATAGCATCCATGGTTCGAGCTGTTTGAAGGATGAGGGTCTGAAGCCTGTTTGCATTTATCTACATGGCTTTCATCGTCGAAAAAACTTCATTACTCCAGGTCACAGTGGTGTCTGATTCTAGGGAGATCGGAATTCAGTGTGAACCAGATCAACTACCTGGAACCTGAAGATACATTAGTTAATACTATTCCAACATCAGTTTCTGGTCTTGTGGATCAACTGGGAAGTGTCAATGGACTTCGTGACCATAGTAGAAATAACCAAATATCTAAGATCGTCTTAGCAACTGGTGAAGTGTACACCGATAAGGATGGAGTGTTAGAACTAGAAGATTCAGGTGAAACCAAAAATATTAACGGGTGGACTGAATCCTTTGAAGAAGAATTTAGCGAAAGATTTAAGAAGTTAAAACAACAACTTGGACTGTAATCTTCGAGTGATATAATAGTTTGTGAGAAAACACCACTTGAAGAAACTGAGACTAACTTGGATAGAAAAGGACGTCATTAACCTGAGGATGAATACCCTACCGGTAGTCCTTCGGAAGATGACAGTGGCTATTGGATTGATCCTGATATAGAGTCATTTGTGCGATCTCTCAAACAAGATTATCCTGATGTTGTGAGTGAGAAGGTGGGCTGCGTCAAAGGTTTTAAATGTAAATTGTACCTTCGAGAACAAAAATATTTACTAGAAAAACCTTTTCCCAAACCCAGAGAAAAGAGATTTTTGAGAATGTTATAAAAGAATTAGTAGAACAAGACGTGTTAGTTGAAAGTCATCATTCAAACTTTGGCAGCACATGTTTCATTGTGAAAAACCGAGATGGTTCATACCGATTAGTTGCTAACTTTGTGAAATTAAATAGTATGTTGTCAGATTATGTTTTTACGACACCTCACATGGAGGAATGTTTAAGTAACTTATCTGGATGCCCGTATATATCATTGTGTGATATAAAGAAAGCTTATTTTCAGCACGAGCTTGATGAAGCGACTCCAGATTTAACTACTATAATGACTCCGATTGGTACCTTCGAGTACAAGAAGCTTCCAGCTGGAATTAAGGTTGCAAGTAGTGTTTTATCTAAATGTATTAAAGATGTACTTGGTGACCTTGAACCATATGGTGTTCACGTATACTTTGATGACATTTTAGTCGCAAATACAGATTAGAATGGTCTTAAATAGGTTTAGAGAATATGGTCTGGCTATATCTCCCAAGAAGAGTTTTTTCTTTAAAAAGAGTATTAAATATTTAGGTTTTATAGTCGATGGGGATAATATCACCATGGATCCTAAACGCGTTGAGTCTATTATTAATCTCCCACCACGTAAGAGAAGAAAGACCGGGCTGCGATTCTGTGGAGTAGTTAATTTTTTTTCAAGCTTTATACCAGGATTTCAAGAAATTATTGACCCATATCTGAATTAAGATCTGTTAAGAAGACGTTTGAGTGGGGGAAGCCCAAAATAACGCATTTTTAAAAAAAGAATTTTCTCGGAAGAGCTTATTCTAAAAACACCTGGTTTTGAAAGAGGTTCGTAGTTCACGTCGATCTGTCCTCGCGAGGCTTAGGAAGCAAAATTTCACAGAGAAATGACAATGGAGACTTAATTCCTGTAGGTTTCTTTTTGAAGAAACTAACTGAGGCCGACCGGCATAGATCAATCTACGAGATTGAATTTTTAAGCCTAGTTAAAACCATAGTAAGATTCAAACAATTTTTGTTTAATGAATTTATATTGTATACTGATAACAAGGCCTTAAGCTGGATAATTAATAACTCTAAAAGACTATTAAAGTACGGTTCACTTATAGAACAACTTTCCCAGTTCTCGTTTAAAATCCACCATCTAAAAACTAATGAGAATAAATTAGCAGACTTCCTATCTAGGCAGTACGATGTGTTTCATTTTGACCATAGTGTTAAAGTCAAAGAAAATGATAAAACCTATTTAGTTTTGACAAATCTTTGGAAATTACCTTTTCTAAGTGAACCATTGATTGAATTACAACGTAAAGATCATGAACTAAATGAGTTAATTATTAAGATAGAATGTGGTGAGAACATTAATGACTATCAGATCAAACTTGGGTTTTTGTTAAAAAAAGACTAGAGCAAAGAACAATGAGTGGAAAATCGTTTTTCAAAAAGATCTTAGAAGAAGTCTGGTCGAATACTATCATTTAGAATATCTTACAGGTGGTCATTCAGGCATATATAAAACCTTACGTAAAATTATGAAGCGATTTTTATTTAATGGTTTAATAGAGTACGTAAAAGATTTTGTTAGGTCTTGTCCAGAATGCCCCTTAAATACTAAAAAATATGGCAGACTAGGGTCTCATCTGAATCAAAGGATAAATTGAAAGGATACGGAGAATTGTGACAAGAGCACTGAGTTTATCCTATAAGCAGAAGTTGCTTATAGTTAAAACATATAAGATGTACGGCCTTGTATAATAAAACCTGCCCCTCCTCCCCTTCTATCTGAAAAGCCCTATATTGTTATTCACATATTCTCATATGAGATCCAAAGACAAAGTCAATCGTCTTTAAGCAGTTGTACTTTTATTTTACGTGTAGGTATTAAAATGTGCTACACATGCTTGCAAGAGGCTGGGTGTTTTTTTGTTAATACTGAACTTAGGTACCTAATACTGGGACTTATTTAAAATGAGTTGATATAAAGGGCTCCGTTAAAATAGAAATGCAACTGTCAATTTGCGAAGCTACCGTGAAATTTAGGATGTTTCGTGTTCATTTGGAGCTAAGTGTCTTTTTCAGCAGCGAGATTGTATGAGACTTATCTCGTCCCGAAGGCGAGAACACTCACCACTTTTTTGCAAGGGATAATTACAAATATAAGTTCCCGTAACATTTAGCTGTTTCGACAGATATGTGCCAATCTTTACCATAATAGGAACTGATATATCCTCAATAAAAATGTGACAAACAACAACAAACTCGAATTGTGGGAAACGACACACCGTTGTTTCAGAGTAGCTTTCGAAAGAAGACTTTATATAAATTTCCTTCTTTGTAAATTCAAAAGGTTTCCTTACTCTATGATGTTTATGTAAAAAAAGATGTCACGGAATTTGTTACTAAAACAACAAATACAAATACCAACCTCAAACACCACTCATGAAAATCTAGTGTGGTCTGCCAATAGAAAGTGTAAGTGTAAAATGGCTTTAGTAAAGCCTAAAGCTTCAATCTCAACCGTGGAATAGTTGAGCTTGGGTGGATTCAAAGATTTCGAAAAATAGGCTATCCTTGGTGTTCCTTATTATCTTCCTTAATTTGCGCGACGTATCCACCGATTCCGTCTCGACAGGCATCCGAGTAGACTAGCATCCTGAGTCGGATCAAAGTGTGCGAGGAATGAAGCAGATATCAGACAAGACTTCAAAGTATCCCATGCCATTTTTTCTGTTTCTCCAAAGTCGAATTTGACGTTCTTTTGCGATCTTAGAAAACCCTTGAACAAAAGCTCGGTAAAATGTACAAAGTCCGATAAAACTACGTACTTCTATGACTGTAGTGGGGTATAGTATGTATCCTCAATTTTGGCGGGGTCCGCACGAACTCTTCATCCACCGACGATGTGACCAAGCACCGAGGCTTCTTCATAACCAAAATAGCATTTCTTGTGGTTGAGTTTTAGGTTAGCGTCCCGGAGCCGAGATAGAATAATTGTCGTCGTCTCTATTAGAGCTGCAAAGGAAGGGCCAGGGCAAACCAAATCATGTAAATAACATATTACATACTTCCATATGATGTCACCAAAGATAACATTCATCATGTTTTGAAAAAGGGCCGGGGTTGTGGTTAGGCCTAATGGTAATCATAATTATTATTATTTTCCCCAGCTGCAGATGAATGCAGTCTTCTCTACATCGCACGGGCGGATGAGCACCTGATAATACTCATTTTGTAAATCTAACGTATTTATGAATTTGGTACCATTTAAGAAACATAATACCTCATCTGTACGCGGCACTGGCACATAATTGGGCCTTAATACTTTATTAAAACACCTATAATCAATACAAATCCTTGGAGAGCCATCTTTTTAAAGTACTAGCACAATTGGTACCGAATAGCGGCTCCTGCTTTCCCGCATAATATTTCTGTCTAACATTTTTCGGATCTCTTCCGCGACTATTTCTCTGTTTTGGTGTCTCTCTATACGGAGGATGAGAGACAGGAATATCTGTCATGACCTCCAAGGGGCACATAAACTTATCGGTAACCACAGTGAGACAAGATTTGTCCGAGGCTACATCATCCCTAAATTTCATCAGTAAGTCCAGTAACTGGTTTATTTCTTCTGGGTTTAAAGTTGGACCAATATCTAAAGCTTGAGCTAATTCTTCTTTTGTTTTTGGAACTTTTTGAGGTTGTCCAGAGACTTCTTCATAGTCTGTTTCAACTTTGTTAGTAAGGCGTATGATCTGATTAACAGGCTGCACGTCTTCTTCTGTCTCGTCAATTAATAATTTCCCTAAACAAAGGTTTCTAGACAAAGTTCTAGTTCGATCAGAACTATTAAAAATAGTCAGATAAATATTTCCATTATAAGAAAAAACTGATCCCCTCGGGATCATGCAAGAGTGCCAATACCGAATTCCTTTGGATAGTGTGAATTCCCAAATATAAACTTTCCCGATTGTAACTGCAATTTCTATGTCATACGAAGCCTTGGGCGGCATGCGGTAACTTGCTGAAAGGTGCACTTTATATTTAGTGTCCGGATAGAGATAAAACATTTCTTCATCTAACCCCAAAGGGTTTGATATGACCTCTTTTCTAATAAGATCTTGAGCAAACCTCTCTAGGTCCGAGAGAGTTGCTGGGTAATTTATACTTCCTTGCGTTATCAAAGGTTTTCCAAATGTTTCTGACTGTTCCCTTTTTAATTGGTCCCCTTCAGGCTTATAAGGCGCCTGTGAGGCAAGGGATGGCTTTACAGGGTGTTGGTTATTTTTGCTATGTTTCGTTGCATGGAACGCTTTCTTTTTCATTCTTTGAATAGTCTTTGTACTAGAACTTTCTGTAGGAGTAGCTACCAAAGTCCCACTAGGGCCAGGTTGAGGGGCAAGGTTGGACAGATTCTTTTTCCCTTTTCCAAAGCCAAGCGAATTGATAGGTTTCAGCTAAAGAGCACTAAGGTAACTAAGATACCTTGCTTTTCTTAGTTTGTTTACGCCTTGCCTTTTTACGCCCATTAACTTTTCCATCCGTTCTATTCGTAGGCCGTGGGGGAAATTTTGTAATTTCCCTGGAAAGCACGAATACTCGAAATGTGATTTCTTTAGCAGAGTGATTTTGTTTCTTATTAGCTACAGTAGCAACGGGATTTAGGGGATTACCTGTGGCCAACTTTGGAGACGGATCCTTACTCCTTGGTGGGAGGTTCCGTTTATTATAAGTTTTTTTTCTACGAGGAGGGTTAAGGAGGATCGGTTATATAGCGTTATCGTCCTGTGCTAATTGGAAGATGTTAAGCGACCCTTTTTCTAACTTAACTACAGACGGTGGGTATCGTTCAACATGTGTTAGATCTAAAAAATGAATTAATCCTGGACGTTGCCCATTGGTACCTTTTGGGATTGCGAACCATAGGTCTTCCACATGATTCCCGTCTTTATCTGCTAGCTACAAGTATTTGGAATGAATTGTTGTGAAATACGTGTGCAAACGATCTACCCCTAAAATGACATCATAGACGCAAAACTGTGGCTCAACTATAGCTAGTCTAGAAACCTTCGCCTAGTTGTCTTCAAGTGATCCTCGAAACAACACGCTATTCTCACCACAAGAATGTAATCTGCGGGGTGGGAACCTACCCCGCGAAGTTTTACCTCTACTTACCCACTTCAACCTCTCAGTTAGTTGGAATCTTGGGGGTAATAGGATTTTCGAAGCCAGAGAGATTTCTGTCCCTGTGTCAATGAGCGCTTAGGCCCAGCGGTCCCCTACTTTTATCTTGACTGTACTGAGCTGGGCTCGCCCATGGCCAAAGCCATAGGTATTTTGGTGAGTGCTCCTATAAATTTTATAGCCCGGCTCTGCTACTACTTCGTCTGACTAACAAGAACTAACCTGTACAAATCCAGGTCGGGCAGTTTCTTTAAGGCTTGACCAGTCCATTTTCCCATCTTATATCATAACTAATCCTCTGATTAACTAACCTTTGTGGTGTAATATTTAGTAAGATATCGGATGCACTACTCGAGGTTATCACAATCATCCACTTCAAGCATCAACTTATTTAGGACGTCTGGTAACAAACTCATTCTAAGCTTAGTCATCAGTTCACTTTAATTAATCCAACCTCGTAAGAATTTCAGATTCTTCATCAGCTTATAAATAAATGGTAAAATACTTTCATTGGGTTGTTGTTTCCTTATATCGACGTCATATTTTAATCTTGCGGTGTACTCAATACTAGGAAATGCATTTTGAAGTTTTGCCTTCAACTCGTTATAGCTTAAGGGTGGAAGGTTTGCTATGTCTACTGAATAGAATTAGAATGCTTCTCCTTTCAAACAACAAGGGAGATAATTCACTATCCCTGGGTTCGATCATTCGTATATGCCAGCCACTGATTCATATTCTTGTAGGATAGTTTCCACGCACTCATGTCTGAGAAGGACGGAATTTCAACATTTCTATAGATCTTAAATGCTTGTGGTTTAGCACTAATAGCATCATTTTTGAATGTCACCCTCGGGAGGAGGGTTGCGAACTTGGCCTGTTTCAACTGTATCTGTAAATCTAGGTTTCTCAAAACTATATGGTATGCATGGGTCGGTAGCCGGACTAGTTTTCATTTCTTGCTCCGATTTTATAATTATACAAGGCTTATCCTCAGGATCTTATTTTAAAAAGGACTAAAAATTTGATTTTTGGTTGCCAAAATTCTTATCCGTAGAAAAGGGCTCATCTTTCATGTCTAAGGACCGGTCTAAAGAAGCTGAGATGTTGAAATGTTCAGAAACTGACCTATAGTCGGTATCATTTGCGCTATTACTTGCTAACCTTGAGGTTTATTTTGGACTAAATTCTGATGTATAAGATCTGTCTTGCTCGCTAAGTACTGATTTTTCTGTGTTCTCTCCTCCGCTAAACTCTAATTTCTCGACCGGAGTCGTGGGTGAAACTATGCTGCTGGGTGGCGAAACAAATACTATCTGTAAGAGATTTAACATTTGCTCTTGTTGGTATTTTTTCATTTCCTTGGTCGCAGGTGATTCACTAGTCTCATTATAGGAACTAAGTTTAGAACTAGCACTAGCTGAAGTTTGTAATCCAATATTATTAACACTGTTAGTTTGATTATTAGATTCACTTTGGGTTGGAGGAATTGAGGGATCGTCCCTATATTCTACCTCATGTAAACAAATTACTGACGCACCAATTTCCGCGTAATGAAATATTCTACCAATATTCTCGTTTATTCTACTCTCAGACCAGGAATCCTTTTCTTCTTTTTCTTTTTCCTCAATTCGCTTCTGGTGGTGGGAGTAAACTGAGGATAAACATCATCACTTTTCTTCTCGTCGTCTAACATCCTCTCAACTGGAGCAGGGGCGACAAGATCATTTCTCTGATCGGCGTCCTTCGTGGGACCGTCTTGGTTCACTGCTCGGGGAGTAGAAACCGTAGGAGGATCCCAATGGTCATATCGGAGTTCTTCTTCGGAGTTCCAAGAAGGTTTTGACTCTTCCTCCAGGGATGACACAGGGGGAGACTCTGGGTTGTCTTCTTGAAATTTTGCTATTTCTTCGTTTTGTAACTGCTGCAGTTCGAATCCTAACCTGTTGAGTTTTTTTTATTTGTGTGTATTCATTTAATTGACATATTTCTATCTTGCTAGTTGGATACAGTGCAGTGTTAAAAATGTGCAGTGTGGAACCACGCGGCAAGAAGAATTTACCATAATTGCAATCAAAACAGTTCATACACATCAAAGACAATTAATTACCAGTTTAATCAGTACATTAATGCAAGTAGTTCATTGATTTGTATATATGTAAATTCAGCAGTTACTGTAAGTACCAAAAACATAATTATTTGTATCATAGCAATGTATGTTGTATAAAGACTTGTTTACAACAAAGCAATAATACATGTAGTCATTGTAGTGTGAATCATATTTTATATCTGCAATAAATTCATAGTATAAAAATAACAAGGCCAAATCTTAGAATCAGCGATAATAATACAGTCCACAAGGTGTTATAGCAATACTTTAAATCACATACATAAAAAGTTTGCTTCTCCGTTTCCAGATTTGGCATTTATATAAAAGCAACAATAAAGCATGCATTATTAAAAAAAGTGACACTTACAGCTCAGATTCAGTGGTAAGTGTGAATAGTGTGACAATGACAACAATAAACTAATATAAATTTAATTTTGCATAACAAAAGAACAAGTTCCAGTGACAATAAAAGCATGTAGTAATTTGTGAAAGTAACAAGAGGGAAGTGAGTACTTCGAGTTTTACTTTTGTTACAGTGTTTCCAAACGCACATATTTTGCATAATCAATAAAATTAATTGTCTTACACAATGTAAAAATGGAAATTGAGAAACTTATCAAACAGAAAGGTAACATTAAAGAACAGCTTACACTTATGGAAAAGTTCGTTAGTACATTTAACGAAACACAAAATATAGGCGAAATTACAACGAGGCTTGAACATTTAACAGAATTGTGGACAAGGTTTGTCGACATTCAGACTACACTCGAGTTAGAAGATGAAGGTAGTATTCAAGAAACTGAACGCGAAGAAATTGAAGATTGGTATTATAGTTTAAAGGCAAGTATGCAGCAATTAGTAAATGAACGATCAAATAAACGGACATTCAAAGAAAATAGTACACACACTAATCAGAATCATTCGGAGGGGAATAGCGCAGATAATCTAAAACTGCCAACTATTTCATTACCTACCTTTGACGGAAAATACGAGGGTTTGTTAGCATTTTCAGAAAACTAAATTATTGGTTCATAATAATTCTAAATTGCAACCTGTTCAAAAACTTCAATACTTATCGGCACTTAAGGCAGAAGCATTTGAATTAATAAGAAATCTTCCAGTTTCGCAAGAGAACTATGACGTAAAAGGAAGTTATTATAGGAAAGATATGAAAGTAAAGGTATGATTGCAGGAACTCACATAAGGGAAATCTTACACATTCAGGCAATACACAAGGAAAATGCAAGGGAATTACGTCAGTTCATAAACACATTTTCCAGCAATTTTCATGCACTGAAAGCATTTAACTTACAAGTACCACTACAAGAGGCATTATTGAGTCAATTGCTAGTATAAAGATTAGATTTTCAAACACGTAGAGAATGGGAATTAAAACCAAATAATCAATCTTTCCAGCCATTAGCAGAGTTACTTTCTGTTCTAGAACATAAATATCAGGCGATAGAAAATATGAAATCCAAAGGTAATGAGTCACACCAAGATGAAATAAAATCAAAGGGTAACAGTCGACCCAAAAAGACACAATCTTATTTATCGACAAACATCACACAATGCGTCTTCTGTAAGGAAATGCATAAAATATTTCAGTGTCCGTCATTCATAAAGGCTACGTTGACAGAAAAACAGAACTGTGTTAAGAAAATAACCTGTGTTTCAATTGTCTACATCCCTCTCACAGTTCACGTGAATGTCGGGCTAGTACGTGTAAAAAAATTTGGAAAGAAACATAACACTTTCTTACATACAGACATTCATTTCAATCAAGGTTCTCTAAGTAATACCACCAGTGATAAAGAACAAGTAGGTGACGAGACATCAAAGACCACCAATTCAAATTCAAGTGTTAATGCCAGTTCGAATCAAATTGAGAGTCAAGGTTCATATTACAGTGCAAGGGTTAAATATAAAACTCAAGTGTTATTAGCTACAGCGTTAGAGAACGTTCGGGACAATATTGGTCGAGTGCATACATGTAAAGCGTTACTAGACGGTGGGTCACAGTCAAACTTCATCTCGGAAAATATGGTATAAATGTGTAAATTACGTAAAGAGAAGGTACATATCTCACTACAAGGAATAAACGGCACGGGGTCTGAAATAACGCATATTACCTCTTTAGACGTTGAATCCAGAGTAAGTCAATATAAGGTAATAATGACATGTGCAGTATTGCCACGCATTACAGGTGATCTACCTTCATTACAATTTTCAACTCAAGAGTGGAACATACCCAATACTATAAGACATGCTGATCCAACATTCAATATCCCAAATAAAATAGATCTCCTAATTAGTGCAGAATTATTTTTAAATCTTCTGCGTCCAGAACGAGTTGTCCTTCATCACAATTCTCTCCCCACTCTGCAGAATACAGAATTAGGATGGATCTTGTCAGGACCAATACATCATTCATCATCTGAGTCATCCAGTCTCATCCAGTCTCATCACATGTTTCTCACGCACCTCTGACAGTTTAGATGAGCAATTACATTAATTTTGGCAGCTAGAAGAACAATACTTTGGAATACAAATATAAGAACAAAAGCTAAGAATGATTTCGAGAAGGACTTTTACAAATTAATGAAAAAAACGTATACAGAAAGACATTGAAAAATATTAGAAAAAGACTATGTATTACCTTAGAATGTGATCCGAAGAAGGTAGAGAAATTAATAGTATAACCGAACTTTGATTACAGAACTATATTTACTGAAGAGTTTTGTACTATATATACGAAGAAAGAGAAATTAACATTCAATAAAAACATATATTTTGAAATGAGTGTATTAGAGTTATCAAAACTATTAATGTACGATTTCCATTAACACTACGAAACATAAATATGGAATCCATATAGATTTATGTTACATGAAACTGAGTTTTATATATGAGATAGAAAGTGATTACTTCTACAAAGACTTAAAAGAAATGGTTGATACATTTGATACAAGCGAATACGAACAGAACAATACATATTTAATACCACTAATAAACAAAAAAGTATTAAGCAAAATGGAAGATGAAAACATAATTAAAATAATGGCTGAATTTATTGAACTACGATCTAAGATTATGCGTTTAGAATAGAAAATAAAGAAAAGAAAAAGAATAACGAAAGGTGTTAGCAAAACAGTTAAAATTTGATTATTACAAGAAAACCATATTCCATAAGATAAGAACATATAAAGATATAAACCTTATTCGCAATCACAAGCATGATGCATATACTATAGGTGTTAATAAGTTAGCGTTAGATCCGAGTGATGGTAAAAGATATATACTAGAGGATGGTGTAAATACATTAGCTTGGTACATTATGGGATAGAAGAGATGTAGAGTAGTTGTAGTATTAGATATACGATTAGTTATATTTCTTAGATATAAGGTTTCATAAATATTACAAAGCCTATCCAAACTTAGAGAAAAATGGAAAAGTTATGAGTTGTCAACGATGACTTTTTTTTATTGAACGAATTCCCAGATACAGCATAGCTTTGCCATTTTACACAGGGACATGCTGACAAAATAAAAAAAAAACAAGATAACAATAACAACAACATAAAAAAAGAGTGTAAGAGTAAAACTATTCCGTCAAAGCTCGTTTAATTGCTCTTTCAAACACTGGGTAGCTCGAAAAAATGTCCACATCAGTTGTTACTAGATTATAACAGTTTGGTATTCTATAAAAAAGAGACCTCTGTATAACAGCGAACCTAGGACGGGCAAGATGGAATAGGTGGATATTCCGGGTGATGCGAGAAGGGACACGTAAGAATAGTTCCTGAAGTAATATTTCCGATCTTAAGTTTCCATTAACTATTTTATGTAGATATTTCAGGTCAGAGATAGTTCTGCGTACTACAGGAGTCTGAATATTAAGATGTCGCAAGAGTTCCTTCTTAGATAATACTCGAAGTGCAGGAACACGAAAACGGACTATAGCGATGAAGAAATTGAGAACACAATCAAGTCTGGAGAGATATGTAGGTGCTGCCATGGTCCATATGGGAGAGCAATATTCGATCTTGGGCGCTATTAAAGCCTTATAAAAAGTTGCTAATGAAGAAACAGTGCGTAGTTCGGTGAATCGATAAAGAAGTCCCAACATGCGCAATGAATTCTTTAGTATTGAGGAGATATGGTCAGAGAATGTGAGTTTTGAATCAAAGATGACACCAAGATCATTATGACTAGCAGAATGTGTGATAGGGGAATCGTTGATATGGTATGTGGAGGGAACAGGAGACTTTTTCAAAGTAATAGTAATACTGTCACATTTTTTACTGTTGAGTTTCAAGTGCCACACTTCACACCAGCCTGTAAGGTAATTTTATTCTTCCTGTAGAGCAGTTGTGTCATGGAAACACGATATTTCTCTGTATAATTTACAATCTTTAGCAAAAAGCAGAAGGCCACTAGGTTGAGCTGATAAGTGCGTGTAGAGATCATCCATATACAGGACAAACAGCAGAGGCCCAAGTACACTCCCCTGAGGCACCCCTGAGATCACGGGTTGGGGGTTAGAAGTCGCCCCTGAAAGAACAACTTTCTTTTTACGGTCCTTCAAGTAGCTTGTGATTAGAGAGAGAAATTTGCCATGTACATTAAATCTATTGGAGAGTTTATGAAGAAGATGAATGTGACTGACAGAATCAAAGGCCTTCGAGAGATCAAAGTAGATAACATCTAATTGAGTATTGTTATTCATACATTTGACTGCACAGGAAAGAAGAGTACTTAAGTTTGAGAGACTTGAGCTCTTCGATAGAAAGCCGTGCTGAGAACTATCCCAGACAGCATGCCTGCTTGCCGCAAGCTTGCCTGTCGCTTTTATTTGATTTTATTTCGCTCTCGCTTATACACAAAAGCTTATTTTTGTTTAGCGCAAGCTATAGTACAGACAACCCAAGCTTCGCTTGCGAGACGTTTTTCTTGAATTGAAGTAAAAAGCCAGCGCGCGTTCGATTTTCATTTGTTCTCAAACACCACGTGACGTTAACCTCTTAATGTTTGGCGCCTTGCTTGGTAGTGTTCGCGTTGTTAGCGTCTTTTTTGTATTCACGTTGATTAAAAGGAAAATAGTAGTCGTTCATTTTATATTTGTTAATCGCAATTTGGCACCTTCAGTATTGGAAGATAAATTATTAAGAAGGAGGAGTTGCAAATAGAAGGAGGTAAGTCAGAATTTTTCCTTAGTAAAATATGAACTTCCTCATTTTATGCTTGCCATTTTATGTTGTCTGAATTTCAATTGCCGGTGTATGTTACTGTCGTACATCAGTACAATAATATAAATGCAACATAAATATATCTATATTTAATGGCAAATATATATATATCTATGTATAGTGCACTAGATGCACCACACAAATAATATTCATTCTTTGATATATATGAATTTATACAAATGCAAACTCACACTTTAATTAAAATTTGTTTGTTCAAATGCTTTATTTACCTTAACTATGAGTGTGTACACATGGCAAGGAAGGATTGATTCAATTGGAAGTATACTTATCTCCAAAGTCTGGGCTATATTTTTGGTTCAACGAATCAGTGTTAATAAAATTTATCGTACATATTAAGAATAATGGGGTCTACAGTAATCTTCTAAATATAACATGACTTGTATTTATGGCTTACAATTTGCTTGTTAAAAATAAATAAATCCCTGAGACATTCTGCAAAATGTCTGGCATTTTCCTGTACATGCCCAATTATTTGCGTACAGATTGATAAGATGCGTGGAAGCTCATGTACCAGAAAAAGTATTGTTCTGCGAAGAACACACACTAAGCTGTGAGAAATGGCCAGTGCAAGCAAACATTGCATCATTTCACGTCAGGACATAGCATAACTGGTGGGCCCGCATGGGAGTATCCATAAGGAGAGGCGCGTTAGGAACATGGGTGCGCGTAAATGGATTAAATTTCGATACACCCGTGGATCACTTTATACGTTCATCTTAACGCATAGCAACAAGTGGAACTGGGTTTGAAGTATTTTGTAACAATGTGTCATTGCATACGACACATACTGTGCAAATGTGTTAACACGTGCGAAAATCTCTTGCCTACATTCACACTTTATGGGTGCATACTGGAATGCATCAAATTCAACTTTTAGCACATAATCATATCTTACAGCCTTAGCAAGTATTTGTGACTCGCGGAAACTGGGTGCTATCCTATTGTACATAGTCATAAATTTGTGGAAGAAATATGTTTTAATTTGAAGAGAGCATTTCTTTAGTAATCGGAAAAAGGAAGTACCTTATCCTTGGCCAATATTTCATCTGAAAACATTACTGAAATGTCCACTTGTGTTGGTTAATTACAAAGTACAGGAGGGACTCTCTGGAAAGCGCTATACTTCCGTCACCTGACTCATAAAATGGAATCCTCCAAAAGAGATTTGTTAAATGGTTGTTAATATTTCGTGAAGGTAATAGTGCGTCCTTAAAGCAGAATAGTACGTGAATGGGTGACGGGTAGTGAAATTCCCCCTTCAGAAAGTCTTGTTATGGAAGTAATGTTATTTCATCAATGTAATGGCAGAGCGATTTGAAAAGTGACCATAAAGTATGGTAGTATGTGAATGGTTGAGGAAGTGATGTAACTTCCCTGTTATAAATGACTGTAAAATATTAAGAAAGCGTTTTCTTGTAAGAGCAGGAAACAATATACCGGTATGTATATTTTAAAAAATCCTTACGCAATAGGATACTACGGGAAACTACACTATCCTCTTTTATGGATGTGCACGTATGTTTGGCATAGGTCGGCTTTCGGGGATCTAATTTTTTTTGGTAGAACTTATTACTATTTTCTTAAACATGCCTAATTTTTGTTAAGTTAGTTTAGCTTTCGCCAAAAATACTACTAAATCAAATGTTTTATACAATATTGCCGAGCGAACGAAGGCTTGTTAGAGGCCCGTAGGACACGTTGTTTTTGTCCATTATAACTAATTGCGTATACTTACCTGCAATATAAATTTATTTACGTTGTGTGCTAAGTTCGCAATCAAAGAGAAATGCTAGGCCCTTATGCTTCAGAAGTACTACTTTCAGTAAGGTATTTCTGAGGAAATACTGACTGTACAGGCAAGGGTGTCCATGTTCTGGTTTCCAAGGGGGGGGGCGGAGGGGCAAGTATAACCAACGTTTCAAATATAGTTTCAAATTTTGCCGTAACTAATGTAAAAATTCTATTGGGTTTTCGATATTAACAAGTACAATTTCCTCTAAGAGGGGGCGAGCGCCCCACCTTGCCCCCCTGATGGGCGCCCTTGTGTACAGGTAAAGTACTTACTTTTCTTTTGATCACTACTGCCTTAATAATGACAGAGGGCCATTATGCGACATGGGTTTCCAACTCTGTCTGTGTTATCCTATGTGATTTCATGTTTGATTAGCGGAAATTTTATTGATGTATTTCTCAAGAAATATCGAACTCATAGGTTCAGTGTCCAGATATTTGGGTTGCTTATGAAGTGAGCTTTCCAAATTGTATTACATATTTTGTTCCGTAAATTTTACAAATTCATGCACCCATAAATGTGAATGCAGCAACACTTGTGGTAGGTGGTTATTACAACCTAGCATTGCATTCAATTTTTGTCTGGGCAAGGTTTGTATAAGGCAGGCGCGTTGGCAAAGGTGAGTATCCCTATAACCGAAAAATTGTTTGTTTCAACATTCAATACTAGTAGATCCACAGATCAGGGACGTTATGCAGAGTCGTTTTGGCGTCTGATTAGCGTTATACTAAAGGCCTGACTGCTGCAGGAAATATATGTTGGTCGAACTCTTTAGTATGGCACTAATCTCGCGTCAGAACGACTCTGCATAAGGCTTCAGGTGTCTCACGTGAATTAAAATGTAAGCGTCGTTGCCATTGTCTGTCCATGTAAATGCTTCCCGACATCTATCACCGTCTTCATTTTCTGGTCTTCCATTATCTCATTGAGCCAATTCTTTCGTTAGTATAAAGAACAAATGCTAAACCTTCGAATTTGCAATGCTGTTTTCATTTAATCAAACGTCATTGATTAGAATCAATCGTCTATATGTTACATAAATTTATACGAAAACTTATCGTATATTTAATTTATAAAAACAAAAAAGAAGTTTTAGGTAACCTGACACTACGTATTGGCGACCGAGAATATTTCGGTGCCCTGTTGAACTTCTTTCAATGTGGTTTCAACAGTCAAATAATGCTGTACGAACTGTTATTTCATACTTCAGAAACATTATCGCTTGAGTGCTATTTTTAAAAGTTTGTCTTATGCCTATGCTCCAAGACTAAATGAAACTCTGGTGATAACACTTTTCGCTAGCACGTGAGCCTAGGTATACGGGATTCCGGGTTCCATTCCCCGCAGTAGAGCCTTAAAAATTAGAACGATTATGGTTGTTTGGATTCCACTTTAAACTATAGATCTCTGTCCTATTGCTGATGAAAAGGAACGCTCAACTTCAATAACCAAACGGCGATTGTAATGAAGGGAATAGAGGATTAAGAAATGAGAATAATGTGTGAGCATAGGAAATTACTGAAAATGCAAGTAGATCATGATTCTTCAGCGTGATTGTTCATTACACGAGACCCGCGTGACGAGAGTTATGATTGGACCAGGGACCTCACGCACCACAGATGAACGCTCTACCACTGAGCTATAGTGTCTCCCGGAATATTTAAGTTTATTCGGACTATGCATTTCTTTTATGTTTGCTGCTCTTGCCATTATTGAACAAAAACTTCACAGCTGTTATAGTTTTTACCTCTTCAGTGATCATAATTCAGCATAGGAATAGCTTTCATTACAAAATATTCAAGTTATGTCCACCTTTGTTAATGATTATCACCAGCATAATAAAAGATGTATACCTTGTTCAAAAAGGGTGAGCTGATTCTTTGTGGTTGTTTTGAACTGAAAATTCTCCTATGTGTTAACACGTGACGTACAGTTCAACTTCGGGCTTCTTCAGACACAGTGATTCCAACTCGGAGCGAACCTTCTTATTTGACAAAAAGTTGTGCAGATGTGTTTTTCTTCTTTTAAGTGTAATGAGTAGGGACGGAATTAGATGACCTAAAATATATAGATATATGACATAAAAAATATGGAAAAATGACCTAAAAATTGTGAAAAATGACTATTAAATTTGTAAAAGAAAACGCCAAATATACCAAACGATGGGCATCATGTCTACGATTTTTTTAAAAAATGAAGTTTCTCCCGTTCAAATACATAAGTTTGATTTTAAATGAAACGCGATCCTCTTTGTGGTCTTTACTAAAGTTTATTTTTAACTATTCAGCCGTTTTTTTATGTTACGGTTACGAGCGGGCAATGTGTTCCTTCGTTTCTGAAAATTCCCGCGTGGATTTTCTCAGGGTTCTGCCATTTCTTTCATTTAAGCATATCACCCATCCATACACCTAGCAAGTGAACGTCCCGGGACGCGAAAAAATCAATAAGAAATAGGGGAACGCTGATCACTCCTGCTGAGGTGGTGTATGCCATACCCCCTACTTCGAGCACTGACGACGAGCAAAGTAATATATAGTATAGAATAAAATTTTAAAACAGTTGAGCGTGTTATAACTTTGTTCTTTTTTAATTTTGCAGGTGAAGATGTTGGCTACAATTGGAGGGCTTGATGTGAAATCTCTTGTAATCAACATTTTGAGAAGACTGATTGCTGACTCTTTTGCGATGCAATTTTCCTTTTCTGGGAGAGTATCTTCCAGGAATACTGTTAAAAGGTTCTTCTCTTGTACAATTCTGTGCAAGACAATATATGGTAAATATTTTCTCATTGAGCTTTCATGTAATCGAGTAGTTTGTCTTTGTTGTATGCGATTCTGGACTCATTTCTGGTGAAATGTATTTTTCGGTATTAGCCCAACATCATGAGGTAGTTAGATAGCTATCTGAATTAAGGGGTAGCGGCTTGACGTCCAGAAAACCACAAAGAATGGAGCTAGGAGTATATGCACTAACAACGTATAACCACTTGAGCATGTTCTTTGGCCTAGCGTCCATCCGTTCAAATGCTATGAATTTACTTTCTTCAAACTTATTGTTTTTATTGTGCTAGTGTAGTTTGTTATATTATATTCGCAAAACATAATAAAGACGTGAAGTTTTAATTCAAAATAGTTTATTCACAAAACATAATGGAGACGTGTAGTTTCCATCTTAAGTAGAGTTTATTATATTCACAAAACAATGAAAATGTGTAGTTTCTATACCAGATAGAGTTTATTATATTCACGAAACTTAATGTAGACATGCAGTTTCCATCCCAAATAGACTTTCTCTGATTAATACATTTCATACAGTTGTAATATTGTACTGTTGTTGTATTTTTAATTTCTCTAGAATTACATTGGAAATGCGATTCCTGCAATTGTAATTTTATCGGATTATGTTTTTTATGAGTATATAGAGGAAAACAACTTAAACCGACCTTCCTAACTTTTAAATAAAATTGCTCTTCCTAAAAGAATGCATCAATGTAATGCATAAGAATCATTCTAAGATGCATCAATAAACTCAAGTAAGTTGAATCCAAAATATAGGAGAACCTGAACATACTTGAATTGTTAGGAATAACTTTATATTAAAAGGCGCTGAAATTAAAGGACTTTGGATGCTTTTGGAGTGTTTGTATTACTGAGTAAATATATCATAAAGTTATGCAGTATATGCACCGTAAATGTGAAGAAACGCTTAAGATCGTAGCCAATAACCTTTGAAGCTCGTATATACATTTTGCAGTTTCTTGCCTGTTCCGGTTCTCCCAAACTATATCAAATACAATTTTATATTTGCTGTCGTCTACCGATATTAGCTTCTTGTATCCTTGTTGGGTTTATTTATTTTTTTTTTCTTATCCACTGACAAGCAATATGGCTCGAGAGATCACTGCTTTAATGGATCGCAGTGTAATGTACGCAGTGTAGTAAGTTTTGCAAGTAGATATTACATCGGTTTATAGTATCAAACTTGATAGTAGATGATCGATTTTCACATATTTCTGTGTAAAACACTAGGTTACACATCTAGAATGATGCTATCTTTGTGATTAACAAACATTTAATTCACAATAACTTAAGGAAAGGATTCATATTAGGGAACATTTTCATACCTTTGTGCATCCAATATAACAATGTTTCCATCGGAGTTTTAATGCATTGTTTACCATCAGTGCTGAGAAGCAACGTTTTTTTACCTCTTATATTTTGTAGTTTGGTGAAACCAGAAGATCCATTTCATTTATTTATTTATTTTTTCATACATGGATTAAATTTCGTTCAGGGGGGAGCGGTGGTTCAGCGATAGAGCCTTCACCTACGATGCTTGGGGTCCCTGCTTCGATCCCAGCTCGCGCCGTGTGGACTTTGTGATGGACAAACACCGTGCTCGTGGGTTTTATCGGGGTTCTTCTGTTTTCTTCCACTTTCTTCATTCCACCACTTCATTCATTTCTCACCACCGTCTCCTTTAGCTTAACCGGCATAAACGTTGGACGTAAAACTTAAAGATTTCATTTATAAATTTCGTTCACCAAACCACAGAATGTTAAGAGGTAAAACAACGTTGCTTTTCAGCACTGAAGAAGGTACAAGTTATGGATTAGAACTTTGCGATAGAAACATAGCTATATTGGATACGTAAAGGTAGAAATTTTATGATTTTTTTATGTATTTCTCACTTGAACTGTGTCTTCATTTATTATTAGTTATGCCACTCAGTTTTTAATGAAATAGTCAATTTTCTTCTTTTATCTCTGCTGCTTTAAATAACGTATTAGAAAGAGTTATTATTGCAGAGAAATATACAAGTTATTTGGAATATTTTTCAGATTTAGCAGCTAGTGGAAAGTTGTTTACTTACACATTCACTGTAGAATATGTTCTTTTATGAATAATCTTTAAAAATGTTGCCTCATTTTTGTTATATCTTACTGAAAAAATATTCATTTATTTATTTTACAGCTGCAGTCAAAAAGATCTAAGGTGAGGAAACCGAAAGCAAGATTAAGGAGTTAATTTGCCACTGGCTCCAGCAGGCAAAATATCGGTCACAGAGAAGGTAGGTTTCTTTCTTTTTTCGGGAAATTTAGTTTGTCAGAAAGAAAGAAAGCAATTTCCTTTTAGTACCACACCTGCAGAATGTTTGAGAATCTTGTATAAAATAAAAATATGTTCTTTCTTGAAGTTTTATAAATTTTCCTGTGTGTGATTGATTAAATGGTATTGTGAGTTTAAGCACTGAGAGAATTGGGGCCAACCTTTGTTTTCGAAAAAAATTAAAAGGACGAAAGATTATTTTAGCTTTTACAAGATTCTATTATTGCTTCCTTGTCACTTCACCAACCCAGATTTAGGGTTTTAAAGTCTAAGCTGTAGAGCATTAGACAATACCACTATAAACTGTCTTGTGTATTGTCTGCTTATGATTAATTAGATGCTCATAAGTAACACAGAGCCCTACTGGTGAAGAGATAAAATCATGTCACATAGGTGTCTTATTGTATCATGAATTGTAACTTTGTAATTTTACGTGTTAGCTAGTATAGAATGATGATTAATGAAAAAGTTTTTTTTCCACCAGGAAGGATCATGCAGGTTCAAGAATTTAGTAATTCAAAGTCAATGTTATTGCAAATACATTATGATTGTATATTAAGTGTTAGATAGAATCATCTTATAACTGTAGATTGTTATCTTTGATAATAAGATATTAGAGGTTTAATAAGATCAGGATCGTTTGAGCTAAGCTTCCTTCTCGACAATAATACATTTTTAATAAAATAAAATCTTACCAAAATAACTACTTTCAATAGGAATGTTGTTCCGTTTCGACAATATATCATTATTTATGTCAAGATAATGTATAATGAAGGTAATGATATATTGCATAAACAGTAACGACATTATTATTAAAAGTGGTTGCTTTTGTAAATAGTCTTATAAAAAAGTAGTTCCAAATCTATAATGATTGGCATTTAAAATCAGTTTTAATTCTATCCATATTAATTTCTCTTTAAGAGTGATGGATTTTACTGGTAATAATTGTATATGAAACTAAAACCATTGTTATCACTACATAAGGATTATTTTTTTTCGAACAACGTCTTACAATACTTAAGTGAAATACATTTTTGCTTCTGAAGTATTGATTTATTTTTTCCTGTAAGGTAGTAGTCTAGCAAGGAAAGGACTTTGTCATGATCGCCAAATGGATATCTGCATGTGTATTTCGAAAGAAACTAAATTTAGAAGCTCAACAATGAAACCTCAGATGCAAGGGTACCCTAATATATTTTTAACGCGCAAATCTGTTTTGATTTTGTATTGTGTTAAAGAGTCATTCCATGTCACAGCAACATGCCGAAAAATTGAATTGCCTGAAACTTTGTACACATAAATACTGTTTCTATATTCTATTAATATTTCTAAAGCGGTTTTTAGACGGTTATATTTGAAAGATTTCCTTAATTTTCAAAGAAAACAACATATCTGTTGTGCGGAAATTCACGAAGGGTATTATTACGGTTTTTGACCAATCAGAAACTAGGTACTGCAAACTGATTCATATTCAATACAGAATCAGATTTCTTAGTTTCAAAGCTTTAAAATGATGTATCAAAACTTTTATTTTACAACTCTTGTTTGACAGGATATAATATTTTTTGTTTACACGTGTACCGCTCTCTCCAGAGAGAAAGAAAAAAAGTTAAATTGGCCGAAAACCCGAAAAAACAAAACGTAACCATATATAAAATAGTTTTAATAATCTTAGTAGAATCTATGTAGAAACAAGTATTTTTAAGTACAAAGTTCCAGGCAGTTCAATTTTTTAACATGTTGCTGTGACATGAAATGACTTAATTGCATACAATACAAAATCAATACAAATCTACGCAATAAAAACATATTAGGGCACATTTGCACCTGAGATTTGATTTTTTGAGCTTCTAATTTTAGTATCTGTTGAGAAACATACGTAGACATCCATTTGGCGATCATGACTTAGTCCTTTCCTTGTAAGTTAGATGAGTAATACAGTAATTCAGCTGTCGAGATTCAAAGAACAGATAATGTGATTGAATTTGTCCTTAGTTACACGTAAGTTTTTTCTCTCCCTACCCCGCCCCCTTTTGGGAGTTTTCCAATGTGCTTACCTCCGATATGTGGATCCCTGGTTAGATTTCAGCTCCCGCCAAGTAGGCTTCGGGGTGGACAAACACTGTGTGCCTGGGTTTTTTCGAGTTTCCTCCGTTTCCTCTCACTTTCATTCCACCATTTCACTCATTATCACCACCGTCTCTAACCTACAGGACATAACCTTGGGACGTAATATTGAATATTTCCTTTAATTTTTTCTTTCCTTTTTTGTAGTTACAGATTAAAAATTTAAATAGCTGATATACAGAACATTTTTGGATCTTTTGTTAACTTGCACGAGGCAAATATCCTGACGATTCATTGACATTGAAATTCAATTATTTTCTTTTATTAAAATAAATCAGGAATTTTGGGATTACAGACTTTTGCAAATACCAAAAATTTCGTCTAAACCATTATATTGAATAGTGACTAATTTGGCAACAATCTGTACGGTAGTAAACCACAAAGTTTGAATTTACTTCCGTTGCTCACACTCTATTTACTTACTTTATTTAGGACTTGCTTTGTTTCCAGCTTAGCTTAAATTGCATCTGTACACAAATCACATTATTCATAAACAACGGTAAATATAGGGAAAGTCATCTGTTATGATAGCTACGACCTAGTAGGTCGTCTATTGCGAGAGAGCATGATTTTGGAAATTAAATATCTTTACTAATGCTTGATGTAAATCTTGAAGCGAGAAAAGTACTCTACTCAGTTAATGCATTAAATTCGCATCTGTATTTTCCAGGGAGTTCAAGAAAGCCGCCTCGATGGACCGAGAAAATGGTGATTGAAGCAGCAGGATGTTATATTTTTTTTATTTATAACTGTATTTTATTGATTTGTACATTATCTATGTTAAAGAAAACTTTTACGATTTTTTAAAATTTAACATTATAATGTAAACTTCTGAAGATTTTAACAAAGATTATGAAGATTATACATAGAAGATTTTTACCAAATAAAATTGATTTATTCAAAGCTAACCAATTTCTCTTTTTATTTCCTCTTCAGTATTACTTAGCATAGTCAATAGATTCTGCTATCAGTGGATGAGTTATAGGAAATTGTTGGAATACCGTAGAGGTAAATATCATGCACTATCGGTAGATATACCATATTGGCCCGAATATAAGCTACATCTTAAAATTTGAAATGGAAAAAGAAAAAAAATCTGTGTATAAACCAAATGAAGAAAATAAATTAAACGCAATAGTAAAATCAGAATATTATCAATACTGCCGACTGTTTTGACAGTGCTATTGTTGGATAATATTGCGGTATTTATAATGCGGCTAGTTTCAAGAGTTCTATTGTTCATTATTATTATTTCAAAATAGAAAATCGGCCTTTTTTTTTAACAGCATACGATATGACGAAATTTTATAATTGTACGGTTGCAATATAAGACGCATCCAAACTTTCACAACTGGAATTTGGATAAAATGTGCAGCTTATACCCTGGCCAATACGGGTAGTGGTAAATACACGAGGATGAGCTGAGGGGCAGTGAGTTTGCGTCTGAAAATCTCACAGGAGTATGATGTGTGTTTCTCATCGTTTGTCTTCCTTTATTGTTCCACTTTCGGTTTTTTATCTTGGTCTCTCCCACAACTCTACAACAGAAATTCACTGCATCATTTTAGTTCACTTTTAAATAAAGGTAAATGTAGAATGACGGTAACATAGGAGAACCAAAATCATCTTGATCGGAATCAGTCCTATTAAAAATGCTCCGACATCATTATTCATGTTCAAATAGTTCTGAATTATGTTCTTCGGTTTTGTATAACAATTTCAGACGATCTTCGAGCGTTCGTAGTAGTTCACTGGTAGTGCTTCCTCTGGTGTGTGGGATCTCTGGTTCGTTCTACCTCGCACCAAATTTGCTTTGTGGAGCACAAGTTAAACCACAAGTAACACTTCAATTTCATTTTGACGTCTTGTACAACGAAGATTCTACCCATCGAGTTACCTTGCGTATTAGGATAGTTTCTTCACATGTATTTTCACAATACTTTCGGGTGTCCGTTTTCCAGATAGCCTCTTCTGGAAAAACATCAGGTAAGGGATCGTTATACCAGTATTTTATTTCAGGTCAATTAGTTACGACTGTTGTATCTGAAGATATATATTTGTTTCATAATTATGTGGACTATAATAAGAAACAAGACGGTCGTATTTTGCTTATACTTCAAACAACTCGTACTTTTATTGGTAAGCTTACTACTTGTCAGATAACCCTCGTATAACAACTTATATAGTAGAATTAACATGGATGTTAAGGTTCTAGTCCATCAGTTTTCATTTGTTCTGATGGTGCACAATGACACTTTTTGAAAGGAGAAAAGGTCTGCAATAATGGACAACTACAGAAGTAAATGTGGAAATTAGCCAAAGGTAGGGGCGTACGCAGAAATTTATTTCGGAGAAGGTTCAGATCTTTTCGGAGGGAATCAAGTTTAACATGAAGTCCAATTATATTAGGATTAGTAAATTTACACCTAAATTTATGCTAAATTTATAGAAAAGTAATTTAGGAGGATCAGGACCCCTAGGATTCACACCTGCTTACGCCCCTCGCCAAAAGTACGCGAAATGTAGCCAAAGACAACCCTAACTAAACCAAAGGCAAGCTAAACGAAGCGAAAGACAGTTCTAATCCAACCAAAAGCAAGCCTAATACAACTATAGTTAAACCAACGTCAAGCTTAGCTTAGCCAAAGACAAGCCTACATTAGCCAACTGCAAGCTTACCTTAGCCAAAGACAAGCCTATATTAGCCAACGGCAAGCTGACCTTAGCCAAAGGCAAGTTTATGCTAGCCAAAGACAAGTCTACATTAGATACAGGCAAGCTTACGTTAGCTAAAGACAAGCCTATCTTAGTCAAAGACAAGCCTAAATTAGCTAAAGACAAGCAAAGTGCAAAGTCAAACTACGCTACTTACACCTGTTATTAAGTTTTCAGTAGATCTAAATTCACTTGCGCAAGCTTGCATATCGCTTGTTTGGCGTGTCTTTCGCTTGCATTTAGCTTAATCAGGCTTGCAAATGATGAGTTTTGCTTATACTTGGTTTGCGTTTGAGATAATTTAGCTTGTGTTTCAGTTGTGAAGGCAAGCTTGCAGCAAGCCTTGCCCTGGTGTAACTAACTAGCTTGCCCCAAGCTTGTAGCAAGCTAATTGGCTTGCATAATATAGCTTGCGGCAAGCTAAATTGACCTGCAATAGCAAGTTTTGGAAAACTTGCAGCAAGTTTAAATTGCTGTCTGGGATGGATGTAAGGTGAGGTGAATTGAAGTAGCCTGTCTTTGATTATTTTTTCGCAGATAATTGATATTACAGAAAGAAGAGATATTGGCCTATAGGAGGGTACATGATCTTTAAGTCCTGATTTATATATTGGGGTCACGTGAGCTAGTTTCCAACTGGTGGGATAATACCCTTCCTTGAAGCATCTATTGAATAAGATAGATAGAGGAACCGCAATAACTGAAGCAGTTTTGTTGAGAAAGAGAGGACTAATTTTATCAGCTCCAAGTGATCTGGATGGAGATAACGATAGCAAGAAAGCCAGAAATTCGCCCAGGGTGGTAAAGAGATTGGATAAGGTTGAGGATGGAGCGGAGAGGGGGAAGATGGGTTGTAGAGGGAAGGGAAGTAAATGTTTTGCAGAAGTAGTTATTGAAGAGGACGGGTCTTTGATCATCACTCGCTTCAGTATTTTCATCTTGAACTGTTGCCGGTATGCCCGGAGATTTTGTTATAGATTTAATTACAGACCAAAAGACTTTAGGGTTACTAACAGTAAAATTACCAATTGAGTTTATGTATTCAAAATATTTACGCCGCTGTACCTTCTTGGCAGGACTTCTAATTCTAGCAAAGTTTTTGTATGTGTAGTCACTCGGATGTGATTTCCATCAAGCTTTTTGTTTTTAAGAAGTTCACGAAGTTCATTGTCGTACCAGACCGGAAACCTGTTCGATTTTGATGCTTTCACCGGCTCAAAGTCCTTTATGGCTGAGTGGACAACAGAAGTAAATAAGTCCACAGCGTCGTCAGCAGTTCCTACCTCAACAAACACCAAGGAAACAGTTCAATAGCCCGGCAGATGTCACCCCAGGGGGCTTTCTTCCAAAGTAGTTGTGACTTACTTTTGAGGGGCTGGTTTGTAGTAGTGGAGGGGAGAAAATCGAAAGAAACATCCAAGGAATCGTAATCGGAGGGAAAAGTTTTCTGCATGGGACAACACAACGAGGTTCTAAGTTAGAGATAATATAGTCAAGATTGCTATTATTGCGGGTATTATGCATATTATGTTGTCCTAGACCAAGTCCATGAATAAAATTGTCCATGAAATAATTGTCGTTTCCATCTTTAGTGACGCCATGCTTGCAGTCCTGCCACGTGATGGAAAGGTCGAAATCACCCCCTGTTATTCTAGTCCCGTGACTGTATCTCGTTATGAATGCGTTACGTTACATTAAAAAAACTCCTTTCTTAGATAAAAGCCGGAATACCTCGAAAACGTTATGGGGATTCCACATCTAAGCCACATTACATTAACCACGAATACAAAAAAGAAAAGAAACAAACAAGATAAACTATTTCTTTTATTAAGCACGAGTTATATATACATTCATTGTAAGTTATGTATAGTAGAAAGGTGAGAGGTTACCTATTAATCTTTCCTATGTAGGTGTTTAAATGCAATAAAAGTTGATAACCTTGGCTCTCATAAAAGTTTATTATGCATGTATATGTAAAGAAGTGCAAAGAAGTAAGTTACATCATTATAATGAGTTCTTCAAATCAACGAGTATGTAGGTTCTTAGAGCATCCAACTAGTAGTTTTATTAACGATGAAATTGAGGTTAAAATATCTCAATTAAAATTTAGAAAAAGAAGTTTAAAAAATAAAATTCGGCAAATGCAAAAAAAAGCAAAGGACCTAACTTAAAGACTCCGGATATATAAACAAGAATTCGATAATACAGACATAAAAAATTAAATCTAGATCAAAGAAAAACAAATGATATTGCGAAAATGGATGCTATGAACCTATGATAAATACATATAGTTATTTTTAGAAATAGGACACAAAGTAATGGATTGTGCTGTCATAATACCACGGGGTTGGGATGATATTCTCCAAAAATATATTAAAATTATCTTCTCCGAGATGAATGTTGAATTGCTTTTTATTTAAAGATCATTAATGCTTCTTCTTATAAAATAACAATATTCCTTTTTCAAGGACACTTTAGTATTTGTAATTATAGAAATACCTTCGTTCTGTGCTAGCGATCAGTGAGGGATATCATTGGCGTATTTGAATAACGTCACTGGTCAGTCAGGGTTGAGGGTACGGAATGATGATGCTGTATAAGTTAACTAAGAGTACTGCAGTAAATAATATTGGCTAGTGACTGGTGTGCTAGAAGTTATAGGCAGATTGGCGCTTGCCCAGTAGTTACAGGCTATCAGGGGTTGGCCCAGTAGCTATAGGCATTCAGGGGAGGTGGGAGGGTGGCGCAGGAGGAACACAAAACACCCTACTGCAAAGCCGTGACTAATGTATGAATAGTTTTATGGTATTTACCAATAAGCTATTCATTATGAATATAATTTTTTTATTGATATGTTCTGTCAATATGTATGTAAGAAGAATCCAATTTTCGCACTATTTACAGCTTATACAAAACTGATGAACATTGGTTACGTGGTAAGTAGTAGTAGTTTTAAAATTAATTTAATATTAATATTTTCGGTGAAAGAGCAACAATTCTAATTAAATTTTAACTTGCGCTGAGTAGCAAAATGCACTATGCAATCTACACGTTAGATTGCTTATATGTCTAGCACCTGCGGACAATTTATCAACATTTGCATAAAATATAAAGGCACGAGAGGCAGATAGTCCATAAAAAAGCTTAAATATAAAACAAATATTAGTTATTCGTCATTTTCATTAATTGACATGGAGTTTCATATTTTACAACCTTCGAGTAGTCGCGCCGCGGTCAAAAGCACCGCAGGGAAATTATTTTTGATCGTGTGTCCATTCTGTTTGTCCGACAGACTTCTCCGTCTAGCTAATCTTTCCCCTCACCTTCCCGAATATTCCTGCTCAATCACTCCCTTATCCGTTGTTTAGTTTAACTACTAGTGATTGTATAGTGATTCTGCGGTGCTTTCCACCGCGCGCGACTAACCGTGTAATGTTTTTTCTCAGTGTTTCGCTCTGCACGTGACCTTTGCTTTGGAGATGTTTTAAGCTTTATAAACAGAAATATTATTTTAATGGACGGAAGAGAGGTCGACAGAGTTAACAAACTGATAGCAAGTGTGAAAAAAGAGGAAATTAGAAATGAATAGCTTAAAACATCGGAGGGAAATATTAGGAACGGACTATTTGGATAAATCAGCCGAGATGATCTCGTGGAAGCTTTGTCTGAGGAAGATCATATATATATAAGTGAGTGAACACGCGAAAGGTGAAGTGAGGAGTCTGCGAGCGAATCTGGAGATCTTAAACCCAGAAATGACCAGCGATTCCCCGAATGTAGTCAGAGCAGGAGAGGACGAAATAAGTGACGACGAAGTGTAGAACAGTGTAAATTTGAATATAACCTAAAATAATTAAATGTAGTGCTGTATAGGTGAAGTTTCAAAATAACAGGACCGTAAAATAATTCAATGTAAATTCGATTTTATTTCAATTTAGGGCCCTTTTCAGGATCAAGGCTATGTAAGACGTGGACCTACTGCTTAACGTGGTATCCGAACCACATGATCTCCCACCGGGAATCGAACCTGGAAATCCCACGCCAAAGGCGTGTATGCTAACCGCTTAGCTACGAGTGAGCTCTAAATGAATGTAGAATGCGGTGTGAAGCTTTGTTTTAGTGTTATATTTATATAGTATATTTTTTTTTACTAATTTACTATTGCATTTCTAATTTTAGAGGAACCAGAGTTGACAAAAACAAAAGATCATCAGATTTAGAATTTCCAATAAAAGCAGTACGTAGCTATCTATATAAATATGTAACGAAAAAAAAAACATTTTATTCCAAATAAGAAATAAAAAAGTTCATGTCTAATTGTAGGTTCCTCTATTAGTTATTACTGTAAAACTTATTATAATAATAAAAATTTTTTCCTCTTAATCATAAAATATACAAAATTACGTTTCTAATACAAGAAAAATGCTAAAAACGATGTTTGCAACACATTATGTTCGTGCGGTCTTTTTGACCGCGCGCGACTACTCGCGTTACTTTTTCAGCGCGACTTCTCGAGGGTTAAGCTTATCCCACAGTGTGAAATGCAAAATAAAATTTTTACTGGGTTTGTATTATTTTTCTTGTTTCAAGTGGTTGTAAATACAGTTCCAAGAAAAGGGTTTTAACTTAGTAGGTTGTGATATTACCCACTTGTAAGTATATCAATGCACTATGGTAAACTAATTGTATCTATGACCGATAACTTTATTTTAGCCTACAAGTTGGTTATAGTTGATAAGTTCACAACTTATAGTTGATAATGGACATTAATGTAAGATGAAATAATGTAATTGATGTGAAGTAAGACTAACTGAATGTAGCAGCGTTGTGCATCGAATAGATTTAACCACATTTGCATAAAGTATCCTTAACACTCCAACTGAAAACTTAGCGAAAACCTAAACCACAAATACACTGCTCCACAAAACTTAAGCAACTCGAAGAAAGTGGCAGAAAATAAAACGACACGATCACTGCACCAAGTATAATGAACAAACAGACGGTCCAGATGCACAATGCAACACAAGTGAAGACGAACAATACAGTTAGGATGTACAGAGTGACCAAAAAGTTCAGCACAACGATACAGCAACAGGTGAAGCTGGATTGTCCGAGGGCATAGGCAGTCAATATGGCATGTGACCACCACGAACAGCTATACAGGCACGACATCTGGCCTCCATGCTGCAAATCAAAGTGTTAATCAAGTCTTCCGGTAGATAGCGCCACTCCTTGAGGAGAGCTGTTTGCAGATCAGGAAAAGTGCGTGCTGGTGTACTGCGCCTCTCGCTATTCGCCGCCCAAGAGCATCCCACACATGCTCGATGGGACAATGCAATATGCGTAATGTCTTCGCTCTCCAGATACTCGGACACAAGATGTGAACGGTGAGGGCGGGCATTGTGATCCATGAATAGGAAGTCTGGGCCAAATGCACCGCGGAAATTGCGCACATGTGTATTGAGAATTTCATCCCGGTACCGTTGTGCTATCAAAGTGCCATGTTGCACAATATGGAGGTCCGTTTTCCCATCCAGCATAATTCCACCCCACACCATAATGAAACCACCACCATAGGAAGGCCGTTCAGCAATGAAGTTTGGATGATAGCGCGTTACTGGCTCTCTCCACACTAAAGTGCGACCAGAATCTGACGACAGGCTGAATCTTGACTCATCGGAGAATATGACACGGGCCCACTGGTGTTCCCCCATGCAACATGTACCAGACACCATGTGTAACGCGCACGTTTGTGCTCCAGTTTCAATGGCACACACAGGACATGCCTTCTTGCATACAGTCCTGCTCTATTGAGCTCCCGACGAACAGTTTCACGACTCACGTGTTGTCCTGTAGCCTGAAACTACTCATTGGCCAGTTGAGAGCATGAAGCTTGACGTTTACATTTGGCAGAAATTGTGAGAAATCTGTCCTCGATAGCCGACGTCTTCTTCGAACGGCCCCCTCCATGACGTCTACTGACTTCACCTCCATTCTGAAGCGACTCCACAGCCTCGACACAACACTTTTGCATTCCTGCCTCACGTTGAATTCCTGCGCCACTTCCACTTGCGATCGGCCGAATTCCAACCGCCCAATTACTCGTCCGCGGTCAAAGTCACTCAAATGTCGTCTACCAGCCATTGCAAGGTGTGACCCTACATAAGAATCACTAACTCAATGCTTGGAAACTCGAACACTACTGAGCTATGGTGTACGCCTCATGGCATAATTTGTTCATCGCGCTTGCAACGGTGTTGCTTATGTAGGTACTCACCTTATCGAGTAGGTACTCGCCTTACCTGTGTTCTCTGTGTATGTACATGACACTAACCAGTGTTGAATGGACCTCACTTATACCACGTTCTCTCAGGTTGCTTATGTTTTGTGGAGCAGTGTAATATGAGTAGATTATAGACGGGAGCTTGTGATAAAACATTAATATTGCGAATCAAAAGTGTGATTTATACATGAGACAAAATAACATCATTGGGTAATGTCTAAATAAATGGTTTATTTCATTGAAATTCATGATTGTCACCACAGAAATGTGAAATGTATACTGTAATGTTGTTTCAAAAATAACGGGAATGGCCCAGTTTCACCTTTACAAACAGCACTTCAGCATAAGTAAGATAACTTGAGTTTTTGACTGTTATCTTTTTGAAAAAAGAGAAATGTTTACTTTGTTTACAATTCAATTGAAGAACATATTCTTGACTTCAACTGCGTACCCATAACTTGCATAATGTGATTAAAGAGTTAAGGGAAAGAATCATTTAATACGCTTTCAGAGTTATAAGTAAACGGACGTTATTCTATATTATGATTAATTTACAAAAACTGGAAAGCAACTGGATAAACTCAAAGAAAAGAAAAGAAAATTTAAAAGAAATACTGTACAGTATTCTCGACACAGAGATAAGGTAACATGAGTCTGTATTTATTTCATCGAAATGTCTAAAAAGACAAGTTCTTGGACAGCTATATCAAATGATAAGTAATATTTTTCAATGCACTCAGACATTACGATGCGTCTACATTTGAACTTGTGAATTATTTAGTTTCATGAGAACTTTACACGAAATCGATCTTTTTTCTTTACCAAGAAATCAACAAAAAATATTGTGCATTTAGGTATATTATTATTATTATTTTATTATTATTATTATTATTATTATTATTTATAGTTTCTAAATTTCCTACTTTAAAGTTCAGGACATGACTTAGGCGTAATCACATTTGATATTGTATCAACCTTTTAATCTAAGTAATGGAGATTTAAATAAAAAAATCTAAGGTGAACTAGATAATACCTACTTATTTCTTCAGGATCAACTGAAAATAAAAAATGTATATTGTTAAATCTCCTCCACTTTAAGAAGTGCAATGTTGTCTTACTGCTAAAATATGGATAATAAAGTATTTATAAGGAAATTTTCCTGTGCTATCTGCAACACGTTTTTGCAACCTCTAGAACTTGTATTAAGTGGGATATAGATCTTGAGTCACCTCACCTTAAAGAGCATAAGAGACAAATATTTGTAAAGAAAAAGTATCTGCCAATGATACAAAATAGTATTGAGCATATGGACTGCTTCGTAAGAAGTCAGTTTGTTTAAGGTTAGAACACAATATAAATCAGTACACTGTTTGCAGAAATCATGTGCCAGGATATATAACAATATTTTGGAGCTATTGGAGTCACGTGAATTAACTCTCTTCCTCTTCCATAACATACCCTTAAAATTCTAAATAGAAACACAATCTTAAAAGAAAGATATTTCTAGTGATACTTCAAATTGAATGACATAAAAATATAGAAGAAAAATCTAAATTTATGTTTCAAATGATATACGTAATCACATAAAATGTACAGATCTTGTTATCTAAGATTCTATTTGTTTACTGGTAAAGCACGAACTATATATAATTAATTTGTTCAGATATATAAAAAGAAGTGTGAAGGGCAATATTGAGTTGTATTTCTAGCCTTGCAAGAATGTCATTGTTATAAGATTTACCATTACAAAATATTCATTTCCACAAAATCAAAATAAGTGATGTTACTTCCATGTAACACGAAGGACACCATGAATACCACTAAACGAGTCTCATTTACCGTGAGTTGTTAACTGTGCTAAGGATCACCATATACACAGTAGTAAGCGATATACATTGATTGATGCAAGTATTTCAAAACAAGATAAGATTTTTTTTCAAATTTTGTATTCAAGAGAAACAAATGAAAAACGCTATTAGTAATTTAACAAGAGTTGTTGAGTAATTTCACGTATTCTGTAATTCATGTCAAGAAATATATGTCTTGTCATTCCAATGTTGACATATAATGTGAACAGAGTAACTTCATGGTAAAATTATAGGCAAAGAGCAAATCTATATAATTCAAAATTGTAATAACATATTTTGATATTATTCTCTATTATTAAGTACAACCGAAAATATAAAAAAGGAGTGATGTTCGTTTAATTTTAGAACACATAATCAATTACAAAAAAACTAGTGAAGTATTTTATACATTTAGCTTTTGACGAAGTATTTTATACATTGATAATAGTGTATGCAAAGGGATGTAATGAAAATACTTATCATGCAAATACACTAAGTTGGTACTTTTTTACCTGAAATGATACCATACGACTATGTACATATCTATTTTTAGCAAAAATTGTCAAACATTGTATACAGTTTGCTATTATGCGTGTAAACTACTCTGACGCTTATACAATTGTTCATGAAATAACATGGAACAGAAGAAGGAAGTAACGTAAAATATTGGATGGTGTATTCTCTTCCGTTCGTAGAGTGCAACCATAATCATCATTACATTTATTCCACCATTAATGGCAGGTCACTTGCCGGAACTTAAAAGCTTTCACGTTTCATAGTGTTTCGCTAACCTCTTTGCTTTTATGTACAGTACAATATTCAACACGAACCTTTTTATGAGTATTTGACACAATTCCATAGTCTAGAAGAGTGACGACGCCAGATGGTGAACAAGAGGGCGAGGTCCCCCTCGTAGCTAATCATGTTCCCTGACTGCTCTCCAGACACCTACAATCTTAAAATATTTTTCATGTGGTTTTTATACGTTAATATCATAACCATTCTCATGTCAAATTGTACTATACATGCATTTACTATATGGTAGATTATTGATTCAACGTTTGTTTTTTGAGAATCAGAGTCTACACGTATGCGTCGCTTTTCTAATTCTGTACTTTGTCTGGTAAAGTTTAGTTACAGTTCATTCTTACGAAGTTTAATTTTCAGTAGCGAGAATAGGTAACATTTTTTTAGATTTATCAACATTGTACATCAGCTTCCACTGAAAACAGAACTTTCGCGAAAGGCTGTCCCAGTTTACTTGAGAGAGATTTATGTACATGTTTTGGAAATCTCTTTTCTAAAGTCAACACTGGATAAATTAACTTCTTTTTTATGTCTCTGGAGATATTTAAATGTTGAAGAGATAAGCAGATCTGAGTGATAGCTGTCTTCAAGAGTAACAAGAGAGAAATATATTTTTACAGAAACGTCATGTTAAGACATAAAAACATATCGAAACTTTGTGGACGATAAAGGATGGTTTTATTTTCGGAAAGTTCATAGGGGGATTATATATAAAGAAAGCTAAACTTATTTTTATTTTTAATGAGATGTTCAAATACCAAATTAGATGACTGGAGTTAAGTAGAGCCCGAAAATGTGCACGTTTTTATAAGATAATTTTCACCCGTATCCTTCGCTTCCACTTCGAAATTCAAAAAATCTTTTCTTTTAGGTATCTTACGTCTCAAATCCTACGTACTGAATAAGCATAAGTTTCCAACTGCTAGGACTTGAGAATCTTCTTTTTACAAGCTTTGTACGTTGTTCTGGTGGGTAGCTCGTGCTAGCTAGCTTAGCCATTTTGAACAGTGTTAATAACTTTATCAATGATTATATATCCGGTACGGTTTGAGATATCGAAGTGCTGCAAACGGTAAAGTAAATTGTACGTTCATTGCAAACCATACATACAACTAGATATAATATTTACCTGAGATTTTTTTAAAAATAAAGACTTTCAAAAAATTCAAAATTTTCAACCTCTGTAACTTCGTTTCTATTCATTGGAAAAACGTCATACGATGACCATGGTATTCAGCACTAGAGTTCTTTCGATGTACATTATTCTGTGCATCTCTGTTGTGCTGTGTCTGCGTTAGAGGCTTCCAAACTTCGGATGTTTGTGATACCATAATATCTTTAGCTTGCAACACTGATTAATAAAAGTGGCATTTTAAGTTTACAATTGACATGTTGGTTTGAAATATGTAATAAACTGACGTAGTGCCATTTGAAAAAATATAAACTTATATTTGGTTGGCAACACTCTTGTGAATTTCTGTCTAAACCCGTTATAATGATAATTTGTCTACCATCTGTATATAAGGAGAGAGGGAGGAATAAATTGCAATAATGTTTTTAATTGAAAGATGTGTTTTACGTTTTTAATCGTTTATGTTATAAACTGCAATAACAGATATCAAGATTCTAAGGCAACTAATAACTAATATTTTACACTACAAACTACGTAATATTTTGGAATCAAAATCTGCTTTCTCGGTTGCAAATAACATACTTTAAAATTAGATTTACTTACTTTTGTTTCAAAAGATTGTTTATTCTCAATATATTTTTCTTCCCACGTGTTCCACACTGTCAAAAGGGTCAAATCGAGTTTCAAAATCAATACGTTCCTCTCGATGCTACTGAATCCTTAAATCTCGACTACTAGTGAAACAATTCAAGAGCTGCTTCCAGGAACGAAATTATGAAATATTTTTAACAGTGCAGTGTTTCCGTGGAACGTTTCTTCCTCTTTTTATACTAGGCCGCTAAGATGTAAAATTTGAATTATTCCTCTAGAAGAAAAAAAAGAAATCTCTAAGTTTAACGTTCCACGGTTATGCCTGTTAGGCTAAAGGAGACGGTGATGATGAGAAATGAGTGAAACCCACGAGCACGGTGTTTGTCCACCACAAAGTTCACACGGCGCGAGCTGTTATCGAACCAGGGACCCCAAGCACCGGAGGTGAAGGTCCTCTAGAAGAGCAGCTTATACAAACTTCATTGATATAATAAGAAAACAATTAATGGAAAATAACACTTTGACACTGGAACCATCTTAAGACACCTGGGGGACGCGATGGCTCAGTGGTAGAGCGTTCACCTCCGGTGCTTGGGGTCACTGGTTCGATCCCAGCTCGCGTCGTGTGGAATTTCTGGTGGACAAACACCGTGCTCGTGGGTTTTCTCGGGATTCTCGCGTTTGCTCCCACTTTCTTCATTCAACCATTTCATTCATTTCTCATAATCACCGTCTAATTTACCCTAACTAACATAATCGTGGGACGTAAAACTGAAAGATTTCATTTCATTTTTTTCTAAAGACACCCTCGTCAGACAGCAAATCACGTGCAAAACTGGAAAAGCAATTATTTCCTAGAAAAAACATTACCAACTATCAAATTTTGGGTTATGAAGCCAAATTTTTGGACATAAATCAATCTTCCCCAGAGTGATTGCGTCTGTTAAGAAATAATACGGAGTAGCATCAATTTACAATATAACAATTGATATTGTCTTTGAAATAACCAAGAACCGACAGGCGGTATAAATATCTTAGGAAAATATTACCCACTATCAAATTTTCGGACATAAAGTCATATTGACCAAAGTGAGTGCCTCCGCTAACAAACTACACAGAATGGTAATAATTTATAACGTAACATTGATGTCCTTGAAGTAACCAAAACTCGATATGAGGGTATAATTTCCTAGGAAATTATTACCCCCCTACCACATATTCGGATTTAAAGCAATCTTGGCCAAAGTGACTGTGTCCGTTAAGAGATACTGCTCAGTGGTATCCATTTATATTGTAACATTTGAGTTTGTCTTGAAGTAACCAATAGCCGACAGGGAGGTAATAATTTCCTAGGGAATTTTTACCCCCAACCTACCCCCCTTCGGATTTAAACCCATCTTGGGCAAAGTGACTGTGTCCGTTAAGAGATACTACAGAGTGGTGTCAATTTATAATGTAACATTTCAGTTTGTCTTTGAAGTAACCAATAACCGACAGGGTGCTAATAATTTCCTAGGAAATTTTTACCCCATTACCAAATCTTCGGATTTAAAGCCATCTTGGCCAAAGTGAGTAGACACATTGAGAGATCACATTCAATTATTTGAATTTTTAATGTGACTTTTGACTTTTGCTTTGAAGTTACCAGAAACCGACAAGGGGGTAAAGATTTCCAGGGGGTAACATTTTCCAGGGGGTAAAAGTTTCCAGGGGTAAAAAATCCCTGTGACTTCGGAAAACAGATCTGGAAGTGTACTACCCATAATTCCTTGAGGTAAAGTTTCTGTCTTCACCGCACTTTTATTATTGAATATTTTCCTTTAAATTTAGGATTAATTATAATATATCACTTTTATATAAAAGAAGGAGATAGAATGTTGTCAATATGAAAATAGTGCCTTGGTGAGTTTTTAATTATATTTCTGCTTTATTTACTCATGATACGATAGTAAATAGTATTAATATATTTGGAAACATTATGAAATGAGCTTGTATAATGTACGTCAACAACAGCTGTCTCCCACATGCCTTTCTTTAGCACAAGAAGATGATATAATTTACTAGTATAACATGATAGGTAATTTTGTGGAACTGTTACTGAGTAATGTGAGATAGAAACTAGTACCCCGCTCCACATTTATCAATTGATCAAGAAGTCTCTTTTCCTTTTCTTATTACAACCTGTCTGTGCAAATTGAACTTTTCTTTTTTAATAACCTACAAAACCTGATTTATTTTATTTTGATCTTTATTTTCAATGTATTTTTCTCTTTTTCCGAACATGAATTTAAAGCGTCGGCAATAGGTTTATTATCATTTGATATACCTGCAGGTACATGAATTCCAGTGTGTATTAAATCTTTACCTACTGTTTTAGCACATTTTTAATAATGGAAATACATTACGAAGTGAAAAAAACTTAAAAGTATCAATACCATATCGTTCTTGGTACGGTGTATACTTATACAAAAATATAACATTGATTTCTAATATTATATTGCAGTTAAATGTTCTTTAAATATGATACAAGAATGAATGAAATAAAGGAGGTTACCCGGTCACGGAGAAAACATGCATAGTGAAAAATGTACCTGGGGGATCACCAGAGATTTCGTACTTACAGGTAAGATTTCGCCGGGGAATTTGTACCCCTTTCTTTTTTAAAATATCTAAGAGTAAAGTGAAGTTCAATGGAATCAATAGATTGGACATTTCCAAAGGACTCGATGAGGATACTTCCGACACTATTGTTATAACCTTCCTTTGATCTATCCGAGGGGGTTAACATTTCACCGGGTAATTTGTACCCCTTTGTTATTTTAAATTGTATAATTGGAAGGTGAATTTCAGTTTTATTAATTGACAGGACATTTCCAAAGGACTCGATTAAGATAGTCCCGACAGTATTGTTATATCTTACCTTTGATCTAGACGAGAGGGGTAAGATTTCACCGGGGAATTTTTACCCCTGCTGCTGTTTCAAAATATATAAGTGAAAGTAAACTTCAATTATATAAATGGATTTGAAATTGCCAAAAAAACCTCCATTAAGATAGTTCCGTCACTATTGTTATAACCTCCTTTTCAACTAGCAGAGGAAAGTAAGATATCGCCGGGGAATTTATGCCCCCTGCAGTTTTAAAATATATATGTGGAAAGTAAACTTCAATGATATCAATCCTTACGACATTGACAAAGGAATCTATAAAGATAGTTGAGTCACTATTGTTATAATTTCACTTCGATCTAGCCGAGGGAAGTAAGATTTCACAGGAAAATTTGTACTCTTGCAGTTCTAAAATATCTATATGGAAAGTTAAGTTCTATGCTATCAATCGTCTGAACATTGCGAAAGGACTCGACTAAGATAGTTCGCACTACTGTTATAACTGCCCTTTGATCTAGCGGGGCAGGGGGAGATTTCACCGCGGAAATTATATACCCTTGCTGTTTTAAAATATGGAATCGGAAAGTGAACTTCAATGGTAGTAATCGAATGAACATTGCCAATGGACTTGACTAAGATAAATCCGAAACTATTGTTATAAATTATCTTTGATCTAACCGTGGGGGTAAGATATCACCGTGGAATTTGCACCTACTGCTGTTTAAAAATATAGGTGGAATGTCGACTTCAACGAAATCAATACCCAGGACTTTGCCAAAGGTCTCGATTAAAATAGTTGAGTCAATATTGTTATAATTTCACTTTTATCTAGCCAAAAAGTATAGATTTTACCGGCCAATTTGTTCCCGCTGCAGTTTTAAAATATCTATGTGGAAAGTGAAGTTCAATCTTATCGATCGACTGGAAATTGCCAAAGGACTAGATTAAAATGGCTCTCAAACTGTTGCTATAATCTTCCTTTGATCTAGCCGAGGAGAGTAAAATTCTACCGCGAAATTTGTAACCTCCAACAGTTTTAAAAAATATAGGTTGAAAGTGAACTTCAACGTTATCAATTGACTTCACATTGCAAGAGGAAACGACTAAGATAGTTCAGACGCCATTCTTATAACAAGCGTTTGATATAGCAGAAGGGAGTAAGACTTCACCGGGGAATTTGTACCCTGTTCTGCTGTTTTAAAATATATAAGCAATAGTGAAGTTCAATGGTATCAATCGACTGGACATTGCCAATGTACTAAGAGAGTTCTACCAGTATTGTTGTAACTACCCTGGGGGTAAAATTTCACCGGTTAATTTCTTCGCGATGCTATTTAAAATATACAAGTGGAAAGTGAACTTCAATGGTATCAATCGAATGAACATTGCCAAAAGAATCCATTAAGATAGTTGCAACACTATTGTTATAACTTCCCTTTGCTCTAGCCGAGGTGAGTAAGATTTCACCGATCAACTTGTACCCTGTTCTTCTGTTTTAAAATATCTAAGTGGAAAGTGATTTCAATTGTACCAATCTAAAGAACATTTTTATTTATTTATTTAACAATCACCAGATACAGCTCAGAGGCCATTTTACACTGGATGTCCAACAACAACAATAACAATAGAAAGGATTTGGGAAGGTATCGGCCAGGGCCAGTTTAGTGGGAATTATCCCGCCATTTGCCTGGTACGACTGAGGGAAACCCTTGAAAACCTCAGAAGGGTGGTCGGCAGCGGGATTCGAACCCACGACCTCCTGAATGCAAAGCCAACGCTCTACCACTTCAGCTATTGCCAAAGAACTAGATTAAAATGGCTCCTACACTATTGTTGTAACTTCCCTTTGATCTAGCCGAGCGGGTAAATTTTAAAGGGGAATTTGTACCCGCCTCCTGTTTTAACAATGTACATGGAAAATGAATTTCAACAGTATCAAAGGACTGAACATTGTGAAAGAACACGATTAAGGTACTTCGCATATTATTGTTATAAGAACCCTTTGATCTAGCTGAGGGGGTTATATGAGGGGGAAATTTATATCTTTCTCTGCTGTTTTAAAATATATAAGTGGAAAGTGAAATCCAATTATATCAATCCACAGGACATTGTCAGAAGACTCTATTAAGATAGTTGATACACTATTTTATAATTTCATTTTGATCTAGCGTGATCGCAACATTTTCCCCGATCAATTTGCACCCCCTGCTTTTCTAAAATATCTAAGTTAATAGAGAGATTCAATGGTATCAATCCACTGGACATTGTCAAGGGAGTAAATTAAATTGGTTTCTACACTATTTCTTTAATTTCCCTTTCATCTAGGCCAGGCAGGTAAGATTTTAAAGGGAATTTGTAACCGTATGCTGTTTTAGAAATGTAGGTGGAAATTGAAATTCAACTATATCAATCGACTTCACATTGCCAAAGTACTCGATTAAGGGAATTCCGACACTATTGTAATAACAACTCT
Source organism: Thermobia domestica (assembly GCF_964235325.1). Classification (NCBI taxonomy): domain Eukaryota; kingdom Metazoa; phylum Arthropoda; class Insecta; order Zygentoma; family Lepismatidae; genus Thermobia; species Thermobia domestica. The sequence continues at coordinate 253,437,813 of NC_137462.1, read as the reverse complement.
TTGCCCAGGGCGAGGGAGATAATATTTCAGCGGAAATTTGTGCCCTCCTTTGCTGATTTAAAATATATAAGTCGAAACTGAAATTCAATTGTATCAATCGACTTCATATTGTCAAGTGACCCGATTAAAATAGTTCAGATACTATCGTTAAAATTTTCTTTCATACAGCCGACGGGGAAAATTTTACCGGGAAATTGTCGAACGCTGCTGGTTTAAAATATATAACTAGAAAGTGAATTTCAATGGTATCAATCGACTGAACATTTCCGAAAGTAGTGTATATTTGTTACATCTGGGCCTAAACTCTTCACCAACCTATTTTGGGACATATCTTTGTTCAGCACAGAAGCACCGCACAAAGCAGTTATAGAAGGGTCTATAAAACGTCTGGGCTTAAACTCTAGGCCAACCCATTTCGGACATATCATTGACCAGAACAGAAGGATAAAGGAAAAAACATTTCCAGAAGGCCTCATAAAACCTTACAACTAACTATACTAAGCTACATAGCGAAAGAACATCGGGTTTATAGTTATATCAATATATACTAGTAGTAGAAAAATGATCGATCAGGAACAGATCTGGCTCATAGTGGCTCAATTCAGGAGCCCATGGGAAATTGAACACCCTAAACCTCCACCCAGGGTCTTTTAGGACCTCCATTTTAGGGGTGTATTTATTCCCTTGTATGAGCATTTTTAGGGAGTGTAATCGTTCTCTTTTATGAGCACTTTTTAGGGTGGACTCGTTCCCTTTTATGCTACGAACACATAGCAGAGCAGAGAATACCTATGTAACATAGCAAAGGGGGTGTACATAAGATTACGAACACACAACTATTTAACATAGTAGGCCTGTATTCGTTCCACCCCTACCCTTTTATGATCACTTTTTCCACCCCCTTATTTTACCATAGCAGAGAATACATGGAGACTACGAACATATAGTAGAGCAGATAATCTTTAAGGGGTGAAATCGTTCCTTTTTATGAGTCACTTTTCCACTCCTTATTTTACAATCGAACACCCTGAAATAGGGGTGTAGGGGTGTACTCGTCCCCTTTTATGAGCACTTTTCTCAACCCATATTTTAAACACATTCTCCAACCAACTATTTAACATAGCACATATTACATAAGACTATGTAACATTAAATAGTATGGCTTATTTTTCAACCCCTCTTTTAACATTTCCAGAGACTAAGAACGCACCACTCCTATGTAACATAGCAAAGACTACCAACATCATAAAGGGTGTACTTGTTCTGCAGCATGGCAGAGTATGTCTTATTTTTCAACCCCTATTTTAACATACCAGAAAAGTACATAAGACTATGGAACGTTCTCTTGTTATGTTCAATTTTATAACCCCTACTTTAACATAGCAGAAATTACAAAGAGACTACGAAAACCTATTTTAACAGCAGTCCTATGTAATACGAGGGGGGTACTCGTTCCCTTTTATCAAACCCTGTGTAACATAACATTCGTCAATTACTGCATGTCCCAGAATTACTGAGCACGTGATCAAAACATGAGTAACTCGTAAACGGAGTAACACATTGAGGTAGTGTTTCCAGATTTAGCAATATGTCCTCAAATACTACCAGTTCCAAAAGCACTGACCAACGAGGTCAAAGATCAAATATTTATAACCGCATAACTCGTAAACAAACCAACATTTGAGATGCTGCTTCCATCTTTATTAATAGGTCACAAACTACTGCAGTAATAAAAGTACTGATAATCGATGATAAAGTTTAAGTCCGAGTAACTCGTAAACGGAGCAATATATTTAGGTTCTTTCTATACATTTATTCAAGACATTTATTCAGGTCATCAGATGCTACATGTCCCAAAAGTACTGACGATCAAGGTGAAAGGTGAAATACTTAAACCAGAATAACTCGTAAACGGAAAAACATATTGAGGTGCTCTTTCCACATTTAGTAATAGGTCATCAACTACTACGTTTCCTAAGAGTGCTGACCATCGAGTTGAAAGGTCAGATTTTTAAAACAGAATAAGTCGTAAACGCAGCCACATATCTAGGTGCAGCTTGATTAGGTTAGTAATAGGTCATGAACTACTACATGTCCCAAAACTACTTACAATCGAGGTCAAAGGTCAAATATTGAAACCTGAATAATTCTTAAACGGAGCAACGGATAAATTTTGTACCAAGCAGAAAAAAGTGAAGAAGTAATAAATTTTAGTACCTTATAAACTTTTGTATTAACGAGAAAAATTTAAAAAACGCCATTTTAACTACTTTAGAATTTCTGCATCTTTTTGGGTTATTCAAATAAACGAAAAAATGAATTTGGATACATTATTTAAACTAACCAGAAAATAGCAAAAAAAGACCATTCTGTACTATTTCAACAAACGAAGGGATAACTTTTGAGTGAGTTTTTCAATTTTGTAGCAAGAAGAAACAAAACGAAGAAGAACCATTTTCTAACTAAATCAGAATTTTATATCATTTTGTAATACTCAAATAAATGAAGAAATAAATTTGGATGGAGTATTCAGGTTTGCACGAACCAGAAAAAAGTGAAGAATGTCCATTTTAACTAGTTCAATATTTCTGTCAATTTTGTACTATCCAAATGAACATACCAGGGGTGTATTCATTCAATTTTATGACCATTTTTTCAACCCGTAATTTTAACTATAAACATAGCAGAAAATGACTACCTATGTAACATAGTAAAGGGGTGTGCATAAGATTACGAACAAATAACTATTTAACATAGTAGGGCTGTATTCGTACCACCCCTGCAATTTTATGATCACTTTTTCCAACCCTTATTTTACAATAGCAGAGAATACAGGGAGACTAGGAACACATAGTAGAGCAGATAATCTTTAAGGTTTGGAATCGTTCCCTTTATGAGTCACTATTTTCACCCCTTATTTTACAATCGAACACTCTGAAATAGGGGTGTAGGGGTGCACTCGTCCCCTTTTATGAGCACTTTTCTCAACCCATATTTTAACATAGCAGAAATTACACATAGAATATGAACATAGCATATCGATAACACATTCTCCAACCGCCTATTTAACATAGCACATATTACATAAGACTATGTAAGATAAAAGAGTATGGCTTATTTTTCAACCATATTTTAACATAGAAATTGCACAGAGACTAAGAACGCACCACTATTATGTAACATAGCAAAGACTACTAACATCATAACGGGTGTACTTGTTCTCTTGTTGTCTTATGTATTCTCCGCTATGCTCGTAGTCTCAGTGTAATTTCTGCTATATTAAAATAGGGGTTGGAAAATAAGGCATACTCTTTTAGTAGTTCTGCTATGTTTAAATAGGGGTGGAAGGAATACAGCCCTACTATGTTAAATAGTTGTGTGTTCGTACTCTTATGTATTCTCCGCTATGCTCGTAGTCTCAGTGTAATTTCTGCTATGTTAAAATAGGGGTTGGAAAATAAGGCATACTCTTTTAGTAGTTCTGCTATGTTTAAATAGGGGTGGAAGGAATACAGCCCTACTATGTTAAATAGTTGTGTTTTCGTAATCTTATGTACCCCCCTTTGCTATGTTACACAGGTATTCATTGTCTGCTATGTTTATAGTTAAAATAGGAGTTGAAAAAATGCTCATAAAAGGGAATGAATACACCCCTGCTTTGTTACGTAGTCTTATGTATTATCTGCTCTGTTTTATGTTCATAGTCTCCATGTATTCTCTGCTATGGTAAAATGATCAAATAGGGGTTAAAAAAGTGATCATAAAAGAGAACGAGTACACCCCTAGAAACTGGTCATACAAGGGAACAAATACACCCCTAAAATGGAGGTCGTAAAAGACCGTGGGTGGACGGTTCAGAGTGTTGAATTTCCCATGGGCTCCTGAATTGAGCTACTATGAGCCAGATCTGTTCCAGATCGATCATTTTTCTACTACATAAACTTATATCTAAGATCTACAACTATACTACATCTATAAGCTTATATCTACACCGAAAGAAACAATACAAACCTTATCCTAATAAATATAAGTTTAAACTTTATGGCATAATAACCATAATATTCTTATATTAAACTAAAACTAATCTTACATCTACAACTCTTCTATCTTATAATGTCCCCATGGGAGGGTATTTATTCCATCTTCTAAAACATATTTGTTATCATCAACATAACTTAATGCTAGTTTGTCTACCTCTACACTAGATATATTGAGTCTGTAACTCCTAATCAAATTTATCTTTTTATAGTGCTTCTTTTGATTGAACAGAGAGTTTTTGTTTTATCAAAATCTGTCCATACATGGTTGACTAAAGAGATGAGGTTTATAAAGATATATATATATATATATATATATATATATATATATATATATATATATATATATATTCATCTTACCGCACACCCATATACCCATATAAATGTAATTCAGCTTTTCTTGATGAAGAGCATACATACATATTTCCTCGCTATCCGGTGTCTCAAACATACATACACATACAGCATTCTCTTTTCAGTCTAACAGATGGTGCTTTAATGACGTAGTCTATCCTTGTTTAACAACGTAATATATGACGTGAACATATTTTTTCCCTTCCTTCAACAGAGCTTCCAGTTAGTAGTCGTGAGATGGCGCTCTATTGATAACGTAGTCTATCCTCGTGAGACAACGTAACACGTGATGCCTTTAATCCGTTACGAAATATCTCTTATTTCTCTTGCAGATACGCAATCCTTTAGGGAAACAACGTAAGCATAAGGTTTTTATACAAGAGGTAAATTCAAAAGATATTAGATTATCGATATTTCAGTTCCTATTGGATATTTTTACAATCTGATTGCATTTTTGGATAGCCCATACATGTAATATGGGTTGCATATTTGTAGGGGCAAGTGTTGCTGATTGAGTGGATATCTTCTGAAATTTCAGGGGTAAATGAAAATTCTTTTATCTTTGTTATTTATGAATCAGGTTTGAAAATACAAACGGATATCAAGATACAATTAAAGCTATTTTTTCTTGGTCTGTAATGGCTTACCTGCCTTTAAGAATAGAATTTTAATTCTTAATAACTTAACTAGTTTTTTCGAGATTTTAAAAATAAAAAAATCTAGCCTAATATACATAAATTGCTAAGACTTTTTTAAAAAATAATATTTTCCTGAGAGCTCGAAAATAAACCGGTAATAATTCCGGAAATTTTCAATCTGTTATAACTTCCTCAAATATTCATCGATTTTGAAAATGAAAACGAAAATCAATAGGGAAATAAATTTCCTATCTTTTGAAGGTCTTGTAGCCTGCATAACTTTGAGGATATTATTATACAAACTCAAATAATTGTCTCATTTCCATATAGATCTTTAAAATTCAAATGGCATTCAAAAGTACTGCTTTTCCTTATGCATTGTGTATGTCTAAATATAAGCTTTTATGACTTTATAACCATAAAACACTTATAATGAATTAACTATATTTTAAAACACTTAAAACTACAAGTTTTAATAATGATACTGAAATCATCTGCTTATTTCGTTCTCTATGGGAAAAATGATTTTTTAATCTCAGTCCATTGATCATAGGTTGATTTCGAAAACTACTTGCGTTTGATTTAGCACATCTTTAACAATCACATTGAATGAAGGAGTGAGAATAAATTTCTTTTGAGGTTTCATTTTAACTACTAAGTTTATTATTTAAAATCATTTTTATTTCATTTTTGTTACTTCTTAGAATCATTTTTAAAGAACAGTTGATGTATTTTGTAACCATTAGAAAGATCTTTCATTCCATCATACCTTATAAACAGTTTCTTAGTTTTCATCTCTTTCAAAACTTGATCAGTGTCTTCATTATACCACTGCGGTAATAAGATTTTGTATATGTGATCTAAATGTACTAATACTCTTTCACCAGTGTATTTTGTTGGATTGAATTTTCATAAAGTTATTTCTTATGGTTTTCCTTTTACCAGAACTTGCAATTTAACAAGACTTAAAATGTTTATATTGTTTTCCATGTTTAATTGTGATGCCATTCCTGATTTTTTGTACAAGAAATTTTAAAAAATTATTCTTTTTTAATGATCTTATTTCATTCAATATATGGGTAATTCTGTCAACAATATCTTTTGTATGTTCGTCTGTTAATTCTCCATTCATTACTTTAAAACATTAAGCTCATCTTTTAACAACTTAGTTTCATTCACAATATTTTTGTAATACTCTTTCTTTGATGCTATATTAAATCGTGTTGATAGGCCAGTGATAACTGCTGAAGTAGAGGCGAATGCAGTTGTAATAACCCAACACTCTGTAACAGGAATAAATACATTATAAAACACAGAAGAAGCTGATAGTAAAATTGATATGTATTCAATCAAGTTCGAAAACGATAAATGTTGTAAAAAAAGCAAAATAAGTTACGAAAAATTTTATAAGTATAGAACTTCCATTTAACGATTCGAAAGACTGTTTGTTCAATGAAAAGGAATATTATAAGAAGATGAATTTAATCAGAAGTTATAAGGACCATTTGAACAGTGTAGAACTAAACAAACGAGCAATAAGTATTGTTGATGATACGATATGTGTTTTAGAAGATGAAATAAACACCCTCCCATGGGAGCATTATAAGATATATAGAAAAGTTGTAGATGTAAGATTAGCTTTAGTTAGTAAGAGTTTTATGGTTATTATGCCATAAAGTTTAAACTGATTTTCATTAGGAGAAGTTTTGTCTTCCTCTTTTCGGTGTAGATATAAGTTCTTAGATGTATGTTTTCACGGATGTAACTATAAAGCTATGTAACTTAGTATAGTTAGTTGTAAGGTTCTATAAGCCCTTCTGTAAATGTTTTATGTTATTCTTCTGTGCTGGTCAAAGATATGTCCGAAATGGGTTGGCCTGGTGTTTTGGCCCAGTAGTGCACTACTGCCAAAGAACTCGAATAAGATATTTCCTACACTAATATTATAACGCCCCTTTCATATGTCCCAAGGGGCTGAGATTTCACCGATGAATCAGAGTAGTAATTGCGGTACCTGACGACACTTTTTTGCCATTGGGTCCCTGCCTCAGGACCCATGGTCCCTGCCTCAGGACCCATGTCCCTGGCCAGGGTCAATGACCCAGGGGTACTTAGACTACCCCCTCTAAATTTTGGCAGGGGTACCATGGCCCACCCCTAAATTTTGGCATAGGTACATAGGACCACCCCCTTAAATTTTGGAAAACAATTAAACATTTACATTTAATTAAACATTAAACAACCCAACTTAAACATTTCGTATTATAGTACCGGACCCTAATATGTATTATGATAAATTTGGGTGGTCCACCTCGTTCCCTTCTAGGGGTACAAAATTGCCAAAATATAAACGTAAGCAAAACGTAGTACCACGTGTTTGGTTTTTGGTCGATTTTATCCCCTTTGATGAGGTGTTATTATCCTACATAGTTATATGATCATGTATAGGGGTCCATTACCTTTCATAAGATATGGGTATATTTGTGCACTCCTTTAAAAATTTGGGAGGGGTACTTTGGCCCACCCCTTAAGTTTTGGAAATTGCCCAATTTAAACATTTGGTATTATAATACCGGACCCTAACATGTATTATGATAAATTTGGGTGGTCCACCTCGTTCCCTTTTAAGGGTACAAAATTGTCAAAATATAAACGTAAGCAATACGTTGTACCACGTGTTTGGTCTTTTGGCCCAATTTATCGTCTTGGATGAGGTTCTATTACCTTATATGGTTATGTATAGGGGTCTATTCCCTATCATAAGACAAAGGTACATTTGTGCACTAATTTAAAAATTTGGGAGGGGTACTTTGGCCCACCCCTTAAATTTTAGAAATTGCTCATTTTATATATTTGGTATTATAGTACTGGACCCTAACATGTATTATGATAAATTTGGGTGGTCCACCTCGTTCTCTTTTAGGGGTACGAAATTGCCAAATTTTAGTACAACCACGTGTTTGTTTTGGCTCAATTTATCCCCTTGGATGAGGTCCTATTACCTTATATGACTATATGGTTATGTATATTGGTCCATTCCCTATTATAAGACATGTGTATATTGATGTACCCTTTAACAATTTGGGAGGGGTACCTTGGCCCACCTCTTTATTTTGGAAATTGCCCAATTTAAACATTTGGTATAATAGTATAAGACCCTAATATATATATATATTACTATAAATTTGGGTGGTCCATCTCGTTCCCTTTCATGGGTACGAAATTGCCAAATTTTAGTACAACCACGTGTTTCGTTTTTGACCTAATTTATTCACTCGGATGAGGTCCTATTACCTAATATGATTATATGGTCATGTATAGGGGTCCATTTTCTATCATAAGACATAGGTACATTGATGCACCCCGGGATGGGTACCATACCCAATCCCTTAAATTTTGGAAATTTTTCAATTTAAGCATTCGCTATCATAGTACATGACCTCAATATGAATCATGATAAATTTGGGTGGTCCACCTTGTTCCCTTTCATGAGTAAAAAAAATGCCAAAATATAAACATAAGCAATATGTTGTATCACGTGTTTGGTTTTTGGCCCAATTTATCCCGTTTGATGCGGTCTTATACCGTATATGGTCATATGGTCATGTATATAGGTTCATTTCCTATCATAAGACATGAGTACATTGATGCACCCTTTAAAAATTTGGGAGGGGTATCTTGACTCATCCACTCAGTTTTAGAAATTGTTTAATATAAGCATTTTGTATTTTCGTACAGGTCTTCAATATGTACCACTATAAATTTGGATGGTCCACATCGTTCCCTTTCATGGGTAAAGAACTACCAAAAATCAAATTTCGGAGGTTATTGACCCTTTGATAAGTATTTAGCACGTTATATGGTTTATTACCTTTATATGTTTATGTTCTCTTTTAAATTTGGGAATTATAAAATAACATAATTTGGTAAAGGTTTTCTAGGACCCATTGGTGTTCCTCTTATGGCGAAATATTCAAAATTTAAAGGTTATTGACCTGCTTTATTATTGAATAAGTACAGGATTTATTACTTTTTTCATAAGACACAGGTGTATTTGTGTACCAATCTTAAATTTTGGGAGGAGTACATTTCTTATTGTCATATCAATAATTGGAAATTGTTCTTAAAATTGGATAGTATCTCATTTATTGGGTAAATCATTATGATCACGTTATCAGTTATTGACCTATGATGGGATTAGGAGTCCAGGACATTGGTACATTTAAACTTTGTAGGATAATTTGAGAATTGTCAAATGAAATTGCGTCATTGGTATTGATTATTACAGCCAAATATAAACGTAAGCAATACGATGTACCACGTGATTGACCTTGATGAGGTAGTGTACAGGGATACATAGCTAACCTTATTGAAACTTATGACTCATAGTCTTAAGGGAATACATGCTACAACACTGGCAAAGTTATTGTTGATGCAATTTGATTGCTTGATCACTATCTTTCGTGCAATCTGATTGGCTGATCACTATCTTTCGTGCAATATGATTGGTTGCTGATTTTCAAATCTTTGCTGCATTCAGTTTTGTTTTAACATTTAAAAATCTTGGTTTCGTTCAACATTTTGCACTCACTGATAAATATGATCAAAACCGTTTATTTGTTAATCGAATAGTTAAAAACCGGATAAAGTTTGACGGTGAACCGTGAAACGTGAATTTTTTTTAGTTTGAAAAATTTTGTTTCGAAATTTTTGTTTGTAAATTTTTGTTTCAATTTTTTGTTTAAAATTTTTTCGTTTCAAATTTTTTGTTTGAGATTTTTCGTTTCCTAAATATTTTTTTCTGTTTAAAAATTTTTGTTTCGAAAGTTTTGTTTGAAATGTTTGTTTCAAAGTTTGGTTTGACATTTTTAAAAGTGTGTCACTCATTAGTAAAGAACCGGAACTGTTTAGAACTAAAACCTCTGGCAACATTGTGGTGCAATAGTACACATCAGAATATGGGGTTGTACTTGAAATGAAAAAACACAATTTATTGAAATGGATCATTTTATTACACTCCACATCATCCATACCAGATAGTGGTTCTGGATATTGTCGATACAATGTATTTTGAACTTCTTGCACTAGTTTGTCTTTAGCGTATAATTTTATTTCCAATTGAAGTCTTTTAAGGTCTATTGCGATATCAATTGGTGGAAACTCAATGTCCATTTGATCACAAATAAACTGTTTATCAATACAGGTATGCACCCACGAACTATGTTGACAACCATCACAATATCTAGATACATGTTGTACAATATGCATAACACATTTTTCAAAATAGTACTTTTTCAGGAATATACTTGTTTTGTTGGACACTTCCACTGCATGTTTAACACACTGAAATACGCTGATGAATTTGATCCATTCCGTTTGTGTTAGATACACCATGCTGCGAGGGACATGGAATGTACTCTTTTTACGGAACAGCACCATCCTCTCTTCGAGGACTGTACGCAGCACCACTTCATGATTTGAGCCTAATGATTTGACTATGGTCACATTTAGCTCATCATGAAAGTAATCGTTCATTTGGTCGATTCGTGAACATAATATTTGCCATTCTTCAAAGGTCAGTTGTACACCAAATTGTTCTGCTTTGCCCAATCGAATTACTGGTTCAAATGTTCTAGCACTGATACCAATCATCACATGTTTTGTTTGAAATATATTTATTGGATAATAGCTTGCGAAGATGAACTCTTTATCGTTAGAAGTACACATCTTTCCTCCTGAAAAGCACTTGCTCAAATGATTTCGTGGGATGACAGTGTATTGGTTGATTTATAGAACTACGGCTGACGTCATAGGAAAGGAATGTGCTGACATTTGAATTCATGGTTTCATCACAGTTACTGACGTCATGCTGACCAACCAAATTCATACAACTATGTCTGACGTCAAAGGAATGTGCTGACGTTTGAATTCATGATTGCATCACAATTGCTGACGAATCTGGCTGTGTACTAAATTCAAATTGATGACTTCGACCCAAGAGTCTTTTATAGCAACCGAATAAAGATACAGATCCAGTATTTAAGAAACGCAGCAGTTCTTCTTGTTTTGATGCTTCCATGGGTAAATATCTTCCTGGTAAAATTATATTCTTATCATTTTCAAGCTTCACTACGATTCTTAATCCAAACTTTGTAGGGATTTTTTGGCTAGCTAAGATTCTATAAGGTACATTCTGTTGTAAATCAGTAATCTTGGTAAATGATTTCATCACATCACGTGTGTTTAGAAACTGCAGACAAGTAGCCATGATGATGTTATCATAAATACTAACTCGAACGATACTTATATATGATGCAAAACTGATGACGTTGCATTATCATGTTCTGACGTGTACTATTGCACCACAATGTTGCCAGAGGTTTTAGTTCTAAACAGTTCCGGTTCTTTACTAATGAGTGCACAAACTTAAAAATGTCAAACCAAACTTTGAAACAAACATTTCAAACAAAACGTTCGAAACAAAAAAAAAATAAACAAAAAAATAAACAAAAAAATTTGGAAACGAAACATTTCAAAACAAAAATTTTAAAACGAAAAAAAAAATTCAAACAAAAAATTTTGAAACATAAATTTCAAACAAAATTCTGAAACAAAAAAATTCAAACACAAATTTGAAACAAGAGTTTTCAAACAAAAACTTTCAAACAAAAAATTTTCAAACCAAAAAAAATTCACGTTTCACGGTTCACCGTCAAACTTTATCCGGTTTTTAACTATTCGATTAACAAATAAACGGTTTTGATCATAATTATCAGTGAGTGCAAAATGTTGAACGAAACCAAGATTTTTAAATGTTAAAACAAAACTGAATGCAGCAAAGATTTGAAAATCAGCAACCAATCATATTGCACGAAAGATAGTGATCAGCCAATGAGATTGCACGAAAGATAGTGATCAAGCAATCAAATTGCATCAACAATAACTTTACCAGTGTTGTAGCATGTATTCCCTTAAGACTATGAGTCATAAGTTTCAATAAGGTTAGCTATGTATCCCTGTACACTACCTCATCAAGGTCAATCACGTGGTACATCGTATTGCTTACGTTTATATTTGGCTGTAATAATCAATACCAATGACGCAATTTCATTTGACAATTCTCAAATTATCCTACAAAGTTTAAATGTACCAATGTCCTGGACTCCTAATCCCATCATAGGTCAATAACTGATCACGTGATCATTAATGATTTACCCAATAAATGAGATACTATCCAATTTTAAGAACAATTTCCAATTATTGATATGACAATAAGAAATGTACTCCTCCCAAAATTTAAGATTGGTACACAAATACACCTGTGTCTTATGAAAAAAGTAATAAATCCTGTACTTATTCAATAATAAAGCAGGTCAATAACCTTTAAATTTTGAATATTTCGCCATAAGAGGAACACCAATGGGTCCTAGAAAACCTTTACCAAATTATGTTATTTTATAATTCCCAAATTTAAAAGAGAACATAAACATATAAAGGTAATAAACCATATAACGTGCTAAATACTTATCAAAGGGCCAATAACCTCCGAAATTTGATTTTTGGTAGTTCTTTACCCATGAAAGGGAACGATGTGGACCATCCAAATTTATAGTGGTACATATTGAAGACCTGTACGAAAATACAAAATGCTTATATTAAACAATTTCTAAAACTGAGTGGATGAGTCAAGATACCCCTCCCAAATTTTTAAAGGGTGCATCAATGTACTCATGTCTTATGATAGGAAATGAACCTATATACATGACCATATGACCATATACGGTATAAGACCGCATCAAACGGGATAAATTGGGCCAAAAACCAAACACGTGATACAACATATTGCTTATGTTTATATTTTGGCATTTTTTTTACTCATGAAAGGGAAGAAGGTGGACCACCCAAATTTATCATGATTCATATTGAGGTCATGTACTATGATAGCGAATGCTTAAATTGAAAAATTTCCAAAATTTAAGGGATTGGGTATGGTACCCATCCCGGGGTGCATCAATGTACCTATGTCTTATGATAGAAAATGGACCCCTATACATGACCATATAATCATATTAGGTAATAGGACCTCATCCGAGTGAATAAATTAGGTCAAAAACGAAACACGTGGTTGTACTAAAATTTGGCAATTTCGTACCCATGAAAGGGAACGAGATGGACCACCCAAATTTATAGTAATATATATATATATTAGGGTCTTATACTATTATACCAAATGTTTAAATTGGGCAATTTCCAAAATAAAGAGGTGGGCCAAGGTACCCCTCCCAAATTTTTAAATTGTGCATCAATATACCGATGTCTTATAGTAGGGAATGGACCAATATCCATAACCACATAATCATATAAGGTAATAGGACCTCATCCAAGGGGATAAATTGAGCCAAAACAAACACGTGGTTGTACTAAAATTTGGAAATTTCGTACCCCTAAAAGGGAACGAGGTGGACCACCCAAATTTATCATAATACATGTTAGGGTCCAGTACTATAATACCAAATATATAAAATGAGCAATTTCTAAAATTTAAAGGGTGGGCCAAGGTACCCCTCACAAATTTTAAAAGGAGTGCAGAAATGTACCAATGTCTTATGATAGGGAATAAACCCCTATACATAACCATATAACCATATAAGGTAATAGGACCTCATCCAAGGGGATAACTTAGGTCAAAACCAAACACGTGGTACAACGTATTGCTTACGTTTATATTTTGGCAATTTTGTACCCCTAAAAGGGAACGAGGTCTACCACCCAAATTTATCATAATACATGTTAGGGTCCAGTACTATAATACCAAATATATAAAATGAGCAATTTCTAAAATTTAAGGGGTGGACCTAAGTACCCCTCCCAAATTTTTAAAGGAGTGCACAAATGTACCTATGTCTTATGATAGGGAATAGACCCCTATACATAACCATATAAGGTAATAGAACCTCATCCAAGAGGATAAATTGGGCCAAAAGACCAAACACATGGTACAACGTATTGCTTACGTTTATATTTTGACAATTTTGTACCCCTAAAAGGGAACGAGGTGGACCACCCAAATTTATCATAATACATGTTAGGGTCCGGTACTATAATACCAAATGTTTAAATTGGGCAATTTCCAAAACTTAAGGGGTAGGCCAAAGTACCCCTCCCAAATTTTTAAAGGAGTGCACAAATATACCCATATCTTATGAAAGGTAATGGACCCCTATACATATAACTATATAGGATAATAACACCTCATGAAAGGGGATAAAATCGACCAAAAGCCAAACACGTGGTACTACGTATTGCTTACGTTTATATTTTGGCAATTTTGTACCCCTAGAAGGGAACGAGGTGAACCACCCAAATTTATCATAATACATATTAGGGTCCGGTACTATAATACCAAATTGGGCAATTTCCAAAATTTAAGGGGTGGGCCAAGGTACCCCTCCCAAATTTTTCAAGGGGTGCATTAACATACCCATGTCTTATGAAAGGTAATGGACCCCTGTATACGCCCACATAACGATATAGGGTAATAACACTTCATCAAAGGGGATAAATTAGGTCAAAAACCCCCGAAATTTGACTTTTTGGCAATTTTTTACCCATAAAAGGGAACGACATAGACACCCAATACTGATAGAGGTACATACTATGGTCCGAGGCTACCATACAGAATTTTTAGATTTGGCAATTTCCAAAATTTAAGGGGATTGGTCCTATGTACCCCTGCCAAAATTTAGGGGTGGGCCATGGTACCCCTGCCAAAATTTAGAGGGGGTGGTCCTAAGTACCCCTGGGTCATTGACCCTGGCCAGGTACCATGGGTCCTGAGGCAGGGACCCAGGGGCCAAAAAGTGTCCTCAGGTATCGCAATTACTACTATCAGTACCGAGTGTTTTAAAATATATAAGTGGAAAGTGAAGTTCAAATGTATCAATCGACTGGACTTTGGAAAAGGTCTCGATTAAGATAGTCGAGAGACTATTCTTATAATTTCACTTTGACCTAACGAAGGTTAGTAAGATTTCACCAGTAAGATTTAACCTGTTTTCAATTCCCTTTGATCTAGACGAGGGGGTAAGTTCTTACCGGGAATTTGTGCCCTCCTGCTGTTTAAAAAATAGGTGGAAAGCGAAATTCAACGGTATCAATAGACTGTATACTGCCAAAGGACGCGATTAAAGTAGTTCCAACACTAATGTTATAACAACCCTTTGATCTAGAAGATGCGAGTAAAATTTGACCGGGGGAATTTGTACTGTCTTCTTTTGTTTTAAAAGACATAAGCGGAAAGTTAAGTTCAATGGTATCAATCCACTGGACATTGCCAAAGAACTCGACTAAGATAGTTCCGACAATGTTGTTATAACTTCCCTTTCATTAGACAAGGGGATACGACTTCAAATGGGAATTAATACAACACTCTTGCTTTAAAAAAACATAAGTGCAAAGCGAATTAGAACTGTATCAATCTACTGAACACTGCCAAACAACTCGATTAAGATATTTCCGACACTATCGTTATAATTTTCCTTTAATCTAGGCGATTTGAGTATGATTTCACTGGGGAATTTTTACCCCCCTTCTGTTTTAAAATATCTATGTGGAATGTAATGTTTAATGTGTCAATCGATCGGACATTGTCAAAGAACTCCATTAAATTAATTCTGACACTATTGCAATATCTTCCTTGATTTAGCCGAAAGGGGCATCTTTCCAACTGGCAATTTTTAGCCCTCTGCTGTTATAAAATACGTATGTGGGATTCGAAGTTCAACAGTATCAAATGACCGGAAATTGCCAAAATATTTGATTAAGATTGTTCCTAAACTATTGTTATAATTTTCCTTCGATCTAGAAGAGGGTGCTAGAATTTCAAGGGGGATTGTCCACCCCTGCTGTTTTAAAATGTTAAGTGGAAAGCGAAGTCCAATGATATGAATCGACTAGACACTGCCAAAGAACTTGACTAAGATTGTTCCGACAGTATTGTTATACCTTCCCTTTGATCTAGGTGAAGCTGAGGCAAGATTTCAATGGGGAATTTGTACCCCTCTGCTATTTTATAATATGTAAGCGGAAACTGAAGCTAAACGGTATCAATCGACTGGATACTGCCAAAGTACTGGATTAAGATACTTCAGATACTATTATTATAAATTCCCTTCGCTCTAGCCGAGCGGATTAATATTTTACCATGGAATCTGTACCCACTTGTGTTTTAAAATATATAATTACAAAAAGAATTTCAATGGAATCAATCGAGTTTACATTGCCAAAGGACTCAATTAAGGTCGTAAAGACAATATTGTTATAACTCCGTTTCATCTTGCGGATGAGGTAAGATTTCACCGGGAATTTGTATTCCCACTGATGTTCTAAAACATATTAGTGGAAAGTGATGTTCAATGGTATCAATTTAAAGGACATTTCCAAGGGAGTTGATAAAGTAAGATCAGACACTATTGTTATAACTCCCCTTTCGTTTAACCGAGTGGGCTGATTTGAGACGGGAATTTGTACTCTGCCTGCTGTTTTAAAATATATAAGTCAAGGGTGATGTTCAATGTTATCAATCGACAGGACATTATAAATTCACTCGATTAAGATATTTCCGAAACTATTGTTGTAAATTCCCTTTGATTTAGACGAGCGGATTAAGATTTTACCGTGCAATTTGTACCCCATTGCTGTTTAAAAATATATATGTGAAATTGTATTTCAACTGTATCCATTTACCGGACATTCCCAAACGACTCGATTAAGGTAGTTCCGACACTATTGTTAAAACCTACATTGAACTAGGGTAACATTTTACTGGAAATTTGTACTCATTTTCCTGTTTTAAACTATATGAATGGAAAGTGAAATTCAATGGTATAAATCGACTTGGCATTTCCCAAAGGACTCGATTAAGATTGTTCCTACACTGTCGTTATAAATTTCCTTTGATGTAGCTGAGCGAGGTAAGATTTCACTGGGAAATTTGTACCTCCCTGATGTTAAAATTATATAAGTGGAAACTGAACTCAATGGTATGAATCGACTGAACATTGGCAAAGAACTCAATTAAAATAGCACCGACACTGTTGTAACAAATTCCCTTGGATCTATGGGAAGAGGGTAGGATTTCAGCGTAGAATTTCTATCCACCTGCTGATTTAAACTATATAAGTGGAAAGTGAACTTTAATGGTAATAATCGACTGGGCAAAGCCAAACAACTCGATTAAGATAGTTCCGACTGTATCGTTACAACTTCCATTTGATCTATTCTGAAGAGGTAAGATTTCACCGGGGAATTTGTACCTTCTTTGCTGTTTTAAATATATAATTCGAAAGTGAATTTCAATGGTATCAATCGATTAGACATTGCAAAAGGATTCGAACAACATAGTTGAAACTCTATCGTTATAAATATTCTTTGATGTAGGCGAGTGGGCTAAGATTTCACTGGGAAATATGTACTTCCTTTATGTCTAAAATGTTTAAGTGGAAACTGAACTCAATGTTATGAATCGACTGAATGTAGCCAAAGTACTCCATTAAGATAGTACCGACACTATTGTTATAATTTCTTTTTTGTAGCCCAGTGGGCAAGATTTCACCGACGCCCCCTGCATTTTAAATATATAAGTGGAAAGTGAAGTTCAATGGTATCAATCGCCTGGACATTGCCAAAGAACTTGATTACCATTATTCCGACACTAATGTTATAACTTCCCTTTGATGTAGCCGAAGGGGTAAAATTTCACGGGACAATTTGTACCCCCTAGGGATTTAAAATAGTTAACTGGATAGAGAACTTCAATGTAATCAATTGAGTAGAAATTGCCAAAGGACTCGATTAAGATAGTACCGACAACATTTCTAAAACATTTCCTTTAATTTCAGGGGAGGGGGTAAGATTTGACAGAGTCAGTGGTACGCCCACTGCTGTTTTAAAGTTTTTAAGTGGATAATGAATTTCAAAGGTATCAATCGGCTGGACTTTGCCAAAGTACTCGATTAAGATACTATTAAGATACTAATACTCGATAAGACACTATTATAATAACTCCCTTTTGCACTAGCCGAGGGGGTGCTTCAACGAGAAATTTTTACTTTCTCTTTGCTGTTTTAAAATATATAAGAGGAAACTGAAACTCAATGGATTCAATCGACTGGACACTGAAGAAGGAATAGATTAAGACAGTTACGACACTATTGTTATCACTTCCCTTTGATTTAGCCAAGGAGGATAAGATTTCACCGGTGAATTTGTACCCCACTGCTGCTGTAAAATATATAGTGCAAATTGAATTTCAAAGACATCAATCTACTGGTCACCGCCAAATGACACGATTAAGATAGTTCCTACACTACAGCTAATTTTCCTTTGATCTAGGCCAAAAAAGTAAGATTTCACCGGGGAATTTGTATCCCCATGCTGTTTTAAAATATGTAAGTGGAATGCGAAATTCAATGATATGAATAAACTAACAATTGCCTACAAACTCGATTAAGATTGTTTTAACTCTTTGTTATACCTTCCTTTGATCTATCTGAGGGGAAGTAAGTTTTTTAAGGGAAATTTGTACCGCCCTACTGTTGTAAAATATGTGAGCGGATACTGAAGTTCAACGATATCAATCTACTGGACATTGCCAAAGTAATCGATTAAGATACTTCAGACACTATTATTATAACTCCCCTTTGCTCTAGCCGAGGGGATTAAGAGTTTACCGTCGAATTTGTACAAACTTCTGTTTTGAAATATATTATTAGAATGAGAATTTCAATGGAATCAATAGAGTTCATATTGCCGATGTAATCGTTTAAGATAGTTCCAACATTATAGTTATAATTACCCTTTTGTGTAGAAGAAAGGAGTAAGATTTCACTGGGGAATTTGTACTCCCACTGCTGTTTTAAAATGTATAACAGGAAAGTTAATTTTAATGTTTTCAATCTATTGAACATTGCCAAAGAAGTCGATTAAGTTAGTTCCGGCAATATTGTTAATAGGCTCCTTTGATCTGGCCAAGGGGGCTGATTTGAGCGGGGAATTTGTACTCTCTCTTTTTTTTAAAAAAAATATATAAGCGGAGACTGAAGTTCAATGCTATAAATCGACTGAATATTGCCAAAAGAATTGATTTAGATTCTAAGGACACTATTTTTATAACATTCCTGTGATCTAGCCGGGGGTATGATTCCACATCGAAATTTGCCTCCAGTGCCGTTTTATAATATATAAGTGCAAATTGAATTTCAACGGTATCAATTTACTGGAGCTTGCCAAAGAACACGATTAAGGTAGATCCGACACTATTGTTACAATTTGGCTTTGACCTAGGCGAGGGGGGTAGGAGTTCACCGGAAAGTTTGTACCCTTCCTGCTTTTTTAAACTATATGTATGGAAAGTATATTTCAATTCTATCAATCGATCTGAGATTGTAAGTGGACAAGATTAAGATTGTTCCGACACTACCGTTATATATTTCCGTTGATGTAGCAGTGCGAGGTAAGATTTCACCGCGGAATTTTTAACTCCCTGATGTCTAAAATATATAAGTGGAAATTGAACTTCAATGCTATCAATCGACTGAACGTTACCAGTGTACTCTTTAGAGATAGCTCCAACACTACTGTTATAAATTCTTTTCTGTAGCTCAGAGAGTAAGATTTCACTGTAGAATTTTTCCACTCCTGCATGTTTAAATATATAAGTGGAAAGTGATGTTCAATGGTTTAAATTGAGTGGACATTTCCAAAAAACTCGATTAACATAGTTAAGACACTATTGTTATTACTTCCGTTTGATCTAGCCGAAGGGTAAAATTTCACCGGGGAATTTGTACTCAGCTGCTGATTTAAAATATATAACTGGAAAGTGGATTGCAATGGAATCAATCGACTGGAAAGTGCAAAAGGGCTTCATTAAGATAGTTCCGACAATATTGATAAAATTTCCCTTTGATCTAGCGGGAGGATGTAAGATTTCACCGAGAAATTTGTACTCGTTTGAAGATTTAAAATATATAACTGGGAAGTGAATTGCTATGGAACCAATCGTCTGGACGTTGCGAAAGGAATTGATTAAGATAGTTACGACACTATTGTTATCACTTCCCTTTGATATAGCCAAGAACGGTAAGATTTCACAGATTTGAGGGCCTGCTTGACCGGTGCACCCATTTTGTTTCGTTAATTTTTCATAATCCAGAACGGTACAAACGAGACAAAGTATGGTACAATCCCTTACAAACGAAAATCTTTCAAATGAGCCAACTAAATCGTTTGTACAACATGGTAGGGGACCAGGTTCACACAGCCCCCCAATTTTGTTTTCCTCATTTTTCATAATCAATTATGGTTAAAGTAGAACTCATTGTGGTACAATCCGGTACTAACCAAGTACTTTCATATGACATACAAAAATCATGTGTACCCGGTGTATTAAGTTTTGGTTTGGGGGCCTGCTTGATCTGGGCTCTTACTTTGTTTCGTTATTTTTTCATAATCCAAAACGGTATAAATGAAACAAACTACGGTAAAATCCGGTACAGACGGAAATCTTTCAAATGAGCCAACTAAATCGTTGGTACAAACGTGGTGGGGGACCATATTCACACAGCCCCCCAATTTTATTTTCTTAATTTTTCATAATCTATTGTGGTTAAACTAGAACTGATTGTGGTACAATCCGGCACTAACCAAGTACTTTCATATGGCATACAAAAATCATGTGTACCCGGTGTATTAAGTCGTGTTTCGGGGGCCTGCTTGATCTGGGCCGCCATTTTGTTTCGTTAATTTTTCATAATCCAGAACGGTACAAACTAAACAAACTACAGTACAAACCGGTACAAACGAAGTACTTTTTATTGATATGCGGAAAACGTTTGTACCGAGAGGTGGGGGGCCTGGTTCACAAGGGTGTAATTTTACCTTAATCTAGGCAAGGAGAGTAGGATATCACCGGGGAATTTGTTCCCCCCTACTATTTTGAAATACATGAGCGGAAAGTGAAGTTTGAGGGTATAAATCGACTTGAAATTGCAAATTACTAAACAATCGATTGAGATTGTTCCTACGCTATTTTTGTAACTTCCCTTTGATGTAGCCTTGGTGTATGATTTCATTTCAAAATTTGCCCCAGTGCTGTTCTATAATATATAAGTGCAAATTGAATTTCAGCAGTATCAATTTACTGGACATTTCCAAAGGACACGTTTCAGGTAGAGCATACACTGTTGTATCACTTCCCTTTGACCTAGGCGAAGATGGTAAAATTTCAGCGGAAAATTTGTACCCAACATGCTGTTTAAACTATATAAATAGAAATTGAACTTCAATGGAATCAATCGTCTTGACATTGAAAAAGGACTGATTAAGACTGTTCGGACACTATCGTTATAATTTTTTTTAAATTAGCCGTCGGGATAAGATTTTACCGGGGATTTTTTACCTCCCTGTTGTCTAAAATATATCGGTGGAAACTGAATTTCAATGCAATGAATCGACTGGACGTTTCCAAAGTACTAGATTCAGATAGTTACGACACTATTGTAACAACTTGCCTTTGATCTAGGCGAGGGGGCTAAAATTTCTTCGGAGAAGTTTTAAACTATATATTTTGATAATTAACTTCAATTGTATCAATCGATTAGACAAAGCCAAAGTACTCGATTACCATAGTTTCGACACTATTGTTACAACTTCGCTCTGATCTACTCGAGAGGGGTAAGATTTCACCGGAAAATTGTACCCCATGCTGTTTTAATCTATATAAGTGGAAAGTGGTTTTTAATGGTATCAATCAACTTGACATTGACAAAGGACTCGATTAAGGTCGCTCCGACACTATTCTTTTGAATTCTTTTTGATCTAGCTGAGGGGGTAAGATTTCACTGGTAGTTTTTACCCCCTGCTGTATTGAAATATATAAGTGGAAAAAGATTATTAATTTTACCAATCAACTGGACATAGCCAATTGACTCGATTAAGATAGCTATGACACTATTGTTACAATTTCCCTTTGATCTAGTCGAGTGTGGTAAGATTTCACCGTAGAATTTGTACCACCCTCTTGTTTTAAACTATATAAGTGGAACGTGTTCTTCAATGGTATCAACCAACTGGACATTGCCAAGGACTCGATTAAGATCGTTACTACACTATTGTTGTAACTTCTGTTTGATCTACCCCGGGGGTAAGATATCACCGGGGAATTTGATCCCCCTGCTGTTTTAAACTATATAAGTGGAAAGTGAATTTCAATTTTACCAATCAACTAGACATTGCCAAAGGACTCGATTAAGGTAGTTCCGACACTATCTTTATAACTTTCCTCTGATCTAGCAGAGCGAGGTAATTTTTCACAAGGGAATTTGTAAGCCAGTGCCTTCTGACGTATAAGTGGAAACTGAACTTCAATCATATAATCGACTGAACATGGCCAAAGGGCTCTAATAAGATAGTTTCAACACTATTGTTTTCTAGCCGATGAGTCACACTTTTCAGCAGAATTTTGACCGCCCCGTCTGCATTTTTTAATATAAGTGGAAAGTGGAATTCAATGGTATCATTCGACTAGACATTGCCAAAGAGCTCGATTGTGATAGTTCCGACATTATTGTTGATCTTCCCTTTGATGTAACCGGGGCGTACGATTTCACTGGGGAATTTGTACCCCCCTACTGTTTTAAAATATATGTCTAAAGTGAATTTCAATGGTATCAATTGACTGGACTTTGGCAAAGAGCTCGATTAAGATAGTTTTTACTCTATTGGTTAAACTTTCATTTGATCTAGTCGAGGGTGATAAGATTTCACCTGGGAATTTGTACCCCGATGTTGTCTTAAAATATATATGTGGAAAGTGAACTTCAATGGTATCAATTGATTAGACATTGCCAAAAGACTCGTTTAGATAGTTCCGACACTATTGTTATAGTTTTCCTTTGATGTAGCTGACGGGGATAAGGTTTCCCCTTGGAGTTTTTCGCCTCTATTGTTTTAAAATATACGTGTATAACTGAATCTGAAACACAAACTATATCTATCGTTGAACAGAACCAGAAGTATCGATTAAGATAGTTCAATGTTTATTGTTATAACTCCCATTTGGTCTAGTTTGGTGGTCTAAAATCTTCGGCTATTGTTATTTATAACGTTGGGTGATCGCAGATATTATTAAGCTGGGATGGTTTTAAATGTAGTTTGTGAATATCTTGTATATAAACGTTACTTCATATATTTTGTTGTTCGTTTCAGAATAGCGAATTTTTCACTTTTTTTAAATTTTATGATATAGCTTTCATTTTTTACTATTTCGGTTGTATTTCTAACATGTCTTCCGATCCCATGTTGTAACGTTTTTTCTTCGTTAGGTATCCTGATTCACATATACTTTAAATATTTTAAGAATATGTTAAATATTTTTAAATAGTTATATTTATTTTTTCATATATTTCTTCTTCTTCTTTTTAAGTGCTTGTGCCTTTAAAATAGCTCTATTTCCCGTAAATCTTAAAAAAAATTGCATACATAATATAATACATACATACAAATTAACATTTGCGTTGTAATATCAGGTCGCCTCCGATCTTATATGTCAATATAAAGTTGTACAGATAGTTCTAGTTTCATTATCTAAATTATCCGCTTCTGTATTATTTTGTCTGAAATGTTGTTTAATACTGCTCTTTTTCGGTTGTTACTTTGTAGGGTGTTACTTGTATTAAATATATATGTTAGTAGTTACTGTTTAAGAATAGTGTATGCGCTAGCATGCTAAACATATATTTTATTTGTAATAACCACTGAATAATTTAAATTATTAGACTCGTCTTAAATTTAAGACACAAGCTCGTTTTCAGGAGATCTTTTACTGTCCAAAATCAAATTATACCTCCAAATCTATGATTAAGGACAGTTTAGCTAAGTATGTTAATTAGAGATCATAGATACATATTAAGGTACCGATGAAATGATCAGAAATAAAATATCGCAAAAGTGGATTTCTCCTTATATAAAATTTATGTAGAGATTTAAAACTACTTGATAGAAATTGGGACAGATACACAGGATTAAATATGGCATTATATTATTTCTTCGTTAATAGAAAGTTGTAAGCTACTAAATGAAATATGTTCAAAAAATATAGAAATATCAAAGGCTAGAATCAATGCACAATAACAATGTTAAAGAGTGCTGACAAGCTAAACGAGATTTAAGAGCAAAAAGAGTTACAATTATATATATTACTAGTTGCAATTATATTATTAATTGTAGAGCCATTAGAGAAAATTCTACAGCTGTTACTTTAAATCATACTTAATTTAATATAAATCATTAAAAGCTCTAACTATAATTATTTTTACGTATGAAGTATTGAGTATAAGTACTCCCATAAAAAGAGAATTAAAAATCACTTAAAGTTTGTATTAAATATTACATTATAGTATTTTTTTAAAAAGGTAGTGTTGATTGGCGATTTTTGGATCTAGTTTGAAATACAACGTTTAACATCTTTTTTAAGAATACATAGTTTAGTACACCAAAGTAAGACCTTCATTTACATCATTTTTCATTTTTTTATGAAACAATACAGGCTTACTAAAACGTTAATTATTACACTAGAAAACCACATTAAAATTATTCGCGGTTTAATTTGATAAACACATACTTCATTCTAGTTTGTAATCTGTTTCATTTCCCCATAAAGAAGTGTGTCTAAATCTCATCCATTTGTAAGTTCCATTGCTTCCCTATTATTTATTTTGGTATATTCATAGATATCACTACGGAGAGATGCAGCTGTAGGTTTCGCAATCAGGTGCCCACACACCATCTTACGCCATGTTGCTTTCTTCTACATAATTATCTGTACCAGTATAAGCATCAATCAGTTCTTTTATTTCATCTGAATTCATGAAAGAACTATTTTTCTCTAACATCTTCGTGGTTTATCCTGACTTCCACTAACCAGTAAGCTATGGCTCTGAAAAAACAATTTCCATCACCTGACATATTGATAGTCTTTGATGGTGTTCTTAATGGTTTGGCTTTCCTTAGAGTCCAGAAAAAATGTTTTCTCTGTACCTCCATATTTAAAAATTTACAAACTTCAGTTCGCCATTTGGAGTTCACAGGGAAAAAATAATAACTTTCTTTGTGTTACGCCACCAATACGAAATCATTATCATTTTCAATAGTACCATTTTGTTGGTGTCCAATATCTTTCTTTGAAGCTCCGTCTTCGTGTAAGTTATTCCTTAGTTGGTAACATTTAAAATTACTTAAATGTTGTTTCGTCTTTAGAATATATCCTTATAAATCCAGCAAGGAGCAAGTTTTATTTTTAAATATTTGTAAGACGTAATAAGTGTGCAGTCGCCCCTTGTCGGTTTGAAAGCTCAGATATTGCACTCATGAATAACGTAATCGGGGATGTCAGAACCGACAAGTTGCGCCCAGGATTTCGTATAAGTTGAATTTAACAAAATGTGAGATACGGGATTCAACCTGGGTTGCATTTAGGTAAAATCCAACACGTACAAAAGAAACAGACTGTGATGTAAAAGGGGATGAAAAAGGGGTAAGAAGTGAGTTACTTTCGGGATAGGTAAATCTACTTGCACTTACTTGCAGGTTTGATGGTTGCCTTCTCGACAATTCCTCCAGCGGGTTGATGTCCGTCCATCTCTCTGCTTGGCCGGCCGTTCATTCAAGTAACCAAGGTTAAGGGTCGGCGAATTCCGGACTGAGAAACCAACTTTAAGAGGACCGCGATTTTAGTTAAACTTAAAACTTCTTCTCAAAAAGCAATACATCGTCGTAGACGGCTATATGGCATTAGCCGAAACGAAGGTGCTCTATAAGACAGAGCAAGGCTATCAATCGTAAATTTCAAAATGAAGCTCGCGGTCTACATTCTAACTCGTCTCTCGCTTCATGTCGACTGTACCTTCCAAAAGTTTTTCAATCGATTTTGTATGGCGTTCTTTCCTTGTTCATATCCTGGGTTATTCACTCTGAAGAGCGTTTCGATGAAAAAAGTGCATGCTTGTAGATTAACCAAGGTAAGGTGCTGATAGGAGTGCGGACGGGGAAGCAATCTGTTATTTTATTAATATTGAGAAATTACAAACGTAAGAAGTAAATGACAGACAGCAAAGGCAAACGAACTTAGAAAAAAAAGTCGAAAGGTGATTTAACTTAAAACGAATGGTTATTCTTTTCACTCAATGTTCTTTTAAAATAAAATGTTCCATTGTTCAAAATAAGATACTTTACTATGTGTCTAAATACACATATCTTCACATCCCTCTCCCCCTGAAATCAAAGTCCCGAATAAAACATTTCGGAGACAAACAAAAAATTACTTTTTAGAATTTCTGTTTTAAAAAAAGTTTAAGCATCTTTGTAGTTCCATTCAGTCTTCATGATAAAAGCACAGTAACAAATATAGTCTGGAAAGAATCATATGATAAGAAATGATGAGTACGGCATAAATTTTCACACACTAACACAGTTGATAGCAGAACAGTCAATGCCAAATGACGTAAGCACAGCAACGTCGATGTTGTAAACACAACATCACTAAGCACAAAATGTAAGTCTGGAAATCACAGGTACAATGTCCTTACACATCACATAACAGGAAAGTTCATTCAGTACAAGTAGATTATAGGAGTAGGGTAGACAGGTATATAATAGTCACATCACAAAATGTAGGGGATACAATCAATGACTGTCCAAAACACGTAATATACGAGAATAGAGACAATAATTGGATAAAATAATGGAATTAATAAAATCGACGAAAAATCAGGGGGAAAAATGCAAAAGTAATAACTAAACCATAATCCTTACGTATATATTTATATATAGTAAATAAAAAACTCCAATTCGAATAAAATTGTAACTCTATAATCAAAATAATCATTACGCGGTAAAAAAAATTAATCTAGCTACCCATAGAAAAAACAGATAAAACAACACAAAAAAATGTTGATTTCAGGTTTTAGAAAAACGAATTGTGGAGAATTTAGTTTCACAATGTCCGACGTAGTGGCAGAGTTATAGCCTTCTGCACGGGCTATTAAAACCTTAAAGAAATCAACATGACAGACTATCACCAACATATTCCTAAATCCCTAACTAAATATGAGATAAAAGAGAAAAAAACTTCTTTCTTCTTATTTGAAAGTAAAAGTACGTATACCCACAGGAAAATGAGGAATCAAGTCAAATCTTCAAATATACAAAAGTATATATCAAATAAGCACAAATCTTCATCATACATAAATCCTAAGTCATCTTCATGATGAAATACACAAGTTTACTATATACACTGCAGAAAAATTGATCATTCCAAAAGATCACTAAAATCACACAATAGGTTATAACAGTGTATATTCCTCTGAAAAGAATACATTGACTGAGTATATTCCCAATGATTAATAACAAATCGTAGGATCGAATCAAAAATCCAGGGAAAGATAAACTTCATTCTTCTTTACATCCAAATTTAGGTAAAAAATGCATCTTGAGAAATGCAGAAAACGCATTTATTCCTTCTTCATCACTATCATAACATAGATAGCATACAAATATCAATTCACAGTTGCATCTATCTCCCTAGTTTTCTTCTGCAAAACGTAATGTATCAATAACATGTTAATCTGGCGCCTAGATACTAAGTTATTCAGTTTATAAGCTGTTGATAAGATGACCAGGAAAAAGAACGTGTTCTACAAAGTTAGCCAACAGTTCTAAGTAACTGAAAAAAAGCAATGATGTCTATATGAGTACTCCTTTTTCTCCTCTACGTTGTAATAGTTATTGCCGGCAAGACTTAGAAACACAAACAAACCAAAACAAATACCATAATGACATGGCAAGTGTCAAAACAAAATTCGTTACCAACTGCACAGATGTTCCTAATCCATCAAATCTTCCTTTGAGAATATCATTGCAGAGAAACAGCTTTCGCTTCTTTTCCTTCTTCCAAGGGAAAATACACAGGTAAAAGACGCTGATAGAGATCCCAATTCTCCCTGTAGAAAATACACAATACAATACGGTCTCCGTTATCCACATGATCCTCTAATATTTTCGTGTACTCAACAATGCAATTCTCGCAGCATGTTCCTTAGGGAAATGAAATGCACCAGCAGCGATGCAAGGAAAAGCTACAGTTGAAAACTGATTTTTCAACACAAAATCAAAACAATTGTTATAACAATTCTCCAAAGTCTTCTTGTTCGCATCTCTGGGACCACATGTCAATAATACATGATCAGCGGGGAGATTATAACCTGGAGCAATCTTCACTTGTCTGGTTTTAAGGAACATATTTTCTCGCAATCTTTACAAAATTCTTCTCCGGCAGCTTCTTGGATACTTCTATCTGCTCCTCCTAATGAAATGAGTAATTCATTCGTGGGGTTGACAAGAGCGTGAGCCTTAATTAAAGCGATATCTCCACGGAAAACACGGATTTTCTTGTTGATTGCAGAATTGGCAAAAAACTTCGGTTTCAAACCGGAACAATTCTTCCCTCTTTCAGCCCAAGTGGATAATTGGTTGGCAATCACAACTTCACGAAGATTCACAGATGGAACGTCTTCTTTTTCTATCATGTTCATCCCAGTATTAAAAATAATCTCATAGTGTTCTTCTTTTTCTTTCCCTCTCTCATTTTGTTCTTCTTGTTCTTCGGCACAGCAAACATTCGCAGTAGCATCCTCAGCACCTTGTATATCCAAATCAACATCATCTTCTTCTTCCTCTTCCTCGTTTTCCTTCTCCTGTTTCTCGTAGTACTTCTTTAATCTTTTTACTGCAATCGAATCAACCTTGAATCTTCCTCGCGCAGTCCTGAACTTAACAAAATAGGAATTTGGGTGGTCAATATTTTGAATGATTCCTGGACCAAAATAACGTCCACTGAAAGCTCTAGTCGATCCTTTCTTCATGGTACTGTTCAGAATCCATACCTTGTCTCCGACTTTAAATTGGGTCTCGAATGACGTTTGTAATGAAATTTCGTTGCCGTCTTATGTCTCTGGAACCATTTATCATGGGCTTTGTCTCGTATTTCTCCAAGTTGCTGTAAGCGTTCAGCATTGTCCTGAAATTGACAAGGGGTGTCCAAAATTGCTTCATGTAGCATTCTGCATCAGAATCCATGCAAAAGTTGAAAGGGGCTGTATCCAGAGGATAAGTTAACAGTTAAATTGTGGGCTAACACAACCGATGGCAGCAGTTCGACCCATTTTCCTTGATCTTTATTACATAACGCAGATTTTAGTCTCTGTTCAATGTTTCGGATAGCTATCACAGCAGTCCCGTTAGCGTAATGAGCTGGAACATTAACAAATCAATCTTAGCTCCAATCATTGCACACAACTCCTTGAATAAGTTACTTGTAATACATGGACCCTTGTCTGTGACTAATACGGTCTTTAAAAATACCGTATTTCAAAATTACATTCTCAGAAAGAAAACTACTTACAGAAGATGCTGTTATATCTGCTAATGAACCACAAATAGTATACCGAGTAGCAGCATCGACAATACCAACAAATATTTTGTCTCAAAATATTACTCAGGAGTACACCACTCCAATGTCTAAAAAATGCGATAGAAGGGCGGCACTTGAGGATACGTTTGCAATGTACCATAAGCAGAACCAGGTATATTTTTGCTGGACTGGCAAATTAAACATTCTTTGCATTTCTGATAGACATATTGTTTCATATTAGGGAGATACACAGATTTCACTAAAAGGTCATATGTCTTAGAAAAGCCTCCGTGACTTGAACCAATGGCAGAAGTATGAGCCGCATCAAAATCTTTATAGCGTAATGAAACAGGTACAGCAACTAAAAATTTCATACCACTAGATGTTTTTTGTTTTCTATACAAAATTCCTTCTTTAACCGTGAAACAAAATGCCTGTCTTTCAATTTTTGAATTTTTCTTTTCCTTGTTTTTTAACCAATCAAAAATATCCTTATAAAACGGGTCCTTCATTTGTTCATCTCTGAGAGAAGGTTCGTCACTTAGCATGTTGTTACACTCAGTAACAATGGAAGAAAATACTCGAGGGTCTTCCGCATTTTGTTGCTCGTCAGAAATGTCCCTGGGGCACGAGAAAAACGTGAAAGTGTATCAGCTTCTATGTTAGATATCCCAGATATGTGTGTAACAGTAAAGTTATATTGTTCAATAAAACTAAGCCACCTAGCAAATTTGCCTACATTTTTTGTCTGCTTTAAAAACAAAAGACTCTTACAATCGGTTTTTAAAAAAAGTGACGTCCTAGTAAAAAGTAACGAAAGGATCTAAAGGTATATATAATACTCAAAAGTTCAAGTTCATAAGGGTGTTTATACTTCTCGCTTTTACTTAGGCTACGGCTACAATAAGCAATGGGTGCTAACTTTGGGTCATCTGTAGAGGATATAGGTTGTTTGAGCACGGCAGCAAGACAGCATGTTGATGCATCACAGAACAAGTATACAGTGTGTTTCGGATTATAATGCATTAAATATGGCGATTTTAGTATAAGGTCTTTAATTTTCTCAAAAGCATCTTGTTTTTGTGTCCACTTAAACGGTACATCCTTTCTGAGAAGCGAGTTCAAAGGCTCCGCAATTTCAGAAAAATTAGGTAAGAATCGTCTTACAAAGCTAGCTTATCCTAGAAAACTTTTCACATGTCTTTTCGTCTTCGGACGTTCATAATTACTAATGCAGTCTCTTATTTTCTTGGAAATTCGCAAGCCATCGTACGAAATTTCGTGTCCCAAAACCGTTAATGAAAAATAAGCAATTTCGTTTTTTCTGGTGCAAGTTTAAGACCACGTTCTCTAATTCGTTGAAATAACTTCTTGGTGAGATTGATAACATCCTAAAGAAAAAATCATCAAGGTACCCGAAAATTTGTTCAGATTCTAGTCCCTCCAGTGTCATTTTCACTAAACCAGCAGCGGAACTAGTGATAAGCCCTTGTGGGAGGGCTGTGAAACAAAATAAACCAACTCACGGTATTGAAAAGGCAGTGACGTGTTGGTATTCCTCAGCGATTTTCACTTGAAGAAAAACACTGAGCAAGTCAGAGCAGCACAGGTAGCGACAGTTACTAAGACGCGAAAGAATGTCTTCTATCGACGGAACAGGAAAACCTCTGGTGCAATGTGTAGGTTGATCCCTCTACAGTCCAAACAAAATCTGTTGGATCCAGACTTCTTTTTCGCGAGAAGAATAGGCAAGTTATAACTCGAGACGCACCTCCTAATAAACTTTTTTTTGAGCAAAGTATCAATCTGTTTATTTGCCTTCTTCTCTTAAGTGGAAGGGTTTTGCATACTGATTTTTGTGAACTGGGACGTTATCTAGTATTTTAATTTCATGTACGTAGCCCTTGGCCACTCCCAAATCATCCTCTGACCAAGAAAAACAATCCTTATACTCCTCTATGACAGAATAAAACATTTGTTTCTGATCGTCCGAAAGTTGAGGGTTAACATCCACACGTTTTACATCAAAACCGACAGAAAAGTTGTTATTGTCTTGTTTACTGGCTAAACCATGATTTTGACCACTATCTGTATCATTTGGGTAATGTGCACCCGGCATAATGTCAATGGCTTGACCTAAATTAAGATTTTTCTATAAACACAACTTTTTCTTGGTTGGGTTGATTACTCTAATGACAGGATTAACAGGATCCACTCTAGACCCATTGACAAAAATTTCGGCTTTTGAACAGATTTTCTCATTGGGTTGCAAAACATGTTTACTCCCACTAAATCATTAATTTTACGAACAGGTACTGAAACACTGGAATTTGGTGGCATAGTAACAGATTTCGCCGTCATGAAATACGCCTGCATAAGGTTGGCTGTTTGTTCGGAAACTGTGCCTATAGCATGACTTTCAGGTAGCGGTTGATCAGTGGGCTTCCCAAACCTAACTATATGAACTACGTTAATATCCTGGTTAATAGTAACATGTTGTGGGAGTAGCCAATCGTTCCCCAACAAAACAGAAGATGCAAATTTGTCTATAACTCTAAAAGTATGCGTAAATGAATAGCCGTCAATTTTGAACTTCAGCACAGCTAACGTGTTAGATTCTAGTCCGTTACCCGAGATGCCTCGGATGATAGTACGTTTTTTAACAAGTCTAGTGTTCGGAGGAAGGAGTTCCCTAGTGCAAATTGAAATTTGACTCCCAGAGTCCTACAATCCTTTATACTCTTTATTTCCAATAGTAATTTTGATACAAGGCAGGATCTAATCCCTAACAATAGGCGTAGTTATCGTGTGGGTCTTAAAAGTAGGTCTCTCACCATTCCCTGAAATATTTCCGCTGTGGAAAACATTACCATTATCACTCCCCTTGATTTGTACCAAATTGCACTCTAATGCTCTAGGCGGACAGTGTATTTTATTATTCGCGTGAGACGTACTATGATTCTTTTTGCGCTTGTTCTGTTCGTTCTTAGCAATAACAGAAGTATTCGTCGCAGAGCCCATTCTATCATGCATATTATTATTATTATTGGCACTCTTACATTCAAAGGAACAAAAAGAAAAAAAGAGTGACATTTCTGTTGCTGAGGCAGAATAGAATCTACTGACTGTTGGTCACCGCATTCTTTCCCAGCTGATGAGATATGATAATGCAAACGTGCAAGCACTTCTTTGTTTTTCCTGGGGGGCGCGGTGGCTCAGTGGTAGAGTGTTCACCTCTGGTGCTTGGGGTCCCGGGTTCAATCCCAGCCTCCGCCAAGTGAACTTTGTGGTGGACAAACACCGTGCTCGTGGGTTTTCTCGGGGATTCTCCCGTTTCCTCCCACTTTCTTCATTCCACCATTTCACTCATCTCTCATAATCACCGTCTCCCTTAGCCTAACCTGCATAACCGTGGGACGTAAAATTCAAAGATTTCATTTCATTTTGTTTTGTTTTTCCTGTTGTTCTTTAAGAGGAAATGAAACATGAGAATTATCGCGCAATGAAACATCAGCTAGCTTAGCGATAACTTCCGGTGTACTATACTGCAAGATCTGTTCTTTCGAATTAACTTTAACGAGCGTCTTATAATTCACTATTAACTCAGCTGATTGTTCCTGTAATAGAAACTCACATAAAGCATCAACGGATGGAAACGATTTGCTGCATGTAAGCTTAAAATACTGAGGTAATAATCCTTCAATAAAGAAATTAATTTGCTGTTGTATGGGCATGGCTTTATCAAAACTAAGTATGAGATCTAGCTTCACAAAAATGTATTTCATAATAGGTTCCCCCTCTTTTTGATCCCTGGAACGAATAGTATGTTCCGTCACCTTTTTAACCACAAAACCACCAAATAATGTGATCAGGTTTTGTCTCTTTATGTCTACATACGACAAGTTCACAAAATCATCTGTCCTAGTTAAGGCCAGAAACCACGCTATGGATCCGTCCCTTAATAGATATGGAAGCAAATGACGCTTTTTTACTGCATTAAACTCATAAATGACGCAGTAAGATTCCAAATACTCAAAAAACGAATAACGTTTTCCCCATACTTGAAAAAATGAGGGGCGCACAATCTAATCTAGAGACGTAAGACGAGCTTGTGCCATAATATTAGAATTCACCTGTTTCTCTAAATATCTCTAAATAGTATGGCTAAAAAGCATACAAAACAAAATAACACAACAAATTGAGAGGGTGGAGGGAGGGTGGAAAACAAATAGAATTTCATCAAATTCTAACGGTGGGCGGCAAACAAACTAATGCAACAAAAATCTAGGGTCGCAGATATGTGTGCATCCACACAAGTTAAAACCACATCTCCGCCATGTGAAGTCGCCCCTTGTCGGTTTGAAAGCTCAGATATTGCACTCATGAATAACGTAATCGGGGATGTCAGAACCGACAAGTTGCGCCCAGGATTTCGTATAAGTTGAATTTAACAAAATGTGAGGTACGAGATCCAACCTGGCTTGCATTTAAATAAAATCCAACACGTACAAAAGAAACAGACTGTGATGTAAGAGGGGACGAAAAAGGGGTAAGAAATGAGTTACTTTCGGGATATTTTAATCTACTTGCACTTACTTGCGGCTTTGATGGTTGCCTTCTCGACGATTCCTCCAGCGGGTTGATGTCCGTCCATCTCTCTGCTTGGCTGGCCGTTCATCCAAGTAACCAAGGTTAAGGATCGGCGAAACCCGGACTGAGAAACCAACTTTACGAGAACCGCGATTTTAAACTTAAAACTCCTTCTCAAAAAGCAATACATCGTCGTAGACGGCTATCTGGCACTAGCCAAAACGAAGGTGCTCTATAAGACAGAGCAAGGCTATCAATCGTAAATTTCAAAATGAAGCTCGCGGTCTACATTCTAACTCGTCTCTTGCTCCATGTCGACTGTCCCTTCCAAAAGACTTTCAATCCATTTTTATGGCGTTCCTTCCGGGTTCATATCCTCGGTTATTCATTCTGATTTGCATCTCGATGAAAAAAAAGTGCGAAAACGAATGGTTATTCTTTTCACTGTATGTTCTTTTAAAATAAAATATCTCATTGTTCAAAATAAGATACTTTGCCATGTGTCAAAATACACATATCTTCACATAATGACTTGACCAGGGATCAGTACTCCACCCTCCTTTTCTATCTTTTCTCCGTGAATTTCTTATAAGTACCATATCATATTCTCTTATTGTTGTTTTGCATTCAAGACGTTTGTCGTACTATTTTTTGTCCTTGTCTTCGAAATCTTTATATTTTTAGTGAATATTCTTCCACGATATCTTTAATTTGTAAAATTTTATTTACATAATCTTCAATTTTCTCTGTATTACAATCTCCTTTGTCATCTCTAACCAAATTCACTTCTTCCTCATCGTAGATCAGCATATCTACCGGAAGGGCAGGGTTCCTCTTATACAGTTAGAAGGAAGGGGAAAACTTACTGCTTCGGCGTGCGAAAAGAACCCCTTCAAAACGGAAGGCCCGAAATGTATGTTTGTCTGCGATACTTTGAGCAGCATGTTCTTTATATTCAAATTTTGCCTCTCAACAAGATCATTTGATTGGGAGTGACAGACGGATGTAATCTTTTGCTTAACTTCACAGACTGTGCAATTCATCTGAAACAAAATCTACAAATTATTTCCCTTGGTCGTTAATGTGAATACAAAAGCAACCATGGCGACATTACTTCACTTAGAAATCGTACTATATCTATGGCGGACTTCTCTTGTAGAGGTTTGGCTTCGGTCCACTTTGAAAAATAATCGACTAGAACTACAACATAATTGTAATCCCTTACCTCTGGCAAGGTACAAACGTCGACGCCATTCTGTTGCATTACTTTCTTGTCTATTTGAATCGGATGCAAAATTGTATTGACGTTTAAAGATATTCAATTCATTTTTAGGCAAATATCGCAAGATTCAAGAAATTCTTTCACGTTCTTATAGATACCTGGCCAAAAGTATTTTCTTGAAATAGTTTAAAACGTCAAATTTCTGGCCCGATATCTTGACAACAACGTTGCCTCTAAATTTGTGCCTCCTCCTTTATGTGCGTATTTAATTAACTTTTTTTTTGTTGACTTCTGTCTGAAACAACCAACAACTTTATAACTTCCCTTTCTTCAGTTATTTCCTTCTTCATGCTTTTCTTTCTGTACAGTCTACTATTCCCAAATACGTAAGATTTACACTGTCTTCTACATATCCCTACTGATTTTTTTACTTATTGCATACTGTCCTCTGCGTAGATATCAGCATACTGATTCTAGGTTAATGCGAAATGTGTCTTTTTTTAGATTATTTGATTATTTCTCTGCCTCATCTTCTGCACATCTTTATTTGGACTGTCAGAACGGAGATCTGAAATTGGAAAGACTTTTCATAATTGTTACATATTTTTACAGGTAAATCATGGAGATTCATTACAAATAAAATTAGCATGAAAATAATGCAACAAATGAAATTATTCCAGGTGTAGCTCATCGCTAGACCATAGTAAGGTACGATATGCGCATAGCTCTGCCTAATGAAGAATCTCAGGTGACTAGTAGCGAAAGGTTCTCCCAGTTTACTAGCTACTTATTCACTTTTGCAATCAAGGAAATGAATCCTTTTCTTAGAGCTTTTCATTAGATCCTTACAATTCAACCCATTGGGCAACATTATCTCTTAAGTTATAATATTTGCATTTGCACTTTACAATTGTATTACTTATTGAAAGGAATAGAATCAAATGTAGAACTCTTATAGCAACTCCTCTACAGATGTTATCCCTCTACTGGTAACTTTACCAGAAAATCTAGCTATGTGGCTCGGGATCCCAGTTAATAGTTCTTTATGTAAACGTAACCAAGAAAGTTCTGTCACTATTTTTAGAGCTCTGTGTTCAATTGGCCCTCACCATGAGTTAAATGTGAAGGCAGATAATGCGAAGGTCAGTTGTTGGTGTCGATGTTGCCAACATACAACATGATGGTAACAACTCAGTTACACCGTGAACTTGCGTAAGGACAGAGCACACATAAGACCTCCAAAGAGTGTAATAAGGGCTTGTATGCTGTACGAGTTCAAAAAGTTGTCAAACGCTGCTGCAGCAGGTCGGAGTATTTTCAGGCCTTTGGGGATAGTGTCGTGACAGTGCAATGATGGTTTAACAAGTTTGAGGACAGTGATGAAACACTGGAAAACGCACCACGTGCCAGAATACCCACACATGTACAAAATGAAAATTTTGATTAAGCAATTGAAGCGAACAGGGGCTTAAAATGTAAGAAACTGGGACTACATTTCAGTGAGTGGAGGAACGACTCGGCATCACTTTCATCGACTTAGGAAGCATTACAAGTTGGGTCGATGGGTCCCACATGATTTGAATCCGATCCAGAAGTCAACGCGAGCAGAAACCTTGTTTCTTTGCTGTCTCCTCTGATGAAGGAATCATTTCTAGACAGAGTGTTGACATGTGATGAGAACGGGTACGGTACGAAGCTCCAGGCGCCATCATCATTCTTTAGCATCCCATGAACCGCTTCTGAAGCAGACGAAAACAGTGCTGCACCAGAGAAATGTACTCCTGTGTATCTTGTGATCTTTTTGTGGCATATTCATCGGGAAATGCTACCAGCTAGTCAGAACATCAATGGAACTGTGTAGTGTCAGGTGTTGAGCCATGTTCAAGAAGAACTCAGAACTCTTTATCCAGCACTTGTGAATAACAAAGGGATCCTGTTGTTACAGGACAACGCTAACCTGCACGTGGCTAGAATGACCCGGGAAACTATTCTACTTCTGGAATAGGGAATACTATTGCATCCATCATACTCTCCGTGCATCGCTTCGTAAAATTATTCCCTGTTTCATTTCTTGGATAATTTTCTTAGAGGACCATGGTTCCGATTTCTAGTAGAGGTGCAAAATGCACTTATCATCATCTTTGCTTCATGGCTCACTAAGTACCATTGCGATGGAATCCATGGTTTTCCAAAACGTAGGCAGACGGTCGTCAATGCTGATGGGGAGTACTTTTGATCTTCGAAGTACGTCTTAGGTGAACAGAGATGTTCAAAGGTGATGGGTGAAAAGGTGACAGAACTTTCTTGGTTACCTTTCTAGCTGCCCATTATATTAATTCTTGGTATTTATGGACTAAACCACATTACATTATTGAAATCATAAACTATGAGCCAATCAAATTACGTAAGAAGTAGCAAATCCTTTAATGGACAAACGTACTTTCGAGTACAACATTGTAAACATAGACAAGGGGTTAAATTGAAGATCTACTCTGAAATGTAAAAGTAAGGCAAATTCAAGCTTTATTTTTTATGAATTTTTATATTTAAAAAGGAATAAATGTATTGTATATTTTCTAGTATCTAGAAATGTAACAAAAAACTATATTATATCAAACCTATTTCTGTTCTTCGTAATATTTAAAACATGTCTTGTATGGGCTTTAGCATTCAACATTATTTTGAACGAAGAATACATTTTTAGCACACATTAGAAATTTAGGATATGTATTACGCCTTTTGGATCACTCAAAATTTTAAATTAGCATCATCACGTGAGCTATGATTCACGATGATTACAATGTCAAATTTAAAGTTAACATGACCTACATTCCCTTACTATCTTCACAACGTACGTAAGGAATTTATTTTAACCTAAAAACGACGTTAGACCTTTTTTTTAGTTTAAGCATAGTCTTATACAAACATATCTTGTGACCAAATAATAGCGTCGGCAACCATTTTGACTACCGCATTCTCATTTTCTATCGTGGGAAAATATCATCAATTACGTACTTCATGGAAATTAAATACATCTGAAAACATTCCTTATTTGTGTTATATATATATTGGAAAGACGTACACAGCCTGAAGAAAAATGTAAATTTAGATATGTGAACTCATTCCATACGGATTTGTGTGAACGCATCGCAATATATAAATTTTAGTTTGCGATTAAAAGTATGATACAATTGCTTCTTTCAGCTGTTTCGTGTTTCTGCAAAACCGCGAATACTGAAACGGAATGAGGCCGCTCGAGTAGAGCGTAACTTTTGCAAAACGTTATTATAATTTTCGAAACAAAATTAACGAGCCTTTATTGAAAAAATAAAGAAATGAAAGACAAACAATTTTACTATAGTAAAGAGTTGAATGAAAGAATGAAGTACCTTGGCGTTACTCTTCATGTTTCTGTTAGAAAAAGGTATGTATGATGTGGAAAGAAATTTGGAAAATTGGAAAATCAATTCATTACAGAACATACATGATCTTGTAACATGGTGAAGAGAATGTTTCCAATATAGAAGTTGCATATAGGCCATATAGGTAACAAAGAGATAAGGGAATGGAGAGCATGTCAACTCAGCAGAGAATCAGATATTAGTATGGAAAAGGAATAAACGGAAATGGGAAGAAAATTATAATGTGTCATTCCTAGAAATTTAGTTGAAAACTCAACAACTCTTCTTCTTTAATTTTTGGTAATTGTCTGAAAAATTAGTTACATTCACCGTAATATAAACACCTATATATCTTAGATTTTAATCAAATACAGTTAACATGACTCTCCAAAGAGTATTCGGTAGAACTTATGCAAGTGATGTTAGATTTTTCGCAAACTTCGTAAAAGCTGGGTAATGAAAATATGTGCGATAGTCATGATAAACATTTTGGAAAATGTTATATTACCTATGTGTCCAGCTGCTTATATTCCTGTAAATACTAATTTTTGCTAGATATTTACGGTACATAGTAAAATTAACGGCTTTCAATAGAAAAACTTTTATAAAGATCTCATTCTGAATTCCCCTTTCTTCCAAAAGAAAAGTGCAGTAGTACTGCAACTGGATGAATCTTAAATCAGCATAAGAATCAATCTTGAGAATGCAGTTCCTTGCTCCTAAAAAACGAAAGAATGAAGAAAAACATTTTCCTCCACGTCTTTCATTTTTTATTCCTGGCGATAATAACATACTCCACGCATACTTTATTTTTACAACGAACTGAAACATGCACGAAACGTGAGTCTCAATGAACGAAAACTAAAACAACCAAATATTCTTCTCAGCTTGTTAAGGTCATAACGAATTTTTATTCTGTTTCAAATAGATTATATAAGTCTTGATAATAATTAAATGTTTGTCTACACGGATCAGTATGCAGCATTAAAAGTTGCAATTTTTATTTGCAGCACGAATTCAAGAACATTTTTAAATATTTTTCCTTTTTTCTCTTGTTTGTACCTTACTTGCAAAGTATCTTCATAATATAATGTTAAGTCTACCAAAATAAATGAATAAGTTTAAAGACTCTATAATATGTTCTTAGTTAGTATCATTCGTCGTAAAGCATATAACGGAAATCCCGTTGGGCTTGTGTATAGCCCGCTCCCCCCAGTTCTTTGTCTCCGGAATTGGAAGAGTCACTACTACTACTACTGCTACTACTATTGCTACTAGTACTATTACTGCTACTACTACTACTACTACTAGTACTACTGCTACTACTACTGCTACTGCTGCTGCTACTACTACTACTACTACTACTACTGCTGCTGCTGCTACTACTACTACTACTACTACTACTACTAATACTACTACTTATATCGAGAACAGAACCCAACCAACCCCTGCGGGGATTCTAACCCGTTCCTACTACTACAACTACTACTATTGCTACTAACTAACACAACTACTACTACTATTGCTACTTACTACTACTACTGCTACTTCCACTACTACTACCGCTACTACTACTACTACTACTTATATTAAAAGAGCTTCCTTATCTCAAGATTTACACCTTAAATCTTTATAACATGCGATTCCGAATCATTATGAACTAGTATGAATCGTTATAATAACTAAGATTTGTTAAAAATCACTGGGGGGAGCGGGCTATACTCAATCCTCAAGTTGTAACCATGTAAAAAAGTAGTTTCTATTTTAATTTTCCAAACAAAATTTGTACTTCCGCAGTCGTAAATGTGCTCCACAACAGATATATGCATCATTTCCTCATAACCAGAAAAAAACATTTAATTTGCACGCTGAATGTAGCAGTAAGGAAATTATTATTACAATGTCATTACTACTTGAAGATGAATAAGCCTTATTTCCAGAAAAGTCTTCTTTTTGAAGCATCTAGACCAGTCATCTGAAATTTAAGTATTGTTAAAAACATAATCAAGTGAGTATCATTCCTAAACTTCATGCAGAACCGTATTTTAACTAATACACTCACTATTTATGGTTACTGGTTAGATTAGTTCTAGTCTGGTAACTCCTCAAATGGAAGTATTTTAATACCACAATTGAACACAGATCCAACAAAAACAGTTCATATGGCTGCTTTGGACGTTAATACTAATGAATTTGTAATGAAAA
The DNA here is from genome assembly GCF_964235325.1 of Thermobia domestica. Lineage (NCBI taxonomy): Eukaryota > Metazoa > Arthropoda > Insecta > Zygentoma > Lepismatidae > Thermobia > Thermobia domestica. Next base: position 253,396,840 of record NC_137462.1, on the reverse strand, counting down.
TGCCTTAGAAATTTTCCTTAGATATATATATATTTCGTAAACCCTGGCCCAAAAACAAACTTTCGATCATAATGAATACAAATGAACTGGATTATTGTCTCCTAAAATAAATTGTTGGGTAGCCAACAACATTAACTTTAATTTTCAATATTTTACGACGTTTAGGACAAGAAATGAACCTCCTTTTCTTTTCAGAAATGGGCAGTCACTTCAAAATTTATTTAAGCACTGTGATTGCCAAAAACAATTCACACTAATAATCACCATGGGTCCTAAATATTTTAGATCATTTTAACACTTCAAATACATTTAAATAACATAGCATTTTTGATTGAAGGCTTGCTTTTCAAAACGTTTTCAAGCTCTACAGTAGAAATCGATATAAACGTAGAAACAATTCATAAATGTATATTTTATCAAAGTGCAACGACTGCGCAATAGATTCTCTACAGTGTATAATCCCAAGATAAGCACTGAACAGAACTCTCAGAATCAGATATGCTCATAATTCAAGATTGGTCCAAGTCGGAAGTGCTAGGTTAGAGACATCTCCACGGTTTCTTGTGTTCGGAATAACTGTTATGTACTTTATACTGTTATGTACTTTATATTGCCACGATATATGTCACATTTCCCACGTACAGCGTGAAATAAAACATCTCAATATACACCGGGACTACGGTGCTGATATTGCCCAACACTTACTACTTTTCGGCTAAGCAATCCGTGCCAACTATTGTCAAGTCTTGCCTCTTGCTTACTTCAGATCCATCTTGATATTATAGGAAATCTGAGAACTCTGTTAAGAGTACATCCTAGTGGCCCATTGCAAATTGATGAAGAATGAAGTTTTCAATTGCGTATGTAAACTTCCTTTACTCAGATATGAACTGCCACCCCGTCGGTTTGTTCAGTTCGAAATAACGCATTTTAAAATTTAGCTTTTCGACGATTGTGGACAGTGCTAACTCTGAATCTACACATTTTCCTCTAGAGATCAATCTGAATATTTTTATTTTGATGTCCAAAGTTTTTTCTATTTTCTAGCTTATTAAATGTTTATCTTTTTCATGGTGAGTCGGATAGTGACAGTGGTATATATTATATATTGTTATGTGTTTTTTGATTGTCCTTGTGTTTGGTGTACAGTTTGGTGTACAGTGGAAATCGAAACCCAGGTAACTCGTGAAGACTGTGAACTGAATCCAGATACGGAAGGATAGCATGACTCAATTAAAGAGACCAGTACCATCATTAATTTTATTTATATAATAAAGAAAATATCAAAATACAAAGAATTTTACAATTCGGAAATATGAAAATACAAACTTAAAGTATTACCACATTACATGTATGGGTACAACCCCAACATTACAAACTGGTGCTGGAAGGTTATCACGGTAAGCCGCGATTTATTGAAAATAGTAATTTTGATGATTTGTACTTGAAACTTGCATTGGGGAAAGGGGGAGCAGTAAACTCCGAAGTGGAAACTTGGTCTCATTTTCAAGTTGCCACTTTATATCTAACAAGTCTCGAAGTGCTCGTTCCATATCAAAGGAATTTAAAACAATCACTTATCTTATAACGAGCGTCTGGAGCAAAGATCCAAGTGCATTAAAGAAAAGCCGGAGGAGAACCACCTGAGCTCGGCTAGGGGCCTCGCTTATAAAGCGACTTCATCCCACGCATTTTCTGTTGGTTTTGACGTAGCTCGAGAGCTGGCGTCACGAGCCTTAACGAACTTGGAAGCTTTTCAAGCGCATGCCCAATAGTGGCCAAGACTTCTAGTTTTCTATGATTTTGTCCATCACGCCGAGCGGAAGTATTTAATTTATTGTAATGTATTACACCTGGTTGCTATAGGTGTAATACATTACAATCTTGCTGCAAAACTATTACCTATACCAGTGATCAAATATATATATATATATATATATATATATATATATATATATATATATATATATATATATATATATATATATATGTATATATGTAATTTACTCATTTTGTTTGCTGAAGCTTGATTTGGTCCTCTCATCCTGTGTGGTATGCATCACGCTAGACGCATTGAACTTTACCTATACTAACAATATACAGACATTACAAGTTCATTAGCGCACTTGAGCGCACCTAGCGATGGAATACAAATAAGTATGGATTTACTTTTTATGAGAGGTTCTGTAGGCAAGAGGGAGACTTAATAGTTGAAGAGCTGGTTCTATGGTTAGTGTGTTAGTCAATGTCCTAATGGCCTACGGTAATAACAGAGTGGCATTCGAGTGAGGGGGAATAATAATGATGACTTTTATTGGTCAGAGCGGCAATTACATTAACAATACTAGAGTAAACGTTTTTGAAAGGGACTGTACAAGAAAACCCTATAAATTATCCTCGTGATTAGGGGGGATGTCTGAGGGGTCTATAGGCTAGTATTCTTAGTGTTCTTCTTCTTATTATTATTAGTATTAGAAATATAAATTGTATTAGCATTTGTTTTCGTTTCTTCTTTTCTTTTTTTAAATTCTTTAAATACAAAACGAAGTCGAGAGAGATTTCTTTGTAGATAAAAAGAAATTACGTCGTAAAGTTACAGTTGATCGTGCTCCATCATGTTGGTATTTCCTATTGTTTTTATAGGTTAGATTTTAAAAACAAAAGTTAACCACAACAAAAGCTATGGTTGCGATAGCGGATTTTACTTTTTTCAAAAAACAACGGAAGTAGGTTCCGTTCTCTACTTTTAAATCAAATAACCTTGATTGATAACTCAACCATATGTTTCCTCTGTGGCGACCTTTTCTTTTGTAAACTTTAAACACATATTATAATTGTCTTAGTTATATATATGCTTTTGCTGAGCAAAGGTTTTATGCATTTATGAATAATTTTAATATGCAGTGGATAATTCAATAAAATACTTCCTTGTTCTTTCTCCTTTTTTTGGTAAAAGATAAATATATAGGGGCTACAATAAATTACGGTCTCTACATTAGTGGAATGAGATTGTGGAAATATGATTACCATACTCACAGATAGGCTTCTCAATTGTCTTAAACGAGTCTTGTGTTTTTACTTGACCCAATAATAGGAATTTGAACTATATATCAGGCAACAAATTTCAATGGTTTTATTACATTATTATCGTGGTTATTATATTAATATTGAGTTATTTCGAGTAGAGTTTCATGGTCTCTTGACATTTGCTGTTTGTTTATTATTATAAACTTCTTATGATTTATCACAACGCCGATTGGAAAGAATTTTATTCCTTTTGCTTATTTGAATTATCCCTTGTCAAACCTTTGTGTTTGTTCTGGTACGAGAAGAGTTTTTCACCTGTAAGAAATGAACTGATGTTTGTAATGGGACTCTGTCTGTAGATGGAAGAAATTTCCTTGTCGCTGCATAAGTTCATAAGTTTTGTGGCACAGAGATGTCCTGTATCCGGATGGAGGTTCGGAATTTAGATAACTGTTGTCCACAAATAAAAATTTATGGATCTCAAAAAATCGATTTCCGTATGGTCCCTCTGAATCAACCCTGGATGGGGCCGACAAGTTGTGATCTGGACCCTTTGGTATCGCCAGATACTAGGACTGTTGGGGCCTTACTTTAGGCATCACAATGGGATAGCAATGAATGAAAACCTGAAATCAAAGAGACTATTAGATTACATTATAATTAATGCTTGACATAATAACCTTGGTTTGTGCGGAGTACTTGTTTATATGGGACGATCAAACTTATCTTTCTCGGGAGGATAGGTGAAATTTTCATCATTAATGCTTAGCATAGCTATTACTTATGTTGTTTGTCAAAGATTAGGAGACGGAAACATGATAAGAGTGTGTAGACTTAATTCGGCAATTTTTTTTTAAATTGGAGCTGATCACACATCAGTTTAGGAAAGGTATAATGATTGATGGAATCTGCGAAGGTTACTAGTAATGAAGCTGTCTGGAGGTGAGAATCGAACGGGGACAATATCTTTATCCAGATACCCTGAGTGTGCTGTCCACACATCGTCAAAGACTAGATATACATGTTTAAATAGCGTGTGTGATAATATTAATATCCGAATGAGATAAAGAAGCTATTTTGTAACATGAACAAATGAAACCTGAAACCTGGAAATATATGTATGTGTGCTGCTCACACATTACTATTAGGATGCCTCTTGTGCTTGAGCTGTGACTGTGTGTGAAGATAAAGGTAATACCACGGTAGGACAAGTTTTTCACAAGTTGATTTATTTACCTAATCTGGTCTGTTTCTTCGTGAGTGGAACAATAATGATGGAGGAAAGTGGACTGTCAAATATATTCTTCATATACTGGAATGATTAGTGGGTGATGAGTCATATGGTGAATATATCCAAGGTAATTTCCAGGATGGGCAATACCTTGTATGTTATTAAAATGCCGGGAATTAGTTGCCTTATTAACATACATTTGCCGTATAGTTTGTTTTCAGAAGTTTCTAAGTTGAGGGGTAGAGTGTAAAAAGGAAGTTTGGTTTGAGTCCGCTTGGTGAAAGTGAGCTAATTATACAGCTTGGTGTAATGATTTGTGGTTTGTAAATTATCAGCTCAGCTTACGTATGTGCGGGGTGAGGGGAGTAATGGAGGTTTAGCAACGCAACTGAGAGAGCATATCTCATATACTGTTAAAGACGCCCTTTGCTCTACCAGTTTCCCAAGCACTTCAGACCAGGGACATCATAACATTGTCAGATAAGTATATTTGTATTTATTTCTAAAATAGAGAATGGGTGTGGTCGGTTGTTTGGACTGCTATGCATGAGTGCAGAAATTGTGTTGTATGCCAAATATGGTATTTTATACCTTGATATGTTAACATTATCTACTCCACTTAACGTGTTGATGAAATGTTTTCAAGTAACTTAGTGAACAATAGGATTATCAAACAGATCTTAGATTCAACAAGATTTAATTGAGTTTCTTCATACCTTTGCCATTGTGCCAATTATTTCATATAGATGGTAGTTCCCGTAGCTTTATTTGAGATAAGGTACCTTGGAGAATTGCTCTCCCTTTCTTTTCAATTATTCTCGACTTTAATATTTTTATCGTTGGTTTGGAATTATCCATATTAAAAAAATTAATTACGAGGATAGGGACAAAGTTAGGGGGTAGTTCCAAGGTATCTTCAATACTTTTATCAATTAATTAAACTAAAAATAAAAAATCTCAGGAGAGGTGATATAAATTTGAAAAATGTAGTATTTCGTAACAGAAATTCAATTCTAGTTTACGCTTTCAATCTCAGCAACCGTTATTCAAACCGGTTAACGTTGATCGCAGATATTAAAAATACTCACATCCGTATATTATTTAATACAAACGAAAATTTCCCCTGTACATTTCTGCACAAACGATGTATAAACGATCGCGACAATTTGTGGTTCAATCAAACATGGTGGGCCTAGCACTTAGACAGCTCCCCTTCATTTCGTTCTGTTGACGCACCAGATAGCGTAGAAACAAAACTTTCGCCTTCGCATTACTATACAAATGATGTACAAAACGATTGACATAACTTTCTTTTGAATTGGACGTGGGGAAGTGCTACCAATTCTTCAGCCTATACCTTGTTATCGTTTGGGCGCGCCCCTAATTGTGTACAAACGAAAATTTCGCCTGCAAATTTATGTACAAAGACGTACAAACAAGTGCGACACCTTGTGGTTGAATTCGACATGGTGGGAGGGTTATCAATTAGAGAGCCCATAGTTTGTTATCATTTTGGCGGCGCCCTATTTATCTGCAAAGGAAAATTTCGCCTGCAAATTTCTGTACAGAAACGTACAAACAAGTGCGACAGTTTCTGGTTGAATTCGACATGGTGGGAGGGCTATCAATTAGAGAGCCCATATTTTGTTACGTTTTGGCGGAGCCCTATTTATCTCCAAACGAACATTTCAGCTGCAAATTTATGTACAAAAACGTACAAACAAGTGCGACAGTTTGTGGTTCAATTGAACATGGTGAGAGGGCTACCATTTAGAGAGCCTCCCACTTTTTTTTTTTCGTTCTGGCGGCAACCCTAATTGTGTACAAACGAGAATTACGCCTTCACATTTCTGTACTGACAATGTAGAAACGATTCCGACAATTTGTGATTGAATTGAACATGGTGGGGGCTACCATTAAGACAGCCCCACTTTGTTTTAGTTCTGGCGGCGCACCTAATTGTGTACAAACGAAAATTTGTCCTGCACATTTCTGTACAAACGATGTAGAAACGATTGCGACTATTTGTGATTGAATTGGACATGTTGGTGGGGGGCTACCATTTAGACAGCCCCCCCTTTATTTTCGCTCTGGTGGCGCTCCTAATTCGGTACAATGGAAAATTTTGCCTGCACATTTCTGTACAAACTATGTACAAATGATTGCGAGAATTTGTGCTTGAATTGGACATAGGGTGGGGCTACCATCTAGACAACCGCCACTTTGTTTTCGTTCTGATGGCGCCCCTAATTGTGTACAATTGAAAATTTCGCCTGCACATTTGTATACAAACGATTGAGACCATTTCCGATTGAGTCTGATAAGTGGGGGGGGGCTGTCTAAATGGACGTCTCCTTTTCACCCATACTGTAATTAAATTCTTCCACGAGAAAATATGTAATCAACACTGTCAGTAGCTACGTCCTCGACTAATATACATTTACAAGTACAGCTTTATTTTCGTATTTTTTTAACAGTTAACCAATTTAAAACTATCGTAAAGAAGAATATGTAGTCAACTTCTTAAATACTTCGCTCCGCAGGAACCCGTTCAGCGCGTGCAACAAGTAAAAACAAAATGTTTGGCGTCTCACAAATGACAAGAGGAGAAAAAAGGAAACCAAAGCAGCCCGGCAGTGCCTTATCGCAGTCAGTGCTGACAACATAGTTTCTGTCATCACATTCCCCAATAGTCCTACAAGCGGTGTACAAGAGTTATACAGTTACAATGTACGTTGTGCCACAGTAGCGCTACAGGCGGAATGTGCACGAACTACAAATGAATATGTTTCTTATAGGCATCAGTCACTGTTGCACCCTCTTTACATTCTACTCTTCCTTTTTTCTCCCACATTTGACCTTGACAAGCAGAATTACCAGGCTTTGCGAGTTCACAACCATAAACTGTCTGTGTACAGAGTACATTTTCAGTTCTTCGAATGACTGTGCACGCGAAGAACAAGGGTGATGCTACCGTATACGGCAGTAAGAAACACCCGGTTGCAATAAGAAATGTAAAATACAAATATAGAGCTTTGACAATGCCATGAGGATATATATATATATATATATATATATATATATATATATAACTGACATGGCTACAATTCCGCGCAGCTGGATTTGTAATATTTTTCATTTCGAAACTATTTGAGGTTACAGCGTTAGGTGGCACATTGTTTACATGAGATACCTATCTTACGAACGAGGTAAGTGCCGTAATTTTCAACGAATAGAAACGAAATTTGGCAGAAAGATTGGCTGTATATATATCTTGGACGAGTTTATTAGCAAGGTAGATGGGATTCAATTTTCTAAAATGTAAGTGTGTTTGGACTATTCAAAAATTCATATTTCCACAATTTTTAACCCAAGTTTAAAAAGGTCCTAGAAAAGTCAGGGAATTTTGATATCCAGAAAAAGTTTCCACCCTGAAGAAACCCCTCTGTTGAAGATGAGAAATCAGAAAGAGTAAATACAATTACATACAGAGAAGGAAATGTTTTCAAGTGGAAGTGGGCAAATGATGTATACGACTTAACAAATTTAAAAAAAAAGGTTAATAGCGTTCTGGAGGCCAAAATTAAATTGCCGCAAATTTTAAACGTTTCCCTAAATATTTCATAAACTTATAAAGAGGAGAAAAACGCAAGTTTTAGTTTTTTTAACAAAGTGATTTTCCAAATTATAGTATAGTTACAACTCCTCTGAATGTTTTGGTTATGTAGAAAGCGAGTAATGAATTGTCTTTTTGCGTTGAAAAGTTTATTTCCTAACTATCAAAAAACGGAAAATATTCAGAGAAGTTTTAACTACGCTATAATTTGTGAAATCATGCAGGCAATTTAATATCGACATCGAGAGCCCTCTTAAAACCCACCACTTAAAAGAAAGTAAAAACCTCGATGACCTATCAACAATTTTTATGTTGTAAATAATTAAAACTTGATACAGTGTTTGGGAATAAAAATTAATGTTCAAAAATCAGATAAGTATATTGCATGAACAGGGCGTCTTACCTAACACTGAAAACACCTCAAATAGTTTCGAACTGAAAACATATCACAAATGCAGCTGGGCAGAATTATACCCATGCGAGCAGCCGAATATTTTTGTTAAAAGCGCGGGCGCCCAGGACCCCATCATGGAGCCCAACTTGGAAATTTCAAACGAAAAGATACGTCGTATGGTTCATCGTTTAATATATCTTGGGACAAAGGCTGTAGGAAACAATTACGGCTATACAATTGCGGCTGTAGGAAACATTTGCGTTATGGGCCACAATTTTCAAAATTTATGTCATTCTAATAACCCGTGCTTAACTCTGCGACCTCAAATATTTTCAAACTGAAACCAAAATTGACAAATCCAGTTGAGGAGCAATGTACTCATGACAGGGTACCAAACAATCTGTGAATCACCAGTGCCCTCCAGGGCCCCTATCATAGGGTGCCGGCGGTCAACTTAAGTATTTCAAATGGCGATCTACCTCAACTGCTTCCTTCTTCGATATATTTTGGAACATGGGCTGCAGAAAATATTTGGCTTATGAGGCACCATTTTCAATATGGCCGCCTAACCGGCCGTAAATAATTCTGGCGGCCATTTATTAAAACGGTGTCCCATATCGCAAATGTTTTCTACAGACGTTGTTGCATGTTTTATAATCTACTAAACAAGGTAGCACTCCACCTACTGTAAGTTGGCCTGCGGGGTCCCATGATATGTGCCCTATAGGTACTTGCAGTTCAAAATATTTTTGAACACGTACATTTATGACCAACGTGATTTGTCACATTTGTTTTCATTTTGAAACTGTGGGAGATTGCAGAGATAGGCACTAGTTTTTAGGACGACATACATTTTGTCAGCTCGCGCCGTGTGAACTTTGTGGTGGACTACACCGTGCTCGTGGGGTTTCCCGGGTTTCTACCGTTTCCTCCACTTTCTCCATTCCACCATTTCATTCATCTCTCATCATCACTGTCTACTTTAGCATAACCGGCATAACTGTGAGGCGTAAAACATAGATTTCATTTCATTTCTTATTGGTATGCAACCTTGCCCATCATATTGCATCGGTTTGAGGAAATCTTATTGGTGATTGGCAATGGCTCTAATGTTCTTGACGCTAATCCTTACATTTCTGATGCTTTGAACTCATGCTTACTGAGTGCATTTCTGGGCATTTCTGCGCATTTTTGTTAAGTGTTTCCACACACGTGAATCACCCTGCTTTATCTGTTGTGCTCTACCGACACTCCAGATGTCTTTCTAGAGCATTTGAGTACAAATTCGCTACACATAATGCTCAGAACGTCACTGTTGGCCAGCATCTTTACCTGGCGATTATGCAACCACACACAACGGGCATGAAGGTGTCCGCCATTTTGTATTTATTCCAGATATCGACTTAATACAAAAGAATTATTGTTACGTGGTAGAAACCCCATCAATTCATATCCACTAAGACCAATTTTCATTTGGCAGATTATCCGGGACTCCCTACGTTCCTTTGGGGAATCCTTTGCGCGCGCATGGTAGGATTGTGAAACATGTGAAATTCAATACAGCAGGTATGACTTCTTCAGTGAATTTTTTATCCGCCCTCTTGACGTTGGATAGTTTCCGAACTATTGCCGTCCGAAAGTCATTTTCCCACGCTTTCGGCAATTGTAGATCCGAAACTATGTCCGAAAGCCGAAAATTCAAGATAACTTTTTTTCTTCTCCCAATGGCAGGAGTCACCTCCCAAGAGCTGTAACACTTATTTTGCAACACCCGATATATATATATATATTTGTATATATATATATATATATATATATATATATATATATATATATATATATATATATATATATATATATACAGGGTGCGAATTGGCGGGGGGGATGCCAGGGATTTCCCCCCCTGACAAAAATCTTTCTCACCCTGGAGAAGAAAAATTTTATCCCTGGCAGGGATAACTTTTTCCCCCTCTGGAGTATTTTTAAGTGGACATAAAGATAAGTAGGTCTACTTTGCGTAGCTAAACTAAATATTACTTGAGTGAAAATTTATGAAAGATCTCATATCTCAACTGTTTTGTACTTGTTGGTGTATATATATATATATATATATGGGGGGAGGACTGCTTGCGCATATGGGTGAAATTCATCCCCCCTGGGAAAATTTTTCAATTCGCACACTGTATATATATATATATATATATATATATATATATATATATATATATATATATATATATATATATATATATATATCACGCTGCCCGCCACTATATATTTTGACCTCTCTCATCTGTGCGCCACGGGCAACAAGTCGCCACTAATACTTTATTTTCCCCTTTGTTTTACCCCATAAATGTATAATTTTATTTGTGGATGGTTTTGCATACACGCGGCGTGGATATTAAATTTTGACTTCTACGCCATATATATGTAATAGCATACACACCTATAAAGCGAACGTGGAAAAATGCAAATTATATTTGTGTGTATGGAAAACCATACACATGGCAGCCAACGTGATATATATATATATATATATATATATATATATATATATATATATATATATATATATATAAACATATATATATATATATATATATATATAAACATCAACTAATGATTATGACAAAAACACTATTCGAAGCTTTCTTGCACCCACTGGAAAACCTGAAGTATATTAATATTTATTTGCATATATTGTTATTGTAGACTGTTCCAATAATGCTCACCGACTTCGATTTTACAAAACTTCAGAAATAAATTTCACTTTTTATTTAGTGGTCAATTTGAAGGCATTTGGTTGTACTACCATTAAGAAACCCATATACATCAGATTATTAATCAATCATTATGGAACAATTTCATGTGTGACATGCAGCAGTGGTACCAATCTTTGAAAGTTTCATTTACAACTTTTTTCCTTTTTCTTTTTTAACTGATTTTGTGAGTAATGGTGCATTCAGTATAAAGGTACAACAAGATATTCTCTCTCTCTCTCTCTCTCTCTCTCTGTGTGTGTGTGTGTGTGTGTATGTGTGTGTGTGTATGTGTGTGTGTGCGTGTGAGTGTGTTTGTTTCTAGTTTCCGGCGTAAGCGTGTGGATACTACCAGGTATATTTTCGTGTGAACATATGCTAGTGTATGTGTGTTTGGCGGGGGTATATGAAGTATTAATTGGGATCGCGTAGTGGAACTTATCGATATTAGTACGTACATACGAGCGGCTGTTACTTTGGACGAATGCGAAGTTTTAATTCTGCTGTTTGTAATAAATAAGTAGACTGATTCCTATCGAGAGAGTTCCTCTAAATTGTAGCCCCAACCATGTCCAATTGAACCACAAATTGCCGCAATCGTTTCTACATCGTTTGTACAAAAATGTGCAGGCGAAATATTCGTTTGTACACAATTAGGGGCGCCGCCAGTACGAAAACAAAGTGGGAGGGCTGTCTACATAGAAGCCCCTACCATGCTTAATTCAATCACAAATTGTCGCAATCCTTTGTACAGAAATGTGCAGGCGAAATTTTCGTTTCTACACAATTAGCTGCGCTGCCAGAACGAAAACAAAGTGGCTGCTGTCTAAATGGTAGCCTCCACCATGTCCATTTCAATCACAAATTATTTCAATCGTTTGTACATCGCTTGTACAGAAATTTGCAGGCGAAATTTTAGATTGTACACAATTAGGGGCGCCGCCAGAACGAAAAATGGGGGCTCTCTAAGTGGTAGGCCCCCACCAACATGTCCTATTCAATCACAAATTGTCGCAATCGTTTGTACGTCGTTTGTACAGAAATGTACTGGCGAAAATTTCGGTTTTACACAATAAGAGTGCCGTCAGAACGAAAACAAAGTGGGGGACTGTGTAAGTGGTAGCAACTCCCAACATGTCCAATTGAATCAAAAATTGTCACACTTGTTTGTACGTCGGTTGTACAGAAATGTGCAGGTGAAATGTTTGTTTGTACACAATTAGGGGCGCCGCCAGAACGTATGTTCACACTATCGTGTAATTTACTATATTGATCTTATTCTAACGATGATGGAATTAAATGTCTTTTTGTTATTTTGTATTTATATTTATACTTCCAATCATTATTGCTGAGTTAGTTTATCACTCCTCGGCTCTTATTATTAAACTAAATTCACTATTCCTTACGGGAGCTGAATCCTTATGAGAAGAATTTATTTTTTTGTTTCTATCTTGCGCAGAAACCGTTATTCTCATCTCGTACAGGAAATTGATAAGTGGAAGATACAACAAATTCAGAAAGTAGACTGTTAAAGGGAAAATAAAGAGAAAATTAACACAGTATTTTGTTTTATTTGGACATCTTCATTAAACTCATTTTGCAGAAAGTATACAACAATGCATGTTGAAGTATTTTGGTGCATTCAGCATTCTGATTTACGAGTAGAGTTGCTAACTGGCTGGTATTTGCTGTGATTTTGATTAAGGCCGGTGACCGGTACAAACTCTTCTGACCGGTATTTTGGAATCTGCAATCCAGAATAAAATATTGAACTTCGAAATTTTTCAACAGTGCCTTAACAAAAAAATTTCCGTTGTATTATACATTATTGATATTTTTTTAATGTATGGCGGTTTTTTTTATTTATTTAACATAAGAAATTTGATAGCACTTATATTTTATTGTAAAAGAATTTTATACATTTATTCAGAGCAGAAAATTACTTTTTAAAGCAATTTCCTTTGTTTGAAGTGTAAGTCTATAGAGTACATTTCATTTTATGAATCAACAATTCTTACGTAAAGATTAATATCCAGTATTATTCATCTGTTTCGATAATTTTAAAGAAATGGCAATTGCTTTTTAAATACAATAACGATCAATACAGCTTTCAGTTTCTCATTTGTACAAAGAATTTTGAGGGTGTGCGGTAATTTTGTTTTCCTGAGTTCGCAACCTATTTACAAGGTTATGTTTCAACTTTGCTTCATAGTGGCTACGTACTGACACTCCTATGCAAATTTGTCCGGGTTTTTAAAATTTGTCCAGGTGTTCAGAAATTTTCCTTCTTGACCTGTTGTTTTTATTAATTACATATCAAAATTTCTGAAAATATAATAAAATCGACTTATTAATTTCGCTTTCGATTCCGACAATACTATAGGAACAATTTCATTATAATCTTTATTATTATTCCAATCGCTGCTTCCGCGGATATAACATGCAATGTTTAAATTCTCCTAAGTAGCACTCTTATCACTATAAGTAAGAAAGTATACCCCGAGGTGGCAACAAATTCTTGTGACGTTGCCGACCAGCCCCGAAAACACATTTTTTCTGCTTCAGAAAAACAATTACGCAAATTGCTTTCGTTTAGTTCGCATTTTAGGTTTACAAAAATAAATCAGTCCATTGAAATTTGGAAACAACTTCATAAAACTGGATTTTTTTCTTTATACACATGTAGAGCATGTAAAGGTGGTATGTGTAATAATATTGAAAATATAATTTTTTGCCTAAATATTGTATGTTCACTGATTGCGTTTATATTATATAAGAGATTCTAGCTTCTACAATAATTTTTAGCACTGTTGATTAAGTATGGACTATATTAATACATTATTTTAAGTTGTATAATTAGTGCGATACTGTAGTAAAATTCGAAAGATAAAATTAATTCAAAATGCAATATTTACTACTAATTTGTAAGATGTCCCGTTTTTTCTGTTTTCAAAAAGTATGTTAGCCTTAAAGTACACTAAACCATACAAAATAAATTGTACTGTAAATTGTACCCCTCTGATAGTGCTCTCAAACGGGATGAGTCGGGTCGGGTCAGTCGGGTTAGCTCGGGTCGGGTCACTCGGGTCTGGTCGTCACATTCTTCACTTATTTTCTATACGGAATACTATAAGGAGATTTGTTGTAGAACTCAATTCGAAGTTGATGAATGAATTATAATTGTGACTAATTGTAAGTGAAATAGTAATCAAATTTTAATTTAACCCTACATTAACTAATTGGCATTGTAATTGTAATTAATATTACAACTGACTTTTTTCCTTTCTGCGTTTTTGTGTCAAGTTAAATGTCACATTAAAGGAAATTGAAAGGAAATATCTTGTTAACGTCCCACGTTATGCACCAACGCTAAGAGAGACAGTGATGATGAGAAATAATTGAAGTGGTTCAATGAAGAAAGTGGGAGGAAATGGGAGAACACCGAGAAAAGCCATGCACACGGTGTTTGTCCACCAGAAAACTTACTTGGTACGAGCTGGAATCAATACCCATGGACCTTCGGGTCAAACATCTGCCTTTGGGCAGGACACATTATTATTATTATTATTATTATTATTATTATTATTATTATTATTATTATTACTTTAAGAGTGACCAAGAAAGTTCCGCTGCCTTTTCACCAACACTTTCGAACATTGATATGTAACCTAAGACGTACCTGGAATATCAAAAATCGTCTCCATCAGCCTCGACGATCTTCTGCCGACGTTCTGGAAGGCTATGGATTCCATCGCAGTCGAACTTGGTGGAACGTGAAGTGAAGAAGGTATCAAGTGCATATTGAACCTCTACTAGCGATTTGAATTGGCGTTCTCTAAGATGATTGTCCAAGGAATGTAACAGGTAGTAATCGGACGGTACAATGTCCGTGGAGTATGGCAGATCCAATAGTGTTTTCCATCCAAGGCGTAGAATAGTGTACTGGGTCATTTTAGCCACGTGGGATTTAGCGTTGCCTTGAAACAAGAGGACCCCTTTGCGATTCAGAACTGCTGGATCTAGACAGTACACAGTGACAATACACAGTTGCATTGATGATCTGACCAGCTGGTACCAGTTCCCGATGGACGATGCCTCGAGCAGTCCACAAAATGCACAGGAGGACCTTATTCTGGTGCAGTGCTGGCTTGGGCTGTTTTTGAGCCGGTTCATGTGATGCTAACCAACGATGACGGCGCCATGGAGCTTCGTACAGGACCCACTTCCCATCACATGTCTACAGCGTGTCCACAAACTGCTCCTTCTTCAGACGAGACACAAAAGAAACACAGGTGTCTGCTCGCGTTGCATTCTGGCCCCAAGTCAAATCATGTAGGACCCATCAACCCAACTTGCAGTGCTTCCCAAGTTGATGCTGGTGGTGCCGAATGGTTTCTCCACTCACACTGAATTGTAGTATCATTTCCTCACATGTCTGTCTTCGCCTCAATTGCTGCCTGAAGATCTTTATTTTGAACATCTGTTTGTCTTCCGGCACGTGGTGCGTCTTCGAGTGTTTCGTCATCGTCCTTAAACCGTCCTACCGCTGCACTCTCCGCGTAGTCATGACACCCTCACCAAAGGCCTGTCATATCTTCCGCCACGCGGAGCAGCAATTTGAACTCATATAGCAAACAAGCCCTTATGACGCTCTATGAAGGTCCCATGTTCAATCAGTCCTTACGCACGTTTACGGTGTATCTGAACAGCCACAAATAGGTAGTATGTTGGATATACTTACTAGTGTTGTTCACGAGACCAGGTTTGGGGCATTCTCGTCTCGAAAATGTGTCGTGAAGGTAGTCTCGTCTCGAAAAGTGCATATGTTTTTATTGAAAGACCTCTGTCTCATCTCGTACACCTTCATTAATATTCTGTCTCGTCTTGTCTCGTCCAACAACTGACCTTCGCCTTATATCCATTCGCATTCAACTCACGGTGTGAGGGGCAATTGAACACAGACCTCCACAAATAAACAGAACTTTCTTGGTCACCTTCAGATTATTATTATTATTATTATTATTATTATTATTGTTATTATTATTATTATTATTATTATTTATATTATTATTATTATTATTATTGCTGCGGTACTGATTTGACTTTCTCTGCAATAAAATGCTAATTATATATAACGTTGCAATTATCTTCTAGATAAATTAATCAACAAAAAATTAAAACTTTATCCCCTACAGTATGATATTTCAGTGCAATTAGTTCCTTATGATTCTATCAGACAGCAACGTTCTTTTTAAATAGAAAATCGGAATGTTAACGTTATGATATTTTTGTTTATTTCACAGCAAAAAAATATTAAAAGAAGTTCTATATACATTCCTTACTAGAAAATCATGTTGTCTTCAGAACTTCAAATTTTATTTTGAATTTCGAAGTTGATTGGGTAAATTTTAACCTTGGAAATTTGGATGTGGAGGAAGATAAAGAAGGGTAGCAGGGTAGAGAGAAAAACGAATTAGGAAATGCTGAAAAAATGCTAGAGACGAGAGCAATATTGGACGATATAAGGAAGCGAAAAAAGGACGGATTACAAGCTTCGATCTTGCTAATGAATTGCATTCTGAGAGATGTAGTAAACGGTGTGATATCAGGAGAGCGAGAGTGTGTAAGAAGGTTGCAATTGATAGATTGTAATAAGGAGGGTGGTACATTGTGTTGGGTTGCGAGGCAGATATTAGCGGGAAATCGCAAAAATGGAAGCTTCTTACCTTGTTCACGGAAACTGGCCTGTCATTAATGGCAGAACAGTGAGGAGGAGGAACAGGATAATTATACTAGAAATAAAGAAAGCAGAAACAGTGGTTTATGCATACGAATTGGTCAGCATTTTTTTCTGGTGGCAGCTTTGTAAGATTATAGCTCTCTCAAACTGGTTAGATTGTAACCTCAGGTAACTCGGGTCGGTTGTCGGGTTAGGTCACCTCGGGTCGGTTCACTCGAGTCACTTCGGGTCGAGTTGTCGGGTGGGGCCAATCTTGCCAGCTAGGGTCGGGTCAGTGAATTCGGGTCACGGATGGGGTCGGGTCGTTCTTCAACACATATAATTTCCACGAAAATTACAATATATCACGGTTTATAACTCATTGGACTTCCAATAAAACATTTTCAATGATGTGCACACCATGTCCCCATTTTTGTATAAGGGAATTTCTAGAGGGATTTTGTGGGAATTTGATGGAATGTACATTCTTGTATGTATGTGTGTGTTATACCTTACAGGATACAAGATGCCGAGGAAGTATGTAAATAAACCGTACAATTTCTGTTATGTATGCGGGGAGCTGACATTTAAATCACAACGTCGATGTTTTACTCCACTTGTGAGGAAGTGTTATCAGTTATATTTTGTTGCTGTGTACGAGAATAAGATAACAATTGGGTTCCTCACTACATTTGTTGTACTTGCGTGAAACGTCTGACTGGGTGGGCAAATGGTGGACGAAACATGAACTTCGCAATACCGATGATGTGGAGGGAACCAAAGATAATTCTTCAGACTGCTACTTTTGTATGACACAGATAAAAGAAATAACCAGTAAATCTAACCAAACAGTACAGTGCCCTAATTTGCCATCAGCAATTAAGGCAGTTACACACAGTGCAGAATTGCCTGTACCAGTACCTCCTCCTCATCTTACCGGAAATGATAATTACGTACTTGAGGCAACTATTGAAGTTCCAAATGAAGAAGATGAACCTACTTATGTAGGAAGCACATCTACGTTGGATCCCCATCTGATAACTCAGGTTGAACTAAATGACTTCGTACGGGAATTAAAACTCTCCAAAACACAGACAAAACTTCTTGATTCTAGACTTAAGTCTGGAATCTGCTCCATCGTGATACTAAATTGTGTATTTTTCGAAACCTTCATACAGAATTTTAAAACTATTATTCTCAAGAAAATGATTTAGTGTATTGTAATAATGTCTGTGCTGTGATGGATACACTTGGACATGCACGTATAAGTACAGAGTGGAGATTGTTTATTGGCTCTTCGAAAACTAGTTTTAAGGCTTTCCTTTTGCACAATGGCAACAAATTTCCTTCAGTGTCTTTGGCTTATTCAACTAATATGAAGGAAACCTATGAAAACATCGAAATAGTGTTAGAAAGAATTCAGTATGAGAAATATAAGTGGACCGTTTGCTGTGATTTACAAGTCATTTCTTTGTTAATGGATTTGCAGCTTGTTTATACGAAACATTGTTGTTTCCTCTGCGAATGGGACAGAAGGAACAAAGCGGAACATTACACAAGAAGGAATGGCCAACACATGTATTAACTCCTGGACAGAAGAATGCTGTTTATTCCTCACTGGTGAGCCCTGATAAGATAATTCTACCTCCTCTTCACATAAAGTTGGGACTCTTCAAAAACTTTGTTAGGGCAATGGACAAAAGTAATGCAGGATTTTGTTACCTCAAGGAAAAATTTCCTCCGGTTAGTTAGGATTTTTGTAGACCCCCAAATAAGATGTTTGATTCGTGACCAAAAATTTGAGGATCTCTTAACTTTGGTTGAGAAAGCAGCTTTGTGTTCATTTAAATGTTTAACAGAGAATTTTTAGGAGACAAGAAAGCCCCAAATTACCGCGAAATTGTGAGAAATTTTTTTTCAAAGAAATGGGCTGCAACATGTCCCTTAAAGTTCACTTTCTAGACTCCCACCTGCATTTCTTTCCTGAAAACCTTGGTGCTGTTAGTGATGAGTATGGGGAACGTTTTCATCAGGACATTTCCTCCACCGAGAAGAGATACCAGTGACAGTGGAGTTCAAAAATGCTAGCTGATTACTGTTGGACACTTAAAATATGTGTTCCGGAAGCCAAACACAGAAGAAAGTCGACAACTAAAACATATTAGTTGATTATTCATACATATTCATTTATTAAGAAGATACCACTCACTTCTTTTGTATTATTTATTAAGTAGATATAAAATGGTGACACGGCGTATACATCATTGAAAATGTTTTGTTTCAAATCCAATAAGATATAAACCGTGGTTATATTGTAATTTTCGTTAAAGTTATATGTGATTTTAACAGCACTAATGAATATTGTAAAATGAACAGTACACATAGAATATTTTTTAAATATAAATATGTTTATTTCTCTAGAAAGAATGCTATTCTTATGAAACTTAGAGGCCTTACTAAGTATAAATCAAGCTAAAATACAATATAATTTGTGCGTTTATATACCTAAGGTACCCGAGCTACAAGTATGAAAATGGCTTTAAAAAAGAAAAAGAAAAGAAATTTGAGGGGAAATTCTCCGAATATACCTCTGTCAGGGAAAACTCAGGGTGATGGAGAAAAACTGATTGCAGATTCGAATTCTACGTGAAAATTTCTATTACAATCAGGTATTTTCTTCCGTGTGCCAGAGAAAAAAGATTTTTTTTCAACTAGTGCAATAGGTACCATTTTTAAACTCAGCAACCGTTAATCAAACCGGTTAACGTTGATCGCAGATATTAAAAATACTCACATCCGTATATTATTTAATATAAACGAAAATTTTACCTGCACATTTCTGCACAAACGATGTATAAACCATAGCGACAATTTCTGGTTCATTCGAACATGGTGGGGCTAGCACCATTCTTTTCGTTCTGTCGACGCACCTGATAGCGTAGAAACAAAACTTTCGCCTGCGCATTAGTGTACAAACGATGTACAAACGATTGCGACAATTTGTGATTAACTTGAACATGGTGATGGATCCATGACTTAGAAAGGCCCCCACTTTGTTTTCGCCCAGACGGCGAGTGTAATTATGTACAAACATTTTACATGCACATTTCTGTTAAAACGATGTAGAAACGATTGCGACAATTTGTGATTGAATTGGACATGGTAGGGGCAACCATATAGACAGCCCGCACGTTTTTTTTTTCGTTCTCGCTGCGCCTCTCATTGTGTACAAAGGAAAATTTCGCCTGCACATTTCTGTACAAACGATGTACAAACGATTGCGACAATTTGTGCTTGTATTGGACATAGGGTAGGGGCTACCATTTAGACAACCGCAACTTTGTTTTCGTTCTGATGGCGGCCTCAATTGTGTACAAACGAAAATTTCGCCTGCACAGTTGTATACAAACGATTGAGACCATTTCCGATTTTCTAAATGGACGTCTAAATGGACGTCTCCTTTTCACCTATACTGTAATTAAATTCTTCCACGAGAAAATCTGTAATCAACACTGTCCGTAGCTATGTCCTCGACTAATATACATTTACAAGTACAGCTTTATATTCGTATTTTTTCAACACTTAATCAATTTAAAACTATTGTAAGCAAGAATATGTAGTCAACTTCCTAAATATTTCGCTCCGCAGGAACCCGTTCTGCGCGTGCAACAAGTAAAAAATGTGTGGAGTCTCACAAATGACAAAAGGAGAAAAAAGAAAAGCAAAAGCAGCAATGCAGTGCCATATAGCAGTCAGAGCTGACAACACAGTTTCGGTCGTCACAAACGCCATTAGACTTACAAGCGGTGTACAAGAGTTATACAGTTACAATGTACGTTGTGCCACAGCAGCGCTACAGGCGGAATGTGCACGAACTAAACATGAATATGTTTCTTATAGGCATCAGTCACTGTTGCACCCTCTTTACACTCTACCCATCCTTTTTCTCCCAGTCCTTGACCTTGACAAGCAAAAGTACCAGGCTTTGCGAGTTCACAACACTGATTTCGTTCCCATCCCCTAATTTAACATAGCACAAATGACACAAGCATGTCCTCAAACTACTGACCATCGTGAACAAAGATCAGACTCGGAAACGGAGCCACATATTGAGATGGTGTTTCCATATTTGGTAATATGTCATCAAATACTACAAGTTCCAAAAATAATGACAATCAAGGTCAAAGTTCAAAATATTTAAAACCTAATAACTCGAAAACGGAGCTAAATATTGAGATGGTGTTTCCACATTTAGTATTTAGTCATCAACCACTGCAAGTACAAAAAATAATGACCATCGAGGTCCAAGGTAAAAATACTTAAAACCTAAGAACTCGAAAACAAAGCAACGTATTGAGATGGTATTTCCAAATCTAGTAATTGGCCATCAACTACTACAAGTTCCTAAAATAATGACCATTGAGGTCAAAAGTTAAAACTCGTAAACAAAGCCACATACGCAGCTAACTCTGGTTTTCATGAACATATTCAACACAACGTATATTTAAAAAAATAATCAATCATGGGTGCGGTTACGAGCAATACTTAAAAATAATCCCCCTTGAATTTTGACAGTCCAGAAATACTTAAATTTTAAAAAATCAATATTTCAGCTATTTTAATCCGCAGCGAACAGAGTAACGGTTAAATTTGTGTGATCTATTCAAGTTTGTATCAAACAAAAAGTAAGTGGCTTATTTACTTTTGTATTAATGAGAAAGAAATCAAAGAAACACATTTTTAACTAGCTCAATATTTTTGTGCTACTCAAAAAAACGAAAGAATAAATTTGAATGATCTATCCAATTTTGTACCAACAAGAAATGCCATTTTATCTAGCTTAGAATTTCATATCATTTTGTACTACTCAAATAAACAAAAAAAACCGAAGAAGGATCATATATAAATAACTCAGACTTTTATACCATTTTGTACTACTCCAATAAACGAAGGAATAGAATATTTAGTTTTGTACCAACTAGAAAAAAAGAAGTGAAGAATGAATAAAATTTAGGTGGATTATTTTCTTTTGTACCAACTGGAAAGAGAAGAATAGCTACTTTAACTAACTCATTATGTACTGTTCAAAGAAACGAAAATTGACTATTTTAACTAGCTCAGAATTTATGTAACTTTTGAACTAGTGAAATGTTCTATTTTTGTATCAATCAGAGAAAACCGAAGAAGGATCATTTTAACAAGTTCATAATTTCTGTAACGAAAGAATAATTTCAATGTTCTACTTTTTATACCAACGAGAACTAGCTGAATATTTTATATCATCTTGTACTCTTTAAATATACGAAAGAATAAATTTAAGTGACCTATTCAATTTTGTACCCATCAGAAATACCATTTTAACTGGCTCAGAATTTGAGTGCTCTAAAAAAGGTGAAGAAGGACTATTTTATATAATTTTACTAATCAAATAAACAATGGAGTATTTAGTTTTGTACCACCGAGAAAAACAAAGAAATACCATTTTAACAAATTAAGAATATTGTACCATTTTGAAGTATTCAAATAAACAAAGGAATAAATTTGAGTGACTTATACTTTGTGTCAACTCTAAAAACGACCATTTTAACTACCTGAGTATTTTATACCATTTTGTACTACTCAAATAAACGAAGTAATGCATTTGAGTGAGTTATTTAATTTTGTAACAACCAGAGAAAAACCGAAGCAGAGTATTTATACCATTTTGTATTATTTCAACAAACAAAGGAAAAAGCAAAACAAGGACCATTTAATATCATTTTAAACTAGTCTAATAAACGAAGGCATAAATATGAGTGAGCTATTTAATTATGTAGCAACCAGAGGATCATTTTAACTGGCTGAGTATTTTCACGAAAGAACAAAATTGTACTAACGAGAAAAAGCGAAAAAGGTCCATTTTAACTAACTGAGAATTTCTGTACCTTTTTGTACTATTTAAACAAACGATGGAGTAAATTTGAGTGGCCTGTTTTTTGTACAAACCAGAAAAATCAAAGATGTTAGAATTTAGCTAACTCAGAATTGATATACTTTTGTACTAGCCCAATGAACGAAAGAACAAATTTGGGTGTTCTACTTTTTATACCAAACAAAGAAACATCATTTTAGCTAGCTGAGTATTTTATACAATTTTGTACTACTCAAATAAACGAAAGAATAAAATTGTACTAACTGGAAAAATCGAAGAAGGCCCATTTTAACTAACTGAGAATTTCTGTACATTTTTGTACTATTTAAACAAATGAAGAGATAAATTTGAGAAAGCGAACATGGACTCAGAATTATATATAGGTTTGAATGGATTATTTAGTTTTGTACCAAACAGAAAAAGAAAACAAAGGTATCAATTTGTACTGGCCAGAAAAGCGAAGAACGATCAGCAGTCTATACTTTTTGTGCCATTTCAGAAAATTATAAATTTACAAGGGGTGACTTCCTTCCTTTTGTACCAACGAGACCATTTTAACTGGCTTAGAATTTTATACCTTTTTGTAATATTTGTACCAAACAGAAAAAACTACACAAAAAAACAAAGCCATCAATTTGTACTAACCAGAAAAAGCGAAGAAATTCTATACCATGTTGTACTATTTAAACAAACGAAGAGATTGGCTTATTTAGTATTCTAGCAAACAGAAAAAAGGAAAGAACTAACATTTTGTACTAATCAAATAAATGAAGGAATAAATTTGGGTAGAGTATTTAGTTTTGTACCAAGCAAAATAAGAAAAAGAAGTGAAGAACGAATAAAATTTGGATGGTCTATTTTCTTATGTACCAAGAAAAAAATGAAACACCAACGACGAAAAACCAATTCAGTTTTGTTGCACTGATGAGGTCCAGAGAGAAAGATACGGATGAAAGCGTGATGGACTCTGTTTATTCAAAACATGATCATATTCTTAGATCAGATCCTACTTCCTCAGAAAAATCACAAATTCAATATATCATCGAAGGTCTTAAACCTGAATATTTCCGTGCCGTCATTAAAAAAGAGTATGAAAATCTTGCTGCTCCCGTCGATGATTTAATATTGGAGGAAAAAGCACGATTGCTGACGAAGAGGAAGGAATTGGATAAGTTTATCAAAAATAATTAAGTGCTTCTGCAATCTGCCTTAATCAGGAACAAGCCGGCACACAGCCTTTCTGACGCAGCGTATAGGCAGGAAACAGCTGTAAGAGCTGTTGACATGCCACGAGAGCAAACGCAGCAGAGTAATGACCTCAATGGCCGTTTACTTCAATTACAGCAACAATTATCAAAGTTAACGCTGCTATTTCTGATGGTAATAAAAACGAAAACAATGGTTTAGCTCACGAAATAGAAGAAATATTGATAGACGAAATTTCTCACGTAATTACAGGGAACAAACTAATGATAATGGGCACAATAGTTTTCATGTGCCCCAAAAGGATTGTAACCGACCCGAACAAACACAGGGTCGTCCCAAAATAACGACTCCTCAAGAAAGGGACCTATTACCTGTTTTTGGTGCAAAGGTCCTAATCATATTACTAGATACTATAGGGCGTCTTTAAAATAACAGCTAGAGTAGCAAACAGGAATATTGCTACTCGTACGCCACGAATTACGGTCCCTCTTTTCACACAAAATGAGCTACCCCATATTAGTGTTATTATGGGAGGTGTACAGACTAAAGTTATGCTCGACTGTAGCAGTCAGATTAGTTGCATCGGCTCCAATTTAGTGCCGGAAAATGCGAGGAGATATCGTATTAATATGCGTGTACGTGTTACTGGCAAGTTTATACAGGTTTCTGAGTTGGCGATTCTCCAGTTTGACATTAATGGGAGACGTTTTTCTCGAGTTTTTAGAGTTATTCCGCACTTTGACTATGGTCCATTCCTTGGAGCAGATTTTTTGAATAGTCACAGAGTTCTAATTGATTATGATAGAAACACATTTAATCTTTCTCATTTTGGTCACTTACCGTCTCGTTCATTGTCCAGGCGACATTTAGAGGTGCGTTTGTCCATAGTCCTTAGGAGTAAAATTGCTAGCTGTTCCACTGCTGTCTTTCAATTTTTTTTGAAAATACAGTGTTGGCACCACGGTCAAATACTTTGGTCCGTCTTCGGAATTCGCTTCACATTACTGGGAAAAAGTTGTTGTTGTCCCCGTCCTAGCGAATTGAAGAGTTATTGGGAATTTTTATCCCACGAGTTTTGGTAAATAGTGAGACACCTGTAGTTACTCCTGACAAAATTTCCAACGTTTCATAATTCATAACATAGGTATTTTGATAAATATGATTGCCAGGTATTCGTTGCCTAAAGAGGCCTACTTATCAGATGATCATTCTGTAGAAATAGATAATCAAGAGTGCGTTTCGAAGAAATCTTTTATACCGTTGCTCTGTTACGAGTTATTTGAACTTTTGACCTCAATAGTCAATATTTTCGTACGCGTAGTTGATGATCTTTTACTAAATGAGGAACCAGAGTTCGCTGCGGTTAAAAAAGCTGAAATATTGATTTTTAAAAAAATTAAGTATTTCTGGACTGTCAAAATTCAAAAGGGTTGATTTTTAAGTGTTCCTCATAACCGCACCCATGATTGAATATTTTTTTAAATATACGTTGTGTTGAATATGTTCATGAAAAACAGAGTTTGCTGCGTTTGTGGCTTCGTTTACGAGTTTGACCTTTGGACCTCGATGATCAATATTTTTTGAACTTGTAGTGGTTGATGAACTATTACTTTATATGGAAACACCATCTCAATATTTATCTCCGTTTTCGAGTTCTTACGTTTTAATATTTTGACTTTTGACTTAGATGGCCATTATTTTTGGAACTTATACTAATTGCTGAACTATTACTAAATGTGGAAACAGCACCTCAATACGTTGCTCCGTTTTCGAGTTATTAGGTTTTAAGTACGAGGCCTGTCTAAAACGTATCTGACCTTAATTTTTTCCACGCAAAGTAGTGAATCTCAGGCGGCGCCACCGTGCACGGTGGAAGGAGGAACCTTAATGGGCATGCTTGAATTTTTTCACCGCGTTCGCGTGTGCCAGTCGTGAGCTGGTGGTCGCGAAGTGAGGTGCTGTTGGTAGTGTTCGTCGGATTTAGTGTTTCTCTCAAGATGACTGAACGAATTGAACAAAGATACTGCATCAAATTTTGTCAAAGGCTGGGTGATTCTCAAAGCCAAACAATTCGTAAGATTCAGCAGGTGTTTGCAGAAGATGCGATGGGTGTAACACAAATTAAACAATGGTTCAACCGATTCAAAGATGGCCGCACATCAGTCGAGAGTGAGCAGCGTAGCGGCAGGCCCCAAACTGCTTGGAATGCAGCTGTTGTTGAGCGGGTGCGAAATTTGGTGATGGCAAATTGCCGTTTGACAGTTCGGGAGATTGCAGAAGATGTTGGAGTGAGTAAAGATTCTGCACATGCAATTTTGCGTGACGATTTGAACATGAAACGAGTGGCTGCTAAATTTGTACCCAAGTTGTCTCAGGAACAAAAAGACACCCGTTTAGACATTGCCCAGGACCTTCTGGACACTACCAATACTGGGTATCTGTATTCCGTGATAACTGGAGATGAGTCATGGGTGTACGGGTACGACCAAGAAACAAAACAACAATCGTCTCAATGGAAGCATCCCAATTCTCCAAGGCCGAAGAAAGCGCTGCAGGTGCGAAGCAAAATCAAGGTGTTGCTGACTGTTTTTTTCGACGCCCGTGGAATTGTGCATCACGAGTACGCACCGGAAGGACAAACAGTGACAAAGGAGTACTATCAAGATGTTCTCAGGCGACTCCGTGACGCAGTCCGGCGCAAAAGACCAGACATGTGGACAGCGAAGAACTGGCACGTCCATCATGACAACGCCCCAGCACATTCATCCGCAATTGATCCACACGTTCTTAGCCAAACATGGAATTACAACCGTTCGCCAACCTCTCTACTCTCCAGATCTGGCTCCTTGTGACTTCTGGTTGTTTCCAAAATTGAAGACGCCTCTGAAGGGATCCCGTTTTGAGAGTAGAGAAGACATGATGCGGAACACGACGACGGAGCTGAACAACATTCCAAAAGAAAACATGCAGCGGTGTTTCCAGCAGTGGAAGGATCGGTGGGCTAAGTGTGTGGTAGCACAAGGGGCCTATTTTGAAGGGGATTAGGGTAGCATTTCTGTCAGGTATTCGCAACTATTTTTCTGGCCAAAGGTCGGATACTTTTTAGACAGCCCTCGTATTGTGACCTTTGACTTCGATGGTCATTATTTTTGGAACTTGCGGTGGTTGATGACTAATTACTAAATTTGGAAACACCATCTCAATACTTAGCTCGTTTTTCGAGTTATTAGGTTTTAAGTATTTTGACCTTTGACCTCGATGGTCAGTACTTTTTTAGCATGTACTGTTGACCTATTGCTAGATTAGGAAACAGCACCTCAATGCGTTGCTTCGTTTTCGAGTTATTAGGTTTCAAGTATTTTGACCTTTGTCCTCCAAGTCATTATTTTTGGAACTTGTTGTAGTTGATGACCTATTACTAAATTTAGAAACACCATCTCAATATGTGGCTCCGTTTCCGAGTTTGACCTTTGTTCACGATGGTCAGTAGTTTGAGGACATGCTTGTGTCATTTCTGCTATGTTAAATTAGGGGTTGGGAACGAAATCAGTTCTACGTTAAAATAGGGGTGGAGAATGTGTTCATAAATTTCTGCTACGTTAAAATGTTGAAAAAGGGGTTGAAAATGTAATCATAAAAGAGAACGAATACACCCCTTAAAAGTGCTCATAAAAGGGAATGAATACATCCCTGCTATGTTACGTAGTCTTATGTATTATCTGCTCTGCTATGTAATTTCAATTAAGAGTGAAAAAAATGGTCATCAAAGAGAATGAATACACCCTCTAAAATGACTATCTGTAGACCGTGGGTGTTCGATTGTAATCTTTGCTCATTGTCTGCTATTTCTGTTATGTTAAAATGGGGGTTGGAATGAATACACCCCTGCTATGTTACATAGTCTCATGTAATTTCAGCCCTTATGTGTTAAAATAAGGGTTGAAACGTAGTTGTATGTAATCTATGCTATGTTCAAATAAGGGTGGAAAATATGCTCATAAATGGGAACAAATACATCCCTGCTATGCTAGGTAGTCTTATGCTCTGCTATGTGTTCGTAGTCTCAATGTATTCTCTGCTATGGTAAAATAGGGGTTGAAAAAAGTGATCATAATAGAGAACGAGTATTATGTATTCTCTGCTATGTTAAAATAGGGTTGGAAAATAAGCCATACTCTTGTATTAGCTCAGCTATGTTACATAGTCTTATGTAATATGTAGTATGTTCAAATAGGGGTTGTAAAAAGTGATCATAAGAGAGAACGAATACACCCTTGTTATGTTACGTAGTCTCTGCTATATGTTATCTGCTCTTCTATGTGTTCCTAATCTTATGTGTTATCTGCTATGTTAAAATAGGGGTTGAAAAATATGCTCATAAAAGGGAACAAGTACACCCTTGGTATGTTTCTTAGTTTCTGCTATGTGTTATCTGTTCTTATATGTGTTCGTAATCTTATGTGTTATCTGTTATGTAAATATAGGGGTTGGAAAATATGCTCATAAAAGGGAACGGGTTCACCCTTGCTATGTTACATAGTCTTAAGTATTATCTTATATGTGTTTGTAATTTCTGCTCTGTTAAAATAGGGGTTGGATAATATGCTCATAAAAGGGAACGAGTTCACCCCTTAAAATGTACTCATAAAAGAGAACGAGTACACCCCCTAGAAATTGCACGTAAAAGGGAACAAATTCACCTCTAAAATGGAGGTCGTAAAAGACCGTGGGTTGACGGTTCACGATGCTCGATTTCCCAGGGCTCCTGAGGTGGCCTCTTATGGTCTAATATGGCATAGTATGTGCCAGATCGATCCATTTTCTACTACTTTAGTTTGCTTTGTTATCACTCTGAAAAGAACTAATTCCTACTAGTGGTTATGTTGATAGCCATTTAAGATAACCAGATGAATGCTATACTCATGATGTTCCTCATCAGGGATATATTCTATAAACATGACAATGTATTCACACATTAACATCAGTTGGGGTTTAATACCGTGATAGACTTGACAACTTCCATGATTGTTTTCAATCCCTCCCAATGGAAATCACACAAGATACGTAATTAGAACAAGTAGTGATTCCGTATCGGATTCCATCCGATACTACTCACAGAACTGAATGGTTCAATTACTATCTACACATGCTTCACGAGTTACATGCAGTAATTCCTGAAATAATATATCCGTTACTAAAATTATGCCGAATGATTGTATTAATCAGTAATTAGCACTTTATTGAAATTATGACATTATTTCAAAATTATTCACATGATTGTTTAGATTATTAAGCAAGTAACGTGCCAAAGTATTTTTATACAACTGCCTTAGGTGCTTTTTTCTTATGGAACTTTTATATCAACAAAAACATCGCACATACCTGTAACATACTACATAATTTCATATCAAGCTTAATATTTATAAATTAAGATTACTAATTGATTCTAATTTTGTTTTAATTTTCAAATTTTAGTTTAGAATTATACCCTTTATACTTAAATTTCCAGCTGTAACCTGACACAATGTAGGCTTACCAGGTTCTTAGGATGAAGACGACTATAGTTACGTTCTTTAAAATTTAATAATAAAATAAAGGAAACAAACAGTAAATTAAGTAAGTGTCAAAATTCAGAAATTTGAGTTCAAGTATTATTCGACGAGACGAGACGACACAAGAAGTAATTTAACTTAAAATTGACAATAACTTAAATATGATTGACTTAGTTGTTCTGTACGAAGGTTATATTCATCGCAACTGGAATTGAGAGCAGCCACCAAACTTTCTTCGATATGTTGGAAAATCCAAACGTTTATAAGATTCTCAGTTATGGTTATATATATTGTTCTATCGCGCGACACTATATGGTCATCCAGTATTTTCTCACCACCAGCAATGCGTAGAAATTAACTATGAAAATTGATATTGGTGGTGCCAATGGTGCTGGGATAACATTTTTTGTATAACTGTAGTTCAAGATTCCCATCGGTGGCTGCGCAACAGTTGCAGGCGTATAACCTCTCGAGCGTAGAATTCAATATACATCAAGGAGGGTTGGACCACCTAAAGGACTCACTTTGCAGTTGGTAGCTGTTGTTGTGTGCAGAGAAATTTATTTGTCACTGTTTCAGAATCTTGAAAGAAAAAAAAAACAAGGTGAATCAAGGAATCAAGCAACGATAAAAAATACCTGATAAAACTGACAGAATATTCTATATAATAATATACAGAAAGAAAAAGTAATACGAATGCTTGTTTTTTAGCTTCAACGTGGAATACTTGTGACGTTCTGCAAGTAATTATTATACCACGCTGTTTCAAACATCATACATATTTATCGTGTGGGATGTCAAGTACTTTTACAAATAGAGTTGGGCTTCTTTAGGCCACTTTCACATGATAAAAGCGGAAAGTTACTGACAGAAGTTTAAAAAAGTTCTAATGTTTTTATATAAAAATTATTAATCGTTTATGCTATTTCGTTTAAATCTCGAATATGCTGCCTGCAGAGCCGTAGATAGAACGGGGAGCAGGGCAGTTGCCCCGAGCGCTCACAGCAAGAAGGCGCTGAACGAGCAATAAGAAGAAAATTGCTGGAAATGACTAAAAGACGCGTTGTCCCTAAAAGATATTGACGCCCTATTAAATCAATAGTGTTGTTTGTTTCCAAAGAAACACAGTCGTTTAAGATTTTTTTGCTCGCTCGCCTCGCAACGCAAGTGTTTCAATTGCAGTAAGCCCTTGCTCTTACTTAGTAACTACAGAACATTATTATACTGTATGTAATCTGTTAATGACGATGTGATCCATAAGGTGCCAAGTAAGGATTTATAGTGTAATGAAAAGCGTTTTCAAAATAAGAAACGATAAAAGCCTGTAATAAGTATTCGGCGTTTTGATGGTAATGAGTTTGCTTAGTTAGTCATGCTTTTCTACCCAATCAGATTAATCACGACGGTGAGAATTAAGACTCGAAAATGATAGGAGAGAAGAGACACATTCAAGCTACTGTTTAACAGGAATATTGAAAATAATGGTAAACGAGTTGAACAATAACATTTTCGAACTTGAAGCAGTTTTATAGTTGAGGCTTAAGGAGTCAAAACTTAACCCAGTGAATTTTCAAAGACTGATCACTAAAAGTTGATTTTTTTAAATTACTTTGATAAATAAAATGATTCCAATTTGAAGGTATTTATTGGGATAAATTCTCCAATTACTTGTGTTGCCAGAATAGTTTTTCTGCATGCGTATCTAGTTTTGTGACTTTTGTACGTACATACATAAAAAACATATACACATATCTAACAAATATGTGTGTGCGTGTGTTATTGTGTATAATATTTTTAATAATAAGAAGTAAACTTAAATTCATAACTTACATTCATTAACAAATGTTGTAGCCAACTATATTTTGGAATTTAAATATATTCTTCAGCTTCATCGATCAATATTAAAACCTTTGCAAAGAAGGCATCTTCTAAATTTCCGTTACGTTTACCGAAATACTTTTTACCGTGACAGAGTACCGTAACTGAAAAGCTATTTGCGTGCTTTCCTCCAGAAAAAATCACAAAAGGTTACAATTATTACTTTAAATTAAAGCTGCTTCTCATTTCCAACATTTTGAAAGCACAACGTTTCTGACGAATTGAAATTTCATTTCTTATCGATCTTTTTCTCCTTTACATTGGACTACTATACCTTGATTTCACAATTGCAAATTTCATCCTATTTTCCACTGAAAAGTATCTGCAAATCAACAAGGAAATATTTATATATGATAATTACGTTCAAATTCATCGTAAGTTGGCCCATGACAAATACTTTACCATTTTATACCGTAAAGATCAGATTCACCGGTATTGTAACAGAGTGGCACTTGAGCGATTGACCTTAGAAATTCAAACTCCAATTAGAGATAATTTAACAGCGTTGTTTTATTACAAGTGTAAACATTTAGCCAGTGAAGAGGAGGATCTGAGTCATGGATCAGAGTTGATGACGATTGATTTCAGTAAGTGGTAGGTCAGAGTAGGTTATGGTGGGTCGTGGATCAGGATGGGTGGTTGGCCAAGTTTTCATGGACGAAACCCATACGAACAGAGTTCAGATATGTATTAAAGTTAAGATATGATATGTATTAAAGTTACCACAAGTAATGGCCATCATTACTTGTGGTCACTTTCCAAACATTTTATTCTTTGTATATTTTCCTTGGAACAACGTAAACATCATAGTCTAAAACTTGGAAGTTTTGAAGCTTGCTTTAGATTCCGATAATACTTCTTCCAGCCTGACCAATTATAAGAAAAATAATGAACGCACTGTGGTGCCTCTCTTTGCTAAACAAGCGTATGCTTAATTATACGCGTAAGTGCGGTTTGAATTAATGCGGATAAACAACACTATTGCATTTGCTCTCAAAACTGGAAGTAGGATTTTTAAATAGACTAATTGGTATTTAAGACTCCAAGTCTATTACTTTCCTGCTGACGTGGCACTCTTCAGTGAAGTCGTGAGGTTTTAATGGAAAATGAGATTGAACCAAATTCTTTATTAAAAAGTAATATTATGAAGGACATTTGATTTAAAGGGTGTGAGTATCATTCGTAAATCTATACGAACTGTAAGAGTAAAATTTTAAGAGAATAATTGTAGTTCAAGAATCAAGAAAATATGAAGTTTGTTTAGAGTGTGTCTAAAAACTTCCGTGCCATAGAGAGAATCATATTTCTTCAATGTGCACTTTGTTTAATTCTACACATATATTGAGGCGGATTCGTAAAGGATGAAACTTCAATTGGTCAAAGATGCTTGAACCGAATTGCATGAATCTTAAACAGATAGTTTGTTGCTTCTAATCACAACTCAAGTACGTTGGGGAACAATTCAAACAAAGGAGGGGATGAAAATCCACTCCTAAAATCCAGATGTGTAAAAAATCACATACGAAACACAATTGTATTGACTGTTTTGGGGTATAAGCATTTTATCAATGTTTTATCATACTTCGGGTATTAGAATGACAGACTTTGGGCGGTTGTGAGGCAAAATAGGAGAAGAAGTGAAAAAGTAGTAACACTGTTAAAATCCTGACAGGTTCGGACGAAACTTTTAAAAGTTGTCCATTAGTTCAATACTCAAACCAGGTTTTTAGAGGAAGATTATTTGAGAAGGCATGGCTAGAAAATTAAAAGCGGAAACAATTCTAAAAATTAGTTGAGATGATTTGAGTAACACGTCAGGGCTTTATAGTGAGATCGAAGTATCTGTACACTACAATGAATAATTAAGTCACTCATCCACGGAGTTATCATCTTTGTGGCGACAAGTTCAAAGATAAATCATACGTCAATAATAATTTCTTGTCATTTGAAATTACCTGAAAGTTTAATCGCAAGATTCTAGATTTGTCATTGATTGTTATATTTTTTTAGGTTGTATCCATCTGGAATACAACACCACGATGCACAATTTCTGCCTTATACAATAGGAAAATTTTCATTTAACATGTAAATCAATAAACTAGCAAGCAGATACGTAACGTATCGTTACTGAAAGAATCGTGCTGTAAATGTCATTGTTTTGAAAAGGAAAATATCTTTGTTTTTTCAAATGATTAAATGAATTTATTAAAATACTTGAAGCACCAACTCTTAAAGGGTAAGATGTTTTCAAACTTAATGTTTGCTATATACTAACAGGCATTTTGGCAACTATGACCATCTCATTACATTTGCCCGTGAAGTTTTACATTAAACATAATGATAGATTTTATTTGTCCCCATTTCATCACTTTCGATTACAGAGAGAGCTGCCACTTACAAAAAGACTTATCTAGTTGGACAAGAAAATATCTGAGATTTAATCTCTTCTGAAACCTTACGCTGACTTCAAGGTCCTTAATTACAATAATCACTTTTGGAAAACTGAACCATCCTAGTGCATATGCACGTAATATTTAATTATAAGATTCTCGTCTAGGATCATTAGTCTTTCGATTGAATTATCGTAGATTTTTATTTTTTTATGTTGACTCAGATTTTTTATGTCTTTGTACTACTTTTCCGTACTCTGCATTCAAGCCAGTTTGTTTTAAATTAAAACTTAATTCATTTAGTTTATTTACTTCTACATATCTCTGTCAAGGTGTTATGGTTTCACTTAATATATAATTTTCTATTGGCGTGTGCTTCTGTGTGCATGAGATACTATATTTCTGGTCAATGACTAATTGGTCTCTAAAAACTATAATGATCAAATATCCTGTCATGTCGATAACAATGATCTTTACATGTTTAGGCCGAATGCGACCATGGATAAGCTTTTCCCGCCTTGAGTATTGTAATTTATATTTTTCTCATTATTATTAACCTTATCTAAGCTAAGCTAGGTGCTTCCTTGAAAATTCATATAGAAGTTTATGAATATTATATTTGTTAACAGTGATCTGAGAAATGATCGGGCAAGGTTTTTCCCTTCTTGTATGTGTTACTGTATTCTTGAAATAATATTTACTGTAGGTGACCAGTAGGTGAAGAAGTAGTTGAACATCAATGTGAACAATTAATTCATTATACAAAGAATAAAGATAATTACATTTGGCTAACGAACTCTTACTTGGGTAGGCCTTGCTTTGCTTTTATATAGATCTCAACGTGTTAGTGAATAAAGACTGGACGTTGTAGAATTGTGGTTGATAGATAGCTCATCCTATGAAAAATAACACAGCTACACGTGGTCATCGAGGTTATCCGTGGACTGGCTCACCTCTGTTAGAATCTCACAAAATATTTCTTGATAACTTTAGGCATGATCTGAACCAATTTTCCTGGCTCTTACCTGCTCACTGTTACTAATAAAATTGTCGGTTTTGTAGTCGGAATGTGACCATCTAAAACAGCAGTAAAATGTCAATGACTAATTAGAAATCACAATGCATCGTAATGTCTGAGTGTATTGAAAAGTATTATATATAATTTGATTTAACTGTACTAAAACTTGTCTATAAGACATTTCGGAGAGATGAATACACGTTCATGTTACTTTATCTCTGTGTCAAGAATAACGTGCAGAATTTCTTTTAAATTCTCGCTTTTCTTTAAGTCTACCCAGCTGTTTTCCAGTTTATATAAATTAACCTCAATGAAGATTGGCATTAGTTTAGTTCTAACTTTGAAAGCGTATTGAATGATTTTTTCCCCTTAAATTTTAAATAGAATAATTTAATTTAAGGATACTCATTTTATGTTAGGAAGATCTGATTCAATTGAATTGCAAACGAAGTAAAAATTGATGTCTTTTGCAATTAGGTAACAGTCAAATATTTAAGTTATCTAACTTATACTGAAATGCTGTTTACAAAATTAAACCAGGGCATTCAAGTTATTTTTGAAACAAGAATAGATAATATATTTCACATTTTTCTAGCGGCAACCATGAGTTTCAATGAAATAAAACATTTGTTTAGACATTACTCATTGATGTTTTTTTGTCTCATGTATAGATCACACAGAAATAATATGACTTCTGATTCGGAATATCAATGTTCTATTTCATGCTCCCGTCTATACTCTTTTCTCAGCATTTGTAGTCTAGATGTTCGCTAAGCTTTCAGTTGGAGTGTTAAAGGGTATTTTATGCAAATGTCGTCAGATTTGTTGGATGAACAATGCTACTACATTCAGTTGGTCTTACTCCACATCAATTACATTATTTCATCATAGATTAATTTGCATAATCAACTATGAGCATGTGAACTTATCAACTATAACCAACTTGTAAGCTAAACTTGAATTGTTATTGTTCATAGATACTCTTAGTTTACCACATCGCATTGGTACACTTACAAGTAGATAATATCACCAGCTACTAATTTCTAACGCCTGTCTTTGAACTGTATTTAGCACCGGTTGAAGCACGAAAGATAATAAAACACCCGTAAATCTTTTCTTTTACATTTCATACCGTGGGGTAAGCTTCAACAATATATTGTAAAATATGAAACTCCATGTCAATTAATGAAATTGAGGAATAACTGACATTTACTTTATGTTTAAGTTTTTTTATGGACTAACCGTTTCTCGTGCCTGTATATTTTATGAAAATATGGATAAATTTTCTCAGGGTTTTAGCCTCATAAGGAGTCTCACAAGTAGATTATATACTGTATTTTGCTACTTAGTACAAGCTACAACTTAAGTGGAATTGTATGTTTTTCGCCGAAAATATTAATATCAAATTGATTTTAATGTCACAGCTACTAGCCACGTAACCAATTTTCAACAGTTTTGAATAGGCAGTAAATAGTGCTAGCATTGCTGTCTTATTACATACATGCATCGACAAAAAATGACTGGCATAAGGAAAATAAAATCTGAATTAATATATTACTGGTAAATGACACAAAATTATTCAAACATTACTCACGGCTTTGCTCAGGACTACTCAGCCACCACAATCAAAGGATACTTATATGTGTTTGCAAAACAATTGGTTATGAAGAGTTACGGAAAAGTGAAACCTGTTATCAGGGCTTTACGACCTAATTTAAACGCGATCTTGCAAGTAGTGACTCATATGAGGTGAGTATTTACATTGTCCCACATACACCAAGTGTTATAAAAAAGAAGTCACCAATAGTTGCTTTTAACAACGTTCAAGCGTTATCATTATCTACTCAATCATGTTATCCAAGCTCCTATAAATGATGTGGAAAGATAGATTAAAAACTAGAATTTAACGCACAACTATTTTGTTATGGATATGGATTCTAGAAGTTCTTAATGTTGGTCATGGTCCAAACTGGTGAGGTAGATGAAGGATTGTCACATCAAAGAAGTGATCACTATTCCTTTGGAAGAACCTGAAACAACGACTACTGTCAAGGTAGACGTATGACTAAACGTACGACACTGATCCAGAAAAGTTACTTCTCTGGAGTTCTCTTTTTGTGTAAAATATTAAATACCGAAAGACTATATATATATATATCTTAGAATCATAAACTAAAGTAAACAAAAGCAGAAACCATTTGATGGAGGTAGAATACTACGGATTTTTAGCTGGTAGTCTCAAGCTGAGTGAAACATAGAGAAAAATTCGTAATAAAAATTAAACTTTACATACATGATACATCCTCATTGGAACATATAAACTATGAAACAGTGGAGCATATAACGTGTCACCATTTGTTTAAATTGCAATGAAAAATGCAAGATATGTTTAATAAAGTAAATGTAAGTAGGAATCAATAATCATAGAGAAACATGAAGAGGAAGATTTGATGACACAAACAGGACAATAATGAAAGATTTATGTAGGCTTGGAAAAGAGATATATCACCTATGTTTTAGAAACAGAGACGAAATTCAACTCTGCCGATGACCAATGTATAAATTGAAACAGTCTAAGTATGAAAACATAACCCTACGTCAGTATATTTGTTACTTACGGAATAAAAATATTTCGTAATAATCTAAGAAAATGCCTGTTCACTACACGCGGTGAATTCAGAATTGTTCGTCTTTATAAACAAATACAAACTGAAACAGAGAAGACCAGTTCATGGATCAAGTGATGCAAACGTTAACCTCATCTGCTCGAGCTTGAAAAACAACTCAAGAAAACAATAAATATACTCATTTTTAATACTATTTATATGTTTTCACATCCAACGTTATAGAAAACAAGCCCCACACAGCCTTGATTATTACTTTAAGGAAGTGTATACAGTTATTAATACCACGTGTAAATTACAATCATATTCAAGGCCAACACACTTTGTATTATAATGTACTTGGTAATCTTTCAACTATATTAATTCATGTATTAACCTTCTATTTTTGTAAGCATTACATCTGAGATTAGATACTCAAAGGTAGTGAAGAATGTATCACACCACAGAACGCGATATAGGGTAGTTCATCAACGATGCATTTTTTAAGTTTCAGCTACATAACAAAACACACAATTCCTTAATCCAATTTGATATTGAGCACCTTTGTGCGAAATAAGAAATGGATTAATCATTACTTAGAATTTCCCCAAAGAGGTTCACTTTTAAACATTGAAGCATAGACTCTTTTAACTAGTTCCATTCGACGACAAGGGAGGAAAAATGGTACGAAATAGCAGAAAGGTCCTCGTCTGTAATGTTGGTACAAACTAAGAAACAGGTATTCCATTTCTACTTGAAATTGATACAAAGATGCTGCCATATATTGATCCTCTCCATTGTAGCAATGATAATAGGATTCCTTTAGTAATAAATAGAAACTGCATAGAAGTTTTGGTCAGTGAGTCGCAGATTCCTAACAGCACAGGTATAGTCAAGCTGAAGTATGTTGGTCGGTAATCCTAGAATGCGGCTTGCAGAATTATATTAAAGGATTTGTCTTAGACAAAACAGCATCAAATACCGACTTTGTGCAGGTAGTTTGCATCAAACTTCAGTAGATGTTTTGTAAGGAGCATCTCAGAATTCTCTGACGGCATCACATTCTCATTCCGTTCGAAATATTTAAGTACCAATACGGTACTTGGACAGGGCAGAACAAATCCCTGTTTTCTCAGTTCAGGGAGCAATGACATTCTATTGATCAAGATTATTGTAGCTCTGCACTTATTGATCCTGACCTGGGGGAATGGTTACCTAAATCAGGGGACGTAGGAGACCTGACATCTCA
Source organism: Thermobia domestica (assembly GCF_964235325.1). Lineage (NCBI taxonomy): Eukaryota > Metazoa > Arthropoda > Insecta > Zygentoma > Lepismatidae > Thermobia > Thermobia domestica. The sequence continues at coordinate 253,358,284 of NC_137462.1, read as the reverse complement.
AGGGTCGAATTTAATTTTAAAAATTCGATTGAATTTTGTGCGCACCCTTGAGAAAATTACAAATAAATTAGGTTTCTTTATACATGTCTCCCTGAGTGAGCAGCCTGAAGAAACAGTTTTCTTTAAACCCCTGGCGCGTTCCATCATGCTAGGAGCATGGGAAAATATATTTATATGATACATATATTCCTCTTCTGTATGAAGGTGGAACTAAGTACCAATTAACTGAGGATGTTACATACATGTTTACAGTCGTTAGTCTTGTACACTATTTATACCGGCATGATGCACTAATTGCTGCTTATACTACGAAAAACGATTTACAGGTTACAGAGGATCTTTAAACTGCGTACAAGATCTGTGCAGTGCCGAAGTGTCATTAAATGATCTTCAAAACATGTGTGGTACCTCTCGGATGAGTTACTAGAACAAGTCTTTCTTGAAGGACGAGTCTCTTACCAGGATTAAAGGAAGATTGTAGATAAATTGCACATGTCAAATGGAAAGGACTCAAAAACTTGGAAAGGAATAACTTATCTCTAACAGCCCTCCACAAACAAACCAACGAGAAAATTATAAGAATCTTCAATGCGATACTTGCAAATAGGAAGAGAATACGCAAACCCTTCTCCCGATAGACCCGTTAACGTTTAAAGTTCATTGAGACCAGTTAACTCAAGGGCATGGTACTAGTCAACGATACTGCCGAGTGTGCAATTGTTCTTTCAACTAATATTAACAATTGCCTAATGAAGGATTAATCCCTTTTAAAGTTGGTTACAAGACATCGTAAATATCTCATCTCTTCGGGACTCATTGTTTGTTTAAAATGTAGTATTACAAGTTCGACCTGTTAATAATTCACGCTAACTGTACTCATATTAATGTAATATAGGATATTGAATTTCCACTTTTTTACAGACGAACATTTCACTAAAAGTAGGGTAAACGAATGTATGAACATAGACAACGTTGTAAATATGCTCACGATGTGACTTGTGTCGTATTGAAGTGTTTTATATTTGCATATAACCCACTTTAAAGTTATTTTTAAGATAAGAAAATCACTTTTGCTGGGACAAAAATTTTGGACTAGAAAGTGAACTGTTTATATTAAGTGGTTCAAATTGGAAAATTTTCTTATGGTGCAGCTGTGGCTAAGTGGTAGAGTTTTCACCTCTGGTGTATAGGTTCCCGGGTTCAAACCATGCTCCCGCCAAATTAAATTTGTAGTGGACAAACAAAGAGTGCGTGTATTTTCTCAGGGTTCTCCCGTTTCCTACCACTTTCCTCATTCCACTATTTCATTTATTTTTCATAAGCATAACCGTGGTACCTAAAACTCAAAAATTTTATTTCGTTTTTCATTTGGGAAAAGTATCTTAATTAGAATAAACAATCTTTTAAACTGAACCATTCAGGTGCATATCCATATATAATGATAATTATAAACTTCTCGTTTGAGGACATTATTTATTACTTATTTTTGCCGTTACCTGGTTATATCAATTACGCTAAAGGAGGCAGATGTTTCATAAGTGTAATTTATTGCGAATTTAAATTAATATATTTTTTCAGTGGATATCAAACCAAGGTAAATGCACTATTGATGGAAGCACTATCAACTAGACCCCAGGGCAAGGTTATGAAATCTATGTGTAACATTCCTAAATACATCTTCAATCATTTTAAGTTCACAAAGTTAATTTTGTTACTGTTGAGTTTCTCAATATTAAACACTTGCAAATAACGCATGTTTAATACTTTACAAATAATTGATTTGTAAGGTGAAATATATAATATTAAGTATTATAATATATACCTTTTATATATTAAAATTAACATTCATTAAGTTTATTCGCACTGAGTTCGAGCTTGTTACTGAAGAGGAATATATTTATCATATTAATATTTTTTCATCTTCCCAGCATGATGGAAAGCACGAGGAGTTTTAATGCGAACTCTTCCTTCAGGCTGTTCACTCAGGAAGACATATATAATGAAACAGGAATTCTTTATAAATTTCAAACGGTTTTGTAGAAAATTCAATTGCATTTTTCATCAAACTCAACGCTTGAGATTTCAGGTCTCCTAGGTTCTCCTGATTCTGGTAATCAATCCCCCAGGTCAGGATCAATAAGTGCAGAGCTCCAATAATCGTGGTCAATAGAATGTGATTGCTCTCTGAACTGAAAAAGCAATGATATGTTCTGCCCTGTCCAAGGATCATATTGGTACTCAAATATTTCGGACCGAATGACTTCCAAAATGTGATGGCGTCAGAACATTCGGAGGAGCTCCTTAGAAACATACTAAAGTTTGAAGCAAGCCCCCTGCACAAGGTTGGTAATTGATGCTGTTATGTCGAAGATAAACTCTTTAATCTGATTCTGCAAGCCACATTCTAGGATTACCGACCAACATACTTCAGCTTGAACTATGTCTGTGCTGTTACGGATCTGTGGTAAACTAACCAGAACTTCTATGCAGTTTCTAATTACCAATAAAGGAACCCTATGAATTGTTTATATCTGTCCACTAAACTAGAGTTTCATTAGTTACCATTGCCTTGCGGTTTGACATATTAAAGCAGTCTTCTGTGGTGAAAAATGTACTTGGAGAATTGTATAGTTGTCAGTTTTAGATAACACTTTCCAGACAATAGAAAACCAAGCAATGTTCAAATATAGACACTATTATATTGATATCAAGACCATAAATTTCATTAAATATAAAAAATTCAAAGAAGAAATACAGTAAACGTTTCAGGAAAATTTCTAATTATGATTTAACCAGTTCTTATTTCGCACATACGAGCTCAATATCAAATGCAATAAGGACACACTGTTGTTAACTCTCGTCATGTACCAGAAACTAAAAGGATTTTTTTATGTCTCATCCTATAACGCGTTATTTGATAGATTCTTCAAGTTTACTTTTGCCTATCTACTCTTAGACGTAATGCTCACAAAATTAGAATATTATTCCATGAATGAATATGAATGAAAGAATACGAGGTACATTATAATATAAAGTGTGTTGGCCATGAATATGCTTGTAATTACATGTGATTTTTTAATGCGCGTATACATAATTGTACACACTTAGGTAAAGCAATAATCAAGGCTGTGCGGGGCTAGAGTTCGATAACGTTGGATGTATAACATGCAAATATTCTTTAATATGAAGATAATTAGTTTTTTCTTCACCTGAATTTCAAGTCCGAGCGCTGAGTTTTAGTTTTACATCCCTTGATCCTTGAACTGGTCTTCTTTCTTTTAATTTGTGTTTATATAGTCGAACAATTCTGAATTCATCCCATGCAGTGAACAGGAATTTTTGTTAGATTATTACGAAATATTTTTTGTTCCCTAAGTGACAAGAGTAGAGGAAAAATGATCGATTTTGCTAATACTAGAACAATCCAGGTCCCGCCTGATCCGAAGTACTCGATAGCCCAGTGTTGCACGACACGCCATCACCCACGAACCGTTCAACCATGGAAATTGGAACTCGTTTTCTTTCTCTTTTATGAGGGTGTATTCGTTCCCTTTTATGAGCACTTTTTGCTGGTGTATTCGTTTCCTTTATGACCACTTTTCCGACCCCTATTTTAACATTGCAAAAAATACATAAGACTACGAGCACAGAGACTACGAACGCATATTTTACCAGCACTCCTATGTAACAGCAAAGATTACTAACATAACAGAGAATAATGGGAGTTGTATTTATGACCATTTTTTTCAACCTCTATTTTAACAGAGCAAAAATTACGTAAGAGAACGAACACAGAGACTACGAACGCATATTTAACGGCGCACCTATGTAACATAACAAAGACTACTAACATAACAGAGAATAATGAGTGTATTTGTTCCCTTTTATGACCACTTTTCCATCCCCTATTTTAACATAGCAGATTTGAGAAAAGACAATGAACACATTTTCCAACCGCCTATTTAACATAACACATATTACATAACACTATGTAACATAGCAGAGCTAATAATATACAGAAAGTAGAACGTCAAAATTTATTCCGTCGTTTATTTCAGTTGTACAAAATGTATAAAATACTGAGCCTTTTAAAATAGACATTCTCCGCTTTTTTTAATTGTTAATACAAAATTACAGAAGCCAACAAAAATTTATTCACTCTTCATTTTTTCTGCTTGGTACAAAAATGAAAAGGTCACTCAAATTTAACCCTTCGTTTATTTGAATAGCACAAAAAGGTACAAACTGCTGAGGTAGATAAGATTGACCTTCTTTGCTTAAGCCACTAAAAATATTCCTTCGTTTTTTTGAGTTAGTTAAAAAGGTACACAAATATTAAGCTAGTTAAAATGGAGATTCTTCGCATTTTTTCGTGGTTGGTATAAAACTAAATAGGACACCCAAATTTATTCCTTCCTTTATTTGGTTAGTACAAAATGTTAATTCTTTTCATTTTCTGCTTGCTGCAAAAGTGAATAGGTCACACAAATTTATTCCCTCTTTTATTTGAGTATTACAAAATGATATAAAATTTTGAGTTAGTTAAAATGAAACTTTTTCGCTTTTTCTGGTTGGTACAAACTTACTCCTTTCTTTATTTAAATAGTACAAAATGGTTTAAAATACTCAACTAGTAAAAATGAAATTTCTCGTTGGTATAAAATTGAATTGACCCCTCAAATATATTCCTTAGTTTGTTTAAATAGTACAAGATGGTAGAAAAATACGGAGCTAGTTAAAATGGCATATCTTTGCTTTCTTTCTCGTTAATACAAAAATAAATACTCCATCCAAATTCATTTTTTCGTATATTTGAATAGCACGAAATGTTAATTATTTCCTTTTTCTCTTTGCTACAAAACTTAATAGGTCACTCAAATTTATTCCTTAGTTTATTTGAGTATTACAAAATGATATAAAGTTTTGAGTTAGTTAAATGAGACTTCTTCGCATTTTCTGGTTAGCACAAATGTACTCTTGTGTTTTATTTAAATAGCACAAATGGTATAGACAATCTGAGCTAGTTAAAATGGCATTTCTCTTTGGTATAAAATTGAATAGGTCACTCAATTTATCCCTATATTTATTTAGATAATACTCAGCTAGCAGTATAGTCCTTCGTTTTTTGCTCGTTGATACAATAAGTATAACACCCATATTTATTTTTTATTTTTAATTGAGTAGCACAAAAAACTACATAAATACTTAGTCCTTTTTCGCATTTTTAGTAACTACCAATTTATTCCTTGGTTTGTTTAAATATTATAAAATAGTATAAAATTTTATGCTTGTTAAAATTGCATTTCTCGTTGGTGCAAAATTGAGCAGGTCACTCAAATTTATCACATCGTTTCTTTGAGTAGCACAAAATGGTATAAAATTCTCAGCTAGTTAAAATGGCCCTTCTACACTTTTTTCTAGTTGGTACAAATTTAGTCTTTCCCTTATTTGCGTAGTACAAAAGTTATAAAATATTCAGTTAGTTGAAATGATGTTCCTTTTATTTCTCTCTCGTTAATACAAAAGTAAATAAACCACTGAATTGTATTCATTCATTTTTTTATGCTTGGTACAAAATTTAAGAGGTCATACAAATTTCTCCTACGCTCTGTTTTTATCTCAAGGGTTAAATATTTGACCTATGACCTGGATGGTCAGCACTTTTGGTACATGCAGTAGTTGATGACCGGTTACTAAATGTGGAAAAAGCACCTCAATATGTGGCTCCCTTTACTAGTTATTCAGGTTTAAATGTTTATATCTTAAGGTTTAAATATTTAACGTTTGACCTTGGTGGTCAATACTTTTGGTGCGTGCCGTAGTTACTGACCTATTACTAAATGTGGAAACAGCACCTCAATACGTTGCTCGTTTACGAGTTATTCGTATTTAAATGTTAGATCTTTGACCTCGATGGTAAGTGCTTTTGAAACATGTAGTAGCTTATAAACTGTTAGTAAATGTAGTAACAACACCTGAATATGTTGCTTCGTTTATGAGTTATTAGGGTTTAAATATTTCACCTTTCACCTCGATGCTCAGTACTTCTGAGACATGTAGTAGTTGATGACCTGTTAGTAAATCTGGTAACAGCACCTCAATATGTTTCTTCCTTTACGAGTTATTAGGATTTTAACAATTGATCTTTGACCTCGATAGTCAGTACTTTTGGGACGTGTAGCAGTTGATGACCTACTACTAAATGTGGAAACTACACCTCATTATGTTACTTCGTTTACGATTTATTCGGGATTAAATTTTAGACTTTGGCCTCAATAGACAGTACTTTTGGGACATGCAGTACCAGATTAATGCTTGTATATTTTCTGCTATGTTACATAGGTGTTGATAGAAGGGAACGAATATACATATTCTTTGCTGTATTAGATATTGGTTGTAATCTGTGCAATGTAGCCTTTCTTGTGTAATATCTACTATGTTATATAAGGGTTGCGGAGTGTCATAGATGTGTTCATAGTCTTTTCTTTGTTACATAGGAGTGCTGCTAAAATATGTATTCCTAGTCTCTGTATTCACAGTGTTATGTATTCTATGCTATGATACCTAGGAGTTGATAAAAGGGAACGAATACACCCCCATTGTTCTTTGTTATGTTAGTAGTCTTTGCTTGTTACATAGGAGTGCTGCTAAAATATGCGTTCATACTATCTGTGCTCATAGTCTTATGTCATTTTTGATATGTTAAGATAGGGGTGGAAAAAAATCTCATAAAAAAGAACGAATACACTCCTACTACTCGTTCATAATATCTGCTTTATTAAATAGGGGTGTAATGTGTGCTATGTTAATTATTGTTCAGAAAATAGCCAATACTCTTTTATCAGCCATACTATGTTCGTAGTCTCTGTGTAATATCTGATTGGATTACGGGTTCATTGTATTAAGTAATTTCTGCTATATTAAAATAAGGGTTGCAAAAAGTGCTCATAAAAGAGAACGAATACAAACCCATTATTGTCTGTTATCTTAGTAGACTTTGCTAAATTACAGAGTCTTATGTAATTTTTATTTAATAAAATAGGGATGCAAAATATGCCATATTCTTTTATTAGCTCTGCTACGTTCGTAGTCTTATGTAATTTGGGCTATGCTAAAATAGGGGTTCAGAAAAGTTCTCTAAAAACAGGACGAATACACCACTAAAATGATCGCATAAAAAAGGAAATGAAGTGTTATGTTAAAATAGGGGTTGATAATAAGCCATACTTTTTTATTAACTCTGCTGTGTTACATAGTCTTACGTAATATGTGCTATGTTCACATAGGAGTTGAAAAAAATAGACCGTGACCAACATTAAGAATTTCTAGAATCCATATCGATAACAAAATAGTTGTGCATTAAATTTTAGCTTTTAATCTGTCTTTCCAAATCATATATGGGAGCTTGGTTTACATGATTGAGTAGATAATGATAACGCTTGAACGTTGTTAAAAGCAACTATGTGTGACTTTTTTTTTCATAATACTTGGTGCATGTGGGACAATGTAAATACTCACCTCATATGAGTCACTACTTACAAGATCGCTTTTAAATTAGGTCGTAAGGGTCTGAAAACTGGTTTCCCTATTCCGTTTTAAAAATCAATTGTTTTGCAATCAAATTTAAGTATCTTTGGATTGTAGTGGCTGAGTAGTGGTGAGCAAAGCCGTGACTAATGTTTGAATAATTTTGTGGCACTTACCAATAATCTATTACTTCTGATTTTATTTTCTTTATCGGCAGTCATGTTTCGTCGATACATGGATGTGATAGGCAACCAAAGTTCTCAATATTTACTGCCTGTACAAAACTGATGAATGTGGCAAGCAGGAGTGGCAAGTAGGACTGATATTAAAATTAATTTGATATCAATATTTTCGTTGACAAACATACAATTCTACTTCAATTGTAACATGTACTAAGTAGCAAAATACAGTATATAATCCACATATGAGAATTCTTATAAGGCTAGCACCCGGAAAAATTTATCCACATTTGCATAAAATATACAGGCACGAGAGGCGATTAGTCCATAAAAAGCTTAAACATAAAGTAAATGTCAGTTATTCCTCACTTTCATTAATTGACATGAAGTTTCATATTTTACAATATATTGTTTAAGCTTACTCCACTGTATGAAATTCAAAAGAAAAGTTTTTACGGGTGTTGTAGTATTTTTTGAGTTTCAACTGGTGCTAAATACAGTTCAAAGACAATCGTTAGAACTTAGTAGCTTTTGATATTAAACACTTGTTAGTGTATCTATGCACTGGGGTAAACTAAGAGTAACTATGAACAATAAGTACTCAATTTTAACCTATAATTTGACTATAGTTGATAAGTTCACTTGCTCATAGTTGATATTGCAAATTAATCTAGGACGAAATAATGTAATTGATGTGAAGTAAGACCAACTGAATTTAGTAGCGTTGTTCATCCAACAGATCTGACTACATTTGCATAAAATACCTTTAACACTCCAACCGAAAGCTTAGCGAACACCTAGAGTACAAATGCTGAGAGTAGATTATAGACGGGAGTTTTTGATAGAATATTGATATTGCGATTCAGAAGTCACAGTATTTATGTGATCTATACATGAAACAAAATAACATCAATGGGTAATGTCTAAATAAACGTTTTATTTCATTGAAACTCATGATTGCCGCTACAAAAATGTAAAACATATTATGTATTCTTCTTTCAAAAATAACTGGAATGCCCTAGTTTCATTTTATGAAAAGCATTCCAGTATAAGTTAGATAGCGTGAATATTTTACTGTCACCTATTTGAAAAATATATAAATTTTACTTAGTTTACAATTCAATGGAATCATATATTCTTAAGTTAAAATGCATATCCTTAAATAAAATAATCTCGTTAAACATTCAAGAAACGTTTTTTCAATGAGCTATGAAAGTTAGAACTACATGGGCGCTATTCATCATTGGTTCTAAAAAGACTAGTTCTCGTACAGTTAGATCAAATGATATGTAGTTTGCATGTTTCAATGAACTCAGATATTCGTCCAGATTTAAACTTGTGATTTATTCAGTTTCAAGAGAACTCTTTGCCAAGGAATGGCCAAAAAATATTGTACTCTTAAGTATATTATTATTATTATTACTTTTTATTATTATTATTATTATTATTCCTTTTATTATTATTATTATTATTATTATTATTATTATTATTATTATTATTATTATTATTATTATTATATTATTTATGATTTCTAAATTTGATACTTGAAAATTCAGGAACATTACTCAGGCGTAATGTTGTATTAACCTTTCATTCTAAGTAATTTTATTCTAAATAAAAATACTAGCACCAAACTAATACCTACTAGCACGATAATACCTACTTGTGACTTCAGGTGGAACTGAAAATAAAAAAAAAATATGTATTATTAAATCTTATCTATTTTTAGAAGTACAAACTAGTTTTCTGCTAAAATACGAAAAATATGCCATTTAGAAGCAAATTTACCTGTGCTATTGACGATACAGTATATGTTTTTTCAACCCTTACAACTTGTATCAATTGGGATATATATCTTGTCTCATCTCACCTTACGGAGGATAAGATTGAAATATTTGCTAAAGAAAAAGTATCTACTAATGACACAAAATGTTATTGAACATATGGACTATTTTGTAAGAAGTCAGTTTGTTTAAGGTTAGAACACAATATAAATCAGTACAGTGTTTGCAGAAATCATGTGCCAGGATATATAACAATATTTTGGAGCTATTCGAGTCTCGTGAATTATCTCTCTTCCTCTTCCATAACATACCCATAAAAATTCTAAATAGAAACACAACCTTAAAAAAAAAAAGATATTTCTAGTGATACTTCAAATTGAATGACAAAAATATAAAAGAAAAATCCCACACAGCACAGCGGACGTCCAAAAATATCCATACAAGTCCAAAAATTGTCCATAGATGTCCATGGACTTATCTGGACCTTTATGGATCATCCATATTATGTCCACATACGTCCACAGACGCCGATGGATGTGTGTGGACTTTTATGGATCATCCATATTAGGGTCGTCATGGACCTATGTTGGCGTTGTTATGTAATAGGACAAATGTGGAAGAGCAATGGACGTCTACATTAGACGTAGAATGGACGTCCAGAAAAGGATGTATATAGTTTGTCCACATTGGTCCGTTTACATACCAATTCCGAAATAGGTCCAACAGTGGACACAATATGGATGATCCATAGAAGTCCACATAAGTCCATGGACGTCTGTGGATATTTTTGGACATTTTAGGATAAACACCTTTATTTTAGTATGTCCAAAGTGGACGTGGGTTGTTAACGTATAAAATTTGACGTACTATGGACGTGTCTTTATGGACATCAAATGTACGTCCAAGAGTGGACCTAGAATGGAGAACCCTCATGGATCTCCTTTCGAGTTAGTATGTTAAGGCACTGGTCTGGATGTTTCCTGAACATCCTTTCTTGGACGTTGAATGGATGTCTATAAAGACATGTCTATAGTACATGCACTTTGGACTTTTTTACACATTTGCCAATAAACGGACCAATTCGAACGTCCACAGGACGTACACAAGTGGTTGTACATTGGACATCCGTAAGAGGATATCAATAGTACGTCCGTCATGGACCTACTTACGCATTCGTTAATAATTTAACCAATTTGAACTTCCACAGGACGTACACAAGTGGTCGTACATTGGACATCCGTAAGAGGATATCAATAGTACGTCCATCATGGACCTACGTACGCATTCGTTAATAATTGAACCAATTTGAACTTCCACTGGACGTACACAAGTGGTCGCACATTGTACATCCGTAAGAGGATATCAATAGTACGTCCATCATGGACCTACGTACGCATTCGCCAATAATTGAACCAATTTGAACGTCCACTGGACCTACACAAATGGTTGTACACTGTACATCAGTTAGAGAATATTAATAGTGCCTCCGTCATGGACCTATTTACATATTCGTCAATGATCGGACCAATTCGGATTTTCACTGGACGTACACAAATCTTCGTACACTGTACATCAGTAAGAGCTATCATGGTCATAGTATCCAAAACTAAGTTACTTCAAATAAGCACTGCCCCGTCCATCTCAGTTGAGCAATTACTATTGTAGAGTTCTCCAAAATATGTATGTTCATGGTACTATAGCAACGATGAATCATAAGTGTGATATTACCTTTCGCTTGACATGTATATTTGAAATATATAATAATCTAAGATAGTGCCATTTGAAAATATGATTCTATCTTGGGGTGGCAACACTGCTAGTCTGGTAGGATTGCGGTGTATGTCGAACTACTTTTGCTTTTTTATATTTGCCTGTTATAAAATTTCAGCTTTTTCTGTCAATCAGTTTAGTAGTTACGATGAGAAGTCAGTTCAAGTGGTTGGTTCAACCTATAATAGTAAACATGTATTATGTACTTATTTTTAAATAATGCATGCATTTGTGAATATACATTTTATTCAACGTATTTACGAATATGAAGTAAGTCAAAAGTAAACAGCAATGGCTTCCACATTAAAATACATCAAAAATAATTTTGGTCAGGATTTTGACAAAAACTTGATTGTGCTAGTAAAGAGTTGTAACACTACTATTTAGAGATGTTACTTTAGTAAAGAGACCAGGACTTTTGCAGCATTGGTGCCTTTTATTCTAGAAGCGAGGGAAAAGGAAAGGGAAGTGCCTTTTCCGCCACCTTTAACTCCCCTCTGAATTTGCCTACCCATTTAAGTACAAGTTATTTTTTGTTTCATAATTTCGTAATTCTTTGTAAACGTATTGATTCTAGTCTCATTTAATATCTTTTGAGGATTCCAGTGGTAGCAGATGGACCAGGTCCTTATAGTAAAAGACAAAATAAATCCATAAGAAATAATCCACAAAAAAATGATAAAGGAATTAATTGTCCCCATTTGGGAACAGTGGGCTTAGCTTGTATTCATCACGACTTAATTTGCCAATATTGTCGGTGAACTTCTGTTGTTTGGTGTTTTCTCAAGCGTGCCTTCGTCCGGTGAGGGTGTCACTCAGTCGAAAAATGTAACATGTTTCTCAGACCAGTTATCATGAGTGAGATTTTTCCTGGCTTTTACTCATTGACACGAGGCAAATACCGGGATGGTACCTATATAAGTTACAGGTACTAGGCTGCTTCCTTTAGTGTGTGAAGGCTTTAAGGCCTTAGATGTCGATAATACCGATAAAACTGTATAAATAAATAAATAAATAAATAAATAAATAAATAATGAGTGTACTCGGCAGACGCCTCCACAAATCGTACCGAAATCTTCCGATACATCAGAGATGAACCCACACAGCTCACGTTGTCCAATGGACGTCTAAAAATTGTCCACAGATGGCCATGGAATTATATGGACTTTTATGGATCAACCATATTAAGCAAAATGTTTCTATCATTTGCGTAGATCTCCGGGCTTCGCGAATCTTCACAACCACGCCTTCCAAAAATACGAATGTGAAAAATGAAGCTCTCGTATATTTAAAATTCATAGGGGCAAAAAAAGGAAAAAAATAAAAGAAAAAAGAGAAAAAAATGAAGTGAAATCTTTGAGTTTTACGTCCCATGATTATTCCGGTTAGGCTAAAGGAGACGGTGATGATGAGTAATGAATGAAATTGTGGAATGAAGAAAGTGGGAGGAAACGGGAGAACCCCGAGAAAACCCACGCACACGGTGTTTGTCCACCACAAAGTTAACTTGTCGGGGACTGGGATCGAACCTGGGACCCCAAGCACCAGAGGTGAACGCTCTACCACTAAGCCACCGCGGCCCCAAGAAAAAAAGAGAGATCTGAAAGGATGCGAAGTTCTATTGAAATACGAAAATCGAAATATTAAATTTGGGTCTTTAACAACTTGCCTTCAGTAGCATTAAATTTGTCAATTTCATTCTCTAATTTCCAGATTTCAATATTAGCATCGTTTTAGATTTCTAATCTTTTTCTTGAAGATCAAAGTGATAACGAAAACTTGGCTCTATTTTTACATTTATGTTATAAATTCACATCTAGTTCAAACCTTTGCTTTATATTATTTTTATATTTTTCAGAGTTGAAAATTTCCGTGTAAATATTAAAAAACGATGCTACATTGTAGCCGCAGGCATTGCCGACATAAGAGCGGAATATATTCGTTTGGGGGCCGGATCTGGCCCTCGAGTCGATATTTGTATGGCTATCACTGAGTCACAGCAAGATAAGTGAAGCAAAAGATTTGATAACCAATTTTAATCCTGAACGTCAATTAGAATATCTTGGCGGTGTCTTTTTTCCTAGTCTTTTCGTTTTTTTTTTTTTGCTTTAATATTCGAACTAATTTCAATAATCTTTAGTAATGTATTTACGTTAGAGTATTGGCAGTGTTGATTTTGAGCTGGCAGCAGTGATGCGATGACAGTTGCAAATTGTTTGTGCAAGTGTTATGATGATGTCTCCTATTTTAGTGTAAGGAAACAACTGTAATGAAATGTAAGTAGAAAGTTTTAATGAAGAACTTATATAACCTATTTAGGTGAAATACTTATGCCGAATAAGACTGTGGTGCGAGTTTTTTGTAGTTTTCATTGTGTAGTGCTTCTACAGTTGGGAATTATTCTACTGGAAGAATTGTAATTAAGGCATTTCCGAAGAAGCACTCATAAAATGCCAAAGGTTAAAACGAGCGTTTCTAATAGACAGCTGTACAGAAGGGGGAAGAAGAAATACAGAAGTATCGTTGTGTATTGTAGGCTACACGCAATTGAATTTTGCACAAACTTTAAATCCCATATCATCAGTTTGTGAGCATACCGAGAAAAGTGAACCTGCGACCACGCATGACAGTGAGATCAGTGAAGTGATTGATTGTAAGTGTTGTAATAGGCATAAAATAGCTGGTACATTCGGTAATACTGTCAGTATATCTGAAGAAACAGAAAGTAATCCGTATGTATCAGACCAAAATGACGATAATGTTAGTTGTATTTCTGCTCGTGATTTAAAGTTTGAAGGTGGTTTTACATCTGAAAGTACGAAATTTCAACAGAAGCTAGCAGAATGGGCAATAAAGTGCAATATAAAAATAGAGGCTATGAATAAATTAATGGCTGTGCTGAGATCACATCAATGCCATGCCACTTTGCCGAAGGATGGACGAACGCTTGTAAAAACACCACGAATAACTGAAATGCAAAACATGCCTCCTGGAAAATTTTATTTTGGATTGTTAAATGGTATTCAAGACACTTTAGGTCATATCAAAAGTACACCATCTACATTGAAACTTTAAATACATGTGGATGGATTGCCCATTTCAAGGAGCTCTACAAGTCAAGTTTGGCCAATTAGTGCTATCGCTGTTGGTGATGAGGAAGAAAAATTTGGTCCTTTTCTTGTTGCTTCCCATTTATCATGGGAATGAAAAACCTATTTCTGTTGAACAATACTTAAGGCAATTCGTAGATGAGGTTAATGCTCTCATTAGAGACGGAGTTCATTTCCAAAATCAACACATTAACATAAAACTGCATGGCATAATTTGTGATACTCCTGCAAGAGCATTTGTAACGGAAACTAAGGGACATACAGGCTATTATGGTTTCAGTCTCACCTAAAACAGTCACTCCTTTCTTGCTGTTCCATAACTAAAAGGTTGACATTTCTACCAGAATAAATTAAGATAACATTCAACTTGCGAAAATCTACATAGATGCAATAGTTACTTTTGCGTTGCTTTGGAATCCGCAAATTCTGTGAACATTATCAAGCAATGAAGCTCGTGAGGTCGTAGTATTTGTATAAGGAAGTAATTCATGATTAGGAGAAATTGATGATTGTAAATAAGAATCATAATTACTGCAGTTCCTTTTATTTATCATTTGTACTATGCACTTATTACATAATAACAATGCAACTTTAAAGAGCAGTCTTAATTTACTATTTCCGCCTTATTCTTTCTTTTATTCTTCATTCTTCAATTTACAGATACAAAAACTTTATAATATAGTCTACGTTTTCCACGACATCCAGTTAAGTACTGATAATTTCAAAGTGGAAATAAGATTCAAATACAAATACAAATCCCATTAAATATAATACAAATCTGTACATTCCACAAACAAATGTGTATACTCAAATATTTATAAGACGTATAGAGTACAAAATACTACACACTTTTTAACTCAGTAAACGATAGAAAATCATGGAAATAAACATGAAGGAAAGCAAATCATCAATTTCCATTAGAGGCAACTGTAACAAAAATGTATAAACCAATAATTACTTTTTGTTATCAATTTTTTGTATAAGGAGGAGTCATAAGTCTAGCAATATTCTGGTACACAGTCAGATTAACATTCAAAGTAGGCCTATAGCTCCTCGAGTTAACTATCTGGAGCTACCTTCATACTAATTACTGGTTTCCACGTCGATAGCCCGGAACAGCTAAATAAGAATATCATTCATATGAGGTAAAGCCCATTACGCTTAGTTTTGTGAACAGTAACAAACAGAATACATGCACCTATCCAGGCAAACTTGTATAATGGTAGAAATAGTGTTGTAATCTAACGATAAATGATTAATATTTGTTATAGATATGAAACATAAAATAAATAATATTAATTTTTGTCAATAATGACCGCTTCTGTCCTACAGACCGTATAGATACTCACGTCTTCTATTTATGATTAAGGGACTATGAAGTAGGTGGAGACAACCAATTTCCTACTATATCACACATAGCGTAGTTGAATCGGAAACACTGGTTCAAATCCTGAAGAGTGTAGTGACTGCGAGCATTAATACTGACGTTCACATTGTTGTCACTATATGTGATACGAGGACGTGAAGACTTAAAAGCTTCTAGGAGTAACAACAGAACAGTTATGGTTCTTGTTTCCTTCACGTGAAACAGAACCAAAAAATAAGGTATTTGTGTCTCATCATATTCTCTCAAATGCAGAAATAAGAGCTATGACGTTTATTCCATCCAATTAATGTTCAGGTTTCTGTATAAGCTTAATGTTTCTCTTCACTTCTGATACCTGTCAAAATAAAGAGCTAATAAAAATAAATGAGATAACAAAGAGGTAAAAAAGAGAATGAGATATATATGTATTTAAATTACTTCGTGGGATTCGATTATGGCAACCTGTCTTATTTCTAATATCATTATAATCTTGAAATATATTGGGTCTAGGGATTAATTCGTGCGGTTGGTACGCACACATTGAAGCTGTAGTACAAACACAAAATACATAAATACCTTAAGAAAAATATTGTCCATCGCTAGCCACCACTTTCGCCCATCTGTCAGGCAATGTACGGATTCCGTGGCGAAAGAAGTCCTCATCCTTGGAAGCGATCCAGTCAGAGACCCATGTTTCGATATCTTCTGAAGAAGTAAACCGCTGTCCAATCAAATCGTTGTTCATGCAATCGAACAAGTAGTAGTCCGAAGGAGCAACGTCTGGTGAATACGGCGGGTGGGGTAAAACTTCCCATCCGACATTTTCTAAATAGGTTTTGACCGGTTTTGCGACATGTGGGCGAGCGTTATCATGTTGAACAGTAAGTTTATCATGTCTGTTCTCCCATTCTGGTCGTGTTCTGGCCAGAGCTTGCTTCAAACGCATTAATTGTCGTCGATAACGTTCTCCATTCATAGTTTCACCCGGTTGCAGCAGCTCATAGTACACCACACCTTTCATATCCCACCATATGCACAGCATAACCTTTGCACAGTGAATATCTCGTTTTGGTTGTGATGGACCTGGTTCACCTGGTTTCACCCAGGCCTTTTTTTCGTTTAGGGTTCTCGTAATGGACCCACTTCTCATCACCCGTAATAATTCGATGCAGAAACCCCTTTCTGCTCTGTCGTTGAAGCAGCAATTCGCAAATGGTTTTTCGTCTTTCAACGTCTCTGTCCTTCAATTCATGTGGAACCCAATATGACATCTTTTGAATCATTCCCATGGCTTTCAAGCGTTTGGAGACTGTTGTTTGATCAACGCCTAATGCTGCTGCAAGTTGTTCCTGCGTTTGACACGAATCCTGCTCGAGCAATGCTGTCAATTCTTCGTCTTGAATTTTTTTGGCTGTCCAGCTCGCTCTTGGTCTGCCAAGCCGAAATCACCACTTCTAAACCGTGCAAACCACTTCTGACACGTTAGCTCAGCTAGAGCATGGTCCCCATACACTTCCACCAAAATACGATGACTTTCAGTCGCACTTTTATGCATGTTAAAGTAATGCAGCAGGACACCCCGCAAAAACACTTTATCAGGCACAAATTGCGCCATGTTCACTTAACTACAAACTGGTGTTGTTGACGCTTTAATCCACTGCCCTATACTACGAACGATACGCGATGACAGGGGTTTGCAACACATGTGTGGATACACGGAACTGTGGGACGCTCCGTTCGTTGCGCCATCTCTTGTCCACCCGCACGAATTAATTCCTAGACCAAATAAGATTAGTCAATATTCGCTATTTTTTATTTTAACACAGCACACAAAGTAATTCTATTCGAGATTATGTGGGTTTTTAACCACTTTTGACTCATTCTATAGAACTTAGTATTGACAGAAAGTAATTAATGACATTCATATCTACTTATTTATGTTATGAGGTGCGTCTCTTAATTATCCATATAGCCCAAACACATCTGTTATAGACTTTAATAACTAGTTCAAAGTGAACATACATCTGGTGTTGGAAGGTTCAAGTATCAGCAATTCTCTCATTGTCATTCAAATTACACTGGTTGGCATGAAAATCCTCCCACGAGGGTGAAAGGGTGTACCGGATAGATATCGAGACGCTGATTACGAATATCTCATCAAGAAAGCTCCAGCACACTAAGTTTTTTTTTTGCGGGGTGCTGTTTCCATAATTCACAGAAAAATCGTATTTGTCGTAATTAATATGTGTTTTCCGTGTTTGGAGTGCATAATTCTGATTTTTTTAAATCTTAATCCAAGAACTGTTACTACGCTATATCCCAGGAACATTCTTTTCTCTAGCTCACGACCTCCCGGAAACGTACCCCCTCCCCTTGGGTTGCAAAGGTTTATTGTCGTTCCACACTGCATACACTAAAACCTAGGCGTTATTGACGGAGAAAGGTTTCGTAATCAACTTGCGATCACTCGTCGGCTTCCTTTTGTCTAGACGACAGACAGATTGTTGAAAAAAAGGTGCCAAGACATACACCACGTTGTCGCGTGTAACAAATATTTCAGTCTCGAGTTGATCTTCGTGGTAGGAGGTGGTGTTATGCTGTGTCTGTGTATACCGTAGGTGAAAAATATTTATGCGTGAAATATTGACGTTTGTGTTAAGCGAACATGCCAAGAACTTGCAACAATTCGACAGATTCATTCTGCTACATATGTGAGGAAGTGATTTTCAAGAGACAAAGTAGGCCATTGTCACCGTTCCTGAAGGCAGTCTACCATCTGTACTTCGGGTGTAAAATCGGCGATCAGGATCGCGTTTGGGCTCCGAAACAAAGTTATAACTCGTGTGCACGTACTCTCACAGGATGGTTGAAAGGTACACACAAATCGATGCCGTTTTCCGTACCTATGGTTTGGCGCCGTGATCATGTTTCAGACTGTTACTTCTGCCTGACTAATATAAAAGTTTTCTCGAAAAACATGAAGCATAAAATACAGTATCCTAACTTGGATTCCGCGAGGAGACCTGTGAAACATGATGTTTGTCTGCCTGTACCCGTACCACCAGACTCATACACCCTGTGCAGTGTTTCATCCGATGAAGAACCTGCTGCTTGTGAGGATGTTGCACAGTCTTCGAGTACACAGTCAGATTTCAATTACGCTCCACTGACTGACAGTAATGAACCACATGTGATAAGCCAGGAGGAGCTGAATGATCTGATCAGAGACTTAACCTTCCCAACTCTAAGGCCCTGTTGCTTGCATCACGAGTTCAACAATGGAATCTACTAAGCCAAGGTGTGAATATATCGATGTATAGGAAAAGAGGGGTGAGCCTAGTTCCTATTTTTACAAAGGAAGGTGATTTGGTGTTGACATTCCATCGCTTATGGGACAACTGAAGTTGAACTACAACACTGAAAATTGGAGGCTATTCGTAGATTCCTCTAGGATAAGTCTCAAGGCAGTGTTTCTACACAATGGCAATGAAAAACCAGCTATCCCTATTGCTCATGCTGTACATATGAAAGAAACATACGAGAACATGAGAAATTTATTGCAGAAAATAAAGTACGAACAGTTCCAATGATCTGTATGCTGACCTTAAGGTTATTGGCATCCTCACCGGTTTACAAGTAGGTTGCACAAAGCACTGCTGCTCCTTGTGTCATTGGGATAGTCGAGTCAAAGATCAGTACACCATCACAAAATGGCCGCCAAGCAAGCAACTGGTCCCAGAGGAGATGAACGTGGCTAATGAACGTATTGTGGATCCGGAGAAAATATTCTTACCACCAGTTCATATCAAATTAGGGCTCATGAAGGTCTTCGTCAAGGCCCTGAACCGGGATGGTGAAGCATTTAATCATCTCAGAAAGCTATTCACAAGGCTCAGCGAGGCCAAGGTGAAAGAAGGTGTTTTTACGGGACATCAAATCAGAGACGTTTTTAAGGATACTACATTTTCTTCTAAGCTTAATGAAGTGGTAAGTGAGGCTTGGGAGGCCTTTCGAGAAGTGTGCAGTAACTTTCTAGAGAATCATAAGTCACCTGATTACAAAGACATTGTGGGTGGTTAATTACTTCATTTCGTAACATGGGATGTAATATGTCTTTAAAGATACACTTCCTGGATTTCCACCTGTACTTCTTCCCTGAAATGTACAGCTTAGGGGAGGTCTCTGACAAACACGGGGAAAGGTTTCACCAACAAATAGCTACCATGGAGAGGCGCTACAGTGGTAAATGGAGTGTGAATATGTTGCCAGACTTCTGTTGGAATGTGACTCGCGAGACACCCTGTAGTAATTACAAGAGGAGTAGGAAAACGAAGTGACATATGAGTGTTAAACTTTAACTTTTTATGCAATTTTTTCTGCATAATTTATATTGATATTTAAATTATAACGTGCAAATTATTAAGGGTGGAGAATAGCATCTTTGGGCGGATATTGAAACCCCCTCCTCCCTGAAAACTGGTACGTCCTGGAGAAAAACGGGTTATGGGTTCGAACTCAGAAGCTCGAAACCTATAGGAAACATCTATTTTCGTTCATGGGAGCGAAAGAAGTTTCATTTTGCCGACCAGTGTTATCGGACCGATTAACCAGCGGTTGACATATAGTAGCCAAAACGTTGTAAGATATTAGAGTATGTTTGTTTTATCTTTTCACACTTCCCGCCAGTGCATTTGGTTTTCCTTTAAAGTATTTTCTGCTAGCACTCACGTGAACGTTTTAATCGAATAGACGTCTTATTGGTTTTGTCATGTACGTGACGTTAGTTGTAAGTCAGCTCATCAAATGAGGTCATTGCTATTTGGCGGGTATTTGAAGTGGTCAGTTGCCACACGCGAATAGGTGTGTTACAGTGATTTGTAAGTGGTGTCGCGTTTTGCTGTGTTTCCTAGTGTATTGTAACTGTCAACTTAACCGTGGCGTGGAAACAATGCGTTTGCGAACAGGTCCATCCGTTAGGCGGGAAGCGCCCCAAGATAAAAACAAATGTACTCTAAAGCAATTCCATAGGAGGTGGCCACATCAGTCATACAGACTTAACTTGTCTCCGCCTAACTTCTACATATTTGATCCAATGGAGGAAATGTTGTTGGACAGAAAAGCCCTCTATCAACAGGAATAACGGGTAAAAGTCTCGGTTCATCTCGATAATAAGCGTATTTCATTAGAATTCTTCGGAAGAGTTAATTTGAAGATCTTAGAATTATAACGAAATTTCAGGGACTGGTAAAGAAAAATCATGTGCTTCCAGAATACAGAAGCTTATAGTCAGGTGGCAAATATCTGCTGCCATAGCAGAAGACTAAAAAGAAAAAAGCACATTAAACTTCAGTCCATACTGTACAGTTATCAAAATTCAATCAGCTACATCAGAACTGCAATATTGATATATGGGTGTATTGTACCATGTCAAAGACAATGGTAATTATATTCTGTACTTACAACCAGTAGTGTGTAGTTTGATATATGTTGGAATTACAGTACTGGCACAATTATTATGGATTTTTGATAAAAACAAAACTTTTGTGCAAAAATGTCTTGCAAACAATTTTATTAACTAATACTTTATTTACTTTACCACACCAGTACCAAACAAATATTTATTAGTTATTTTAAGTGGGTTTTACAGTCTTATATGGGAGTGCCTGGCAATATAGAGAGAAAACGTCTGATAACCCTGACACAATCATTGTATTGTCTGGACAGAGCTCAGTAATAGTCTGGCATTTGCGTGGAAAAATGTGTTTATTACATTGTCTGCCTGTCATTTACATGTGATCACTTTAGTTGTATGTATGTGTGCATTTGAGTTTAATGCCAACTGTTTTTGTTCAGATTTTCTAATGTGAGCAGACATGGACAAAGTTCGTGACTTGAGTCCTCGCAAGGTTGGACTGGTTAGTGTTTTATTGAAAGAAACCACCTTAAAACAGAAAGAAATAGCGAAGAAACTTAAAGTTTCAACTCAAACCGTCAGTAATATCAAGAAGAAATTGGAATATGGCCACAGTTTGGCATCAAATAGGGTTGGAAAATGTGGTAGACTTAAGAAAACAACATCGAGAATGGACAGAAAAATAATCAAAATGGCAATTAACAAAAAAAGAGCATCTTGCAGAATGATTTCCAACAAACTTGAAGCAGAGGGCATTACCATTGTTCGCAGAACAGTAAATAAGGGGCTATTGGAAGGTGGACTAAAAGCATATCGTCCCAGAAAAAAGCCTCGCCTTACTGACAAGAAGAAACAGTCTCGTAAGGCCTGGGAAGAGGCTCACGCTGACAGGACATCTGAGCAATAAAAGAAGTTAAGAGTTTAAAATATTCATGTAAAAACGTTAATAACAAAAATGATTAAAATTATGCAAAATATTAAACTTTACTTCCAATTTTAAGCCTTGCTGACTTTCACGTCATTAAGTCTACTCGTTATTCAATTGCTTCCATCACTTTCTTCAGCTGTTCGACGCCTTATTTTGTATTCTCTGACGAGTTTATCATTGCAGTGCTTGACGAACGTGTGCAGACTATAAGAAGGCGATCAGGTGAGCAATCTACATCGGAATGTTTAAAGAAGACTGTAAAATTCCCTCAGAAGATCGTGGTCAGGGGAGTCATTTCTGTGCATGGAACAAGTCGTTTGGAGATTGTTGATGGCACCATATACCAGTATAAGTACAAAGAAGTACTACAAAGACGTTTGCTACCTCAAACAAGGGGCTGGTTTGCGGATAGACATTGGATTTTTCAACAGGACTCTGCCCCGTGTCACACGGCAAAATCAGTGAAGACCTGGTTTGAAGAAAATGGTGTAGAAGTGCTCTCATGGCCTGGAAATTCCCGGCTATGAATCCGATTGAGAGTTTATGGTCTGTGTTGAAAGATGAAATACATGAAGTTCCCATAACGACCAAAGCAGAACTCATACAACGTCTTATCAAATTATGGGTTCATTTAGGTAGAATCAGGGAATTGTGTAGAAAGTTGATTACTGGAATGCCCAGACGTGTTAAAGCATTTGTTAATGCAAAGGGTGGACAAACTAAATATTAAAATAGTTGTTTAGTATTGACGTACTCATTATTTGTGAATAAAATTGATTTGCATTATTATTTGTTCGCTTAAATGGCGTTTTTATAGTAAAATTATGTTTTCTTCAAAAATCCATTATAATTGTGACAGTACTGTATTTATCCTTTTCAGCACCGAATCCATATGAGGCGTAGACCTACAGTGGAAGGTGAAAACCAAACCACCATAATGTGTTAAAGTTTCAAACCTTTTCTATGGGAATAGAACACAGTACTTAACACGTTATCGAATATACCAACAGGCAAGCCAATTTCAACTCTAGATTTCAACACTTGTTGAAAGAAATGAATTGCAAGTAAGTGAACGAAATCTAGCGACGAAGATAACAGCGTTTATCGAAATCGTTTTAAATACTAACATTTAATTCCAGACGCAATAAAAACGGTAATTGGTAACTTTCCATTCAAAAGAATCAAGTTTTCAATATTTAGTTTTGGTGGATACTTATGTGCCAACAAAATAAAACAAAAGGAACATATGGGACTAGGATAGGAACTGAAAATAGTATCCATTTTATCGTGCCGGTGCGATAACTAATTCACTACTCAACTAGTCCTGGATCATAAACACATAAACTTTTAAATATCACTTTCACTGTAACAGTAAACCGCAGACCATAGTCCGAGCCTGGACTCCGTTCCCCTAGTTTCGAAATTCCATTCAATTCGCTAAAAGATAATGTAACGAAAATTCTATTATCCCCTCCTTTCTGATAAATCACAGTACATCCCGTTGGATAATGAACCAAGACTTCAATGTACTTCACTTAAAACTGATTTAAAGAACGAGATTAAAAACATAATATATTTGTGTCTTCATTGCCAAAAGTGCCTTTACATCGCCGTGACGAGTATATGACCGCGCAGTAGTCTAAGGAAGGGATGCTAGCATAAGAATGTGTGATTAATTTTGAAGAGTTCTTATTTCGACTAGGGAAATAACGTAGGTATAGGGAGTAAAGACACAGATTTGAAGCGTCAGTGCACTGTCATCTCTGAAAAGATTTGTATTCTCTGTTTTTCAATTTATTGCTTTATATGTTAAGTTAAACACCACAACATCTGTGATTGATAGCGTATATCATCTTACTTTTTAAAATTGCCTCTGTAGCCTATTTGTCCACACATTAGTCTCTAGACATATTGTAGATAGAAGGGAAAGAAAGAGATACATCGTAAGATTTATGTAATTCACTAATCTACTATAGGAACCGTCTGAGCTAATTACTGCTACTAGGAACTTAACTCTTCGTGCTAATTAACTCTTTAGGAATTTACTACGACATGTTCGCAGGACACTTTTCGAAGTCCTAAATCTGTGCGTGAATTATTTCATTTGCCTCACTGTAATTATTTGAGAAAGGAAACTGATTACGCTGAACGTGAATATGTTTTGCTGTCATTAAACTTCTTTCCGTAATAAATGTAAATAAGGTTCTTCTTATTATTATAAAAAAGGCAGAAGTATTTATTCCGTCTATAGAACAATATAATACAGTAACTAAACTACATCATAATCACTAACGCCAACAGGACTTTTTCCAACTGGGAGGGAGGGGGGCCAAAAAAGCGATATAGAGTTTCTCGTTTTATTCTCTATATATATTAAGTTGAAAGTCATAACGTTTATCATTGATAGCGTATATAGTCTTTCCTCGCTATAGCCTATTAGTCAGAACATTCGTCTCCAGATGTCGAGAGAAGAGAAAGAAAGAGATATGAACAGTGGCGAAACTAATTTTACTTCGTCCTGGATCGATCGATCATCGACTTACTCATATCCGCCCCTGCACCAAGCATTTCAGCTGCTGCGTTATGCATACGGTTTCATGTCAGAAGGGCAAAACAAAAGGGCAAAGACAGAAAGGCCCGATGCAAAACGGCCTCAGAACAAAAGGGTCTCCGCAACAAAATGGCAGGAGTCAAAAGGGCCCAAATCGGAAGCACTCCTTGGCAATGCACACTCTTCTCCCAGTGCTCCTGCCATTGTTGGAATCACTTCTGGAACTCAGTTTTTTTGAGTTTTGAGTAACAATGCCGTCGCATTGCGCATGATGCCTTCTTTTGACTCATCAAAAGGGCCGGGTTAATCGGTCCCGCAAGAAAATAGCTCGAGTCAGAAGGGACCTGCCTCAAACGAGCTCGGGTCAAAACAGGCCCCGAGACATAAAGGCCCGAGTCAAAAAAGACCGGGTCAAAAGGACTCCGCAACAAAATGACCTAAGTCAAAATGGCCCGAATCAAAACGACTCTCATAAAAAGGGCTCGGGTCAAAAGGGTCCGATGTAAAGAACCCGAGTCAAAAGGCCCTGCGTCAAACGGGCCCGAGTCAGAAAAAATCCCGCTACCAAAGTGTCCGAATCAAACGGGCCTGCGTCAAAAGGTCTCTGCAACAAAAGGGCCTAAGTCAAAAGGCCCGAATCAAATCCTCTAATCATAAGGGCCCGGGTCAAAAGATCTCCGCAACAAAAAGGCTCGAGAATCGCTTGTTAACACAACGCAAATATTTGCGATTTAGGTGGCGATAATAAACATAACAATTATAATGACTGCATTTTTGCGTTACGTTACTATACTCATAATTTTTGCGAAGTTTGATATGGAATGACAACCAACGTCAGTAACAGAGGCGACTCTAGAGGGAAGTGACATTGGTAAAAATTAACATTTTACGAATGCAATCCACCAGTAGTTAACTACGCAAAAGTATGATTGAATTTCATTTACGGTGGAAAACATTAATGATCTCAAAACAAAAGTTGAAACAAAACAGATAACCACTTTTTGTTCATTGTTATGCATATTTTGATGATTATATTATTATTATTATATTATTATTATTATTATTATTATTATTATTATTATTATTATATTATATTATTATTATATTACTTTTATTATTATTATCATCATTAATAATAATAATATACAAGGTCAGTGGTAACCCATGCCTTCAAACCAGAATATGCCACTTCTTGAAACTATGAACTCTACATTAACATCGGTCGTCTATCGATCATTTTATGTTACTCCCTTTCACTCTCCCAATGTGTGCAAAGGTGTCTTACCCCTTACCCCAAAGCATGGAAAGCAAACAATATATTCGCAAATACAGCCAGAGGCAGAGAAGGAGTGACACAGAAAGCACACTGCTCGCTGTATAGCTGCAAGAGATCCATAGGTAACTATTGTTGCCCTCTTGTTACAAGGCCTTCAGTCAAGGCGCACCATCAAGGTCAATTCCGGCAGTAGAACACACGGTTGGCTGTTAGAAAGCAAGTGTAGCATGCTACTAGTATCTTCTGTTTATTTTTCACGAATATTTTTCACCTTCATGCGTACAGGTCACGCATTAGATTTAATTGACATGCTGTGTCAAGTATATATTCGCTAAAAAAATATGAGTAGTGAAAAGGCAAAAACATGTAAATATATTTGTTTTCCTTTTCCTATTAGCCAGTGGACGTTTGTATGGTTGTTTCAACATTCTTCTTGTAGTTTGCTTAGGATTCACTTCCTCTTTTTAGTTGAGCTTTTGCTTATGAATACCACCGCGACAAGTGGTGATTCTTATGATAGTGGCGTATTTTCGGCTGGATAAATTACGGAAATAATAAATAATGTAGACTCCAATGCTTTTGAATCGGACGATAAATGTAGATTGTAGGAAGATTCTAGCATCAATTTATGTAACACACATACCTCTTTCTATTTAAGAATATTGTGTGGTATATAATATGCAGCATTCAGGATGGCTGCCATGATGTACACTAAATTATTTAACGCAGTTTCTACACCAATGCCAAATTGTAACATTTACTTTTCCTCTATCTGTGCGTCTCTTTGTTACTGCCCTATCATGATACATTTTTCTATTAGATACATATGTTAAACATAGCAAACTCTGTCTCAAATAGATGATGTGTCAAAAATGAGTTCACATTCTCATTTGCTGCAATATTCAAGCCTAAGCTGAAGTGTAAAATCATAACCTTTTACATTTAAAACAATATTGTGTGATATGCAATATGGCGGAATTTAAGATGTCTTCCATAGTGACTACACTCCAAATCAATGCAGTTTTTGCAATAATACCAATTGTATGTAACATTTATTTTTCCTCCGACCACGCATGTCGTTATTATTGTTCTGTCCCAATACTTTTCACTAACCCTGTATATTGATTCACATATGTCTTTTCACAGCAAAATTAATCTAATATTTTGCACAGAATATTTTTATACTATACTTTGATCCATGGGTATAAAATGGAATTTTAGAACTAAGTGGAAAGTCAACAATAGATAAAGTTTGATTGGGCTATGTCACGAGAAAACCAACTCCGAAATACGAGAGTGCAAGCAAACTTTTTTGGAGAGTGACTTAAGCGATAGCGATTGTTGCAGAATAATCCACAAGCAAACAAAACTAATATCACCATTCAAGTTTCCTATTTGATACTAATAACCACAGATATTTTCTCTTCTTTTCACAAACACTTCAACTTACTAAAAGGACACTATCCCCTTGTGCATGCCTGATCTCCACTCTTGCTTTGATCTCAAGCTTTTTACCCGTGGAACCGTATTTACCGGGCCCTTTCTGATTTGTGCCTTTTTGATGCGGGGCCCTTTTGACTCTGGACTTGTTGTCGCGGGACCCTTTCGACCAGGGCCCAATTGACGCATGATCATTGTTACTCGTGCCCTTTGGCAGCGGGGTCCCTTTTGACCCAGGCCCGTTTGACGCAGTTCCCTTTTGACTCGGGCCCTTTCGTCGCAAAGACCTTTTTACCTGGGCCCTTTCGACGCGGGGCTGGTTTCACTTGCGCCCTTTTGTAGCAGGTCCCCTTTTGACACGGGTCTGTTTGACGCAGGGCCATTTTGAATCGGACCCTTTTGTCGTCGAACTCTTTGGACCCGGGTCCTTTTGATGAGAGACGTTTCCATTTAGAAACTTTCGACTCGGCAATATTGTTGCGGAGACCTTTTGAAAAGGGCACTTTTGACGCGGGGCCGTTTGACTCGGGCTATTTTGTAGTTGGACCCCTTTTAGCCGGGATCCGTTTGACGCAGTTCTGTCTTGATTATGGCCCATTTGACGCGGAACAATTTTGACTCGGGCTCTTTTGATGAGTGGAGCGGTGTAAAGTAAAATATGTTTAAAAAATTGATATTTGCATGATATACCGTTATCACCACAATCGACAACTGGTACTTCAGTACAAAGAGAGTGTTACACAAACGTGCAGTCTTAAGATACTTTCTAACATGTATATGAATTGTCCAATTCGAAATTGATTACCCTAAATTTAATTGTCCCTTTCTCAAGGGCCGTGTGGGGGACTGTCATAATTTGTACATGAGAGATACTGGCGACCATGATTTTTGGATTGGCGAGTGCGTCTGATTTTGAAATTTTGCACCCTGGGTTAGTACATATGTTTTTATATGTGATGAATAATATTTACTATGTTATTTCGTTGGTTGGATCAGAGCATAATGTCCCTTTCAACATCTATTCAATATGAGACATGCACCTCTGCTTAACATGAAATTAGAACTACATGAGCACACCGGGAATTGAACCCGGGTATCCCGTCTTGAAGTTGTGTACGCGCTTGACAATAAAATAATGCTGGTATACAGGTACGTATCAATTGAATGGAACACCTGAAAAAGTGTAACTTACTAGATTACTATAGGGCTGCACTACTTTTTGCCCTTAGAACAGCTTTGATGCGACTTAATGGAGTCATAGATGAGGTGATTAGCAAGAGTGGAATACTGCATCATTCTGCGTGTAGTTCTGTCTATGCCGGATTCGTGTCTGGAAAACAGGCATAAGTCCATTATTCGGCGGGCCAGGGGTAGTGTTCAATTTCATCTACATGTTCCTCAAATCACGACACAACAGCTTTAGCTGTATGAATGGGCGCATTATCACCCTGGAATGTGTCATAATTGACCGGAAACACCATCCCACGCATAGGATACAAACGGTCCCCTAAAATCGGATCATAATCACAGCAAAGGTGAGACCGGTAAGCGTCAACATAGAACTCCATGAAAGCCAAGATATTGCCTCCCACATGGTCACAAAGTGTCCACCATGTTTCATGCTTGGGCGGAGACACTGCATATCATAAGCTTCTCTGGGTGTCTGACCACATAAACACGGTCGTGATTTGAAATATAATGAACGAAGACTCAATATTGCACATTTCCAGACATCAGCAGTAAATGTTGCATAATCGCGTCAACATAGGCGTAGTGCTAAAGCTTTATGGTCCCTTATCAACAGTTTCAGTTGTGCAACCAACACCGTATGTCCCTATCATGCAATTCGGGGCGGAATGA
The DNA here is from genome assembly GCF_964235325.1 of Thermobia domestica. Classification (NCBI taxonomy): domain Eukaryota; kingdom Metazoa; phylum Arthropoda; class Insecta; order Zygentoma; family Lepismatidae; genus Thermobia; species Thermobia domestica. Next base: position 253,329,080 of record NC_137462.1, on the reverse strand, counting down.
TTTCGACATAGGCTGTGAGAACTGGTGCTCACAGCCTTGGGTCACTTTCATCACAGTCGCACGATAGTTCTAAGTGACAATCAGCTTTAATGTTCGGCAGTGTCTGTAACAGGGGGCTTCATTCCAACGTCTGTTCTTTTTCGCTAACGTGTTTTTGCCGTGAGCTTTGAAATGAAATTTTTGAGTTTTACGTCCCATGGTTATGCCGATTAGGCTAAAGGAGACGGTGAATGAAATGGTGGAATGAAGAAAGTGGGACGAAACGGGAGAACCTCGAGAAAACCCACGCACACGGTGTTTATCCACCACAAAGTTCACTTAGAAGGAGCAGGGTTTGAACCCGGGACCCCAAGCACTGCCGTGAGTTTTGTTGGTAGTAATAATCTTCGGCACTGACCCTCACAATACACTCAACACACATAGCACTTTCGTCACATGAACAATTTGGACTCTTTGGAAAAAAGAGGCTACCTATTTTACACTATCAATGTCTGTTCAGATCGCTACACACTGCTATTCTATTGCTTTTCATATATTGTTTCCCCTAACACATCACCAGCATCTTGATGCCTCTTCTATCAGTAAACAGAAAACAGTCTTGTATTTATTTGTTGAAGTTTCAGTTTTTTTCTAGCACTAAAATTATATCAGATGTGAGTTCTTGAATCCGAACAATCAGGAATCTGACCCAGAACTCCTAGCGGTGCAACAAAAGTGCGTTCGCTAGCTACTACTCCAGCTCGTGAGCTGAAGATCTTTTTTAGTTTAATGTTGCATAATTATCCATCAAGGATAAAAGAGACGGTGGATGATAGTGGAATGACAAAATGGGAAATCACCGAGAAAAGACATAAGCATGATGTTTGTCCAATGCAAAGTCCATTTGCCTCGACTGGATCGAGCCAAATACCCCATGCGCCACAGGTGAGAGATCTACTACTGAACCACCCATGCCCCGAAAAAACTTATTGTATATGATATGACAGAATCACATTTTAACATTACCGTCGCAAAGAAACTTTCACAAAATGAATTTAAACCAAAAATACCCAGACGGACTCATGTGGATTTTGCTTTCCAAAGCCTGATGAATACTGTTTTTAAAAAAATCGTTTCAAATTAATTAAGTATTAATTATATTTCTTCATTAAGTTACTTGAATGAGTGAATTGTTTCCGTGAACTAGCTAGAAACATGCAAAGCGATCCCTAACAAATAAAACGAAGACTTAGGACTCCTAAGTCAGAGGGCGTGCGTTATTTACACTAAATTTTGTTTAAAATATATACGTTTATCTAACCTAATTTGTAAGCATTAGTTCTATCCTTACTTCTTTTTGCACACTTTTTTTTTCAAATCAACTTTTTGCATTTCACGTAACCTCCAATAGTACCAAGCTAATGAAACAATTCTCTCACTTCTTGACAGTACTGTCATATAATTATTATAGATACCGGTATTATATTCCATGTCGTCTTTCATTTCTATGTCACACTTTAAGATAAATAACGCTCAAACAGAGAGAAACAGAACGCATTCTGTCATAGGGAATGACTTTTGATTGCTGAAATTCTTCGGTTCCCCTTTACCTTACAGGTATGACATATGCGTAAATTATATATAAGGAGTATTCCAAAAGAAATGAGCCGAACGCTGTAATGTTCATACCGGTGATAGAATGATAATATTGTTGCGTGTATATCAAATAGGTGCTCCGACAAGAGACCGGAAGTTCACAACCCGCGGCTGGAATCACGTGTGCAAGCCATGCAGCAACGGAAATACGCTAGTTGTCGCCCGGGGCAAGAATTCGCCTTAGATCCTCCCTGACCAATCAAACCAAAACACTGCCCCAAATATTTGCCCAATTTGGCGATCTCCCAATCCGACGAACGGGGCATATAAATAGTATATTACCTATAATTTCTATATGCTAATTTGCAAGACTCCAGCAGTACGATTGCTTCTAGACAATATGAGTCATTTTGCCCAGAAAATGTATTTGCAGCAATAATAATTGTGCTCCTAATTCAAACTTGCCTTTATAAAATGCTACTTTTCAAGGTACTAACAGTACAGTTTAATCAAACGCAGGGTATATATGTAATTACTTTTTATATGCCTTCTTCACTAGTCAAATGGCTCACATGCACACCTTTAGTGCACATGTTCCTCGGTTCGACTTGCGGTAGAAGTACATTAAATGAGTTGAGTTGATTTTCTGCTTAACGTCCTGTGCAGCAGCGAGGCTCATGAGACGTTGACATATTGATTAATGTAGATGCATATTGATTAATGTAGATCCAAACCCCATTAGCTCCCGCCGAAAATCTTATCCTAGTCTTCCAGGATATACATTGAAATATAAACGCATTAAGATCGTTCAAATTCCACCTTAAATTGAAGGTCTGAATCTCATATAGTTTCAGTACTGAAAGGGACACTAAAGTCTAATTCAACTAAACGAAGATTTTAGATTGGTTCACCTATTCTTAATCTGTACATGAAGGTGTAACATGACTCAATTTTTACTGCCACAGTTTTTTTGGTTAAATTTACACTTATGTTTCACTCTGCTCTTATACAAACATATTAAGTATTGCTAAATTTATGTATATATAACGAAAAAAGTTCAGTCAGCCATATATACGTGTATCTTTGCTACTCAATTACTTTGTTAAACACACAGAACCTAAATCCAACAAAATTTGAATTTTAGATAAAAGTTAGTAAAACTATTTTTTGTGAATATTGATATTCGAACATTGAAACTTTTAACTATTTACCCTATAATGTTATAATATAATGTAACAAACCTATTTTCCGGAAAATACTAAAACATGCAGCAGCACTTCTTTCCAATCGGTAATGACAGCCGCAATGAAGTGATACATACTGCTTTAAAGAACGTTATACACATATTATAACAACAGCAATATATTATAAAATAAGCGGATATTTAATTATGATTAGAAAGAAATTGTAAACACGTTCAAACAAGACAACTCAACATATACAAATATTACTTCTCTCCATAAGTCGTATTTTGGAATCGGTTCTTATCAGAAAAAGATGGACACATTCTTAAACAAGTGAGTACTAGCACGCGAGACGGAGCGACACTATCGACAATCGCTCTCGCTCTCGCAGTGAAAGTTATGAACTAAAACAGTGTACTTCCGGATTCCATTTGACTGACATGGGCCTGGCCAAGTGAAGAATGGGATAGCTACACTATGCGGATCCTCGCATCGTATGGTAAGTGCTACATGCCCTTATACTTTATTTGTTCAATGTATCCTCATATCCAAAGCATTAAGTCAGTTATAATATTCGGAAATAGCAGACAGCTCGCTCATTCCTTCCACAATGTTATGCGTATCCCAAAAGCACTTTCTGTTTTTCTGAAATAGGGGCCGTGATGGCTCAGTGATAGATACTTTGGGAATTTACGTACATAAACTCAGATAATTGAGGTAGAATGGCATTTTTAAGCTTTGGTTACATTACTTTTAGATACAGTACATTCAACGTTGTTTGATTTCTGCAAAGTCATGTAAAACGTGATTTTAATACATATTGAGGATAGGGGGCTGTTGAGAGAAGTCATTGCGGTAAAGTAATTTTCTAATTGTTGTGTACGATAATTAGTACATCAAAAGAGATTTTCTCCTTTCTTTTTGAAATGTAAGGAATTCCTGGGGAATGTTCTAGAACACAGGTCCCCCCATATAAGTTAGTAGCAGGTTGGCTTCTTTCTGTATCAAAATTTAATGTTTAATTCACATAGTATTGCCGAGCGAGCGTTAGCGAGTGAAGGCGGGTTAGAGCCCCACATGGTGTTTTCTGTCTTTATTACAGATAAATGGAAGGAGGTACAGAAATTTCTGTTTACTTTTATTGTTGTTTGACATTTCCTCATGAGCCGCCTCTGCTATTTTACCATATTTTTGGTTCTAAATTTGGGAGTAAGTTCCAAAGTTGGTCGTTCTTTCTATCAAGATTTCGGAAATTTACCGGGAAGAGATTGGTAATTTGTTGGTTGGTCTGCTTGACGGTATGTATAACGAGAGCGAAACTGGTATTTAATTGTTTATATATAAGCGTATATAATCATGGAACTATTAGGCAAAGGAAGGAAACTATTCGGTGGAAGGTCACCGCATAGTGGGATTGTGGGGAAAAAACGGGCATTTGTATTCTGAACAAGGCTGCAGGTGTAGAGACACTCCATCCAGTTGGTATCCGTACGCAGAGCGATAACTTACACTCTGTCAATGTTAAGCAAAATGGGTCCGAATTTCCTGAACCCTAAACTAACCAGACCCTACCCTACCTTACTTTGGTCTATATATACCTTCTTCTACTCTACCCTACACTTCTCTGTAATACCCTTTTAGAGTAATCCTAAAGATTGATTTTTAAATTTTCGTACCTGTACGCTTTCTGTCAAAAACCAAGCGGACGACCAACTTCGGAATAAATGCCCTAAATTTAACCATTTTAATAGAACACGGACATGCCGAGTGCTATCAAAATGTTATGTTATGTTTGGTTTGATTATGGAAGTTTAGCTCTCGTTTCAGTGTTGAAGCTGTATGAAACGTTTGACCTACAGTGAAGATAGAATCCGAACCACTGTAATCGTTCAAATTTTGTCAGGTGCTTTCACGGGGAATCGAACTCTACAACTCTGTGTACCAAATGGTGCGCGTGCTAGCCATAGACCTGCGGGTAGTTCTCTATTAGTATCATAAGGAACAAGGTCACTTACGGTGAAATTGGATGGTTTAAAAAATGCTTGGAGTGAGCTCCTTACACTGACTGTTGAGTTTGGTTAACAATGTCATTACCAGAAGTAAGTAGCGTTTATGACGTTCAGCTACCAAGATAAGTCACAATACACTAGGTGTTAGGAGTTATAGCATTCAGGATCAAAGTACTTGTGACTGTCATGGCGAGAACTGTTCACAATGGTGTGTTCAAGGAATTACGCTTACCCAACCTCTCACTAGTCTATAATATGTTCACGTGTTAATCTTATGGGGATCTAATGGTATTAACAAGTAAGTTTCGTTTCAAGATGCGAAACTAGGGAAGACTTTCAAACTATGCGAATTCAATATTAAACCTAAAATAGTACACACACGACGTTCAGCACTATAGAGGGATTGAATGTATACTTCGGGCTCTGAATTCATATGAAAAACATTTACTCTTTGTCAGTTACAATTATGAGGTTTCAAAAATGAAACCACAATAAGTACTAGTTTCTACATCTTCCTGTTTCAGTGGTAATAAAAGGACTTTGATACTGTATGGATGCCACTACTAAAATTTGAAGTTAAGAGGGTATGGCTTTATGGTTTTAGGTTTTTGTAAAAATATATGAATCAGTGTGTTTCTTTTCCTTGAGTCACTGAATCGGATTTCGAAAACCGCTTCCTGGCCTCTATTACTGTTTTTTATTTATGGCGATTAATGTTGAAAACCCTAAACGGATGATTTATGAAACTTCCGATTTGAGTAGATGCTTATCAGAGGAAAGTGATCTATTCTTCTAATAATGGTAATGATTAGAAGTTTAGTTTGATTTCTAATAATGATACGGAATAGCGAGATACTAATTTTTCATGTAAACTCAGAGCACGAAGAACAGGTTCCATCTCTGACCTTATTGGAATATAAAGTTGTATATATACTACTTCTGGCTCTGCATAGTTTAATGATCTACCTGTAGTTTTACACTGCGAAATAAAGCTCATTTATTTACTTCTACTTATTAATATTTCTTCACATGGTAGCTGCTAAAAGTGTTATTAATTTAAGGATTTATTTTAAACAGATAGTTATGATAAAGCTCGACGAAACCTAAAGAGAGCTGAGGAAACATCAGACCTAAATACAGAGGAAGAAATGGATCAACGAAAAGCACGGAAACGAAAAGAAAGATGCACCTTATTTTATTCAGACAGTTCGGAGTCGGATTGTAATCCGGGAATATAAGACATAGCGGATATTCCAGTTCCACCACAAGTCGTGTTGCTAAAAGAGACTCCGGCTTCAACAGCAACTGTAGTTGACAGTTGTAGTAGTCAAACAACACCAGAATCTTCAAAGGAGGCAACTTCAGATTGTAGTGATGTAGGTTCGTATCGATATGTGCTTATTGTAATATTATTTACATGTATGCATGTTATTTAAATACGAGAGAATATATAGGTATCGGTTAAGTATTAGGACAGAAAGAATATGCAAGCTGGATGCTGTTCTTTTCTTAGATTTGAAATCTCTTCTTAAATTTAAATGTCGCCAATAGCTGATTTTTTTTTTAAATTCTAGTGTTGTATAATGGGACATCTATATACATGTATTAATGTTCATGATGGTTTGTTAGGTAGGTTTTGCAAATTTTAATTAACGTTTAAATGTTTGCGCTATTAAATATTTAATAGGGAGTTCCAAGATTAATAAAAAGTGCCGCGGTTGCTCAGTGGTAGAGCGTTCACCTCTGGTGCATGAGGTCCCTGGTTCAAACCCTGTTCCCGCCAAGTGAACTTTGTGGTGGACAAAGTCCATGTACGTGGGTTTTCTCCTGGTTCTCTCGTTTCCTCCTACTTTCTTCATTCCACCATTTCTCATAATCATCGTCTCCTTTAGCATAACCGTGGGACGTAAAACTCAAAGATTTCATTTCATTTTTCGAAGATTAATAAAGCAAGTATGCATTTTTTCCTCTTTTTCTGTAGCATACATCGTAAATCCCTAATTTTATATTAATAGCAGGGTGACTGTACTGCCAATTTTTTCCGCTTTTTTTTAAAATGAGAAACAAAGTTAGTCGAGTTAAGAAAAATATGAGTGAAAGAAACAGTGGAATCAGTGTATAATTTAGCATTCATACCCACATAAGTAGGCCTACGTGGGCCACACTAATGGTATTATAATGGTCAAGGGTTCAGATGTATGTGGGTTACTGTATAAGTACTTTGTAAATGTAGATTCAGAATATGGCTGCCACTTGTAGGAGAATTTACGGATTTGTTAATTCAGAAAGTAATATTAATGTATAAAAAAGTTAATATGAAAGAGACCAACATCAAAATCTCATTAATGTAGATAAAGCACTTCAAAGTTTGTGTTTTAACCGTGATCAGGAATGACAAATCACGATCTTTTAAGTAATTTGTGTTGATGTTTTCAGTTAAATCGACTTTTTAAAAAATTTAAATCACTTTTACCTGATATTTTTAGAAAACAGAATAAAATGTAAATAATACTTCATTTCTTATATGATAAAGTACTGGGTTTCGGTGTCTTTGTTAAATGATGACAGAATAAAAGATAAGACATTAGTTCCTATTAGTTGCATGGTGCGGAATCATAAAATCGATGTCGAGGATGGGGATGGGGAGACTGTAGAACTGAAAAAAGAAAGAAAGAAAGAAAAATAAAAAGATGCTCTTCGCGCTTTTGCACTGCAATGTTCCGATATAGAAAGTTCACGCATTTGGGCATCCATAAGTATTAAACTATGCAATATTAGGGATTTATACCGCTGACCGTTAGTTCAACCATTAATTAGATAAGAAATGCACGTTAATTTCATAATAATTACTGTAATTATTTTGCAAACTTCTGACATTACTTAACTTTCTTCTCCGCCTCCTAGCCCGCTTTTAGTGGGGAGATTTTCTTCAAAAACTATTTAGTGGGGAAATTCCCCCTTCCCTAGGATTTCGCTCCCTGATTTGTTGTTTAAGCGACATATGTTTGATGAAATCATTAAAAAAAAAGAAACATGCAATTTAAATTGCGATTTAAATCAAACAAACTGTGACCATGATATTCTTGTTCTACAGCCAGAACTGTAACTGAATTAAACTGAGCCTAATCTAACCCACCCAGCACACGACGTTTAGTGGACGTCTAAAGAAACTACACGACTTTCTGTTAAGACACTTAGTAGTTGCTTTATTTGCATTTAGTTTTATACATGTGTTTCTTCAAGTTATGTTACGATACTTGGACACTTTTTCTTATGCCCATTTTTGCTTTACTCGTACTTTTCAGAGTTCAAGAAGGAAGTATTCCGCCAATTGGCAATTATAGAGGCAACGGTAAATAGCAATAGGGACACTCTTGACATTCTACTAAGAAATCGAGTTAATTATGCTAATGAAGTGGAAATGACAGAGAATCAATGTCAGGATGAAACAGTGAAGATCATTTTAAGGAAACTTCCTGTACAAAGCATGAAAGAGTTCGATCAACTAGAAGACCAATTGGGAAACGCAAAACCGCAGAAAGAAATGGTACAGTATCAAGTTTTTGAATTGTATGCATTTACTTAATTCTTATGTTCGGGTTTTGAAGCTTGTCTCTTGAAATGAATAATATTTCCTTGCTTATGAATAGGGTTAGGAAAAAACATACTTATTTTTGGTTTAAACCAGCTATTTTTTAATAGTAAAGGTTAAAGCTGTCATATGCAGGAAGGGGCCTGGGCCCATTCCGGACTACTAGACCCTTTCCCCAGTCTGCCTGACCCTAAAACTAAAATAAAGAATTTCCCAACTCTTGATCGTGCAGTATCACAACTTGACACACTTCCGAACTGAAAGTAATGGATTTGAAGAAAAAGATAGTTGGCCTTTAGCCACGAGATGAACCGGGTTACTGCCATTTCTCGCAATGGAGACCGAGTTCTATCGAATCAACACTCCCAAATTGCCTTTCGTCATTAAAAATATGTAGGAGCCACGGTTACTTCACTTCAACTTAAAGTAAATATTTACAAAATAAAAATGGTTTGAATTTTTTTTTAAAAAAACTGTTTTTTGACAAGTCTGGCTATAACCAGAAATCGAATCATTTGATTGGTGTAGTGGAGAGCACGTTTGCGTTCAGCGCTCGTGGTCCCGGCTTTATTTGCCGGTGGGGGTACTCTTAAAACGATCTAAGTAGGTCCAGGTTCCTTGAACTTACTGGGCATAAAAGACCATAAGACGTAAAACCCAAAACTTTCAAGTCGTTTGACTTCTCTCTGCCTTTGAACCATTCATATTATTATTAATTTGAGTAAGCAACTTTAAAAAGCGCCTGGTTTAAACAAACGATCCTAGCTCATAGCATAAAATCTTATCTGGACTATATGTAACATCACCACGGCATGACAACTATGAGGCAAACCAGTGATAGAGGTGAGCAACATTTCATCTTTCTCTTAATAATATTCCAGGGACTGCTTGTAATCTCATTGTATTGAAAGTTGTGATTGTGTACGCAGTACTTCATGTCAGGGGAAGAAGTGTAAAATAACTGATAAATATGTGAAACAGTTTTCGGCATTGCGCGTGAAAATCAGTGATAGACATTTTAATGAATACTACAATTTTTGTGCTATTAAAATACAGGGATAACGTATTTTTTTGGTTGGAGCTGTATGTTATTTGACATTTTTGGGAACAAGTACCCCTTTTGGTCAGCACCTCCCTATTTTACTTTATTGATTCTACTATTCATTCATTACCAATTCCACGTATAGTTTACTTCTTTACTATACAAAGTCATACCTGTTTCTGTTAAGTTCATATTTCTTAATCTCTTAAGTGTGGATTTTTCTTTTACAAATCAACTTCGAGAAGTGAATACTTTTTCGCAAAATTCGTTTGCAAATTTCTTTAAAATAAAAAAAATAAAAAATTGAGAATTGTTTCATTGTATCCATTGCAACAATACTTCCACAATATTCTGTACCAAAAGAAGAAATATTACTTGGAAGCATATTTATGGTGTCTATACTTAGATGCAGTAGAACCAAATTCTCACTATATATACAGGGTGTTAATGAACTATACTGACATACTGTAACAGGTGGTTCCCCATATCAAAATAAAAGAAGATGTTCATATGGGCCTGTGGGGAAAAGTGCATAGTTTCATAGCTAGGACTGTCCAAAAAAGTGAAAAAGCCAAATTTCAAGAGACCCTATTTCGGATTCGAGAAGCTGTGGATGGTGGTCCTTATGAGCGTAAAGGAAGTCAAGCTAATGCAGTCCAAAATGCACATTTCATTAATGTTCAATGGATGAACAGAGTATTCCCTGCAGGGTGAAATTTTGAGATATGCTCTGACTTTAATGATTGGTCCAGAGTATGCAAACGATAAGTTTTCATAACAGTGTACAACACGGAATCCTTTGGCGCGATGTCGGAAGTGTTAAGGATCATCAGCAGCACGGTTTCTCGTACTCGGGAGAACGCATGTAGCGATGTTTTCTTTCACTCTTTTATGTTACTGTCTCAACAAGTAAATAACACAGTATATTACTCGCATCGCTTACCATATGATATTTAATATAAAAATATTAATATATATATAAAAAAAGAGGATTTTTTCTTTTCCTTGTTTTCTGATTAAGGTACAAGATCCACATGTACCAGTGATCGCAACATGCTGGATCATCTTGAATCGCTCATTTCATGTACGCAGAATCATGGAAAAGTAAAAGTAAAATAGGCTTTTTGTAAACGTACATTACACCCTTGTTGCAAATTTTAATTGAAAATTGCAATTTGTAGGTTAAAATCGTGCCTAATGAAAAATTCTAATTTCTTGATTAATTTTTTGGGACTGCAGTGGCTCAGTACTAGAATGATCCCTCCGGTGCGTGGGGTCGCTGATTCGATACATGCTCCCGTTCTCTTCATTCTAGTATTATCATTCGTCTCATTATCATCTCTCCCTTAGCTTCGGTGCATGAACTTGAAGCATCAACTTTAAAAAAATGCTCAAATGTAATTGCACGCTCCTTGTCAAATTTTTCAGTACAGAAGAGCCAAGATTATCCGAGCATCCATTAACTGAAAGTAATCCTTATGAATAGCGAATGGTATAAATTAAGTAAAATATAGGAAACATCAAAAGAAATTCCGAAGATTCGAACGACCAACCCCGATATCATTAGCATAAACTTCTAACACACGTGTATATTGAAAAGCTACTTACTCCCTGTCTCTCTGTAGCTAACTGTATCTCTATAGCTTTTATCCTTCTAAATTTTCATTTCTTATCTTTCCTTTTACGTTGAACTTACACAATAATAATTGAAAGTGCTATATAGTAATTAACATAGGCCTAAGTTACTATATACTATACCTCAGCGATACTATTGAACCAAAAAAACTTCCTTCCATTTTTCACAAAGTTTATAGTTCAAGCGAGTTTAGCTATAGGGTACAATTTCCCTGGGATATTATTAACCTCTTTCGTGAGAAGTCATTTTTTCCTTGTCAATCATTACCGTTCTTAGGAGAAATGTATTGTGTAATTCTATAGAATTTAGAAGTAGGTACTATTTCCCCGGGATATTATTACCCTTTTTCCTGTGAAGTCATTTTTTCCTGGTCAATTATTGCTCACTTTAGGAGAAATTTACTGTGTACTTCAGGCGAACTTAGTTATAGGGTACAATTTGTCTGGGAAATTATTACCCTCTTTCGTGAGAAGTCGCTTTTCCCTGGTCAATTATTACCCTACTCAGGAGAAATGTATTGTGTAATTCTATAGAGTTTAGCAAGATTGTACTATTTGCCCGGCATATTATTACCCTTTTTCCTGTGAAGTCATTTTTTCCTGGTCAATTTTTACCCTCTTAAGCATAAATTTACTGTGTAGTTCATGCGAGTTTAGCTATAGGGTACAGTTTGCCCGGGATATTATTACCCTCTTTTGTGAGAAGTCCTTCTTTCCTGGTCAATTATTACCCTTCTTAGGAGAAATGTATATTGTTATTCTTTAGAGTTTAGCAAGAGGGTACTATTTGCCCGGGTTATTTTTACCATTTTTCCTGTGAAGCCATTTTTTCCTGGTCAATTATTACAGTCTTTACGAGAAATTTACTGTGTATTTAAAGGGAGTTTACCTACTGGGTACAATTTGCCCGAGATACTATTACCCTCTTTCGTGAGAAGTCATTTTTTCATGGTCAATTATTACCCTTCTTAGGAGAAATGTGTAGTGTAATTCTATAGAGATTAGGTATAGAGTAGTATTTGCCCGGTATATTATTATCCTTTTTCATGTGAAGTCATTTTTTCCTGGTCAATTATTTCCCTCATTAGGAGAAATTTATTCTGTAGTTCAAGCGCGTTTAGCTATAGGGTACAATTTGCTCTTGACATTATTACCGTCCTTCGTGAAAATTCATTTTTCCTGGTCAATTATTACCCTCTTTAGGAGAAATTTACTGTGTAGTTCAAGCGAGTTTAGCTATAGAGTACAGTTTGCCCGGGAAATTATTACCCTCTTTCGAGAGAAGTCATTTTTTCACGGGCAATTATTGTCCTTCTTAGGAGAAATGTACACTGTAATTCTATATAATTTAGCAAGAGGGTACTATTTGATCCGGATATTATTACCCTTTTTGCTGTGAAGTCATTTTTTCCTGGTAAATTATTACCCTAATTAGGAGAAATTTATACTGTACTTCAGGCGTCCTTAGCTATAGGATATAATTTGCGCGGGAAATTATTACCCTCTTTCCAGAGAAGTCTTTTTTTCCTGGTCAATTATTACCCTTTTAAGAGAAATGTATATTGTAATTCCATAGAGTTTAGCAAGAGGGAACTCTTTTCCTGGGATATTATTACCATTTTTTGTGAAGTCAGTTTTTCCTGGTCAATTATTACCTTCTTTAAGAGAAATTTACTATGTAGTTCAAGCGAGTTTGGCTCTAGGGTACAATTTGTCCGGGATATTGTTACCCTCTTTCGTGAGAAGTCGTTTTTCTCCTGGTCAATTATTACCCTCTTTAGGAGAAATTTACTATGTAGTTCAAGCGAGTTTAGCTTTTGGGTACAATTTGCCTGGGAAATTATTACCTCTTTCGTGAGAAGTCATTCTTTTCCTGCTCAATTATTATCCTTTGGAGGAGACATTTAGTGAGCAGTTCAAGCGCGTTTAGATATAGAGTACAATTTGCCTGGGATATTATTACCCTTCTCCGTGAAAATGCATTTTAACTTTTCGATTATTACCCTCTTTAGGCGAATTTTGCTGTGTAGCTCAAGCGAGTATAGCTATACGATAAAATTTGCCTGGGAAATTATTACCATCTTTCGTGAGAAGTCATTTTTTCCTGGTCAATTATTACCCTCTTTAGGAGAAGTTTACAGTGTAGTTCAAGCGAGTTTAGCTATAGGGTACAATTTGCCTGGGATATTATTACGCTCTTTCGTGAAAAGCCATTTTTTCCTGGTCAATTATTACCATCTTTAGGGGAAGTTTACTGTGTAGGTTAAGCGAGTTTAGCTATAGGGTACAGTTTGCAAGGGATATTATTACCCTCTTTGGTGAGAAGTCATTTTTTCCTGGTCCATTATTACCCTTCTTAAGAGAAATGTATAGTGTAATTGTGTAGAGTTTAGCAAGAGGGCACTATTTGCCCGGGATATTATTACACTCTTTCCTGTGAAGTCATTTTTTCCTGGTCAATTATTACCCTCTTTCGAGAAATTTACTGCGTACTTCAAGCGAGTGTAGATATAGCATACAATTTGCCGCGGAAATTATTACCCTCTTTTGTGAGAAGTCATTTTTTCATGGTCAATAATTACCCTCTTTAGGATAAAATTAGTGTGTACTTCAGGCGAGCTTAGCTATAGGGTACTATTTGCCCGGAAATTATTACCCTCTTTCGTGAGAAATCATCTTTTCTTGGTCAATTATCACCCTTCTTAGGAGAAATGTATACTGTTATTCTAAAGAATTTAGCAAGAGGGTACTATTTTCCCGGGATATTATTACCCTTTTCTTGTGAAGTCGTTTTTTTTTTTTGGTCAATTATTACACTCTTTAGGAGAAATTTACTGTGTTGTTCAAGTGAGTTTAGTAGTAAGGTACAATTTGCCTGAGAATGTATTACCCTCTTTCGTGAGAAATCATTATTTCCTTTTCAATTTTTACACTTCTTAGGAGAAATGTGTAGTGTAATTTTTTAGAGTTTAGCAAGAGGGTACTATTTCCCGTGGTATTATTACCCTTTTTCCTTTGAAGTCATTTTTTTTGCTCAATTATTACCCTATTGAGTATTAATTAACTGTGTAGAACAAGCTAGTTTAGCTATCGGGTACAATTTGCCCGGGATATTATTATCCTCCTCCGTGAGAATCCTTTTTTCCTAGTCAATAGTTACCCTCTTTATGCGAATTTCACTGTGTAGATCAAGCGAGTATAGCTATACGGTACAATTTGCCCGGGATATTATTACCCTCTTTCGTGAGAAGTCAATTTTTCCTGGTCAATTATTACCCTCTTTAGGTGAAATTTACTATGTAGTTCATGCCAGTTTAGCTATAGTTTACAACTTGCCTGGGAAATTATTACCCTTTTTCGTGAGAAGTCATTTTCTCCTGGTCAATTATTACCCTACTTAGGACAAATGTGCAGTGTAATTCTATAGAGTTTAGCAAGAGTTTACTATTTGCCGGGATATTATTACCCTTTTTCCTGTGAAGTCATTTTTTCCTGGTGAATTATTATCCTCTTTAGGAAAAATATACTGTGTAGTTCAAGCGAGTTTAGCTAGAGGGTACAATTTGCACGGGAAATTATGCTCTTTCGTGAGAAATAATTTTTTCCTGGTCAATTATTACCCTCTTAAGGAGAAATTTACTGTGTAGTTCAAGCGAGTATAGCTATAGAGTACAGTTTGCCCGGGAAATTATTACCCTCTTTCGAGAGAAATCATTTTTTCACGGTCAATTATTACCATTCTTAGGAGAAATGTATACTGTAATTCTATATAATTTAGCAAGAGAGTACTATTTGATCCGGATATTATTACACTTTTTTCTGTGAAGTCATTTTTTCCTGGTCAATTATTACCCTCTTTAGGAGAAATTTATATTGTACTTCAGGCGACCTTAGCTATAGGGTATAATTTGCCCGGGAAATTATAAACCTCTTTCCAGAGAAGTAATTTTTTCCTGGTCAATTACTACCCTTTTAAGAGAAATGTATATTGTCATTCCATAGAGTTTAGCAAGAGGGAACTCTTTTCCTGGGATATTATTACCCTTTTTGTGAAGTCATTTTTTTCTGGTCAATTATTACCCTCTTTAAGAGAAATTTACTGTGTAATTCAAGCGAGTTTGGCTATAGGGTACAATTTGCCCGGGATATTATTACCCTCCTCCGTGAGAATCCTTTTTTCCTAGTCAATAGTTACCCTCTTTATGCGAATTTCACTGTGTAGATCAAGCGAGTATAGCTATACGGTACAATTTGCCCGGGATATTATTACCCTCTTTCGTCAGAAGTCAATTTTTCCTGGTCAATTATTACCCTCTTTAGGTGAAATTTACTATGTAGTTCATGCCAGTTTAGCTATAGTTTACAACTTGCCTGGGAAATTATTACCCTTTTTCGTGAGAAGTCATTTTTTCCTGGTCAATTATTACCCTTCTTAGGACAATTGTGCAGTGTAATTCTATAGAGTTTAGCAAGAGTTTACTATTTGCCGGGATATTATTACCCTTTTTCCTGTGAAGTCATTTTTTCCTGGTCAGTTATTTCCCACATTAGGAGAAATTAACTACGTAGTTCAAGCGCGTTTAGCTATAGAGTACAATTTGCTCGGGACATTATGCTCTTTGGTGAGAAATATTTTTTTCCTGGTCAATTATTACCCTCTTAAGGAGAAATTTACTGTGTAGTTCAAGCGAGTATAGCTATAGAGTACAGTTTGCCCGGGAAATTATTACCCTCTTTCGAGAGAAATCATTTTTTCACGGTCAATTATTACCAGTCTTAGGAGAAATGTATAATGTAATTCTATATAATTTAGCAAGAGGGTACTATTTGATCCGGATATTATTACATTTTTTCTGTGAAGTCATTTTTTCCTGGTCAATTATTACCCTCTTTAGGAGAAATTTATATTGTACTTCAGGCGACCTTAGCTATAGGGTATAATTTGCGCGGGAAATTATAAACCTCTTTCCAGAGAAGTCATTTTTTCCTGGTCAATTATTACCCTTTTAAGAGAAATGTATATTGCCATTCCATAGAGTTTAGCAAGAGGGAACTCTTTTCCTGGGATATTATTACCCTTTTTTGTGAAGTCATTTTTTTCTGGTCAATTATTACCCTCTTTAAGAGAAATTTACTGTGTAGTTCAAGCGAGTTTGGCTATGGGGTACAATTTGTACGGGATATTATTACCCTCTTTCGTGAGAAGTCGTTTTTTTCCTGGTCAATTATTACCCTCTTTAGGACAAATTTACTATGTAGTTCAAGCGAGTTTAGCTATAGGGTACAATTTGCCCGGGAAATTATTACCCTCTTTCGTGAGAAGTCAGTTTTTCCTGCTCAATTATTATCCTTTGGAGGAGACATTTACTGTGTAGTTCAAGCGAGTTTGGCTATAGGGTACAATTTGCCCGGGATGTTATTACCCTCTCTCGTGAGAAGTCATTTTTTCCTGGTCAATTATTACCCTCTTTAGGAGAAATTTACTATGTAGTTCAAGCGAGTTTAGCTATAGGGTACAATTTGCCTTTGAAATTATTACCCTATTTTCGTGAGAAGTCATTTTTTCCTGGTCAATTATTACTCCTCTTAGGAGAAATGTATAATGTGATTCTATATAATTTAGCAAGAGGTTACTATTTGCAGCTGATAGTATTACCTTTTTTCCTGTGAATTCATTTTTTCCACGTCAAATATTACCATCTTTAGGAGAAATTTACTGAGTAGTTCAAGCGCGTTTAGATATAGAGTACAATTGGCCCGAGATATTATTACCCTTCACCATGAAAATGCATTATAACTGGTCAATTATTACCCTCTTTAGGCGAATTTTACTGTGTAGCTCAAGCGAGTATAGCTATACGGTACAATTTGCCCGGGAAATTATTACCATCTTTCGTGAGAAATCATTTTATCCTGGTCAATTAATACCCTTAGGAGAAATGTGTAGTGTAATTCTATAGAGTTTGGCAAGAAGGTACTATTTGCCCGGGATATTATTACCCTTTTTCCCGCGAAGTCATTTTATCCTGGTCAATTATTACCCCGTTTAGGAGAAATCTACTGTGTAGTTCATGCTAGTTTAGCTACAGGGTACAATTAGCCCGGGGAATTATTACTCTCTTTCGTGAGAAGTCATTTTATCCTGGTCAATTATTACCCTTCTTAGGAGAAATGTGTAGTGTAATTCTATAGAGAATAGCAAGAGGGTACTATTTGCCCGGGATATTATTACCATTTTTCCTGTGAAGCCATTTTTTCCTGGTCAATTATTACAGTCTTTAAGAGAAATGTATTGTGTATTACAAGGGAGTTTACCTACTGGGTACAATTTGCCCGATATATTATTACCCTCTTTCGTGAGAAGTCATTTTTTCATGTTCAATAATTACCCTTCTTAGGAGAAATGTGTAGTGTAATTCTATAGAGTTTAGGTATAAAGTACTATTTGCCCGGTATATTATTATCTTTTTTACTCTGAAGTCATTTTTTCCTGTTCAATTATTACCCTCATTAGGAGAAATTTACTGTGTAGTTCAAGCGAGTTTAGTTATAGGGTACAATTTGCACGGGATATTATTACCCTCCTCCGTGAAAATTCATTTTTCCTGGTCAATTATTACCCTCTGTTTGTGAATTTTACTGTGTAGTTCAAGTTAGTTTGGCTATAGGGTACAATTTGCCCGGGAAATTATTTTCCTCTTTCGTGAGAAATCATTTTTTTGCTGGTCAATTATTACCCTCTTTAAAAGAAATTTACTATGTAGTTCAAGCGAG
The DNA here is from genome assembly GCF_964235325.1 of Thermobia domestica. NCBI lineage: Eukaryota > Metazoa > Arthropoda > Insecta > Zygentoma > Lepismatidae > Thermobia > Thermobia domestica. The sequence goes on along the minus strand of NC_137462.1, from coordinate 253,311,269 downwards.
TTTAGCTATAGGGTACAATTAGCCCGGGAAATTATTACCGTTATTCGTGAGAAGTCATTTTTTCGTGGTAAATTATTACCCTTCTTAGGAGAAAAGTATACTGTTATTCTATAGATTTTATCAAGAGGGTACAATTTGCTCTTGATATTATTACCCTTTTTCCTGTGAAGTCATTTTTTCCTGGTCAAATATTACCCTCTTTAGGAGAAATTTACTGTGTTGTTCATTCGAATTTAGCTGTAGGGTACAATTTCCCTGGGAAATTATTACCCTCTTTCGTGAGAAGACATTTTTTCCTTTTCAATTATTACCCTTCTTAGGAGAAATGTGTAGTGTAATTTTATAGAGTTTAGCAAGAGGGTGTTATTTGCCCGGGGCATTATTAGAGTTTTTCCTGTGAAGTCATTTTTTTTCTGCTCAATTATTACCCTCTTTAGGATAATTTACTGTGTAAATCAAGGCAGTCTAGCTATAGGGTACAATTTGCCCGGGATATTATTACCCTCCTCCGTGAGAATTCATTTCTCCTGGTCAATTATTACCCACTTTAGGCGAATTTTACTGTGTAGTTCAAGCGAGTTTTGCTCTAGTGTACAATTTGCCCGGGAAAGTATTACCCATTTTTCGTGACATGTCATTTTTCCTGGCCAATATTTACCCTCTTTAGGAGAAATTTACTATTTAGTACAAACGAGTTTAGCTATAGGGTACAATTTGCGCGGGATATTATTACCCTCTTTCGTGAGAAGTCATTTTTTCTTTGTCAATTACTACCAGTTTAGGAGAAATTTACTGTGTACTTCAGGCGAGCTTAGCTATGGGGTACAATTTGCCCGTGAAAATATTACCCTCTTTCCAGAGAAGTCATTTTTTCCTAGTCAATTATTATCCTTTGGAGGAGACATTTACTGTGTAGTTCAAGCGAGTTTGGCTATAGGGTACAGTTTGCCCGGGATATTATTACCCTTTTTTCTGTGATGTCATTTTTTCCTGATCAATTATTACCCTTCTTAGGAGAAATTTACTGTGAAGTTCAAGCGAGCTTACTTATTATGTACAATTTGCACGAGATATTATTACACTCTTTCATGAGAAGTTATTTTTTCATGGTCAATTATTACCCTTCTTAGGAGAAATGTGTAGTGTAATTCTATAGAGTTTATCTATAGGATACTATTGTCCGGTATATTATTATCCTTTTTCCTGTGAAGTCCTTTTTTCCTGGTCAATTATTTCCCTCATTAGGAGAAATTTACTGTGTATTTCAAGCGCGTTTAGCTATAGGGTAGAATTTGCTCGGGATATTATGACCCTCCTTCGTGAAAATGCATTTTTCCTGGTCAATTATTACACTCTTTAGGAGAAATTTAATGTAGTTCATGTGAGTGTCGCTATAAGGTACAATTTACCCTGGAAATGATTACCCTCTTTCGTGAGGTCATTTTTTCCTGGTCAATTATTACCCTCTTTAAGAAAAATTTTTTGTGTAGTTCAAGCGAGCTTACCTAGAGGGTACAATTTGCCCGGGATATTATTACGCTCTTTCGGGTGATGCCGCTTTTCCTGGTCAATTATTACCCTCTTTAGGAGAAATTTACTGTGTAGTTCAAGCGAATTAGGTATAGGGTGCAATTTGCCTTGGAAATTATTACCCTCTTTCGTGAGAAGTCATTTTTTCCTGGTTAATTATTACCCTTCTTAGGCCAAATGTGCAGTGTAATTCTATAGAGTTTAGCAAGAGTGTGCTATTTGCCCGGGATATTATTATCCTTTTTCCTGTGAAGTCATTTTTTCCTGGTCAATTATTTCCCTCATTAGGAGATATTTATTGTGTAGCTCAAGCGAGTTGAGCTTTAGGATATATTTTGCCCGGGAAATTTTTACCCTCTTTCCAGAGAAGTCATTTTTTCCTGGTCAATTATTACTCTTCTTAGGAGAAATGTATATTGTAATTCTATAGAGTTTAGCAAGAGGGTACTATTTGCTCCGGATATTATTACCCTTTTTCCTGTGAAGTCATTATTCCTAGTCAAATATTACCCTCTTTAGGAGAAATTTACTGTGTAGTTCAAGCGAGCTTAGCTATAGGCTACAATTTGGCGGGAAATTATTACCCTCTTTCCAGAGAAGTCATTTTTTCCTGGTCAACTATTACCCTCTTCAGGAGAAATTTACTGTGTAGTTCAAGCGAGTTTAGCTATAGAGTACAGTTTGCCCGGGAAATTATTACCCTATTTCGAGAGAAGTCATTTTTTCACGGTCAATTATTACCCTTCTTAGGAGAAAATTATACTGTAATTCTATATAATTTAGCAAGAGGGTACTATTTGCTCCGGATATTATTACCCTTTTTCCTGTGAAGTCATTATTCCTAGTCAAATATTACCCTCTTTAGGAGAAATTTACTGTGTAGTTCAAGCGAGCTTAGCTATAGGCTACAATTTGGCGGGAAATTATTACCCTCTTTCCAGAGAAGTCATTTTTTCCTGGTCAATTATTACCCTTCTTAAGAGAAATGTATACTGTAATTGCATAGAGTTTAGCAAGAGGGTACTCATTTCCTGGGATATTATTACCATTTTTTGTGAAGTCATTTTTTCCTGGTCAATTATTACTTTCTTTAAGAGAAATTTACTGTGTAGTTCAAGCGAGTTTAGCTATAGGGTACAATTTGCCAGGGAAATTATTACCCTCTTTCATGAGAATCATTTTTTCCTGGTGAATTATTATCCTCTTTAGGAAAAATTTACTGTGTAGTTCAAGCGCGTTTAGCTATAGGATACAATTTGCTCTTGACATTATTACCCTCCTCCGTGAAAATTCATTTCTCCTGGTCAATTATTACACTCTTTAGGCGAATTTTAATCTGTAGTTCATGCGAGTATAGCTATAGGGTACAATTTGCCCGGGAAATTATTACCCTGTTTCATGAGAATCATTTTTCCTGGTGAATTATTTTCCTCTTTAGGAAAAATTTACTGTGTAGTTCAAGCGAGTTTAGCTAGAGGGTACAATTTGCACGGGAAATTATTATGCTCTTTCCTGAGAAATCATTTTTTCCTGGTCAATTATTAACCCCTTTAGGAGAAATTTACTGTGTAGTTCAAGCGAGTTTAGCTATAGAGTACAGTTTGCCCGGGAAATTATTACCCTCTTTCGAGAGAAGTCATTTTTTCACGGTCAATTATTATCCTTGTTAGGAGAAATGTACACTGTAATTCTATATAATTTAGCAAGAGGGTACTATTTGATCCGGATATTATTACCCTTTTTCCTGTGAAGTCATTTTTTCCTGGTCAATTATTACCCTGTTTAGGAGAAATTTATATTGTACTTCAGGCGTCCTTAGCTATAGGGTATAATTTGCCCGGGAAATTATTACCCTCTTTCCAGAGAAGTGATTTTTTCCTGGTCAATTATTACCCTTTTAAGAGAAATGTATATTGTAATTCCATAGAGTTTAGCAAGAGGGAACTCTTTTCCTGGGATATTATTACCATTTTTTGTGAAGTCATTTTTTCCTGGTCAATTCTTACCCTCTTTAAGAGAAATTTACTGTGTAGTTCAAGCGAGTTTAGCTATAGGGTACAATTTGCCTGGGGAATTATTACCCTCTTTCGTGAGATGTCATTTTTTTCCTGCTCAATTATTATCCTTTGGAGGAGACATTTACTGGGTAGTTCAAGCTCGTTTAGATATAGAGTACAATTTGCCCGGGATATTATTACCCTTCTCCGTGAAAATGCATTTTAACTTTTCAATTATTACCCTCTATAGGTGAATTTTACTGTGTAGCTCAAGCGAGTATAGCTATGCGATACAATTTGCCCGGGAAATTATTACCATCTTTCGTGAGAAGTCATTTTTCCTGGTCAATTATTACCCTCTTTAGGAGAAGTTTACTGTGTAGTTCAAGCGAGTTTAGCTATATGGTGCAGTTTCAAGGGATATTATTACCCTCTTTGGTGAGAAGTCATTTTTTCTGGTCCATTATTACCCTTCTTAAGAGAAATGTAAAGTGTAATTGTGTAGAGTTTAGCAAGAGGGTACTATTTGCCCTCGATATTATTACACTTTTTCATGTGAAGTCATTTTTTCCTGGTCAATTATTACCCTCTTTCGAGAAATTTACTGCGTACTTCAAGCGAGTGTAGCTATAGCATACAATTTCCGTGGAAATTATTACTTTCTTTTGTGAGAAGTCATTTTTTCGTGGTCAATAATTACCCTCTTTAGGATAAAATTAGTGTGTACTTCAGGCGAGCTTAGCTATAGGGTACTATTTGCCCGGAAATTATTACCCTATTTCGTGAGAAATCATCTTTTCTTGGTCAATTATCACCCTTCTTAGGAGAAATGTATACTGTTATTCTAAAGAATTTAGCAAGAGGGTACTATTTGTCCGGGATATTATTACACTTTTTTGTGAAGTCGTTTTTTTCTCGTCAATTATTACACTCTTTAGGAGAAATTTACTGTGTTGTTCAAGTGAGTTTAGGAGTAAGGTACAATTTGCCTGAGTAATTATTACCCTTTTTCGTGAGAAATCATTATTTCCCTTTCAATTTTTACACTTCTTAGGAGAAATGTGTAGTGTAATTTTTTAGAGTTTAGCAAGAGGGTACTGTTTCCCGTGGTATTATAACCCTTTTTTATGTGAAGTCATTTTTTTTCTGCTCAATTATTACCCTCTTGAGTATTAATTAACAGTGTAGATCAAGCGAGTTTAGCTATCGGGTACAATTTTCCCGGGAATATTATTACTCTCCTCCGTGAGAATCCTTTTTTCCTAGTCAATATTTACCCTCTTTAATCGAATTTCACTGTGTAGATAAAGCGAGTATAGTTATACGGTACAATTTGCCCGGAGTATTATTACCCTTTTTCGTGAAAAGTCAATTTTTCCTAGTCAATTATTACCCTATTTAAGTGAAATTTACTATGTAGTTCATGCCAGTTTAGCTATAGTTTACAACTTGCCTGGGAAATTATTACCCTTTTTGGTGAGAAGTCATTTTTTCCTGGTCAATTATTACCCTTCTTAGGACAAATGTGCAGTGTAATTCTGTAGAGTTTAGCAAGAGTTTACTATTTGCCCGGGATATTATTACCCTTTTTCCTGTGAAGTCATTTTTTCCTGGTCAATTATTACCCTTCTTAGGAGAAATTTACTGTCAAGCACAAACGAGTTTAACTATTATGTACAAATTGCCCGATTAATATTACACTCTTTCATGAGAAATGATTTTTTCATGGTCAATTATTACTCTTCTTAGGAGAAATGTGTAGCGTAATTCTATAGAGTTTAGCAAGAGGGTAGTATTGCCCGGTATATTATTATCCTTTTTCCTGTGAAGTCATTTTTTCCTGGTCAATTATTTCCCTCATTAGGAGAAATTTACTGCGTAGTTCAAGCGCGTTTAGTTATAGGGTATAATTTGCTCGGGACATTATTACTTTCCTCCGTGAAAATGCATTTTTCCTGGTCAATTATTACCCTCTTTAGGCGAATTTTACTGTGTAGTTCATGCGAGTATAGCTATAGGGTACAATTTGCCCGGGAAATTATTACCCTCTTTCATGAGAAGTCATTTTTCCTGGTGAATTATGTTCCTCTTTAGGAAAAATATACTGTGTAGTTCAAGCGAGTTTAGCTAGAGGGTACAATTTGCACGGGAAATTATTATGCTCTTTCGTGAGAAATAATTTTTTCCTGGTCAATTATTACCCTCTTTAGGAGAAATTTACTGTGTAGTTCAAGCGAGTTTAGCTATAGAGTACAGTTTGCCAGGGAAATTATTACCCTCTTTCGAGAGAAATCATTTTTTCACGGTCAATTATTACCATTCTTAGGAGAAATGTATACTGTATTTCTATATAATTTAGCAAGAGGGTACTATTTGATCCGGATATTATTAACCTTTTTTCTGTGAAGTCATTTTTTCCTGGTCAATTATTACCCTCTTTAGGAGAAATTTATATTGTACTTCAGGCAACCTTAGCTATAGGGTATAATTTGCCCGGGAAATTATAACACTCTTTCCAGAGAAGTCATTTTTTCCTGGTCAATTATTACCCTTTTAAGAGAAATGTATATTGTCATTCCATAGAGTTTAGCTAGAGGGAACTATTTTCCTGGGATATTGTTACCCTTTTTTGTGAAGTCATTTTTTCCTGGTCAATTATTACCCTCTTTAAGAGAAATTTACTGTGTAGTTCAAGCGAGTTTGGCTATAGGGTACAATTTGTCCGGGATATTATGACCCTCTTTCGTGAGAAGTCGTTTTTTTCCTGGTCAATTATTACCCTCTTTAGGAGAAATTTACTATGTAGTTCAAGCGAGTTTAGCTATAGGGTACAATTTGCCCGGGAAATTATTACCCTCTTTCGTGAGAAGTCATTTTTTCCTGCTCAAATATTATCCTTTGGAGGAGACATTTACTGTGTAGTTCAAGCGAGTTTGGCTATAGGGTACAATTTGCCCGGGATGTTATTACCCTCTCTCGTGAGAAGTCATTTTTTCCTGGTCAATTATTACCCTCTTTAGGAGAAATTTACTATGTAGTTCAAGCGAGTTTAGCTATAGGGTACAATTTGCCTTTGAAATTATTACCCTATTTTCGTGAGAAGTCATTTTTTCCTGGTCAATTATTACTCTTCTTAGGAGAATTGTATAATGTGATTCTATATAATTTAGCAAGAGGTTACTATTTGCCCCGGATATTATTACCTTTTTTCCTGTGAAGTCAATTTTTCCACGTCAAATATTACCATCTTTAGGAGAAATTTACTGAGTAGTTCAAGCGCGTTTAGATATAGAGTACAATTGGCCCGAGATATTATTACCCTTCACCGTGAAAATGCATTTTAACTGGTCAGTTATTACCGTCTTTAGGCGAATTTTACTGTGTAGCTCAAGCGAGTATAGCTATACGGTACAATTTGCCCGGGAAATTATTACCATCTTTCTTGAATAATCATTTTTTCTGGTCAATTATTACTCTTTTTAGGAGAAATTTACAATGTAGTTCATGCGAGTTTCGCTATAGGGTACAATTTGCCCGGGAAATTATTACCTTCTTTCGTGAGAAGTCAGTTTTTTCCTGGTCAATTATTACCCTCTTTTGGAAAAGTTTACTGTGTAGTTCAAGCGAGTTTAGCAAGAGGGCACTATTTGCCCGGGATATTATTACACTTTTTCCTGTGAAGTCATTTTTTCCTATTCAATTATTACCCGCTTTCGAGAAATTTACTGCGTATTTCAAGCAAGTGCAGCTATAGCATACAATTTGCCGGGGAAATTATTACCCTCTTTCGTGAGAAGTCATTTTTTCGTGGTCAATAATTGAACCACTGATTGGAAAAAGGGAATAAGTACAATTTTTTGCGATTTTAACCTGAGATAGCAGATGTGTTCCTTTAAGGTAGTTGCATCGTTGAGTAGAAAATTGGAATGTTTGGGCAACTTTATGTGACCAATGTAGAAGGCAAAATCTCTTGTTGATTAGAAAAAGGGAATAACTACGTTTCTTATTTCCTTCTTACAGTCACTACAGAACACGACCACAACTGTGAGACTGTGTGTAAGTAGACAACCACCAGAGCCCTCTGCTTTCGTTGCGATACTTCGCCTTCTTTTTGCATTGCACTATCTATGGAGAACTTTTTGCCCCAATCAGTTACAGATTTACATGTTTTCAGTGATACAAGTGGTGGTCAAAACTGCAATCATTCAATGACATGAATGCTTTTCAGCCTGACCGTATCATAACGGTTGCCACTATACACCAATATTTGCTTGTCAGAGGTCACAGTTTTTACCATGTGACCGAAATTTTGCTGTAATCAAACCAGAACTCAAACGACACAATCGGATTTATTTACCAGCACAGTATAACCACATGATTACGAATGCAACAAATACTGATCCTCCATTTCAGGTTTACGAAGTTGTCAATGAAGAAATCTTAGATTTTAAATATTGGTGGTAACCGCTTTAGAAATCTTCAGGTAGCATTGTGGACAAAACAGTGAAATTCCAAGTAAGTAAATAGAGACATTGCTTACAAAGCAGAATCTCTAGGTTATGTCCAAGCTCATAAGTTTATCAATGGACTAAGAACTGATATTTTTCGATTACTCAAAAGTAATGTCACAAACGTTGCACTGCCAACGTCAAAGGCATACGATTGGCAAGTCTCGATCAATCAGAAAAAGATCAACGATTCTTCACAAATCATCAAATACACACCTGACCAATACAAAGTTTTATAGGATGATTTGTTCATGGAAAACCACTAATCAAGAAACTGTAGAAGACGAAGATGCAGACGGTTAGGACCCTATGCAAACCCATTCTACTGTGACAAGGTATTTTGCTACGTATTTTGTTCAGTTGTCTATTGTATTACTTTTCTTGCTGTACGAATAACATGTGCTGTACAGAAAAACGAACGGTGACAATAAAAGTGTTAGAAGCCTAATATGCGTGATAGTTCGAATACATATATCCAAGATTAACATACAACATTGCATTCAACATTTACATTTTCATAGCTTTCTATCAAACTGCACATTACATACCCTACACACAATTACAATTGCACCCAACTTTAATTGATTGGAAAAAGGGAATATTTTTTCCATTTTTAAGCTTTTCTAACCAACTCCAGGGCTGCAATACAAGATTCTTCTTGTTGTCTTAGTGTTTGTTAGTTGTTTTGCTACAAGTAATCAATTATACACTTTTTGCAACAAATACAAACAACGCCTCTAGAAGGTTTTTTAGCGTTATTGAAAACTTAGGTCTGATGCACTTATTCCCTTTTTCCAATCAGTGATTCAATTACCCTCTTTAGGATAAAATTAGTGTGTGCTTCAGGCGAGCTTAGCTATAGGGTACTATTTGCCCGGAAATTATTACCCTCTTTCGTGACAAATCATCTTCTCTTGGTCAATTATCACCCTTCTTAGGAGAAATGTATACTGATATTCTATAGAATTTAGAAAGAGGGTACTATTTGCCCGGGATATTATAACCCTTTTTTTTGAAGTCGTTTTTTCCTGGTCAATTATTACACTCTTTAGGAGAAATTTACTGTGTTGTACAAGCGAGTTTAGCAGTAAGGTACAATTTGCCTGAGAAATTATTACCCTCTTTCGTGAGAAGTCATTATTTCCTTTTCAATTTTTACACTTCTTATGAGAAATATGTATTGAATTTTTTTAGAGTTTAGCAAGAGGGTACTATTTGCCCGTGTTATTATTACCATTTTCCCGGTGAAGTCATTTTTTTCTGCTCAATTATTACCCTCTTGAGTATAAATTTACTGTGTAGATCAAGCGAGTTTAGCTATAGGGTACAATGTGCCCGGGATATTATTACCCTCCTCCTTGAGAATCCATTTTTCCTAGACAATTATTACCCTCTTTATGCGAATTTTACTGTATAGATCAAGCGAGTTTAGCTATAGCGTACAATTTGCCCGTTATATTATTACCCTCTTTCGTGAGATGTCATTTTCTCCTGGTCAATTATTACCCTCTTTAGGAGAAATTTACTATGTAGTTCATGCGAGTTTAGCTATAGGGTACAATTTGCCTGGAAAAGTATTACCTTCTTTCGTGCGAAGTAATTTTTTCCTGGCCAATTATTACCTTCCTAAGAAGATATGTGTAGTATAATTCTATAGAGTTTAGCAAGAGGGTACAATTTGCCCGAGATATTATTACCCTTTTTCCTGTGAAGTCATTTTTTCCTAGTCAATTATTTCCCTTCTTAGGAGAAATTTACTGTCAAGTTCAAGCGAGTTTACCTATTTGGTATAATTTGCCCGAGATATTATTACTTTCTTTCGTGAAAAGTCATTTTTTATGTTCAATTATTACCCTTCTTTGTAGAAATGTGTAGTGTAATTCTATAGAGTTTAGCTATAAAGTACTAATTGCCCGTGATATTATTACCCTTTTTCCTGTGAAGTCATTTTTTCATGGTCAATTATTACCCTTCGGAGGAGACATTTATTGTGTAGTTCAAGCGAGTTTGGCTATAGGGTACAATTGGCCTGGGATATTATTAACCTCTTTCGTGAGATGTCATTTTAACCTATTCATTTATTACCCTTCTTAGGACAAATGTGCAGTGTAATTCTATAGAGTTTAGCAAGAGTTTACTCTTTGCCCGGGATATTATTACCCTTTTTCCTGTGAAGACTTTTTTTCCTGGTCAGTTATTACCCTTCTTAGGAGAAATTTACTGTCAAGTTCAAGCGAATTTACCTATTATGTACAATTTGCCCGAGATATTATTACACTCTTTCATGAGAAGTTATTTTTTCATGGTCAATTATTACCCTTCTTAGGAGAAATGTGTAGTGTAAATCTATCGAATTTAGCTATAGGGTACTATTGCCCGGTATATTATTATCCTTTTTCCTGTGAAGTCATTTTTTTGGTCAATTATTTCCCTCATTAGGAGAAATTTACTGTGTAGTTCAAGCGCGTATAGCTATAGGGTACCATTTGCCCGGTAGTACAGGCTAGCTAGCAGCTGAACCCGGACATAATTCTTGAATTCCTGAAACTTTGCCCACAGTGTCCTTGATGTGAATGTAATAACATATAATGTCCCCGCCCCTGCCATGCCTGCGTCATCCAATGTGGCGGCTAATCCAATATGGCCGCCAAGGAGTATGTTAGGTACATAGGGTTTGAAATAATTACACCCTGCTCCTAAACTACATAACATATTAACGTCCGGTAAACACCATATTAAACAGCATACATGTATCTATTATAAACTACATTTTCCTATTCATATGATAATTATTTTCTATGTAAGAAAACTTTAAATCTTAAATTACCTGATATATTTTGCTATTCAACACAGTTTGTGCTTTCATACAGGCACAACTAAAGTGATTTATGAGTTTTCTTTAATATTGTTGAGTAGAGCACCTAATTTGCAAAGATTATAATTTTGTTTCATGCTGATAGGCCCATTAGTAGCTGAATTAGAACGTTTTTCATAACATGTTACAAATAAGCAATTCACATTCAAAAAACGTTAGCGGTCGTCGACATACCCAGTCTAGCTTTCAGTTTACTTTGCACATAACTGTTGAAGTCACGAAATCTTGCACACCGAGTCTTTACTATAAATTTAATAACGTAATAAAAAGTCCTCATCTCTGCGGTCATCACTATGCTATTAAGAATAACAAATATTGTCTGTGATTTTTGAACACTAATGATTAGTCAGCTTAAATCGTTTAACGTTTGGTTCTTTCTGAGAACGCACATTTGTTTCATCATTAAGCTCATCATCTGAATTGTCTGTTTCAGAATCAGTAATATTTGAATTTCCACATTGCAGGCCATGGCAGTAGGTACAAATACTTGTGCTTCGAAGACCAACACTCCTACATTTGCAGCGCGTACATTCAGCAGTTTTTCATGCACATGAAATTAATTTCAAGAGGAAGTCTGGTGCTGGAGGTTGAAGACACGGAATAGGAAGAAGCTGTCCATTCAAAGTCTTCCATCCCCATTCATTTGGATTCAGATTGTATCCTAACCAGGACTGCACCTGGTAATACACACGCATGAAGTGTCATCTACTTGCATCTGATGTTGGAGGAAGTGTGGAAAGGTTACATTGTGATGTCAAACGTTGATTTGCTACACATTTCACGTACATCAAATAACGAAGAGAGTTCAATGTTCCGTCAGAAGAACCACCATATAAATGCAATAGAAATGTCTTCCCTGCAGCTGCTACTTCCTCTTGTGTTTTATCTGGCTGTGTGAATACTGAAACAAGTTGGCGAAGATATTCACTTCTCTCTAACAAAAGGAAGGACATTTTTCCTTTTCCGAATGGTGCTGATGTGGTGTCACAGCCTGAAGCAGCATGTAGGAATAAGAGACTGTTCTTCACATCACACAATTCATTCTGAATTTTGTTTATGTTGTATTCTTTCTCAGACCGCACAGTACTGCCTGGTTTTACAAACATTATATTTGAGTTTGCTGGTGAATTGGAAAGATACAACATTAACAAGTCTGTATCTTCTCCAACTACTCCTACACAGTCATTTGTTGTAGAGAGACCTATAGCAGTGTCACTAATTAGACGATCAGCATCTGAATCTGCTTGTTTCACATGAATGCAACTTGATACTAGGATATCTGTGAGACCGGAAATGCATCTTCTTTTATTGTGTTCATTGGCAAGGAACTGTGATTGGTTTGTGGTTACCATCATATTACTATGAAACACGATATCAGCAGACTTCTTACCCAACTGTAGTCTTCTTCGCTCTTTCCCTTTTGTTGTCAGGCTGTCTAAATAACGATCATAAATTACTATTATATTGTCTCCATATTTATTTTGCAAATACTGAACATAAAGATTGTACAAATCAATGTAACAACATCCAGATATCCAGACAACTTTATGAAGTAAATAACCACCATCACAGATATAAGCAGAACAAGGCACTGAAGTATCACAAGGCACCTTGTTTTCAAGAACTGGTATGATGCTAGCCTTGTTGGCTGTCCTCATACAGCCATTAACAAACAGAGATGAAGGAGTTTGTGAAAGCTCATGTGAAAAACATTGACGTAATTCCTCTTCACCCCTTACAACACACAACATTCGGTGAAAGAGCTGCAAGTGATTAATTGGAGATTCTTCTCCTCGGATATTGACAACCTGGTTTGTAACTGATGATAATGGTCTCACTTTATCTCGTCTTTGCAGCTGGACGGTAAAAATATTTTTCCCTGTCATAGCTAACATAGCCTTTGTACCACATTCAATAGCAGAATCACAGTTAATTTCAACCCCTCCTACAACTCCAGTAGAAATAGATAAAAGTTTATTTCCTGTGGTCTGAAAAGGATAATGTTCCAATAGCCAATTCTGAAACATGTTAAGAGCCTTTTCGTCATGTCCTATGCGAGAATCTCTTAATTCTACATGTTGATCTGATGTGATGTTGGGCACACTACTGAAATCTTCAAGGGCAGCAGAAACCTGAGAACACGTTGGTACTGACAAAGTCCATTTAGCAAGTGTGCTATCTTTAAAACCACGGCCGTGCCTCAGACCTCCAGAAGTCTTCATGGATTTCATCAGAACTTGCTCTATAATCATGTCAGTCCACACACCTGCCCATGGCTTCTGTGATTGGCGCACTGTAAAGTAACCATTTGAGTAGTCTGAGAATTCCTCTGGCGGTAGATTTTCTCTGAGTTGAAGCATTTCTTGCAAATACAGTTGGGCACATTTGGAATAGTGTATGTGGCCTCCAGCAAGGAAATGTGGTAACATTTTCTGTACACAATACAAATGCAAATCCCAGTCTCCAGTTCGTTCTGCCCTGACATACAAGCGCATGAGATCCACCTGATGTATGTACTGAAGCCAAAGCTTGCTAGTACGACTATTGGCAGCCAGTAAGTGCAACTTGTCCTCTAATTGTGACATTACCTGCTTCAATATGTCTGATGATATGGCTGAAGATGGTAGTTGTTTTCCTTGGAATACATCCACACCAAGATTTTGTAGTGCAGATGTCAAACCTTCATCAATCTCGAAATGGTGAGCTGCTACTTTCACAATTGCTGTTTGAGTTAACATATGTGCACGAAGAGCTCTGGCATACAACTGACCTGACAACATTTTGGTAATAGATGATTGTGCATACACTACGCTCCACAATTCCTCAATTCCACTGCCAGACATTATGTATCCTACTTCTCCCAAATATGACATGAAAAGATGAAATCCTCTTAAGCAAATTACAATATTATGTAATTTATCATTTTTCTTAGAAACTTCAACAATTTCCCGAGATTTAATATATAACGGTTGGTCGAGTGTTACAAAACACTTGCGTCCTTGCTTTTCACATATATGAGATGCAAAGCTCAATGCACTATACAATGAACCGGGATTGGAGGGAGACAGGTTAATAAATGGCAAGATGAAAATGCTGGAAGGGGAATATTCCTTGTTCCTTTGTTCTATACACTGCATGTATCCACTCCATCCAGGAAGCTTTTTTGGTCCTGTTGAAAAACTCCAAATCCACAAGAAGTAAAGAGCCATTCCAATAGATACAGTAGGCGGTTCAAGTATCACCAAAGTAGATATATCTTCAATTTTGATGACTGGTTTCTGCGAGACACTTTTGTATTTCAAGATGGGAATAGCACCATATTGACCAATGCTGGTTCCAGGTGTTACCTTTCTTGGGCGCTCAACAATACTAGAAAACTTGACAGCACCAGCCGGCGTCACACATTGCACACCACCAAGGCTGTGAAATGTTCCATGACCATCCATGGTTCTCACGTTGAAAACCGCATTATCGAACAAAAACTGCATAAATGCTTTTGGTTCCACAGTGATTTGTGCAGGAAGTGAAAGAGCAGATGTTTCATAACGTTGAATTTCACTGTAATCTTCACTGAAACCAATGCTATGAAGAAGATCTACCAGCTGTCGTGATGCGTACCGACGATGAACATGAATTCCTACAGCCAGGAGTAATGGTGATATAAATGAACGAGGCCTGGTTGCTTTTACTATGCAGTTCGCTATAGATACGCATTTTCTTTCCCATGTATCTTTTTCTTTCTTCATCTTCATTATTATTTCCTGAAGGAATATTTCAAGAGAGTCTGGAATGTAAGAAACTCCTCCTTTTTTCATGCCTTCAATAGTTGGATATGTATCCACTGTGTATGTGCACTCTTGTATGTCCTGTCGAATTAGATTTGCTGCAGTTCTAATAATGCGCTCCTTCTCCTTTTCTGGATCTTCGTTGCGTTCGCAGTACCAAGCCTCATTTTAGATATTTGATGCTACATCTTTTAGAGTAACAATACTTCTTCTACCTGGAATATCTGTGATTATTACACGATCCTTAAAGTAATCCTTCAATTTTCGTTTCAACCGTTTGTCACTGTAAGTCACACCTTCTTGTCCAAATTCATTTAATTTTTCTACCAACTCCTCCATAGAATACTGACATTCATCTTCACTTTCCATAAAACGGCACAATTTTACAAAATTTTGATGCTTCTCTGTGAGTAATGGTCTCCCAGGACTATGCAAGGAATCACTTGTTTCTCGAAACGGTGGTGGAGCACTGATATTGGATTGCAGAATGACTTATAGCATTGCTGGTGGTATCTTTCTTCTGCTGCAACGAGATCAATAGCACTATTGACACGTGTCTGAACAGCAACTTCCCATTTGTCTGTACGAGCCGTACCATACTTATTAATATAGCACAGTTTTACTGGCTGCCATATTATATAACGTAAACATCGCGGAGATGAGGACTTTCTTATTTCGTTATTAAATTTATAGTAAAGACTCGGTGTGCAAGATTTCGTGACTTCAACAGTTATGTGCAAAGTAAACTGAAAGCTAGACTGAGTATGTCGACGACCGCTAACGTTTTTTGAATGTGAATTGCTTATTTGTAACATGTTATGAAAAAAGTTCTAATTCAGCTACTAATGGGCCTATCAGCATGAAACAAAATTGAAATCTTTGCAAATTAGGTGCTCTACTCAACAATATTAAATAAAACTCATAAATCACTTTAGTTGTGTCTGTATGAAAGCACAAACTGTGTTGAATAGCAAAATATATCAGGTAATTTTAGCTTTAAAGTTTTCTTACATAGAAAATAATTATCATATGAATATGAAAATGTAGTTTATAATAGCTAAATGTATGCTGTTTAATATGGTGTTTACCGGACGTTAATATGTTATGTAGTTTAGGAGCAGGGTGTCTTTATTGCAAACCCTATGTACCGAACATACTCCTTGACAGCCATATTGGATTAGCCGCGATATTGGATGACGCAGACACGGGACGGGAGGGACTTTTAATATGTTATTACATTCACATCAAGGACCCTGTGGGCGAAGTTTCAGGAATTCAACAATTCTTTCCGGGTTTGACCTAAAATTATGCCAGCTAGACTGGACTACAGGAAATTATTACCATCTTTCGTGAGAAGTCATTTTATCCTGGTCAATTATTACCCTCTTAATGAGAAATTTACAATGTAGTTCATGTGAGTTTCGCTATAGGGTACTATTTGCCCGGAAATTATTACCCTCTTTCGTGAGAAGTCATCTTTTCCTGGTCAATTATAAACCTTCTTAGGAGAAATGTATACTGTTATTCTATAGAATTTAGCAAGAGGGTACTATTTGCCCGGGGGAATTATTACCCTTTTTCCTGTGAAGTCATTTTTTTCTGCTCAATTATTACCCTCTTGAGTATTAATTTACTGTGTAGATCAAGCGAGTTTAGTTATAAGTTACAATTTGCTCCGGATGTTATTACCCTCCTCCGTGAGAATACATTTTTCCTAGTCAATTATTACCCTCTTTAGGCGAATTTTACTGTGTAGATCAAACGAGTTTAGCTATAGGGTACAATTTGCCCGGGATATTATTACCCTCTTTCGTGAGAAGTCATTTTTTCTGGTCAATTATTACCCTTTTTAAGAGAAATTTACTATGTAGTTCATGCGAGTTTAGCTATAGGGTACAATTTGCCTGGGAAATTATCACCCTCTTTCGTGAGAAGTCATTTTTTCCTGGCCAATTATTACCATTCTTAGAAGATACGTGTAGTATAATTCTATAGAGTTTAGCAAGAGGGTACAATAGCCCGGGATATTATTACCCTTTTAGCTGTGAAGTCATTTTTTCTTAGTCAATTATTTCCCTTCTTAGGAGAAATTTACTGTCAAGTTCATGCGAGAGTACCTATTGGGTACAATTTGCCCGAGATATTATTACCCTCCTTCTTGAAATGTCAATTTTCATCGTCAATTATTACCCTTCTTTTGAGAAATGTATTGTGTAATTCTATAGAGTTTAGCTATAAAGTACTATTTGCCCGAGATATTATTATCGTTTTTCTTGTGAAGTCATTTTTTCCTGGTCAATTATTACCCTCTTTTGGAGAAATTTACTGTAAAGTTTAAGCGAGTTTAGCTATAGGGTACAATTTGCCCGGGATATTGTTACCCTCGTCCGTGGTAAATCATTTTTCCTGCTCAATTATTACCCTCTTTAGTTGAAATTTACTGTGTACTTCAGGCGAGCTTAGCTATAGGGTCCAATTTGCCTGGGAAATTATGACCCTCTTTCGTGAGAAGTCATTTTTTCCTGGTCAATTACTAACCTTCTTAGAAGATATGTGTAGTATAATTCTATTGAGTTTAGCAAGAGGGTACAATTTGCCCGGGATATTATTACTCTTTTTTCTGTGAAGTCATTTTTTCCTGGTCAATTATTACACTCTTTAGGAGTAATTTACTGTGTTGTTCAAGCGAAATTAGCAATAAGGTACAATTTGCCCGGGAAATTATTACCCTCTTTCGTGAGAAGTCATTTTTTCCTTCTCAATTTTTACCCTTCGGAGGAGACATTTATTGTGTAGTTCAAGCGAGTGTGGCTATAGGGTACAATTTGCCCGGGATATTATTACAACCCTTTCGTGAGAAGTCATTTTTTCCTGGCCAATTATTACCCTCTTTAGGAGAAATTTGCTATGTAGTTCAAGCGAGTTTAGCTATAGGGTACAATTTGCCTGGGAAATTATTACCCTCTTTCGTGAGAAGTCATTTTTTGCTGGTCAATTATTACCCTTCTTAGGACAAATGTGCAGTGTAATTCTATATAGTTTAGCAAGAGTTTACTATTTGCCCGGGATATTATTACCCTTTTTTCTGTGAAGTCATTTTTTCCTGGTCAATTATTATCCTTCTTAGGAGAAATTTACTGTCAAGTTCAAGCGAGTTTACCTATTATGTACAATTTTCCGGAGATATTATTACACTCTTTCATGAGAAGTTATTTTTTCATGGTCAATTATTACCCTTCTTAGGAGAAATGTGTAGTGTAATTCTATCGAGTTTAGCTATAGGATACTATTGCCCGGTATATTATTATCCTTTTTCCTGTGAAGTCATTTTCTCCTGGTCAATTATTTCCCACATTAGTAGAAGTTTAATGTGTAGATCAAGCGCGTTTAGCTATAGGTTACAATTTGCCAGGGATATTATTACCCTCCTCCGTGAAAATGTATTTTTCCTGGTCAATTATTACCGTCTTTAGGCGAATTTTACTGTGTAGTTCAAGCAAGTATAGCTATAGGGTACAATTTGTCCCGGAAATTATTACCATCTTTCGTGAGAAGTCACTTTCTCTTGGTCAATTACTACCCTCTTTAGGAGAAATTTACAATGTAGTTCATTTGACTTTCGCTATAGTGTAAAATTTGTCCGGGATATGATTACCCTTTTTCATGAGAAGTCATTTTTTGCTAGTCGATTATTGCCCTTCTTATGAGAAATGTATATTGTAATTCTATAAGGTTTAGCAAGAGGGTACTCATTTCCTGGGATATTATTACACTTTTTTGTGTAGTCATTTTTTCCTGGTCAATTACTACCCTCTTTAAGAGAAATTTACTGTGTAGTTCAAGCGAATTTGGTTATAGGCTACAATTTGCCCGGGATATTATTACCCTCTTTCGTGGGAAGTCGTTTTTTTTCCTGGTCAATTATTACCCTCTTTAGGAGAAATTTATTATGTAGTTCAAGCGAGTTTAGCTATTGTGTACAATTTGCCAGGGAAATTATTACCCTCCTTCGTGAGAAGTCATTTTTTCCTGCTCAATTATTATCCTTTGGAGGACACATTTACTGTGTAGTTCAAGCGAGTTTGGCTATAGGGTACAATTTCTTCCAGATATTATTACCCTTTTTTCTGTGAAGTCATTTTTTCCTTGTCAATTATTACCCTTTTAACGAGAAATTTACTGTGTAGTTCAAGAGAGTTTAGCTATAGGGTACAATTTGCCTGGGAAATTATTATACTCCTTCGTGAGAAGTCATTTTTTCCTGGTCAATTATTACCCTTCTTAGAAGATACGTGTAGTATAATTCTATAGAGTTTAGCAAGAGGGTACAATTTGCCCGGGATATTATTACCCTTTTAGCTGTGAAGTCATTTTTTCCTATTGTGTAATTCGTTGCTATGTAGTTGTTGATAGTTATCTAACAAACATGTACGATTGAAAAGCAGTCTATGTGCATATTCGTTCATAAAGAATCAACGAATAAAACTGTTTAATACGTATCACCGTTTTGTAATTTCAGTATAAAATGTGAGAACACAAGTAAATGTACTCACAGAAGATATTTCGAGGTGTGAATAATTACTACCACAAAACTTGACTTAAATTATTAGCCGAACCAGGTTAACGATTACCTTTGGTAGGAACGTTATACTTTCCAGAGAAGTCATTTATTCCTAGTAAATTTTTACCCATCTTATAAGGGAAATGTATACTGTAATTCTATAGAGTTTAGTAGGAGGGTACTATTGCCCGGAATAATATTATCCTTTTTCCTGTGAAGTAATTTTTTCCTGTTCAATTATTTCCCTCATTCGGAGAAATTTACTGTGTAGTTCAAGCGCGTTTAGCTATACGGTACAATTTGCCCAGGATATTATTACCTTCTCCGTGAAAATGCATTTTAACTGATCAATTATTACCCTCTTTAGACGAACTTTACTGTTTAGTTCAAGCGAGTTTAGCTATATGGTACAATTTGCCCGGGAAATTTTTACCATCTTTCGTGAGAAGTCATTTTCTCCTGGTCAATTATTACTCTCTTTAGGAGAAATTTACAATATCGTTCATGCCAGTTTAGCTATAGTGTACAATTTGCCAGGGATATTATTACCCTTTTTCCTCTGAAGTCATTTTTTCCTGGTCAATTATTACCCTCTTTACGAGAAATTTATTGCGTATTTGAAGTGAGTGTAGCTATATCATACAATTTGCCCGTGGAAATTATTACCCTCTTTCGTAGGAAGTCATTTTTTTCTGGTCAATAATTACCCTCTTTAGGAGAAAATTAGTGTGTACTTCAGGCGAGCTTAGCTATAGGGTACTATTTGCCCGGAAATTATTACCCTCTTTCGTGAGAAGTCATCTTTTCCTGGTCAATTATTACCCTTCTTAGGAGAAATGTATACTGTTATTCTATAGAATTTAGCAGGAGGGTACTATTTGCCCGGGATATTATTACCCTTTTTTCTGTGAAGTCACTTTTTCCTGGTCAATTATTACACTCTTTAGGAGAAACTTACTGTGTTGTTCAAGCGAATTTAGCAGTAAGGTACAATTTGACTGAGAAATTATTACCCTCTTTCGTGAGAAGTCATTTTTTCCTTTTCAATTTTTACACTTCTTAATAGAAATGTGTAGTGTAATTTTTCAGAGTTTAGCAAGAAGGTAATTTGCCCGGGATATTACTACCATGTTTCGTGAGAAATCATTTTCTCCTTGTTAATTATTACCCTCTTTAGGAGAAATTTACTGTGTATTTCAAGCGAGTGTAGCCATAGAATACAATTTGCCGGGAAAATTATTACCCTCTTTCGCGAGAAGTCATTTTTTCCTGGTCAATAATTACCCTCTTTAAGAGAAAATTAGTGTATATATTCAGGCGAGCTTAGCTATAGGGTACTATTTACCCGGAAATTATTACCCTCTTTCGTAAGATGTTATCTTCTCCTTGTCAATTATTACACTTCTAAGGAGAAATGTATACTGTTCTATAGAATTTAGCAAGAGGGTACTATTTGCCCGGGATATTATTAGCCTTTTTTCTGTGAAGTCATTTTTTCCTGGTCAATTATTGCACTCTTTAGGAGAAATTTACTCTGTACTTCAGGCGAGCTTAGCTATTGGGTACAATTTGCCCGGGAAATTATTACCCTCTTTCCAGAAAATGTATACTGTAATTCTATAGAGTTTAGCAAGAGGGTACTATTTGCCCGGGATATTATTACCCTTTTTCCAGTAAAGTCATTTTTTCGTAGTCAATTATTATCCTTCTTAGGAGAAATTTACTGTCAAGTTGAAGCGAATTTACCGGTTATGTACAATTTGCCCGAGATATTATTACACTCTTTCATGAGAAGTTATTTCTTCATGGTCAGTTATTACCCTTCTTAGGAGAAATGTGTAGTGTAATTCTATTGAGTTTAGCTATAGGGTACTATTGCCCGGTATATTATTATCCTTTTTCCTGGTGAAATATTTCCCTCATTAGGAGAAATTTACTGTGTAGTTGAAGCGCGTTTAGCTATAGAGTACAATTTGCCCGGGATATTATTACCCTTCTCCGTGAAAATGCATTTTAACTGGTCAATTATTACTCTCTTTAGGCGAATTTTACTCTGTAGTTCAAGCGAGTATAGCTATAGGGTACAATTTGCCCATGAAATTATTACCATCTTTCGTGAGAAGTCATTTTTTCATGGTCATTTATTACCCTTCTTAGGAGAAATGTTTAATGTAATTCTATAGAGTTTAGCTATAAAGTACTATTTGCCCGTGATATTATTACCCTTTTTCCTTTGAAGTCATTTTGTCCTGGTAAATTAATTCCCTCTTTTGGAGAAATTTACTGTATAGTTCTAGCGAATTTAGCTATAGGGTACAATTTGCCCGGGATATTATTACCCTCCTCCGTGATAATTCATTTTTCCTGGTCAATTATTACCCTCTTTAGGAGATATTTACTGGGTACTTCAGGCGAGCTCAGCTATAAAGTACAATTTACCCGGGAAATTATTAACCTCTTTCCAGAGAAAGCATTTATTCTTGGTCAATCTTTACCCATCTTAAGAGAAATGTATACTGTAATTGTATAGACTTTAGCAAGAGGGTACTATTTGCCCGGGATATTATTACCCTTTTTTCTGTGAAGTCATTTTTTCCTGGTCAATTATTACCCTTTTTGCGAGAAATTTACTGTGTAGTTCAAGCGAGTTTAGCTATAGGGTACAATTTGCCTGGGATATTATTAGCCTCCTTCGTTAAAATCCATTTTTTCCTGGTCAATTCTTACCCTTCTTAAGACACATGTGCAGTGTAATTCTATAGAGTTTAGCAAGAGCCTACTATTTTCCCAGGATATTATTACCCTCTTTCCTGTGAAGTCATTTTTTCCTAGTCAATTATTCCACTCTTTAGGAGAAATTTACTGTGTTGTTCAAGCGAGTTTAGCATTAAGGTACAATTTGCCTGAGAAATTATTACCCTCTTTTGTAAGAAGTCATTTTTTCCTGGTCAATTATTACTCTTCTTAGGAGAAATGTATACTGTAACTCAATAGAGTTCAGCAAGAGGGCACTATTTGCCCGAGATATTATTACCCTTTTTCCTGTGAAGTCATTTTTTCCAGGACAATTATACCCTCTTTAGGAGAAATTTACTCTGTACTTCAGGCGAGCTTAGCTATTGGGTACAATTTGCCCGGGAAATTATTACCCTCTTTCCAGAAAATGTATAGTGTAATTCTATAGAGTTTAGCAAGAGGGTACTATTTGCCCGGGATATTATTACCCTTTTTTCTGTGAAGTCATTTTTTCGTGGTCAATTATTATCCTTCTTAGGAGAAATTTACTGTCAAGTTGAAGCGAATTTACCGGTTATGTACAATTTGGCCGAGATATTATTACACTCTTTCATGAGAAGTTATTTCTTCATGGTCAGTTATTACCCTTCTTAGGAGAAATGTGTAGTGTAATTCTATTGAGTTTAGCTATAGGGTACTATTGCCCGGTATATTATTATCTTTTTTCCTGTGAAGTTATTTTTTCCCGGTGAAATATTTCCCTCATTAGGAGAAATTTACTGTGTAGTTGAAGCGCGTTTAGCTATAGAGTACAATTTGCCCGGGATATTATTACCCTTCTCCGTGAAAATGCATTTTAACTGGTCAATTATTACCCTCTTTAGGCGAATTTTAGTCTGTAGTTAAAGCGAGTATAGCTATAGGGTACAATTTGCCCATGAAATTATTACCATCTTTCGTGAGAAGTCATTTTCTCCTGGTCAATAATTACTCTCTTTAGAGGAAATTTACAATGTAGTTCATGTGAGTTTCGCTATGGGGTACAATTTGTCCCGGAAATTATTACACTTTTTCGTGAGAGGTCATTCTTTCCTGGTAAATTATTACCCTCTTTAGGAAAAATTTACTGTGTAGATCAAGCGAGTTTAGCTATAGGGTAAAATTTGCCCGGGAAATTATTACCTTCTTTCGGGAGAAGTCATTTTTTCATGGTCATTTATTACCCTACTTAGGAGAAATGTTTAATGTAATTCTATAGAGTTTAGCTATAAAGTACTATTTGCCCGTGATATTATTACCCTTTTTCCTTTGAATCATTTTGTCCTGGTCAATTAATTCCCTCTTTTAGAGAAATTTACTGTATAGTTCTAGCGAATTTAACTATAGGGTACAATTTGCCCGGGATATTATTACCCTCCTCCGTGATAATTCATTTTTCCAGGTCAATTATTAACCTCTTTAGGAGAAATTTACTATGTAGTTCAAGCGAGTTTAGCTATAGGGTACAATTGGCCCGTGAAATTATTACCCTCTTTGTGAGAAGTCATTTTTTCCTGGTCAATTATTACTCTTAGGAGAAATGTATACTGTAATTCTATAGAGTTTAACAAGAATGCACTATTTTCCCGGAATACTATTAACCTTTTTCTTGTGAAATCATTTTTTCAAGGTCAATTATTACCCTCTTTAGGAGAAATTTACTGGGTACTTCAGGCGAGCTTAACTATAGAGTACAATTTGCCCGGGAAATTATTAACCTCTTTCCAGAGAAAGCATTTATTCCTGGTCAATTTTTACCCATCTTAAGAGAAATGTATACTGTAATTCTATAGACTTTAGCAAGAGGGTACTATTTACCCGGGATATTATTACCCTTTTTTCTGTGAAGTCATTTTTTCCTGGTCAATTATTACCATTTTTGCGAGAAATTTACTGTGTAGTTCAAGCGAGTTTAGCTATAGGGTACAAATTGCCTGGGAAATTATTACCCTCCTTCGTTAGAAGTCATTTTTTCCTGGTCAATTCTTACCGTTCTTAAGACAAATGTGCAGTGTAATTCTATAGATTTTAGCAAGAGCCTACTATTTGCCCGGGATATTATTACCCTCTTTCCTGTGAAGTCATTTTTTCCTAGTCAATTATTACCCTTCTTGGGAGAAATTTACTGTCAAGTTCAAGCGAGTTTACCTGTTATGTACAATTTGCTCGAGATATTATTACACTCTTTCATGAGAAGTTATTTTTTCATGGTCATTTATTACCCTAACTATCTAACTAACTAACTCTATGGCCTATGGACCCCGAAGGTTCAGTGCCGCGTTCACAAGAGCTCTCCACTGACTTCTATCCTTAGCTAATTGGATCCAGTTTCTACTTTGTATTCCTATCTCTGCAAGATCCATCTTAATATTATCCTCCCATCTGCGCCTAGGTCTTCCTAATGGTCGTCTTTTTGGTATGGGTCTACCAGTCAAGACTTTGAAAGCGTTTCTACTTTCTTCCATTCTAGCTACCTGACCTGCCCACCTAAGCCTCCTAGACTTGACGACCCTAACAATGTTGGGTAAACCGTATAAACTATGTAGTTCCTCGTTATGAAGCTTCCGCCATTCCCCATTCTCGTTCCTCTTGGGTCCGAATATTCTTCTCAGGATCCTGTTCTCAAATACTTTCAGTCTATTTTCTTCCCTCAGAGTAAGCGACCATGTTTCGCAACCATACAGAAGAACAGGCATGATTATCGTTTTATATATTTTAAGCTTCAAATTCCTCGACAGAATTCGCGACGACAAGAGATTTTGAACCGAATAGTAACACGAATTCCGTGCTTTTAGTCGACATTTAATTTCTTCGTGAATATGATTTTCGTCTGTTAATATTGATCCTAAATATTTGAAAGTATCCACTTTATCAAAAGGATTATTTAATATTTTAGCACCTACACAATTTGCCGTATTACGGTCCCGACGCACTTCCATGTATTTAGTTTTCTCTGCATTTACTTCTAAACCCATGTCCCTGCAAGCGTTTAATAATATCTCTGCATTTATTTCTACTGTTATCCTATCATCCCCTATTAAATTTACATCATCAGCATATGCCATAGCCTGGTGAATGCCGTTCAACTCTAGGACCTGGTTGCTATCTTTGATTTTCCTTATGGCGTATTCCAGCACAAAGTTAAATAATAATG
This sequence comes from Thermobia domestica, assembly GCF_964235325.1. Lineage (NCBI taxonomy): Eukaryota > Metazoa > Arthropoda > Insecta > Zygentoma > Lepismatidae > Thermobia > Thermobia domestica. Next base: position 253,286,084 of record NC_137462.1, on the reverse strand, counting down.
GCGACAACGCATCTCCTTGTTTCAGGCCATTTTCGACGTGGAAGCTCGTGGACAAAAAATTTCCTACCCGGACTTTACTTTGGGATTCACTTAAACATATCTTAATTAATCTAATTAGCTTTCTCGGTATTCCAAGCTCTGTAAGAAAATTGTATAATGTTTCTCTCCTAACCGAGTCGTAAGCCTTTCTAAAACCAATAAATAGTTGATGTACCGGGGTATTGTATTCCCACTTCTTTTCGAGTATTTGGCGAATGGTAAATATTTGGTCGATTGTTGATCGATTTCGTCTAAATCCGCACTGATAATCTCCAATAATTTCATCTGCGTATAGGGTCAATCTTGCTAACAGAATATTTGAAAGGATTTTATAGGATGTTGACAGAAGAGAAATGCCTCGATAATTATTACAGTCAGTTTTGTCGCCTTTCTTGCGAATTGGAACAATGATTGACTCTTTCCACTCTTGTGGCAATTCTTCCTTGTTCCAGATAAGGAGAATGAGTTTGTGTATCTTGTTCCACAGTTTTTCGCCTCCAGCTAAAATTAACTCAGCCGGAATTTCATCTACACCCGGAGATTTGTGTTTCTTTAATTTCTTTATAGCGGCTTCCACTTCTATTCGATTGGGTTCTGGAATATACGGTTCTGCGGTGGGTATCTCCTTTTCTCCACGCACATTAGTTTTTGGCTGCGTGTTCAGCAAATCGTCAAAGAAATCTTTCCATCTATTTAAGAGGCTATCCGTATCAGTGAGAACTGTCCCGTCAGATTTTTTTAATATATAAGCACGAGGTTGATAGCCTTTCTTAAATTCGCTGATCCCCTTACACATGTCCCGAATATTTTTATTTTTACTATTATCTTCAAGTTCCTTATTTTTAGCTTTCAAAAAATCCCGTTTCTTTGTTCTAAAAGTTTTGGAAGTTTCCCGCCTGATATCTGCGAAATTTTTTGTAGTTACTTCATTCGGATTTTGTAGCCACCGTAATTTTGCCTGTTTTCTCCTCTCTGCTAGTTTAATGCATTCTTGGTCGAACCATGGTTTGTTCCTACGTATTTCCGCGTGTCCCAATTTTTCTATTGCTGAACTTTTAATGCTATCTCTAATTTCAATCCAAGTACCTCAACACTAGTCCTCAACCATTATTACCCTTCTTTGGAGAAATGTGCAGTGTAATTCTATAGAGTTTAGCTATAGGATACTATAGCCCGGTTTATTGTTACCCTTTTTGCTGTGAAGTCATTTCTTCCTGGTCAATTATTTCCCTCATTAGGAGAAATTTACTGTGTAGTTCAAGCGAGTATAGCTATAGGGTGCAATTTGCCCGAGAAATTATTACCATCTTTCGGGAGAAGTCATTTTCTCCTGGTCAATTATTACCCTCTTTAGGAGAAATTTACAATGTAGTTCATGTATTTTCGCTATAGGGTACAATTTGTCCGAGAAATTATTACACTCTTTCGTGAGAAGTCATTCTTTCCTGGTCAATTATTACCCTCTTTAGGAAAAAATTACTGTGTAGTTCAAGAGAGTTTAGCTAGAGGGTACAATTTGCCCGGGATATTATTACGCTCTTTCGTGAGAAGTCATTTTTTCCTGGTCAATTATTACCCTCTTTAGGAGAAATTTACTGTGTAGTTCAAGCGAGTTTAGCTATAGGGTACAGTTTGCGCGGGAAATTATTACCCTCTTTCGAGAGGTCATTTTTTTACGGTCAATTATTACCTTTCTTAGGAGGAATGTATACTGTAATTCTATAGAATTTAGCAAGAGGGTACTATTTGTCCGACATATTATTACCCTTTTTCCTGATTAGTCATTTTTTCCTGGTCAATTATTACCCTCTTTAGGAGAAATTTACTTTGTACTTCAGGCGAGCTTAGCTATAGTGTAAAATTTGCCCGAGAAATTATTACCTTCTTTCCAGTGAAGTCATTTTTTTGGTCAATTATTACCCTTCCTAGAAGAAATGTATATTGTAATTCTATAGAGTTTAGCAAGAGGGTACTCTTTTCCTGGGATATTATTAAACTCCTCCGTGACAATTCGTTTTTCCTGGTTAATTATTAAGCTCTTTAGGAGAAATTTACTATGTAGTTCAAACGAGTTTAGCTATAGGGTACAATTTGCCTGGGAAATTATTACCCTCTTCCCAGAGAAGTCATTTATTCCTGGTTAGTTTTTACCCATCTTAGGAGAAATGTATACTGTAATTCTATAGAGTTTGCAAGAGGGCACTATTTGCCCGGGATATTTTTACTCTTTTTTCTGTGAAATCATTTTTTTCTGGTCATTTATTAGACTCTTTAGGAGAAATTTACTGTGTAGTTCAATCAAGATTATCTATTCTATAAGGTACAATTTGCCTGGGAAATTATTACCCTCTCTCGTTAGAAGTCATTTTTTCCTTCTTAATTATTACCCTTTTAGGAGAAATTTATTATTTAGTTCAAGCGAGTTTAGCTATAAGGTATAATTTGCCTGTTAAATTATTGCCCTCTTTCGTGAGAAGTCATTTTTTCCTGGTCAATTATTATTCTCCTTAGGAAAAATGTATACTGTAATTCTATAGAGTTTAGCAAGAGGGCACTATTTGGCCAGAATACTATTACCCTTTTTCTTATGATGTCATTTTTTCGAGGTCAATTATTACCCTCTTTAGGAGAAATTTACTGTGTACTTCAGGCGAGCTTAGCTATAGGGTACAATTTGCCCGGGAAATTATTAACCTCTTTCCAGAGAAGGCATTTATTCCTTGTCAATTTTTACCTATCTTAAGAGAAATGTATACCGTTATTCTATAGACTTTAGCAAGAGGGTACTATTTTCCCGGGATATTATTACCCTTTTTTCTGTGAAGTCATTTTTTCCTGGTCAATTATTATACTCTTTAGGAGAAATTTACTGTGTTGTTCAAGCGAGTTTAGCAGTAAGGTAGGATTTGCCTGAGAAATTATTACCCTCTTTCGTGAGAAGTCATTTTTTTCCTTTTCAATTTTTACACTTCTTAGGAGAAATGTGTAGTGTAATTTTTTAGAGTTTAGCAAGAAGGTACTATTTGCCCGGTGTATTTTTACCTCTTTTCCTGTGAATTTATTTTTTTTCTCAATTATTACCCCCTTGAGTATTAATTTACTGTGTAGATCAAGCGAGTTTAGCTATAGGGTAGAATTAGCCCGCGATATTATTACCCTCCTCCGTGAGAATCCATTTGTCCTAGTCAATTATTGCCCTCTTTATTCAAATTGTACTGTGTCGATCAAGCGTGTTTAGCTATAAAGTACTATTTGCCCGTGATATTATTATCCTCTTTCCTGGGAAGTCATTTTGTCTTGGTCAAATATTACCCTCTTTTAAGAAATTTACTGTATAGTTCAAGCGAGTTTACTTATTGGGTACAATTTGCCCGAGCTATTATTACCCTCTTTCGTGAGAAGTCATTTTTTCCTGCTCAATTATTATCCTTTGGAGGAGACATTTACTGTGTAGTTCAAGCGAGTTTGGTCATAGGGTCCAATTTGCCCGGGTTATTATTACCCTCTTTCGTGAGAAGTCATTTTTTTCCTGGTCAATTTTTACCCTCTTTAGGAAAAATTCTCTATGTAGTTCAAGCGAGTTTAGCTATAGGGTACAATTTGCCTGGGAATTTATTATCGTCATTCGTGAGAAGTCATTTTTTCCTGGTCAATTGTTAATCTTCTTAGGAGAAATGTATATTGTAATTCTAGAAAGTTTAGCAAGAGCGTACTATTTGCACGGGACATTATTACCCATTTTCCGGTGAAGTCATTTTTCCTGGTCAATTATTACCCTTCTTCGGAGAAATTTACTGTCATGTTCAAGCGAGTTTTGCCTGTTATGTACAATTTCCCCGAGATATTATTACACTCTTTCATTAGAAGTTACTTCTTCATGGTCAATTATTACCCTTCTTAGGAGAAATATGTAGTGTAATTCTATAGAGTTTAGCTATAGGGTACTATTGCCCGGTATATTATTATCCTTTTTCCTGTGAAGTCATTTTTTCCTGGTCAATTACTTCTCTCATTAGGAGAAATTTACTGTGTAGTTCAAGCGCGTTTAGCAATAGGGTACAATTTCCCGGGATATAATTACCCTTCTCCGTGAAAATGCATTTTAACTGGTCAATTATTACAATCTTTGGGCGAATTTTGCTGTGTAGTTCAAGCCAATATAGCTATAGGTTACAATTTGCACAGAAAATTATTACCATGTTTCGTGAGAAATCATTTTCTCCGGGTCTATTATTACTCTCTTTAGGAGAAATTGACAATGTAGTTCATGCGAGTTTCGCTATAGGGTACAATTTGCCAGGGAAATTATTACCATCTTTCGTGAGAAATCATTTTCTCCTGGTCAATTATTACTCTCTTTAGGAGAAATTTAAAATGTAATTCATGCGAGTTTCGCTATCGTGTACAATTTGCCAGGGAAATTATTACCGTCTTTCGTGAGAAGTCATTTTTTCCTGGTCAATTATTACCCTCTTTAGGAGAATTTTACAGTGGTGTTCAAGCGAGTTTAGCTAGACGGTACAATTTGCCGGGGAAATTATTACCCACTTTCGTGAGAAGTCATTTTTTCCTGGTCAATAATTACCCCCTTTAGGAGAAAATTAGTGTATACTTCAGGCGAGCTTAGCTATAGTGTACTATTTACCCGGAAATTATTACCCTCTTTCGTAAAAAGTCATCTTCTGGTCAATTATTACACTTCTAAGGAGATATGTACACTGTTATTCTATAGAATTTAGCAAGAGGGTACTATTTGCCCGGGATATTATTACCCTTTTTTCTGTGGTCATTTTTTCCTGGTCAATTATTGAACTCTTTAGGAGAAATTTACTGTGTTGTTGAAGCGAGTTTAGCATTAGGGTACAATTTGCCTGAGAAATTATTAACTTCTGTTGTGAGAAGTGATTTTTTCCTGGTTAATTATTACTCTTCTTAGGAGAAATATATTCTGTAACTCAAAAGAATTCAGCAAGAGGGCACTATTTACCCATGATATTATTACCCTTTTTCCTGTGATGTCATTTTTCCAGGTCAATTATTACCCTCTTTAAGAGAAATTTACTGCGTATTTGAAGCGAGTGTAGCTATAGCATACAATTTGCCGGGGAAATTATTACCCTCTTTCGTGAGAAGTCATTTTTTCCTGGTTAATAATTACCCTATTTAGGAGAAAATTAGTGTATACTTCAGGCGAACTTAGCTATAGGGTACTATTTGCCCGAAAATTATTACCCTCTTTCGTAAAAAGTCATCTTCTCCTTGTCAATTATTACCCTTCTAAGGAAAAATGTGTATTGTTATTCTATAGAATTTAGCAAGAGGGTACTATTTGCCCGGGATATTATTACCCTTTTTCCTGTGAAGTCATTTTTTCGTGGTCAATTTTTTCCCTTCTTAGGAGAAATTTACTGTCAAGTTCAAGTGAGTTTACCGGTTATGTACAATTTGCCCGAGATATTATTACACTCTTTCATGAGAAGTTATTTCTTCATGGTCAATTATTACCCTTCTTAGGAGAAATGTGTAGTGTAATTCTATTGAGTTTAGCTATAGGGTACTATTGTCCAGTATATTATTATCCTTTTTCCTGTGAAGTCATTTTTTCCCGGTGAATTATTTCCCTCATTAGGAGAAATTTACTGTGTAGTTAAAGCGCGTTTAGCTATAGAGTACAATTTGCCCGGGATATTATTACCCTTCTCCGTGAAAATGCATTTTAACTGGTCAATTAGTACCCTCTTTAGGCGAATTTTACTCTGTAGTTCATGCAAGTTTCGCTAAACGGTTAATTTGGCAGGGAAATTATTACCCTCTTTCGTGAGAAGTCATTTTTTTCTGGTCAATTATTACCCTCTGTAGAAAAAATTTACTCTGTAGTTCAAGCGACTTTAACTGGATAGTACAATTTGCCCGGGATGTTTTTACCATCTTTCGTGAGAAGTCATTTTTTTCTGGTCAATGATTACTTTCTTTAGGAGAAATAACTGTGTAGTTCAAGCGAGTGTAGCTATAGGGTACAGATTGCCTAGGATATTATTACCCTCTTTTGTGAGAAGTCCTTTTTTTTGTCAATTATTACCCTTCTTAGGAGTAATGTATAGTGTAATTCTTTAGAGTTTAGCAAGAGGGCACTTTTTGCCCGGGATATCATTACCCTTTTTCCTGTGAAGTCATTTTTTCCTGGTCAATTATTACCCTCTTTACGAGAAATTTACTGCGTATTTGAAGCGAGTGTAGCTATATCATACAAATTATTACCCTCTTTCCAGAGAAGTCATTTATTGCTGGTCAATTTTTACCTATCTTAAGAAAAATGTATACTGTAATTCTATAGACTTTAGCAAGAGCCTACTATTTGCACGGGATATTATTACCCTTTTTAATGTGAAGCCGATTTTTCTTTGGTCAATTATTATCCTTCTTAAGAGAAATTTACTGTCAAGTTCAAGCGAGTTCACCTGTTATGTACACCTTGTCTCAAAAAGGTTGAGCGCATTCTTTACTGGTGTTTTGAGGCAATAATTTTCTAAGTCCAGCTTCGGGTATCTTCGGGAAAAAGTAAGCCAGGTTCAAACCTCCAAGCCAGCCTTTGCAATCGGGAAAAAGTTTGCAGATGTGTTTTTCTTCTTTTCAATATAATAAGACTTGTTACCAAGTGTTTAAAACAGCAACATTGATTGAAATACTTAATGATACAATATTTCGAAACATTTAAATACGTTAAAGAATCTTTCCATATGTAAAAGAATGCTCAAAGTTAAGAAATATAACATAATTATCGCCTGAGTACTAAAATAAAAGTCAAAGTAGAATAGAAACAGCGTTTGTAATGGATATGAATGTCATAATTATCTTGAGATCCGTTATACATCGCTAGAAGCATAGCTTTGGAAGTCGTTGTGCTAGCTCATTGGTAAGCTGTCGGATTTCAAATCATAAGGTTGTAAGTTCGAATCCCGTCTAGGTTAATCTTTTTTAAATTATATTTTCCGCAATGCATGAAAAATTATATAAAATAATTACATTAGAATACATAAGTTGTGTATATATAACATAATCATTGCAGAACATAGTAATTATTATGTTTAAAATATAACATCTGAGATAATTTTCACAGTAGGTCGGTATTATATATGAGGATGTAAATACAAGTTAAGAAACTCGTTCAATAGCAATAAATAAATCATGTAGTGTATTTATTTGCAGCTATTTGTCATATAGAGGGTAATTCTCAACATTCATAATACAGAATGCCATTTATGTTCTTGAAAAGGTATTCGATGCATAAACAGAAGGTATAAACAGAGAATCCAAAGTCGGAACGCTCGCAAAAAAAAATCATGAACCCCAAAGGTCACGTGAGCAGACTGGAATTGTCCTTATGAAGCATGCCACAGCAGAAAGTCTTTACATAGATTTTCAATTCAATTCCTGATATATGCTTTTGCAATGTGGAAGTGGTGATGCCTTGAGTCGCCCTCTCTCGCTCGCTCGCTCGCTCACTCTCTATTTATACAGAATATAAAAGTGGATTTATGTGTGCATTTCAACATAATTCTGATATATCTAGAGCAATTTTAACTATATTTCTTACAGTCTGGAAAAAGAGTACTGTCGGGATAAATATCAAAAATGCTAGAAACGGGTCGATATTAGTATCGAATCCATAGTTTCGTGGTCGCTTAGGTGAATAGTTCTACTTTCAATTCAAGTCCAATTAAGCTCCCATTAGTACCCAGGGTGGTTACGTAGCGACATAAAGATATCAAAATCATTCGATATTAGAATCGAATCGTAAGTTTTCAGCGCCGCTAACAGTGCAGCATTTCCCTTTAGTCCACATTAGTCCACATTTCACATTGGTCCCATTGCCTAGAGGGCAACATATTTGCAGAGAGCAAAGTTTAAAACTTGAATATTATTTTATTTTTTTCCGTATGAAAAAGTTATAAATCAAGAGCAAATATACTATTTCACGAACAATCCTCTTTTACTATTCTAATATGTTTAATAATAGCGTAAGAAATCTAATAGTAATTCAGAACATGTTTCACAGTTGTTATTTTTTGTTACATAGTTGTAGCTGTAGCATGTAGTGAGTGGAATTTAACTGTAATAAATTCACTAATTAACCATATTCGAATTAAGTTTTATTTTTAAGTTCGGGATGAAGGGGCGGAGAAATATGTAGTTATTGGGGGCACCGAGCTTTTCTACATTTTACTTTCAAGATCTCCATTTTTCTTTTGTCATTTGTTCTTAATAAAAAAGTTCAGTCACTTTTGGATTGTCATAGGATAGTAGGAGTTGGATTTTGGGATGCAGCCTGTGAGATTCTAGAGGAGCTAACTGCTTGAAAAAAAATATTTTTGAATCATCTGTAACATATGAAATAAGGATATGCATCATAAAAAATTGAAAGTAACTATGTCTGTGTAATCATCACGGTCAAATTGCAAAGTCAAATGAATTGACGTTTGGTATATAATCAGGCTCCAATCCCAACTGGGAAGTTATCATACGCGTGTCACTTTCATTATAATACATATCCTTAGGGGGAGTAGAAGTCCGAATTTTTGCGAAAAATTTAGTATCTCACAAGCCGTTCAACTGAGAGCTGAAATTCAGCATATAACTCTTTGTTAAAAATAAAGAGAATATGTCCTGGCATTTTTTAAAATTATATTTTATGAGCGGGGGGACGGGGGTGCATTTTCTATATATTGGAAATTGGTAGTGGGTTGATTTGTAAAAATAATCGAAAACGATTGATATTAGTTGAAAAACAGATTGAGTAATGCAAACTAAAGTTCTTTTTGAATTTTATACCTACTGCTTTCTATTTATAATTGCTGAAGCTGGTGTTTAATATATGGAGCGTTCCGAGCATAAGGCAATCAAGCCATAAAGTTAGAGAAAAATGGCCATAAAATTTGTAGTCTAAACTTAATTACATGGGCATTTTCAATTAGTACGGCGTGCTTAATTATATAGAAAATTAGTTTCTCTTTTTTTTTTTTTTTTTTACGTTGGTCTACTTTTCCTTGATTTGAAACTTTCAAACTTCACCCTATTTTCTACTGAAATGTGTCTGTAAGGCAACAAAGAAATAATTATATAGGCCTATGATAAATTTAAATTCATTTTAATTTGGAAGATGAGAAACACTTTGCCATTATACAATATCGTAAAGGTCAGACCCACCAGTATTGTAACAGAGAGGTGCTTGAGCCATTAACGGTAGAAATTCAAACTCCGATAAGTGATAATTTCACAGTCTTGTTTTATTACAAGTGTAACCTCTTTAGTCAATGGAGAGCAGGGGCGGATCCAGGACCGACTTCTGGGAGGGGCGGTGGGTTGTCATACTGCTACTTTTAAGGGCTTCAAACTTTGGGGTGGGTTTGATTTATATATGTAAAATAAGAAAGTTTCCTCCTCTGGGGTGGGGCGATCGCCCCGATCGCCCCCCCCCTGGATCCGCCCCTGATGGAGAGGAGGACGTGGGCCATCGGTCAGAGTTGTTGTCGATGGATTTTGGTGGGTCGGAGTTGGTCACAATGGTTCAGAGTGGTTCATAGTTGGTGGTGGGTCAGAGTGGATCACGATGGTTGATGGATCAGAGTGGGCCAATGGGGCATTTGGGTGGTGGGTGATAGTGGGTCATGATGGGTCGTGGATCAAATTTTCATTGACCCACACCATCTCTGGTTAAAATTGTACTAAAGATAAGAGGCACCGAAAATGCATGTCGGTTATTATGCTCAAATTTTGCTCGTGGATAGTACTCCACCAGGAAGCAATAAATCTGAAATGGTTCACGGTATCACCTTCTAGAACTCGAGATGTAGGGGTTTGTCTGATTGGCTAAATTAAGACGTCAATGATTTATCCTTCAACAACCAAGCTTTTTATGATCGTTTCCGTGGGGAAGTCAGAAGAACACGTGCCTAGTAATCGTAATGTTGATAGTTTGCGTCCACCCCGGGTATTTGTTTTCTGTTTTTTTTTTTTTTTTTTTTTTTTTTTTTGATTCACCTAAATATAAACAAATCACACATATAGGCATTTTGACATATTTTGGGAGAGTAATTTTGTGGTTCGTTGGCGTTTCATCGCGTCTCTGCTGCTGGTAGTAAAGTTTTCAAAATGGAACTTGGGCCACCACGGATCGTCGCTGCGGGGCCACCAATTTCTGGCGAGAGGTCAATAGTTGATCATCTGTAGTCCACCGACGCTTACAGCTTAGAGTAATGAACGATGTCTTTGCCTTGTAGAGTTCATGACTACCAACGTCGGCAGTCAACTAGCTATTAGTATTCCTTTACTAACCATCTATTGTTCATGTTTGTACACGGTGTTGTCATAATAATAATAATAATAATAATAATAATTATTATTATTATTATTATTATTTGTAGTAATAGTAGTATAATTGATGATAGAATAATTATTGTCTATGTATTGTCTAGGTAGGACTACACACAGGATTTGGCTCGTTTTGGTTCGACTTGACTCTAATCCGAGTCGAGTTGGAAGATATTTTTCGCGCCGAGTCCAAGAGTAGACCTCAAAGATGTCTGTTTCGAGTCGAGTCTAGTTTCAAAGAAAAATCGTTCGTGCCCATCCCTACTAATGAGAGCTTAATCGGAGTTAAGCAAAATTGAAAGTCTCACTATTTATCTAAGCGACCCCGAAAACTATGAATCTAATATCGATCATTTTCTAGCAATCTTTTATATGTATCCCCCTCCCATTCACCATAGGTAACCCGACAGCACTCTTTTTGAAACCATAAGAAATGTGGTTAAAATTACTCTAGGCCAGTGGTTCTCAATCTAATTCCTATCACGATCCCCTTTTATCACACGCTCTTGCCAGCGACCCTTTTATAATTTGTTTTATAATAAGCTTGTGTGGGATTTTTAACATACCTATTTCTATAATAGTATAATCCATTTTTTTGTTTATAGTGAACAGTGCCATGGAAAATCAGCGCCCGGGGCGAGAGTATAGTACGATGTCACCGTATATATGAGTGACGTCGACAGACTAGCTACGAAGCGCCACCATGGTTGGCACGAAGCTCAATAACATTTTCAAAATAAACCCTACCTTTCCTTAATTTTGAGCATATTTTATTACGTTTTACCTTCTATTTTACACATGTGCGCATGCACTTTCCTAACATGAGTAACACACTTCCTCCGAAATGTGTGGCCCCTTTTTTCGGCGCCCGGCACTGACAGTGGATACAGTAACTGTAATATCTATATTCCCAACGACGAAGGTGCTGGTTCAAGATGGATGTAAAACTCCTTCATTGAAGAGGCCATTAACGTATCCGATCTAAGCCCACAACTTCTTGACCAAATCATAGAATGATCATGCGACAAGTCTTTGCAACTGGTTTTTTGTAACGAAGACTTGGACAAGTTCTGCCTGATGAGGAGAGAAGAATATCCTGGTCTGGGCATTGCTGCTTTAAAAGTAATAATTCAATTTGCTATATCGTACTTGTGCGAAAGTGTTTTTTTTATGGTAAACATTAAAACAAAGATAAGAAATCGCTTATCAGTTGAAAATGCCTTGATAATGTTCGTCATGAAGATTGAACCGGACATTGCTGCACTAGTGAAATTACACCATGCTTAGTTGTTTCATTAGGTTTTAATTTTAATTGTATTTCAATGTGCAGGTTTTGTTGCATGTGTATTTTTCTAGTATTTCTATATACAGTTCTTATTAGTTTTATATCATACCTCTTTGATTTAAATTCATTTTTAAACAACTCTACTAACTAACTAACTCTATGGCCTATGGAACCCGGAGGTTCAATGCCGCGTTCACAAAAGCTCTACACTGACTTCTATCCTTAGCCAATTGGATCCAGTTTCTACTTTGTATTCTTATCTCAGCGAGATCCATCTTAATATTGTCCTCCCATCTGCGCCTAGGTCTTCCTAATGGTCGTTTTCCGACTGATCTTCCAGTCAAGATTTTGAAAGCGTTTCTACTTGCTTCCATTCTAGCTACATGACCTGCCCACCTAAGCCTTCTACACTTGACGACTCTAACAATGTTGAGTAAACCGTATAAATTATGTAGTTCCTCGTTATGAAGTTTCCGTTCCCCATTCCCGTTCCTCTTGGGTCCGAATATTCGTCTAAGGATCTTGTTCTCAAATACTTTCAGTCTATGTTCTTCCCTCAGAGTAAGCGACCATGTTTCGCAACCATACAGAACAACAGGCATGATTATCGTTTTGTATATTTTAAGCTTCAAATTTCTCGACAGAATTCGCGACGACAAGATACTTTGAACCGAATAGTAACACGAATTCTACACCATTTGATAATGTTCAGTAGACTTATTTTTTATTGTTCTTTACAGTGTGTATAAAAAATAAAAGTATGCCTATCAAAACAAAATTAAAACTAATATTTAAAAATATTTTCTGGTATTAGATTCTAACTATATTTATCTCTTCCGCCTATCTTCGCGATCCCCTAGGGGCCGCGACTTCCAGGTTGAGAAACCCTGCTCTAGGCATACATGAGTTATGTTGGAACATACATACATACACTTTTATGTGTATAAATGCAGATAAGAGAGAGTTGAGAGAGAGCGATTAAGGAATTACCGCTCTCAATCTCTTCACTTTACTTTTTCGATTCGCGAATTTCTTACGTGACAGTTTGGGGCTAGCTAGTTTTTTTGTCTTGGACCACGATCCGATTTTCGATATGCTCTACCTAAATGCTGTAATGCGAATATTGAGAAGTTATCTGCGATGAAAGTAGCTGCAAATAAATACATTACATAACTTATTTATTGCTATTACACGATTTTTTAAATTTGTATTCAATATTCACACATAACACACCGACGTTCTGTCAATACTTCAGATGTTATATTTTAAATATAAGAATTATATGAATATATATATTCAACTGATATATACAACTGATGATATGAATATATATATTCAACTGATATATACAACTGATGAATTGTAATGTAACTATTTTACATAATTTTCATGCATTGAGGAAAGTAGAATATCATAAAAGAATTTCACCTGAACGGGTATCGAACTCACGATTTAAACGCTCGGTGGTGTACCACTGAGCTAACATGACCGCTTTTCGGAAGCTGCTTCTGAAATATAACTGAGCTCATACGTAAATGCTCTTTTCCGTATGGAAATCACAATGACGAAACGAGAGTGGGAATACATAGTCTCGAAATATTGTATCATTAAGTATTTTAATGTTACTTTTTTCTACACTTAATACCATTTCAACATGTCTTATTATATTTAACAGAAGGAAAAACATATCTGTACATCGTTTCCCGATTACTAAGGTTGGCTTTGGAGGTTCGAACCAGCAGCTTTAGTTTACTGTTTTCCGAAGATACCCGAAGTTGTACTTCGAAAGAGTTTGTCTCAAAACAGCTATCATCATATCGCTCAATCTGTTTGGTATATGGTATATGTTTTTATACGTGTAAAGTCAGTATAACAATTCATTCTTTAAACAGCTTTTCGTATGTATTAATATTCCTTTATAAAAACTGTTTTTGATATCATTATTACGGCGCACCATTTTCAGATTTCTTTCGCGAGTCGTTGACCAAGTCGTTCCCCACTAGCGTTACCAGACTCACAGCTCGGAATTATTCAAAAACCTGATCGAACTTATGCTAGATTCGGTCAAATTATGCTAGATCCTCATAATTACTAATTCAGGAGTTTAAAAAAAACGAAGTTGAGATATGATAACGTAACTTAAAATACACAGAGAGCAAGAATGCATGGATAGAACTCAATACTTCACGCACCAAAATTTTAACTCAACTAAATTAATGCAGTCGTTGCCAGACTCAATGGCGTATATATCGTATAAATGAATGCAAAGTTTTTGTTTACATATTTTGAAAGAAAATTACTTCGCAGCATAAGCGGAGTTGGGAATCGTCTGCTGGGGGGGGGGGCGGAAGATTTTTGGTCGGTCTCGGAGCTGTCATTTCAGGAATAAATATGATCATGAAGTCAGAAATAAAGATGGTGAAGTTGTCAAAAAGTTGGGGGGAGAATGGCCCCCATAGCTCCGCCCATGCCTCGGAGTTAAAGGATTAGAAAACCCTGGGTGGAGCCACAAAATAGCCCAAAGACGTTTCGAACTTTCTTCGGAAAATAAGACTGCCTGTATGGTTTACCGACTGTATGAATCAATGGAAGAGGATACATTTCTGCCGTTCTTTTTATTCCCACGACCAACTTCTTTCTCATCTCCAGGTTTTACGGCTTTTTGATAAACTTGCTGAAATTGTGCTAGATTTGGGCAGGATGCTAAAAGCAAGATGCTAGATGCTAGAGACATGCAAATTATGTTAGATCTGGAAACGCTGTTCCCCACAATAGGCGTGTCGTGCAAGTAACCAATCACACGTCAGGTACTAGCTTTTACCTATTGCTTCCTTCTCACAGCTCAGAACATTGGTAACTATGGATAGACGTACAGCAGTAATTACATTATGGGAGTTGGAAGGTTATTCTGCAACTGCAGCTAGCAGGCGATTAGGTGTCCCGGCCTCTACAGAAAGGCGATGGATTCGGAAATATGGCGCTACAGGTCAGACTGATAATTTACGATCTCCTGGTCGTCCGCATGTGTCAACCGAAGCCCAAGATGCGAGATTAGTAAACGAAGCCCGGTTAGACCCACTAAGGACGTCTAGACAGCTAAGGGAAGTTTCTCTCTTTCCTGGTAGTAAGCATACAGCTCTGCGAAGACTTCGTCATGCTGGGTTACGTGGCCGTGTTGCTGCCGTGAAGGAAAAACTCTGAGACGACCACAAAATTTACCGTCTCGCGTTTGCACAGGCGAATGTGGGTCTCAATTGGGAAAACGTAGTTTTCTCAGATGAATCCATATTCACAACATCAAAGGAGGGACGCCGTTTTGTGTATCGTCCGAGAGGCACCCGATATGACCATGGATATGTGGCTGCTTGCAATCGCAGTGGCCATGTATCTATTTTATGTTGGGGTTGGATTTCCAGTCGCGGAGCAGGACAGCTTCATAGAATTGAAGGACATCTGGACAATACTCAGTACTTAGACATTATCAGTAATATCATGGTGCTATCTGTACGGGTATTTCAGCCTGATGGTGTAATTCAGTTCCAGCAATACCAGTCGCCAATACATACTTCCCGTGTGATTCAGGAATGGTTCGCAGGGCACCCTGAGATTGATTTAATCGACTGGCCGCTCGTGGAGCAGACCTCAATCTCATGGAAAATATGTGGGCAGAAGTGAAGCGTACTCTAAGGGAAAGTTCGCCTGAGGCAGATCCACTAAGAACTCAGGATGACCTGTGGCATCTTGTTTCCGAAGCATGGCTGGAGGTAGGGGAAGGAGATAGATATGTCACCCATGTAATAGATTCCATGCCCAGAAGAATGGAGCGTGTAATAAATTCAGAAGGGTCTTGGACACAATATTAATGTCCCCGCCTTAACTCCCGAAAACAGCCCTTTTCAGGGCTACCTAAACGCTTCTGAAAATATTTCTAGAAGTAAACCACTCCTTGTATCCGATTTCTGTGCAATCCTACTAACAAAAGAATGATAATTAGCTGTAGGCTTTGAACTCAAGACCTCTTTATTGGCAAGTCAGTACTCTACCAGTGAGCTAACATGAACACGCAAACCCAACTTGAAGAAACACGACTTTCAATTTCTGGTATTCGATGACAATGATGCTCATATACTTGGCAAATGTTGTATTCAACTTGGGATATTCCGCAACACACACACACACACATAAACAAAGCGAAAGAGAGAGAGAGAGAGAGACGAATATACAAAAGCATATTCAACGTATTCGAATGAGACTCTAAGTAACGACATTCCGTTCTAAAGAGAATTTGTGTTTCTTCCCGTGACGTTAAGGGGATCGGGAAAAGTTATGTGTCTTGAAGCAGGATACGACTTTGGATACTCTGTTTATACACTTTCTATATCCGTAGGAATATATTGTATTTCACGAATGTAAATGACATGCTGTAATGAGAATATTGAGAAGTTACATCTGTATGACAAATAGATGCAAATAAATACACTACATAACTTATTTATTGCTATTAAATGATTTTCCTAACTTGTATTTACATCCTCATCCTCATATAATTGTATTTACCGACCTACTGTGAAAATTATCTCAGATGTTATATTTTAAACATAATAATTACTATGTTCTGCAATGATTATGTTATATATTCACAACTTATGTATTCTAATGTAATTATTTTATATAATTTTTCATGCATTGCGGAAAATATAATTTAAAAAAAGGATTAACCTAGACGGGAATCGAACTCTTAACCTTATGATTTGAAATCCGACAGCTTACCAATGAACTAGCACAACGACTTCTAGAACTATGCTTCTAGCGATGTATAACGGATCTCAAGATAATTATGACATTCATATCCATTACAAACACTGTTTCTATTCTACTTTGACTTTTATTTTAGTACTCAGGCGATAATTATATTCTATTTCTTAACTTTGAGCATTCTTTTACATATGGAAAGATTCTTTAACGTATTTAAATGTTCCATTACGTATGGAGAGCTAAATGACAAACAAGCATGTGCTGACATTAGAAAAAAAAGGTTTCGAAATATTGTATCATTAAGTATTTCAATCAATGTTGCTTTTTTAAACACTTGGTAACAAGTCTTATTATATTTAAAAGAAGAAAAACACACCTGCAAATTTTTTCCCGATTGCAAAGGCTGGCTTGGAGGTTCGAACCTGGCTTACTTTTTCCCGAAGAAACCCGAAGCTGGACTTAGAAATTTTTGGCCTCAAAACACCAATAAAGAATGCGCTCAACCTTTTTGAGACAAGGTGTACAATTTGACCGAGATATTATTACGCTCTTTCATGAGAAGTTATTTCTTCATGGTCAATTATTACCCGTCTTAGGAGAAATGTGTAGTGTAATTCTATAGAGTTTAGCAAGAGGGTACTATTGCCCGGTATATTATTATCCTTTTTCCTGTGAAGTAATTTTTTCCTGGTGAATTATTTCCCTAATTAGGAGAAATTTAATGTGTAGTTCAAGCGCGTTGAGCAGTAGGTTACAATTTGCCCGGGATATTATTACCCTTCTCCGTGAAAATGCATTTTAACTGGTCAATTAGTACCCTCTTTAGGCGAATTTTACTGTGTAGTTCAAGCGAGTATAGCTATAGGTTACAATTTGCCCAGAAAATTATTACCATGTTTCGTGAGAAATCATTTTCTCCTGGTCAATTATTACTCTCTTTAGGAGAAATTGAAAATGTAGTTCATGCGAGTTTCGCTATAGGGTACAATTTGCCAGGGAAATTATTACCCACTTTCATGAGAAGTCATTTTCTTCTGGTCAATTATTACCCTCTTTAGAAAAAAATTACTGTTTAGTTCAAGCGAGTTTAGCTAGAGGGTACAATTTGCCCGGGATATTTTTACCCTCCTTCGTGATATGTCTTTTTTTCTGGTCAATTAGTATCCACTTTAGTAGAAATTTATTGTGTCGTTCAAGCGAGTTTAGCTATAGGGTACAGATTGCCCAGGATATTATTACCCTCTTTTGTGAGAAGTCCTTTTCTCCTAGACAATTATTACCCTTCTTAGGAGAAATATATAGTGTAATTCTTTAGAGTTTAGAGAGAGGGCACTATTTGCCTTGGATATTATTACCCTTTTTCCTGTTAAGTCACTTTCCTGGTCAATTATTACACTCTTTAGGAGTAATTTACTGTGTCGTTCAAGCGAGATTAGCAATAAGGTACAATTTGCCCGAGAAATTATTACCCTCTTTCGTGAGAAGTCATTTTTTCCTTTTCAATTTTTACCCTTCGGAGGAGACATTTATTGTGTAATTCAAGCGAGTGTGGCTATAGGGTACAATTTGCCCGGGTAATTATTACAACCCTTTCGTGAGAAGTCATTTTTCCTGGCCAATTATTACCCTCTTTAGGAGAAATTTGCTATGTAGTTCAAGCGAGTTTAGCTATAGGGTACAATTTGCCTGGGAAATTATTACCCTCTTTCGTGAGAAGTCATTTTTTGCTGGACAATTATTACCCTTCTTAGGACAAATGTGCAGTGTAATTCTATATAGTTTAGCAAGAGTTTACTATTTGCCCGGGATATTATTAGCCTTTTTTCTGTGAAGTCATTTTTTCCTGGTCAATTATTATCCTTCTTCGGAGAAATTTACTGTCAAGTTCAAGCGAGTTTACCTATTATGTACAATTTGCCGGAGATATTATTACACTCTTTCATGAGAAGTTATTTTTTCATGTTCAATTATTACCCTTCTTGGGAGAAATGTGTAGTGTAATTCTATCGAGTTTAGCTATAGGATACTATTGCCCGGTATATTATTATCCTTTTTCCTGTGAAGTCATTTTCTCCTGGTCAATTATTTCCCACATTAGTAGAAATTTAATGTGTAGATCAAGCGCGTTTAGCTATAGGTTACAATTTGCCAGGGATATTAATACCCTCCTCCGTGAAAATGTATTTTTCCTGGTCAATTAATACCGTCTTTTGGCGAATTTTACTGTGTAGTTCAAGCAAGTATAGCTATAGGGTACAATTTGCCCGGGAAATTATTACCATCTTACGTGAGAAGTCACTTTGTCTTGGTCAATTACTACCCTCTTTAGGAGAAATTTACAATGTAGTTCATTTGACTTTTGCTATAGTGTAAAATTTGTCCGGGATATTATTACCCTTTTTCATGAGAAGTCATTTTTTGCTGGTCGATTATTGCCCTTCTTATGAGAAATGTATATTGTAATTCTATAAGGTTTAGCAAGAGGGTACTCATTTCCTGGGATATTATTACACTTTTTTGTGTAGTCATTTTTTCCTGGTCAATTATTACCCTCTTTAGGAGAAATTTATTATGTAGTTCAAGCGAGTTTAGCTATTGTGTACAATTTGCCAGGGAAATTATTACCCTCCTTCGTGAGAAGTAATTTTTTCCTGCTCAATTATTATCCTTTGGAGGACACATTTACTGTGTAGTTCAAGCGAGTTTGGCTATAGGGTACAATTTCTTGCAGACATTATTACCCTTTTTTCTGTGAAGTCATTTTTTCCTTGTCAATTATTACCCTTTTAACGAGAAATTTATGGTGTAGTTCAAGAGAGTTTAGCTATAGGGTACAATTTGCCTGGGAAATTATTATACTCCTTCGTGAGAAGTCATTTTTTCCTGGTCAATTATTACCCTTCTTAGAAGATACGTGTAGTATAATTCTATAGAGTTTAGCAAGAGGGTACAATTTGCCCGGGATGTTATTACCCTTTTAGCTGTGAAGTCATTTTTTCCTATTGTATAATTCGTTGCTATGTAGTTGTTGATAGTTATTTAACAAACATGTACGATTGAAAAGCAGTCTATGTGCATATTCGTTCATAAAGAATCACCGAATAAAACTTTTTAATACGTATCACCGTTTTGTAATTTCAGTATAAAAGGTGAGAATACAAGTAAATGTACTCACAGAAGATATTTTGAGGTGTGAATAATTACTACCATAAAAACTTGACTTAAATTATTAGCCGAACCAGGTTAACGATCACCTTTGGTAAGAACGATTACCTTTGGTAAGAACGTTATACTTTCCAGAGAAGTCATTTATTCCTAGTCAATTTTTACCCATCTTATAAGAGAAATGTATACTGTAATTCTATAGAATTTAGTAGGAGGGTACTATTGCCCGGTATAATATTATCCTTTTTCCTGTGAAGTCATTTTTTCCTGTTCAATTATTTCCCTCATTCGGAGAAATTTACTGTGTAGTTCAAGCGCGTTTAGCTATACGTTCCATTTTTCCCAGGATATTATTACCTTCTCCGTGAAAATGCATTTTAACTGATCAATTATTACCCTCTTTAGACGAACTTTACTGTTTAGTTCAAGCGAGTTTAGCTATATGGTACAATTTGCCCGGGAAATTATTACCATCTTTCGTGAGAAGTCATTTTCTCCTGGTCAATTATTACTCTCTTTAGGAGAAATTTACAATATCGTTCATGCCAGTTTAGCTATAGTGTACAATTTGCCAGGGAAATTATTACCCTCTTGCGTCAGAAGTCATTTTTTCCCGGTCAATTATAACCCTCTTTAGGAAAAGTTTACTGAATAGTTCAAGCGAGTTTAGCTACAGTATATAATTTGCCCGGGATATTATTACGCTCTTTCGTGAGAAGTCAATTTTTCCTGGTCAATTATTACCCTCCTTACGAGAAATTTACTTTGTAGTTCAAGCGAGTTTAGCTATAGGGTACAGTATGCCCGGGATATTATTACCCTCTTTCGTGAGAAGTCCTTTTTTTCTGGTCAATTATTCCCCTTCTTAAAAGAAATGTATAGTGTAATTCTTTAGAGTTTAGCAAGAGGGCCCTATATGCCCGGGATATTATTACCCTTTTTCCTGTGAAGTCATTTTTTCCTGGTCAATTATTACCCTCTTTACGAGATATTTATTGCGTATTTGAAGCGAGTGTAGCTATATCATACAATTTGCCCGGGGAAATTATTACCCTCTTTCGTGAGAAGTCATTTTTTCTGGTCAATAATTACCCTCTTTAGGAGAAAATTAGTGTGTACTTCAGGCGAGCTTAGCTATAGGGTACTATTTGACCGGAAATTATTACCCTCTTTCGTGAGAAGTCATCTTTTCCTGGTCAATTATTACCCTTCTTAGGAGAAATGTATACTGTTATTCTATAGAATTTTGCAGGAGGGTACTATTTGCCCGTGATATTATTACCGTTTTTTCTGTGAAGTCATTTTTTCCTGGTCAATTATTACACCCTTTATGAGAAATTTACTGTGTTGTTCAAGCGAATTTAGCAGTAAGGTACAATTTGACTGAGAAATTATTACGCTCTTTCGCGAGAAGTCATTTTTTCCTTTTCAATTTTTACACTTCTTAATAGAAATATGTAGTGTTATTTTTTAGAGTTTAGCAAGAAGGTAATTTGCCCGGGAAATTACTACCATGTTTCGTGAGAAATCATTTTCTCCTTGTCAATTATTACCCTCTTTAGGAGAAATTTACTGTGTAGTTCAAGCGAGTTTTGCTATAGTGTACAGTTTGCCCGGGATATTATTACACTCTTTCGTGAGAAGTCCTTTTTTCCTGGTCAATTATTACCCTCTTTAGGAGAAATTTACTGTGTATTTCAAGCGAGTGTAGCTATAGCATACAATTTGCCGGGAAAATTATTACCCTCTTTCGTGAGAAGTCATTTTTTCCTGGTCAATAATTACCCTCTTTAAGAGAAAATTAGTGTATAATTCAGGGGAGCTTAGCTATAGGGTACTATTTACCCGGAAATTATTACCCTCTTTCGTAAGAAGTTATCTTCTCCTGGTCAATTATTACACTTCTAAGGAGAAATGTATACTGTTCTATAGAATTTAGCAAGAGGGTACTATTTGCCCGTGATATTATTAGCCTTTTTTCTGTGAAGTCATTTTTTCCTGGTTAATTATTGCACTCTTTAGGAGAAATTTACTGTGTTGTTCAAGCGAGTTTAGCATTAAGGTACTATTTGCCTGAGAAATTATTACCCTCTTTTGTAAGAAGTCATTTTTTCCTGGTCAATTATTACTCTCCTTAGGAGAAATGTATACTGTAACTCAATAGAGTTCAGCAAGAGGGCACTATTTGCCCGAGATATTATTACCCTTTTTTCTGTGAAGTCATTTTTTCCAGGTCAATTATTACCCTCTATAGGAGAAATTTACTGTGTACTTCAGGCGAGGTTAGCTATTGGGTACAATTTGCCCGGAAAATTATTACCCTGTTTCCAAAAAATGTATACTGTAATTCTATAGAGTTTAGCAAGAGGGTACTATTTGCCCGGGATATTATTACCCTTTTTCCTGTGAAGTCATTTTTTCGTGGTCAATTATTATCCTTCTTAGGAGAAATTTACTGTCAAGTTGAAGCGAATTTACCGCTTATGTACAATTTGCCCGAGTTATTATTACACTCTTTCATGAGAAGTTATTTCTTCATGGTCAGTTATTACCCTTCTTAGGAGAAATGTGTAGTGTAATTCTATTGAGTTTAGCTATAGGGTACTATTGCCCGGTATATTATTATCCTTTTTCCTGTGAAGTTATTTTTTCCCGGTGAAATATTTCCCTCATTAGGAGAAATTTACTGTGTAGTTGAAGCGCGTTTAGCTATAGAGTACAATTTGCCGGGATATTATTACCCTTCTCCGTGAAAATGCATTTTAACTGGTCAATTATTACCCTCTTTAGGCGAATTTTACTCTGTAGTGCAAGCGAGTATAGCTATAGGATATAATTTGCCCATGAAATTATTACCATCTTTCGTGAGAAGTCATTTTCTCCTGGTCAATAATTACTCTCTTTAGAAGGAATTTACAATGTAGTTCATGTGAGTTTCGCTATGGGGTACAATTTGTACCGCAAATTATTACACTTTTTCGTGAGAGGTCATTATTTCCTGGTAAATTATTACCCTCTTTTTTAAAAAAAATTACTGTGTAGATCAAGCGAGTTTAGCTATAGGGTAAAATTTGCCCGGGAAATTATTACCTTCTTTCGGGAGAAGTCATTTTTTCATGGTCATTTATTACCCTTCTTAGGAGAAATGTTTAATGTAATTCTATAGAGTTTAGCTACAAAGTACTATTTGCCCGTGATATTATTACCCTTTTTCCTTTGAAGTCATTTTGTCCCGGTCAATTAATTCCCTCTTTTGGAGAAATTTACTGTCTAGTTCTAGCGAATTTAGCTATAGGGTACAATTTGCCCGGGATATTATTACCCTCCTCCGTGATAATTCATTTTTCCAGGTCAATTATTAACCTCTTTAGGAGAAATTTACTATGTAGTTCAAGCGAGTTTAGCTATAGGGTACAATTTGCCCGGGAAATTATTACCCTCTTTCGTGAGAAGTCATTTTTTCCTGGTCAATTATTACTCTTCTTAGGAGAAATGTATACTGTAATTCTATAGAGTTTAACAAGATTGCACTATTTGGCCGTTATCCTATTACACTTTCTCTTGTGAAGTCATTTTTTCAAGGTCAATTATTACCCTCTTTAAGAGAAATTTACTGGGTACTTCAGGCGAGCTTAGCTATAGAGTACAATTTGCCCGGGAAATTATTAACCTCTTTCCAGAGAAAGCATTTATTCCTGGTCAATTTTTACCCATCTTAAGAGAAATGTATACTGTAATTCTATAGACTTTAGCAAGAGGGTACTATTTGCCCGGGATATTATTACCCTTTTTTCTGTGAAGTCATTTTTTCCTGGTCAATTATTACCCTTTTTAAGAGAAATTTACTGTGGAGTTCAAGCGAGTTTAGCTATAGGGTACAATTTGCCTGGGAAATTATTACCCTCCTTCGTTAGAAGTCATTTTTCCTGGTCAATTCTTACCCTTCTTAAGACAAATGTGCAGTGTAATTCTATAGAGTTTAACAAGAGCCTACTATTTGCCCGGGATATTATTACCCTCTTTCCTGTGAAGTCATTTTTTCCTAGTCAAATATTCCACTCTTTAGGACAAATTTTCTGTGTTGTTCAAGCGAGTTTAGCATTAAGGTAATATTTGCCTGAGAAATTATTACCCTCTTTTGTAAGAAGTCATTTTTTCATGGACAATTATTACTCTTCTTAGGAGAAATGTATACTGTAACTCAATAGAGTTCAGCAACATGGCACTATTTGCCCGAGATATTATTACCCTTTTTCCTGTGAAGTCATTTTTTCCAGGTCAATTATTACCCTCTTTAGGAGAAATTTACTGTGTACTTCAGGCGAGCTTAGCTATTGGGTACAATTTGCCCGGGAAATTATTACCCTCTTTCCAGAAAATGTATAGTGTAATTCTATAGAGTTTAGCATGAGGGTGCTATTTGCCCGGGATATTATTACCCTTTTTCCTGTGAAGTCATTTTTCCAGGTCAATTATTACCCTCTTTAAGATAAATTTTCTGCGTATTTGAAGCGAGTGTAGCTATAGCATACAATTTGCCGGGGAAATTATTACCCTCTTTCGTGAGAAGTCATTTTTTCCTGTTCAATAATTACCCTATTTAGGAGAAAATTAGTGTATACTTCAGGCGAACTTAGCTATAGGGTACTATTTGCCCGAAAATTATTACCCTCTTTCGTAAAAAGTCATCTTCTCCTTGTCAATTATTACCCTTCTAAGGAAAAATGTATACTGTTATTCTATAGAATTTAGCAAGAGGGTACTATTTGCCCGGGATATTATTACCCTTTTTCCTGTGAAGTCATTTTTTCGTGGTCAATTTTTCCCTTCTTAGGAGAAATTTACTGTCAAGTTCAAGGGAGTTTACCGGTTATGTACAATTTGCCCGAGATATTATTACACTCTTTCATGAGAAGTTATTTCTTCATGGTCAATTATTACCCTTCTTAGGAGAAATGTGTAGTGTAATTCTATTGAGTTTAGCTATAGGGTACTATTGCCCAGTATATTATTATCCTTTTTCCTGTGAAGTCATTTTTTCCCGGTGAATTATTTCCCTCATTAGGAGAAATTTACTGTGTAGTTAAAGCGCGTTTAGCTATAGAGTACAATTTGCCCGGGATATTATTACCCTTCTCCGTGAAAATGCATTTTAACTGGTCAATTAGTACCCTCTTTAGGCGAATTTTACTCTGTAGTTCATGCAAGTTTCGCTAAAGGGTTAA
Source organism: Thermobia domestica (assembly GCF_964235325.1). Taxonomy (NCBI): domain Eukaryota; kingdom Metazoa; phylum Arthropoda; class Insecta; order Zygentoma; family Lepismatidae; genus Thermobia; species Thermobia domestica. The sequence continues at coordinate 253,261,247 of NC_137462.1, read as the reverse complement.
TTTGGCAGAGAAATTATTACCCTCTTTCGTTAGAAGTCATTTTTTTCTTTTCAATTATTACCCTCTGTAGAAAAAAATTACTGTGTAGTTCAAGGGACTTTAACTGGAGAGTACAATTTGCCCGGGATGTTTTTACCATCTTTCGCGAGAAGTCATTTTTTTCTGGTCAATGATTACTCTCTTTAGGAGAAATAACTGTGTATGTCAAGCGAGTGTAGCTATAGGGTACAGATTGCCCAGGATATTATTACCCTCTTTTGTGAGAAGTCCTTCTTTTTGTCAATTATTACCCTTCTTAGGAGTAACGTATAGTGTAATTCTTTAGAGTTTAGCAAGAGTGCACTTTTTGCCCGGGATATCATTACCCTTTTTCCTGTGAAGTCATTTTTTCCTGGTCAATTATTACCCTCTTTACGAGAAATTTACTGCGTATTTGAAGCGAGTGTAGCTATATCATACAATTTGCCTGTGAAATTATTACCCTCTTTCCAGAGAAGTAATTTATTTCTGGTCAATTTTTACCCATCTTAAGAGAAATGTATACTGTAATTCTATAGACTTTAGCAATTTGCACGGGATATTATTACCCTTTTTAATGTGAAGCCATTTTTTCCTGGTCAATTATTATCCTTCTTAAGAGAAATTTACTGTCAAGTTCAAGCGAGTTCACCTGTTATGTACAATTTGACCGAGATATTATTACGCTCTTTCATGAGAAGTTATTTCTTCATGCTCAATTATTACCCGTCTTACGAGAAATGTGTAGTGTAATTCTACAGAGTTTAGCAAGAGGTTACTATTGCCCGGTATATTTTTATCCTTTTTCCTGTGAAGTAATTTTTTCCTGGTGAATTATTTCCCTAATTAGGAGAATTTTAATGTGTAGTTCAAGCGCGTTGAGCAGTAGGTTACAATTTGCCCGGGATATTTTTACCCTTCTCCGTGAAAATGCATTTTAACTGGTCAATTAGTACCCTCTTTAGGCGAATTTTACTGTGTAGTTCAAGCGAGTATAGCTATAGGTTACAATTTGCCCAGAAAATTATTACCATGTTTCGTGAGAAATCATTTTCTCCTGGTCAATTATTACTCTCTTTAGGAGAAATTGACAATGTAGTTCATGCGAGTTTCGCTATAGAGTACAATTTGCCAGGGAAATTATTACCCTATTTCATAAGAAGTCATTTTCTTCTGGTCAATTATTACCCTATTTAGAAAAAAAATACTGTGTATTTCAAGCGAGTTTAGCTAGAGGGTACAATTTGCACGGGATATTTTTACCCTCTTTCGTGATATGTCTTTTTTTCTGGTCAATTATTATCCACTTTAGTAGAAATTTATTGTGTCGTTCAAGCGAGTTAAGCTATAGGGTACAGATTGCCCAGGATATTATTACCCTCTTTTGTGGGAAGTCCTTTTCCGCTAGTCAATTATTACCCTTCTTAGGAGAAATATATAGTGTAATTCTTTAGAGTTTAGCAAGAGTTTACTATTTGCCCGGGATATTATTACTCTTTTTTCTGTGAAGTCATTTTTTCCTGGTCAATTATTATCCTTCTTAGGAGAAATTTACTGTCAAGTTCAAGCGAGTTTACCTATTATGTACAATTTCCCGGAGATATTATTACACTCTTTCATGACAAGTTATTTTTTCATGGTCAATTATTACCCTTCTTAGGAGAAATGTGTAGTGTAAATCTATCGAGTTTAGCTATAGGATACTATTGCCCGGTATATTATTATCCTTTTTCCTGTGAAGTCATTTTCTCCTGGTCAATTATTTCCCACATTAGTAGAAATTTAATGTGTAGATCAAGCGCGTTTAGCTATAGGTTACAATTTGCCAGGGATATTATTACCCTCCTCCGTGAAAATGTATTTTTCCTGGTCAATTATTACCGTCTTTTGGCGAATTTTAGTGTGTAGTTCAAGCAAGTATAGCTATAGGGTACAATTTGCCCGGGAAATTATTACCATCTTTCGTGAGAAGTCACATTCTCTTGGTCAATTACTAGCCTCTTTAGGAGAAATTTACAATGTAGTTCATTTGACTTTCGCTATAGTGTAAAATTTGTCCGGGATATTATTACCCTTTTTCATGAGAAGTCATTTTTTGCTGGTCGATTATTGCCCTTCTTATGAGAAATGTATATTGTAATTCTATAAGGTTTAGCAAGAGGGATATTATTACACTTTTTTGTGTAGTCATTTTTTCCTGGTCAATTATTACCCTCTTTAAGAGAAATTTACTGTGTAGTTCAAGCGAATTTGGTTATAGGCTACAATTTGCCCGGGATATTATTACCCTCTTTCGTGGGAAGTCGTTTTTTTTCCTGGTCAATTATTACCCTCTTTAGGAGAAATTTATTATGTAGTTCAAGCGAGTTTAGCTATTGTGTACAATTTGCCAGGGAAATTATTACCCTCCTTCGTGAGAAGTCATTTTTTCCTGCTCAATTATTATCCTTTGGAGGACACATTTACTGTGTAGTTCAAGCGAGTTTGGCTATAGGGTACAATTTCTTCCAGATATTATTACCCTTTTTTCTGTGAAGTCATTTTTTCCTTGTGAATTATTACCCTTTTAACGAGAAATATACTGTGTAGTTCAAGAGAGTTTAGCTATAGAGTACAATTTGCCTGGGAAATTATTATACTCCTTCGTGAGAAGTCATTTTTTCCTGGTCAATTATTACCCTTCTTAGAAGATACGTGTAGTATAATTCTATAGAGTTTAGCAAGAGGGTACAATTTGCCCTGGATATTATTACTCTTTTAGCTGTGAAGTCATTTTTTCCTATTGTATAATTCGTTGCTATGTAGTTGTTGATAGTTATCTAACAAACATGTACGATTGAAAAGCAGTCTATGTGCATATTCGTTCATAAAGAATCAACGAATAAAACTTTTTAATACGTATCACCGTTTTGTAATTTCAGTATAAAAGGTGAGAATACAAGTAAATGTACTCACAGAAGATATTTTGAGGTGTGAATAATTACTACCATAAAAACTTGACTTAAATTATTAGCCGAACCAGGTTAACGATTACCTTTGGTAAGAACGTTATACTTTCCAGAGAAGTCATTTATTCCTAGTAAATTTTTACCCATCTTATAAGAGAAATGTATACTGTAATTCTATAGAGTTTAGTAGGAGGGTACTATTGCCCGGTATAATATTATCCTTTTTCCTGTGAAGTCATTTTTTCCTGTTCAATTATTTCCCTCATTCGGAGAAATTTACTGTGTAGTTCAAGCGCGTTTAGCTATACGGTACAATTTGCCCAGGATATTATTACCTTCTCCGTGAAAATACATTTTAACTGATCAATTATTACCCTCTTTAGACGAACTTTACTGTTTAGTTCAAGCGAGTTTAGCTATATGGTACAATTTGCCCGGGAAATTATTACCATCTTTCGTGAGAAGTCAATTTCTCCTGGTCAATTATTACTCTCTTTAGGAGAAATTTACAATATCGTTCATGCCAGTTTAGCTATAGTGTACAATTTGCCAGGGAAATTATTACCCTCTTGCGTCAGAAGTCATTTTTTCCCTGTCAATTATAACCCTCTTTAGGAAAAGTTTACTGAATAGTTCAAGCGAGTTTAGCTACAGGGTATAATTTGCCCGGGATATTATTACGCTCTTTCGTGAGAAGTCAATTTTTCCTGGTCAATTATTACCCTCTTTACGAGAAATTTACTTTGTAGTTCAAGCGAGTTTAGCTATAGGGTACAGTATGCCCGGGATATTATTACCCTCTTTCGTGAGAAGTCCTTTTTTTCTGGTCAATTATTACCCTTCTTAAAAGAAATGTATAGTGTAATTCTTTAGAGTTTAGCAAGAGGGCACTATATGCCCGGGATATTATTACCCTTTTTCCTGTGAAGTCATTTTTTCCTGGTCAATTATTACCCTCTTTACGAGAAATTTATTGCGTATTTGAAGCGAGTGTAGCTATATCATACAATTTGCCCGGGGAAGTTATTACCCTCTTTCGTGAGAAGTCATTTTTTTCTGGTCAATAATTACCCTCTTTAGGAGAAAATTAGTGTGTACTTCAGGCGAGCTTAGCTATAGGGTACTATTTGCCCGGAGATTATTACCCTCTTTTGTGAGAAGTCATCTTTTCCTGGTCAATTATTACGCTTCTTAGGAGAAATGTATACTGTTATTCTATAGAATTTTGCAGGAGGGTACTATTTGCCCGGGATATTATTACCCTTTTTTCTGTGAAGTCATTTTTTCCTGGTCAACTATTACACTCTTTAGGAGAAATTTACTGTGTTGTTCAAGCGAATTTAGCAGTAAGGTACAATTTGACTGAGAAATTATTACCCTCTTTCGTGAGAAGTCATTTTTTCCTTTTCAATTTTTACACTTCTTAATAGAAATGTATAGTGTAATTTTTTAGAGTTTAGCAAGAAGGTAATTTGCCCGGGAAATTACTATCATGTTTCGTGAGAAATCATTTTCTCCTTGTCAATTATTACCCTCTTTAGGAGAAATTTACTGTGTAGTTCAAGCGAGTTTTGCTATAGTGTACAGTTTGCCCGGGATATTATTACACTCTTTCGTGAGAAGTCCTTTTTTCCTGGTCAATTATTACCCTCTTTAGGAGATATTTACTGTGTATTTCAAGCGAGTGTAGCTATAGCATACAATTTGCCGGGAAAATTATTACCCTCTTTCGTAAGAAGTCATTTTTTCCTGGTCAATAATTACCCTCTTTAGGAGAATATTAGTGTATAATTCAGGCGAGCTTAGCTATAGGGTACTATTTACCCGGAAATTATTACCCTCTTTCGTAAGAAGTTATCTTCTCCTGGTCAATTATTACACTTCTAAGGAGAAATGTATACTGTTCTATAGAATTTAGCAAGAGGGTACTATTTGCCCGGGATATTATTAGCCTTTTTTCTGTGAAGTCATTTTTTCCTTGTCAATTATTGCACTCTTTAGGAGAAATTTACTGTGTTGTTCAAGCGAGTTTAGCATTAAGGTACAATTTGCCTGAGAAATTATTACCCTCTTTTGTAAGAAGTCATTTTTTCCTGGTCAATTATTACTCTTCTTAGTAGAAATGTATACTGTAACTCAATAGAGTTGAGCAAGAGGGCACTATTTGCCCGAGATATTATTACCCTTTTTCCTGTGAAGTCATTTTTTCCAGGTCAATTATTACCCTCTTTAGGAGAAATTTACTGTGTACTTCAGGCGAGGTTAGCTATTGGGTACAATTTGCAAGGGAAATTATTACACTTTTTCCTGAGAGGTCATTCTTTCCTGGTAAATTATTACCCTCTTTAGGAAAAATTTACTTGTAGATCAAGCGAGTTTAGCTATAGGGAAAAATTTGCCCGGGAAATTATTACCTTCTTTCGGGAGAAGTCATTTTTTCATGGTCATTTATTACCCTTCTTAGGAGAAATGTTTAATGTAATTCTATAAAGTTTAGCTATAAAGTACTATTTGCCCGTGATATCATTACCCTTTTTCCTTTGAAGTCATTTTGTCCTGGTCAATTAATTCCCTCTTTGGGAGAAATTTACTGTATAGTTCTAGCGAATTTAGCTATAGGGTACAATTTGCCCGGGATATTATTACCCTCCTCCGTGATAATTCATTTTTCCTGGTCAATTATTAACCTCTTTAGGAGAAATTTACTATGTAGTTCAAGCGAGTTTAGCTATAGGGTACAATTTGCCCGGGAAATTATTACCCTCTTTCGTGAGAAGTCATTTTTTCCTGGTCATATATTGCTCTTCTTAGGAGAAATGTATACTGTAATTCTATAGAGTTTAACAAGATTGCACTATTTGGCCGGAATACTATTACACTTTTTCTTGTGAAGTCATTTTTTCAAGGTCAATTATTACCCTCTTTAGGAGAAATTTACTGGGTACTTCAGGCGAGCTTAGCTATAGAGTACAATTTGCCCGGGAAATTATTAACCTCAATCCAGAGAAAGCATTTATTCCTGGTCAATTTTTACCCATCTTAAGAGAAATGTATACTGTAATTCTATAGACTTTAGCAAGAGGGTACTATTTGCCCGGGTTATTATTACCCTTTTTTCTGTGAAGTCATTTTTTCCTGGTCAATTATTACCCTTTTTGCGAGAAATTTACTGTGTTGTTCAAGCGAGTTTAGCATTAAGGTACTATTTGCCTGAGAAATTATTACTTTCTTTTGTAAGAAGTCATTTTTTCATGGACAATTATTACTCTTATTAGGAGAAATGTATACTGTAACTCAATAGAGTTCAGCAACATGGCACTATTTGCCCGAGATATTATTACCCTTTTTCCTGTGAAGTCATTTTTTCCAGGCCAATTATTACCCTCTTTAGGAGAAATTTACTGTGTACTTCAGGCGAGCTTAGCTATTGGGTACAATTTGCCTGGGAAATTATTACCCTCCTTCGTTAGAAGTCATTTTTCCTGGTCAATTCTTACCCTTCTTAAGACAAATGTGCAGTGTAATTCTATAGAGTTTAGCAAGAGCCTACTATTTGCAAGGGATATTATTACCCTCTTTCCTGTGAAGTCATTTTTTCCTAGTCAAATATTCCACTCTTTAGGAGAAATTTACTGTGTTGTTCAAGCGAGTTTAGCATTAAGGTACTATTTGCCTGAGAAATTATTACCCTCTTTTGTAAGAAGTCATTTTTTCATGGACAATTATTACTCTTCTTAGGAGAAATGTATACTGTAACTCAATAGAGTTCAGCAACATGGCACTATTTGCCCGAGATATTATTACCCTTTTTCCTGTGAAGTCATTTTTTCCAGGTCAATTATTACCCTCTTTAGGAGAAATTTACTGTGTACTTCAGGCGAGCTTACCTATTGGGTACAATTTGCCCGGGAAATTATTACCCTCTTTCCAGAAAATGTATACTGTAATACTATAGAGTTTAGCAAGAGGGTACTATTTGCCCGGGATATTATTACCCTTTTTCCTGTGAAGTCATTTTTTCGTGGTCAATTATTATCCTTCTTAGGAGAAATTTACTGTCAAGTTGAAGCGAATTTACCGGTTATGTACAATTTGCCCGAGATATTATTACACTCTTTCATGAGAAGTTATTTCTTCATGGTCAGTTATTACCCTTCTTAGGAGAAATGTGTAGTGTAATTCTATTGAGTTTAGCTATAGGGTACTATTGCCCGGTATATTATTATCTTTCTTCATGTGAAGTTATTTTTTCCCGGTGAAATATTTCTTTCATTAGGAGAAATTTACTGTGTAGTTGAAGCGCGTTTAGCTATAGAGTACAATTTGCCCGGGATATTATTACCCTTCTCCGTGAAAATGCATTTTAACTGGTCAATTATTACCCTCTTTAGGCGAATTTTACTCTGTAGTTCAAGCGAGTATAGGTATAGGGTACAATTTGCCCATGAAATTATTACCATCTTTCGTGAGAAGTCATTTTCTCCTGGTCAATAATTACTCTCTTTAGAGGAAATTTACAATGTAGTTCATGTGAGTTTCGCTATAGGGTACAATTTGTCCCGGAAATTATTACACTTTTTCGTGAGAGGTCATTCTTTCCTGGTAAATTATTACCCTCTTTAGGAAAAATTTACTGTGTAGATCAAGCGAGTTTAGGTATATGGTAAAATTTGCCCAGGAAATTATTACCTTCTTTCGGGAGAAGTCATTTTTTCATGGTCATTTATTACCCTTCTTAGGAGAAATGTTTAATGTAATTCTATATAGTTTTTAGCTATAAAGTACTATTTGCCCGTGATATTATTACCCTATTTCCTTTGAATCATTTTGTCCTGGTCAATTAATTCCCTCTTTTGGAGAAATGTACTGTATAGTTCTAGCGAATTTAGCTATAGGGTACAATTTGCCCGGGATATTATTACCCTCTTCCGTGATAATTCATTTTTCCTGGTCAATTATTAACCTCTTTAGGAGAAATTTACTATGTAGTTCAAGCGAGTTTAGCTATAGGGTACAATTTGCCCGGGAAATTATTACCCTCTTTCGTGAGAAGTCATTTTTTCTTGGTCAATTATTACTCTTCTTAGGAGAAATGTATACTGTAATTCTATAGAGTTTAACAAGATTGCACCATTTGGCCGGAATACTATTACCCTTTTTCTTGTGAAGTCATTTTTTCAAGGTCAATTATTACCCTCTTTAGGAGAAATTTACTGGGTACTTCAGGCGAGCTTAGCTATAGAGTACAATTTGCCCGGGAAATTATTAACCTCTTTCCAGGGAAAGCATTTTTTCCTGGTCAATTCTTCTTTCTTAAGACAAATGTGCAGTGTAATTCTATAGAGTTTAGCAAGAGCCTACTACTTGCCCGGGATATTATTACCCTCTTTCCTGTGAAGTCATTTTTTCCTAGTCAATTATTACCCTTCTTGGGAGAAATTTACTGTCAAGTTCAAGCGAGTTTACCTGTTATGTACAATTTGCTCGAGATATTATTACACTCTTTCATGAGAAGTTATTTTTTCATGGTCAATTATTACCCTAACTAACTAACTAACTAACTCTATGGCCTATGGACCCCGGAGGTTCAGTTACGCGTTCACAAGAGCTCTCCACTGACTTCTATCCTTAGCTAATTGGATCCAGTTTCTACTTTGTATTCCTAGCTCTGCGAGATCCATCTTAATATTATCCTCCCATCTGCGCCTAGGTCTTCCTAATGGTCGTTTTCCTATGGGTCTACCAGTTAAGACTTTGAAAGCGTTTCTACTTTCTTCCATTCTAGCTACCTGACCTGCCCACCTAAGCCTCCTAGACTTGACGACCCTAACAATGTTGGGTAAACCGTATAAACTATGTAGTTCCTCGTTATGAAGCTTCCGCCATTCCCCATTCTCGTTCCTCTTGGGTCCGAATATTCTTCTCAGGATCCTGTTCTCAAATACTTTCAGTCTATGTTCTTCCCTCAGAGTAAGCGACCATGTTTCGCAACCATACGGAAGAACAGGCATGATTATCGTTTTATATATTTTAAGCTTCAAATTCCTCGACAGAATTCGCGACGACAAGAGATTTTGAACCGAATAGTAACACGAATTCCGTGCTTTTAGTCGACATTTAATTTCTTCGTGAATATGATTTTCGTCTGTTAATTTGATCCTAAATACTTGAAAGTATCCACTTTATCAAAAGTATTATTTAATATTTTAACACCGACACAATTTGCCGTATTACGGTCCCGACGCACTTCCATGTATTTAGTTTTCTTTGCATTTACTTCTAAACCCATGTTCCTGCAAGCGTTTAATAAAATCTCTGCATTTGTTTCTACTGTTATCCTATCATCCCCTATTAAATTTACATCATCAGCATATGCCATAGCCTGGTGAATGCCGTTCAACTCTAGGACCTGGTTGCTATCTTTGATTTTCCTTATGGCGTATTCCAGCACAAAGTTAAATAATAATGGCGACAACGCATCTCCTTGTTTCAGGCCATTTTCGACGTGGAAGCTCGTGGACAAAAATTTTCCTACCCGGACTTTACTTTGGGATTCACTTAAACATATCTTAATTAATCTAATTAGCTTTCTCGGTATTCCAAGCTCTGTAAGAACATTGTATAATGTTTCTCTCCTAACCGAGTCGTAAGCCTTTCTAAAATCAATAAATAGTTGATGTACCGGGGTATTGTATTCCCACTTCTTTTCGAGTATTTGGCGAATGGTAAATATTTGGTCGATTGTTGATCGATTTCGTCTAAATCCGCACTGATAATCTCCAATAATTTCATCTGCGTATGGGGTCAATCTTGCTAACAGAATATTTGAAAGGATTTTATAGGATGTTGACAGAAGAGAAATGCCTCGATAATTATTACAGTCAGTTTTGTCGCCTTTCTTGCGAATTGGAACAATGATTGACTCTTTCCACTCTTGTGGCAATTCTTCCTTGTTCCAGATAAGGAGAATGAGTTTGTGTATCTTGTTCCACAGTTTTTCGCCTCCAGCTAAAATTAACTCAGCCGGAATTTCATCTACACCCGGAGATTTGTGTTTCTTTAATTTCTTTATAGCGGCTTCCACTTCTATTCGATTGGGTTCTGGAATATACGGTTCTGCGGTGGGTATCTCCTTTTCTCCACGCACATTAGTTTTTGGCTGCGTGTTCAGCAAATCGTCAAAGAAATCTTTCCATCTATTTAAGAGGCTATCCGTATCAGTGAGAACTGTCCCGTCAGATTTTTTTAATATATAAGCACGAGGTTGATAGCCTTTCTTAAATTCGCTGATCCCCTTACACATGTCCCGAATATTTTTATTTTAACTATTATCTTCAAGTTCCTTAATTTTAGCTTTCAAAAAATCCCGTTTCTTTGTTCTAAAAGTTTTGGAAGTTTCCCGCCTAATATCTGCGAAATTTTTTGTAGTTATTTCATTCGGATTTTGTAGCCACCGTAATTTTGCCTGTTTTCTCCTCTCTGCTAGTTTAATGCATTCTTGGTCGAACCATGGTTTGTTCCTACGTATTTCCGCGTGTCCCAATTTTTATATTGCTTAACTTTTAATGCTATCTCTAATTTCAATCCAAGTATCCTCAACACTAGTCCTCAACCATTATTACCCTTCTTTGGAGAAATGTGCAGTGTAATTCTATAGAGTTTAGCTATAGGATACTATTGCCCGGTTTATTGTTACCCTTTTTCCTGTGAAGTCATTTCTTCCTGGTCAATTATTTCCCTCATTAGGAGAAATTGACTGTGTAGTTAAAGCGAGTATAGCTATAGGGTGCAATTTGCCCGGGAAATTATTACCATCTTTCGTGAGAAGTCATTTTCTCCTGGTCAATTATTACCCTCTTTAGGAGAAATTTACAATGTAGTTCATGTATTTTCGCTATAGGGTACAATTTGTACGGGAAATTATTACACTCTTTCGTGAGAAGTCATTCTTTCCTGGTCAATTATTACCCTCTTTAAGAAAAAATTACTGTGTAGTTCAAGAGAGTTTAGCTGGAGGGTACAATTTGCCCGGGATATTATTACGCTCTTTCGTGACAAGTCATTTTTTCCTGGTCAATTATTACCCTCTTTAGGAGAAATTTACTGTGTAGTTCAAGCGAGTTTAGCTATCGGGTACAGTTTGCTCGGGAAATTATTACCCTCTTTCGAGAGGTCATTTTTTTACGGTCAATTATTACCTTTCTTAGGAGGAATGTATACTGTAATTCTATAGAATTTAGCAAGAGGGTACTCTTTTCCTGGGATATTATTACCCTCCTCCGTGACAATTCGTTTTTCCTGGTTAATTATTTAGCTCCTTAGGAGAAATTTACTATGTAGTTCAAACGAGTTTAGCTATAGGGTACAATTTGCCTGGGAAATTATTACCCTCTTCCCAGAGAAGTCATTTATTCCTGGTTAGTTTTTACCCATCTTAGGAGAAATGTATACTGTAATTCTATAGAGTTTGCAAGAGGGTACTATTTGCCCGGGATATTATTACTCTCTTTTCTATGAAGTCATTTTTTCTAGTCATTTATTAGACTCTTTAGGAGAAATTTACTGTGTAGTTCAAGCGAGATTATCTATTTTATAAGGTACAATTTGCCGGGGAAATTATTACCCTCTTTCGTTGGAAGTCACTTTTTCCTTCTTAATTATTACCCTTTTAGGAGAAATTTACTATTTAGTTCAAGCGAGTTTAGCTATAAGGTACAATTTGCCTGGAAAATTATTGCCCTCTTTCGTGAGAAGTCATTTTTTCCTGGTCAATTATTATTCTCCTTAGGAGAAATGTATACTGTAATTCTATAGAGTTTAGCAAGAGGGCACTATTTGGCCAGAATACTATTACCATTTTTCTTATGATGTCATTTTTTCCAGGTCAATTATTACCCTCTTTAGGAGAAATTTGCTGTGTACATCAGGCGAGCTTAGTTATAGGGTACAATTTGCCCGGGAAATTATTAACCTCTTTCCAGAGAAGGCATTTATTCCTGGTCAATTTTTACCTAACTTAAGAGAAATGTATACCGTTATCTCTAGACTTTAGCAGGGGTTCTATTTGCCCGTGATATTATTAATCTTTTTTCTGTGAAGTCATTTTTTCCTCGTCAATTATTAACCTTTTTACGAGAAATTTACTGTGTAGTTCAAGCGAGTTTAGCTATAGGGTACAATTTTCCTGGGAAATTATTACCCTCCTTCGTGAGAAGTGATTTTTTCTTGTTTAATTATTACCCTTCTTAGGACAAATGTGCAGTGTAATTCTATAGAGTTTAGCAAGAGCATACTATTTGCTCGGGATATTATTACCCTTATTCCTGTGAAGTCATTTTTTCCTGGTCAATTATTACCCTTCTTAAAAGAAATATACTGTCAAGTTCAAGCGAGTTTACCTGTTATGTACAATTTGCCCGAATTATTTTTACACCCTTTCATGAGAAATTATTTCTTCATGGTCAATTATTACTATTCTTAGGAGAAATGTGTAGTATAATTCTATAGAGTTTAGCTATAGGGTACAATTGCCAGGTATATTATTATCGTTTTTCCTGTGAACTCATTTTTTCCTGGTGAATTATTTCCCTCATTAGGAGAAATTTACTGTGTAGTTCAAGCGCGTAGAGCTATAGGGTACAATTTGCCCGCGATATAGTTACCCTTCTTCGTGAAGATGCATTTTAACTGGTGAATTATTATCATCTTTAGGCGAATTTTACTGTGTAGTTCAAGCGAGTAAAGCTATAGGTTACAATTTGCCCGGGAAATTATTACCATGTTTCGAGAGAAGTCTTTTTCTCCTGGTAAATTATTACTCCCTTTAGGAGAAATTTACAATTTAGTTCATGCGAGTTTCGCCATAGGGTACAACTTGCCTAGGAAATTATTACCCTCTTTCGTGAGAAGTCATTTTTTTCTGGTCAATTTTTACCCTCTTTAGAAAAAGATTACTCTCTTTAGGAGAAATTGACAATGTAGTTCATGCGAGTTTCGCTGTAGGGTACAATTTGCCAGGGAAATTATTACCATCTTTCGTGAGAAATCATTTTCTCCTGGTCAATTATTGCTCTCTTTAGGAGAAATTTAAAATGTAGTTCATGCGAGTTTCGCTATCGTGTACAATTTGCCAGGGAAATTATTACCCTCTTTCGTGAGAAGTCATTTGTTCCTGGTCAATTATTACCCACTTTAGGAGAATTTTACTGTGGTGTTCAAGCGAGTTTAGCTAGAGGGTACAATTTGCCGTCGAAATTATTACCCTCTTTCGTGAGAAGTCATTTTTTCCTGGTCAATAATTACCCCCTTTAGGAGAAAATTAGTGTATACTTCAGGCGAGCTTAGCTATAGTGTACTATTTACCCGGAAATTATTACCCTCTTTCGTAAAAAGTCATCTTCTGGTCAATTATTACACTTCTAAGGAGATATGTACACTGTTATTCTATAGAATTTAGCAAGAGGGTACTATTTGCCCGGGATATTATTACCCTTTTTTCTGTGGTCATTTTTTCCTGGTCAATTATTGAACTCTTTAGGAGAAATTTACTGTGTTGTTCAAACGAGTTTAGCATTAGTGTACAATTTGCCTGAGAAATTATTACCCTCTGTTGTGAGAAGTGATTTTTTCCTTGTTAATTATTACTCCTCTTAGGAGAAATATATTCTGTAACTCAAAAGAGTTCAGCAAGAGGGCACTATTTACCCATGATATTATTACCCTTTTTCCTGTGAAGTCATTTTTCCAGGTCAATTATTACCCTCTTTAAGAGACATTTACTGCGTATTTGAAGCGAGTGTAGCTATAGCATACAATTGCCGGGGAAATTATTACCCTCTTTCGTGAGAAGTCATTTTTTCCTGGTCAATAATTACCCTATTTAGGAGAAAATTAGTGTATACTTCAGGCCAACTTAGCTATAGTGTACTATTTGCCCGAAAATTATTACCCTCTTTCGTAAAAAGTCATCTTCTCCTTGTCAATTCTTACCCTTCTAAGTAAAAATCTATACTGTTATTCTATAGAATTTAGCAAGAGGGTACTATTTGCCCGGGATATTATTACCCTTTTTCCTGTGAAGTCATTTTTTCGTGGTCAATTTTTTCCCTTCTTAGGAGAAATTTACTGTCAAGTTCAAGTGAGTTTACCGGTTATGTACAATTTGCCCGAGATATTATTACACTCTTTCATGAGAAGTTATTTCTTCATGGTCAATTATTACCCTTCTTAGGAGAAATGTGTAGTGTAATTCTATTGAGTTTAGCTATAGGGTACTATTGCCCAGTATATTATTATCCTTTTTCCTGTGAAGTCATTTTTTCCCCGGTGAATTATTTCCCTCATTAGGAGAAATTTACTGTGTAGTTAAAGCGCGTTTAGGTATAGAGTACAATTTGCCAGGGATATTATTACCCTTCTCCGTGAAAATGCATTTTAACTGGTCAATTAGTACCCTCTTTAGGCGAATGTTACTCTGTAGTTATGCAAGTTTCGCTAAATTGTTAATTTGGCAGGGAAATTATTACCCTCTTTCGTGAGAAGTCATTTTTTTCTGATCAATTATTACCCTCTGTAGAAAAAATTTACTGTGTAGTTCAAGGGACTTTAACTGGAGGGTACAATTTGCCCGGGATGTTTTTACCAACTTTCGTGAGAAGTCATTTTTTTCTGGTCAATGATTACTCTCTTTAAGAGAAATAACTGTGTAGTTCAAACGAGTGTAGCTATAGGGTACAGATTGCCCAGGATATTATTACCCTCTTTTGTGAGAAGTCCTTTTTTGTCAATTATTACCCTTCTTAGGAGTAATGTATAGTGTAATTCTTTAGAGTTTAGCAAGAGGGCACTTTTTGCCCGGGATATCATTACCCTTTTTCCTGTGAAGCCATTTTTTCCTGGTCAATTATTATCCTTCTTAAGAGAAATTTACTGTCAAGTTCAAGCGAGTTCACCTGTTATGTACAATTTGACCGAGATATTATTACGCTCTTTCATGAGAAGTTATTTCTTCATGGTCAAATATTACCCGTCTTAATAGAAATGTGTAGTGTAATTCTATAGAGTTTAGCAAGAGGGTACTATTGCCCGGTATATTATTATCCTTTTTCCTGTGAAATAATTTTTTCCTGGTGAATTATTTCCCTAATTAGGAGAAATTTAATGTGTAGTTCAAGCGCGTTGAGCAGTAGGTTACAATTTGCCCGGGATATTATTACCCTTCTACGTGAAAATGCATTTAACTGGTCAATTAGTACCCTCTTTAGGCGAATTTTACTGTGTAGTTCAAGCGAGTATAGCTATAGGTTACAATTTGCCCAGAAAATTATTACCATGTTTCGTGAGAAATCATTTTCTCCTGGTCAATTATTACTCTCTTCAGGAGAAATTGACAATGTAGTTCATGCGAGTTTCGCTATAGGGTACAATTTGCCAGGGAAATTATTACCCTCTTTCATGAGAAGTCACTTTTTTCTGGTCAATTATTACCCTCTTTAGAAAAAAATTACTGTGTAGTTCAAGCGAGTTTAGCTAGAGGGTACAATTTGCCGGGGATATTTTTACCCTCTTTCGTGATAAGTCTTTTTTTCTGGTCAATTATTATCCAGTTTAGTAGAAATTTATTGTGTCGTTCAAGCGAGTTTAGCTATAGGGTACAGATTGCCCAGGATATTATTACCCTCTTTTGTGAGAAGTCCTTTTCTCCTAGTCAATTATTACCCTTCTTAGGAGAAATATATAGTGTAATTCTTTAGAGTTTATCAAGAGGGCACTATTTGCCCGGGATATTATTACCTTTTTTCCTGTGAAGTCATTTTTTCCTGGTCAATTATTACCCTCTTTACCAGAAATTTCCTGCGTGTAGCGAGTGTAGCTATATCATACAAATTTCCGGTGAAATTATTACCCTCTTTCGTGAGAAGTCATTTTTTCTGGTCAATAATTCCCCTCTTTAGGAGAAAATTAGTGTGTACTACAGGCGAGCTTAGCTGTATAGTACTATTCGCCCTGAAATTATTACCTTCTTTCGTGAGAAGTCATCTTTTCCTGGTCAATTATTACCCTTCTTAGGAGAAATGTTACTGTTATTCTATAGAATTTAGCAAGAGTGTACTGTTTGCCCGGGGTATTATTACCCTTTATCCTGTGAAGTTATTTTTTCTGCTCAATTATTACCCTCTTGAGTATTAATTTACTGTGTAGATCAAGCGAGTTAGCTATAGGGTACAATTTGCCAGCGATATTATTACCATCTTTCGTGAGAAGTCATTTCTTCCTGGTCAACTATTACCCTCTTTAGGAGAAATTTACTGTCAAGTTCAGCGAGTTTACGTATTGGGTAAAATTTCCCCGAGATATCATTACCCTCCATCGTGAAAAGTCATTTTTTCATGGTCAATTAAAACGCTTCTTAGGAGCAATGTGTAGTATAATTCTATGGATTTTAGCTATAGAGTACTATTTGCCCGTGATATTATTACCCTTTCTCCCGCGAAGTCATTTTGTCTTAGTCAAATATTACCCTCTTTTTTTGGAGAAATTTAGTGTATAGTTCGAGCGAGTTTAGCTATAGGGTACAATTTGCCCGGGAAATTATTACCCTCTTTCGTGAGAAGACATTTTTTCCTGCTCAATTATTACCCTTCGGAGGAGACATTTATTGTGTAGTTAAAGCGAGTTTGGCAATAGGGTACAATTTGCCCGTGATATTATTACCCTCTTTCGTGAGAAGTCGTTTTTTTCCTGGTCAATTATTACCCCCTTTAGGAGAAATTTACTATGTAGTTAGAGCGAGTTTAGCTATAGGGTATAATTTGCCTGGGAAATTATTACTCTCTTTCCAGAGAAGTCATTTATTCCTGGTGAATTTTTACCCATCTTAGGAGAAATGTATACTGTAATTCTATAGAGTTTAGCAAAAGGTACTATTTGCCCGGGATATTATTGCTCTTTTTTCTGTGAGGTCATTTTTTTCTGTTCAATTATTACCCTCTTTAGGAGATATTTACTGTGTACTTCAAGCGAGATTAGCTATAAGGTACAATTTACCCGGGAAATTATTACCCTCTTTCGTGAAAAGTAATTTTTTCCTGCTCAATAATTACCCTTGGGATTAGACATTTATTGTGTAGTTGAAGCGAGTTTGGCTATAGGGTACAATTTGCCCGTGATATTATTACCCTCTTTCGTGAGAAGTCGTTTTTTTCCTGGTCTATTATTACCCTCTTTAGGAGAAATTTACTATGTAGTTCAAGCGGGTTTAACCATAGGGTACAATTTTCCTGGGAAATTATTACCATCTTTCGTGAGACGTCATTTTTCCTCCTCAATTATTATCCTTTGGAGGAGACATTTACTGTGTAGTTCAAGCGAGTTTGGCTATAGGGTACAATTTCCCCGGGATATTATTACCCTCTTTCCAGAGAAGGCATTTATTCCTGGTCAGTTGTTACTCTTCTTGGGAGTAATGTATACTGTAATTCTATAGAGTTTAGCAAGAGGGCTCTATTTGCCCGGGATGTTATTACCCTTTTTCCTGTGAAGTCTTTTTTTCCAGGTCAATTATTACCCTCTTTAGGAGAAATTTACTTTGTACTTCAGGCGAGCTTAGCTGTACGATACAATTTGCCAGGGAAATTATTACCCTCTTTCCAGAGAAGGCATTTATTCCTGGTAAATTTTTATCCATCTTAGGAGAAATGTATAGTGTAATTCCATATAGTTTAGCAAGAGGGTACTATTTGCCCGGGATATTATTACTCTTTTTTGTGTGAAGTCATTTTTTCCTGGTCAATTATTACACTCTTTAGGAGAAATGTACTGTGCAGTTCAAGCGAGATTAGCTATAAGGTACAATTTACCTGAGAAATTATTCCCCTCTTTCGTGAGAAGTCTTTTTTTCCTTCTCAATTAGTACCCTTCGGAGGAGACGTTTATTGTGTAGTTCAAGCGAGTATAGGTATAGTGTACAATTTGCCCGGGATATTATTACCCCCTTTCGTGAGAAGTAATTTTTTCCTGGTCAATTATTACCCTCTTTAGGATAAATTTGCTATGTAGTTCAAGCGAGTTTAGCTATAGGGTACAATTTGCCTGGGAAATTATTACCGTCTTTCGTGAGAAGTCATTTTTTTCTGGTCAAATATTACCATTCTTACGACAAATGTGCAGTGTAATTCTATATTGTTTAGCAAGAGTTAGTATTTGCCCGGGATATTATGACCTTTTTCCTGTGAAGTCATTTTTTCCTGGTCAATTATTACCCTTCTTAGGAGAAATTTACTGTCAGGTTAAAGCGAGTTTACCTATTATGTACAATTTGCCGGAGATATTATTACACTCTTTCATGAAAATTTATTTTCTCATGGTCAATTATTACCATTCTTAGGAAAAATTTTAGTGAAATTCTAAAGAGTTTAGCTATAGGATATTATTCCCCGGTATATTATTATCCTTTTTCCTGTGAAGTCATTTTCTCCTGGTCAATTATTTCCCTCATTAGGAGAAATTTACTCTGTAGTTCAAGCTAGGTTAGCTAGAAGGTACAATTTGCCCGGGATATTATTACGCTCTTTCGTGAATTCATTTTTTCCTGGTCAATTATTACCGTTTCTAGGAGAAATTTACTGTCAAGTTCAAGCGAGTTTAGCTATAGGGTACAGTTTGCCCGGGAAATTATTACCCTCTTTCGAGAGAAGTCATTTTTTCACGGTCAATTATTACCCTTCTTAGGAGAAATGTATACTGTAATTCTATAGAATTTAGCAAGAGGGTACTATTTGCCCGGGATATTATGACCTTTTTCCTGTGAAGTCATTTTTTCCTGGTCAATTATTACTCTCTTTAGGAGAAATTTATAGTGTACTTCAATCGAACTTAGCTATAGATTAAAATTTGCCCGGGAAATTATTACCCTATTTCATGAGAAGTCATTTTATCCTGGTCGATTATTGCCCTTCTTAGGAGAAATGTATATTGTAATTCTGTAGAGTTTAGCAAAAGAGTACTCTTTTCCTTGGATATTATTACCCTTTTTTGTAGTCATTTTTTCCTGGACAATTATTACCCACTTTAAGAGAAATTTACTGTGTAGTTCAAGGGAATTTGGCTATAGGCTACAATTTGCCCGGGATATTATTACCCTCTTTCCTGAGAAGCCGTTTTTTTCCTGGTCAATTATTACCCTCTTTAGGAGAAATTTACTATGTAGCAATTACTATATAGAAACTTACTATGTAGCAAACGAGTTTAGCAATAGGGTACAATTTGCCCGGGAAATCATTACCCTGTTTCGCGAGAAGTCATTTTTTCCTGCTCAATTATTACCCTTCGGAGGAGACATTTATTGTGTAGTTAAAGCGAGTTTGGCTATAGGGTACAATTTGCCCGTGATAGTATTACCCTTTGGAGAAATTTACTATGTAGTTAGAGCGAGTTTAGCTATAGGGTACCATTTGCCTGGGAAATTATTACCCTCTTTCCAGAGAAATCATTTATTCCTGTTGAATTTTTACTCATCTTAGGAGAAATGTATACTGTAATTCTATAGAGTTTAGCAAGAGGTACTATTTGTTCGGGATATTATTGCTCTTTTTTTGTGAAGTCATTTTTTCCTTTTCAATTATTACCCTCTTTAGGAGAAATTTACTGTGTAGTTCAAGGGAGATTAACTATAAGGTACAATTTGCCCGGGAAATTATTACCCTCTTTCGTGAGAAGTCATTTTTTCTTGCTCAATTATTACCCTTCGGAGGAGACATTTATTGTGTAGTTAAAGCGAGTTTGGCTATAGGGTACAATTTGCCCGTGATAATATTACCCTCTTTCGTGAGAAATCGTTATTTTCCTTGTCAATTATTACCCTCTCTAGGAGAAATTTACTATGTAGTTAGAGCGAGTTTAGCTATACGGTACAATTTGACCGGGAAATTATTACTGTCTTTCCAGAGAAGTCTTTTGTTCCTGGTGAATTTTTACCCATTTGAGGAGAAATATATACTGTAATTCTATAGAGTTTAGCAAAGAGGGTACTATTGCCCGGTATATTATTATCCTTTTTTATTTTGAAATCATTTTTTCCTGCTCAATTATTATCCTTTGGAGGAGACATTTGCTGTGTAGTTCAAGCGAGATTGGCTATAGGGTACAATTTGCCCGTGATTTTATTACCCTCTTTCGTGAGAAGTCATTTTTTCCTAGTCAATTGTTACTCTTCTTAGGAGAAATGTATATTTTAATTCTATAGAGTTTAGCAAGAGCGTACTACTTGCTGGATATTATTACCCTCTTTCCTGTGAAGTTATTTTTCCCTGTCAATTATTACCCTTCTTAGGAGAAATGTATACTGTAATTCTATAGAATTTAGCAAGAGGGTACTATTTGCCCGGGATATTATTACCTTTTTTCCTGTGAAGTCATTTTTTCCTGGTCAATTATTACCCTCTTTAGGAGAAATTTATAGTGTACTTCAGGCGAGCTTAGCTATAAGGTACAATTTGCTGGGGAAATTATTACCCTTTTTCATGAGATGTCATTTTTTCCTGGTCGATTATTGCCCTTCTTAGGAGAAATGTATATTGTAATTCTATAGAGTTTAGCAAGAGGGTACTCTTTTCCTGGGATATTATTACCCTTTTTTGTGTAGTCACTTTTTCCTGGTCAATTATTACCCTCTTTAAGAGAAATTTACTCTGTAGTTCAAGGGAATTTGGCTATAGGCTACAAATTGCCCGGGATATTATTACTCTCTTTCGTGAGAAGTCGTTTTTTTTGGTCAATTATTACAATCTTTAGGAGAAATTTACAATGTAGTTCAAGCGAGTTTAGCTATAAGGTACAATTTGCCTGGGAAATTATTACCCTCTTTCGTGAGAAGTCATTTTTTCCTGCTCAATTATTATCCTTTGGAGGAGACATTTACTCTGTAGTTCAAGCGAGTTTGGCTATAGGGTACAATTTGCCTGGGAAATTATTACCCTCGTTCGTGAGAAATCATTTTTTCCTGGTCAATTATTACCCTTCTTAGGACAAATGTGCAGTGAAATTATATTGAGTCTAGCAAAAGCGTACTATTTGCCCGTGATATTATTACCCTTTTTCCTGTGAAGTCATATTTTCCTGGTCAATTATTACCCTCCTAAGGAGGAATTTATTGTGAAGTTCAAGCGAGTTTACCTATTATGTACAATTTGCCGGAGATATTATTACACTCTTTCATGAGAATTTATTTTTCCATGGTCAATTATTACCCTTCTTAGGAGAAATGTGTAGTGTAATTATTTCGAGTTTAGCTATAGGATACTATTGCCCGGAATATTATTATCCTTTTTCCTGTGAAGTCATTTTCTCCTGGTCAATTATTTCCCTCATTAGGAGAAATTTACTGTGTTGTTCAACCGAGTTTAGCAGTAAGGTAAAATTTGCCTGAGAAAGTATTACCCTCTTTCGTGAGAAGTCATTTTTTTCCTTTTCAATTTTTACACTTCTTAGGAGAAATGTGTAGTGTAATTTTTTAGAGTTTACCAAGAGGGTACTATTTCCCCGGGGTATTATTACCCTCCTCCGTGAGAATCTATTTTCTAGTCAATTATTACCCTCTTTCTGCAAATTTTACTGTGTAGATCAAGCGAGTTTAGCTATAGGGTACAATTTGAACGGGATATTATTACCTTCTTTCGTGAGAAGTAATATTTTCCTGGTCAATTATTACTCTCTTTAGGAGAAATTTACTGTCAAGTTCTAGCAAGTTTACCTATTGTGTAAAATTTGCCCGAGATATTATTACCCTCCATCGTGGAAAGTCAGTTCTTCATGGTCAATTATTACCCTTCTTAGGAGAAATGTGTAGTGTATTTCTATATAGTTTAGCTATAAATACTATTTGCCCGTGATATTATTACCCTCTTTCCTGCGAAGTCATTTTGTCTTGGTCAAATATTACCCTCTTTTTTGGAGAAATTTAGTGTATAGTTCAAGCGAGTTTAGCTATAGGGTACAATTTTCCCGGGAAATTATTACCCTCTTTCGTGAGAAGTCATTTTTTCCTGCTCAATTATTACCCTTCTGAGGAGACATTTATTGTGTAGTTAATGCGAGTTTGTCTACAGGGTACAATTTGGCCGTGATATTATTACCCTCTTTCGTGAGAAGTCGTTTTTTTCCTGGTCAATTATTACCCCCTTTAGGAGAAATTTACTATGTAGTTAGAGCGAGTTTAGCTATAAGGTAAAATTTGCCTGGGAAATTCTTACCCTCTTTCCAGAGAAGTCATTTATTCCTGGTGAATTTTTACTCATCTTAGGAGAAATGTATACTGTAATTCTATAGAGTTTAGCAAGAGGTACTATTTGACCGGGATATAATTGCTCCTTTTTCTGTGAAGTCATTTTTTCCTGGTCAATTATTACCCTGTTTAGGAGAAATTTAATTTGTAGTTC
This sequence comes from Thermobia domestica, assembly GCF_964235325.1. NCBI lineage: Eukaryota > Metazoa > Arthropoda > Insecta > Zygentoma > Lepismatidae > Thermobia > Thermobia domestica. The sequence goes on along the minus strand of NC_137462.1, from coordinate 253,238,848 downwards.
AAGCGAGAACAGCTATAAGGTAAAATTTGCTCGGGAAATTATTACCCTCTTTCGTGAGAAGTCATTTTTTACTGCTCAATTATTACCTTTCGGAGGAGACATTTATTGTGTAGTTAAAGCGAGTTTAGCTCTAGGGTACAATTTGCCCGTGATATTATTACCCTCTTTCGGGAGAAGTCGTTTTTTTCCTGGTCAATTATTACCCTCTTTAGGAGAAATTTACTTTGTAGTTCAAGCGAGTTTAGCTTAGGGTACAATTTTTCTGGGGAATTATTACCATCTTTCATGAGACGTCATTTTTTCCTGCTCAATTATTATCCTTTCAAGGGACACTTACTGTGTAGTTAAAGCGAGTTTGGCTATAGGGTACAATTTGCCAGGGATATTATTACCCTCTTTCCAGAGAAGGCATTTATTCCTGGTCAATTTTTACTCTTCTTAGGAGAAATGTATACTGTAATTCTATAGAGTTTAGCAAGAGGGCACTATTTGCCCGGGATATTATTACCCTTTTTCCTGTGAGGTCTTTTTTTCCAGGTCAATTATTACCCTCTTTAGGAGAAATTTACTTTGTACTTCAGGCGAGCTTAGCTGTAGGGTACAATTTGCCGGGAAATTATAACCCTCTTTCCAGAGAAGGTATTTATTTCTGGACAATTTTTACCCATCTTAAGAGAAATGTATACTGTAAATCTATAGACTTTAGCAAGAAGGTACTATTTGCCCGGGATGTTATTACCCTTTTTTCTTTGAAGTCATTTTGTCCTGGTCAATTATTGCACTCTTTATGAGAAATTTACTGTGTTGTTCAAACAAGTTTAGCATTAAGGTACAATTTTCCTGAGAAATGATTACCCTCTTATGTGAGAAGTCATTTGTTCCTGTTCAATTATTACTCTTCTTAGGAGAAATGTATATGTAATTCTATAGAGTTTAGCAAGAAGGCACTATTTGCCCGGGATATTATTACCCTTTTTCCTGTGAAGGGTAATAACTCTATAGAACTACACTGCACATTTGTCGTAAGAAGGGTAATAATTCACCAGAAAAAAATGACTTCTCACGAAGGAGGGTAATAATTTCCCAGGCAAATTGTAACCCTTAGCTAAACTCGCTTGAACTACACAGTAAATTTCTCGTAAAACGGTAATAATTGACCAGGAAAAATGACTTCACAGAAAAAAGGGTAATAATATCACTGGCAAATAGTGCCCTCTTGCTAAACCCTAAAGAATCACACTATAAATTACTCGTAAGATGGATAATAATTGACCAGAAAAAAAGGACTTTTCAAAAAAGAGGGTAATAATATCCTGGGAATCTGTACCCTATAGCAAAAGTAGATTGAACTACAGAGTAAAATTTTCTAAAGACGGTAATAATTGACCAGAAAAAAAGACTTCTCCAGAAAGAGGGTAATAATTTCCCTGGCAAATTGTACCCTATAGCGAAACTCGCATTAACTACTTTGTAAATTTCTCCTAAAGAGAGTAATAATTGACCAGGAAAAAATGACTTCTCACGAACGATGGTAATAATTTCCCGGGCAAATTGTACCCTATAGCTATGCTTGCTTGAACTACACAGTAAAATTCGCCTAAAAAGGGTACTAATTGACCGGTCAAAATGCATTTTCAAGGAGAAGGGTAATAATATCCCGGACAAATTGTACCCTATAGCCAAACGCGCTTGACCTACACAGTAATTTTCTCCTGATGAGGGAAATAATTCACCAGGAAAAAATGACTTCCAGGAAAAGGATAATAATATACCGGGGAATAGTACCCTATAGCTAAACTTTACAGAATTACACTACACATTTCTACTAAGAAGGGTAATAATTAACCATGAAGAAATAACTTCTCATGAAAGAGTGTAATAATATCTCGGTCAAATTGTAGATAACAGTTAACTCGCTTGAGCTTGACAGTAAATTTCTCCTAAGAAGGGTAATTATTGACCAGGAAAAAATGACTTCTCACGAAAGAGGGTAATAATTTCCCCGGCAAATTGTACCCAATAGCTAAGCTCGCCTTGAAGTACACAGTAAATTTCTCCTAAACAGGGTAATAATTGACCTGGAAAAAATGATTTCAAAGGAAAAAGGGTAATAATATCCCGGGCAAATAGTGCCTTCTTGCTAAACTCTATAGAATTACATACATTTCTCCTACGAAGAGTAATAATTCACCATGAAAAAATGACTTCTCACAAAAGAGGGTAATCATTTCTCAGGCAAATTGTACCTTAGTACTAAACTCGCTTGAACAACACAGTAAATTTCTCGTAAAGAGTGCAATAATTGACCAGGAAAAAAAGACTTCACAGAAAAAAGGGTAATAATATCCCGGGCAAATAGTACCCTATAGGTAAGCTCGCCTGAAGTATACACAAATTTCCTCCTAAACATTGTAATTATTGACCAGGAAAAAATGACTTCTCACGAAAGAGGGTAATAATTTCCCCATCAAATTGTATTCTATAGCTACACTCGCTTGAAATACGCAGTAAATTTCTCGTAAAGAGGGCAATAATTGGCCAAAAAAATGACTTCACAGGAATAAGGGTAATAATATCCCGGTTAAATTGTACCCTCCAGCTAAACTCGCTTGAACTACACAGTAAATTTCTCCTAAAGCGGGTAATAATTGACCAGGAAAAAAAGACTTCTCACTAAAGAGGGTAATAATTTCCATGGCAAATTGTACACGATAGCGAAACTCGCATGAACTACATTGTAAATTTCTTCTAAAGAGAGTAATAATTGACCAGGAGGAAATGATTTCTCACGAAAGAGTGTAATTATATCCCGGGCGAACTGTACACTATAGCTAATCTCGCTTGAACTACACAGTAAATTTCTCTTAAAGAGGGTAATAATTGACCAAAAAAAATTACTTCTCACGAAAGAGCGTAAAAATATCCCGGTTAAATTGTACCCTCTAGCTGAACTCGCTTGTACTACACAGTAAAATTCGCTTAAAGAGGGTAATAATTGACCAGTAAAAATCATTTTCACGGAAAATGGTAATAATATCCCGGGAAATTGTACAGTATTGCTAAACGCGCTTGAACTACATAGTAAATTTCTCCAAATGAGGGAAGTAATTAACCAGGAAAAAATGACTTGACAGGAAAAAGGATAATAATATACCGGGCAATAGTACCCTATACCTAAACTCTATAGAATTACACTACACATTTCTCTTAAGAAGGGTAATAATTGACCTTAAAAAAATAACTTCTCAAGAAAGAGTGTAAAAATATCTCGGTCAAATTATACATAACAGGTAAACTCGCTTAAACTTGACTGTAATTTTCTCCCAAGAAGGGTAATAATTGACCAGGAAAAAATGACTTCACTTGAAAAAGGGTAATAATATCCCGTGCAAATAGTACGCTCTTGCTAAACTCTATAGAATTACACTGCACATTTTTACTAAGAAGGGTAATAATTGACCAAGAAAGAATGACTTCTCACGAAGGAGGGTAATAATTTCCAAGGCAAGTTGTACCCAATAGCTAAACTCGCTTGAACTACACAGTAAATTTCTAATAAAAAGGGTAATAATTGACCAGGAAAAAATGACTTCACAGAACAAAGGGTAATAATATCGCGGGCAAAAAGTACCCTCTTGCTAAATTATAGAGAATTACGGTATACATTTCCCTTAAGATGGGTAAAAATTCACCAGGAATAAATGCCTTGTGTGGAAAGAGGTTAATAATTTCCCGGGCAAATTGTACCCTATAGCTAAGCTCGCCTGAGTACACAGTAAATTTTTCTTAAAGAGGGTAAAAATTGACCCGGAAAAAATGATTTCACAAGAAAAAGGGTAATAGTATTCCTGCCAAATAGTGCCCTCTTGCTAAACTCTATAGAATTACAGTATACATTTCTCTTAAGAAGAGTAAAAATTGACCAAGAAAAAATGACTTCTCACAAACGAGGGTAATAATTTCCCAGCCAAATTGTACCCTATAACTAAACTGGCTTGAACTACATAGTAAATTTCTCCTAAAGGGGGTAATAATTGAGCAGGAAAAAATGACTTCTCACGAAAGAGAGTAATAATTTCCCGGGAAAATTGTACCTTATAAAATAGCTCATCTCGCTTGAACTACACAGTAAATTTCTCCTAAAGAGTCTAATAATTGACCAGTTAAAATGAATTAAGACGGAGGAGTGTAATAATATCCCGATCAAATTTTACCCTATATCTAAACTCGCTTGATCTACACAGTAAAATTTGCATAAAGAGGGTAATAATTGACTAGGAAAAATGGATTCTCACGGAGGAGGATAATAATATCCCGGGCAAATTGTACCCTATAGCTAAACTCGCTTGATTTACACAGTAAATTAATACTCAAGAGTTTATTAATTGAGCAGGAAAAAATGACTTCAGAGGAAAAAGTGTAATAATACCCCGGGCTAATAGTACCCTCTTGCTAAACTTAAAAATTACACTACATATTTCTCCTAAGAAGTGTAAAAATTGAAAAGGAAAAATGACCTCTCACGAAAGAGGGTAATAATTGCTCATCCAAAACTGTACTTTATTGCTAAACTCGCTTGGACAACACAGTAAAATTCTTTTAAAGAGTCTAATAATTGACCAGGAAAAAATGAAATCACAGAAAAAAAGGTAATAATATCCCGGGCAAATAGTGAACTCTTGCTAAGCTCTAAAGAATTACACTATACATTTCTCCTAAGAAGGGTAAAAATCGACCATGAATAAGTGACTTCTCTGGAAAGAGGGTAATAATTTTTCGGGGAAATTGTACGCTATAGCTAAGCTCGCCTGAAGTACTCAGTAAATTTCTCCTAAAGAGGGTAATAATTGACCAGGAAAAATGAATTCTCACGTAGGAGAGTAATAATATCCCGGGCAAATTGTACCCTATAGCTAAACTCGCTTGAACTACACAGTAATGTTCTCCTAAAGAGGGTAATGATTGACCAGGAAAAAATGACTCCTCACGAAAGAGTGTAATAATTTCCGGGCAAATTGTACGCTATAGCGAAACTCGCATGAACTACATTGTAAATTTCTCCTATAGAGAGTAATAATTGACCAGGAAAAAATGACTTCTCACGAAAGTGGGTAATAATTTCCCGGGCAAATTGTACCCTATAGCTGTGCTCGCTTGAACTACACAGTAAAATTCGCCTAAAAAGGGTACTAATTGACCAGTTAAAATGCATTTTCAAGGAGAAGGGTAATAATATCCCGGACAAATTGTACCCTATAGCCAAACGCGCTTGAAATACAGAGTAATTTTCTCCTGATGAGGGAAATAATTCACCAGGAAAAAATGACTTCACAGGAAAAAGGATTATAATATACCGGGCAATAGTACCCTAGAGCTAAACTTTATAGAATTACACTACACATTTCTACTAAGAAGGGTAATAATTAACCATGAAGAAATAACTTCTCATGAAAGAGTGTAATAATATCTCGGGCAAATTGTACATAACAGGTAAACTCGCTTGAGCTTGACAGTAAATTTCTCCTAAGAAGGGTAATTATTGACGAGGAAAAAATGACTTCTCACGAAAGAGGGTAATAATTTCCCCGGCAAATTGTACCCAATAGCTAAGCTCGCCTGAAGTACACAGTAAATTTCTCTTAAACAGGGTAATAATTGACCAGAAAAATGATTTCACAGGAAAAAGGGTAATAATATCCCGGGCAAATAGTGCCCTCTTGCTAAACTCTATAGAGTTACATATACATTTCTCCTAAGAAGAGTAATAATTGACCAGGAAAAAATGACGTCTCACAAAAGAGGGTAATCATTTCTCAGGCAAATTGTACCTTAATACTAAACTCGCTTGAACAACAGAGTAAATTTTTCCTAAAGAGTGCAATAATTGACCAGGAAAAAATGACTTCACAGAAAAAAGGGTAATAATATCCCGGGCAAATAGTACCCTCTTCCTAAATTCTATAGAATAACAGCATACATTTCTCCTTAGAAGAGTAATAATTGACCAGGAGAATATGACTTCTTACGAAAGAGGGTAACAATTTCCGGGCAAATAGTACCCTATAGCAAAGCTCGCCTAAAGTATACACAAATTTCCTCCTAAAAAGGGTAATTATTGACCAGGAAAAAATGACTTCTCACGAAAGAGGGTAATAATTTCCCCATCAAATTGTATGCTATAGCTACACTCGCTTGAACTACACAGTAAATTTCTCCTAAAGAAAGTAATGATTGACCAAAAAAAATGATTTCTCACGAAAGAGCGTAATAATATCCCGGTTAAATTGTACCCAATAGCTAAGCTCGCCTGAAGTACACAGTAAATTTCTCCTAAACAGGGTAACAATTGACCTGGAAAAAATGATTTCACAGGAAAAAGGGTAATAATATCCCGGGCAAATAGTGCCCTCTTGCTAAACTTTATAGAATTACAGTATACATTTCCCCTAAGATGGGTAAAAATTAACCAGGAATAAATGACGTCTCTGGAAAGAGGGTAATAATTTCCCAGGCAAATTGTATCCTATAGCTAAACTGGCTTGAACTACATAGCAAATTTCTCTTAAAGAGCGTAATAATTGACCAGGAAAAATGAATTAAGACGGAGGAGTGTAATAATATCCCGGTCAAATTTTACCCTACATATAAGCTCGCTTGATCTACACAGTAAAATTTGCATAAACAGGGTATAATTGACTAGGAAAAATGGATTTTCACGGAGGAGGATAATAATATCCCGGGCAAATTGTACCCTATAGCTAAACTCGCTTGACTTACACAGTAAATTAATACTCAAGAGTTTACTAATTGAGCAGGAAAAACAGACTTCAGAGGAAAAAGGGTAATAGTACCCCGGGCTAATAGTACCCTCTTGCTAAACTTAAAAATTACACTACATATTTCTCCTAAGAAGTGTAAAAATTCAAAAGGAAAAATGACCTCTCACGAAAGAGGGCAATAATTGCTCATCCAAACTGTACTTTATTGCTAAACTCGCTTGGACAACACAGTAAAATTCTTTTAAAGAGTCTAATAATTGACCAGGAAAAAATGACTTCATATAGAAAAAAGGTAATATAATCCCGGAAAAATATTACCCTCTTGGTAAATTGTATAGAATAACAGTATTTATTTCTCCTACGAAGAGTAATAATTGACCAGGAATAGATGACTTCTCACGAAAGAGCGTAATAATTTCCGGGCAAAGTGTACCCTATAGTTAAGTTCGCCTGAAGTACACACTAATTTTCTCCTAAAGAGAGTAATTATTGACCAGGAAAAAATGACTTCTCACGAAAGAGGGTAATAATTTCACCTGCAAATTGTATGCAATAACTACACTCGCTTGAAATACACAGTAAATTTCTCGTAAAGAGGGTAATAATTGACCAGGAAAAAATGACTTCACAGGAAAAAGGGTAATAATATCCCGGGCAAATAGTACCCTCTTGCTAAGATCTAAAGAATTACACTATACATTTCTCCTAAGAAGGGTAAAAATCGACCATGATTAAATGACTTCTCTGGAAAGAGGGTAATAATTTCCAGGGGAAATTGTACGCTATAGCTAAGCTCGCCTGAAGTACACACTAATTTTCTCCTAAAGAGAGTAATTATTGACCAGGAAAAAATTATTTCTCACGAAAGAGCGTAATAATATCCAGGGCAAATTGTACCCTCTAGCTAAACTCGCTCGAACTACGCAGTAAATTTTTCCTAAATAGGGTAATAATTGACCAGGAAAAAATGACTTCTCACGAAAGAGTGTAATAATTTCCCGGGCAAATTGTACCCTATAGCGAAACTCGCATGAAATACATTGTAAATTTCTCCTAAGGGAGTAATAATTGACAAGGAGAAAATGACTTCCAGGGAGAAAAGATAATAATATACCGGGCAATAGTAACCTATAGCAAAACTCGATAGAATTACACTACACATATCTCCTAAGAAGGGCAATAATTGACCATGAAAAGATAACTTCTCATGAAAGAGTGTAATATCTCGGGCAAATTGTACATAATAGGTAAACTTGCTTGAACTTGACAGTAAATTTCCCTTAGAAGGGTAATAAATGAATAAAAAAAAATGACTTCACACGAAAAAGATTAATAATATCCCGAGCAAATAGTAAACATTTGCTAAACTCTATAGAATTTCACTGTACATTTGTCCTAGGAAGGGTAATAATTGTCCAGGAAAAAATGACTTCTCACGAAAGAGGGTAATAATTTCCCAGGAAAGTTGTAGCCTATAGCTAAACTCGCTTGAACTACATAGTAAATTTCTTTTAAAGAGAGTAATAATTGGCCAGGGAAAAGTGACTTCTCAGGAAAGAGGGTTTATAGGGTACAATTTGCCTGGGAAGTTTTTACCCTCTTTCGTGAGAAGTCATTTATTGGTGGTCAATTATTTCCCTCATTAGGAGAAATTTGCTGTGTAGTTCAAGCGCGTTTAGCTATAGGGTTCAATTTGTGAGAGATGTTATTACCCTCTTTCGTGAGAAGTCATTTTTTCCTGGTCAATTATTACCCTCTTTAGGAAAAAATTATTATGTAGTTCTAGCGAGTTTAGCTATAGGGTACAATTTGCCTGTAAAATTATTACCCTCTTTCCAGAGAAGTCGTGTATTCCTGTTCAATTATTACCCTTTTTAGGACAAATGTGCAGTGTAATTCTATAGAGGTTACCAAGAGGGCACTATTTGCCCGGGATATTATTACCCTTTTTTCTGTGAAGTCATTTTTTGCTGGTCGATTATTACTTTTTTGCGAGAAATTTACTGTGTAGTTCAAGCGAGTTTAGCTATAGGGTACAATTTGCCTGAGAAATTATTACCCTCCTTCGTGAGAATTCATTTTTTCCTGGTCAATTATTACCCTTCTTAGGACAAATGTGCAGTGTAATTCTTTAGAATTTAGCAAGAGCGTACTATTTGCCCGGGATATTATTACCGTTTTTCCTGTGAAGTCATTTTTTCCTGCTCAATTATTACCCTTCTTGGGAGAAATTTACTGTGTAGTTCAAGCGAGTATATCTATACGGTACAATTTGCCCGGGAAATTATTACCATCTTTCGTGAGAAGCCATTTTTTCGTGGTCAATTATTACTCTCTTTAGTAGAAATTTACAATGTATTTCATGCGAGTTTCGCTATAGGGTACAATTTGAACGGGAAATTTTTACCCTCTTTCGTGAGAAGACCTTTTTTCCTAGTCAATTATTACCCTTCTTAAAAGAAATGTAAAGTGTAATTCTTTAGATTTTAGCAAGAGGGCACTATTTGCCCGGCATATTATTACCATTTTTCATGTGAAGTCATTTTTTCCTTGTCAATTATTACTCTCATTACGAGAAATTTACTGCGTATTTCAAGCCACTGTAGCTATAGCATACAATTTGCCGCGGAAATTATTACCCTCTTTCGTAAGAAGTCATTTTTTCCTGGTCAATTATTACTCTCTTTAGTAGAAATTTTCAATGTAGTTCTTGCGAGTTTAGCTATAGGCTACAATTTACCCGGGATATTATTGCCCTGTTTCGTGAGAAGTCATTTTTTCCTGGTCAATTATTAACTTCTTCAGGAGAAATTTACTATGTAGTTCATGCAATTTACCTATAGGGTACAATTTACCTGGGAAATTATTACTCTCTTTCGTAGGAAGTCATATTTTCCTGGTCAGTTATTACCCTTCCTAGAAGATATATGTAGTATAATTCTATAGAGTTTAGCAATAGGGTACAATTTGCCCGGGATATTGTTACCCTTTTTCCTGTTAAGTCGTTTTCCCTAGTCAATATTTCCCTTCTTAGGAGAAATTAACTGTCAAGTTCAAGCGAGTTTAATTATTGTGTACAATTTTCCCGATATATTATTACCCTCTTTCGTGAGAAGTCATTTTTTCCTGCTCAATTATTACCCTTCGGAGGAGACATTTATTGTGTAGTTCAGGCGAGTTTGGCTATAGGGTACAATTTGCCCAGGATATTGTTATCCTCTTTGGTGAGAAGTCAATTTTTTCTTGCCAATTATTACCTCTTTAGGAGAAATTTACTATGTAGTTCAAGCGAGTTTAGCTAAAGGGTACAGTTTGCCCGGGATATTGTTACCCTCTTTCGTGAGAAGTCTTTGTTTCCTGGTTAATTATTACTCTTCTTAGGAGAAATGTATAGTGTAATTCTTTAGAGTTTAGCAAGAAGGTACAATTTTCCTGGGAAATTATTACCCTTCTTCGTGAGAAGTAAATTTTTCCTGGTCAATTACTACCCTTCTTAGGACAAATGTGCAGTGTAATTATATAGAGTTTATGAAGAGCGTACTATTTGCCCGAGATATAGTTACCTTTTTCCTGTGAAGTCATTTTTAGGAGAAATTTAGGAGAAATATTCTGTCAATTTCAAGCGAGTTTACCTATTGGGTACAATTTGCACGAGATATTATTACCCTCCGTGAAAACACATTTTTTTGTGGTCAATTATTACCCTTCTTAGGAGAAATGTGTAGTGTAGTTCTATAGAGTTGAGCTATAAAGTACTATTTGCCCGTGATATTATTACCTTTTTTCCTGTGAAGAAATTCTTTCCTGGTCAGTTATTACCCTCTTTTGGAGAAATTTACTGTCAAGTTCTAGCAAGTTTACCTATTGGGTACAATTTGCCCGAGGTATTATAACCCTGCATCGAGAAAAGTATTTTCTTCATGGTCAATTATTACCCTTCTTAGGAGAAATGTGTAGTGTAATTCTATAGAGTTTAGCTATAAAGTACTATTTGCCGGTGATATTATTACCCTCTTTCCTGCGAACTCATTTTGTCTTGGTCAAATATTATCCTCTTTATTTTGGAGAAATTTAGCGTATAGTTCAAGCGGGTTTAGTTATAGGGTACAATTTGCCTGGGAAATTATTACCCTCTTTCGTGAGAAGTCATTTTTTCCTGCGCAATTATTACCCTTCTTAGGAGACATTTATTGTGTAGTTAATGCGAGTTTGGCTACAGGGTACAATTTGCCCGTTATATTATTACCCTCTTTCGTGAGAAGTCGTTTTTTTTCCTGGTCAATTATTACCCCCTTTAGGAGAAATTTACTATGTAGTTAAAGCGAGTTTAGCTATAGGGTACAATTTGCCTGGGAAATTATTACCCTCTTTCCAGAGAAGTCATTTATTGCTGGTGAATTTTTACCCATCTTAGGATAAATGTATACTGTATTTCTATAGAGTTTACCAAGAGGTACTATTTGAACGGGATATAATTGCTCCTTTTTCTGTGAAGTCATTTTTTTCTGGTCAATTATTACCCTCTTTAGTAGAAATTTCCTTTGAAGTTCAAGCCAGATTAGCTATAAGGTACAATTTGCTCGGGAAATTATTACCCTCTTTCGTGAGAAGTCATTTTTAACTGCTCAATTATTACCTTTCGGAGGAGACATTTACTGTGTAGTTAAAGCGAGTTTGGCTATAGGGCCCGTGATATTATTACACTCTTTCGTGAGAAGTCGTTTTTTTCCTGGTCAATTATTACCCTCTTTTAGGATACATTTACTGTGTAGTTCAAGCGAGTTTAGCACTAATTACAATTTGCCTGAGAAATTATTACCCTCTTTGGTGAGGTCATTTTTTTCCTTTTCAATTTTTACACTTCTTAGGAGAAATGTGTAGTGTAATTTTTTTAGATTTTAGCAAAAGGGTACTATTTGCCCGGGGTATTATTACCCTTTTTCCTGTGAAGTCATTTTTTCCTGGTCAATTATTAGTCTTCTTAGGAGAAATTTACTGTCAAGTTCAAGCGAATTTACCTATTATGTACAATTTGCCGAAGATAATATTACACTCTTTCATGAGATATTATTTTTTCATGGTCAATTATTACCCTTCTTAGGAGAAATGTGTAGTGTAATTCTTTCAAGTTTAGCTATAGGATACTATTGCCCGGTATATTATTATCCCTTTTCCTGTGAAGTCATTTTCTCCTGGTCAATTATTTCCCTCATTAGGAGAAATTTAGTCTGTAGTTCAAGCAAGTAGAGCTATAGGGTACAATTTGCCCGGGAAATTATTACAATCTTTCGTGAGAAGTCATTTTCTCTTGGTCAATTACTACAGTCTTTAGGAGAAATTTACAATGTAGTTCATTTGACTTTCTCTATAGGGTAAAATTTGTCCTGGATATTATTACCCTCTTTCGTGAGAAATCATTTTATCCTGGTCAATTAATATCCTCTTTAGGAAAAATTTACTTTGTAGTTCAAGCGAGTTTAGCTAGAGGGTACAATTTGCCCGGGATATTATTACGCTCTTTCGTGAATTCATTTTTTCCTGGTCAATTATTACCGTCTTTAGGAGAAATTTACTGTGTAGTTCAAGCGAGTTTATCTATTGGGTACAGTTTGCCAGGAAATTATTACCCTCTTTCGAGAGAAGTTATTTTTTCACGGTTAATTATTACACTTCTTTGGAGAAATGTGTACTGTAATTCTATAGAATTTAGCAAGAGGATACTATTTGCCCGGGATATTATTACCTTTTTTCCTGTGAAGTCATTTTTTCCTGGTCAATTCTTACCCTCTTTAGGAGAAATTTATAGTGTACTTCAAGCGAGCTTAGCTATAAAGTACAATTTGCCTGAGAAATTTTTACCCTCTTTCGTGAGAAGTCATTTTTTCCTGGTCAATTATTACTCTTCTTAGGAGAAATGTATACTGTAATTCTACGGAGTTTAGCAAGAGGGTTCTATTTGACCGGGATATTACTACCCTTTTTCATGTGAAGTCATTCTTTTCAGGTCAATTATTACCCTCTTTAGGAGAAATTTAGTGTCAAGTTCAAGCGAGTTTACCTATTGGGTACAATTTGCCCGGGAAATTTTTACCCTCTTTCCAGAGAAGTCATTTATTCCTGGTCAATTTTTACCTATCTTAAGAGAAATGTATACTGTAATTCTATAGAGGTTGGTAAGTCGGTGCTATTTGCCCGCGATATTCTTACCGTTTTTTATGCGAAGTCATTTTTTCCTGTTGAATTATTACTCTTTTTACGAGAAATTTACTGTGTAGATCAAGCGAGTTTAGCTATAGGGTACAATTTGCCTGGGAAATTATTACCCTCCCTCGTGAGAAGTCATTTTTTCCTGGTCAATTATTAACCTTGTTATTACAAATGTGCAGTAAAAATTATATTGAGTTTAGCAAAAGCGTACTATTTGCCCGGGATATTATTACCCTTTTTCCTGTGAAGTCATTTTTTCTGGTCAATTATTACTTTTCTTAAAAGAAATTTACTGTCAAGTTCAAGCGAGTTTGCCTGTTATGTACAATTTGCCCGTGATATTATTACGCTCTTTCGTGAGACGTTATTTTTTCATAGTCAATAATTACCCTCTTTAGGAGAAAATTAGTGTGTACTTCAGGCGAGCTTAGCTATAGGGTACTATTTGCACGGAAATTATTACCCTCTTTCGTGAGAAGTCATTTTCTCCTGGTCAATAATTACCCTCTTTAGGAGAAAATTAGTGTGTATTTCAGGCGAGCTTAGCTATAGAGTACTATTTGCCCGGAAATTATTACCCTCTTTCGTGAGAAGTCATCTTTTCCTTGTCAATTTTTACCCTTCTTAGGAGAAATGTATACTGTTATTCCATAGAATTTAGCAAGAGGGTACTATTTGATCGGAATATTATTACCCTTTTTTCTGTGAAGTCATTAATTTTTCCTGGTCAATTATTACACTCTTTAGGTGAAATTTACTGTGTTGTTCAAGCGAGCTTAACAGTAAGGTACAATTTTCCTGAGAAAGTATTACCCTCTTTCGTGAAAAGTCATTTTTTCCTTTTCAATTTTTACACTTCCTAATAGAAATGTGTACTGTAATTTTTTAGAGTTTAGCAAGAGGGTCCTTTTTGCCCAGGGTATTATTACCCTTTTTCCTGTGAAGTCATTTTTTCTGCTCAATCATTACCCTCTTGAGTATTAATTTACTGTGTAGATCAAAAGTGTTTAGCTATAGGGTATAATTTTCCCGGGATATTATTACCCTCCTCCGTGAGAGTCCATTTTTCCTAGTCAATTATTACCCTCTTTATGCGGATTTTAATGTGTAGATCAAGCGAGTTTAGATATAGGGTAAAATTTGCCCGGGATATTATTACCTTCTTTCGGTAGAAATAATTTTTTCATGGTATATTATTACTCTTCTTAGGAGAAATGTGTAGTGTAATTCTATAGAGTTTAGCTATAAAGTACTATTTGCCCGTGATATTATTACCCTTTTTCCTTTGAAGTCATTTTGTCCTGGTCAATTAATTCCCTCTTTTGGAGAAATTTACTGTATAGTTCAAGCGAGTTTAGCTATAGGCTACAATTTGCCCGGGATATTATTACCCTCCTCCATGATAATTCATTTTTCCTGGTCAATTATTACCCTCTTTAGGAGAAATTTACTATGTAGTAAAGCGAGTTTGGCTATAGGGTACAATTTGCCTGGGAAATTATTACCGTCATTCGAGAGGTCATTTATTCCTGGTTAATTTTTACCCATCTTAAGAGAAATGTATACTGTAATTCTTTAGAGTTTAGCAAGAGGGTACTATTTTCCAGGGATATTATTACCCTTTTTTCTGTGAAGTCATTTATTCCTGGTCAATTATTAGTCTCCTTTGGAGAAATTTACTGTGTAGTTCAAGCGAGATTAACTATAAGGTACAATTTGCCCGGGGAATTATTACCTTCTTTCGTGAGAATTCATTTATTCCTGCTCAATTATTACCCTCTTTAGGAGAAATTTACTATGTAGTTCAAGCGAGTTTAGCTATAGGGTACAATTTGCCTGAGAAATTATTACCCTCTTTCGTGAGAAGTCATTTTTTCCTGGTCAATTATTACTCTTCTTAGGAGAAATGTATACTGTAATTCTATAGAGTTTAACAAAAAGGCACTATTTGGCCGGAATACTATTACCCTTTTTCTTGTGAAGTCATTTTTTCAAGGTCAATTATTACCCTCTTTAGGTGACACTTACTGTGTACTTCAGGCGAGCTTAGCTATAGGGTACAATTTGCCCGGGAATTTATTAACCTCTTTCCAGAGAAGACATTTATTCCTGGTCAATTTTTACCCATGTTAAGAGAAATGTATACTGTAATTCTATAGACTTTAGCAAGAGTGTACTATTTGCCAGGGATATTATTACCCTTTTTTCTGTGAAGTAATTTTTTCCTGGTCAATTATTACCCTTTTTACGAGAAATTTACTGTGTAGTTCAAATGAGTTTAGCTATAGGGTACAATTTGCCTGGGAAATTATTACACTCTTTCGTGAGAAGTCATTCTTTCCTGGTCAATTATTAACCTCTTTAGGAAAAATTTACCTTCCTTCGATAGAAGTCATTTTTTCCTGGTCAATTATTACCCTCTTTAAGAGAAATTTACTTTGTAGTTCAAGCGAGTTTGGCTATACGGTAAATTTTGCCCTGGATATTATTAGCCTCTTTCGTGAGAATTCGTTTTTTTCCTGGTCAATTTTTACCCTACTGTAGAGAAATGTATACTGTAATTCTATAGAGTTTAGCAAGAGGGTAATATTTGCCCGGGATATTATTACCCTTTTTTCTGTGAAGTCATTTTTTCCTCGTCAATTACTACCTTTTTACAGAGAAATTTACTGTGTAGTTCAAGCGAGTTTAGCTATAGGGTACAATTTGCCTGAGAAATTATTACCCTGTTTCGTGAGAAGTCATTTTTTCCTGGTCAATTATTACCCTTCTTAAAAGGAATTTACTGTCAAGTTCAAGCGAGCTTACCTGTTATGTACAATTTTCTCGAATTATTATTACACTCTTTCATGAGAAGTTATTTCTTCATGGTCAATTATTACCATTCTTAAGATAAATGTGTAGTGTAATTCTATAGAGTTTAGCTATAGGGTACTATTGCCAGGTATATTATTATCCTTTTTCCTGTGAAGTCAATTTTTCCTGGTGAATTACTTCCCTCATTAGGAAAAATTTACTGTGTACTTCAAGCGCGTTGAGCTATAGGGTACAATTTGCCCGGGATATTATTACCCTTCTCCGTCAAAATGCATTTTAACTGGTCAATTAGGACCCCTCTTTAGGCGAATTTTACTGTGTAGTTCAAGAGTGTAAAGCTATAGGTTACAATTTGCCCTTGAAATTATTATCATGTGTCGTGAGAAGTCTTTTTCTCCTGGTCAATTATTACTCTCTTTAGGAGAAATTTACAATGTAGTTCATACGAGTTTCGCTACATGGTACAACTTGCCTGGGAAATTATTACAATTTTTCGTGAGAAGTCATTTTTTTCTGGTCAATTATTTCCCTCTTTAGAAAAAAATACTGTGTAGTTCAAGCGGGGTTAGCTAGAGGGTACAATTTCCCCGGGATATTTTACCCTCTTTCGTGAGAAGTCATTTTTTCCTGTTCAATAAATACCCTCTTTAGGAGAAAATTAGTGTGTTTTTCTGGCGAGCTTAGCTATAGGGTACTATTCGCGGGGAAATTATTACCATCTTTCGTGAGAAGTCATCTTTTCCTGGTCAATTATTACCCTTCTTAGAAGAAATTTATACTGTTATTCTGTAGAATTTAGCAAGAGGGTACTATTTGCCCGGGATATTATTACCCTTTTTTCAGTGAAGTAATTTTTTCCTGGTCAATTATTCCACTCTTTAGGAGAAATTTACTGTGTTGTTCAAGCGAGTTTAGCATTAAGGTACAATTTGCCTGAGAAATTATTACCCTCTTTTGTGAGAAGTCATTTTTTCCTGGTCAGTTATTACCCTCTTTAGGAGAAATTTACTGTCAAGTTCTAGCGAGTTTACCTATTGGGTACAATTTGCCCGAGATATTATTACCCTGCATCGTGAAAGACATTTTTTCATGGTCAATTTTTACCCTTCTTAGGAGAAATGTGTAGTGTAATTCTATAGAGTTTAGCTATAAAGTACTATTTCCCCGTGATATTATTACCCTCTTTCCTGCGAAGTCATTTTTTCTTGGTCAAATATTACACTCTTTTTTGGAGAAATTTAGTGTATAGTTCAAACTAGTTTAGCTATAGGGTACAATTTGCCCTCTTTCGTGAGAAGTCATTTTTTTCTGCTCAATTATTACCCTTCGGAGGAGACATTTATTGTGTAGTTAAAGCGAGTTTGGCTATAGAGTACAATTTGCCCTTGATATTATTACCCTCTTTCGTGAGAAGTCGTTTTCTTCCTGGTCAACTATTATCCCCTTTAGGAGAAATTTACTATGTAGTTAGAGCGAGTTTAGTTATAGGGTACAATTTGCCTGGGAAATTATTACCTTCTTTCCAGAGAAGTCATTTATTCCTGGTCAATTATTACCCTCTTTAGGAGAAATTTACTTTGTATTTCAGGCGAGCTTAGCTGTAGGGTACAATTTGCCCGGAAATTATTACCCTCTTTCGTGAGAAGTCATCTTTTCCTTGTCAATTATTACCCTTGTTAGGAGAAATGTATACTGTTATTCCATAGAATTTAGCAAGAGAGTACTATTTGCCCGGGATATTATTACCCTTTTTTCTGTGAAGTCATGAATTTTACCTGGTCAATTATTACTCTCTTTAGGAGAAATTTACTGTGTTGTTCAAGCGAGTTTAACAGTAAGGTACAATTTGCCTGAGAAAGTATTACCCTCTTTCGTGAGAAGTCATTTTTTCCTTTTCAATTTTTACACTTCCTAATAGAAATGTGTACTGTAATTTTTTAGAGTTTAGCAAGAGGGTACTTTTTGTCCAGAGTATTATTACCCTTTTTCCTGTGAAGTCATTTTTTCTGCTCAATTATTACCCTCTTGAGTATTAATTTACTGTGTAGATCAAGAGAGTTTAGCTATAGGGTACAATTTTCCCGGGATATTATTAACCTCCTCCGTGAGAATAAATTTTTCCTAGTCAATTATTACCCTCTTTATGCGGATTTTAATGTGTAGATCAAGCGAGTTTAGATATAGGGTAAAATTTGCCCGGGATATTATTACCTTCTATCGGTAGAAGTCCTTTTTTCCTGGTCAATTATTACCCTCATTCGGAGAAATTTACTATGTAGTTCAAGCGAGTTTGGCTATAGGGTACAATTTGCCTGGGAAATTATTAACGTCATTCCAGAGAAGTAATTTTTTCCTGGTAAATTAATACTCTCTTTCGGAGAAAATAAAATGAAGTTCATGCGAGTTTCGCTATCGTGTACAATTTGCCAGGGATATTATTACCCTCTTTCGTCAGAAGTCATTTTTTCCATGTCAATTATTACCCTCTTTAGGAGAAATTTACTGTGCAGTTCAAGCGAGTTTAGCTATAGCGTACAGTTTGCCCGGAAATTATTACCCCCTTTCGTAAGAAGTCATCTTCTCCTGGTCAATTATTACACTTCTAAGGAGATATGTATACTGTTATTCTATAGAATTTAGCAAGAGGGTACTATTTGCCCGGGATATTATTACCCTTTTTTCTGTGAATTTTTTTTTGGTCAATTATTCCACTCTTTATGAGAAATTTACTGTGTTGTTCAAGCGATTTTAACATTAAGGTACAATTTGCCTGAGAAATTATTACCCTCTTTTGTGAGAAGTCATTTTTTCCTGGTCAATAATTACCCTCTTTAGGAGAAAATTAGTGTATACTTCAGGCGAGCTATAGGGTACTATTTGCCCGGAAATTATTACCCTCTTTCGTGAGAAGTCATTTTTTTCCTTTTCAACTTTTACACCTCTTAGGAGAAATGTGTAGTGTAATTTTTTAGAGTTTATCAAGAGGGTGCTATTTGCCCGGTTTATTATTACCTTTTTTCCTGTGAAGTCATTTTTTTCTCTTCAATTATTACCCTCTTGAGTATTAATTTGCTGTGTAGATCAAGCGAGTTTAGCTATAGGGTACAATTTGCCAGGTTATTATTACCCTCCTCCATGAGAATCTATTTTTCCTAGTCAATTATTACCCTCTTTATGCAAATTTTAATGTGTAGATCAAGCGAATTTAGGTATAGGGGACAATTTGCCGGGATATTATTACCCTCTGTCGTGAGAAGTCAATTTTTCCTGGTCAATTATTACCCTCTTGAGGAGAAATTTACTGTCAAGTTCTAGCGAGTTTACCTATTGCCTACGGTTTGCCCGAGATAATATTACCCTCCATCGTGAAAATTCATTTTTTCATGGTCAATTATTACCCTTCTGAGGCAAAATGTGTAGTGTAATTCTACAGAGTTTAGCTATAAAGTACAATTTGCCCGTGATATTATTACCCTCTTTCCTGAGCAGTTGTTTTTTTCCTGGTCAATTATTACCCCCTTTAGGAGAAATTTACTATGTAGTTAGAGCGAGCTTAGCTGTAGTGTACAATTTGCCCGGAAATTATTACCCTCTTTCGTGAGAAGTCATCTTTTCCTTGTCAATTATTACCCTTCTTAGGAGAAATGTATACTGTTATTCAATAAAATTTAGCAAGAGGGTACTATTTGCCCGGGAAATTATTACCCTTTTTTCTGTGAAGTCATTTTGTCCTGGTCAATTAATGCACTCTTTAAGAGAAATTTACTGTGTTGTTCAAGCGAGTATAGCATTATGGTACAATTTGCCTGAGAAATGATTACCCTCTTATGTGAGAAGTCATTTGTTCCTATTCAATTATTACTCTTCTTAGGAGACATGTATATGTAATTCTATAGAGTTTAGCAAGAAGGCACTATTTGCCCGGGATATTATTACCCTTTTTCCTGTGAAGGGTAATAACTCTATAGAATTACACTGCACATTTGTCGTAAGAAGGGTAATAATTGACCAGAAAAAAATGGCTTCTCACGAAGGAGGGTAATAATTTCCCAGGCAAATTGTAACCTATAGCTAAACTCGTTCGAACTACACAGTAAATTTCTCGTAAAACGGTAATAATTGACCAGGAAAAAATGACTTCCCAAAAAAAGGGTAATAATATCCCGGGAAAATAGTACCCTCTTGCTAAACTCAAAAGAATCACACTATAAATTTCTCCTAAGATGGATAATAATCGACCAGAAAAAAAGGACTTTTCAAAAAAGAGGGTAATAATATCCTGGGCAATCTGTACCCTATAGCTAAACTCGCTTGAACTACAAAGTAAATTTCTCCTAAAGAGGGAAATAATTGACCAGGAAAAAGTGACTTCTCACGAAGGAGGGTAAAGATATCCCGGCAAATTGTACCCTCTAGCTAAAGTAGCTTGAACTACACAGTAAAATTTTCTAAAGAGGGTAATAATTGACCAAAAAAAAGACTTCTCCAGAAAGAGGGTAATAATTTACCTGGCAAATTGTACCCTATAGCGAAACTCGCATGAACTACATTGTAAATTTCTCCTAAAGAGAGTAATAATTGACCATGAGAAAATGACTTCTCACGAAAGATGGTAATAATTTCCCGGACAAATTGTACCCTATAGCTATACTCGCTGAAACTACACAGTAAAATTCGCCTAAAAAGGGTACTAATTGACCAGTTAAAATGCATTTTCAAGGAGAAGGGTAATAATATCCCGGACAAATTGTACCCTATAGCCAAACGCGCTTGAACTACACAGTAATTTTCTCCTGATGAGGGAAATAATTCACCAGGAAAAAATGACTTCACAGGAAAAAGGATAATAATATACCGGGCAATAGTACCCTATAGCTAAACTTTATAGAATTGCACTACATATATCTACTAAGAAGGGTAATAATTAACCATGAAGAAATAACTTCTCATGAAAGAGTGTAATAATATCTCGGGCAAATTGTACATAACAGGTAAACTCGCTTGAGCTTGACAGTAAATTTCTCCTAAGAAGGGTAATAATTGAATAGGAAAAAATGACTTCTCACGATAGAGGGTAATAATTTCCCCGGCAAATTGTACCCAATGGCTAAGCTCGCCTGATGTACACAGTAAATTTCTCCTAAACAGGATAATAATTGACCTGGAAAAAATGATTTCCCAGGAAGAAGGGTAATAATATCCCGGGCAAATAGTACCCTCTTGCTAAACTCTAAAGAATCACACTATAAATTTCTCCTAAGATGGATAATAATCGACCAGAAAAAAAGGACTTTTCAAAGAAGAGGGTAATAATATCCTGGGCAATCTGTACCCTATAGCTAAACTCGCTTGAACTACACAGTAAATTTCACCTAAAGAGGGAAATAATTGACCAGGAAAAAGTGACTTCTCACGAAGGAGGGTAAAGATATCCCGTCAAATTGTACCCTCTAGCTAAAGTAGCTTGAACTACACAGTAAAATTTTCTAAAGAGGGTAATAATTGACCAAAAAAAAGACTTCTCCAGAAAGAGGGTAATAATTTACCTGGCAAATTGTACCCTATAGCGAAACTCGCATGAACTACATTGTAAATTTCTCCCAAGAAGAGTAATAATTGACCAGGAAAAAATGACTTCTCACAAAAGAGGGTAATCATTTCTCAGGCAAATTGTACCTTAATGCTAAACTCGCTTGAACAACACAGTAAATTTTTCGTAAAGAGTGCAATAATTGACCAGGAAAAAATGACTTCACAGAAAAAAGGGTAATAATATCCCGGGCAAATAGTACCTCGTTGCTAAATTCTATAGAATAACAGTATACGTTTCTCCTTAGAAGGGTAATAATTGACCAGGAGAATATGACTTCTTACGAAAGAGGGTATCAATTTCCGGGCAAATAGTACCCTATAGCTAAGCTCGCCTGAAGTAAACACAAATTTTCTCCTAAAAATGGTAATTATTGACGAGGAAAAAGTGACTTCTCACGAAAGAGTGTAATAATTTCAACATCAAATTGTATGCTATAGCTACACTCGCTTGAAATACGCAGTAAATTTCTCGTAAAGAGGGCAATAATTGGCCAAAAAAAATGACTTCACAGGAATAAGGGTAATAATATCCCGGGCAAATAGTGCCCTTTGGCTAAACTCTAAAGAATTACACTATACATTTCTCCTAAGAGTTGCAATAATTGACCAAAAAAAAAGGACTTCTCACAAAAGAGTGTAATAATATCCCGGGCGAACTGTACACTATAGCTAATCTCGCTTGAACTACACAGTAAATTTCTCCTAAAGAGGGTAATAATTGACCAAAAAAATGACTACTCACGAAAGAGCGTAATAATATCCCGGTTAAATTGTACCCTCTAGCTAAACTCGCTTGAACTACACAGTAAATTTCTCCTAAATAGGGTAATAATTGACCAGGAAAAAAAGACTTCTCACTAAAGTAGGTAATAATTTCCCTGGCAAATTGTACACGATAGCGAAACTCGCATGGAGTACATTGTAAATTTCTTCTAAAGAGAGTAATAATTGACCAGGAGAAAATGATTTCTCACGAAAGAGTGTAATAATATCCCGGGCGAACTGTACACTATAGCTAATCTCGCTTGATCTACACAGTAAATTTCTCCTAAAGAGGGTAATAATTGACCAAAAAAAATGACTTCTCACGAAAGAGCGTAATAATATCCCGGTTAAATTGTACCCTCTAGCTGAACTCGCTTGAACTACTCAGTACAATTCGCTCAAAGAGGGTAATAATTGACCAGTAAAAATCATTTTCACGGAGAAGGGTAATAATATCCCGGGAAATTGTACCCTATTGCTAAACGCGCTTGAACTACACAGTAAATTTCTCCAAATGATTGAAGTAATTGACCAGGAAAAAATGACTTCACAGGAAAAAGGATAATAATATACCGGGAATAGTACCCTATACCTAAACTTTATAGAATTACACTACACATTTCTCCTAAGAACGGTAATAATTGACCATGAAAAAATAACTTCTCATGAAAGAGTGTAATAATATCTCGGTCAAATTGTACATAACAGGTAAACTCGCTTAAACTTGACTGTAATTTTCTCCCAAGAAGGGTAATAATTGACCAGGAATAAATGACTTCACTGGAAAAAGGGTAATATTATCCCGGTCAAATAGAACTCTCTTGCTAAACTCTATAGAATTACACTGCATATTTTTACTAAGAAGGGTAATAATTGACCAAGAAAAAATGACTTATCACGAAGGAGGGTAATAATTTCCCAGGCAAGTTGTACCCTATAGCTAAACTCGCTTGAACTACACAGTAAATTTCTCTTAAATAGGGTAATAATTGACCCGGAAAAAATGATTTCACAAGAAAAAGGGTAATAGTATCCCGGCCAAATAGTGGCCTCTTGCTAAACTCTATAGAATTACAGTATACATTTCTCCTAAGAAGAGTAAAAATTGACCAGGAAAAATATGACTTCTCACGAAAGAGGGTAATCATTTCCCAGGCAAATTGTACCTATGACTAAACTCGCTTGAACCACATAGTAATTTCTCCTAAAGGGAGTAATGATTGAGCAGGAAAAAATGACTTCTCACGAAAGAGGGTAATAATTTCCAGAGAAAATTGTACCTTATAAAATAGCTCATCTCGCTTGAACTACACAGTAAATTTCTCCTAAAGAGTCTAATAATTGATTAGAAAAAAATGACTTCACAGAAAAAAGAGTAATAATATCCCGGGCAAATTATACCCTCTTGCTAAACTCTATAGAATTACAGTATACATTTCCCCTAAGATGGGTAAAAATTAACCAGGAATATGTGACTTCTCTGGAAAGAGGGTAATAATTTCCCAGGCAAATTGTACCCTATAGCTAAACTCGCTTCAACTACATAGTAAATTTCTCCTAAAGAGCGTAATAATTGACCAGGAAAAATGAATTATAACGGAGGAGTGTAATAATATCCCGGTCAAATTTTACCCTATATCTAAACTCGCTTGATCTACACAGTAAAATTTGCATAAAGAGGGTAATAATTGACTAGGAAAAATGGATTCTAACGGAGGAGGATAATAATATCCCGGGCAAATTATACCCTATAGCTAAACTCGCTTGACTTACACAGTAAATTAATACTCAAGAGTTTATTAATTGAGCAGGAAAAAGTGACTTCAGAGGAAAAAGGGTAATAATACCCCGGGCTAATAGTACCCTCTTGCTAAACTTAAAAACTACACTACATATTTCTCCTAAGAAGTGTAAAAATTGAAAAGGAAAAATGACCTCTCACGAAAGAGGGTAATAATTGCTCATCCAAACTGTACTTTATTGCTAAACTCGCTTGGACAACACAGTAAAATTCTTTTAAAGAGTCTAATATTTGACCAGGAAAAAATGACTTTTCAGAAAAAAAGGTAATAATATCCCGGACAAATATTACCCTCTTGGTAAATTGTATAGAATAACAGTATTTATTTCTCCTAGGAGGGGTAATAATTGACCAGGAAAAGATGACTTCTCACGAAAGAGCGTATTAATTTCCGGGCAAAGTGTACCCTATAATTAAGCTCGCCTGAAGTACACACTAATTTTCTCCTAAAGAGGGTAATTATTGACCAGGAAAAAATGACTTCTCACGAAAGAGGGTAATAATTTCACCTGCAAATTGTATGCAATAGCTACACTCGCTTGAAATACACAGTAAATTTCTCGTAAAGAGGGTAATAATTGACCAGGAAAAAATGACTTCACAGGAAAAAGGGTAATAATATCCCGGGCAAATAGTGCCCTCTTGCTAAGCTCTAAAGAATTACACTATACATTTCTCCTAAGAAGGGTAAAAATCGACCATGAATAAATGACTTCTCTGGAAAGAGGGTAATAATTTCCCGGGGAAATTGTACGCAATAGCTAAGCTCGCCTGCAGTACACAGTAAATTTCTCCTAAAGAGGGTAATAATTGACCAGGAAAAATGAATTCTCACGGAGGAGGGTAATAATATCCCGGGCAAATTGTACCCAAGGCTAAACTCGTTTGAACTGCACAGTAATTTTCTCCTAAAGAGGGTAATAATTGACCAGGAAAAAATGACTTCTCACGAAAGAGGGTAATAATATCCCGGGCAAATTGTACCCTCTAGCTAAACTCGCTTGAACTACACAGTAAATTTTTCTTAAAGATTGTAATAATTGACCAGGAAAAAATGACTTCTCACGAAAGAGGGTAATAATTTCCCGGGCAAATTGTACCCTATAGCGAAACTCGCATGAAGTACATTGTAAATTTCTCCTAAGGGAGTAATAATTGACCATGAAGAAATAACTTCTCATGAAAGAGTGTAATAATATCTCGGTCAAATTGTACATAACAGGTAAACTCGCTTAAACTTGACTGTAATTTTCTCCCAAGAAGGGTAATAATTGACCAGGAAAAAATGACTTCTCACGAAAGAGGGTAATCATTTCCCAGGCAAATTGTACCCTATGACTAAACTCGCTTGAACTACATAGTAGTTTCTCCTAAAGGGGGTAATAATTGAGCAGGAAAAAATGACTTCTCACGAAAGAATGTAATAATTTCCCGAAAAAATTGTACCTTATTAAATAGCTCATCTCGTTTGAACTACACAGTAAATTTCTCCTAAAGAGTCTAATAATTGATCAGAAAAAAATGACTTCACAGAAAAAAGAGTAATAATATCCCTGCAAATTATACCCTCTTGCTAAACTCTATGGAATTACAGTATACATTTCCCCTAAGATGGGTAAAATTAACCAGGAATAAATGGCTTCTCTGGAAAGAGGGTAATAATTTCCCAGGCAAATTGTACCGTATAGCTAAACTCGCTTGAACTACATAGTAAATTTCTCCTAAAGAGCGTAATAATTGACCAGAAAAAATGAATTATAACGGAGGAGTGTAATAATATCCCGGTCAAATTTTACCCTATATCTAAACTCGCTTGATCTACACAGTAAAATTAGCATAAAGAGGGTAATAATTAACTAGGAAAAATGGATTCTAACGGAGGAGGATAATAATATCCCGGGCAAATTATACCCTATAGCTAAACTCGCTTGACTTACACAGTAAATTAATACTCAAGAGTTTATTAATTGAGCAGGAAAAAATGACTTCAGAGGAAAAAGGGTAATAATACCCCGGGCTAATAGTACCCTCTTGCTAAACTTAAAAACTACACTACATATTTCTCCTAAGAAGTGTAAAAATTGAAAAGGAAAAATGACCTCTCACGAAAGAGGGTAATAATTGCTCATCCAAACTGTACTTTATTGCTAAACTCGCTTGGACAACACAGTAAAATTCTTTTAAAGAGTCTAATATTTGACCAGGAAAAAATGACTTTTCAGAAAAAAAGGTAATAATATCCCGGACAAATATTACCCTCTTGGTAAATTGTATAGAATAACAGTATTTATTTCTTCTAGGAAGGGTAATAATTGACCAGGAAAAGATGACTTCTCACGAAAGAGCGTATTAATTTCCGGGCAAAGTGTATCCTATAATTAAGCTCGCCTGAAGTACACACTAATTTTCTCCTAAAGAGGGAAATTATTGACCAGGAAAAAATGACTTCTCGCGAAAGAGGGTAATAATTTCACCTGCAAATTGTATGCAATAGCTACACTCGCTTGAAATACACAGTAAATTTCTCGTAAAGAGGGTAATAATTGACCAGGAAAAAATGACTTCACAGGAAAAAGGGTAATAATATCCCGGGCAAATAGTGCCCTCTTGCTAAGCTCTAAAGAATTACACTATGCATTTCTCCTAAGAAGGGTAAAAATCGACCACGAATAAATGACTTCTCTGGAAAGAGGGTAATAATTTCCCGGGGAAATTGTACGCAATAGCTAAGCTCGCCTGAAGTAGACAGTAAATTTCTCCTAAAGAGGGTAATAATTGACCAGGAAAGAATGACTTATCACGAAAGAGCGCAATAATATCCCGGGCAAATTGTACCCTCTAGCTAAACTCGCTTGAACTACACAGAAAATTTTTCCTAAAGATTGTAATAATTGACCAGGAAAAAATGACTTCTCACGAAACAGGGTAATAATTTCCCGGGCAAATTGTACCCTAAAGCGAAACTCGCATGAAGTACATTGTAAATTTCTCCTAAGGGAGTAATAATTGACCATGAAAAAATAACTTCTCATGAAAGAGTGTAACATCTCGGGCAAATTGTACATAATAGGTAAACTAGCTTGAACTTGACAGTAAATTTCTCCTTAGAAGGGTAATAAATGAACAGGAAAAAATGACTTCACAGGAAAAATGTTAATAATATCCCGAGCAAATAGTATACTTTTGCTAAACTCTATAGAATTACACTCCACATTTATCCTAGGAAGGGTCATAATTGTCCAGGAAAAAATGATTTCTCACGAAAGAGGGTAATAATTTCCCAGGAAAGTTGTACCCTATAGCTAAAGTCGCTTGAACTACATAGTAAATTTCTTTTAAAGAGAGTAATAATTGGCCAGGAAAAAGTGACTTCTCAGGAAGGAGGGTCTATAGGGTACAATTTGTCTGGGAAATTATTACCCTCTTTCGTGAGAAGTCATTTTTTCCTGGTCAATTATTACCCTCTTTAGGAAAAAATTATTTTGTAGTTCAAGCGAATTTAGCTATAGGGTACAATTTGCCTGGAAAATTATTACCCTCTTTCCAGAGTAATCGTTTATTCCTGGTCAATTATTACCCTTTTTAGGACAAATGAGCAGTGTAATTCTATAGAGGTTAGCGAGAGAGCACTATTTGCCCGGGATATTATTACCCTTTTTCCTGTGAAGTCATTTTTCCCAGGTCAATTATTACACTCTTTAGGAGAAATTTACTGTGTACTTCAGGCGAGCTTAGCTATAGAGTACAAGTTGACCGGCAAATAATTACCCTCTTTCCAGGGAAGTCATTTATTCCTGGTCAATTTTTACCCATCTTAAGAGAAATGTATATGGTAATGCTATAGAGTTTAGCACGAGTTTACTATTTGCCCGGGATATTATTACCCTTTTTTCTGTGAAGTCATTTTTTCTTGGTCGATTATTACCCTTCTTAAAACAAGTGTAAAGTGTAATTCTTTAGAGTTTAGCAAGAGGGCACTATTTGCCCTGCATATTATTACCATGTTTCATGTGAAGTCACTTTTTTCTTGTCAATTATTACTCTCATTACGAGAAATTTACTGCGTATTTCAAGCCAGTGTAGCTATATCATACAATTTGCCGGGGAAATTATTACTTTCTTTCGTGAGAAGTCAGTTTTTCCTGGTCAATTATTACCCTTCTTAGGACAAATGTGCAGTGTAATTCTATAGAGTTTAGCAAGAGCGTACTATTTGCCCGGATATTATTACCGTTTTTCCTGTGAAGTCATTTTTTCCTGGTCAATTATTACCCTTCTTAAAACAAGTGTAAAGTGTAATTCTTTAGATTTTAGCAAGAGGGCACTATTTGCCTGGCATATTATTACCATTTTTCATGTGAAGTCACTTTTTCCTTGTCACTTATTACTCTCATTACGAGAAATTTACTGCGTATTTCAAGCCAGTGTAGCTATAGCATTCAATTTGCCGGGGAATTTATTACCCTCTTTCGTGAGAAGTCATTTTTTCCTGGTCAATTATTACTCTCTTTAGTAGAAATCTACAATGTAGTTCTTGCGAGTTTAGCTATAGGCTACAATTTACCCGGGATATTATTGCCCTCTTTCGTGAGAAGTCATTTTTTCTGGTCAATTATTTACTTCTTCAGGAGAAATTTACTATGTAGTTCATGCGATTTTAGCTATAGGCTACAATTTACCCGGGATATTATTGCCCTCTTTCGTGAGAAGTCATTTTTTCCTGGTCAATTATTACCCTTCCTAGAAGATATATGTAGTATAATTCTATAGAGTTTAGCAATAGGGTACAATTTGCCCGGGATATTGTTACCCATTTTCCTGTTAAGTCATTTTTCCTAGTCAATTATTTTCCTTCTTAGGAGAAATTAACTGTCAAGTTCAAGCGAGTTTACCTATTGTGTACAATTTGCCCGATATATTATTACCCTCTTTCTTGAGAAGTCATTTTTTCCTGCTCAATTATTACCCTTCGGAGTAGACATTTATTGTGTAGTTCAGGCGAGTTTGGCTATAGGATACAATTTGCCCAGGATATTGTTATCCTCTTTGGTGAGAAGTCATTTTTTCCTGGCCAATTATTACCCTCTTTAGGAGAAATTTACTATGTAGTTCAAGCGAGTTTAGCTATAGGGTACAGTTTGCCCGGGATATTGTTACCCTCTTTCGTGAGAAGTCTTTGTTTCCTGGTAAATTATTACTCTTCCTAGGAGAAATGTATAGTGTAACTCTTTAGAGTTTAGCAAGAAGGTACAATTTTCCTGGGAAATTATTACCCTTTCTTCTGTGAAGTCATTAATTTTTCCTGAGGACATTAATTATTACACTCTTTAGATGAAATTTACTGTGTTGTTAAAGCTAGCTTAACAGTAAGGTACAATTTGCCTGAGAAAGTATTACCCTCTTTCGTGAGAAGTCATTTTTTCCTTTTCAATTTTTACACTTCCTAATAGAAATGTGTACTGTAATTTTTGAGAGTTTAGCAAGAGGGTACTTTTTGCCCAGGGTATTATTACCCTTTTTCCTGTGAAGTCATTTTTTCTGCTCAATCATTACCCTCTTGAGTATTAATTTACTGTGTAGATCAAGAGAGTTTAGCTATAGGGTACAATTTTCCCGGGATATTATTACCCTCCTCCGTGAGAGTCCATTTTTCCTAGTCAATTATTACCCTCTTTATGCGGATTTTAATGTGTAGATCAAGCGAGTTTAGATATAGGGTAAAATTTGCCCGGGATATTATTACCTTCTTTCGGTAGAAGTCATTTTTTCATGGTCAATTATTACCCTTCTTAGGAGAAATGTGCAGTGTAATTCTATAGAGTTTAGCTATAAAGTACTATTTGCCCGTGATATTATTACCCTTTTTCCTTTGAAGTCATTTTGTCCTGGTCAATTAATTCCCTCTTTTGGAGAAATTTACTGTATAGTTCAAGCGAGTTTAGCTATAGGCTACAATTTGCCCGGGATATTATTACCCTCATCCATGATAATTCATTTTTCCTGGTCAATTATTACCCTTTTTAGAAGAAATGTACTCTATAATTCAAGCGAGTTTGCCTATAGGGTACAATTCGCCTGGGAAATTATTACCGTCATTCCAGAGGTCATTTATTCCTGGTTAATTTCTACCCATCTTAAGAGAAATGTATACTGTAATTCATTAGAGTTTAGCAAGAGGGTACTATTTGCCCGGGATATTATTACCCTTTTTTCTGTGAATTAATTTTTGCCTGGTTAATTATTACCCTATTTACGAGAAATTTACTGTGTAGTTCAAGCGAGTTTAGCTATAGGGTACAATTTGCTGGGAAATTATTACACTTTTTCGTGAGAAGTCATTCTTTCCTGGTCAATTATTACCCTTTTTAGGAAAAATTTACCTTCCTTCGATAGAAGTCATTTTTTCCTGGTCAATTATTACCCTTCTTGGTAGAAATTTACTGTCAAGTTCAAGCGAGTTTACCTGTTATATTCAATTTGCTCGAGATATTATTACACGCTTTCATGAGAAGTTATTTCTTCATGGTCAATTGTTACCCTCTTTAAGAGAAATTTACCTTCCTTCGATAGAAGTTATTTTTTCAAGGTCAATTATTTCCCTTCTTTGGAGAAATGTGTTGTGTAATTCTATAGAGTTTAGCTATAGGATACTATTGCCCGGTTTATTGTTACCCTTTTTCCTGTGAAGTCATTTCTTCCTGGTCAATTATTTCCTTCATATGGAGAAATTTACTGTGTAGTTCAAGCGATTAGCTATAGGGTAAAATTTGCCGGGATATTATTAAACTCCTCCGTGAAAATGCATTTTAAATGGTCAATTATTACCCTCTTTAGGTGAATTTGACTGTGTAGTTCTAGCGAGTATAGCTATAGGGTACAATTTGCCCGAGAAATTTTTACCCTCTTTCCAGTGAATTCATTTTTTGGTCAATTATTACCCTTCTTAGGAAAAATGTATATTGTAATTCTATAGAGTTTAGCAAGAGGGTACTCTTTTCCTGGGATATTATTACCCTTTTCTGAGAAGTCATTTCTCCTGGTCAATTAATAACCTCTTTAAGAGAAATTTACTCTGTAGTTCAAGCGAGTTTGGCTATACGGTAAAATTTGCCCGGGATATTATTAGCCTCTTTCGTGAGAATTCGTTTTTTTCCTGGTCAATTTTTACCCTACTTAAGAGAAATGTATACTGTAATTCTATAGAGTTTAGCAAGAGGGTAATATTTGCCCGGGATATTTTTACCCTTTTTTCTGTGAAGTCATTTTTTCCTGGTCAATTACTACCTTTTTACGAGAAATTTACTGTGTAGTTCAAGCGAGTTTATCCATAGGGTATAATTTTCCCGGGATGTTACTACCCTCTTTCGTGAGAAGTCATTTTTTCCTGGTCAATTATTACTCTTCTTAGGAGAAATGTATACTGTAATTCTATAGAGTTTAACAAGAAGCACTATTTGGCCGGAATACTTTTACCCTTTTTCTTGTGAAGTCATTTTTTCAAGGTCAATTATTACCCTCTTTAGGTGACACTTACTGTGTACTTCAGGCGAGCTTAGCTATAGGGTACAATTTGCCCGGGAAATTATTAACCTCTTTCCAGAGAAGACATTTATTCCTGGTCAATTTTTACCCATCTTAAGAGAAATGTATACTGTAATTCTATGGACTTTAGCAAGAGGGTATTATTTGCCCGGGATATTATTACCCTTTTTTCTGTGAAGTAATTTTTGCCTGGTCAATTATTACCCAATTTACGAGAAATTTACTGTGTAGTTCAAGCGAGTTTAGCTATAGGGTACAATTTGCTGGGAAATTATTACACTCTTTCGTGAGAAGTCATTCTTTCCTGGTCAATTATTACCCTTTTTAGGAAAAATTTACCTTCCTTCGATAGAAGTCATTTTTTCCTGGTCAATTATTACCCTTCTTGGGAGAAATTTACTGTCAAGTTCAAGCGAGTTTACCTGTTATATTCAATTTGCTCGAGATATTATTACACTCTTTCGTGAGAAGTTATTTCTTCATGGTCAATTGTTACCCTCTTTAAGAGAAATTTACCTTCCTTCGATAGAAGTTATTTTTTCAAGGTCAATTATTTCCCTTCTATGGAGAAATGTGTTGTGTAATTCTATAGAGTTTAGCTATAGGATACTATTGCCCGGTTTATTGTTACCTTTTTTCCTGTGAAGTCATTTCTTCCTGGTCAATTATTTCCTTCATATGGAGAAATTTACTGTGTAGTTCAAGCGCGATTAGCTATAGGGTACAATTTGCCGGGATATTATTAAACTCCTCGGTGAAAATGCATTTTAAATGGTCAATTATTACCCTCTTTAGGCGAATTTGATTGTGTAGTTCTAGCGAGTATAGCTATAGGGTACAACTTTCCCGAGAAATTATTACCCTCTTCCCAGTGAATTCATTTTTTTGGTCAATTATTACCCTTCTCAGGAAAAATGTATATTGTAATTCTATAGAGTTTAGCAAGAGGGGACTCTTTTCCTGGGATATTATTACCCTTTTCTGAGAAGTCATTTGTAATGGTCAATTATTACCCTCTTTAAGAGAAATTTACTCTGTAGTTCAAGCGAGTTTTGCTATACGGTAAAATTTGCCCGGGATATTATTAGACTCTTTCGTCAGAATTCGTTTTTTTCCTGGTCAATTTTTACCCTACTTAAGAGAAATGTATACTGTAATTCTATAGAGTTTAGCAAGAGGGTAATATTTGCCCGGGATATTTTTACCCTTTTTTCTGTGAAGTCATTTTTTCCTGGTCAATTACTACCTTTTTACGAGAAATTTACTGTTTAGTTCAAGCGACTTTAGCTATAGGGTACAATTTGCTGGGAAATTATTACACTCTATCGTGAGAAGTCATTCTTTCCTGGTCAATTATTACCCTTTTTAGGAAAAATTTACCTTCCTTCGATAGAAGTCATTTTTTCCTGGTCAATTATTGCCATTCTTGGGAGAAATTTACTGTCAAGTTCAAGCGAGTTTACCTGTTATATTCAATTTGCTCGAGATATTATTACACTCTTTCATGAGAAGTTATTTCTTCATGGTCAATTGTTACCCTCTTTAAGAGAAATTTACCTTCCTTCGATAGAAGTTATTTTTTCAAGGTCAATTATTTCCCTTCTTTGGAGAAATGTGTTGTATAATTGTATAGAGTTTAGCTATAGGATACTCTTGCCCGGTTTATTGTTACCCTTTCTCCTGTGAAGTCATTTCTTCCTGGTCAATTATTTCCTTCATATGGAGAAATTTACTGTGTAGTTCAAGCGCGATTAGCTATAGGGTACAATTTGCCGGGATATTATTAAACTCCTCCCTGAAAATGCATTTTAAATGGTCAATTATTACCCTCTTTAGGCGAAATTGACTGTGTAGTTCTAGCGAGTATAGCTATAGGGTACAATTTGCCCGAGAAATTATTACCCTCTTTCCAGTGAATTCATTTTTTTGGTCAATTATTACCCTTCTTAGGAAAAATGTATATTGTAATTCTATAGAGTTTAGCAAAAGGGTACTCTTTTCCTGGGATATTATTACCCTTTTCTGAGAAGTCATTTCTCCTGGTCAATTATTACCCTCTTTAAGAGAAATTTACTCTGTAGTTCAAGCGAGTTTGGCTATACGGTAAAATTTGCCCGGGATATTACTACCCTCTTTCGTGAGAAGTCATTTTTTCCTGGTCAATTATTATCCTTCTTAAAAGAAATTTACTGTCAAGTTCAAGCGAGCTTACCTGTTATGTACAATTTTCTCGAATTATTATTACACTCTTTCATGAGAAGTTATTTCTTCATGGTCAATTATTACCATTCTTAAGAGAAATGTGTAGTGTAATTCTATAGAGTTTAGCTATAGGGTACTATTGCCAGGTATATTATTATCCTTTTTCCTCTGAAGTCAATTTTTCCTGGTGAATTACTTCCCTCATTAGGAGAATTTTACTGTGTAGTTCAAGAGAGTAAAGCTATAGGTTACAATTTGCCCGGGAAATTATTACCATGTTTCGTGAGAAGTCTTTTTCTCCTGGTCAATTATTACTCTCTGTAGGAGAAATTTACAATGTAGTTCATGCCAGTTTCGCTACAGGGTACAACTTGCCTGGGAAATTATTACCCTCTTTCTGGAGAAGTCATTTTTTTCTGGTCAATAAGTACCCTCTTTAGAAAAAAATACTGTGTAGTTCAAGCGGGTTTAGCTAGAGGGTACAATTTGCACGGGATATTTTACCCTCTTTCGTGAGAAGTCATTTTTTCCTGTTCAATAAGTACCCTCTTTAGGAGCAAATTAGTGTGTGCTTCTGGCGAGCTTAGCTGTAGAGTACTATTCGCGGGGAAATTATTACCACCTTTCGTGAGAAGTCATCTTTTCCTGGTCAATTATTACCCTTCTTAGAAGAAATGTATACTGTTATTCTGTAGAATTTAGCAAGAGGGTACTATTTGCCCGGGATATTATTACCCTTTTTTCTGTGAAGTAATTCTTTCCTGGTCAATTATTCCACTCTTTAGGAGAAATTTACTGTGTTGTTCAAGCGAGTTTTGCATTAAGGTACAATTTGCCTGAGAAATTATTACCCTTTTTGTGAGAAGTCATTTTTTCCTGGTCAGTTATTACTCTTCTTAGGAGAAATTTATACTGTATTTCTATAGAGTCTAGCTAGAGGGCACTATTTGCCCGGGATATTATTACCCTTTTTCCTGTGAAGTCATTTTTTCCAGGTCAATTATTACCCTCTTTACGAGAAATTTACTGCGTATTTCAAGCGAGTGTAGCTATAGCATACAATTTGCCGGGGACATTATTACCCTCTTTCGTGAGAAGTCATCTTTTCCTGGTCAATAATTACCCTCTTTAGGAGAAAATTAGTGTATACTTCAGGCGAGCTATAGGGTACTATTTGCCCGGAAATTATTACCCTCTTTCGTGAGAAGTCATTTTTTTCCTTTTCAACTTTTACACCTCTTAGGAGAAACGTGTAGTGTAATTTTTTAGAGTTTATTTAGAGGGTGCTATTTGCCCGGTTTATTATTACCTTTTTTCCTGTAAAGTCATTTTTTTCTCTTCAATTATTACCCTCTTGAGTATTAATTTACTGTGTACATCAAGCGAGTTTAGCTATAGGGTACAATTTGCCGGGATATTATTACCCTCTTTCGTGAGAAGTCATTTTTTTCCTTTTCAACTTTTACACCTCTTAGGAGAAATGTGTAGTGTAATTTTTTAGAGTTTATCAAGAGGGTGCTATTTGCCCGGTTTATAATTACCTTTTTTCCTGTGAAGTCATTTTTTTCTCTTCAATTATTACCCTCTTGAGTATTAATTTACTGTGTAAATCAAGAGATTTTAGCTATAGGGTACAATTTGCCTGGTTATTATTACCCTCCTCCTTGAGAATCTATTTTTCCTAGTCAATTATTACCCTCTTTATGCAAATTTTAATGTGTAGATCAAGCGAGTTTAGCTATAGGGTACAATTTGCCGGGATATTATAACCCGCTTTTGTGAGAAGTCATTTTTTTCCTTTTCAACTTTCACACCTCTTAGGAGAAATGTGTAGTGTAATTTTTTAGAGTTTATCAAAAGGGTGCTATTTGCCCGGTTTATTATTACCTTTTTTCCTGTGAAGTCATTTTTTTCTCTTCAATTATTACCCTCTTGAGTATTAGTTTACTGTGTAAATCAAGAGATTTTAGCTATAACGTACAATTTGCCTGGTTATTATTACCCTCCTCCGTGAGAATCTATTTTTCCTAGTCAATTATTACCCTCTTTATGCAAATTTTAATGTGTAGATCAAGCGAGTTTAGCTATAGGGTACAATTTGCCGGGATATTATTACCCTCTTTCCTGCGAAGTCATTTTTTTGTCTTGGTCAAATATTACCCTCTTTAGGAGAAATTTACTATGTAGTTAGAGCGAGTTTAGCTATAGGGTACAATTTGCCTGGGAAATTATTACTCTCTTTCCAGAGAAGTCATTTATTCCTGGTGAATTTTTACCTATCTTAGGAGAAATGTATACTCTAATTCTATAGAGTTTAGCAAGAGGTACTATTTGCCCGGGATATTATTGCTCTTTTTTCTGTCAAGTCATTTTTTCCTGGTCAATTATTACCCTCTTTAGGAGAATTTTACTGTGTAGTTCAAGCGAGAATAGCTATAAGGTACAATTTGCCCGGGAAATTATTACCCCCTTTCATGAGAAGTCATTTTTTCCTGCTCAATTATTACCCTTCAGAGGAGACATTTATTGTGTAGTTAAAGCGAGTTTGACTATAGGGTACAAGTCATTTTCCTTTTCAATGTTTACACTTCTTAGGAGAAATGTGTAGTGCAATTTGTTAGAGTTTAGCAAGAAGGTACTATTTGCCCCGGATATTATTACCCTTTTTCCAGTGAAGTCATTTTTTCTGCTCAATTATTACCCTCTTGAATATTAATTTGCTGTGTAGATCAAGCGAGTTTAGGTATAAAGTACTATTTGCCCGTGATGTTATTACCCTTTTTCCTGCGAAGTCATTTTTTCTTGGTCAAATATTACCCTTTTTTGGAGAAGTTTACTGTATAGTTCAAGCGAGATTACCTTTTGGGTACAACTTGCCCGAGATATTATTACCCTCTTTCGTGAGAAGTCATATATTCAGGCTATATTATTACATTTCGGAGGAGACATTTATTGTGTAGTTAAACCGAGTTTGGCTATAGGGTACAATTTGCCCGTGATATTATTACCCTCTTTCGTGAGAAATCTTTATTTTCCTGGTCAATTATTACCCTTTTTAGGAGAAATTTACTATGTAGTTAGAGCGAGTTTAGCTATAAGGTACAATTTGACCGGGAAATTATTACCGTCTTTCCAGAGAAGTCTTTTATTCCTGGTGAATTTTTACCCATCTTAGGAGAAATGTATACTGTAATTCTATAGAGTTTAGCAAGAGGGTACTATTGCCCGGTATATTATTATCCTTTTTTATGTGAAGTCATTTTTTCCTGCTCAATTATTATCCTTTGGAGGAGACATTTGCTGTGTAGTTCATGCGAGCTTGTCTATAGCTTAGAATTTGCCCGGGATATTATTACCCTCTTTCTTGAGAAGTCATTTTTTCCTGGTCAATTGTTACTCTTCTTAGGAGAAATGTATATTGTAATTCTATAGAGTTTAGCAAGAGTTTACTCTTTGCCCGGGATATTATTACCCTTTTTCCTGTGAAGACATTTTTTCCTGGTCAATTATTACCCTTCTTAGGAGAAATTTACTACAATTTCAAGCGAGTTTACCTATTATGTACAATTTGCCGGAGATATTATTACACTCTTTCATGAGACTTTATTTTTTCATGGTCAATTATTACCCTTCTTAGGAGAAATGTGTAGTGTAATCCTATGGAGTTTAGCTATAGGATACTATTGCCCGGTATATTATTATCCTTTTTCCTGTGAAGTCATTTTCTACTGGTCAATTATTTCGCTCGTTAGGAGAAATTTACTGTGTAGTTCAAGCGGGTTTAGCTATAGGGTATAATTTGCCAGGGATATTATTACCCTCCTCCGTGAAAATGTATTTTTCCTGGTCAATTATTACCGTCTTTAAGCGAATTTTACTGTGTAGTTCAAGCAAGTATAGCTATAGGGTACAATTTGCCCGGGAAATTATTACCATCTTTCGTGAGAAGTCAATTTCTCTTGGTCAATTACTAAACTCTTTAGGAGAAATTTACAATGTAGTACATTTGACTTTCGCTATAGGGTAAAATTTGCCCGGGATATTATTACCCTGTTTCGTGAGAAGTCATTTTTTCCTGGTCAATTATTACCCTGTTTAGGAAAAATTTACTGTGTAGTTCAAGCGAGTTTAGCTAGAGGGTACAATTTGCCCGGGATATTATTACGCTCTTTCGTGAATTCGTTTTTTGCTGGTCAATTATTATCGTCTTTTGGAGAAATTTACTGTGTAGTTCAATCGAGTTTAGCTATAGGGTACAGTTTGCCCTGCAAATTATTACCCTCTTTCGTGAGAAATCATTTTTTCCCTTTCAATTTTTACACTACTTAGGAGAAATGTGTAGTGTAATTTTTTAGCGTTTATCAAGAGGGTGCTATTAGCCCGGGGTATTATTACTCTTTTTCGTGTGAAGTCATTTTTTTCTTTTCAATTATTACCCTCTTGAGTATTAATTTACTGTGTACATCAAGCGAGTTTAGCTATAGGGTATAATTTGCCGGGATATTATTACCCTCCTCTGTGAGAATCTTTTTTTCCTAGTCAATTATTACCTTCTATTGCAAATTTTACTGTGTAGATCAAGCAAGTTTAGCTATAGGGTACAATTTGCCCTTGATATTATTACCCTCTTTCGTGAGAAGTCGTTTTTTTCCTGGTCAACTATTATCCCCTTTAGGAGAAATTTACTATGTAGTTAGAGCGAGTTTAGCTATAGGGTACAATTTGCCTGGGAAATTATTACCTTCTTTCCAGAGAAGTCATTTATTCCTGGTCAATTATTACCCTCTTTAGGAGAAATTTACTTTGTACTTCAGGCGAGCTTAGCTGTAGGGTACAATTTGCCCGGGAAATTATTACCCTCTTTCCAGAGAAGGCATTTATTCCTGGTCAATTTTTACCCATCTTAGGAGAAATGTATACTGTAATAGGTTGAGTTTAGCAAGAGGGTACTATTTGCCCGGGATATTATTACTCTTTTTTCTGTGAAAACATTTTTTCCTGGTCAATTATTACACTCCTTAGGAGAAATTTACTGTGTAGTTCAAGCGAGATTAGCTAAAAGGTACAATTTGCCCGGGAAACTATTCCCCTCTTTCGTGTGAAGTCATTTTTTTATTTTCAATTATTACCTTTCGGAGGAGACATTTATTGTGTAGTTCAAGCGAGAATGGCCATATAGTACAATTTGCCCGGGATATTATTATCCCTTTCGTGAGAAGTCATTTTTTCCTCGCCAATTATTACTCTCTTTAGGAGAAATTTGCTATGTAGTTCGAGCGAGTTTAGCTATAGGGTACAATTTGCCTGGGAAATTATTACCCTCTTTCGTGAGAAGTCACTTTTTCCTGGTCAATTATTACCCTTCTTAGGACAAAAGTGAAGTGTAATTTTATATAGTTTACTAAGAGTTTACTATTTGCCAGGGATATTATTACCCTTTTACCTGTGAAGTCATTTTTTCCTGGTCAATTATTACCCTTCTTAGGACGAATTTACTGTCAAGTTCAAGCGAGTTTACCTATTATGTACAATTTGCCGGAGATATTATTACACTCTTTCATGGGAATTTATTTTTTCATGGTCAATTATTACCCTTCTTAGGAGAAATGTGTAGTGTAATTCTATCGAGTTTAGCTTAGGATACTATTGCCCGGTATATTATTATCCCTTTTCCTGTGAAGTCATGTTATCCTGGTCAATTATTACCCTCTTTATGAAAAATTTACTGTGTATTTCAAGCGAGTTTAGCTAGAGGGTACAATTTGACAGGGATATTATTACGCTCTTTCGTGAATTCATTTTTTCCTTTTCAATTATTACCTTCTTTAAGAGAAATTTAGTGTGTAGTTCAAGCGAGTTTAGCTATTGGGTACAGTTTGCCCAGGAAATTATTACCTCTTTCGAGAGAAGTCATTTTTTCACGGTCAATTATTACCCTTCTTAGGAGAAATGTATACTGTAATTCTATAGAATTTAGCAAGAGGGTACTATTTGCCCGGGATATTATTACTTTTTTTCTGTGAAGTCATTTTTTCCTGGTCAATTATTACCCTCTTTAGGAGAAATTTATAGTGTACTTCAGGCGAGCTTAGCTATAAGGTACAATTTGCCGGGGAAATTATTACCCTTTTTCATGAGATGTCATTTTTTCCCGGTCGATTATTGCCCTTCTTAGGAGAAATGTATATTGTAATTCTATAGGGTTTAGCAAGAGGGTACTCTTTTCCTGGGATATTATTACCCTTTTTTGTGTAGTAATTTTTTCCTTGTCAATTATTACCCTCTTTAAGAGAAATTTACTCTGTAGTTCAAAGGAATTTGGCTATAGGCTACAAATTGCCCGGGGTATTATTACCCTTTTTTGGGAGAAGTCGTTTTTTTTGGTCAATTATTACCCTCTTTAATAAAAATTTACTGTGTAGTTCAAGCAAGTTTAGCTAGAGGGTACAATTTGCCCGGGATATTATTACGCTCTTTCGTGAATTCATTTTTTCCTGGTCAATTATTACCGTCTTTAGGAGAAATTTACTGTGTAGTTCAAGCGAGTTTAGCTATAGGGTACAGTTTGCCCGGGAAATCATTACCCTCTTTTGTGAGAAATCATTTTTTCCTTTTCAATCTTTACACTTCTTAGGAGAAATGTGTAGTGTAATTTTTTAGAGTTTAGCAAGAGGGTAGGGTATAATTTGCCGGGATATTATTACCCTCCTCCGTGAGAATCTTTTTTTCCTAGTCAATTATTACATTCTATTCCAAATTTTACTGTGTAGATCAAGCGAGTTTGGCTATAGGGTACAATTTGCCCTTGATTTTATTACCCTCTTTCGTGAGAAGTCGTTTTTTTCCTGGTCAACTATTATCCCCTTTAGGAGAAATTTACTATGTAGTTAGAGCGAGTTTAGCTATAGGGTACAATTTGCCTGGGAAATTATTACTCTTTTTCCAGAGAAGTCATTTATTCCTGGTGAATTTTTACCTATCTTAGGAGAAATGTATACTGTAATTCTATAGAGTTTAGCAAGAGGTACTATTTTCCCGGAATTTTGCTCTTTTTTCTGTCAAGTCATTTTTTCCTGCTTAATTATTACCCTTCGGAGGAGACATTTATTGTGTAGTTAAAGCGAGTTTGGCTATAGGGTACAATTTGCCCGTGATAATATTACCCTCTTCCGGGAGAAGTCGTTTTTATCCTGGTCAATTATTACCCCCTTTAGGAGAAATTTACTATGTAGTTCAAGCGAGTTTAGCTATAGGGTACAATTTTTCTGGGGAATTATTACCATCTTTCGTGAGGCGTCATTTTTTCCTGCTCAATTATTATCCTTTGGAGGGACATTTACTGTGTAGTTAAAGCGAGTTTGGCTATAGGGTACAATTTGCCAGGGATATTATTACCCTCTTTCCAGAGAAGTCCTTTTTTCCTGTTCAATTATTACCCTTCTAACTGGAAATTTACAATGTAGTTCTTGCGAGTTTCGCTATAGTGTACAATTTGCCAGGGAAATTATTACACTCTTTCGTGAGAATTCATTTTTTCCGGTCAATTATTACCCTCTTTAGGAAAAATTTACTGTGTAGTTGAAGGGAGATTAGCTATAAGGTACAATTTGCCCAGGAAATTATTACCCTCCTTCGTGAGAAGTCATTTTTTCATCTCAATTATTACCCTTCAAAGGAGACATGTAATGTGTAGTTCAAGCGACTTTGGCTATAGTGAACAATTTGTCCGGGATATTATTACCCTCTTTCCTGAAAAGTCACTTTTTCCTGGCCAATTATTACCCTCTTTAAAAGAAATTTACTATGTAGTTCAAGCGAGTTTAGCTATAAGGTACAATTTGCCTGGGAAATTATTACCCTCTTTCCAGAGAAGTCCTTTTTTCCTGGTCAATTATTACAATTCTTAGGAGAAATGTGTAGTGTAATTTTTTAGAGCTTAGCCAGAGGGCACTATTTGCACGGTATATTATTACCATTATTCCTGTGAAGTCATTTTTTTGGTCAATTATTGCCCTCTTTACGAGAAATTTACTGCGTATTTCAAGCGAGTGTAGCTATAGCATACAATTTGCCGGGGAAATTATTTCTCTCTTTCGTGAGAATTTATTATTTCCTGGTCAATAATTACCGTTCTAAGGAGAAATGTATACTGTTATTCTATAAAATTTAGCAAGAGGGTACTATTAGCCCGGGATATTATTACCCTTTTTTCTGTGAAGTCATTTTGTCCTGGTCAATTATTGCACTCTTTAGGAGAAATTTACTGTGTTGTTCAAGCGAGTTTAGCAATAAGGTACAATTTGCCTGAGAAATGATTACCCTCTTATGTGAGAAGTCATTTGTTCCTGTTCAATTATTACTCTTCTTAGGAGAAATGTATATGTAATTCTATAGAGTTTAGCAAGAAGGCACTATTTGCCCGGGATATTATTACCCTTTTTCCTGTGAAGGGTAATAACTCTTTAGAATTACACTGCACATTTGTCGTAAGAAGGGTAATAATTGACCAGAAAAAAATGACTTCTCACGAAGGAGGGTAATATTTTCCC
Organism: Thermobia domestica; assembly: GCF_964235325.1. Classification (NCBI taxonomy): domain Eukaryota; kingdom Metazoa; phylum Arthropoda; class Insecta; order Zygentoma; family Lepismatidae; genus Thermobia; species Thermobia domestica. Next base: position 253,196,594 of record NC_137462.1, on the reverse strand, counting down.
AGGCAAATTGTAACCTATAGCTAAACTCGCTTGAATTACACAGTAAATTTCTCGTAAAACGGTAATAATTGACCAGGAAAAAATGACTTCACAAAAAAAGGGTAATAATATCCCGGGCAAATAGTACCCTCTTGCTAAACTCTATAGAATTACAGTATATATTTCTCTTAACATGGGTAAAAATTGACCAGGAATAAATGACTTCTCTGGAAAGAGGGTAAAAATTTCACCGGCAAATTGTATGATATAGCTATACTCGCTTCAAATACGCAGTAAATTTCTCGTAAAAAGGGTAATAATTGACCAGGAAAAATGACTTCAAAGGAAAAAGGGTAATAATATCCCGGGCAAATAGTGCCCTCTTGCTAAACTCTAAAGAATCACACTATAAATTTCTTCTAAGATGGATAATAATCGACCAGAAAAAAAGGACTTTTCAAAAAAGAGGGTAATAATATCCTGGGCAATCTGTACCTATAGCTAAACTCGCTTGAACTACACAGTAAAATTTTCTAAAAAGGGTAATAATTGACAAGAAAAAAAAGACTTCTCCAGAAAGAGGGTAATAATTTCCCTGGCAAATTGCACCCTATAGCGAAACTCGCATGAACTACATTGTAAATTTCTCCTAAAGAGAGTAATAACTGACCAGGAGAAAATGACTTCTCACGAAAGATGGTAATAATTTCCCGGGCAAATTGTACCCTATAGCTATACTCGCTTGAACTACACAGTAAAATTCGCTTAAAAAGGGTACTAAATGACCAGTTAAAATGCATTTTGAAGGAGAAGGATATTAATATCCCGGACAAATTGTACCCTATAGCCAAACGCGCTGGAACTACACAGTAATTTTCTCCTGATGAGGGAAATAATTCACCAGGAAAAAATGACTTCACAGGAAAAAGGATAATAATATACCGGGCAATAATAATATACCCTATAGCTAAACTTTATAGAATTACACTACACATTTCTACTAAGAAGGGTAATAATTAACCATGAAGAAATAACTTCTCATGAAAGAGTGTAATAATATCTCGGGCAAATTGTACATAACAGGTAAACTCGCTTGAGCTTGACAGTAAATTTCTCCTAAGAAGGGTAATTATGGACCAGGAAAAAATGACTTCTCACGAAAGAGGGTAATAGTTTCCCCGCAAATTGTACCCAATGGTTAAGCTCGCCTGAAGTACACAGTAAATTTCTCTTAAGGAGGGTAATAATTGACCCGCAAAAAATGACTTCACAAGAAAAAGGGTGATAGTATTCCGGCCAAATAGTGCACTCTTGCTAAACTCAATAGAATTACAGTATACATTTCTCCTAAGAAGAGTAAAAATTAACCAGGAAAAAATTACTTCTGACGAAAGAGGGTAATAATTTCCCAGGGAAATTGTACTCTATAAGGAAACTCGCTTGAACTACATAGTAAATTTCTCCTAAAAGGGGTAATAATTGAGCAGGAAAAAATGACTTCTCACGAAAGAGGGTAATAATTTCACCAGCAAATTGTATGCTATTGCTACACTCGCTTCAAATACGCAGTAAATTTCTCGTAAAATGGGTAATAATTGACAAGGAAAAATGACTTCACAGGAAAAAGGTTAATAATATCCCGGGCAAATTATACCCTCTTGCTAAACTCTATAGAATTACAGTATACATTTCGCCTAAGATGGGTAAAAATTAACCAGGAATAAATGACTTCTCTGGAAAGAGGGTAATAATTTCACCGGCAAATTGTATGATATTGCTACCATCGCTTCAAATACGTAGTAAATTTCTCGTAAAAAAGGGTAATAATTGACAAGGAAAAATGACTACACAGGAAAAAGGGTAATAATATCCTGGGCAAATCGTGCCATTTTGCTAAACTCTAAAGAATTACACTATACATTTTTCCTAAGATGGATAATAATTGACCAGAAAAAAAGGACTTCTCACGAAAGATGGTAATAATTTCCCGAGCAAATTGTACCCTATAGCTATACTCGCTTGAACTACACAGTAAAATTCGCCTAAAAAGGGTACTAATTGACCAGCTAAAATGCATTTTCAAGGAGAAGGGTAATAATATCCCGGGCAAATTGTACCCTATAGCCAAACGCGCTTGAACTACACAGTAATTTTCTACTGATGAGGGAAATAATTCACCAGGAAAAAATGACTTCACAGGAAAAAGGATAATAATATACCGGGCAATAGTACCCTATAGCTAAACTTTATAGAATTACACTACACATTTCTACGAAGAAGGGTATAATTAACCATAAAGAAATAACTTCTCATGAAAGAGTGTAATAATCTCTCGGTCAAATTGTATATAACAGGTAAACTCGCTTGAGCTTGACAGTAAATTTCTCCTAAGAAGGGTAATAATTGACCAGGAAAAAACGACTTCACAGGAAAAAGGGTAATAATATCCCAAGCAAATGCTGCACTCTTGCTAAATTCTATAGAATAACATTATACATTTCTCCTTAGAAGGGTAATAATTTACCAGGAGAAGATCACTTCTTACGAAAGAGGGTAATAATTTCCGGGCAAATAGTTCACTATAGCTAAGCTCGCCTGAAGTATACACAAATTTTCTCCTAAAGATTGTAGTTATTGACCAGGAAAAAATGACTTCTCACGAAAGAGGGTAATAATTTCCCCGGCAAATTGTACCCAATAGCTAAGCTCGCCTGAAGTACACAGTAAATTTCTCCTAAACAGGGTAATAATTGACCTGGAAAAAATGATTTCACAGGAAAAAGGGTAATAATATCCCGGGCAAATAGTGCCCTCTTGCTAAACTCTATAGAATTGCATATATATTTCTCCTAAGAAGAGTAGTAATTGACCAGGAAAAAATGACTTCTCACAAAAGAGGGTAATCATTTCTCAGGCAAATTGTACCTTAATGCTGAACTCGCTTGAACAACACACTAAATTTTTCGTATAGAGTGCAATAATTGACCAGGAAAAAATGACTTCACAGAAAAAAGGGTAATAATATCCCGGGCAAATAGTACCCTCTTGCTAAATTCTATAGAATAACAGTATACATTTCCCCTTAGAAGGGTAATAATTGACCAGGAGAAGATGACTTCTTACGAAAGAGGGTAACAATTTCCCGGCAAATAGTACCCTATAGCTAAGCTCGCCTGAAGTATACAATAATTCTCTCCTAAAAAGGGTAATTATTGACCAGGAAAAAATGACTTCTCACGAAAGAGGGTAATAATTTCCCCATCAAATTGTATGCTATAGCTACACTCGCTTGAAACACGCAGTAAATTTCTCGTAAAGAGGGCAATAATTGGCCAAAAAAATGACTTCACAGGAATAAGGGTAATAATATCCCGGGCAAATAGTGCCCTTTGGCTAAACTCTAAAGAATTACACTATACATTTCTCCTAAGAGTTGTAATAATTGACCAGGAAAAAAGGATTTCTCACGAAAGAGTGTAATAATATCCCGGGCGAACTGTACACTATAGCTAATCTCGCTTGAACTACACAGTACATTTCTCCTTAAGAGGGTAATAATTGACCAAAAAAAATGACTTCTCACGAAAGAGCGTAATAATATCCCTTTTAAATTGTACCCTCTAGATAAACTCGCTTGAACTTCACAGTAAATTTCTCCTTAAGAGGGTAATAATTGACCAGGAAAAAATGACTTCTCACTAAAGAGGGTAATAAATTCCCTGGCAAATTGTACACGATTGCGAAACTCGCATGAACTACATTGTAAATTTCTTCTAAAGAGAGTAATAATTGACCAGGAGAAAATGATTTCTCACGAAAGAGTGTAATAATATCCCGGGTGAACTGTACACTATAGCTAATCTCGCTTGAATTACACAGTAAATTTCTCCTAAAGAGGGTAATAATTGACCAAAAAAATGACTTCTCACGAAAGAGCGTAATAATAGACCGGTTAAATTGTACCCTCTAGCTGAACTCGCTTGAACTACACACTAAAATTCGCCTAAAGAGGGTAATAATTGACCAGTAAAAATGCATTTTCACGGAGTAGGGTAATAATAACCGGGGAAATTGTACCCTATTGCTAAACGAGCTTGAACAACACAGTAAATTTCTCCAAATGAGGGAAGTAATTGACGAGGAAAAAATGACTTCACAGGAAAAAGGATAATAATATACCGGGCAATAGTACCCTATACCTAAACTCTATAGAATTACACTACACATTTCTCCTAAGAAGGGTAATAATTGACCATGAAAAAATAACTTCTCATGAAAGAGTGTAATAATATCTCGGTCAAATTGTACATAACAGGTAAACTCGCTTAAACTTGACTGTAATTTTCTCCCAAGAAGGGTAATAATTGACCAGGAAAAAATGACTTCACTGGAAAAAGGGTAATAATATCCCGGGCAAATAGTACGCTCTTGCTAAACTCTATAGAATTACACTGCACATTTGTACTAAGAAGGGTAATAATTGATCAAGAAAAAATGACTTCTCACGAAAGAGGGTAATAATTTCCCAGGCAAGTTGTACCCTATAGCTAAAGTCGCTTGAACTACACAGTAAATTTCTAATAAAAAGGGTAATAATTGACCAGGAAAAAATGACTTTACAGAACAAAGGGTAATAATATCGCGGGCAAAAAGTACCCTCTTGCTAAATTATATAGAATTACGGTATACATTTCTCTTAAGATGGGTAAAAATTCACCAAAAATAAATGCCTTGTGTGGAAAGAGGTTAATAATTTCCCGGGCAAATTGTACCCTATAGCTAAGCTCGCCTGAAGTACACAGTAAATTTCTCTTAAAGAGGGTAATAATTGACCCGCAAAAAATGACTTCACAAGAAAAAGGGTGATAGTATTCCGGCCAAATAGTGCACTCTTGCTAAACTCTATAGAATTACAGTATACATTTCTCCTAAGAAGAGTAAAAATTGACCAGGAAAAAATTACTTCTCACGAAAGAGGGTAATAATTTCCCAGGGAAATTGTACTCTATAAGTAAACTCGCTTGAACTACATAGTAAATTTCTCATAAAAGGGGTAATAATTGAGCAGGAAAAAATGACTTCTCACGAAAGAGGGTAATAATTTCCCGGGCAAATTGAACCTTATAAAATAGCTCATCTCGCTTGAACTACACAGTAAATTTCTCCTAAAGAGTCTAATAATTGATCAGAAAAAAATGACTTCCCAGAAAAAAGAGTAATAATATCCCGGGCAAATTATACCCTCTTGCTAAACTCTGTAGAATTACAGTATACATTTCCCCTAAGATGGGTAAAAATTAACCAGGAATAAATGACTTCTCTGAAAAGAGGGTAATAATTTCCCAGGCAAAATGTACCGTATAGCTAAACTCGCTTGAACTATATAGAAAATTTGTCCTAAAGAGCGTAATAATTGAGCAGGAAAAATGAATTAAGACGGAGGAGTGTAATAATATCCCGGCCAAATTTTACCCTATATCTAAACTCGCTTTATCTACACAGTAAAATTTGCATAAAGAGGGTAATAATTGACTAGGAAAAATGGATTCTCACGGAGGAGGATAATAATATCCCGGGCAAATTGTACCCTATAGCTAAACTCGCTTGACTTATACAGTAAATTAATACTCAAGAGTTTATTAATTGAGCAGGAAAAAATGACTTCACAGGAAGAAGGGTAATAATACCCCGTGCTAATAGTACCCTCTTGCTGAACTTAAAAATTACACTAATTTTTTTCTCCTAAGAAGTGTAAAAATTGAAAAGGAAAAATGACCTCTCACGAAAGAGGGTAATAATTGCTCATCCAAACTGTACTTTATTGCTAAACTCGCTTGGACAACACAGTAAAATTCTTTTAAAGAGTCTAATAACTGACCAGGAAAAAATGACTTCACAGAAAAAAAGGTAATAATATCCCGAACAAATATTACCATCTTGGTAAATTGTATAGAATAACAGTATTTATTTCTTCTAGGAAGGGTAATAATTGACCAATAAAAGATGACTTCTCACGAAAGAGCGTAATAATTTCCGGGCAAAGTGTACCCTATAGTTAAGCTCGCCTGAAGTACACACTAATTTTCTCCTAAAAAGGGTAATTATTGACCAGGAAAAAATGACTTCTCAGGAAAGAGGGTAATAATTTCACCTGCAAATTGTATGCTATAGCTACACTCGTTTGAAATGCACAGTAAATTTCTCGTAAAGAGGGTAATAATGGACCAGCAAAAATGACTTCACAGGAAAAAGGGTAATAATATCCCGGGCAAATAGCTCCCTCTTGCTAAGCTCTAAAGAATTACACTATACATTTCTCCTAAGAAGGATAAAAATCGACCATGAATAAATGACTTCTCTGGAAAGAGGGTAATAATTTCCCGGGCAAATTGTACCCTATAGCGAAACTCGCATGAAATACATTGTAAATTTCTCCTATGGGAGTAATAATTGACCAGGAGAAAATGACTTCAAGGGGGAAAAGATAATAATATACCGGGCAATAGTAACCTATAGCTAAACTCGATACAATTACACTACACATTTCTCCTAAGAAGGATAATAATTGACCATGAAAAAATATCTTCTCATGAAAGAGTGTAATATCTCGGGCAAATTGTACATAATAGGAAACTCTCTTGAACTTGGCAGTAAATTTCTCCTTAGAAGGGTAATAATTGAACAGGAAAAAATGACTTCACAGGAAAAAGGTTAATAATATCCCGAGCAAATAGTAAACTCTTGCTAAACTCTATAGAATTACACTGCACATTTGTCCTAAGAAGGAAAAAAATGACTTCTCACGAAATAGGGTAATAATTTCCCAGGAAAGTTGTAGCCTATATCTAAACTCGCTTGAACTACATAGTAAATTTCTTTTAAAGAGGGTAATAATTGGCCAGGAAAAAGTGACTTCTCAGGAAAGAGGGTCTATAGGGTACAATTTGCCTGGGAAATTATTACCCTCTTTAGGAAAAAATTATTATGTAGTTCAAGCGAGTTTAGCTATAGGGTACAATTTGCCTGGAAAATTAATACCCTCTTTCCAGAGAAGTCGTTTATTCCTGGTCAATTATTACCCTCTTTAGGAAAAAATTATGTAGTTCAAGCGAGTTTAGCTATAGGGTACAATTTGCCTGGAAAATTATTACCCTCTTTCCAGAGAAGTCGTTTATTTCTGGTCAATTATTACCCTTCTTAGGACAAATATGCAGTGTAATTCTATAGAGGTTAGCAAGAGGGCACTATTTGCCCGGGATATTATTACCCTTTTTCCTGTGAAGTCATTTTTCCCATGTCAATTATTACACTCTTTAGGAGAAATTTACTGTGTACTTCAGGCGGGCTTAGCTATAGAGTAAAATTTGACCGACAAATGATTACCCTCTTTCCAGGGAAGTCATTTATTCCTGGTCAATTTTTACCCATCTTAAGAGAAATGTATATGGTAATTCTGTAGAGTTTCGCACGAGTTTACTATTTGCCCGGGATATTATTACCCTTTTTTCTGTGAAGTCATTTTTTCCTGGTCAATTATTACTTTTTTGCGAGAAATTAATGTGTAGTTCAAGCGAGTTTAGCTATAGGGTACAATTTGCCTGAGAAATTATTACCCTCCTTCCTGAGAATTCATTTTTTCCTGGTCTATTATTACCCTTCTTAGTACAAATGTGCAGTGTAATTTTATAGAGTTTAGCAAGAGAGTACTATTTGCCCGGGATATTATTACCGTTTTTCCTGTGAAGTCATTTTTTCCTGGTCAATTATTACCCTTCTTGGGAGAAATTTACTGTCAAGTTCAAGCGAGTTTACCTTTTATATACAATTTGCCCGAGATATTATTACACTCTTTCATGAGAAGTTTTTTTTTTCATGGTCAGTTATTACCCTTCTTAGGAGAAATGTGTAGTGAATTTCTATAGAGTTTAGCTATAGGGTACTATTGCCCGTTATATTATTATCCTTTTTACTGTGAAATCATTTTTTCCTGGTAAATTATTTCCCTCGTTAGGAGAAATTTACTGTGTAGTTCAAGCGCGTTAAGCCATAGGGTACAATTTGCCCGGGATATTATTACCCTTCTCCGTGAAAATGCATTTTAAGTGGTGAATTATTACCCTCTTTAGGCGAATTTTATTGTGTACTTCAAGCGAGTATATCTATACGGTACAATTTGCCCGGGAAGTTATTACCATCTTTCGTGAGTAGCCATTTTCGTGGTCAATTATTACTCTCTTTAGTAGAAATTTACAATGTAGTTCATGAGACTTTCGCTATAGGGTACAATTTGCCCGGGATATTATTACCCTCTTTCGTGAGAAGTCCTTTTTTCCTGGTCAATTATTACCCTTCTTAGGAGAAATGTATAGTGTAATTCTTTAGAGTTTAAAAAGAGGGCACTATTTGCCCGGGATATTATTACCCTTTTTCCTGTGAAGTCATTTTTTCCTGGTCAATTATTACACACTTTAAAAGAAATTTGCTATACAGTTCAAGCGAGTTTAGCTATAGGGTACAATTTGCTTGGGAAATATTACCCTCTTTCGTGAGAAGTCATTTTTTCCTGCTCAATTATTACCCTTCTTCGGACAAATGTGCAGTGTAATTCTATAGAGTTTAGCACGAGTTTACTATTTGCTCGGGGTATTATTACCATTTTTCCTGTGAAGTCATTTTTTAATAGAAATTTAGGAGAAATTTACTGTCAAGTTCAAGCGAATTTACCCTATTGGGTACAATTTGCCCGAGATATTATTACCCTCCGTGAAAACTCATTTTTCTCTGGTCAATTATTACCCTTCTTAGGAGAAATGTGTAGTATAGTTCAATAGAGTTTAGCTATAAATTACTATTTGCCCGTGATATTATTACCTTTTTTTCCTGTGAAGAAATTCTTTCCCGGTCAATTATTACCCTCTTTTGGAGAAATTTACTGTATAATTCAAGCGAGTTTACCTATAGGGTACAAGTTGTCTGGGATATTATTTCCCTCCTCCGTGATAATTAATTTTTCCTGGTCAATTATTACTCTCTTTAGGAGAAATTTACTGTGTAATTCAGGCGAGCTTAGCTATAAAGTGCAATCTGCCCGGGAAATTATTACCTTCTTTCCAGAGAGAATTTAGCAAGAGGGTACTATTTGCCTGGGATATTATTACCCTTTTTTCAATGAAGTCATTTTTTCCTTGTCAATTATTACCCTTCTTAGGTGAAATTTACTGTCAAGTTCTAGCAAGTTTACCTATTATGTACAATTTGCCCGAGATATTATTACCCTCTTTCGTGAGAAGTCATTTTTTCCTGGTCAACTATTACCCTCTTTAGGAGAAATTTACTATGAAGTTCATGCGAGTTTAGCTATAGGGTACAATTTGCCTGGGAAATGTTTAACTTCTTTCGTGAAAAGTCATTTTTTCTTCGTCAATTTTTACCCTTCTTAAAAGATATGAGTAGTATATTTCTATAGAGTTTAGCAAGAGGGTACAATTTGCCCGGGATATTATTACCCTTTTTCCTGTTAAGTCATTTTTCATAGTCAATTATTTCATGTCTTAGGAGAAATTTACTCTCAAGTTCAAGCGAGTTTACCTATTGGGTACAATTTGCCCGAGATATTATTACCCTCCTTCGTCAAAAGCCATTTTTTCGTGGTCAATTATTACCCTTCTTAGGAGAAATGTGTAATGTAGTTCTATAGAGTTTAGCTATAAAGTACATTTTGCCCCTGATATTATTATCTTTTTCACTGTGAAGAATTTTTTTCCTGGTCAATTATTACCCTCTTTGGAGAAATTTACTGAATAGTTCAAGCGAGTTTAGCTATAGGGTACAATTTGTCTGGGATATTATTTCCCTCCTCCGTGATAATTTATTTTTCCTGGTCAATTATTACCCTCTTTAGGAGAAATTTACTGTGTACTTCGGGCGAGCTTAGTTATAGCGTGCAATTTGCCCGGGAAATTATTACTATCCTTCCAGAGAGAATTTAGCAAGAGGGTACTATTTGCCCGGTATATTATTACTCTTTTTTCTGCGAAGTCATTCTTTCCTGGTTGATTATTACCCTCTTTAGGAGAAATTTACTGTGTAGTTCAAGCGAGATTAGCTATAAGGTACAATTTGCCCGGGAAATTATTACCCTCTTTCGTGAGAAGTCAATTTTTCCTGCTCAATTATTACCCTTCCGAGAAGACATTTATTGTGTAGTTGAATCGAGTTTGACTATAGGGTACAATTTGCCCGGATATTATCACCCTCTTTCGTGAGACGTCAATTTTTCCTGGTCAATTATTACCCTTCTTAGGACAAATGTGCAGTGTAATTCTATAGAGTTTAGCAAGAGTTTACTATTTGCCCGGGATATTATTACCCTTTTTCCTGTGAAGTCTTTTTTTCCTAGTCAATTATTACCCTTCGTAGGTGAAATTTACTGTCAAGTTCAAGCGAGTTTTCCTATTATGTACAATTTGCCCGGGATATTATTACCCTCTTTCGTGAGAAGTCATTTTTTCAATTATTACCCTTCTTAGGACAAATGTGCAGTGTAATTCTATAGAGTTTAGCAAGAGTTTACTATTTGCCCGGGATATTATTACCCTTTTTCCTGTGAATTCTTTTTTTCCTAGTCAATTATTACCCTTCGTAGGTGAAATTTACTGTCAAGTTCAAGCGAGTTTTCCTATTATGTACAATTTGCCCGGGATATTATTACCCTCTTTCGTGAGAAGTCATTTTTTCCTGGCCAATTATTACCCTCTTTAGGAGAAATTTACTATGTATTTCTTGCGAGATTAGTTATAGGGTACATTTTGCCAGGGAAATTATTACCCTCTTTCGTGGGAAGTCATTTTTTTCTGGTCAATTATTACCCTTCTTAGGACAAATGTGCAGTGTAATTCTATAGAGTTTAGCAAGAGTTTACTATCTGCCCGGTATATTATTATCCTTTTTCCTGTGAAGTCATTTTTTTCTGCTCAATTATTACCCTCTTGAGTATTAATTTACTGTGTAGATCAAGCCAGTCTAGCTATAGGGTATTATTTGCCCGGGATATTCTTACCCTCCTCCGTGAAAATCCATTTTTCCTAGTCAATTATTACCCTCTTTATGCGAATTTTACTGTGTAGATCAAGCGAGTTTAGCTATAAGGTACAATTTGCCCGAGATTTTAATACCCTCTTTCGTGACAAGTATTTTTTTTCTTTTTCAATTATTACCCTCTTTAGGAGAGATTTACTATGTATTTCATGCGAGTTTAGCTATAGGGTACAATTTGTCTGGGAAATTATTACCCTCTTTCGTGGGAAGTCATTTTTTTCTGGTCAATTATTACCCTTCTTAGGACAAATGTGCAGTGTAATTCTATAGAGTTTAGCAAGAGTTTACTATCTGCCCGGTATATTATTATCCTTTTTCCTGTGAAGTCATTTTTTTCTGCTCAATTATTACCCTCTTGAGTATTAATTTACTGTGTAGATCAAGCCAGTCTAGCTATAGGGTATTATTTGCCCGGGATATTCTTACCCTTCTCCGTGAGAATCCATTTTTCCTAGTCAATTATTACCCTCTTTATGCGAATTTTACTGTGTAGATCAAGCGAGTTTAGCTATATGCTACAATTTGCCCGAGATTTTAATACCCTCTTTCGTGACAAGTATTTTTTTTCTTTTTCAATTATTACCCTCTTTAGGAGAAATTTACTATGTATTTCATGCGAGTTTAGCTATAGGGTACAATTTGTCTGGGAAATTATTACCCTCTTTCGTGAGAAGTCATTTTTCCTGGTCAATTATTACCCTTCTTAGAAGATATGTGTAGTATAATTCTATAGAGTTTAGCAAGAGGGTACAATTTTCCCCTGATATTATTACCCTTTTTCTTGTGAAGTCATTTTTTCCTTGTCAATTATTACCCTCTTTAGGAGAAATTTACTGTCAAGTTCAAGCGAGTTTACCTATTGGGTACAATTTGCCCGGGGAATTATTACCCTCTTTCCAGAGAAGTCATTTATTCCTGGTCGATTTTTAGCCTTCTTTGGAGAAATGTATACTGTAATTCTATATTGTTTATCAAGAGGGTACTATTTGCCCGGGATATTTTTAATCTTTTTTCTGTGAAGTCATTTTTTCCTGGTCAATTATTACCCTCTTTTGGAGAAATTTACTGTATAGTTCAAGCTAGTTTAGCAATACGGTACAATTTGCCCAGGGAATTATTACCCTTTTTCCAGAGAAATAATTTATTCCTGGTCAATTTTTAGCCATCTTAGGAGAAATGTATAGTGTAATTCTATAGAGTTTAGCAAGAGGGTACTATTTGCCCGGGAAAATATTAGTCTTTTTTTCTGTGAAGTCATTTTTTCATTGTCAATTATTACCCTCTTTAGGAGAAATTTACTGTGTTGTTCAAGGGAGATTAGCTATAAGGTACAATTTGCCCGGGAAATTATTACCCTCTTTCGTGAGAAGTCATTTTTTCCTGCTCAATTATTACCCTTCGGAGGTGACATTTATTGTGTAGTTCAAGCGAGTTTGGCTATAGGGTACAATTTGCCCGGGATATTGTTACCCTCTTTCGTGAGAAGTCATTTTTTCCTGGCCAATTATTACCTTCTTTAGGAGAAATCTACTATGTAGTTCAAGCGAGTTTAGCTATAGGGTACAGTTTGCCTGGGAAATTATTACCCTCTTTCGTGAGAAGTCATTTTTTCCTGGTCAATTATTACCCTTGTTAGGACAAATGTGCAGTGTAATTCTATAGAGTTTAGCAAGAGTTTACTATTTGTCCGGGATATTATTACCCTTTTTCGTGTGGAGTCATTTTTTCCTGGTCAATTATTACCCTTCTTAGGAGAAATTTACTGTTAAGTTCAAGCGAGTTTACCTATTATGTACAATTTGCCCGAGATATTATTACACTCTTTCATGAGAAGTTATTTTTTCATGGTCAATTATTACCCTTCTTAGGAGAAATTTGTAGTGTAATTCTATCGAGTTTAGCTATAGGGTTTAGTATAGATTTTGTTACAAAAAAGGAAATACCTGTTCTTAAAGGAACTTTTTGCGCTGAATTCAAATATGCACTCGGTTTTTTTCCATCACGTATGATTTTTCCGTAACTGAGGGATTTTTGGGAAAATCCCTCAAAAATCTCCCTTTTCGTTTATTTTACACCACAAGATCTTGTCCCCTTGCATATACTAACATAGAAATTATACCTAAGTATACTTTGATTCATATTTAACAAACCCTCCTAGTTTCGTAATAATCGCTTTATTCTTTCTTGAGAAATAAATATGTTTGTATGTATACTGTGTGTACTGTTTATTGCACGTTATAGTAATGCTTTCAGATCTCTTAAGTTGAGGTAAAACGTTTTGCTTTATTACCACAAACACATATATAAAATATAATACAATATGATTTACAAGTGTGACAATTTACAATAAACAATAATACAAATGTACCAAAAGGTCCTGAAAAGACGATCAAAACTATCACAATATATGAAACTTCTATTGGGTTACAAAAACGTACACTACTTCCTTCTTTTGTATGAAATGTTGCATTCTCTAACAAGACCCCAACAATTGTCCCCCATCATTGAAGGATCCCATCGTTCCTGGTACCTTTTCTCCATTGCCATTATATATTGGTGGAATCTTTCCCCGTGTTCCTCGCTGAGAGCACCTAGGTTAGCAGAAGCTGAGGTGGGAGTGCAAAAAGTGGATTTTTAAACACATCCTACAACCCAACTCTTTGTATTTCTGTATCATGTCCTGTACGATTTCTGTGTAACTCTCCGCTTTGTTATTGCCCAGAAAGTTGCGCACAACACACTTAAATGCTGTCCAGGCAGCTAGCTCAGCACTGTTTAACTTGCTGTCAAAGCTATCATCAAGCATTAATTTCCTAATTTGGGGACCAATAAACCCTCCCGCTGAAATTTTAGCATCACTCAGGTTAGGGGACTTATCTCGCAAATACTTGAAACCTTCACCAGATGTGTCCATGGCTTTGACAAAGTTTTTCATAAGTCCTAACTTGATATGAAGTGGCGGTAGTAATATCTTATTAGGATCTACCAAAGGAGCGTATTTGACGTTGCATTCTCCAGGAAGGTAATTCACTCTAGGTTCCCATTCCTTCACTTCATACTGTTTGTCATCAGCTCGGCTATCCCATAAACATAAAAAATATTGGTACTTCGTGCAACCGCACTGCAGTCCTAATAAAATACCAACTACCTTGGGATCGCAACATATTTGCCAACAATGGTCCTTGTAATTTATAAGATTTAGCAAAGTTGACATGGTGTCATAATATTCCTTAATCTTCACTGAGTGCGCAAGTGGTATAGAAGGTTTTTTATTTCCATTATGTAAAAGAACAGCTTTAAGTCTGACCTTTGACGCGTCGATAAATAACCTCCATTCTTCTGGAACGTAAGGAATTCCTAGCTCCGCCATCAACCCATTTATATCCGTACATACGCACACATTATCTTGCATTGAGAAATAGCTTGAAAATTGAACATGCCTTTTCCTGTACACTGATATGTTCGTTTCTGCATCCAATAAGTTCCACTGCTGGAGCCTTGATCCCAGAAGTTCCGCCTCTTGTTTTGACAGGTGCAAATCACGGACTAGGTCATTAAATTTACAATGCCGGATGAAATGTGGCTCGCGAACACAGTCAGGGATGAACGTTGGATCCTTGGATGTACATGTTGATGTCGATGGTTCATCAAGGTCATGATCATCATCAGAGTCTTTTGGCCATATCTCTTCCCAATTGGTAGGGGGCTCGGGAAGTGGAAGTTCATCCCCGTGCGGAATAGTTCTAATTGCGGATTTAACGTTGGGATAACTTATTGTGTATTTGCTTTTTTTAGAATGTCCCTTAACTACTGTGAGACAAAAATAACAATCATCCAGATGGTTGGTGGGTTCTCTCAACACCATTGGTACAGCAAATTTCATGAACCTCCGTTTCCCTTTGGCCCATGCAAGTAAAGTGACGTATCACGACGCACAAATTATGCTGGGTGCCCAAGTTTTGTCCTGATCTCCCACACGACATCCGAAATATATATAATATGCTGGTTTCACCGATGGCGTAATGGATCTACACTGTCCTTTACCTACAAACTGGTCACACACATAACAAAAAATATTTGGTGAGTTAACACACGAACGCCGTCCTCTTGACGCCATTGTACTGATCACAAACTAAACTTCTGGTCTTAGTTGGGTATAATGCCGTTAAGATCAAACATGAAAGCACTCTTAGCAGCAAAGACAACTTTGAAAGTGAAGTAGTGTTAAACCACACGTCAATATAAAAATGTACAAAACACCCTCACCAGGTGTCAAGAACACAAGAAAGAAAGAAATGCGCGGGGGGAGGGGGGAAACGATACCGTAGTGGAAAATTCAGACTGCATTAGTTCATTGTTGTCAACAATGAGTCTGTATTCCATTCTTTCCTTCTTTTGCATTCTGTTACATTTGATAACAAATATTGATAACCATTTCATGAACAAAACGAAAAAACTTGGAGAATTGTATATATATATATATATATATATATATATATATATATATATATATATATATATATATATATATATATATATATATATATATATATATATATAAGATATACATATACTGTACGTTTTAAAAAATATACGTTGGAAGTACATTCTACTTTTATACACGTTTCTAATTTACAGAGAGCAATACAAGTGTGTTCTTGACTATTGTAAACATTCATTTTTATATCTGTGTTTGTAGTAATAAAGCAAATCGTTTTTACCCCAACTCAGAAGATCTGAAGGCATTACTATCAATTGCAATAAACAGTGCACACAGTATACATACAAATATATTTATTTCTCTTGAAAGAACAAAGCGATGTTTACGAAACATTTAGGGTTTATTAAATATAAATCAACGTATACTTAGGTACATTTTCTATGTTACTATATGTAAGGGGACAGGAGCTAGAAGAATAAAATATCTGAAAAGGTTAATTTTTTTGGGATTTTCCCGAAAATCCCTCTGTTACGGGAAAACTGTACGTGATGGAGAGAAACCGAGTGAATATTCGAATTCAGCGCAAAAAGTTCCTTTAAGATCAGGTGATTTTTCTCATGTAACAAACAAAAAGTTTAAATTTGTTAACTAGTGTTATTTCCCTCATTAGGAGAAATTTACTGTGTAATTCAAGCGCGTTTAGCTATAGAGTACAATTTGCCCGGGATATTATTACCCTCCTCCGTGAAAATGCATTTTTCCTGGTCATTAATTACCCTCTTTAGGGGAATTTTACTGTGTAGTTCAAGCGAGTATAGCTATAGGGTACAATTTGCCCGGGAAATTATTACCATCTTTCGTGAGAAGTCATTTTCTCCTGGTCAATTATTACCCTCTTTAGGAGAAATTTACAATGTAGTTCATGTGAGTTTCTCTATAGAGTACAATTTGTCCGGGAAATTATTACCCTCTTTAGTGAGAAGTCATTTTTTCCTGGTGAATTTTTATCCTCTTTAGGAAAAATTTACTGGGTAGTTCAAGCGAGTTTAGTTAGAGGGTACAATCGGCCCGGGATATTATTACGCTCTTTCGTGAGAAGTAATTTTTTCCTGGTCAATTATTACCCTTTTTAGGAAAAATTTACTGTGTATTTCAAGCGAGTTTACCTATTGGGTACAATTTGCCAGGGGAATTATTAACCTCTTTCCAGAGAAGTCATTTATTCCTGGTCAATTTTTAGCCTTCTTAGGCGAAATGTATTCTGTAATTCTATAGAGTTTAGCAAGAGGGTACTATTTGCCCGGGATATTTTTAATCTTTTTTCTGTGAAGTCATTTTTTCCTGGTCAATTATTACCCTCTTTTGGAGAAATTTACTGTATAGTTCAAGCTAGTTTAGCTATAGGGTACAATTTGCCCAGGGAATTATTACCCTCTTTCCAGAGAAGTAATTTATTCCTGGTCAATTTTTAGCCATCTTAGGAGAAATGTATAGTGTAATTCTATAGAGTTTAGCAAGAGGGTACTATTTGCCCGGGATATTATTAGTCTTTTTTTCTGTGAAGTCATTTTTTTCATGATGGGGGCGCGGTGGCTCAATGGTAGAGCGTTCACCTCTGGTGCTTGGGGTCCCGGGTTCGATCCCAGCCTCCGCCAAGTGAACTTTGTGGTGGACAAACACCGTGCTCGTGGGTTTTCTCGGGGTTCTCCCGTTTCCTCCCACTTTCTTCATTCCGCCATTTCACTCATCTCTCATAATCACCGTCTCCTTTAGCCTAACCGGCATAAGCGTGGGACGTAAAACTTAAAGATTTCATTTCATTTTTCATTTTTTCATGGTCAATTATTACCCTCTTTAGGAGAAATTTACTGTGTAGTTCAAGGGAGATTAGCTATAAGGTATACTAATTTGGGGATATTTTTACCCTCCTTCGTGAAAAGTCATTTTTTCCTAGTCAATTATTTCTTTTCTTAGGAGGAATATACTCTCAAGTTCAAGCAAGTTTACGTATTGGGTACAATTTGCCCGAGATATTATTACCCTCTTTCGTGAGAAGTAATTCTTTTCTGGTCAATTATTAACCTTCTTAGGACAAATGTGCAGTGTAATTCTATAGAACTTAGCAAGAGGGTACTACTTGATCGGGATATTATTACCCTTTTTACTGTGAAGTCATTTTTTCCTAGTCAATTATATCCCTCATTAGGAGAAAGTTGCTGTGAGTTTCAAGCACGTTTAGCTATAGTGTACAATTTGCCCGGGATATTATTACCCTCCTCCGTGAAAATGCATTTTTCCTCGTCAATTATTACCCTCTTTAGGCGAATTTTACTGTATAGTTCATGCAAGGTTAGCTATAGGGTACAATTTGCCTAGGATAATTTTACCCTCCTCCGTGACAATTTATTTTTAATGGTAAATTATTACCCTCTTTAGGAGAAATTTACTGTGTACTTCAGGCGAACTTATTTATAGCGTAATGTTTGCCCGGGAAATTATTACCCTCTTTCCAGAGAGAGTTTAGCAAGAGGGTACTATTTGCCCGATATATTATTACTCTTTTTTCCGTGAAGTCATTTTTTCCTGGTCAATTATTACCCACTTTAGGAGAAATTTACTGTGTAGTACAAGCGAGATTTGCTATAAGGTATTATCTGTCAGGAAAGTAAATGTATACCTGTTTTTCGAGTCTTGCATTCCTGCTCTTCATCCGTGGAGAGTATGAGAATTAAATCTATCAAATGTTTACTGAGGGGCAAAAAGAAAAGTTTAATCTGAATAAGACATTGCAGAGAGACACAAGCTTTTAATACGAATAGTGCATAGTGTAAATAAAGGACGACACCGAAAGAGAAAGCCAGACACAGCTGTTGAACTTAGAAAAAAGAGTAAAAATTGTTGAAGTGGGAACATAAAACACAAATACAACAAATACGCCGAAAACTAAACATTCACCATGCCATGATCTTGTTGTAGTGGTTAAGGTGCTGGCTTACAAATGCAATAGTCGCCAGTTCGAATCTTCGGTGAGGACATTTTTTAAAATTTTTGTTTATAATATACTATGCAGCTCATGAGAGATGGTAAAAGAGATCGTATTTAGTCTTTCGTAGCAATTATTATTGGTAATTTTTAGTACTGATAATACTTTTTGTTTTGCTTTTGTCTTTTTGTCTTGATAAAAGTAAAAAGAAAAACATGGAAGTAGACCATACTCATGGTTATTAAAAATACAATTTCTACATGCCTTACACCTCCCGACCACGTTCCTACGTTAGCAAGTAAGAGGTTGGTGTTTAGGTCAGGCTGGTCAATACGTTTTGCAAAGGGGCCCGGTTTAGCTCTGACGCACCACAGGTGCGAGAAGGGAGCAAAACACTTTTTCTCTCTCCCTCTGTGTGTCTGTTTATCTATCTATCTGTATATATATAACGTTATTTGTGAATGCCGTAACCACCCTAATTTTCAGCGGATTGAGATGAAACTTGGCACAAACATTAATTGTTGAAATATCTTCAGTTCGTTAACCAGAATAATCAGACGAAAAATGTTCAAAATGGCGGCCCTTTAAACTCTTAAAAACTTCCAAGGGAACCAAATTTCGCCCATAAATGGGTATTCAGAAAGTTTGAATAACTTTTCCTCTTTTACTGAAATATTTGTGTGCAGAGACTTATTGAAATATTGGACCCGATTAATCGCATAAAGAATGTTCACGCCCTTTTCGCTACGGTCAGACTTTTTTTTTTTTGCAGGAGGGGGTTATTTTCGTAGTGATGATAAGATGATTGCTAGTGATGATATGAAATTACACATTGAAAGTGAAGTAACTTGTGAAACGTGTTATTTGAAAGAATCATATAATAAATGTGCTTTCCTCTAACACAGAGAGAGCGTGAATGGCGAGGAGTGTTATTTGATTTGCTTTTTAGTAACACATTGCATTGCAAATAAAGGTAGGCAACATTAGTGGTAAGTAAAACAACAACAACAACAATAATAATAATAATAATAATAATAATAATAATAATAATAATAATAATAATAATAATAATAATAATAATAATAATAATAATAGGTGTTGTTTGTGGCAAGGCAATATCTTCCTCAATTCTTCTTCAAACGTAATGATTGTAACGCCATATTTCCCTTGCAAACAAAATATTAGCAATTTATATCGAAAGAACGGGAAACTGTTGAGTAATGGGAGCAACGTTGGACAGTATGCACTCATAGTACTCAGAAAAATAAGCGATTTCAATGAAAAATGAAAAAAGAGTCATTGTCATGGGTAGTCATGTAGCCACGGCTGAGCCCTCTTTAGGCAAAATGTCGATAACTTATATCGAGAGAACAGGAGGTGATAGTGAGATGGGACCAACGTTGGACACCGTGGACCCATAAGGCGCATCGAAAAAATTAGGGGGGCGGGCGCCAGCCAGCCTTACTTATTTCCACATAATAATATAAAATTATATTGTCGAAATACACACACGAGTTAGCTAGTAATATTTCATATTATTATTATTATTATTATTATTATTATTATTATTATTATTATTATTATTATTATTATTATTATTATTATTATTATTATTATCATCGACAGCGTCTTTTCATTACGTGTGCATGTTTGACATGAAGCCAAAGAGAAGATCCATCATTCATAGAAAGAATAAGAATAGCCAGTTACTTTAATTGTGAACGACGGCGAAAAATACGAAAAGAGACAACCTTAGCGAAAAGAAACAATACTTTCTCTCAAATGGATAAAAAAATAAAGCCGAGATAGATTCGAACTCGCATGGACGGCACGAACAGTCAGTTCATTGTCCACTTTTTTTTAAACTGTCTCACCGAATGTGTTTTAGTAACTTGCTTATTGCTAATTTTACTTGCTTCACTTGTTTAACTTGCTTTTTCTAATAACTTATAACGACAGGGACACGAACACAGAAACATCGAGGACAGTTAAAAATCATAGATACTCTCCCACCGGGAATCGAACACGGGACACCATGCACCAAAGGCGCACGTGCTAGCCACTAGACCAGCCGGCGGGGCAGTGCTCACTCTCTGTGTCGTTAGGGATTACGACCACTGTATTGCCAGCTATCACTTCTGAGGGTTGTATACTATGATCACATGTTTCTTCTTTGCTGGAAGAGTTAAACCTACATTCTATGTAATACATGAAATATTTAGACCTACATGCTCTTCATATAATGTAATAAAAGGTCATGCTGGGAATAAGAAAAAGAACATTCCTTGGACAAAACGGAAACTATTGGCATCAGAAATATTTATCTACGAGGCATGCGCAGTAGTATATTTCAAAATAGTTACTGTTTAGTTCAGTAAACGAAGAAAGGGGTATAAAAAAGCAAATATGTCGAGTCAACGAGATCGACCAGAGTTGACAGAGGCGGAGTAGTAATACAACAACTTGGTTAAATCGATAATTGGTTCTTTATTCTGTAGTAGATCATATCACTCTTTACGGGAGAGTAGAGAAAGACTTACTAACGCTGTTATATAGTAAACATTAGTAACACGATCATACAGACACAAATGGATGTAACTGTGAGTACTACAACTTGGATTTAACGAAAGCCGTTTAGATATTCAGTGGTTTGCAGGGTTGTATAAGACACAAAAAGTTAAGACACAATACAATTCTTCATACATCAGCTTCCAGTAACTAGATACATGCAATTTCAGGATAGATACTGAAACTGCTTCGGATTTTAATACATGACGTATTGCAGGATACAAAATGCTTTGCATTACTTGTTTGTTTGTAGACAGCTACTAGCTTAGTGTTCTGAAAGGTTGTGTATAAACTAGAGATAGCCAATTCCGGAATTATTACTTTCCGGACTCCCGAAAGTAAAACCGGACAAATTCCGATTTTGGAATAATTCCGGAATTCGGAAAATTCCGATCTTGGAGTAATCCCGGAATTCGGAAAAATCCGGAATTTAGAAATTTCTGATTTCGTTTAGATTCCGGAATTCGGAACAATCCGGATTTTTTCGAAATCCGGAATTTTTCTCAATTCCGGAATTATCTAAATTCCGGATTCTTCGCGAGTTCCGGAATTCTTCTGAATTATGGAGTTTAACTGAATTCCATACTTTTCCGAAATCCGGAAAGTGAAAGTTCCGCTTCCAAAAAATGAATTTATTTTGGTTAATATGAATCATGGTGGAAATAAGTCTTTGACCAGGTAATGGCGACTGCTTTGAAAGAAATAGAGAGTATGAGAATTCAATCTGTCATATTTGTAGTTTCGTGTGGAGAAAATACAAACTTGTGAACCAACGGTTCAACGAAAACACAAGTTATTAATGTAAACATTTCGGACATCATAAAAGAAATACGAAAGACATTTTGAATCGAAGAAATATAACATACAAGTTTGCAAGCGCAGACAAAGAAACCTAACGTAACCAGACTAAAGACGAATCGTTTACCGCGTAGCAATCACGGTCGAGCTGTTTTCCAGAGCGAGTTTCCAGTTGAGTCGAGTTTGATAATGGCTCGCTCGCTCGTTCAGCTCGTTTTAACTCTTTTTTAAATAATGGCCTGATTAGACTGGAAAGCGATTGCCATGAGAAATGTAAGCACTAATATGGAATACTTTTTAGTGCTGCTCACGACAGGGGTGCGTCTCTTCTCGTAATTTTAGTGCATCTCGTGGGGCAAATTTTGTGTATCTCGTCTCGTCTAGATAACGAGAAGACAAGGTTTTTTTTATTATTATTACGAGACAGCCTCAAATGTCGTAATCACCAATATAAGTATATACTGTTCTTAAATTCACGGCTGAGACCTGCACTGTCGATTTTTTGAGCCCAAGCAGAAGACCAACTCGGGTAGCGATATCAACCGGCTCTGCTCGTATCAACTGAGCGAACAGCTCGAGTCGGCTCGGTTGGGATGAGCCGATGACCCGAGCTTTCTCGGTTGGGATGGGTCTCCTACTCGGCTCATGTGAACCGGTTCAAGCCAGCTAAGTTGAAATTAGTCCATCGGCACGTTTCGATTCAGCTCAACTAAGCCGATGGCTCAAATCGGCTCGGTTGGGTGAGCTGTTGGCTCGGCTCACTTCTTGGTTCGGTTCGATAGTGATTGAGCTGTAAGCTGAGCCGCTCGAGCCGTTGAGAACCCTAAACCCGGTCCCAGCTGTTTTGAACATGTTTGGCTGAAGCCTATAACTCTTAACAATTTTTGGCTCGAGCCCGAAAACTTGCCCTTTCGGAACTCAAACCCAGAACGTGACCGATGTCCTTCCCTCCTGAAGACTTCTCGACGACCGAGATCGACAGTCAATTAGCTTTTACTATTCAGATAACACGGTGTTGATATAATAATAATAATAATAATAATAATAATAATAATAATAATAATAATAATAATAATAATAATAATAAAGTTTTAAACTTGAAATTTGGCAAAACTTACTTAAAAGTAGAGATTTCGGGGAAAGGGTTCCATACCTTCAAGACAGTGGCGTAGGGAAGGGGGCCCGAGAGGGCCGGCCCACCAAAGAAGTCCGAAATTGTACTTTGGTACTTTGATGTTTGTAATTTTTTTATATATTTTTATGTTTATATATTTTTTGTTTGTAATTTTTCTATATGTGATTATAACAGCACTTGCCCCCCCCAAACACACATCCTGGCTACGCTACTGCTTCAAGACACACCTGTTTTTTCTACATACGAAACTACAAATATGACAGATTGAATTCTCATACACCCCATTTCTTTCAAAGAAGTCGCCATTACCTGGTCAAAGACTTATTTCCGCCACGATTCATATTAACCAAAATAAATTCATTTTTCGGAAGCGGAACTTTCACTTTCCGGATTTCGGAAAATTATGAAATTCAGTTAAACTCCGGAATTCAGAATAATTTCGGAACTCGGAAACAATCCGGAATTTAGAAAATTCCGGAATTGAGAAAAATTCCGGATTTCGAAAAAAATCCGGATTGTTCCGAATTCCGGAATGTAAACGAAATCAGAAATTTCTAAATTCCGGATTTTTCCGAATTCCGGAATTATTCCAAGATCGGAATTTTCCGAATTCCGGAATTATTCCAAAATCGGAATTTTCCGAATTCCGGAATTTGTCCGGTTTTACTTTCGGGAGTCCGGAAAGTAATAATTCCGGAATTGGCTATCTCTAGTTTATACACAACCTTTCAGAACACTAAGCTAGTAGCTGTCTACAAACAAACAAGTAATGCAAAGCATTTTGTATCCTGCAATACGTCATGTATTAAAATCCGAAGCAGTTTCAGTATCTATCCTGAAATTGCATGTATCTAGTTACTGGAAGATGAGGTATGAAGAATTGTATTGTGTCTTAACTTTTTGTGTCTGATACAACCCTGCAAACCACTGAATATCTAAACGGCTTTCGTTAAATCCAAGTTGTAGTACTCACAGTTACATCCATTTGTGTCTGTATGATCGTGTTACTAATGCTTACTATATAACAGCGTTAGTAAGTCTTTCTCTACTCTCCCGTAAAGAGTGATACGATCTACTACAGAATAAAGAACCAATTATCAATTTAACCAAGTTGTTGTATTACTACTCCGCCTCTGTCAACTCTGGTCGATCTCGTTGACTCGACATATTTGCTTTTTTATACCCCTTTCTTCGTTTACTGAACTAAACAGTAACTATTCTGAAATATACTACTGCGCATACCTCGTAGATAAATATTTCTGATGACAATAGTTTCCGTTTAGTCCAAGGAATGTTCTTTTTCTTATTCCCAGCATGACACTTTTATTACATTATATGAAGAGCATGTAGGTCTAAATACCTCATGTATTACATAGAATGTAGGTTTAACTCTTCCAGCAAAGAAGAAACATGTGATCATAGTATACAACCCTCAGAAGTGATAGCTGGCAATACAGTGGTCGTAATCCCTAACGACACAGAGAGTGAGCAGTGCTATGCCCGCTGGTCTAGTGGCTAGCACGTGCGCCTTTGGTGCATGGTGTCCCGGGTTCGATTCCCGGTGGGAGAGCATGTATGATTTTTAACTGTCCTCGATGTTTCTGTGTTCGTGTCCCTGTCGTTATAAGTTATTAGAAAAAGCAAGTTAAACGAGTGAAGCAAGTAAAATTAGCAATAAGCAAGTTACTAAAACACATTCGGTGAGTCAGTTAAAAAAAAAGTGGAGAATGAACTGACTGTTCGCGCCGTCCATGCGAGTTCGAATCTATCTCGGCTTTATTTTTTTATCCATTTGAGAGAAAGTATTGTTTCTTTTCGCTAAGGTTGTCTCTTTTCGTATTTTTCGCCGTCGTTCACAATTAAAGTAACTGGCTATTCTTATTCTTTCTATGAATGAAATAACATGGATCTTCTCTTTGGCTTCACGTCAAACATGCACACGTAATGAAAAGACGCTGTCGATAATAATAATAATAATAATAATAATAATAATAATAATAATAATAATAATAATAATAATAATAATAATAATAATATGAAATATTACTAGCTAACTCGTGTGTGTATTTCGACAATATAATTTTATATTATTGTGTGGAAATAAGTAAGGCTGGCTGGCGCCCGCCCCCCTAATTTTTTCGATGCGCCTTATGGGTCCACGGTGTCCAACGTTGGTCCCATCTCACTATCACCTCCTGTTCTCTCGATATAAGTTATCGACATTTTGCCTAAAGAGGGCTCAGCCGTGGCTACATGACTACCCATGACAATGACTCTTCGTTCATTTTTCATTGAAATCGCTTATTTTTCTGAGTACTATGAGTGCATACTGTCCAACGTTGCTCCCATTACTCAACAGTTTCCCGTTCTTTCGATATAAATTGCTAATATTTTGTTTGTAAGGGAGATATGGCGTTACAATCATTACGTTTGAAGAACAATTGAGGAAGATATTGCCTTGCCACAAACAACACCTATTATTATTATTATTATTATTATTATTATTATTATTATTATTATTATTATTATTATTATTATTATTATTATTATTATTATTATTATTGTTGTTGTTGTTTTACTTACCACTAATGTTGCCTACCTTTATTTGCAATGCAATGTGTTACTAAAAAGCAAATCAAATAACACTCCTCGCCATTCACGCTCTCTCTGTGTTAGAGGAAAGCACATTTATTATATGATTCTTTCAAATAACACGTTTCACAAGTTACTTCACTTTCAATGTGTAATTTCATATCATCACTAGCAATCATCTTATCATCACTACGAAAATAACCCCCTCCTGCAAAAAAAAAAAAAAAAAAGCCTGACCGTAGCGAAAAGGGCTTGAACATTCTTAATGCGATTAATCGGGTCCAATATTTCAATAAGTCTCTGCACACAAATATTTCAGTAAAAGAGGAAAAGTTATTCAAACTTTCTGAATACCCATTTATGGGCGAAATTTGGTTCCCTTGGAAGTTTTTAAGAGTTTAAAGGGTCGCCATTTTGAACATTTTCGTCTGATTATTCTGGTTAACGAACTGAAGATATTTCAACAATTAATGTTTGTGCCAAGTTTCATCTCAATCCGCTGAAAATTAGGGTGGTTACGGCATTCACAAATAGCGTTATATATATACAGATAGATAGATAAACAGACACACAGAGGGAGAGAGAAAAAGTGTTTTGCTCCCTTCTCGCACCTGTGGTGCGTCAGAGCTAAACCGGGCCCCTTTGCAAAACGTATTGACCAGCCTGACCTAAACACAAACCTCTTACTTGCTAACGTAAGAACGTGGTCGGGAGGTGTAAGGCATGTAGAAATTGTATTTTTAATAACCATGAGTATGGTCTACTTCCGTAGGAATACAAAGTAGAAACTGGATCCAATTAGCTAAGGATAGAAGTCAGTGGAGAGCTTTTGTGAACGCGGCACTGAACCTCCGGGTTCCATAGGCTATAGAGTTAGTTATGGTCTACTTCCATGTTTTTCTTTTTACTTTTTGCAGCTACATCGGAAGGTTCAATTTTTATTCTTTACTAATTGCAAATGGCGTTTACATTCAAAATATGAGGAGTTTTGGTGGCATTTGTTCGGATATTTTTCTCTTTTGAAATGAAGAAAAGAATAAAAGCAATACGCAGAGACAAAAGTATTATCAGTACTAAACCTTACCAATAATAATTGCTACGAAAAACTAAATACGACCTCTTTTACCATCTCTCATGAGCTGCATGTATTATAAACAAAAATTTTTAAAAATGTCCTCACCGAAGATTCGAACTGGCAACCTTTGCATTTGTAAGAGAGCACCTTAACCACTATACCAAGATCATGGCATGGTGAATGTTTAGTTTTCGGCGTATTTGTTGTATTTGTGTTTTATGTTCCCACTTCAACAATTTTTACTCTTTTTTCTAAGTTCAACAGCTGTGTCTGGCTTTCTCTTACGGTGTCGTCCTTTATTTACACTATGCACTATTCGTATTCACAGCTTGTGTCCCTGTGCAATGTCTTATTCAGATTAAACTTTTCTTTTTGCTCCTCAGTAAACATTTGATTGATTTAATTCTCATACTGTCCACGGATAGAGAGCAGGAATGCCAGAATCGAAAAACAGGTGTACATTTACTTTCCTGACAGATAATACAATTTGCTCGGGAAATTAATACCCTCTATCGTGAGAAGTCATTTTTTCCTGCTCAATTATTACCCTTTCGAAGACTCATTTATTGTGTAGTTAAGCGAGTTTGGCTATAGGTTACAATTTGCCCGGGATATTATTACCCTTTGTTCTGTGAAGTCATCTTTTCCTGGCCATCTATTACACTCTTTAGGAGAAATTTACTATGTAGTTCAAGCGAGTTTTCCTATAGAGTACAATTTGCCCATGAAATTATTACCCTCTTGCGTGAGAAGTCATTTTTTCCTGGTCAATTATTACCCTTCTTAGAACAAATGTGCTGTGTAATTCTAAAAAGTTTAGCAAGAGTTTACTATTTGCCCGGGATATTATTACCCTTTTTCCTGTGAAGTCATTTTTCCTTTTCAATTATTACCCTTCTTAGGTGAAATTTACTGTCAAGTTCAAGCGAGTTTATATATTATGTACAATTCGCCCGAGATATCATCACACTCTTTCATGAGGAGTTATTTTTCATGGTCAATTATTACCCTTCTTAGGAGAAATGTGTAGTGTAATTCCATAGAGTTTAGGAAGAGTTTACTATTTGCCCGGGATATTATTACCCTTTTTCCTGTGAAGTCATTTTTTCTACTCAATTATTACCCTCTTGAATATGAATTTAATATGTAGATCATGCGAGTTTTGATATAGGGTACAATTTGCCCAGGATATTATTACCCTCTTTCGTGAGAAGTCATTTTTTCCTGGTCAATTATAACTCTTCTTAACAGAAATGTATACTGTAATTCTACAGAATTAAGCAAGAGGGTACTATTGGCCGGGATATTATTACCCTCTTTCCAGAGAAGTCATTTATTCCTGGAAAATTATTACCCTTTTTAGGAGAAATGTACTGTGTAGTTCAAGCGAGTTTTGCTATAGAGTACAATTTGCCTGGGAAATTATTACCCTCTTTCGTGAGAAGTCATTTTTTCTGGTCAATTATTACCCTTCTTAGAACAAATGTGCAGTGTAATTCCATAGAGTTTAGGAAGAGTTTACTATTTGCCCGGGATATTATTACCCTTTTTCCTGTGAAGTCATTGTTTCCTGGTCAATTATTACCCTTCCAAGGTGAAATTTACTGTCAAGTTCAAGCGTGTTACCTATTATGTACACTTCGCCCGAGATATTATTACACTCTTTCATGAGAAGTTATTTTTCATGGTCAATTATTAACCTTTTTAAGAGAATTGTATACTGTATTTCTACAGATTTAAGCAAGAGGGTACTATTTCCCCGGTATATTATTACCCTTTCTTCTGTGAAGTCATTTTTTCCTGGTAAAATATTACCCTTTTTAGGAGAAAAGTACTATGTAGTTCAAGGGAGTTTAGCTATATGGTACAATTTTCCTGGGAAATTATTACCCTCCTTCGTGAGAAGTCATTTTTTCCTGGTCAATTATTACCCTTCTTAGGAGAAGTGTGTAGTGTAATTCTATAGAGTTTAGCAAGAGGATACTATTTGCCCGGGATATTATTAGTCTTTTTTTCTGTGAAGTCATTTTTTCATGGTCAATTATTACCCTGTTTAGGAGATATTTTCTGTGTAGTTCAAGGGAGATTAGCTATAAGGTACAATTTGCCTGGGAAATTATTACCCTCTTTCGTGAGAAGTCATTTTTTCCTGTTCAATTATTACCCTTCGGAGGTGACATTTATTGTGTAGTTCAAGCGAGTTTGGCTATAGGGCACAATTTGCCCTTGATATTGTTACCCTCTTTCGTGAGAAGTCATTTTTTCCTGGCCAATTATTACCCTTTTTTGGGAGAAATCTACTATGTAGTTCAAGCGAGTTTAGCTATAGGGCACAATTTGCCTGGGAAATTATTACCCTCTTTCGTGAGAAGTCATTTTTTCCTGGTCAATTATTACCCTTGTTAGGACACATGTGCAGTGTAATTCTATAGAGTTTAGCAAGAGTTTACTATTTGTCCGGGATATTATTACCCTTTTTCGTGTGGAGTCATTTTTTCCTGGTCAATTATTACCCTTCTTAGGAGAAATTTACTGTTAAGTTCAAGCGAGTTTACCTATTATGTACAATTTGCCCGAGATATTATTACACTCTTTCATGAGAAGTTATTTTTTCATGGTCAATTATTACCCTTCTTAGGAGAAATTTGTAGTGTAATTCTATCGAGTTTAGCTATAGGGTTTAGTATAGATTTTGTTACAAAAAAGGAAATACCTGTTCTTAAAGAAACTTTTTGCGCTGAATTCAAATATGCACTCGGTTTTTTTTCCATCACTTATGATTTTCCCGTAACTGAGGGATTTTTGGGAAAATCCCTCAAAAATCTCCCTTTTCGTTTATTTTACACCACAAGATCTCTTCCCCTTGCATATACTAACATAGAAATTATACCTAAGTATACTTTGATTCATATTTAACAAACCCTCCTAGTTTCGTAATAATCGCTTTATTCTTTCTAGAGAAATAAATATGTTTGTATGTATACTGTGTGTACTGTTTATTGCACGTTATAGTAATGCTTTCAGATCTCTTAAGTTGAGGTTTGCTTTATTACCACAAACACATATATAAAATATAATACAATATGATTTACAAGTGTGACAATTTACAATAAACAATAATACAAATGTACCAAAAGGTCCTGAAAAGACGATCAAAACTATCACAATATATGAAACTTCCATTGGGTTACAAAAACGTACACTACTTCCTTCTTTTGTAAGAAATGTTGCATTCTCTAACAAGACCCCAACAATAGTCCCCCATCATTGAAGGATCCCATCGTTCCTAGTACCTTTTCTCCATTGCCATTATATATTGGTGGAATCTTTCCCCGTGTTCCTCGCTGAGAGCTCCTAGGTTAGCAGAAGCTGAGGTGGGAGTGCAAAAAGTGGATTTTTAATCACATCCTACAACCCAACTCTTTGTATTTCTGTATCATGTCCTGTACGATTTCTGTGTAACTCTCAGCTTTGTTATTGCCCAGAAAGTTGCGCACAACACACTTAAATGCTGTCCAGGCAGCTAGCTCAGCACTGTTTAACTTGCTGTCAAAGCTATCATCAAGCATTAATTTCCTAATTTGGGGACCAATAAACCCTCCCGCTGTAATCTTAGCATCACTCAGGTTAGGGGACTTATCTCGCAAATACTTGAAACCTTCACCAGATGTGTCCATGGCTTTGACAAAGTTTTTCATAAGTCCTAACTTGATATGAAGTGGCGGTAGTAATATCTTATTAGGATCTACCAAAGGAGCGTATTTGACGT
The DNA here is from genome assembly GCF_964235325.1 of Thermobia domestica. Taxonomy (NCBI): domain Eukaryota; kingdom Metazoa; phylum Arthropoda; class Insecta; order Zygentoma; family Lepismatidae; genus Thermobia; species Thermobia domestica. Next base: position 253,166,157 of record NC_137462.1, on the reverse strand, counting down.
TGCATTCTCCAGGAAGGTAATTCACTCTAGGTTCCCATTCCTTCACTTCATACTGTTTGTCATCAGCTCGGCTATCCCATAAACATAAAAAACATTGGTACTTCGTGTAACCGCACTGCAGTCCTAATAAAATACCAACTACCTTGAGATCGCAACATATTTGCCAACAATGGTCCTTGTAATTTATAAGATTTAGCAAAGTTGACATGGTGTCATAATATTCCTTAATCTTCACTGAGTGCGCAAGTGGTATAGAAGGTTTTTTTATTTCCATTATGTAAAAGAACAGCTTTAAGTCTGACCTTTGACGCGTCGATAAATAACCTCCATTCTTCTGGAACGTAAGGAATTCCTAGCTCCGCCATCAATCCATTTATATCCGTACATACGCACACATTATCTTGCATTGAGAAATAGCTTGAAAATTGAACATGCCTTTTCCTGTACACTGATATGTTCGTTTCTGCATCCAATAAGTTCCACTGCTGGAGCCTTGATCCCAGAAGTTCCGCCTCTTGTTTTGACAGGTGCAAATCACGGACTAGGTCATTAAATTTACATTGCCGGATGAAATGTGGCTCGCGAACACAGTCAGGGATGAACGTTGGATCCTTGGATGTACATGTTGATGTCGATGGTTCATCAAGGTCATGATCATCATCAGAGTCTTTTGGCCATATCTCTTCCCAGTTGGTAGGGAGCTCGGGAAGTGGAAGTTCATCCCCGTGCGGAATAGGTCTAATTGCGGATTTAACGTTGGGATAACTTATTGTGTATTTGCTTTTTTTTAGAATGTCCCTTAACTACTGTGAGACAAAAATAACAATCATCCAGATGGTTGGTGGGTTCTCTCAACACCATTGGTACAGCAAATTTCATGAACCTCCGTTTCCCTTTGGCCCATGCAAGTAAAGTGACGTATCACGACGCATAAATTATGCTGGGTGCCCAAGTTTTGTCCTGATCTCCCACACGACATCCGAAATATATATAATATGCTGGTTTCACCGATGGCGTAATGGATCTACACTGTCCTTTAACTACAAACTGGTCACACACATAACAAAAAATATTTGGTGAGTTAACACACGAACGCCGTCCTCTTGACGCCATTGTACTGATCACAAACTAAACTTCTGGTCTTAGTTGGGTATAATGCCGTTAAGATCAAACATGAAAGCACTCTTAGCAGCAAAGACAACTTTGAAAGTGAAGTAGTGTTAAACCACACGTCAATATAAAAATGTACAAAACACCCTCACCAGGTGTCAAGAACACAAGAAAGAAAGAAATGCGCGGGGGGAGGGGGGAAACGATACCGTAGTGGAAAATTCAGACTGCATTAGTTCATTGTTGTCAACAATGAGTCTGTATTCCATTCTTTCCTTCTTTTGCATTCTGTTACATTTGATAACAAATATTGATAACCATTTCATGAACAAAACGAAAAAACTTGGAGAATTGTATATATATATATATATTAAGATATACATATACTGTACGTTTTAAAAAATATACGTTGGAAGTACATTCTATTTTTATACATGTTTCTAATTTACAGAGAGCAATACAAGTGTGTTCTTGACTATTGTAAACATTCATTTTTATATCTGTGTTTGTAGTAATAAAGCAAATCGTTTTTACCCCAACTCAGGAGATCTGAAGGCATTACTATCAGGTACAATAAACAGTGCACACAGTATACATACAAATATATTTATTTCTCTTGAAAGAACAAAGCGATGTTTACGAAACATTTAGGGTTTATTAAATATAAATCAACGTATACTTAGGTATATTTTCTATGTTACTATATGTAAGGGGACAGGAGCTAGAAGAATAAAATATCTGAAAATGGTTAATTTTTGTGGGATTTTCCCGAAAATCCCTCTGTTACGGGAAAACTGTACGTGATGGAGAGAAACCGAGTGCATATTCGAATTCAGCGCAAAAAGTTCCTTTAAGATCAGGTGATTTTTCTCATGTAACAAACGAAAAGTTTAAATTTGTTAACTAGTGTTATTTCCCTCATTAGGAGAAATTTACTGTGCAGTTCAAGCGCGTTTAGCTATAGAGTACAATTTGCCCGGGATATTATTACCCTCCTCCGTGAAAATGCATTTTTCCTGGTCATTAATTACCCTCTTTAGGGGAATTTTACTGTGTAGTTCAAGCGAGAATAGCTAGAGGGTACAATTTGCCCGGGAAATTATTACCATCTTTCGTGAGAAGTCATTTTCTCCTGGTCAATTATTACCCTCTTTAGGAGAAATTTACAATGTAGTTCATGTGAGTTTCTCTATAGAGTACAATTTGTCCGGGAAATTATTACCCTTAGTGAGAAGTCATTTTTTCCTGGTGAATTTTTATCCTCTTTAGGAAAAATTTACTGTGTAGTTCAAGCGAGTTTAGTTAGAGGGTACAATCGGCCCGGGATATTATTACGCTCTTTCGTGAGAAGTAATTTTTTCCTGGTCAATTATTAACCTTTTTAATAGAAATTTACTGTGTAGTTCAAGCGAGTTTAGCTATAGGGTACAGTTTGCCCGGGAAATTATTACCCTCTTTCGTGAAAATTCATTTTTTCCTAGTCAATTATTACCCTCTTTAGGAAAAAATTACTGTGTAGTTCAAGCGAGTTTAGCTAGAGGGTACAATTTGCCCGGGATATTATTACGCTTTTTCGTGAGAAGTCTTTTTTTCACGGTCAATTATAACCCTTCTAAGGAGAAATGTATACTGTAATTCTATAGAATTTAGCAAGAGGGTACTCTTCTCCTGCGATATTATTACCCTTTTTTGTGAAGTCATTTTTTCCTGGTCAATTATTAACCTTTTTAATAGAAATTTACTGTGTAGTTCAAGCGAGTTTAGCTATAGGGTACAGTTTGCCCGGGAAATTATTACCGTCTTTCGAGAGAAATCATTTATTCACGGTCAATTATAACCCTTTCTAGAATAAATGTATGCTGTAATTCTATAGATTTTAGGAAGAGGGTACTATTTGCAAGGAAATATTATTACACTTTTTCAAGTAAAGTCATTATTTCCTGGTCAATTATTACCCTCTTTAGGAGAAATTTATAGTGTATTTCAGGCGATCTTAGCTATAAAGTACAATTTTCCCGGGAAATTATTACCCTCTTTTTAGAGAAGTCATTTTTTCCTGGTCAATTATAACCCCTCTTAGGAGAAATGTGTCGTGTAATTCTATAGAGTTTAGCTATAAAGTACTATATGCCCGTGATATTAACACCCTTTTCCCTGTGAAGTCATTTTTTCCTTGTATATTATTACCCTCTTTAGGAGAAATTTACTATATAGTTCAAGCGAGTTTAGCTATAGGGTACAATTTGAATGGGAAATTATTACCCTCTTTCGTGAGAAGTCATTTTTTCCTGCTCAATTATTATCCTTTGGAGGAGACATTTACTGTGTAGTTCAAGCCAGTTTGGCTAAAGGGTACTATTTGCCCGGGATATTATTACTCTCTTTCGTGGGAAGTCATTTTTTTCCTGGTCAATTATTACCCTGTTTAGGAGAAATTTACTATGTAGTTCAATCGAGTTTAGCTAGAGGGTGCAATGTGCCCGGGATATTATTACCCTCTTTCGTGAGAAGTCGTTTTTTCCCTTGGTCATTTAGGAGAAATTTATTGTGTAGTTCAAGCGCGTTTAGTTATACGGTACAAATTGAACGGGATGTTATTACAATCCTCCGTGAAAATGCATTTTTCCTGGTCAATTATTACCCTCTTTAGGCGAATTTTACTTTGTAGTTCAAGCGAGTATAGCTATAAGGTACAATTTGCCCGGGAAATTATTACCAACTTTCATGTGAAGTCATTTTCTCCTCGTCAATTATTACCCTCTTAAGGAGAAATTTACAATGTAGTTCATGTGAGTTTCGCTATAGAGTACAATTTGCGCGGGAAATTATTACCCTCTTTCGTGAGAATTCATTTTTTCCTAGTCAATTATTACCCTCTTTAGGAAAAAATTACTGTGTAGTTCAAGCGAGTTTAGCTAGAGGGTACAATTTGCCCGGGATATTATTACGCTTTTTCGTGAGAAGTCTTTTTTTCACGGTCAATTATAACCCTTCTAAGGAGAAATGTATACTGTAATTCTATAGAATTTAGCAAGAGGGTACTCTTCTCCTGCGATATTATTACCCTTTTTTGTGAAGTCATTTTTTCCTGGTCAATTAGTACCATCTTTAATAGAAATTTACTGTCATGTTCAAGCGAGTTTGGCTATAGGGTACAATTTGCCCGGGATATTATTACCCTCTTTCGTGAGAAGTCGTTTTTTCCCTTGGTCATTTAGGAGAAATTTATTGTGCAGTTCAAGCGCGTTTAGTTATACGGTACAAATTAAACGGGATGTTATTACAATCCTCCGTGAAAATGCATTTTTCCTGGTCAATTATTACCCTCTTTAGGAGAAATTTACTATGTAGTTCAAGCGAGTTTAGCTATAGGGTACAATTTGCCAGGAAAATTATTACCCTCTTTCGTGAGAAGTCATTTTTTCCTGCACAATTATTATCCTTTGGAGAAGATATTTACTGTGTAGTTCACGCGAGTTTGGCTAAAGGGTACTATTTGCCCGGGATATTATTACTCTCTTTCGTGGGAAGTCATTTTTTTCCTGGTCAATTATTACCCTGTTTAGGAGAAATTTACTATGTAGTTCAATCGAGTTTAGCTAGAGGGTGCAATGTGCCCGGGATATTATTACGCTTTTTCGTGAGAAGTCATTTTTTCACGGTCAATTATAACCCTTCTTAGGAGAAAGGTATACTGTAATTCTGTAGAATTTAGCAAGAGGGTACTCTTCTCCTGGGATATTATTAACCTTTTTCCTGTAAAGTCATTTTTTCCAGTTCAATTTTTACCCTCTTTAGCAGACATTTACTGTGTACTTCAGGCGATCTTAGCTATAGGGTACAATTTGCCCGGGAAATTATTACCCTCTTTCCGGAGAAGTCATTTATTCCTGGTCAATTTTTACCCATCATAAAAGAAATGTATACTGTAATTCTACAGACTTTAGCAAGAGGGTACTATTTTCCCTGGATATTATTACCCTTTTTTCTGTGAAGACATTTTTTCCTGGTAAATTATTACCCTTTTTACGAGAAATGTACTGTGTAGTTCAAGCGAGTTTAGCTATAGGGTACAATTTGCCTGGGAAATTATTACCCTCCTTCGTGAGAAGTCATTTTTTCTTGGTCAATTATTTCCCTTCTTAGGACAAATGTGCAGTGTAATTCTATAGAGTTTAGCAAGAGCGTACTATTTGCCCGGGATATTGTTACCCCTTTTCCTGAGAAGTCATTTTTCCAATTATTACCATTCTAGGGAGAAATTTACTGTCAAGTTCAAGCGAGTTTACCAGTTACGTACAATTTGCCCGAGATATTACTACACTATTTCATGAGAAGTTATTTTTTCATGGTCAATTATTACCCTTCTTAGGAGAAATGTGTAGTGAAATTCTACAGAGTTCAGCTATAGGGTACTATTTCCCGGAATATTATTATCCTTTTTCCTGTGAAGTCATTTTTTCCTGGTAAATTATTTCCCTCATTTGGAGAAATTTACTGTGTAGTTAAAGCGCGTTTAGCTATAGGGTACAATTTGCCAGGGATATTATTACCCTTCTCCTTGAAAATGCATATTAACTTGTCAATTATTACCGTCTTTAGGCTAATTTTACTCTGTAGTTCAAGCGAGTATAGCTATAGGGTACAATTTGCCCGGGAAATTTTTACCATCTTTCGTGAGAAGTCATTTTCTCCTGGTCAATTATTACTCTCTTTAGGAGAAATTTACAATGTAGTTCATGCGAGTTTCGCTATAGAGTACAATTTGCCCGGGAAGTTATTAAACTGGGATATTATTACGCTCTTTCGTGAGAAGTCATTTTCTCCTGGTCAATTATTACCCTCTTTAGGAGAAACTTGCTGTGTAGTTCAAGCGAGTTTAGCTATAGGCTACAGTTTGCCGGGGATATTATTACCCTCTTTCGTGAGAAGTCCTTTTTTCCTGGTCAATTTGCCCGGGAAGTTATTAAGCTGGGATATTATTACGCTCTTCCTGGTCCTGGTCAATTTGCCCGGGAAGTTATTAAGCTGGGATATTATAACGCTCTTTCGTGAGAAGTCATTTTCTCCTGGTAAATTACTACCCTCTTTAGGAAAAATTTACTATGTAGTTCCAGCGGGTTTAGCTATAGGGTTCAATTTGCTTGTGAAATTATTAACCTCTTTCGTGAGAAGTCATTTTTTCCTGGTCAATTATTACCCTTCTTAGGACAAATGTGCAGTGTAATTCTATAAAGTCTAGCAAGAGTTTACTGTTTGCCCGGGATATTATTACCCTCTTTCCAGAGAAGTCATTTATTCCTGGTCAATTTTTACCCATCTTAGGAGAAATGTATACTGTAATTTTATAGAGTATTGCAAGAGGGTACTCTTCTCCTGGGATATTATTACCCTTTTTTGTGAAGTCATTTTTTCCTGGTAAATTATTACAATCTTTAATAGAAATTGGCTGTGTAGTTGAAGCGAGTTTGGGTATAGGATACTATTTGCCTGGGATATTATTACTCTCTTTCGTGAGAAGTCATTTTTTCGTGGTCAATTATTACGCTCTTTAGGAGAAACTTACTATGTAGTTCAATCGAATTTAGCTATAGGTTACAATTTTCCTGGGAAATTATTACCCTCTTTCGCGAGAAGTCTTTTTTTCCTGGTCAATTAATAGAAATGTCCTAATAGAAATGTATACTGCAATTCTATAGAGTTTAGCAAGAGGGCACCATTTGCCCGAGATATAATTAACCTTTTTCCCGTGAAATCATTTTTTCCAGGTCAATTTTTACCCTCTTTAGCAGAAATTTACTGTGTACTTAAGGCGATCTTAGCTATAGGGTACAATTTGCCCGGGGAATTATTACTCTCTTTCCAAGTAGTCATTTATTCCTTTTCAATTTTTACCCATCTTAAGAGAAATGTATACTGTAATTCTACAGACTTTAGCAAGAGGGTACTATTTTCCCTGGATATTATTACCCTTTTTCTGTGAAGACATTTTTTCCTGGTAAATTATTACCCATTTTTACGAGAAATGTACTGTGTAGTTCAAGCGAGTTTAGCTATTGGGTGACTATTAGCTATTTATCTTTCGTGAGAAGTCATTTTCTCCTGGTAATTTACTACCCTCTTTAGGAAAAATTTACTATGTAGTTCCAGCGGGTTTAGCTATAGGGTTCAATTTGCCTGTGAAATTAATACTCTCTTTCGTGAGAAAAGTGAGAAATGTACTGTGTAGTTTAGCGAGCTTAGCTATTTATCTTTCGTGAGAAGTCATTTTCTCCTGGTAAATTACTACCCTCTTTAGGAAAAATTTACTATGTAGTTCCAGCGGGTTTAGCTATAGGGTTCAATTTGCCTGTGAAATTATTACCCTCTTTCGTGAGAAGTCATTTTTTCCTGGTCAATTATTACCCTTCTTAGGACAAATGTGCAGTGTAATTCTATAAAGTCTAGCAAGAGTTTACTATTTGCCCGGGATATTTTTACCCTCTTTCCAGAGAAGTCATTTATTCCTGGTCAATTTTTACCCATCTTAGGAGAAATGTATACTGTAATTTTATAGAGTATAGCAAGAGGGTACTATTTGCCCGGGATATTAATATTACTCTTTTCTTTGTGAAGTCATTTTTTCCTGGTCAATTATTACCCTCTTTAGGAGATATTTACTGTCTAGTTCAAGCGAGATTAGCTATAAAGTACAATTTTTCCGAAAAATTATTACCCTCTTTCGTGTGAAGTCATTTTTTCCTGGTCATTTATTTCCCTCATTAGGAGAAATTTACTGTGTAGTTCAAGCGCGTTTAGCTAAAAGGTTCAATTTGCCCGGGATATTATTACCCTCCTCCGTGAAAATGCATTTTTCCTGGTCAATTATTACACTCTTTAGGCGAAATTTACTGTGTAGTTCAAGCGAGATTAGCTATAAAGTACAATTTGCGCGGGATATTATTACGCTTTTTCGTGAGAAGTCATTTTCTCAAGGTGAATTATAACCCTTCTTAGGAGAAATGTATACTGTAATTCTATTGAATTTAGCAAGAGGGTACTCTTCTCCTGGGATATTATTACCCTTTTTTGTGAAGTCATTTTTTCCTGGTCAATTATTACAATCTTTATTAGAAATTGGCTGTGTAGTTGAAGCGAGTTTGGGTATAGGATACTATTTGCCTGGGATATTATTACCCTCTTTCCAGAGAAGTCATTTATTCCTTTTCAATTTTTACCCATCTTAAGAGAAATGTATACTGTAATTCTACAGACTTTAGCAAGAGGGTACTATTTTCCCTGGATATTATTACCCTTTTTTCTGTGAAGACACTTTTTCCTCTTAAATTATTACCCTTTTTACGAGAAATGTACTGTGTAGTTCAAGCGAGTTTAGCTATAGGGTACAATTTGCCTGGGAAATTATTACCCTCCTTGGTGAGAAGTCATTTTTTCCTGGTCAATTATTTCCCTTCTTAGGACAAATGTGCAGTGTAATTCTATAGAGTTTAGCAAGAGCGTACTATTTGCCCGGGATATTGTTACCCATTTTCCTGTGAAGTCATTTTTTCAGATCAATTATTACCTTTCTAGGGAGAAATTTACTGTCAAGTTCAAGCGAGTTTACCAGTTATGTACAATTTGCCCGAGATGTTATTACACTATTTCATGAGAAGTTATTTTTTCATGGTCAATGTGTAGTGAAATTCTACAGAGTTCAGCTATAGGGTACTATTGCCCGGAATATTATTATCATTTTTCTTGTGAAGTCATTTTTTCCTGCTTAATTATTTCCCTCATTAGGAGAAATTTACTGTGTAGTTCAAGCGCGTTTAGCTATAGAGTACAATTTGCCCGGGATATTATTACCCTCCTCCGTGAAAATGCATTTTTTCTGGTCATTAATTACCCTCTTTAGGGGAATTTTACTGTGTAGTTCAAGATAGTATAGCTATAGGGTACAATTTGCCCGGGAAATTATTACCATCTTTCGTGAGAAGTCATTTTCTCCTGGTCAATTATTACCCTCTTTAGGAGAAATTTACAATGTAGTTCATGTGAGTTTCTCTATAGAGTACAATTTGTCCGGGAAATTATTACCCTCTTTAGTGAGAAGTCATTTTTTCCTGGTGAATTTTTATCCTCTTTAGGAAAAATTTACTGTGTAGTTCAAGCGAGTTTAGTTAGAGGGTACAATCGGTTCGGGATATTATTACGCTCTTTCGTTAGAAGTAATTTTTTCCTGGTCAATTATTACCCTTTTTAGGAGAAATTTACTGTGTAGTTCAATCGAGTTTAGCTATAGGGTACAGTTTGCCCGGGAAATTATTACCGTCTTTCGAGAGAAATAATTTATTCACGGTCAATTATAACCCTTTCTAGAATAAATGTATGCTGTAATTCTATAGATTTTAGCAAGAGGGTACTATTTGCAAGGAAATATTATTACCCTTTTTCAAGTAAAGTCATTATTTCCTGGTCAATTATTACCCTCTTTAGGTGAAATTTATAGTGTATTTCAGGCGATCTTAGCTATAAAGTACAATTTTCCCTAGAAATTATTACCCTCTTTTTAGAGATGTCATTTTTTCCTGGTCAATTAAAACCCTTCTTAGGAGAAATGTGTCGTTTAATTCTATAGAGTTTAGCTATAAAGTACTATTTGCCCGTGATATTATTACCCTTTTCCCTGTGATGTCATTTTTTCCTTGTATATTATTACCCTCTTTAGGAGAAATTTACTATATAGTTCAAGCGAGTTTAGCTATAGGGTAAAATTTGAATGGGAAATTATTACCCCCTTTCGTGAGAAGTCATTTTTTCCTGCTCAATTATTATCCTTTGGAGGAGACATTTACTGTGTAGTTCAAGCCAGTTTGGATATAGGGTACAATTTGCTCGGGATATTATTACCCTCTTTCGTGAGAAGTCGTTTTTTCCCTTGATCATTTAGGAGAAATTTGTTGTGTAGTTCAAGCGCGTTTAGTTATAGGGTACAAATTGAGCGGGATGTTATTACCCTCCTCCGTGAAAATGCATTTTTCCTGGTCAATTATTACCCTCTTTAGGCGAATTTTACTTTGTAGTTCAAGCGAGTATAGCTATAAGGTACAATTTGCCCGGGAAATTATTACCAACTTTCATGTGAAGTCATTTTCTCCTCGTCAATTATTACCCTCTTAAGGAGAAATTTACAATGTAGTTCATGTGAGTTTCGCTATAGAGTACAATTTGCGCGGGAAATTATTACCCTCTTTCGTGAGAATTCATTTTTTCCTAGTCAATTATTACCCTCTTTAGGAAAAAATTACTGTGTAGTTCAAGCGAGTTTAGCTATAAGGTACAATTTGCCTGGGAAATTATTACCCTCCTTGGTGAGAAGTCATTTTTTCCTGGTCAATTATTTCCCTTCTTAGGACAAATGTGCAGTGTAATTCTATAGAGTTTAGCAAGAGCGTACTATTTGCCCGGTATATTGTTACCCATTTTCCTGTGAAGTCATTTTTCCAGATCAATTATTACCCTTCTAGGGAGAAATTTACTGTCAAGTTCAAGCGAGTTTACCAGTTATGTACAATTTGCCCGAGATGTCATTACACTATTTCATGAGAAGTTATTTTTTCATGGTCAATGTGTAGTGAAATTCTACAGAGTTCAGCTATAGGGTACTATTGCCCGGAATATTATTATCATTTTTCTTGTGAAGTCATTTTTTCCTGCTTAATTATTTCCCTCATTAGGAGAAATTTACTGTGTAGTTCAAGCGCGTTTAGCTATAGAGTATAATTTGCCCGGGATATTATTACCCTCCTCCGTGAAAATGCATTTTTCCTGGTCATTAATTACCCGCTTTTGGGGAATTTTACTGTGTAGTTCAAGATAGTATAGCTATAGGGTACAATTTGCCCGGGTAATTATTACCATCTTTCGTGAGAAGTCATTTTCTCCTGGTAAATTATTATCCTCTTTAGGAGAAATTTACAATGTAGTTCATGTGAGTTTCTCTATAGAGTACAATTTGTCCGGGAAATTATTACTCTCTTTAGTGAGAAGTCATTTTTTCCTGGTGAATTTTTATCCTCTTTAGGAAAAATTTACTGTGTAGTTCAAGCGAGTTTAGTTAGAGGGTACAATCGGTTCGGGATATTATTACGCTCTTTCGTTAGAAGTAATTTTTTCCTGGTCAATTATTACCCTTTTTAGGAGAAATTTACTGTGTAGTTCAATCGAGTTTAGCTATAGGGTACAGTTTGCCCGGGAAATTATTACCGTCTTTCGAGAGAAATAATTTATTCACGGTCAATTATAACCCTTTCTAGAATAAATGTATGCTGTAATTCTATAGATTTTAGCAAGAGGGTACTATTTGCAAGGAAATATTATTACCCTTTTTCAAGTAAAGTCATTATTTCCTGGTCAATTATTACCCTCTTTAGGTGAAATTTATAGTGTATTTCAGGCGATCTTAGCTATAAAGTACAATTTTCCCTAGAAATTATTACCCTCTTTTTAGAGATGTCATTTTTTCCTGGTCAATTAAAACCCTTCTTAGGAGAAATGTGTCGTTTAATTCTATAGAGTTTAGCTATAAAGTACTATTTGCCCGTGATATTATTACCCTTTTCCCTGTGATGTCATTTTTTCCTTGTATATTATTACCCTCTTTAGGAGAAATTTACTATATAGTTCAAGCGAGTTTAGCTATAGGGTACAATTTGAATGGGAAATTATTACCGTCTTTCGTGAGAAGTCATTTTTTCCTGCTCAATTATTATCCTTTGGAGGAGACATTTACTGTGTAGTTCAAGCCAGTTTGGATATAGGGTACAATTTGCCCGGGATATTATTACCCTCTTTCGTGAGAAGTCGTTTTTTCCCTTGGTCATTTAGGAGAAATTTGTTGTGTAGTTCAAGCGCGTTTAGTTATAGGGTACAAATTGAGCGGGATGTTATTACCCTCCTCCGTGAAAATGCATTTTTCCTGGTCAATTATTACCCTCTTTAGGCGAATTTTACTTTGTAGTTCAAGCGAGTATTGCTATAAGGTACAATTTGCCCGGGAAATTATTACCAACTTTCATGTGAAGTCATTTTCTCCTCGTCAATTATTACCCTCTTAAGGAGAAATTTACAATGTAGTTCATGTGAGTTTCGCTATAGAGTACAATTTGCGCGGGAAATTATTACCCTCTTTCGTGAGAATTCATTTTTTCCTAGTCAATTATTACCCTCTTTAGGAAAAAATTACTGTGTAGTTCAAGCGAGTTTAGCTAGAGGGTACAATTTGCCCGGGATATTATTACGCTTTTTCGTGAGAAGTCTTTTTTCACGGTCAATTATAACCCTTCTAAGGAGAAATGTATACTGTAATTCTATAGAATTTAGCAAGAGGGTACTCTTCTCCTGCGATATTATTACCCTTTTTTGTGAAGTCAATTTTTCCTGGTAAACTATTACCATCTTTAATAGAAATTTACTGTCAAGTTCAAGCGAGTTTGGCTATAGGGTACAATTTGCCCGGGAAATTATTACCGTCTTTCGAGAGAAATCATTTATTCACGGTCAATTATAACCCTTTCTAGAATAAATGTATGCTGTAATTCTATAGATTTTAGGAAGAGGGTACTATTTGCAAGGAAATATTATTACCCTTTTTCAAGTAAAGTCATTCTTTTCCTGGTCAATTATTACCCTCTTTAGGAGAAATTTATAGTGTATTTCAGGCGATCTTAGCTATAAAGTACAATTTTCCCGGGAAATTATTACCCTCTTTTTAGAGAAGTCATTTTTTCCTGGTCAATTATAACCCCTCTTAGGAGAAATGTGTCGTGAAATTCTATAGAGTTTAGCTATAAAGTACTATATGCCCGTGATATTATTACCCTTTTCCCTGTGAAGTCATTTTTTCCTTGTATATTATTACCCTCTTTAGGAGAAATTTACTATATAGTTCAAGCGAGTTTAGCTATAGGGTACAATTTGAATGGGAAATTATTACCCTCTTTCGTGAGAAGTCATTTTTTCCTGCTCAATTATTATCCTTTGGAGGAGACATTTACTGTGTAGTTCAAGCCAGTTTGGATATAGGGTACAATTTGCCCGGGATATTATTACCCTTTTTCGTGAGAAGTCGTTTTTTCCCTTGGTCATTTAGGAGAAATTTATTGTGTAGTTCAAGCGCGTTTAGTTATACGGTACAAATTGAACGGGATGTTATTACCCTCCTCCGTGAAAATGCATTTTTCCTGGTCAATTATTACCCTCTTTAGGCGAATTTTACTTTGTAGTTCAAGCGAGTATAGCTATAAGGTACAATTTGCCCGGGAAATTATTACCAACTTTCATGTGAAGTCATTTTCTCCTCGTCAATTATTACCCTCTTAAGGAGAAATTTACAATGTAGTTCATGTGAGTTTCGCTATAGAGTACAATTTGCGCGGGAAATTATTACCCTCTTTCGTGAGAATTCATTTTTTCCTAGTCAATTATTACCCTCTTTAGGAAAAAATTACTGTGTAGTTCAAGCGAGTTTAGCTAGAGGGTACAATTTGCCCGGGATATTATTACGCTTTTTCGTGAGAAGTCTTTTTTTCACGGTCAATTATAACCCTTCTAAGGAGAAATGTATACTGTAATTCTATAGAATTTAGCAAGAGGGTACTCTTCTCCTGCGATATTATTACCCTTTTTTGTGAAGTCATTTTTTCCTGGTCAATTAGTACCATCTTTAATAGAAATTTACTGTCATGTTCAAGCGAGTTTGGCTATAGGGTACAATTTGCCCGGGATATTATTACCCTCTTTCGTAAGATGTCTTTTTTTTCCTGGTGAATTATTACCCTCTTTAGGAGAAATTTACTATGTAGTTCAAGCGAGTTTAGCTATAGGGTACAATTTGCCAGGAAAATTATTACCCTCTTTCGTGAGAAGTCATTTTCTCCTGCACAATTATTATCCTTTGGAGAAGATATTTACTGTGTAGTTCACGCGAGTTTGGCTAAAGGGTACTATTTGCCCGGGATATTATTACTCTTTTTCGTGGGAAGTCATTTTTTTCCTGGTCAATTATTACCCTCTTTAGGAGAAACTTACTATGTAGTTCAATCGAGTTTAGCTAGAGGGTGCAATGTGCCCGGGATATTATTACGCTTTTTCGTGAGAAGTCATTTTTTCACGGTCAATTATAACCCTTCTTAGGAGAAAGGTATACTGTAATTCTGTAGAATTTAGCAAGAGGGTACTCTTCTCCTGGGATATTATTAACCTTTTTCCTGTAAAGTCATTTTTTCCAGTTCAATTTTTACCCTCTTTAGCAGACATTTACTGTGTACTTCAGGCGATCTTAGCTATAGGGTACAATTTGCCCGGGAAATTATTACCCTCTTTCCGGAGAAGTCATTTATTCCTGGTCAATTTTTACCCATCATAAAAGAAATGTATACTGTAATTCTACAGACTTTAGCAAGAGGGTACTATTTTCCCTGGAGATTATTACCCTTTTTTCTGTGAAGACATTTTTTCCTGGTAAATTATTACCCTTTTTACGAGAAATGTACTGTGTAGTTCAAGCGAGTTTAGCTATAGGGTACAATTTGCCTGGGAAATTATTACCCTCCTTCGTGAGAAGTCATTTTTTCTTGGTCAATTATTTCCCTTCTTAGGACAAATGTGCAGTGTAATTCTATAGAGTTTAGCAAGAGCGTACTATTTGCCCGGGATATTGTTACCCCTTTTCCTGAGAAGTCATTTTTCCAATTATTACCATTCTAGGGAGAAATTTACTGTCAAGTTCAAGCGAGTTTACCAGTTACGTACAATTTGCCCGAGATATTACTACACTATTTCATGAGAAGTTATTTTTTCATGGTCAATTATTACCCTTCTTAGGAGAAATGTGTAGTGAAATTCTACAGAGTTCAGCTATAGGGTACTATTTCCCGGAATATTATTATCCTTTTTCCTGTGAAGTCATTTTTTCCTGGTAAATTATTTCCCTCATTTGGAGAAATTTACTGTGTAGTTAAAGCGCGTTTAGCTATAGGGTACAATTTGCCAGGGATATTATTACCCTTCTCCGTGAAAATGCATATTAACTTGTCAATTATTACCGTCTTTAGGCTAATTTTACTCTGTAGTTCAAGCGAGTATAGCTATAGGGTACAATTTGCCCGGGAAATTTTTACCATCTTTCGTGAGAAGTCATTTTCTCCTGGTCAATTATTACTCTCTTTAGGAGAAATTTACAATGTAGTTCATGCGAGTTTCGCTATAGAGTACAATTTGCCCGGGAAGTTATTAAACTGGGATATTATAACGCTCTTTCGTGAGAAGTCATTTTCTCCTGGTCAATTATTACCCTCTTTAGGAGAAACTTGCTGTGTAGTTCAAGCGAGTTTAGCTATAGGCTACAGTTTGCCGGGGATATTATTACCCCCTTTCGTGAGAAGTCCTTTTTTCCTGGTCAATTTGCCCGGGAAGTTATTAAGCTGGGATATTATTACGCTCTTCCTGGTCCTGGTCAATTTGCCCTGGAAGTTATTAAGCTGGGATATTATAACGCTCTTTCGTGAGAAGTCATTTTCTCCTGGTAAATTACTACCCTCTTTAGGAAAAATTTATTATGTAGTTCCAGCGGGTTTAGCTATAGGGTTCAATTTGCCTGTGAAATTATTAACCTCTTTCGTGAGAAGTCATTTTTTCCTGGTCAATTATTACCCTTCTTAGGACAAATGTGCAGTGTAATTCTATAAAGTCTAGCAAGAGTTTACTGTTTGCCCGGGATATTATTACCCTCTTTCCAGAGAAGTCATTTATTCCTGGTCAATTTTTACCCATCTTAGGAGAAATGTATACTGTAATTTTATAGAGTATAGCAAGAGGGTACTCTTCTCCTGGGATATTATTACCCTTTTTTGTGAAGTCATTTTTTCCTGGTCAATTATTACAATCTTTAATAGAAATTGGCTGTGTAGTTGAAGCGAGTTTGGGTATAGGATACTATTTGCCTGGGATATTATTACTCTCTTTCGTGAGAAGTCATTTTTTCCTGGTCAATTATTACGCTCTTTAGGAGAAACTTACTATGTAGTTCAATCGAATTTAGCTATAGGGTACAATTTTCTTGGGAAATTATTACCCTCTTTCGCGAGAAGTCTTTTTTTCCTGGTCAATTAATAGAAATGTCTTAATAGAAATGTATACTGCAATTCTATAGAGTTTAGCAAGAGGGCACCATTTGCCCGAGATATAATTAACCTTTTTCCCGTGAAATCATTTTTTCCAGGTCAATTTTTACCCTCTTTAGCAGAAATTTACTGTGTACTTAAGGCGATCTTAGCTATAGGGTACAATTTGCCCGGGGAATTATTACTTTCTTTCCAAGTAGTCATTTATTCCTTTTCAATTTTTACCCATCTTAAGAGAAATGTATACTGTAATTCTACAGACTTTAGGAAGAGGGTACTATTTTCCCTGGATATTATTACCCTTTTTCTGTGAAGACATTTTTTCCTGGTAAATTATTACCCATTTTTACGAGAAATGTACTGTGTAGTTCAAGCGAGTTTAGGTATTGGGTGACTATTAGCTATTTATCTTTCGTGAGAAGTCATTTTCTCCTGGTAATTTACTACCCTCTTTAGGAAAAATTTACTATGTAGTTCCAGCGGGTTTAGCTATAGGGTTCAATTTGCCTGTGAAATTAATACTCTCTTTCGTGAGAAAAGTGAGAAATGTACTGTGTAGTTTAGCGAGCTTAGCTATTTATCTTTCGTGAGAAGTCATTTTCTCCTGGTAAATTACTACCCTCTTTAGGAAAAATTTACTATGTAGTTCCAGCGGGTTTAGCTATAGGGTTCAATTTGCATGTGAAATTATTACCCTCTTTCGTGAGAAGTCATTTTTTCCTGGTCAATTATTACCCTTCTTAGGACAAATGTGCAGTGTAATTCTATAAAGTCTAGCAAGAGTTTACTATTTGCCCGGGATATTATTACCCTCTTTCCAGAGAAGTCATTTATTCCTGGTCAATTTTTACCCATCTTAGGAGAAATGTATACTGTAATTTTATAGAGTATAGCAAGAGGGTACTATTTGCCCGGGATATTAATATTACTCTTTTCTTTGTGAAGTCATTTTTTCCTGGTCAATTATTACCCTCTTTAGGAGATATTTACTGTCTAGTTCAAGCGAGATTAGCTATAAAGTACAATTTTTCCGAAAAATTATTACCCTCTTTCGTGTGAAGTCATTTTTTCCTGGTCATTTATTTCCCTCACTAGGAGAAATTTACTGTGTAGTTCAAGCGCGTTTAGCTAAAAGGTTCAATTTGCCCGGGATATTATTACCCTCCTCCGTGAAAATGCATTTTTCCTGGTCAATTATTACACTCTTTAGGCGAAATTTACTGTGTAGTTCAAGCGAGATTAGCTATAAAGTACAATTTGCCCGGGATATTATTACGCTTTTTCGTGAGAAGTCATTTTTTCAAGGTGAATTATAACCCTTCTTAGGAGAAATGTATACTGTAATTCTATTGAATTTAGCAAGAGGGTACTCTTCTCCTGGGATATTATTACCCTTTTTTGTGAAGTCATTTTTTCCTGGTCAATTATTACAATCTTTATTAGAAATTGGCTGTGTAGTTGAAGCGAGTTTGGGTATAGGATACTATTTGCCTGGGATATTATTACCCTCTTTCCAGAGAAGTCATTTATTCCTTTTCAATTTTTACCCATCTTAAGAGAAATGTATACTGTAATTCTACAGACTTTAGCAAGAGGGTACTATTTTCCCTGGATATTATTACCCTTTTTTCTGTGAAGACACTTTTTCCTCTTAAATTATTACCCTTTTTACGAGAAATGTACTGTGTAGTTCAAGCGAGTTTAGCTATAGGGTACAATTTGCCTGGGAAATTATTACCCTCCTTGGTGAGAAGTCATTTTTTCCTGGTCAATTATTTCCCTTCTTAGGACAAATGTGCAGTGTAATTCTATAGAGTTTAGCAAGAGCGTACTATTTGCCCGGGATATTGTTACCCATTTTCCTGTGAAGTCATTTTTCCAGATCAATTATTACCCTTCTAGGGAGAAATTTACTGTCAAGTTCAAGCGAGTTTACCAGTTATGTACAATTTGCCCGAGATGTTATTACACTATTTCATGAGAATTATTTTTTCATGGTCAATGTGTAGTGAAATTCTACAGAGTTCAGCTATAGGGTACTATTGCCCGGAATATTATTATCATTTTTCTTGTGAAGTCATTTTTTCCTGCTTAATTATTTCCCTCATTAGGAGAAATTTACTGTGTAGTTCAAGCGCGTTTAGCTATAGAGTACAATTTGCCCGGGATATTATTACCCTCCTCCGTGAAAATGCATTTTTCCTGGTCACTAATTACCCTCTTTAGGGGAATTTTACTGTGTAGTTCAAGATAGTATAGCTATAGGGTACAATTTGCCCGGGAAATTATTACCATCTTTCGTGAGAAGTCATTTTCTCCTGGTCAATTATTACCCTCTTTAGGAGAAATTTACAATGTAGTTCATGTGAGTTTCTCTATAGAGTACAATTTGTCCGGGAAATTATTACCCTCTTTAGTGAGAAGTCATTTTTTCCTGGTGAATTTTTATCCTCTTTAGGAAAAATTTACTGTGTAGTTCAAGCGAGTTTAGTTAGAGGGTACAATCGGTTCGGGATATTATTACGCTCTCTCGTTAGAAGTAATTTTTTCCTGGTCAATTATTACCCTTTTTAGGAGAAATTTACTGTGTAGTTCAATCGAGTTTAGCTATAGGGTACAGTTTGCCCGGGAAATTATTACCGTCTTTCGAGAGAAATAATTTATTCACGGTCAATTATAACTCTTTCTAGAATAAATGTATGCTGTAATTCTATAGATTTTAGCAAGAGGGTACTATTTGCAAGGAAATATTATTACCCTTTTTCAAGTAAAGTCATTATTTCCTGGTCAATTATTACCCTCTTTAGGTGAAATTTATAGTGTATTTCAGGCGATCTTAGCTATAAAGTACAATTTTCCCTAGAAATTATTACCCTCTTTTTAGAGATGTCATTTTTTCCTGGTCAATTAAAACCCTTCTTAGGAGAAATGTGTCGTGTAATTCTATAGAGTTTAGCTATAAAGTACTATTTGCCCGTGATATTATTACCCTTTTCCCTGTGATGTCATTTTTTCCTTGTATATTATTACCCTCTTTAGGAGAAATTTACTATATAGTTCAAGCGAGTTTAGCTATAGAGTACAATTTGAATGGGAAATTATTACCCTCTTTTCTGAGAAGTCATTTTTTCCTGCTCAATTATTATCCTTTGGAGGAGACATTTACTGTGTAGTTCAAGCCAGTTTGGATATAGGGTACAATTTGCCCGGGATATTATTACCCTCTTTCGTGAGAAGTCGTTTTTTCCCTTGGTCATTTAGGAGAAATTTGTTGTGTAGTTCAAGCGCGTTTAGTTATAGGGTACAAATTGAGCGGGATGTTATTACCCTCCTCCGTGAAAATGCATTTTTTCTGGTCAATTATTACCCTCTTTAGGCGAATTTTACTTTGTAGTTCAAGCGAGTATAGCTATAAGGTACAATTTGCCCGGGAAATTATTACCAACTTTCATGTGAAGTCATTTTCTCCTCGTCAATTATTACCCTCTTAAGGAGAAATTTACAATGTAGTTCATGTGAGTTTCGCTATAGAGTACAATTTGCGCGTGAAATTATTACCCTCTTTCGTCAGAATTCATTTTTTCCTAGTCAATTATTACCCTCTTTAGGAAAAAATTACTGTGTAGTTCAAGCGAGTTTAGCTAGAGGGTACAATTTGCCCGGGATATTATTACGCTTTTTCGTGAGAAGTCTTTTTTTCACGGTCAATTATAACCCTTCTAAGGAGAAATGTATACTGTAATTCTATAGAATTTAGCAAGAGGGTACTCTTCTCCTGCGATATTATTACCTTTTTTTGTGAAGTCAATTTTTCCTGGTAAACTATTACCATCTTTAATAGAAATTTACTGTCAAGTTCAAGCGAGTTTGGCTATAGGGTACAATTTGCCCGGGATATTATTACCCTCTTTCGTAAGAAGTCCTTTTTTCCTGGTCAATTATTACCCTCTTTAGGAGAAATTTACTTTGTAGTTCAAGCGAGTTTAGCTATAGGGTACAATTTGCCAGGAAAATTATTACCCTCTTTCGTGAGAATTCATTTTTTCCTGCACAATTATTATCCTTTGGAGAAGATATTTACTGTGTAGTTCAAGCGAGTTTGGCTAAAGGGTACTATTTGCCCGGGATATTATTACTCTCTTTCGTGGGAAGTCATTTTTCCTGGTCAATTATTACCCTCTTTAGGAGAAACTTACTATGTAGTTCAATCGAGTTTAGCTAGAGGGTACAATGTGCCCGGGATATTATTACGCTTTTTCGTGAGAAGTCATTTTTTCACGGTCAATTATAACCCTTCTTAGGAGAAAGGTATACTGTAATTCTATAGAATTTAGCAAGAGGGTACTCTTCTCCTGGGATATTATTAACCTTTTCCTGTTAAGTCATTTTTTCCAGGTCAATTTTTACCCTCTTTACCAGAAATTTACTGTGTACTTCAGGCGATCTTAGCTATAGGGTACAATTTCCCGGGAAATTATTTCCCTCTTTCCGAAGAAGTCATTTATTCCTGGTCAATTTTTACCTATCATAAAAGAAATGTATACTGTAATTCTACAGACTTTAGCAAGAGGGTACTATTTTCCCTGGATATTATTACCCTTTTTTCTGTGAAGACATTTTTTCCTGGAACATTATTACCCTTTTTACGAGAAATGTACTGTGTAGTTCAAGCGAGTTTAGCTATAGGGTACAATTTGCCTGGGAAATTATTACCCTCGTTCGTGAGAAGTCATTTTTTCTTGGTCAATTATTTCCCTTCTTAGGACAAATGTGCAGTGTAATTCTATTGAGTTTAGCAAGAGCGTACTATTTGCCCGGGATATTGTTACCCCTTTTCCTGAGAAGTCATTTTTCCAGATCAATTATTACCCTTCTAGTTAGAAATTTACTGTCAAGTTCAAGCGAGTTTACCAGTTATGTACAATTTGCCCGAGATACTACTACACTATTTCATGAGAAGTTATTTTTTCGTGGTCAATTATTACCCTTCTTAGGAGAAATGTGTAATGTAGTTCTATAGAGTTTAGCTATAAAGTATTATTTGCCCGTGATATTATTATCTTTTTTCCTGTGAAGAATTATTTTCCTGGTCAATTATAACCCTCTTTGGAGAAATTTACTGTATAGTTCCAGCGAGTTAAGCTATAAGGTACAATTTGTCTGGGAAATTATTTCCCTCCTCCGTGATAATTTATTTTTCCTGGTCAATTATTACCCTCTTTAGGGGAAATTTACTGTGTACTTCAAGCGAGCTTAGTTATAGCGTGCAATTTGCCCGGGAAATTATTACTATCCTTCCAGAGAGAATTTAGCAAGAGGGTACTATTTGCCCGGTATATTATTACTCTTTTTTCTGCGAAGTCATTCTTTCCTGGTTGATTATTACCCTCTTTAGGAGAAATTTACTGTGTAGTTCAAGCGAGATTAGCTATGAGGTACAATTTGCCCGGGAAATTATTACCCTCTTTCGTGAGAAGTCAATTTTTCCTGCTCAATTCTTACCCTTCCGAGAAGACATTTATTGTGTAGTTGAAGCGAGTTTGGCTATAGGGTACAATTTGCCCGGGATATTATCACCCTCTTTCGTGAGACGTCAATTTTTCCTGGTCAATTATTACCCTTCTTAGGACAAATGTGCAGTGTAATTCTATAGAGTTTAGCAAGAGTTTACTATTTGCCCGGGATATTATTACCCTTTTTCCTGTGAAGTCATTTTTTCCTAGACAATTATTACTCTTTGTAGGTGAAATTTACTGTCAAGTTCAAGCGAGTTTTCCTATTATGTACAATTTGCCCGGGATATTATTAAACTCTTTCGTGAGAAGTCATTTTTTCCTGGCCAATTATTACCCTCTTTAGGAGAAATTTACTATGTATTGCAAGCGAGTTTAGTTATAGGGTACATTTTGCCAGGGAAATTTTTACCCTCTTTCGTGGGAAGTCATTTTTTTCTGGTCAATTATTACCCTTCTTAGGACAAATGTGCAGTGTAATTCTATAGAGTTTAGCAAGAGTTTACTATCCGCCCGGTATATTATTATCCTTTTTCCTGTGAAGTCATTTTTTTCTGCTCAATTATTACCCTCTTGAGTATTAATTTACTGTGTAGATCAAGCCAGTCTAGCTATAGGGTATTATTTGCCCGGGATATTCTTTCCCTCCTCCGTGAGAATCCATTTTTCCTAGTCAATTATTACCCTCTTTATGCGAATTTTACTGTGTAGATCAAGCGAGTTTAGATATATGCTACAATTTGCCCGAGATTTTAATACCCTCTTTCGTGACAAGTATTTTTTTCTTTTTCAATTATTACCCTCTTTAGGAGAAATTTACTATGTATTTCATGCGAGTTTAGCTATAGGGTACAATTTGTCTGGGAAATTATTACCCTCTTTCGTGAGAAGTCATTTTTCCTGGTCAATTATTACCCTTCTTAGAAGATATGTGTAGTATAATTCTATAGAGTTTCGCAAGAGTTTACTATTTGCCCGGGATATTATTACATTTTTCCTGTGAAGTCATTTTTTCTAGTCAATTATTACCCTTCGTAGGTGAAATTTACTGTCAAGTTCAAGCGAGTTTTCCTATTATGTACAATTTGCCCGGGATATTATTACCCTCTTTCGTGAGAAGTCATTTTTTCCTGGCCAATTATTACCCTCTTTAGGAGAAATTTACTATGTATTTCTTGCGAGTTTAGTTATAGGGTACATTTTGCCAGGGAAATTATTAACCTCTTTAGTGGGAAGTCATTTTTTTCTGGTCAATTATTACCCTTCTTAGGACAAATGTGCAGTGTAATTCTATAGAGTTTAGCAAGAGTTTACTATCTGCCCGGTATATTATTATCCTTTTTCCTGTGAAGTCATTTTTTTCTGCTCAATTATTACCCTCTTGAGTATTAATTTACTGTGTAGATCAAGCCAGTCTAGCTATAGGGTATTATTTGCCCGGGATATTCTTATCCTCCTCCGTGAGAATCCATTTTTCCTAGTCAATTGTTACCCTCTTCATGCGAATTTTACTGTGTAGATCAAGCGAGTTTAGCTATATGCTACAATTTGCCCGAGATTTTAATACCCTCTTTCGTGACAAGTATTTTTTTCTTTTTCAATTATTACCCTCTTTAGGAGAAATTTACTATGTATTTCATGCGAGTTTAGCTATAGGGTACAATTTGTCTGGGAAATTATTACCCTCTTTCGTGAGAAGTCATTTTTTCCTGGTCAATTATTACCCTTCTTAGACGATATGTGTAGTATAATTCTATGAAGTTTAGCAAAGGGGTATAATTTGCCCGGGATATTATTACCCTTTTTCTTGTGAAGTCATTTTTTCCTTGTCAATTATTACCCTCTTTAGGAGAAATTTACTGTCAAGTTCAAGCGAGTTTACCTATTGGGTACAATTTGCCCGAGGAATTATTACCCTCTTTCCAGAGAAGTCATTTATTCCTGGTCAATTTTTAGCCTTCTTAGGAGAAGTGTATACTGTAATTCTATAGGGTTTAGCAAGAGGGTACTATTTGCCCGGGATATTTTTAATCTTTTTTCTGTGGTCATTTTTTCCTGGTCAATTATTACCCTCTTTTGGAGAAATTTACTGTATAGTTCAAGCTAGTTTAGCTATAGGGTACAATTTGCCCAGGGAATTATTACCCTCTTTCCAGAGTAGTAATTTATTCCTGGTCAATTTTTAGCCATCTTAGGAAAAATGTATAGTGTAATTCTAATTAGTTTAGCAAGAGGGTACTATTTGCCCGGGATATTATTAGTCTTTTTTTCTGTGAAGTCATTTTTTCATGATCAATTATTACCCTCTTTAGGAGAAAATTACTGTGTAGTTCAAGGGAGATTAGCTATAAGGTACAATTTGCCCGGGAAATTATTACCCTCTTTCGTCAGAAGTCATTTTTTCCTGCTCAATTATTACCCTTCGGAGGTGACATTTATTGTGTAGTTCAAGCGAGTTTGGCTATAGGGTACAATTTGCCCTTGATATTGTTACCCTCTTTCGTGAGAAGTCATTTTTTCCTGGCCAATTATTACCCTTTTATGGGAGAAATCTACTATGTAGTTCAAGCGAGTTTAGCTATAGGGTACAATTTGCCTGGGAAATTATTACCCTCTTTCGTGAGAAGTCATTTTTTCCTGGTCAATTATTACCCTTGTTAGGACACATGTGCAGTGTAATTCTATAGAGTTTAGCAAGAGTTTACTATTTGTCCGGGATATTATTACCCTTTTTCGTGTGGAGTCATTTTTTCCTGGTCAATTATTACCCTTCTTAGGAGAAATTTACTGTTAAGTTCAAGCGAGTTTACCTATTATGTACAATTTGCCCGAGATATTATTACACTCCTTCATGAGAAGTTATTTTTTCATGGTCAATTATTACCCTTCTTAGGAGAAATTTGTAGTGTAATTCTATCGAGTTTAGCTATAGGGTTTAGTATAGATTTTGTTACAAAAAAGGAAATACCTGTTCTTAAAGGAACTTTTTGCGCTGAATTCAAATATGCACTCGGTTTTTTCCATCACGTTTGATTATCCCGTAACTGAGGGATTTTTGGGAAAATCCCCCAAAAATCTCCCTTTTCGTTTATTTTACACCACAAGATCTTGTCTCCTTGCATATACTAACATAGAAATTATACCTAAGTATACTTTGATTCATATTTAACAAACCCTCCTAGTTTCGTAATAATCGCTTTATTCCTTCTTAAGAAATAAATATGTTTGTATGTATACTGTGTGTACTGTTTATTGCACGTTATAGTAATGCTTTCAGACCTCTTAAGTTGAGGTAAAACGTTTTGCTTTATTACCACAAACACATATATAAAATATAATACAATATGATTTACAAGTGTGACAATTTACAATAAACAATAATACAAATGTACCAAAAGGTCCTGAAAAGACGATCAAAACTATCACAATATTTGAAACTTCCATTGGGTTACAAAAACGTACACTACTTCCTTCTTTTGTAAGAAATGTTGCATTCTCTAACAAGACCCCAACAATAGTCCCCCATCATTGAAGGATCCCATCGTTCCTGGTACCTTTTCTCCATTGCCATTATATCTTGGTGGAATCTTTCCCCGTGTTCCTCGCTGAGAGCACCTAGGTTAGCAGAAGCTGATGTGGGAGTGCAAAAAGTGGATTTTTAAACACATCCTACAACCCAACTCTTTGTATTTCTGTATCATGTCCTGTACGATTTCTGTGTAACTCTCAGCTTTGTTATTGCCCAGAAAGTTGCGCACAACACACTTAAATGCTGTCCAGGCAGCTAGCTCAGCACTGTTTAACTTGCTGTCAAAGCTATCATCAAGCATTAATTTCCTAATTTGGGGACCAATAAACCCTCCCGCTGTAATCTTAGCATCACTCAGGTTAGGGGACTTATCTCGCAAATACTTGAAACCTTCACCAGATGTGTCCATGGCTTTGACAAAGTTTTTCATAAGTCCTAACTTGATATGAAGTGGCGGTAGTAATATCTTATTAGGATCTAAAAAAGGAGAGTATTTGACGTTGCATTCTCCAGGAAAGTAATTCACTCTAGGTTCCCATTCCTTCACTTCATACTGTTTGTCATCAGCTCGGCTATCTCATAAACATAAAAAACATTGGTACTTCGTGTAACCGCACTGCAGTCCTAATAAAATACCAACTACCTTGGGATCGCAACATATTTGCCAACAATGGTGCTTGTAATTTATAAGATTTAGCAAAGTTGACATGGTGTCATAATATTCCTTAATCTTCACTGAGTGCGCAAGTGGTATAGAAGGTTTCTTATTTCCATTATGTAAAAGAACAGCTTTAAGTCTGACCTTTGACGCGTCGGTAAATAACCTCCATTCTTGTTTAACGTAAGGAATTCCTAGCTCCGCCATCAACCCATTTATATCCGTACATACGCACACATTATCTTGCATTGAGAAATAGCTTGAAAATTGAACATGCCTTTTCCTGTACACTGATATGTTCGTTTCTGCATCCAATAAGTTCCACTGCTGGAGCCTTGATCCCAGAAGTTCCGCCTCTTTTTTTGACAGGTGCAAATCACGGACTAGGTCATTAAATTTACATTGCCGGATGAAATGTGGCTCGCGAACACAGTCAGGGATGAACGTTGGATCCTTGGATGTACATGTTGATGTCGATGGTTCATCAAGGTCATGATCATCATCAGAGTCTTTTGGCCATATCTCTTCCCAGTTGGTAGGGGGCTCGGGAAGTGGAAGTTCATCCCCGTGCGGAATAGGTCTAATTGCGGATTTAACGTTGGGATAACTTATTGTGTATTTGCTTTTTTTTAGAATGTCCCTTAACTACTGTGAGACAAAAATAACAATCATCCAGATGGTTGGTGGGTTCTCTCAACACCATTGGTACAGCAAATTTCATGAACCTCCGTTTCCCTTTGGCCCATGCAAGTAAAGTGACGTATCACGACGCACAAATTATGCTGGGTGCCCAAGTTTTGTCCTGATCTCCCACACGACATCCGAAATATATATAATACGCTGGTTTCACCGATGGCGTAATGGATCTACACTGTCCTTTAACTACAAACTGGTCACACACATAACAAAAAATATTTGGTGAGTTAACACACGAACGCCGTCCTCTTGACGCCATTGTACTGATCACAAACTAAACTTCTGGTCTTAGTTGGGTATAATGCCGTTAAGATCAAACATGAAAGCACTCTTAGCAGCAAAGACAACTTTGAAAGTGAAGTAGTGTTAAACCACACGTCAATATAAAAATGTACAAAACACCCTCACCAGGTGTCAAGAACACAAGAAAGAAAGAAATGCGCGGGGGGAGGGGGGAAACGATACCGTAGTGGAAAATTCAGACTGCATTAGTTCATTGTTGTCAACAATGAGTCTGTATTCCATTCTTTCCTTCTTTTGCATTCTGTTACATTTGATAACAAATATTGATAACCATTTCATGAACAAAACGAAAAAACTTGGAGAATTGTATATATATATATATATTAAGATATACATATACTGTACGTTTTAAAAAATATACGTTGGAAGTACATTCTATTTTTATACACGTTTCTAATTTACAGAGAGCAATACAAGTGTGTTCTTGACTATTGTAAACATTCATTTTTATATCTGTGTTTGTAGTAATAAAGCAAATCGTTTTTACCCCAACTCAGGAGATCTGAAGGCATTACTATCAGGTGCAATAAACAGTGCACACAGTATACATACAAATATATTTATTTCTCTTGAAAGAACAAAGCGATGTTTACGAAACATTTAGGGTTTATTAAATATAAATCAACGTATACTTAGGTATATTTTCTATGTTACTATATGTAAGGGGACAGGAGCTAGAAGAATAAAATATCTGAAAAAGGTTAATTTTTGTGGGATTTTCCCGAAAATCCCTCTGTTACGGGAAAACTGTACGTGATGGAGAGAAACCGAGTGCATATTCGAATTCAGCGCAAAAAGTTCCTTTAAGATCAGGTGATTTTTCTCATGTAACAAACAAAAAGTTTAAATTTGTTAACTAGTGTTATTTCCCTCATTAGGAGAAATTTACTGTGTAGTTCAAGGGCGTTTAGCTAAAGAGTACAATTTGCCCGGGATATTATTACCCTCCTCCGTGAAAATGCATTTTTCCAGGTCATTAATTACCCTCTTTAGGGGAATTTTACTGTGTAGTTCAAGCGAGTATAGCTATAGGGTACAATTAGCCCGGGAAATTATGACCATCTTTCGTGAGAAGCCCTTTCTCTCCTGGTCAATTATTACCCTCTTTAGGAGAAATTTACAATGTAGTTCATGTGAGTTTCTCTATAGAGTACAATTTGTCCGGGAAATTATTACCCTCTTTAGTGAGAAGTCATTTTTTCCTGGTGAATTTTCATCCTCTTTAGGAAAAATTTACTGTGTAGTTCAAGCGAGTTTAGTTAGAGGGTACAATCGGCCCGGGATATTATTACGCTCTTTCGTGAGAAGTATTTTTTTCCTGGTCAATTATTACCCTTTTTAGGAGAAATTTACTGTGTAGTTCAAGCGAGTTTAGCTATAGGGTACAGTTTGCCCGGGAAATTATTACCGTCTTTCGAGAGAAATCATTTATTCACGGTCAATTATAACCCTTTCTAGAATAAATGTATGCTGTAATTCTATAGATTTTGGCAAGAGGGTACTATTTGCAAGGAAATAAAATTACCCTTTTTCGAGTAAAGTCATTATTTCCTGGTCAATTATTACCCTCTTTAGGAGAAATTTATAGTGTATTTCAGGCGATCTTAGCTATAAAGTACAATTTTCCCGGGAAATTATTACCCTCTTTTTAGAGAAGTCATTTTTTCCTGGTCAATTATAACCCTTCTAGGGAGAAATGTATACTGTAATTCTATAGAATTTAGCAAGAGGGTACTCTTCTCCTGCGATATTATTACCCTTTTTTGTGAAGTCATTTTTTCCTGGTCAATTATTACCATCTTTAATAGAAATTTACTGTCATGTTCAAGCGAGTTTGGCTATAGGGTACAATTTGCCCGGGATATTATTACCCTCTTTCGTAAGAAGTCCTTTTTTTCCTGGTCAATTATTACCCTCTTTAGGAGAAATTTACTATGTAGTTCAAGCGAGTTTAGCTATATGGTACAATTTGCCAGGAAAATTATTACCCTCTTTCGTCAGAAGTCATTTTTTCCTGCACAATTAATATCCTTTGGAGAAGATACTTACTGTGTAGTTCAAGCGAGTTTGGCTAAAGGGTACTATTTGCCCGGGATATTATTACTCTCTTTCGTGGGAAGTCATTTTTTTCCTGGTCAATTATTACCCTCTTTAGGAGAAACTTACTATGTAGTTCAATCGAGTTTAGCTAGAGGGTGCAATGTGCCCGGGATATTATTACGCTTTTTCGTGAGAAGTCATTTTTTCACGGTCAATTATAACCCTTCTTAGGAGAAAGGTATACTGTAATTCTATAGAATTTAGCAAGAGGGTACTCTTCTCCTGGGATATTATTAACCTTTTTCCTGTAAAGTCATTTTTTCCAGGTCAATTTTTACCCTCTTTAGCAGAAATTTACTGTGTACTTCAGGCGATCTTAGCTATAGGGTACAATTTGCCCGGGAAATTATTACCCTCTTTCCGGAGAAGTCATTTATTCCTGGTCAATTATTACCCATCATAAAAGAAATGTATACTGTAATTCTACAGACTTTAGCAAGAGGGTACTATTTTCCCTGGAGATTATTACCTTTTTTTCTGTGAAGACATTTTTTCCTGGTAAATTATTACCCTTTTTACGAGAAATGTACTGTGTAGTTCAAGCGAGTTTAGCTATAGGGTACAATTTGCCTGGGAAATTATTACCCTCCTTCGTGAGAAGTCATTTTTTCTTGGTCAATTATTTCCCTTCTGAGGACAAATGTGCAGTTTAATTCTATAGAGTTTAGCAAGAGCGTACTATTTGCCCGGGATATTGTTACCCCTTTTCCTGAGAAGTCATTTTTCCAGATCAATTATTACCCTTCTAGGGAGAAATTTACTGTCAAGTTCAAGCGAGTTTACCAGTTATGTACAATTTGCCCGAGATATTACTGCACTATTTCATGAGAAGTTATTTTTTCATGGTCAATTATTACCCTTCTTAGGAGAAATGTGTAGTGAAATTCTACAGAGTTCAGCTATAGGGTACTATTTCCCGGAATATTATTATCATTTTTCCTGTGAAGTCATTTTTTCCTGGTAAATTATTTCCCTCATTTGGAGAAATTTACTGTGTAGCTAAAGCGCGTTTAGCTATAGGGTACAATTTGCCAGGGATATTATTACCCTTCTTCGTGAAAATGCATATTAACTTGTCAATTATTACCCTCTTTAAGCTAATTTTACTCTGTAGTTCAAGCGAGTATAGCTATAGGGTAGAATTTGCCCGGGAAATTTTTACCATCTTTCGTGAGAAGTCATTTTCTCCTGGTCAATTATTACTCTCTTTAGGAGAAATTTACAATGTAGTTCATGCGAGTTTCGCTATAGAGTACAATTTGCCCGGGAAGTTATTAAACTGGGATATTATTACGCTCTTTCGTGAGAAGTCATTTTTTCCTGGTCAAGTATTACCCTTTTTAGGAGAAATTTACCATGTAGTTCATACGGTTTAGCTATAGGGTACAATTTTAATGGGAAATTATTACCCTCTTTCGTGAGAAGTCATTTTTTCCTGGTCAATTATTACCCTTTGTAGAAGATATGTGTAGTATAATTCTATACAGTTTAGCAAGAGGGTACAATTTGCCCGGAAATTATTACCCTCTTTCGTTAGAAGTCATCTTTTGCTGGTCAATTATTACCTTCTTAAAAGAAATTTACTATGTAGTTCATGCGGTTTAGCTATAGGGTACAATTTGCCTGGGAAATTATTACCCTCTTTCGTGAGAAGTCATTTTTTCCTGGTCAATTATTACCCTCTTTTAGAGAACTTTACTGTATAGTTGAAGCGAGTTTAGCTATAGGGTACAATTTGCCCGCGATATTATTAACCTCTTCCTTCATAATTCATTTTTCCTGGTCAATTATTACCCTCTGTAAGAGAAATTTACTGTGTACTTAAGGCGAGCTTAGCTATAGCGTACAATTTGCCCGGGAGATTATTACCCTCTTTCCAGAGAAGTCATTTATTCCTGGTCAATTTTTACCCATCTTAGGAGAGATTTACTATGTAGTTCCAGCGACTTTGCCTGGGAAATTATTACCCTCTTTCGTGAGAAGTCATTTTTTCCTGGTCAATTATTACCCTTCTTAGGACAAATGTGCAGTGTAATTCTATAGAGTTTCTCAAGTGTTTACTATTTGCCCGGAATATTATTACCCTTTTTCCTGCGAAGTCATTTTTTCCTCGTCAATTATTACCCTCTCTAGGAGAAAATTACTGTCAAGTTCAAGGGAGTTTACCTATTATGTACAATTTACTCGAGATATTATTACACTCTTTTATGAGAAGTTATTTTTTCATGGTCAATTATTACCCTTTTTAGGAGAAATGTGTAGTGTAATTCTATCGAGTTTAGTTATGGGGTACTTTTGCCCGGAATATTTTTCCTGTGAAGTTTTTTTTTCCTGGTCAATTATTTCCCTCATTAGGAGAAATTTACAATGTAGCTCATGTGAGTTTCGCTATAGGGTACAATTAGCTCTGGAAATTATTACCCTCTTTCGTCAGAAGTGATTTTTTCCTGGTCAAAAATTACCCTCTTTATGAGAAATTTACTGTGTAATTCAAGCGAGTTTAACTAGAGTGTACAATTTGCCCGGGATATTATCACGCTCTTTCGTGAGAAGTCATTTTTTCCTGGTCAATTATTAACCTCTTTAGGATAAATTTACTGTGTAATTCAAGCGAGTTTAGCTATAGGGTACAGTTTGCCCGTGAAATTATTACAATTTTTCGAAAGAAGTCTTTTTTTCACGGTCAATTATTACCTTTCTTAGAAGAAATGTATACTGTAATTCTATAGAGTTTAGCAAGAGGGTACTATTTGCCCGGGATATTATTACTCTTTTCTCTGTGAAATCATTTTTTCCTGGTCAATTATTACCTCTTTAGGAGAAATTTACTGTCTAGTTCAAGCGAGATTAGCTATAAAGTACAATTTGCCCGGGAAATTATTACCTTCCTTCGTGAGGAGTCATTTTTTCCTGGTCAATTATTACCCTTCTCAGGACAAATGCGCAGTGTAATTCTATAGAGTTTAGCAAGAGAGTACTATTTGCCCGGGATATTATTACCCTTTCACCTGTGAAGTCATTTTTTCCTAGTCAATTATTTCCCTCCTTAGGAGAAATTTACTGTCAAGTTCAAGCTAGTTTACCTATTGGATACAATTTGCCCTTGATATTATTACCCTTCTCAGTGAAAATGCATTTTAACTGGTCAATTATTACACTCTTTAGACGAATTTTACTGGTTAGTTCAAGCAAGTAGAGCTATAGGGTACAATTTGCCTGGGAAATTATTACCCACTTTTGTGAGAAGTTATTTTTTCCTGATCAATTATTACCCTTCTTAGGACAAATGTGCAGTGTAATTCTATAAAGTTTATCAAGAGTTAACTATTTGCCCGGGATATTATTACCCTCTTTTCAGAGAAGTCATTTATTCCTGGTCAATTTTTATCCATCTTAGGAGAAATGTATACTTTAATTCTATAGAGTTTAGCAAAAGGGTACTTTTTTTCCAGGATATTATTACTCTTTTCTCTGTGAAGTCATTTTTTTTTTTGGTCAATTATTACCCTCTTTAGGAGAAATTTACTGTCTATTTCAAGCAAGATTAGCTATAAAGTACAATTTGTCCGGGAAATTATTACCTTCTTTCGTGTGAAGTCATTTTTTCCTGGTCAATTATTTAACTCATTGGGCGAAATTTACTGTGTAGTTCAAGCGCGTTTAGATAAAGGGTTCAATTTGCCCGGGATATTATTACCCTCCTCCGTGAAAATGCATTTTTCCTGGTCAATTATTACCCTCTTTAGGGGAATTTTACTGTGTAGTTCAAGCGAGTTTAGCTATAGGGTACAATTTGCCTGGGAAATTATTACCCTCCTTCGTGAGAAGTCATTTTTTCTTGGTCAATTATTTCCCTTCTGAGGACAAATGTGCAGTTTAATTCTATAGAGTTTAGCAAGAGCGTACTATTTGCCCGGGATATTGTTACCCCTTTTCCTGAGAAGTCATTTTTCCAGATCAATTATTACCCTTCTAGGGAGAAATTTACTGTCAAGTTCAAGCGAGTTTACCAGTTATGTACAATTTGCCCGATATATTACTGCACTATTTCATGAGAAGTTATTTTTTCATGGTCAATTATTACCCTTCTTAGGAGAAATGTGTAGTGAAATTCTACAGAGTTCAGCTATAGGGTACTATTTCACGGAATATTATTATCATTTTTCCTGTGAAGTCATTTTTTCCTGGTAAATTATTTCCCTCATTTGGAGAAATTTACTGTGTAGCTAAAGCGCGTTTAGCTATAGGGTACAATTTGCCAGGGATATTATTACCCTTCTTCGTGAAAATGGATATTAACTTGTCAATTATTACCCTCTTTAAGCTAATTTTACTCTGTAGTTCAAGCGAGTATAGCTATAGGGTACAATTTGCCCGGGAAATTTTTACCATCTTTCGTGAGAAGTCATTTTCTCCTGGTCAATTATTACTCTCTTTAGGAGAAATTTACAATGTAGTTCATGCGAGTTTCGCTATAGAGTACAATTTGCCCGGGAAGTTATTAAACTGGGATATTATTACGCTCTTTCGTGAGAAGTCATTTTTTCCTGGTCAATTATTACCCTTTTTAGGAGAAATTTACTATGTAGTTCATACGGTTTAGCTATAGGGTACAATTTTAATGGGAAATTATTACCCTCTTTCGTGAGAAGTCATTTTTTCCTGGTCAATTATTACCCTTTGTAGAAGATATGTGTAGTATAATTCTATAGAGTTTAGCAAGAGGGTACAATTTGCCCGGAAATTATTACCCTCTTTCGTTAGAAGTCATCTTTTGCTGGTCAATTATTACCTTCTTAAAAGAAATTTACTATGTAGTTCATGCGGTTTAGCTATAGGGTACAATTTGCCTGGGAAATTATTACCCTCTTTCGTGAGAAGTCATTTTTTCCTGGTCAATTATTACCCTCTTTTAGAGAACTTTACTGTATAGTTGAAGCGAGTTTAGCTATAGGGTACAATTTGCCCGCGATATTATTAACCTCTTCCTTCATAATTCATTTTTCCTGGTCAATTATTACCCTCTGTAAGAGAAATTTACTGTGTACTTAAGGCGAGCTTAGCTATAGCGTACAATTTGCCCGGGAGATTATTACCCTCTTTCCAGAGAAGTCATTTATTCCTGGTCAATTTTTACCCATCTTAGGAGAGATTTACTATGTAGTTCCAGCGACTTTGCCTGGGAAATTATTACCCTCTTTCGTGAGAAGTCATTTTTTCCTGGTCAATTATTACCCTCTTTTAGAGAACTTTACTGTATAGTTGAAGCGAGTTTAGCTATAGGGTACAATTTGCCCGCGATATTATTAACCTCTTCCTTCATAATTCATTTTTCCTGGTCAATTATTACCCTCTGTAAGAGAAATTTACTGTGTACTTAAGGCGAGCTTAGCTATAGCGTACAATTTGCCCGGGAGATTATTACCCTCTTTCCAGAGAAGTCATTTATTCCTGGTCAATTTTTACCCATCTTAGGAGAGATTTACTATGTAGTTCCAGCGACTTTGCCTGGGAAATTATTACCCTCTTTCGTGAGAAGTCATTTTTTCCTGGTCAATTATTACCCTTCTTAGGACAAATGTGCAGTGTAATTCTATAGAGTTTCTCAAGTGTTTACTATTTGCCCGGAATATTATTACCCTTTTTCCTGCGAAGTCATTTTTTCCTCGTCAATTATTACCCTCTTTAGGAGAAAATTACTGTCAAGTTCAAGGGAGTTTACCTATTATGTACAATTTACTCGAGATATTATTACACTCTTTTATGAGAAGTTATTTTTTCATGGTCAATTATTACCCTTTTTAGGAGAAATGTGTAGTGTAATTCTATCGAGTTTAGTTATGGGGTACTTTTGCCCGGAATATTTTTCCTGTGAAGTTTTTTTTCCTGGTCAATTATTTCCCTCATTAGGAGAAATTTACAATGTAGCTCATGTGAGTTTCGCTATAGGGTACAATTAGCTCTGGAAATTATTACCCTCTTTCGTCAGAAGTGATTTTCTCCTGGTCAAAAATTACCCTCTTTATGAGAAATTTACTGTGTAATTCAAGCGAGTTTAACTAGAGTGTACAATTTGCCCGGGATATTATCACGCTCTTTCGTGAGAAGTCATTTTTTCCTGGTCAATTATTAACCTCTTTATTATAAATTTACTGTGTAATTCAAGCGAGTTTAGCTATAGGGTACAGTTTGCCCGTGAAATTATTACAATTTTTCGAAAGAAGTCTTTTTTTCACGGTCAATTATTACCTTTCTTAGAAGAAATGTATACTGTAATTCTATAGAGTTTAGCAAGAGGGTACTATTTGCCCGGGATATTATTACTCTTTTCTCTGTGAAGTCATTTTTTCCTGGTCAATTATTACCTCTTTAGGAGAAATTTACTGTCTAGTTCAAGCGAGATTAGCTATAAAGTACAATTTGCCCGGGAAATTATTACCTTCCTTCGTGAGGAGTCATTTTTTCCTGGTCAATTATTACCCTTCTCAGGACAAATGCGTAGTGTAATTCTATAGAGTTTAGCAAGAGAGTACTATTTGCCCGGGATATTATTACCCTTTCACCTGTGAAGTCATTTTTTCCTAGTCAATTATTTCCCTCCTTAGGAGAAATTTACTGTCAAGTTCAAGCTAGTTTACCTATTGGATACAATTTGCCCTTGATATTATTACCCTTCTCAGTGAAAATGCATTTTAACTGGTCAATTATTACACTCTTTAGACGAATTTTACTGGTTAGTTCAAGCAAGTAGAGCTATAGGGTACAATTTGCCTGGGAAATTATTACCCACTTTTGTGAGAAGTTATTTTTTCCTGATCAATTATTACCCTTCTTAGGACAAATGTGCAGTGTAATTCTATAAAGTCTAGCAAGAGTTTACTATTTGCCCGGGATATTATTGCCCTCTTTTCAGAGAAGTCATTTATTCCTGGTCAATTTTTATCCATCTTAGGAGAAATGTATACTTTAATTCTATTGAGTTTAGCAAAAGGGTACTATTTTTCCAGGATATTATTACTCTTTTCTCTGTGAAGTCATTTTTTCCTGGTCAATTATTACCCTCTTTAGGAGAAATTTACTGTCTATTTCAAGCAAGATTAGCAATAAAGTACAATTTGTCCGGGAAATTATTACCTTCTTTCGTGTGAAGTCATTTTTTCCTGGTCAATTATTTAACTCATTAGGCGAAATTTACTGTGTAGTTCAAGCGCGTTTAGACAAAGGGTTCAATTTGCCCGGGATATTATTACCCTCCTGCGTGAAAATGCATTTTTCCTGGTCAATTATTACCCTCTTTAGGGGAATTTTACTGTGTAGTTCAAGCGAGGATAGCTATAGGGTACAATTTGCCCGGGAAATTATTACCATCTTTCGTGAGAAGTCATTTTCTCCTGGTCAATTATTAATCTCTTCAGGATAAATTTACAATGTAGTTCATGTGAGTTTCTCTATAGGGTAAAATTTGCCCGCGAAATTATTACCCTCTTTCGTGAGAAGTCATTTTTTCCAGGTCAATTATTACTCTTCTTAGGAGAAATTTATATTGTAATTCTATAGAGTTTAGCAAGATGGTACTCTTTACATAGGATATTATTACCGGTTTTTGTGAAATCATTTTTTCCTCGTCAATTATTACCCTCTTTAAGAGAAATTTACTGTGTAGTTCAAGCGAGTTTAGCAATAGGGTACAATTTGCCTGGGAAATTATTACCCTCCTTCGTGAGAAATCATTTTTTCCTGGTCAATTATTACCCTTCTTAGGACAAATGGGTAGTGTAATTCTATAGAGTCTAGCAAGATCGTACTATTTGCCCGGGATATTATTACCCTTTTTCCTGTGAACTCATTTTTTCGTGGTCAATTATTACCCTCCCTTCTTAGGACAAATATGTAGTGTTATTCTATAGAGTTTAGCTATAAAGTACTATTTGTCCGTGATAATATTACCCTTTTTCCTGTGAAGTAATTTTTTCCTGGTCAATTATTACCCTCTTTTGGAGAAATTTACTGTATAGTTCAAGCGAGTTTAGCTATAGGGTACAATTTGCCCGGGATATTATTACCCTCCTCCGTGATAATTCATTTTTCCTGGTCAATTATTAC
This sequence comes from Thermobia domestica, assembly GCF_964235325.1. NCBI lineage: Eukaryota > Metazoa > Arthropoda > Insecta > Zygentoma > Lepismatidae > Thermobia > Thermobia domestica. The sequence goes on along the minus strand of NC_137462.1, from coordinate 253,128,981 downwards.
CCTCTTTAAGAGAAATTTACTGTGTACTTCAGGCTAGCTTAGGTATAGCGTACTATTTTCCCGGGAAATTAATACCCTCTTTCCAGAAAAGTCATTTATTTCTGGTCAATTTTTACCCATCTTAGGAGAAATGTATACTGTAATTCTATAGAGTTTAGCAAGATGGTACTATTTGCCCGGGATATTATTACTCTTTTTTCTGTGAAGTCATTTTTTCCTGGTCAATTATTACCCTCTTTAGGAAAAATTTACTGTGTAGTTCAAGCGAGATTCGGTATAAGGTACATTTTGCCCGGGAAATTATTACCCTCTTTCGTAAGAAGTCATTTTTTCCTGCTCAATTATTACCCTTCGGAAAAGACATTTATTGTGTAGTTCAAGCGAGTTAGGCTATCGGGTACAATTTGCCTGGGATATTATTACCCTCTTTCGTGAGAATTCTTTTTTCCTGGCAAATTATTACCCTCTTTAGGAGAAATTTACTATGTAGTTCCAGCGTGTTTAGCTATAGAGTACAATTTGCCTGGGAAATTATTACCCTCTCTCGTGACAAGTCATTTTTTCCTGATCAATTATTACCCTTCTTAGGACAAATGTGCAGTGTAATTCTATAGAGTTTAGCAAGTGTTTACTATTTTCCCGGAATATTAATACCCTTTTTCCTGTGAAGTCATTTTTTCCTGATCAATTATTATACTTCTTAGGAGAAATTTACTGTCAAGTTCAAGCGAGTTTACCTATTATGTACAATTTGCCCGAGATATTATTACACTCTTTCATGAGAAGTTATTTTTTCATTGTCAATTATTACCCTTCTTGGGAGAAATGTGTAGTGTAATTCTTTCGAGTTTAGCTATAGGGTACTGTTGCCCGGTATATTTTCCTGTGAAGTCATTTTTTCCTGGTCAATTATTTCCCTCAATAGGAGAAATTTACTGTGTAGTTGAAGCGCGTTTAGCTACAGGGTTCAATTTGCCCGGGAAATTATTACCATCTTTCTTCTGAAGTCATTTTCTCCTGGTCAATTATTACCCTCTTTAGGAGTAATTTACTGTGTAGTTCATGTGAGTTTCGCTATAGGGTAGAAATTGCTCGGGAAATTATTACCCTGTTTCGTGAGAAGTGATTTTTTCCTGGTCAAAAATTACCCTCTTAATGAAATTTACTATGTAGTTCAAGCGAGTTTAGGTTTAGGGTACAATTTGCCCGGGAAATTATTACCCTCTTTCGAAAGAAGTCATTTTTTCACGGTCAATTATTACGTTTCTTAAGTGAAATGTATACTGTAATTCTATAGAATTTAGCAAAAGGGTACTATTTGCCCGGATTTCATTATTAGCCTTTTTCCTGTGAAATCATTTTTCCCTGGAAAATTATTACCCTCTTTAGGAGAAATTTATAGTGTACTTCAGACGAGCTTAGCTATAGGGTACAATTTGCTCGGGAAATTATTACCCTCTTTCGTGAGAAGTCATTCTTTTTTTGGTCATTTATTATTCTTCTTAGGAGAAATGTATACTGTAATTCAATAGAGTTTAGCAACAGGGCACTATTTGCCAGGGGTATTTTTACACTTTTTCCTGTGAAGTCATTTTTTCCAGGTCAATTATTACCCTGTTTAAGAGAAATTTACTGTGTACTTCAGGCGAGCTTAGCTATAGGGTACAATTTGCCCGTAAAATTATTACCCTCTTTCGTGAGAAATCATTTTTTCCTTGTCAATTATTACACTTCTTAGGACAAATGGGCAGTGTAATTCTATAGAGTCTAGCAAGAGCGTACTCTTTGCCCGGGATATTATTATCCTTTTTGCTGTGAAGTCATTTTTTCCTGGTCAATTATTACCCTTCTTAGGACAAACGTGCAGTGTAATTCTATAGAGGTTAGCAAGAGCGTACTATTTGCCCGGGACATTATTACTCTTTCTGCTGTGAAGTCATTTTTCCAGATCAATTATTACCCTTCTAGGGTGAAATTTACTGTCAAGTTCAAGCGAGTTTACCAGTTATGTACAATTTGCCCGAGATATTATTACACTATTTCATGAGAAGTTATTTTTTCATGGTCAATCATTACCCTTCTTAGGAGAAATGTGTAGTGAAATTCTACAGAGTTCAGCTATAGGGTAATATTGCCCGGTATATTATTTTCCTTTTTCCTGTGAAGTCATTTTTCCTGGTCAATTATTTCCCTCATTAGGAGAAATTTACTGTCTAGTTCGAGCGCGTTTAGCTATAGGGTAATATTTGCCCGGGATATTATTACCCTTCTCCGTGAAAATGCATTTTAACTGGTCAATTATTACCCTCTGTAGGCGAATTTTACTGTGTAGTTTAAGCAGGTATAGCTATAGGATACAATTTGCACGGGAAATTATTACCATCTTTCGTGAGAAGTCATTTATTTCTGGTCAATTTTTACCCATCTTAAGAGAAATGTACACTGTAATTCTATATAGTTTAGCAAGAGGGTACTATTTGCCGGGGATATTTTTACCCTTTTTTCTGTGATGTCATTTTTTCCTGGTCAATTATTACCCTTTTTACGAGAAATTTACTGTGTAGTTCAAGCGAGTTTAGCAATAGGGTACAATTTGCCTGGGAAATTATTACCCTCCTTCGTCAGAAATCATTTTTTCTGGTCAATTATTACCCTTCTTAGGAGAAATGGGCAGTGGAATTCTATAGAGTCTAGCAAGAGCGTAGTATTTGCCCTTGATATTATTACCCTTTTTCCCGTGATGTCATTTTTTCCTGGTGAATTATTACCCTTCTTAGAAGATATGTGTAGTATAATTCTATAGAGTTTAGCAATTGCGTACTATTTGCCGGGGATATTATTACCCTTTTTCCTGTGAAGTCATTTTTTCCTTACCAATTCTTACTCTTCTTGGGAGAAATTTGCTGTCACCTTCAAGCGAGTTTACCTGTTATGTACAATTTTCCCGAGATATTATTACACTCCTTCATGAGAAGTTATCTTTTCATGGTCAATTATTACCCTTCTTACGAGAAATGTGTAGTGTAATTCTATAGAGTTTACCTATAAGGTACTATTGCCCGGTATATTATTATCCTTTTTCCTGTGAAGCCATTTTTTCCTGGTCAATTATTTCTCTCATTAGGAGAAATTTACTGTGTAGTTCAAGCGCGTTTAGCTATAGGGTACAATTTGTCCGGGAAATTATTACCATCTTTCGTGAGAAGTCATTTTCTCCTGGTCAATTATTACCCTTTTTAGGAGAAATTTACAACGTAGTTCATGCGAGTTTCGCTATAGGGTACAATTTGCCTGGGAAATTATTACCCTCTTTAGTGAGAAGACAATTTTTTCCTGGTCAATTATTTCCCTTCATAGAAGATATGTGTAGTATAATTCTATAGAGTTTAGCAAGAGGGTACAATTTGCCCTGTATATTATTACCCTTTTTCCTGTGAAGGCATTTTTTACTAGTCAATTATTTCCCTTCGTAGGAGAAATTTACTGCCAAGTTCAAGCGAGTTTACCTATTGGGTGCAATAACCCGAGATATTATTACCCTCCTTCGTGAAAAGTCATTTTTTCATGGTCAATTATTACCCTTCTTAGGAGAAATGTGTAGTGTAATTCTATAGTGTTTAGCTATAAATTACTTTTTGCCTGTGACATTCTACCATTTATCCTGTGAAGTCATATTTTCCTTGTCAATTATTACCGTCTTTTGCAGAAATTTACTGTATAGTTCAAGCGAGTTTAGCTATAAGGTACAATTTGCCCGGGAAATTATTACCCTCTTTCGTGAGAAGTGATTTTTTCCTGCTCATTTATTACCCTTCGGAGGAGATATTTATTGTGTAGTTCAAGCGAGCTTGGCTATAGGGTACAATTTACCCGGGATATTATTACCCTCTTTCGTGAGAAGTCACTTTTTCCTAGTAAATTACTACCCTCTTTATTAGAAATTTACTATGTAGTTCCAGCGTGTTTAGCTATAGGGTAGAATTTGCCTAGGAAATTATTACCCTCTTTCGCGAGAAGTCATTTTTTCCATTTCAATTATTACCCTTCTTAGGACAAATGTGCATTGTAATTCTTTAGAGTTTATCAAGAGTTTACTATTTGCGCGGGATATTATTACCCTCTTTCCAGAGAAGTCATTTATTCCTGGTCTATTTTTACTCATCTTAGGGGAAAGGTATACTGTAATTCTATAGACTTTAGCAAGAGGGTACTATTTGCCTGGGATATTATTACTCTTTTCTCTGTGAAGTTATTTTTTCCTGGTCAATTATTACCCTCCTTAGAATAAATTTACTGTCAAGTTCTAGCGAATTTACATATTGGGTACTATTTGCTTGAGATATTATTACCCTCTTTCGTGTGAAGTCATTTTTTCCTGGTCAATTATTTCCCTCATTAGGAGAAATTTACTGCGTATTTCAAGCGAATGTAGCTATAGCATACAATTTTCTATGGAAATTAGTACCCTCTTTCTTGAGAAGTCAATTTTTCCTGGTCAATAATTATCCTCTTTAGGAGAAAATTTGTGTGTAACTCAGGCGACTTAGCTATAGGGTACAATTTGCCCGGAAATTATTACCCTCTTTCGTTAGAAGTCATCTTTTCCTGGTCAATTATTACCTTCTTAGGAGAAATTTACTATGTAGTTCATGCGGTTTAGCTATAGGGTACAATTTGCCCGGGAAATTATTACCCTTTTCGTGAGAAGTCATTTTTTCCTGGTCAATTATTACCCTTTTTAGAAGATATGTATAGTATAATTCTATAGAGTTTAGCAAGAGGGTCCCATTTGCCCGGGAAATTATTACCCTGTTTCCTCTGAAGTCAGTTTTTCCTTGTCAATTATTTCCCTTCTTGGGAGAAATTTACTCTCAAGTTCAAGCTAGTTTACCTATTGGGTACAATTTGCCCGAGATATTGTTACCCTCCTTCGCGAAAAGTCATTTTTCATGGTCAATTATTACACTTGTTACGAGAAATGTATAGTATAATTCTATTGAGTTTAGCTATAAAGTACTATTTGTCCGTGATATTATTACCTTTTTCCTGTGAAGTCATTTTTTCCTGGTCAATAATTACCCTCTTTTAGAGACATTTACTGTATAGTTCAAGCGAGTTTAGCTATAGGGTACAATTTGCCCGGGATATTATTACCCTCTTTCGTGTGAAGTCATTTTTTCCTGGTCAATTATTACCCTTTTTACGAGAAATTTACTGTGTAGTTCAAGCGCGTTTAGCTAAAGGATTCAATTTGCCCGGGATATTATTACCCTCCTCCGTGAAAATGCATTTTTCCTGGTAATTATTACCCTCTTTATTCGAATTTTACTGTGTACTTCAAGCGAGTATAGCTATAGCGTACAATTCGCCCGGGAAATTATTACCATCTTTCGTGAGAAGTCATTTTCTCCTGGTCAATTATTAATATTTTTAGGACAAATTTACAATGTAGTTCATGTGAGTTTCTGTATAGGGTAAAATTTGCCCGGAAAATTATTACCCTCTTTCGTGAGAAGTCATTTTTTCCTGGTCAAATATTACCTTTTTTAGGAGAATGTATACTGTAATTCTATAGAATTTAGCAAGTGGGTACTATTTGCCCGGATTTTATTATTACACTTTTTCCTGTGAAGTCAATTTTTCTTGATCCATTACTAAGCTTTTTAGGAGAAATTTATAGTGTATTTCAGGCGAGCTTAGCTATAGGGTACAATTTGTCCGGGAAATTATTACCCTCTTTCGTGAGAAGTCATTTTTTCCTGGTCAATTATTACCCTTCTTAGGAGAAATATATATTGTAATTCTATAGAGTTTAGCAAGAGGGTACTCTTTTCCTGGGATATTATTACCCTTTTTTGTGAAGTCATTTTTTCCTGGTCAATTATTACCCTCTCTAAAATAAATTTACTATGTAGTTCAAGAGAGTTTAGCTATAGGGTACAATTTGCTTGGGAAGTTTTACCCTCTTTCGTGAGAACTCATTTTTTCCTGGTCAATTATTACTCTTCCTAGGAGAATTGTACACTGTAATTCTATAGAGTTTAGCAACAGGCCACTATTTGCCCGGGATATTGTTACCCTTTTTCTGTTAAGTCATTTTTTCCAGGTCAATTATTACTCTGTTTAAGAGAAATTTATTGTGTACTTCAGGCGAGCTTAGCTATAGGGTACAATTTGCAAGTAAAATTATTACCCTCTTTAAAGAGAAATTATTTATTTCTGGTCAATTTTTACCCATCTTAAAAGAAAAGTATACTGTAATTCTGTAGAGTTTAGCAAGAGGGTACTATTTGCCGGGGATATTTTTACCCTTTTTTCTGTGAAGTCATTTTTTCCTGGTCAATTATTACCCTTTTCACAAGAAATTTACTGTGTAGTTCAAGCGAGTTTAGCAATAGGATACAATTTGCCTGGGAAATTATTACCCTCCTTCGTGAGAAATCATTTTTTCCTGGTCAATTATTACCCTTCTTAGGACAAATGGGCAGTGTAATTCTATAGAACCTAGCAAGAGCGTACTATTTGCCCGGATATTATTACCCTTTTTCCTGTGAAGTCGTTTTTTCCTGGTCAATTATTACCCTTCTTAGGAGAAATTTACTGTCAAGTTCAAGCGAGTTTAACTGTTGTGTACAATTTGCCCGAGATATTATTACACCTTTTAATGAGAAGTTATTTTTTCATGGTCAAATATTACCCTTCTTAGTAGAAATGTGTAGTGTAATTCTATAGAGTTTAGCTATAGGGTTTTATTACCCGGTATATTATTATCCTTTTTCCTGTCAAGCCACTTTTCCTGGTCAATTATTTTATTCTTTAGGAGAAATTTACAATGTAGTTCATGCGAGTTTCACTATAGGGTACAATTTGCCAAGGATATTATTACCCTCTTTCGTGAGAAGTCATTTTCTCCTGGTCAATTATTACTCTCTTTAGGAGAAATTTACAATGTAGTTCATGCGAGTTTCACTATAGGGTACAATTTGCCAAGGATATTATTACCCTCTTTAGTGAGAAGTCATTTTTTCCTGGTCAATTAGTACCCTTTTTAGGGGAAATGTGCAGTGTAATTCTATAGAGTCTAGCAAGAGCGTATATTTGCCCGGGATATTATTACCCTTTTTCCTCTGAAGTCATTTTTCCTGGTCAATTATTACTCTTCTTAGGAGAAATTTACTGTCAAGTTCTAGCAACTTTACCTGTTATGTATTCTCGTCGCCATAAGTGCCTTTACATCGCAGTGACGGGTATGTGACCGCGCAGTACTCCAAGGAAGGGATGGTTGTATAAGAATTTGTGATTAATTTTGAAGAGTTTTTATTTTGACTAGGGAATTAACATAGGTGAAAGTAGTAAAGACACAGATTTGAAGCATCAGTACACTGTTATTGAAGCATCAGTGCACGAAAAGATTCGTATTCTCAGTTTTTCTATTTATTTTTTTATATGTTAACTTAAACACCACAATATGTATCACTGATATCGCAGATCGTATTATTTTTTTAAAATCGTGTTTGTAACCTATTGTCAAAACATTCATCTCCAGACATGATGTAGAGAGAAGAGATACGATATCTGTAATATATGTTTATGTGATTCACTAAGTAACTGTAGAAATTAATGAAATTACACATAAGAGAGCGAAAAGGAGCTCTAGAAGTCTGAACTTTTTAGAAACGTCCTAGATAGGTGAAAATATAGTTAAAAATTGCAGAAAGTATCATGTAAATTACCTCTCTTTTCTTATATTCTAGTATACTTTTTCTTTCACATCCAAACATCTCTATTCAGAATTACGAGATAAAGGCGAAGAGAGAAACATTCCCATTCCAAGAACTATATCAGGAAAAAAATCTTTTGACTTAGACTAGATTCGAACTCGCAACCCTTGAATCCATGGCTCAGCACTCTACCGATTGAGCTAACAACTACTGTTTTAAAAAAAACAGATTTCTACAACTACCGGCTGCTGAATGGTGTGTATTAATCAAGTTTGCCGAGATAATTGCATCATCTAGGTATAATAATAATAATAACAATAATAATAATAATAATAATAATAATAATAATAATAATAAAGCAGAAGAAGAACAGAATCTAAAAAGTCACATATGTTGAAAGTTTGACGTGCAGAGTAAGTCCTAATATGAGATTTTATTAATTATATATAATAAATGTAAGCGTGGTTTAGTCGTGTGTGCTACTCAAACTACGCAACTCACTACCTAGTCCCATAAGGGTTGTAGGCATATGGTACAGTAGCCTTGCGTCCTCCAACCGTGAAGAATGTTTCCGTTTGAACCTATGCGTGTCCTAAGAGGAAGGAGGAGATTAAAAGAAAGAAAAGTGGTTTAGAAATTATGCAAACTTAGAATATGTCACGAGGTGAGGTGATATAGAATTCAGCGTGTCTTTCAGCTACTACTCTATACAAGACGTGCATCTACGACTTAACGTGAACCCGAACCACACGACTCCTGACGGGAATCGAAACCCGTATCACCTCTAGTTCTATCATGGGAGACACAGGAACATGTAAAAATAATCGATAATTTGTTCTATCTTTCTGATAAAGAAAGCAAAGTTGATACCGGATATAAATAACGAAAAAACATATGAATTTAAATGTAAAATTTGAGTCCAAAATACCCACTTATAAACAACTGCTGAATTTTAGAAAATAAAGACATGTAAATTGAAGTTATGTGATTAACTTGGAGCTTCAAAAACCAACACCCAGAAACCGCCGTGTAAAGTCTAACTGATGCCAATTTTTTTTATTGCATAACTTGCTTTGGGCTAAGCGGGGAGTCCGCCCCCAGACGCTTGCATTTGCTCATTCTCCGACCTCTCACTTCTCATATCCCTAAGACCTCTGATCTTAAGTGGTTTCGAGATATGGCTATCTTATTGTAACAATTTCAACTCCCAACTTTGTCTTCCTGCTGTTTTTCTTCTAACCGTAATATATATATATATATAAAACGCTGAAATACATCTTTAATCAAGATGTTTCTACTCTTAAGGGATTTTTTGGGATATGGCCATTCTATTTTACCAATTACAATTTAAACCTTTTTTTTTCTATGGAAAAATGAAAAAACGCAGAAACATGTCTTTAATGTCTAGCTTAAGCGGTTTGGTTTACTTGCAAAACCTAAACACCAATTTTCATTCCTGGCGGGAGCTCATGTATTTCGAATTCCACGTTAATCAGTAGGTTTACGTTTCATATAGCTTCGCTACTGAATGGGACGTTAAACTCAAACTAAACTCAACCAATTTTCATGTCAATAACCTTAAAGATTTTCGAGTTATGACCATCCAATTATAACAATTATAACTTTACCCTATTTTCTTCCTTTCTAGGGCAAATATCATAAAAACGCTTACATACATATCTAATTATTTTAAACGAGAAGTCCATATACCAAATTTCATGTCGTTAACACTCAAAGATTCCAAGGTATGGGAATTTTAAGATAATTGCCACTTCACTTTCTCCCTTTTCCCTTCATATTTCCAAATATTCTTCTTTTAGTAGGACCTTACATTACAAATCATATGCCCTTTCTAAACTTCAAGTTTCTAGCGTAAGCGGTTTGGCCTAGCGTTGATCAATCAGCCAGCCAGAACTTGTTATTTTATATAGAAAGATACATAATAAGCAAGTTCGATTCCCGGTGGGAGCTCATGTGATTCGGATTCCACGTTAACCAGTAGGTCTACATATCATATAGCCTCGCTGCTGAACGGAATGTTAAACTCAAAATCAGCTCAGCTCTGCTAAGGGCATAAGCAGCGTGGACCTACGGCTTTTTGGGTCCAACCACAGATGACAAAATTACACCCCTATTGCTTTACAATTGCTGTAAATCTCCCTGCTTTGGAAATGAACGGAACTTGACATTCGCTTCACCAACTTTTCTATTTCGTGTGTTCATTTTAAAGCCGTACACAGCGCATAAGGGCATTGCTAAAGTTTTCAAAGTCAATGTAAGAAATACAGATGAGTTCTATTTACACAATGTGTACAGTAGAAAATATTCAATAATATTCCACATAGAAAATATCATACACAACAGTGTGTAAGAAATTCATCAAATGTTTAAAAATCAAAGAAAACATACTTCAACACAAATGCAATTAAAACCTGACTCTGAGAGCTCAATAATGTTATCTTGTTCGAAGGGTCAGTGATTTTGTGTCGAACAGGCTGAGCGTGGGCTCACCTTGTCTTATGTTTTGCAACATTGCTCTTGGTCAAGTGGTTTATTGCTTGTGCCTTTAGGTATTTGCCCTAAAGCTATACAGCGAGTTGTGTGCGTTCTTCCTTCCCTGCCCCTGGCTGGTGAAAATCTCATTTGCTTTTCATGCATTGGGATAAGGGGCAAGACACCTTGCGACCTTGAAAGGTAGTAACATATAAAATGATCGAAAACGACAACCGATGTTCATGTAGAGTTCATAGTTTCGAGGTCGCTGAGATGGTTAGGCGTAAAGCTATCAGCTATTTTCTGTTAGTGATTTCTTCATATACGTCTACCAAGTTAACGAATCAGTGATAGAACGTTCACCTCTGGTGCTTGGAGTCACGGGTTCGATCCCAGTCCCCGCCAAGTGAACTTTGTGGTGCGTGTGCATGGGTTTTCTCGGAGTTCTCCCGTTTCTTCCCACTTTCTTCATTCCACCATTTCATTCATTATTCATGATCACCGTCTCCTTTAGCCTAATCGGCATAACCGCGGGACGTAAAACTCAAAGATTTCATTTCATTTCATTTTCAAGTTAACGAACCTTGACTTACCTGCGTACAGTGGTTGGTTAGTGTGTCCTCGATGGCTATTTTTACTTTTTCCATGATCATCCCATACCATACAGTATTTTTTTATGTTTTGAAAAAGCTTGATTCTATCAATTCGTTAAACAACAATGTTTTTTTCTAATCATGTTTCTTGGTATTATCCTCTTCATTCTAACTAATTTAAATATTTTCAATAATTCAGAATTTAGACTAAAAATATTACAATGATCAAGAATTGTATAAGAAGAGGACTCTTCATTTCTAATCATTGTCATAACCGGAAGGGAAAACTTTAAAAACAATTGAAATAACTTAGCAGACGTAGAAAATCGACGGAAATAATAAACATAAAGTATTAGTTGACTCTTAGAAGTATAGTATATAGTTCTCAACCCAAGTAGAAGATGCACTCTTTGCTTCATGAAAATAATAAACATTTTCCAAAAATAATTACAGAAAAATAATTTCATGACATTTACTGAGCGAACGTAGGTTACTGGTTAGCGTTGACCTTTCTAATTGGGAGTCTCCAGGTTCAAATTTCGATACGAGGCATCCTGACTAGTGATTTTGCAGTACCACTGGGCGAATACCGGGATACTTTTAATACATAAGCTTTGGCAAATTTTCTTGAAAACTTTGTTCTTATGTTGTTAATGTTTCAGTGTGAAATGGCATTTTGCTGCATGGAAAATATTTTTAGTAAACAAAATAGAGTAGATGAATGGTTAGTATAAGGGACTCCTACTTGTTTTCTTTAGGTTCAAATCCCGACTGTTCTTATTGATTTTTTCTTTTAGTTACGCTCATATGTTGCGCTCCAGAAGTTCAATTTTGAATTAAATGTAGTCGCAGCTAGTTTAAACTGAAATTATTTTCAAAACTTTTTGCTATTATATGTTTTTGTTTTACTTGCGATGTCTCAACTTTGATATTAGATCTTAAGACATTAATGTAACTCATTTTCCTACGTCATATTATGATGAATGTTTTCACAACAACGATAGTCGGGCGGTAATACAGAATTCCATTGTTACTGCAGGGCCGGATCTTGAATCCTGCGAACTACGCGTTCGCAGGAGGCGCCAGGTGAACAGGGCGCCAAATTAGAAAAATGAATTTTGTTTTAAATGTAAATATTCATTTTAAAAATGTTATGATGAAAAATTTTCCTCATATAGCTTCGAATAAATATTGTACAGACTGAGATACAGATAAAATACATCAAAAGGACAATAAAGTCGAATCTTCGCTTGGTTGGCTGTAAAACACCCCTTTACAAATGAAATGGACTCGCCCATCAATGTCTTGCTGTACTGTACTGTAGAGTTACAACCACAGTTATTTGCTCAATTATCAGTTCTTTACTTAAAGAATGAGGAGATAGCACTTCGCATGGCAAGAGAGAAAGTAAGTGGGGATCTGAGTAGTACAGCGCTGAAGTAATTAATTGGGGATGAATGAAATGAAATGCATGTTTTCTAATAGAAGAAATCACAGACACAAAGGTTAGGAAAGGAAAGGGTGTAATGCGCCCCTATGATATAGCTGTACCGTCGCATTACATAACATTTTGGAAGTATTTTGAAGGATACCGATCTGTATCCGATGATTCAAAAAATTAGAAACTAATTTAAATCTTCAACTTTTTCGCATCGAATCTCGTAAACAAACATTAAAAAAAAGAGAGATGGCCTGAAAACCACATATAGTGTAGATGAAATTTTGTGATTGTTAACTGGTAATTTAGTTTGGAAATATGAACATGTAAATGTGTAGAGCCTCGGATCAAAATGTCTAGTGCTAAAACCAACTGTAAAATTACATTTTTGCTTAGATCTAAAAACAATAACCAGATAAAAGTAAATAGTTAAAATTAGATCGAGCTGTTGCAATTATGTCCATATTCTATCATTGATTTGCAGTTTTACAGAAACATAGTGATTTATAATCAATTAGTACTTTTGATAATGTCTATGTGCATTGAGAATCTAATTCTAGTCTTAAAAACAGCCATTTACTGAATTCGATGAAGGAGTAGAGGATTTTAATAATACGATAAAGTATGAGAATCGTGTATAAATATAAAGAAGATAATAATATATATAACGAATACTTTATAATATGTCAAAGTTGTGGAAAGATTTCAGAATTGATCTTAATTAAAATATGATATAAATATATATATTTTCTTAATGCTGCATAATCTGGTCGACATTTTCATAGAGTTTAATGCACAGCTTGAATATTACTAGTCAGACGTTCTTCATTGTGGGAGTTTCTCCATCAGTACACGAACCTCACAATACGAATATACATTAAAAGTACAAAGTAACATTACTCTAAGAGCAGGTGAGTTACAAAATGGCGACCGTTGACACAGGACGTTGAGGTGCAGGTGAAGAATACGATGGCAGTGAAGACAAATATTAAAAATACAGTTGGAAGCAGCAGCAGATGTGGATCCGAGGTATATTAGTGAACATGGTGTTAAAAGACAATAATAATTTGTTACTGAATAATATGAGTGATAAGGATATAATGTTCATGATGATGAAGCAAATGAGTATGTACCAGGAAGAGATGACAACAAACATAAAAGAGCTGAAAAGGGATATGAATGCTTTTCGTGAGGAAATGCGAGAAGACAAGAAAGCAGTGGTGGAAGCTATCAATGCTGATATAAAGAAATGTAAGTTAAGGGAAGAGAGTACGGAAGGAAAACTGATCGAAGTGGAAAGTACGGTCGGAAGCTGGGAAGAACGCCAATCGAAGACTGTAGTTGAAGTGGGTTCTGATAAAAAGACAATAACTTCTATAAATGTTGAAGAAAAACCAGTTCAAGGGTCTTCACCTATGAATGAAAATACAAACGGGAAGAAAACTAGAAATGAACTTTTCCAGAAGTATAGAAAGATGAAGAAGAAGAAGAAGAAGAAGAAGAAGAAGAAAAATGAAAGGAAAATAGGTGGAAGTAGCCGAAATAGAAAGAAAGAAACAAGGAAACAGAAAGAAAATGAAAGGATAAACGATAGTAGAAGGAGAAGGAAAAGGATAAAGTTACGAATTAAAGATTCAAGAAGAATTAAGAAGAAAAGAATTTATTTAGCAAACAGGAAGAAGAAAAGAAAGAAAGTTAACATTCGAAGTTACAGGAAGAAGAAAAGAAAGAAGGTTAAAATTCGAAGAATACGACGTAGAAGAAAGAGAAACAAATGATCATTGTAGTATTTATTGGACAGTATTATGGTATTGCGATTATATTATTTGTTGGTGTTATTTATTTTGTGTTTATTTGAAAATATCAATAATGTCAGTAATGTTCATTTTAAGTTAATTGATTCTTGTTAATTGTGGTTATGTTATGTTACAAGGAAAACTGCTTACTGTTAGAAAATCTGAATTAGTTGGTCCGTATATAGTTCGAAAATTCTACAAAAATGATAGAGGGTATACGTGAAGGAAATTAAAAGACATTGGAATTTGTAAAAAAAATTTATCCGATGACAAATTTTTTTTCAGACAAAGGGGAGTTTGTAATGCGCCGCTATGATATAGCTGTACCGTCGCATTACATAACATTTTGGAAGTATTTTGAAGGATACCGATCTGTATCCGATGATTCAAAAAATTAGAAACTAATTTAAATCTTCAACTTTTTCGCATCGAATCTCGTAAACAAACATTAAAAAAAAGAGAGATGGCCTGAAAACCACATATAGTGTAGATGAAATTTTGTGATTGTTAACTGGTAGTTTAGTTTGGAAATATGAACATGTAAATGTGTAGAGCCTCGGATCAAAATGTCTAGTGCTAAAACCAACTGTAAAATTACATTTTTGCTTAGATCTAAAAACAATAACCAGATAAAAGTAAATAGTTAAAATTAGATCGAGCTGTTGCAATTATGTCCATATTCTATCATTGATTTGCAGTTTTACAGAAACATAGTGATTTATAATCAATTAGTACTTTTGATAATGTCTATGTGCATTGAGAATCTAATTCTAGTCTTAAAAACAGCCATTTACTGAATTCGATGAAGGAGTAGAGGATTTTAATAATACGATAAAGTATGAGAATCGTGTATAAATATAAAGAAGATAATAATATATATAACGAATACTTTATAATATGTCAAAGTTGTGGAAAGATTTCAGAATTGATCTTAATTAAAATATGATATAAATATATATATTTTCTTAATGCTGCATAATCTGGTCGACATTTTCATAGAGTTTAATGCACAGCTTGAATATTACTAGTCAGACGTTCTTCATTGTGGGAGTTTCTCCATCAGTACACGAACCTCACAATACGAATATACATTAAAAGTACAAAGTAACATTACTCTAAGAGCAGGTGAGTTACAAGGGTTTTACTGTACCTCAGCCATTTCGATATGATGAGCCTCTTCAAATATCGGGTGAAGCCTTATCCTTCAATTCGTTGAGTGTTTCCGTCTGATATCGATCCCGGACCTCACGTTCGAGAGTGAAGAAACTCTCGACCTCAGGGCAACAGCTCCCAGATGTCCTGACCTGTTGAGAATGACACCTCTGTCATGCAATGGTTGTTGAGGGCCCAGGCGTGCCGACCGTCTTTCAATTGCTGCTACGACGACTGTTCTGAATAGGGGTCCAAAGTGTGTTTCTGGCGGCTTCTGTCACACTTCTCACCTCGAGGGTCCCGTGTCCCCTGGTTTTGTTCTACTTCTTTGCTTTCGCTTCTTCCTGGTGCTCCGCACGTGGATGACTAGCTCATCACAATTATCTTGGTCAATAGGGAAGTTTGTTAATTGCTGAAACGGCGTGGCTGAGCTTGTTTTGATGAAGTTACGGAAACTAGAAAGAGAATGGTAAGCATGAATTTGTATTGGGATGAGGTGACAACATAGGGAAGTCTCTTCTTTATTATTTAATAATTACAATTTCTTGTTTGAAGAACAATAACAACATACAGGGAGAATTGAAAATAGGCGCTAAGCCTGATATCCTCTAGAAATTGATGCCAATGCGACACTCACAAGAGATGCTAGTTTGAGGAAAGTTTCCATGGCACAGGATAGATCTTTTAAAGAGGGAAAATGGATATTTTACGAATATGAGATAAAATCAATGTAAATTTAGCTTTCCAATAGATGTTGTATTAAGCACTATGACCGTAGAGCTAAAGACTGGTATTCTTTCCACAATCCCACCATATGCACAAAATAATAATATAACAGACTCTTCATTCCTTTCTCAACAGTTAAGGGTTGAGAAAGATCACCGTAAATGAAATGCACATTATCAAAGTTGAAGCAAGCATGGGCACCCAAAAGGGGACGAAAGGGCCAGGCCCCACCTGGCTTACGACAAGTATAATGTATATGTATAATTTTTTAAGATTTTCTTAATACAAATAAAAATACCAAACGTAATATAGTAACGAGGGAGATGACCTCCCTAAAAACATTCTTCGGGCCCCCATGCAAGCAAGTAGGCTTTCTTGTCCATTCGTCCAGGGAGTGGAGCGAATACTAAGAAAAGACGGGCGGTACAAATGGGTTCTTTAAAAATCATTTCTGAGGGAAATTTTAACTTAAGTTCCTAATGACTCACAATCGCTGTCCAGTGCTTAATGCTCACTTTGTTAATATCTATTAGTCATTTGTCATTCGTCAACATTTTCATTTCTATCCTAAGTCATTTCGTTTTTGTTTATATTTTTAATTTATAATGATGTGTGCTTTCACTTTTTAATAGTACTTTGTTTTTCATGTAATAATAATGACCAACGATATAAAACCAAGTGAGCATTTTATCGGAAAAGAAAGCTACAAAACGTGAAAGAAGATAAGAGGCAACCGAAGGCTCTAAAAAAGTTTCTTTCGAGTGCTGGACAAAATTAGACAAATATTGAGGTGGGGAGTTGTCAATATCAGTCACTGTTAACGAAGCATTTGCAGGTCGACATTCTTTTGAAGCTGACAAATTTATTTTAACCTGATTGCAGTAATTTAATTGTTGAATTAAAATTGACCGATACTGTCATTTCGTTTACGGGTCTGAATTAAATTTCATGTATTTCAAAATTTGTTTGAATACAATTAGTTTTCACGTGGCATATAAGTATAGAACTTGAAAGGATATAATCGAAAGCGACGAAAGGTCATTTGGATGACAAGTATTTTTTTTTCAGTACTCTCACTTTCAATCACAGCAGCGTATACAGATGCTCGTTTTATTATGACAGATAACAATAATTATTAATCCATTCTCTGCTAATAAATTTAGATGGAGCGATATTTTAAATTAGTAATAATTCTAACGCAAAGTAGAGTTTTGATTATTATTTACTTGTGTTCAGGGATGTACCGACATAGGTGCTACCGATGCGCAAGGGGCCAGGTCGAGACAGAATTTTCCAGACAAAATTCGAGTCGAGACACGGCTCTTCCAATAGAGAAATATACATTTTTCGAGTCGAGCCATGACTTTTACAGCACATTTTCGAGACGAGACAGCCACAAATCTTGTATCGTGCGCATCCCTAATAGGTGCAGTTTTCTATTCAGAAAACATCTTCCGGGGATCACACTTAGTAGAGCCACTGCTGGTACTCTTTTATTTATTATTATATTATAGACGTATTATTTTGATCTCCTCCCGGGGGGAGTGGCCCCCTAAAATATGTGTGGACGAAACACTGAACAGGCAGTCTGAGAGTCTGGATCCCCCAATTAGCATAATTTCAAGGGGCATATACACAGAATTATTTGCATTTTATAGGCTATTCCGAAAAAATCTTCGGACCTCAATGGGTGCATCATTACTTGTGTTTACATTGTGTTAATGCCTGATTTCGAACGTCTATGTTGGAAAGAATCATGAAAGAATTGAATTGTTCTATAGGCATAAGGTGCCCTGAAAAGAATTTTTGCGGAGAAACCTGATTTTAAAGTTCTGCCACTGATCGGGGACAAATTACATATAAACTAAGACACACTTTTGTCATTTGTTGTGTATTGAACTAGTTTAACTAAAATTAATAAAGAATTATTTGAAATCAAGTATATCTCAAGAACGATTAAATGGACTAGCTTTGATGGCCATTGAAGATGACATTCTGAATGAAATTGATATGGATGCAATAATAAGAGATTTTGCCAAATTGAAAGCCAGAAAAGTGTCTTTATAACATGAACTTTACAGTAACAAAGAAAACGAGAAATTAAGCTAATTACCATATTTGTATCATTAGAAAACACTATTTAAATATGCTTTTAATGAAGTGTAAGAGCGTATCTCTTTGTCAAAATCAAACCTGTGATAATGTTAGACTTGAAGCTCATTAGTTTTATTATATTTCGACTTTTATGTTTCAACTGTATTTGTCAAAATACATCTTAGGTATACATTTTAAATGTTTCCTGTGCTTATTTAATAATAATAATAATAAATTATTAAAACTGGAACTTTGGTCATGATTCATCTACATTTAATTAGGTTTAATTTCGCCATTTTCCTTTAATACTCACTGGAAGACTGAATTATTATATATTGAAGAAATTTGTAATTGTAACAATTATCTGAAGAATTTTTGTCCATTACAGCATTCAATTCTTTTATTATAATATACGCGGGGCGCCTAAATATTATTTGCTTACAGTTACGAAATGTCTACAACAGACCCTGTTACTGTTTTGACTCAGAAAAAGTACTGTTGAACGTACGATGCTACATGGGCTCCTGGAGGGTGCACAATTTACCCCTAAAAATGCTTTCGATCACTGAAATAAATTCCTTCCTACGACCCTGTAAAGCAGTAAGAATGTTAGGGACTGATCAGGGGGTAATGACTCCCTGGAGCAACGACAGTTCCCCAGAAATCATACCTCTGATAGGTCCGGATGTGACACCAGCATTTGTGTGTTACCACTCTTCCCTCTCAGTGTACTGAAACTTAAGTCAAAGGAACTGTTCTGAAATCTTCACCGATTCTCTCCTCTGAAACCGCATGCGAATGGGGCCGACCTTGGTCATATACCACATCTAGAATATGACTATTTATGTCAGATATACCGAAAAATATATATTTGACACAAATATAGGATGTTTCGATTTTATTTTATTTATTTTTTGCCTGTCACCCTCCCACTCTGACCTCCATGCCAACCAAGGCTTAACTTCTACCTAAGCAACATCGACAGCGTCACTATTCATCTGCGACCACAAAAACTATGATTTCGATACTAATATTGTTCATATTTGACTACTTTTACATGTCCCTTCCCCCTTATTACGAATGACTTCAGTGTCTCGCCTCACTGGAGCAATTTCAACAAACTTAAGTATAGCTATAAACCACCACCTGTAAAATAAATGTGCGGGTGACCTTTTTCGGAGAGGAATTCATTAGCTGCTTTTCCAATGTGGTGGCTTTATTCGCTTCCCATGCTAAAGATTGCCAAAGAGCTCAACTTTATTTGCACCACTGTGCTATGAATATAGATTTTAATGCCATTTACTTTACTGAATGCTCGCTTAGGTGTTGCTCCCGTCACAGGAAAAGTGAGATACTGTTATAAATGAGTAGGGATATAAACAAATACGGAAAACTATTAGCAATGACACCACTCGAAATGAGTTTTTGCAATATAATGGGGCAGTATTCTATTCGAATGTGAAGTAAATCATTGCCTAAATTGTCCCTTCCCCTCCTTAGAAGTCTAAGCTACAATACGTATCTAATAATTTTGAATTAGAAATATATGAATCGAGTTTCATATCCTTAACTTTAAGGTGTCCTGAGTTAAGTAAATGAATAAACTTCCTGCCAACGAAAGACTAAATCTTTGGGCTTTAATAGTATCGGGATTGTAATTATGCATTTCAGCGACCCCGAAAGCTATTGAATAGACACTCATATATTTCAATTAGGAATTTTTAATTTTCACCCCTCCCATTAAACCTCCATGCAGATAATGCTAAAATTTGATGTGAACGATATAGAGTGTATCATACATAATTCATGCACTCAAAAGCTATGGATTTAACATTAATATCGTTCATTTTCGATTATTTTTACATGTTCCTGTGTCTCCCATGATAGAACTAGAGGTGATACGGGTTTCGATTCCCGTCAGGAGTCGTGTGGTTCGGGTTCCACGTTAAGTCGTAGATGTACGTCTTGTATAGAGTAGTAGCTGAAAGACACGCTGAACTCTATATCACCTTGCCTCGTGAGATATTCTACGTTTGCATAATTTCTAAACCACTTTTCTTTCTTTCAATCTCCTCCTTCCTCTTAGGACACGCATAGGCTCAAACAGAAACATTCTTCACGGTTGGAGGACGCAAGGCTACTGTACCATACGCGTACAACCCTTATGGGACTAGGTAGTGAGTTGCGCAGTTTGAGTAGCACGCACGAATAAACCACGCTTACATTTATTATATATAATTAATAAAATGTCATATTAGGACTTACTCTGCACGTCAAATTTTCAACATATGTGACTTTTTAGATTCTGTTCTTCTTCTGCTTTATTATTATTATTATTATTATTATTATTATTATTATTATTATTATTATTATTGTTATTATTATTATTATACCTAGATGATGCAATTATCTCGGCAAACTTGATTAATACACACCATTCAGCAACCGGTAGTTGTGGAAATCTGGCTTTCCCAACAGTAGTTGTTAGATCAATCGGTAGAGTGCTGAGCCATGGATTCAAGGGTTGCGAGTTCGAATCTAGTCTAAGTCAAAAGATTTTTTTCCTGATATAATTCTTGGAATGGGAATGTTTTTCTCTTCGCCTTTATCTCGTAATTCTGAATAGAGATGTTTGGATGTGAAAGAAAAAGTATACTAGAATATAAGAAAAGAGAGGTATTTTACATGATACCTTCTGCAATTTTTAAGTATATTTTCACCTATCTAGGACGTTTCTAAAAAGTTCAGACTACTAGAGCTCCTTTTCGCTCTCTTATGTGTCCTTTAACTAATTTCTACAGTTACTTAGTGAATCACATATACATACACTGAGAGAAATGCATACTCCAGTCGGCATGTAAATGCTGTTTTTACCAGGTTACGCGCGTCACCTCATTAAGTAATGTTGTTTCATCCGTAGTACTGTCTACACCACCGTCCAGCGAAAATTTTGTATTGTAGGACCACCATTTCAAATCTAGAATTAACGCCATACCCATTCCGACGGTGGTAACTTACGTATATAATGTTGTTACCACCTTCCTAAGATTGTTTCTAAATCTGTGACTCCCTACCTTACGAGAGTTATAGTTTTTAGCACGAAACCAATCATGTGAATAAAATTATCCAATCACAGCGAGTCTAGTTCGACGCCGAACTCCAGACTTGGCATGGTGTTCCCACTTGCTGTACTTCTATACATGAAATTACATTACTTAAGGAGCGCACCCGCGTAAATACGATGTATCCACACGGAAATCCTAGTCCTTTTTTTCTCAGTGTATATTACAGATGTCATATCTCTTTCTCTTCTCTCTACATCATGTCTGGAGATGAATGTTTTGAGAATAGGTTACAAACACGATTTTAAAAAATAATACGATCTGCGATATCAGTGATACATATTGTGGTGTTTAAGTTAACATATAAAACAATAAATAGAAAAACTGAGAATACGGATCTTTTCGTGCACTGATGCTTCAATAACAGTGAACTGATGCTTCAAATCTGTGTCTTTACTCCCTTCACCTATGTTAATTCCCTAGTCAAAATAAAAACTCTTCAAAATTAATCACAAATTCTTATACAACCATCCCTTCCTTGGATTACTGCGCGGTCACATACCCGTCACTGCGATGTAAAGGCACTTATGGCGACGAGGATACAATTTGCCCGAGATATTATTACACTCTTTCATGAGATCTTATTTTTTCATGGTCAATTATTACCCTTCTTAGGAGAAATGTGTAGTGTAATTCTATAGAGTTTAGCTATAGGTTACTATAACCCGGTATATTATTATCCTTTTTCCTGTGAAGTCATTTTTTCCTGGTCGATTATTTCCCTCATTAGGAGAAATTTAGTATGTAGTTCAAACGCGTTTAGCTATAGGGTACAATTTGCCCCTGAAATTAATACCATCTTTCGTGAGAAGACATTTTCTCCTGGTCAATTACTACTCCCTTTTGGAGAAATTTACTGTGTAGTTCAAGCGAGTTTAGCTAGATGGTACAATTTGCCCAGGCTATTATTTCCCTCTTTTGTGAGAAGTCCTTTTTTCCTGATCAATTATTACCCTTCTTAGAAGAAATGTGTAGTGTAATTCTTTAGAGATTAGCAAAAGGGTACTATTTGCCCGGAATATTATTACCCTTGTTCATGTGAAGTAATTTTTTCCTGGTCAATTATTACCCTCTTTAGGAGAAATTTACTGTGTAGTTCAAGCGAGTTTAGCTATAGGGTACAATCTTCCCGGGATATTATTACACTCTTTCGTGAGAAGTCCTTTTTTCCTGGTCAATAATTACCCTCTTTAAAAGAAAATTAGTGTGTACTTCAGCGAGCTTAGCTATACGGTACTATTTGCCCGGAAATTATTATCCTTTTTTCTGTGAAGTTATTTCTTCCTGGTCAATTATTACACTCTTTGGGAGAAATTTACTGTGTACTTCGAGCGAGTTTAGCTAGATGGTACAATTTGCCCAGGATATTATTTCCCTCTTTTGTGATAAGTCCTTTTTTCCTGATCAATTATTACCGTTCTTAAAAGAAATGTATTGTGTAATTCTTTAGAGTTTAGCAAGAGGGCACTATTTGCCCGGGATATTATTACCCTTTTTCCTGCGAAGTCATTTTTTCCTGTTCAATTATTCCACTCTTTACGTGAAATTTACTGCGTATTTCAAGCGGGTGTAGCTATAGCATACAACTTGCCGGGGAAATTATTACCCTCTTTCGTGAGAAGTCATTTTTTCCTGGTCAATAATTACCCTCTTTACAAGAAAATTAGTGTGTACTTCAGCGAGCTTAGATATACGGTACTATTTGCCCGGAAATTATTACCCTTTTTTCTGTGAAGTTATTTTTTCCTGGTCAATTATTACACTCTTTAAGACAAATTTACTGTGTTGTTCAAGCGAGTTTAGCAGTAAGGTACAATTTCCCTGAGGAATTATTACTCTTTTTCGTCAGAAGTCATTTTTTCCTTTTCAATTTTTTCACTTCTTTGGAGAAATGTGTAGTTTAATTTTTTTAGAGTTTAGCAAAGGGTACTATTTGCCCAGGGTATTATTACCTTTTTTTCTGTGAAGTCATTTTTTTCTGCTCAATTATTACCCTCTTGAGTATTAATTTCCTGTGTAGTTGAAGCGAGTTTAGCTATAGGGTACAATTTGCCCGAGATATTATTGCCCTCCTCCGTGAGAATCCATTCTTCCTAGTCAATTATTACACTCTTTAGGAGAAATTTACTATGTAGTTCATGCGAGTTTAGCTATAAGGTACAATTTGCCTGGGAAATTATTACACTCTTTCGTGAGAAGTCATTTTTTCCTGGTCAATTATTACCCTTCTTAGAAGATATGTGTAGTATAATTCTATAGAGTTTAGCAAGAGGGTACAATTTGCCCGGGATATTATTACCATTTTTCCTGTGAAGTCATTTTTTCCTAGTCAATTATTTCCCTTCTTAGGAGAAATTTACTGTGAAGTTGAAACGATTTGACCTATTGGGTACAATTTTCCCGAGATAATATTATCCTCCTTCGTGAAAAGTCATATTTTCATGGTCAATTATTACCCTTTTTAGGAGAAATGTGTAGTGTAATTCTATAGAGTTTAGCAATGAATTACTATTTGCCCGTGATATTATTAGCCTTTTTCCTGCGAAGCTATTTTTTCCTGATCAATTATTACCCTCTTTTGTAGAAATTTACTGTGTAGTTCAAGCGAGTTTAGTTATAGGGTACATTTTGCACGGGATATTATTAGCCTCCTTCGTGAGAAGTCGTTTTTTTCCTCGGTAATTATTACCCTCTTTAGGAGAAATTTACTATGTAGTTCAAGCGAGTTTAGTTATAGGGTACATTTTGCCCGGGAAATTTTTACCCTATTTAGTGAGAAGTCATTTTTTCCTGCTCAATTATTACCCTTCGGAGGAGACATTTATTGTGTAGTTCAAGCGAGTTTGGCTATAGGGTACAATTTGCCTGGGATATTATTACCCTCTTTCGTGAGAAGTCTTTTTTTTCCTGGCCAATTATTACCCTCTTTAGGAGAAATTTACTATGTAGTTCCAGAGAGTTTAGCTATAGGGTACAATTTCCCTTTGAAATTATTACCCTCTTTCATGAGAAGTAATTCTTTCCTGGTCAATTATTACCCTTCTTAGGACAAATGTGCAGTGTAATTCTATAAAATTTAGCAAGAGTTTACTATTTGCCCGGGATATTATTACCCTCTTTTCTGTGAAGACATTTTTTCTTGGTCAATTATTTCCCTCTTTAGGAGAAATTTACTGTGTACTTCAAGCGAGGATAGCGGTACCCCATAGCCTAGGCAAATTGTACCCCATAGCCAATCTCGCTTGAACTACACAGTAAATGTCTCCTCCAAAGGATAATAATTGAGCAGGAAAAATGACTTCTCACGAAAGAGGGTAATAATTTCAAGCAAATTGTACCCTATAACTAAACTCGCTTGAACTACATAGTAAATTTCTCCTAAAGAGGGTAATAATTACCGAGGAAAAAAACGACTTCTCACGAAGGAGGCTAATAATATCCCGTGCAAATTGTAGCCTATAGCCAACCTCGCTTGAACAACAAAGTAAATTTCTCTTAAACAGGGAAATAATTAACCAGGAAAAAACTACTTCATAAAAAGGGTAATAATATCCCAGGAAAAGAGTAACCTCTTGCTATACTCTATAGTATACAATATACATTTATCCTAAGAAGGGTAATAATTGACCAGGAAAAAATGACAGGCGAATATTACTCTGTAGTTCAAGCGAGTTTAGCTATAAGGTACAATTTGCAAGGGATATTATTACCCTCTTTCGTGAGAAGTCATTATTTCATGGTCAGTTATTACCCTTCTTAGGAGAAATGTGTAATGTTATTCTATAGAGTTTACCTAGAAGATACTATTTGGCCGGGATATTATTACCCTTTTCCCTGTGAAGTCATTTTCTTCTGGTCAATTTTTTCCTCTGTTGGAGAAATTTAATGTGTTGTTCAAGAGAGTTTAGCTATAAGGTACAATTTGCCCGGGATATTATTACCCTCCTCCGTGAGAATTCATTTTTACTGGGTAATTTTTACCCTCTTTAGGCGAATTTTACTGTGTAGTTCAAGCGAGTTTAGCTATAGGGTAAAATTTGCCCGGAAAACTATTACCCTCTTTTGTGAGAAGTAATTTTTCCTGGTCAATTATTACACTCTTTAGGAGAAATTTACTATGTAGTTCAAGCGACGTTAGCTATAGAATACAACTTGCCCGGGAAATTACTATCCTTTTTCGTGAGAACTCATTTTTTCTTGGTCAACTATTACCCTCTTTAGGAGAAATTTACTGTATAGTTCAAGCGAGTTTAGCTATATGGTACCATTTGCCCGGGAAATTATTACCCTCTTTCGTGAGAAGGCATTTTCTCCTTGTCAATTATTACCCTTCGGAGGATACATTTACTGTGCAGTTCAAGCAAGTTTGGCTATAGAGTAGAATTTGCCCGGGATATTATTATCCTCTTTCGTGAGAAGTCATTTTTTCCTGGTCAAATATTACCCTTCTTAGGAGAAATGTATACTGTAATTCTATAGTGTTTAGCAAGACTGTACTCTCCCCGGGATATTATTACCTTTTTTCCTCTGAAGTCTTTTTTTCCTGGTCAATTATTACCCTCTTTAGAGGAAATTTACTGTGTAGTTCAAGCGAGGTTAGCTTTAGGGCAAAAATTTGCCAGGGATGTTATTACCCTCTTTCGTCAGAAGTCATTTTTTCTTGGTCAAATATTACCCTTTTTAGGAGAAATGTTTACTGTAATTCAATAGATTTTTGCAAGAGAGTACTATTTGCCCGGGATATTTTTACCCTTTTTCCTGTGAAGTCTGTTTTTCCTTGTCAATTATTACCCCCTTTAGGAGAACTTTGCTGTGTAGTTCAAGCGAGTTTAGCTATAAAGTACTATTTGCCCGGGATATTATTACCCTTTTCCATGTGAAGTAATTTTTTACTGGTCAAATTTTACCCTCTTTTGGAGAAATATACTGTGTAGTTCAAGCCAGTTTAGTTATAGTGTACAATTTGCCCGTGATAATATTACCCTTCTCCGTGAGAATTCATTTTTCCTGGTCATTTTTTACCCTCTTTAGTCGAATGTTACTGTGTAGTTCAAACGAGTTTAGCTATAGGGTATAATTTGCCCGGGAATTTATTATCCTTTTTCGTGAGAACTCATTCTTTCCTGGTCAATTATTACCTTCTTTAGGAGAAATTTACTGTGTAGTTCAAGCGAGTTTAGCTATAGGGTACAATTTGCCCTGAATATTATTACCCTCTTTCGTGAGAACTCATTCTTTCCTGGTCAATTATTACCTTCCTTAGGAGAAATTTACTGTGTGGTTCAAGCGAGTTTAGCCAAAAGGTTCATTTTGCCCGGTAAATTATTACCCTGTGTCGTGAGAAGTCATTTTTTCCTTGTCAATTATTACCCTTCGGAGGATACATTTACTGTGCAGTTCAAACGAGTTTGGCTATAGAGTACAATTTGCCGGGATATTATTACTCTATTTTGTGAGAAGTCATTTTTTCCTGGTCAAATATTACCCTCTTTAGAAGAAATTTACCGTCAAGTTCAAGCGAGTTTACCTATTGGGTACAATTTTTCCAGGATATTATTATTTTCTTTCGTGAGAAGTCATTTTTTCCTGGTCAATTGTCATCCTTCTTAAGAGAAATGTATAGTGTAATTCTATAGAGTTTTGGAAGAGGGTTTTATTTGCCCGGGATATTATTACCCTTTTTCCTGTGAAGTCATTTTTTCCTGGTCAATCATTACGCTTTTTAGGAGAAATTTACTGTGTTGTTCAAGCCAGTTTAGCTGTACGATACAATTTGCCTGGGAAGTTAATACCCTCTTTCGTGAGAATTCATTTTTTCCTGGTCAATTATTAAACTTCATAGGAGAAATATGTAGTGTAATTCTATTGAGTTTAGCAAGAGGGTACTATGTGCTCGGGATATTATTACCCTTTTTCCTGGGAAGTCTGTTTTTCCTTGTCAATTATTACCCTTCTTAGGAGAACTTTGCTGTGTAGTTCAAGCGAGTTTAACTATAAAGTACAATTTTCCCGGGATATTATTACCTTCTTTCGTGAGAAGTCTTTTTTTCCTGGTCAATTATTACCCTTCTTAGGAGAAATGTATAGTGTATTTCTATAGAGTATACATGGGGTTACTATTTGCCCGGAATATTATTACCCTTTTTCCTGTGAAGTCATTTTCTCCTGGTCAATTATTACCCTTCTTAGGTGAAATTTACTGTCAAATTCAAGCGACTTTACCTATCGGGTACTATTTGCCCGAGAAATTATTACCCTCTTTCGTGAGAAGTCATTCTTTCATGGTCAGTTATTACACTTCTTAGGAGAAATGTGTAGTGTAATTCTATAGAGTTTAGATATAAGGTACTATTTGCCCGGGATATTATTACCCTTTTCCTTGTGAAGTCATTTTCTATGGTCAACTTTTCCCTCTGTTGGAGAAATTTAATGTGTAGTTTAAGAGAGTTTAGCTATAGGGTACAATTTGCCCGGGATATTATTACCCTCCTCCGTGAGAATTCATTTTTCCTTGGTAATTTTTACCCTTTTTAGTCGAATTTTACTGTGTAGTTCAAGCGAGTTTTTGCTATAGGGTAAAATTTGCCCGGAAAACTATTACCCTCTTTCGTGAGAAGTAATTTTTCCTGGTCAATTATTACCCTCTTTAGGAGAAATTTACTATGTTGTTCAAGCGACGTTAGCTATAGAGTACAACTTGCCCGGGAAATTATTATCCTATTTCGTCAGAAGTCATTTTTTCTTGGTCAAATATTACCCTTTTTAGGAGAAATGTATACCGTAATTCAATAGAGTTTAGCAAGAGGGTACTCTGCCCGGGATTTTATTACCCTCTTTCCTGTGAAGTCTTTTTTTCCTGGTCAATTATTACCCTCTTTAGGAGAAATTTACTGTGTAGTTCAAGCGAGTTTAGCTTTAGGGCAAAAATTTGCCAGGGATATTATTACCCTCTTTCGTCAGAAGTCATTTTTTCTTGGTCAAATATTACCCTTTTTAGGAGAAAAGTATACTGTAATTCAATAGAGTTCAGCAAGAGTGTACTATTTGCCCGGGATATTATTACCCTTTTTCCAGTGAATTCACTTTTCCTGGTCAATTATTACCCTCTTTAGGAGAACTTTGCTGTGTAGGTCAAGCGAATTTAGCTGTAGGGTACAACTTGCCTGGGTTATTATTACCCTCTTTCGTGAGAAGTCATTTTTCCTGGTAAATTATTACCCTTATTAGGAGAAATGTATAGTGTATTTCTATAGAGTATACAAGGGGGTACTATTTGCCCGGGATATTATTACCCTCTTTCGTGAGAAGTCATTTTTTCATGGTCAGTTATTACTTTTCTTAGGAGAAATGTGTACTGTAATTCTATAGAGTTTAGCTATAAGGTACTATTTGCCCGGGATATTATTACCCTTTTCCATGTGAAGTAATTTTTTACTGGTCAAATTTTACCCTCTTTTGGAGAAATATACTGTGTAGTTTAAGCTAGTTTAGCTACAGGGTACAATTTGCCCGGGATATTATTACCCTTCTCCGTGAGAATTCATTTTTCCTGGTCATTTTTACCCTCTTTAGGCGAATGTTACTGTGTAGTTCAAACGAGTTTAGCTATAGGGTACAATTTGCCCGGGAAATTATTATCCTTTTTCGTGAGAACTCATTTTTTCCTGGTCAATTATTACCTTCTTTAGGAGAAATTTACTGTGTAGTTCAAGCGAGTTTAGCTATAGGGTACAATTTGCCCTGAATATTATTTCCCTCTTTCGTGAGAACTCATTTTTTCCTGGTCAATTATTACCCTCTTTAGGAGAAATCTACTGTCAAGTTCAAACGAGTTTACCTTTTGGGTACAATTTGCCCGGGATATTATTTCCCTCTTTCGTCAGAAGTCCTTTTTTCCTGTTCAATTATTACCCTTCTTAGGAGAAATGTATAGTGTAATTCTTTAGAGTTTTGCAAGAGGGTACTATTTGCCCGGGATATTATTATCCTTTGTCCTGTGAAGTCATTTTTTCCTGGTATTTTTACCCTCTTTAGGAGAAATTTACTGTTTAGTTCAAGCGAGTTTAGCGATATGGTACCATTTGCCCGAGAAATTATTACAATCTTTCGTGAGAAGTCATTTTTTCCTTGACAATTATTACCCTTCGGAGGATACATTTACTGTGCAGTTCAAACGAGTTTTGCTATAGAGTACAATTTGCCCGGGATATTATTACCCTCTTTCGTGAGAAGTCATTTTTTCCTTGTCAATTATTACCTTTCGGAGGATACATTTACTGTGAAGTTCAAGCGAGTTTGGCTATAGAATACAATTTGCCCGGGATATTATTACTCTCTTTCGTGAGAAGTCATTTTTTCCTAGTCAATTATTACCCTCCTTAGGAGAAATTTACTGTGTGGTTCAAGCGAGTTTAGCCAAAAGGTTCATTTTGCCCGGGAAATTATTACCCTCTGACGTGAGAAGTCATTTTTTCCTTGTCAATTATTACCCTTCGGAGGATACATTTACTGTTTAGTTCAAGCGAGTTTGGCTATAGAGTAAAATTTGCCCGGGATATTATTACCCTCTTTTGTGAGAAGTCATTTTTTCCTGGTCAAATATTACCCTTCTTAAGAGAAATGTATACTGTAATTCTATATTGTTTAACAAGAGGGTACTATTTGCCCGGGATATTATTACCCTTTTTCCTGTGGTCTTTTTTCCTGTTCAATTATTACCCTCTTTAGGAGAAATTTACTGTGTAGTTCAAGCGAGTTTAGCTATAGGGCACCATTTGCCCGGGATATTATTACCCTCTTTCGTGAGAAGTCATGTTTTCTTGGTCAAATATTACCCTTCTTAGGAGAAATGTATACTGTAATTCAATAGAGTTTAGCAGGAGGGTTCTATTTGCCCGGGATATTATTACCCTTTTTCCTGTGAAGTCAATTTTTCCTGGTCAATTATTACCCTCTTTCGGAGAAATTTGCTGTGTAGTTGAAGCGAATTTAGCTATAGGGTATAATTTTCCCGGGTAATTATTACCCTGTTTCGTGAGAAGTCATTTTTTCCTGGTCAATTATTACCCTTCTTAGGAGAAATGTATAGTGTTTTTCTGTAGAGTTTAGCAATGAGGTACTATTTGCCCTTGATATTATTACCCTTTTTCCTGTGAAGTCATTTTTTCCCGGTCAATTTTTACCCACCTTTCAACAATATATTTGATTGACATGTAGGGTAATATTTTCACGATAATATTTGTACTCCTATTGTTGACGTCAAATTTTCCCGGGCAAATTTTTCCCTTCAGGGTAATAATTTGCTAGGGTAAAAATTGCCCGTTACACCGGGATCGTACGTAATCCAGGTCTCAGGTCTCTTTCTTCTTTGCCCCTCCCCTGGATAGTGTGCTTGCCGAGAAACGTTATCATACATGATGGGCTTAAGGCTGTAAATGCTGGTAATGAGCATAAATCTGTAAAAATAAATAAATGTTCTTGCGAATATGGAACACACATTAGTATAATCAATACTAACAGTAAATACTCCTGCAGAATGAAATTTGAAATGTACTAAGCTATATTCCACTTCACCCGAATTGGTGTATGGT
Source organism: Thermobia domestica (assembly GCF_964235325.1). Classification (NCBI taxonomy): domain Eukaryota; kingdom Metazoa; phylum Arthropoda; class Insecta; order Zygentoma; family Lepismatidae; genus Thermobia; species Thermobia domestica. The sequence continues at coordinate 253,098,256 of NC_137462.1, read as the reverse complement.
ATCAGGAAATAAGCTCGCAGTGCACTGGTCCCAAACCTTCAGTGAGGAATATAATCATTTATTATTGTACATAAATATGAACAAAATCAATTATGAATGATTAGATTCCTCACTGAAGTATTGTAACAGCACAATGCACGCTTATTGGCTGATGCCACACGCCAATTCAGGTGACGCGGAGTATAGAACATGTAACTGACGTTAGTTTGACATATTTTGAGCTTTGAGTCATCCGCATTTATGCCACAGATATAGATGAGCATTTTTAGAAAAAAAAAGCAGATAATAGTATCATAGTAACAGTTGTGTAAATAGGTTAATGCTAACTTGTATGCTGTTCATCTTACCATTTTCCCAACGTACAAAAGTAAGAGCTTTGACAACTCCACGATTGTTCTTCTTTGCCAAATAATCTAAATGAATGTAGTCAAAAGTGAAATGACAAATGAAATCTTTGAGTTTACCTCCAAGGTTATGCCGGGTAGGCCAAAGGAATCAATGTACATAATAGTAATGGTGAGATGAAGAAAGTGAGAGGAAACGGTAGAATTTCGAGGGAACCCATGCACTTCCTGATTATAAGTAGAGATCAGGCAACATCAAGTTTTCGCGATTCTCTGTCTTCCTTCTGAATATTGATCTTTTGTGTGAATGAGAATTTTTTTAAAAATAAATTTCGGTTTCATTTTTTTGTTTGTTTTTAATTTCGGTATACACACTGTATAGAAATTATATTTGAGTTCACTTACGCATCTGTTTTATTGATATGGAAAAGCATATGCCACATCCACTAGACATTAGAACAGAGTTACAAAGCAGTAATTTGCACTAAGTTCGAATGTATTTTCTCACGTAATATTGTAAGGACAGTAAAATATTTTGAAACTGAATGTTGAGTCTAATAATTTGAACACGTCTGTAAATCCTATTACCTCGTGTTAAATCAACAATCAAACATTACGGAAGCTAGTCATTCACATTTGTGTGAAATAAATGCACATAACTTGAATTTTCCTAGTGATAAATGAATCGACTAACAATAGCTATACTCCAGCTGTCAATTACCTGCTCATTTTCCCTATAACGATTAGGAGCCTTTATTTATTTATTAAGATCACATAGGGAGGCTTATAGTGTTGTAGTGTTAGTACATCAGGCCGTCACTGCGCAGGATAACTTTTGAACGGATACGCTGAATGACCGCCTCGCCTCATTTCTAAAGATAACAAAGCAGAAATGAAACTCATCTAAAATATGATCAAATATATGGTTTTATATCACTAGCCTAAATATGATCTTAATCTAAAGTGTGGTTTAAATATGCATGTATATGACGATTGAAAACGACATTTTTCTATTCACAAGAGTAAGAAATTTGTTTAATTATACTTATAAAATATAACAGGATAAATATATCCTGTTATATTCTTCCCGCATTATTATTATTATTATTATTATTATTTTGCTTGCAAATATTGAGTCTAGATTAGGTTCGAACATATAATTATAGGACCGTTTCACAATATCTACAGCTCACTCAAAATAAAAGATTCAATTAAGTATTTGTAAAGTTGAAAAATACGGAGAATAGGAAAGTATTTTATTAATAACTAACAGAACATTTAAAATTTCCGAAATTTTAATGTATGATTGTTTCGAAAAACTAATTAATCTCTCGAAAAAAATGCTGCTGTATGCAGTAAATAAAATATAGACACAGTCGTACATGGGGCACGTTACGGGACTGTATACATACATCGAACGTTCACTGAACGTACTTTGGGTATATGTATGCTATGTGTGTTGTGTCTCCTTATTCATATCAGTTACCTGTTTAGTTTTAAATATAACAACTATATTGACATAATTTAGTGTGTAGAGATTAATGACACTATTGATGTCTTAATGTGTGACTTTTTGTTTCAGGTCTGTTGGTGAGGAATGCAAAACAGGCAGTTGAAAATTAAAGAAAAAAGGAAAACAAATGATTTCAAGGACAGGCCTATGTTCACTTCAAATACTAATTTGAAATATTTTTTAAAACAATAAAGAGGTTCATTCGTAAGCCAAAAAGTTAAATTGTGAAAAAAAGTGAACTGAAATGGTTTAAATAAACATTTGTGTTATAAGATGAAAGGATGTGTACGAATAACCCGAAGTTGGCTTGAAATATATATTAATAGTTTAATAAATATGTTAGTCTTACTTTATCTTTTTTCATTAATATATGTACTGCACATTAACTTTCCCATAAACAAAATGGAAGTCAACTTTGTACAGTCACCAACGTAAGTACCTGGACCCTGATCCGTTATAATTCTGTTACATGAAATCTAGGTATTTATGTAGATAACTGTACAATCATCTTTTGATTTCATCACGTGTGGAGAAATTACACATATGATAGTCACGTGCAATTAGTGTTCAATTCTTAGTTTTGTAATGTTGAAGAATAAAGCTACAACAAGGGCGTATGTCCTTTTTTGTGGAGAGACTTGTAAAATGTAGTTGAATAATTCTTCACAGTGTTTTGGAGTTTCTTTTTAGGAGTTAATGTATTCCAAATATAATATCCGCGTAAAAATGAAAGATCTGATTTCTGAAGTACATTTTACAATGTTTTTTTACAGTGTTTTACAAGTACTGTTCGATTACTATCCACTTTTTATATAGCCTTTATTGTTTAATGTCATTTTTGTTTTCACAGCTACGTTAGTCAGACCGATTTGTGTGTGTACAATTATGGACGTCGAATGTAGTCCAAATTATGGTTGGCTCGTAAGAGAAATCACATCGGTAAAAACTAAAGTTTTCTCGCCTCGAATTAAGGGGAGAACGCTACCTCATCCACTAAATAAATGTTGCACATTGTTATACTTCAACAATATGCATTCTTTAATGGATGAGTTAGCGTTCTCCCGTTAGTTCGAGGCGAGAAAACTTTAGTTTTTACCGATGTGATTTCTCTTACGAGCCACCTATAATTATCACTACATTCGAAAACTATAATGGTACACACACAGATCGTCTGACTAACGTCCTGTGGATGTCCCTCTACATACCTATGAAACGTCCAGTAGATGTCCATCTACACACTTATGAAAAGTCCAATGGACGTCCCTCCACATACTTATGAAACGTCCAGTGAATGTACACTGAACATTCGATGTACGTCCGTTTTGCCCCTATGGACGAATACTGGACGTCGGTGTACGTTCATACAACTCCGTATCTGGCATCCATTCGACATACATTGTACTTCCAGACAGGTCAAAATCGGATGTCCATTGGACGTAGATTGCACTTCCATACGGTCTAATGGAAGTTTTCTGGACAAAAGATTTACGTCTATAGAGGTTTACATCGACGACCAGTGAATGTCCATAAACGTACACTTTGATGTCCACATGACATACAGTGAACGTCTTCTTACGTCCATAAACGTCTTATGGGCGTCGGCAATGTCCCACAATGACTCACTGGCTCACCAACAAATGAACATGTAATGGAAGTTCCATGGACAACTATTAAGATCTATACAAACGTCCAGTGGACATACGCTTAATGTCCCGTTAAGGTACACTTTACGTCCATGGTGAACCATCTATGGACGTTTACCATACCATACTCGCGAGGTGACATTTGGAAGTAGTAAGTTGGTTCATGTTACGTCCAGAGGAACTGAATCGGCTCAATTTCTGGACGTCCTTCGTCAATTTTTGGACCATATATGGACGTACTGCGGACGTGCCTGTGCTGTGTGGGATCTAAATTTACGTTTCAAATAATATACGTGATCACATAATTTATACAGATTTTGTTATCTAAGATTCTATTTGTTTACTGGTAAAGCACAAATTATATAATTATTTTGTTCAGATATATAAAAAGAAGTGTGAAGGGCAATATTCAGTTGTATTTCTAGCCTTGCAAGAATGTCATTGTTATAAGATTTACCATTACAAAATATTCATTTCCACAAAATCAAAATAAGTGATGTTACTTCCATGTAACATGAAGAACACTCAGGGATACTACTAAACGAAGCCTCACATACCGTGAGTTGTGAACTGTGCTAGGGATCACCATATACACAGTAGTAAGCGATATGCTTTGATTGATGCTAGTATTCCAAAACAAAATAAGATTTTTTCCAAATTTTATATTCAAGATAATCTAATAAAAAAACGCTATTAGTGATTTAACAATAGTTGTTGAGTATTTTCACGTACTCCGTAATTCATGGCAAAGTCTTGTCATTCCAATGTTGACATATAATGTGTACAGAGTAACCTTATGGGAAAATTATAGGCAAAGAGCAAATCTATATAATTCAAAATTGTAATAATGTATTTTGATATTATATTATTAAGTATAACCGGAAAAAATATAAAAAAGGGTGATGTTAGTTTAATTTTAGAATACACAATCAAAGAAAAGAACTGGCGCTTGCCAAAGTATTTTGTACATTGATAATGTGTATGCAAACGGATGTGCTAAAAATAGAGATGCAAAAAAGCCGGCTTGTTTGAAGGAATGGTTCGCAGGGCAGCCTGAGATTGATTTAATTGACTGGCCGCCTCGTGGAGCAGACCTCAATCCCATGGAAAATATGTGGGCAGAAGTGAAGCGTACTCTAAGGGACAGTTGGCCTGAGGCAGATTCACCAAGAACTCAGGATGACCTGTGGCATCTTGTTTCCGGAGCATGGCTGGAGGTAGAGGAAAGAGATAGATTTGTCACCCATTTAATAGATTCCATGCCCAGAAGAACGGGGCGTGTTTTAAATTCAGAAGGGTCTTGAACACAATATTAATGTCCCCGCCTTAACTCCCGAAAACAGCCCTTTTCAGGGCTACCTAAACGCTTCTGAAAATATTTCTAGAAGTAAACCACACATTGTATCCGATTTCAGTGCAATTCTTCTAACAAAAAAAATTGTAAATCGCTGCAGGCTTTGAACTCAAGACCTCTTCATTGCCAAGCCCGTAATCCACCAGTGAGCTAACATGGACACGCACCCCAAACACGATTTTCAGTTTCTGGTATTTGATGACAATGATCCTCATATACGTTGCAAATGGTGTATTCAACTTGGGATATTCCGCAACACACACACACACACACACACACACATAAACAAAGCGAGAGAGAGAGAGAGAGAGAGAGAGTGAGAGATGAATATAAAAAAATATATTCAACGTATTCGAATGAGACTCTAAGTAACGACATTCCGTTCTAAAGAGTATTTGTGTTTCTTCCCGTGACGTTAAGGGGATCGGGAAAAATTATGTGTCTTGAAGTAAGATCTGACTTTGGATACTCTGTTTATACACTTTCTATATCCGTAGGAATATACTGTATTTCACGAATGTAAATGACGTGCTGTAATAAGAATATTGTGAAGTTACAACTGTATGACAAATAGCAGCAAATAAATACACTACATAATTTATTTATTGCTATTGAACGATTTTCCTAACTTGTATTTAACATTCTCATATATAATACCGACCTACTATGGACACCTACCTATCTCAGATATTATATTTTAAACATAACAATTACTATGTTCTGCAATGATTATGTTATATATATACAACTGATGTGTTTTAATGTCATTATTTAATATAATTTTTCATGCATTGCGGAAAATACAATTTCATTAAAAAAATTATTGACCCAGATGGGAATCGAACTCGTAACCTTAAAATTTAAAATCCGACACCTTACCAGTGAGCTAACACATGCTTCTAGCGAAACATGTGTAACGGTTCTCAAGATAATTATGACATTCATATCCACTACAAACGCTGTTTTTGTTCTACTTTGACTTTTATTTTAGTACTCAGGCGAGAATTATGTTCTATGTCTTAACTTTGAGCATTCTGCTACATAGGGAAAGATTCGCTTACGTATTTAATGTTCCATCACGTATGAAGAGCTAAATGACAAACAAGCATGTTATGACATTAACATAAGGTTCCGAAATATCGTATCATTAAGTATTTCAATCAATGTTGCTTTTTTCTACACTTGGTAACAATTCTTATTATATTTAAAAGAAGAAAAACACATCTGCAAACTTTTTCCCTATAGCAAAGTCTGGCTTGGAGGTTCGAACCTGGTTTACTTTTTTCCGAAGATACCCGAAGTTGGACTTAAAAAATTTTTGCCTCAAAACGCCAATAAAGAATGCGCTCAACCTTTTTGACACAAGGTGTACATCCGATACATCTGAAAACGGAGCTTTCATTGTGCCTAGCGAACCACTATACTAGTGTTGGTCGACTTGTTTTCTCCGTATTGAAAGGCAAGTAAAGCCATGTAATGAGTTGAGGATAAAAAGAAGTAAACACCTGTAACGCCATACGGGCTAGCAGCGCCAACTGTGGCTGTTATAAGAACTAGGTAGGTATCGGTATCAAAAGGGAATGGCCAGCTCCACTTTTACATAAGTTATCTGCCTGGCAATAACAAATTGTGATTATATTGTGTGAGCAAAATTGTACACGATGTCCAATAAAAGTCAATTTTATTGTTCATTACATATTGATAATTTTGTAAAGTTAGTGAGATTCGATTTATTCCGGTCCTATTGTTATAGAACAAACATAGTTGGTAGTCTGTTACTATTAGTTTAATGTGGTACGTGGGAAGTCATATGTGACTTGGTAAACTGAATTTTGCATTTATAATTTGATTTAAGCATTCATATATTTAGTTCAGTGTTGAGATTGATACTCAGTGCTTTGTTTGTAAATTCAATATAAATATGAGTTTTAGCAGATATATTTGATTATATTTTATAAGTTTTAAAAGAATCTATGGGAATGTAATGATTTTCCCCATTACATTCCCACAGATGAAGAATTAATCAAATAGTATTCCATTACAGTAAGGATGCAATTATTAGTATCTCCTTGCTCGTATTTACATTTATGAGCTTATTTTTTTCAATTACAGGTATGATATTTGTTCAGAATTGAGCAATACTAAAACAATCCTTATTAGTTATGAAATAAACCTTGTTAAACATAATTAAATGTGGGGGTTTGCTATGTAGTTACGCCCTGCCGGATAACGAGGGGTTAGGTATATAGATTTTTATTCAGTTACCTTGACAGGCGTTCCAACCATTGGCTATATTATATACATTAAAGAACTCATCTGTACTTACCAAGGTTTGAAGTTCTTAGTTAAACATTTTGTTTCATTTAAAGATTCAATACTTATATTTCTGAGACATTATTCTCGGCATTTCTTAACAAACGACGAGCTTATAGCAATTAACTTGCAGGTACCAAACCTCACTTTTTGAAGGGAATAAACATTGAACTTTACTTACTGCAAGAGACAGTAATAATAAATTAATGTAATTAAGTTCATTAGTATTGTCAGAGTATTGATCTTAGGTAGTAATTTGTATGTATCTCTTTTTACTTTAAAGCACTAAGTGACGTGTTCCATAACGAGTAAAAATGTACGAGGAGCCCAATCCAGAAAAAGTGCACGTGCAATGATGAAATTTTAGTTATTCTACACACTCCTTCCGAAGTTCAATACATTTCCTTGTACAGTGCTCAAGTTTTACAGACCAGTTAAAAAAATCTGGAGACTTCCTCGCACCAGTTTTCATAACTCTACCCACATCAGATCTAAAATGGCATCCTTTTAAGTAATGTTTAAGGTTACGCAATAAATAATAGGTAAATGAACCAAACCTGGGTAGAAAAGAGAATGATCTAGACATTGAAAACCTAAATCAGGCAATGTCACTTGCGTTTTCAGTGCAGATTGACAAGTTTATTCTCCTGAAGGAAGATAATTTCTCCCTTTTCTTTTCTTTATCATTTCGTTTTCAATCTTTCTTTCAGTTTTGTAATGGGGATATTCTGCATTAAATGTCTAACCTTTGGGCAGGTAGTCTATGAGCTCGAATCGATCCTTATCCCAGAAGACTGTTGCAAAGATTTTCTCAACCTATTTCAGTCTTTTAGCTTCTTGGGGAGATGGGTAAATGAGTGCTACTACTCCACTGACTGTTGTTTTGTTTCATTATTCTAATGGTATAAAAATATTTGGCCATGATTACTCTTCATGACAGAAATAAATCATTACTGCGGTCAGAAAGGCAGAAGACTTTCTTTGATGCCGTAACTCATTCAAACTTTTGATCTCCTGACAGATTGTATTCCATTGGGCCGAGAGCTTGGCATGCACAAGTCATTATGAATTATGCTACTGACACACTCCAGAGAAATGTCCACAATCTCGGCCCCATTTTTGATGAAATTCTACAATTTTCAAGATTAAAGTCACAAATTGCATCCATGATTTCGGGGACAGTTACTGTTTTCTGTAATCTTGGATGCATCATGTTTTGAGAAATCCCCACGTTCAATATGTGTCACTCACTTCTTCACTACTGTATATAACAAAGGAGGGTCCTGTAGTATTTCTGTCATTGAAGATGAATTTACTTCGGTGACCCTCCATGAAGTAACAAAAATTTTATGACAGCTCTGATCTCGAAGTTCATGAAATTCGTTGGTTGGTCATACATATGCTTAACCACTTCAGAAGACTAAACACCAAAAATAGATTTTCATTATTCATTTGATAACTTGCATTTCTACATATAGAAAATTATTTTTCAACATTATACAATTCATCATCTTAACTATATTCATTGTGGGTTGAGATACGACTTTTTGAACAGAACTAAGTAATTAACATATAATACTACGTAGTGGCGTATTTATGGGAAACCTCCGTGCTTACGTCATCTTCGAAATTTTATTTACTATTTTAAAGTATATGAAATATCTTGCAGAATTTTTACATTTCTAGGAATAAAGTTAGCAAAGCCCTCCGAAAACAATGTATTAAATACGCTAATCTTACTGCTTATGATATAAACGAATATTTTACTTGTAGCACACGCAAAAGTCGTTCAATTTATGTTTAGGTTATTAAAAGTTGTATTAGAAATATTTTATCAGCAGATGTTATCTTATTTGTTTGTTGCAAATTTACCTGCAATAAGTATAATTTATATTGTAAGGATCCCCTCCTTCAGCGCAACCACATATCACCACAACACGTGCTACTATTTACAAACACCACAAGCAGGCGAGAAACTAGAACCAAGAAGACACGAAACCAAAACGATGTAGCCGAGGTGGAATAAGCAACCACCAGACTATCTACAAAAGTAAAGTCGGAAGAGAAACCAACTATTAGTTTACTACTGATCAAATAACCCACACCAGTTCCCTAGGTCGCTTTGGGCTAAGAAAATCACCTATACTTAAACCCGAAGTCGATTTGGGCTAGGGAAACCTAACCACATTTAAACATCGCGATGCTGCATTGGGCTGTGGAGCTTTTCCTCTAAGCATTCAACTAAAATCTCCGCAGATGTTCTGGAGGCTGCATTGAGCTTAAGGGGCACCATGCAAGACACCTTTCTCTTTCATCTTGGTTTATCATAAGTAAAAATTCTATTAGATTATTGTTTGTATATTGAGAGTTATTTGTATTTTTATTTTGTAATAAAATTGGTGAAGCGTAAAACACAATTACCGTTATTGACTCTACCACAATAGTCATTTCGTGGTGATAGGCCCGAAAGTTTTGTACGGGACTTTCATTTAATTAACGGAATTCTTTTTTAACTTGGTACAGAAAAAATAGTTCTATAGCGTTTTTTTCTAATTTTCGATTTTTCCTCTCTTCAATTCTTCTTCTTCTTCTAGTGCGATTTTACGTCGGAGACGAGGTCTTTTAGACAGACGAATAGAACTGGAGACAATACCAACGGAACTATTGGGAATACGACGGACAAGCATCAAACATGCCATTCAGTGTGCACCACCTTACTAAATATTCTGGCCATGTACTGTACATGAAGACCCAGATAAATTTTTTATACTTTATGACCACATGGCCATTATGCAGTCATAGTCGCCAGCGAAAAAGGAAAGAAGTCTTGACTATATACCTTCAGGATACCACTTTGGATTTAGTTCTACAACATAAACATAAAAATCAATACGGGACACTAACTTACGAAAACTCTAAAAGATAAACTAGTAGCATTGAGTCGAATGAAGATGTCATAATATAAAGCAGAACAAGAACTATTTCAAATTCAGCAGGGACTGATGAAGCCATAGAGGGTAATATTTTTACACAAATTAAGGTCTATAGGGCAGTTGTTACCGGACGCGTCGGAGCAGCAGAAAATTCATCATTTATCATTAGGTATTCCGAGAAATTGTCTTTATAAAATAACACTCGAAAGATTTGAAACAGTTTAGGCGCTACAAGAAAGGTTAACTCAATTGGAATCCACCAGAGGTCTATTATGGAAGAAGATCATGTAGAATTAGTACAGAAATCATACAAATTATATGGCCAAAATTACGTACTTATTCCTCATAGTCCATCACATTTGTCACCAAACAATACTCTAATGCTATACAGAATTCAACAACTTTATCAACAGAGACATCCTGTACAGATGCAACGTACTTTACAGCCACCTGCTTATCTTCCCGGAACTTCATACCGAGTTAGAAATTGTCAATCTAATCCAACAGTAGCATCCTGTTAAAACCCATATCCAGTCACCAAGATCTATAATACTAATAGGCCTAGAGATGTTCCCAACCCAGAAAAAATCCTCAATCTGATTTTCCCGCTAAGGATAACAAGATGGAGGAAGTTTCCCACGTTATTTCTCTGTCCTCCTATAATAATACACCCAAGAGTGGAATACAAGGGAACAGGAAAGAAACAATAATTTCAAAATTAAGGGAAAGGGAAGAAACAACGGGGACCCTCTGAGAATCAACAAACCACCCTTGTAGAAGACGAAGTACTGGTCTGTACGGTTTGCGGAAAGCCTTTTCATGGTGCTTCTGTGTGTTTTATAAGCCAAAAACGCATAAGGTTACCCCTTGGAAAGAGGCCGATTCTCAGAAAGAGTAAAATTCTAATACAGGCAGTGTAGCATTTCATAAGAACGATTAACAGGATGTCAACTGCGAGATTTCTATTCGTGAAGAACAATCGGAAAATTTTACTTACCGGCGAGAAAACATTACGTTGTAGAATTAAAGTGACAAGTCAATTTTTAATATCAGTGTTAAAATCGGACCAAAATTAGCTATAGCTTTCACTGTTAGTAACGTTTAACTTTGGCCTTCGGACAGTCTACCTCCTAGTACAGAATTATTTCAATTTCCGACTGTTGTAAAAGTTGCCCACAAATTTGGGTGTACAGCAGTCAGATACAAGCCGGGAAAGTATTAGAGTGATTTACCCAAAAACAAGCATTGAGAAAGAAGTAGCATTTTGCAGTAGAAGATTCACAAAGGTCGATCAGAAGTCGAGCATATGGCAAACAGAACTCTTCACCCTTATATATACATTAAGAAAATTCATATACTCGTATTATGTTCTTAATAGAAAATTTAACCTTCATGTAGATGAATAATCCCTACTCAATTTAATTAAGCAATGAGATAAAGTAGGGAAATATACAAAATATAAATTATTTCTGGCAGATTATAATTTTCACATACAATATTTGCCTGGCTCTAAGCACCCCGCCATTATTATCAGCAGTTAGAAAAAAAGAATGATTTTAATAAAGAAGAAAACAAAGAAAATGAAGAAGAAAAAGGTGACGACTACTACGCAGTCCGTACTAATAGTCTCGAGGTTAATGTTGTTCAGAGTGTGGAGCGCGACCCCTTACCAAACATAGCAGGGGAACAATGCAAATATTACAACTATAAAGATATAATTTCATATTTAGAAGAAAGGGAACCAGAGAAACCATCAAGAGTTAGGTCAGCACAACTCTTGGTCTTAAAGACGGCAAACATTATAAAACTCAAAATCATCCTAATTACGGACTATTACATCTTCCATGTATACCGAAGTCTTTAGTCAACTCGTGGTTTACAGACTTTTACAGCCTCCCGGTCCTGACTTTGGGTTCATAAAATCTTATAAAAATTATATAAGGAAATTTTATACGCCACATCTTAAGATTTATCTCGTACATAAGATGGCCAGATTGTCTGAAAACTAAAAGGCTACCAGAGGAGAAACACTCTGAGCTGTTGAACCATCCTCTAGGAGACATTGCAACAGCTTGTGTCTATGACGACCTTGAGCCATTACCAAGCGAAGAAGGACGAAATAAGTAGCAACGGAATTAGCCACGCCTTATGTAGTTGCAGAGAAAGTGGGCTCAATACCTGCCGAAAACAACAATTTTTTAAGAACATGACATCATTTTAAACTCTAGAGCATTTACGAAATTATGTTTGGACCAACATTCAGTATACGGAGCTGCTCGTTTACAGAAAACCCAAAGAACAACAACTTCACCTTAAATTTTTTTCAGCATACAACTACGCTTCAGTTGGGCTGTGGAGCAAATGAAGAAAACTATACAGGACTGTCTTAAATTTTTCGCACAAGAACATCACACGGACTGGGAAAAAGGGCTACCGCATGTTATTTTCGGAATTAACACCTATATACAAGGTGACACCAGATACTCATCTAGCTTTTTATTATATGGATATGAGTCTATAATTGCAACAGATTGCACATTTGAGTGTAATCAGACTGTACGAGTCAATAAAGACAAATTAACAGAAAGTAGAAATAAGATCATACATCATCTGCAGCAAGCGTATATGAACCAAAAGAAGTACTACGATAAACGGCATAGACAGACGTCCTATCAGCCAGGAGATTTAACATTAATCTACTTTCTATGAGGAAGCAAGGACAACCGCAAGCTCATATGAGGAACCTGCAAAGAGTTTAGACAAATTATTTCCACATTTGTACCTTGTATGAACTACCTCCCAAATATGTTTTATTTACTTATTTATTTCATTGAAGCTTAAAATATATAAAACGATAATCATGCCTGTTGTTCTGTATGGTGGGGAAAATGGTCGCTTACTCTGAGGGAAGAATATAGACTGAAAGTATTTGAGAGCAAGATTTTGAAAAGAATATTCGGACCCAAGAGGAATGGGAATGGGGAATGGCGGAAACATCATAACTAGAAACTACATAATTTATACGGTTTGTCCAACATTGTTGAGGTCGTCAAGTCTAGGAGGCTTAGGTGGGCAGGTCATATAGCTAGAATGGAAGAAAGTAGAAACGCTTTCAAAGTCTTAACTGGAAGACCCATCGGGAGACGACCATTAGGAAGACCTAGGCGCAGATGGGAGTACAATATTAAGATGGATCTCACAGAGATAGGAATACAAATCAGAAACTGGATTTAATTGGCTAAGGATAGAAGTCAGTGGAGAGCTTTTGTGAACGCAGCATTGAACCTCTGGGTTCCATAGGCCATAGAGTTAGTTATTTGATAAGGACATCACAACAGACTTAATGTCCAGTTCCGGTGTCGTGTACATCAAATACATTACTATCCGTGACAAGCTATCCATGTTAATTATCCAGAAGTTATTGCCTGACATTCGTTTTGAACTTGATTTCGGACATAATAAATATATGTACTATATGAAATCTAATCATTTCGTTATATGAAGCACACACACTTCACAGAGGAGACTTATGTAATATGTTAGTTCCTCCTTTTCTACAACAGAATGTCCCAATGTTTGCCGTTCTAGGCTTACCTGTTGGGGCACGTGATAATACTGTATTTCTGAAACTAATTGTGGACAATGAATTTTACTGTTTAATAATTTTGAGAACAACTGATGTTTGAAAACTAAAATTTCTTACTAACTCTTCTTTGGAGATATACTTCCGGTAGAAACCGGTTTACTTGTATGTAAGCATTTTAAAAAAATAAACTATATATTTCCTATTGCTTCAAACTATTTAGTGACATTTGGTGTCCAAACACTACAATTTTTAATTTTACATATGAAAAATATAACTTCAAAAATGTTGATTGTTTGCAGAAATCTTGTTCTATTCTATAAATTAAACCAAGATTTCTATATGCGCTACTCGTTATAGCTTCTATCTGTTGAGCAAAAATTAGTTTTCTATAAAATGTAACTCCTAAATCTTAGAAAGTATTAGGGGTAGACAAGAAAGTGCCACTTATTGTAGAAATAAAGTTAATTTGATTTTCTTTCCTCGTTGTACAGCTTTACAATTTGACACAAGCAGGACTAATTTATTCTTATCACACCATATATGAACTCTCTGTAGTTTCTGTTGAAATTTCACGTAGTTATTAATTGAACTTACTTTGGAGTATAATTTGAGATCGTCGGCAAAAAGAACTTGCGAAGTTTAAATACACAGAAAAAATATTATTAAAACAAGAAAGAACAACATGGGTCCTAGATTAAAACCTTGTGCGACTCCCGATAGAGTACTGAATTTTTCAATGACAAACAATTTATATAAAACATATTGTTTTCGGTCATGCACGTTTGATACCAGATACTACATTGCTTCTCTTGAAAAATTCAGAGATGCTACTTTCAGCAGTAAGACGTCGTGATTAACGCCATCGAATACCTTGCTAGAAATAGTGTAAACGATATATATTTGTCAGCCTATATCTAATTCTGTTGCTATAAAAATTATAAAAACTGATTAGTTTGTAGAAGTAGATCTATTACGTAAGCAGCCGTGTTGGTAAGTTGAGAGAAGGGGTTTACATGATTTAAAATTCGCGCATATATAAATAATATACTTTCAGGAATTTTGGCAAAGGTTGACAGAATAGCAGTTGGTCTCAAATTTTCTACTTCTCTACTTTTCCACATTTTGGTAATGGACAAACTAAATTTCTTTATATTTATCTGGGTAAGTATTTTTAATGACTTAAATATTAAATAGGAGTGGGTATTTAAATATATCATTACAACGTTTCACAATATAATGAGGAATGTTATCAGGACGGCAAGATGCTTTTGGTTTCAAAGCTCGCATAGCATTTTCTATTTCTTTGAGTTTTATTTCATCTAATTCAAAGTTGTCTAATATATTACATTCTTTCCAATTAGCAACCGAAGAGTCGGCGTTGTATGTGGCGGCAACATTGTTGTGAACTGAATGGAAATAATATACAAATGTAAGTACTATTTCATTGGCATGTTCGATATCATGGCCATTGTATGTAAGGGTACTTGATTACAAATGCTGTTTTTCTTTTTCGTTTATGAAAGCTTCAGATCTGGCTTGGATTGTTTTAGATGGAGCATTCTGAATTCCTTAATCTTGGCGAAACACCTATAGCAGGCCACAATTTCGAATTTCACACTAGTTAGTGCTTCGTTTGAGTTCTTCAGTGCAGCAAATCCCATCGTTAGAGCTACAAATATAACGTCTCAAGTTTTAAGTGTCATCATTCGTCTCCTAACTTCATGCCAACAGGTCAACATACTACAATCACCCTATAAATGAAATTGCCTGTTCCAGCAGCGTTAGTGCTCGTTAGTGCCATAAACATTAACTTTAGTTCTTCTATATATACAGTTGTAGGGTAACAAAATAGACCAGTTTTATGAATGCCCATAAACTTGGTGAGCCACCTATAGCAGGCCACAATTTCGATTGCACACATCGTTAGTGCTTCGTTAGAGCCCTTTAGTGCCGCAAACCCCATCACTAGAGCAACAATTATAACGCCTCAAGTTTTAAGCGTCATCATCGGGCTGATAAGTTAATGCCAACAAGTCAACGTACCAAAATCACCCCATACATGAAATTGCCAGTTCGAGCAGCGTTACTGCTGACTAGTGGCGAGAACGTTAACTTTACTGCTCCTATACAAACACTTTTTGAGATAACAAAATTGGTCCGTTTTATGAAACTGGGAATCCACCTATAGCAGACCACGATTTCGACCACATATATCGTTAGTGTTTCATTAGTGCTCGTTAGTGATGCATATCACATTGTTAGTGCTCAAAAGACAACCAGTATATTTTTAAAATTATTTTTCCACCTAATTTCATATTAAGAAGCCGCGTGGAAATCACAGCAGACCACAGTCTCGGTATTACCCATTGTTTCATCGTTAGTGTTCGCTAGTGCTGAATTTCCAATGTTAGTTTCTTCATAAATAAGGCCAATATTTTTAAACAAACCATTATTTGCCTTGTACTAAAACGGTACGTTGTATATTATTGTAAATATGTATTTGTTTATGGTTTTGGGCCATAAGATATTTCAAATTTGTACTAGGCTGGCTGATATTTTTACTATCTGAAGAAGAGAAAGAAATATTTAAATAATGAGATTGTGAATACGTGGTTGGCAGGGCAAATAAATATATATATAGAATATATATAAATGGAATCAAACTAAGGAATGTAGTGTATTATTGAAGGCACAAATATTATTATTATATAAAAAAGGAAAAACCAGTGTAAAAATATCGTTGTATATGGTGCCCGGAGTGGAAAAGTAGTTAGTATTGTTTCTGAAGTATAGTAAAAAACAATCACGATAGAGCCATATATTAATTGTACTATTTTACGGAGTGGCCGGGTTATATGTAAAGATATGGTGAGTATTAATGACAGTGAAACAGTTAAAAATCAAGTAACAGATATTCAGAATCAAAAAGAATTCAGATAAATGTTGGAATTCCTAAAACTGTCCCACCAGATCAAGGAACAAGCACAGAACCAAGCACGACATAACGAAGAACTGTCCCAGGAGATCAAGGAACAGGCACAGCACAAAGTGCGACGTAACGAAGAACTGTCTCAGCAGATCAGGGAACAGGCACAGTACGAAGTACGACGTAACGAAGAACTGTCCCAGCAGATCAAGGAACAGGCACAGTACGAAGTACGACGTAAAGAAGAACTGTCCCAGCAGATCAAGGAACAAGCACAAGACCAAGCACGACATAACGAAGAACTGTCCCAGCAGATCAAGGAACAAGCACAGGACCAAGCACGACATAATGAAGAACTGTCCCAGCAGATCAAGGAACAAGCACAGGACCAAGTACGACGTAACGAAGAATTGTCCCAGCAGATCAAGGAACAAGCACAGGACCAAGTACGACATAACGAAGAACTGTCCCAGCAGATCAAAGAACAGGCACAGTACGAAGTACGACGTAACGAAGAACTGTCCCAGCAGATCAAGGAACAGGCACAGTACGAAGTACGACGTAACGAAGAACTGTCCCAGCAGATTAAGGAACAAGCACAGGACCAAGCACGACATAACGAAGAACTGTCCCAGCAGATCAAGGAACAAGCACAGGACCAAGCACGACGTAACGAAGAACTGTCCCAGCAGATCAAGGAACAAGCACAGGACCAAACACGATATAACGAAGAACTGTCCCAGCAGATCAAGGAACAATCACAGCACGAACTACGACATAACGAAGAACTGTCCCAGCAGATCAAAAACAAGCACAGGACCAAGCACGACATAACGAAGAACTGTCCCAGCAGATCAAGGAACAAGCACAGGACCAAGCACGACATAACGAAGAACTGTCCCAGGAGATCAAGGAACAAGCACGTGACGAAGTACGACGTAACGAACAACTGTCCTAGCAGATCAAGGAACAAGCACAGCACCAAGTACGACGTAACGAAGAACTGTCCCAGCAGATCAAGGAACAGGCACAGTACGAAGTACGACGTAACGAAGAAATGTCCCAGCAGATCAAGGAACAGGCATAGGACCAAACACGACGTAACGAAGAACTGTCCCAGCAGATCAAACAACAAGCATAGGACCAAGTACGACGTAACGAAGAACTGTCCCAGGAGATCAAGGAACAGGCACAGTACGAAGTACGACATAACGAAGAACTTTCCCAGCAGATCAAGGAACAAGCACAGGACCAAGTACGACGTAACGAAAAACTGTCCCAGCAGATCAAGGAACAAGCACAGGACCAAGTACGACATAACGAAGAACTGTCCCAGCAGATCAAGGAACATGCACAGTACGAAGTACGACGTAACGAAGAACAGTCCCAGCAGATCAAGAAACAAGCACAGGAATAAGCACGACATAACGAAGAACTGTCCCAGCAGATCAAGGAACAAGCACAGGACCAGGTACGACGTAACGAAGAACTGTCCCAGCAGATCAAGGAATAGGCGCAGTACGAAGTACGACGTAACGAAGAACTGTCCCAGCAGATCAAGGAACAAGCACAGGACCAAGTACGACGTAACGAAGAACTGTCCCAGCACATCAAGGAACAGGCACAGTACGAAGTACGACGTAACTAAGAACTGTCCCAGCAGATCAAGGAACAAGCACAGCACCAAGTACGACGTAACGATGAACTGTCCCAGCAGATCAAGAAACAGGCACAGTACGAAATACGACGTAACGAAGAACTGTCCCAGCAGATCAAGGAACAAGCACAGGACCAAGCACGACATAACGAAGAACTGTCCCAGCAGATCAAGGAACAAGCACAGGACCAAGCACGACATAACGAAGAACTGTCCCAGGAGATCAAGGAACAGGCACAGTACGAAGTACGACGTAACGAAGAACTGTCCCAGCAGATCAAGGATCAGGCAAAGTACGAAGTACGACGTAACGAAGAACTGTCCCAGCAGATCAAGGAACAAGCACAGGACCAAGCACGACATAACGAAGAACTGTCCCAGCAGATCAAGGAACAAGCACAGGACCAAGTATGACGTAAGGAAGAACTGTCCCAGCAGGTCAAGGAACAAGCACAGGACCAAGCACGACATAACGAAGAACTGTCGCAGCAGATCAAGGAACAGGCACAGTACGAAGTACGACGTAACGAAGAACTATCCCAGCAGATCAAGGAACAGGCACAGTACGAAGTACGACGTAACGAAGAACTGTCCCAGCAGATCAAGGAACAAGCACTGGACCAAGCACGACATAACGAAGAACTGTCCCAGCAGATCAAGGAACAGCCACAGTACGAAGTACAACATAACGAAGAACTGTCCCAGCAGATCAAGGAACAAGCACAGGACCAAATACGACGTAACAAAGAACTGTCCCAGCAGATCAAGGAACAAGCACAGGACCAAGCATGACATAACGAAGAACTTTTCCAGCAGATCGAGGAACAAGAACAGGACCAAGTACGACGTAACGAAGAACTTACCCAGCAGATCAAGGAACAGCCACAGTACGAAGTACAACATAACGAAGAACTGTCCCAGCAGATCAAGGAACAAGCACAGGACCAAATACGACGTAACAAAGAACTGTCCCAGCAGATCAAGGAACAAGCCCAGGACCAAGTACGACGTAACGAAGAACTGTCCCAGCAGATCAAGGAACAAGCACAGGACAAAGTACGACGTGACGAAGAGCTGTCCCAGCAGATCAAGGAACAGGCACAGTACGAAGTACGACGTAACAAAGAACTGTCCCAGCAGATCAAGGAACAAGCACAGGACCAAGCATGACATAACGAAGAACTGTTCCAGCAGATCGAGGAACAAGACCAGGACCAAGTACGACGTAACGAAGAACTTACCCAGCAGATCAAGGAACAGGCACAGTACGAAGTACGACGTAACGAAGAACTGTCCCAGCAGATCAAGGAACAAGCACAGGACCAAGCACGACATAACGAAGAACTGTCCCAACAGATCAAGGAACAAGCACAGGACCAAGTACGAAGTAACGAAAAACTGTCCCAGCAGATCAAGGAACAAGCACAGGACAAAGTACGACGTGACGAAGAGCTGTCCCAGCAGATCAAGGAACAGGCACAGTACGAAGTACGACGTAACAAAGAACTGTCCCAGCAGATCAAGGAACAAGCACAGGACCAAGTACGACGTAACGAAGAACTGTCCCAGCTGATCAAGGAACAGGCACAGTACAAAGTACGACGTAAGGAAGAACTGTCCCAGCAGATCAAGGAACAAGCACAGGACCAAGCACGACATAACGAAGAATTGTCCCAGCAGATCAAGGAACAAGCACAGGACCAAGTACGACGTAACGAAGAACTGTCCCAGCAGATCAAGGAATAGGCGCAGTACGAAGTACGACGTAACGAAGAACTGTCCCAGCAGATCAAGGAACAGGCACAGTACGAATTACGACATAACGAAGAACTGTCCCAGCAGATCAAGGAACAAGCACAGGACCAAGTACGACGTAACGAAGAACTGTCCCAGCACATCAAGGAACAGGCACAGTACGAAGTAGGACATAACGAAGAACTGTCCCAGCAGATCAAGGAACAAGCACAGGACCAAGTACGACGTAACGAAGAACTGTCCCAGCAGATCAAGAAACAAGCCCAGGACCAAGTACGACGTAACGAAGAACTGTCCCAGCAGATCAAGGAACAAGCACAGGACAAAGTACGACGTGACGAAGAGCTGTCCCAGCAGATCAAGGAACAGGCACAGTACCAAGCACGACATAACGAAGAACTCTCCCAGCAGATCAAGGAACAAGCACAGGACCAAGCACGACATAACGAAGAACTGTCCCAGCAGATCAAGGAACAAGCACAGGACCAAGTACGACGTAACGAAGAACTGTCCCAACAGATCAAGGAACAGGCACAGTACGAAGTACGACGTAACGAAGAACTGTCCCAGCAGATCAAGGAACAAGCACAGGACCAAGTGCGACATAACGAAGAACTGTCCCAGCAGATCAAGGAACAGGCACAGTACGAAGTACGACGTAACGAAGAACTGTCCCAGCAGATCAAGGAACAAGCACAGGACCAAGTGCGACATAACGAAGAACTGTCCCAGCAGATCAAGGAACAAGCACAGGACCAAGCACGACATAACGAAGATCTGTCCCAGCAGATCAAGGAACAAGCACAGGACCAAGTACGACGTAACGAAGAACTGTCCCAGCAGATCAAGGAACAGGCACAGTACGAAGTACGACGTAACGATGAACTGTCCCAGCAGATCAAGGAAGAAGCACAGGACCAAGTACGACGGAACGAAGATCTGTCCCAGCAGATCAAGGAACAGGCACAATACGAAGTACGACAAAACGAAGAACTGTCCCAGCAGATCAAGGAACAAGCACAGGACCAAGTACGACGTAACGAAGAACTGTCCCAGCAGATCAAGGAACAAGCACAGGACCAAGTACGACGTAACGAAGAACTGTCCCAGCAGATCAAGGAACAGGCACAGTACGAAGTACGACGTAACGAAGAACTGTCCCAGCAGATCAAGGAACAAGCACAGGACCAAGCACGACATAACGAAGAACTGTCCCAGCAGATCAAGAAACAAGCACAGGACCAAGTACGACGTAACGAAGAACTGTCCCAGCAGATCAAGGAACAAGCACAGGACCAAGTACGACGTAACGAAGAACTGTCCCAGCAGATCAAAGAACGGTCACAGTACGAAGTACGACGTACAAGAACTGTCCCAGCAAATCAAGGAACAAACACAGGACCAAGCACGACATAACGAAGAAATGTCCCACCAGATCAAGGAACAAGCACAGGACCAAGTACGACGTAACGAAGAACTGTCTCAGCAGATCAAAGAACAGGCACAGTACGAAGTACGACGTAACGAAGAACTGTCCCAGCAGATCAAGGAACAAACACAGGACCAAGCACGACATAACGAAGAACTGTCCCAGCAGATCAAGGAACAAGCACAGGACCAAGCACGACATAACGAAGAACTGTCGCAGCAGATCAAGGAACAGGCACAGTACGGAGTACGACGTAACGAAGAACTGTCCCAGCAGATCAAGGAACAGGCACAGTACAAAGTACGACGTAACGAAGAACTGTCCCAGCAGATCAAGGAACAAGCACAGGACCAAGCACGACATAACGAAGAACTGTCCCAGCAGATCAAGGAACAAGCACAGGACCAAGTACGACGTAACGAAGAACTGTCCCAACAGATCAAGGAACAGGCACAGTACGAAGTACGACGTAACGAAGAACTGTCCCAGCAGATCAAGGAACAAGCACAGGACCAAGTGCGACATAACGAAGAACTGTCCCAGCAGATCAAGGAACAAGCACAGGACCAAGCACGACATAACGAAGATCTGTCCCAGCAGATCAAGGAACAAGCACAGGACCAAGTACGACGTAACGAAGAACTGTCCCAGCAGATCAAGGAACAGGCACAGTACGAAGTACGACGTAACGATGAACTGTCCCAGCAGATCAAGGAACAGGCACAGGACCAAGCACGACACAACGATGAATAGTTTTCAAAGGTTGGCCAGCAATTGGAGAAGTTAGACCATATGGTGAATGAGGAAGCCCAACATTTTGACGGGCGCTTAGAGCAATTGCAACATCGTAATGATGCCCTACAACAGCAATTGCAACAGATGAATCTACAGATTGGAGTCAAATTCGAACATTACGATGAGGAAATGGGCAAGATAGTTAGAAATGCACTGAGATTCAAGATTCTGTGGATGTTATCGAGACTGTGGTAGAAGAACACGACAAACGAATTAAACGATTGCAGGATGAATTGAATTTCATTAAAGAAAAGCGTATGCCAGATGGCGCAGTGCAACATGGTGGGCACATGAATCCTGTACATCCCACATCTATAGATTTAGTCAAAACTTTAGTTCGTCCTGAAGTCATAACAAAAGCTGATGTAAAGAACACTTAACAGAATGGAAATATGTGAGTTGATTTAATGTATTTTTACTTTATGCTATTTAATCTTGAGTTCATATGCCTTAATGTTACGTGTATTAGTTAATATTTGTGTTTCATACTATTTATGTTTTTTTTCTTGATTGCCAAAATGTATTATCAATCACATTATTCGTGTTCCATGTTGTCGAAGTATATTTAAAAGCATCTTTGTAATGCTAGGATATATATTGAAGTTAATAATTTGTTTTCAATAAGGAATTTGTATTTTAAACAATTCTTACTGTTGTGTTCTTGTTACATTCGAATTATATTCTAATAGTATAAATATATCCGATCATTTTACGTTCGAAGGACAACTAAACCTTATATTCGATCATGTTGTGTTCTAAAAATAACTATATGAATATCACATAAATCTTTCTCAAAATATTCTTCATGAAGCCTAAGTAATTAATTAATAGCTTGTAACCAGCATCTAATGGCCCCGAAAAGGAATTAAACAACTCGTAAAAGCTTTTAATGGACCCGAAAAATGACTTAATAATCAAATAACTTGTAAATGTAATTTCGAATGTGCCTTATCGTCGTTGAAATGTATAAGTAAATGAAGATGATAAAATATAAATAAATAAATATGATGATAAATATGATAATAATATTGTTATAGAATTAAATATGATATAGTCTATATGTATGTATAATTATATGAATTGTAATTTTTAAATATACGAGGCGCATTCGAAAACTCGAATCATAAACAGGTATATATAAACGGTCCAGAATTCTTTTTTTCTTTTTATGAAGTTAATGAATAAAAAGAAAAGTCCGTCGGGCGCTATTATATACAATGGTACGTTGTATATTATTGTAAATATGTATTTGTTTATGGTTTTGGGCCATAAGATGTTTCAAATTTGTACTAGGCTGGCTGATATTTTTACTATCTGAAGAAGAGAAAGAAATGTTTAAATAATGAGATTGTGAATACGTGGTTGGCAGGGCAACTAAATATATATATAATATAAATAATTGGAATCAAAGTAAGGGACGTAGTGTATTATTGATGGCACAAATATTATTATGATATAAAAAAGGAAGAACCAGGGCAAAAATATCATTGTAGTACCTCATGCCAGCAGATCAGAGACGAAACTTATTCCAGATCGCAATTTTGTTCACTCCAGTCACTAGTGCTGTTCTAATGCTCGATAGTGAAACATATACTCTACAGATGACGGTTACTTTTTTTAAGTGAAATCCATTATTGGCCTGCTAATATCGTGCGAGCAGACCAGGGGCGAAACTTACTGCAGACAACAATTTCGATTTCACTGATCGTTAGTGCGGCATGTCCCATCATAAGTGTTCTGTAGTTAACACGCTCATTTTTTTTAAAAAAAATCTATTAATTGCCTACTAATTTAATGCCAGAGGCCAAACACAATACCGAGGGCTGACCACAATTTCGATTTCACACATCTTCTGTGCTTCGATAGTACTCTTTATTGCTGTATTATCCATCGTTGTGCACTGCAAACAACGCCTATATTTTTCGAAGAGTGATTATTGGCCTGCGAATTACAAGCAAACATGAAAGAAAATAACATACGGTAAAGTACATTTTCGATTTCACACATCGTTAGTGCTCCTTAATGCTGCATATCCCACCGTTACTGCTCTGCAGATACCGCGTTAATGCTTTAGAAGTTAAATATTGGCCTACTATCTTCATACGGAAGTCTAGGCACAATACCAGCGGAAGACCACAATTTGGTTTCACACATTGTTAGAGCTTCGCTAGTGCTATATATATATCCCATCGTCAATGCACTATAAATAACTTTTACACTTTTAAAACAACGTAATCACTATTGGTGTGCTAACTTCATTCCAAGATGCCTCACATGCCTTCTACAGAATTAGTACTAAGTTGGACCCACCACTTTTGGACGAAAAAAATGAATAACGCTATTCGTGTGTGGTTCGTTGGTGATGGTTTGTAGTTTGTGCTATCAAAATAACAACGTAATGTACAATTTAAATTTCGTGGCCAACTTGACGTCAAGACTTGGCCCACTTTTTTCCCTGATTGAGATAAAACCTATCTTCTATTGCCAAACATTAGTGATACGTTAGTGCTGGCTAGTGCCCAAATTGATGCGTTAGTTCTGTTCAATAACGTCGTTATAAGAAAATAATTTCTATCAAGTTGGCCCCGATTTTTCTCCAAATTCAGATTGAATTGATTTTCTCTTGCCAAAAGATTTTACTGCGGTAAATGCTCGACGGTGTCGTTAGCGGTGTTGAATTTACACGTCCGTGAGTTTGCTCTCCCCCACTTAACGTACTAAGGATAAAATTAGTGTCAATTCCTAGTGCATTGTTAGAGATTGTAGAAAATACATTTAGTTTTGTTAATGTTTCACTATTAGTGTAGATATATCCACTCATATGTCATGAAACTCCCATAAGAAATCATTGGGGAACTTTTCATTGCTCAACTTCAAGCCAAATCCAAAAGCACTAATGCTCTCTTCTATTGCAATTGATAGTGCATCGTTAGTGCTACTTAGAGCACCAAACTCTAACGTTAGTTCTTCACTATAGCTGAGGCAACAAGTAATAATCCTTTGGGTGTTAGCGTGATCTTTGCCTCCACTTTAAGTACCAAAGAAAAAAATAGCGCTCTTCGTTAGAGCATCGTTAGTGCTTCTAGAAAACAATGATGCTTTCTACAGTGCTTCACTATCAATGTAGATATAGCCAATTGTCTTAAAACTCCCATAAGAAAAATATGTTATTTTCTCTATTGGTCAATCGTCAGTGCTTTTTTTAATGGTTGCTAGAGCACTAACTCCGAACAGAGCTTCTAATCGTAAACGTTCTTATAGGGAGGAGCTAGAGTGTAGTTAACATTCAGCATGTTTTATTTTATAGCGGCCATACTATTAAGGGACTATTGTTGGGAGTTCTGCAAATAAGTCCTACTAACGAAGTAATAAACATTACATTACATTATGCGCCAGTGCTTCTAAATTTGGTGGTGAGTTTACAAAATGAAAAATGCTACTTCTGTAAAGTTAGTCCCGCACTGTTCTGAAATGCTACTAAATCTTTTACATGTTTAATGTTTTATTAGTGCACATTAGTGCACTAAATACTAACCTTAGTGCCACGATACTTTAGAAGTTATTAGTGAATAACTCGGGCAGGACTAAGTTTAGATTCTTCAACTTTAACACAATTTTACAATAATTGTGCCACAAAAGTGGGAATAGCACCAGCGATTAATGCATTGTTAGATCCCTATAAAGCATTAAGCCCTAAGGTCAATGCTATCATAGTTTAGGAGTTATAAATGAATAACACTCTTAGGACTAAACGTAAATCTAACGAATTATTACAATAATTGTTCCACAAAGGTAGAGTAAACGTAGAAGGTTTGCACAGCGTTAGTATTCCAAACAGTTCTAACGTTAGTACTCTCGTGTTTTGTAGTTATTGGTGAATAACTCATGCGGTTCTAACTTTAGACCATTCAATTTTTGTAAATTTTACATCAATTGTCAGATAGAAATAAGACAAACACCAGCAATCATTGTATTGTTGGACCTCCATTAAACAAAAACAGTAACTTTAGCGTTATCGTAATTTAATTGTTATTATTGAATTACACAGACGGTACAGAATTGAAGCTTACTGAATTTTATATTAATTCCCGCATAAAGGTAGAACAAAGGCCAAAGATTAGGACATCGTTAATTCTACATAAAACACAAAGCACTAACGTTAGTACTATCATAGTTATGGAGTTATTAATGAATAACTAGGATTGGACTGAATTTAAAATTATCGAATTATACTCTAATGCTTTCACAAAGGTAACACAAATGCTAAAGTTTTAGGGCTGTTAATCAATAACTCAAGCGGGGCTATTCATTTTACAGTAATATAGATTCCAATTAGATTTTTGACTTACACAATTTAACACAAATTGTCCCACAAATGTGGGAAAAACAAGAGCGCTTACTGTATTGCTAGTGCTCAATGAAAGACTAAGCACTGTCGTTAGTATTTTCATGAATAATTTAGACAGGTCTGAATTTAAATTTATCGAATTTTACACTAATTGCCCCACAATTGTAGGATAACCGCCAGAGATTAGTGCACTGTTGGTGCTCCATATAACACTAATCACTATTATTAGTTCAATCACAGTTTAGGAGCTATTAATAAATAACTTGACGGTGCTAAAATCAGGGTTTTCAACTTTTACACAATTTGTGTAAAATTCAATAAATTTTCATTGAGTTTAGTCCAACTTATTGAATAATGACTTCTAAACTATCATATCTCTATCCCCACTGCTCACTATGTTTTGAAGCACTAAAAACCACTAATCATTAGCGATTTTCCTACCTTTTCATTGGCAATTATTGTAAAATTTGATAAATTTAAGTTTAGTTCGTGCGAGTTGTTCGTTAATAACTCCTAACTTTTTATAGCAGTAACGTTAATGTTTAGTGTCTTTTGGAGCACTACCATGCATTATCCTTTGGCGTTTATTAGAATTTTGTGGGATAACTATTGTAAAATTTGATAAATCTAAATTAGCCCCGAGTGAGTTATTCACTTATAATTCCTAAGGTACGATACCACTGACGTTAGTGTTTGGTGTTTCGGCAAACAATAACGATGCACAAACTTTTGATATTTATCAGACCTTCAATTTAGTCCCACGAGAGCTGTTAACTGATAACACCTAAACTATCATAGCACTAATGTTAGTGGTTAGTGAACTAATGTGCACTAGCGAAGCAATATCCATGTAAAATATTTTGGTAGTAATTCAGATGCGTGCGAGGCTAAATCTAGACAGGTGTCATTTTCCATATTGTAAAATTTCCGACAAATTTAAAAGCACTAATGAACATGTATAGTTGAATGGTAACCATTACATTGGTAGGTCTTATTGCAGAACTCCGAATATTAGTGCTTCAATTCTATGCATGTTAAAAGATGAAACCTAGGGGAAGTTAACTATATGTTAACCCCTTCCTACGAAAGCATTCACGACAAGAAACACCAATGTTCGGAGCTGGTGCTCCAGCAGACACTAACGATTGTAGTAGAAGAAATCATTCTTACTTTTGAATTTGGAGGGAATGAGACCCAACAAAGAATTCTCTATGTATTTCTTATTGGAGTTTCGTGATATTATTTGCAATATATGAACTATTACTCAAAAACTAACGAAATTATTAATGTTTTCTAGTACCACGACTGATGCACTAAGTTTCTTCGTTAGTGCTTTTTCGGGGGTTTGTAACATATGCAGTTAGGCCTCCGAAATTTTTTTCTTCTTTCATTCAAACTGTTGAGGCTTTAATGTTGAGAGTTCGCAGTAACAATTGTACTAGAAGATATCCCTACTGTTTTTGAATTTCAGACAATGAAATATTTCCCGTGTTGTTCTTATGGAAGTTTCCGGACATGTAATTGGTCATATCTACAACAATTGTGTAGTACTAACGAAAATATTAGTGTTTTCTAGAAATACTGATGATACAGTATCGATTTCACTATTTTACGATGTGGTTGTTTTCTTGGGGGCTAAAGAGTTTTGCTTCAATTGATGCATTTATATTGGGCGTTGGGTTTCTAAGAAACGCTAACGAAGCAATAACGATTGCATTAATCGATATCGTTAGTGCTTTTTTATTTTACGAAAATTTGAGCCAATAAAATTTTTCCGATTTATTTCTTACGGATTTTCCGTGACATGCAATTGGCCATATCTACACCAATAGTGAAGTGCTAGTGAAACTCTTAGTGTTTTCTATTAGCACCAACGATGCAAGAATTAATGGAGCTAACTTTCATTTAGTGCTTGAAGTTGGGGCCAGAGTTTAATTATACACTATCATGTTTTGGCTTTAGAGCTTGTACTAGTGAACTACTAACGTTAGAACATTGCGCACGAAGGAGCACTAACAATCCACTAACGAATGGCACTATTATTCTTTAGTTCTAGAAGTGGGGCTGCCTTTACGTAACCCCAACCATTGTTTTGGCTCTAGAGCATACAATAATAGGCACTTATCTTAGTGATTGGTGCATTAAGAAGCGCTAACGATTCACGAACGGAAGACAGTATTTTGTTAGTGCTTGAAGCAGGGCAGTGCAAACTTGATCCCTTAAATAATTTTTACTTGTTGTACCTACACTAATGAAGCACTAACGTTAGAGGAACAATGCAATAAGGATTGCACTAGAACAGATAACTAGCGCTCTTGAATTTGGCGGGTAATTGGCACAATCAGAAATAATCCATGACTACACTAACAATGAAGCACCAACGAAGTTATTATTAGCGATATCTAGAAGCACTAAAGATGCACTAACGAATGACAATATCTTTTCGTTGGTGTTTAAAGTGGGAGACCAAGTTCACTTTCGTCCTCCAAAGATATTTTACTTCTAGCACGTACACTAATGAAGCACTAATGTTAGCTGTTGATGCACTATAAGGCAGTAATGATGTACGAAAAATTTCTCTAGAAGAGACCATTAGTTCTTTTTAAATTGGCGAGAGTTTGAGGCAATCAGAAATTACCCATGTATTTCTTCGGTGTGATGATAGATGAAAGGTAAGTACCACCAGTTCTTATAGTAGTGAAGGTGGATCTAGCTACAAGCTAGACCTGTAATACTGTCCGCCCTTGGCTTGATTAGTCTGACAAACGGAACAAGACAGATTGAAGACGAATAAAAGTCGATGACGAGGAACAGACATTTATTCAAAAGGTAGTTATACTGACGTATGGTACGTCACAGCTGGTACGATGGATTTAAGTATCGATCGTAAGTTTAATACCGAAGACATTGCCTCCTAAGCATATCAGAAGTAAATAGTAATTGTCAGTGAGAATTTTACTTTTCGAGTTCACTATTTGCAATGATCAAAACTTTAGGCAGTATATTTGACATGTTTTCCAAGTAACAAACAACGAAATGTGTTCTGCTGTAATCGGTCACGAAAATAGTTTTGTAAGCCTACGAACTGTCTGACAGTAGTTACATGAGTACAGCGCTACAACCAACTGATCTTATATGCTAGCTCAGCGAACGTTACCGAGTTCTTACAATAATTTATCGGTCATTCGTTGAAAAGCCTCTATAACACCTTCTGGCGGAAAAACGACCATTACCATCTAACATTGCGACGATCACAGCTGCTTCGATTCCGCTCGAACCGTCATTTTTTCTTCACTTTGGTGGCTTTCCTCCAAAAGGGGATAGTAGCTGGCGGAACTTTGCACAGTGGGGTAATTCCTCCTTAACAAATGCATTTGTTTTTCCTGTCAGCACTAACGATGGGTAATGTGGCACAAACGAGCACTAGCGAAGCACTATTGACCGATGTAATCAAAATTTGGTCTGTAGTGCGTTTCGTGCATGGATTTTTGGCATGAAATCAGTATTCCTTTTTGGAAATGTAACCGTTATCTGAATAACCAACCATAGGATACTCAGCTCTAACGAGCACTAGCTAAGCACTAATAACAGGTGTAATAAAAGTAGCGATCTGGCCTATATTCGGCCCCCGGTCTGCTGGTATGAAATTAAACTGACAATAATGTTTTCTAAATCATGTGTCCGTTATATGTGAATATTAGCAGATGGATATGCAGGAGTAACAAGCTCTAATGAAGCATTAATGTCTGGTGTAATCAAAATTGTGGTCTGCTGATGATTTGATGCGTTCCGTGTTGGCATGAAATCAGGAGAGGAAAATGATTTTTTTATTTTAAAATGTAGCTGTTATCTCTTGTGCATTAAGAATGGAATTTGCAGCACTAACAAGCATTAAAAAAGAACTAATAATGGAAGTAATTGTAGGAATAATGGAAAAACACTAATAGTGGTCTGCTGTAGATTTGGTCCCTGGCATGTTGGAATGAAGCGAGAAGGCCAATAATGGCTTTCTTAAAAAAAAATAGCCAATATAATTGGAGTACCAAATGCCACGGGCTATAATTTCGCGACCATTCTACATACTCCTAGGACCCGGTTGAATCCTCCTTAACATTATTGAAAACAAATTCTTTCATTAATTTCCTTGCTCTATAAAAGTATTGCTTATATGAAACAACAGCTTATGGTTTGAGTGTCATTTCTTTAAATTATCCAATTTATCTCAAGGAGTGAGTAATTCAAGAAGAGAGGAAGTACAGAGATAACAGTTGGATGACCGGTACATTATAGTTTCATCCAAACCTGAAAATATAATTACTTTTTATTCTTGCTGACGCAAACTCATTGAATGACTAGTCAAACACATGAAACAGAAACAACTCAAGGATATATTGCATGAACAGTTCATACCTGACTTCGTTTACAACAAACGGGCAATTGACTTAATATGAATCAACTGATGCCACAATTCAGGAAATTTCAGTATTATGATGTGTAAAACGGAAAGAAGAAGAAGAAGAGAAGAAGAAACATCGTGGTTGAAGGATAAGTCGTCTGAATTTAGCAAAAGAGTGATAATGAAATATCTACTACTAATTGAATTTATAAATATTTTCTAAAAAAGTAAATTTAGAATAAATTATATTATTATTCTTAGTCTTTCTGTATATTTCATTTTAGAGTTAATTATCCCACATCGGACTTCCGAAGAAACTTATCAAAACAATTTATTGACCGTGCTGATAGCGACTACTCCCAGTCACGACCCCGTTTTCAGTTTGGTTAGAAATAAGAAAAAAAGAGTGAGAAGGAAAAGGAGGAGAAGGAGATAGGAAGAAGAGAAAAGAAAAAAGGGAAAAGGAAAGATTGAGGATTTTAAAGGAGAAAGGATAACTGGATAATTTAGGAGATATAGTAATGAACTCGAATGGTTATTACCTGGTAAATCATTCCAAATACTATTAGTGGAGAATCAATTTTGAAGTGATTTGGAAGAGACACATGTTCATACATGCAACCCCGACCTGGATCCAAGCGACCGCTCCGATCGGTTGCCCAAACCCAGCCTAGGTGTGGAGAAAATGGAATTTAATTCTTTGTAATTTAATTTAGAACGATAATTGATAACTATCCACTATCTGAACTCCATAATCTGAGATCGACCACACATATGAATTAGCCGAAGAAAAAAAAATCAAAGTTATCAACTTAATATATTTATATGTTGCATCAATAGTAGTTTCAATTTTTCTGAAAGAGAATCGTCGTTTTCAGGCTCATTCTGCTTTTCTGATTTCACTCCTAGAGCCGATTTAAATTTGTTAGTAGCGGTCCTTCATGACCTCGGTTATTTACCTTAGCACATATATTAAATCATGACACACATATTATAAACGTTAATACGACAAGACAGTATAACTTAAACTAAATTCTATCATACATTTACACTCTCACTCACACAGGACAGTGTATATATCGTTAAAGGAAAGCATCTAGCTAAGATTTTACAGAATATTTATTAAATTAATGGAGGAAAAGAATAAAGAATAAAAAAGGTTAATATTGATAGAACAATTTCTTAGTTATGTGTCAACGGAATACATAAAACTATACCTTCATAAGTCTAAACAATCGAATGGCATTTCGTGGAATTTAGCTTCATATATTTAATCACATTGACGAAGGAAAGGAAAAAATGTTAATATAATTACATATACCACGAATTAGGCATGCTAAATCAAATTTATACTTCACAACATAAACGAAGAAGACATCCATTTTCATATTTTAAAAAAAATTGAACAAAGAGGAAAGAAAAAAAACTTTTATATATAATGAAATCTTTATGAGTCTCTATCTCATGTCAAGACATTAAAAAAAATCCTTATACGTCCTGTAGCGTATATCAAACTCGAGAATTCAAGATCAATGGTAATGCACTAAAGATAGTGTACAACACATTTCGCTCGATTTAATTTAGTTAATATTTATAAACATATATATTGATTTATAATGACCATTTGTCAGGTATACACGAACTACCAGTTTGTAGCTGTATTTGCACACTAAAAGATTCCACTCATCTAGGGATTTCAACGACAAAATTTCGTCAGAGGAGGATTCTCCTCTTGGTTTAGTCCATTTCTGAATTTATTATTTAGTAACTCCAGGTTACTCGTTACACATTCCTCACTGGAAGACATCATAACACTTTATTCGTGAATTACGTATAACTTTTACGCATAGTATTCATATTTGAGAAGATCTTTAATAGTTATGATGATTATGGTGATTTATATCGTGGCAAACACTTGTTCAGTCATAGGATACACACTGGAAAAGACGGGGAATCTAGGTACACTTTCCAAAAAGAATTTTTGGGTTGATCACTAAAGGATAAAACTTGCTGATGGTTTGAGTTACGTTTTAGACCTGCCGTTATTTTGAAATACATACCATTGAAACTGTTTACATTACTGATCACTAATTATATTCATTCAGAACAAAGGAAATCTTTTAAGTTCGCGGCGGTATTCTTAAAAAGAGAAATAGGCTACATCATTCCATTCGTCGGAAAACATTACGTAAAAACCCATGGGAACCAATACACGTTTGGTGCAGATGCGGTGCTCTTACATATATCCATATTATAAATTTAACATTTTACATTTCACTTTAATACTCTATATTTCATACATACTTAATTTCGACGTCTATATCTGTATATTTAATACAGGCGCACACATTTAATAACAAAACCCCAACAATAATTTGTTCAAGAAGAAGGTCATAACATTACACAAAGAAACAAAACTTCCGACATATTATAATAAAATATTATTTTACTTTGTACCGGGCGTCTATTACTTTTAAATTCTCACATATTCAATTGGAGAGTAGATCAAGGAAAGAAAAGGAAAAAATGTGAGACAGGCAAGTAACACAGAACATTTCTAATTATATATGTATAAATAGATAAACTAAATACAATATTAAATTTTTGGGCCCAGAACTATTATAAAGTTTAAGAAACCATAAAAGGAGGAAAGTGACCAATGGCCTAAAAAATCCTAGAAGGACGGCAGTGAAGGAATGTAAATGAAATGTCTTCAAGTACAAAGTCATTATTCACTTCGGCAATAGGTCAAAAATGTTGGAAAAACCAAGTCACTATATATTTCACTCATAAGACATATCTCGCAATGTTTCAGCTGGTAAATTCAGATCAGAGTTATAAGTTGAATAATTATTAATTAACAAGTTCACAATTTTTTGGGGGGGCAGATTGAGATTAAACAAACTTGAAGAAGGTGAAGAAGGAGAGATAGAGGAGAGAAAGGTAAAGAGGAAGAATGGCCGAAGATGTAGATGAGAATAACTAAATCTACAAGATAGAGGTCGAATTTCACTCTCAACAAATCCATAGCCAAATATTCTTAATATGCCGAAAAGAGTGGTTTACTCAAATACGCAGACTCAAAAGCTATCTCCCAGCCCACAACGAGCCCGTGCCCACAAGGGAATTTTCAAAAAGGCGAAAGCATTAAGGAAATTCCCCTCCTCACTGTATCCGGTTGAGTTCTGGAGACCCCGGCCATACCGGAAGGTTGGTGTAGTCTCGTAATTTAGAATTTCCCCCACAAAAATTCTACAGGACCTCGTCGAAATTAAGAAGAAGTTCGAGGAAAGTACGAAAAACTAGACTAATGTCAGCGAAGTAAGAGAAATCCTAATTATGGATTTGCCAAAAATTAAAAAATGAATTAAATAAACTAAATTTTCGATCGGTTATGTCAATTGCCAAATCTCACCGATAGCTGCCCTATGCAGGAATACCAAATCCTGAAGGTTCGATCAATTTCTATAACTATATAGTTATAATACTAAGAAGAGAAATGACAATATTCTAGAGGCGAGGGGTTCGACACCTTGGTACGGGAATATAAAAGTCTACTGTAACCAGTTGCTTTAATTATATAGCCCTGTCTGACCTGTCGCCTCCATGAACACCGTATGCCAGCCCGAGTAGGTAACGTGAGAAGAAAAAATCTTAAGTCGCAGAATGTTCTGTTTAAAACCGACCGAAACATAATTCCCGACAGCCCGAAGTTCTACAGCTACTATTGTATTTTGTATAATTGATTATTCAATATGTCTAGTCAGCGTTTATATGATGCTACCCATGCTATCAGATGATATTACTATGGTTGATCATTACTATAACATATTAAACTACAAAGTATTACCATAGTCCGAAAATATATCGCCCTCCTGTCCGCGTGATATTCCGGTGCAGGGGTCAGAACCTGAGATGTTTGTAGCTAAATGTTTCTATTCAATATATATATATACTAACACGTGGCGAAGTACTGGGCTACTGTATATATAACTATATGGGTGTCCTATCATCTATATTCATCTAATATAATCTTCATACAGTTCATACTCATATTCATATAAATATTAATATCATCATCTTTTTCCATTTACTACGACGCTATATTTCACAAAGACCCTGTTTCCTCTATCTACGCCCAGCCTACATACACATTTCATCATAATACTTTAAAATCTATAGTCACTAAAACATTTCCCATTCCGATCACTGTACGACAACCTCACTCGAACTCAAGACTCTTTCACCACACACACAATACTATGTAATACCTGGTAGTTTTATTAAGAAAGCAAAAAATCATACGTATGTAAACTGAAAATTAGAATTATCCGCGATTTTTTAGAAAATGAAACAGTAAATATCTATTCTTCGGTACTTTGTTCCCATAATGTTCGGCAAGTAGTACTAAATCTTCTGCTTTCAAAGGCTCCAACCTGTCGTGTTATGTCACTGTCTTGACGTATGGTACAGCATTCATGAAGTAATTTTTCATTTAAACTTATGGACTGTGAGCTGTCTCTCCATACTCCTTGCTCGGTCGCTACATAAATTGATGCACCAATGATGTCTGTTTTACTCCTAACCTCCCTTCTCCGCAATTACAGAAGAAATACTTCTTCTAGCTCTTTACTAATGGGTAACGTTCCCATTATAGCCGACACGTCCCACGTTGAATGGCTATGCTTATGCTTTGAATCAGGAAACTTTTTGCTCGATTATCTCCTTATTTAATTGATAGACGGTGGCCGATTTCTTTTATAAATTTGAGGCCTCCTTCTTCCCAAGAACCGCTAGTCTCAATTGCTATTGCGACAAAGCAATAGTTATCGAGTAGATTGCTATATTTATTACTTTTTCCTTTCGCTGTTCGAGCAGCTACAAATACAGCTTGTACTGAGGCGTATTGTAGGTTGGAGGGGGCATAGGTGTCTGAACATGTGAAGTCCCAAGTCAATGCCATTCCTTTCTTCCAAGGTACTAATGTCATACCATGGGTCTTTTTCCGTCCGATCGGCTGCATCCAATCGGTTCTCTCACTGCTAGGACTCCTGCTGATATTAATGCTCTTAATAATATATCATTTACACTTGAATGACGTGGGTGTCTGCCTGCGCTGCTTTTGCACGACAAACCGTATAATTCTTTTTTATCTACAAAGGTGTTACAAATCCGCGATAATATTTAATTTTACGAAAATTCTGCAGCAACAATGAAATTCTGCAGCCACGAAGAAAAATGAAAAAAAGAGAACATTTTAATAGTGTAATTT
Organism: Thermobia domestica; assembly: GCF_964235325.1. NCBI lineage: Eukaryota > Metazoa > Arthropoda > Insecta > Zygentoma > Lepismatidae > Thermobia > Thermobia domestica. The sequence goes on along the minus strand of NC_137462.1, from coordinate 253,061,992 downwards.
CAAAACGACAACTAGCATCATATCAGCTGACTTCTGTTAAGAAATTATGTAATGTCTTTTTACTCGAATATTTCAATTTCTAGATCGAATAGAATATCGTACCCTTCAGGAAATCTTTATTCGGGATTATTCTACGTAACTACACGTTTAGGTGGTCTGGGAATTATATTCACTCGGCTTTAATCGAAACATAAAGGTCAATTCTATGAAAACTAAATCACTAAGCGCTTGAGTTATCGACATAAGAATAACGGATAGTACTGAATTTTGACACTAGGGGAATAGCAACGATATCAACAACCCTTGAACCAAGTCATGTGACCTTGTTCACTAAATTTCGGTATTATATTACTCTTATCGGCTGATATGGGTTATAGTGGGTTTTAACTGCTAACCACATACGAAAATTAAATGGTAAAGGGTATACTGTTCACTCTTAGTTAATTCGCACACTATTCCAACACTCACAACTACAATTACTACTAATAATACTACATTGCAAACACACACATGCCATAAACTATAACTACAGAATGCATTAATACATGTTATAAAGTACACTCATAAAAACTGCTAAATAACCTGAACCCATATTTTACCATATTAAATCGGCTCCACACAAGACTAAAGGAAATGAAGGAACAGGGCCAATTTGCCCTTGTATTTGAAAAATTTACATTATTGATTCGAACTATTTATTGAGTGACCAAACTATTTATTGAACAATGACCCTTCCCTGATGGGAAAGGGGTCCTAAAAACTATATTCAACTCATCACCGCTGGAAGCCGTAACCCAATTCGGGAGTAAATAGGAGCCCCTCTGCTTAATTTAAACGTACATGATGATGCTTACTAACACTACAAACAGACCTACAAATACCGCCGCATATATATTTTTAAAAAAATCACGTACTAAATACACAGACAGATTACTGAACAGACAGGTCTGAACGAACCTACACTGATTCAGGAGGGGCAAGAGGGAAATTTATTTCATTCACTGAACTGCAAACTGGATTTGGGAAAGTAGATTAAATGCACACAGTATCCTGAATTCTATCCATCACGATTCCTGTTGTCAAATACACGTCACAGAAATTGATGTTCGTATATCAACTAACTTCTATGGGTTTTATAACTGATAAATTCTCTGTTCTCAACTATTGACGGCTTCCAGCCATGTTCTTTTTCCCTTGTATTACGTATTTATCTGAAAATCTGCAGTTTTTCGGTAGAATCTGTTTAAATCGTCCCCATCAGAAATTATAGAGCTTGCTCAACCGGTTTCAACAAAAGAAGACAAGATGTTGGCGTTTTGATATATCGCGTCAGTAATTGCACTAATCAAAACAGAGCTTTTTTGGCGGTGGGTCTTTGAAGCAAATAAAATTTAGTTAAATCTGGATTAAACTCGATTTTAGATGACATGGGTATCTAGGAGGGGTGGGGAGAGGTCCAGAAAATTCTGGCAAAATTTTAGATTGGTTACAGATTCCAAAATTTCCTTCCAATGCTGGGCCTACATTTCCGAATAGCCCTGACACCGTTAGATCTTGTAATCAACCATTAAAACATCCATATACAAGATTTATAACTAATTTAATATATGAATAAAGATATTAATCCCCAAAAATATGATTCCTAATGAACTTTTACAGTCTTTCACATTAATTTGGAATAGGATAACAAACAAATTTATGAGTTATATGAACAGCCAGAAATTTTTTGCTGAACGTCAAGTACAGTCGGGCACCCTCCCATCAAAAATATCATTACATGTGATTGTAATGGTACATTACAGATGATATAAAGATTAAGCTAGGAATAATGTTATGTTTAACACCACAAGAGATTCCATCTCCTGAATATCCGACTTCTCCCTCTCCCTTCGTAGGTAATCACTTAAAACGATATTGATATATAGAATTTTGAACAAATCACATATATGCTGATAAATTTCTTTTAAGCACTGCTCAGAGAGACGGAATTCTTGGAAACGTAGAACCGAGAAATTCCTTTCTCAAAGAGTTTGTATGTGTGTATCTTAGTCGCTCACAGCCCTCTTCGCATAATCTAATTTGGGAAAAGAATTGAGAATAGTGCGATGCTTCCACACACCTCTTGCCAAGCTGAAATGCGAAGCAACAAACTATATGTTATAATTAGCATAGTTTCCAATTAATAGTAATTATTGATTTTACTGTTGTGCAAGTGTAGTAATCACTATATTGTCAATAACGCAGCAACTAATCAATTAGTTTCTATGAAAGGCGTAGTTACCTAGAAACTGATGATTTGGTAGGAATATTTTTTCGTCCAAAAGTGTATTCTTACGCAGCCATTGTCTGTGCAGGAAACAAAGCTCGCTGGGCTAAAAATGAGACTTTGATATGCAATAGTAGTTCTCACGTGTGCCGGCGCGACTCACTCTTTAAAAGATGTAATATGTAGAAGGATGCATTACTAAAATCATTCCTACTCAGTACCAAAATTTGATATACGTGACATTCATACGTAGAAGTTAACATGAAAACATAGAATACATTTTATGCTACACAAACGTGGAGTATGGAAATTTGCCAATAATGCTATAGTGACGGGAAAACAATTATGAACGAGGAAACCTCATGGGATATCCCTGACATGTTTACGTTTTGTGTTACAAAAGAAACGTAAATCATCAATTCCAAAAAAGGAATATTTTTGAGGCGCGTAAGTTTGATTTTATTATGACTGCTGGAAGACAAATGACTAGTGTTCGCACATGGTGATCACTTGGTCCGAGTAGTCGCAATTACTCGCGCTTCCGTCACCGTTTTAAAAATAGTATTCTTGTAGGAAATCAAGACGTAACAATTTTCATATTGCAATAAAAGGTAACAGTAACAAAAAGATCTTGCACAACACGAAAAGTAAAATCAAGCTGAAAGCATGTAAATTACTCCGAAAATTAGATAAGATTTTATGTGTACGTAAAACCCATATCCTTGTTGTTATGAAGGATCCCCAAGTATTCCCAAGTAGAAAGAGTTTTATGCGAAGTTGTTCTCAGTGCAGTATCAGCTGGTTTATATACATGTGCAGTACAGAAAGTACGCAAACGTATAGTATTGCAATCACACATTAATGGCGATAAAGAGACGCCACATTCAGAACTTAAATTTAGAATGAAATATCCAATAAAAATTTTCACATATAATGTAGTAATAAATCCTATATGAAAACGAATTGGGTAAACGAATTATTCTGTAGCCGGCTTACTGTTCTCCATTTTTTTGACCCAGGCTATGAAAAATTAAACTTTTAGTTTATGCTTAAAACACATAAAAGAAATTTAAAATAAGATTTTTCATTTAGTGTTACTAACTATGTTTGATTACATACATAGTTTGTTGCACTCCTAATATTTTAGAGAATTTAGAAAATTAATATAAACTTTTAAATACCGTAAATTTTTAATTAAAATAGATTCTACTCTCATCATATATGCTATGGTTAAATAAGCCAGAAACATATTTACGAAAACTTTTGAATATTGATTTTACATATCTATAATTACGAATTGTATAGCTGTTCCGGTCAACTACAATGATTCCGAATGTTTTAAAATATTGAAGAAAATAAAATATACTTGTATTAAAATATTTTGAAAATAAAATGTTTTGCGTTATCGAATTAAATATTCTCTTCCTATTTTTGCAACTAAGGAGAAAAACATTTACGCTTTGAAATCAGAAAGGCACAGAGTTGTGTTCTAGTGATAAAAGTAAATCAGTAAATCAGAAGTGTTATAAAAATTCTGCTAGATAAATCTAAAATCGAAATTAATTTAAATGGCGAGGTTGTGGTAGATATTTCACTGCAGTGTTACAATCTTTTGCTACAAAATGAAAAATATGTTCTCTGAATAAACCAAAATTTAATTAAGTAGTAAACCTATAAGAGTTTACAAAATTCTACTAAATATATTTTCAAAACCCAAATAACAGTAATGTATCCTTTAAGTAATAATTAATTAAGTGTCAATTCATATTTTGTTAAGTTATTTGTTCTATGTATTTAGCATGACCATGAGATTTTACATTCAGCTGAGGATACTTCCACCTTATTGGTATGGCAAGTTATTGCAACTTTCTTTAATAGTGGTACACACCTTCATGGCATGTTATTGGATTTCAGAAAAAAGAAATGAAGAACAATGAGAAACCACAGTAAAACTTGAATTGATTCAAATGCAAGTGTGTTTACTACAAACCATTGCTAATACAAATGTACTTTATATTAATCTTTATAATACACAAAAAAATAAGATAAATTGAATCTTAATACAAGGAAGTAAACATCCATCCAACTTTTACGTTTAATTATACTTATTTAACGCGTTGACAGCACAATTTTCTTATTGGTACCTACTATATTATTTTTAGTATTTAATTTAAAACTCTGTCCTTTTCCAATTGGCTTCGGGGATTTAAAAGTTAATAAATTTTTGGGGATAGGGCCTTCCATACCTTACGCTGGCAAGAGAATGTTGGACGAGCGTGACGCATTTGCGTAAGCGTGGTTATATTTCATTTTAGAAAAATGAAATATTTTAATGAAAGTGTATGTTTGTATATTTTATATATATTACGTTTTGTGTTTTTATCGTCCACGAATGAAATAGGACTACAGCGTTATTTCTCATTACTTTCGACTACAGATGTCAGAATTTGCATGTCCTTATAATATCTTATTATGTATTGTTAGTTATAAAAGGGCATTGGATATACAATATTTACATTTTTACTACAATAATTGAGTTACGTGTTTGTGAAATTAATAGGGAATAGTAATAAGTCCGCCTACGTTATATTATATTGGTTTTTGTTCTATTGAAATTTACGCATCCCGTGATGACCAAACCATTCCACAATTATGTCTGTATTTATTCATTTATTTAATAGTGTTGTTTGTTTATGTAATAAGCTGTATTGGTATTTCAGGTAAGCTTCGAATATATATTTGTGTGTGTTTTATGCCAATCTGTTTACCGTTCAGTTGGTTCAGTGCAGTACAATGAAACACTATTTTACCTACTCAAACATTTCTTGCTCATCTTAACGTCCCACGTAAACCTTACGAACACTCTCCCCGTAGGATATAAGAGACGTTGTAAATAATCGAACGAAGATATATGAAACGTTTCCTCAGGGAAGTTCGATGTATATTAGTGGCCACATCGTGGACTCGTCAGTGATGGTGGTTACACGTCCTGGAGTCCTTATTTGTAATATCTTGCCCTAACCCATTCACGAGTATGTTGGCACGCGATCCCTAAGCACGGTTATAAGTGGCTTTCCCTAATAGGAATCCAGAAGTATCGAACTTCATACCGTTATACACTTATTTAGATTGTTGAAGAAAACAAGTTTCGGATAAGGAATTGTTTATGACAGTTGTACTATCTTTCTTCCCTCCTCACATTGACACGTGAAGAAGAAACATGGAAAGGTACTTGATATTGCACCATCAACAGTGGCATATGAAAAAATGACTGAATCCATTATACATTAGGGAATTTAGTGCGATTTACAGTATAGCGTGCAACAAAGTGTCAACATCTGCGCGAAGCGTAATATCACTTTTTCAGGTAAATATATTTCTGTTGTAAGTATTTTCTTGTTGGCAGGCAGCATCGAAACAAATTCAATATGGCCAAATATTAGTGGAAAACTGTCAACAAAATTCAATACGTTTCAAATGCTAAAAAAATTAAATCTTATAGTAAAGTTTACGCCCAGGGCTTCTTTGAAAATGGTTGGAATGGTTTCAATTTTATTCTCTAATAACTTAAACTTCAAACTTGAAACAGATAAGATGTTATAATTTATCAAAGCCTTTCAAAGTATTGTCTCAGCACTCCGCTGTTACACATATATAAATAGAGTAATAAATTTCTGTGTTTTCTTCTGTTCTTGATATCTTTATTTTATTTTATTAAATTGTATATTGTTAAATGAAGAAGGAGAGTTATTCTAGTATGTTAGGTGTAAACGCATGCTTCCGAGGATAGAAGGGTAAAGTAAAACTAGATGAGCCTATCTTGAACCCTTGAACAATAAACAAAATTTGACTTGCAGCATCTCATATTTCTTTGCCTTCTGTCCAGGAAAACAGAGCCGTGAGATGTTTCGGGGTTAAGCCTGGATACGCCCTTGTATCTTTTTCATTGCCTATTTGCTTTTGTTTAGAGAATGTCTACTTATTGTTTAAGAGGAAGAATGTTATTGTCCATTCATCTTGTATTCCACTAATGATTTGTGAGATTGTGTTAATTATTATCCAGCATATGAGCTGTGTTCGTTCAATTAGAAGTTGAAATTCCATTCTGCTTTGGACATGTTTGTCTTTATGCACCGTTCTAAGGTTAAAAAATCAAAATCCTACCATTCATAAAATATTCGGCCAGAATCAGGTTCATCACTCACCACGGTTCGTTTTGAGATAAGTTGGCGATTCGCAGACGCTATTTTGGATACGGGAAGTGACGTATCCGTGTACCATGAAAGTTTAATAGCACCCAAGCTTTCGATAGCAAATTGTCTTAAGCCCAAAGTTCGAATCCAGTCTATAAGCGGAAACCTGACCAAAGTACTTAAAGTGTTTTTTTCGTGTGTCTCTTTAAAGTATCATCAAGGCTATAAGAACAGTATGAGGTTGAATTTTGCTTTAGCGAAGGGTCTAGAAAACGAACACAGTGTTATCCTAGGCAACAATTTTATCCAAGTGTTCACTTGACATAAACTCGACCTTTTTAATTTTGGAAACCATTACATTTCAACTCAAAAGATTGGTTGAATCGCAGATGTTCAAAGTCTAGTTTGAGACACAGTTAAAACTTATGACGTGTTTCCTACTTCACACGTCCAGGTTTACCACGAGAATCCCTGACATAACAACACGTAGCGATTCCAATGTGATCGAAAAACAGGAATCGAACCAAAAACCCAGCTTGAAGAGAAGATGGGGGAAAAGACCAGAAGTGAAACCAAAGTTGAGGTGTATTCAAAACTGGATTCCGTCAAATGTTTACACTTCTACACAAGTACCGGTGAAGATTAAAGATCAGTAATCACGAAGTCCATCAACCAATAATGAGGTAATGGCCATGTAGATTATCCTTACTCAATATTTAATATACAGGACATAGTAGAATATAGGTCACCAGTGTTTGTTTTCTCAGTGCACGAAATAAAAGTCTTCACCAAACAAATGGCGATAATAAAAGTGAGAATTGATTCTCATAATCTTACTAAGGTGTACATTGAACTAAACAAATGGCTACATCACCGGTTTCGATATCTTCTCATGACCACATACTTTTCATGACCTAAAATCGGAATGTCAAATACTCGCACATAACTGCAATCATGTGACAACTGTCATCCTTTCAAGCACCAAGATAGATAAACTAGAAAAGTATGCATCTATTGCCTCAGTATATGAATTGCACTGGAAAAGCGAAGATAAAACCCAAACCTATCTCTGTGCTGCCGGCGACTTCTGAACATGACGTATGCACTGAGGCAGACATCTCACCCGGTCTCACGCCAGATCAAAGGCCAGAAATATTGGATTTACTTTAAGATACCAAGATATTTTTTCCTGGCGTATTGCGGATATTACGGTAACTGCAGAATATAAGCATTCAATCGAAATGCGTATGCATTTGCAAATAAGAAGCGCACATAGCGTAAAATCATATAGCAAGAAATAGCTAAATTTCTTACTAAGATGTGATTCGTCCAATACAATGGGCGTATGCATCTCCAGTGTTAGTTGTAAAGAAACAAAATGGTAGGCTCGTTTGTAGCTTTGGTAAAATCAATCAGTACATAGTTGGAGAATATTATAGGATCCCTCTGATTGATAATATATATCACATTGGTAACTCTCAAGTTCTAAGTACTCTCTGCTTTCAGCGATGTATGGACAACATATTTGGATGTTTGAAATTTAATATCATGGTCGCTTTCCTTCATGTTCTCATGTTTACGCTCCTGACTTCGCTGAGATGGTTTCAAGAACCAAACTAGCTTTTAGATATTAAGAGAAGCTAGCCTGAAACTACACCCAGGAAAATGTCATATAACATAAAACAATTTAGAAGTTTTAGGGATCAAAATCGGGCGAGATGATTTTTCACGAGTTCTATCAAAATCCGAAGCGATCACTAAAACTTTCAATGATGTGCGCTAATTTTTATTCAGCGTAAACTTCTTTCCGTGATTCATAAAAGACGTTCTATCATAGGTAAACCTCTCACTGAACTGACGAAACCTGCAGTGCCTGCAGTGCGACTAACAGAGACTAACGTTCCAAACCCTCAGATGTGTGTAATAAAGCCCCAGTAATCCAAATGTTTAATCTACAGCTCCCAAGAGAATTAAATGTAGATGGAAGCCAGAGGGCATTTGAAGTTAAGGATAGGAGAAGACATCCTATTGCTTAATTTAGGAGGACTCTTACAAAACCAGAATCGAATTGTTCCATACAGAATATCGAGACTCTAGGACTAGCGCATAGTATTCAACATATCCGTCATTATTTGTGTGTGATTGATTTCGTTGTGTATGTAGATGCATGTAGTCTCCGCTATCTACGCAATTTCACTTCTCCTCATGGATAGTATTTAAGATGGTCATTGAGAGTGCAACACCATTCTTTCAAAGTAGTGTACAAACCAGGAAAAACGAATAAAGTCTCAGATTGTTTATCAACAAACTGGTTACTCAGATGTCTCAACAGGAATGTGATCTCAGAGAAGTAGTACCCATGAACTATCTTGTAAATACTGAAGAAACCATCGTAGTTTCTTCAGTACTTCTACGAATTCAGTAAACAATCTTCTGGTTTATCGTCGTATCGAAATACAACTTGATCAGCAGCATAAAAATACCTTCTCTCTGGAACTCTTTCTAGCTCCCGTGGCAGCCATACACTACGAGGATTTTGTGTAGAGTCTTTCGATAGACTAAGGAGACTTAGGTATTTTGCTTTTCTGTGCCTCAGCTTCAATTTCTGAACAGCACTCCGAATCGACAATGATCAATTGTTTTGAAACAACTCCTGCACTTCATCATCTTCCGTCCTGATTTCGCGGCTAGACGACCACTTTCTTTTCCGTTGTATCTATACCGGACTGTACTCTCCAAATAGTATAGCATATGTATCAATTGTGTGCACAAAAGCATACCCCACACAATGGTTTCCTCTGACTAATTAAATGAACTTTGATTCATCTAATTCAAACTCATCGAAGCAAATAAATCAGTTACCCCTTTGGCTCTGGCAGGCTGACGGGTATGGGATAATCATATTCCTTTGGACCGCCGAGTGTGTATAAAAGGGTGTCGATAATGAAAACTTGTTAAAATAAGTGATCTTATTTCTTTGCCAACTCACACTTCATTTGTAGCAGTAGTCACACTTCATTTGCTACTCTCTTGTTTTGTGTCATTCTTCCTGAGAAACTAGAGAAAACTATTAAAGAAGCTTCTAATACTTCTAAAAGTATTGTATAAAAATAACTTCCATTGCTGCGTACTTGTAGTTGACAAAAATGTAATTTGTACATTTTGCGAGGGAGTAAAGAGTAGAAGAGACAGCAAAGTCTTGTGAATCGACATTTCATTTTGCATATGTAATAATTATTTAATATTTATTTACTTAGTTTTAAAATAGCGAAACAACAGTGTAAAAATTACTTACCCCAACTTAAAGCAATGTTACTCATTAAAAAATATTTTTTTAAAATTCATATGAGTTTTCGAGTCAGAGAAACGTATGAGCGAATACGTCTCTTTAGACCTGAAAATTGAATGACGTCTTTTGGGACAGAAGAACGTATTGGATGTTACGCTCCTCTGACCCTAAGGTCAGTTCGTAAATGAGAGATACTTTACTGTCTTTTAACTTCAAGGAGGATAGATAGAGTTACGTCTATGTTTCACCAAGTAATCTTTCAAAATTATGTATATGTATGAAGAAAACCGAAAATCCGACTTTCGGAGTTACGTTCCTCTGGTTCTCATATGACGAATTGTGCTATATTCAGTATCTTCTGAACTCTGATATATTTGTCTACGTTTTACCTTCAAGACCTCCTAAATTTCTTCGTTTTTCATTTGTGTTTATTTACTTAATGTAGAACAGTATATATAATCCTAAGTGAGAAAAGAATTTCATTCAGTTTTGAATATTGATATTTGTAATTGTAATATAATAATAACAATATAAATTACTACTTGCTTTTTGAGACACCCACCGCCTATGCGTTATTAGAGAAGCTAACTACTAGAAAAATATATACTTGGATCAACTGGAATATATTAATTATTACATAACACATTGAATGTTACTAAGTGTGCGTGATCATCATGGTCAAATGGCAAAGCCAAATTAAATGCATTTTCTTATATAGTTAGGCGCCATTTCTAACTGGGGTGTTATCATATCACTTTCATTAAAATAATTATCCTAAGGAGGAAGTAAATGTTCGAATTTTAGGCGAAAATTTCAGTATCTCACGAGCCGTTCAACCTAGGGAGCTACGATTTAGTGTATCTCTTAAAAAGAAGCAGAACGCATCCTAGCATTTATAAAATTATTTTCCTTTGGAGATTGCACTTTCTATATATAGGAAATTGCTAGTGTCGAACCCACAATTTTCGGGTTCGCTGAGATAAATAATAACAAACCCAAATTCAATCAAGTGTAAATTTGTTCCCATTGGTATTTGGGGAGAATATAGAGGAGAAAATAAATGTCTAAACTTTGCTACACTAGTGTCGAAACCATAGTTTTGAGGATACCTGAGATAAATAGTGCCTTTAAAAAATCGTTTAATTTCATAACAATGAAATGGAATCATTATGTTTTGCGTCCCACGCGTAAGCTCAAGAGACCATGGTGGTGAAAATTGAATGAAATTGTGTAATGAAGAAAGTTGAAGGAACGGGAAACCCAGAGAAAACTAACGCACATGATAATTGTCCACTACAAAGCTCCACAATCCCATATACCACAGGTGAACTCTCCACCGCTTACCCACTGCAGCCCCGACTTTCAAGTTCGTGTTTACCCCTTCGGTATAGCAGCGAAGTCGGAGATGGAAAGTAAAATATTTAAATTGACCGAGATTAACTACAAATCCATTTAAATTGACCGAGATTAACTATGAATCCATAGTTATCGGCATTCAAAAGTGGATAGTGAGACTCCCGAAACCGTTCAAGTTAGAGTTCCCCCCAGTCATAGGGGAGGGAATGTGAAAAATTAAATATCCAAATTGAGCTATATTACTGTTCAATTCATAGTATTTGGAATCTCTGAGATGAATAGTGTGAATCTCGAACTTGTTTGTATGTTTAGCTCTTTTGGTATGTCGTTTTATTTAATGTTAGTTGTTTGTCTTTAAAAATTATCATGATATTTCCGTTCTATATTCTTCATCTCACAGCAGAGCACTTACAAATGTATATTTTGGTTTCCCAACAGCGTTACAGAACGGACTAAGTTCATTTTCAATGTATATTGCTTACATTGAAATGCATAAATATTTTTCGAGATTATCAAGGATTTAATATTCTTACAATGTTAGTATTTTTATATAATGGTAAGGTGTTCCTTGTTTTTTTTTCTATCAATTTTGGGTTATCCTTCGTATTTTCCAAGAAACATCCTGAATTGAATTCTAGAAAGTTTAGCATTACTCTTAAAGTGTTGATCGGAACTTTAAGAATTTATTAACGAAAACTTTAGTTTTATGTGCTTATCTGAACTATCAACTACGTATTAAATGGATAACTAGGTTACGTGCTCCGTTCAGCCACATCTGAAATAGAATCCATTGAGAAACTGAAACTACAGTGAATCGAATTGAATGTCCAGTGTATTTTATCATAATAACTGCTAAAGCTTTTGTTTATTATGTGGAGCGTTCAGAGCACAGGGCAATCCACTATAGAGTAGTGAGAAAAATATATATAAAATGTATCCTGTAAGCTTAATGAGATGGACATTTTAAGTTTCTACAGTTTGCTTAATCATATGAAACATTTTATTTTTTTTATTACTTTGGGCTACTTTTCCTTGATTTGAGATTTCAAAATGTTATCTTGTTATTTAGTTTAATGATAATTTTTAATTATATGTTACTGAAATTGGATAATTTGGACCATGGCAGATATTTTACAATTTTTATAGAAAAGCTTAGATTCGCCAATATTATAACAGAGCGATGCTTGAGCGTTTGAACGTAGAAATTCAAACTCCATTTTAATGATAATTTCACTGGCATATTTATTACAAGCGTAAACTTTATATGAGTCAGAATTGATGAGGACTGGGTTTTGGTAGGTAGTGGGCAACAGTCTTCAATGATGGGTTAGAGTCGGTACTGGTGAATTGTGGTTCTGAGTGGGTCACTGTGGATATGATTCAAGTTTTAATTTATCGGCTTCATCTCTCATTAACAACCAATGTAAATATATCGAAATATAAATAAATTGTGAGTAAATATATCGAAATCGACCGATATTGGTGTCAACTTATAAGTTTTCAGTGTCGCTAAGTTAATTAGCAAAAGTTGTAATGCCACTTTAGTCGAAATTAAGCACCAGCGGTTGCAATACCCTCATAGCCTTTCTAGGAAGAATGGAAGGGGCGAACATTAAAATGATTTTAAAAATCCGATACTAGTGTCGATTCCATAATTTTATTGGCCACTTAGATCAATAATGGCACTGCAGATACCATTCACGTTCAGCTTCTATTAGAACACTAAAGGAGTGTTTGAAATTGAGACATATAAAAATAACTTCAAATTGACAAGGTTAGTGTCAACTTTATAACTTTTGGGGTTCGTAATTTCATTGGGAGCAGTTTTTAGGATTTTAAATTCACCTTCCAGTACGAGTAAGAGTCCTAACACATCTAGGGATAGTTGAACAGAGTTGCATATATAATGATTCAAAACAGGTGATAATAATCTAGATTCCACACTTTCGAGATCCCCAAGATAAAATATGGGAAAAAATAATCAAAACGACTGACATTAGTATCCAGTCTATAGTTTTGGAGTTCCCTAATTTGATTTGCGATACTCCCTATAACATTTAATCTCTACGTCTGTCCCTGGGAAGTAGGGAAGTAGTTGATGGGAAGTAGTTCGCAAGTGAATGAAGACAGAAACGAAGATATAAATGTGGCCTGTAAACGGATAAAAAGTAAAATACCTAAAATGACTGAGTCTCGAATTTATAACTTGGGTTCGTCATGCTATTATATTATAATCGTAGTGCTATTTAATTCTACTTTCAGGCAGAAACAAGCATGTCAACTGGTATGGGTGTAAATGTATATTCCAGCGTAACTTTGCAATGTCTACTACGTTATGTTTCACGAATCGTAGTAGACATTCAGTACTTTCAATCTAAGAAAAAAGTATTGGGTAGTAAGATGCCACAAGGGATGGAAGTTGGATAGAGTGACATGAATAAATAACATAAAACGACTGATCTTACCAGGGAAGGGTCCGAATGGGATACTCGAGTTGCCGACCGACATGTATCAAACATGAAAGAGGATATCAAACATGTATCAAACATGGAATTATATACATATGCAAATTTATATCGGCTGAGGGCAACATGGAAACGCAGGAGCCGGATGAAATATGGCCGAACGTAGGGACCAGCAACATAGAAAGCTAAGGAATCACTCGTTCTATATGTGAATGGCCACATAAATTAAGGTCAAATGTTTAGTAGTAGATGCATGATGAGATCTGCTATTACTGTAATTAACCTCATAGCCGCAAAATTCAATGGCAATCTTGAATTCGGATTCACAATGTAAAAGAGAAAGTGGGTCATGTGGCATATGAAATAACACTGACATTTTACCAGGAATCCATTGACATTAACCATTATGTAGTAATTTTGTGAGTTGAAAAGTAACATGCAAGAAAGTCGTGAGGAAATATTTGAACAAACTGCGGAATTACCTATTAGAATAATGTTAGCACTTGTTGCGTATCTGACAAAAATGCAAAGAGCATTTGAACATGAAAAAAAACTGGTAATATTACCGTGTCAAAATTAGTTGCCACGTTAAAACACCCGACATAAAGGAGAGCTGGGGATTACAGGTACAATTACGACGTTCTTCGCAAAGAAAATAACATATATCACCACATAAGTAAGTATACTGTTAATCCTTAACAGGAAACATTATTTTTTTCGCTTACAGGAAATGTGTGTTTGTGAGACACGGACATGTATAAGGTAAAATCTTTTTTTTTTAAAAAAAAAAAAAAAAAGTATGTGTAATGTAGAATAATGAAACTTATATTTTGTACTTTGAGCAAAATATGATAAACAGCAATTACATACATCATACATTAATTAGGTTCTATTGGAATATAAATTCGGAAAATATTACAATATCTAAATAATAATAGTGCATAAATTTAAGAAAGAACTGGCAAATTTTAAGTTAGCATAATTCTGCACATTAGTGCCGTGCAAATGTGCTATTCGTGCACATGCAACGGCCCTGTCCAAAAGTGCTTGCAAAAGTTTGACAGATATGGTAGCTCTAAATACATGTCGTCCCAAAGTGTCTTGAAAATAGTGCATACATGTCTTCGTGTCCTGATTTACAAATAGAACACAACATTAGGAGAGCAATAAGAGCTTTATTTTCAGATAGGGTAGTAGATCTGTAGTTTGATTTTTGTTCTACCTCAAATTTGTTTCAACCTTTTTCTAACTTCATGTTGAAATCTCTTTAATTATATCATCATCACATAAGGTAGACCAAATATCAACTTTGCTAGGATTTTCTCCCAGATTACTTATATAGGTGGTTAAACCAGGCATTCCTTTTACTATGTTTTGAAAAAGAACTCTTCGGTTTCTTGGTGGTTCATTTAAATTCCAAACAAACCTGCTTTTACCTCTGTATCTCAGCCCTTCGTTATCACATGAAACTTGAGTAGGACACTGCTGTTAGTACTCGAAGCCACTGTATCAGAACTAGTATCGCCCTCACTGTCAGTAGGTAATTCTTCACTTTCAAGAAAAAGTGAGGGCTCTCAATCAGAATCTTCTAAAGACAATAACATAAAGTCCTTCCCTTCTTCCACCATTTTTGCAATTTTTGCCGTAAAATTAGGATCTGCTGTATTTACAGTTTCTTTCTTACATTTCCTTCCTTAAGTACTAGCTATATTCATTTTGCAAATATATAAAACCTCACGCAAACAAGCTAGTATGTCTATTTCATGGTTAAAAAGTTACCCATAAAAACGTTTGAAAGAAAAACTGTCTCCTCAGGAAATGTATGTCTAATAAACAAGCAAAAATATAGATGATAACGGAAATGTGTGCCTCTCGGGCACCGTAGATTTTCTAAAATCATCGATAAATGTTAACTCAGACATTAACGCCAACAATGAACTACGTCGTCACACGCACAACTAAATAATACTGAGGTACTGAGAAAACCGATACATTGAGTGTATTAGTGTTGTCAATACAATACAAATAAAAACTATAAGTGTCTAACAGACACATAATTCCTGTTAAGGTTTAAAGGTACATACAAATCTATGAAGGACAGTTAATATGAAGATATCTGAGTGTGATGAAAACAGAAAAGCTGTTCTCACTTAACATGCTACCATCTTTCTCTAACGTTTAATATTCTTCGACCACTGTATCAATATTCACAAAAAATATATTTCTCATCTGCTGCAGAGGGATTATTGTCGCATGTCTCAAACTCAGGCACTAATGATCACATAACTACCTGGGGATTCACATTCATGTCTACAAGGAGAAATAACTTTTTAATATGATGAATTGCAATATACATTGACATTTTCTAGCACTTCCTCAACAGTGGCTCACCGACCAAGGGCACATTAATCTTCCTACCAACCACTCTATCTTGACTACTTCACTGATAACACAGATAACGCTGATATTAGGTAATGAGTTTTCTCGCGTATTTTTTGTCTCCAAACAGGACACAGTAGGTGGTACGAACTCACCTTTGGTCTCTTCTTTCTCTGTCGTCAATCACTATATTCTCCTTACTCGCAACTATTCGGCATATAAACACTCTTTTCCTATGGTCTGTATAAAAACCAGAGTTCTCCAAGCTCTAGTTATTTCGTCATACTGGTGATTCTATCACAGTTTATATGCGTCCTTCTTGTATGTTACTTCTCAACTCACAATAGTTACTACAGAATGGTTAACACGAATGTATTCTTGGTAAAATTTCCGTGCTATTTCATATGCCACATTACCCACGTTATCTTTTACACTGTAAATCCAAATTCAAGATGGCCACTTTCAATATGGTGCCCATGATGTGCATTACATATAGCAGATGTTATCATACTTCTACTACTAACATTTCACCTTCATTTCTGTGACCATTGAGTCGTGGAACAAGTGATTCCTTAACTTTTTGTGTTGCTGGGTCCTACGGTCGGCCATATTTCTTCCGGCTCTCCTGTTTCTACATATTGTCCTCAGTGGCAATACATTTGTGTATGTACATAGTTTCACACCCTCCTTCATATATGATACATGTTGTTTGACAACTGGAGTGCCCCATTTGGACCCTTCCCTGGTTAGTGTCTTATCCATAATTTTCAGAGTCGTTAAAATTAGCTTTGATGCTCCCAATGGCATTTAAGTCCTAACGCCACAACATCGGCAGTGAATGACGCGATGGGAGTGCAGAGAAACAAAATATCAAACATTACTAAAATATTTGTCGAATTCTTAGTTTTCGGGGTCGGGAAAGTGTTTCCATTAACTTTTTGAAGTAGCTTTACGCACTTCAGGGTGGAGTTTTTAATGGTATCAATTTCTCACAGTGAGAAGAAACGACCATCTTAGCTAATAGGGGAAACCATATAGTTGTTGGCCACTTAAGCGACATTTTCATTTTAAACGTTTGTCGACAAGACAGTTTTCAGAATAACTGAATGAAATGTACCTTTTTCGAAACGTTGTTTATTTGTTAATAAAATGGCATACAATTATTTCAGGATGCAACGAACGAAAGATACAAAAAAATAGTTTTCAAAGAATGATAGAAAAGTTACAGTTATTAGAACTTTTTGCAGTAATTGGCCTTGATAAATTATCCTTGTAGTAATTTGCATTATCCATGTTAACATTTATACAAGTTATATTTTTTATTAGACCACAGTCGCACACCTTATATTCTTAAATGTTATACTAGAATAATACACTTTATTATAATCATGCAAGTTACCAATTTACATCTAATTATTCCTTATCCATCATATTTTCCTTAATAGGGCGCATAAGGAAAAGTTACGTAATAGGGCGCGTGGCGTACAAAGTACCACATACACACATTTGGTCCCTGAAGACATATTTACTGTAATTTTTCAGTCCTAAGTTGTTTTTTTAAACTATTTATATGTTAAAAAATTTCAAATTTGACATTTTTTAAAACAAAATTTATTTAAACATCATTTTAAGCAGTTACAGGTAAAAAAAACTAAAAGTTAGGAAAACTTGACTTTATTACAAGAAATGAATATAAAATGGAACCTTTGACCGACATTGTGGGACGAAAGTACTCAATTCCTAGTTCATCGTTTGCTCATAGATCTTCCATACGTGTATGTGAGGACTGCAGCACACCGGCAAGAAATAACAAACCCATAACACCATTCATTTCTAATCGGTCAGTCTCTTTAGCGTCCCTTTCACGTCCATAGTTTGCTCTATTTGTCCGTATCCAAACATTGGTATACTCAACAATTTCGTCAATGAGCGAGTTAGGGAAAAGTAGCTTCCAAGTTTCGTATGAGGTTTTCGTTGCCAAAGCTTCACTTTTTGGTGTAGGAAGACGATCTCCTATTCTTTTCGCTCGAATAATATTTTGTCTTCGCACTCTTCCACGTAAATTACCATCGTTCATGTGAGCATTCCATTCAGTTTCCTTGTCTTTTCCAATTAACACATTCCGGTTTACTGTTCCATCACTATCATCTTCTATTGCAGTTTCTTCATTAGCAGACATTTCTGAGTCCGTATCGTGACCACTGTGTTCCAATTCATCTTCGGACTAATCAGATCCTTCCTCTTCGATGACATCTTCTTGAGCAGGTTCATTACTTCTACTATCATCTTCGTTATTTGCAAACAAATATTTACGCAAAGTCTCTATACCAGGTTTAGCATTTCTTTCTTCTTCTTGGATTTCTTTCTAAACGCTATCAAGTAAAGAAAGCAAACGATTTCTTTCTTCATTTTCCATTGTAGCCAAAATATCTTTACCACAAAATTCTACAAAGTAATAGGTCTAATTACAGATTCAAATTATAATACATTACAAACACACAACACACGGCGACATGAAACGCAAAACAAGACAATTTCATTAAAACAAGTACGTAAAATGTTTGTAAAAACAATGCCGGTGTAGGGCGCGCGGCGTACAAGTGTCCGCACAAAAACTCACACAATAGGGCGCGCGGCGTACAAAAGACAACACTCCTTCCTAAAACGCCTAGCCTAGCCAGAGCTGAGCGTTCAAACTGGTTCTCTCTCTAATGGTCAGGTAGAGGGGTAGTGGGGGGTAGATAAGGTGGGGGGTGAGCGGCGGGGGTGCCGCATTGTGTCTCATACAATACTAAAAGTATTTGCTGCGGAACTTTGTACGCCGTGCGCCCTATTACGGGTTAAACAGAATGTTTATATCAAACTAAATTAACAAAAAGTGACAAACTGTGACGTTATTGATTATTATTTATAGGTACAGTGAAAATAAGCGATAGTTTTCGAACAAATGCCAATTGATAATTATTTTGAGGAAATCACTCTTACACAGATAGGCTATGGCCTAGGCATACATGCCTTTATTTGAAGTGGAAAATAGATCTGGGAGGTTTCCCATATCATCGGAGTCCTCCATCATATCACCTGAACAGCTCATTTTGTTTGCTGGTAATAGTTCTGGCATAGAAACGCATCACCATAATTTGCATCATAAATATGATGAGCTTTCGGAATGCAAATTATGTGGTAAAACCTTAGACACTAATCACTTTTGGTCGTGTCGTCACTGTCATTCAATGTATAACATTCATCAAATTTCAATGTATATTATTATATTATAGCTTTACGAACAGTTTATCTACTTAAAAATAAGTTTCATTTAGCAGTCGTTTGTTACTTTCTTCACTTTCACTTTTTCTCATCTGGACCCTTTATTTTTTCCTTCTTTCTCTGATTCATTCCATTTTTTTCTTTTATAACTCTCAGGCCACGAGAGAAATCTATCTAAAGTAGAAGTTGAGATATTAGTTGAACACGATGCTGTACAATTTTTCATTGGTTCATCACTTGCAGAATTCATATTTATCTTATTCACATTTTGTAGTTCCCAATTGTTACAATTCTCACCTACATCTGAATTATGTCCTGCTTAAAACTGTTTCGTTTTATGTGTTTCGCCGCTCAATCTTACCTGAAGTATCATTTGAAATGCAGAGACATCTACAATAACCACGAGAGTTCTTGTTTTTCTGTTTATAATATTTGAAGCGAAACCACAAGTTTATAATATTTGTTCGTAGTGATACACTATAAAAGGTGGGTCGGAAAACCCACTAGCAAAAAACTTAAACAAGACAGTGGTTTGTTCTTTTGAATATCCTTGTTGGTTAAAGTAGAGGTGTTTCGAAACATCTGGGTTACAATAAATATCATCTGTATCATAATCAACATTTATTAGAAATCATCATTTCTTCTTCTAAGTAATAACAGACACAATTGAATAGAGGTGTATGAGATAATACTCCTTCAGCAACTGTCATCTTCGATTACGGCCCACCCCTACTTCAGGGCCACCCCAGACTGATCCGCCACTAGTGCAGTACTTAAGTTATACAGCATGTACAGTACTTTATAGTTACAATCCATGAAGTATACTTATATCTATAACTACAACTAACATATACCTAACTTATATCTAAGAACTGTATCTATAACTCTTCTATCTTATAATGACCCCATTGCAGTGTATTTATCTCATCACTTAAAACACATTCCTTATCATCTCTTATAGTTAAACTAACTTATTTGTTTCTACACTATATATATATATATATATATATATATATATATATATCATGTGTATAACTTCTTATCAAATTCATTTTCTTACATTAGTCCCTTTTATTGAGAAAGCAGTCTTTATACTTTCAAATGTAAGTTGTGTGTATACAGCAATCCTTCCTTTACACCTTTGGGTTTCTTACAAGACATTCCTTACGGAACTTACCTTTAAAATCTTTGTCTGTTAGATCCACTTGAGGTGCTTTTATATAGTACATATTAGATATTAAACCTACGAGCTCTTCTATAATGATACCGATGACAATTAGAACAATTGATATCTTCAACGACCTCTGCCTCATCATAAAATTCATTGATAAGTTTAATTTTAAAACCAGGAGTGAGTTTTTGATATCTTACAATCAATGCAGTTGTGGGAGAAAAACATGAAGGTAGTATCGTAGGCAAATATGATTTAGGGAAAGAAATGAAAGGGGAGAGGGACTGGTGAATTTCTGTAGACAGAGTTTACTAGTAATTGGAAACACTTGGTTCTATCAGCACAAGAGAAGAAGATATACATGGAAATCACCAATAGACAGCGGAAGATATCAGATAGACTATGTTATGATTCAGGAGAGGTATCGGGATAGTTTAAAGAAGCGAAGACACTTTCCGGGGCTGATATTTTCTCTGATCATAATCTGTGCTGGCCGAAGTAGATATTCAACTGAAAAATGTAGGCAGAAGAAAAGTAGGTAACAAAGTGTTGAATACTGAAAAGTTGTAAAACGAGGAAATAAGAAATCTTTTCGTTAAAAAATTCGGAGAAAAATGTTCAAACGAGGAAAGAATAGGTGCAGGTAGTAACGCACGGTGGGAACATATTAAACGTACTTAAAGCAAGCCGCAGAAGAAGCAGTAGGTTATCGCGAACACAAAACTGCTTGCTAAGAAACCATGGGTTACAGAGCAGAAGTTGCAGAAAATGAGGCTGAAGTAGATGTGGAAACAGGTTGATACAGAAGAGGGCAGAAAGATGTACCGAAAGTTAAATAATGAATTACGAAGAGAAACAGACAGAGCGAGGGAAGAGTCTTACAAAATAAAATGCGAGGACATACAAGAATTAGAAAGAGTTGGGAAATATGAGGAAATGTACAAGGAGATGAAATCTATGGAATTACGGAGGAAACAAGAGGGTATTATGATGGCAGTAGAAAATAAGAATGGGAAGGTAGTCAGCGAGAGAAATGAGGTCATAAAAAGGTGGAAGGAATACGTTGAAGACTTATATTAGAGTAGGGATAGACCGTGTAGCTTAAATGTTGAAGTAGAAAATGAAGTAGACGAGGATGATAAAGGATTTAGTATTCTTAGGGATGAGTTTGGAAAGACTATATCCGAGATTAGGAATGAAAAGGCAACCGGAATAGATAACATACCTATCGAATTCATTAAAAGTATAGGAGACAAGGGAAAGAAAGAATTGTTCCGACTATGCAATGAAATATATGAAACATTAGAATGGCCAAAATACATTCTGAAAACGATCATGATACCGATGGCTAAGAAATCGAACCCAAAGGGATGTGAGGATTATAGAACTATTAGTCTCATATCTCATGCAGCTAAAATTCTGCTCCGAATACTGAACAGAAGGTTATACATCGGGTTCAGAAGAGGCAAGGCACAAGAGATGCAATTGGATTATTAAGGGCGATCGGTGGAAGATTTATAGAAAAAGGGAAAGAAGTGTATGTTATATTTATTGATGTAGAAAAGGCTTTTGACCACGTGAATTGGGAATTGTTGTTCGGAGTTTTAACGAAGATAGGGTTGGAATGGATAGATAGAAGACTTATAACAAACTTATACATGAACCAACAAGTAAGTGTTAGAACAGGGGAAGAACTGACGTAAGAGAGTGCAAATCATTTCCACGCAGTCGCTCG
The DNA here is from genome assembly GCF_964235325.1 of Thermobia domestica. NCBI lineage: Eukaryota > Metazoa > Arthropoda > Insecta > Zygentoma > Lepismatidae > Thermobia > Thermobia domestica. The sequence continues at coordinate 253,039,871 of NC_137462.1, read as the reverse complement.
CAAATCATTTCCAGGGTACTATTGAATCTGATGATATGGTGTTTCGCAGCATCACTGGTGGGTGGCAGTTTTACCAATTGTATTTCGTTCTGAATTGGGAGCGACTTACTGCAAGGATGTGTGAATGATACTGGAATTCATCCAGTAAGGTTACTATTGCTGGAGAATCGTAGTGCGTTAGTAGAAATGATGTGCCAGCTTCATAGATTGTACATTAGCATTATCATGGTTCAAAACTTCAAGTGATCGGCATAAATCTTCCCGTTTTTGAAGTAATCGCAATTGCTTTTTCTTTCCCTGTCGATACAAACCACATGATGTGTCGCATCCAGTTAAAGCATGGTAACTGAGCAAAACAGTTAGTATATTTGTGTATCTTACAACTTATTAGTACTAAATTCTTTACTCACGTCTTGTACACGTCCACTGTCGTACTGATTATTTCGAAATGTGATGTCGTACTGATTATTACCTTGTTCAAGCCAAATGATTAAAATGTCAACATCCTCGCCATTACTACGACATGCCTACAAGGATTTAAAGACTTGGCTACAGCAGTTTTAGCTATAAGTGTGTCAGCTTCACTCCTTGCTTGCTGGGTTTGAATTCCAGCTTGTGTCAAATGAACCATCAACTCAGGGGCGAAACAATCCTTATTTTTGAAATTACCTAAGAATTTTGTTAATAATATGGTTTTAATAATATCTTTTTTTGTTAATAATATGGTTTCATTTGTGAATAACACCAAAGCTGATTGAACCTTTGACTCACGTTGCTCCCGCTCAGCGGCTTTTGTACAGTTTTCAGTGCAATACCCATAAAAAATAATTGTTGCTTTCGTTCCTGAGTTTGTGAGTACATAGGACACATACGAGTTGTGCACGTCAGATATGTTCCATGTTGTGGCCAAACAACATGATGTAGAAGCAAGCCTCCATCTATAACGTACACAGTGTTTTCAATTTGAGTTTAAAATTTGTCCGATATTCAAACATGTCGTACAAAGCGGACTTCTTCGTTTTTCTCAGAGACATTTCTGTGAAGGGAGAAAGTGAATAGGGTGCAAGCTCGCTTTCGGACTTCTACTCATATGATTCAGTTGAAGTATGGTGTTTACAACCAGTAGCTCATCACGGATACGCACTACATTGTGCATTACTGATAGTGGGATGACTTCATATTTTTGTTTAAGTTTCACATTTCCCAAAGTCTGTCCAAACATTCCTTAGATTTATCTGTTGACCATTTCATTACCTACCATGCCAGTGCTTAGGGACGCGAGCTCCAGATATGAAGGGAATGGAGAATGCTGGCAAAACTAACGCAAGAACTTCTTTAGATGTAATATATCACGCGATTGACTGCTTTGGTACAGGTCCACATGACGACCAGTGTGAAGTTCATGCCTATCTTTGTTTAATAATTTTTCAAGATATTCTCGTAAGTGGCACGCTACTGGCACACTTGACACATACCTAGATATTATCTTTTCAGTCATGCCTCTCCCATGTGTCAGTCCACCGCTGCTCTTCATTGCTCTCGCTGAAACCTGCTCAATCGTCATATCAGACCATGTACCACTCCAAAATATATCTTTTCTACGTATAGTGAAGTAACCGTCTCCTGCAAATAGCTGGAACTCACGAAGATCCATTTTATCCTCCAACCGCAACATTTCTTGTAAGTACAGATGTGCGGTAACAAAAGATGCTCAGCTGCATAGAAGTATGGTAACATTTCTTACATGCAGTGAAGATGAAGATTCAAGTCTCCAGTTCTTTCGAATTAAAAGACGCATAATTTCTACAAGCTGAAAGTACAGAACGAATAACTTCTGCTTGTTTCTGCAGCAGCGTCAATGAATAACTTCAGGTCATTTGCAATCTTGATTGACTATGAATGTTGAACAACTACATCAGTATCGATATCTTCTTCAGTCATCAGAGGAATACAAACATCTCGCAATTGACGCACAAACTCCTCAGTGCCGTCTGATTCATTAATTAAACAGTATATATTGCAATTGCTAAGGGTCGTGTTGTGTTAAAAAAAATGAGCTCACAGAGCACGAGCAATAAGAATGGCCTGGCTTTATCTGTGGCATGGAGTTACTAGCATACACACAAGACCAAAGTTCTTCAATGCCACTACTTTTCATTATATATGTAACTGTTTCCGTAAATTACATTATAGACTGAATAACCCCGAAGTCTAACAACCACTGACCGTAATTCACCAGAATTTCTACATGCTGCTACAATGTCACATGCTTTAGAGTACAAAGGTTGATTCAACGTGACTAAGCACGCTTTTTTCTTATTTCCTCCACATGCTTTGCTGGCAAACATAAGCGCCGAGTATACAGCATATATGCTTATTGGTTGAAGATTAATGAGAGGTTGAATTACTACTTAATATGTTTGATACTTATGGTTGTTGCTTGTCACCAGCTGCATAAATCCATTCCAATTCGGACAAGTTAATGTCTTCAACCATTTGAGAATCATCCATGTTACATCGTACAGAAGGTGGATTTCAGTTTGGATATTCAGAACACGGAGGTATCTTATATCTTCAATGATTAAATCCGAAAGGCCATTACCTTTGCGTGTGTACATTAAAAGTGGTATATTCAATTCATTCTTTGACAGTGTACGTTTTTTGAACCCAGGTATTGCTCAATGATATGCGAGCGACTGAATATGAATGGACAACATTAGGAGGTATCCTCTTACCAGCAAGAATGACCAAGGAACCCGCTCCGTGTAGTATCCTGTAACTGTACAAAGGGCTGTGAATGTATGTATGGTTGTCGGAAAGCAGGAATTATGTGCTCTAATTTATGTCATTCTCGAAGAATTGGATGTGTGAATGCAAAATCAAATGTTGAAAACCATGGAGATGAACGAGATAATGATAAACCTCATTGATTTCTAATAAAATAGGTCCGAATGGACTAGTTACAAAAATGTTCTTAAAGTGTATACTAAGGTGTTCAAATGTAAATACTAAGTTGATTTGAAGAATACTAGGAAGAAAATTGCATTCTAGTTTAAACAAGACATTTAAAAAAAATACATTCAAATGACTATTGTAGTTGAGAGTGATTTTAAGTGTGTGAATTACGATTTTCCTATGAATAGGAGATTACCAATTTCTGCTACTTTCTAATGCTGTCAATAAATGATTTTTGTGCTATATTTAAGTGATGTAAAACTATATATCATAAAATCTTACTCCATTGGGAAAAACGTTGGCTATTTTAAAAGTAAATTAATAATGATGATACTGAAAACGGTGGCTGAGTTTTGTTAACATGCGATAATTGTCAGTGTTCAAGTTTTAAAGAATTTATGCGAAAATCACGTTTTGTCCTGAAATTTTGGGTTTTGCGCTTCGGCCACAAATTGGACTTGATTAGTATAAGTGTTACCTCGTTCGAATTTACGTTTCTTAAGATTTCCAATGATATGTAACTCATGGTCCTATGTAATAAAAGAAGCTGACTACAACCGTGAAAGTGTGGGTCACATTATGCACTTTTGTACAAAGAGATCAGAAAGTAACATAAGTTATATTTTTTCTCGGCTACTATTGCACCGATTTGTGTCATTGTTGGCTATGATTGAGATAAATATCAAGAGTATTTGTTGATGGTGTTTCGTTGCTGTTATATATTTTTTAAAAGAGGATATATTTTTTAAAATAAAAAGCTGTTTTCTTCTTCCTCTTCTTCTAGAAATTTAGCACGATGGGCATATGTGTTATTTACTTAGATTCTCTATCTTTCAAACTTTCCAACCATATATGATTCGTGGCTTTGTGATAATTAGAGCAGTGGCTAGAAGAATAAACAAAAAGGGTGATGATTTCCATAAATTCCTTGTCGTCATCTAAAGATGGCGTACATTTTTCAAAATTGCCGGAAAAGCTACAGTGGGATTTTAGGGGACTTTTAGTATGTTATTCCTGACATATCCTCTTACTTCCATACCAATTTTCAGCTTGTTACTAATTTGTTCCTTTCTCAATCCTATCTTTACTGGACTATTAGGCAGAATTCCTATTACATCGAACCTCCAGTGGGCTCCAATGCGTTTATTGTATTCAGATACTAGCTGACCAATCTTCTTCTGATTTTCTTCTTTAGATAGTTGACATCGATGGCAAGGTCGAACATAATCCTTGACATCATCTGATATATTGTCCCAAGTAAATTTTTTCATCAGCTTCTTCAACGTTTTATAAATTCCAGAATGACCACCGACTAATTTATCATCGTGGTGATATTCCATCATCACACGACGTAAATCTTTCGGTATTACTACCTTATAGCGATTTATGGCTGAATTAGGTTTCTTCATCAGAACACGTTTGTTCAAAACATACGCGGGACAAGATTCCCCATTTTCTATTTTGTCTATAATAAGCTTTAACATTGGGTCTTCTCTTTCCAAGCATCAATAGCCTCTTTTACCAATGGCAGATGCCAAGTATGAGCAATTTTTAAATTTTTATTGAATGTTGCTAAACCAACTGGTCCATCAATAATTCTAAATTCAAAAGGGTCATGAACACGGGTCAATACATCGGCACCAAGATTGCAAGCTGATCTTACATGCCTAATTCTAAAATTTAATTGGCAGAGATTCTCTACTAATGGACCATATTTCAACACCCTTTTGGAATTTCCCCTTATCCAAGTTAAAGCCTTATTATCGGTAAGCACATCGAATTCGTTAATCAAATACTGACGAAATTTAGAGATCGTCTTTACAAGACATAAATTCGATCTCGTAAACCCTTCTGTGCTTATCGGCTTCAGACAATTTTTTATTAAAATAGGCAACAGGTCTCATCTCCCCTTTGGTATTTTCTTGGGACAGGCATCCAGCTATACTTTTCCCGCTTCCGTCAACGTTAACTACAAACCGTTTGTTTAAATCTGGGGTCTTCAGGACTACATTATTAATCAAAATGTTCTTTAACCGATCAAGGATTTTTTGATGATCTTCGGTCCAAACGAATTTTGAATTAGTTGACTTTAGGTCCCATAATTTCTTGAATCTCTGACGCAAACTTAGCGTAGTAACTGAATAATCCCAGAATCTTCATTAACCCTCTTCTATTCCGAGGAGGAGGAATATTCTTAATAGCAGACACTCTTGAAGGGTCAATGTCAATTTGGTCACCGGCAAATAATATAACCTAGATAGTTTATTTTTTTATTAAAGAACAGACAGTTGTCTGGAGAAACAGTTATATTATATTCTCTAAATCTTTCTAAAACTAATTATCGTTTTCTTATGTTCCTAAATACTATTGGAAGAAATCAGGACATCATCAAAATAACTCTTAACACCTTCTTCATCCAAGTCTCCAAGTACCTTTTGCATCGCTCGAGCTAGAAGGCATCTTCCGGTCTTGATTCCAACGGGCACCGGGCTATATTGATAAAAAACCTTTCGGGGTGACTATGGTAGTTATATCTCTCGAGTTTTCATCTAGATATATCTGGTTATAAGCTTTCTTGAGGTCTATTTTTGAATGAAAAAGCTTATCTGCTAAACCTGTAAGACAAGCTTCAAGATTAGGAGCCGGAAAAGCATCATTTACTATTAACTCGTTAGCCTTAATATAATTTCTGACTATCCTGAAAGTATTGTTCTCATTTTTTACAAGGAAGCAGCTACTTGCAAAATTAGAATGATCTACTTCTATCAATATAATTTGCCTAACTAGCTCCTGAATTTGTTCATCGAAAATTTTTTATTTATCCCTTGGAACCGGAAATGGATTCTGTTTAAACGTTTTATTTTCTTTCAAATGAATATTACCTACAAAATTCTTAATGCAACCAATTTTTGTTGAAACATCATCTGAATAATCATTCTTTATCGAGTCAATGAAATTTACAATGTCAGGACTCCTATAACTCCAGGACAAATTTACTGAATTTGGTTTTTCAACCTGAGTGTAAGGCTGGTTTTTCACCTGACCCGACCAATCTTCAACAATTTTTGAAACCGAATCACCATCCGGCAAATACTTTTTATTTCGTTCCAAAAGGGCATGGAATTTTTCCGCTTGCTCCACGTCCACGTCTGAGGTTTCTGAAGAACTGTCTTTTGAAAGGTCCTGCCTTGGCAATAGTTCTTTATAATTTTTAAAACTTTTCGTATCACTAAAATGCTTAGCTTTCTTCTTCTGCTCTAAATCCATTGCTGGAAGAAAGCCTTCTTCCTTGATTTTGTTTTCAGCCAAACTTTCATTTTTCTTCTTAGTCCTCTTCTTTTTCTTCTTCTGATTACTAGAAATTAACGAAGCATCAACCACTGAAGACTTCCGAGGAACACTCTGAGACTGATCCGTTGACACCTTTTGTTCATCACCTTTAACCATCAATAAAGTCCTCGAATTTTCACTTAACGGAGAAGCAAGCTCACCTAATTGTTCATCACAAGGCATTGATGAAATCCTAGCCATTTCTGAAAAAAATTTAACACCACCATCTTCGTCCGAACTCTTCATAAAGCTCCCCTTTCTATTATCCTGAACCTCATCCGCCTTTGGTACATGATCTTCCTCAATCATAGTTCCCAAAAGGTTTTCTTCAGTACCACTACATGGACTAAATCCCCTAACCACTAATGGAACATCTTTACTTAAATCGCACTCAATCATATTACGCAAGTCTAACAATTGAGTTGGATTAGGAGCGTTGATTTTCAAAATTTTTGATTCCAAATTATCATAGTCTAAATCGCATTGCACCTCTTTATTAGCTCTTCCCACTGAATTCAAATCGGCTCGAATGAAGATGGAAGTCAATCCGAAAGAAAGAACAGAATCAGAAACAGAAAGGGTCGATCCACGTCAACCATAACCAACTATACGAAGCACAGCCAAGAGGCAGAAACAAGCAAAAGAACAGAACTCAAGGCCAAGACATGTTGTCCCCGAGAAATATGAGTCAAGTCATCGCCGGGAAGCTTCCTCCCACGAACGACAGCTTGAAATTCGAATAGAAGGTTGCCAGCTCTGAACACCAACTTTATTCTCTCATTCTTTTTAACATTTAAAAAAACTACCAAATGATTAATAGATTTGAAAACCTAAGTTATATTATTTTTTAATATACAAACAATGAAATGTTTTAAATTTTAAAAGTCGGCAATTATGAACAACTCAGAAAAAGATAAAAAGTAAATTTCTTTACAAAAACAATTCTCCTTTGACTCAAACTAAAAATGAAAAAGGACATCTAAGATACTTATGTAACAGATCGTTACAACGTTTCCAATGTAATGTACTTTTCATGATTTTCGAAAATGTTTGTATACGTTTAAAAAATAAATTCATTTTTATAGAGCTTTACAAAAATCAAGGTTCTCATATTTAGATACAAAAAGTCGTAATCGAAGGAATATTATCTCTTACACCTCTATTCAATCTTGTCTGTTATTACTTAGATAAAGAATATGGTGATTTCTAATAAATGTAGAGTATGATACTTATTGTAACCCCAATGAATGTGATAATCTAAGTGATGATGATGAAATAGTTAATCTTGATTTGATTAATTTTCGCGCTGCTATTCGTAATCATTTGCTTAAAAATGTTGTTAAGGAAGATATCGTTCGTCTTATACAGTACAAAATATTATTCAGAAGTATGTTATGAACTGGTAATATGACACATTAGAGAGATTAAAAGAGAAGCCAAAGTCTTATATACGCATTAGTGAAAATGTTACAGAAGATTTTATGTGTAAATACAATGATAAGATCAAATGGGAAGACGTAACTTACAATGATTTATCAGAAGATTTCATGAGAGAGTTTGTAGATAGAGTTAACTGGTTGATTATAACATGTAATGACTTATCAGTAGATTTCATAACAGAGTTGCTGATAAGGTTGATTGGGACAAAGTTAGCTCATTTTCAGGTTTATCAAAAGGTTTTAATAGAGAGTTTGGTGATAGAGTATGTTGAATAGGGATTTCAAAGAGAACGTTTTTCAAAAGCTTTTGTTTTAGAGTTTAAACAAAAGATACCTAACGACCTTCTATTTCTAAATAAATGCTATTTTGTTCAGAGGAGCAGATCCACTGTACTTTATTTCTTGGTTCAGTATGTACCTGATGATCCAAAACCTCCAAAACGTCTTCGCGTCGATCATTCCAAAACGAATGATCTTGCTATCATTTAATCTACAGATATATATACCCTCATATCTAAATTATTGTTTTGTTGTTGCGGCTTTCAGATCATCACTAATTAAGTAATCAGTTAAAACGAAAAGTCAAAATTTTACATATTTTCCAATACATGGTCATATATCACGAGCTACCCGCCTCGGATCTTAATCGTCTTGGTATCATCCAGTCTACATATATTTTCTTGTTCAACCGGGTTCAGTTCATCACTAATAAATTAATCAATTAAAACGAAAAGTCAAAATTTAATATATTTTTCAATATTTGGTCGTATATTACGAGCTGCACACCTCGGAACACAATCATCTTGGTATCATTCAACCTGCAGGTACATGTTTTTATATTTATATTACTGCCATGTTGAAGCGGGTAGCAGTTAGTCACTAATTAATGAATCAATTAAAACGAAAAGTCAAAATTTTACATATTTTTCAAAATTTGGATATATATCACAAGTTACCACCCTCGGAACATAATCATCTTGGTATCGTTGAATCTACAGATGCATATCTTTATATCTGTATTATCGTCTTGTTGATGTGGCTTTCAGGTTATCACTAATAATTTGTAAAATTAAAACTAATGTTCAAAATTTTACATATTTTTCCATATTTGGTCATATATCACGAGTTACTCCTTTCGGAACACAATCTACTTGGTACCATTCAATCCACATATATACACGTTCATATATATATTATTGTCTTGTTGAACTGGCTTTAAGTTTATCACTAATTAATTAATCAATTAAACGAAAAGTCAAAATTTTCCATACTCTCCACTACTTTGACATATATCACAATCGACCCCGTCGGAACGTAAACACCTTGCTATAATTCAATCTACCGACATTTTCTTCATATCTATATAATTGTCTGGTTAAGCGGCGTTTACTTTATCACTAATTAATTAATCAATTAAAACGAAATGTCAAAATTTTACATATTTTGCATATTAGGTCATTATGGGACATAGTTTTGATTCTTGGTCATATATCACTCCCAGCGATGCTGATTTCGATATCATTGATAGAGCGAACAGAAAAACAATCTGTGTACACCCCCGCACAAGTCACTCTGATAAGGGCAGCGTTTAAAAAGAAGCCATTTCAAGTCATCGAAATGACAACAGAAGACATGAAGTAAGACTTGAAGCTTTCCTGGCGGCGTATATGATAAAGTTCTTCTCGGGCAATCAGCCAGGTGGAAACTGGAGGATAGGCCAACGTTTCGAGAACTGTCATCGTTCTGATCATCAGGGCAATTATGTAGAGATTAGCGGATGTAAGTAATATATACTCTGGACTGGCGAAAATGCTGGTCCCTGCTTGGCTGAAAATGCTGGCTCCTGATTGGCTGATTCCATCTGAAGACTGGAGCTGTGGTTGGCTGGCTATGTTCCATTGTCCGTGGTACTGATTGGCTGAGGGTTTTATGGATGTTTGTGTGTCGTTTTCTTTCCTGTGGTACTGATGACCGGGTTCCACAGGGGGCTGAATTGAAATCCAGTCTCTCTATTAACGTTGTTCGGTTCATGAAGTATGGCAAGACATGCGGTTACTATCCTGATCAAGTAATTGGTGTTCTTGGTAATGATGGATGTGTCCTTAAATAAAACTATATATCCTTCAGTTAAACTGTGTTCAGCTAAACGTGATTTTTCTGAATGGAATAATCTAATATAATTTTCATGTTCTCTGCAACGTTGTTCAATGGTGCGCCCTCTTTGTCCTATATAAGCCTTTCCGCATTCACAGGGTATACAATACACGCCCTATGGCTTTAAGCCAAAGTCATCTTTGATTGGACGAAGTAAGTTTCTGATTTTTGGTGGCGACTTGTGTATGGTCTTGTTGGTTTTTTTCCAGAATCCGGGAGATCTATCCAGTCCAGTTGGCCAGTGTCCAGTGTATGGTAAAACAGCTATACTCAATGGTTCTTCAGTTTCTTCTTTGGATTTCCTCTGTGAGAAAAGGTCCTTTTCAGAGCCAAACTCATATCACGCTTCTTATAGTTATTCTGGAGTAGCGTCTTCTTGAGATGATCCAGTTCCCGAGGAAGGGATTCTTGGTCTGAGATGTCTTTCGCTCTGTGTGCTAGTGTGCTCATGACAGTGTTTCGCTGTGACTTATGATGAAAAGTGTTGGCATTGAGATAGAGGTCAGTGTGAGTACGTTCCCTGTAGACGCTATGGCCGCGACTACCATCTGGCTTCCGGCGGATGAGGATATCCAGGAATGGCAACCATCCGTCCTTTTCAATCTCCATTGTGAACCTGATGTTACTATGTTGTTTATTAAGAAATTTTAGGAACAAATTAAAACAGAAAAGGGGGGAAAAGGAAAGAAAGAAAACTCTGTAACAAATAAGATGCATGGAATAAGTCGTGAGTTGGAACCCTTCACCCCTGATGGGGATATTCATGAAGCTATAATCTTATGTCCAATTATATTGGAATATATTATCCATTTCTTAATTTCGAACATACTAGGTTCGATCGAAAGGAGAAAACTTTTATCGGACTTCTGAAGAAAATAAAATAAAATAAATAAATACATGACCGTGTTTATTATACATAGAATTCCCAGTCACAACCCCCTTTTCAGTTTCATTAAAAAATAGAGGAAGAAGGAGAAGAAAGGAAATGGAAGATAGGGTAGAAGAGAAAAGAAGTAAAGTAAGAAGGTGATAAAGACGAAACTCTTCCTGGATATTTTGAGAAATATGGTAAAGGAAAGTGAATAATTATCGAATTGGGATTCCAATAGCTATTGGGTGAATGTTTGGTATTAAGGTGATCAAAGGTAGACACATGTTAACCCATACATCCAAGACTTAGATCCGTTTAACCCCAACTACCGAATTATCCAATCTAGCTCTGAGATAGATGAGAAAGTTTAATTTAACCGTTTATTCAATATTTCCAGAAGTTCTAGACTAATATCCAATATTTGAAAAAACAAACGACGAAGTTGATGGCATGCTAGAATCGACCACAGGAAAAAAAAAATCAGAGTAACACATCTATTTGTCGAAGATTTTGACTCTCGAATTTCTCCTATGATGATCATTCGTTCAGGTTACTTCGGTCCTTTTCGCTTCCTTCATAGAGCCAACTTAAATTAAGTTAGTATTGACATTCAAAGACTTTAATTGCCAACTACCATTAATTGTAGTAAGTTACACATATATGTCAAAAGAATTGGTGCACTTAATACTAAACCTACATTTCACTCACACACACATTCATACAGGACCATGTATACTTCAGGTTGTATTTAGTTGAATTAAACTAACCTAACTCCATTTCTATAGACATTTATTACATTTCAATAATAGAAAACTTAGTTTTACATAACAGGAAAAATTTGATACATGAAAAAAATGTTTTATAAGCATGCACAGAAATCTGCTACTTTCAACAATATCAAATAACACATTTCTCTTTCTAGAGATATTAAAAGTTGGATTACATTAAAAAAATATTTGACAAAAGACGAAAGACAAAAATTAAAAAAAAATCAAAGGTCAACATTAAACACATTTAAGATTCAGTGCAATGAATACATATCATTGTGAACAAAGAAAGAAAAAAATATAATTGGTTAATCATTCTTTAAAAAAATGCACTTTAGTAGTATTTTATTGAGTCTCTGTCCCAAGAGGAGAAATTTCGATAATTTTATGAGTCTTTGTTCTCACGTCGATAATAACTCCTTTTTCAACTCTCTTTATTCACTATAATTGGTGTCCATGAGAGTATTTCATCGTTTGTCTTAACGACAGACAAAAAATTTAGTATCTTCATATTATATATAATTTTCATTTCGTCACTTGACGCACTTGGTATAAAATTTCAAAGTTTATCGAGATTTAAAATATCGAGTCCAGTCCCAAACATTGGGAACTTATTTCCATTATACGATGTCTCAATGGACCCATCGTAGGTCCTGTATTCACATTACTAAATTATTAACCAAAATCAGTTCAAATTAAGGTCACTGAATTTTTCTTTCTAGTATATATCATGGAGTCAAGAAATTTTAGTCACTGAGCTGACGAAAGCCAAATAGTTATGTTTCCAGTCGTAGGGGAAGGATTTGTTTCATAGTTTACTGATAGAAGGATTTGTTGGTGGGGCCCACTGTTTCGTAGTTTACTGGTTTCACTATGATCTCGTAAAATAAATTTGGATAAGGATTAGGGTTAATTTTACTTTTCTTACGACCTGCTACTTGTTCTACTTACATGCAGTATTTAACATAGTATTCAACTTTAATAGTCACAAACATCAATAACAACTCAATAAGGTGTCTTTTATTACAATTTACGCGGTAATACTTTATATCACAAATAGTTGGTCAGTGTCGGGTGTCAAAAATCTATGGCAACCTAAAACAACCAGGGTAAATACCGAGTCCTTTACATACATACTCGCATATATATATATTCAATTTACTCAATATAATAAATTTCACTCTAATATTAATCTTAGTATTTTGTCGACGTTTAAATTCTACATAACCTTTTTTATATTCCACAAGTATTCAGATTTTATTGGCTCAAAAACAAAACAAAAACCCTGACTAACAAAATTTCTTTTTTCTCATAAGGTTGCAACATTGAACTTTATATGTAAACCCGATAATCAATAATAATTCTCAATTTACTAAAGATCCGCGTATAAAGAAATAGTTGGTGTTATTAATTAAGTTGACATTAGAGGTGGAAATACAACAAATAGAGAAGGCACGTAACTTTTCAAACTATATAAGTACATATATATGTGTATATACAGGGAAAGAAATAAATCAAGGTTATTTGAAACTAGTGGGCCCAAACTACTAATACATACATACTATATAGCCAATGAATAGAAAGAAAACCAGAAATCAGTCGTTAATGGGTATAATTTGTACGATCGATGAATAACAAGTAAGTTTCTGGGAATCTGAAATTATAGTGTACATTCTCGTCAGTTTCTTCCGTGGTGGGTTGAGTATCGTGAAAACCGGTACTAAGTTGTTCTCAAATACCTCCACGAATTGTATTCCTCGATGTCTTAGTTAGTACATACCATCAAAATAATTGATATGAATATTGTATATTTTCATGAGTTTCAGAACCGGAGGGGAAGGCTGAAATTAAAAAAAACTTTTGAGAAGAAGTAGAAGAAAGAATAGGTGAAAAGAGAGGAGACAGAACACTACAACTACGAAAGATAAGTGGTCGAATTTATGTATACAACATACTATAACCAAATATTCTCTTTTTGCCAAAAGGGGTTCGGCTCACCCAATAAATAGCTGAAAAACAAGTCTCCAATATCGAGACGAGTCTGTGTCCTCGATGGGATTTTCGGAAAGTCAAAAGCTTTAGGGAAATCCCACCACTCATCGTATCCGGTCAACGCCATTGCAGATCCCGGAATCCACCGGAAGGTTGGAGTAGAGTCTTAATTTGGAATTTCAGAGAAGAAAAAATCATCCGACCTCTAAGAAACTAGGAGAGTCCAGAATAGTAATGAAACTAGAGTAAAATAATAGCTAAGATATCCCTAATTAGTGATTTGCCAAAATAAAAAACATTAAATAAACTAAATTTTGGATCGGTGATTTCAATGACCAAACATCACCGATGGCTACCCTGCGCAGACATGCCAAAGTCTGGGACGTCGTTAATTTCTCTCCACTAATTAAACTGAGAAAAGAAACGAAAATACTTAAGAGGGTCATGGGTCGACGTCCGGGTACGCGAAGGACATTAATATTAATTTAGTAGCGGTTGATTTAATCGGATAGTCCGAAGTGGGCTGTTAGCTATATGAACACTGCACAATAAATAAGATAAGGAACGAAGAAAAAATCTCGGAGAGTCAATGAATGTTAAGGGTACAAATGACCGAACCTGTACTTTTCGATGATCACAGGGTATAGCAGTTAGTTTTCTTAATTATCATTTCTGTCAACCTTTAGAAGTAATTCCCACATGATGCTACCTTATCTGTTGAAAGGCTTAATATCCGGGGCTATTAGTATGAGGTCCTTAAATGCGAAGTAACACACAATTCCCAACTACACTTTACTATCCCAATAGCAAACTCGGTTGGATGAATATACTGGTGTAGAAGTCAAAACGCGAGAGATTTTTGTAAAGGTATTCATATTCTCACTATATAACATACACTACGCCTATCCATTTAAATATAGGTGTCATATCATCTCATTCATATTTTATACCATATTACTAATATATCATTACATTCATTCATTATTTACTAATTTTCGCGCTAAGTAATATTTTACAGACACCCTATTTCATACATTTTACACGCAGGCCATACACATATTTATATTACACACTAATAAATATATAATTATCACAATCTATCACGCTCAAACTACTACACGATAACATTCATCGAACCACGGACTCTGTTTCGAAGCACCCAAATTATATTTACTTCGCAAAAAGAAAAAAAATCATACGTGTATTCACTGAAAGTTAAATTCTCAACCATTAGTTTATTTTTGATTTGCTGATAAAACTAAAGCAACAATGGAATTTTTCTACAACCACGGGAAAAGAGAATTTAATACTACATTTTGAAACAAACAGTAACGTCATATGAACTTCTATTAAGATAATAGGCATTCTTTATTTCAGTGGATATTTCCATTGCTACTTGACCTAGCAAGCTGTAATTTTCAGAACTACGAGATCTCATGCTATTTCATCGAAACGTACACTGATTTGAACCGAAAATCATGTCCACGGGATGTAATTTAAGAATAAATGGCCAAAATCAAACAATCTAGATCACTAAGTCATGCGATGTCGTAATGTCAAAAAACAACTTATTACCGCAAACGGACACGATGGCGCTGTAGTGGAGGCATAATTTAACGTGCACTGAAATATATACTTGTACTTATGAATCAGAAATCTAATATTTACTCTCGTTTAGTGTGCTTAGAGTTAGACAAATGGTATTAAACTAACGCATGTGAACTACACTGTCCTAACAGTAGAAATCACGCACTCACACAGAACTACTAACTACACACACCACCATAAATATTACACATAAAAACTAACTACACAAGCACCATTTAATTACATGCATATTGGGGAAAAGTACTCCCTTGTTGGTATATAGAGTTGGCTCTATTAAACTTTATGGGGCAAAATGAGAAGAGTTAACCCTAGGTTCAATTGACCTGACCAATTGTTTACTAAATGATTCTTAAAGATTGATGCTCTGGGGGCACCTTAACGAGGTTTATTGAGGGACCCTTCCCCTGAGAGGGGAAAAGGCCCTAATACAAACAATAACTAACCCATTCCTCCACTAGAAATGGTTCAGTTTGGAAAGAGAAATAGGTGTCCCTTTTTGTTAGCTTAAGCTGCCATTCTGCTGATTAATATTACAGTTATGAAACCTACTAAGTTCATGCACTTACTAATTTTAAAAAAAAGTCACATTTACAATATACAAAATGTACGCGAGCAGGTCGTATCTCCCTAATCAATAACTGAATTTTACTGTTTGAAAGAAAAGGAAAGTAAAATCACTCTTATAAACTGTCTATGCTTCGGCTTGGATAACGAGCAATATGGCGTCTGAAAAGCTGGTTCCTATTTCTCCTTTATTTTACAGTTCACTTGACGAAAAATGGAAGTTTGTCAGCTCCTAAATCATTGTCAATCTTTAACTATTAAATTACATTAAATTTTACCTGGATTTAATGAAAATGTCCGTCCTTTCAAGCGGATATTGAACAATGGATGAACAGTGGTGCTCCTCTTAATGTGTCTTCGATTATTATAACATTGCGCCGAAAAAGACAGGGATTGGAAAATTCCACCAATGAGGTCGGAGTCTTCCAGCCTCAATGCGAATAGAAATTTGGCAAATCCAGATATAACCGGATGTGAAAGTGACTATGGACTAGTGAGAGGGGGTAAGGGAAAGTTTAGGTACCTGGCCAAAATCTACATTGGTCTGAAATTAAGAAAATTTATATCCAATGACGGAACTATGTTTCGGTATGACGTCCGAATGGTAAACCTTGTAACTATTCAACTTGTATATGCGAAAATGGGATTTACAATTAATCAAAATATAAATAAATATATTATTCAGTTAAAACATGATTACTGACGAAACCTTTCGATTCATTACATTTAATTTGAAGTAAGGAGAATAAATAAAGTGTGTAATTAAACCGAAATCGAAGTAAAAAAGATACTAGGGTGCGTAAAAAAAGTTACCATTACTTTCAACTATAATGGTACATTACAAAATGCAGTGTCTTCTCCCCGTGAGACCAGATGACAAACGTATCATCTACGAATCTATAAAAACATGACGGCTTGAAAGGTGTCAGTTCTAATGCTTTTTGTCTAAAATCTTCCATAGAAATTCGCAACTGCTGGTGAAAGTGGTGATCCCATGGCGACTCCATCCGTCTGTTCATAGTACTGTCCATCATAATGAAAGTATGTTGAAGTTAGGGTGATTCTTAATAATTCCACAACTTCCCGTGTGAAGTGTTTACTAAGTAGAAGTAACGTATCTTGAACTGGAACCTACCACATCGAAGCTGACTAGAAGGTCTCCTGGAGCTGTGCGTATTGCTTTTAGTATATTCACGAAGTTGGATGAATTTTTCACATGATGCTCACACTGTCCTACTAATGGCTCAAGCAGATACCTGGCTGGGCGGTAAGTTGGACCCCCAATGGCACTGACGATGGGTCTCATCGGGATGTCAGGCTTATGTATTTTTGGCAGGCCATAAAGTCGGGGTGGCTGACTACCGTGTGGCGTGCTTTCCTTGCGGATTTCATCTGGTAAACTGGCTTTCCTCAAAAGAGCAGCTACTTTCCGTTCGACTGCAGGTGTAGAGTCCCTCTTAAGGTTATTCATAACGTCCAAGTAGTTTGTGTCTAAAACGATATATGGCGCCACCGTCACGAATGTTAACATATAAAACTAATAAAATTAAAACAATGAAAAATAAAATAAACAATTCAAAAATTAAGCAAAAACGGATATAATCTTGTTAATGGACGTTACAAAATCTAGGGATTGGTACTTGTCGATTTCACATATTGTTGTTAGTTTCATTGTTGAAGGCCACCATTGTTAAATAAACAATCAACTTTATCTGCCACACTTGTTACCACATACTGACCAAACTTGGCACACCCATCGGATTAGCACAGAGATATCTACTGAATGGTACCAGTCGATTTCACATATTGTTGTTAGTTTCTTTGTTCGAGGCCACCATTGTTAAATAAACAATCGTTGAATTTCTCCATTGTTAAATAAACAATCAACTTTATATGCCATACTTTCTATCACAAAGTAACCAAGCTTGGCACACTTATTTACGATTCAGATATCTATGGAATGGTACGTGTCGATTTTACCTATTTTTGTTACTTTCATTGTTAGAGGCCACCATTGTTAAATGAACAATCAACTTTATCTGCCATACTTCGTACCGACAACTGGCCAAACCCTGCACACACATTCAAGATTGAAAAATCTAGGGATAGATATGTGTCGTTTTCTCATATTTTTGTTAGTTTCATTGTTGAAGATCACCATTGTTAAATAAACACTCGTTGGATTTCTGCATTGTTAAATAAACGATCAACTTTATCTGTCATACTTTCTACCACAAGCTAAGCAAACGTTGCACACTCATGAACGATTGAGATATCTATGGAATGGCATGTGTCGGTTTCACATATTGTTGTTCTTTCATTGTTGCCACCATTGTTAAATAAACAATCGTTGGATTTCTAAATTGTTACATAAACAATCAACTTTATCTTACATTCTTTCTACCACAAACTAACCAAATGTGGCGCACTCATTTACGATTGAGAAATTTATGGAACGGTACGTTTCGATTTCACTTATTGTTGATAGTTTCATTGTAGAGGCCGCCATTGTTAAATAAACAATCAACTTTATGTGCCATACTTTCTACCAGAAACTGATCAAATCTTGGACACCCATTTAAGATTGAAATATCTAGGGAAAGGTATGTGTCGATTTGTCATATTGTTGTTAGTATCATTTTTGAAGGCCACCATTGTTAAATACACAATCGTTGGATTTCTACATTGTCAAATAAACGATCAACTTTATCTACCATACTTTCTACCACAAACTAACCAAACTTTGTACACTCATAAACGACTGAGATATCTATGGAATGGTATGTGTCCATTTCACATGTTGTTGTTTTTTCATTGTTGAATGCTACCATTGTTTAATAATAATCGTTGGATTTCTCCTTTCTTAATTAAACATTCAACTTTATCTTACAGTCTTTCTACCACAAACTAACCATATTTGGCGCACTTATTTACGATTGAGATATCTATGGAACGGTAAGTGTCGATTTCACTTATTTTGGTTAGTTTCATTGTTAGAAGCCACCGTTGCCACATTTTCTACTTATGTGCCACATTTTCTACCAGGAACTTACGAAACTTTGCACACGCATTTAAGATTGAAATATCTAGTGAATGGTATGTGTCGATTTCACATTTGTTGTTAGTTTCATTGTTGAAGGCCACCATTGTTAAATAAACAATCAAGTTTTTCTGCCACACTTTCCACAACAACCTAGCCAAAATTTGCAGACTCATTTAAGATTAAAATATTTATGGAACGGTATGGGTCGATTTCACATATTGTTGTTAGTTTCATTGTTAGAGGCCACCATTTTAAATAAACAATCAACTTTAACAGCCATAGGTTCTACCACAAACTGACCAAACTTTGCACACCCATTTAAAATTGAAATATCTAGGGAATGGTATGTGTCAATTTTACATATTGTTGTTAGTTTCATTATTGAAGGCCACCATTGTTCAATAAACAACCGTGGGATTTCTCCATTATTAAATATAAAGTAAACTTTATCTGCCATATTTTCTACCACAAACTAACCAAATTTGGCACACTCATTTACGATTGAGATATATATGGAATGGTACGTGTCGATTTCACTTATTGTTGTTACTTTCATTGTTAGAGGCCAACATTGTTAAATGAACAATCAACTTTATCTGCCATACTTTCTACCAGAAACTGGCCAAACTTGGCACACCCATTTAAGATTGAAATATCTAACAAAAGCTACGTGTGGATTCCACATATTGTTCTCAGTTTCATTGTTGAAGGCTACCATTGTTAAATACACAATCTTTGGATTTCTCCATTATTAAATATACAGTCAACTTTATCTGCCATATTTTCTACAACAAACTAACCAAATTTGGCACACTCATTTACGATTGAGATATCAATGAAATGGTTCGTGCCGATTTCACATATTGTTGTTAGTTTCATTGTTAGAGGCCACCGTTGTTACGTAAACAATCAACTTTATCTGCCGTACTTTCTACCAGAAAGTGAAGAAACTTTGCACACCCATTTAAGATTGAGATATCTAGGGAATGGTACGTGTGGATTCCACCATTGTTAATTATTGTTAGTTGTTAGTTTGTATTGTTGTTAGTTTCATTGTTGGAGACCACCATTGTTAAATAAAGAATCAACTTTATTTGCTACATTTTGTACCAGAAACTGACCAAACTTGGCACACCCATCGAATTTCCACTGAGATATCTATGAAATGGTACTTGTCGATTTCAGTTATTGTTGTTAGTTTCATTGTTAGATGCCACCATTGTTAAATAAACAATCAACTTTATCTGTCATACTTTCTACCAGAAACTAACGAAACTTTGCTTATCTATCTACGATTGAAATATCTATGGAATGGTACATTAAAATATTTGATGGGTAGAGTAGTTTGTGTGGGATTTGATTGTTATTGCATGTATCTATTACATGCTGAGTGGGTAGCTGGGAAAGCAGCCAAGATATTCATTCTGACGGTTGCAAGCCCGTGAAGATACAGAGCAACAGTTACTCCAAGGGAGTAGATAATAGATAAAAATTCTTAGAACTACCGTGGGGGAGAGAGCCGAAAGAGGATATAGTGTGCAATTTTCTCCGCAACTAGGGAAGTTCCGCCAGGAACGCTGGATCACCTGTATACGGCTCTCATTGTTGAGATACTAAAATTTTTCAATTACTCGTATACGGAAGATAAACATTATGAAACAATTTTTATTTATTTATTTAGTTACTTATTCCTCGGGGGGTAGTCTATCTCAGAATATTACGATTAGCATAATTCTATGTTTCAGGGGTGCGCTTCCAACCCACCTCCCAGAGGCGGCTTTTGGGCAAGCGAACCGGACCTTGTCCTTAGATCCACACATTAATTAAAGTATATGTAACACACATGTACGTGTGTGTGTGTGTACGTATATATATGTGTGTATATGTATGTATGCTAAATGTAAAATATTTTTGAACCAATGTTTCCAACCCAAATAATAGAGCCCCATGGATCCAACTCGCCAAAAACAAATTCCGCCTGTGTCACCTTCTACACATCAGTGGCTATGCCCATAGTATATTCTATGATAACAATTGACTGAATGTGCTTTTCAAGTTTCTAGCCCATTTTCTTGGAAAGAGAATGCGTAAGACTCTCTTACTGTTACAACGAGACGAGACAGGACTCTTTGAAGCGAGTCACGATACAATACGAAACGTTTCGTGATATGTCTCTTCTCGTGTCTCGAAAAATACAAACACAGTTTCTGAATTTGCTTAAAAATTTATTAACTCGTAATAAATTATTTGCCTTCCAAATGTATACCATCTTTTATTATTTCAAATGATCCAAATGATTCAATGTTTCAAATCCTACAAAGAACAGGGAATACCTAAAGCATTTTTTTAAAATGATTCTTACAAACAGCTTCCACTTCCATTTCTCAATCGATTCAAATTTAATTATTTTGTGATAGTGCTCCAGATTCAAATACAATGTAAAGCGTTCATTGAGATCAGTGTTTCAGAAGATTTTATTCTGGGGGCTGGTGGAGATATCTACGTATAAAAATCCTGTTATAGAAGTACAAGTACACGTAGAAGCGGCAATTTTATCAGTAACTATCTATTGTTTCATGGTCTTTCTCGTTCCGAACCAAGACAGAAACGTGTCAGCCTTTCTCGATACTGAGTTTTGAAAAGATTCTGATTTGACAATAAAATTTATCTTTTTTTTATCCTTTCATGATGTTATTCGAAGATAAACCATTTTTTAAATGGGAAAGTTACATAAGCCTCCTTATTTGTTGAAGTGGCGCCAGGGGTTCTGAAAAAAAGGATATCAGAATAAATGGGGAAATATTGCCTTTCGGCTGTACTGACGGTATTGACAAATGTTCCTATCGAAGTAATTACGGGTTCAGTCGAAACTAAGCAGTCGTTGCTGGAAGATTGCAGTCCTGTTGTGTGTTGTGCTCTGTTAACCAAATTTGGTTAAAAGTTGTAATTTTAACCACTTGGTATAACAGCTCTTTTTGTATGCCTCAGCCTTTCTGGTGTTGCCACGAGATGAGATAGAACCATTCGATACGAGACGAGACGCGCACGTCTTTTCTAGATGAGACGACACAGCCAGAAGTCTCGTCTAGTCTCGTTTCGTCTCGTGCCAATACTACACTCTCTAGATATATCAGTGAAAGGAATGACACCGTTCCCCACGGAGCACATGTTAGCTCTCAGCCTCTTTCTTTCACTGATGTTTGTTTACGTGGTAGATGAGATATGCAGATTCTCCTGAAACCACATTAAAATTCGGAACTAAAATAATTCTGGGAACTGATCATACAGTATTGACATAAAAAACATGGAAACAAGTAAATACAAAGAACTGAAATCGTTAATTTGTTTTCAAAATACAGAAATCTCGAAGGAATATCTGTTTAGGCGACTTTAATTGTAAAGGAATTTTGAATAAATTTGCATTCCCTGAATTCTTATACATAAAAAATAGAAATCTTTCTTTTAGCGTACGAATGAGATGCTTTAGGAAATTAGGTTAAGATAATTAAAATTATACTCTCCTTTACAAAATTTAAGGGGAATACCATGATCGAAAAAGCATGAGTCAAACTATAAAGGTCAATGGTAGCTTTTGCCATGTCTTACGACCACTATACGCACCTTATTGCGAAAAATTTATTCGTATAATAAAACCGATATCATTCAATAAATGTCAAATTTAACAGATCTTCAGAGGTGAAATAACAAATATTGTCATTACCTCTGTCGCATAATATATTCTAGCTTTGGGACCCATGTCATTATATGACTTTCACGATAAGTGACAAGAAGAACATAAATCCCAAGTTCAAAACGTAAGGAAAAAAACCGGCTATTCACGCTTCAAATTATGAAAAATGTACCAAAATGGTTGAAATTATGATTGTGTATTTCTTTACGAGAAAGAAGAATAAAAATAAAAATGGGAGCAATTCTAATCATGTATGTATAAGTCCACTATCTTCTTCAACTTACTAAACGAACTTCAAGTGTTTCAACCATTTTTGGCACATATCTCGAAAACTTTTAGAAATATTAGAGGCAAGAATACGTGGTTGATAATGAGCTTTTTAATTATGTCACAATACTTTTGAACTTTACCTTATGAGAAATGTCATATTCCAAAAATAATTCAGTACCACAGTAATCTGAATTTTACCAAATGATTAGCGAAAGTGATACGGTGTGCGTCGTCCAGGGTTTAATTCCCTGTGTGGCACTCAAACATTGCTGTGTTGACCAAATATCGAGAGAAAAGTTGGGAAATTAAATGATAGCGGACTTCAATCTAGACAGCCGGCGACGTTGGGTGTAGTTGTGCTGACCACTAACATAAGCCCGCTGCAAACTCAGATCACAAGGGACTGTTGCTCCAGGAGTTTATATATATTGGGCTTGTTGGCGGGGCGCACTGTTTCGTAGTTTACTGATTTCACTATGATCTCGCAAAATAACTTTGGATAAGGATTAGGGTTTTGTTTTCTTACGACCTGCTACTTGTTCCATTTACATGCAACATTTGACATAGTATTAAAAAATTGAATAGTTACAAACATTACTATCAAATCAGTGAGGTGTCATTAATTATAAGTTACGCGGTAATATTTTACATCACAAATAATTGATCAATGTCGGGTGTCAAAATTCTATGGCAACCTAAAACAACCAGGGTAAATACCGAGCCCTTTACATACATACTCGCATATATATATATATATTCATATTATTCAATATAATAAATTTCACTTTAATATCCATCTCAGTATTTCGTCGACATTTAAATTCTACATAACCTTTTTACATTCAACTAGTATTCACGCTTGCTTGGCTCAAAATAAACAAAAACCCTGACTAACAAAATTATTTTTTTTCTCTCATAAGGTTGCAACATTGAACTTTATATGTAAACCCGATAATAAATAATAATTCTCAATTTACTAAAGATCCGCGTATAAAGAAATAGTTAGTGTTATTTAATAAGTTGACATAAGAGGTGGAAATACAACAAATAGAACAGGCACGTAACTTTTCAAACTATGTAAGCATATATATAGATGTATATACAGAGAAAGAAAAGGAATCAAAGTTATTTGAAACTAGTGGGCCCAAACTACTAATACATACATACCATATAACCAATCAATAGAAAGGAAACCAGAAATCAGTAATCAATGGGTATAATTTGTACGATCGATGAATAACAAGTAAGTTTCTAGAAATCTGAAACCATACTGTACCTTGTCGTCAGCCCCTCCCGTGGTGGATTGAGTGTCGTGAAAATGGTCCTGAGTTGTGCTGAAAAACCTCCACGAATTGTATTTCTCAATGTCTCAGTTAGCACATACGATCAATATAAGTAATATGAATATTGTATGCTTTCATCAGTTTCAAAAGCGGGGGAGGGGGTTGAAAGAATAGGTAAAAAGAGAGAAGACAGAACACTACAACTACGAAAGATAAGTGGTCGAATTTACGTATACAACATACTATAACCAAATATTCTCTTTTATGCCAAAAGGGGTTCGGCTTACCAAATAAATACAAAGACAAAGGCTTTAGGGAAATCCCACCACTCACCGTATCCGGTCAACGCCATTGCCGGTCCCGGAATCCACCGGAAGGTTGGAGTAGGCGCTAATTTAGAATTTCAAAAGGGAAAAAAATCATCCGTCCTCTCGGAAACTAAGAGAGTCCAGAATAGTAATGAAACTAGAGTAAAATAATAGCTAAGATATCCCTAACTAGTAATTTGCCAAAATAAAAAAATAAAATAAACTGAATTTTGGATCTGTGATTTCAGTGACCAAACATCACCGATGGCTACCCTGCGCAGCCATGCCAAAGTCTGGGACGTCGTTAATTTCTATCATCTAATTAAACTAAGAAAAGAAACGAAAATACTTAAGGGGACTAGGGTCGACGTCCGGGTACGCGATGGACATAAATATTAATTTAGTAGCGGTTGATTTAATCGGATAACCCGATCCATTGCTATATGGTAAGCGACGAAGAAAAAATCTCGGAAAGTCAATGAATGTTAAAGGTACGAATGACCAAACCTGTACTTTTTGTTGATCACAGGATATAGCAGTTATTTTTCTTAATTATCATTTCTGTCAACCTTTAAAAGTAATTCCCACATGATGCTACCCTATCTGTTGAAAGGCTTAATATCCGGGGCTATTAGTATGAGGTCCTTAAATGCGAAGTAACACACAATTCCCAACTACACTTTACTATCCCAATAGCAAACTCGGATGGATGAATGTACTGGTGTAGAAGTCAAAACGCAAGAGATTTTTGTAAAGGTATTCATATTCTCACTATATAATATACACTAGGCCTATCCATTTACATACAGGTGTCGTATCATCTCGTTCATTTCATATTATATTCGTATTATTATTATAGCGTTACATTTAATTATTATATACTCATTTCCACACGAAGTAATATTTTACAGACACCCTATTTCATACATTTTACACGCAGGCCATACACATATTTATATTACGCACGTTTAGTATGCTTTGAGTTAGACAAATGGTATTAAACTAACGCATGTGAACTACACTGTCCTAACAGTAGAAATCACGCACTCACACATAACTACTAACTACACACACCACTATAAATACTACACATAAATACTAACTAAACAAGCACCATTTAATTACATGCGTATTGAGGAAAAATACTCCCTTGTTGGTATATAGAGTTGGCTCTATTAAACTCTAGAGGGCAAAATGAGAAGAGTTAACCTTAGGTCCAATTGACCTGACCAATTGTTTGCAAAATGATTCTTAAAGATTGATGCCCTGGGGGCACCTTAACGAGATTTATTGAGGGATCCTTCTCCTGAGAGGATAAAAGGCCCTAAAACAAACAATAACTAACCCATCCCCCTCTAGAACTGGTTCAATTTGGAGAGAGAAATAGGAGCCCTTTTTTGTTAGCTTAAGCTGCCATTATGATAATTAGTATTACACTACAAAATATATCATGCACATGCACTTACTGAATAATAATAATAAAAAATCACATCTTTCAGATACACGAATAAAATGCACAAAACCAGGTCGTATTTTCCATAATCCCTATCCGATTTTGAAAGGATCAAAAATCACTTTCCTATACTGTCTATCCTATCTGGGCAGCAAACATGGCTTCCTGCAAACCGAAATCCTGTATTTCGTTTAACTATCCACTGTTTATTTAATGAAATTACATATTTTTGTGCTCCTAAACTGTTGTCAATCTTCCTAACTATTAAATTTACTTAGATGTTACCTGGATGTAATTAAACTGACAGTCCTTGGTGGCCAAAATTGTGCAGTTGATGAGTAGTGGTGCTCCTTGACGTGTCTTCGATTATAATGATAACATTGCGCCGAAAACGACAAGGATTGGAAAATTCCACCAATCAGGGCGGAGTCCTCCAGCCGCGGAAATTACAATGCGAATAGAAATTTGGCAAATCCAGATATAACCGCATCTGAAAGTGACTATGGACTAGTGAGAGGGGGTGAGGGAAAGTTTAGGTACGTGGCCAAAATCTACATTGGTCTGAAATTAAGAAAATTTATATCCAATGACGGAACTATGTTTCGGTATGACGTCAGAATGGTAAACATTGTAACTATTCAACTTGTATATGCGAAAATGGGATTTACAATTAATCAAAATATAAATAAATATATTATTCAGTTAAAATATAATTACTAACGAAACATTTCGATTCATTACATTTAATTTGAAGTAAGAAGAATAAATAAATTACTAGTACAGGGTGCGTAAAAAAAAGTTGCCATTACTTTCAACTGTAATGGTACATTACAAGCATCATGTGAAAAATTCATCCGACTTCGTGAATATACTAAAAACAATACGGACAGCTCCAGGACACCTTCGATGTGGTTTCATTGTTCACCAATGTTCCAGTTCAAGATACGTTACTCCTACTTAGTAAACACTTCACACCGGAAATTGTAGAATTATTCAGAATCACCCTAACTTCAACATACTTTCTATATGATGGACAGTACTATGAACAGACGGATGGAGTCGCCATGGGATCACCACTTTCACCAGCAGTTGCGAATTTTTTATGGAAGATTTTGAACAAAAAGCATTAGAACTGACACCTTTCAAGCCGTCATGTTTTTATAGATTCGTAGATGATACGTTTGTCATCTGGCCTCACGGGGAGAAGACACTGCATTGTTCCTAAAATTTCTTAATATACAACATAGTAACATTAAGTTCACAATGGTGATTGAAAAGGACGGATGGTTGCCATTCCTGAACATCCTCATCCGCCGGAAGCCAGATAGTAGTCTCGGCAATAGCGTCTACATGAAGCCTACTCACACTGACCTCTATCTCAATGTCAACAGTTTTCATCATAAGTCACAGCGAAACACCGTGATCAGCACACTAGCACATAGAGCGAAAGACATCCCAGACCAAGAATCCCTTCCTCGGGAACTGGATCATCTCAAGAAGACGCTACTCCAGAATAACTATAAGAAGCGTGATATCAGTTTGGCTCTGAAAAGGACCTTTTGTGAACAGAGCAAATCTAAAGAAGAAACTTAAGAACCATTGAGTATAGCTGTTTTACCATACGCTGGACACAGGACAACTGGACTGGAAAGATCTCCCGGATTCTGAAAAAAAACAACAAGACCATACACAAGTCGCCACCAAAAATCAGAAAATTATTTCGCCCGATCAAAGATGACTTGGGCTTAAAGACACCAGGCGTGTACCGTATACCCTGTGAATGCGGAAAGGCTTATATAGGACAAACAGGACGCACCATCGGACAATGTTGCAGAGAACATGAAAATTACATTAGATTACTCCATCCAGAAAAATCAGGTTTAGCTGAACACAGTTTAACTGAAGGATATATAGTTTTATTTAAGGACACATCCATCATTACCAAGAACACCAATTACTGGACCAGGATAGTAACCGAATGTCTTGCCATAGTTCATGAACCGAACAACGTTAATAGAGAGACTGGATTTTAACTCAGCCCCCTGTGGAACCCGGTCATCAGTACCACAGCAAAGAAAACGACACACAAACATCCAGATAACCCTCAGCCAATCATTACCACGGACTACGGAATATTGCCAGCCAACCACAGCTCCAGTCTTCAGATGGAATCAGCCAATCAGGAGCCAGCATTTTCAGCCAATCAGGAACCAGCATTTTCGCCAGTCTAGAGTATATATTACTTACATCCGCTGATCTCTACATAATTGCCCTGGTGATGAGAACTATGACAGTTCTCGAAACGTTGGACTATCCACCAGTTTTCAACTGGCTGATTGCCCGAGAAAAATTTTAATCAGAATACATGAAGGTTGTATGAACGTTGCGGTATGTTCTAATATTTCTCAAGAAAACAGAAGTTGGGAAAGCCTTCAATATGAGAGCAGCGACTGGCATGAAATTTAGAAAAGGCAGCCAACTAGTCCAGGTGAAATATACTTACACAACATGTGAGCCTTTGAGTAGTGTACGTTTGCGGCGAGAAAGAGGACGACCCCGCTCTCTGCAAGATAAGGTTTTCCTGAAGGAAGTGCTCTGAAGGAAAACCTATTCAGAAGCATAAGTATGATAATCTAATGAGCATGTTAAACTACATTCCACCAATCCATCACGAATATTACAGATCTCTATAATGCAATAATGGCGACAGGACCTACGTACGGGTAGAGGATATTGACAGTAGCGAGCTCGAGTGTGAATGTGAAGTGTCTCTTCAGGAACGAGTACTGTGCCCTGTGTAATGGTTTATTGTGGAGTATAATGTGTATGATACTCGTCTGCATTGCTGTGTTTACAGTGTGTACGGTTCTAGCACATTAGGGTGCTGCCGTACAAAGGAAATATTTTTGTTGTCTAATACATGTTATTTGAGTGGCTACACGAACATGTGTGGATTTCTTTCTCACTGAGTAGAGTGCTAAAACGTTATTTGCAGGGACGAACATGGTCTACTCTATTGTGTTATTCTGCACGTTACATACATATTCGCGTATTGGAACTTTCATTTTGATCCGTTAGTATAGAAGGCTCGTATTGGTTTGCCAACCATGATCATGTGCATATCTTATGTTTACTTCTTCTTAAAGAAGCATGATGAATTTTTGTGAAACATATCAGACATTCCTCTAATATATCTGGTAGTAATTATGTACCTTTCTTCCATAGTAAAACTTTTGTCAGTTGCAACGCAAAACCTTCTCTTTCTCGAAAACATTAAAATGTGGGATACGCCCCTTTTCCACTAAGCCCCTCAATTAATAAATCAATTAAAACGAAAAATCAAAAATTTACACATTTTCCAATATTTGGTCATATATCACGAGTTACCCCGCTCGGAACATAATCATCTTGGTATCGTTCCATCTACAGATTGAAATCTTCATATCTATATTATTGCCTTGTTGAAGCGGGTTTAAGTATATCACTAATTAATAAATCAATTAACACGAAAAGCCAAAAAATTACATATTTTCCAATATTTGGTCTTATATCACGAGTTCCACGCTCGAAACATAAACATCTTGGTATGATTCAATATATATGCCTTCATATCTATATTACAGCATTACAGCTCTGTTGAAATGGCCTTCAGTTTATCACTAATTAATTCACTAATTAAACGAAAATGTCAAAATTTTACATATTTTCCCGTATTAGCTCATATATCACGAGTTACCCCTTTCGGATTATAATAATCTTGGTATCATTCTATCTACCGCTATATACCTTCGTATCTATATTATTGACTTGTAGAAGCAGCTTTCAGTTTATTACTAATTAATTAATCAATTAAAACGAAAACTCAAATTTTACGTATTTTCCCATATAAGCTCAAATAAAGGAGATACCTTCCCGAACATAATAATCTTGGTATCATTCAATCTATCGATGTATACCTTCACATCTATATTATAGTCTTGTTGAAACAGCTTTCAGTTTATCACTTAATCAATTAAAACGAAAAGTCAAAATTTTAAATAATTAGTCATATAGGCCTATAACGAGTCATTCCCCTCAGAACATAATCATCTTGGTATCATTCATTCTACATATACGTATCTTTATATCTATATTATTTTCTTGTAGGAGAGGCTTTCAGTGTATCACTAATTAATTAATCAAATAAAACGAAAAGTCAAAATTTTACATATTTTCCAAAACTTGGTCATTTATCACGACTTACCCCTTCGGAACATAATCATCTTGATATCATCCTATCTACAAATATGTACCATCATATCTACATTATTTTGTTGTTGAAACGGCTTTCTGTTTATCACTAATTATTTAATCAATTAAATCGAAAAGTCAAAGTTTTACATATTTCTCGATATTTGGTCGTATATCACGAGTTACCCCCCTCAGAACTTAATCATCTTATTATCATTCAATCTACAGATAGATATCTTCGTATCTATATTATAGCCTTGTTGAAACGGCTTTAAATTTAACACTAATGAGATATCTCAATGAAACATGGGGGGTCGATTGATATGTTTGGTGAAAATTTCAAGTTGGTGGCCCTCATAGTTTTGGCGGTGGCCAAGTTATTCCAAAATTTTAACAATTTTTTAATATAGATATATGGTGAACATTGAGATATCTCAAAGAAAGTATGTCAATATATTGGTGGTGTTGAGAGATATGTTTGGTTATAGTTTGAAATTGGTGGGCCCCATAGTTTTTACGGTGGCCTATTTGGCCAAAATAATAAATATTTTTGATATAGATATGTTGTAAGTGTTGAGATATCTCAATGAAACCTGGTCGATATATTGGAGGTGTCGATTGATATGTTTGGTGAAAATTTGAAGTTTGTGGCCCTCATTGTTTTGGCGGTGGCCAAGTTATTTCAAAATTTTAACATTTTTTGATATAGATATATGGTGAATATTGAGATATCTTAAAGAAAATAAGGGGATATATAGAGGGTATATTAATATATGTTTGCATATATTGTTATTGTAGACGGTTCCCATAATGCCCACCGACTTCGATTTTACAAAATTTGAGAAATAAATTTCACTTTTTATTTTGTGGCCAATTTAAGGGCATTTTGTTATACTACCATTAAGAAGCCCATATACATCATATTACGAATCAATCATTATGGACAATTTCATGTAGTATACGCAGCAGTGGTACCAATTTTTGAGAGTTTCATTTACAACTTTTTTTCTTTTTTACTTTTTTAATTGATTTTGTGAGTAATGGTGCATTCAGTATAAAGGTACAACAAGATCTCCCTCTCTCTCCCTCTGTGTGTGTGTGTGTGTGTGTGTGTGTGTGTGCGTGTGTGTGTTTTCAAGTATACTCTCGTATGTACATATGCTAGTGCGTGTGTGTGGCGGGTGTATATGAAGTATTAATTGGGATCGCGTAGTGGAACTTATCGACATTAGTACGCACATACGAGCGGTCGTTACTTCACACGATAACTTTGGACGAATGCGATTTTTTTAATTCTGCTATTTGCGATAAATAAATATAGTGATTACTCTAGAGGGAGTTCCTTATTGGAGGTGATTCGCCAACTGGAAGTGGTAGAAATGGATCATTTCCGATTTTAACTTTGTTCACTAGAGAGCGGAAATGGTAATAAATAGTAAGAAGCAGTTCTCGGCAATCGATAAAGGGTATCAAGGATAACTTTCAGCTTCATCCTTAACATTCTGGTAAAACCGGCAGAGATAGAAATTAACCTAACTATGATCTCTGGCTTCAAATTAATCTACATAGTGAGATAGGAAGAAGCTGTTTTAGGAATTAATTTAACGTTGTGGGAATAAATATCGTCTTATCTCTTAAACTTCTAATCAAGTAGGAATTAGCAAAACTCAACTACTTTCCATTTTAGTGTTGATTACAACAGATTAAAACAATACTAAATAGCGAGAAAAGGTTCTCCGAAATCAATTAAGTGTCCCAAGAACATGTTCTATCTCGACTCTAATTTTTCTACTAAAACTTGAAGTGATAGAAATCAATCGCTTCCGGTTATAACATTGAACGTTATAGAATGAACAGCGAGAAGACTTTTCAGGTAATTCATTAAGTGCTACAAGAGTATATTCCATCTCGGCAATAACCCCTCTACTCAAATCGGAAGTGAAATAAATATACTAGAGCTTTTGGTTTCCAAGCCACTACAGAAAATATAACATGATCCTCTTTAAGATTTTATTATTATTAGGATCACGTAGTGGAACTTCTAATATTGTAATGTTAGTACGTACGTACATACATACGTCCGTTACTTCGAACGATACCATTTAAAAGGATGCGAATCTTCTAATTTTTTCAATAAGTAGATAGTGTGATTTTCTCGAGAGAGTTCATTAATAGAGGTGATTCGACAAACAAAATGGTAGAAATGAGTTATTTCAGGTTTTAACGTTAATCAATATAAAACAAAAACGGTAATGGATAGCGAAAAGCGGTTCTCGGCAATCGATTATACGTTTCAAGGGAATCTCTCATCTTATTCTTAACATTCTAGTAGAACTGGGCATGAGCGGCGATTAGGGGGGGCAAAGGGGGTCAGTTTCCCCCCACATTTTTGAAGTAACCCATTAATGTATATGGTTCCATTTGGATATGTAAAGTTTTTGTTTGTATTAGTGGTTCATAGAAAAAAATGGTGCCATATAATATTCGGCGTTGCGTGAGTACGTAATGGTTGTCCATCCGTGAAGTTAACAAAGCTGCAGAAATTGCGTTTTAATTGCCACGGAAAATAACCCAAAAATTAACCGATTGGAACACAACAATTCCAGCATACTTT
Organism: Thermobia domestica; assembly: GCF_964235325.1. Lineage (NCBI taxonomy): Eukaryota > Metazoa > Arthropoda > Insecta > Zygentoma > Lepismatidae > Thermobia > Thermobia domestica. The sequence goes on along the minus strand of NC_137462.1, from coordinate 253,007,299 downwards.
CACTTCTTATAAGGAATCAATATACTAATCAGCCGCTTTGAATTTTAAGATGTTCATAAGCAAGGAATCAAATCTCTGTTTAAGAGTACAAAGGGCTAGTACATACTTGCGTTGGTCTTGTCAATTTACTTAATAAAATATGAAATACGATATACAGTATTTTAACCAAAAAAGATAGTATTCTATTAGTTATACAACCTTCCGTCAAGTCTTGCCCCCCACTTTTAACGTACAATCGCCGCCACTGGAACTGGAAATGGTAGAAATGAGCCATTTCCGGTTTTAGCATTCATTACTATAGAGCAAAATCGATAATAGATAATGAGAAGATGTTTTCGGCTATCAATTAAACTTTTCAAGGATAACCTTCTTCACATTTAACAAGCTAGTAAATTCTGAAAGTAACAGAATTGAGCCACTTCCGGTTTCAACGTTGATCACTATACAGGAAAAACGCTATTAGATAGTAAGAAGCAGTTTCCAGGGATCTATGTAGTGTTTCAAGAACAACCTTCATCTTCACCCTAACACTCTAGTTAAACCGGAAATGGTAAGAAAATAACTACTTCCGGTTTTAACAAGGATCACTATAGAGCGAAAACGAAAATAGATAGTACGAAGCAGTCTTCGGCAATCGATAAAGCGTTCCAGTAGTAGCTTTCATCTTCGTACTTAACACCCTAGTAAAAAGGAAGTGTAGAAATCACCTATAACTTCCGGTTTCAATTTAATTTACATAGAGCATGAACTATAAGATATAGGAAGATACAGTTTTATGGAATCAATTTAACGTTGTGGGAACAGGAAAGTTATTATCTCTCTTAAAACTCCAAACCGGAAGTAGTGAAACCCAACTACTTCCGGTTTTAGTGTTGATCGCAATAGATTAGAAAAGATAACAGATAAGGAGAAGCGGTTTTCTATAATCATTTAGTGTCCCAAGAATATGTTCTATCTCGACTCTAACATTTATACTAAAAGCAGAAGTGGCATATATCAATCACTTCCGGTTATAAATTGAGTGTTATAGATTGGAGAGCTAGAAGGGATTTTATGTAATTCATTAAGTACCGCAAGAGTGTATTCCGTCTCGACAGTAATCTCTGTATTAATACCAGAAGTGAAAGAAATACGGTACAAATTCCGGTATCCATATTAATTGAGAACATCCTCTTTACGGTTTTTATTAGAGTTTATTTTCAAATTAAATACTAGCCATATGTTTACTACATTTTGTGAGCTACTAGCCCATTTTCTAAGGAATAAGTACTGGCATATTCTGTGGCCAAGAACAGGGTGCACGCGGGTTGTATTTCATACCTTATTTCTCGATAACTACTTAATTAGCCAGCAGCATTTTCTTGATAACTATTGGCCGAATCGGAACAAAATTCGGTGGTGGGCTGCCCTCAACCTAATTAAGATCTCTACATTTGCTGGTCGAGTTTGGCCAAGTTTTCGGCTTGATTTGCGTGGGGTAATTTATTTCTCGGTAATCTCTTGCCAGATCCAGTCTATAGGATTTGCTATTACAGAAAGCCGCTCGTGCCTATTTATCGATTTTGCTTTATAGTGTTCAACGTAAAACCGGAAATGGTTTATTTCTACCATTTTCGTAACGAAAGGAGATGAAAGGCATTCTTGGAATGCTTAATCGATTGCAGAAAACCGATTTTGTTTTATAGTGGTCAACTTTAAAACTTGGAAATGGTTTATTTCTACCACTTTCCGTTTATGGATCAATCAACTAGCTCCTCCGAAATAATTACTCTACCCATAGTTTGCAATAATAATAATAATAATAATAATAATAATAATAAATAAAAATTTCCTTTCTTTCAAGAGCTAGCGTGCGTAGTAACTTAGTCTCAGCAGCTATCGTGGTATATTATTATTATTATTATTATTATTATTATTATTATTATTATTATTATTATTATTATTATTATTATTATTATTATTATTATTATTAAGTATTCTACATGTTGGCAGGTACTGGGACTAATGCGAGATGTGAGTGTGGTTGTGTTTTTTCTTAGGTTCTGGTCTGGAAATTCTTCTTTCTCCTTTCTCGATCTTCAGCTTCCTCTTTTAATTCCTAATATTTGATTCCATTTTTCAAATCATCGACCAACTGCATTCTTTTTCTTACTATTCCTTTCTTACCTTTCATCTCTTACTTTCGACTTTTCTCTTCCTCAGTGGGTTGAGAAGTAGCTAATACGTTTTAATCTGGTTCCTTATAATTATTACCAGACTGCAGTTTCCTCTATCTCTTTTTGAATACTATTTTTAAGAAATTGAATTATAATTATAATGATTATTATTATTATTATTATTATTATTATTATTATTATTATTATTATTGTGTCCAGGTTCTGTTATTTTTTTTAACTGCTAGAGGAAAGGTTCATTTTTTCAACAGTCTCACTTTATCTATAATGGTACTTCGGTATTATACTTAATGTCTAGATAACTAAAGAAGACGCGGATCTAGTTGTGTGGAGCTTCAATTTCATGTTAGCCTTCAATGATCATTTAGTACTGTTCAGCGAGGTAATTTAACAGAAGTACAATGTTTTTATAGATTATTCAATGTAGTGTTATAAAATAGGAAATGATACAAGACGCTGTGTTTTCTGAATTAAAGATTTGGGATCCTCTAGGGCAATTGTTCCAACATTTTAAATAAGCGCCCACATTCTTAAACCCTACATACTTCACGCCCACATCATTCGCGCATGTCTTTGTCCGTTTCTGCAATTTCTGCAATTCTGCAATTGTATTCTCAAATCATTAGTAATAGCAACAAAAATAATAACAATAATATTAATGATCTATACTGTATATAAGACAATATAAGTGGGTTACTCATTATCGACCAAGCCATAATACTATAATTAGCAAGAATACTCTTTTTGACGAAAGCAAGGGATAAAGAAGGACTTTTGGAAATATATATTCCTAGTGGCGTAAATAGGATAGTGTATCTTGCTAATCCCTGAAGTAAATAAGATGAAACTAGACATACAAACTAACCATTAAAAATAACTGAACATCTTTCTTACAGTTTCTGAAAATTCCGCACCTAAACAAGGAAGGAGTAATTCGTATAACAATAATTTTTCAAGTGTATTTTATTTCGTTTATTTTTAGAAAATGATAAATGTAAGAATTCTTTATATTGGAGACGTGAAATTTCAAAATTAAATTCAATTAGAAACGAACCAATACATGTTTAGGTTTTCCGAAAATTCTGTCCTAAGATGAGAATGGAGGATAGTGTCAACCTATTAAAATTTCTGCAATTGCTTACGTTTGAGGTGTGAAATTTGGCTTTGATTTCCTAACTATAAATAATTGAACGTATGTTTCCGGAAATTCCCCTCTTAACACTAGAAGGGCCAAAATTTTTACCTCCCTAGAAGTACCGAGCCGTCATTTTGACGGCTATTTAATTCCAAGGGATATATATATATATATATATATATATATATATATATATATATATATATATATATATATATATATATATATATATATATATATAATATTTTTCTTTGTAATTCTGTTCTTTTAACTTTATTTATTAGGTTTAATAGACTAGCTTATATTTTATGTAAGTTGTTCTCGTGATATAGTACAGGGTCTTCCACGAAAACTCGCCACTATATCAAATCTAATATTAATATCCTAAGTTCACCTCTGCTACCTTTTATATAACAGACCAAATAATTATTTTTGTTTCCAACATTTTATTACAGAAATGAATTTGTATTTTCAATACATTTTTATTTCAACTTGTATGCACTGAACTCAAGATAGCAACACTTTTCTCGCGCTTACACTTGTGTATTGTAAGTAGATTTCCTGATTTATCTTCATATACGTTTGAAGTGAACATACACTTTTTCTTTCTGATTCAAGCACATTTTGGGAAGTTCTCTTCTATTTGGACGCACACTACAAATCAAAGCCCCTGTTTCTTTTTCAAATATTCGGCTAATTTTTAACTTTTGAGATAATAATTGCAAGTAGTCCTCATTTGAGAATAGAATCCATCGTCTTCAGAACAACATACTCGCCTGGCTGTAAGTCTCGACGTCGTTCTGGGTCCTTTTCCAAGTAAGGAATGCCATTTAGTTCATATGTTGACATTACATCTGCAAGCATCCAAAATTTGAATCCAAGTTTGTCAGGTTTGTTAGGCATATATTGCATGAATTTGCATCTCATATTAGTAGGAAGTAACTGTTCATCAAGACAAACACTTACGTCGGTTTTATAGAGTCTGATACAATTCTCAATGAATCAGTTGCACGCAGATGATGCAAATCAAACTTGTCTGCTTTCACCCTTGAAGAGCTGAGGCAGTTTCCATTAAGTCTAAGATACTTCATTATTTCAAGAAATCTCTTTCCTCCCATAATCTTTATGTAACGCACTGGGCCATAGTTTTCGTTCCATAGTTCCTTTATGGGTATGTCTGAAGCTAAACGAAATATCAATATTGCTAGAAATGATGCGAGTTCTGCAATTGACAGCGGCCAAAGAGAATCCTAACGCTGTCTATGAGCTTCAATATCAGTGCATTTTTTCAAAATGTTTCTCAACATTGTTCCGTTTATGAACAAGCGAAAAGCACTAACGAAATCACCATCTTCAATATGACGTAACGCATAACATACCAAACCAAGTATCTTGTGAAAGATGTGTGAGGCAGTACGCCCAGCATTGTTCTGTCTGTCCATTTTGCTCCAAACTGTCTCTTTAATTGCTATAAAGATATTTTAAAGATTACTTCTGGAAGCTTTTGTATTTGTTTCCTCCCTTTTGTCTGAAGAAGAAGCTTCACACACCGCATTCTCGCGACTACTGCTCTATTCATAGGAGAAATCTCCCTGTTGTTTTTCCAAGCGCAATTCATTTTCACTCAAATATTAGAAAGCACTTAGCATTTCATCAGGTCTCATGTTGCTTTTGTAATTATTTATATGTACCTTCAAGAAAATCTTTATTTCTACAGAGAACAGTATTACCAACGAGATACGAACGTTATTGAAAAAGAATATCATTCAGAGAAGTATAATATATTTTCCCTTTACAGCAATGAAAAGCGCAAATAAAACACATAAATAGCACAATCATTGGAAAAATAATAAAAACTATTTCAAAATTGATAATTTCCAACTAAGATACTACCATATTCTATACAACCTATAAAACTGTCCACATCAATAACAAAATATAGATTTTTAAATGAGGCGGTCAAATTGACGGTTTGGTCCTTCTGGGGGTATACAACAAAAACTTGTATTTATTTCAAATACACACTCAATGTTTATATGCTATATCAAACCTCTATTTAAAAAATAAAAGTCCTAAAGTTTGGTTGCGTAACTCAAATAAATGTATGAGATACAGAAAATTGTTTTAAGTGATGCCGTCAAAATGACGGCATGGTCCTTCTAGTGTTAAAGATGGAGAAAAAGAGACGATTTCTATAATATTAAAATTTACCACTATTTATTCAGAAAATGTAATGAAATATTAAATTCGCTTAAATTCGAAATGTGAAATTTGGTATACCAACTCTGAACTAAAAGGAATGGAATTCAGAGTTTTGAGTTTTCAGAGTTTTCGAAATTCTCCTTTTAAGCAGATGAAGGTAGGAATTAATTTACTATACTGGGAGAGGAATACGTCACCAGTATACTTTCTATACTAACGAACGATGTTTATGCCACGTTCCGTGGATATACATCCAGTGGTACAGAAACCATCTGCCACATTATATTTACAAGTCGTTGGCAACACTGACCAAATGGGTACGTTTGGGTGCAAAGTGATATTATCAAACCCTTGCCCGAGTCACGTTCAAGCAATTAGCCCAAAAGGAGTAAGATATGGCCAGGAGCTTACGAGTGGCGCATCGTAACATTCGTTTTTAGTTCTGTTTAATATGCCTTATAGGGTCAAGTGGCCCTTATTGGGTCAAGTTGCGGCTTTGCCCGTGATTTGAAAATGGTTTCGTACTTCTCATGGCAAGAGCTTTCACACGATATATAGGTTTCCCGCAGGTACTTGGTCCCGGAAGGGAATCATCCCCAGTTAGTAAAAAAGGGGAAGGAAAAGGTGAGATTAGGAATTATTACTCATATAATAGCATATCGGTATGTCAGAATCTCTGAAAGTTAGAAACATGAAATTTGGCTTTAGGACTTCTCATTTAAAACAAAATCTCTTAAAGACAGTAAACAGGACCCCCCAATATTTTTCAATTAAAATTGAAACCAGAAGTTGAAGTAGATATCTACCACTTAGTGTTATAGACTAGTGATTAGAGTGGAGTAGTAGAAAATGGATCGATCTGGAACATATGAGGCCATATGAGAACAACCCACGAGCCCCTGGGAAATTGAGAACCGTACACCGTGAGCCCACGGTCTTTTACGACCTCCATTTTAGGGGTGAATTTATTCCCTTTTATGACCACTTTTTAGGGGGTGTATTCGTTCCCTTTTATGAGCACTTTTCCAACCAATATGTTAATTACGAACACATAGAAGAGAAGATAACACATAACACTACGTAACACACAGCAGAACAGATAACACATAAGAGTACGTAACATAAAAGGGTGTACTCGTTCTCTTTTATGAGCATATTTTTCAACCTATCTTTTAACATAGGAGATAACACATAAGATTACGAACACATAGAAGAGCTGATAACACATAGCACTATTTTAACATAGCAGAACATAAGACTACGTAACATAGCAAGGGTGTACTCGTTCCCTTTTATGAGCATATTTTTTCAACCTTTATTTTAACATAGCAGAAATTACACTGAGACTATGAACACACAGCAGAGCATAAGACTACGTAACACATAACAACCTCCATTTTAGGGGTGAACTCGTTCCCTTTTATGAGCACATTTTTCAACCCCTATTTTAACATAGCAGCAAATAATACATAAAACTACGTACTTTTTCCATCCCTTATTTTACCACAGCAGATAACTCATTGCAACCCTTATTTTAACATAACAGAAAGAGCAGACAATGAGCAAAGATTACAATCGAACACCCCACGGTCTACAGATAGTCATTTTAGAGGGTGTATTCATTTTCCCACCCTTATTTGAACGTAGCAAATTAATTCCACCCCTAATTGAACATAGTCCATTTTAAGGGTGCATTCATTCTCTTTTATGAGCATCGTTTCCAGCCCCTAATCGAACACAGCAACAAACTAGAGAATAATGGGGATGTACTTGTTCCCATTTTTAACCCCTATTTCCCACAGAGACTACGAACATAGGAGATTACCTGGGTCTTATAGTTCATGTGGGATACTCCCTTTCTATGACAATTTTAACCGATTTGGATGAAACTCGGCATATGGGGGTTTTCGGACATGCTGATTACGAATATCATACTTATTTTTACCTGAGTCTTATAGTTTATGTGGGATACGCCCTTTTTATGACACTTAAAACCTAATCACTCGTAAACGAAGCAACATATTGAGGTGGTGTTTCCACATTTAGCAATAGATCATCAGGTACTACATGTTCCCAAAATGAGTGGTCATCGAGGTCAAAGGTCAAAATAATTAAAACCCAATAACTCGAAAACTGAGTAAAATATTGAGGTACTGTTTCCAAATCTAGTAATAGATCATCAACTACAACATGTTCCAAAATCATGATCATCGAGGTCAAAGGTCAAAATACTTAAAACCCAATCACTCGTAAACGGCGCCACATATTGAGATGGTGTTTCCATATTTAGTAATTGGTCATCAACTGCTAAAAGTTCCAAAATAATGATCATCGAGGTCAAAGGTCAAAATACTTAAAACCTAATAACTCGAAAACGGATCCAAAAATTGAGGTTGTGTTTCCACATTTAGTAATTGGTCATCAGGTACCACATGTCCCAAAATAATGACCATCGAGGTCAAAGGTCAAAATACTTAAAAGCTAATAACTCGAAAATGGATCCACATACTCAGGTGCTGTTTCCACATTTAGTAATTGGTCATCAGGTACCACAAGTTCCAAAATTAATGGTCATCAAAGTCAAAGGTCAAAATACTTAAAACCCAATAAATCGAAAACGAAGCAACGTATTGAGGTGGTGTTTCCAAATCTAGTAATAGGTCATCAACTAGTACAAGTTCCAAAATAGTGACCATCGAGGTCAAAGGTCAAAGTAGTTAAAACCTAATAACTCCAAAATGGATCCACGTATTGAGATGCTCTTTCCACATTTAGTAATTGCTCATCAACTACTACAAGTTCCAAAAATAATGACCATCGAGGTCAAGGGTTAAAATACTTAAAACCTCGGAAACGGAGCCAAGTATTGTGGTGGTGTTTCCAAATCTAGTAATTGGTCATCAACTACTACAAGTTTCAAAAATAATGGTCATCGAGGTCAAAATAGTTAAAACCAAATAACTCGAAAATGCATCCAAAAATTGAGGTGGTGTTTCCACATTTAGTAATTGGTCATCAGGTACCACATGTCCCAAAATAATGACCATCGAGGTCAAAGGTCAAAATACTTAAAAGCTAATAACTCGAAAATGGATCCACGTATTGAGGTGCTGTTTCCATATTTAGTAATTGGCCATCAACTACTACAAGCTCCAAAAATAGTGGCCATCGAGGTCATAGGTCAAAGTACTTAAAACCTAATAACTCGAAAATGGATCCACATATTGAGGTGCTGTTTCCAAATCTAGTAATTGTTCATCAACTACTACAAGTTTCAAAAATAATGGTCATTGAGGTCAAAGGTCAAATATTTAAGCCTTAATAACTTTAAACAAAGCCTGTGTGACCTATTCAGTTTTGTACCAAGCAGAGAGAAGTGAAGAAGGAATAAATTTGAGTGGCTTATTTACTTTTGTATTAATGAGAAAGAAATCAAAGGAACACAATTTTAACTAGCGCAGACTTTCTGCACCTTTTTGGGCTATTCAAATGGATTAACAAGAAAGAAAGCAAAGATATGCCATATTAACTAGCTATGTATTATTTAAGCAAAACGAAGGGCTAAATTTGAGAAAGCGAACATGGACCATTTTACCCAAATTTGGATGGAGTATTTATCTTTGTATGAACCAAGAAAAAATGAGGGTTCAATATTTCTATACAATTTTGTACTACCCAAATAAACGAAATTTTATTTTTGTACCAATCACAAGAAAATCAAAGAAGTGTCATTTTATACCTTTTTGTGCTATTCAAATAATAGAGGGAACAAATTTCAGTGGTCTATTTTATTTTTGTACCAATCAGAAGAAAAGCAAAGATATGCATTTTAAAATATTTAAACAAACGAAAAGATAAATTTGAATAACCTATTCAATTTTGTACCAACGAGAAATACCATTTTTACTAATCAAATAAACAAAAAAACGAAAAAGGATTATTTTAACTAACTCAGACTTTTATACCATTTTGTACTACTCCAATAAACGAAGGAATACCAGTAAAAAATAAGCGAAGATTAGGTGAATTATTTTCTTTTGTACCAACTGGAAAAGAGAAGAGCTACTTTAACTAGCTCAGAATTTATGTAAGTTTTGAACTACTGAAATGTTCTATTTTTGTATCAATCAGAAAAACCCGAAGAAGGAACATTTTAAAAAGTTCATAATTTCTGTAACGAAAGAATAATTTCGATTTTCTACTTTTTATACCAACTAGAAAAAATGAACTAGCTGAATATACGAAAGAATAAATTTAAGTGACCTATTCAATTTTGTACCAATGAGAAATGTCATTTTAACTAGCTCATAATTTTACTACTAATTATTCTAAACAATGGAGTGTTTAGTTTTGTACCACCAAGAAGAAAAAAGAAATTGCACCATTTTGGAGTATTCAAATAAACAAAGGAATTATAATTTGTTTCAACACTAAAATCAATTAAACGAAGTAATGCATTTGAGTGAGCTATTTAATTTGAAAAACCGAAGTTGAGTATTTTATACCATTTTGTATTATTTCAATAAACAAAGGAGTAAGCAAAAAAGTGATCGTTTTATATCATTTTAAACTAGTCTAATAAACGAAGGCTTAAATATGAGTGAGCTATTTAATTATGTAGCTGAGTATTTTGACGAAAGAACAAAATTGTACTAATGAGAAAAAGCGAAGAAGACCCATTCTAACTAACTGAGGATTTCTGTACCTTTTTGTACTATTTAAACAAACGATGAGATAAATTTGAGTGATCTGTTTTTTGTACTAACCAGAAAAATCGAAGAAGATACCTTTATACTAGCTCAATGAACGAAAGAACAAATTTGGGTGTTCCACTTTTTTTTATACCAAACAAGGAAAAACCATTTTAACTTGCTGAGTATTTTATACCATTTTGTACTACTCAAATAAACGAATGAAAAAGCGAAAAAAAGACCTTTCTAACTAGCGCAGAATTTCTGTAACGCAAAAATTAATTTAGATGGAGTAACAAGAAAGAAAGCAAGGATATGCCATATTAACTATCTAAATAAACGAAGGGATAAATATAAGTGATCTATTCCATTTTGTACCAAGGAGAAATGCCATTTTTATCTAGCTTAGAATTTCTAGTGCATGTTGTATTATTTAAACAAAACGAAGGGCTAAATTTGAGAAAGCGAACATGAACCATTTTACTCAAATTTGGATGGAGTATTTAGCTTTGTATGAAGTAGAAAAAAAGTGAAGAAGAACCATTTTAACTAACTCAGATCTTTATACCATTTTGTACTACTCCAATAAACGAAATTTTATTTTTGTACCAATCAGAAGAAAATCAAAGAAGGGTCATTTTAACTAGCCAAGCAGAAAAAAAGAAAGAAATAACACTTTGTACTAATCAAGTAAACGAAGGGATAAATTTGTACTAATCAGAAAAGAAGAATAAGGATCAGCATTCTATACTTTTTTGTGCCATTTATTGGGGTGTCCTATTTCCTTTTGTACCAACGAGAACCATTTTTAACTTTCTTAGAATTTTATGCCTTTTTGTAAAATTTGTATCAAACCGAAAAAAGCAAGGAAATACCATTTTAAATAGCTCAGCATGTTATAACTTTTTGTGTTTTTGGTCTACCCAATTTCTTGACCATATTGTACTATTTAAACAAACAAAGAAATAAATTGGTGTGACCTATTCACTTTTGTTACAAGCAGAAGAAGGAAAGAATAAATTTGAGTGGCTTAAGCAAAGAAGGTCAATGGTAACTAGGCTTTTTGTGCTATTAAATTTGAGTGACCTATTGAAGAATGAATAAATTTTGTTTGCAGTTAAAAAAAGCGGAGAAGGTCTACTTTCTGTACCAACTATCGAAAAACAAATTTGTTTGACCTATTCACATTTATAGCAAGCAGAAAAAAGCACGAAAAAAGGGAAGAAGGTTCATTATAACAAGCTTGGTATTTTTATCTTTGTAGTGCTACATTTTGTATTATTTTTGTGTCATCCAGAGAACAATTTAAATTGACTCTCACTGACAATTCAGTTGCCGGTAATTCAGTATTTACATGTGCTAGTCCAATGTTTGTAACATTACAATACTACAAATTGATTCATTTAACAGTTCAAGTTCTTCTATTCTTACACAATCAAATGCATATGCTAGAGTGGGCTCAGTGTTCATTTACAGAATTAAATAATTGTTTATCTTTCTCTAAAAACAATTCTACTATTTTGTTAATATAATAATCACACTCTGTAATGTATTCATATACCAGATTCAATTTTTTCTCAAAAGTATAAGTGTTCTTAATATTGCAACCTTTAAAATGCTTCTTTAAATAAAGTTTATAGATTTTCTCTCTCATTTCACGTGTAATCAAGATTGTCCACACCTTTTGTAATAATTCGTAATCATACTGCAGCAAACAGTTGTGATCTTTTTCATTCTCATTATGTTTAGAACATGCGTCACATAATAATACTGAATTTGGTGTATACTCATTACATAATTGTATAATACATGTATCACTAATAGTTTCACTAGTACACTCGCACTCATTAGCTTCCAGTTCAAAACAGGTAATATTTGAAACACTGTCATCATCACTTTCCGGGAGTATTTCATCATTATATCTATTATAGCGTCTAAAATAATACACTTCTTCTATTTCTTGTGTTGGATATATGATTCTCACTTTATCACGTAATTCATCTGGCAAATCGGGGTCAGACGGCTGGATTAACAGTATAGGTTTTTCGTTTTCACGCTGAGTTTCTTTTTCTTTAGGTGAAACATAAACAATCTCCTTGCTAGTCATTTTTTCTGCTCTTCAGCAAAAACAAATCAAATAAATAATTTTATATATCTACAATACAAGCATTCTATGCATTCTCCGTGTTTAATAATATGTTTCAAGGCAATATAACATCATGATGTATGTTCTATTATTTCCACATATACTCCATAAACTTATATTCCATTATAATAAAATACATAAATGCAAAAATATATATTTGTCTTTTTTGACTTAGACGAGGAAAGAAAATTTAAAAAAAATAATTGAATCGTTGAGCAATAGGCAATACACCTGTTAGGTAACGCATTCATAACGTTGTTTAAATATCTGCAGCAACATGGAACTTTGAAAACTTTTCTTACTTTGATATAATATCTTCTTCTGCTGTGATCAAAAATGGCCATGCATGATATTACGCTAATTGCTATGTAGTCTGTTCTACACAATTAATACTCAACTCTGGTTTGTCAAATCTCACGTTCAAATATTTTATGAGCCTTTCTTAGTGACGGGAGAGGCAATTTAAATTGTTCTCTGGATGACACAAAAATAATACAAAATGTAGCATCACAAAGGTATAACATTCTGAGCTTTTCTTCTGATTGTTACACAAATGAAATAGACCACCCGTAATACAAAATGGTATAAAAATACCTAGCTTGTTATAATGAACCTTCTTCCCTTTTTTTCGTGCTTTTTCTACTTGCTATAAAAGTGAATAGGTCAAACAAATTTGTTTTTCTATGGTTGGTACAGAAAGTAGACCTTCTCCGCTTTTTTAATTGCCAACAAAATTTATTCATTCTTCAATAGGCTAGTTACCATTGACCTTCTTTGCTTAAGCCACTCAAATTTTTCTTTCCTTTTTCTGCTTGCTATAAAAGTGAATAGGTCACACAAATTTATTCATTTGTTTGTTTAAATAGTACAACATGGTCAAGAAATTGGGTAGACCAAAAACACAAAAAGCTATAACATGCTGAGCTATTTAAAATGGTATTTGCTTGCTTTTTTCGATTTGATACAAATTTTTCGAAAAGGTATAAAATTCTAAGTCAGTTAAAAATGGTTCTCGTTGGTAAAAAAAGAAATAGGACACCCAAATAAATGGCACAAAAAGTATAGAATGCTGATCCTTCTTCTCCTTTTCTGGTTAGTACAAAGTGTTATTTTTTTTCCTTTTTTCTGCTTGGCTAGTTAAAATGACCCTTCTTTGGTTTTCTTCTGATTGGTACAAAAGGTAGTACAAAATGGTATAAAGATCTGAGTTAGTTAAAATATTTCTTCTTTACTTTTTTTCTGGTTCATACAAAGCTAAATACTCCATCCAAATTTGAGTAAAAAGGTTCATGTTCGCTTTCTCAAATTTAACCCTTCGTTTTGTTTAAATAATACAACATGCACTAGAAATTCTAAGTTAATGGCATTTCTCCTTGGTACAAAATGGAATAGATCACTTATATTTAACCCTTCGTTTATTTAAATAGTTAGCCTAATATGGCATATCTTTGATTTATTTCTTGTTACTCCATCCAAATTAATTTTTGCGTTACAGAAATTCTGCGCTAGTTAAAAAGGTATTTTTTCGCTTTTCTTTCGTTTATTTGAGTAGTACAAAATGGTATAAAATACTCAACAAGTTAAAATGGTTCTTCCTTGTTTGGTATAAAAAAGTAGAACACCCAAATTTGTTCTTTCGTTCATTGGGCTAGTACAAAGGTACCTTCTTCGATTTTTCTGGTTAGTACAAAAAACAGGCAACTCAAATTTATTCCATCGTTTGTTTAAATAGTACAAAAGGTACAGAAATTCTCAGTTAGTCAAAATAGGCCTTCTTCGCTTTTTCTGGTTACTACAATTTTATTCTTTCGTTTATTTGAGTAGTACACTCATATTTATGCCTTCGTTTATTATACTAGTTAAAATGATCCTTTTTTGCTTTTTCCTTTTGCTTGTTGAAATAATACAAAATGATATAAAATACTCAGCTAGTTAAAATGATCCTTTTTAGAGTTGACACAAATTATAAGTACTTTGTTTATTTGAAAACTCCAAAATGGTACAATATTCTTTGTTTTTTTCTCGGTGGTACAAAACTAAATATTCCCTTGTTTATTTGAGTAGTAAAATTCTGAACCAGTTAAAAATGACATTTCAGCATTGGTACAAAATTGAATAGGTCACTTAAATTTATTCTTTCGTATATTCAGCTAGTTCATTTTTTCTCGTTGGTATAAAAAGTAGAGCATCGAAATTATTCTTACATAAATTCTGAGCGAGTTAAATAGTCAATTTTCGTTTCTTTAAACAGTACATAATGAGCTAGTTAAAGTTGCTCTTCTTCTCTTTTCTAGTTCGTACAAAAGAAAATAATCCACCTAATCTTCACTTCTTTTTTTTCTGGTTGGTATTCCTTCGTTTATTGGAGTAGTAGAAAATGGTATAAAATGGCATTTCTCGTTGGTACAAAATTGAATAGGTCATTCAAATTTATCTTTTCGTTTGTTTAAATAGTTAAAATGGCATATCTTTGCTTTTCTTCTGATTGGTACAAAAACAAAATAGACCACTGAAATTTGTTCCCTCTATTATTTGAATAGCACAAAAGGTATAAAATGACCCTTCTTTGATTTTCTTGTGATTGGTACAAAAATAAAATTTCGTTTATTTGGGTAGTACAAAATTGTATAGAAATATTGAACCTTCTTCATTTCTTTTCTAGTTCATACAAAGATAAATACTCCATCCAAATTTGAGTAAAATGGCCCATGTTCGCCTTTCGTTTTGCTTAAATAATACAAGATGACATATAATTCTCAGCTAGTTAATATGGCATATCTTTGCTTTCTTTCTTGTTAATACAAAAGTAAATAAGCCACTCAAATTTATTCCTTCTTCACTGCTTTTTCTGCTCTGTACAAAATTGAATAGATCACACAAATTTACTAAATGAGGAAACGTTATCTAAATATGTGGTTTCATTTATGAGATTGACCTTTGACCTCGATGACCATTATTTTTGAAACTTGTACTAGTTGATGACCAATTACTAGATTTGGAAACAGCACCTCAATATTTCGCTCCGTTTTTAAGTTATTAGGTGTTAAGTATTTTGACCTTTAACCTCGATGGTCAGTATTTTGGAACTTGTAGTACCTGATGAGCAATTACTAGATTTGGAAACAGCACTTCAATATGTGGCTCAGTTGTCGAGTTATTAGGTTTTAAGTATGTTGACCTTTGACCCCGACGATCATTATTTTGGAAGTTGTAGTATTTGATGACCAGTTACTAGATTTGGAAAACGCACCTCAATATGTGGCTCAGTTTTCGTGTTATTAGGTTTTAAGTATGTTAACCTTTGACCTCGATGGTCACTATTTTGGAACTTGTAGTAGTTGGTGGTCGATTACTAAATGTGGAAACAGCACCTCAGTATGTGGATCCATTTTCGAGTTATTAGGTTTTAAGTATTTTGACCTTTGACCTCGATGGTCATTATTTTGGAACTTGTAGTAGTTGATGACCAATTGCTAAATGTGGAAACACCACCTCAATTTGTGGCGCAGTTTACGAGTGATTGGGTTTTAAGTATTTTGACCTTTGATCTCGATGACCACTCATTTTGGAACTTGTAGTACCTGATGACCTATTGCTAAATGTGGAAACACCACTTCGATATTTGGCTCCGTTTTCGAGTGATTAGGTTTTAAGTGTCATACAAAGTGGCGTATCCCACATAAACTATCAGACCCAGATAAAAATAAGTATAATATTTGTAATCAGCATGTCCGAAAACCCTCATATACCGAGTTTCATCCAAATCAGTTAAAATTGTCATAGAAAGGGCGTATATCACATAAACTATAAGACCCAGATAAAAATAAGTATGATATTTGTAATCAGCATGTCCGAAAATCCTCATATACCGAGTTTCACCCAAATCGGTTAAAATTGTCATAAAAAGGGCGTATGCCACATAAACTATAGGACCCAGGTAAAAATGAGTATGATATTCGTACTCAGCATGCTCGAAAACCCCCATATGCCGAGTTCCATCAAAATCGGTTCAAAGAGCGTATCCAATCGCTATGTTACATAGGCATTCATTGTCTTAAAATAGGGGTTGAAAAAAAATTTTATGTAATTTCTGCTATGGTAAAATAGGGGTTGGAAAAGTAATTATAAAAGAGAACGAGTCCACCCCTAAAATGGAGGTTTTTGTGTGTTACGTACTCTCAGTGTAATTTCTGCTATGTTCAATTAGGGGTGGAGAAAATGAATACACCCCCTGTGCTATGTCCGCCATGTTTCATAGTCTCTGTCATGTTGAAATAGGGGTTGGAAAATATGCTCATAAAAGGGAATGAATACACCCTTGTGTGTTACGTACTCTTATGCTCTGCTGTGTGTTACGTAGTGTCAGTGTAATTTCTGCTATGTTAAAATAGGGGTTGGAAAATATGCTCATAAAAGGGAATGAATACACCCCTAAAATGGAGGTGGTTGTGTTTGTTATCTGCTCTTCTATGTGTTCGTAATCGTAGTTAATTTCTGTTATCTTAAAATAGGGGTTGGAAAATATGCTCATAAAAGAGAACGAATACACCCTTGCTATGTTATGTGTTATCTCTTCTTCTATGTGTTCGTAATTAACATAGGGGTTGGAAAAGTGCTCATAAAAGGGAACGAGTACACCCTTGAAAATGTGCTCATAAAAGAGAACGAGTACACCCCCTAAAAAGTGGCCATAAAAGGGAATAAATTCACCCCTAAAATGGAGGTCGTAAAAGACCGTGGGCTCACGGTGTCGAATGGTCATTTTCCAAGGGGCTTGTGAGTTGTTCTCTTATGTTCTATGTTGGCCTAGGTTGGCCCAGATCGATCCCTTTTCTACTACTGAGTGGAGATGGAATATATTCTAGAGACGTTTAATCGAATACAAACACCGTACCTATCTATTGCCGTTTGTTATATACAGTTTTATAATGGTTAGTTACTTTTATAATGGTTAGTTTGTTTGTTCCACGGAAATGAGCAACCTTTGCGACATCTTTTCTATCATTTAGATGGTAAAACGAAGGGACCCAATGAATTTAAAGGCGAAATGGTTCAGCACCAGCAATACTGTACTAATCTTGCTGTGGTTACTTTCTTGACAATTGAAAATAACCTTCCTCTTTTGGAGAACATAAATGATTTCAAGTACGGATCGAAAGTATTTGTTGGATATAAGTATCGCTGTATCAATTGGAAATTGTTCGCTAGATTTATCTTTAAGAAATCCTGGAAAACTTGTTCACTCCCGGTGGCTTACATTAACAAACCGTATACTTAGATTATATGTGGCAACTGAGAACCTTAAGACTCTAGCTAAGTACATTGTAAAAGTGTATGCACCTATGTGGTTTAACATTAAGTTGAAACCTTCATGTACTTATAGTTCCAAACATCTATTTAAGCTTATCTCATATTCACGCCATCTCTCTGATGATTCCAAGAACATTCTAGATTCAGTTATTCAAAGATATGGGTATTTTGCTGCTGCAGAAAATCTCCTTTTCTCCATGCTATGTGATAAGTGCAAAAATATAAGAGAACTCGGTTTACGACGTGTTTTAAAAGCAAGAACAGAAAATAGAGGCAGATTCAGGAAATTTAAATTTCCACAGATAAACTTTGACGCAAAGGTTTTGTCGCCATGATATCATGGACTGAAAATGTCGTAACTGAACCCCCCTTCCCTTTGGTAAAAGATGTTCCCAGTACTTCTCTCAAAGACTTTATATGGAAGACATCTGAAGCTCAACCAAAGCGTCAAGTGGACCTGCTTATCGACTTTCCCCGGCTTCCTTATTACACGCAAGCAGTGAAAAGAGTTGTGAAACGGGTGATCGAATCGGCTCAAAATGTCTGTGGTTCATTCGCAAGCGAAGGATATATAATACCAAAAATTGACTCACATAAGAACATGCCAAAATTTGATTTTTTAAAAAAAGTTTAATGTGTCAATGAAGTAGAAACAAACATTTTGCAGCTTTTATTTCAACCTCATTTGCTGCTATTTGTTACAGCAAAAGTAGTTCCCAAAAATTTCAAAATCAGCAAGAATACAAACCTTTTCACAATAATGTTTTAAAATTATATTTTGTAATTAATATTTTTTCAAATTCTAATACTTATATACGAATTTACAACTATCTTTTTTAGCATTATATGTACGAGAAAAGCATAAAAAATAATTTACCAAAGTTTATAATTTTTCAAGTTTTAATTTCTTTTTACAATCTTTAAGCTATATGCTGCACCTTAAGATGTTGCAGTATAACAACCAATTTTCTTCGTCTTCTTTTTGAACCGAAAAGGCAACTTTTCCGCACTATTACAAAACTTAAAAAAAATAAAAAAGGCTATTTACGTTCCACCCTAGTGTGCATGTTCCGAAGTTAACAAAAGGCAAGAGACCGATAGACCTAGTCTGGAGAATGTAATTAACTGGCAACTTCAGCGTCGAGGTTTTCGTGCTCAGCGCATAACATTTCCAGTCCTGGGCATCTCTGAAAGAAATATCGTTTAAACGCAACGTAGCAAGCAAAATATATTTTTTATCATCTGGGTTACCGAGTCTCAGTCGAATTACCGGGTCACTAGGGGTTTGAACCCTCGACCCAGTGGTGGTAAATAAGCTAACCAACATCATCCAACTGACACTGTGATCCGTGTGAGCTCTAGCGTGTTCATCCTATCTCTGCAAATTACAAGGTTATATTCGCAAGAGATGAAAGTGATGCTGGATCTTCGGAACAGATAAATCTTCGGAAAAGACTAGAAAATGGCAACATCTTTGGTTATTTCAAAACAAAATTGTATTTATACTAGCTCGACACAAATTTGTTTCCATCCTATAATTCACTGTGATTTATTCACGTTGAAATTTGAAACATGCAAGGTCTGCTACATCTAACTTTCCATTTGAACATTTGTAACTTTTCATTATGATACGGTTTGGAATTTGAATATAAGATATTTCTGTTAAAAATTTAGTAGTAAAATAGCACTCATTCAATTTTATCTTTGTTTTTTTCCTTTATCTTTTCAGTTTTTTTCCTTTTTTTTGTTAATTTTGCATTAGTGGTTTGGAATGGAAGATATGACCTACGCTACCTACTGGACTTATTAGAATGTAGTCCAATGAACACTACCGAATTTACAATCGAACCACGCGTAAACAAAGCATGAGTGTTAAACTTTTGACATTATCTTAGATTATCTGTGAGATCTACAGTTACACTGGAAATTGAGTATGGTATCCTTTATAAAAGAGACTTAAAGAATGTTTCAAGCATCATCTATATATTCGAATAGTTCTGAAAAAATATATAAAAACAACGTTATTTTTATATTACTGTTCGATTTCTGGTAACAGAACTTAATAATGTTAGGTTCTTTTCTTACTAAGTTTAAAATTCTTCATTTTTGTTCTCCTTTTTCTTTTTTTCTTCTCTCGCCTTCTCTCTCTCTGCCGCATTTATGAACCTCCGTATAATAGACATCCATTGGTTTCAATTTTTCATCCTGTGTGTTTCAGTTTCTCCCTAAATCAACTTATGAATATTGTTTCGTCTCGGTTTTGTTATTTCATTTTATCGATATTAATACAGTGTAGTCTAGCTGCATGGCGTTAGCTGTCGCAATTTTTTTGATGTGGAGTGTACAACTGGTGAACTCATGTTCACGAACTACTGCTATATATTTTGCCACTGAATTTTATGTGACCTTCAAATATTTGTTTTTCAGTGACAGATAAAGAAGATTCCCACCTTAATGCTGGTTCTGAGCTCTAATTAACTAAGCTCTTCTGAGTATGGCTAACCACTGAGTTAGCTATAACTCAGGTTTCAGGCCATAACTCAGCCATAAAACACGGATTTCCAGGTTTCCATGTTTCATGTTGAACATTTTAGAATTTCTCTGTACTTTCGTTTGTTGATAGCTAATAATAAACTGTAGCCGCATGTGTGTTATGAAATAATAGGGGAGAGAGAAAGATTGAGAGGATATCTACTTAGTGCTGAGAATGTCGTGAATTTGAAACCAATCAATCAAATTTAAGCAACGTAAATGTAAACAGACTTTTTGATACATATCTATGGATTTAACCGATTAACTGGGTTGTATCGTACTACCGAAGAGAAATTAACACTAATCTAATGACCGTGTCTATAATAAGGATTCCCAGTCACGATCCTCTTTTCGGTTTATTGGAAATAGAAGAAAGGATGAGAAAAAGGGAGAGGGAATTAGGAGAGAAGTAAAGGAATGAAAGAGAGAAGAAAGAAAGTGAGAGAAAGAAATAAAAAAATAAAAGATTACTGGATGTTTTGGTGATTATAGTGGAAGGAACTTAAACAGTTGTTGTTGTATTGAAAGTCGTTTTAACATACTATTGAATAAGGATTTATCATGAAGGTGATCCGAAATAGACACATGCTCCTTCATACGACCCCGACCTGAATCCAGGCAACTCCACAAGTGGGGTTACCTCGATCCAGCTCATGAAGATGAGAAAGTTGAACTTAATTTTTTATCAAATACCTTTCAATAATGCTTACTTGTTTATTGATATAATTTTGAAACTTTACCTTATTTTTCGATCGTTTTCCTGCTCAAAGTCTAAAATCAGTAAGGCGATTGAATAAAGCTGTCGCCTCCTTTTCTCGACCTCTGTAGAGAGAAAAAATAATCGCGCTCTGATATTATAGCGTGGGTGAAATCCCTCCAATCAGAACAGAGAATTTCGACAGCGGAAATACAAACGAATAAACAAATTGGTGATAACTGGATATAACCGGATTTTTTAGGGGAACATAGATATTTCAAAGGGGTGAAGAGAGCAGAGATGGTCATCCTCCCTCATTTTGCCCTCATGAGGGCCGCTCTCACCCTCATTTTAGTAGTTGAGGGTGAGGGCGTTGGAGGGTGAGGGCGATAAAGTAATTGACGGTGAGTGTGAGGGAGGTTGAGTGTGAGGGCGTCTATGGAGTGTGAGTGTGAGTGAGGGTGAGTGGAGGGCGTCAATGGAGTGTGAGTGTGAGGGAGGGTGAGTGGAGGGCGTCCATGGAGGGTGAGTGTGAGGGAGGGTGAGTGGAGAGCGTCAATGGAGGGTGAGGGTGTCAGTTGATGGTGAGTGTGAGGGAGGTAATGGTGAGGGTAAGAGTTCAAAAAATTAATTATCTTGCAATTCTTCATTTCTAGAAAATATGTTAGAAAATGTAATGTAGTTTTCTTTCTTAGAATTAATCGTCGTTCACAGAAAATCGTCATATCAATATTCCATCAGTTTCATACGCTTTTCATGCGCGAAGACAAGATGTTTCTCATAGCTTTATTACTTTTCTATATTTATATATTTTCACTTTATAGAAATAATAATTACGAAATATATAAAAATATTTACTGCAAGTTTTTGGCTACCGAAAATTTCAAAGTTTAACGAAAGTAACCTACTAAAATACCCATTAAAAATACTAGAAGTTCTCAGGAAATAATGTTTTCTTTTATATATTCGTTCAGAAGAGAAACTAATAAATATTCATATATTCATTCATTCTGAAATTGTAACTAAGAAAAAGCTTTATTTCTTCTTCTAAGAGAAAAAAAATATAAGAAAAGTACAAAGCTGCAAGCCGCAATAAATAACTTTATATTTATCGATGAAATAAAAATATATTTCCTGCTTTTGGCTATATACCTACTTTTAGACTTCCAAACTACGCTATGCATATGAAAGGGAAGTCTTATAGAACGGCTGTGTCCGTCTGTGTGTCTGTTTGTCAACAGGTATCACATAAAAATTGGTAAGAGCTATTGACAAGTGGTTTTCGGGAATCGACCCAGCATCCCAATAATAGGTTGCATCTCCTTCAACAACCTCCTACTGTACCCTTAAATCACCCTGGCAGTCAATCTGTTAAACCGGAAGTGGTAGAAATCGGAAGTTTCCGGTTTCAAATTAAAGACCACGAGTAAAAAACGATCGGCAAACGGTTTTCGAAAATAGGTGGATATGAAATGAACCACCTTAACTCCTGCATTTCTACTAAAACTGGAAGTGGTAGGATCCACTTGTACTTCAGGTTTCAATATTTATTTACATAAACTTAAAAGGGTAAGAGCTATCGACAAACGGTGTTTGGGAATCAATTCTGCATTGCCAGAATAGGTTCCATCTCTTTCAACAATCTTACTTAAACGGGAAGTGGTAGAAGTCGACCATATCTGGTTTCAACAAACATATTCGTAACTCATAAACGAATATAAAACATATCTAGCGATGAAACGTTTTCAGAAATCGATTTAAGGTCTTAAGGTGACAAACAACTTATACTCCTGTATTTCCACTAAAATCGGAAGTGGTATAAATTCACTACTACTTCTGGTTTCAATATTGATTTTTCTAGACCTAAAACCGTAAGTGCTATCGACAAGCGGTTTTCGGGAATCGATTCAGCATCCCAAGAATAGGTTCCATCTCTTTCACCTATCTTCGAGTTAAACCAAAAGCTATGTTGAACCACTTCTGGCTTCAACAATATTGGTCATAACTCAAAAATGGTAAGAGCTATTGAGAAACGGTTTTCGGGAAACGATTCGTCGTTCCAATAATAGGTCCCATCTCCTTCGACAACCTAATATTTAAACCGTAAGTGGTAGAAATCAACTACTTCAGGTTTCTACTATTTCCAGTTCTACTAGTTTGGAAGTTTACCGTAGTTTCATACTGTAGAACGATACTCGCTTGTTCTATCATATAATTCTTGTGTTATCAAATACTAGGTTTATTACCAGGTACTCAATAATATTTATATATTTTCCCATTATAGGACCTAGAAAGTTGGAAGATTATAATTTGCTGTAATGTCATATTTCTATTCATGGATTCAATCAATATCATGGCTTAATGTGGAGTTAATACTTGATAGTGAATATTGGTTTAGAATGGAAATTTTTAGAAATGGGAAGTTTTAAGCGGAAAATTTTCCACTTCGCATCACTAGTTGCAGGGATGGTTTCAGTAGAGTAACTGTTAATAAGTACAGTACATTTAATGGACGGAATAATGTAAAGGAGATTCTTTCTTCTAGGATAGAAAATGTTTTATTTCTAGCTGTACTTTATTTGAAGGAGCGCCAAGTGACCTTTTTGGTGGACAAACACCGTATACGGTGGTTTACTCGGGGTTCTTCCGTTCCTTTCCACTTTATTCATTCCTCCATTTGATTCATTTCTCACCATCATCGTATCTCTTAGCCTCGGAGCATAATCATGGGACGTTAAACTGAATATTTCATTTCATTTTATTTGAAGGAGAAAATTTCTAACCAGCGGTTACCTGAAGCAGAGATCCTTGGGTTATCCGGGTTCGATTCCGTGCCGGACATAAGTTCCGCGATAGGGAGAAAAGTTCAATCAAATATAAAACATAATTGTATTTATAATGATTTTCATATAGAATTATAGTCCTAAATTTACACAGTTCAACTTTTCTATTATAATTAAATTAAATATTTCCGTTTGTCTTTCGTGACTGGTGGCTTGGCAGTGGCGTCACTAGGTCTAATTTGGGGTGTTCAAGCCTCCCCAATTTCTTACAAGCTCAGCTAAATTTCACTATGTTACATACTTTTAGAAAAGAGGATACTAAGAAAATCTACCGAATTTGCACCCAAATGCAACAAAAGGTGCACACACACCTTAAAATCCAGCATCTTCACAGAGTAATTGATCGTTGATTATTAATATTCTGTTACTATATAAATAGCCCCCTTAAAATATGAACTATTTCACAGGGCAAATTTTAAATAGATGACTTTTAAGGTTTGATTACTTTATAAGGTAATTAATATTTTCTTTTCTTACTGTATTCTAATATTATTACGTGCAAATAGGGATGCGCACGAGACAAGATTAGAGGTTGTCTCGCCTCGAAAATATGTTGTGTAAAGTGATGCCTCGAAAAATGTATCTTTTTCTGTTGGAAGAACCCTGTCTCGTCTCGAATCTTGTCGAGCTATTTTGAGAAACAATAGCTTTAATTTAATAAAGAATAAAACAAACATGACTATGTTGCTAAAAATGTGCAAGACTGAAATAGTAACCACAATTCTTTTGCCCCAAATGCTCGGAAATTGTGTTATGTTCTTGATTAAAGATAAACCTAAAATACCGAAACAATGGAATTTTGGAGTGTTGGGTACCTTGGCCCCGAAATTCTTTTTCAGTCCCCTTTTTAAAAAATCCTAGTTACGCCGTACTTGTTGGATGCAAACAGTCAATGATCGTACAGATCACGCCCATACCCATGGGGCCTGAGCTTCCCTGAAATTATGAGTTTGAGAATGAATTTCGTAATGAAGAGTAATTTCATTCATTCGTCCTTAAAGTTGCTTGTATCCGAAGTATGTTCCGTTCTTCATTTATAAATATGGTGTTATATAAAATCATAACTTCAATATCTTCTTTCTGCATCTCCAAAGTTCTTTTCACCAAAAGTTGAATATCAACAAACATTTCGCAACCATTATTTTAGATTTTTTTAATCTATGTTCTCTACCAATTGTAAATCAGACATATTGAAAGAAAGGCACGAAAAGTCAAGCTTTATTTCTAAAGAAATTAAATGAAATAAAATTATATATTTAGTTTAACGTCCCACGATTATGCGCCAAAGCTAAGGGAGACGGTGATGATGAGAAATAAATGAAACTGTGCAATGAAGAAAGCGGGGGGGGAACAGGAGAACCCCGAAAAAACCCACGCAGACAGTGTCTGTTCATCACAAAGCTCACTTGGCGCGAGCTGGGATCGAACCAGGGACCCCACGCACCAGAGGCGAACGCTCTACCACTGAGCCACCGCGGTCCCCTTTATTTCTTAAAAAAAGTGGATATTTTGTGCGCATAGCCAAGGACGTACGCACGGGGTGGGTAATTGAGGTCCAGAACCCCCCTCGAAATCCGGAATTTTTTGTCAATTTAGTCTAATTTTAGATACAAAGTTTAGTATAATTTAGCCTGAATTTGTGTTTGGACATCCTCCCCGAAATGCTTTGGATCCCTCCCGAAATAAATTCTTGCGTACGTCTCTGCGCATAGCACTGAGAGCGGATTAAGGTTTTTGGGACCCTGCAGCCGACTATTTCAAAGGGTCCTATGTTACGAATAATTTCAGCGCATAGCTTTTCTTTGCTGTCTTCCACAGCCTCATAGGCTTATCGAAACACCGAGGAGTATGCTGTAACATTTTAATGTGCTCCAAGTTTACAATAATTAGTTTAATTACATTCATTATTAACAGTCAAATGCCTATATACTTCAGTGTAACACATAAATGCCGAATACGAGCCAAACGGTCAACAATCCCTGTAAAAACACTAATAGAGTAAAAGGAGAAAAATCATATACAAATAGTAAACCTGTACAAGGTTACACTGTGAGAAAAGTTCCGAATTTGAAGGTCTTCTGTGTGAATGATGTTTGAATTTATTTGTTTATTCATCACATCAATCAGTTTATTTATCCACGCCCGGCGGTGCCACGAAAGTCTGATGTTTGCAGGCACGAGCCCAAGCTGGTGGAAGAAGACTTAACGATACCGCAAGCCTAGCGACCGGGAAAAAGAAATTAGCATGGCCTATACTATAATAAGTTGATTGATATATTTTAGTATTAAAGGGGGGATTTTGGGTGACACCTAGAGCCTGGGCTCCATTAGCTCCGCCTTTAATCCGCTCCTGATTGCAATCCAGGTTACTTAAGTTGTCACAATACCTATAGGCCTATTCACTGGATCTATTAAAAGCAATTGTGTCTGAGTGGTTTGATTCAACAACTAATAATAATAATAATAATAATAATAATAATAATAATAATAATTATTATTATTATTATTATTATTATTATTATTATTATTATTATTATTATTATATACATGCTAGAAAATAGATTTAATGCTATACTGACACAGACTAAAACGAACTTGGCTTAACAACAGAGTCACGTTCAATTTTTCTCATTTTCTGTACTACTCTCATTCATTATCTTTGTTAGCCCAAACACCTCGGATGGGAGGGGAAGGTACTCCCATGCAAAAAATATTGCGCGTATACTGTAACTCACAATTTTTCGCAATTATCCCATTTTACATATGTTTATTGGTAAAATTCAGTTATTAGTACGTGGAGATAATAGAAAGCAATCCATCTAAGGAGATATTTCCAAAAAAATATAATAAAATAATAAAAATATAAGCAAAAAACAAAATTATGTTCGGTTTTGTATATACTGGCAATAATGTTTTCGAGGGAATTTTTGGAGTAGCACAGCACGATTGCAGAGGGAATAACAAGTTTAGCTGAATCAAGGAACTGGAAATTGGAGTAAAATATTGCATTTATTGGTTTAAGTCTAGGGTGTAAATTGTCTGCCAAATATAAATAAGCTTCTGTAATCAAGATGTTATACAGAAATATATAAACAAAGAGAAAAACTGTTGTCTTAAATTTATAAGTGACATGCTCTATAGCCATGAGCATTTATTTCTTAAGAAAAAGATATGCAACAAAAGAAAATCTGTGTGGTCAAGTGGGTAGAGTGACCGACTAGTAATTCTTATACTATTTTGACACTAGATCGAATCCCATCCGGTCTTGTTCAATTTTTTTTCTTTACAAAACATTGTAGAAAGTGTATAATTTTTGTGTTAATAAGAAACGAAATAATATAATAATGAAATTACTTTTTTGTTTTTCTGATGACGTATTTATTCAGAATTAGCTTACTATTTATTACTAATAGCGATTGTTTTTAGTTTATGGTTTGGTATGCTTAACAGTTCCCTCTCCGTTTTTACCCAGCTTCAACTCACTGCGAGTGTCTGTGAGTCAGGAACAGGAAAAAACAAAACAAGAGCAACCTACAGCTTTACACACAGCGTGAGGAACACAGTCACAGCGATAGCTCGTTGTCATGAAGAAAAAAAACTGTTCTAGTGTTTCTGTGTTTGTGTTTTTTTTAAAGTATTGACTCTCTCTCTCTCTCCTTTTGTTTCATATCCACAAGTGCAACAAATGCAAGTCTGTGTGAAAAAATCAAGAGTGCTTTCTTTAAACAAAACTAAATTTTACAGCTCTCTTTGTGAGGAACGTGAATGCTTCCAAAACATGCCATGAATATTAACTATAATCGTACCGAATTATACAGTAGCGTGACAAACTGATAATAAAATGATGTAACATGCATAAGCTTTTTTTCTAGGGTAACCACACATTAAACATAACAAATTAAATTTTTGGGATTACAAATTATCACATTACGTGTCGGTGTAGGCCTATTCGTTTTCACATTCGAGCGACGAAAGAAGAAAGTGTGATGATAATTATAAAAACCGAATACCAGATTTCAATAAATTCAAGTTACATGGCTCCTACGTATCGAAAAAAAAAATGATTTTTCGATGTCTGTCCATCTATTTGTCTCTCGGTTCGTCACGCTTTTACACGCACTCAAATAGAGGCCATACTGTTCAACGTATCTGCACCGAATTCTAGTCATAACGTTTTAATAATATAATATCTTTCGAATTTTATGTCCTTCGACACCTAAAAGCAAGGGTAATTTACTGAAGGATTAAAATTTAAAATAATTCAATTTTCTCAAATAAAAAAGCTGTGACGATTTTATTTACTTTTGATAAATATATATTTTATTAACAAATCTCCACCACATATGAATACTTTTTCTGAAAAAATATATATGGTGTAATTTACTGTATGGTATGCGTTCTTTTTGCACAATTTTCTCAACCACATTTCATAAATAAACGTATGATTAATTACCTAACAATATGACAACTCGTTCGAAGGAGTAGCTTAATCTTAGGGTAAGCTTTCCCCCGATGGTTTTCCCATTAACGCCTCAGGCAATTTTGTTCATATTTCGTAAAGAAATATTTCATTAATAAACTAACATAGAGCATAAATAGTTTATTCCGATAACATACAGAAGAAGTGGTTTTCTCAAGTGTTGATTTCTTTTGGACAATTGTCTCAGTAATAACTGAGACAAATTTGTTCTAATTTCAGTAAAATTATTTTCTGTAATAATGTTACAATATGGTATAACTCGCTTGTTCCGAAAAGAAAAATCCAAAAGAGATAGTTTACTTTTACAGTGAATTTTTTCCCGACGATTTGCTTAAAAATTACTCGATATACTGTCAAAATTACAGATACAAGAGTTTACCTTTGGGGGTAAGCTTTTCCCGATGACCTTCCTAAAAACAACTCAGGAGATTTTTGTTGTTCATATTTTATAAATACGTGTTACATAAATAAACTAGCTATATGGTATAATTCCCTCATCTGGAAAATGTAGAAATGGTATATTACTTTTGACAGTAAGTTTTACCCTGTGATTTTCTCAAGACGACTCAGGCGATTGTGTTCGTATTTCATAAATAAATGTTTTATGAAAACACTAACAATATAGCATAGCTTGTTTGTACTGAAAAGATCCACAAGGGATAATTTATTCTTGGGGGTGACTTTTTGAATAATTTTCTCAGAAATTAGTCAGACGCTTTTGCTTATAGTTCACATACAATTATATCCTTTATAATTCTAATATATGGATCAAGTTATTTCTAACGGAAATATGACCAATGGGTACTTTACTTTTGGGCCTGAAGTTTCTTCTAGCAAAGTTTTCCAAAACATTATTTTATTCGCAATTTCCCAAATAAATGTTTCAATAACAGTTGCAGCCTAACATAAGTCAGTGTAAAAAATTCGAGCGACAAAGTACAGTGCGTTTACTCCGTACCCTTTCTTAAATATATTTTTAAATGTTACACCTTATCACAATTTTCCGAACAAAATCGGAACTTCTTTTTAAATGTGCCTTGTTGTGGTCAAATGGTTCAAGTGCATTGGTTCTGAATTAGATTTCCAGTGAGAGCTAGTGTATCTTCATCCAAGAGATGTGACACGTCGGTGCAAAGAAGAAAGTGTTTAAATAAGCCTAACCAAGCTAATCAACAAAAGAAATAATACATTGTTACGAAATTATCGTAGAAACGTTGTTAATATTAGGTAGGTTCGACTGAAATGTCCAAACAATTGTCAATTCCAAAGGTCTTTGTTTTCGTCCGGCGGGAGCTCATGTGGTTCGGATTTCACGTTAATCAGTAGGTCCACGTCACATATAGCCTCGCTGCATAAAGGGACGATAAACTCAAAATCACAACACACATCTTTGTTTTCGCCTTTGTTTCAGCTCATAAATGTCTCTGTTGATAAGCTCCTTAGTGGTTAGCGTACGCGCCTTTGGCGTGGAAGACCCAGCTTCGATTTCCGGCGAGAGCTCACGTGGTTCGGAGTCCACGTTAATCAGTAGGCTGACGTCTCATATAGCTTCGTTGCTGAACGAGACGTTAAACTCAAACTCAATGTCTTTGTTCATAAATGTCTTTGTGTATGGTTTTTCATATACGTTGCATCGACATTAAATTTTGATTTCTACGCCGTATGTATCTAATTACATACACACCTATAGAACGAGCACAACAAACTTGGAATATCTACATTGTTTGCGTATGGAAAATAATCACGCTCTACTGTACAGGACAGCCGTGTGTATGGAATTCCATACACATGGCAATCAACGTATTAAGAAATGTATAATAATAAGAATTATTATTATTATTATTATTATTATTATTATTATTATTATTATTATTATTATTATTATTATTATTATAATAATAATAATAATAATAATAATAATAATAAACAGAAAACGATACGATCACTTACATAATTTATAAATATAAGTTAACATTTAATAAGCATATAACTGCAATGGAATTAAGTTGTTTCTCTCTCCCCCTGAAGGCTACAGCCCTTATTGTTCTAAGGCGTAGAAGAGAACTTGTGGCACCCACGATTTGGGGCGGTGTGTGGTCACAAGTTGGTCTCCCTTTGTTGTTAGTCCTAGCTTTCTAGACGGATGCAGTTATTACCGGTAGAATATGCAAGCAAATAGACTTTTGTATTACTATTAAAGTAAATAATTACACTCATTCCTTCAATGTGATACTTGTGGTTGCTTAACCGTATACAGACAGCTGATCCATGGAAAAATCGTTAATAATAATAATAATAATAATAAATAGCAGGAACTCGACAAATATTCTTGCAAATAATAGGAAAAAGTTTGCGTCACACTGTTCACTTTGCTGGACACACCAGTGTGGCGCGTTATACCGATTGTGGCACACTGGAATATAGGGTATGTTTTTTTTATTTTTTTTTTCCCAGCTATTCCAACTGCTTCAATTGAAATGGATCTATCATAATAAGAGAATGAATTTAGTCTTCTTACCCTTCAATTTAGAAATAAGGTTCGCGAGAATTTCATAAAAGAATAATATACTCAGAATTGTATATAGTAGTTTGTTTTATTCGAAATTACATACCGGTACTTCCTGCAACTGCTTTTTGATTGAAATGATTTGAAATGAAATTATTAAGTTTTACGCCCCACGATTATGCCGGATAGGCTAAAGGAGACAGTGATGATAATAAATGAATGGAATGGTGGAATGAAAAAAGTGGGATAAAACGGGAGAACCTCGAGAA
This sequence comes from Thermobia domestica, assembly GCF_964235325.1. Lineage (NCBI taxonomy): Eukaryota > Metazoa > Arthropoda > Insecta > Zygentoma > Lepismatidae > Thermobia > Thermobia domestica. The sequence goes on along the minus strand of NC_137462.1, from coordinate 252,976,314 downwards.
AACCCACGCACACAATGTTTGTCCAGCACAAGGTTCACTTGGCGCGAGCATAGATCGAACCAAGGACTCCATGCACCAAAGGTGAACGCTCTACCACTGAAACACCGTGGTCTCTGAAATTACTTATGGAACTACCGAGAACTATGCTGTAATATTTGAATGTGCTTCAAGTTTACAATAATTAGTTTAGTTAAATTCATTATTAACAATTAAATAATTGCATTCATTATTAACAGGTAAGTGCTGCTGATGCAAAGACTTAAATCTAGCGATACCGCGAGCGTAAGTATTAAACAGAGAGATTTTAAAAAGCCCCCTGAGCTGCGGGCCCTGGGCTCCATTGGCTCCGCCCTTAATCCGCTAATGCCTATAGATTATAAATTAAAGGGGACGGGCCAGGTCCGTTCTAAAAATTCCGTCCCGTGCAGACCTCTAGCTCCTGTGCTGCCGTGTCGTGAAAAAACGCTGTAACTTAGGCGGAGAAGTTTTGCGAAAACGAACCGTAAAGTTTTCATCAGAAAATGTGATCTGTATCGTGTAGAACCAGTGTATCTTGTCTTTGGAAACACGTGGTTACATGTAATGTTACGTAAATGCATGTTGTGTGTTTAAATTTGGTGAAGATTGATTGATTGATCATTATTGCCTCGTTACACAGGTTCTACACGATACAGATCACATTTTCGGATGAAAACTTTACGGCTCATTTTCGCAAAACTTCTCCGCCAAAGTTACAGCGTTTTGTCACGACACCGCAGTGTGTATATGCTATCTGAAAATACAGTAGAGTTTCGCTTATCCGACATAAAACAGGCAGGCAGGACGCCGGATAATATGGATGTGTTAAGGAAAGACCTATAAAAAGTCAAACTATGATATAATTTTACACATTACGCATCTAATTATCATCTTTGCAAGAAACAAATATAATGTTTTGACTCAGTGACGTATCCAGCGTGAGGTCCTGGAAGCTGTCCCTTACCAAACATCAAGCACTTTTTAATAAACTTACTTTTTCCCTTTTGAGTTTTTTTTATGTCAGATTACTTTGAGTCAGTGTCCAAACTGTGGACAATGCGTTGTTGTTATAATTCTAACAAGTAACACTTCCCATGTGTAACACTCCGATTTTGATAAAATTTGGCAGGTAGATACTATACATAAAATAAACAAATAAGTGCTTTTTTTATTTATTTATTTTTTATTTTTTGCTGAAAAACGGTTTTAGGGGGCAAAAGCCCTCACCCAAAATTTGAAAGTTGACGCTCGAAAGGCAAAAACAAGTGGACCAAAGTGAACGAAATTGTGAACAGATATTGCGGACATAAAATTAGGGAATACGTGTTTTGTATTTTCCTGGAAAAAACGGTTAGGTGGGGCGCAGATCCCTCCAAACCTTTGATCATGAAATATCAAAAGAGCTAATAACAGTATGTCAGAAGTGCCTAAATTTACATGAAGAATTGGAACAAAACTTTGCGTTAGGACAATAAGCAAAAAATAAACAAATTCGGCATTTTTATTTCCTGCGAAAAAACTGTTTTAGAGGACAAAAGGTCCCCCCCATGAATTTTGAAATTTGACGCAAGAAAGGCAAGAAAAAATGTACCGAACTGAATGAAATTGTTCACAAATGTTGTAGAGGTAAGATGAGGAAATACGTGCTTCGTATTTTCCTGAAAAGAGAAAAAAACCTTTTGAGTGGACCGAGGCGTTGAGTGTCGGAAGGATTGGACCGAAGCGAATGAAATCGTCTGTAGATATTGGATATGAAAAATAAAGCCTCTCGTGTTTCACAAGTGTCTCCATCAGATTTCTTCAAATTTGTCAGATCAACAACAAGCACAAACAGCATAGCGTATTTTGTAGTATTTCACTAGGCAACTTTAACCCTTACAATGTTTTTCCGCATAAACAAAAACACATACCGATTAATTTCCTGTTTGCTGTTGATGTGCCAAAATTGATAGGGACATCTTTAAAACACGAAAGTCCTTATTTTACATACAGTCTATACAATATCTAAACACAATTTCATTTGCTTCGGTCCACTCCTTCCTGCACTTTTACGGTAATATTAACTTTTTTTGGAGAGGCTCTAGGCCCCAACACTGTTTTTTCATACAAATTAAAATGCATTTCATTTATTGTTTTGCATATTGTCCCTATACGAAGTTTCGTTGCAACTCTCCATACTCTTTAGGAACTTGTGACGTATACATACTTATTTGCACTTTTGATATTTCCTAATCAACAGCTTATAAGGTCCGAGCCCCACTCAATCGCTTTTTTCCAGGAAAATACGAAACACAATTACCTCAATTTACGTCTATAATATCTGTGCACGATTTCAAAATTTTGGGTGGGGAATTCTGCCCATTAAAACAAATTTTTCGCAGAAAATAAATCCGTTTTTTTTGTTTGTTTTGTTTTGCGTATTGCCCCTACACAAAGTGTCGTTCCAATTCTTCATGTCCTTTAAGCACTTCTGACATACTGTTATTAGCACTTTTAATATATCACGATCAAATTTTTGGAGGGGTCTGTGTCCCACCGAAACGTTTATCTTTTTTTTTTTTCAGGAAAATACGGAACCCATATTCCCTCATTTTTCGTCTACAATATCTGTGCACAATTTCATTCATTTCGGTTCACTTCTTCTTGCCTTTCGGGCGTCAACTTTCATCATTTTGGATGGGGGATTTTGTCCCCTAAAACAGGCATTCGTTTAGTTTTTGCGTATTGTCCATACACAAAGTGTCATCGGAATTCTTCGTCCTTTACACACATCAGACATATTTTTACTAACACGTTTGATATTTCATGATCAAAGGTTTGGAGGGGTCTGCGTCCCACCTAACCGTTTTTTCCAGGAAAATACAAAACACGTATTCCTTCATTTTACGTCTGCCATATCTGTGCACAATTTCGTACACTTTGGTCCACTTGTTTTTGTCTTTCGGGCGTCAACTTACAAAATTTTGGGTGAGTGCTTTTGCCTCCGTAAAACAGTTTTTCCGCAGAAAATAAAAAACATGTATTCGTTTATTTTATGTGTAGTATCTGCCTGTCAAATTTTATCAAAATCGGAGTGTTACACTTGGGAAGTGTTACTTGTAAGAATATACCGTAATGCCATTGATACCAGGTGGAATTAAAGAACACTTTTAAATGGGATTATAATTTCGTTTCCGGTCTGTTTATAACATTACTGTATTAGAACGATACACTCATTGCCATTTGCTATTTTTGTTATGTGATATACGTAGCAAACAGTTTTCCTTACATGTCTCTAGAAAATATTTTTTGATTTCGTGAGAGTTAGAATTAAGTTTGACCGGTTCATAAATGACAAGTAAGAAACGTTTAAGAGAAATACAGAACTGTTGCATTATTATTATTATTATTATTATTATTATTATTATTATTATTATTATTATTATTATTATTATTATTATTATTATTATTATTATTATTATTATTGATATTTTTGAAACATTAGAATTACGTGCTTACGAGGATTCGTGTCGGGTCCCCTCCGAAAAGTAAAGCTGGATATGTGCCTGCACTGAATGATAGGCGTATGAGTCAAGGTATAGACGAGCGTGCTAGGCGATCGAGTCCGGAGCATCAAAAACAGACTAAGACCACAACTTGCAGTTCTTCTTGCCGATTGATGCTGCTTTTTACCTGCTATGATATGTCGGATAATAATGTGAAATAAACGAAGGTCAAGACCATGGCGTATTGGTGTTTCATGCACCTAAATTTGTAAAATATTTGTGCCGAAAACATCTTTCACTCACTAGCTAAATTTGAGGGTATGATCGCTCATCTTGCCTTATAAAGTATAGTCTTATAAAGAATATATATAGCATAATAAAAATCTCAAGACCAAAGTCATTGATTTTCTATAGTTTTCTTTTTTAATAACGGGAAACTTGTTTATTTCATCACGATAAATCACGTTTGATACTAAGATGTCTGTTTCTGACTATATATATTTTTCATACTTTATTGGAGACATTTTTTTTCAAGAAAAGAGGATGATAAAGGAAGCTATACAACACCATAAACTGAAAGCAATCGGTATTACTAATAGTACACTAATTCTAAATAAATACGTCATCAGAGGAAACAAAAAGTTATTTCCTAATTGTATTGTTTCAGTTTTATTAACATAAAAATTATAGACTTTCTACAATGTTTTGTAAAGAAAAAAATTGAACAGGACCAGATGGGTTTCGATCTGGTGTGAAAACAGTATAAGAATTACTAGTACGTTACTGTACCCACTTGACCACATAGATTTTCTTTTGTTACCTATCTTTTTCTTAAGAAATAAATGCTCATGGCTATAGAGCATGTCATTTCCAAACTTAAGACAACAGTTTTTCTCTTTGTTTATATATTTCTGTATAACATCTTGATTACAGAAGCTAATTTATATTTGGCAGACAATTTACACCCTAGATTTAAGCCAATAAATGCAATATTTTACTCCAATTTCCACTTCCTTGATTCAGCTAATCTTGTTATTCCCTCTGCAATCGTGCTGTGCTACTCCAAAAATTCCCTCGAAAACATTATTGCCAGTATACACAAAACCGAACATAATTTTGTTTTTTGCTTATATTTTTATTATTTTATTATATTTGTTGGAAATATCTCCTTAGATGGATTTCTTTCTATTATCTCCACTTACTAATAACTAAATTTTACCCATAAACATATGGAAAATGAAATAATTGCGAAAAATCGTGAGTTACAGTATACGCGCAATTTTTTTTGCGCATGGGAGTACAATGTAAAGAACCTTTACCTCTGTATGTCTAATGGAATTCGTCATCAGTGTATTTTTAGTTTAGTTCTTCCTTTCAATGCCATCGGAATGAATCACCAGGTCTTCCTGCGGTAAAGAAAGAATGTTCATCGTATTTATGTTAGATTAATACTACGATAACGTTACTTTCAAGTTCTTCTTTCTAGATCTCAAAGGTTTATACTCCACCCGACGGAACAATACGTTATACTGCGTGCTCATTTCTGGTATGAAGATAAAAATAGTTTTCTTTTCAGAACTTTGAAGGCTGTTTATGACAAAGACTGCGAGGAAAACAATGCCCGCCTCGAATCTTAATCCAGGGTCTACTGTGACTGTCTACGAAAATAAAACTTGCCCTTCACTAATGTTTATATGGAATATGAAACTCTCGACTCTGACTGCCTGCAGCAGAGAGCAAGAGGGGACAGTTCACCCCACCCTTGTATGTTTGAAATAGGTTTGGTTCTTTGAAATATACCTAAAAACTATTCGATTTGTTATTCCCACATACTACCCAGCTTAATATACAATGTGTCAAAAAATCAACCTACTAAGTTTGGAACGTTATTTCTTATATCAAATGAAAAACAAAAGTTTTGATGAACATACTGTAGGTCAAAAAATGTCTCTTTTCAGATTTATAATCCGCCAAAAGTGAGGAAAATCACGTTTTAAAAACACTATAGCACAAAAGTTATGGGGTCTATCGCACGTGATTCGACGGATTTCGCAGGAACTCGTATGCGCTAGTAATAATTATTTGTGTATAACAGTCTTCTGGTATCCACGAAAAGAGTACCCAATTCGTATTTAAAAGTGTATCCTCGTACACTAAGTTACTTTTCACAAATCGTTACGTTGATATCAGGGGATTGTGAAACGTGGGTATTTAGATAAGAGGGAATACTAGGTATTGCCTAATTTTTTCAACCGCTTGCAGAAAGGTCCCATTATTTTTAAGCTAGGGCGTTTTAATTCTTTTTCGGCTTACAATACTGAAAGAACTCGTTTTAAGACCTATATGTATTAAAACGTTTTACTTTCATTTGATATAAACACTCATCTCCCGAAGTTTCAGTTGATTTTTTGACACCCTGTATTAATACTAGGCTTGTAGCCAAATTTAAAATAAAACTGGCACATGAATTCACAGATATATATGGAAACCTCATAGATGATATAGTAATTAATGTGAAATATGTAAGCATATCGTAAATCCATCTTTGATGCTCTCAAGTCGAAATTAATTTGACAAAATTACAGATGTACATGAAAAATTAGAGTGTTAGAGCTGAGGGGAGTTGAGGAAGAAAATAACACATTTCTTGCAAATTGCCTGAGGGCAAGGGCGTATGCTGTGTTGGGCACTCGGTTTCCCCTCCAAGAAATCTCGACTTTTCTGTAAGTTTGGCCTAATTTTAGGGGCAAGTTCTGCAAATTTTAATACAATCTGTCCTCATACTGAATTTAGGCCCCTACCAAAAAGCCTCGGACCGAAAAAAAGAAAGGATTTTTTGGTGGAAAAAGTAATGAATTTGGTAGGTGGAAAGGTGAAAAAAGCACCATTTTTGGTTTAAATTAATTAATTAATTAATCTTAATTAATAACACAGTTTCACAAGGGTCATATTTTTTGTAATAATTCACTACTCAGAATTTAAATCTGAAATTAGAATTTCGCTACCAGGCATAGTTTTTCAGTAATAGAGAGTGTCCCATAAGTACATGACACTGCTAAGTATTAAGAATATTGACGGCATATATGGTATGTATACATATATACAGAACACGGCGTATATTTAGAAAAGGAAATTTCCAATGTAATATCTGGCAACACTATCAGTTTCGATTTTCAGAGATTAACAAGATTTTCCACCAGTGTTTTATTCTTCCAATGAATCCAATCTGATACTAACTTTGATTCTTGTGAGGTTAAGCTGTTACTTCTACTTACTTAAAACTCAGGTCTTCATGAATGAGAAATCAAGAAAAACATGAACCAGTATGTTATTAGACGACTGCTTATGTATCAGTAGAGACAACAAAGACACTCACTACAAAACATAATATAAATCAGTAACTTCTTAATCACCATTTCATTCTCAGAGAACTTTTTGAACATGTGTCTGTACTTATGTAACACCCTCTATTACTGAAAAAGCAACAATGATAACGAAATTTTGATTTTAGACTTCAATTTAGCATGATGAATTACTATAGAACTACAGATCTAGAACTGTAAATGAAGAATGCAAGGGACATTAAGCTCTGTTAGTTGATAACTTCAGAGACGTAACTAAGCTATTTTGCGCCCGGGACGAGATCTTGTTTTGGCGCCCCCTTCCCCAACGTAAAACGTAAATATATAGCTACAGTAAAAAAAATCTTCGTTTAGCACCCTCTCAATCAGGCGCCCGGGGCACGTACCCCGTCTACTAACCCCTAATTGCGATCCTGGATAACTGACAGGTGAAAAAAATTAACTGAGTTGATAGTTTCACATTTTTTTTTTTTGGCTCTATATGCTTCTCTATTTCCCATATGTACATATGCTATAGATAAGGCTTTTTTTAACGTTGGCCCAAGCTCTTTTATTTCACGGAAGATAACAAGTGGTTTTAGCTTTAGTCGTGAGTACCAACATTTTGTAGTTTCAGCAAATTTTTGTATGGACACGTTAGTATTTATATTCTCCACAATCTAAGATAGGATGGGAACTTCTCATTTCTACATCTATTTTTTCCTGTGATATCCGTTTTGATACCTCTCCTATTATTTTGTGACATATTATACTAGTAAACATAATTTTATGCACTCTTGCATATAAGAAATAGATGGAATGAACGTTAATACTGGTGAGAAAAGAGAAAGAACTGATGGATAAGGAACGAAAACAAAATTTGGTACGATAATGAGCCTTGTAGTCTTAGTTCTGGAAAAAAGAGTGGAATAAATCCCGTGTCCATAATGACGCCGAATCCAGTTACTCATCCGTGTGCGTTTCTTTCTCCCATTAGTGTGTAGTAATATACTCCTAATACAATTGTACGCATTACTATCACACTTAAGACCAAATCTACAATCCGTATATTGCCAATGTCGGATTCAAATGTACACAGCTGCACAGATATAATGATATTCCTTTCCCAAGCCGGAAAAGAACAGTTTTGGTATGGTTAAAATCTCTGGAACAGAGCAAGTTTGAAGCGCGAAACCTCAGCAAGATTCCGCAACTATATGAGACGAGAGGACAACACAGGAGGTCACTGACCAGTTGCATGAAGAGATGAAAGTCCATTTGTTTGTTTGTTTGTTTATCACAGCTCCTATCAAAACTCCAAAGCTGGCCTATATCATATTCCAGCGTACCATATTTTTGTGAGCAATCCAGTAGTCTTATGTACTAATTCTTACTTTGTAGCGACACGGGAGACAGAGAGAATGAAATATGATGATCGTAAAATAATAATAATAATAATAATAATAATAATAATAATAATAATAATAATAATAATAATAATAATAATAATAATAATAATAATAATAATAATAAAATTAATAATTCCTACTTTTCTTTGCACTCGCCTAGAGGCTATGTCGTTCAACGTATATGTGTCAAATTTTAAGCTTAAGGTTTTCATAAAAGTTCTTAGAGGGTTTTTTAGAGTTTTCTTCCTACTCCTAAAAATAATGGTAGCTAACTCAAGGAAGAAAATCGAAAAATGCGATTTTCTCTAAACTGGCTCTAACGTTTTTTGTTTGTTTGTTCATAAATTGATATTAAATTGACAACACTATAATGTGGTATAGGTTATTTCTCTGAAAAATATCTGCGAGGAGTAGTTCATTCTTGAGAGTGAATATTTATTTCCTCCACTATTTTCTCAAAAACGGCTGGGGAGATTTTGTTTATATTTCGTAAATAAATATTTCACCAATAACCTAAGGATATAGCATAACTCGTTTGTCCTGAAAAAATGCGAGAGGTAGCTTACTTTTGGGGTGAATTTTTCCCCGGCGATTTTCTCAAAAACGACATACGCGATCTTCTTCTTATTTCATTGATAAATATTTTGTTAATAACCTAACAATATGGCATAACTTGTTTTTCCTGAAAAAAATATGCAAGGTGTAGTTTACTCCTAGGGGTGAGGCAAGCTGTTTTCACTGTTAACTTCCCATTTTAGACAGTGTATATTTACATCGGAGGGGAGTGCACGTGTGCACTCCCTAAGTCCGGCCCTATATATATATATGTATATATATATATATATATATATATATATATATATATATATATATATATATAAAACCTGCAACTATGTTATGCTAAGTATAAGAAATCTTATAGAACGGTTATCTCCGTCCGTCTGTCCATCTGTCAACAGGTATCAAGCAAACACAGTAAGAGCTATCGACAAGAGGTTTTCGAGAATTAATTCAGCATCCCAAGAATGGATTCCATCTCCTTCAACATCCTCTTACTTAAACCGGGGGTGGTAGAAATCGACCACTTCCAGTTTCAACATTATGGGGACGGCAATAACCAGAGACAAATGGTTTTCGGAAATCGATTCAGGGTCTCATGGATACAAACTACCTCTATTCTTGTATTTTACTAAAACCGGAAATGGTAGTCATTCACTATTACTTCCGGTTTCAATGTTGATAATAACAGACCTAAAAGGGTAAAAGCTATCGACAAGCGTTTTCTGGAATTTAGGTTAACCAAAAGACATGGTACCTCAGGCTTGACTCAATTTCCTGAATGTTGAGTCGAGATATTCTTTGTAATTAAATTATTAACGCATTGGAAACCTGTGAGTCCAAAGCAGAGTAAATTGTATTACTGTTTACATTTTGCGTGATTATTTCTTCCGGGTCCCCTTGATTATTTCTTATCTGAAAATGTTCAAGAAACTATATACAACATTTCATGAAAATTGGATAAGTTTTACGAGAGTTATAGTGAAACAGAATTACAGATGGACATATGGACATACGGACAGACATATAAACGTCAATCGAGACGAATGGTAGAAGCTTCACTACAGTTCCCTTCAATGAAACTTTTTTAAAAATATTTATCATGTCCGTATGTCTGTGTGTGTGTCCAGGAGAGAAAAAAAAAACTCGGGAACTATTTAATGGATCATCAAATTTTGACCAAAATATAAAAGAAGAGTTAAAAGTCAGGAACAAAGATTGTTGTTAGAACCATATACTCAAAACGGAAGTGGTGCAAATTAACAATTTCTGGTTTTGCCATTGATCAATACAAAATCGGTAATAGATGGCGAGTTTTTTCCCCCATCAATTAGATACTTCAAGAACACGTTTTCCATTCTCAACTATCTACTATATATAACCTTAAGTAGCTAAGCCTACTACAACTTCTGGTTTCAATATTAACTACATACTGCAAAAGAGATTTTAAAACTGTAGAAAGAGGTGGGTTTGCTCAATGGATTAAGCGTCTCAAGAATAGGTTCCATCTTCTCCGTTAATCCTCTATTGAAATTGGAAGTAGCAGAAAGCTACCACTTCTGGTTTGAACGTTGAAGGTTACAGACTGAAAACTGCAAAAGATAGCAAGAATCGGTTTTCTTTAATCAATTATGAGTCCCAATAATATTATTCAATCTCTGTATACATACTAAAACCGGAATTGGTAGAAACACTCCTGGTTTCAATATTAAAGAATAAAATATTACAATATAGATATCAAACCACTTCACGTGATGTACAAGTGGCTCTACTAATAGTTTGTAAATGTGTTCTACGATTGCCATAGGAAAACCCTTTTTTTTTATTTTATTTTGATGTAGTATGGTGCATATTTTGTGAGGTTTCCTTACAGCCATATTTCTTGGGTTCAAACTCAGACGTGAATTCATCTATTTCATTCCCGATTTAAAAGAAAAAAATCCGGGTTAACTTTAGTTTTAAAAATCTGATTTTCAAAATTGAGAACTTCTCATGCTAGTTGCAATCGAAATTGATGAGGAATAAGGCGATAAAAATATGTTATAATAATAATAATAATAATAATAATAATAATAATAATAATAATAATAATAATAATATCTCTCGCTTTACCATGCACTACATCACTAGCTCTGTTGAAACAGTAAGATTTCTTCTCCGAACCGATGGGTTTCTGTCAGTACAGGGAGACTGTCTCCTAAAAGTATTTTTCAAGCAATGCTCTATTTGGCTTAGTCCATTATGGTTTTCATAATATATGTTTACAAATTTATTTATTTAAATTGCTTGAAAAATACTCTTAGGAGACAGTATTCTTTTTCTTTCTTCAATACCTGCCTTCCTTTTTTCCTTCTTGCCACTACTTCTTTTTCCATTTCTTACTACGGTCATATTAATACAATATTCTATAGAAGCATTGTAGAATCTAAAGGCCAAACTTTACTCGATTACTGATTTACAAAGGTTTTGAGTTTATCGGCCCTTTTCACCACCAGTGTTATACCAGACCTACACCTACAGTTTAAGGTGGGATCTTAATTATCGTAATGCGTTTAAAACTTCGCCCACCAGGATTCGAACCCAGTACCACGTGGACCAAAGGTGCACTAGGATAATAATAAGTGTTATATTTTGCTTAAAATGTTACTTGTACTCTGTTAACTATTCATATGGAGCCAGGAAGAAGAAAGAAAAGTGCGAAAATGTTATATTCATTGCTTCAGCTTTTTTTTCTAACTGTAATGCACATTCATACCTTCCTTCGATGTGGACAGCAGTAACAGGTGCAAAAATTCTATTGCTTTGTGACAACAGACAGCATTTCCAAGAATTACTTTATCCATCTGTGCTTTGTCTTCTACCGTAAATACCGCGAATTCTTGGTAAATACAAAGCATCACATGATCTGTTCATCTTTACGGATGATGGGAGTTTGAGGCACCCTTGATACAGAGATAGTCATCCTCCCTCATTTTGCCCTCATGAGGTCCGCTCTCACTCTCACCTCACCCTTATTTTAGTAGTTGAGGGTGAGGGCGTTGGAGGGTCAGGGCGATAAAGTAATTGAGGGTGAGTGTGAGGGAGGTTGAGTGTGAGGGCGTCAATGGACGGTGAGTGTGAGGGAGGGTGAGTGTGAGGGCGTCAATGGACTAGTTGACATGCAGTTGGAGATGATATGCATGAAATAATGCCGTTTGAATCGAAATGTGTTTGGTGAGAGGCTCCTACTGTAAAAGGGAGTAAATTTTTGTACACTACTTTTTTTTACAAGTCATCACAGTTCATGGCAAAGTACAATCGCGAGCTTTGGCGATTGTAAATATATAATCTAAATCAATGTAAAAGAATAACACTTCTACAGTTACTAAGAACTTTACAAATGTTCCAATTGATAAGATAATTTAAAGTCTGACACGGATTAACTTTTAATAGCTAACCAACCTCGCAGTACTGAAGAGGGTGCATTAGCAAGAAATAGAAATGAGGTTTGCTAAGATTTTGTCTAGGAGTGGCCCTGGAAACCTTTTGTTCTACTATTAAGTTTCATTTATGATAGAACGGCAATCTTTGTCTATATTTTCTAAATTGACTTTCCACATATCATGCCCGTCGTAATTAGCTGGGTATTGATGGTTCGCCATGCTGTTCCATATGAGTTGGGTTGGTAAATACCCGTGCTATGCAGCAAAGAGACGAGTACCACACCATAACCTGTCTGATACTGAACACGGAACGAGCAGTTCTCTGTGCTTTTATACCTCTCTTTGCCCATACCTCCTAAAGTGGGAGTGAAGTTTAGTTGAAAACAGAGTTAGTGGTGAAATTATACGTAAGACCTAGTAGCATAATATTGTAACAAAGTTTTCCTGCTGAACGACATCTAGCATGGTTAAAACCAGGTTGCAAATGCAGATACTTCCATATCCAGGAAAGTGTGTCTTTAGGAATCTTCAGCAATAAGATGCTCTTGACCTACGCCTCTCTATTTGATTCAAGAATACATGATGTAATCAAGAAGAATTCATAAGCTTAGCGGTTATCTTTATGTTTATGGTTAGTTATGTTTAGGCTTATCGGTTGTATGCACTTTGGAATTTAGGAATACATTTCTTTACATGCTATCGGATTCGAATGAAATATTTTGTTTCTGATAGGTGCAATTATTTTGGTTCAAAATGTATTCTACTTTGGTACAAATCAGTTTTATGTTTTCTTCTCATTTCTAAGTACCATCAATATTCCATGCCAGGTTTCTCAAGATGACTTAATTGGCGAAAGCAGCTTCTATTCTGTATCTAGTACAATTGAATCATTGTACTAAATATTTTTATCGTTTCACTTAAAGCTCGTAGGGCTTCAAATTTCTTTAACACTTGAACCATTTTCTCGTTCTTAGTTCCGAATTGAGCGTGAAATACCATTCCTATATTATAATTTTACATTCCTATATTATAATCTGTCTTCCATTATAACACAAGTTACTGAAATTAAACGTAGCGGAAATTCACTATTTAGATCAGTTAATAGTGTAGGCAAATAAAGATTTAAATTTATGTATTACTAATGTGAAATAATACATTTATATGACAAGTCATATAATCATACTACTTATGTCACTAGCAAAAGCTATTTATATCTTAAAATCAAAATGCAAGATCAATAATGTACATTAATCTTAATAAAATATAGTACTTACAAAGTATATCCTCTGGAAAGGAAAAAAAATATTAGAACTAAGGAATAAAATACAAGCATAAATATGAGAATCAAATTAGCATCCTTAGTGCTTTCACGTGTAAGTGGTTATATAAATACACTTTGCGATTTTCGTTTTAATAATTGTTTGGGATTATTTATGTATTTAACAGTGTGTGTGCCTTTAGCTGTCAACAGTGTTGAAGTTACTCAATGCTTCTCTATTGTCTTGTGAACAGTGTGAGGGTGGAGAAAATAACATGAGTTTTTAGTGTACCATATATCATGGTCGAAGATCATACATTATAGTTTGAAAAGTTAGTCGTCGTTGCTGGAAACTGTTACAACTAAAAATACCTTGATTCTGTTTATTGGCGTGTGTTATTTTTGTGTGCAAACTGAATTTGTAACCATTTAAATGCAGTTGATTTATATTTGGTTTAATTAATGTGCTCTACGAATCAAGCCTTACAGTTCACTACTCAGAAGATTGTTTTTAGCATTGTCATTGTATTAGTGTAATTACAAAAATATACATTCATATTATACAATTGGCCCTATCTGGGCCGCATGAGTGCAAAGATTTCTGAGAAATGTTCTGATGTTCTGTGCTATTGTGAAGAGAAATGTGTTTGTGTCGGCCTTTTTGTGGAGCTATCAGGTACGTTGAACAATAATCACGTTGTTGTGTAAGCGGACAGCTCTTGTATCCAGTATCAGGCTTCTGGAATATATTGCATAGGAAAAAAGAAAAAAAATCATTTGCAGGTCAGTAGATTTTTGTTCTTCATAACCCTCCATCCCAAAAGAAACCGAACTTTTGAAAACAAATAGTACCACTAGTGCCATCTGTTGTAATATTTTACTGGTAGATGGCGTAGTTCCTCATTGACAACTGGTATAAATGTCAGGACATTTGGATGCACGGCAACAAAGTTATTGCGTCTCAACTGTTAGTGTGTTGTGTACATCGGTCGGAAAATGAGTTTCAAACAACGAGCTGCAATTGAGTTTTGTGTTAAACTGGGTTAAACTTTTAGTGAAACGCACCAAATGCTACAAACTGCATATGGTGATGAGTGTCTATCCCGTACACAAGTTTACGAGTGGTTCAGGCGATTCAAATTGGGTAGAGAGACGCTGGATGATGACGAAAGATCAGGCCGTCCCAGAACCGGATTATCGGAAGAAAACATCGAAAAAGTGCGTGAATTCATCAAACATAACAAAAAATCGTCGGTGAAAGTTATTGAAATGGAATTAGGCATTCCTCAAACAACCGCATACCGCATTTTGACCGAAGTTTTGGGCCTTAAGAAGGTTAATTCGCGGTTTGTACCACACAAACTCACCGAAGACCAAAAAGTTGATCGAATTGCGCATTGCAAAGACATCGTTAAAATTGTTCGGCAGGATCGAAACTTCTTGAAATCAATTGTAACTGGTGACGAGACGTGGTGTTTCGAATATGAGCCCGAAACAAAGCGGCAAAGTGCTGAATGGAGAGCGCCGGATGAAGGAACACCAAAAAAAGTCGCTTGGTGAAGTCAAAAGTTAAGGTGATGCTGATTTGTTTTTACGATTCAAAAGGAATTATCCACAAAGAATTTGTTCAGCCCGGCCAGACAGTCACTGGAGAGTTTTACTTAGGCGTCATGAAGCGTTTGCTGGCAAGAATTCGTCGTATTCGGCCCGAATATCGCGAAATCGGCAGTTGGACTCTTTTGGACGATAATGCACCATCACATCGTTCGCGACTTGTAACTGAATTTTTGGTCAAAAATCATTTTATTCGGTTGCATCATCCGCCCTATTCACCAGATCTCGCTCCGTGCGATTTCTATCTGTTCCCGAAACTGCATTTGGCGATGAAAGGAAAGTGGCACGCATCGATGGATGCCATTGAGAAGGCGACGACCGCCGTCCTAAAGACCATTCCAATAAAGGACATGGAGAAGTCGTTTGACAACTTGTTGGAGCGTGCAAATATGTGTATCGATGCAGAAGGGGAATACATTGATTAATAAAAATGATTTGTTCCAAAATGTACATTGCTTTTTTGTTTTTTTAAAACGTTCGGTTTCTTTTGGAATCGAGGGTGTATTTCTGCTTAGCATTTAATCATGACTGAATCACACCAGCGTCTTTTAAGGCAAAGATCTGCATACAGAGCCCAGTTAAGCAGAAGAAATACTTTTTTTAAGCCTTTGATCCAAATGAAGGCAATATAGAGGAAATACGTGCACGTCTGAAACAGATAAATAACGTCTTGTCAAAGTTACACGAGATGGAAAATACTATTGAAATTGTCAAATCGAACCCGAGGCAGATGCAGAAAATGTTCGTGCAGAAATTGAAAATTTTATTTTTCTTTAGAGGCTCAAATGCAAGCACTCGTTTTAAAGCATTGAAATAGAGAATCAGCTGTTAATAATAGCACTAGCAGTAGCGCACAAGTTAAATTACCGGTCATACAGTTGCCTGCATTTGACGGGAACTGTAAACATTGAGTATCATATAAGGACACTTTTATATCTCTTATTCACAAGAATTAAGACAATTCAACAGTACAGAAGTTTCACTACTTCCGAACTTCTCTTAAGAGCAAAACATTAAACCTAATTGAAAATTTACCAATTACCGAAAGAAATTATTCCGTAGCGTGGCAATTACTTGTTAACAGGTATTCAAAAAAACTAATTGCTTCTTTTTACATTCATGAAATACTACAAATCAAGCCAGTTTATTAAGAAAATGAAAGAGAACTTCACGCTTTTGTATCAAGATTAAACTCAACTACTAGAAGGTCATGGGAGCTTCAAAATACGAATTCTAATTTTCTGCTTTATCAGAGTTCTTTTCGTTTCTTGAGAATCGTTGTGAGGTGCTTGAGAAAATGAGAACTAGTATTGATGGTATGAAGGAGGGCAGTAGCGTACAAGAGAAGCAAAAAAAGTATTCAGTCATCAAAGACTTATTTATCAACATTTTCAAATGCATGTGAAGTTTGTAGTAACCAGCATCTCTTACATTCTTGTTCGTCTTTTGTGAATGCGGAACACAGCCAAAAATTAGAGTGGGTTCGTAAAAATAAATTATGCATGAATTGTTTGAAAATTAATCATTTTTTGAAGAATTGTAAACCTAGGAGTTGTAAAAAGTGTTTCAAAAGCACAGTACATTATTGCATGTAGACGTAACAAAGGACAAATCTGTGCGGTTACCAAGTGTAAGCAGTGCTCCGGTGCAAGAGCGTAGGAACTACTCAGATTCCAGTGAAAATATAGGGCAAGTGTGTTACGTGCGGAAATGTTATCTACACTTTATAAAAAAATCTTGAAATGTATTGCATGAGGAGTATGCAACACGGAATAAACATGTATTCTTTTTTTATTAGCGCCTCAGGCGGAAGGTTCTGAATTACGTTCCTACAACAGTGCTTGAAGAGGATGGCTTAGCCATTCGATTACTACTGTCCAACTGAGCACTATCAGTTCTGTTATAGTCAACTGCATAATGTACTTATATATGTCGGGTTTCAGAATTAGTGATTTTTACCGTTTATTCATGAGAAAGAAATGTATATTGAGATATTTCCTAAAGTATGGGTACCTAATTTCCGAAAAGTGTTATTTCTGTTTGGTGATATTGTGTGGATGAAAATATCTGTGGTCTGACACCAAATTAATAAATCGGGAGTGCAGATAATTATACACCACTTTTGCAAATAGGCGAGTTGTTACACTAATTTCTTATAATCTCTCATTTAAGGTGTTCCATTAGTTGGAAGTAAGTATACCGTATGGCTATTTAAATTATTTAACATAATGATATTACAATTTTAAACATGATTTTTTCTAAAGAAAATCAACGTTATGGAATTGAAGTAGGGTGTATGTTGCTACTCTATTAGACTCCTCAATTATACTTACTGTGAAAACAGTTTTTTCTTAGTAAATATGTATATATATCGTCCCTTTCCGGCATTAACGCAGTAAGCGACATTTTTTTCGAAATCGATTTTTTTTTGCAGGTTTTGGCTCAGAATTTTAAGGCGCATCGAATGGTTTTCCATTGGAAGCGTAGGTTTCCCAGGTTTTCTATATAACGATAAGGATTTAGTCTTTAAGTCTATTTGAGAGAAAAGTCTTGTGAGAATGGCATTCCCAAAAATCGGACTAAAGTCAGTGTCTATGATGCGGAAGTAATGTGAGAAGGTGATGGTTCCAATTTTAAATTTAATTAAAGCTATTTCTTTTAAAGTTAGACCTTTGTTTGCAATCCCTTGATACGAGTTTGAAATGGTATTAGCGTACACTTTGGGGGTACGTCCCGTCTTGACCATAGACTAAGACTACAACCCGTATCTATTATAGCTGGTAGACTGTTACATTAACTTGTTATAATCTCTGATTTAAGATGTTCCATTAGTTAGAAGTAAATATAGACTAGAACCCGTATCTATTATAGCTGGTAGACTGCTTGCATTTACATTAGTGTTGAGCAATAGTTTATTACTTTCTATTCCCAGCTTAACATGTTCTCGGTGTTCATTATAAGTCGTCTGGGTGAAAAAATTCGCGTCTGTGCCCTTAAAAGTTTCCGATGTTGCCTGCTCTTCTTGAATGCCATTACAGTTTAATTGTGGTGGTGTTCGTGTGGGACACGCCGAGTTTTCTGAAATGGGCCACGAGGCTTGACTTTGGCCTGCGAGGCCATCAATGGGTTTCCCTGGTTGGAATTTTTAGGATTATTCCAACACGTGGATGCTCCTTGGTTCTTCCTTTAACAAATTGAGCAGACTGATATCTTATCGCCTTTTACAAAATTGTTCTTTTTTGTACCACCGTTATTTCGTTTATTGGTATTCTTCGCATTTGCTTTTCGTCCGTTGTTACGCCCATAATTCGTCTTCATGGCATTCTGTGCCACCATTAATGATAACTCGGCCATCTGATTAGCTAATTTGGTGAGGTCCGTGTAAGGAGGTTGTGAGGGCGGGTTCTGACTTTGGTGGGGGTGCGGATTCGGAACTTCAGGTGCAGGAAAATGGTCTGTGGAGGGGAAATATTCTGTAATGGAGGTGCGGAAGGCAACGATTGGGAAGTTGGCTGTTGCATATAGGTTGGCAAGTATGAATTAGGATTCGTTTGGCTATAATGGTCGTACACAGGGAGTGATGAGGGGCGGTTAGGTTGGCCGATTGAATTGCCTGTGACAATTCTTCATAATTCCTCTTCTGCATGGGATACTGAGCTTTTTCTAATCCATGAAGTCGATGCTGCAGCCGCTGGATTGTTTGAAATGATTGCAACGCTATCTTTTGCAGTAAATTTCTTTGTAGTCCTAAAGAAAGAAACTGAATTTTCTGTTTCTCCGAAGCATCTGGCATTAGCTGCCTAATGGGTCTTAATTTTCTTAAGAAATATGAATAGACCGATTCATTTTCCGTTTTATTGAATTCTGAAAATTTCTAATTCCGCCTTATACGCTGTAAAATTTGGAGGGGACAGAGAAATAACTTTGCTTTTGAGTTGTTCGTAACTTAGTGTGTCGAATTGGTTCTGATTTTGCAATTGTATAACAAAATCGAGAGCTACGTCCTGCAGATACATTGGGATAATTTATTTTTCTTTTTCGGGGGTACAAGCCTGAAGTAAAGCCGAATGATCGAACAGTATGAAAAATCGATCGGGGCCGTCTTTACTGTGACCAGAATATTTAGTTATATGAGGAATATTAACAGGTATACTTGAGCCTGATTCGGCCATATTGTTATCACCTTCTTTATATGTATCCTCGTCGCCACAAGTGCCTTTACATCGCAGTGACGGGTATGTGACCACGCAGTACCCCAAGGAAGGGATGATTGTATAAGAATTTGTGATTAATTTTGAACAGTTTTTATTTTGACTAGAGAATTAACATAGGTGAAAGGAGTAAAGACACAGATTTGAAGCATCAGTTCACTGTTATTGAAGCATCAGTGCAAGAAAAGATTCGTATTCTCAGTTTTTCTATTTATTGTTTTATATGTTAAGTTAAACACCACAATATGTATCACTGATATCGCAGATAGTATTATTTTTTAAAATCGTGTTTGTAACCTATTGTCAAAACATTCATCTCCAGACATGATGTAGAGAGAAGAGAAAGAGATACATCTGTAATATATGTATATGTGATTCACTAAGTAACTGTAGAAATTAATTAAAGGACACATAAGAGAGCGAAAAGGAGCTCTAGAAGTCTGAACTTTTTAGAAACGTCCTAGATAGGTGAAAATATAGTTAAAAATTGCAAAAGGTATCATGTAAATTACCTCTCTTTTCTTATATTCTAGTATACTTTTTCTTTCACATCCAAACATCTCTGTTCAGAATTACGAGATAAACGCGAAGAGAGAAACATTTCCATTTCAAGAATTATATCAAGAAAAAAATCTTTTAACTTGGACTAGATTCGAACTCACATCCCTTGAATCCTTGGCTCAGCGCTCTACTGATTGAGCTAACAACTACTGTTAGAAAAGCCAGATTTCTACAACTACCGGTTGCTGAATGGTGTGTATTAACCAAGTTTGCCGAGATAATTGCTTCATATAGCTACAATAATAATAATAATAATAATAATAATATTATTAATAATAATAATAATAATAATAATAATAATAATAATAATAATAATAATAATAAAGCAGAAGAAGAACAGAATCTAAAAAGTCACGTATGTTGAAAGTTTGACGTGCAGAGTAAGTCCTAATATGAGATTTTATTAATTATATATAATAAATGTAAGCGTGGTTTATTCGTGCGTGCTACTCAAACTGCGCAAACTACTACCTAGTCCCATAAGGGTTGTACGCGTATGGTACAGTAGCCTTGCGTCCTCCAACCGTGAAGAATGTTTCTGTTTGAACCTATGCGTGTCCTAAGAGGAAGGAGGAGATTGAAAGAAAGAAAAGTGGTTTACAAATTATGCAATCGTAGAATATCTCACGAGGCGAGGTGATATCGAGTTCAGCGTGTCTTTCAGCTATTACTCTATACAAGACGTACATCTACGACTTAACGTGGAACCCGAACCACACGACTCCTGACGGGAATCGAAACCCGTATCACCTCTAGTTCTGTCATGGGAGGCACAGGAACATGTAAAAATAATCGAAAATGAACGATATTAATGTTAAATCCATAGCTTTTGAGTGCATGAATTATGTATGATACCCTCTATATCGTTCACATCAAATTTTAGCATTATCTGCATGGAGGTTTAATGGGAAGGATGAAAATTAAAAATTCCTAATTGAAATATATGAGTGTCTATTCAATAGCTTTCGGGGTCGCTGAAATGCATAATTACACTCCCGATACTATTAAAGCCCAAAGCTTTACTCTTTCGTTAGCAGGAAGTTTATTCATTTAGTTAACTCAGGACTCCTTAAAGTTAAGGATATGAAACTCGATTCATATATTTCTAATTTAAAATTATTAGATACGTATTGTAGCTTAGACTTCTAAGGAGGGGAAGGGACAATTTACGCAATGATTTCCTTCACATTCGAATAAAATACTGCCCCATTATATTGCAAAAACTCATTTCGAGTGGTGTCATTGCTAATAGTTTTCCGTATTTGTTTATATCCCTACTCATTTATAACAGTATCTCACTTTTTCTGTGACGGGAGCAACACCTAAGCGAGCATTCAGTAAAGTAAATGCCATTAAAATCTATATTCATAGCACAGTGGTGCAAATAAAGTTGAGCTCTTTGGTAATCTTTAGCATGGGAAGCGAATAAAGCCACCACATTGGAAAAGCAGCTAATGAATTCCTCTCCGAAAAAGGTCACCCGCACATTTATTTTACAGGTGGTGGTTTATAGCTATACTTAAATTTGTTGAAATTGCTCCAGTGAGGCGAGACACTGAAGTCGTTCGTAATAAGGGGGAAGGGACATGTAAAAGTAGTCAAATATGAACAATATTAGTATCGAAATCATAGTTTTTGTGGTCGCAGATGAATAGTGACGCTTTCGATGTTGCTTAGGTAGAAGTTAAGCCTTGGTTGGTATGGAGGTCAGAGTGGGAGGGTGACAGGCAAAAAATAAATAAAATAAAATCGAAACATCCTATATTTGTGTCAAATATATATTTTTCGGTATATCTGACATAAATAGTAATATTCCAGATGTGGTATATGCCCAACGTCGGCCCCATTCGCATGCGGTTTCAGAGGAGAGAATCGGTGAAGATTTCAGAACAGTTCCTTTGACTTAAGTTTCAGTACACTGAGAGGGAAGAGTGGTAACACACAAATACTGGTGTCACATCCGGACCTATCAGAGGTATGATTTCTGAGGAACTGTCGTTGCTCCAGGGAGGCATTACCCCCTGATCAGTCCCTAACAATCTTACTGCTTTACAGGGGCGTAGGTAGGAATTTATTTCAGTGATCGAAAGCATTTTTAGGGGTAAATTGTGCACCCTCCAGGAGTCCATGTAGCATCGTACGTTCAACAGTACTTTTTCTGAGTCAAAACTTTGTCTCTCTCTCTCTCTCTCTCTCTCTCTATATATATATATATATATATATATATATATATATATATATATATATATATATATATATATATATAACAGTAACAGGGTCGGTTGTAGACATTTCGTAACTGTAAGCAAATAATATTTAGGCGCCCCGCCTATATGATAATAAAAGAATTGAATGCTGTAATGGACAAAAATTCTTCAGATAATTGTTACAATTACAAATTTCTTCAATATATAATAATTCAGTCTTCCAGTGAGTATTAAAGGAAAATGGCAAAATTAACCGAATTAACTGTGGATGAATCATGACCAAAGATCCAGTTTTAATAATTTATATCTTTTATTATTATTATTATTATTACTATTATTATTATTATTATTAAATAAGCACAGGAAACAACTAAAATGTATATCTAAGATGTATTTTGACAAATACAGTTGAAACATAAAAGTCGAAATAGAATAAAACTAATGAGCTTCAAGTCTAACATTATCACAGGTTTGATTTTGACAAAGAGATATGCTCTTACACTTCATTAAAAGCATATTTAAATAGTGCTTTCTAGTGATACAAATATGGTAATTAGCTTAATTTCTCGTTTTCTTTGTTACTGTAAAGTTCATGTTATAAAGACACTTTTCTGGCTTTCAATTTGGCAAAATCTCTTATTATTGCATCCATATCAATTTCACTCAGAATGTCATCTTCAATGGCCACCAAAGCTAGTCCATTTAATCGTTCTTGAGATATACTTGATTTCAAATAATTCTTTATTAATTTTAGTTAAACTAGTTCAATACACAACAAATGAAAAAAGTGTGTCTTAATTTATATGTAATTTGTCCCCGATCAGTGGCAGAACTTTAAAATCAGGTTTATCCGCAAAAATTCTTTTCAGGGCCCCTTATGCCTATAGAACAATTCAATTCTTTCATGTTTCTTTCCAACATAGACGTTCGAAATCAGGCAGTAACACAATGTAAATACAAGTAATGATGCACCCATTGAGGTCCGAAGGTTTTTTTCGGAATAGCCTACAAAATGCAAATAATTTTGTGAATTTGCCCCCTGAAATTATGCTAATTGGGGGATCCAGACTCTCCGACTGCCTGTTCAGTTTTTCGTCCACACATATTTTAGGGGGCCACTCCCCCCGGGAGGAGATCAAAATAATACGTCAATAATATAATAATAAATAAAAGAGTACCAGCAGTGGCCCTACTAAGTGTGCCCCCGGGAAGATGTTTTCTGAATAGAAAACTGCACCTATTAGGGATGCGCACGATACAAGATTTGTGGCTGTCTCGTCTCGAAAATGTGCTGTAAAAGTGATGGCTCGACTCGAAAAATGTATATTTCTCTATTGGGAGAGCCGTGTCTCGACTCGAATTTTGTCTGGAAAATTCTGTCTCGACCTGGCCCCTTGCGCATCCGTAGCATCTATGTCGGTACATCCCTGAACACAAGTAACTAATAATCAAAACTCTACTTTGCATTAGAATTATTACTAATTTAAAATATCGCTCCATCTAAATTTATTAGCAGAGAATGGATTAATAATTATTGTTATCTGTCATAATAAAACGAGCATCTGTATACGCTGCTGTGATTGAAAGTGAAAGTACTGAAAAAAATACTTGTCATCCAAATGAACTTTCGTCGCTTTCGATTATATCCTTTCAAGTTCTATACTTATATGCCACGTGAAAACTAATTGTATTCAAACAAATTTTGAAATACATGAAATTTAATTCAGACCCGTAACCGAAATGACCGTATCGTTCCATTTTAATTCAACAATTAAATTACTGCAATCAGGTTAAAATAAATTTGTCAGCTTCAAAAGAATGTCGACCTGCAAATGCTTCGTTAACAGTGACTGATATTGACAACTCCCCACCTCAATATTTGTCTAATTTTGTCCAGCACTCGAAACAAACTTTTCTAGAGCCTTCGGTTGCCTCTTATCTTCTTTCACGTTTTGTAGCTTTCTTTTCCGATAAAATGCTCACTTGGTTTTATATCGTTGGTCATTATTATTACATGAAAAACAAAGTACTATTAAAAAGTGAAAGCACACATCATTATAAATTAAAAATATAAACAAAAAAGAAATGACTTAGGATAGAAATGAAAATGTTGACGAATGACAAATGACTAATAGATATTAACAAAGTGAGCATTAAGCACTGGACAGCGATTGTGAGTCATTAGGAACTTAAGTTAAAATTCCCCTCAGAAATGATTTTTAAAGAACCCATTTGTACCGCCCGTCTTTTCTTAGTATTCGCTCCACTCCCAGGATGAATGGACAAGAAAGCCTACTTGCTTGCATGGGGGCCCGAAGAATGTTTTTAGGGTGGTCATCTCCCTCGTTACTATATTACGTTTGGTATTTTTATTTGTATTAAGAAAATCTTAAGAAATTATACATATACATTATACTTGCCGTATGCCAGGTGGGGCCTGGCCCTTTCGTCCCCTTTTGGTTCCCATGCTTGCTTCAACTTTGATAATGTGCATTTCATTTACGGTGATCTTTCTCAACCCTTAACTGTTGAAAAAGGAATGAAGAGTCTGTTATATTTGTATTTTGTGCATATGGTGGGATTATGGAAAGAATACCAGTCTTTAGCTCTACGGTCATAGTGCTTAATACAACATCTATTGGAAAGCTAAATTTACATTGATTTTATCTCATATTCGTAAAATATCCATTTTCCCTCTTTAAAAGATCTATCCTGTGCCATGGAAACTTTCCTCAAACTAGCATCTCTTGTGAGTGTGGCATTGGCATCAATTTCTAGAGGATTTCAGGCTTAGCGCCTATTTTCAATTATCCCTGTATGTTGTTATTGTTCTTCAAACAAGAAATTGTAATTATTAAATAATAAAGAAGAGACTTCCCTATGTTGTCACCTCATCCCAATACAATGTCATGCTTACCATTCTCTTCCTAGTTTCCGTAACTTCATCAAAACAAGCTCAGCCACGCCGTTTCAGCAATTAACAAAATTCCCTATTGACCAAGATAATTGTGATGAGCTAGTCATCCACGTGCGGAGCACCAGGAAGAAGCGAAAGCAAAGAAGTAGAACAAAACCAGGGGACACGGGACCCTCGAGGTGAGAAGTGTGACAGAAGCCGCCAGAAACACACTTTGGACCCCTATTCAGAAGAGTCGTCGTAGCAGCAATTGAAAAACGGTCGGCACGCCTGGGCCCTTACCACCCATTGCATGACAGAGGTGTCATTCTGAAGAGGTTAGGACATCTGGGAGCTGTTGCCCTGAGGTCGAGAGGTTCTTCACTCTCGAACGTGAGGTCCGGGATCGATACCAGACGGAAACACTCAACGAATTGGAGGATAAGGCTTCACCCGATATTTGAAGAGGCTTACCACATCGAAATGGCTGAGGTACAGTAAAACCCTTTCCTCTCCTAACCTTTGCGTCTCTGTGATTTCTTCTATTAGAAAACATGCATTTCATTTCATTCATCCCCAATTAATTACTTCAGCGCTGTCCTGCTCAGATCCCCACGTACTTTCTCTCTTGCCATGCGAAGTGCTATCCCCACATTCTTTCAGTAAAGAACTGATAATTGAGCAAATAACTGTGGTTGTAACTCCACAGTACAGTACAGCAAGAAATTGATGTGCGAGTCTATTTCATTTGTAAAGGGGTGTTTTACAGCCAACCAAGCGAAGATTCGACTTTATTGTCCTTTTGATGTATTTTATCTGTATATCAGTCTGTACAATATTTATTCGAAGCTATATGAGGAAAATTTTTCATCATAACATTTTTAAATTGAATATTTATATTTAAAACAAAATTCATTTTTCTAATTTGGCGCCCTGTTCACCTGGCGCCTCCTGCGAACGCGTAGTTCGCAAGATTCAAGATCCGGCCCTGCAGTAACAATAGAATTCTGTATTACCGCCCGACTATCGTTGTTGTGAAAACATTCATCATAATATGACGTAGGAAAATGAGTTACATTATGGTCTAAGATCTAATATCAAAGTTGAAACATCGCAAGTAAAACAAAAACATATAATAGCAAAACGTTTTGAAAATAATTTCAGTTTAAACTATCTGCGACTACATTTAATTCAAAATTGAACTTTTGGAGCGCAACTTATAAGCGTAACTAAAAGAAAAAAATCAATAAGAACAGTCGGGATTTGAATCTAAAGAAAACAAGTAGGAGTCCCTTATACTAACCATTCATCTACTCTATTTTGTTTACTAAAAATATTTTTAATGCAGCAAAATGCTATTTCACACTGAAACATTAACAACACAAGAACAAAGTTTTCAAGAAAATTTGCCAAAGCTTATGTATCAAAAGTATCCCAGTACTCGCCCAGTGGTACTGCAAAATCACTAGTCAGGATGTCTCGTATCGAAATTTGAACCTGGAGACTCCCAATTACAAAGGTCAACGCTAACCAGTAACCTACGTTCGCTCAGTAAATGACATGAAATTACTTTTCTGTAATTATTTTTGGAAAATGTTTATTATTTTCATGAAGCAAAGAATGCATCTTCTACTTGGGTTGAGAACTATATACTATACTTCTAAGAGTCAACTAATAGTTGATGTTTATTATTTCCGTCGATTTTCTACGTCTGCTAAGTTATTTCAATTTTTTTAAAGTTTTCCCTTCCGGTTATGACAATGATTAGAAATGAAGAGTCCTCTTCTTATACAATTCTTGATCATTGTAACATTTTTTAGTCTAAATTCTGAATTATTGAAAATATTTAAATTAGTTAGAATTAAGAGGATAATACTAAGAAACATGATTAGAAAAAAACATTGTTGTTTAACGAATTGATAGAATCAAGCTTTCTCAAAACATAAAAAATACTGTATGGTATGGGATAATCATGGAAAAAGTAAAAATAGTCATCGAGGACACACTAACCAACCACTGTGCGCAGGTAAGTCAAGGTTCGTTAACTTGAAAATGAAATGAAATGAAATCTTTGAGTTTTACGTCCCGCGGTTATGCCGGTTAGGCTAAAGGAGACGGTGATGATGAATAATGAATCAAATGGTGGAATGAAGAAAGTGGGAGGAAACGAGAGAACTCCGAGGAAACCCATGCACACGGTGTTTATCCACCACAAAGTTCACTTGCCGGGGACTGGGATCGAACCCGTGACCCCAAGCACCAGAGGTGAACGTTCTATCACTGATTCGTTAACTTGGTAGACGTATATGAAGAAATTACTAAAAGAAAATAGCTGATAGCTTTACGCCTAACCATCTCAGCGACCTCGAAACTATGAACTCTACATAAACATCGGTTGTCGTTTTCGAT
This sequence comes from Thermobia domestica, assembly GCF_964235325.1. Taxonomy (NCBI): domain Eukaryota; kingdom Metazoa; phylum Arthropoda; class Insecta; order Zygentoma; family Lepismatidae; genus Thermobia; species Thermobia domestica. The sequence continues at coordinate 252,948,925 of NC_137462.1, read as the reverse complement.
CATTTTATATGTTACCCCCTTCCAAGGTCGCAAGGTGTCTTGCCCCTTATCCCAATGCAGCCTTTCGCCAGCTAGGGGCAGGGAAGGAAGAACGCACACAACTCGCTGTATAGCTTTAGGGCAAATACCTAAAGGCACAAGCAATAAACCACTTGACCAAGAGCAATGTTGCTAAACATAAGACAGGGTAAGCCCACGCTCAGCCTGTTCGACACAAATCACTGACCCTTCGAACAAGATACCATTATTGCGCTCTCAGAGTCAGGTTTTAATTGCATTTGTGTTGAAGTACGTTTTATTTGATTTTTAAAGATTTGATGAATTTCTAACACACTGTTGTGTATGATATTTTCTATGTGGAATATTATTGAATATTTTCTACTGTACACATTCTGTAAATAGAACTCATCTGTATTTCTTACATTGACTTTGAAAACTTTCGCAATGCCCTCATGCGCTGTGTACGGCTTTAAAATGAACACACGAAATAAAAAAGTTGGTGAAGCGAATGTCAAGTTCCGTTCATTTCCAAAGCAGGGAGATTTACAGCAATTGTAAAGCAATAGGGGTGTAATTTTGTCATCTGTGGTTGGACCCAAAAAGCCGTAGGTCCACGCTGCTTATGCCCTTAGCAGAGCTGAGCTGATTTTGAGTTAAACATCCCTTTCAGCAGCGAGGCTATATGATATGTAGATGTAAAGCATATGTACAGCATGTACTGTACAGCATGTAAAGCATGTACTGGTTAACGTGGAATTCGAGTCACATGAGCTCCCACCGGGAACCGAACCTGGGTCTTCCACGCCAAACGCGCGTACGCTAAGCTTGTGCCCTTAGTTTTATGAATTTTACCAAATGAATGAAAATCTACATATTTTAACACAGTATATGAGTTCTTTGCTATATTGCTTTTGTAGTAATATTTTTGTCATTAATTTGCTTATTATGTATCTTTCTATATAAAATAACAAGTCCTGGCTGGCTGATTCATCAACGCTAGGCCAAACCGCTTAAGCTAGAAACTTGAAGTTTAGAAAGGGCATATGACTTGTAATGTAAGGTCCCACTAAAAGAAGAATATTTGGAAATTTGTAGGGAAAAGGGAGTAAGAGGAGTGGCAATTATCTTAAAATGCCCATACCTTGGAATCTTTGAGTGTTAACGACATGAAATTTGATATATGGACTTCTCATTTAAAATAATTAGATATGTATGTAAGCGTTTTTATGATATTTGCCCTAGAAAGGTAGAAAATAGAGTAAAGTTACAATTGCTATAATTGGATGGTCATAACTCGAAAATCGTTAAGGTTATTGACATGAAAATTGGTTGAGTTGATTTTGAGTTTAACGTCCCATTCAGTAGCGAAGCTGTATGAAACGTTAACCTACTGATTAACGTGGAATTCGAAATACATGAGCTCTCTCCTGGAATGAAAATTGGTGTTTAGGTTTTGCAAGTAAAACAATTAAAGACATGTTTCTGCGTTTTTTCATTTTTCCTTAGAAAAAAAAGGTTTAAATTGTAAGTGGTAAAATAGAATTGTCATATTCCAAAATCCCTTAAGAGTAGAAACATCTTGATTAAAGATGTATTTCAGCGTTTTATATATATATATATATATATATATATATATATATATATATATATATATATATATATATATATATATATATATATAATAACCGTAATATATATATATTACGGTTAGAAGAAAAACAGCAGGAAGACAAAGTTGGGAGTTGAAATTGTTACAATAAGATAGCCATATCTCGAAACCACTTAAGATCAGAGGTCTTAGGGATATGAGAAGTGAGAGGTCTGAGAAATTGCAAATGCAAGCGTCTGGGGGCGGACTCCCCGCCTAGCCGAAAGCAAGTTATGCAATAAAAAAATTTGCATCAGTTAGACTTTACACGGCGGTTTCTGGGTGTTGGTTTGTGAAGCTCCAAGTTAATCACATAACTTCAATTTACATGTCTTTATTTTCTACAATTCAGCAGTTGTTTATAAGTGGGTATTTTGGACTCAAATTTTACATTTAAATTCTTATGTTTTTTCGTTATTTATAACTGGTATCAACTTTGTTTTCTTTATCAGAAAGATAGAAGAAATTTTCGATTATTTTTACATGTTCCTGTGTCTCCCATGATAGAACTAGAGGTCATACGGGTTTCGATTCCCGTCAGGAGTCGTGTGGTTCGGGTTCCACGTTAAGTCGTAGATGCACGTCTTGTATAGAGTAGTAGCTGAAAGACACGCTGAATTCTATATCACCTCACCTCGTGACATATTCTACGTTTGCATAATTTCTAAACCACTTTTATTTCTTTCAATCTCCTCCTCCCTCTTAGGACACGCATAGGTTCAAACAGAAACATTCTTCACGGTTAGAGAACGCAAGGCTACTGTACCATACGCGAACAACCCTTATGGGACTAGGTAGTGAGTTGCGCAGTTTGAGTAGCACGCACGAATAAACCACGCTTACATTTATTATATATAATTAATAAAATCTCATATTAGGACTTACTCTGCACGTCAAACTTTCAACATACGTGACTTTTTAGATTCTGTTCTTCTTCTGCTTTATTATTATTATTATTATTATTATTATTATTATTATTATTATTATTATTATTATTATTATTATTATTATAGCTATATGAAGCAATTATCTCGGCAAACTTGGTTAATACACACCATTCAGCAACCGGTAGTTGTTGAAATCTGGCTTTTCTAACAGTAGTTGTTAGCTCAATCAGTAGAGCGCTGAGCCAAGGATTCAAGGGATGCGAGTTCGAATCTAGTCCAAGTTAAAAGATTTTTTTCTTGATATAATTCTTGAAATGGAAATGTTTCTCTCTTCGCGTTTATCTCGTAATTCTGAACAGAGATGTTTGGATGTAAAAGAAAAAGTATAGTAGAATATAAGAAAAGAGAGGTAATTTACATGATACCTTTTGCAATTTTTAACTATATTTTCACCTATCTAGGACGTTTCTAAAAAGTTCAGACTTCTAGAGCTCCTTTTCGCTCTCTTATGTGTCCTTTAATTAATTTCTACAGTTACTTAGTGAATCACACATACATATATTACAGATGTTGTATCTCTTTCTCTTCTCTCTACATCATGTCTGGAGATGAATGTTTTGACAATAGGTTACAAACACGATTTTAAAAAATAATACTATCTGCGATATCAGTGATACATATTGTGGTGTTTAACTTAACATATAAAACAATAAATAGAAAAACTGAGAATACGAATCTTTTCTTGCACTGATGCTTCAATAACAGTGAACTGATGCTTCAAATCTGTGTCTTTACTCCCTTCACCTATGTTAATTCCCTAGTCAAAATAAAAACTCTTCAAAATTTATCACAAATTCTTATTCAACCTTCCCTTCCTTGGAGTACTGCGCGGTCCCATACCCGTCACTGCGATGTAAAGGCACTTATGGCGACGAGGATACTTTTTCCCGATCTAGTTGTCGGCATAAATACCTGCCAGCCTATAACGAATCAAGGTACCGTAATGAGAATGTATATGACAATTCGGATACTATATATTATATTATCCTGCTTTTAGTAACACACTGTATTATTAAAAAGTTTCTAAGTCTGTTTTTTCATTAATGAAAAGAGCGCCCCATAGGAAAGTCATTTCATTGTCTGTAAATAGACGCCGACTCATCTATCATGTAAAATTTCTTGGATCAGCAATAAAATGTACTCGGGATTTGGACTTTTACTTCACCTCTTTATTAGAAAAAGTCTTCTTATGTACACAAATTACAATAAGTAATTTCTCTAATATTTACGTAAAATTAAGATAGGAACCCGGTGACCAAGTGTCGTGGGCTTTGAGGTGAGGTACTCTCGGTGACCGTGCGTCGTGAGAAAGAGGAAAGGAACCCGGTGACCAAGCGTCGTGGGGTTAAGGATGTGTACCTCTCGGTGACCAAGCGTCGTGAGAGGGGTTTTATATGTTTCGATCAATAAGGGAAGATTGATGTAGGTCGAGGCATGCAGGTCCCATTTATCCTGTATTGTCGGCTTCCTTCGTTGATTCTCGTCCTTCCGACTGTTGGGGATGGTGAGCGACTCCTCTTCGGGATCGTCATCTGCTTGTTTGTGTTTATAATCAACATGTTTATTACGCATGGCTATTGCATGGTACGGTGACGTGGGGATCCTTACAATATAGTTAAGATTTGCACTAGATGGAACTCGCCTAATTTCTCTCATTTAACAATTAATAAAGTAGGGCATGTTTCTCTCTATATATATTTGTCCTGGTATTAACGGCCGGTGGCTCACGACCGAGCCATACCTAAGGCTCGTTACAAACTGTAGCAATCAAATCTTCAAAAAAAGAAAAAAAAAAGAATTACGAGAGAAATTGAAATGACTCACATACTTGTAACGGTAAATGCTGGAGTAAAATCCGTTTATTTTGAGACTATAAGAGGGAAAGTACAGCATTATATATATATATATATATATATATATATATATATATATATATATATATATATATATATATACAAGGGCGGATCCAAGGGGGCAAAGTGGCTATGGCTCCTCTTGACGCTCAGGTTTACACTGGATAAGCTGGACTTCAACCCTGCTTTACACTGGATAAAACGGAAAACTATGGCTTAGCCCCTCCCTTGATCATATCCTGGATCCGCCACTGTAATAATATGTTTGTTTGTTACTTTGGTAAGTTTTCTTGTTGGAGTAAATATATCCGCATTCTTGCAGTATAAAAAAAGGTACGAATTTTGGATGGTTAGAAGGTTTTATTTAGTAAAACCGGATTTCTTGTATGAAACAAATGCTTGTAAGAGTGCCGTCGCTACGAGGCAGAAATATTTTGCTGGCTGGAATATTTTAGTTTTTATTGCATTAACTTTTATTTGTTCATTATTCGTAAATATGGAAAATTTGGCGGCAAGACCTGGTCAACTCGTTTTAAATTGTTTTGTAGTAGGAGAAAGGGGAGTATTTATTCCGCCTAATATACGTCAAGGATGGTATTTGTCGTATTTGGAAGGAAAAGCAGAATCAAATAGGGAACATTTATCATCGTTCAGTGCTGCTAATGTAACTGAACTGTCTTCAAAAGGTGTGTGTTCTGACTTCACTGATATCAGCTGAATGTTGAGGGACGAGTTGGAACCTTTGTGTGTGTCTACAACTAATAATCGTAGCTCCCGGAATCCATTCATAGACCTTGATCAATCAGCTGAGGAGATGATTGCGAACGAAAAGAAAAGTACAAATCCATTTTGCGATAAAAGTAAAGTTGAAACTATGAGTAATGAACCTCAGAACGTACGTTTACTGAATAGTATTGTGCCTTTTAATTTTAATATGGAGAAATTAGCGGTTCATGCTTCATGCAATTTGTTTAATGAACACGCTCGTTAAAATCCTGTAGTAGACGGATAAGATGATGTAAAGCTTTTTCAATTTATGAGTGTAGTCTATGATATTATTAAATTGAAATATTTCCTGTAGAAACCGTTCTGATTTCTGCGTTAGGAAAAGCGCAAGTTAGATTAAATCAGGAATTAATTTTCTTATATGAAATGACTACCGAATGGTCACAAATTACAAGTGATTTGTTTCATAAATTCATTACACCATTAGGTAAGCGAGCCATCATAAATAGATATATTAAGGTTATGCAAAAACCAGAAGAGAATTCATTAAATTATGTAAACAAAATAATAACCTCATATGTTGTTTGTTATGGATCCCTAAATTATGGGAATAGTAAACAAGTTATACAAATTATTATGGAAGGAATGAATCCACACTTAGAACACGACATATATAAGTATCGTTTCCCTACGTCATTGGATGAGTTGTTGAGTGAAATAAATCAATATACATCAAAGGAATTTGGAGGTATACAATGCATTAACGAAGGTTTCAAGTAGAGGAGGTGAAGAGCGGAAACAGGTTTTCTGTTATTTTTGTGGTGGACTGTATCGAGTAGCGAATTGTCCTGCTAATAAACAGTACTTGATGAATAAATAGTTGTTAAAAGTGAACATCGGGATGAATAAAGAAAGACGCTTTGCAGGATACAGTGGCCGGTCAGGGGCTCTGAATCGGGAACTTGGGTCCGGTGTTGAATCTTCTACGGGCGCGGAAGTTTCTAATTTTTTCAATAATCAGTTTATGAAAAGTGAGAGAAGTGATAAGATACACTTTGAAGCTAACTGTTATCGGCAGCAGTATACGTTTCCTATGGAGAGGACCGAAGTTCGCACCCCGTTAGCTAATATTGAACATGAACACCAAAATGTTAGTGATGGTTGTTTATAATGACGATTCCCAAATTGACAATATAAAAACAAAACATTATGCATCTAGACCAGTGAGTAATTTAATACATAGTTGTGATTTTAAAGGGAGTCGAGTGTCTGTGTCTCGGACTGGTGTGGCAAATGAGAACATAAACGTTTTTAGTTCGTCACCTGCTTATAATGAAAGTAGTAAGAACTTTCGTATTTTGAGACAAGTTCATTTAGAGGGAGGAATAACACCTCGAAAATCTGTTTATAGAAATACAGCGTATTTTTAAAAAATAGTGGAACAATAGAAAATAAGGCTTCAGGAAAACTAATTGCAGCTTTTGTCGATGATTTTGTTCTAGAAACTCGTAGGCGAGGGGCACTAGACACGTGTTCATCAGCTTCAAATATTGATAACCGAAACTGAGAGGTGGAATCAAAATTTAACATACCCGTGCAAGTGTTTAGTGAAACGTTTACAGGAGTAGGGATAGATAAACAGAAGTTAACATTAGAACAATGTGTTAGGATTCCCGTTAAATTAAAGAATCGAGTGTATCGATTAAAGTTTCTTTTGGTGGAAAATCATGAGCCAGGTTTTATTATGGGAATTAATGAACTTAAACATTTACAGGCAAAGATTGATTTAGTGGCCAACAAGTTAATTCTTCCTTTAGAGGATTCTTTGGTTTCCTTGAACTTTTCATTAAGGGACCCCCACCTTATTTACGTGAAGATACTTGTGCTGTTGATTTATTTTGCAGAGAACCATTCCATATTTCAATAAAATTATTCTGAGGGAAACATCTTTGAGTGAGTTACATCCAAACGTTTGTCGGGAGTCATATGTTAGGGAATTTACTCAGGGACCAACGAGGAGACATTCCAATGTTGCCAGCTAAGTGGAGGCCAGTAGATTTTCCGAGAGCAGTTTAAATAAGCAGTCTATCGAGAATCCACGTTAATTGAAAGTGGATCCGGATATCTTGGAGGAATATCCGGAATTACAAGGGTATGTGAATGAGTTACTTGATAAGTTTTCTAACGTAGTTTCTCCCAATGTAGAAAAAATTAAGGATTTTAATTATAAAATTCTCTTAATGATTACACTCCTATTCGTAAGAAAGTCTATCCCGTGTCACGCACATCTCAAACAGAACTCGATAAAATTATTGATGAGATGCTAAAATCTGATTTAATCCAATCTAGTGATAGGGAATATGCTTTTCCATGTTTTCTTGTAAATAATAACGATGGATCTAAACGTATGATCGTAAACTCTTCTGGTTTGAATCTTCGTCTTTGTTTAAATACACAGTTTACACCTCGGATTGATCGGATATTTTAGCTAAATATATCAGATTGAGGATATTTTAGCTGAATTATCAGATGCTAAAATCTTTATCCATCTTGATATAAGAAAAGCATATTTAACAATACCATTGACGGAGGATTGTCGTCATTTGACTGCATTTCTTACGAATAGGGGTATGTTTCAATTTAAGGTACTTCTATTTAGATTAGCTGCAGGAAGTCATGTGTTATCAAAAATGCTAACTGAGTTGTTATATCTGTTAAAAGATGAAGGTGTTGAATGGTATATGGACGATCTAATCTGTAAAAGTCATAAGGTTCTGTTAGAAAAAGTTTTAAAAAGGTTACAGGATAAAGGACTTACTTTATCGACTAGGAAGTGTACAATTTTTTCACTTAAAATTTCTTATCTGGGGTTTATTATAGAAGATGGAAAATGAAAATGGACCCATCTCGACTTGAGATTATTAAGACTGCCCGCTCCAAAGAATAAAAAGGGTTTGGTATCTTTAGTTTCACTTTTACAATATTATGCAAAGTTTGTTAAACAATTTCATGACGTTGTGGAAGCAATAGAAAGATTAAGAGCGGCTTCTGCGGTATTTAGGTGGGGACCAGAACACCAAAAGGCTCTAGATAATATAAAAGAACGATTTGCGAATTATGTTGTATTACAATTGCCTGATTTGAATAAAAAGTTTGCAATTAGCAATAATGCAATAAGCAGAAATTTAGGAGGGGTGATCCAATGATATTATGAAGATAATAATTTAGTTCCTGTGGGTTTTTATAGTAGACGTTCAAAGAAATGCGACTTTAATAAGCCTATATATTTGTTAGAAATGTTAGCGGCCATTGAAACCTCGGAACGTTATAGAACTTATCTGCATAAACCCTTTGAGCTTAGAATGGATCACGCCGGTTTAGTGTATGCCTTAAGGAATATTAAAAGAGTGAAAAGATATGGATCGTTATTATACAGTCTTTAATTCTGAAGTAACATCAATTTCTACTAATATGAATGTATCTGCAAATTTTATTTCGAAATTGTATGATATTAGTAACTTTGAGGAAATAGAGATAGAACCTTCACATGCGGATAAAGTAACCATTTATTTTTAGGTTAATGTTTGGAATATGCCTTATGTAAATATGTCTATACGAGATCATCCGTTAAACGATCCTGATTTGTATAAAATTATAAGGGATTTAAAAGCAAAAATGGTGATTGAAGGATGTAAGTTGCTTAACAGTATATTGTGTCGTAAAACTAAAACTATTAGAAATCCGTATAAGTTTTGTTTACCTAAAATATTAGCTCCAAGTGTAATTGAGTTTTTCCACGCTAGTATTTTACCCAGATCTCAAATTGGAATAAGTAAAAGTATTGGGAAGATCTGTGCGCACTTTACGTGGCCTGAGATGCTAAAGGAAATTCGGGAATATGTTGCCGCTTGTAAGGAATGTCAGCTAAATAAAAGTAATAATGTAAAACCTGCAGGAAAGTTGATTTCCCAGTATGAGAAGATAGTAAATGGATGTTGGCAAATTGACTGAATACAGTCAATGGTAGAAAGTGAATCAGGGCGTTATTGTCTGATAGTCGTTGATTCATTTTCGAAAAGTCTTTCTCGAACCGATAAAATTCCTTTCCACTCAAAGCATTATAAATAAACTTTATAAATTAATGTTTAGAAACGGTTTTGTGTTTTCAATATGTCATGACAATCACTCGGTGTTTACATCTCGGTAGTTTAAAGATTTTCTATATGCAAATGGAATTAGGGATATAAGTATATCACTATTTCACGCGGTATCAAATCCTAGTGAAAGATCCACGTCTAGGATAAAAATATCTTTGAGGATATATTTTGGACAAAAACAAATATCTTGGAATAAAGGAATCTGGAAATTGAGTATTTAATAAATTGTGCTATTCACGAAGAAACAAAGTGTAGTTCTATGGATTTAGTTCTTAATTATGATGTATGTAATCCGTTGGATGTTAAATGGCAAATAAGACCTTCAGATTTAAAAACTTGAGAGGCGGAGTTATGGTCAAAGGCTATTTAGAACATGAGCAATGCGTGGAAACGTAAAAAGAAATTATATGATAGAAGGCGTGTTGATCATAATTATAATATCGGGGATAAAATATTGATTAAAACTCAATTTCTTTCCTCTATCAGTGATAAGAGAACTAAATCTTTGTGTCCAAAATGGAGTGGCCCTTTTCCTATAGAACGTTTCTTTGGTGGAAACACTGTTCAGATTAGAAATATTGACAATCACAGAGATATTAGAAAGTATCATGTGAGTCAGACAAAGATGTTTAGGGAAAGGAAAAACATCGTAAATTATTAATAAAGTATATACTTCTTATACTATTAATTATATATGTGATATAGAGAATCTGTGATATAAAAAAATATATTTATAGTCCAGCATTAGAATTATATATATATATATATATATATATATATATATATATATATATATATATATATATATATATGGATATATTGAAGTATTAATGTGTTATTAATACTTGTCTTTGTTAGTTTTCCGGATCTGGATGTGCTGTATAATTATCATGGTTTTATTAATTGTCCAATGTAATGGTAATGCTCGGGAAAATTTTATGGAAGATATATCAAGATGCCCAGTTCTTGTAGCGAGCAAGAATAGAAGTAAGATTGTGCTGTAAGATAAGTACCAAGATAAAATTGTAATATTTTATTATTATTATTATGAATTATGGAGAGTATTATTAAATTAATAAAATTAGATGAACTCACCTCTCATAAAAAAATATATAAATAAACAATTAAAATGGTTATTGACGTTAAACTTGAGAAAACATTAAATTTTGAAATTTTGTGTTCTTTATGAATGAGATAACGACTTATGACTTCATTTTTTTTAACTAACTTGAGTAGTTGGGACCATAGTAATGATTGAAAGAGAGTTTGTATTTTGGGGGGACATGTTTTTCTTTAGTTTGATTTTGTTTAGTTGAAGTGAATGAGTTTGGTGAAAATGAGTTAGTTAGAAATAAATATAGGTATATTAGAGCTGTAGGATTACTAACCCAGACTGTCAAGGACCAACGAGAAATTGAATTCTATTCATAACTAAGAAAGTAAGGGTAATCACAGGTTGAAAAATTTGTTATAAAAAGTTTTGCCAACTTTCTATCGCGGAGTTGACGATGTGTGTTACTCGCGGAAATTTTATCCACACTTTATAAAAAATCTTGAAATGTATTGCCTGAGGAGTATGCAATCCTGAATAAAGATATATTTTTTTATTAACGCCTCTGGCGAAAGGTTGTGAATTACGTTCCTACAACGGTGCTTGAAGAGGATGGCTTAGCCATTCGATTACTACTGTGCAACTGAGCACTATCAGTTCTGTTATAGTCAACTGTGTATAATGTAATTATATATCTCGGGTTTCAGAATTACTGAATTTTACAGTTTATTCTTGAGAAAGAAATCTATATTCAGTTATTTTCTATAGTATGGGTACCTAATTTCCGAAAAGTGTTATTTCTGTTTGGTGACATCGTGTTCATGAAAATGTCTGTGGTCTGACACCAAATTAATTAAATCGGGAATGCAGATAATTATATACCACTTTTGTAAATAGGTGAGTTGTTACACTAATTTGTTATAATCTCTGATTTAAGGTGTTCCATTAGTTAGGAGTAAATATACCGTAATAATATATATATATATATATATATATATATATATATATATATATATATATATATATATATATATATATATATATTATTTAACATAATGTTATTAGAACAATTTTAAACATTTTTTAAAGAAAATCAATGTGTTTTAATTGTAGTAGGGTATATGTTGCTACTCTGTTAGACTCCTCAATTATACTTACTGCAAAAACAGTTTTTTCGTAGTATATATATATATATATATATATATATATATATATATATATATATATATATATATATATATATATATATATATATATATATATATCAGGATATAAATTTATATATGTAGTAACTACTATTCTTGTTCAAATACATTGAAAGTATATATCGCGTGATTTAATTATTGTTATAAAGTTTTCCATTTACATATATAAGTTTTTATTTCACTATCCTAATAACATCTTTTTGATTATTTAAATCATGGTTTTTTGTTTTGCTAAGCTGAAATACTCAGAAATCCTATAGATGAGTATTATTATTGAAAATATAGTTAATATTTGCACTAGAAGGAACTCGCCTAATTTCCCTCATTTAACAATTAATACTGTATGTTTCAATCTATAGATATTTGTCCTGGTCATTAACCATGACCAGGTGGCCCATGACGAAGCCATACCTAAGGCACGTCATGGTATCCTGGCAAGGACATATTTCTCGTTGAAAGCAAGACGTCGACAATGAAAGTTCAAGATTGCATTACTGAACACTAGATTGCTTCAATCATTGCCACTAAATTCGACCAATTAGGAATTATTTCACCAGTCGTCATTTCATACAAAATATTTTTGTGCGAATTCTGGCTGCAAAAGGTTCAATGGGGCGATACTATACCAATAGAATTAGCAAAGAAATGGACTCAATTGTATAAGCAACTTCCATTAATTAATCAGGTAAAATTCGACAGATATGTACTTGTTGAAGGAGACATAGTGGAGATTAAGATCCATGGTTTCCAGATGCTTCTCAAAGAGCATATGGAGCTTGTGTTAAAATGCAATCGACCAATCAACAAGAAAAAATATCATTTAAGTTACTATGTGCTAAATCACGTGTGGCCCCAGTCAAGAAAATCACTCTCCCACGTCTGGAGATATGCGCAGCAATTGTCTTGTCAAAATTAGTTCACAGGATTTTACAAATTTTTCAAATTGAATACCTTTGGAAAGATTTTCAAATTGTGTTAGCATGGCTTGCTTCTCCGTGCAGCAAAAGAAAACCTTTCGTGGCCAATAGAGTAGCTCAAATTGAAAACTTAACTGACGTTAGCTTTTGGAAACATGTAACTTCTTCAGACGACCCTGGAAACTTCATTTCAAGGTTAATAGATGCAGTTTCCATAAAGGACAAATTCATTATGGTTGCACGGTCCAGAATTGCTTTCTAGTTTAGAATCTAATTGGTCAGTCACAAGTAAGGATTCATTGCAACCAGATCAAGATCCAGAGAGGAAGGGAACCATAACATTGACAGTCACTATAGCAAATTGGTGCAAGGTAACAATAACAAGATTCTCAAAATTGTCAAAGTTAGTTAGAACAATAGCATATTGTAAATGTTTTGTTCATAATATCTTACACAAGCAAAACAAACTAACGGAAGGTTCTTCAGTGCAAGAACGTCCCATAGCGCTACATGTTTGTATTAAATGGATACAAGAAATTGGATTTTACAGGGAATTACAGCATGTTCGTGATGGAAACATTATTCCGCGAAGAAGTAAATTAAACAATATACATACATTTTTAGATAGTGAGGGCATGATCCGTGTTGGAGGAAGATTGGAGAATAGTCAATTTCCGTTTGACGCCAAATATCAAGTAGTTCTGCTTTCAAATCAACAGTTAACAAAACTTATAATTAAAGCAGAACACTTAAGATTACTTCATGCTGGACCCCAAATATTAATATCAACCCTACGCCTGAAATATTGGATCATCAGGTGCAAACAAGTAGTAAACAAGTGATTATTCATTGATGACGTGTTTTAAGTTAAAGGCCAGTGGTTCAAAACAACTTACGGGACAGTTGCCAGCAGCTCGTGTGCAGCAAGCCAGACCATTCCTAGAGATAGGCGTGGACTACGCTGGAGGGTTTTACGTAAAATCAGGAGCAGTAAGAAATAGATGTGTAATAAGGCACATGTTGCGTTATTTGTTTGTTTTTACACCAAAGCAATACACCTAGAATTCGAAAAGATCTTAGTGCGCAGTCATTCATAGCATCTTTACGCAGATCCATAGCCAGACTAGGAAGATGTCTCAATATACACCGCGACAATGGGTCAAATTTCATTCAGCCAACAACGAATTGAAAGAATTGTATCTGCTGTTTTCATCAGATCCTTTTCAGTTCTCAAGTTCATGATTTTACATCGACCGAAGGAATTCAGTGGCAATTCATACCACCAAATTCGCCGGATTTTGGAAGACTATTCAATCAATTAAACTTGTATAAAATCAATTAAATGCCATCTAGTTCGTATTACAAACTACATAAGTGTTCTCACACCTGGACATTTCTTAATTGGAGAAGCACTTACAGCTTTACCAGAGCCTAACCTCACCGATCTACCATAAACCGCTTTTCTCATTGGCAGAAGAAAGCAGAAAGAAGTAGCAGAAAGAAATAAAAAACAGCAATTGAAGATCGCCTTAGACAAAACTGACCAATCACGTTGTATTCACCTTTTGCCAGATGTGACCTTTTGCTACAAAGTCACGTGCAATTTGAGCATCTAATTCATTCCTTTCGAACTGCACGCTATTTTCGTTGGTTATTGCATTCCGCCATGTTGGGTACAGAATGTTAAATTTCAGAAAACAAAGACCGATTGTAACGACTGAAGTATAATCACGAAGAAGCCCAGGAAAATTTGTATAACCGACACTTCACGTCCTAGAAGTCTTATGACAAGAGGGGAATACAACAAGAATTTAAGCATGGTGTAGCGGTTGGTATTTTTTATCTGTCTAGAAAGGAAGGAGAATGTGCTGCTTTTTCAGGAAAATATTTTGATCTGATCAAATTGTGTAAAAAACATGATAAAAGATAATATGTTAAATTCCGAACACTTAGAGGACAGATGAATTTAGACTCCTTTTCTATAGACCGGCTTGAGAACTATTATCCACCTGAGAACGGAATGTCTATGGAATTGCAAAAGTTATAGGATCAGAACACACAAATATTGAGTGAAGGAGTCCAGGAATAAGATTTTCAGCAGCCGCAGCATGGAGAAACCTGGAGACATGGGAGAAGTACACGAGGAGCAGGAAAGTACACGGGAAGAGCAGGAGAAGCGAGTGGGAGCAACATGAAGAGATATTTATTCGAACTTTCTCGCCAATTTCGAATAGAAACCAAATCAGTAATCGACCAGTCGACGTCCCGGAGCTGAGCTACGGAATACACATCCAAACTCCTAAAACGCCCTAGCGATTTTCCTTTTTCTGTCTTCCCAAACCTAAATCACCGACTTTCGTTTTCTTAATATTTGTTCTTATTTATTTCAACTCGCGTGCCCTGTAGACTAAAAACGCAGGTCGTCTTCTCAGATTCCTGTCGATCCTAAAGTGATCTAATTCCCAATTTAACGATTATCGTTTCGTTTCTTTCTTCAAAACGACGAAGAAAACACCCCAACCGAATGCAAAACCTTAAGCATACATTTATTTCCTCCCTTTAACCTTTCTTGTAGCTTTGTACCTGGCAGTTAACCCTTCAAGTTTTCCTGAAGGCTACACTGTATCTTAATGGATCATTGGAGTCGTCACACTCCTCACCACCACACGCATTTAGTCTCTGAGACTGCACCATATTAAAGTGATACTTTTGTTGGCTTAGGAGCTCAATTATGGATTATCAAATCCAATCAGTTATAGAATTGTGTTCGGTCATTACCCGAGTTCCCTCTAAATGTTTCCAAATAGGGGTGGTAGATTACGCTCTAAAGACGTTCCAGCAACAATGTGTGTAGTACCATGCTCTTTTAAAACATGACAGAGGGCCAAAGTCTGCGGCAGTAACTATATCCAGGAATATGCATTTCAAATGGAAGTTTATTAATCAAATCATTTTTCCATACTTCTCATTACTCCAAAATTTGGTGGCAAGGTATTCGATATTTTTATCAAATAAACTATGCCCTTTCAATCATTATGAATAAATAGTGAGATTATAGAATTAATCATGTTCATAATGCCTACTTTCTCATTATAATAGTTATTATTTCCAGCGTTTCCTTCTCCATCAATAACAATCAATCGATCAATTAGTTCTTTTTACATCGCCCATCCATATGTATTATTTTGGTAATTCGTTATATATCCTGATTCCCTCTCCTGTTTTCTTTCTTGTTGGTTTGGAAAAAGATTTGGTTTTGTTTATTTTTCCCAAATGTGTTCGATAATTTCTTTATATTTTTCGCTTTTACTAGATCGTTTTTTTTTTTTTTTTTTTTTTTGTATTTCCATCATTGTTACGGAATACAACATTAGAATCGATGACTATATGGGTATATTTGTTAGGTCATCATCATTATAGTTTGTTGGATTATGTTTAAATAGTAATTCCCATAAAGCTTCTGTTCCTGTGTAATGCCGATTATTAATGACTAAATTATTACCATCAATTTTAACTTATGTATCTTCTGTCACATGTATGATTCTCCATCTTTATTATGTGGTTGCATTTCAAAACTTTTATCAACTCTAGTTGCATAATATCTTAAGGCAATCTTACTCAAATGAGTAGTTACTAAAGTTTCTACACCTACTACTTTATACTTACTTGGCTTTTTGTTGTGATTTGTTTTTTCTCTTATAGGTGTAAGAGTTTCAGTTATAGGATTATCGTCCATAGAATGTGTCACTAATAAGCTTGAGTCTACTTTCGCACTTTTATGTACAACTGAAACTAACTCTTGAATTAGGTTTTTATTTTCTTCTGCTGGTTTTGATATATCTTATCCTACATTTTTAATGCCTTCTATAACTGATTGGTCTTGATCTTTATATTTCTCATATTTACTTCGAATAGCCTGTTTAATTTCCTTTTTGGATACTTCTTCTCTTAACTTTATATATTTCTTAGCTTCATGACTCCCATTTATTAGATAAAGAAAAAATAAAAAATAGCACAACATACAGGTTCAGCTACTTTCACTTATGTTCATAAATGTTCAATTACGTATAAATCTTTAATTTTATTTCCATAAAAATAAAACAAACAACATTACACAACGTAACATCCACGTTCACTAATGTTTCAATTACTCTTTTACAAACTCTTTAATTTATTTTCTATATTTACAATTATTCGTTTTCCTAGTCATATCTGTCATTAAGAAACCGTGCTCTTCTCCAAAACACATATTACGTAAAAATTGTAATTTTTCAAATGACATACCAGACCCAACAGATTCATTATATTTGTGTTTCAGACTCACATTGCCCTGTCTAAACGTACAAAGAAAGTTTAACTTATCGCTGATTAATTGCTTTGGTATCTTAGAATAGGTTTGTCAGAGATAGAAACAGTTTAAAGCTTTATGACAACCTCGAGTAAAACATTCTCAAACATTGTTTCGTTTTTCTAAAATGAAATAATCAAACACTACCAGAGAATCATCCTTGCATTCATCTAGTGGAATACTCTCTTCATTATTTCCTCTTACTACTCTTACCGTATCTAGTGTATCCTTAATATCAAATTCTATATCTCGAAAAACTTGTATTAGTTGCTGATATTTAGGTTAATTGATACCTTAGTAATAAATATACACATTTCCATATTTTAACCAGTCAAGTACCCACAAGAAATTATCAAGCATCAACGTCGTTTTGCCGCACTTAATAGGCCCCAATATTAAACATTTTATATCATCACGAAATAATACACCACACATCTTGTTCTTCGTTGTTTGTTCTGTTAACGTTACTTTAATTTCCAAATTATCCAATTTATTTCTATTAGATAATAAATGAAAGTATTTAATCTAAATAGTTACTCATCTGTACTAAGCATGTCTCCACACTATTCATATGAAAACAGCTTATAAATAGCTCTTGCAGGATTTTACACAACATATTTAACACCACACATTACAGAAAAAATAATAAATTAACAGTGTGTAATAACACATCTACACTTTCACAGCAACTCACAGTTCCACATGGTCAATATTACTTAAAAGAATTAGAAGAATATGTTGATTCAATTGTTCCAAATGCTGGTTTGTTAGGAGGTAGTGTTAAATTTACCGAAGACAGAAAGGACAATAGAGTTAAAATATTAAGTGCATTATCTGGCATAAACACAGATATCATTAATACTGTATTATATTTTAGTAAGAAGAATTTACTTTACGTAATACAATATGCTAGAGATAAGCCACCAAAAGTTTCATCCATTTCATACTATTAATATTCACTGATTTAGTTCACACATAATGACACAACATACAACGAAACCGGTTTAATCGCAACATTTACTAGAAATGCGGCATTCGGAGAACCAATCATATATGAACCCTGAGAAAATGAAAATATACTTTTTTCAGTACACTGTAATAAATGTAACTATCAAAATTTCAATTCGAGATGAGAATGGTGATTTGATTGATTTAGTGGAGATCGTTCTTCTTGCTGTAATTTATTATGTTTCTTTATATATATATATATATATATATATATATATATATATATATATATATATATATATATATATATATATAGTAAATTTGGATATCTTTGGTAATATTAAATGTAAGGCTCCAGAGAGAAAAGCGAACTATTAAAATATAAATGACCTACATAAAATTTTTACATCAGATGGGTTGATTTTTACGTGGGTTGATTTTGGAAATAAAAACTTGTCAAAGTAGCTAGTGCTATTAATCAACAAGATGTAGTAAGTTTAGAAAAACTTGAGCCAATAAATAATCAATTGGAAAGTGATAAAGAAATGTATTTAAATCATTATAAGACACATACGTAAAGAAAGAAGATATTGATGCTTTAAGGAAAGAGTATGTGGAAGAAATCAAAAAGAACAATAATAACGGAATAGAATATGTTATTTTGATTAGTGTAAAAGTTTACGTATCAGAATTCAATAAATTCAAAAGCACTAATATTATCACAGTTAGAGAATATTGTTAAACGGGATGATATAGATAGATTTGTTACAAAAGAAGACTTCCAAACATCAAACAGAGAAGCAAACCTGTTCATTATGAAGAAAGAATCTATATATTTGATATATCTATTGAGAACTAAGATAATAAATATCCGATCTTAATAATATTTAATGTATCTAATGATTACAAGTTTCTTTACAATAGAAAAATAATACATATGGAAGTAAGTTTTGATAAATATATTTTACGTGTAATATTGAAGGATATTATAGTTGAAACTTTTCTTTTAGACGTTGAAGAGAATTACGTTATTACTTTTCAAGCAGATAAAAGTTTAGCTTTTGGAACAAGGTCAATTATTATTTGGACATATTTGTTGTTATGTACATAGAAAGAGAAATTCCGTAATCTTTTTTTTATATAAAAACAGGATGTATTGTGTTTAGTGTAAGAAAACAACAAATACAAAGAAATATACCATTAGAATAGAGCCAACAAAAAATGAAAGATATTTTAAGAAAAATTGTGGAAAAATGTTCTGTATGTGGTACTAGTAAATGTCAATTCGTTAAAAAGGAAGATTGACTAGATGAAGGTAAAGGTTTTAGAGAAGGCATTATAGAAGAAATACACAAACTTGCAAGAAAAAGTCTTCTATATACTAGGTGTTGTTATAAAAAGTATTGATCATCTTTGGCAAGCTGATCTTGTAGAAATGGATAGTGAGGTATTTTTTTTTAATTAAACAAAATCTATAAGTATTTACTAACGATTATTGATGTGCTCTCGAAATATGCGTTTGCTGTTTCTGTAAGGGTAAAAGCATTAATAATGTTACAGAAGGGTTTGAATCAGTATTAAAAACTAGAAAACCTAGTAACCTACAAACTGACCAAGGTAAAGAATATTATAACAAAGAATTTAAGGAGTTAATTTGTTAGTGAATATAATAATAAAGTGCATATAACAATTGGTGTAAAGCCTGTAGAAGCTAATAAAATAATGAACAAATAATATTAGAGAAAGTATAATTGGAGGAAGTTAATTGATTGATTGATTTTGAGTTTAACGTCCCGTTCAGCAGCGAGGCTACATGAGACGTGGACCTACTGATTAACGTGGAATCAGAACCACATGAGCTTCCGCCGAGATTCGAACCCGGGTCTCCCACGCCACAGGCGCGTACGCTAACCGCTTAGCCACGGAGGAGCTCTGGAACAATTTAAGTTTGTTAAACTTAAGTATAAAATTATTGATTACGTTCGTATAAGTAAATCTAAGGCGTTTCTGATAAAGAATATACTTCTAACTTGTTAAAAGAAGTATTGTGCTTCTTGTCGCATAAAGCATGGTCGCACTCTTTATTGCTATTTTGAGGGAAAAGTTACTAAGTAAAACTTCGGGTGTCTCCGGAAAAATGTAAAGCAGGTTCGAACTTCCAAGGCAATCTTTTCAATCGGGAAATATTTTTCAGATGTGTTTTTCTTCTTTTAAATATAACAAGTCTTCGGGTATCTCCGGAAAAAAAGTAAAGCAGGTTCAAACTTCCAATTAAATCTTTTCAATCGGGAATTAGTTTTCAGATGTGTTTTTCTTCTTTCAAATATAATAAGACTTCGGGTATCTCCGGAAAAAAAGTAAAGCAGGTTCAAATTTCCAAGTAAATCTTTTCAATCGGGAATTAGTTTTCAGAGGTGTTTTTCTTCTTTCAAATATATTAAGACTTCTGGTATTTCCGGAAAAAAAGTAAAGCAGGCTCGAACTTCCAAGTAAAACTTTTCAATCGGGAAATAGTTTTCAGATGTATTTTTCTTCTTTCAAATATAATAACACTTTTTACCAAGTGTAGAAAAAAGCTACATTCATTGAAATATTTAATAATACAATATTTCGAAATCTTGTATTAATGTTAGCACATTCTTGTTGGTCATTAAGCTCTCCATACGTAATGCAACATTTAGATACAAAAGGAATCTTTTCCATATGTAGAAGAATGCTCAAAGCTAAGACGTAGAACATAATTCTCGCCTGAGTACTAAAATAAAAGTCAAAGTAGAACATAAACGGCGTTTGCAGTGGATATTAATCTCTTAATTATCTTGAGAGTCCATGAGTCTGTTATACATCGCCAATATCATGTCACGAAGAGTGTTTGTTTTAGCTCAAAAGTAAGGCGCTGGATTCAAATCGTAACGTTGTGAGTAACATTCCCGTCTGAGTCATTGCTTTCTTCATTGAAATTCTATTTTCCGCAATGCATGACAAATTATATAAAATGTTTACATTAAAACACATCAGTTGTATATATGTAACATATAATCATTACAGAACATAGTAAAAATTATGTTTAAAATATAACATCTGAGATAGGTGATCACAGTGCGTTGCTGTTCTATTTGTGAATGTTAAATACAAATTAAGAACATTATATCATAGCAATAAATATGTTCTCTTGCGGCTATTTGTCATAGAGAGTTTACTTCTCAACATTCTCATTACAGCAAGGGATTTCCGTTCTTGAAAGATAAAGAGAATATGTGGTTATAAACATAATTTATACAAACTCGAATCTTCATTCTAGACACAAAATTCACGAGCCCCAAAGCGTTGTAAACAGGAAATCTACCAATACGAAGTCATGTTTAACCCTTAATACCGCAAGGTATTTCAGTTACACAAAACCGCAAGGTGTGTCCAATGGACACATTGCGATTTTCCACCTCATTTCGTTTTCAATACTTTAATATTTTATTTTTTCTTAACTGCAATTTTGTAGAAATGTCTATTTAAAATCAACAAATTCTAACGTAAGTGAAATATATAATATTCAGTGTTTCCAACCTTTTGCATTACGAAAGATAAGAAACAACAAATTTGTAAAAGTAAAGACAAATATACTCATGTTCGTAGATATATTTTCAATATATGTTCATAGATATATTTTTGTATATTATTGACATAACATGGATTAGGTTGTACATTGAACATCAAAATACTCTAATATAAGGAAAAATATTTAATATTCAGTGTTTCCATCTCTTTCTACTACCAAAGATAAACAACTACTTTGAAAAATTGAACACTAATGTTTTCTTCATAGACTTCTTTGGTATTGTTGACAAAACATTCAACAATTCACACATATAACATCACTACATTCTACTTTCTAATACAAGACAATATATATATTGTTCAGCGTTTCCATCCTCAAGTATCTAATGTATGATAAGCTACTCATTTGAAAAACTCATTTGAAAAACTTTGAAAATATTTAATGTTTTCTTAGTACATATGTGCTGATATATCATTGACATTACATTTTTGTATATTTCCCCTTAAGAGTTGCCCATGGTGCATTTCAGATACTTTCTGATAAGACTTGAGTGCTCATAGCAGACATTCTTCTTGTAATTATCACACACTTGTCTCTGCATTCTGCACTTTTTGGGGTTACACATGTAACATCTTCTCTTGGACGTAGATTTCAGTGTGCCAACACGTGTGGATGATATACTTCACTGAGCTGCCGAAACATCACGTGTCACGTCGATTGCAGTAAGAACAGGTCTCTGAAGTCCTAATTTTCTTCTTCGATGGATTTGAGGGAGAACCAAGGATTCCGCCAACTCCACAAGAAACATATGTCGTCTCGAGTTCGCTTTTCTTATGTTCCACTTAGGATTGATATTCAACCACACAACATAGGCGGCGGCAACAGCAGATACACCCAGAAGATTCATGAAGAATGCTAGTGGCCATCAATTGGTTTTCCTTTTGCAGGAGTAGCAGTGTACTAATTGATGTAAACTACCAACGCCGACTTTTGTTTCATTATAATACAGTATTATTTCTGGCTTCTTTTCTTTATCAACAACTATATTGTAAGTGTTGTGCATGTTTGACAAAACAATAACAGCCTTTTTCGGTTTCGAGCAATAGGAAACTAATGTGAAATCACTTGTGAACCCGAAGATAGATGATTGATCAACCCTGTTCTGGCTTGGTTTAAATTCTTCAGGAACAAATGGTTTATTTTTTCTCACAGTGCCTACTATTGTTAGACCGTTTCTTAGTAAGGTTTTTCCGAGTTCCATGTCTGTATAAAAAATGTCACAAGTTATATTTCTCTCAGTTCGATAATGTGGTTCCACTAAAGATAAAGCAACTGCCTCTAATATTATTTCGTGCTTTTATTTTGGAAGAAGTTGGAACGTCCTTATTCCAACGGGTCCCATTTTTACCTACATATTCACTTACACTTGAAAGAGAAGGTACTTCAATGTTATTATCACTATCCGAAGCACTTTCTTGATCTTCATGTTCAAGATCACGATCAAGATGTTCGTGTTCACGTGATCCACCTCACTCGAATCACTTTCAAGTGTTTCATCAAATAGCAATTCTTCATCTGAGTTTATACTGTAATGTGAACACGATTCATCAGCAGCAAGTATTGGTCGATTTCTGTATCATTCAGTTTTCTTTTTGCCATATTTACACATAAAGTATACTCACAAACCCAAAGGAAAATATTTCAAAAGATAAATAATCTGGAACAACATCCACCAACACAAAAGCGAGGGAAAACAAATGAATTACTAAAGGCATATAACAATATTCCCAGCCACATCTCTCAAGAAAGCAACTACATAAAAGAGATACTTTACTAAATTTTATCAACATAAATATCGAAAAAGAGACAAACAAAGAAAGACAACACGAAAGAAGAAGCAAGTAAGAACGAGGGGATGATAAAACGTCTGATAATTGATTCAAAATTTTTGAAAATACAATTATTCAATACATTTTAAATATGTGTCCATTGGACACATCTTGCGGCATTAACATACCAAAAGTATTAATCCCGCCATATGCAACAAGAATCAGCACCTAGAACGAAATTGCTTCGGTAATATAATGCTATTGAGTAGTTAGAAGCATACCTAGAAGGTAAAGAAAATTTTAAAAATAATAAAGATACAGTTTCCAAAAATTCAAAGCTATGTGTCCATTGGACACACCTTGCGGTATTAAGGGTTAAGACTTATTTATACTTTAGAAAGAAGGTAGAACAGAATTTCTTTCCAAAGGACTTTAGTCCAATAATCTGCAATGCTTTTGTAGCTTTTCTATATGAACGTGGTCTCTCTCTCCAACTCATATATATATATATATATATATATATATATATATATATATATATATATATATATATATATATATATATATATATATACGAGGTGATTGCAAAAGTCATTGCAACTATTTTTTGTCGAAAATTGGGAAAAATTAAAAATACGGCGTAATTTTAATTTTGTCCCTGCAGTATTTTAAACAAACTTCCTACATATAGTACTAAAGGTCTAAAACACTGTACTGGTGGAAGTTGGAGGATGATATATATATATATATATATATATATATATATATATAAAGTAAACACGATCTATATTACTATGGTATCCATAGTTATCTTTGTTGCAGATATTAATACTTACAACACCGATTGCGTTAAAGTCCAAATTCAACTCCCATCGTAAAGCTCCTTTGTGCTAAGAGTATAGCGTACACGCTTTCGGCGTGGGACATCCCAGGTTCTGCCCCCAGCGGTAGCTCATGAGGTTCGGATTCTACGTTAATTAGTAGATCTACGTATCATATAGCCTCACTGTTGAACGATACGTTGAACTCAAATTCAACTTAATCGATTCAAACCCCATCGTCATGGCGTGCGATAAGTAATGAAAAATAAAACGTCTCAAGTAACTGATTAGTGTCAAATCTATAGTTTGGATTCGTGAAGCTATAGTAATCACAATGGCAATTAACGCCACGTTGTAGCATGACTGACAATGTCACTTGAATTTTGAATTTACAGGGGCTACATCAAAAGTGTTTGCTCACACTGCTCCAAATATTTTCATGTATATATAAGTGTATATTCCAGCGAAACTCTTTAATGTTTGAAGCAACATTTACCAAATGAGGGAGACATATTACTTTCAATCTAAGAAAAAATAATGTGGAAGTTAGATATCCTAAGGGATGAAAGTCGGGAAGAGTGACATGTACAAATAGTGTAAAGCGACTGATCGTAGAGTGTTATCCATTATTTTCTGAGTCGTTGAGATGAAAAATGAGATACTCAATAGCGTTATATTCAAATTCATCCCCATCTTGAAGGATGAGATGCTCGGAGATATGACCAATAAAATGTCAAAACTTACTGAAATATTTGTCGAATTGATAGATTTCTGAGATCGAGAATGCGTTTCTAAAAACTTCGGAATGTAATTTGTAGTCACTTCAAATTGGTGTTTTTAATCGTATCAATTTCCCACCTTAAGAAGAAATGACCAACTGAACTAGTATATGTATCAAGCCAGACTTCACAATGGAGAAAATATGTGTGCATGTTTGTTTCATGTTTTAAATGAAATATGGCATGTTAAAATCAGAGATGGAGTGGGTGGGTGGGATAAATGGGTCAAGTTTTGCAAGTGGATCAGTGGATCATTGGTCTACGAAACGTGACTAACTGCGAAACACGTCTGACAGTGATTCCAATTGACCCACTGACTCACTGACCTATTCTGCTCAATGCCTTGTAAAAAAATGAAATGAAATGAAATCTTTGAGTTTTACGTCCCACGGTTATGCCGGTTAGGCTAAAGGAGACGGTGATGATGAGTAATGAATGAAATGGTGGAAGAAGAAAGTGGGAGGAAACGGGAGAACCCTGAGAAAACCCACGCACACGGTGTTTGTCTACCACAAGGTTCACTTGGCGGGGGCTGGGATCGAACCCGGGACCCCAATCATTAGAGGTTAACGCTCTACCACTGAGCCACCGCGGCCTCTCAATGCTTTGTTGTTCGCATATTCTGACCACTGCTGAGTTTGTCTACGTTTTACTTTCAAGACCTCCATCTACCTTCTTTTTTTCATTTCGTTGTAATGAAAAAAGAAGTTAGGGCTCTTTTGAGTTTTGATATTTGCAACTGTAACCATAGCAATAGGACTTACTAATTAGTTTATAAGATGCAGCTTGTGAAATTTTACAGGAGCTAACTACAGGAAAAAATGGATTATTACAAATATAACCTCTTTAGTCAGTAGAGAGGATGGCATGTATCATGGGTCAAAGTTAATTACGATGTATTTTAGTGAGTCGGAGTTGGTCAAAATGGTTCAGAGTGGTTTATAGTTGGTTGTGGTGTAATAGTTGGTCACGTTCTGTTCTGAGTCATTGTGGGTCATGGTGGGTCGGGGGACACAATGTGTGGTGGGTCAGTGTGCTGTTTGTCAATTTTCATTGACCCACTCCATCTCTGGCTAACGTTGTACTAAAGAGGAGAGGCTCCGAAGGTGCGAGTCGGCGATTTTACTCAAAGTTCGCATATAGATAGTACTCCAACAGGAAAATGAAATGTCGAGACGCTTCGCAATACGAGCTCATAGAACTCGAGATAGAGGGATTTGTTTTATTAGCTAAATTAAGACCTCAACAATTTATCCTTCCACAACCTAGGTTTCCTTCATCGTTTAAGTGGCGGAGTCAAAAGAATACGCGGCTAGTAAACTTAAGGTTGGTAGTTCACGTCCACCTCGGGGACTTGCTTTTTCCCCTGGTGCTTTTTAGACTCAACTGAATATAAACAAATCAGGCATATAGGTGATATAACATATTTTATGAGAGTTACCTTGTTGTTTGTTTGCGTTTCGTCGTGTCTTGTGGCATAATTTTCAAAACGGAAGTGGGGCCACAACTGATCGCACCTGCGGTCACCTGTAGCGAGATCGCACCTGAGTCACCAACTTTTTGTCGAGAGTTCGATAGTTGCTAATGGGTAGTCCACTGACGCTTACGGCATAGGGGCGTTATATGAAAACTAAGAGAATAAAAAAGCGTTGTAATGAAGCCCATTGGCACCCCATAAGTCTGAAACGATAAAACAGATGTCGAAACCGGAAAACAGTGTTTTATAATTTCAAATGTACCCCGTATCGAGGTAAAAACATTTGCTCCAAGGTCCCCCAGAGGGTCTCAGACGGAGTGCGAGTCAGAATTTGAGAATTGCAATAGGGAATTAAGTAGTATATAATTAAAGGTATTGCTAAAATTAAAACATGGTGAGAGTCTCGATTATAAATGCTAAACTTGTGCAAAATTGCGAGCGTTCAAGATGGTAATAAATCCTTCATTGAAAACTTCGTGACCCCATTGAGAAATGTGAAACTGTGAAACTCATATCAGAAGAAGTAAATGCTTGTATATTGCCACTGCAAAATTATAACGCACCAAGATAAAACAAGAAGTGACAAATTGTGGATTTATTACATCACTAATATTAAATTCTAGGTTCCACGTTTGTGTCTTTAGGCTAAAGGTCATTTCATTGTTAATTATGAAATTAATGGTAGAATATAGGAATGGAAGGAATGCTGGGGCGCCAATCGTGCTGCGGCGGGCTCTCAAGTATCCAAGTGCTCGAAAAAATAAATGCAAACCAACAAAAACAAGCAGTGGATATTGTCAAAGTTAATGGCGAACTGTGAATTCTACTAGTAAATAAAACTCATCTTGCCCAGCATTCTTTCTGAAGTGTGTGATTTCAGTAATAACGATTTCAATGTAATAATGCTGAAACTTCCTGATTACAGTAGTGATAAAATAGTAAAGAATTATGCAGTAAGAATAGTCCAGAGAATTCAACTTTAAATTGACAACTAAAAAGACATACAAAGTCGCACCGCCATGAAGGATGAATTGGCTTTTAAATTGCTGAGAACCCTTGCCAGTCACAGTGCCGTGCTGTGAGGAGAGCGAGGGGGACGCAAAGTACGGGAGCGCAAAATTCGGGATGAAAAAAGAAAAGAAAAGTAGAAAAAAGTATTAGGAGTATTCTATATCAAGGAAATGCAGGGTTTATTTTTGAAGATTTTCATATGCCAATCATGTTGGCGGTTCGCGGCTTTTCTAGCGACATCACTCATATGTAGGAGGCGTTCCGATATGCTCTCGGCTCAAGCCCTGATTTTTCGCGGCACGCTACAGGGCAGATTCTCATATTAAATGTAATCTGGTATTTTGGGCCATTGGATTACATTTCTTAAAAGTTACCTAATTTAACGAACGTTCCTCAGTACGTTATCTTTCCTATTTTTACGGGTTTTACTTAATTTTACTAGTTTTACTAACTTCTACAATTTTTACAGTTACTTTTAAGAACAAGGGCAAAAACACAGAAACCAGGGGGTCAGTAAAAATTACAAACACTATTCGCGCTTTCTTCCCTTGCCTGAAGTAAAACAGTAAATTATGGTGAACATGCAACTTTTGTTCTTTCATCTTGTTAGTGTTGTCAAATATGTAAAACCAAACAGTATTACTATTGCTATTTTCTGTAGAGCCAGCAGGGAAACTATCTCTCCTCCATGTGCTCTAGTTGGGGTCTTGATAATTTGGAAATTGCAAATCGTCTGCACAGATACAACCCAACTTACAGGTAAGTTTTCTCGGCACTGAAAGTCGTTGGTAGCACTGAGTCAGACTTTATTCAAGTAAAATTGTGAGTACATGCCGGATGAAGCGTTTCTCAGTTCTGAGGTGAATCTTTATGGTTCAGAACATGTTTTCCAATGAACACCATACATGAATATCAATTTTGCTGTGTATTTAATGTATATTATCATTATATACTGTATGTTCAAAGTAATAAAAAGATACACTACGCAAGAATAAGAAAATGCTTGAAAGTATAAAAAATGTTCAACTCTAGAACAACAACCGGAAATAAGTTTTGAACTCATTGTTTCCGTTGACACAAAATCTCCAATTTTCCTTAATCCAGCATATTTTTCTACCTGGAGAAGTGATCTTCCTTGTCACACTAAGTATGTATTGAAACTGAAATTGAAACTTTCGAAAAATTTGAACCAAACCTCAATTAGTACCGGGCCCGCGAAATAGAAGTTCAATGCGTCAACCGCATACCTCCCGTGAAACTTCAGCTGCTTCTTAAATGAGACGTTAATTAAGGGAGTGTCACTATGACTTAGTCGAGATTTCGTTACTATGACTTAGTCGAGATTTAACTTAAAAACAAGTTATATTGACCTTCGTCAAAGAGGATAATATCACCAAACGTTCTTCAAGTTGAGGCTAGCTCATCGTTTCTAACGGTGGTCTCTATTTTTATTAGCATTCTTCCTCACACTAATTTCAAATTTCCAAAGACGAAAATACGGCAGACATTATTTTCTCATTCTTAAAAATTGTATCAAAACGTGTAGAAATAGAAATTTCTTAATTTATCTTCCATAACTACTTGTTTATATTCTTACCTTTGTATGTGGAATTTGTAGCACTCTACTGACGATTGTGAGGTGAACCCCATTTGGGTTCCAACCAGTCTCAAGAGAAAGATCTGTATATTAACTGTGCTCGGTATATATGTGTTCGTGTTCGGAACAAGTAGAAAGGACGTGAGGTGCAGCAGGCGAACAATACCCTTATGAGGCCAATTTAAAAAAAAGAAAGAAAAGAAAAGAAAAGAAAAAAGAAAGAAAGAATGTAGTTTGGCAAGGCATGAAACTCGTATGGCAGGGACCCGAGTTCGATCTCATAGTTTCAATTTTTGTTTATTAGAAAGTATTGTTTACGTAATTGGTATTAATTATCTCGTATTTCTTTATTATTATTATTATTATTATTATTATTATTATTATTAATAATAATAATAATAATAATAATAATACTTCTAGCAGTAGT
The DNA here is from genome assembly GCF_964235325.1 of Thermobia domestica. Classification (NCBI taxonomy): domain Eukaryota; kingdom Metazoa; phylum Arthropoda; class Insecta; order Zygentoma; family Lepismatidae; genus Thermobia; species Thermobia domestica. The sequence goes on along the minus strand of NC_137462.1, from coordinate 252,919,631 downwards.
AGTAGAAGTAGTGGAATCGTACAAGCAATTGGTGGGAAGCAATAAATTTTATGTTTTAGCAGTTGTATTTTTGTTCCATACTAAATATATGCCTCACATATTAAAAAAATTTTGAGATATATACGATACGAATGAGAATTGACACGGCTGACGTCATCTTGCAGTTGTCTTTCGGAGTTACCTTTTCCATTGCGAGATCACTGAAGAATTCATTTCATAACTACGATTGACAGAAACAGAATATTATCAGTCTTATCTTGCATTGGAAGTATCAATATTAAAATTACAAAAAATGTATTTTAATTAGCAAACATGAATCGAACTCAGGACCAAAGGTATGTGAAGCCAACTACTCTCATCCCACTACTCTAATACATATTTGTTTAATAATGGGGGTAACACTTGGTGGTAATTGTCCTCAGCAAAGTGAAAACTTTTTCAATTCCAATATTGTAAAACTCTTGAAATAAAATCTGTAGTTTTACGTCCCACATATATGCATATTAGGCTAAAGGAACCGGTGATGAAGAGAAATGCATGAAATGGTGGAATGAAGAAAGTAGGAGGAAACGAGAGAACCACGAGAAAACCAACGAGCATGGTGTTTGTGTAAAACTCATGTTTCCGTCATAATAAAATAGAAAGTGTTATGTCGAAATTATAATCGAAAGAATTCAGTTCTAAATTGTCGACGTAAGTTGTTGAAAACGACGAATAGAAGTGGATGTTATTGCAGCATTTATATATGAGGACTTTCTACGCCGTCTTTAGGTTTTACATTAAAGGATTATGTCGGCTAGTCAAAAATCTATATATACGTATATATATATATATATATATATATATATATATATATATGTGTGTGTGTGTGTGTGTGTGTCTGTGTGTATGTATGTATGTATGTATGTATGTATATTCGGGTATCACCTTATAATTAATGCTTCCACGAGTCATTAATATATGTAGTAGATTGTCGACTTCAACATTTGATCCAGTCTACTTGATAAAGGGGATATCTATATCTCTAACCGTTGGCCTGAGTAGATACCAAAATCTCTACTTTTTAGACATATTTTCTGTTTATTACGATATTTTGTACGGACGTTTTGTTTTTGTAGAAAAATATTTCTTATAATGTAAACAACCTGAAACTAAAACTACACCGTGCCAAAAGTGACGGTGACCAGCAATGTGAAACTAGTGACCTCTAGGCAAAAATTGGATGCTCTGCAGCGAAGATCCTCTGTGACTCCACTTCCGTGTCGAAAATTATATTAACAGCGTTCCACCAACAGTAGAGGCAAAACAAAACGCTAATGAACAAAAAATTACTTCTACAAATGTGTTAAATCATCTATATTAGTGATTTGCTTACATTAAAGTAATTAATGAAACAGTAAAAAAAAGTACTTCGGACTGGGCATGAATCACTAACTTTATGAGTAGTAGTGTTCCTCCGACTTCGACACGAAGGCAATGAAAGAAAAGCGGCATGTAAAGGGATAAATCGTTGAGGCCTATTTTAATTTGGCCAATTATAGTGCTCCTTAAAGCAAACAATCTGAACCTCAAGTCATTGGCTTTTAGAAAGCAAGCAAACCTAAAATAGTTTTGAAATAAATAACATTTGTAAGAATGATGTCCATTGTGTAAAAAAATTTTAAAAGACAATATTTTCAAATTTGTCTCTTTTCCATATTTATTCAGAGTTTTAAATTCATATTAACACCTTTTAAATTTGAGACAACTACTGAACCTCATCTTTTGGTATTAAACTTTTACAAAAACTCTGACACGTTCTTCAAAAGTTATTTTGGAATTCGCTGCTTTCACTATATATATATTTACATCAGCTAATCATTATCACAACAAACACTATTCGAAGCTTTCTTTCACCCACTGGAAAACGTGAAGTATATTAATATTTATTTGCATATATTGTTATTGTAGACTGTTCCCATAATGCCCACCGACTTCGATTTTAGAAAATTTGAAAAAATAAATTTTCACTTTTTATTTAGTGGTCAATTTGAAGGCATTTTGTTATACTACCATTAAGAAACCCATATACATCATATTACGAATCAATCATTATGGAACAATCTCCTGTGTGACACGCAGCAGTGGTACCAATCTTTGAAAGTTTCATTTACAACTCTTTTCCTTTTTCTTTTTTTAACTGATTTTGTGAGTAATGGTCCATTCAGTATAAAGGTACAACAAGATATTCTCTCTCTCTCTCTCTCTCTCTCTCTCTGTGTGTGTGTGTGTGTGTGTGTGTGTGTGTTTTCTTTCTAGTTTCCGGCGTAAGCATGTGGATACTGCCAGGTATACTTTCGTGTGTACATATGCTAGTGTGTGTGTGTGTGGCGCGGGTATATGAAGTATTAATTGGGATCGTGTAGTGCAACTTATCGATATTAGTACGTACATACAAACGACTGTTACTTCCCACGATAACTTTGAACGAATGCCAATTTTTAAATTCTGCTTTTTGCAATAAATAAGTAGAGTGATTCTTCTCGAGGGAGTTCCCCTAAATGGTAGCCCCTACCATGTCCAATTCAATCACAAATTGCCGCAATCGTTTGTACATTGTTTGTACAGAAATGTGCAAGCCAAATTTTCGTTTGTACACTATTAGGGGCGCCGCCAGAACGAAAACAAATTGGAGAGTGTCTAACTAGTAGCCCCCCACCAACATGTCCTATTCAATCACAAATTATCGCAATCGTTTGTACTTCGTTTGAAAAGAAATGTGCAGGCGAAATTTTCGTTTGTACACAATTAGGGGCGTCGCCAGAACAGAAAAAAATGGAGGCTGTCTAAGTGGTAGCCCACCCACCCAGGTCCAATTGAATCACAAATTGTCGCAATTGTTTGTACTTCGTTTCTACAAAAACGTGCAGGCGAAATGTATGTTTGCACGCAATTAAGGGCGCCGCCAGAACGAAAACAAATTGGGGGCTGTCTAAGTGGTAGCCCCCACCAACATGTCCAATTCAATCACAAGTTGTCGCATTCGTTTGTACTTCGTTTGTACAGAAATATGCAGGCGAAATGTTTGTTTGAACAAACTTAGGGCGCCGCCAGAACGAAAACAAAGTGGGGGGCTGTCTAACTGGTAGCCCCCCACCAACATGTCCTATTCAATCACAAATTGTCGCATCGTTTCTACGTCGTTTGTACAGAAATGTACAGGCAAAATTTTCGTTTTTACACTATTAGGAGCGCCGCCAGAACGAAAACAAATTGGGGGCTGTCTAACTGGTAGCCCCCCACCAACATGTCCTATTCAGTCACAAATTGTCGCAATCGTTTCTACGTCGTTTGTACAGAAATGTACAGGCAAAATGTTTGTTTGTACACAATTAGGAGCGTTGCCAGAACTGAAAAAAATGGTGGCTGTCTAAGTGGTAGCCCCCCCTTCCGTCACGTCCAATTCAATCACAAGTTGTTGCATTCGTTTGTTCATCGTTTGTACAGAAATGTGCAGGCGAAATGTTTGATTGAACAAACTTAGTGGCGCCGCCAGAACGAAAAAAATTGGGAGGCTGTCTAAATGGTAGCCCCCCCATGCCCAATTGAATCACAAATTATCGCAATCGTTTGTACTTCGTTTGTACAGAAATGTGCAGGCGACATTATCGTTTGTATACAATTAGGGGCGTCGCCAGAACAGAAAAAATTGGGGCTGTCTAAGTGGTAGCCCCCCTCCATGTCCAATTGAATCACAAATTGTCGCAATAGTTTGTACTTCGTTTGTACAGAAATGTGCAGGCCAAATGTATGCTCCCACGCAATTAGGGGCGCCGCCAGAACGAAAAAAATTGGGGGCTATCTAAGTGTTAGCCCCCCACCAACATGTCCTATTCAATTTCAAATTGTCGCAATCGTTTGTACTTCGTTTGTACAGAAATGTGCAGGCGAAATTTTCGTTTGTACACAATTAGAGGCGCCGCCAGAACAGAAAAAATTGGGGGCTGTCTAAGTGGTATACCCCCCACCATTTCCAATTGAATCACAAAATGTCGCATTCGTTTGTGCATGGTTTGTACAGAAATGTGCAGGCGAAATATTTGTTTGATCAAACTTAGGGGCGCCGCAGAACGAAAACAAAGTGGGAGGCTTTCTAAGTGTTAGCCCGCCCCCCATCATGTCCAATTGAATCACAAATTGTCGCAATCGTTTGCACTTCGTTTGTGTAGAAATGAGCAGGCGAAATGTATGTTTGTACACAATTAGGGGCACCGCCAGAACAGAAAAAATTGGGTGCTAAGTGGTAGCCCCCCACCATGTCCAATTCAAGCACAAATTTTCGCAATCGTCTGTACTTCGTTTGTACAGAAATGTGCAGCCGTAAAGTTTATTTGTACACAATTAGGTGCGCGGCCAGAATGAAAACAAAGTGGAGGTTGTCTGATTGGTAGCCCACCCACCATGTTCAATCGAATCACAAATTGTCGTAATCATCTGTACTTCGTTTGTACAGAAATGTGCAGGCGAAATGTTTGTTTGTAGACAATTAGGGACGCCGACAGAACGAAAACAAAGTAGGGTGTGTCTAAGTATAACCCCTCCACCATGTCCAATTGAATCACAAATTGTCGCAAGCGTTTGTACTTCGTTTGTAGAGAAATGAGCAGGCGAAATATTTGTTTGTACACAATTAAAGGCGCCGCCAGAACGAAAACAAAGTGGGGGCTGTCTAAGTGGTAGCCCCCGACCATGTCCAATTCAATCACAAATATTCGCAATCCTATGTACGTTGTTTGTACAGAAATGTGCAGGCAAAATTTTCTTTTGTACACAATTAGAGGCGACGCAAGAAAGAAATTAATGTGGGGTCTGTCTAAATGGTACCCCGTCCGTCCTGTCCAATTCAATCACAAATTGTCGTAATCGTTTGTACATCGTTTGTACAGAAATATTCAGGCGTAATTTTCGTTTGTACACAATTAATGGTGCCGCCAGAAGGAAAACAAAGTGGGGCTGTCTAAATGGTAGCCCCCACCATATCCAATTCAATCACAAATTATGTCAATCGCTTGTACATCGTTTGCACAGAAATGTGCAGTCGAAATTTTCGTTTGTACTCTATTAGGGGCGCCGCCAGAACTAAAACAATGTGGGGGACTGTATAAATGGTAGAAACATTAAAAAAAACTGTCACATTTATGGAGTATTTTTCTAACAGGACTTTGTTCACACTTTTGTGTGGTTTGGTATGTTCACACTATCGTGTGATTCACTATATTGATCTTATTTAAACGATGATGGAATTAAATGTTTTTTTTGTTTATATTTATACATACAATCATTATTGCTGAGTTAGTTTATCACTCCTTGGCTCTTATTATTAAACTTATTCATTATTTCTTACGTGAGCTGAATCCTTATGAGAAGAATTTATTTTTTTCTTTCTATTTTGCGCAGAAACCGTTATTCTCATCTCGTTCAGGAAATTGATAAGTGGAAGATATAACAAATTCATAAAGTAGACTGTTAAAGGGAAAATTATAACACAGTATTTTGTTTTATTTGATCGTCTTCATTAAACGCATTTTGTAGAAACTATAGAATGCATGGTGAAGTATTTTGGTGAGTTCAGCATTCTGATTTACGAGTAGAGTTGCTAACTGGCCGGTATTTGCTGTGATTTTGATTAAGGCCGGTGACCTGTACAAACTTATTAGCCCCCTTCTGACGGGTATTTTGGAATCTGCAATCCAGAATATAACATTGAACATCGACATTTTTCAACAGTGCCTTTACAATCACAAATTTCCGTTGTATTATACATTACCGATATTTTTTTAATGTATGGCAGTTTTTTTATTTATTTAACATAACAAATTTGATAACACTTATATTTTATTGTAAAAGGCTTTTATACACTTATTGAGAGTAGAAAATGACTTTTTAAAGCAATTTCCTTTGTCTGAAGTGTAAGTTTATAGAGTAAATTTCATTTTATGAATCAACTATTGTTACATAAAGATTAATATCCAGTATTATTCATCTGTTTCGATAATTTTAAACAAGTGGCAATTGCTGGTAAATAAAATAACGATCAATACAGTCTTCAGTTTCTCATTAGTACAGAGAATTTTGAGGGTGTGCCGGTAATTTTGTTTTCCTGAGTTGGCAACCTATTTACCAGGTTTTGTTTCAACTCTGCTACGTAGTGGCTCCGTACTGACACTCCGCATGCAAATAAGTATGTAAGGCTACCATACGCCCCGGTTTCTTAAAATGTGTTCCGGTGTGCAGAAATTTTCCTTCTTGTCCTGTTTTTTTCTTTATTATTATTATTAATTACATATCAACATTTCTGAAAAGATAATAAAATCGACTTATTCCTTTTGCTTTCAATTCCGACAATACTATAGGAACAATTTCATTCTAATCTTTATTATTATTCCAATCGCTGATTCCCCGGATATAACATGCAATGTTTAAATCCTCCTAAGTAGCACTCTTATCACTAAAATAAGAATGTATACCACGAGGTGGCAACAAATTCTTGTGACGCAGACCAGCCCCGAAAACACATTTTTTCTGCTTCAGAAAAACATTTATGCAAATTGCTTTCTTTTAGTTCGCATTTTAGGTTAACAAAAATAAATCAGTCTATTGAAATTTGGAAACAACTTCATAAATCTTTTTTTTTTCTTTATAGACATGTAGAGCATGTAAAGGTGGTATGTGTAATAATATTGAAAATATAATTTTTGCCTAAATATTGTATGTTCACTGATTGCGTTTATATTGTATTACAGCTTCTAGCTTCTATAATAATTTTTAGGACTGTTGATTAAGTATGGACTATATTAATACATTATTTTAAGTTGTATAACTAGTGCGATACTGTAGTAAAATTGGAAAGATAAAATTAATACAAAATGCAATATTTACTACTAATTTGTAAGATGTCCCGTTTTTTCTGTTTTCAAAAAGTATGGTAGCCTTAAAGTATGCTAGACCATACAAAATAAATTGTACTGTAAATTGTACCCCTCTGATAGTGCTCTCAAACGGGATCGGGTCGGGTCGGGTCGGGTCGGGTTAGCTCGTGTCGGGTCACTCGGGTCGAGTCGTCACATTCTTCACTTATTTTCTATACGGAATACTATAAGGAGCTTTGTTGTAGAATTCAATTCGAAGTTGGTGAATGAATGACAATTGTGACTAATTGAAGGTGAAATAGTAACAAAATTTTAATTTAACCCTATATTAACTAATTGGCATTGTAATTGTAATTAATATTACTACTGACGTTTTCCTTTCTGCGTTTCTATGTCAAGTTGAATGTCACATTAAGTGAAATTTAAAGGAAATATCTAGTTAACGTCCCACGTTATGCAGCAACGCTAAGAGAGATAGCGATGATGAGAAATAATTGAAGTAGTTGAAGGTAAAAAGTGGGAGGAAATGGGAGAACACCGAGAAAACCCATGCACATGGTGTTTGTCCACCAGAAAACTTACTTGGTACGAACTGGAATCAATACCCATAGATCTTCGGATGAAACATCTGCCTTTGGGCAGGACACATTATTATTATTACTATTATTACTATTATTATTATTATTATTAATATTATTATTATTATTATCATCATCATTATTATTATTATTATTATTATTATTATTATTATTATTATTATTATTATTATTATTATTATTATTATTATAACTTTAAGAGTGCCCAAGAAAGTTCCGCCGCCTTTTCACCAAAACCTTCGAACATTGGTATGTAACCCAAGACGTACCTGGAATATGAAAAATCGTCTCCATCAGCCTCGACGACCTTCTGCCGACGTTCTGGAAGGCTATGGATTCCATCGCAGTCGAACTTGGTGGGACGTGAAGTGAAGAAGGTATCAAGTGCATATTGGACCTCTACTAGCGATTTGAATTGGCGTTCTCTAAGGTGATTGTCCAAGAAATGGAACAGGTGATAATCGGACGGTACAATGTCCGTGGAGTATGGCGGATCCAATAGTTTTTTCCATTCAAGGCGTAGAATGATGTACTGGGTCATTTTAGCCACATGGAGCTTAGCGTTGCCTTGTAACAGGAGGACCCCTTTGCGATTCAGAACTGCTGGATCCAGACAGTACACAGTGACAGTACACAGTTGCATTGATGATGTGACCAGCTTGTAGCAGTTCCCGATGGACGATGCCTCCAGCAGTCCACAAAATGCATAGGAGAACCTTATTCTGGTGTAGTGCTGGCTTGGGCTGTTTTCAACCGGTTCATGGGATGCTAACCAACAATGACGGCGCCGTGGAGCTTCGTACAGGACCCACTTCCCATCACATGTCAACACCCTGTCCAGAAATTGCTCCTTCCTCAGACGAGACACCAAAGAAACACAGGTGTCTGCTCGCGTTGCTTTCTGGCTCCAAGTCAAATCATGTAGGACCCATCAACCCAACTTGCAGTGCTTCCCAAGTTGATGGTGGTGGTGCCGAATGGTTTCTCCACTCACACTGAAATGTAGTACGAGTTCCTCACATATCTGTCTTCGCCTCAATTGCTGCCCGAAGATCTTTATTTTGAACATCTGTTTGTCTTCCGGCACGTGGTGCGTCTTCGAGTGTTTCGTCACCGTCCTTAAACAATCATACCACTGCACTCTCCGCGTAGTCACGACACCTCACCAAAGGTCTGTCATATCTTCCGCCCCGGGGAGCAGCAATTTGAACTCCTACAGCAAACAAGCCCTTATGACGCTCTGTGAAGGCCCCATGTTAACTCAGTCCTTACGCACGTTCACGGTGTATCTGAACATCCACAACCAAGTAGTATGTTGGATATACTTACTAGTGTTGCTCACGAGACCAGGTTTGGGGCATTCTCGTCTCCAAAATGTGTCATGAAGGTAGTCTCGTCTCGAAAAGTGCATATGTTTCTATTGAAAGAGCTCTGTCTCATCTAGTACCCCTTCATGAAAATTCTGTCTCGTCTCGTCTCGTCCAACAACTGACCTTCACCTTACATCCATTCGCATTCAACTCACGGTGTGAGGGCCAATTGAACACAGATATATATATTCATCCTCACGGCATTGTCAAGGCTCTATATTTGTATTTTACATTTATTATTGCAACCGGGTGTTACTGACTTCCGTATACGGTAGCCCGATCATCACCCTTGTTCTTCGCGCGCACAGTCATTCGAAGAACTGAAAACGTACTCTGTACACAAACAGTTTATGGTTGTGAACTCGGAAAGCCTGGTACTTCTGCTTGTCAAGGTCAAAAAGTGGGAGAAAAAAGGATGTGTAGAATGTAAAGAGGGTGCAACAGTGACTGATGCTTGTAAGGGAACATATTCATTTGTAGTTCGTGCACATTCCGCCTGTAGCGCTACTGTGGCACGACGTATATTGTAACTGTATAACTCTTGTACACCGCTAGTAGGTCTATTCGCGTTAGTGACGACCGAAACTATGTTGTCAGCTCTGACTGCGATAAGGCACTGCCGTGCTGCTTTTCCTTCTCTTTTTTCCCCCTTTTCCATTTGTGAGACGCCAAACATGTTGTTTTTGCTTGTTGCAAGCGCTGAACGGGTTTCGGCGAGCGAAGTATTTAAGAAGTTGACTACATATTCTTGTTTGCGATAGTTTTAAATTGGTTAACTGTTGAAAAATATACGAAAATAAAGCTGTACTTGTTAAGGTATATTAGTCGAGGACGTAGCTACTGACAGTGTTGATTACAGATTTTCTCGAGGAAGAATTTAATTACAGTAGAGGTGAAAAGGAGACGTCCATTTAGACAGCCCCCCCCCCCTTATCAGACTCAATCGGAAATGGTCTCAATCGTTTGCACACAAATGTGCATGCGAAATTTTCGTTTGTACACAATTAAGGGCGCCGTCAGAACGAAAACAAAGTGGGGGCTGTCTAAATGGTAGCCGCCCCAACAACATGCCCTATTCAAGCACAAATTGTCGCAATCATTTGTACATCGTTTCTACAGAAATGTGAAGGCGAAATTTTTGTTTGTGCACAATTAGGGGCGCCGTCAGAACGAAAACAAAGTGGGGGCTGTCTAAATGGTAGCCCCCCACCAACAAGTCCTATTCAAGCACAAATTGTCGCAATCATTTGTACATCGTTTCTACAGAAATGTGAAGGCGAAATTTTTGTTTGTACACGATCAGGGGCGCCGTCAGAACGAAACCAAAGTGGGGGCTGTCCAAATGGTAGCCCCTCCCACCATGTCCAGTTGAATCACAAATTGTCGCAATCGTGTGTACTTCGTTTGTACAGAAATGTGCACGCGAAATTTTCGTTTGTACATAATTAAGGGCGCCGCCAGAACAGAAAAAATGGGGGCTGTCTAAGTGGTAGCCCCCCACCATGACCAATTCAATCACAAGTTGTCGCATTCGTTTGTGCATCGTTTGTACAGAAATGTGCAGGCGAAATGTTTGTTTGAACAAACTTAGGGGCGCCGCCAGAACGAAAACAAAGTGGGGAGCTGTCTGAGTGGTAGCTTCCCACACGATGTCCAATTGAATCACAAAGTATCGCAATCGTTTGTACATTGTTTGTACAGAAATGTGCAGGCCACATTTTCGATTGTACACTATTAGGGGCGCCGCCAGGGCGAAAACAAAGTGGGGGGCTTTCTAAGTGATAGCCCAATCACCATGTTCAATTCAATTACAAATTGTCGCAATCGTTTGTACATCGTTTGTACAGAAATATGCAGGCAAAATTTTCGTTTGTACACAATTAGGGGCGGCGCCAGAACGAAAACAAAGTGAGGGGCTGTCTAAATGTTAGCCCTCCCTCCGTGTTCAATTCAACCACAAACTGTCGCACTTGTTTGTACGCCTTTGTACATAAATGTGCAGCTGAAATTTTCGTTTGCACATAAATGTGGCCCCGCCAAAACGATAACAAACTATGGGCTCTCTAATTGATAGGCCTCCCACCATGTCGAATTCAACCACAAACTGTCGCACTTGTTTGTTACGGTTTTGTACAGAAATTTGCAGGCGAAATTTTCGTTTGTACACAATTGCGGGCGCGCCAAAACGATAACAAAGTATAGGCTACCTAATTGGTAGCACCCCCTACGTCCCATTCAAAAGAAAATCATCTCAGTTGTTTGCACATCGTTTGACCAGTAATGCGCAGGCGAAATTTTTTTCTAAGCTATCAGATGCGTGGACAGAACGATAAAAAAGGGGAGTTGTCTAAGTGCTAGCCCCACCAGTTGTGTTCGATTAAACCACAAATTGTCGCGATCGTTTATACATCGTTTGTGCAGAAATGTGCAGGTAAAATTTTCGTTTGTATTAAATAATATACGGATGTGAGTATTTTTAATATCTGCGATGTAACGCACATTAGAAAATAAAAAAATTTTAAACAAAAATGCAGTTGCACAGAATAGAATATTAGCTTCAGGTCCTTTAATTCAGGATAATTGTTCAGAATAGGAATCTAGCTCAGCAAAATCGGAGAGAATTATTTTTAGTATTATTATTTTAAAAATGACGTGAATTTATATCACATCGAAAAAGTAAATAATTACTCATCTAAAGTTCAAAATGTCAAATACAAATGTGCTAACTAAGATTTATATAGTGATTAATTATATAAGAAAAGAAGGTAATTCTTACTGTATGATTTATATATGGTCAAATAGAGTTGAATACAAAAATCTAAGCAAGTGACTTGACAACTGATAGGAATTGAATTACAACAATCTTCAAAATAGATACAAAAATATTAACGTTAAATATATATATATTTAAAGAACTTACCAATTTACTGTATAAATTAAATAATAGGAGATCTTCCAAAATTCAATAACGAAATACACCACCTTAAATGACCGATTATCACATGTTGATCACAATCAAAATGGTCACTAGTAATGAAACTTACTTCCAAATCCTTTTTCTTACTCAAACACACTTCACGATAAAAAAATATATATATTAACTTCATATTAGGATTTACTCTATATAACAATTCTGGTAATAACTTCACAATTAATTATACTTGGAATTTTCAAACATTGTAAAGACATTTTCTCCGCCGATTTTTACTTCACTTATTAGGTGATGTTGCACCTTAGCAATTCCGAACTATTATATTTAGCCCAACCCGGAGCTATTCAAACGTAGAACGAGTAGTTCCAAAAATGACCGTTGGCGCTGACAATCAAGCATACGGAGAACGACACTAAGCTTCCTCTCGACAGTAGCTGAAAGCACTACAGGGTAGGAAACTAAACCAAATTATCCGGACTCTCGAGAGACCTTTCTTTTTTTTTTTAAACTACGGAATAGAGATTTAGATCTCTAACCGTTACACACATCCCTTCGTCCATTTAAAAAAAATGCAATATTTTTTTTTATAATAATAATCTAGTTTCTTAAGTCTAATGTCATTAATGTATAGAAACCTGTAAAGCTAGATGCTATTATGAAGTTATATTGTTGTCGAATAAATGTTAATTACTATTAACTACTATAAACTAACCCAAAATAAGAAAACCAAAGGAAATTAAATAAAGTTAAATGCAAAACTTAAACAGAATAGAACTAAAGAAAATTCCCAAATAATAACTACGTAAAATAATAAAAATCTACTGTATGACAACAATATACATTCATAAATTATAAATATATAACCAAACTACATATCCAAAATTATACAAAATCTGCTCTATACATACATATATATATATATATATATATATATATATATTGATCTCCTATTTTACAATAAATAACAAGCTGAATAATATGTAATATAAATATATAGAATTTTATCATCATATATAACTTCAAATATAAGCGTATATATTTGTCTTATTAAAAGTTGACAAATTTAATTCTTTCCATTATTTCAAATCTATATATGTGAGTATTAATAGTTATCTTGATGGTAGATTTCTTCAGATATTTCCAATTTCTCAATGACTAGATGATAAATTATGAGAGTGATGAGCTCATTCATTCCATAACATCCACATAATAAAGCCAAATACATAATTATGGAATAGTCGAATCAGCGACTTTACATCTTCCAATTTACATTAAGGTCTTTGTTATTCCTGAAAATAAAAGTACTTTAGTATATGTGCACACATTAATTTAAATTTTTACAACTTAGGAACATACAAATGATAACAATCATACTACAATTCCTAATGACTGAGTTCCGGGACAATTCAAATAAATAACATTTATACAAGAATGATATCAATGATTTTACTATATACATATGCAAAAATGAACTATGAAATTATGATGTATTCATATAGAAATATCAACCAATACCATCCCTTTTACATTAAGTTATCTCACTATAACAATTTACAGAATTGTAAACACATATCTTTATGATCGTGGTACCCTAAATTTCTTTGTTAAAGAGACGTGACATTTCCTAATATCACGCTCGTCCGAATCATTTTGTACCTGGACTGTATTTTTCGTTAACAGCTTAATAACAGTGTATGGCCCTAGCCATCGATGACATAAGCTTTTCGTAACCTTATCTGCAAGGGAAGATTGGAATTGGGACTTAATTAATAATTTATCTCCCACTCGATATGATGACACTACTCTGTTTTTGTCGTATAACTTCTTTCTACGCAGCCATGCTCGTTCCATATTCCGCAAGGCATTCAACCAGATATCTGGATCCCTGTGTCGAACATCAAGAGAATCAACATTCCATTTCACATCTAGTGGATCAAACACTGGATATGTATATACTAATTCCATCGGACTGTGTTTATGTTCTGAGTGGACAGATGTATTCAGAGAAAATTCTATTTCATGAATGCCTTTGTCCCAATGATGTTGCTTCGTTGCAAAGTATGCTTTCAAAGAGTCCTTGATCACTCGTATGTAACGTTCACTTGCGTTACTTCCACTGTGGTACGGTGCGATTCTAATATCCCTGATACCGTTTGCATACAAGAAATCCTGGAATCTTGCTGATACGAACACAGAGTGATTGTCATGGCATAAGGCGTGAATAAATCCATGACGGCACATCAACTTGTATAGCTTGTTAATTATAACCTGGCTAGATAAAGTTCTAAAAGGTTCTAAGAAAATTCTTTTCGTAAAAGAATCTACAACAATTAAACAAAATCGGCCCGAACTGGACTGTACAAGTGGTCCAATGACGTCACAAGACCATCTCCCGTTTGGAAAAGTCTCATAGGTTGATACCAACTGTCCCATAGGTTTAGTATTCTTACTTTTGGACTTCTGGCACTCAATACAAGAAGTCACATAATCTCGAATTTCTGCTATCATTTCTGGCCACGTATATCTCGCACAGATCTTAGAAGCACATTTGGAAAAACCCAAGTGCGCCCCTGGAAGAATATAAGAGTGGTAGAATTCAATGATGTTTCTTGATAAACTCCTGGGCAAACAAATCTTGTAAGGGTTCTTCAAAGCTTTAGTACGCTTGCATAGGATATCCTTTACAAGTTTATATCCCTGAACCTCCTCTCTGTTTTTCAACCTAGCAATTATAGGGCTCAATTCGGGATCCTTTTCTTGATGATCCTTAATAGAAAGTTGTGCATAAGGCATATTCCATATATTAACCATAAATAAGTTAATGACCTCTTCATCTAATGAGGGGTCTTCATTAAAATCTTCGAAATCTTCTATATTGTGTAAACGTGATAAGAAATCTGCAGGTACATTTAAGGACGAAGGTACACTCTTAACTGTAAAGTTAAATTCAAAAAGCCTATATAATAAACTACCATATCTCTTAACTCTTTTCAAGTTTCTAAGAGCATAAGCTAGACCCAAATTATCGATTCTCAACTCAAAGGGTTGATGTAAAAATGTACGAAAACGTTCCATGGTTTCTAAAGCTGCAATGAGTTCAAGAACAAAGATTGGCTTGTTTACATCATACTTTTTAAGCTTCCTAGAATAAAAACTTACAGGAACTAGTCTATTTTCAGCATCTAATTGTGTGATAGCGCCTCCAATTGAATGACTTGAGGCATCACTTGAGATAACGAAAGGCTTATTTAGATCCGGTAATTTCAATATTACATGACTTTCAAAACATTCTTTCAATCTCTTAAGAGCTACATCTTGTTCTTCTTTCCACTCAAAGGGAACCTTAGGAGAACGTAGACGACTAATTGGCTCTAAAATTTCTTGAAAATCTGGTATATACCTACTATAATATTGAGCAAAACTACACAAGGCAATTACAGCGCGCCTATTTTTAGGTCTTGGTAGTTTCCTTATTACTTCTAATCGAGCTGGATCTAAGTACATTTTACCATTTTCTATTATTTGACCTAAATAAGAAATTCGTCGTTGAAAGAAACAACACTTATCTACTGACAACGTTAATCCACTCTGAGCAAGTTTACTCAGGACTAAATCTAATGTTTTCATATGTGAAGGAATATCGGAACTGGCAATTACTACATCATCTGCATACCAACTTACTCCTAGATCTTTCAGAGGATACAAAATATCTGTTATCAATTTACTAAGTAGAAAAGATCCAGAGGCAATGCCAAATGGAACATACTTAAACTCAAATAATCCTCTATGCGTGAGGAATGCAGTATATTTATATGAGTCTGGAGCTAATCTTATAGTGTGATAAGCTTTCTTTATATCTATTCTAGATAGCACAACACCTTCTGATAATTCTGCTAAGACATCTTCAATACGTGGTGTATATTGAGTATTGACTATTAGTTCTTTATTCAGATCAGTATAGTTGACAACTAGCCTCTTAGAACCATCCCTATTTCCCACTAAAAAGCATGGGAAAGCATACTCACTTGAACTAGGTTGAATAATATTTTGTTCCAATAGTGAATCTAATATTTTGTCTAACTCTCTTTGTGCAACCCTGGACATCGGATATGCCTTATGTCTAATTGGTTTATAATCTTTAAGTTGAATATTATATTGAAAATTAGGAACTTCTCCTACTCTATTACAAAATACACTAGGATACTTTATACTTAACTTTTTTATATATTCATCCAAACTAGGATCTTGTTCTAGGAGAATTGGATCCACTGTCATAGCTGGTGGTCGATCATCGTCCTTCAGGATCTGGAACATTCGGGATGAACACTCAGAATCATTTGTACTGGCAGAAGTACCTAAGTTCAGCTTGGCTGGACTACCGGGAACACTGCTTGGCTTAGCCTCCATCCATATTTCCTGACTTCCAAATAGCTGACTGGAACCTTGGACTGGACTGGCACCATCATGGAAAGCCGCTCCTCCATTTCCACCACTAGTTCTGCTATCATTCGTAGGATCGAGACATCTATTATCATTGGACCTAAATTGGAATCTCGGATGATGAAGATTTAAAGTAAATGGATCATTATTATTGTCAATACACGATACTGAGTTCGAAAAAGATGCATGTTTGATAAGAGGTTGAAGTTCCAAATCATCATCATTATCTAATAAAGAATTCTTCAAATATTTAGAGTTGGCAACACTACACTTCCGAGTAGCAGAAAGTTGATTAAAATCCATCAGATTTTCATTACACAAAGAAGTTTTATGTTCTTCTCTTGAATCATTATCACTGGTGTTTTCTTGCATGAAGATGGCAACACTGTTACTCTTTGAACATGATGGGAGAACATCATGTTCGGATGTTAACTCATGTTCATTCACATCTCTGGATTGTTTAAGTTCAAAATGTAAACGTGGATTTTCATTGTCACTAAGAAAAGGATTAAGTCTGGCAACACTGTGTACCGAACCTAAAGTATGGTCTATGTCCCCAACCTTCGAAGAAGTTCGATGAATAAAAGAAGTCCGAAAATTGTTTGTACCATTCTCAACTAATGTTGTATTCACTATAGAACTGGCAACACTGCTGTCACTCTGAACTGTAACTCCAGATGTAGCATCTCTTCTCTCCCATAAACTTGTGCATCCCCTTGATTGATGAACACTATGTCCACTTGGAGAAGGTAACACCCAACTACTAGAAGATGTTCTCGGTTCATCTAATGAAGGATGCTGTCCTCTCATCTGTTGATGGTTGGATGCTGAATGGGCCACTGATGAAGTTAGATCACTACTGGTGTGGAGATGTGATGGACCACTGATCGCATCATGAGTACGCAAGATCTTCTTCTTTATATGAGACACTCGTGATTCTCTATGTGATGTGGCAACCCTGTACTCCATAGACCTATCAACGCGACCATAATGAAGATTAGAGGGATGAGGAATATCTTTATTAAAGGGATTTGAGGATTGAAGATCTCTGGATGCAAGATGTATCTGCTGTCCATTCGGCTCCATCTCCCTCGTAGGGGTGCACTCAGAGGAACCTACCTTAACGGTGCCCCTTACATCATCTTCCTTCCCTAAACACACATATTTATCTTGAATATTCATTAACTCAGAATTCAAAAATATATTTGAAATGTTAACACTGTCACTGAATGTTACTTGTTCCGCACTTTGAGAAACACTATTAATGTCATGTAAATTGTCCGAAGACGAGTTTTCCTTACACTCATACCGTAAAGGTATATTCACTTTTTCTATTCCAAGATATAACTGATTGTTTTCAATATCTACTCGCGCCTTTAACATTTTCAATTCATTTATGCCTATCAAAAATATAGGTTTAAGTTCAGGTACTAAATAAAATTTGAGTCTATATACTTTCTGATATAATCTCACTGGTAACCATACCACACTGTCTAACTTGATTTTCGTATTTCCTACACCAACACCAATAAATTTTTCTGTGAAAATCTTAACCGGTCTTTTCAAAGATCTATTCCATTTTAAAAAGCTCTCTTTATTTACTAGCGAAGCGGAAGCACAACTATCGATGGCGCCACAATTCTGCGTACCTATAATGTAACCTGTTATAAAAGCCGCCACTAGTTTTCTTGAGTGTGATGTCAGGACACAATTTGCATTATGTTTTTGACTTATATTGTTCTCTGCACTAACTTCTGGCTCTATTCTCAAGGATTGGGATCGAACTGAGGGCCTGTCAGTTTTGAAGCTAGAACCTTGCCCACTCGCATATTTCTGTCTATCATTATTATTATTAAACGTAGCTCTATTAACACTAACGAATCTACGTCGTAGATCACACTGAGCTACCAGATGCGGACCTAAACATTCAAAACACCTCGGTGTTGTTTTCTTCCCTCGAATTGTAAAGTTCGACCTTTCACGCCTGGCACCTACCAACGAATTATACATGTCAACATTACACTGGTGAACGCTGTATTTCTTTAATTCCTGCACAAATACTGGTAAAGATGAGGGTATATTATATCGAAAAACCTCATGTCTGACTACTGGGTTCAAACCCCGCAACAATATGTCTCTCAATTTATCGTCCTGCATACCACCATAACAAATCGTAAAACTGTCTATCACTTTGTTTACGTATTCCAACACACTTTCTGTAGTCTGTTGTAAACAGTAAATATATTTATCATAAATATGTCTCTGGCCTATGGGTGTGACCACATTTGTAAAAATAACATTTGCTATGTATATCCAATCATGTGATAACCCTATTTCTCTTAATAATTCATTATGAAAACCACCACGAGTTTTCCCAATAGATGCCATGAGTATTGCCTCTATCGGATATATGCCTTGCTTGACAATCCGATATACCGATAACAAAAATTCAAAAATTGATAGATCGTTACTCCCGTCACATATTGGTATGGATCTACATATATCTGTGAAGTTGTTACTAGTTATATCTACTGTTAACTTGTCAATATTGGTAGAAAAAGGTACTCCAATATTTATAAGTCTACTATTTTCCAATCCTGTTGGCTGATTAGCGTTATGAGAAATAAAAGGATTTGTGTTTTTATTTCCTTCTTTTTCTACAAACTTATGAAAACCTGGTTCAATCGGAACAGAAACTGGTTCTTGTCTCATCAATGAATTTTGTTCCATGACGAAAGGATTATGTGAACTTACACAAGATACGGCTGATCGAGTCGTATCGCCCTTGTTTACATTTTGCATCACGTTAGTTCCTGCTTGCCTGTCACCACGCGATGAAGAATAGCTACCAGACGTAACTAACCAAGAATCGCTATAGGTATGCAAGAAAGGATCGGGAGTTGACAATTCACTCGAACTGTTACTTTCTGTTCGTGGTCTATGACTCCTAATAAAGAGGCCATGGTCACCATTGGAAAACCCGTTTAACCACAAGCCTTCAGGACGACTATTACTGGAAGAACTCCTGTACATTTTATTGAGTTTTTTTTTTTTTTTTGTTTTTGTTTTTTTTTTTTTTTTACTGCTGCTATCAGAAGGATTACAATTAGTAAGGCACAGCTTTTGGATTCGATGCGTACTTAACAACAAAACTAAGATGTAGATTGCAACGTTTTCTATTTTTCACTTGCTTAGACACTAAATTACTAACTTGAGGTATACGTAATTTAAAATATGTCTCTTGTATATACATATACAAATAGAAACACCTCCTAACTGACCTAACTGTTCTATCTTAACAAGGACACTAATTGCTAATATCATTTATCCTTACGATCATTCTCTTAAATACATTTGAGAAAACTACTCTTATAGCACTTATACAAGGTCTATCCAGAACTTTAGTGCTTGTAAGGAAAGATAATAGTTCGGAATTTAACTGTGTAACGCACATTAGAAAATAAAAAAATTTTAAACAAAAATGCAGTTGCACAGAATAGAATATTAGCTTCAGGTCCTTTAATTCAGGATAATTGTTCAGAATAGGAATCTAGCTCAGCAAAATCGGAGAGAATTATTTTTAGTATTATTATTTTAAAAATGACGTGAATTTATATCACATCGAAAAAGTAAATAATTACTCATCTAAAGTTCAAAATGTCAAATACAAATGTGCTAACTAAGATTTATATAGTGATTAATTATATAAGAAAAGAAGGTAATTCTTACTGTATGATTTATATATGGTCAAATAGAGTTGAATACAAAAATCTAAGCAAGTGACTTGACAACTGATAGGAATTGAATTACAACAATCTTCAAAATAGATACAAAAATATTAACGTTAAATATATATATATTTAAAGAACTTACCAATTTACTGTATAAATTAAAT
Source organism: Thermobia domestica (assembly GCF_964235325.1). Taxonomy (NCBI): domain Eukaryota; kingdom Metazoa; phylum Arthropoda; class Insecta; order Zygentoma; family Lepismatidae; genus Thermobia; species Thermobia domestica. Next base: position 252,899,490 of record NC_137462.1, on the reverse strand, counting down.
AATAGGAGATCTTCCAAAATTCAATAACGAAATACACCACCTTAAATGACCGATTATCACATGTTGATCACAATCAAAATGGTCACTAGTAATGAAACTTACTTCCAAATCCTTTTTCTTACTCAAACACACTTCACGATAAAAAAATATATATATTAACTTCATATTAGGATTTACTCTATATAACAATTCTGGTAATAACTTCACAATTAATTATACTTGGAATTTTCAAACATTGTAAAGACATTTTCTCCGCCGATTTTTACTTCACTTATTAGGTGATGTTGCACCTTAGCAATTCCGAACTATTATATTTAGCCCAACCCGGAGCTATTCAAACGTAGAACGAGTAGTTCCAAAAATGACCGTTGGCGCTGACAATCAAGCATACGGAGAACGACACTAAGCTTCCTCTCGACAGTAGCTGAAAGCACTACAGGGTAGGAAACTAAACCAAATTATCCGGACTCTCGAGAGACCTTTCTTTTTTTTTTTTAAACTACGGAATAGAGATTTAGATCTCTAACCGTTACAGCGATCAACATTAACCGGTTTGGATAACGGTTGATGAGTTTGAAAATGGTTCCTATTGCACTAGTTGAAAAAAAAAATTCTTTTTCTCTGGCACACGGAAGAAAATGTCTGATTCTAATAGAACTTTTCACGTAGAATTCGAATCTGCAATCAGTTTTTCTCCATCACCCTCAGTTTTCCCGTGACAGAGGTGTTTTCGGAAAATTTCCCCTCAAATTTCTGTTCTTTTTCTTTTTTTCTTTTTTTAAAACCATTTTCATACTTGTAGCTTGGGTACCTTAGGTATATAAACGCACAAGTTATATTGTATGTTAGCCTGATTTATACTTAGTAAGCCCTCTAAGTTTCATAAGAATAGCATTATTCTATCTAGAGAAATAAACATATTTATATAAAAAATATGCTATGTGTACTGTTCATTTTACAATATTCATTAGTGCAGATAAAATCACATATAACTTCCACGAAAATTACAATATAAGCACGGTTTATATCTTATTGGATTTGAAATAAAACATATTTTCAATGATGTATACACCGTGTCACCATTTTATATCTACTTAATAAATAATACAAAAGAAGTGAGTGGTATCTTCTTAATAAATGGACACTTACTTACCTCAACTAATATGTTTTAGTTGTCGACTTTCTTCTGTGTTTGGTTTCTGGAACATCTCTTAAGTGTCCAACAGTAATCAGCTAGCATTTTTGAACTACACTGTCACTGGTACCTCTTCTCCATGGAGGAAATGTCCTGATGAAAATGTTCCCCATACTCATCACTAACAGCACCAAGCTTTTCAGGAAAGAAATGCAGGTGGGAGTCTAGAAAGTGAACTTTAAGGGACATGTTGCAACCCATTTCATTGAATGATTGCCGGAAATCACTCACAATTTCACGGTAATTTGGGGCTTTCTTGTTTCCTAAAAAAATCTCTGTTAAACATTTAAATGGACACCAAGCTGCTTTCTCAACCAGAGTTAAGAGATCCTCAAATTTTTGGTCACGAATCAAACATCTTATTTGGGGGTCTACAAAAATCCCTAGCGTCACTAACCCGAGGAATTTTTTCCTTGAGGTAACAAGATCCTGCATTACTTTTGTCCATTGTCCTAACAAAGTTTTTGAAGAGCCCCAACTTTATGTGAAGAGGAGGTAGAATTATATAATCAGGGCTCACCAGTGAGGAATAAACAGCATTCTTCTGTCCAGGAGTTAATACATGCGTTGGCCATTCCTTCTTGGTGTAATGTTCCGCTTTGTTCCTGCTGTCCCATTCGCAGAGGAAACAACAATATTTCGTATAACCAAGCTGCAAACCCATTAACAAAGAAATGACTTGTAAATCACAGCAAACGGTCCACTTGTATTTCTCATACTGAATTTTTTCTAACACTATTTCGATGTTTTCATAGGTTTCCTTCATATTAGTTGCATAAGCCAAAGGCACTGAAGGAAATTTGTTGCTATTGTGCAAAAGGACAGCCTTAAAACTAGTTTTCGAAGAGTCAATAAGCAATCTCCACTCTGTACTTATATGTGCATGTCCAGGTCTATCCATCACAGCACAGACATTATTACAATACACTAAATCATTTTCTTGAGAATAGTAGTTTTGAAACTCTGTATGAAGATTTCGAAAAATACACACTTTAGTGTCACGATGGAGCAGATTCCAGCCTTAAGTTTAGAATCAAGAAGTTCTGTCTGTGTATTGGAGAGTTTTAAATCCAGTATGAGGTCATTTAGTTCACCCGGAGTTATCAGATGGGAATCCAATGTAGATGTGCTTCCTACATAAGTAGGATCATCATCTTCATTTGGAACTTCAATAGTTGCCTCAAGTACGTAATCCTCATTTACCGTAAGATGAGGAGGAGGTACCGGTACAGGTAATTTTGCACTGTGTGGAACTGGCCTAATTGCTGATGCAAATTAGGGTACTGTACTGTGTGGTTAGATTTACTGCTTATTTCTTTTATCTGTCATACAAAAGTAGCAGTCTGAAGAATGATCTTTTGGTTCCCTCCAGATCATCGGTACTGCGAAGTTCATGTTTCGTCCACCATTTGCCCACCCAGTCAGACGTTTCACGCAAGTACAACAAATGTAGTGAGGAACCCAGTTCTTATCCTGGTCTCCTACACAGCAACCAAAATATAACTGATAACACTTCCTCACAAGTGGAGTAAAACATCGACGTTGTGATTTAAATATCAGCTCCCCACATACATAACAGAAATTGTCCGGTTTATTTACACACTTCCTCGACATCTTGTATCCTGTAAGGTATCACACACACACACACACACACACACACACACACACACACAGGAATCTACACTCCATCAAATTCCCACAAAATCCCTCTAGACATTCCCTCATACAAAAATGGTGACATGGTGTACACATCATTGAAAACGTTTTATTGGAAGTCCAATGAGGTATAAACCGTGGTATATTGTAATTTTCGTGGAAATTATATGTGTTGAAGACCGACCCGACCCCACCCGTGACCCAAATTGACTGACCCGACCCGAGCTGACCCGATTGGCCCGACCCAAAGTGACCCGAGTGAACCAACCCGAGGTGACTTAACCCGACAACCGACCCGAGTGACTTGAACTTACAATCTAACCAGTTTGAGAGAGCTAGAACTTTACAAAACTGCCACCAGAAAAAAAATGCTGACCAATTCTTATGCATAAATCATTGTTTCGGCTTTTTTTACTTGTAGTATAATTATCCTCCTCCTCCTCCTCAGTGTTCTCCCATTAATAAACAGGCCAGTTTCCGTGAATTAGGTAAGAAGCTTCCATTTTTGCGATTTCCCGCTAATATCTGCCTCGCAACCCAACATAAAGTACCACCCTCCTTATTACAATCTATCAATTCCAACACTCTCGCTCTCCTGATATCACCCCCTTTACTACATCCCTCAGAATGCAATCCCTTAGCAAGATCAAAACTTGTGATCCGTCCATTTTTCGCTTCCTTATATCGTCTAATATTGCTCTCGTCTCTTGCATTTTTTCAGCATTTCCTTATTCGTTTTCCTCTCTACCCTGCTAACCTTCTTTATTTTACTCCACATCCAAATTTCCAAGGTTAAAATTTAGGAAATCAAGTTCAAAAGTCAAAATAAAATTTGACTGAGTTCTGAAGACAAGTTGTGAAGACTAAAAGAATAAAAGTTCTGAAGACAACATTATTTTCTAGTAAGGAATGTATATAGAACTTCTTTTAATATTTTTTGCTGTGTAACAAACAACAATTTCATCACGTTAACATTCCGATTTTTCTATTTAAAAACAGCGTTGCTGTCTGATAGAATCATAAGGAACTAATTGCACTGAAATATCATTCTGTAGGGAATTACCTTTTATTTTTTCTTGATTAATTTATCTAGAAGATATTTGCAACGTTATATAAAATTAGCAAGTATTTTATTGCGGAGAAAGTCAAATCACTACTCCAGCAATAATAATAATAATAATCTGAAGGTGACCAAGAAAGTTCTGTCTCTTTGTGGAGGTCTGTGTTCAATTGGCCCTCACACCGTGAGTTGAATGCGAATGGATATAAGGTGAAGGTCAGTTGTTGGACGAGACGAGACGAGACGAGACAGAATTTTCATGAAAGGGTACGAGATGAGACAGAGCTCTTTCAATAGAAACATATGCACTTTTCCAGACGAGACTACCTTCACGACACATTTTCGAAACGAGAATGCCCAAAACCAGGTCTCGTGAGCAACACTAGTGAGTATATCCAACATACTACTTGGTTGTGGCTGTTCAGATGCACCGTGAACGTGCGTAAGGACTGAGTGAACATGGGGCCTTCACAGAGCGTCATAAGGGCTTGTTTGCTGTACGAGTTCAAATTGCTGCTCCGCGGAGCGGAAGATATGACAGGCCTTTGGTGAGGGTGTCGTGACTACGCGGAGAGTGCAGTGGTATGACGGTTTAAGGACGGTGACGAAACACTCGAAGACGCACCACGTGCCGGAAGACAAACAGATGTTCAAAATAAAGATCTTCGGGCAGCAATTGAGGCGAAGACAGACATGTGAGGAACTGGTACTACCTTTCAGTGTAAGTGGAGAAACCATTCTGCACCACCACCATCAACTTGGGAAGCACTGCAAGTTGGGTTGATAGGTCCTACATGATTTGACTTGGAGCCAGAAAGCAACGCGAGCAGACACCTGTGTTTCTTTGGTGTCTCGTCTGAGGAAGGAGCAATTTCTGAACAGGGTGTTGACATGTGATGGGAAGTGGGTCCTGTACGAAGCTCCACGGCGCCGTCATTGTTGGTTAGCATCCCATGAACCGGTTCAAAAACAGCCCAAGCCAGCACCACGCCAGAATAAGGTTCTCCTGTGCATTTTGTGGACTGCTCGAGGTATCGTCCATCGGGAACTGCTACCAGCTGGTCAGATCATCAATGCAACTGTGTACTGTCACTGTGTACTGTCTGGATCCAGCAGTTCTGAATCGCAAAGGGGTCCTCTTGTTACAAGGCAACGCTAAGCCCCACGTGGCTAAAATGACCCAGTACATCATTCTACGCCTTGAATGGAAAACACTATTGGATCCGCCATACTCCACGGACATTGTACCGTCCGATTACCACCTGTTCCATTCCTTGGACAATCACCTTAGAGAACGCCAATTCAAACAGCTAGTAGAGGTTCAATATGCACTTGATATCTTCTTCACTTCACGTCCCACCAAGTTCGACTGCGATGGAATCCATGGCCTTCCAGAACGTTTTCAGAAGGTCGTCGAGGCTGATGGAGACGATTTTTGATATTCCAGGTACGTCTTAGGTTACATACCAATGTTCGAAGGTGTTGGTGAAAAGGCGGCGGAACTTTCTTGGGCACTCTTAAAGTTATAATAATAATAATAATAATAATAATAATAATAATAATAATAATAATAATAATAATAATAATAATAATAATAATAATATTAATAATGTGTCCTGCCCAAAGGCAGATGTTTGATCCGAAGGTCCATGGGTATTGATTCCAGCTCGTACCAAGTAAGTTTTCTGGTAGACAAACCCCATGTGCATGGGTTTTCTCGGTGTTCTCCCATTTCCTCCCACTTTCTTCATTCAACCACTTCAATTATTTCTCATCATCACTGTCTCTCTTAGCGTTGGTGCATAACGTGGGACGTTAACTAGATATTTCCTTTCAATTTCACTTAATGTGACATTTAACTCGACATAGAAACGCAGAAAGGAAAAAAGTCAGTAGTAATATTAATTACAATTACAATACCAATTAGTTAATATAGGGTAAAATTAAAATTTTATTACTATTTCACCTTCAATTAGTCACATTTATCATTCATTCACCAACTTCGAATTGAATTCCACAACAAAGCTCTTTATAGTATTCCGTATAGAAAATAAGTGAAGAATGTGACGACCCGACCCGAGTGACCCGACACGAGCTAACCCGACTGACCCGACCCGACAATCCGACCCGTAACCCTACAAATTTGAGAGCACTATCAGAGGGGTACTATTTACAGTACAATTTATTTTGTATGGTTTAGCATACTTTAAGGCTACCATACTTTTTGGAAACAGAAAAAACGGGACATCTTACAAATTAGTAATAAATATTGCATTTTGTATTAATTCTATCTTTCGAATTTTACTACAGTATCGCACTAGGTATACAACTTAAAATAATGTATTAATATAGTCCATACTCAGTGGCGTATTTAGGGGGAGGGCTTCTGGGCTCAAGCCCCCCACCGAAATCTTACTTACTATAGTAAAGTATATGAAATATCTTGCAGAATTTTCGTATTTTCAGGCAAAGCACCCCCGGAAGTTAGCAAAGCCCCTCCCGAAACAAAATCATAAATACGCCACTGTCCATACTTAATCAACAGTGCTAAAAATTATTATAGAAGCTAGAAGCTGTTATACAATATAAACGCAATCAGTGAACATACAATATTTAGGCAAAAAATATATTTTCAGTATTATTACGCATACCACCTTTACATGCTCTACATGTCTATAAAGAAAAATATCCAGATTTATGAAGTTGTTTCAAAATTTCAATAGGCTAATTTATTGTTGTTAACCTAAAATGCGAACTAAAAGAAAGCAATTTGCATAATTGTTTTTCTGAAGCAGAAAAAAATGTGTTTTCGGGGCTGGTCTGCAACGTCACAAGAATTTGTTGCCACCTCGGGGTATACATTCTTACTTTTAGTGATAAGAGTGCTACTTAGGAGGATTTAAACATCGCATGTTATATCCGGGGAAGCAGCGATTGCAATAATAATAAAGATTAGAATGAAATTGTTCCTATAGTATTGTCGGAATTGAAAGCAAAAGGAATAAGTCGATTTTATTATCTTTTCAGAAATTTTGATATGTAATTAATAATAATAATAAAGAAAAAAACAGGACAAAAAGAAAATTTCTGCACACCGGGACAAATTTTAAGAAACCGGGGCGTATGGTAGCCTTACATACTTATTTCCATGCGGAGTGTCAGTACGGAGCCACTACGTAGCAGAGTTGAAACAAAACCTCGTAAATAGGTTGCCAACTCAGGAAAACAAAATTACCGGCACACCCTCAAAATTCTCTGTACAAATGAGAAACTGAAGACTGTATTGATCGTTATTATATTTACCAGCAATTGCCACTTGTTTAAAATTATCGAAACAGATGAATAATACTGGATATTAATCTTTATGTAACAATAGTTGATTCATAAAATGACATTTATTCTATAAACTTCACTTCAAACAAAGGAAATTGCTTTAAAAAGTCATTTTCTACTCTCAATAAATGAATAAAATTCTTTTACAATAAAATATAAGTGTTATCAAATTTGTTATGTTAAATAAATAAAAAAAAAACTGCCATACATTAAAAAAATATGGATAATGTATAATACAACGGAAATTTGTGTTTGTATAGGCACTGTTGAAAAATTTCGATGTTCAATGATATATTCTGGATTGCAGATTCCAAAATACCGGTCAGAAGGGGTCTAATAAGAAGTTTGTACCGGTCACCGGCCTTAATCAAAATTACAGCAAATACCGGCCAGTTAGCAACTCTACTCGTAAATCAGAATGCAGAATGCACCAAAATACTTCACCATGCATTCTATAGTTTCTGCAAAATGAGTTTAATGAAGATGATCATATAAAACAAAATACTGTGTTATAATTTTCCCTTTAACAGTCTACTTTGTGGATTTGTTATATCTTCCACTTATCAATTTCCTGTACGAGATGAGAATAACGGTTTCTGCGCAAGATAGAAAGAAAAAAATACATTTTTCTCATAAGGATTCAGTTCACGTAAGAAATAATGAATAAGTTTAATAATAAGAGCCGAGGAGTGAAAAACTAACTCAGCAATAATGATTGTAAGTATAAATATAAATATAAAAAAACAAAAAAAACATTTAATTCCATCATCGTTAGGATAAGATCAATATAGTGAATTACACGATAGTGTGAACAAACCAAACCACACAATAGTGTGAACAAAGTCCTGTTAGAAAAATACTCCATAAATGTGACACATTTTTTAATGCTTCTACCATTTATACAAACCCTCACATTGTTTTCGTTCTGGCGGCGCCCCTAATAGAGTACAAACGAAAATTTCGACTGCACATTTCTGTGCAAATGATGTACAAGCGATTGATATAATTTGTGATTGAATTGGATATGGTGGGGGCTACCATTTAGATAGCCCCACTTTGTTTTCGTTCTGGCGGCGCCATTAATTGTGTACAAACGAAAATTACGCATGCATATTTCTGTACAAACGATGTACAAACGATTACGAAAATTTGTGATTCAATTGGACATGTTGGTGGGAAGCTACCAGTTAGAGAGCCCCCAGTTTGTTTTCGTTCTGGCGGCGCCCCTAATTGTGTACAAACGAAAATTTTGCCTGAACATTTCTGTAAAAACGACGTACAAACGATTGCGACAATTTGTGATTGAATTGGACACGGTCGGGGGCTACCACTTAAACAGCCCCACTTAGTTTTCGTTCTGGCGGCGCCCCTAATTGTGTACAAACAAACATTTCCCCTGCTCGTTTCTGTACAAACGAAGTACAAACGATTCCGACAATTTGTGATTCAATTGGACATGGTGGGGAGGTATTACTTAGAAAGCACCCCACTTAGCTTTCGTTCTGGCGGCGCCCCTAATTGTGAACAAACAAACATTTTGCCTGCCCGTTTCTGTACAAACGAAGTACAAACGATTGCGATAATTTGCGATTGAATTGGACATGGTGGGAGGGCTACCACTTAGACAGCCACCTTTTCACTGTTCTGTCGGCGCCCATAATTGTGTACAAACGAAACTTTTGCCTGCACATTTCTGTACACACGAAGTAGAAACGATTGCGATAATTTGTGATAGAATAGAACATGTTGGTGGGGGGCTACCAGTTAGACAGTCCCCCACTTTGTTTTCGTTCTAGCGGCGCCCCTAATTGTGTACGAACATACATTTTGCCTGCACATTTCTGTACAAACGAAGTACAAACGATTGTGACAATTTGTGATTCAATTGGACATGATGGGGGGGCTACCACTTAGACAGCCCCCACTTTGTTTTCGTTCTGGCGGCGCTCCTAAGTTTGTTCAAACAAACATTTCGCCTGCACATTTCTGTACAAACGATGCACAAAGGAATGCGACAACTTGTGATTGAATTGGTTTTGGGGGGGGCTACAACTTAGACAGCCCCCATTTTTTCTGTTCTGGCGGCGCCCTTAATTATGTACAAACGAAAATTTCGCGTGCACATTTCTGTACAAACGAAGTACAAACGATTGCGACAATTTGTGATTGAATTGGACATGGTCGGGGGCTACCACTTAGAGAGCCCCACTTAGTTTTCGTTCTGGCGGCACCCCTAATTGTGTACAAACAAACATTTCCCCTGCCCGTTTCTGTACAAACGAAGTACAAACTATTGCGACAATTTGTGATTCAATTGGACATGGTGGGGAGGTATTACTTAGAAAGCACCCCACTTAGTTTTCGTTCTGGCGGCGCCCCTAATTGTGTACAAACAAAAATTTCGCCTGCACGTTTCTGTACAAACGAAGTACAAACGATTGCTATAATTTGTGATTGAATAGGACATGGTGGGGGGGGCTACCAGCTAGACAGCCCCCAATTTGTTTTCGTTCTGGCGTCGCCCCTAATAGTGTACAAACGAAAATTTGGCCTGCACATTTCTGTACAAACAATGTGCAAACGATTGCGATACTTGGTGATTCAATTGGACATCGTGGGGGGAGCTACCACTCAGACAGCTCCCCACTTTTTTTTCGTTCTGGCGACGCCCCTAAGTTTGTTCAAACAAACATTTCGCCTGCACATTTCTGTACAAACGATGCACAAACGAATGCGACAACTTGTGATTGAATTGGTTTTGGGGGGGGCTACAACTTAGACAGCCCCCATTTTTTCTGTTCTGGCGGCGCCCTTAATTATGTACAAACGAAAATTTCGGGTGCACATTTCTGTACAAACGAAGTACAAACGATTGCGATAATTAGTGATTGAATAGAACATGTTGGTGGGGGGGGTACCAGTTAAACAGCCCCAATTGGTTTTCGTTCTGGCGGCGCCCCTAATAGGGTACAAACGAAAATTTGGCCTGTACATTTCTGTACAAACAATGTACAAACGATTGCGGCAATTTGTGATTTAATTGGACATGGTAGGGGCTACCATTTAGGGGAACTCCCTCGAGAGGAATCACTCTACTTATTTATTGCAAAAAGCAGAATTTAAAAATTCGCATTCGTCCAAAGTTATCGTGTGAAGTAACAGCCGTTTGTATGTACGTACTAATATTGATAAGTTCCACTACGCGATCCCAATTAATAGTTCATATACCCGCGCCACACACACACACACTAGCATTTGTACACACGAAAGTATACCTGGTAGTATCCACACGCTTACGCCGGAAACTAGAAACAAACAAACAAACACACACACACACACACACAGGGACAGAGAGAGAGAAAGAGAATATCTTGTTGTACCTTTATACTGAATGCACCATTACTCACAAAATCAGTTAAAAAAGAAAAAAGAAAAAAGTTGTAAATGAAACTTTCAAAGATTGGTACCACTGCTGCGTGTCACACATAAGATTGTTCCATAATGATTGATTCGTAATATGATGTATATGGGTTTCTTAATGTTAGTATAACAAAATGCCTTCAAATTGACCACTAAATAAAAAGTGAAATTTATTTCTCAAATTTTGTAAAATCGAAGTCGGTGGGCATTATGGGAACAGTCTACAATAACAATATATGCAAATAAATATTAATATACTTCACGTTTTCCAGTGGGTGCAAGAAAGCTTCGAATAGTATTTGTTGCCAGAAGCATTAGCTGATTTAAATATATATATATATACTCGATAAACATATATAGAGGCGCGGTCCCAGAGAATTGTCAAGGACAGTAGACCTGGGCAGTTAGAGGAATCGTAAACCGTAGTTTTTTTTCGTACAAACCGGGTTCAAGCGGTTACCGAAACCAAACTAAACCTAAAAACGGTTCTTTTTTCTATTTGAACTACTTAACCAGAGAGACATTTACATATAGTTCGAGCTTTGTTTTAAAAGGTATAAAAATATTTTCAAAAGGTTCAACTCGATGTCTATTTCAAACCGAACAGAAACAATTATGGTTTGGTTTCTGAAATACTCCGACACATTCGGTTTGAAACCGTACTCAAACTGGTTGAATGGTTAATCAATTGGAACAATTCTAGTGATAGACTTCGGTAGTCTTTCTATTGTCTAGCATTGTTCTGAACCCCTCGCGGCATTTGAGCAGTTTGGTATTATGTTGCGAGCAACAATTAAAAGAATGAAAGCAATGTCCTTCATGAATTATTTTCATATGAACGTATCAATCTTTTTGTAAAAAAATGAATACCAAAATTTGAAGTTTAATAGTTGTGTTAATTTTAAAAATTGCTAAAATTAATTTCAAACTTTACTTTTTCGGAATATATGTTCAAAAGTGACAAATTTGAAAATATCCTTCTTTAAACATTGTTTATATAATGGACACCATTAATACAAATGCTACTTATTTGAAAGTTATTTTAGGTTTCGTTGGGTTGTAAAAGCCAAGGCTTGCCTTTAAGGCTGTCTACATTAAAGGATACTCTAATTGACCAAATTAAAAAGGTCCTATTGATTTATCCCTCTACATGCGACGTCTGCTTTATTCCCTTCGTGGCGAAGTCAGAAGGACGCCCGAATAATGATCGAAAGTTTCGCTGTTCGTGACCTCTCCGGGGTATTTTTATTAGTGTTTTTTTAGTCTCACTTTAATGTAATCGAATTACGGATATGGGCGATTTCTCATATTTAGGTGAGTAATTTTGTGATTCATTGGCCTTTTGTCGCACCTCTGCTGACGGTGGTATAATTATTGAAACGGAATTGATGCCACAGCTAATAGTCCCTACAGAGCATACAATATTTGCATAGAGATCGCTAGTTGTATCCTCGTCGCCATAAGTGCCTTTACATCGCAGTGACGGGTATGTGACCGCGCAGTACTCCAAGGAAGGGATGGTTGTATAAGAATTTGTGATTAATTTTGAAGAGTTTTTATTTTGACTAGGGAATTAACATAGGTGAAGGGAGTAAAGACACAGATTTGAAGCATCAGTTCACTGTTATTGAAGCATCAGTGCACGAAAAGATTCGTATTCTCAGTTTTTCTATTTATTGTTTTATATGTTAAGTTAAACACCACAATATGTATCACTGATATCGCAGATCGTATTATTTTTTTAAAATCGTGTTTGTAACCTATTGTCAAAACATTCATCTCCAGACATGATGTAGAGAGAAGAGAAAGAGATACGACATCTGTAATATATGAGATTCACTAAGTAACTGTAGAAATTAATTAAAGGACACATAAGAGAGCGAAAAAGAGCTCTAGAAGTCTGAAATTTTTAGAAACGTCCTAGATAGGTGAAAATATAGTTAAAAATTGCAGAAGGTATCATGTAAATTGCCTCTCTTTTCTTACATTCTAGTATACTTTTTCTTTCACATCCAAACATCTCTATTCAGAATTACGAGATAAAGGCGAAGAGAGAAACATTTCCATTTCAAGAATTATATCAGGAAAAAAATATTTTGACTTAGACTAGACTCGAACTCGCAACCGTTGAATCCGTGGCTCAGCGCTCTACCGATTGAGCTAACAACTACTGTCCGAAAAGCTAGATTTCTACAACTACCGGTTGCTGAATGGTGTGTATTAACCAAGTTTGCCGAGATAATTGCTTCATATAGCTATAATAATAATAATAATAATAATAATAATAATAATAATAATAATAATAATAATAATAATAAAGCAGAAGAAGAACAGAATCTAAAAAGTCACATATGTTGAAAGTTTGACGTGCAGAGTAAGTCCTAATATGAGATTTTATTAATTATATATAATAAATGTAAGCGTGGTTTATTCGTGCGTGCTACTCAAACTGCGCAACTCCCTACCTAGTCCCATAAGGGTTGTACGCGTATGGTACAGTAGCCTTGCGTCCTCCAACCGTGAAGAATGTTTCTGTTTGAACCTATGCGTGTCCTAAGAGAAAGGAGGAGATTGAAAGAAAGAAAAGTGGTTTAGAAATTATGCAAACGTAGAATATCTCACGAGGCGAGGTGATATACAGGTCAGCGTGTCTTTCAGCTACTACTCTATACAAGACGTACATCTACGACTTAACGTGGAACCCGAACCACATGACTCCTGACGGAAATCGAAACCCGTATCACCTCTAGTTCTATCATGGGAGACACAGGAACATGTAAAAATAATCGAAAATGAACGATATTAATGTTAAATCCATAGCTTTTGAGTGCATGAATTATGTATGATACACTCTATATCGTTCACATCAAATTTTATCATTATCTGCATGGAGGTTTAATGGGAGGGGTGAAAATTAAAAATTCCTAATTGAAATGAGTGTCTATTCAATAGCTTTCGGGGTCGCTGAAATGCATAATTACACTCCCGATACTATTAAAGCCCAAAGCTTTACTCTTTCGTTAGCAGGAAGTTTATTCATTTACTTAACTCAGGACACCTTAAAGTTAAGAATATGAAACTCGATGCATACATTTCTAATTCAAAATTATTATATACGTATTGTAGCTTAGACTTCTAAGGAGGGGAAAGGACAATTTAGGCAATGATTTCCTTCACAATCGAATAAAATACTGCCCCATTGTATTGCAAAAACTCATTTCGAGTGGTGTCATTGCTAATAGTTTTCCGTATTTGTTTATATCCCTACTCATTTATAACAGTATCTCACTTTTTCTGTGACGGGAGCAACACCTAAGCGAGCATTCAGTAAAGTAAATGCCATTAAAATCTATATTCATAGCACAGTGGTGCAAATAAAGTTGAGCTCTTTGGCAATCTTTAGCATGGGAAGCGAATAAAGCCACCACATTGGAAAAGCACCTAATGAATTCCTCTCCGAAAAAGGTCACCCGCACATTTATTTTACAGGTGGTGGTTTATAGCTATACTTAAGTTTGTTGAAATTGCTCCAGTGAGGCGAGACACTGAAGTCATTCGTAAAAAGGGGGAAGGGACATGTAAAAGTAGCCAAATATGAACAATATTAGTATCGAAATCATAGTTTTTGTGGTCGCAGATGAATAGTGACGCTGTCGATGTTGCTTAGGTAGAAGTTAAGCCTTGGTTGGCATGGAGGTCAGAGTGGGAGGGTGACAGGCAAAAAATAAATAAAATAAAATCGAAACATCCTATATTTGTGTCGAATATATATTTTTCGGTATATCTGGTGTCACATCCGGACACCGGTGTCACATCCGGACCTATCAGAGGTATGATTTCTGGGGAACTGTCGTTGCTCCAGGGAGGCATTACCCCCTGATCAGTCCCTAACATTCTTACTGCTTTACAGGGGCGTAGGCAGGAATTTATTTCAGTGATCGAAAGCATTTTTAGGGGTAAATTGTGCACCCTCCAGGAGCCCATGTAGCATCGTACGTTCAACAGTAATTTTTGTCTCTCTCTCTCTTTATATATATATATATATATATATATATATATATATATATATATATATATATATATATATATATATATATATATATATATATATAACAGTGACAGGGTCGGTTGTAGACATTTCGTAACTGTAAGCAAATAATATTTAGGCGCCCCGCCTATATGATAATAAAAGAATTGAATGCTGTAATGGACAAAAATTCTTCAGATAATTGTTACAATTACAAATTTCTTCAATATATAATAATTCAGTTTTCCAGTGAGTATTAAAGGAAAATGGCAAAATTAAACCTAATTAACTGTGGATGAATCATGACCAAAGTTCCAGTTTTAATAATTTATTATTATTATTATTAAATAAGCACAGGAAACAACTAAAATGTATACCTAAGATGTATTTTGACAAATACAGTTGAAACATAAAAGTCGAAATAGAATAAAACTAATGAGCTTCATGTCTAACATTATCACAGGTTAGATTTTGACAAAGAGATATGCTCTTGCACTTCATTAAAAGCATATTTAAATAGTGTTTTCTAGTGGTACAAATATGGTAATTAGTTTAATTTCTCGTTTTCTTTGTTACTGTAAAGTTCATGTTATAAAGACACTTTTCTGGCTTTCAATTTGGCAAAATCTCTTATTATTGCATCCATATCAATTTCATTCAGAATGTCATCTTCAATGGCCATCAAAGCTAGTCCATTTAATCGTTCTTGAGATATACTTGATTTCCAATAATTCTTTATTAATTTTAGTTAAACTAGTTCAATACACAACAAATGACAAAAGTGTGTCTTAATTTATATGTAATTTGTCCACGATCAGTGGCAGAACTTTAAAATCAGGTTTATCCGCAAAAATTCTTTTCAGGGCCCCTTATGCCTATAGAAGAATTCAATTCTTTCATGTTTCTTTCCAACATAGACGTTCGAAATCAGGCATTAACACAATGTAAACACAAGTAATGATGCACCCATTGAGGTCCTAAGATTTTTTCGGAATAGCCTACAAAATGCAAATAATTTTGTGTACTTGCCCCCTGAAATTATGCTAATTGGGGGATCCAAACTCTCAGACTGCCTGTTCAGTGTTTCGTCCACACATATTTTAGAGGGCCACTCCCCCCGGGAGAAGATCAAAATAATACGTCTATAATATAATAATAAATGAAAGAGTACCAGCAGTGGCCCTACTAAGTGTGCCCCCCGGAAGATGTTTTCTGAATAGGAAACTGCACCTATTAGGGATGCGCACGATACAAGATTTGTGGCTGTCTCGTCTCGAAAATGTGCTGCAAAAGTCATGGCTCGACTCGAAAAATGTATATTTCTCTATTGGAAGAGCCGTGTCTCGACTCGAATTTTGTCTGGAAAATTCTCTCTCGACCTGGCCCTTTGCGCATCCGTAGCACCTATGTCGGTACATCCCTGAACACAAGTAACTAATAATCAAAACTCTACTTTGCATTAGAATTATTACTAATTTAAAATATCGCTCCATCTAAATTTATTAGCAGAGAATGGATTAATAATTATTGTTATCCGTCATAACAAAACGAGCATCTGTATACGCTGCTGTGATTGAAAGTGAGAGTACTGAAAAAAAAATACTTGTCATCCAAATGACCTTTCGTCGCTTTCGATTATATCCTTTCAAGTTCTATACTTATATGCCACGTGAAAACTAATTGTATTCAAACAAATTTTGAAATACATGAAATTTAATTCAGACCCGTAACCGAAATGACCGTATCGTTCCATTTTAATTCAACAATTAAATTACTGCAATCAGGTTAAAATAAATTTGTCAGCTTCAAAAGAATGTCGACCTGCAAATGCTTTGTTAACAGTGACTGATTTTGACAACTCCCCACCTCAATATTTATCTAATTTTGTCCAGCACTCGAAAGAAACTCTTTTAGAGATTTCGGTTGCCTCTTATCTTCTTTCACGTTTTGTAACTTTCTTTTCCGATAAAATGCTCACTTGGTTTTATATCGTTGGTCATTATTATTACATGAAAAATAAAGTACTATTAAAAAGTGAAAGCACACATCATTATAAATTAAAAATATAAACAAAAACGAAATGACTTAGGATAGAAATGAAAATGTTGACGAATGACAAATGACTAATAGATATTAACAAAGTGAGTATTAAGCACTGGACAGCGATTGTGAGTCATTAGGAACTTAAGTTAAAATTTCCCTCAGAAATGATTTTTAAAGAACCCATTCGTACCGCCCGTCTTTTCTTAGTATTCGCTCCACTCCCTGGACGAATGGACAAGAAAGCCTACTTGCTTGCATGGGGGCCCGAAGAATGTTTTTAGGGTGGTCATCTCCCTCGTTACTATATTACGTTTGGTATTTTTATTTGTATTAAGAAAATCTTAAGAAATTATACATATACATTATACTTGTCGTAAGCCAGGTGGAGCCTGGCCCTTTCGTCCCCTTTTGGGTGCCAATGCTTGCTTCAACTTTGATAATGTGCATTTCATTTGCGGTGATCTTTCTCAACCCTTAACTGTTGAAAAAGGAATGAAGAGTCTGTTATATTTGTATTTTGTGCATATGGTGGGATTGTGGAAAGAATACCAGTCTTTAGCTCTACGGTCATAGTGCTTAATACAACATCTATTGGAAAGCTAAATTTACATTGATTTTATCTCATATTCGTAAAATATCCATTTTCCCTCTTTAAAAGATCTATCCTGTGCCATGGAAATTTTCCTCAAACTAGCATCTCTTGTGAGTGTCGCATTGGCATCAATTTCTAGAGGATATCAGGCTTAGCGCCTATTTTGAATTCTCCCTGTATGTTGTTATTGTTCTTCAAACAAGAAATTGTAATTATTAAATAATAAAGAAGAGACTTCCCTATGTTGTCACCTCATCCCAATACAAATTCATGCTTACCATTCTCTTTCTAGTTTCCGTAACTTCATCAAAACAAGCTCAGCTACGCCGTTTAAGCAATTAACAAACTTCCCTATTGACCAAGATAATTTTGATGAGCTAGTCATCCACGTGCGGAGCACCAGGAGGAAGCGAAAGCAAAGAAGTAGAACAAAACCAGGGGACACGGGACCCTCGAGGTGAGAAGTGTGACAGAAGCCGCCAGAAACACACTTTGGACCCCTATTCAGAAGAGTCGTCGTAGCAGCAATTGAAAGACGGTGGGCACGCCTGGGCCCTCACCAACCATTGCATGACAGAGGTGTCATTCTGAAGAGGCCAGGACATCTGGGAGCTGTTGCCCTGAGGTCGAGAGGTTCTTCACTCTCGAACGTGAGGTCCGGGATCGATACCAGACGGAAACACTCAACGAATTGGAGGAAAAGGCTTCACCCGATATTTGAAGAGGCTCATCATATCGAAATGGCTGAGGTACAGTAAAACCCTTTCCTTTCCTAACCTTTTTGTCTGTGATTTATTCTATTAGAAAACATGCATTTCATTTCATTCATCCCCAAATTGTTACTTCAGCGCTGTACTACTCAGATCCCCACGTACTTTCTCTCTTGCCATGCGAAGTGCTATCCCCACATTCTTTCAGTAAAGAACTGATAATTGAGCAAATAACTGTGGTTGTAACTCCACAGTACAGTACAGCAAGACATTGATTTGCGAGTCCATTTCATTTGTAAAGGGGTGTTTTACAGCCAACCAAGCGAAGATTCGACTTTATTGTCCTTTTGATGTATTTTATCTGTATCTCAGTCTGTACAATATTTATTCGAAGCTATATGAGGAAAATTTTTCATCATAACATTTTTAAAATGAATATTTACATTTAAAACAAAATTCATTTTTCTAATTTGGCTCCCTGTTCACCTGGCGCCTCCTGCGAACGCGTAGTTCGCAGGATTCAAGATCCGACCCTGCAGTAACAATGGAATTCTGTATTACCGCCCGACTATCGTTGTTGTGAAAACATTCATCATAATATGACGTAGGAAAATTAGTTACATTAAGGTCTAAGATCTAATATCAAAGTTGAAACATCGCAAGTAAAAAAAAACATATAATAGCAAAAAGTTTTGAAAATAATTTCAGTTTAAACTAGCTGCGACTATATTTAATTCTAAATTGAACTTCTGAAGCGCAACATATGGGCGTAACTAAAAGAAAAAATCAATAAGAAAAGTCGGGATTTGAACCTAAAGAAAACAAGTAGGAGTCCCTTATACTAACCATTAATCTACTATATTTCGTTTACTAAAAATATTTTCCATGCAGCAAAATGCCATTTCACACTGAAACATTAACAACATAAGAACAAAGTTTTCAACAAAATTTGAGAAAACTTATGTATTAAAAGTATCCCGGTATTCGCCCAGTGGTACTGCAAAATCACTAGTCAAGATGCCTCGTATCGAAATTTGAACCTGGAGACTCCCAATTACAAAGGTCAACGCTAACCAGTAACCTACGTTCGCTCAGTAAATGTCATGAAATTACTTTTCTGTAATTATTTTTGGAAAATGTTTATTATTTTCATGAAGCAAAGAGTGCATCTTCTACTTGGGTTGAGAACTATATACTATACTTCTAAGAGTCAACTAATAGTTGATGTTTATTATTTCCGTCGATTTTCTACGTCTGCTAAGTTATTTCAATTTTTTTTAAGTTTTTCCCTTCTGGTTATGACAATGATTAGAAATGAAGAGTCCTCTTCTTATACAATTCTTGATATTTGTAACATTTTTAGTCTAAATTCTGGATTATTGAAAATATTCAAATTAGTTAGAATGAAGAGGATAATACAAAGAAACATGATTTAAAAAAAGAAACATTGTTGTTTAACGAATTGATAGAATCAAGCTTTTTCAAAACATAAAAAATACTGCATGGTATGGGATGATCATGGAAAAAGTAAAAATAGCCATCGAGGACACATTAACCAACCACTGTACGCAGGTAAGTCAAGATTCGTTAACTTGAAAATGAAATGAAATCTTTGAGTTTTACGTCCCGCGGTTATGCCGATTAGGCTAAAGGAGACGGTGATGATGAATAATGAATGAAATGGTGGAATGAAGAAAGTGGGAGGAAACGGGAAAACTCCGAGAAAGCCCATGCACACGGTGTTTATCCACCACAAAGTTCACTTGGCGGGGACTGGGATCGAACCCGTGACCCCAAGCACCAGAGGTGAACGTTCTATCACTGATTCGTTAACTTGGTAGACGTATATGAAGAAATCACTAACAGAAAATAGGTGATAGCTTTACGCCTAACCATCTAAGCGACCTCGAAACTATGAACTCTACATGAACATCGGTTGTCGTTTTCGATCATTTTATATGTTACTACCTTTCAAGGTCGCAAGGTGTCTTGCCCCTTATCCCAATGCATGAAAAGCAAATGAGATTTTCGCCAGCCAGGGGCAGGGAAGGAAGAACGCACACAACTCGCTGTACAGCTTTAGGGCAAATACCTAAAGGCACAAGCAATAAACCACTTGACCAAGAGAAATGTTGCAAAACATAAGACAAGGTGAGAACACGCTCAGCCTGTTCGACACAAAATCACTGACCCTTCGAACAAGATAATATTATTGCGCTCTCAGAGTCAGGTTTTAATTGCATTTGTGTTGAAATATGTTTTCTTTGATTTTTAAACATTTGATGAATTCCTTACACACTGTTGTGTATGATATTTTCTATGTGGAATATTATTGAATATTTTCTACTGTACACATTGTGTAAATAGAACTCATCTGTATTTCTTACATTGACTTTGAAAACTTTAGCAATGCGCTCATGCGCTGTGTACGGCTTTAAAATGAACACACGAAATAGAAAAGTTGGTGAAGCGAATGTCAAGTTCCGTTTATTTCCAAAGCAGGGAGATTTACAGCAATTGTAAAGCAATAGGGGTGTAATTTTGTCACCTTTGGTTGGACCCAAAAAGCCGTAGGTCCACGCTGCTTATGCCCTTAGCAGAGCTGAGCTGATTTTGAGTTTAACATCCCGTTCGGCAGCGAGGCTATATGATATGTAGACCTACTGGTTAAAGTGAAATCCGAATCACATGAGCTCCCACCGGGAATCGAACCTGGGTCTCCCACGCCAAACGCGCGTACGCTAAGCTTGTGCCCTTAGTTTTATGAATTTTACCAAATGAATGAATATCTACATATTTTAACACAGTATATGAGTTCTTTGCTATATTGCTTTTGTAGTAATATTTTTGTCATTAATTTGCTTATTATGTATCTTTCTATATAAAATAACAAGTTCTGGCTGGCTGATTGATCAACGCTAGACCAAACCGCTTAAGCTAGAAACTTGAAGTTTAGAAAGGGCATATGATTTGTAATGTAAGGTCCCACTAAAAGAAGAATATTTGGAAATTTGTAGGGAAAAGGGAGAAAGAGAAGTGGCAATTATCTTAAAATGCCCATACCTTGGAGTCTTTGAGTGTTAACGACATGAAATTTGGTATATGGACTTCTTATTTAAAATAATTAGATATGTATGTAAGCGTTTTTATGATATTTGTCCTAGAAAGGAAGAAAATAGGGTAAAGTTATAATTGTTATAATTGGATGGTCATAACTCGAAAATCTTTAAGGTTTTGACATGAAAATTGGTTGTGTTGATTTTGAGTTTAACTTCCCATTCAGTAGCGAAGCTATATGAAACGTTAACCTACTGATTAACGTGGAATTCGAAATACATGAGCTCCCGCCAGGAATGAAAATTGGTGTTTAGGTTTTGCAAGTAAACCAAACCGCTTAAGCTAGACATTAAAGACATGTTTCTGCGTTTTTTCATTTTTCCATAGAAAAAAAAGGTTTAAATTGTAATTGGTAAAATAGAATGGCCATATTCCAAAATCCCTTAAGAGTAGAAACATCTTGATTAAAGATGTATTTCAGCGTTATATATATATATATATATATATATATATATATATATATATATATATATATATATATATATATATATATATATATATATATTACGGTTAGAAGAAAAACAGCAGGAAAACAAAGTTGGGAGTTGAAATTGTTACAATAAGATAGCCATATCTCGAAACCACTTCAGATCAGAGGTCTTAGGGATATGAGAAGTGAGAGTTCGGAGAATGAGCAAATGCAAGCGTCTGGGGGCGGACTCCCCGCCTAGCCCAAAGCAAGTTATGCAATAAAAAAATTTGCATCAGTTAGACTTTACACGGTGGTTTCTGGGGGTTGGTTTTTGAAGCTCCAAGTTAATCACATAACTTCAATTTACATGTCTTTATTTTCTAAATTTCAGCAGTTGTTTATAAGTGGGTATTTTGGACTCAAATTTTACATTTAAATTCATATGTTTTTTCGCTATTTATATCTGGTATCAACTTTGTTTTCTTTATCAGAAAGATAGAAGAAATTATCGATTATTTTTTCATGTTCCTGTGTCTCCCATGATAGAACTAGAGGTGATACGCGTTTCGATTCCCGTCAGGAGTCGTGTGGTTCGGGTTCACGTTAAGTCATAGATGCACGTGTTGTATAGAGTAGTAGCTGAAAGACACGCTGAATTCTATATCACCTCACCTCGTGACATATTCTAAGTTTGCATAATTTCTAAACCACTTTTCTTTCTTTCACTCTCCTCCTTCCTCTTAGAACACGCATAGGTTCAAACGGAAACATTCTTCACGGTTGGAGGACGCAAGGCTACTGTACCATATGCGTACAACCCTTATGGGACTAGGTAGTGAGTTGCGCAGTTTAAGTAGCACGCACGAATAAACCACGCTTACATTTATTATATATAATTAATAAAATCTCATATTAGGACTTACTCTGCACGTCAAACTTTCAACATATGTGCCTTTTTATTTCTGTTCTTCTTCTGCTTTATTATTATTATTATTATTATTATTATTATTATTATTATTATTATTATTATTATTATTATTATTATTATTATTATTATTATAGCTATATGAAGCAATTATCTCGGCAAACTTGGTTAATACACACCATTCAGCAACCGGTAGTTGTAGAAATCTGGCTTTTCTAACAGTAGTTGTTAGCTCAATCGGTAGAGCGCTGAGCCACGGATTCAACGGTTGCGAGTTCAAATCTAGTCTAAGTCAAAAGATTTTTTTCCTGATATAATTCTTGAAATGGAAATGTTTCTCTCTTCGCCTTTATCTCGTAATTCTGAATAGAGATGTTTGGATGTGAAAGAAAAAGTATACTAGAATGTAAGAAAAGAGAGTTAATTTACATGATACCTTCTGCAATTTTTAACTATATTTTCACCTATCTAGGACGTTTCTAAAAAGTTCAGACTTCTAGAGCTCTTTTTCGCTCTCTTATGTGTCCTTTAATTAATTTCTACAGTTACTTAGTGAATCTCATATATTACAGATGTCGTATCTCTATCTCTTCTCTCTACATCATGTCTGGAGATGAATGTTTTGACAATAGGTTACAAACACGATTTTAAAAAATAATACTATCTGCGATATCAGTGATACATATTGTGGTGTTTAACTTAACATATAAAACAATAAATAGAAAAACTGAGAATACGAATCTTTTCGTGCACTGATGCTTCAATAACAGTGAACTGATGCTTCAAATCTGTGTCTTTACTCCCTTCACCTATGTTAATTCCCTAGTCAAAATAAAAACTCTTCAAAATTAATCACAAATTCTTATACAACCATCCCTTCCTTGGAGTATTGCGCGGTCACATACCCGTCACTGCGATGTAAAGGCACTTATGGCGACGAGGATACATAACTGGTACACCGACGCTTTCGGAATATTGCATCTTGAGTTTCAGCTTGTTTACGTTATAAGTTTTGTTCTTCTACATTTTACAAAATATTTAAATACAAAATAACGTAATAGCAGAAAATATATATAAGTTCGTTTAAGATAGGTTATATTAGTGTAACAACACACGTCTAACTGATCAGGATGTGCGGTCCATACCTGTTTTGAAAAACCTGAATCTTGTCCTTGCATGTTACTAGCATCATTGTTTGAATTTCCAATACTTCGCAAGATCAAAGCACAATTTCTGTAGACTTTCCAACAGTAAACTGGATAGACACTGGCCTGTGGTAGATAGGTATTTTTCAGTGTCAGCAATTCTTTGCAACAGTTATAACATCATGACATAAGACAACAGAGCACTGATCTGAAAATGTTATATCTAAGGTACTATCTAATGCATTGAACGCTTACCGAATTGAGACGAGCTGGAATGACAGATGAGTGCATTGGGCATATCCCTAAATATAAGTTAATCATTGCTTTACATTTCAATGTACCATTTGATCGAAGTACCTCCTATACACCTCTATGGCATGGATTCCAAAAGTTGTTGAAATGTTTTCACATGGATCTGCCACCATATAATCCAGATACAATCTCACAGTGGGACAACAAATGTTGGTACATGAGTCACGGTGCGACGTGCTCATTTCCTAACAAGCCGCAGATATTATTACCGGTAAGTTTGAAGCCCAATTTACATGTTCGAGCTCTATGGAACATACCTCAGAGCAAGCAAGTGCTGTCCTAGCTCATTGGTATGTGTGTCGTGTAGAACAGTACAGCCACCAGCAAAAGTATCTCCCCTAAGTGCTTTAACTCTCTTTAACTCTCTTACTTTAAAGTGGTATACCTGCGAAACTGTTCTCCATTCTAACATGAATCTCTATTGTTGTCCATTGAACACCATATATCATTCTCAATATCATTGTGTATGTAATGTATTATTTCTTTATTTAGTGTATGTTTAAAGAAATAAAAATACTGACCACGCATGAAGCAGAAAATATTTGAAAAAAGTTGAAAATATCAAATCTAGAACAACTGCTGGGAATAAATTTTGAAGTTGATTGCCTCCATTGACGTAACTTCTCTAATTCGCATCATTTTAGCATACTCTTTCTTTCTGAAGAGGAGATCTTGTTTATGTGTCTTAAAATGGAATTTGGAACATTTGAAAAAGTTTGTACCCGGCCTAGATTTGAACCCGTCTCCGCCGAATAGAAGTTCAATGCGCTAACCACATACCAACCGCATCTTTTCTTTGTATGAGGATTTGTGGCAGATTACTCATGATTAACAGGTGAAGGACATTGGGGTTCGAACCACTCTGAAGAGAAAATTCGGAATTTTAACTCTCCTCGATATTTCTGTGTTAGTGTCCCTGTCGTGTTTCGAGTAAGTCGAAAAGACGTGAAATGCGATGGTCCAACAATACCATGGTTTAGGTAAATTGAAAAGATTGCAAAGAATGAATCTCGTATGAGAGACCCGGATTTCAGTCCCATCCTGGAAATTAGTTTTTGCTTATTTGAAGGTATTGTTTACGTAATTGGTATTATAATTCTGATATTTCTTTCTTCATCTTCTTCTTATTATGTTACTATTGATATTATTATTATTATTACTATTGGAAAGACGACACTTTGCTATATAATTTAAATATATGACGGTTTTGATTATTCAACTTCAAGTCTTTCCGTTTATTAGGACGTATGTGAAATGGTCAATTGCTTAAAACAGTTACGCAGTAGTAGTTGTGGAAGAAGTAGTAGTAGAAATTTAAGCTTACTTCTGTTGAAATAATAACTGTTGTTTTTGATAAATCGTATTTTTCACCTATACTAATGATATGCCTTAGTTATTCGTAAATTTTTCGGTAAACACATTAAGTTTCCGGGCACTACGAATCAGGGTTATAAGGCTGAAGTAATCTTGATGTGTTCCGTAGGCTACTGTTCTATTACGTGTGCATTAAAGAAAACCATATCAATACTAAGACCGAGAGAAATTGAAAATCTTATTTTACATTGGAAACATCAACATTAGAAAATGTTGATTTCTTTGATTTCCCATTGGAAGTCTAATGCATGGAATAGCAGAATATGAAACTAACGATTACCAAAGTACTGAAAGACATCGCTGTTAATTAAGGGGCAGAGAAAACTTGGTGTGAAGTGTCTTACGCAAACTGCACACTGTCACCATTTCAATGGTTTTAAAGTCTTGTTTCGGTCGTAATAAAATAGAAGTAATAAAATAGAAATAAAGTTTTATGTACGAACAATAGCCAAGAGAATTCATATCTTCATTTTCAAAGTAAATAGTTGAACATGACTGGTAGAAGTTGTATTAGTGTACGTTCTTGCAGCATTTAGATATCAGGAAGTTTAATGCACTGCTTGAGCATCAAGGTTAATGTTATGTGAACTTAGAGTTTAAATATAACTCTTCTGGTATTCATTGATAATTATATTCTTTCACGAGCCATTAAAATACATTACAGATTGTCGAATGAACATTTTATCCAGTATACTCGATATTGGGGACATAAAACTCTGTAACCGTTTTCTTGCGAAGACGTGATGTGTGGCCCGAACACTCAAACTTACTGTACATACAGAAAATTAGGAAAAGAAAACTTATGAATCTGAAACTCACTCTATCGCATGCCGAAAGCGTCGGTGGACCAGTAATGGGTGGTTAGGTCCATTTAGGTCCGTGGTTAGGTCCATTAAATATTTTCTGTTATCTTACATTGGGAGTATCAACATTATAAAAGATAAAAATTTCCTTTAATTACCCACTGGAAACGGAACACTGGAATACCGGAATGTGAAACACACACTCATCCCAGTTCTCTTAAACATCTATCTAAAATAAGCAAAGAAGAACGTTGGTGTGAATTGTCTTAAGCAATTTGCATAATTTTACCATTTCAATGTTGTAAAACTCTTGTCTTGGTCATAATAAAATAGAGAAACAATAATCAAGAGAATTCAAATTTCAATTTTCAAAGTAAGTTTGTTGAACATGTGTGATAAAAGTAGTATTAGTAGATGTTGATGCAGCATTTAGATATGACTAAGTTTAACGTGCTGCTTTGAGGCTAATGATATGTAAAACTACTGTTCAATATATTCCATCGACTATGTCTTTATAATTATATTATTACACGAGTCAGTAATAAACATTTCCGATTTGCGAAAACAGCTTTTCATAAAGGTTACTCGATAAGCGTCGGTGAATCAGCGATGGGTATTTAGTGACCTCTCGGCAAAAATGCGATGTCCCGTTGCGACGATTAGCTGTAGCCCCACTTCCTTTTCAAAAATTATATCACCAGCGTTCGATCAGCGACAGAGACGAGATGAAACGCAAATTAAGAAATAAAATTACACCCCCAAAATATGCCAAACCGTTTGGGATCAGAGAAAATGCGTTCACTATATAATTTATAATAAATATACACGCATGTATTTATTTGATTTCGTAGTTCTCCTATATTCACTTTCTAATATAGGAGAAACAGAAAGCATCTCGGAGCAGTTGCCATCGACATTCATACAATTATACGGACTTATCTCAATATTTTTCATTTTATGGATTAGAGTGCGACCCTGGGTCCTAAAATATGGTTACATTGCTCTTTATTGAAGGAATTGAAAAGGCTATTTTGAATAAATATGCATTTTACAAGACAGTTTTCTCTTCTACCTTGTCACAAGGTAGCAACAGATAGAGAAAAAACGCAAAACATCGAAGGTGACTGTGGTTGCTTTTACTTCGAAAATTTCGTAGGATGTTTACTTGTTGAACGTTATCCTTACTAACTAACAGGATACACCATCACGATTTTGATAACGTGACTCCGCAATAAAAGCGGCAATTTAATTAATAGTTAAGGATCTATGTTCAAATCATAGATAGTCTAGAAATCATGTCATTGGAATCTTCCGACGGTAACAGTGACGCTGCCCACATGTGTACAAGTGTATCACGACATGTATCTTGGGTGCGGCTCCTTGCTAATAGCCAATGAGAATGCAAGAGAGCAATATGTTTTCATATTTGTGGATCTGACGAAAAAGGATGTAGTGAATGATATGAGGTTTGGGTGTGTCCCTCGGAAAATAATAAAAAGGGACCTCAAGGTCTAAAGGATTGATTCGGACACTCAGAGGCGAAGAGATTCAAAGCCTCGAAATCCAGAAATTCGGGACGACGGTTACCAAGATGCTAACAGATTTTTACTGCAAGGTATGTACGAGCACTTGCCGCATTATTAACTTCAAGTTAAGAGATGTCATGCAGTACTATAAAATGATTTGCCAACCTATCGTAAAATTTTCAAGGTTGAGAACTGAAGTCGCATATTCGTATTTCATCTTCCATCTCCAATAACTTAAATATTTGAGCTTCTTGCCTGTTTAGCAATCTATATTAAGGTATTTAACACTGAAATGAACTATCAGATATCTAATTACCTTTGTTAAATCATTCAATTATATGCTGTTGTATATTACAATCTTAGCTATGTAATAAACTAACCTCTTAGAAATTATGTTTTCATTCCCCTACATTAAACAACCTTTCCCATTAAAATCGTGGTGTAATTTAATTATATTTTCTTTGTAACATCCGCTATGGAATTAGCGTGAGCAAATCTCTAATGAATGTGGAATTAACGAGCGAAGTAAACAGAAAGAGACCTGCATATCGTCACAAATGTGGGCTCGTCCAAAGCTTTTCTTCTTTTTTTTATTTTCGGGACGAAAAATTTTGTGGTGGTGCTATGAAATCCTTCCTTTTCTGTTTTTTGTCTTATGTGTATGTTTTGGTATTATGTTCATAGTGCATGTTAGTTTAAGTTAATTATGTAAGTTGTCGCATTATTGTAATTTTGTTTTTGTGGATTCTAATGGCAATTAGTAATTTGATTATATTCCTCATAGTGAAATACCCCCCATATTTTTTTGATTGGTGGAAACAAATTTCAATGAATTAATTCGAAATAATTTTCCATTGGTTCCCCCTTTTCAAACCTAAGAAATCTCCACCAAAGTTTCATGCTTGGTATATTGCTAAATAGGGTGAAGCAACTATTAAATATTGTAGAAAAACTCTTTCTCAAAAAGCCGCGTTCACGCAAGCATTGCGCTCCGATTTATGTCCCCTGGCAAAAGAAGCAACAGATCTGCCAGTGCAGAAAGCCAGTTTGCCATTAGCCAGTTTGCCTACTTCACTTGAACCGCGGATAGACAATCCTTAGCAGTATAGTTTACCGGACACTGTAGATACGCAACCCAAAACGCAAACGCACCGTTATAAGTAAAATTTAGCTAAGTTTGAAGAAACTTGTAATAAAATGCCTTAATTGACTCCTTTGGACAGTACACAATATAAACCAGTGGTCGCGAAACGAACAATTTTCCTTAAGCCAGAAAAACTGACTAACCGTTTTAATGAAGGTGCAGATAGTTCATCCGAAGAGTCTCCTGGCATTATGACAAGTGATTTTGAGTATGACCCTAAATTAGAGTCAACACCTTTAAATAAAGAACAGCGGTAAATAGTTGCTATAGACGTGGTCCAGGATGAAGCTTATTTTCCATTTGATATACCACACACGTGAGAAACTCCATGGTGTGTAAACTCCCAGAACATTCACCACATGAATCAAGTAAATATGATTCCGAAGACGAAATTAAACAATTCGCAAAGAAGGAGCTCCATCAGGAAGACTGCGCGTTACGTACTAACACCAAGTCATTTTTCATAAGACTTAAAGAGTTTATAAATGAAGAACCTTGTATTGAGAATCTAAGGTTTCGTAAATATCCGCAAATTGCTTCTCACCATACTCAAGTGAAATATTTCCCCACTGGCGATAACATTCTTGCACTTTTTTTATATAATAACATTATGCAAGAAATTTTAAATAATCACGAAGTAAAGACTTCTTCAGAGGATTCATTACACTCGGGCGAGAATAAGTCAATAGAAGTTAATTCACCCCCTCCGAAAGAACCCCAAATAGAAAATAGGCAAAATCGTAATAAATCAAGTGCACAGGAAGAAACAGAAAATCGAGTAGCCAGGGTTCCGGTATTGAAATTGCCGAAATTTAAAGGAAGCTGTAAAGAATCTGTTACTAGTTTCCTTGATGAAAATCAAAAAAATATCTTGTGCCCACAACTGACTTGACCAATAGCAATGCATTTATTTAGCGGCCTGTCTTGAAAACTCGGCCCTTGATTGGTTCTGATGTCATAAGGATACCATTCAACAGTTGCAGTTTCGGGAATTAAAGCAAATTATTTCTCGAGTATTTCCTGATGATTTGTATAAAGGTCAGCTTGAACAGAAGTTAAAGAGAAAACGACTCCCTCCTCGTTTTCCACCTGATAACTTCGCGTATACTTTAATACGAGACTGGAAATTCGTTTGACCTGAAATTGGAGAGATAAAGTTGTTACGCCTACTATATAAGGCCTTGCCTTCAAATTATGTCCAGGCCTTAGTCTTAAAGAAAGTATCGATCATAGATCAAGCTATTCGCGTGCTGCGATTATTGTATTTAGCTGACATTTTTACTGATTCTCATCGGGAAATGAAGAGAAAATGTAGAGAATTAAAAAGAACGCATCATTTAAAACCTTTATGAGCGTTAGAACCAATTCACTTGTTAAAAGAATGTGGACGTATAAACGCGAAATCGGGAGAGACGGTAAGCCAATTGAAGTGAAAGGAGCTCGAACGAACTTGTGTGATCAAAGATTGGCCACGATTCCTATTCGAATTTTTAATAGAAAGTCAAATGCTTTGTTAGATACTGGTTCGGCAGATGTCTGTTTTGGCCGAAGAAATTATTCCTCAGAATCTCCCCATTGCTAAGCGAATGCGTGCCACAATTCGTTTGCGCACGTTAGAAGGTAAGTTACCACTTCCCGTGGTTCGGCTAGGTTTTCAAGTTGGAACCTATTATCAAAGATCGCGTCGTTTATGGTTGAGTTAAACAATCTCAATTAGACGAGAAAATGGTTCTAGGAATAGAGTTCATTCAGCGTTATACGTACGGCATTGGGTTACAATCCATTCTTATTAAAAGCAAAGACATCTAAACATGAAGTTTAATGTTCAGTATTGGCCAAGTCATAAGGAACAAACAGTACTGAATTTATCACATGTTCGGTCTTACAACAAAAAGGGTATCCCTAGGACAACTAGAAACGTTAGCTCAACATCTGTATCACATACGAACATTGACGTGGCTCAAAGTAGTTTAAAATTTCATGATTCTATCTCCTTTCGTGAAGACGCTCATTGTCATTCACAACCAGAGAACGAATGTCCTATTTTGAAGATCAATTGTATTGAAATGCAATCATCACGTAACTTAATCAAAACGTCCGAGTGCATGCATATACCTGCTGGGAAAGTTGGTTTAGTACAAGTTAAGAAAATTTATCCTATAACTGGAGATCATTATGTGGAACCGAATGACGTTTTGCATCGATCTTACTCATTTTAATACTACCTACAATTTATGTAGAATAAAATTTGTATGCCAAACTGCCTGTGTTTAATTTGAGTAAGCCGGACGTGACTATACTAGATGCTCAAATCATAGGACGTTTAGAGGAATGTGTTCCTACACCAGAGGGAAGAGTGAACATGGTTAAAGCCAGCTTGCTTTCCGCTGAGAAAACTGAGGAACCGAAATATAAACTATAACACGATATTGGTAAGGAAATTGATAAATTCTCCGGACCTGTACCCTGAAGATCGAAAAAGAGTAGTAGATCTATTAACTGAATTTCAAGGTATCTTAGCATGGACAATAGATGATATGACCGTAACGCACGAATATGAGCACAGGATTGAATTCATTTCCAACATTCCTGTATCCTCCCCTCCTTATAGAGAGACCTTAGGGACTAAGAAAACCATGAAGGAAGAAATAGAGAGATTTCTCAAACAAAACATCATTTCTCCTTGTAGGTCCCCTTGTGCGTCTCCGGTTATTTTGGTCAATAAAGGAAATAATTCTAAGATATTAGTAGTGGATTACAGAAGGCTGAATGTTATTATATCTGCTGACTGTTACGCTCTTCCATTAACCAATGATTTAATAGATCTATTCACAAATATTCAATTTCTAAGCTACATGGACCTGAGATCAGGAATGTTTTCAAATCCTCTTAAGGGAAGAGGATAAATTGAAAACTGCATAAATTGAAAACTTGACATTACGGCTTGCTACATGGATGACCTGATTGTGTTTGGAAAATCAATAGACGAAAAGTTAAAAAGACTTAGAAAGGTATTCACTATTTTGCGGGAAGCTAATCTAAAATTAAATCCATCAAAGTCCCACTTATGTATTCCGAACTACCTACTCTAGGATTCGTCGTAGAAAGCGACGGGGTAAAAATAGATCCAAGACGAATCGAGGCTATCACTAACTTTCCCGAACCAAAAACAGTTCGTGATGTTCGCAGTTTCGTTGGAATGGCTAGTTACAATGGAAAGTTTATTAAGAACTTTTCAGCTATCGCAAAACTTTTAATAGATTTGACTAAGTCTAATGTATTCTTTCACTTTGGAGATAAGGAACGTCAGGCCTTTAATGCCTTAAAGGAAACGTTAGCTACTGCTCCTGTATTAGCCATCTTAGATCCAGAAGCAGATGCTACCGAGTTGTACGTAGATGCATGTGAGTACGGAATTGGTGCAGTACTAATGCAGATTAAAAACGGAGAAGAAAAACATATTGTATATTATAGCAGAAAAATCTCAGACCATGACGATCCCAGAAAAGGAGGCCATCCCATTAGTACAAGGTGTGTTGCATTTCCATGAATATCTAATAGGAGTGCCTCACTTCACTGCATTCACTGAAAGTTGTTGCCTTTGCTATTTAAAGAACATGAAAAATCAAAAAGGCAAATATCTCCGCTGGTTAATCAGGTTACAATCTTATAAATTTTCGATTAAAGCGATAAGAGACAACCCCTCTAATCGTCATAGTGACTGCATGTCCAGTTATCCGGTAAAAACCCTAAGTGAGCAAGAAAACCGCCTATCGAGAAGAAGGGCTGTATATAAACATGATGAAAATTGGCGCGACTGACGTAATCAAGGCACAGAAAGAAGACGTATATTTTGGTAGAATTCGTGAGTTGGTAAAGTCTTATCCTAGTTATAATGAGGCTCCTCCTTATGTATTAATAGACGAGGTGTTATATCGTAAGTCCAATAATGATTTAAAACAATGTGTTCCCCGAAGTATGGTTCCTGAGGTGCTATATGCTAAACATACTTCATGTCTAGAAGGCGGCCATCTTGGAGAACGGAAAGTGTTTTCTCGTGTCAATGAGCGATTTTATTGGCCTCGAATGGGAACTGATATCAAAAAGTATATTAAGACATGTCGCGAATGTCAAGAACGCAAAAACCAAAACACTAAACCATTAGGGTTGCATGAACAAATTAAACCAATAGCTCCTTTTCATACCTTAAATTTGGATATGTTTGGCCCACTGCCCTCCTCAAATGGTTATAAGTATGTGATCACCACTGTTGATATGTTTTCAAACTATGTAGTACCAGGACCATAAAATACCATAACAGCAAAGAATGTCGCAAGGTTTTTATTAGATGATATAGTCTGTTATTTTGGACCACCGCGTTATCTCTTAAACGATCTTGGTTCCAATTTCGTGCCAAAGTGACGCGTGAAATTACGGGTGTGCTGGGCTTACATCAAAACTTCAGAACCGCCTATCATCCTAGGACAAGTTCAAGAGTGGAAAGATATCATCATACTTTAGCAAATTATTTGAGTAAATATGTGTTTACTTCTCAAAAGGATTGGTCTCTATTTATTAAAACTGCTTGTTACGCTTATAATACTGCTAGACATGAAAATCACCCTTATTCTCCATTTGAATTGGTAATTGGTAGAAAAGGTGTATTAATTATTGAACTCGAGACAGGTTGTCGAACTCCTAATGGAAAATTCGTGAAAAAGTATCTATGTTGAATAAGAAAACTTGCTCAAAGTGCCTTAATTAGGCAACAGTAAAAACAAAAAGCCAAAATTGGCAAACATAGGAAGGCCAATACTTTTAAAGAAAACGATTTATTCCTCATTAGAAATTTGACAACTAAGCCGGGGTTATCTCCCAAATTAGTAAGAGCTCGATATAGCCCCCTATAGAATTGTACGCAAGCATCTGAAAAACGTATGCAAGGTGGTGCATGAGAATGGGAAAAGTCAGCCAAAGAAAGTCAATGTTGAACGAATGAATTTGTATTATTCAAGTTCTCTGGTTCCGAACCGGATCTATTTTGTGGGACCATCTTCTATCGCAAAGCCGAATTAAAATGTTATTCAATAAGTTATCGCGATAGGCATACGAACATCTAACGTGAAATTTCCAAATAAAGAAGGCTTTCTGAAAGAAATGATAGATTAATACACAAACAAAACAAATGTTTTAATATTCATTAATGGTCGGAAACCCTGCAATTGAAACAATGAAATACATTGTACTTCATGAGTCCATTAAACACAACTAAGGAAGTAAAAGTGATTACCTTGGGAAGGTATTATTTTCCTGGTGTTGACAAATAAGATAGAAGGCCAGAAAGACTGACAGAGAAAATAATAACACCAAGTGATAAAAACAAAATAAAATTGTTTAAAAGGAATTAAACTCCCTCCGTTAGAGAGAATAAATCGACGAAAAAATCAACGATAACAGAATATAATGAAAAAAATACACTTAAAATAACATACACCTTTCGTATTTTGTAAGTCAAATTAAGGTTAATGTTAACATCCAGCTATACCAATACGGATGTCAAAGGTTTCTTCATTTGCTCGAAGTCCAGTCAGGACAAGAAGTAAGTGTAATAACAAGTGTCTAGAAACTCAATTTCCTTCTAGTTGTCCCGTGAAGGAAAACGCATTAAAACAAAAGTGGAAACAAACAGAAATGACTGGTATTACTGTAAATAATAAACTACCCTCCATCACAATTCCTCACTTTTCTGGAAAATTAAATGAACGACATATCCCAACTTTTTGACGCGTACAAACATTTTCTAATCTATATTCGTGGTCAGACGCCGAGCAACGGCAATATCTCCCTGCGTATTTGCAAGGAAGTACCGCTGACTGGTATCATATGAAAAAAGACTCATTAGTGTCGTTGTAAAATTTTAAGATCTAGAGGTTGAATTAAGAAAGGCTTTTGCAGCCTCAGCTGGGCTTGGTGAACCTTTTGTATTGTTGGCTAGACGGAATAAAACCCCCCATGAAAGTTTTTCTGAATATATTTATGCAGTTTTAAAACTGTGTAGCAAAGTAGATTCTAACATGTGTGAAATTGAACGCAAACGACACATATTAAAGGGATTGGACCCACGTGCTTTAGAATTTGTCATTACTCGTGAGCCAGATAGTGTGGACGAAGTCGATAGATTGCTTAAATTGCATGAATCTGCTAAAGTTCAAGCAGGCTTACGTGCCCTTTCTGATACACCCTTGGAGCTTCCTAAAGTGGAAGTTAGTCAACCGAAGTTCGATGTAGATAGGCAGAGTATCAATAAATCGTGTAGGACAAAGATTTTGTAATAATAGAGGTCGTGGTACACGAGGCCCTCGTCCTAATCTGATTCGAAGATTTCAGAATATAAATATTAAAAATATACAATGCTACGCATGTGGTAAGTATGGTCACTTTGCTCGCGTGTGCCGAACTCGACAAAATCAAGATCAGTATTGGGATCAATCTCATAGACTCCACCGCGGAAATCAATATTCAAACAGAGGTCAGCCGATTAAAAGAGGTAATCTTTTGGAAGACGCCTAAATAGAGGGAGACAAATGAACAATGATAGAACTCAAAATGTAAATACTTCAAATAACACTAAAAAATAAGTATGTATTGAAGTTCATTTTAGTTATTTACTTTTTTAACATGTAATTTGTATAATGCACAAGTAATTGGAAGAGATAACTAAAGAGCTAAAAGGACACTGACTGGAGATTTACACAATAATTTATATACCCTTATATTGTAGGATAACCAACTATGAACTACTATACGATTCATCCTCGAATAGGAGAATTGCGAACATTTCCGTATCCCATAAGATCGTTAGTCGAGCATTGGTTGAAGGATATCTTACGGCTATGTTTAAAAATATCCCTGAAAGCTATGTTAAAGTCATAATACCCCTTGAATTTTCGACAATTTTAGCCACTGAAGCTTATTTAAGACATGCACACCTTCGTTCAAGATGTCTGTTTTGATTTTAGCTATATAAATCAAAAAGACGATTAGTTTCCATAATCCGTAAACTTCGGAGAAAGTATGGCATTGCCTTCAAATTAATATTCGGAATAGATAGAAGAACTCAGCAAGTAATATTGTTAGTAGTGTCAAGAAAAATAACATGGCATGAATTTTTAATTGGTAATTAATTCTGTTCATTACAGATGGGATTTCTTGTAATATGGTCCAAACTGATCACCTTAGGGTTATTAATATATATATCATCACCGTCTTCAGGTAACCAATTTACTGTTTCAATCACAACTGGTGCATTTTGGTATAAAATGTCAAAGGGAATTCCCTATGAGGCTACAATTCCATTAGTTTACCATCAACAGGTAACCACTATACCCACTGATGAAGGTCAATTGGCTTTAATTCATAAGGTAACTCAGGAAGTATGTTCTCAGCCACAAAATGTAACATACTCACATTGTTCTGTCGTCCAGCATATTAATGAGCTTGCTATGCTAATTATTGAACATTGCATAACACATCTTGATTATACTATATTAGATCAAAGAGTGAAACGCGGTATAGATTTTCTCGGATCTGCTCTTTCGTGATGTTGTTCAGTAGCTACGGTGTCGTTGGTAGACAAAGTGGCAATTCGAACCACAGAAATGAAGCGAGTCACTGAAGAAATTAAGAGTGAGATATATCAAGACCATAGAAACATAGTACAGTTTGTGAAAGCTGGTCAAAAATTCAATTCGCAGTTAAAAGCTACGATTAGAAACCCAAATTAAGTTGACTCAGAAAGCATTAAAACGTGAGTTAGAAGAAGGTATTCGAGAAAAACAATTGTTGTTAATCTTACAAGTCGCTGGCTTACATCGATTATTAATACGAATCATCAAATGTAACGAAGACCAGGCAATATTAGCTCATTGTATGTCGCAAAGGGTACCCCCTACCAGTACCCCCTACCCCAGACCAGTTAAAAGCAAATTTGACAAAATTACAAGCTAAATTAAGACGCTATTCGTACATGTTAGCTGTACCATTAACGGATCTGATGAAATACTACACATTACCTATTGCATCTTGCCACTATGAGAATAATGATTTAAATGTAATAATTAAGGTGCCTATTACTCGAAATCCAGGCAATGTCGAAGTATACGAATTGATAACAGTACCATATAAGCTCGGGAATGCTACAGGTTTGATCTCACCGCAGCCATCAATCGTTTTGAAACGAGCTAATGATATTTCAGTATTGTCCACAGATCGATTATCTGCTTGCGATCCTAAGAGTAGTGAGTTACGTTACATTCCAAGTTATCCCGCGGATAATTTGCGTTCACCAGGTTGTGCAAGAACACTATTTCATTTTCCGCAG
The DNA here is from genome assembly GCF_964235325.1 of Thermobia domestica. Classification (NCBI taxonomy): domain Eukaryota; kingdom Metazoa; phylum Arthropoda; class Insecta; order Zygentoma; family Lepismatidae; genus Thermobia; species Thermobia domestica. Next base: position 252,862,316 of record NC_137462.1, on the reverse strand, counting down.
TACCTGAGATCAGTAAAATTTGTGTCTTTCGATGCGAAGAGACGAACGGTTAATTGATCTATGAAGTAAGACCTAGACTGTTTGCTTTAACCAACCCCCCACTGAAATTTATATGGAGTGCCCCAAATTCAAACGAACAATGCAACTCGATTCTACTATGCCTGGAGCTTATCAGCCTTGTGAAAGTAAAGCAATTATTACTGAGACTCATGTAATATCTCAATCTTTCCCTTGCCGAGAAATTAACTATAAGGAATTAGAAATGAAAATCATAAATCCCGCTTCCTGGACTCAAGTTTCAACCGTAAAGTTGAAAGGATCAACTTTTGAAAATTCTGAATTCACACATCTCAATCAGTGCTTAGACCAAAATTGGACTGCCCGAGTTCCTCACTTCAAAATTTCACTACATTATCTTCAGTTACGCCACTGAATACTCCAATTACCCCTTTTGAATCAGAAGGGATAGTGATTTATAATGAAACGCATAATGAAAGTTTAGGATGTATCATAACATTAGTCTTGTGACTAATCATTAATATTATATTAGGTTATCTTTTAATTGTATCTTCCTTCTACTATAGGAAATTAAGAAAACTCCCTCGACACCCTAAAACTCTCCCTCGTCCTCAAAATGTACCCGACGGATATGAAGTACTTCGCACTTTTCATGCGAGACGTGAATATTGCGAGATATTGCAATAATTGATATAATAATAATAATAATAATAATAATAATAATAATAATAATAATATTATTATTATTATTATTATTATTATTATTATTATTATTATTATTATTATTATTATTATTATAAAAACTTGTAAGTATACGTAGGTACGAGTATAAGTATTCCAAGATCCGAAAATCAACAATAATTAGATCTTTACATTAATTACAGTAATAATTAGGAATTTACAGCAATACTTCATCATTGTTAAGTTACAAGCAACATACTTATAACTACATTTCTACTTTTTAAGGATATAAATAATATGGCTGGAGGGGAAATCTGTTATTTATGTCATGAAGGGTACATCAAACATAGCTTTTGTATAACTCACTAAAGGAATACCTTAACCAAGTCGGAATGCATCCCATTTCACAATCGAACCGCAATTAGTTGAAGATGCACAAAATGAGGATATGTTCATACAATAGAAGGAAGTATTCTTACGTCAATATTCACAAGCTTTTTCTCCTTCCTTGTTGCAGACTGCATTTCAAGGGATTTTTGAAAGATCGCCCCTTACTTGCCTCCTTGCAATCATCTTCCTTTCCACTGCGAAATTCTCCATGTCAGCCCATCTTTATAGTAGACATTCAAGGCTTCCTATTAGGAAAATCTTGTTATGTACGCTAATTGGTGATACCAATCCCGAATAACACCTCCTTATTCCATAGCAAAATTAACTTACCTTACCCATTAGAATCCATACCTGAAACTGATCAAAGACGTGTCCGGTTTCAAACTACACACATTCATGGTCTTGAGTGGTCTCAATCTGACGGAATTTCTATTTCTACAGTAAAAGATATGCTGTCTACCTTAATCCCTTCCACCAGCAGAGTATACTGTAAAGGAAACAATACGATTAGATGGCTTCAACAATTATTCAGTCTTAAAGCTGAAGATCTAGAAACCTTGGGATGCCCTCGTCTGGAACGCCTTCCTCGCTCACGCGAATGTTGTAACTAGCATGCACGAGTGAGCTCTGCTCGATGTGCCCTAAGCCAACGCAAGGCATTGTGTGAAAGGTATACACATCAAAAGGTCAAAGGTAAACCGGAAATTGAAAACCGCCCCTCTGGGAGCGCACCTACGGAATGGCTTGTTCTGGAAATAAACCCCTCTTATGATGATTGGGAGTAGATAACCAAAATATTCTGACTAATGGAATAAGTGAGTTGTGCAATATAAGGTAGGCTAAATGAAGTTTGAAATTGCTTATATATATATATATATATATATATATATATATATATATATATATATATATATATATATATATATATATAATACTTTATGCAAACTTCATTAAATCTCCGCAAGGAAACGGATAGAAGAAAACATTCTGCAATTGGCTTCATGTTTTTCTAAATTCTAATTTTCTGGCAAAATACAGCTTTTATTTTTCACCCCCCTGATTTTGTAAGATGCATATTTTGTCAGGTTGCATTAGATAACTTTCGTCCCGGTGAATACTTACTGCCAGTTGTATTGCACGCCAATGCAAATTGCCCCTTAATACTACGCCATGACACTCAAAATATTCCCATAGAGGAAGATTCTGGTTCGACCACTGCGCCATTTCAAAAAGGTCCCAAACCTATTCCTCCTAAAGTTCAATTGGATCCCTTGTATGTTATTGAAATGTATAATAATACACCGACTTATCTATGTAATCCTACTCTACTTCCCAAATACGCAATCGCAAGATCACGATTAGATACGTTCAATACATGGGCTATAGAAAGTGGTCAATATTCAAAAGAACTTGTTCGATCTGGATTTTACTATACCGGAAATTATGATTTGGTTCTATGTTATTACTGTTGACTGGGATTATTTAATTGGAAACCTATGGATAATCCCTGGGTCCAACATTCTAAATACGCCCCAACCTGTTATTATTTATTGTTATTAAAAGAAGGCGAATTTGTTCGACGGGTCCATCAAGAACTGGATTCTTACCCAAGATCCAACTATTTTGGCTCGTATACAGGCGCCATGACATATCCTCCAGTTAAAACTGGCCAAAAGGAATTGACTAATAAAAGAAAATATTCCTATGCAAGCAGCACTAATCAAACTCCGCCTTATGATCTTCCAGATAAATTCAAATGCAAAGTGTGTTATCAAAACGATCTAAATGTGTTAGCGTTGCCTTGCAATAATTTCGCTTTATGTACTTCTTGTACTGCTTCGGTAAATCATTGTGTAGTATGTAGACACTCTTTGATATTAGTTAGAAGAATATATTGGAATTTTAAATTCAGACAATTAATTGTATTTTTTACCTATCCCTAGAAATGAAATGTGTGAAAAATGTAATCAGCGACAAAGCGAAGCTACTCGCCGAAGGAAACGAGCAGAAATTGATTCTTTTCAACACATGGAAATGGCCAATTCAAGGGACAGTCACTTTAAGTACGTCTTCTATGCAGAACATTGTAAGTTAATGCCAGAAATCCCTTGTTAGAGCTTAACAGACTTTTCAAAGACAAGGGAGATCATATCCTTTTTAAAAAAATGCTTTTTCTTCGAGCTTAAACCCTTGCAGGTAGATAAATATGATGTCTTTCTTTTAGGAGTCAGACAGATTTCCTTATCTCAAATGACTACCCTCTTTAAATGCTCCTCCTTGATCATGACCTTAATTGGTTATATAATTGTAAGTAAAAACTTTTCCTACAAATTAGCCTTTGTTGTTTTTACTGAATTGAATTATGATAACGTTCTGCATCGACTTAATCGCCTTAGAAAAAAATATGCACTGAAACATTTCATTTCATTAGTCAGAAAGGAAAGTGTGCTCCAAAGCCTTAATTTTTATGACAAGAAAGCCCTCTTAGTAGCCTCCTCTAGAAAATCACTTCTGCGTACGAGTGCTTTTGCACAGACCGCTTTGAATTGTTTAAGGCGTCAGGCCCAAGAGTGAACTCCCCTTTTAGCCAGCTTGACCATACTTGTACTGACTATTCGAAACTTTCAACTTTAAATCTTCATCTATGCTATATGCCAATCTTTGCTTTTATATTCTTTATAAAATAGCTATATTACGAAATAAATAGTAGTAAATAATTATGAGAATTCAGTACATAATTATATGTAATTACTTTAAGTATATGTAATCATTCTTGATAAATATGAATATGTAAATGTGTTTCATTAAATTAGGTTAGCTACACTTTTCTGTACTGGTTAAAGTTTTATTTTAGAACTAAATGATAGAGTTATATTATTGATTAGGTTGTTTTTAATTTTGAGTATTCCATAGTTATTTTGGTTGTTTTTTTTTTTTTTTTAATTTTCAGTATTCCATAATTATTTACTTGTTTTTAGTTTTCAGTCTTCAGTGGTTATTTAGGTTGTTTTTTAATTTTCAGTATTCCATAGTTATTTAGTTGTTTTAGTTTTCAGTATTCAGTAGTTATTTAGGTTGTCTATTAGATTATTATATTCTTAGATATATATTTTATATTCTCTCACATTACTAGTATTATCAGATTATTACTTTATATATATTTGCACATTGTCATTATATATTGTACAATTTCACGTAATTACATGAACGGTACTTATTAAAGTTCAGATTCTTATTATTTGTGTGAGATATATAGTGCATGTAAGTGCAATATATCGTATAGTATCAAACAGCGTTTACGGAAACATATAAGCAAACGATGTTAATACTCAATAGAAGTTTGTCATTTAGTGTCGTTAATATATATCATTATATATATACGTTATTATATAAGTCTATGTATCAAATAATTAGATATAATTTCTATATGCACACTATTCTAGGATACTAAGTCTCTAACACAAAATAAAACTCGATACCACATATATTGTACATGCATCGTGCATAAACCTTTGCACAACAAGTAAGAATAATAACATATTGCAGTGAAAAAGTGATAATACCTCAAGGCAAACGATGTATTATTATGTAATACTACATACTATATATTATATACTACATGCTACATACTAATACTACATGCTGCATTCCGTTGTTCATGCTAAAATCCCTTTAATTACCAGAACACATATACCTCATCCAGACTCAGTGCAATTATGTCATGCTACTATGATGTATAGATCAATCAGTGAAAATCTTCAACCCCTTATTCATGCGAGATGAATCAATAACACTCCACTAGGAAATGGCTCGCCGAACGGTATGAATAAAAAAAACGCTAGGTCATGCTAGTTCCTAACGGAGGTCATTAGTAATCATGCAATTGGTCAGGCTCCACAAACCAAGAAGTCCCTTTTACTCATGCTGCGTCTAAGGATGAAACTTCCTACCCTCCATTACAGATACCCATGAACAAATGATATTACATTCTGCATTTCTTCCACCAGTATCTGGGATGGCCAGTAGTATGGAATTAAATCTCCTTGTGTCTTCTTAAAGATCAATAAGTATCATTGAGCGCTTTCTTCCTCTTCAATGTACTGTTGACTCATATTAACATGGTATTCTAAGATCTTACCCATTAGTATCCTTATCTTAATAATTATGGTGGAAAAACACCGTGTGTTTTCTCGAGATTCTCCCGTTTCTTCCCACTTTCTTTATTTCATCATTTTCATTCACTACTCATCACCCGTCATTTTAGCCTAACCGGCATAATCATGGGACTTAAAGGTCAAGAATTTCAATTCATTGTTCTATCTAATAAATTTTATCGCACTAATTTATATGGTATAAAATGTTATTTAACAAAAGGAAATAAAGTAATTTAAAATAATCTAGTTCTTCTCTTTACAGATAAAAGCTTTTTTGCCACAAGTTGTAAGTATAATCAAATTCTTTAAAATTTATTCCCATTTCCATCCGACCACTGACCCCTATGTTATTTTATTACAAATTTTATTACTAAAAGGCACAGGTAGACTCCTAATAAGGTAATTAGACAAACAACACCCTAAATAATTAATCCTATGAATAGGAGCTTGCCTAATATCAATTGTAAAATGATTCTTTCTTTTGTTTATTTATATTTTTTTGAGCATAAGCTTCGATAAATTATTTTTTTAGGGATTTTTGCGTCGCTACAAGGTACCTGAGTGAGAATCCATTATCGCAAGTAGACTGGTCGGTTTCGTACGCCCATGCTAATCTTGCAACTGGGGTGGATTCACTCTTCTAGGAAAAGTGATGAAAGGTAATACAGAAAAAAGCATAAAGCCCCCATAGCATAGCTTACCGGGATACCAAAGAGAGAATCATTTATCACAAGTAGACTGGTCGGGTTCCTACGCCCCTGCTAATCTTGCGATGGGGGTGGATTCACCCTTCCAAGATCAGATAAAATGGAAGGTGAAGGCATAAGCAAAGTACACACGAAAACCAAAAAAAGGCTTATGAAAAAAAGAAACCTACTATTATGCTTACGAAAACAAAATTCTCTAAAACACAAAACTCTACCACTCTGCCACTATGATAAATAGCTAGCAAACATTTATTGTCTTCAGCTTAAACTATTATATAATTTTATATCACGAATCGTACGGCTATCCAAGTGTGTACAAGTGTATCACGCCATGTATCCTGTTTGCGGTTCCTTGCTAATAGCCAATCAGAATGCAAGAGAGCAATAAGTTTCCATATTTGTGGATCTGACGAAAAAGGATGTACTGAATAATATGAGGTTTGGGTGTGTCCTTCGGAAAATAATAAAAAGGGACCTCAAGGTCTAAAGGATTGATTCGGACACTCAGAGACGCAGAGATTCGAAGCCTCGAGATCCAGAAATTCGGGACGACGGTAATCAAGTTGCTAGCAGATTTGTACTGCAAGGTATGTACGAGCACTTGTCGCATTATTAACTTCAAGTTAAGAGATGTCATTCACTACTATAAAATGATTTGCCAACCTATCGTAAATCTCTCAAGGTTGAGAACTGAAGTCGCATATTCGTATTTCATCTTCCATCTCCAATAACTTAAATGTTTGAGTATCTTCCCTATTTAGCAATCTATATTAATTTATTTAACTCTCAAATGAACTATCAGATATCTAATTACCTTTGTTAAATCATTCAATTATATGCTGTTGTATATTACAATCTTAGTTACGTAATAAACTTACCTCTTAGAAATTACGTTTTCATTCCCCTAGATTAAACCACCTTTCCCATGAAAATCAGGTGTAATTCAATTATATTTTCTTTGTGACATCCGCTATGGAATTAGCGTGACCAGATCTCTAATGAATGTGGAATTAACGAGCCAAGTAAACAGAAAGAGACCCGCATATCGTCTCAAGAGGCTGGAGTTACCCTTGATCCCCAGATCTTACTTTAGGAACAATTCGTCTGAAATTAGTAATATTCAATAATAATCGTATGCACATGAGCGGCGAAAATTCCTCTTCTTCCTTCATCATGCTTGGGCGAATTGAACGCGAAGTAAAAGAGAGCGGCGAAATTCAACTCCTCGATCCCAGAGGCAGATTCGACTAAACGGGAATGCGGGAATTTCCGTCTGGGCCCCTTGAGTCAATAATATTAATAATAGTTATATTAATAACAATAATAATAATAATAATAATAATAATAATAATAATAATAATAATAATAATAATAATTATTATTATTATTATTATTATTATTATTATTATTATTATTATTATTATTATTATCATTATTATTATTATCATTATTATTATTATCACATACTGCCAATGTAGTAGAACTAATTCCATGCCATCAGAAATATATGATAGGGTACTCTTGGGTAATGCCACGGACAAATGGACCTTTATAATTTGTTTTATCGAATGCCTGGCTACGAACATTTAGAAAGACGTGCACCCACAACAACAGGACTTAATTTTTACAGGCGAAGTTTAATGGAATTATTCTTTAGTTAGTGAATCCCATAGGGCAGAACTTGGGTAAGCCATATTTATTAGGTATGATGAATGCAGCTGCATTGAGTTAGTCAACACATGATTACTAAACCCTGAAGATTAGCCGGGGCTCTTCCCAAATTTCCTAATGTAGAAGCATCTTGAGATTATAATAAATTAATGATATTATTTGTCTGTTCTGATCAGTTTTGGCTCTTCACATTTGCGCTCCCTAGCAAAAGTTTTGGGATCTCTTAAAAGCACCATAAATTCAAGAAATTGACGGAGAAGCCATGAAAGGGGTCTAGAAATGTAACTCATCTGCGGAGTTCCAAGGAACAGAGGCTATGGTCGGGTGTTCCAAGCCCAAAAAGCTGTTGGATTTTCTAGAGTATCGTACATTTCTGAATTGTTTCAAAACTGATCTCCCGGGGGTCAAAAGTATCATTGCCTCTGCATCATGAAGTAAAAACAATGAGATGAGTGCATTTTCTCAAATGCCAAGCGGTAACAGTCGAATATACAAAGTTACAGAAGCACTCTGATAGGCCAAATTAAAAAGACATCAACCATTTATCCCTTTTCCTGCGATATCTCCCTCATCGCCTCAGTGGCGAATTTATAATTAGCATAACATGGGGAATTCAAGAGCAAAATGGGATTTTCTACACCACGAGTGGGATTTTAACTTATAACATTTGAAGTTAGCATTACTGATTTGCAACCATAATCATAATCTGTCACGAAGGACATAAATGGCGGTAATTATGTGGGTTGATTGATAATGTGTGCGGGACTACGTATACCGAAAGTGCATTCGCGGTCTCATTGTTAAGACCCGTACTCCGAGGTAATATATTCAAGGAATTTTCAAATGAAAAGGCACGAAACGTCGTAGAAACCAAACGTCGTATGTTGAAATAGGAATATATCGCTTTGAAATAAAGTACTGCGACAACTAAGGAGAGAATGTAGTGTCCGGCCTGGTTGTGCCCATGTGTGGCTGCCTTTCAAATGATGCAGGAGAGAATCAGGCAATTATGTGTTCCGTCCAAGTCGAATTGACTCGGCAGTGTGTGTGAGGAAATAATAGCGTTCACAATGAAACATTCGATAAGTGAGGAGCAGCGAGGTATTATCCGATTTCTGACTGGGAAAGGGGTTTAATCGGCCGATATTCATCGCCGGATGGTGACTGTATACGGGAGAGATTGTGTGTCCAACAACTCAGTGAGAAAGTGGAGTGATTCTGCTCCACGATTACGCTTGCCAACACGTCTCGCAGGTCACACGAAGTGTACTGAATAAGTTGAAGTGGGATCAGCTCCGCCCTGCAGTTTGGACATATCTCACTGCGACTTCAATCTGCTTGATCCGGTAAAAAGACATCTCAAAGGCAAACGCTTGAACTCGGACAAGAACTGAAAGAAACAGTGGAAGACTGGCTGCTATCACACCCACTGGATAGCATAAACAGTGGGATAGTTGTGCTCAGGCGTCTGGTAATTACTTTCGAACAAAGATTTTGATTATATCCACAGTGTCATCTTTCACCTTTCCATTTTAACACCACTCGTATATCTGACTTAAATATAATAAAATCAATACATTTTTTGTATCAGGTCTAGTTAGAGAGAACGATGAGAAGCAACACTTGGCTGCCATAATGGTTTTCTGTTTTTGATAAGACCTACTTCTTAACTGTTATATAATGATCCAACTTTTTTTTAAAATCACCAACTTTTTAATTCGATAAATTTGTGTTCTTCTATCGCAAGCACGCATACTATTAATTAAACCCACAGTGCTAATAATATTATCAAGCAAACAGGTGGTAGCAACGATCCTCGAGACCCCACGAGGAGGGGTGAACCTCGAAACTGTTTTGCACAGGGCTTGGGTGTTATTACAGTGATGGGAAAACTTATTTAGAAAGGGCCCAAAAGAAAAAAGAAAAACACTTTGGCGGGCGACAATTAGGTGGTATATACATTTTCTTAATAAAAAACTTCTTGTAATACTAAGCCCATGTTTGAAAGAGTATAAAGTGGTAGTGCTAAATGAAATTTGTGCAGCATTTCTACAAGTTTCTCACAATATTGATTAAAGTAGGATTCACGAATTTTCAGAAGTGAAGTTAAATTCTGTAGATCAGGACTCATACTTCGGACCTTGTGGTGGACAAACACAGTGCTCGTGGGTTTTCTCGGGGTTCCCCCGCTTCCTCTCACTTTCTTCATTCCACCATTTCACTCATCTCTCATCATCACCGTCTCCTTTAGCCTAACCGGCATAATCGTGGGACGTAAAACTTAAAGATTTCATTTCATTTTAATATTGCGGACCTGATAGAATGTTTCAGCCGGTGTCATCTGCCCCGCGGGCCTTAGTTTGCCCATCACTGTTCTAGTCTACAGATGGATAAGACAAAACCGGTTCCGTCACCACTGTGTCAAGTTCCTGCATAATTAACATCAGTGCCAGACCTTAGTTATGCACTGAAAACTTTTGTTTATTTTTGTAAAGTTTTGGCATGTCTGCACTCCTATTCTTTGCTGTCTTGGGTTATAGATTGTTTTCTTTCTTTAACTGCAGCGACCAAACGACCTGGGCTCTACACCAATCACATAAATGTTTTGCTTTACCTCTGATACATCGAAAGATTTCGGTATACGATTCGTGGAGCCACCTTGTGAACGCACGCTTGAGGAAACGTCAAACACCAAAAGTTCACCAACAATATTACCAAACTTTGAAGACGTGCTGATGATTTGGTTTCGCAAAAACACATCCTAAATAAATGTAAAGACATTGTATCCTCGTGAGATATTCTCCATACAATGCCGGAGACTACAGAGGCAAAATTTCATGCATAGGAGTTGTAAACCGCCCCCGCTCACGTTCTATAGGAAGGAAAATCCGTATATATAGGTGATTTAGGCAATGTAGGCAGTAGTGAATGATATTACGAGGAGTGTTCGATAATTTCTGATATAGAAGATCTTCCATTTTTCCACATAGTCCCCTTTCACTATAGTGCACTTCTCCCAACAATGTTCTAGAGCATGAATAAGTTTTAAAAAAATCCTTGACGGCTATACTGGAAGCCATTCTTCGACAGCCTGCATAACATGATCATTGTTGGCAAACTTTGTTCTTCGCCGGTGCTACTTAATCTTGGGAAACACGTGGAAGTCACTTGGGGCAAGATCTGGAGAGTTGGGAGGGTGCTCAAGTATTTCATACCTGACATCGGCAATAGCGGTGGAGGAAAGAAGATTTTTGTGAGTAGAAGCATTGTACTGCAGCAGCAGCACTTTCATGTGTAGCTGCGTTTCCCCTTGATTGCCTGCCTTACTTTTGGAATCAATTGGGAATAGTAGTCACTCGTAATTGTTGTTGGACCCTGAAGGTAATCAATGAAAAGTAATGCCCTTACTATATCCCTCAGAAAAACATTCTGCGATAATCTTGCCATCTGATTGCATTATCTTGAATTTCTTGAGGGGTGGACATCGTGAAGCCGCCACTGCATGCTATGTTGATTGGACTCTGGACCGCAATGATGTACCTAGGTTTCACACAGCCATAAGAATACATAGCCAAATCAATTCAACTCTCTCCACTGTTCGGATTTTTGCGCACTCGTGCTATGTGAAAGGAATTTTAAAGTTTACAAGAGAAGAAGAATCTTTGTTTTAATAGAACGTCGCTTGAGTTTCCGTATTTCAAGATTATTTATTAAGAGTCTGGTTTAAGATAGATTAACAAGGATAAGAATTGAAATATTTTCATTTTTCCAATGCTTTTCCGTCGTACATAAGGGTTAGTCAGAGCTGGATTAACTGATCAGGACGACAGTGGCTAGAAAAAATGTGTGCCCCCTGCTGACTTCACCTAATAAATTTCTGTCAAAGTACGGTAGGAAAGTTAAGGGAATATGTTTAATATTTTTGGTCATATTTTATTTTATGACTAAGATTATATCTTCATGATTCTTTTTAGAAAGCCAGTTGAGATTTTGATCAGATTGGAGGACCCTATTCATCTGGAGGCCCGGGGCTATAGCATCCCTTTATCCGGCCCTAGTGTTAGTGCATGTGCTTTCGTGTGCATTGCTTAAGCTGCTATCCCGACACTATTACTTTCTCTGGTTTAAAATTAAAGAAATTGACAAATTTAATATCCGATTCTCTGAAACCTATCGTCTATTTAGGTTCATACCGAGAGTTACCGAAAGTCATGTTAATTATTTATTATCTGCACTCATACTGTAATTTTTTTTACTGATGCGGTAGTGAGAAGTCTGAATTTGATGTTTTGATTGAACTACAGAATATAAATACACTTACCAACTGGTCAATATTTGTTCTCATTTCATTCTTCCTTCTTCGATTTTGTAAGATTATTACATAGAAATTGTCGAATAATGGACATCCTTTCACAAAATAGCTGACTTTTTATTACAAAGCTGGACTTTTTACATGTAAATTTGAAAATATTTTGCCTTATAATTGTGTGGATGATGTTGAATCTGCATTGGTTCTTGAATCAGAATTGTAGTTGCCGCGGCCAGCATTTTTTGACCGAAGTAATGCATGATGTTGTTGCAACAAGTATTTGTAAAATGCTTCATAATTCATGTTCATGAAACTACGTACATTTTAGTACAATGATCGATCCCGTAACTGACTGTATTAACGAGTTTTTTTTTTTTTTTTTTTTACATTAAACATTGACTAGAGAAAACACTCTTTACTCGCTGCATTACCGTACTGCTAAAATCGCAAAACAAAGTTGAAAGCTGGAAATTTCAATGCTATTGTTACTTCTGAAAAATGCCTATCACTACTCTTCAGCAACAATTAAATTTTTATTCTAGACTAAGAACTCATATAAGATACGAGACACATAATGAGTTATTAGGCCTAAGCTATATGCTATATGCCTATGCTTATATAACTACTTACATAACTTTCGTCATTTATAGTTTCGTCTTTCATTGAGTATTTTTTTCAAGATCATAGGGAGTTACAGAGTACAAATTCAACCAAACTCATTGATCTGAATCAAACTTGGCAAGGTGTAAATCTTGACGTTGTACTCATGTGAAATTAATGTGATGTGCAGGCTTTTAGTTCCCGAGTTAGATGAGATCAAATTTAAAGTTTGGACTTCGACACATTTTAGAGAATCAATTTTAATAAAGAGTTGATTAAAAACCAGTGGAAAGTTTTCTAACGCAATTGAGAAACATACTAATTTTTCAAGCAAAATATTGAACAAATACAAATATGATTAAATGTCAGACTATTCAAAAATAATTAAAATGATGTCTCGATATTGAAAAATCGCAAAATGTGGGACATGCTCGGCAAACGCCGAAAGGATGGCAACCCTAATTTCACTGAAATTACCTGTGAAGAAATATAAATGTTCTATTTCGGTATCTTATCAATGCTTTTCACATACTAATATTGATATGATTAAAATGTCGGAAAGAGATGGGGAACTACTTGTTTACTAACACCCTGAATCACAAGAACTATATCTCCCAATTTAGATTCAATTCCAGATCTCGAATACAAATTCAAAAAACGATTTAGACTGTGATTCTGATCCGACCACTTCCACCTCACAAGTTGGCAATTTTGTTATATAGTAGGCATATGCACGTTCAGCGCCAGACGCGAATTTGATTCCAGGCGGGAGCTAATGTGGTTCGATAGCCACGTTAATCAGTAGGTCCACGTCTCATATAGCCTAGCTGGTGAAAGAGACGCTCAACTCAAATCAACATCATTCTGAGTGGGAACTGAAGGGGTTAGGACATAACGATAAGGCGGAAGTTCGTGTCAAATGATTCAGTGCTCAAAAGGCATGCTAAAATCCCTACCAACCAAACAATCAAGCTGCGGAAGCACATGAGATGTCCATGTACGCTCCGTTCCGCACGACAAAATTGGACCGATTTCAATGAAATTTTGTAGAATTATAAAACATCAAAAAATAATTGACACGTATTTTTTTATTTCGACATTGCAGCGGGTTTAAGAGTAGAAAAAAATTTTGAACGTTACAGGTGATCTTGAAGCATAAACAGAAAACGGTTACTTAATGTAGAAAGAAAACATACCGCCAGGGAGTTTCATGACAGCTGATTCAGAATCTCACGTCAAAATTAGAAAATGCAAAATTGTGGATCCAATATGGTGATTACAATTACAAAAGTCTTCGGGTTTGAAATGGTGTGCCGTTAGCCAAGATCAATTATCCACTATCGCAGGCAGGTATTACTGCGAGGAGGTTGCAGAACGATTTGAAACACCTTTCTCTACTTATTTTAACGAGATGCTTGATTAAAGTGCATCACTATACCTTTCATATTCGTGGCAATTGTTTATAGTGTCTCTCCTCGCTTGTCAATATTTTCGAGTTTCATATATCCTCAGTTGTTATAATTATAAATTTATTGAAACACGTTTTACAGTAATGATATTCCGTAAAAAGATGAGTGATGCATAAACATAGCTTACACAACGCACACCTTATTACAGCAATAACTGCGCACAAATTGCAAAATGATGCACAATCTTTGAAATAAAATGTTATCGGATTGTCAAACGTAGGAGGTTTTTATTACAAATAACCGCTTTCGTATCACAGATACCTAATAATATTTGCAAATGTGGGTGAAAAAACCTATTTATGAATCAAAGATTGGATCTTAATTATATTATTACGGAGATGTTAATTTATGTTATAGAGAAGGACAATGCCAGAAAAATGTCCCAAGATGTTTTTCCAGGAACTAGAGAAGAATACACCAAGATGCTAAATCCAGTTGTTCCTGCAGGAGATGTTTCTATTTTCAGATACTCTTTTGAGGTTTAACTTGGGACTCAAATATAATATAAATCACTTAAATACGCACCCCCACTAGTGAGAGGCGATGGGACTCACTTTCAATAAGCACCTCTAATAGTGAGAAGCGAGGGGACTTACTTTCAGTAAGCATCACAAACAGTGAGAGGCGAGGAGCCTCACTTTAAATAAGCACCTCGAATAGTGATAGGTGCAATCAAACATGAAGGTTTCAAATTGGTTTGCAACCTTCTCGCAATAACTCCTGCCATCTATGATTGTTCTTGGCTAACTGCAAACAATTTCAAACCAGAAGACTTTTATTAATTGTAATCAACATAATGGATCCGCAATTTTGAATTTTCTAATTTTGACGTCAGATTTTGAATCAGCTGTTCTAAAACCTCCCTTGTTTCTTCAATATTAACTGATTGTTTTCTGTCTATGCTTTGAAACCTCCCCTAACGTTCAAAGGGTTATCGAGAGACCTTAAACCCGCACCATTGCCGAAATTAGAAAAAATACGTGTCGATTATTTTTCGCTATTGTACAAATCTGCAAAGTTTCATTCAAATCGGTGAGTTACACTTCCGTAAGTTTCTTTGTTAGAGACGCATTCAGTAATATAATAATGATGGCAAAATAATTATCTTACACAGTGACCAGGACTATTAAAAGAATATTTGTTTTCAATTCTAGAAATTACATACAAACTGAGGAAACAAGGTTGTCGGTCATTTTCTAATAAGCAATCTGAGTGCTCTTGTTTCAATGTAGTTAAGCTGTTTCTTAAAGTGTCAAATATGGAATACATTTAAATTCATATGATCAATACAAGAGCGACATCAAAAGTCCTGTTCATCTATCCAAAAACAATTCCAAATGTTCCATATTGAACGCCTAAGTACTTAGCAAGAAAATCCAAAAATTAGCTACGCGTTAAAATTGTCAGCATATCATATTTATGTTTCTGTATTAACATTTTACTTTCGAAACAGTTCAGATCTTATGATTTTCCTTTCTATCGAGGAGTGTGATATAAAAGGAGTCTCTCTGTCGTGAGAATGTTACAACGTTATGGTCACGCAAAAGGTAAAGGAACTGTTCGAATGGCGGGAGAGTAAATTGAATAGGTGGACATATCCTTCTGAGCGCTTATTAACAAATGCAGCAAGCAGTTGCGATCATAGCAAGCCTCGAATGACCTCTCGCCCGTTTACGAACGAGTTGTTTCTTTCCCGGTAGAACTTGTTTTAAATACCCACTTCTACCCCGATAAAGCGAAGTGGAGATCAAACATACAGAGTGTCTCCCGGTTTAACGTGGTTCCCAGATTTAAGGAGTAGTGTAGTAAGTTCACTTGACGGATATCTGATAATTTAAATATTAACAACTATGTAGTTTCTTTCCACATATTTTTAAATTCTTGTAGACTTATTTCCCCAAAACTGCGTGTACTTTTCTACTTTGTGCTATTATTCTACACTGTAGATAACTGAAATATTGCAACACTGCAGGGGTCCACATAACGCCTGCAATTCTGTAGAAGAATGTTAATAGTATGTGTGTATAACATTAGATCATCCAGATATGTTATTGGTACCGGTACCATTTATATCTTGCAGGTGATGTTGTCACCAGGATCCAATAAATATAGTACGGCACCACACGTGTTTCCCAAAAAACTGCCAGAAATATCGAAATAAATATTTTCCCACCGCAAATATGAATAAAATTAATGCATTTTGATCTCACTCTCGTTTTTGTAAATTTCTTGTTTTTTATGCACATTTCGTTCCAACAAGTCGGTCTCCCAACACGGAGCTAACCAGTACGCAAATACTGGTGTGTGTGTGTGGGGGGGGGGGTATGTATGTATGTATGTATGTATGTATATTCGGGTATCACCTTATAATTAATGCTTCCACGAGTCATTAATATATGTAGTAGATTGTCGACTTCAACATTTGATCCAGTCTACTTGATATTGGGGATATCTATATCTCTAACTGTTGGCCTGAGTAGATACCAAAATCTCTACTTTTTAGACATATTTTCTGTTTATTACGATATTTTGTACGGACGCTTTGTTTTTGTAGAAAAGTATTTGTTATAATGTAAACAACCTGAAACTAAAACTACACCGTGCCAAAAGTGACGGTGACCAGCAATGTGAAACTAGTGACCTCTAGGCAAGAATTGGACGCTCTGCAGTGAAGATCCACTGTGGTTCCACTTCCGTATCGAAAATTATATTAACAGCGTTCCACCAACAGTAGAGGCAAAACAAAACGCTAATGAACAAAAAATTACTTCCACATATGTGTTAAATCATCTATATTAGTGATTTGCTTACATTAAAGTCATTAATGAAACAGTAAAAAAAGTACTTCGGAGTGGGCATGAATCACTAACTTTATGAGTAGTAGTGTTACTTCGAGTTCGACACAAAGGCAATGAAAGAAAAGCGGCATGTAAAGGGATAAATCGTTGAGGCCTATTTTAATTTGGCCAATTATAGTGCTCCTTAATGCAAATATTCTGAACCTTAAGCCATTGGCTTTTAGAACCCAAGCAAACCTAAAATAGTTTTGAAATAAATAACACTTGTAAGAATGATGTCCATTGTGTAAAAAACTTTTGGGCGGTTAGAGGAATCGTAAACCGTAGTTTTTATTCTTACAAACCGGGTTCAAGCGGTTACCGAAACCAAACTAAACTGAAAAATGGTTCCTTTTTCTATTAGAACTACTTAACCAGAAAGACATTATTCCATATAGTTCGAGCTTTGTTTTAAAAGGTATAAGAATATTTTCAAAAGGTTCAACTCGGTGTCTGTTTCAAACGGAACAGAAACAATTATGGTTTGGTTTCTGAAATACCCCGACACATTCGGTTTGAAACCGTACTCAAACTGGTTGAATGGTTAATCAATATTTTGGAACAATTCTAGTGATAGACTTGGGTAGTCTTTCTATTGTCTATTATTGTTCTGAACCCCTCGTGGCATTTGAGCAGTTTGGTGTTATGTTGCGAGCAACAATTGAAAGAATGAAAGCAATGTCCTTCATGAATTATTTTCATATGAACGTATCAACCTTTTTGTAAAAAATAAATACCAAAATTTGAGATTTAATAGTTGTGTTAATTTTAAAAGTGCTAATGTTAATTTCAAACTTTACTTTCTGGGAATATATGTTCAAAAGTGTCAAATTTGAAAATATCCTTCTTCAAACATTGTTTATATAATGGACACCATTAATACAAATGCTACTTATTTGAAAGTTATTTTAGGTTTCGTTGGGTTGTAAAAGCCAAGGCTTGCATTTAAGGTTGTCTACATTAAAGGACACTCTAATTGGCCAAATTAAAAAGGTCCTATTGATTTATCCCTCTACATACGACGTCTGCTTTATTCCCTTCGTGGCGAAGTCAGAAGGACGCCCGAATAATGATCGAAAGATTCGTTGTTCGTTACCTCTCCGGGGTACTTTTTATTAGTGTTTTTTAGTCTCACTTTAATGTAATTTCTCATATTTATTCCTTTATATAGTGAGCAATTTTGTGATTCATTGGCTTTTTGTCGCACCTCTGCTGACGGTGATATAATTATTAAATCGGAATTGAAGCCACAGCTAATAGTCGCTACAGAGCATACAATATTTGCATAGAGATCGCTAGTTGTACATAACTGGTACACCGACGCTTTCGGAATATTGCATCTTGAGTTTCAGGTTGTTTACGTTATAAGTTTTGTTCTTCTACATTTTACTAAATATTTAAAAACAAAATAACGTAATAAACAGAAAATATATATAAGTTCGTTTGGGATAGGTTATATTAGTGTAACACCACACGTCTAACTGATCAGGGTGTGCGGTCCATACCTGTTTTGAAAAACCTGAATCTTGTCCTTGTATGTTACTAGCACCATTGGCTGAATTTCCAATACTTCGCAAGATCAAAGCACAATTTCTGTAGACTTTCCAACAGTAAACTGGATAGATACTGGCCTGTGGTAGATAGGTATTTTTCAGTGTCAACAATTCTTTGCAACAGTTATAACATCATGACATAAGACATAGAGCACTGATCTGAAAATGTTATATCTTAGGTACTATCTAATGCATTGAACGCTCACCGAATTAAGACGAGCTGGAATGACAGATAAGTGCATTGGGCATATCCCTAAAAATAAGTTCATCATTGCTTTACATTTCAATGTACCATTTGATCGAAGTACCTCCTATACACCTCTATGGCATGGATTCCAAAAGTTGTTGAAATGTTTTCACATGGATCTGCCACCATATAATCCAGATACAATCTCACAGTGGGACAAGAAATGTTGGTACATGAGTCACGGTGCGACGTGCTCATTTCCTAACAAGCCGCAGATATTATTAAAGGTAAGTTTGAAGCCCAATTTACATGTTCGAGCTCTATGGAACATACCTCAGAGCAAGCAAGTGCTGTCCTAGCTCATTGGCGTGTGTGTCGTGTAGAACAGTACAGCCACCAGCAAAAGTATCTCCCCTAAGTGCTTTATCTCTCTTACTTGGGGTAAAGATAATTTGTGGATTTTAGAACGCCCAAGTAGACGCAATTCAACTTACACGAAATTTTCTAGGCACTGGTAGCAGTTGGTTGCACTGATTCAGATGGTTACGCAGGTAAAATTTTAAAGTGGTATACCTGCGAAACTTTTCTCCATTCTAACATGAATCTCTATTGTTGTCCATTGAACACCATATATCATTCTCAATATCATTGTGTATGTAATGTATTATTTCTTTATTTAGTGTATGTTTAGAGAAATAAAAATACTGACCACGCATGAAGCAGAAAATATTTGAAAAAAGTTGAAAATATCAAATCTAGAACAACTGTTGGGAATAAATTTTGAAGTTGATTGCCTCCATTGACGTAACTTCTCTAATTCTCATCATTTTAGCACACTCTTTCTTTCTGAAGAGGAGATCTTGCTTGTGTGTCTTAAAATGGAATTTGGAACATTTGAAAAAAGTTTGTACCCGGCCTAGATTTGAACCCGTCTCCGCCGAATAGAAGTCCAATGCGCTAACCATATACCAACCGCATCTTTTCTTTGTATGAGGATTTGTGGCAGATTACTCATGATTAACAGGTGAAGGACATTGGGGATTCGAACCACTCTGAAGAGAAAATTCGGAATTTTAACTCTCCTCGATATTTCTGTGTTAGTGTCCCTGTCGTGTTTCGAGTAAGTCGAAGAGACGTGAAATGCGATGGTCCAACAATACCATGGTTTAGGTAAATTGAAAAGATTGCAAAGAATGAATCTCGTATGAGAGACCCGGATTTCAGTCCCATCCTGGAAATTAGTTTTTGCTTATTTGAAGGTATTGTTTACGTAATTGGTATTATAATTCTGATATTTCTTTCTTCATCTTCTTCTTATTATGTTACTATTGATATTATTATTATTATTACTATTGGAAAGACGACACTTTGCTATATAATTTAAATATATGACGGTTTTGATTATTCAACTTCAAGTCTTTCCGTTTATTAGGACGTATGTGAAATGGTCAATTGCTTAAAACAGTTACGCAGTAGTAGTTGTGGAAGAAGTAGTAGTAGAAATTTAAGCTTATTTCTGTTGAAATAATAACTGTTGTTTTTGATAAATCTTATTTTTCACCTATACTAATGATATGCCTTAGTTATTCGTAAATTTTTCGGTAAACACATTAAGTTACCGGGCACTACGAATCAGGGTTAGAACGGCTGAAGTAATCTTGATGTGTTCCGTAGGCTACTGTTCTATTACGTGTGCATTAAAGAAAACCATATCAATACTAAGACCGAGAGAAATTGAAAATCTTATTTTACATTGGAAACATCAACATTAGAAAATGTTGATTTCTTTGATTTCCCATTGGAAGTCTAATGCATGGAATAGCAGAATATGAAACTAACGATTACCAAAGTACTGAAAGACATCGCTGTTAATTAAGGGGCAGAGAAAACTTGGTGTGAAGTGTCTTACGCAAACTGCACACTGTCATCATTTCAATGGTTTTAAAGTCTTGTTTCGGTCGTAATAAAATAGAAGTAATAAAATAGAAATAAAGTTTTATGTACGAACAATAGCCAAGGGAATTCATATCTTCATTTTCAAAGTAAATAGTTGAACATGACTGGTAGAAGTTGTATTAGTGTACGTTCTTGCAGCATTTAGATATCAGGAAGTTTAATGCACTGCTTGAGCATCAAGGTTAATGTTATGTGAACTTAGAGTTTAAATATAACTCTTCTGGTATTCATTGATAATTATATTCTTTCACGAGCCATTAAAATACATTACAGATTGTCGAATGAACATTTTATCCAGTATACTCGATATTGGGGACATAAAACTCTGTAACCGTTTTCTCGCGAAGACGTGATGTGTGGCCCGAACACTCAAACTTACTGTACATACAGATTTTCTGCTTATTACGTTAATTTGTATGAAAGTGTTTTTGCGAAAATTAGGAAAAGAAAACTTATGAACCTGAAACTCACTCTATCCCATGCCGAAAGCGTCGGTGGACCAGTAATGGGTGGTTAGGTATCAAGGTTAATAAGACTGACGTCATCTTGTAGACGTGCTTCGTAGTGGTTTGTTCTATTGTGAGGGTACTGATTAAGTTTTATAAACTATTAAGGCCGAGAGAAATTAAATATTTTCTGTTATCTTACATTGGGAGTATCAACATTATAAAAGATAAAAATTTCCTTTAATTACCCACTGGAAACGGAACACTGGACTACCGGAATGTGAAACTCACACTCATCCCAGTTCTCTTAAACATCTATCTAAAATAAGCAAAGAAGAAAGTTGGTGTGAATTGTCTTAAACAATTTGCATAATTTTACCATTTCAATGTTGTAAAACTCTTGTCTTGGTCATAATAAAATAGAGAAACAATAATCAAGAGAATTCAAATTTCAATTTTCAAAGTAAGTTTGTTGAACATGTGTAATAGAAGTAGTATTAGTAGATGTTGATGAAGCATTTAGATATGACTAAGTTTAACGTGCTGCTTTGAGGCTAATGTTATGTAAAACTACAGTTCAATATATTCCTTCGACTATGTCTTTATAATTATATTATTACACGAGCCAGTAATAAACACTTTTGATTTGCGAAAACAGCTTTTCATAAAGGTTACTCGATAAGGGTCAGTGAATCAGCGATGGGTATTTAGTGACCTCTCGGCAAAAATGCGATGTCCCGTTGCGACGATTAGCTGTAGCCCCACTTCCTTTTCAAAAATTATATCACCAGCGTTCGATCAGCGACAGAGACGAGATGAAACGCAAATTAAGAAATAAAATTACACCCCCAAAATATGCCTAACCGTTTGGGATCAGAGAAAATGCGTTCACCATATAATTTATAATAAATATACACGCATGTATTTATTTCATTTCATAGTTCTCCTATATTCACTTTCTAATATAGGAGAAACAGAAAGCATCTCGGAGCAGTTGCCATCGAAATTCATACAATTATACGGACTTATCTCAATATTTTTCATTTTATCGATTAGAGTGTGACCCTGGGTCCTAAAATATGGTTACATTGCTATTTATTGAAGGAACTGAAAAGACTATTTTTAATTAATATTCATTTTACAAAACAGTTTTCTCTTTTAGCTTGTCACAAGCTAGCAACTGAGAAAGAAAAAACGCAAGACATCGAAGGTGACTGTGGTTGCTTTTACTTAGAAAATTTCGTAGGATGTTTACTTGTTGAACGTTATTCTTACTAACTAACATGATACACCATCACGATTTTGATAACGTGACTCCGCAATAAGAGCGGCAATTTAATTAATAGTTAAGGATCTATGTTCAAGTCATAGATAGTCTAGAAATCATGTCATTGGAATCTTCCGACGGTAACAGTGACGCTGCCCACATGTGTACAAGTGTATCACGACATGTAACTTGGGTGCGGCTCATTGCTAATAGCCAATCAGAATGCAAGAGAGCAATATGTTTCCATATTTGTGGATCTGACGAAAAAGGATGTAGTGAATGATATGAGGTTTGGGTGTGTCCCTCGGAAAATAATAAAAAGGGACATCAAGGTCTCAAGGATTGATTCGGACACTCAGAGACGCAGAGATTCGGAGCCTCGAGATCCAGAAATTCGGGACGATTGTTATCAAGTTGCTAACAGATTTTTACTGCAAGGTATGTACGAGCACTTGTCGCATTATTAACTTCAAGTTAAGAGGTGTCATGCAGTACTATAAAATGATTTGGCAACCTATCGTAAAACTTTCAAGATTGAGAACTGAAGTCGCATATTCGTATTTCCTCTTCCATCTCCAATAACTTAAATATTTGAGTTTCTTGCCTGTTTAGCAATCTATATTAAGGTATTTAACTCTCAAATGAACTATCAGATATCTAATTATCTTTGTTAAATCATTCAATTATATGCTGTTGTATATTACAATCTTAGTTATGTAATAAACTTACATCTCAGAAATCATGTTGTCATTCCCCTTGTTTAAACCACCTTTCCTATCAGGTGTAATTCAATTATATTTTCTTTGTGACATCCGCTACGGAATTAGCATGAGCAGATCTCTAATGAATGTCGAATTAACGAGCGAAGTAAACAGAAAGAGACCTGCATATCGTCACAAACGGGGACTCGTCCAAAGCTTTTCTTCTTTTTTCATTTTTCGGCGCGAAAAATTTTGTGGTGGTGCTATGAAATCCTTACTTTTCTGTTTTGTGTCTTATGTTTATGTTTTGGTATTATGTTCATAGTGCATGTTAATTTAAGTGAATTATAAGTTGTCGCATTATTGCAATTGTGTTTTTGTGGATTCTAATGGCAATTAGTAATTTGATTATATTCCTCATAGTGAAATACGCCCATATTTTTTCATTAGTGGAAAGAAATTTTAATGAATTAATTCGAAATGACTTTCCATTGGTTCCCCCTTTTCAAACCTAAGAAATCTCCACCAAAGTTTCATGCTTGGTATATTGCAAAATGGGGTGAAGCAACTATTAAATATTGTAGAAAAACTCTTGCTCAAAAAGCCGCGCTCAAGCAGGCATTGCGCTCCGAATTATGTCCCCTGGCCAAAGAAGCAACAGAGCTGCCAGTGCAGAAAGCCAGTTTGCCATTAGCCAGTTCGCCTACTTCACTTGAACCGCGGATAGACTATCCTTAGCAGTATAGTTTCTTGGACCCTGATATACGCAACCCATAACGCAAACGCAGCGTTATAAGTAAAATTTAGCTAAGTTTGAAAGAAACTTGTAATAAAATGCCATCATTGACTCATTTGGACAGTACACAATATAAAGCAGTGGTCGCGATACGAACAATTTTCCTTAAGTCAGAAAAACTGACTAACCGTTTTAATGAAGTACAGATAGTTCATCCGAAGAGTATCCTGGCATTATGACAAGAGATTTTGAGTATGACCCTAAATTAGCGTCAACATCTTTAAATAAAGAAAAACAGTGGTAAATAGTTGCTATAGAAGTGGTCCAGGATGAAGTTTATTTTCCATTTGACATATCACCTCACGTGTGAAACACCATGGAGGGTAAACTCCCAGAACATTCACCACCTGAATTAAGTAAATATGATTCCGAAGACGAAAATAAACAATTCGCAAAGAAGGAGCTCTATCAGGAAAAGACTGCGCGTTACGTACTAACACCAAGTCTTTTCTCATAAGACTCAGGCGAAGAACTTAAAGAGTTTATAAATGAGGAAACCTGTATTGGGAATCCGCAAATTGCTTCTCACCCTCCTCAAGTGAAATATTTCCCCACTACCGACAACGCACTTGCTCTTTTTATATAATAAAATTAGGCAAGAAATTTTAAATAATCACGAAGTAGAGACTCCCTCAGAGGATTCATTACACTTTGACGAAGTTAGTAGAAGTTAATTCCCCCCTCCTCCGAAAAAAACCCAAATAGAAAATAGGCAAAATCGTGATAAATTAAGGGCACAGGAAGAAACAGAAGATCGAGTAGCCAGTGTTCCAGTATTGAAATTGCCGAAATTTAAAGGAAGCTGTAAAGAATCTGTTACTAGTTTCCTTGATGAAAATCAAACCATATCTTGTGCCCACAACTGGCTTGACAAGGAGCAATGCATTTATTTAGCGGCCTGTCTTGAAAACTCGGCCCTTGATTGGTTCTGATGTCATAAGGATGCCATTCAACAGTTGCAGTTTCGGGAATTAAAGCAAATTATTTCTCGAGTATTTCCTGATGATTTGTATAAAGGTCAGCTTGAACAGAAGTTAAAGAGAAAACGACTCCCTCCTCGTTTTCCACCTGATAACTTCGCGTATACTTTAATACGAGACTGGAAATTCGTTTGACCTGAAATTGGAGAGATAAAGTTGTTACGCCTACTATATAAGGCCTTGCCTTCAAATTATGTCCAGGCCTTAGTCTTAAAGAAAGTATCGATCATAGATCAAGCTATTCGCGTGCTGCGATTATTGTATTTAGCTGACATTTTTACTGATTCTCATCGGGAAATGAATAGAAAATGTAGAGAATTAAAAAGAACGCATCATTTAAAACCTTTATGAGCGTTAGAACCAATTCACTTGTTAAAAGAATGTGGACGTATAAACGCGAAATCGGGAGAGACGGTAAGCCAGTTGAAGTGAAAGGAGCTCGAACGAATTTGTGTGATCAAAGATTGGCCACGATTCCTATTCGAATTTTTAATAGAAAGTCAAATGCTTTGTTAGATACTGGTTCGGCAGATGTCTGTTTTGGCCGAAGAAATTATTCCTCAGAATCTCCCCATTGCTAAGCGAATGCGTGCCACAATTCGTTTGCGCACGTTAGAAGGTAAGTTAACCACTTCCCGTGGTTCGGCTAGGTTTTCAAGTTGGAACCTATTATCAAAGATCGCGTCGTTTATGGTTAAACGTTTATGGTTGAGTTAAACAATCTCAATTAGACGAGAAAATGGTTCTAGGAATAGAGTTCATTCAGCGTTATACGTACGGCATTGGGTTACAATCCATTCTTATTAAAAGCAAAGACATCTAAACATGAAGTTTAATGTTCAGTATTGGCCAAGTCATAAGGAACAAACAGTACTGAATTTATCACATGTTCGGTCTTACAACAAAAAGGGTATCCCTAGGACAACTAGAAACGTTAGCTCAACATCTGTATCACATACGAACATTGACGTGGCTCAAAGTAGTTTAAAATTTCATGATTCTATCTCCTTTCGTGAAGACGCTCATTGTCATTCACAACCAGAGAACGAATGTCCTATTTTGAAGATCAATTGTATTGAAATGCAATCATCACGTAACTTAATCAAAACGTCCGAGTGCATGCATATACCTGCTGGGAAAGTTGGTTTAGTACAAGTTAAGAAAATTTATCCTATAACTGGAGATCATTATGTGGAACCGAATGACGTTTTGCATCGATCTTACTCATTTTAATACTACCTACAATTTATGTAGAATAAAATTTGTATGCCAAACTGAGTTGTGTTTAATTTGAGTAAGCCGGACGTGACTATACTAGATGCTCAAATCATAGGACGTTTAGAGGAATGTGTTCCTACACCAGAGGGAAGAGTGAACATGGTTAAAGCCAGCTTGCTTTCCGCTGAGAAAACTGAGGAACCGAAACATAAACTATAACACGATATTGGTAAGGAAATTGATATTTCTCCGGACCTGTACCCTGAAGATCGAAAAAGAGTAGTAGATCTATTAACTGAATTTTAAAGTATCTTAGCATGGACAATAGATGATATGACCGTAACGCACGAATATGAGCACAGGATTGAATTCATTTCCAACATTCCTGTATCCTCCCCTCCTTATGGAGAGACCTTACGGACTAAGAAAACCATGAAGCAATAAATATTGAGATTTCTCAAACAAAACGTCATTTCTCCTTGTAGGTCCCATTGTCCGTCTCCGGTTATTTTGGTCAATAAAGGAAATAATTCTAAGATATTAGTAGTGGATTACAGAAGGCTGAATGTTATTATATCTCCTGACTGTTACTTTCTTCCATTAATCAATGATTTAATAGATCTATTCACAAATATTCAATTTCTAAGCTACATGGACCTGAGATCAGGAATGATTTCAAATCCTCTTAAGGGAAGAGGATAAATTGAAAACTGCATTCATCTGTAGTGCCGGCCTGTATCTTTTTAACGTGGTCCCACAAGGTTTGTCCACTTCCACTGCAGCATTTCAAAGAATGATCGATAAAGTGTTTTCCGGGTTAAAACTTGACATTACGGCTTGCTACATGGATGCCCTGATTGTGTTTGGAAAATCAATAGACGAAAAGTTAAAAAGACTTAGAAAGGTATTCACTCTTTTGCGGGAAGCTAATCTAAAATTAAATCCATCAAAGTCCCACTTATGTATTCCGAAATACCTATTCTAGGATTCGTCGTAGGAAGCGACTGAGTAAAAAAAGATCCAAGACGAATCGAGGCTATCACTAACTTTCCCGAACCAAAAACAGTTCGTGATGTTCGTAGTTTCGTTGGAATGGCTAGTTACAATCGAAGGTTTATTAAGAACTTTTCAGCTATCGCAAAACTTTTAATAGATTTGACTAAGTCTAATGTATTCTTTCACTTTGGAGATAAGGAACGTCAGGCCTTTAATGCCTTAAAGGAAACGTTAGCTACTGCTCCTGTATTAGCCATCTTAGATCCAGAAGCAGATGCTACCGAGTTGTACGTAGATGCATGTGAGTACGGAATTGGTGCAGTACTAATGCAGATTAAAAACGGAGAAGAAAAACATATTGCTTATTATAGCCGAAAAATCTCAGACCATGACGATCCCAGAAAAGGAGGCCATCCCATTAGTACAAGGTATGTTGCATTTCCATGAATATCTAATAGGAGTGCCTCACTTCACGGCATTCACTGAAAGTTGCTGCCTTTGCTATTTAAAGAACATGAAAAATCAAAAAGGCAAATATCTCCGCTGGTTAATCAGGTTACAATCTTATAACTTTTCGATTAAAGCGATAAGAGACAACCCCTCTAATCGTCATATTGACTGCATGTCCAGTTATCCGGCGAAAACACTAAGTGGGCAAGAAAACGCCGATCGAGAAGAAGGGCTGTATATAAACATGATGAAAATTGGCGCGACTGATGTAATCAAGGCACAGAAAGAAGACGTATATTTTGGTAGAATTCGTGAGTTGGTAAAGTCTGATCCTAGTTATAATGAAGCTCCTCCTTATGTATTAATAGACGAGGTGTTATATCATAAGTCTAATAATGATTTAAAACAATTTGTTCCCCGAAGTATGGGTCCTGAGGTGCTATATGCTAAACATACTTCATGTCTAGAAGGCGGCCATCTTGGAGAACGGAAAGTGTTTTCTCGTGTGAATGAGCGATTTTATTGGCCTCGAATGGGATCTTGTATCAAAAAGTATATTAAGACATGTCGGGAATGTCAAGAACGCAAAGACCCAAACACTAAACCATTAGGGTTGCCTGAACAAATTAAACCAATAGCTCCTTTTCATACCTTAAATTTGGATATGTTTGGCCCACTGCCCTCCTCAAATGGTTATAAGTATGTGATCACCGCTGTTGATATGTTTTCAAACTATGTAGTACCAGGACCATAAAATACCATAACAGCAAAGAATGTCGCAAGGTTTTTATTAGATGATATAGTCTGTTATTTTGGACCACCGCGTTATCTCTTAAGCGATCTTGGTTCCAATTTCGTGCCAAAATGACGCGTGATATTACTGGTGTGCTGGGCTTACATCAAAAGTTCAATACCGCCTATCATCCTAGGACAAGTTCAAGAGTGGAAAGATATCATCATACTGTAGCAAATTATTTGAGTAAATATGTGTTTAGTTCTCAAAAAGATTGGTCTCTATTTATTAAAACTGCTTGTTACGCTTATAATACTGCTAGCCATGAACACCACGCAATTCTCCATTTGAATTTGTATTTGGTAGAAAAGGTGTATTAGGTATTGAACTCGAGACACTTTTCCGAACTCCGAACGGAAAACTCGTGAAAAAGTATCTATGTTGAATAAGAAAACTTGCTCAAAGTGCCTTAATTAGGCAACAGGAAAAACCAAAAGTCAAAATTGACAAACATAAGAAGGCCCATAATTTTAAAGAAAACGATTTATTTCTCATTAGAAATTTGACAACTAAGCCGGGGTTATCTCCCAAATTAGTAAGAGCTCGATATGTAGACCCCTATAGAATTGTACGAATACATCTGAAAAACGTATGCAAAGTGCTGCATGTGAATGGGAAAAGTCAGCCAAAGAAAGTCAATGTTGAACGAATGAATTTGTATTATTCAAGTTCTCTGGTTCCGAACCGGATCGATTTTGTGCGACCATCTTCTATCGCAAAGCCGATTTAAAAAAATGTTATTTAATAAGTTATTACAATAGGCGTAGGAACTGCTAATGTGAAATTCCCTAATGAGGCAGGCTTTCTGAAAGAAATGATAGATTAATACACAAACAAAAAACATGAGTAATAAATAAATAGTTTAGTCCATAAGTATATGAGTCCATACACAACATTGTCTTGACACGTAAGGTATAAAGTATAAGTTAGGTTTTAAAATCCATTAATGGTCGGAAACCCTGCAATTGAAACAATGAAATACATTATACATCATGAGCCCATTAAACACAACTAAGGAAGTAAAAGTGCTTACCTTGGGAAGGTATAATTTTCTGGTGTTGACAAATAAGATAAATGGCCAGACAGACTGACAGAGAAAATAATAACACCTAGTGAAAAAAACAAAACCAAAAATAAAAATAAAATTGTTTTAAAGGGATTAAACTCCCTCCGTTAGAGAGAATAAATCGACGAAAACATTAACGATATCAGATTATAATGAAAGAATACACCCCATATAGCATACGCCTTTCGTATTTGTAAGTCAAATTAAGGTTAATATTAACATCCGGCTATACCAATGCGGATGTCAAAGGTTTCTTCATTTGTTCGAAATCCAGTCAGGACAAGAAATAAATGTAATAACAAGTGTGTAGAAACGCAATTTCCTTCTAGTTGTCCCGTGAAGGAAAACGCATTAAAAACAAAAGTGGAAACAAACAGAAAAGACTGGTATTACTGTAAATAATAAACTAGCCTCCATCACAATTCCTCACTTTTCTGGAAAATTAAATGAGGACATATCTCAATTTCTTGACGCGTACAAAACATCTTCTAATCTATATTCCTGGTCAGACGCCGAGCAACGGCAATATCTCCCTGCGTATTTGCAAGGAAGTACCGCTGAGTGGTATCATATGAAAAAAGACTTATTAGTGTCGTTGGCAAAATTTTAAGATCTAGAGCTTGAATTAAGAAAGGCTTTTGCAGCCTCACCTGAGCTTGGTGAACCTTTTGTATTGTTGGCAAGAAGAATAAAACCCCCCATGAAAGTTTTTCTGAATATTTTTATGCAATTTTAAGACTGTGTAGCAAAGTAGATTCTAACATGAGTGAAATCGAACGAAAACGACACATATTAAAGGGATTGGACCCACGTGCTTTAGAATGTGTCATTACTTGTGAGCCAGATAGTGTGGACGAAGTCGATAGATTACATAAATTGTATGAATCTGCTAAAGTTTAAGCAGGCTTACGTGCCTTTTCTGATGCACACTTGGAGCTTCCTAAAGTGGAAGTTAGTCAACCGAAGTTCAATGTAGATAGGCAGAGAGTATCAATAAATCGTGTAGAACAAAGATTTTGTAATAATAGAGGTCGTGGTACACGAGGCCCTCGTCCTAATCTGATTCGAAGATTTCAGAATATAAATATTAAAAATATTCAATGCTACGCATGTGGTAAGTATGGTCACTTTGCCCGCGTGTGCCGAACTCGACAAAATCAAAATCAGGATTGGGATCAATCTCATAGACTCCACCGCGGAAATCAATATTCAAACAGAGGTCAGCCGATTAAAAGAGGTAATCTTTTGGAAGACGCCTAAATAAAGGGAGACAAATGAACAATGATAGAACTCAAAATGTAGATACTTCAAATAACACTAAAAAATAAGTATGTATTGAAGTTCATTTAAGTTGTTTACTTTTTTAACATGTAATTTGTATAATGCACAAGTAATTGGAAGAGATAACTAAAGAGCTAAAAGGACACTGACTAGAGATTTACACAATAATTTATATATCCTTATATTGTAGGATAACCAACTATGAACTACTATATGATTCATCCTCGAATAGGAGAATTGCGAACATTTCCGTATCCCATAAGATCGTTAGTCGAGCATTGGTTGAAGGATATCTTACGGCTATGTTTAAAAATATCCCTGAAAGCTATGTTAAAGTCATAATACCCCTTGAATTTTCGACAATCTTAGCCACTGAAGCTTATTTAAGACATGCACACCTTCGTTCGAGATGTCTATTTAGATTTTGGCTATATAAATCAAAAAGACGATTAGTTTCCAACATCCGTAAACTTCGGAAAAAGTATGGCATTGCCTTCAAATTAATATTCGGAATAGATAGAAGAACTCAGCAAGTAATATTGTTAGTAGTGTCAAGAAAAATAACATGGCAT
The DNA here is from genome assembly GCF_964235325.1 of Thermobia domestica. Taxonomy (NCBI): domain Eukaryota; kingdom Metazoa; phylum Arthropoda; class Insecta; order Zygentoma; family Lepismatidae; genus Thermobia; species Thermobia domestica. The sequence goes on along the minus strand of NC_137462.1, from coordinate 252,831,218 downwards.
GAATTTTTAATTGGTAATTAACTCTGTTCTTTACAGATGGGATTTCTTGTAATAGGGTCTAAACTGATCACATTAGGGTTATTAATAGATATATCATCACCGCCTTCAGGTAACCAATTTACTGTTTCAATCACAACTGGTGCATTTTGGAATAAAATGAAAAGGGAATTCCCTATGAGGCTACAATTCCATTAGTTTACCATCAACAGGTAACCACTATACCCACTGATGAAGGTCAATTGGCTTTAATTCATAAGGTAACTCAGGAAGTATGTTCTCAGCCACAAAATGTAACATACTCACATTGTTCTGTCGTCCAGCATATTAATGAGCTTGCTATGCTAATTATTGAACACATCTTGATTATACTATATTAGATCAAAGAGTGAAACGCGGTATAGATTTTCTCGGATCTGCTCTTTCGTGATGTTGTTCAGTAGCTACGGTGTCGTTGGTAGACAAAGTGGCAATTCGAACCACAGAAATGAAGCGAGTCACTGAAGAAATTAAGAGTGAGATATATCAAGACCATAGAAACATAGTACAGTTTGTGAAAGCTGGTCAAAAATTCAATTCGCAGTTAAAAGCTACGATTAGAAACTTAAATTAAGTTGACTCAGAAAGCATTAAAACGTGAGTTAGAAGAAGGTATTCGAGAAAAACAATTGTTGTTAATCTTACAAGCCGCTGGCTTACATCGATTATTAATACGAATCATCAAATGTAACGAAGACCAGGCAATATTAGCTCATTGTATGTCGCAAAGAGTACCCCCTACCAGTACCCCCTACCCCAGACCAGTTAAAAGCAAATTTGACAAAATTACAAGCTAAATTAAGACGCTATTCGTACATGTTAGCTGTACAATTAACAGATCTGATGAAATACTATACATTGCCTATTGCATCTTGCCACTATGAGAATAATGATTTAAATGTAATAATTAAGATGCCTATTACTCCAAATCCAGGCAATGTCGAAATATACGAATTGATAACAGTACCATATAAGCTCGGGAATGCTACAGGTTTGATCTCACCGCAGCCATCAATCGTTTTGAAACGAACTAATGATATTTCAGTATTGTCCACAGATCGATTATCTGCTTGCGATCCTAAGAGTAGTGAGTTACGTTACATTCTAAGTTATCCCGCGGATAATTTGTGTTCACCAGGTTGTGCAAGAACACTATTTCATTTTCCGCAGTGCCTGAGATCAGAAAATATTGTGTCTTTCGATGCGAAGAGACGAACGGTTAATTGATCTATGAAGTAAGACCTGGACTGTTTGCTTTAACCAACCCCCCACTGAAATTTATATGGAGTGCCCCAAATTCAAACGAACAATGCAACTCGATTCTACTATGCCTGGAGCTTATCAGCCTTGTAAATGTAAAGCAATTATTACTGAGACTCATGTAATATCTTTCCCTTGCTTAGAAATTAACGATAAGGAATTAAAAATGAAAATCATAATTCTCGCTTCTTGGACTCAAGTTTCAATCTTAAGGTTGAAAGGATCAACTTTTGAAAATTCTGAATTCACACATCTCAATCTGTTCTTACACCAAAATTGGACTGCCCGAGATCCTCACTTCAAAATATCAACAACGTTATCTTCAGTTACGCCACTGAATACTCCAATTACCGCTTTTGAATCAGAAGGGATAGTGATTTATAATGAAACGCATAATGAAAGTTTAGGATGTATCATAACGTTAGTCTTGTGACTAATCATTAATATTATATTAGGTTATCTTTTAATTGTATCTGCCATCTTAAGGGTACATCAAACATAGCTGTCTGTATGACTCACTAAAGGAATACCTTAACCAAGTCGGAATGCATCCCATTTCACAATCGAACAGCAATTAGTTGAAGATGCACAAAATGAGGATATGTTCATACAATAGAAGGAAGTATTCTTACGTCAATATTCACACGCTTTTTCTCCTTCCTTGTTGCAGACTGCATTTCAAGGGATTTTTGAAAGATCGCCCCTTACTTGCCTCCTTGCAATCATCTTCCTTTCCACTGCGAAATTCTCCATGTCAGCCCATCTTTATAGTAGACATTCAAGGCTTCCTATTAGGAATATCTTATTATGTACGCTAATTGGTGATAGCAATCCCGAGTAACATCTTCTTATTCCATTGAAAATTAACTTACCTTACCCATTAGAACCAATATCTGAAACTGATCAAAGACGTGTCCGGTTTCAAACTACACACATCCATGGACTTGAGTGGTCTCAATCTGACGGAATTTCTATTTCTACAGTAAAAGATATGCTGTCTACCTTAATCCCTTCCACCAGCAGAGTATACTGTAAAGGATACAATAAGATTAGATGGCTCCAACAATTATTCAGTCTTAAAGCTGAAGATCTAGAAACCTTGGGATGCCTCGTCTGGAACGCCTTCCTCGCTCACGTGAATGATGTACTCGCATGCACGAGTGAGCTCTGCTCGATGTGCCCTAAGCCAACGCAAGGCATTGTGTGAAAGGTATACACATCAAAAGGTCAAAGGTAAACCGGAAATTGAAAACCGCCCCTCTGGGAGCGCACCTACGAAATTGCTTGTTCTGGAAATAAACCCCTCTCATGATGATTGGGAGTAGATAGCCAAAATATCCTGACTAATGGAATAAGTAAGTAGTGCAACATAAGGTAAGGTCTAAATGACGTTTGAAATTGCTTATATATCTATCTATATCTATCTATCTATCTATCTATCTATATATATATATATATATATATATATATATATATATATAAAGAAAATACAAATAACAAAACAACCAAAAACAAAAACAAAAAACGATATAATTACAATTTCCTTATACAGTGAATTACTTATTTTTTTCAGACAGTTAAGGAAAGCAAACGAGGAACCCTTAATTTTCTGTAAGTATGAATGAAAAGACAATATTTCCAACTTTCGGCTCGCTATACTTTATGCAAACTTCATTAAATCTCCGCAAGGAAACGGATAGAAGAAAACATTCTGCAATTGGCCTCATGTTTTTCTAAATTCTAATTTTCTGGCAAAATACAGCTTTTATTTTTCTCACCCCCTGATTTTGTAAGATGCATATTTTGTCAGATTGCATTAGGTAACTTTTGTCCCGGTGAATACTTACTGCCTGCTATATTGCACACCAATGCAAATTGCCCCTTAATACTACGCCATGACCCTCAAAATATTCCCATACAGGAAGATTCTGGTTCGGTCACTGCGCCATTTCATAAAGGTCCCAAACCTATTCCTCCTAAAATTCAATTGGATCCCTTGTATGTTATTGAAATACATAATAATACACAGACTTACGTATGTAACCCTACTCTACTTACCAAATACGCAATGGCAAGATCACGATTAGATACGTTCAATACATGGCCTAAAGAAAGTGGTCAAAATTCAAAAGAACTTTTTCGATCTGGATTTTACCATACTGGAAATCATGATTTGGTTCCATGTTATTACTGTTGACTGGGATTATTTAATTGGAAACCTATGGATAATCCCTGGGTGCAACATTCTAATACTCAATAGAAGTTTGTCATTTAGTGTCGTTAATATATATATATATATATATATATATATATATATATATATATATATATATATATATATATATATATATATATATATACATTATATAAGTCTATGTATCAAATAATTAGATATAATTTCTATATGCACATTATTCTAGGATACTAAGTCTAAACCAAATTCGATACCACATACATTGTACATGCATCGTGCATAAACCTTTGCACAACCTATTGTAAGAATAATAACATAGTGCAGTGAAAAAGTGATAATACCTCAAGGCAAACGATGTATTATTATATAATACTACATACTATATACTACATGCTACATACTAATACTACATGCTACATTCTCGTTGTTCATGCTACATTCCCTTTAATTACCAGAACACATATACCTCATCCAGACTCAGTACAATTATGTCATGCTACTATTATGTATATAGATCAAATAGTGAAAATCTTCAACCCCTTCTTTATGCGAGATGAATCAATAACACTCCATTAGGAAATGGCTCGCCGAACGGGGCCATGCTAGTTCCTAACGGAGGTCATTAGTAATCATGCAATTGATCAGGCTCCACAAACCAAGAAGTTCCTTTTACTCATGCTGCGTCTAAGGATGAAACTTCCTACCCTCCATTACAGATACCCATGAACAAATGATATTACATTCTGCATTTCTTCCACCAGTATCTGGGATGGCCAGTAGTAATTAATTAAATCTCCTTGTGTCTTCTTAAAGATCAATAAGTATCAGTGAGCGCTTTCTTCCTCTTCAATGTACTGTTGATTCATATTAACATGGTATTCTAAGATCTTACCCATTAGTGTCAGTATCTTAATAATTATGGTGGAAAAACACCGTGATGAGTAGTGAATTTTCTCGAGATTCTCCCGTTTCTTCCCACTTTCTTTACTTCATCATTTTCATTCACTACTCATCACCCGTCTTTTGTAGCCTAACCGGCATAATCATGGGACTTAAAGGTCAAGAATTTCAATTCATTGTTCTATCTAATAAATTTTATCGCACTAATTTATATGGTATAAAATGTTATTTAACAAAAGGAAATAAAGTGATTTAAAATAATCTAGTTCTTCTCTTTACAGATAAAAGCTTTTTTGCCAAAAGTTGTAAGTATAATCAAATTATTTAAAATGTATTCTTATTTCCATCCGACCACTGACCCCTATGTTATTTTATTACAAATTTTATTACTAAAAGGCACAGGTAGACTCCTAATAAGGTAATTAGACAAACAACACCCTAAATAATTAATCCTTTGAATAGGAACTTGCCTAATTTCAATTGTAAAATGATTCTTTCTTTTGTTTATTTATATTTTTTTTAAACATAAGCTTCGATAGGTTATTTTTTTAGGGATTTTTGCGTCGCTACAAGGTACCTGAGTGAGAATCCATTATCGCAAGTAGACTGGTCGGGTTCCTACGCCCCTGCTAATCTTGCGATGGGGGTGGATTCACCCTTACAGGATCAGGTAAAATGGAAGGTGAAAGGATAAGCAAACCAAAAAAGGCTTATGAAAAAAAAGAAATCTACTATTATGCTGACGAAAACAAAACTCTCTAAAACACAAAACACAAAGCTCTACTACTCTGCCACTATGATAAATAGCTAGTAAACATTTATTCTCTTCAGCTTAAACTATTATATAATAATATATCACAAATCGTACGGCTGTCCAAGTGTGTACAAGTGTATCACGCCATGTATCCTGGGTGCGGTTCCTTGCTAATAGCCAATCAGAATGCAAGAGAGCAATAAGTTTCCATATTTGTGGATCTGACGAAAAAGGATGTACTGAATAATATGAGGTTTGGGTGTGTCCTTCGGAAAATAATAAAAAGGGACCTCAAGGTCTAAAGGATTGATTCGGACACTCAGAGACGCAGAGATTCGAAGCCTCGAGATCCAGAAATTCGGGACGACGGTAATCAAGTTGCTAGCAAATTTCTACTGCAAGGTATGTACGAGCACTTGTCGCATTATTAACTTCAAGTTAAGAGATGTCATGCAGTACTATAAAATGATTTGCCAACCTATCGTAAAACTTTCAAAGTTGAGAACTGCTGTCGCATATACGTATTTCATCTTCCATTTCCAATAACTTAAATATTTGAGTATCTTGCCTGTTTAGCAATCTATATTAAGGTATTTAACTCTGAAATGAACTATCAGATATCTAATTACTTTTGTTAAATCATTCAATTATATGTTGTTGTATATTATTATCTTAGTTATGTAATAAGCTTACCTCTTAGAAATTATGTTGTAATTCCCCTAGGTTAAACCACCTTTCCCATGAAAATCATGGTGTAATTCAATTATATTTTCTTTGTGACATCCGCTATTGAATTAGCGTGAGCAGATCTTTAATGAATGTGGGATTAACGAGCCAAGTAAACAGAAAGAGACCTGCGTAGGAACAGGAAGAGCAACCCTAGGATCGTAAGGTTGGTGATTTCTGCTTGCTCCTAGGTACTTTTTAGTGTCTTTAAGACTGATTTTAATGTAAACAATTCAAGCAGTTAAGTGATTTGACATATTTTAGGGTTGTAATTTTGTGCTTAATTTGCGTTTCATCGCGTCTCTGTCGCTGGACAAACTGTGGTGGTATAACTTTCGAAATGAAAGTAGGACTACAGTCAATCGTCGCTACGTCACTAAACACCGATCATTGGTCCACCGACGATTTCGGTATGGAATAGAGTGAGTTTCAGATTCATAAGATTTCTTTTCCTACCTTTCGCAAAAAATACTTTCATACAAATTAACGTATTAAGCAGAAAATCTATATGTACAGTACATCTGAGTGTTCGGGCCACAAATCACGTCTTCGCGAGCCAACGGTTACAGAGTTTTATGTCCCCAATATCGAGTAAACTAAATAAAATGTTGCATTCGACTATCTATAATGTATTTTAAAGGCTCCTAAAAGAATATAATTATAAAGAAATACCAGAAGAGTTATATTTAAATTCTAAGTTCACATTACATTAACATTGATGTTCAAGCAGTGCATTAAACTTCCTCGTATCTAAATGCTGCAAGAACATACACTAATACTACTTCTACCAGTCATGTTCTTCTATTTACTTTGAAAATGAAGATATGAATTTTCTTGACTATTGTTCGTACATAAAACTTTATTTCTATTCTATTACTTCTATTTTATTATGACCGAAACAAGACTTTTAAACCATTGTCATGTTGAACTATTTACATTGAGAATTTCCATTTGAATTCTCAGAAGATGGAGAGACGCGGTTGGTATGTGGTTAGCGCATTGAACTTCTATTCGGTTGAGACGGGTTCAATCTAGGCCGGTGTCACGGTACAGTTTTACCCCCTTAAATTTTTACCCCCCGGTAAAACTGTCCCGGGAAATTTTTACCCCCCTGCCATATTATTCATACTAGCGTACATAGGTAAAAGTTCACTACATATATAACACCTACACCCTGCACTAAAACCAATAACAAAATTTTACCTCCCCCAACAATTCCAACAATGAGAAACAGAAGGGGGGGGGGGTAAAACTGTTCCGGCAAATTTTTACCCCCCTGCCATATTTTTCATACTAGCGTACATAGGTAAAAGTTTACTACATATATGACACCTACATCCCTCACTAAAACCAACAACAAAATTTCACCTCACCCAACAATTCCAAAAATGAAAAACAGAAGGGGGGTAAAACTGCCGGGAAAGTTTTACCCCCTGCCATATTATTCATACTAACGTACAAAGGTAAAAGGTTACTACATATATGACACCTACATCACTCACTAAAACCAACAACAAAATTTCACCTCCCCCAAATATTCCAACAATGAGAAACAGAAGGGAGGTAAAACTGCCGGAAAAGTTTCCCCCCTGCCATATTATTCATACTAACGTACATAGGTAAAATTTTACTACATATATGACACCTACATCCCTCACTAAAAGTAACAACAAAATTTCACCTCCCCCAAATATTCCAAGAATGAGAAACAGAAGGGAGGTAAAACTGCCGGGAAAGTTTTACCCCCTGCCATATTATTCATACTAACGTGCATAGGTAAAAGTTTACTACATATATGACACCTACATCCCTCACTAAAACCAACAACAAAATTTCACCTCCCCCAAATATTCCAACAGTGAGAAACACAATGGAGGTAAAACTGCCGGGAAAGTTTTACCCCCTGCCATATTATTTATAGTAACGTACATAGGTAAAAGTTTACTACATATATGACACCAACATCCCTTACTAAAAGTAACAACTAAATTTTACCTCCCCCAAATATTCCAACAATGGGAAACAGGAGGGAGGTAAAACTGCCGGGAAAGTTTTACCCCCTGCCATATTTTTCATACTAACGTACATAGGTAAAAGTTTACTACATACATGACACCTACATCCCTCACTAAAACCAACAACAAAATTTCACCTCACCCAAGAATTCTAACAATGAGAAACAGAAGGGAGGTAAAACTGTCCCTGGAATGTTTTACCCCCCTGCCATATTATTCATACTAGCGTATGGCTTTCTTGACAAATGTATTCGTTATCTTTGAAGTACGAACGGTAAAATATGCTATACTAACGAGCACTAATTAAGTACTAATTAAAAATCTAATCCTAATTGTGGTTTGCTGTAGATTTCGTCCTTGATCTCCTGCCAGAATATTAGGAGGTCACTAATGGTATTCTTAAAAAATGTAGCCGTTATGGGTGGATCGCTAACGGTGGGATATGAGGCACTGACAAGTACTTATGAAGCACTTGTCAGTAGTGTAATCAAAATTGTGGTCTGCTGTGGATTTCGGCTCTTGTCTCCTGCCATAGTTAGCAGGCCAATAATGCCTTTCTTAAAAATGTAGCCGATATATGTGGAGTACTTAGTATAATATATGCAGCACTAACGAACATTAACGATTGGATGTGCTGCACTAAAGAGTACTAAAGAAGCACTAATGATAGATGTAATCAAAATTGTGATATGCCGTAGATTACGTCTCTGGTCTACTGGCATAAATTTAGCAGGCAAAAAATGTCTTTCTTTAAAGATGTAGTCGTTATCTGTGAGGCACCAACGGTCTGATATGCGAAACTAACGAGCACTAATGACGAGTGTAATATAAATTGTAGGCTGTCGTAGATTTCGTCCCTGTTCTGATGGCATCAAGTTACTTCCTCTCAAAAAATGTAGCTGTTGTTCGTGAAACACTAACGATGGGATATGCGGCACTAACTTGCACTAGGGAAGCAGTAATGACCAATGTAATCAAAAGTGTGGTCTGCTGTAGGTTTTGTGTATGGATTTTTAACATGATATTAGAAGGTGAAAATGGACATTTTTAGAAATGTAGCTATTATTTGTGGAGCACCAAGAATAGGTAATACAGCTCTAACGAACACTAGCGAAGCACGATCGCATTTGCGGAATTAACTAGCACTAACGAAGAACTAGTAATATATGCCATCAAATTTGTAGGTTGCGGTCTATTTCGATTGCTTGCATGAAATTACCAGGCTAATAATAGTTTTCTTCAAGATTGTAGACGTTATCTGTGAAGCGCAAACAATTGGATACGCAGCACTAACAAGCACTAAGGAAGCACTAATGACAGCTGTAATCAGAATTGTGGTTTGCTGTAGTTTTAGTGGGTAGTCTTTTGACATGGAATTATGAGGGGAAAATGGAGGTTTTAGAAACGTAGTCCTTATCTGTGGAGCACTAGCGATTTGATACGAGCACTAGCTAACACTATAGAATCACTAATGACGGGTGTAATCAAAATTGTGGTTTGTGTAGATTTAATCCTTGGTCTGCTGGCATAAACAGGTCAATAATATCTTTATTTAAGAATATATTCGCTTTCTGTGTAGCACTAACAATAGAATATGCGGCAGTAACCAACACTTACGAAGCAAAAATGTACCGTCTCTTCAAAATTGTGGTCTTCTGTAGATTTCGTTCCTTGCGTGTTGGTATGAAATTAGAAATGGAAAATTGATTTTTTTTAATGTAGCCATTATCTCTGGAGTACTGAAGATAGAATAAGCAGCACAAACGTTCACTAACGAAACACTGATGACGCGTGTAATAAAATAGCGGTCTGCCCTAGATTTCGTCCCTGGTATCGTGGCATGTATTTAGGAGGCGAATAGTTGTTTTGTTGAAAAACGTAGCTGTTATCTGTCGAGCAGTAACGATGGGATATAAAGCGCTAACGACCACTAACGAAGCATTAATAACAAGTGTAATAAAATTTGTGGTCTCCGTAGATTTCGCTCCTGGTCTGCTAGCATGAAGTTAGCTGGACAAGAGTGGCATTCTTGAAAAGTGTATTCGTTATCGTTGAAGCACTAACGGTGGAAGATGCGGCACTAGCGAGAACTAACGAAGCACTAATGACGGATATAATAGAAACTATGGTCTGCTGTACATTTTGTCCATTGCATGAAGGCATTATATTCTGGGTCATTAACGGATTTTTTATAAAACGTGGCCATTATCTATGGAGTATTAACGATATTATATTCGGCACTAATGAGTACTAAGCCGGTGTCATCTGTCGTAGATTTCGTCATGTTAGCGGGCCAATAATGATTTTCTTTGATAGATGTAGCTGTCATCTGTACAGCGCTAGCGATGGGATATGTTTCAGTAACAAGTATTAATGAAGTACTACTAATCACGGGAGTAATCGAAATTGTGGTCTGGAGTAGGTATCGTCTTTAGTCTGCTGGCATGAGTTAGTACGCCAATAAATGTTTCTTCAAAATTGTAGGCTTTATTTATGGAGCACGAACGATGGGACATGCGGCACTAACGACCACTAACCATGTAATAGCGATGGGTGAAATCGAGATTGTGGTCTGCTGTAAGTTCTGTGCGACGTGTTGACATGAAGTTAGGTGGGCAAAATGATTTTTTTAATATATATATATATATATATATATATATATATATATATATATATCCTTTGTCTTTGAAGCAGTAACGATAGGATATGCGGCACTAACGAGCACTAACAGAGCACTAACGATATATGAGGTCAAAATCGTGGTCTGGCATAGATGGCCTGCCAGTTTCATAAAAGACCACCTTGTCTAACCTAAAAACTGTATATATAGAAACACTAATTTTAATGTTTATAGTACTAATGAGCACTAACCGGACCGGAAATATCATTTATAGGGTGATTTTGATATGTTGGCCTGTTGGCATGAAGTTAGCAGGCCAATGGTAACTCTTAAAAATGAGACGTTATTTTTGTAGCACTAACAATATGGTTTGCTTCACTAACAAGCACTAACGAAACTCTAACAATGTGTCAAATCGAAATTGTAACCGGCCAAGTTCATGGACATTCAAATTCGAAATGTAACGAGCTCAGGATTTTATGTATTTTTTCCGTACCATTGAAATAAACGAGGGAGGGTTATTTCATAATTTGGTCTTCAATTCCCAATTTTCATTAGCTCATATTTTTTTTTCACATTCTTATACACCTTTGTACAACCAAGAGAAATTTTGTACCGCTTAAATAAACTAGGGAGGGCAATTTGAAATTTTAGACACATCGATTATTTTTAGTGCGTCATCGAATTTTAACAAACTTAGAATTTTATCCAATTTTTGTACATTCTTGTACCATAAGCAAAATATTTTGTTCCATTTAAATGAAAAAAAAGGGCACATCTCGAACTTTGGCCACTTCGATTACTTGCAATGCGACATTTTGAAAATCGAATTTTAATTAGCTAAATATTTGTTGCAGTTTTTGTACATTTTTGTACCACCAATAAACATTTTGTACCATTCAATTAAACCAGGGACGGCCATGTTTAAATTTGGTAACTTCGATCACCTGTAGTGATACATCTTCAAATTCGAATTGTAACTAGATTGGTGGGGACCATCTACAAAATATTGAAAAAATTCTAACCTAATTAAAATTTGAACTTAGAGATGTCACACTGCTGTTTATTGATGTGGCCAAAATTTTGAAATAGACCTCCATCGTTTATTTGCATGATTTAAATGTTTCTTCCTGGTACAAATATGTACGAACTTCTGAGCTAGCTTCATTGGACAAAAGTATACAAAAATTGAAAAAAAAAAATCTAACCTTGTTAAAATTGGAATTTGAAGATGTCGCACTACAGGTAATTGAATTGGCCAAATCTTCAAATAACCCACACTCGTTTATTTGAATGGTACAGAATGTGTTTTCTGGTGCAAAAAAGGTATGTACTAGTTCTGAGCTACCTAGGTAGTTAAAACTCAAATATGAAGATGTAGCACTACAGGTAATCGAAGTGGATTAAATTTGAAATTAACCTCCTTTGTTAATTTGAATAGTACAAAATATATTCTTGGTAGTACAAAAATGTACAAAAACTGGACATCATTTTGAGATAGTTAAAAACAGAATTTCAAGAAGTCATATTACAGGTGATCCAAGTTCCCAAATTTTGAAATCGCTCACCCTGGTTAATTTCATTGGTACAAAATCTTTTCTTGGCTGGACAAAATGAACAAAAATTAGACAAAGTTCTGAGCTAATTGAAACTCGAATGTAATGTCACACTACTATTGATGGAAAGTGGTAAAAATTTGATTTGGCCCTCCATCGTTTATTTGAATAGTACAAAATATTTTCTTGAGTGCAAAAAAATTGACAAAAATTCGCAAAAAACCCTGAGCTAGTTAAATATCGAATTTGAATATGTCACACAGCAAGTGAACGAAGTGACCCAAAATTTTGGAATGTGACTCCTCGTTTACTTCAATTCTAAAAAAAAATTCTTGGGTGGACAAAATTGGACAAAATAGACAAAATTCTGAGCTAACGCGAATCCAAATTTCCACATGTCGTAGTACAGCGGGCCGACGTTTCCAAATTTTTCAACACCTTTCTTAATTTGAACTTTAAAAAACATTTTCCTTAGGTGGACAGAATGTAAAAAAATATCATAAAATTCTGAACTAGTTAAAATTCAAATTACAAGAAGAAGCACTACAAAAAAATGGAAACTCAGAAGTACACTAGTATGAACATCAAGGCGGCGCGATGAATATTTCCTGCAATAGTTTCACTCGCTTGTGTTTCTCATTGTTGCAATTATTGGGAGAGGTAAAATTCTGTTAATTTAGCGACGCATGTAGATGTCATGTCAACTTTTACCTATGTTCGCTAGTATGAAATAATATATCAGGCGGGTAAAAATTTCCCGGGACAGTTTTACCCCCTTTTGTTTCTCATTGTTGGAATATTTGAGGGAGGTGAAATTTTGTTGTTGGTTCAGTGAGAGATGTAGGTGTCATATATGTAGTAAACTTTTACCTATGTACGCTAGTATGAATAATATGACAGGGGGTTAAAAATTAACCGGGACAGTTTTACCCCAATTCTGTTTCTCATTGTTGCAATTGTTGGGGGAGGTGAAATTTTGTTGTAGGTTTTAGTGAGGGATGTAGATGTCATATATGTAGTAAACATTTACCTATGTACGCTGGTATGAATAATATGGCTGGGGGGTAAAAATTAGCCGGGACAGTTTTACCCCCTAATGTTTCTCATTGTTGGAATTGTTGGGGGAGGTGAAATTTTGTTGTAGTTTTTAGTGAGGGATGTAGATGTCATATATGTAGTAAACTTTTACCTATGTACACTCGTATGAACAATATGGCAAGGGGGTAAAACATTTCCTGGACAGTTATACCCCTTTCTGTTTCTTATTATTGGGAAATTTGGGAGAGGTGAAATTTTGTTGTAGGTTTTAGAGAGTGATGAAGGCGTCATATATGTTGTAAACTTTTACCTATGTACGCTAGTATGAATAATATGCCAGGGGGTAAAACTTACCCCCTTCATTTTCTCATTGTTGAAGTAGTTGGGGGATGTGAAATTTTGTTGTTGGTTTTAGCGAGTGATGTAGGGGTCATATGTAGTAAAATTTTACCTATGTACGCTAGTATGAATAATTTGTAAAGGGCGTAAAAATTTACCGTGACAGTACTACCCCCCTTCTGTTTCTCATTGCTGGAATTGTTAGGGGAGGTGAAATAATGTTGTTGGTTTTAGTGAGGGATGTAGGTGTCATATATGTAGTAATGTTTTAGCTATGTACGCTAGTATGAATAATATGGAAGGGGGGTAAAACTTTCCTGGGACAGTTTTACCCCCTTCTGCTTCTCATTGTTGGAATTTTTGGGGAGGCGGAATATTTTTGTTGGTTTTAGTGAGTGATGTAGGTGTCATATATGTAGCAAGCTTTTACCTATGTACGCTAGTATGAATGATATGGCAGGGGATAAAAATTTCCCGGCACAATTTTACTCCCCTATGTTTCTCATTGTTGGAATTGTTGAGGGAGGTGAAATTTTGTTGTTGGTTTTAGGGAGTAATGTAGGTGTCATATATGCAGTAAACTTTTACCTATGTACGCTAGTATGAATAATATGGTAGGGGTAAAACTTTCCTGGGGCAGTTTTACCCCCTTCTGTTAATCATTGTTGGAATTTTTTGGGAAGTGGAATCTGGTTGTTGGTTTTAGTGAGTGATGTAGGTGTCATATATGTAGCAAGCTTTTACCTATGTACGCAGATATGAATAATATGGCGGGGGGTAAAAATTTCCCGGTAAAGTTTTACCCCCTTCTGTTTCTCATTATAGGAATTGTTGGGGAAGTGAAATTATGTTGTTGGTTTTAGTTAGGGATGTAGGTGTCATATATGTAGTAAACTTTTACATATGTACGCTAGTATGAATAGTATGGCAGGGGGCTAACACTTTCCCGGGATAGTTTTACCCTCCTTCTGTTTCTCATTGTTTGAATTGTTGAGGAGGTGAAATTTTGTTGTTGGTTTTAGCGAGATATGTAGGGGTCATATATGTACTAAACTTTAACCTATGTTCACAGGTATGAATAATATGGCGGGGGTAAAAATTTCCAGGGAAAATTTTACTCCCTTATGTTTCTCATTGTTGGAATTTTTGGTGGAAGGTGAAATTTTGTTGTTGGTTTTAGTGAGGGATGTAGGTGTCATGTATGTAGTAAACTTTTACCTATGTAGGCTAGTATGAATACTACGGCAGGGGGGGATAAACTTTCTCGGGACTGTTTTACCCCCTTTCTGTTTCTCATTGTTGGAATTATTGGTGAAGTTGAAATTTTGTTGTTGGTTTAGTTAGGGATATTGGTGTCATATATATAGTAAACTTTTTTCTATGTACGCTATTATGAATAATATGGCAGGGGGGTAAAAATTTCCAGGGACAGTTTTACCCGCGTTTGGTTTCTCATTGTTGGAATTGTTGGGGGAGTTGAAATTTTGTTGTTGGTTTTAGGGAGGGATGTAGTTGTCATGTCATATATGTAGTATGCTTTTACCTATGTATTCTAGTATGAATTAATATGGCAGGGGTTTAAAAATATCCCGGGACAGATTTACTCCATTCTGTTTCTCATTGTTGGAATTGTTGGGGGAGGTGAAATTTTGTTGTTAATTTTAGCGAGGGATGTAGGTGTCATATATGTAGTAAAATTTTATCTATGTACGCTAGTATGAATAATACGGCAGGAGGTTAAAACTTTCCCGTGACAGTTTTACCCCCCTTCTCTTTCTTATTGTTGGAATTATTAGGGGAAGTGAAATTTTGTTGTTGGTTTTAGTGAGGAATGTAGGTGTCATATATGTAGTAAACTTTTACCTATGTACGATAGTATGAATAATCTGGCAGGGGGTAGAAGTTTCCCGGGACAGTTTTAACCCTTCTGTTTCTCAATGTTGGATTTGTGGGGAAGTGAAATTTTGTTTTTGGTTTTTGGTGAGTGATGTAGGTGTCATGTCATATATGTTGCAAGCTTTTACCTATGTAAGCTAGTATGAATAATATGGCAGGGGGGTAAAATTTCCCGGGACAGTTTTACCCCCTTCTGTTTTTCAATGTTGGAATTGTTGGGGGAAGTAAAATTATGTTGTTGGTTTTAGTGAGTGATGTAGTTGTCATGTCACTCATGTAGAGAGCTCTCAATTATGTAAGCTAGTATGAATAGTATGGCAGGGGGTAAAATATCCCGGGACAGTTTAACCCCCTTCTGTTTCGCATTGTTGGAATTGTTGGGACAGATAAGATTTTGTTGTTGGTTTTAGAGAGTGATGTAGGTGTCATATATGTTGTAAACTTTTACCTATGTACGCTAGTATGAATAATATGGCAGTGCGTAAAACTTTCCCGGGATAGTTTTACCCCATTCTGTTTCTCATTGTTGCAATTGGTGGGGGAAGTGAAATTTTGTTGTTGGTTTCACTGACTAATGTACGTGCCATATATGAATTAAACTTTTAACTATGTACGCTAGTATGAATTATATGATAGGGGGGTAAAACTTTCCCAGGAAAGTTTTACCTCGCTTCTGTTTCTCATTGTTGGAATTGTTGAGGAGGTAGAATCTGGTTGTTGGTTTTAGTGAGTGATGTACGTGTCATATATGTAGCAAGCTTTTACCTATGTACGCTAGTATGAATAATATGGCAGGGGGGTAAAAATTTCCCGGGACAGTTTCACCCTCCTTCTGTTTCTCACTATAGGAATTGTTGGGGAAATGAAATTTTTTTGTTGGTTTATTGAGGGATGTAGGTGTCTCATATGTAGTATACTTTTACCTATGAACGCTAGTATGAATAATATTGGCAGGGGGTAAATCTTTCCCGGGACAGTTTTAACCTCTTTCGGTTTCTCATTGTTGGAATTATTGGGGGAGGCAAAATTTTGCTGTTGGTTTCAGTGAGGGATGTAGGTGTCATATATGCAGAAAACTATTACCTATGTACGCAGGTATGAATAATATGGCGGGGGATTAAAAATATCCCGGGAAAGTCTTTCCCAATTATGTTTCTCATTGTTGGAATTTTTGGAGGGAGGTGAAATATTTTTGTTGGTTTTAGTGATTGATGTAGGTGTCACGTATGTAGTAAACTTTTACCTGTGTATGCTAGTATGAATTCTATGGCAGCGTGTTTAACCCATTTAAACCCAAATTAATTATTTGTCGAATTTAATCTTGGTTCCTGCGAGATTGGTATAAATAAAGGTCAACAACATATTTAAGTACATTATGGTTCCAAAAAATGTCATGGACCCCTAATTTGGTAATGTTCCATTTTTGGAACAACGGGCCTGAAAGGGTAGAAGTTTCTGAAAGAAAATTCTTCAATTTAGCCAGGCAAAAGTAGTATTTCGTTAAAATTTCAGGATGCAGATTTTACAATAAATGCAATACTCATTAGATACAAAGTATACAAATATTGAAACATGTTAATATTATGCATATCCACATAATAACAGATTTTTTACAGTACATTATACTTGTTTTCCAATACATCACATTCTTACTCCTGATGGAAGTAAAAGAAGCACATCCATATTGTGTTACTTTTACTGTTCATATCTTGATTGTCTTTCTGATTTTACAATGAAATATCCTTCTTTGTGATATCGCACTTCATTTATTGCTTATTTGTTGACTGGTCGCAATTGGTTCGAAATAGGTTTTCCAACAAATGCACGTTGTTGGAATTACATTTCTTATGTGCCTTTGATGAAGGCTGGCTTTCATTACATGTACTAGGTTTCGGATCTTCATCATCCATCAAACTCTTACGTATAAATTCATTTCTCAGCTGGCCGCTTTGCATTACTGTAAAAGAAGCTTCTCCCTTAGCCTCTCTATATCTGCTTCATCTTCTTCCCCACTACTTACTTCCGAGAACTCTTAATTTTCTGGTGGTGTAATGACAATATCTGCAGCAAGAATATCTTCTCCATTAGCAAGTATATTGATAATTTCAACGGTCAATCTGAAATAGGGAGGGAGGATTTAGTTTTCGGAGCTTTCGGCATCTGCGGTCATGTAAGCCCGTCACGTTTGACGGATGACGTCCCTCGGCGAGAACACTCTCCGGGAAAAAGGAAGGAAGCAAGTGTTGGGGAAGGAAGGAAGCGGCCTGGGACATATATGTTAGGTACCACCCCGGCATTTGCTTGGTGTGAATGAGGAAAACCTCATTCGGGATGGCTGGCCTAAAAAACCTTTTACATTTTCTCGACCGAGAGTCCTCACCGTGAATCGAACACGGGACCGTTCGCACTCAATCGGAAATAAAACAGTATTTCTATAAATAAATAAACTCCATATGAAGTTGTGATATACACATTTAAAATATAAAACAACATAAAATATTTATTTATTTACATGCTACCAGATACAGCTCAAAGACCATTTTACACTGGACTGATCAACAAAATGATAACATTGCGGAAGAAAATGAAAGGAAGGCGGCAAGGGCCTCTACAATTTTGTGGGCTCCCCTACAGTGCATATCCAATATAACTATATAATATGCCTTTATCTATGTCCAAAATTTACTGTTTCTATCTCACTGCAGTAAAGTGAAATCAATAATAAATGTTACAAAATGTAATCAGGCATTCCTAGCAACTCATATATACAAGTAAATAAATGTACGATTCAGTGAATGAGCGGTCAAGACACCTGCAACTCTATTTGCCTATCATCTTTCAACTGAAAAAGAACTCATTCGTGGTTAAGCGGTTAGCGTAGACGCCTTTGGCATGGGAGACCGGGTTCGATCCCCGGCGGGGTCCATGTGGTTCGGATTCCACTTTAATGAGTAGGCCAGGTCTTATATAGCCTCGCTGCTGAAAGGAACGTTAAATTCACAATCAGCTCAACTCAACTGAAAAGCGTACTGCTTGCCTGTAACAATTAAATCATTTTTTTGTGTATAAGTTTCTACTCCTCCATGATACCAATAAATTCCAAATGCAAGCGCAAAATGCCCTCAAAAGCGGCTCAAATAGCATCAAATAAAAATATGCTCATAAAATGTACGAAACAATTCTAATTCATCCAATAAAATTACCATATTATATAGCTTTATGGGTACATTTACGCCCGTCCAATAATGGAACAAACAAAATGCAAACTTCATGTACCCGTTCGAGCCCGTTGTTCCAATATTGGAACATTCAAAATTATAACCCGTTTTTACTAATAACAAACATAATCAATTGTTGCATTTCACATGCACTGAAAACTTAATACTTCTCCTACCCAAATAGTATTATATAGGTAGAAAATTCATAAACGAACATAAAATTTACTTACCTCCTTTGAGACGCCATAATTTGCTCTTATTCAACGCAAATAATATCGACAGTACACATCGTTCGCGCTAATTCAAGACAAAGATACGTCATTTGCTAAACCACTGGTGCAAAATGAAGAGGTCAATACAAAAATTGTTACCTTTATTAACGTAATATTGAAAATAAAAGCAAAGTAAAAAATGTTCCAATTTTGGAACAACGGGTTCAAATGGGTTAAACTTTCCCGGGACAGTTTTACCCTCCTTCCGTTTCTAATTGTTGGAATTGTTAGGGGAGGTGAAATTTTGTTGTTGGTTTTTGTGAGGGATGTAGGTGTCATATATGCAGTAAACTTTAACCTATGTACGATAGTATGAACAATATAGCAGGGGGTAAAAATTTCCCGGGACAGTTTTACCCCCTTCTGTTTCTCATTGTTGGAATTGTTGGCGGAAGTGAAATTTTGTTGTTGGTTTTAGTGAGTGATGTAGGTGTCATGTCATATATGTAGTAAACTTTTACCTATGTAAGCTAGAATGAATATTATGGCAGGGGGTAAAATTTCACGAGACAGTTTTACCCCCTTCTGTTTCTACTTGTTGAAATTGTTCGGTTAGGTGAAATTTTGTTGTTGGTTTTAGTGAGTGATGTAGGTGTCATATATGTAGTAACGTTTTACGTGTGTACGCTAGTATGAAAGATATGGCAGGGGGGTAAAACTTTTCCTGGACAGTTTTACCCCCTTATGTTTCTCATTGTTGGAATTGTTGGGAGAGATGGAATATTGTTGTTGGTTTTAGAGAGTGATATAGCTGTCATATATGTTGTAAACTTTTACCTATGTACGCTAGTATGAATAATGTGGCAGGGCAAGTTTTACCCCCCTTCTGTTTCTCATTGTTGGAATTGTTGCTGGAGGTGAAATTTTTTTGTTGGTTTTAGAGTGTAATGTAGATGCCATATATGCATAAAACTTTTTCCTATGTACGCTAGTATGAATAATATGGCAAAGGGTAAAACTTTCCCGGGAACGTTTAACCCCCCTTCTGTTTCTCATTGTTAGAATTTTTGGGGAGGTAAAATCTGGTTGTTGGTTATAGTGAGTGATGTAGGTGTCATATATGTAGCAAGCTTTTACCTATGTACGCTAGTATGAATAATATTGCAGGGGGGTAAAAATTTCCCAGGACAGTTTTACCCCCCTTCTGTTTCTCATTGTTGGAATTATTAGATGAAGTGAAATTTTGTTGTTGGTTTTAGTCAGGGATGTAGGTTTCATGTATGTAGTAAGCTCTTTCCTATGCACGATAGTATGAATAATATGACAGGGGGGTAAAAATTTCCCGGGACAGTTTTACCCTCATTCTGTTTCTCATTATAGGAATTGTTAGGGAAGTAAAATTTTGTTGTTGGTTTAGTGAGGGATGTAGTTGTCATATATGTAGTAAACCTTTACCTATGTACGCTAGTATGAATATTATGGCAGGGGGTAAAACTTTCCCGGGAACGTTTTACCCCCCTTCTGTTTCTCATTGTTAGAATTGTTGGGGAGGAAAAATCTGATTGTTGATTTTAGTGATGGATATAGATGTCATATATATGTAGTAAATTTTTATCTATGTACGCTAAAATGAATAATATGGCAGGAGGTAAAAACTTTTCCGGGACAGTTTTACCCCCCTTCTGTTTCTAATTGTTGAAATTATTAGGGGAAGTGAAATTTTGTTGTTGGTTTTAGTGAGGGATGTAGGTTTCATATATGTAGTAAGCTATTACCTATGCAAGATAGTATGAATAATATGGCAGGGGGTAAAAATTTCCCGGGACAGTTTTACCCTCATTCTGTTTCTCATTATAGAAATTGTTGGGGAAGTAAATTTTTTTTGTTGGTTTAGTGAGGGATGTAGTTGTCATATATGTAGTAAACATT
This sequence comes from Thermobia domestica, assembly GCF_964235325.1. Classification (NCBI taxonomy): domain Eukaryota; kingdom Metazoa; phylum Arthropoda; class Insecta; order Zygentoma; family Lepismatidae; genus Thermobia; species Thermobia domestica. The sequence continues at coordinate 252,810,525 of NC_137462.1, read as the reverse complement.
TACACATGTACGCTAGTATGAATAATATGGCAGGAGGGTAAAACTTTCATTCGACGGTTTTACCATCCTTCTGTTTCTAATTGTTGGAATTGTTAGGGGAGGTGAAATTTTGATGTGGGTTTTAGTGAGGGATGTAGGTGTCATATATGAAGTAATCTTTAACCTATGTACGCTAGTATGTATAATATGGCACGAGGGTGAAACTTCCTCGGGACAGTTTTACCCCCCTCCTGTTTCTCATTGTTCGAATTGTTGAGGAGGTGAAATTTTGTTGTTGGTTTTAGCGAGTGATGTAGGGGTCATATATGTAGTAAACTTTTACCCATGTACGTAGGTAAGAATAAAATGGAGGGGGGGGTTAAAATGTAGTATGCTTTTACTTATGTAAGCAGGTATGAATAATATGGCGGGGGGGGGGTTAAAATATCCCGGGAAAGTCTTACCCCCTTATGTTTTTCATTGTTGGAATTTTTGGAGGGAAGTGAAATTTTGTTGTTGGTTTTAGTGATTGATGTAGGTGTCACGTATGTAGTAAACTTTTACCTATGTATGCTAGTGTGAATACTATGGCAGCGGGTTTAAACTTTCCGGGACTGTTTTACCCCCCTTCTGTTTATCATTGTTGGAATTATTAGGTTAATTGAAATTTTTTTTTTTTTAATTTTAATGTGGGATGTAGGTGTCATATAGGTAGTAAACTTTTACCTACGTACGATAGTATGAATAATATGGCAGGGGGTGAAAATTTCTCGGGACAGTTTTACCCCCTTCTGCTTCTGATTGTTGGAAATGTTGAGGAAAGTGAAATTTTGTTGTTGGTTTTAGTGAGTGATGTAGGTGTCATATATGTAAAACGTTTTAGCTGTGTACGCTAACATGCATAATATGGCAGGGAGGAAAACTTTCCCGGGAGAGTTTTACCCCCCTTCTGTTACTCATTGTTGGAATTGTTGTTCAGGTTAAATCTGGTTGTTGGTTATAGTGAGTTATGTAGTTGTCATATATGTAGCAAGCTTTTACCTATGTACGCTAGTATGAATAATATGGCAGGAGGGTAAAATTTTCCCGGGACCTTTTTACCCCCATTCTCTTTCTCATTGTTGGAATTATTGAGGAGGTGAAATTTTGTTAATGGATTTAGCGAGTTATGCAGGGGTAATATATGTAGCAAATTTTTACCTATGTACGCAGGAATGATTAATATGGCGGGGGGGTAAACGTTTCCCGGGAAGGTTTTACCCCCTTATGTTTCTCATTGTTAGAATTTTTGGGGGGAGGTGATTTTTTGTTGTTGATTTAGTGAGGGATATAGGTAAGACGTATGTAGTAAACTTTTACCTATGTATGCTAGTATGAATACTATGGCAGGGGGGTTAAACTTTCCCGGGACTGTTGTACCCCCTTCTGTGTCTCATTGTAGGAATTGTTGGGGAGGTAGAATCTGGTTGTTAGTTTTAGTGAGTGATGTAGGTGTCGTATATGTAGCAAGCTTTTACCTATGTACGCTAGTATGATTAATATGGCAGGGGGTAAAAATTTCAAGGGACCGTTTTACCCTCTTTCTGTTTCTCATTATACGAAGTGTTGGGGAAGTGAAATTTTGTTGTTGGTTTAGTGAGGGATGTAGGTGCCATATATGTAGTAAACTTTTACCTATGTACGCTAGTATGAATAATATGGCTGGGGGGTACAAGTTTCCCGGGACAGTTTTACCCTCCTTCAGTTTTTCATTGTTGGAATTGTTGGGGAGGTGAAATTTTGTTGTTGGTTTTAGTGAGGGATGTAGGTTTCAAATATATAGTAAAGTTTTACCTATGTACGCTAGTGTGCATAATATGGCAGGGGGTAAAAATTTCCCCGGACAGTTTCACCCCCTGCTGTTTCTCATCGTTGGAATTGTTGGGGGAGGTGAAATTTTGTTGTTGGTTTTAGTGAGGGATGCAGGTGTCATGCCATATATGTAGCAAGCTTTTACCTATGTAAGTTAGTATGAATAATATGGCAGGAGGGTGAAAATTTCCGGGTACAGTTTTACCCCCTTCTGTTTCTCTCTTGTAGGAATTGTTGGGTGAGGTGAAATTTTGTTGTTGGTTTTAGTGAGTGATGTAGGTGTCTTACATGTAGTAACGTTTTACCTGTGTACGCTAGTATTAAAAATATGGCAGGGAGGTAAAACATTTCCTGGACAGTTATACCCCTTTCTGTTTCTTATTATTGGGATTGTTGGGAGAGGTGAAATTTTGTTGTAGGTTTTAGAGAGTGATGAAGGCGTCATATATGTTGTAAACTTTTACCTATGTACGCTAGTATGAATAATATGCCAGGGGGTAAAACTTACCCCCCTTCATTTTCTCATTGTTGAAGTAGTTGGGGGATGTGAAATTTTGTTGTTGGTTTTAGCGAGTGATGTAGGGGTCATATGTAGTAAAATTTTACCTATGTACGCTAGTATGAATAATTTGTAAAGGGCGTAAAAATTTACCGTGACAGTACTACCCCCCTTCTGTTTCTCATTGCTGGAATTGTTAGGGGAGGTGAAATAATGTTGTTGGTTTTAGTGAGGGATGTAGGTGTCATATATGTAGTAATGTTTTAGCTATGTACGCTAGTATGAATAATATGGAAGGGGGGTAAAACTTTCCTGGGACAGTTTTACCCCCTTCTGCTTCTCATTGTTGGAATTTTTGGGGAGGCGGAATATTTTTGTTGGTTTTAGTGAGTGATGTAGGTGTCATATATGTAGCAAGCTTTTACCTATGTACGCTAGTATGAATGATATGGCAGGGGGATAAAAATTTCCCGGCACAATTTTACTCCCCTATGCTTCTCATTGTTGGAATTGTTGAGGGAGGTGAAATTTTGTTGTTGGTTTTAGGGAGTATTGTAGGTGTCATATATGCAGTAAACTTTTACCTATGTACGCTAGTATGAATAATATGTTAGGGGTAAAACTTTCCTGGGGCAGTTTTACCCCCTTCTGTTAATCATTGTTGGAATTTTTTGGGAAGTGGAATCTGGTTGTTGGTTTTAGTGAGTGATGTAGGTGTCATATATGTAGCAAGCTTTTACCTATGTACGCAGGTATGAATAATATGGCGGGGGGTAAAAATTTCCCGGTAAAGTTTTACCCCCTTCTGTTTCTCATTATAGGAATTGTTGGGGAAGTGAAATTATGTTGTTGGTTTTAGTTAGGGATGTAGGTGTCATATATGTAGTAAACTTTTACATATGTACGCTAGTATGAATAGTATGGCAGGGGGCTAACACTTTCCCGGGATAGTTTTACCCTCCTTCTGTTTCTCATTGTTTGAATTGTTGAGGAGGTGAAATTTTGTTGTTGGTTTTAGCGAGATATGTAGGGGTCATATATGTATTAAACTTTAACCTATGTACACAGGTATGAATAATATGGCGGGGGTAAAAATTTCCAGGGAAAATTTTACTCCCTTATGTTTCTCATTGTTGGAATTTTTGGTGGAAGGTGAAATTTTGTTGTTGGTTTTAGTGAGGGATGTAGGTGTCATGTATGTAGTAAACTTTTACCTATGTATTCTAGTATGAATACTACGGCAGGGGGGGATAAACTTTCTCGGGACTGTTTTACCCCCTTTCTGTTTCTCATTGTTGGAATTATTGGTGAAGTTGAAATTTTGTTGTTGGCTTAGTTAGGGATATTGGTGTCATATATATAGTAAACTTTTTTCTATGTACGCTATTATGAATAATATGGCAGGGGGGTAAAAATTTCCAGGGACAGTTTTACCCGCGTTTGGTTTCTCATTGTTGGAATTGTTGGGGGAGTTGAAATTTTGTTGTTGGTTTTAGGGAGGGATGTAGTTGTCATGTCATATATGTAGTATGCTTTTACCTATGTATTCTAGTATGAATTAATATGGCAGGGGTTTAAAAATATCCCGGGACAGATTTACTCCATTCTGTTTCTCATTGTTGGAATTGTTGGGGGAGGTGAAATTTTGTTGTTAATTTTAGCGAGGGATGTAGGTGTCATATATGTAGTAAAATTTTATCTATTTACGCTAGTATGAATAATACGGCAGGAGGTTAAAACTTTCCCGTGACAGTTTTACCCCCCTTCTCTTTCTTATTGTTGGAATTATTAGGGGAAGTGAAATTTTGTTGTTGGTTTTAGTGAGGAATGTAGGTGTCATATATGTAGTAAACTTTTACCTATGTACGATAGTATGAATAATCTGGCAGGGGGTAGAGGTTTCCCGGGACAGTTTTAACCCTTCTGTTTCTCAATGTTGGATTTGTGGGGAAGTGAAATTTTGTTTTTGGTTTTTGGTGAGTGATGTAGGTGTCATGTCATATATGTTGCAAGCTTTTACCTATGTAAGCTAGTATGAATAATATGGCAGGGGGGTAAAATTTCCCGGGACAGTTTTACCCCCTTCTGTTTCTCAATGTTGGAATTGTTGGGGGAAGTAAAATTATGTTGTTGGTTTTAGTGAGTGATGTAGTTGTCATGTCACTCATGTAGAGAGCTATCAATTATGTAAGCTAGTATGAATAGTATGGCAGGGGGTAAAATATCCCGGGACAGTTTAACCCCCTTCTGTTTCGCATTGTTGGAATTGTTGGGACAGATAAGATTTTGTTGTTGGTTTTAGAGAGTGATGTAGGTGTCATATATGTTGTAAACTTTTACCTATGTACGCTAGTATGAATAATATGGCAGTGCGTAAAACTTTCCCGGGATAGTTTTACCCCATTCTGTTTCTCATTGTTGCAATTGGTGGGGGAAGTGAAATTTTGTTGTTGGTTTCAGTGACTAATGTAGGTGCCATATATGAATTAAACTTTTAATTATGTACGCTAGTATGAATTATATGATAGGGGGGTAAAACTTTCCCAGGAAAGTTTTACCTCGCTTCTGTTTCTCATTGTTGGAATTGTTGGGGAGGTGGAATCTGGTTGATGGTTTTAGCAAGTGACGTAGGTGTCATATATGTAGTAAACTTTTACCCATGTACGCAGGTATGAATAATATGGCGGGGGGGGGGGTAAAATATCCCGGGAAAGTTTTACCCCCTTATGTTTCTCATTCTTGGAAGTTTTGGAGGGAAGTGAAATTTTGTTGTTGGTTTTAGTGATTGATGTAGGTGCCACGTATGTAGAAAACTTCTACCTATGTGTGCTAGTATGAATGCTATGGCAGCGGGGTTAAACTTTCCCGGGACTGTTTTACCCCCTTCTGTTTCTCATTGTTGGAATTATTGGTGAAGTTGAAATTTTGTTGTTGGTTTAGAGAGGGATGTAGGTGTCATATATGTAGTAAATTTTTTCTATGTACGCTATTATGAAAAATATGGTAGGGGTAAAAATTTCCAGCGACAGTTTTACCCGGGTTTGGTTTCTCATTGTTGGAATTGTAGGGGAAGTTGCAATATTGTTGTTGGTTTTAGGAAGGGATGTAGGTGTCATATATGTAGTAAACTTTAACGTATATACGCTAGTATGTCTAATATGGCAAGAGGGTAAAAATTTACTGGGACAGTTTTACCCCCCTTCTGTTTCTCATTCTTGGAATTGTTTGGGAGGTGGAATTTGGTTGTTTTTTAGTGAATGATGTAGGTGTCATGTCATATATGTAGCATGCTTTTACCTATGTACGCTAGTTAGAATAACATGGCAGGGGGGTAAAAATATAGCGGGACAGTTTTACCCCCCTTCTGTTTCTCATTGTTGGAATTATTAGGGGAAGTAAAATTATGTTTTTAATTTTAGTGAGGGATGTAGGTGTCATATAAGTAGTAAACTTTTACTTATGTACGATAGTATGATTAATATGGCAGGGAGTAAAAATTTCCCGGGACAGTTTTACCCCCTTCTGTTTCTTATTGTTGGAACTGTTGGGGGAAGTGCAATTTTGTTGTTGGTTTTACTGATTTATGTAGGTGTCATGTCATATATGTAGCAAGCTTTTACCTATGTACGCTAGTATGAATAATATTGCAGGGGGGTAAAAATTTCACGGACAGTTTCACCCCCTTCTGTTTCTCATTGTTGGAATTGTTGGGAGAGATGAAATTTTGTTGTTGGTTTTAGAGTGTGATGTAGGTGTCATATATGTTGTAAACTTTTACCTATGTATGCTAGTATGAATAATATGGCAGGGGTTAAAACTTTCCCGGGACAGTTTTACCCCCCTTCATTTTCTCATTGTTGGAATTGTTGGGAGAGGTGAAATTTTGTTGTTGGTTTTAGTGAGTAATATAGGTGCCATATATGCAGTAAACTTTTAGCTATGTACGCTAGTATGAATAATATGGAAGGGGGTAAAACTTTCCCGGAACAGTTTTACCCCGCTTCTGTTTCTCTATGTTTGAATTGTTGGGGAGGTACAATCTGGTTGTTGGTTTTAGTGGGTGATGTAGGTGTCATATATGTAGCAAGGTTTCAACTATGTACGCTAGTATGAATAATATGGTAGGGGGTTTAAATTGCCCGGGACAGTTTTACCCCCCTTCTGTTTCTCATTGTTGGGATTATTGGTGAAGTTGAAATTTTTTTGAAGGTTTAGTTAGGGATGTAGGTGTCATATATGTAGTAAACTTTTTTCTATGTACGCTATTATGAATAATATGGCAGGGGGTAAAAACTCCGAGTTACAGTTTCACCCGTGTTTGGTTTCTCATTGTTAGAATTGTTGGGGGAGTTTAAATTTTGTGGTTGGTTTTAGTGATTGATGTAGGTGTCACGTATGTAGTAAACTTTTACCTATGTATGTTAATATGAATACTATGGCAGCGGGGTTAAATTTTACGGGGACTTTTTTACCCCCCTTCTGCTTCTCATTGTTGGTAATGTTGAGGGAGATGAAATTTTGTTGTTGGTTTAGTGAGGGATGTAGGTTTCATAAATGTAGAAAACTTTTACCTATGTACGCTGGCATGAATAATATGGCAGGAGGGTAAATCTTTCCCGGGACATTTTACCCTTCTCCTGTTTCTCATTTTTGGACTTGTAGGGGGAGGTGAAATTTTGTTGTTGGTCTTAGTGAGGGATGTAGGTTTCATATATGTAGTAAATTTTTACCTTTGTAAGCTAGTATGAATAATATGGAAGGGAGGTAGAACTTTTCCTGGACAGTTTTACCACACTTTTGTTTCTCATTGTTGGAATTGTTAGGGGAGACGAAATTTTGTTGTTGGTTTTAGAGAGTGATGTAGGTGTCACAAATGTAGCAAGCTTTTACCTATGTACGCAAGTATGAATAATATTTCAGGGGGGTAAATTTTTCCCGGGACAATTTTACCCAATTCTTTTTCTCATTGCTGGAATATTTAGGAGAGGTGAAATTTTGTTCTTGGTTTTAGTGAGGGATGTAAGTGTCATATATGTAGTAACGTTTTACCTATGTACGCTAGTATGAATAATACGAAACGGAGTAAAAATTTCCCCGGACAATTTTACCCCCTTATGATTCTAATTGTTGGAATTTTTGGGGGACGTGAAGTTTTGTTGTTGGTTTAAGGGAGTGACGTAGGTGTCATATATGTAGTAAATTTTACCCATGTACGCTATTATGAATAATATGGCAGGGGGTAAATCTTTCCCGGCACAGTTTTACCCGACTTCTGTTTCTCATTGTTGAAATTGTTGAGGAGGTGGAATTTGGATGTTGGTTTTAGTGAAAGATGTAGGTGTCATATATGTAGCAAGCTTTTACCAATGTACGATAGTATGAATATTATGGCAGGGGGGTAAAAATTTCCCAGAACAGTTTTACCCGCTTCTATTTCACATTGTTGGAATTGTTATAAGAGGTGAAATTTTGTTGTTTGTTTTAGTGTACGCTAGTACGCTAGTTTGAACAATATGGCAGGGGGGTACAAATTTTCGGGGACAGATTCACCCCGTTCTGTTTCTCATTGTTGGAATAGTTGGGAGAGGCGAAATTTTGTTCTTGGTTTTAATGAGTCCTGTAGGTGTCATATATGTAGTAAACTTTTACCTATGTTCGCTAAAATGAATAATATGGAAAGGGTTTAAAAACTTACAGGGACAGTTTTACCCCCGTTTGGTTTCTCATTGTTGGAATAGTTGGGAGAGGTGAAATTTTGTTGCTGGTTTTAGTGATTTATGTAGGTGTCATATATGTAGTAAACTTTTACCTATGTACGCTAGTATGAATAATATGGCAGGGGGATAAAAATTTCCCAGGACAATTTTATCAACTTTCTTTTTCTCATTGTTGGTATTATTGGATGAGGTGACATTTTGTTGTTGGTTTTAGTGAGGGACGTAAGTTTCATATATGTAGTAAACTTTTACCTATGTACGCTAGTATGAATAATATGGCAGGAGGGTAAAAATTTCCCAGGATAGTTTTATCCCCCTTCTGTTTCTCATTCTTGGAATTATTGGATGAGGTGACATTTTGTTGTTCGTTTTAGTGAGAGATGTAGGTGTCATATATGTAGTAAACTTTTACCTATGAATGCTAGTATGAATAATATGGCAGGGGGTTAAAAATTTCCCAGGACAGTTTTATCCCCCTTCTGTTTCTCATTCTTGGAATTATTGGAGGAGGTGAAATTTTGTTGTTCGTTTTAGTGAGGGATGTAGGTTTCATATATGTAGTAAACTTTTACCTATGTACGCTAGTATGAATAATATGGCAGGGGGCAAAATTTCCCAGCCCAGTTTTATCCCCCCTCTGTTTCTCATTGTTGGAATTTTTGGAGGAGGTGAAATATTGTTGTTGGTTTTAGTGAGTGATGTAGGTGTCATATATGTAGTAAACTTTTACCTATGTACGCTAGTATGAATAATATGGCAGGGGGGAAAAATTTCCCAGGACAGTTTTATCCCCCTTCTTTTTCTCATTGTTGGTATTATTGGATGAAGTGACATTTTGTTGTTGGTTTTAGTGAGGAATGTAGGATTCATATATGTAGTACACTTTTACCTATGTACGCTAGTATGAATAATATGGCAGGGGGGGTAAAATTTCCCAGGACAGTTTTATCCCCCTTCTTTTTCTCATTGTTCGTATTATTGGATGAGGTGACATGTTGTTGTTGGTTTTAGTGAGGGATGTAGGTGTCATATATGTAGAAAAATTTTACCTATGTACGCCAGTATGAATATTATGGCAGGGGGGGAATTTCCCAGCCCAGTTTTATCCCCCTTCTGTTTCTCATTGTTGGAATTTTTGGATTAGGTGAAATTTTTGATTTTAGTTTTAGTGAGGGATGTAGGTGTCATATATGTAGAAAAATTTTACCTATGTACGCTAGTATGAATATTATGGCAGGGGGGGGGGAAATTTCCCAGCTCAGTTTTATCCCCCTTCTGTTTCTCATTGTTTGAACCATTGGAGGAGGTGACATTTTGTTGTTGGTTTTTTTAGGGATGTAGGTTTCATATTTGTAGTAAACTTTTACCTATGTACGCTAGTATGAATAATATGGCGGGGGGGTAAAATTTCCCAGGACAGTTTTATCCCCCTTCTTTTTCTCATTGTTGGTATTATTGGATGAAGTGACATTTTGTTGTTGGTTTTAGTGAGGGATGTAGGTGTCATATATGTAGTAAACTTTTACCTATGTACGCTAGTATGAATAATATGGCAGGGGGGTAAAAATTTCCCAGGACAGTTTTATCCCCCTTCTTTTTCTCTTTGTTCGTATTATTGGATGAGGTGACATGTTGTTGTTGGTTTTAGTGAGGGATGTATGGGTCATATATGTAGAAAAATTTTACCTATGTACGCTAGTATGAATAATATGGCAGGGGGGGAAATTTCCCAGCCCAGTTTTATGCCCCTTCTGTTTCTCATTGTTGGAATTTTTGGATTAGGTGAAATTTTTGTTTTTGGTTTTAGTGAGGGATGTAGGTGTCATATATGTAATAAACTGTTACCGATGTACGCTAGTATGAATAATATGGAAGGGGGTAAAAATTTCCCAGGACAGTTTTATCCCCCTTCTTTTTCTCATTGTTGGTACTATTGGATGAGGTGACATTTTGTTTTTGGTTTTAGTGAGGGATGTAGGTTTCATATTTGTAGTAAACTTTTACCTATGAAAGCTAGTATGAATAATATGGCTGGGGGGTAAAAATTTCCCAGGACAGTTTTATCCCCCTTCTGTTTCTCATTCTTGGAATTATTGGAGGAGGTGAAATTTTGTTGTTCGTTTTAGTGAGTGATGTAGGTGTCATATATGTAGTAAACTTTTACCTATGTACGCTAGTATGAATAATATTGCAGGGGGTAAAAATTTCCAAGGTCAGTTTTATCCCCCTTCTGTTTCTCGTTCTTGGAATTATTGGAGAAGGTGAAATTTTGTTGTTGGTTTTATTGAGTGATGTAGGTGTCATATATTTAGTAAACTTTTACCTATGTACGCTAGTATGAATAATATTGCAGGGGGTAAAAATTTCCCAGCTCAGTTTTATCCCCCTTCTGTTTCTCATTGTTAGAACCATTGGAGGAGGTGACATTTTGTTGTTGGTTTTTTTAGGGATGTAGGTTTGATATTTGTAGTAAACTTTCACCTATGTACGCTAGTATGAATAATATGGCAGGGGGGTAAAATTTCCCAGGACAGTTTTATCCCCCTTCTTTTTCTCATTGTTGGTACTATTGGATGAGGTGACATTTTGTTGTTAGTTTTAGTGAGGGATGTAGGTGTCATATATGTAGTAAACTTTTACCTATGTACGATAGTATGAATAATATGGCAGGGGGTAAAAATTTCCCAGGACAGTTTTATCCCCCTTCTTTTTCTCATTGTTCGTATTATTGGATGAGGTGACATGTTGTTGTTGGTTTTAGTGAGGGATGTAGGTGTCATATATGTAGTAAACTTTTACCTATGTACGATAATATGAATAATATGGCAGGAGGGTAAAAATTTCCCAAGACAGTTTTATCCCCCTTCTGTTTCTCATTCTTGGAATTATTGGAGGAGGTAAAATTTTGTTGTTGGTTTTAGTGAGTGATGTAGGTGTCATATATGTAGTAAACTTTTACCTATGAAAGCTAGTATGAATAATATGGCTGGGGGTAAAAATTTCCCAGGACAGTTTTATCCCCCTTCTGTTTCTCATTCTTGGAATTATTGGAGGAGGTGAAATTTTGTTGTTCGTTTTAGTGAGTGATGTAGGTGTCATATATGTAGCAAACTTTTACCTATGTACGCTAGTATGAATAATATTGCAGGGGGTAAAAATTTCCCAGGACAGTTTTATCCCCCTTCTGTTTCTCGTTCTTGGAATTATTGGAGAAGGTTAAATTTTGTTGTTGGCTTTAGTGAGTGATGTAGGTGTCATATATTTAGTAAAATTTTACCTATGTACGCTAGTATGAATAATATTGCAGGGGTAAAAATTTCCCAGGACAGTTTTATCCTCTTTCTTTTTCTCATTCTTGGAATTATTGGAGGAGGTAAAATTTTGTTGTTCGTTTTAGTGAGGGATCTAGGTGTCATATATGTAGTAAACTTTTACCTATGTACGCTAGTACGAAAAATATGGCAGGGGGGTAAAAATTTCCCAGGACAGTTTTAACCCCCTTCTTTTTCTCATTGTTGTAATTATTGGAGGAGTTGAAATTTAGTTGTTGGTTTTAGTGAGTGATGTAGGTGTCTTATATGTAGTAAATTTTTAACTATGTACGCTAGTATGAATAATATTGCAGGGGGGTAAAAATTTCCTAGGACAGTTTTATCCCCCTTCTTTTTCTCATTGTTGGAATTATTGGAGGAGATGAAATTTTGTTGTTTGTTTTAGTGAGGGATGTAGGTGTCATATATGTAGTAAACTTTTACCTATGTACGCTAGTATGAATAATATGGCAGGAGCGTAAAAATTTCCCAGGACAGTTTTATCCTCCTTTTGTTTCTCATTCTTGGAATTATTGGAGGAAGTGAAATTTTGTTGTTGGTTTTAGTGAGTGATGTAGGTGTCATATATGTAGTAAACATTTAACTATGTACGCTAGTATGAATAATATTGCACTGGGGTAAAAATTTCCCAGACAGTTTTATCCCACTTCTTTTTCTCATTGTTGGAATTATTGGAGGAGGTAAAATTTTGTTGTTCGTTTTAGTGAGGGATGTAGGTGACATATATGTAGTAAACTTTTACCTATGTGCGGAAGCATGAATAATATGGCATGGGGGTAAAAATTTCCCAGGACAGTTTTATCCCTTTTTTGTTTCTCATTGTTGCAATTATTGGAGGAGGTGAAATTTTGTTGTTGGTTTTAGTGAGGGATGTAGGTGTCATATATGTAGTAAACTTTTACCTATGTACGATAGTATGAATAATATGGCAGGGGGGTACAAATTTCCCAGCACAGTTTTATCCCCCTTCTGTTTTTCATTCTTTGAATTTTTGGAGGAGGTGAAATTTTGTTTGTTTTAGTGAGGAATGTAGGTGTCATATATGTAGTAAAGTTTTACCTATGTACGCTAGTATGAATAATATTGCAGGGAGGTAAAAATTTCCCAGGACAGTTTTATCTCCTTTCTTTTTATCATTGTTGGAATTATTGGAGGAGGTGAAATTTTGTTGTTTGTTTTACTGAGGGATGTAGGTGTCATATATGTAGTAAACTTTTACCTATGTACACTAGTATGAATAATATGGCAGGAGCGTAAAAATTTCCCAGGACAGTTTTATCCCCCTTCTGTTTCTCATTGTTGCAATTATTGGAGGAGGTGAAATTTTGTTGTTCGTTTTAGTGTGGGATGTAGGTGTCATATATGTAGTAAACTTTTACCTATGTACGCTGGTATGAATAATATTGCAGTTGGGTAAAAATTTCCCAGGACAGTTTTATCCCCCTTCTGTTTTTCATTCTTTGAATTTTTGGAGGAGGTGAAATTTTGTTGTTGGTTTCAGTGAGGGAAGTAGGTGTCATATATGTAGTAAACTTTTACCTATGTACGCTAGTATGAAGAATATGGGAGGGGGGAAAAATTTCCCAGCCCAGTTTTATCCCCCTTCTGTTTCTCATTGTTGGAATTTTTGCAGGAAGGTGAATTTTTGTTGTTCGTTTTAGTGACTGATGTAGTGGTCAAATATGTAGTAAACTTTTCCCTATGTACGCTAGTATGAATAGTATGGCAGGAGAGTAAAAATTTCCCAGGACAGTTTTATCCCCCTTCTGTTTCTCAATGTTTTAATTATTAAAGGAGGTAAAATTTCGTTGTTCGTTTTAGTGAGGGATGTAGGTGTCATATATGTAGTAAATTTTTACCTATGTACGCTAGTATGAATAATATTGCAGGGAAGTAAAAATTTCCCAGGACAGTTTTATAACCCTTCTTTTTATCATTGTTGGAATTATTGGAGGAGGTGAAATTTTGTTGTTTGTTTCAGTGAGGGATGTAGGTGTCATATATGTAGTAAACTTTTACCTATGTACGCTAGTATGAATAATATGGCAGGAGAGTAAAAATTTCCCAGGACAGTTTTATCCCCCTTTTGTTTCTCATTGTTTTAATTATTAAAGGAGGTAAAATTTTGTTGATTTTAGTGAGGAATGTAGGTGTCATATATGTAGTAAACTTTTACCTATGTACGAGAGTATGAATAATATGGGAGGAGGGTAAAAATTTCCCAGGACAGTTTTATCCCCCTTCTGTTTCTCATTGTTGGAATTATTGAAGGAAGTAAAATTTTGTTGTTGGTTTTAGTGAGTGATGTAGGTGTCATATATGTAGTAAACTTTTACCTATGTACGCTAGTATGAATAATATTGCAGGGGGTAATAATTTCTCAGGACAGTTTTATCCCCTTTCTTTTTCACATTCTTGGAATTATTGGAGGAGGTAAAATTTTGTTGTTCGTTTTAGTGAGGGATGTAGGTGTCATATATGTAGTAAACTTTTACCTATGTACGCTAGTACGAATAATATGGCAGGGGGGTAAACATTTCCCACGACAGTTTTATCCCCCTTCTGTTTCTCATTGTTGGAATTATTGGAGGAGGTGAAATTTTGTTGTTTTTTTTAGTGAGTGATGTAGGTGTCATATATGTAGTAAATTTTTTCCTATGTACGCTAGTATGAATAATATTGCAGGGAGGTAAAATTTTCCCAGGACAGTTATATCCCCCTTCTTTTTATCATTGTTGGAATTATTGGAGGAGGTGAAATTTTGTTGTTTGTTTTAGTGAGGGATGTAGGTGTCATATATGTAGTAAACTTTTACCTATGTACGCTAGTATGAATAATATGGCAGGAGCGTAAAAATTTCCCAGGACAGTTTTATCCCCCTTCTTTTTATCATTGTTGGAATTATTGGAGGAGGTGAAATTTTGTTGTTCGTTTTAGTGAGGGATGTAGGTGTCATATATGTAGTAAACTTTTACCTATGTACGCTAGTATGAATAATATGGCAGGGTGGGAAAAATTTCCCAGGACAGTTTTATCCCCCTTCTGTTTCTCATTGTTGGAATTATTGGAGGAAGCAAAATTTTGTTGTTGGTTTTAGTGAGTGATGTAGGTGTCATATATGTAGTAAACTTTTACCTATGTACGCTAGTATGAATAATATTGCAGGGGGTAATAATTTCTCAGGACAGTTTATCCCCTTTCTTTTTCTCATTCTTGGAATTATTGGAGGAGGTGAAATTTGGTTGTTCGTTTTACCGAGGGATGTAGGTGTCATATATGTAGTAAACTTTTACCTATGTACGCTAGTATGAATAATATGGCAAGGGGGTAAAAATTTCCCAGGACAGTTTTATCCCCCTTCTGTTTTTCATTCTTGGAATTTTTGAAGGAGGTGAAATTTTGTTGTTGGTTTCAGTGAGTGATGTAGGTGTCATATATGTAGTAAACTTTTACCTATGTACGCTAGTATGAATAATGTGGCAGGGGGGTAAAAATTTCCCAGGACAGTTTTATCCCCCTTCTGTTTCTCATTGTTTTAATTATTAAAGGAGGTGAAATTTTGTTTGTTTTAGTGAGGAATGTAGGTGTCATATATGTAGTAAACTTTTACCTATGTACGATAGTATGAATAATATGGCAGGAGGGTAAAAATTTCACAGGACAGTTTTATCCCCCTTCTGTTTCTCATTGTTGGAATTATTGGAGTAGGTGAAATTTTGTTGTTAGTTTTAGTGAGTGATGTAGGTGTCACATATGTAGTAATTTTTTACCTATGTACGCTAGTATGAATAATATTGCAGGGAGGTAAAAATTTCCCAGGACAGTTTTATCCCCCTTCCTTTTATCATTGTTGGAATTATTGGAGGAGGTGAAATTTTGTTGTTTGTTTTAGTGAGGGATGTAGGTGTCATATATGTAGTAAACTTTTACCTATGTACGCTAGTATGAATAATATGGCAGGAGCGTAAAAATTTCCCAGGACAGTTTTATCCCCCCTCTTTTTATAATTGTTGGAATTATTGGAGGGGGTGAAATTTTGTTGTTCGTTTTAGTGAGGGATGTAGGTGTCATATATGTAGTAAACTTTTACCTATGTACGCTAGTATGAATAATATGGCAGGGGGGTAAAAATTTCCCGAGACAGTTTTATCCCCCTTCAGTTTCTCATTCTTGGAATTATTGTAGGAGGTTAAATTTATTTTTTGGTTTTAGTGAGTGATGTAGGTGTCATATATGTAGTAAACTTTTACCTATGTACGCTAGTATGAATAATATTGCAGGGTGGTAAAAAATTCCCAGGACAGTTTTATCCCCCTTTTTTTCTCATTGTTGGAATTATTGGAGTAGGTAAAATTTTGTTGTTCGTTTTAGGGAGGGATTTACGTGTCATATATGTAGTAAACTTTTACCTATGTACGCTAGAATGAATAATATGGCAGGGGGTAAAAATTTCCCAGGACAGTTTTATCCCCCTTTTGTTTCTCATTGTTGGAATTTTTGGAAGGTGAAATTTTGTTGTTCGTTTTAGTGAGTGATGAAGGTGTCATATATGTACTAAACTTTTACCTATGTACGCTAGTATGAATAATATGGCAGGGGGGTAAAAATTTCCCAGGACACTTTTATCCCCCTTTTTATCTCATTGTTGGAATTATTGGAGGAAGTGAAATTTTGTTGTTCGTTTTAGTGAGGGATGTAGGTGTCATATATGTAGTAAACTTTTACCTATGTACGCTAGTATGAATAATATGGCAGGGAGGTAAAAATTTCCCAGGACAGTTTTATCCCCCTTCTGTTTCTCATTGTTGGAATTTTTGGAGGATAGTTAAATTTTGTTGTTCGTTTTAGTGAGTGATGTAGGGGTCATATATGTAGTAAACTTTTACCTATGTACGCTAGTATGAATAATATGGCAGGGGGGTAAAAATTTCCCAGGACAGTTTTTTCATCCTTCCTTTTCTCATTCTTGGAATTATTGGAGGAGGTGAAATTTTATTGTTGGTTTTAGTGAGTGATGTAGGTGTCATATATGTAGTAAACTTTTACCTATGTACGCTAGTATGAAAAATATTGCAGGGGGGTAAAAATTTCCCAGGACAGTTTTATCCCCCTTCTTTTTCTCATTGTTCTAATTATTGGAGGAGGTGAAATTTTGTTGTTTGTTTTAGTGAGGGATGTAGGTGTCATATATGTAGTAAACTTTTACCTATGTACGCTAGCATGATAATATTGCAGGGGGGTAAAAATTTCCCAGGACAGTTTTATCCCCCTTCTTTTTATCATTGTTGGAATTTTTGGAGGAGGAGAAATTTTGTTGGTGGTTATAGTGAGTGATGTAGGTTTCATATATGTAGTAAACTTTTACCTATGTACGCTAGTATGAATAATATGGCAGGAGGGTAAAAATTTCCCAGGACAGTTTTATCCCCCTTCTGTTTCTCGTTCTTGGAATTATTGGAGGAGGTGAAATTTTGTTGTTGGTTTTTGTGAGTGATGTAGGTGTCATATATGTAGTAAACTTTTACCTATGTACGAGAGTATGAATAATATTGCAGGGGGTAAAAATTTCCCATGACAGTTTTATCCTCTTCCTTTTTCTCATTCTTGGAATTATTGGAGGAGGTAAAATTTTGTTGTTCGTTTTAGTGAGGGATCTAGGTGTCATATATGTAGAAAATTTTTACCTATGTACGCTAGTACGAATAATATGGCAGGGGGGTAAAAATTTCCCAGCACAGTTTTATCCCCCTTCTGTTCCTCATTGTTGTAAATATTGGAGGAGTTGAAATTTTGTTGTTGGTTTTAGTGAGTGATGTAGGTGTCATATATGTAGTAAATTTTTAACTATGTACGCTAGTATGAATAATATTGCAGGGGGTAAAAATTTTCTAGGACAGTTTTATCCCCCTTCTTTTTCTCATTGTTGGAATTATTGGAGGAGATGAAATTTTGTTGTTTGTTTTAGTGAGGAATGTAGGTGTCATATATGTAGTAAACTTTTACCTATGTACTCTAGTATGAATAATATGGCAGGAGCGTAAAAATTTCCCAGGAAGTTTTATCCCCCTTCTGTTTCTCATTGTTGGAATTATTGGAGGAGGTAAATTTTTGTTGTTGGTTTTAGTGAGTGATGTAAGTGTCATATATGTAGTAAACTTTTACCTATGTACGCTAGTATGAATAATATTGCAGGTAGTAAAAATTTCCCAGGACAGTTTTATCCCCTTTCTTTTTCTCAATCTTGGAATTATTGGAGGAGGTAAAATTTTGTTGTTCGTTTTAGTGAGTGATGTAGGTGTCATATATGTAGTAAATTTTTACCTATGTACGCTAGTATCAATAATATTGCAGGGAGGTAAAAATTTCCCAGGACAGTTTTATCCCCCTTCTTTTTCTCATTGTTGGAATTATTGGAGGAGGTGAAATTTTTTTGTTCGTTTTAGTGAGGGATGTAGGTGTTATATATGTAGTAAACTTTTACCTATGTACGCTAGTATGAATAATATGGCAGGAGCGTAAAAATTTCCCAGGACAGTTTTATCCCCCTTTTTTTCTCATTGTTGGAATTATTGGAGTAGGTAAAATTTTGTTGTTCGTTTTAGTGAGGGATGTAGGTGTCATATATGTAGTAAACTTTTACCTATGTACGCTAGTATGAATAATATTGCAGGGGGTAAAAATTTCCCAGGACAGTTTTATCTCCCTTCTGTTTCTCATTGTTGGAATTTTTGGAAGGTGAAATTTTGTTGTTCGTTTTAGTGAGTGATGTAGGTGTCATATATGTAGTAAACTTTTACCTATGTACGCTAGTATGAATAATATGGCAGGGGGGTAAAAATTTCCAAGGACACTTTTATCCCCCTTTTTATCTCATTGTTGGAATTATTGGAGGAAGTGAAATCTTGTTGTTCGTTTTAGTGAGGGATGTAGGTGTCATATATGTACTAAACTTTTACCTATGTACGCTAGTATGAATAATATGGCAGGGAGGTAAAAATTTCCCAGGACAGTTTTATCCCCCTTCTGTTTCTCATTGTTGGAATTTTTGGAGGATAGTTAAATTTTGTTGTTCGTTTTAGTGAGTGATGTAGGGGTCATATATGTAGTAAACTTTTACCTATGTACGCTAGTATGAATAATATGGCAGGGTTGTAAAAATTTCCCAGGACAGTTTTTTCATCCTTCCTTTTCTCATTCTTGGAATTATTGGAGGAGGTGAAATTTTGTTGTTGGTTTTAGTGAGTGATGTAGGTGTCATATATGTAGTAAACTTTTACCTATGTACGCTAGTATGAAAAATATTGCAGGGGGGTAAAAATTTCCCAGGACAGTTTTATCCCCCTTCTTTTTCTCATTGTTCTAATTATTGGAGGAGGTGAAATTTTGTTGTTTGTTTTAGTGAGGAATGTAGGTGTCATATATGTAGTAAACTTTTACCTATGCACGCTAGCATGAATAATATTGCAGGGGGGTAAAAATTTCCCAGGACAGTTTTATCCCCAATCTGTTTCTCATTGTTGGAATTATTGGAGGAGGAGAAATTCTGTTGGTGGTTATAGTGAGTGATGTAGGTTTCATATATGTAGTAAACTTTTACCTGTGTACGCTAGTATGAATAATATGGCAGGAGGGTAAAAATTTCCCAGGACAGTTTTATCCCCCTTCTGTTTCTCGTTCTTGGAATTATTGGAGGAGGTGAAATTTTGTTGTTGGTTTTAGTGAGTGATGTAGGTGTCATATATGTAGTAAACTTTTACCTATGTACGCGAGTATGAATAATATTGCAGGGGGTAAAAATTTCCCAGGACAGTTTTATCTTCTTCCTTTTTCTCATTCTTGGAATTATTGGAGGAGGTAAAATTTTTTGTTCGTTTTAAGTGAGGGATCTAGGTGTCATATATGTAGAAAATTTTTACCTATGTACGCTAGTACGAATAATATGGCAGGGGGGTAAAAATTTCCCAGGACAGTTTTATCCCCCTTCTGTTTCTCATTGTTGTAATTATTGGAGGAGTTGAAATTTTGTTGTTGGTTTTAGTGAGTGATGTAGGTGTCATATATGTAGTAAATTTTTAACTATGTACGCTAGTATGAATAATATTGCAGGGGGGTAAAAATTTTCTAGGACAGTTTTATCCCCCTTCTTTTTCTCATTGTTGGAATTATTGGAGGAGATGAAATTTTGTTGTTTGTTTTAGTGAGGGATGTAGGTGTCATATATGTAGTAAACTTTTACCTATGTACTCTAGTATGAATAATATGGCAGGAGCGTAAAAATTTCCCAGGACAGTTTTATCCCCCTTCTGTTTCTCATTGTTGGAATTATTGGAGGAGGTAAATTTTTGTTGTTGGTTTTAGTGAGTGATGTAAGTGTCATATATGTAGTAAACTTTTACCTATGTACGCTAGTATGAATAATATTGCATGGGGTAAAAATTTCCCAGGACAGTTTTATCCCCTTTCATTTTCTCAATCTTGGAATTATTGGAGGAGGTAAAATTTTGTTGTTCGTTTTAGTGAGGGATGTAGGTGTCATATATGTAGTAAACTTTTACCTATGTACGCTAGTACGAATAATATGGCAGGGGGGTAAAAATTTCCCAGGACAGTTTTATCCCGCTTCTGTTTCTCATTGTTGGAATTATTGGAGTAGGTGAAATTTTGTTGTTGGTTTTAGTGAGTGATGTAGGTGTCATATATGTAGTAAATTTTTACCTATGTACGCTAGTATGAATAATATTGCAGGGAGGTAAAAATTTCCCAGGACAGTTTTATCCCCCTTCTTTTTATCATTGTTGGAATTATTGGAGGAGGTGAAATTTTGTTGTTTGTTTTAGTGAGGGATGTAGGTGTCATATATGTAGTAAACTTTTAATTATGTACGCTAGTATGAATAATATGGCAGGAGCGTAAAAATTTCCCAGGACAGTTTTATCCCCCCTCTTTTTATAATTGTTGGAATTATTGGAGGAGGTGATATTTTGTTGTTCGTTTTAGTGAGGGATGTAGGTGTCATATATGTAGTAAACTTTTACCTATGTACGCTAGTATGAATAATATGGCAGGGGGATAAAAATTTCCCGGGACAGTTTTATCCCCCTTCTGTTTCTCATTCTTGGAATTATTGTAGGAAAATAAATTTTGTTTTTGGTTTTAGTGAGTGATGTAGGTGTCATATATGTAGTAAACTTTTACCTATGTACGCTAGTATGAATAATATTGCAGGGTGGTAAAAATTTCCCAGGACAGTTTTATCCCCCTTTTTTCTCATTGTTGGAATTATTGGAGTAGGTAAAATTTTGTTGCTTGTTTTAGTGAGAGATGTAGGTGTCATATATGTAGTAAACTTTTACCTATGTACGCTAGTATGAATAATATGGCAGGGGGTAAAAATTTCCCAGGACAGTTTTATCCCCCTTTTGTTTCTCATTGTTGGAATTTTTGGAAGGTGAAATTTTGTTGTTCGTTTTAGTGAGTGATGTAGGTGTCATATATGTACTAAACTTTTACCTATGTACGATAGTATGAATAATATGGCAGGGAGGTAAAAATTTCCCAGGACAGTTTTATCCCCCTTCTGTTTCTCATTGTTGGAATTTTTGGAGGATAGTTAAATTTTGTTGTTCGTTTTAGTGAGTGATGTAGGGGTCATATATGTAGTAAACTTTTACCTATGTACGCTAGTATGAATAATATGGCAGGGGGGTAAAAATTTCCCAGGACAGTTTTTTCATCCTTCCTTTTCTCATTCTTGGAATTATTGGAGGACGTGAAATTTTGTTGTTGGTTTTAGTGAGTGATGTAGGTGTCATATATGTAGTAAACTTTTACCTATGTACGATAGTATGAAAAATATTGCAGGGGAGTAAAAATTTCCCAGGACAGTTTTATCCCCCTTCTTTTTCTCATTGTTCTAATTATTGGAGGAGGTGAAATTTTGTTGTTGGTTTTAGTGAGTGATGTAGGTGTCATATATGTAGTAAATTTTTAACTATGTACGCTAGTATGAATAATATTGCAGGGGGGTAAAAATTTTCTAGGACAGTTTTATCCCCCTTCTTTTTCTCATTGTTGGAATTATTGGAGGAGATGAAATTTTGTTGTTTGTTTTAGTGAGGGATGTAGGTGTCATATATGTAGTAAACTTTTACCTATGTACTCTAGTATGAATAATATGGCAGGAGCGTAAAAATTTCCCAGGACAGTTTTATCCCCCTTCTGTTTCTCATTGTTGGAATTATTGGAGGAGGTAAATTTTTGTTGTTGGTTTTAGTGAGTGATGTAAGTGTCATATATGTAGTAAACTTTTACGTATGTACGCTAGTATGAATAATATTGCAGGGGGTAAAAATTTCCCAGGACAGTTTTATCCCCTTTCTTTTTCTCAATCTTGGAATTATTGGACGAGGTAAAATTTTGTTGTTCGTTTTAGTGAGGGATGTAGGTGTCATATATGTAGTAAACTTTTACCTATGTACGCTAGTACGAATAATATGGCAGGGGGGTAAAAATTTCCCAGGACAGTTTTATCCCCCTTCTGTTTCTCATTGTTGGATTTATTGGAGTAGGTGAAATTTTGTTGTTGGTTTTAGTGAGTGATGTAGGTGTCATATATGTAGTAAATTTTTACCTATGTACGCTAGTATGAATAATATTGCAGGGAGGTAAAAATTTCCCAGGACAGTTTTATCCCCCTTCTTTTTATTATTGTTAGAATTATTGGAGGAGGTGAAATTTTGTTGTTTGTTTTAGTGAGGGATGTAGGTGTCATATATGTAGTAAACTTTTAATTATGTACGCTAGTATGAATAATATGGCAGGAGCGTAAAAATTTCCCAGGACAGTTATATCCCCCCTCTTTTTATAATTGTTGGAATTATTGGAGGAGGTGATATTTTGTTGTTCGTTTTAGTGAGGGATGTAGGTGTCATATATGTAGTAAACTTTTACCTATGTACGCTAGTATGAATAATATGGCAGGGGGGTAAAAATTTCCCGGGAAAGTTTTATCCCCCTTCTGTTTCTCATTCTTGGAATTATTGGAGGAGGTGTAATTTTGTTTTTGGTTTTAGTGAGTGATGTAGGTGTCATATATGTAGTAAACTTTTACCTATGTACGCTAGTATGAATAATATTGCAGGGTGGTAAAAATTTCCCAGGACAGATTTATCCCCCTTTTTTCTCATTGTTGGAATTATTGGAGTAGGTAAAATTTTGTTGTTCGTTTTAGTGAGGGATGTAGGTGTCATATATGTAGTAAACTTTTACCTATGTACGCTAGTATGAATAATATGGCAGGGGGTAAAAATTTCCCAGGACAGTTTTATCTCCCTTCTGTTTCTCATTGTTGGAATTTTTGGAAGGTGAAATTTTGTTGTTCGTTTTAGTGAGTGATGTAGGTGTCATATATGTACTAAACTTTTACCTATGTACGCTAGTATGAATAATATGGCAGGGGGGTAAAAATTTCCCAGGACACTTTTATCCCCCTTTTTATCTCATTGTTGGAATTATTGGAGGAAGTGAAATCTTGTTGTTCGTTTCAGTGAGGGATGTAGGTGTCATATATGTAGTAAACTTTTACCTATGTACGCTAGTATGAATAATATTGCAGGGAGGTAAAAATTTCCCAGGACAGTTTTATCCCCCTTCTGTTTCTCATTGTTGGAATTTTTGGAGGATAGTTAAATTTTGTTGTTCGTTTTAGTGAGTGATGTAGGGGTCATATATGTAGTAAACTTTTACCTATGTACGCTAGTATGAATAATATGGCAGGGGGGTAAAAATTTCCCAGGACAGTTTTTTCATCCTTCCTTTTCTCATTCTTGGAATTATTGGAGGACGTGAAATTTTGTTGTTGGTTTTAGTGAGTGATGTAGGTGTCATATATGTAGTAAACTTTTACCTATGTACGATAGTATGAAAAATATTGCAGGGGAGTAAAAATTTCCCAGGACAGTTTTATCCCCCTTCTTTTTCTCATTGTTCTAATTATTGGAGGAGGTGAAATTTTGTTGTTGGTTTTAGTGAGTGATGTAGGTGTCATATATGTAGTAAATTTTTAACTATGTACGCTAGTATGAATAATATTGCAGGGGGGTAAAAATTTTCTAGGACAGTTTTATCCCCCTTCTTTTTCTCATTGTTGGAATTATTGGAGGAGATGAAATTTTGTTGTTTGTTTTAGTGAGGGATGTAGGTGTCATATATGTAGTAAACTTTTACCTATGTACTCTAGTATGAATAATATGGCAGGAGCGTAAAAATTTCCCAGGACAGTTTTATCCCCCTTCTGTTTCTCATTGTTGGAATTATTGGAGGAGGTAAATTTTTGTTGTTGGTTTTAGTGAGTGATGTAAGTGTCATATATGTAGTAAACTTTTACGTATGTACGCTAGTATGAATAATATTGCAGGGGGTAAAAATTTCCCAGGACAGTTTTATCCCCTTTCTTTTTCTCAATCTTGGAATTATTGGACGAGGTAAAATTTTGTTGTTCGTTTTAGTGAGGGATGTAGGTGTCATATATGTAGTAAACTTTTACCTATGTACGCTAGTACGAATAATATGGCAGGGGGGTAAAAATTTCCCAGGACAGTTTTATCCCCCTTCTGTTTCTCATTGTTGGATTTATTGGAGTAGGTGAAATTTTGTTGTTGGTTTTAGTGAGTGATGTAGGTGTCATATATGTAGTAAATTTTTACCTATGTACGCTAGTATGAATAATATTGCAGGGAGGTAAAAATTTCCCAGGACAGTTTTATCCCCCTTCTTTTTATTATTGTTAGAATTATTGGAGGAGGTGAAATTTTGTTGTTTGTTTTAGTGAGGGATGTAGGTGTCATATATGTAGTAAACTTTTAATTATGTACGCTAGTATGAATAATATGGCAGGAGCGTAAAAATTTCCCAGGACAGTTATATCCCCCCTCTTTTTATAATTGTTGGAATTATTGGAGGAGGTGATATTTTGTTGTTCGTTTTAGTGAGGGATGTAGGTGTCATATATGTAGTAAACTTTTACCTATGTACGCTAGTATGAATAATATGGCAGGGGGGTAAAAATTTCCCGGGAAAGTTTTATCCCCCTTCTGTTTCTCATTCTTGGAATTATTGGAGGAGGTGTAATTTTGTTTTTGGTTTTAGTGAGTGATGTAGGTGTCATATATGTAGTAAACTTTTACCTATGTACGCTAGTATGAATAATATTGCAGGGTGGTAAAAATTTCCCAGGACAGATTTATCCCCCTTTTTTCTCATTGTTGGAATTATTGGAGTAGGTAAAATTTTGTTGTTCGTTTTAGTGAGGGATGTAGGTGTCATATATGTAGTAAACTTTTACCTATGTACGCTAGTATGAATAATATGGCAGGGGGTAAAAATTTCCCAGGACAGTTTTATCTCCCTTCTGTTTCTCATTGTTGGAATTTTTGGAAGGTGAAATTTTGTTGTTCGTTTTAGTGAGTGATGTAGGTGTCATATATGTACTAAACTTTTACCTATGTACGCTAGTATGAATAATATGGCAGGGGGGTAAAAATTTCCCAGGACACTTTTATCCCCCTTTTTATCTCATTGTTGGAACTATTGGAGGAAGTGAAATTTTGTTGTTCGTTTTAGTGAGGGATGTAGGTGTCATATATGTAGTAAACTTTTACCTATGTACGCTAGTATAAATAATATGGCAGGGAGGTAAAAATTTCCCAGGACAGTTTTATCCCCCTTCTGTTTCTCATTGTTGGAATTTTTGGAGGATAGTTAAATTTTGTTGTTCGTTTTAGTGAGTGATGTAGGGGTCATATATGTAGTAAACTTTTACCTATGTACGATAGTATGAATAATATGGCAGGGGGTAAAAATTTCCCAGGACAGTTTTTTCATCCTTCCTTTTCTCATTCTTGGAATTATTGGAGGAGGTGAAATTTTGTTGTTGGTTTTAGTGAGTGATGTAGGTGTCATATATGTAGTAAACTTTTACCTATGTACGCTAGTATGAAAAATATTGCAGGTGGGTAAAAATTTCCCAGGACAGTTTTATCCCCCTTCTTTTTCTCATTGTTCTAATTATTGGAGGAGGTGAAATTTTGTTGTTTGTTTTAGTGAGGGATGTAGGTGTCATATATGTAGTAAACTTTTACCTATGCACGCTAGCATGAATAATATTGCACGGGGGTAAAAATTTCCCAGGACAGTTTTATCCCCAATCTGTTTCTCATTGTTGGAATTATTGGAGGAGGAGAAATTCTGTTGGTGGTTATAGTGAGTGATGTAAGTTTCATATATGTAGTAAACTTTTACCTGTGTACGCTAGTATGAATAATATGGCAGGAGGGTAAAAATTTCCCAGGACAGTTTTATCCCCCTTCTGTTTCTCGTTCTTGGAATTACTGGAGGAGGTGAAATTTTGTTGTTGGTTTTAGTGAGTGATGTAGGTGTCATATATGTAGTAAACTTTTACCTATGTACGCGAGTATGAATAATATTGCAGGGGGTAAAAATTTCCCAGGACAGTTTTATCTTCTTCCTTTTTCTCATTCTTGGAATTATTGGAGGAGGTAAAATTTTGTTGTTCGTTTTAAGTGAGGTATCTAGGTGTCATATATGTAGAAAATTTTTACCTATGTACGCTAGTACGAATAATATGGCAGGGGGGTAAAAATTTCCCAGGACAGTTTTATCCCCCTTCTGTTTCTCATTGTTGTAATTATTGGAGGAGTTGAAATTTTGTTGTTGGTTTTAGTGAGTGATGTAGGTGTCATATATGTAGTAAATTTTTAACTATGTACGCTAGTATGAATAATATTGCAGGGGGGTAAAAATTTTCTAGGACAGTTTTATCCCCCTTCTTTTTCTCATTGTTGGAATTATTGGAGGAGATGAAATTTTGTTGTTGGTTTTAGTGAGGGATGTAGGTGTCATATATGTAGTAAACTTTTACCTATGTACGATAGTATGAAAAATATTGCAGGTGGGTAAAAATTTCCCAGGACAGTTTTATCCCCCTTCTTTTTCTCATTGTTCTAATTATTGGAGGAGGTGAAATTTTGTTGTTTGTTTTAGTGAGGGATGTAGGTGTCATATATGTAGTAAACTTTTACCTATGCACGCTAGCATGAATAATATTGCACGGGGGTAAAAATTTCCCAGGACAGTTTTATACCCAATCTGTTTCTCATTGTTGGAATTATTGGAGGAGGAGAAATTCTGTTGGTGGTTATAGTGAGTGATGTAAGTTTCATATATGTAGTAAACTTTTACCTGTGTACGCTAGTATGAATAATATGGCAGGAGGGTAAAAATTTCCCAGGACAGTTTTATCCCCCTTCTGTTTCTCGTTCTTGGAATTATTGGAGGAGGTGAAATTTTGTTGTTCGTTTTAGTGAGGGATGTAGGTATCATATATTTAGTAAACTTTTACCTATGTACGCTAGTATGAATAATATGGCAGGGGGGTAAAAATTTCCCGGGACAGTTTTTCCCCCTTCTGTTTCTCATTCTTGGAATTATTGTAGGAAGTTAAATTTTGTTTTTGGTTTTAGTGAGTGATGTAGGTGTCATATATGTAGTAAACTTTTACCTATGTACGCTAGTATGAATAATATTGCAGGGTGGTAAAAATTTCCCAGGACAGTTTTATCCCCCTTTTTTCTCATTGTTGGAATTATTGGAGTAGGTAAAATTTTGTTGTTTGTTTTAGTGAGGGATGTAGGTGTCATATATGTAGTAAACTTTTACCTATGTACGCTAGTATGAATAATATGGCAGGGGGTAAAAATTTCCCAGGACAGTTTTATCCCCCTTTTGTTTCTCATTGTTGGAATTTTTGGAAGGTGAAATTTTGTTGTTCGTTTTAGTGAGTGATGTAGGTGTCATATATGTACTAAACTTTTACCTATGTACGCTAGTATGAATAATATGGCAGGGGGGTAAAAATTTCCCAGGCAGTTTTATCCCCCTTCTGTTTCTCGTTCTTGGAATTATTGGAGGAGGTAAATTTTTGTTGTTGGTTTTAGTGAGTGATGTAGGTGTCATATATGTAGTAAACTTTTACCTATGTACGCGAGTATGAATAATATTGCAGTGGGTAAAAATTTCCCAGGACAGTTTTATCCCCTTTCATTTTCTCAATCTTGGAATTATTGGAAGAGGTAAAATTTTGTTGTTCGTTTTAGTGAGGGATGTAGGTGTCATATATGTAGTAAACTTTTACCTATGTACGCTAGTACGAATAATATGGCAGGGGGGTAAAAATTTCCCAGGACAGTTTTATCCCGCTTCTGTTTCTCATTGTTGGAATTATTGGAGTAGGTGAAATTTTGTTGTTGGTTTTAGTGAGTGATGTAGGTGTCATATATGTAGTAAATTTTTACCTATGTACGCTAGTATGAATAATATTGCAGGGAGGTAAAAATTTCCCACGACAGTTTTATCCCCCTTCTTTTTATCATTGTTGGAATTATTGGAGGAGGTGAAATTTTGTTGTTTGTTTTAGTAAGGGATGTAGGTGTCATATATGTAGTAAACTTTTAATTATGTACGCTAGTATGAATAATATGGCAGGAGCGTAAAAATTTCCCAGGACAGTTTTATCCCCCCTCTTTTTTTAATTGTTGGAATTATTGGAGGAGGTGATATTTTGTTGTTCGTTTTAGTGAGGGATGTAGGTGTCATATATGTAGTAAACTTTTACCTATGAACGCTAGTATGAATAATATGGCAGGGGGGTAAAAATTTCCCGGGACAGTTTTTCCCCCTTCTGTTTCTCATTCTTGGAATTATTGTAGGAAGTTAAATTTTGTTTTTGGTTTTAGTGAGTGATGTAGGTGTCATATATGTAGTAAACTTTTACCTATGTACGCTAGTATGAATAATATTGCAGGGTGGTAAAAATTTCCCAGGACAGTTTTATCCCCCTTTTTTCTCATTGTTGGAATTATTGGAGTAGGTAAAATTTTGTTGTTTGTTTTAGTGAGGGATGTAGGTGTCATATATGTAGTAAACTTTTACCTATGTACGCTAGTATGAATAATATGGCAGGGGGTAAAAATTTCCCAGGACAGTTTTATCCCCCTTTTGTTTCTCATTGTTGGAATTTTTGGAAGGTGAAATTTTGTTGTTCGTTTTAGTGAGTGATGTAGGTGTCATATATGTACTCAACTTTTACCTATGTACGCTAGTATGAATAATATGGCAGGGGGGTAAAAATTTCCCAGGACACTTTTATCCCCCTTTTTATCTCATTGTTGGAATTATTGGAGGAAGTGAAATCTTGTTGTTCGTTTTAGTGAGGGATGTAGGTGTCATATATGTAGTAAACTTTTACCTATGTACGCTAGTATGAATAATATGGCAGGGAGGTAAAAATTTCCCCGGACAGTTTTATCCCCCTTCTGTTTCTCATTGTTGGAATTTTTGGAGGATAGTTAAATTTTGTTGTTCGTTTTAGTGAGTGATGTAGGGGTCATATATGTAGTAAACTTTTACCTATGTACGCTAGTATGAATAATATGGCAGGGGGGTAAAAATTTCCCAGGACAGTTTTTTCATCCTTCCTTTTCTCATTCTTGGAATTATTGGAGGAGGTGAAATTT
The DNA here is from genome assembly GCF_964235325.1 of Thermobia domestica. Classification (NCBI taxonomy): domain Eukaryota; kingdom Metazoa; phylum Arthropoda; class Insecta; order Zygentoma; family Lepismatidae; genus Thermobia; species Thermobia domestica. Next base: position 252,781,556 of record NC_137462.1, on the reverse strand, counting down.
TGTTGTTGGTTTTAGTGAGTGATGTAGGTGTCATATATGTAGTAAACTTTTACCTATGTACGATAGTATGAAAAATATTGCAGGGGGGTAAAAATTTCCCAGGACAGTTTTATCCCCCTTCTTTTTCTCATTGTTCTAATTATTGGAGGAGGTGAAATGTTGTTGTTGGTTTTAGTGAGTGATGTAGGTGTCATATATGTAGTAAATTTTTAACTATGTACGCTAGTATGAATAATATTGCAGGGGGGTAAAAATTTTCTAGGACAGTTTTATCCCCCTTCTTTTTCTCATTGTTGGAATTATTGGAGGAGATGAAATTTTGTTGTTTGTTTTAGTGAGGGATGTAGGTGTCATATATGTAGTAAACTTTTACCTATGTACTCTAGTATGAATAATATGGCAGGAGCGTAAAAATTTCCCAGGACAGTTTTATCCCCCTTCTGTTTCTCATTGTTGGAATTATTGGAGGAGGTAAATTTTTGTTGTTGGTTTTAGTGAGTGATGTAAGTGTCATATATGTAGTAAACTTTTACCTATGTACGCTAGTATGAATAATATTGCAGGGGGTAAAAATTTCCCAGGACAGTTTTATCCCCTTTCTTTTTCTCAATCTTGTAATTATTGGAGGAGGTAAAATTTTGTTGTTCGTTTTAGTGAGGGATGTAGGTGTCATATATGTAGTAAACTTTTACCTATGTACGCTAGTACGAATAATATGGCAGGGGGGTAAACATTTCCCAGGACAGTTTTATCCCCCTTCTGTTTCTCGTTGTTGGAATAATTGGAGTAGGTGAAATTTTGTTGTTGGTTTTAGTGAGTGATGTAGGTGTCATATATGTAGTAAATTTTTACCTATGTACGCTAGTATGAATAATATTGCGGGGAGGTAAAAATTTCAAAGGACAGTTTTATCCCCCTTCTTTTTATCATTGTTGGAATTATTGGAGGAAGTGAAATTTTGTTGTTTGTTTTAGTGAGGGATGTAGGTGTCATATATGTAGTAAACTTTTAATTATGTACGCTAGTATGAATAATATGGCATGAGCGTAAAAATTTCCCAGGACAGTTTTATCCCCCCTCTTTTTATAATTGTTGGAATTATTGGAGGAGGTGATATTTTGTTGTTCGTTTTAGTGAGGGATGTAGGTGTCATATATGTAGTAAACTTTTACCTATGTACGCTAGTATTAATAATATGGCAGGGGGGTAAAAATTTCCCGGGACAGTTTTATCCCCCTTCTGTTTCTCATTCTTGGAATTATTGTAGGAAGTTAAATTTTCTTTTTGGTTTTAGTGAGTGATGTAGGTGTCATATATGTAGTAAACTTTTACCTATGTACGCTAGTATGAATAATATTGCAGGGTGGTAAAAATTTCCCAGGACAGTTTTATCCCCCTTTTTTCTCATTGTTGGAATTATTGGAGTAGGTAAAATTTTGTTGTTTGTTTTAGTGAGGGATGTAGGTGTCATATATGTAGTAAACTTTTACCTATGTACGCTAGTATGAATAATATGGCAGGGGGTAAAAATTTCCCATTACAGTTTTATCCCCCTTTTGTTTCTCATTGTTGGAATTTTTGGAAGGTGAAATTTTGTTGTTCGTTTTAGTGAGTGATTTAGGTGTCATATATGTACTAAACTTTTACCTATGTACGCTAGAATGAATAATATGGCAGGGGGGTAAAAATTTCCCAGGACACTTTTATCCCCCTTTTTATCTCATTGTTGGAATTATTGGAGGAAGTGAAATCTTGTTGTTCGTTTTAGTGAGGGATGTAGGTGTCATATATGTAGTAAACTTTTACCTATGTACGCTAGTATGAATAATATGGCAGGGAGGTAAAAATTTCCCAGGACAGTTTTATCCCCCTTCTGTTTCTCATTGTTGGAATTTTTGGAGGATAGTTAAATTTTGTTGTTCGTTTTAGTGAGTGATGTAGGGGTCATATATGTAGTAAACTTTTACCTATGTACGCTAGTATGAATAATATGGCAGGGGGGTAAAAATTTCCCAGGACAGTTTTTTCATCCTTCCTTTTCTCATTCTTGGAATTATTGGAGGAGGTGAAATTTTGCTGTTGGTTTTAGTGTGTGATGTAGGTGTCATATATGTAGTAAACTTTTACCTATGTACGCTAGTATGAAAAATATTGCAGGGGGGTAAAAATTTCCCAGGACAGTTATATCCCCCTTCTTTTTCTCATTGTTCTAATTATTGGAGGAGGTGAAATTTTGTTGTTTGTTTTAGTGAGGGATTTAGGTGTCTTATATGTAGTAAACTTTTACCTATGTACGCTAGCATGAATAATATTGCAGGGGGGTAAAAATTTCCCAGGACAGTTTTATCCCCAATCTGTTTCTCATTGTTGGAATTATTGGAGGAGGAGAAATTTTGTTGGTGGTTATAGTGAGTGATGTAGGTTTAATATATGTAGTAAACTTTTATCTATGTACGCTAGTATGAATAATATGGCAGGAGGGTAAAAATTTCCCAGGACAGTTTTATCCACCTTCTGTTTCTCGTTCTTGGAATTATTGGAGGAGGTGAAATTTTGTTGTTGGTTTTAGTGAGTGATGTAGGTGTCATAGATGTAGTAAACTTTTTCCTATGTACGCGAGTATGAATAATATTGCAGGGGGTAAAAATTTCCCAGGACAGTTTTATCCTCTTCCTTTTTCTCATTCTTGGAATTATTGGAGGAAGTAAAATTTTGTTGTTCGTTTTAGTGAGGGATCTAGGTGTCATATATGTAGAAAATTTTTACCTATGTGCGCTAGTACGAATAATATGGCAGGGGGGTAAAAATTTCCCAGGACAGTTTTATCCCCCTTCTGTTTCTCATTGTTGTATTTATTGGAGGAGTTGAAATTTTGTTTTTGGTTTTAGTGATTGATGTAGGTGTCATATATGTAGTAAATTTTTAACTATGTACGCTAGTATGAATAATATTGCAGGGGGGTAAAAATTTTCTAGGACAGTTTTATCCCCCATCTTTTTCACTTTGTTGGAATTATTGGAGGAGATGAAATTTTGTTGTTTGTTTTAGTGAGGGATGTAGGTGTCATATATGTAGTAAACTTTTACCTATGTACTCTAGTATTAATAATATGGCAGGAGCGTAAAAATTTCCCAGGACAGTTTTATCCCCCTTCTGTTTCTCATTCTTGGAATTATTGGAGGAGGTGAAATTTTGTTGTGGTTTCAGTGCGTGATGTAGGTGTCATATATGTAGTAAACTTTTATCTATGTACGCTAGTATGAATAATATTGCAGTGGGGTAAAAATTTCCCAGCCCAGTTTTATCCCCCTTCTGTTTCTCATTGTTGGAATTTTTGGAGAAAGGTAAATTTTTGTTGTTCGTTTTAGTGAGTGATGTAGTGGTCAAATATATAGTAAACTTTTCCCTATGTACGCTACTATGAATAGTATGGCAGGAGAGTAAAAATTTCCCAGGACAGTTTTATCCCCCTTCTGTTTCTCATTGTTGGAATTATTGGAGGAGGTGAAATTTTGTTGTTTGTTTTAGTGAGTGATGTAGGTGTCATATATGTAGTAAACTTTTACCTATGTACGCTAGTATGAATAATATGGCAGGGGGTAAAAATTTTCCAGGACAGTTTTATCCCCCTTTTTTTCTCATTGTTGGTATTATTGGAGGAGGTGAAATTTTTTTGCTGGTTTTAGTGAGTGATGTAGGTGTCAGGTATGCAGTAAACTTTTACCTATGTACGCTTGTATCAATAATATGGCAGGGGGTAAAAATTTTCCAGGACAGTTTTATCCCCCTTCTTTTTCTCATTGTTTTAATTATTAAAGGAGGTAAAATTTTGTTTGTTTTAGTGAGGAATGTAGGTGTCATATATGTAGTAAACTTTTACCTATGTACGATAGTATGAATAATATGGCAGGAGGGTAAAAATTTCCCAGGACACTTTTATCCCCCTTCTGTTTCTCATTCTTGGAATTATTGGAGGAGATAAAATTTTGTTGTTGGTTTTAGTGAGTGATGTAGGTGTCATATATGTAGTAAACTTTTACCTATGTACGCTAGTATGAATAATATTGCAGGGGGTAAAAATTTCCCAGGACAGTTTTATCCTCTTTCTTTTTCTCATTCTTGGAATTATTGGAGGAGGTAAAATTTTGATGTTGGCTTTAGTGAGTGATGTAGGTGTCATATATTTACTAAAATTTTACCTATGTACGCTAGTATGAATAATATTGCAGAGGGTAAAAATTTCCCAGGGCAGTTTTATCCTCTTTCTTTTTCTCATTCTTGGAATTATTGGAGGAGGTAAAATTTTGTTGTTCGTTTTAGTGAGGGATCTAGGTGTCATATATGTAGTAAACTTTTACCTATGTACGCTAGTACGAATAATATGGCAGGGGGTAAAAATTCCCAGGACAGTTTTATCCCCCTTCTGTTTCTCATTCTTGGAATTATTGGAGGAGGTGAAATTTTGTTGTTCGTTTTAGTGAGTGATGTAGGTGTCATATATGTAGTAAACTTTTACCTATGTACGCTAGTATGAACAATATTGCAGGGGGTAAAAATTTCCCAGGACAGTTTTATCCCCCTTCTGTTTCTCGTTCTTGGAATTATTGGAGAAGGGGAAATTTTGTTGTTGGCTTTAGTGAGTGATGTAGGTGTCATATATGTAATAAATTTTTACCTATGTACGCTAGTATGAATAATATTGCAGGGAGGTAAAAATTTCCCAGGACAGTTTTATCCCCCTTCTTTTTATCATTGTTGGAATTATTGGAGGAGGTGAAATTTTGTTGTTTGTTTTAGTAAGGGATGTAGGTGTCATATATGTAGTAAACTTTTAATTATGTACGCTAGTATGAATAATATGGCAGGAGCGTAAAAATTTTCCAGGACAGTTTTATCCCCCCTCTTTTTTTAATTGTTGGAATTATTGGAGGAGGTGATATTTTGTTGTTCGTTTTAGTGAGGGATGTAGGTGTCATATATGTAGTAAACTTTTACCTATGTACGCTAGTATGAATAATATGGCAGGGGGGTAAAAATTGCCCGGGACAGTTTTTCCCCCTTCTGTTTCTCATTCTTGGAATTATTGTAGGAAGTTAAATTTTGTTTTTGGTTTTAGTGAGTGATGTAGGTGTCATATATGTAGTAAACTTTTACCTATGTACGCTAGTATGAATAATATTGCAGGGTGGTAAAAATTTCCCAGGACAGTTTTATCCCCCTTTTTTCTCATTGTTGGAATTATTGGAGTAGGTATAATTTTGTTGTTTGTTTTAGTGAGGGATGTAGGTGTCATATATGTAGTAAACTTTTACCTATGTACGCTAGTATGAATAATATGGCAGGGGGTAAAAATTTCCCAGGACAGTTTTATCCCCCTTTTGTTTCTCATTGTTGGAATTTTTGGAAGGTGAAATTTTGTTGTTCGTTTTAGTGAGTGATGTAGGTGTCATATATGTACTAAACTTTTACCTATGTACGCTAGTATGAATAATATGGCAGGGGGGTAAAAATTTCCCAGGACACTTTTATCCCCCTTTTTATCTCATTGTTGGAATTATTGGAGGAAGTGAAATCTTGTTGTTCGTTTTAGTGAGGGATGTAGGTGTCATATATGTAGTAAACTTTTACCTATGTACGCTAGTATGAATAATATGGCAGGGAGGTAAAAATTTCCCAGGACAGTTTTATCCCCCTTCTGTTTCTCATTGTTGGAATTTTTGGAGGATAGTTAAATTTTGTTGTTCGTTTTAGTGAGTGATGTAGGGGTCATATATGTAGTAAACTTTTACCTATGTACGCTAGTATGAATAATATGGCAGGGGGGTAAAAATTTCCCAGGACAGTTTTTTCATCCTTCCTTTTCTCATTCTTGGAATTATTGGAGGAGGTGAAATTTTGTTGTTGGTTTTAGTGAGTGATGTAGGTGTCATATATGTAGTAAACTTTTACCTATGTACGATAGCATGAAAAATATTGCAGGGGGGTAAAAATTTCCCAGGACAGTTTTATCCCCCTTCTTTTTCTCATTGTTCTAATTATTGGAGGAGGTGAAATGTTGTTGTTGGTTTTAGTGAGTGATGTAGGTGTCATATATGTAGTAAATTTTTAACTATGTACGCTAGTATGAATAATATTGCAGGGGGGTAAAAATTTTCTAGGACAGTTTTATCCCCCTTCTTTTTCTCATTGTTGGAATTATTGGAGGAGATGAAATTTTGTTGTTTGTTTTAGTGAGGGATGTAGGTGTCATATATGTAGTAAACTTTTACCTATGTACTCTAGTATGAATAATATGGCAGGAGCGTAAAAATTTCCCAGGACAGTTTTATCCCCCTTCTGTTTCTCATTGTTGGAATTATTGGAGGAGGTAAATTTTTGTTGTTGGTTTTAGTGAGTGATGTAAGTGTCATATATGTAGTAAACTTTTACCTATGTACGCTAGTATGAATAATATTGCAGGGGGTAAAAATTTCCCAGGACAGTTTTATCCCCTTTCTTTTTCTCAATCTTGTAATTATTGGAGGAGGTAAAATTTTGTTGTTCGTTTTAGTGAGGGATGTAGGTGTCATATATGTAGTAAACTTTTACCTATGTACGCTAGTACGAATAATATGGCAGGGGGGTAAACATTTCCCAGGACAGTTTTATCCCCCTTCTGTTTCTCGTTGTTGGAATAATTGGAGTAGGTGAAATTTTGTTGTTGGTTTTAGTGAGTGATGTAGGTGTCATATATGTAGTAAATTTTTACCTATGTACGCTAGTATGAATAATATTGCGGGGAGGTAAAAATTTCAAAGGACAGTTTTATCCCCCTTCTTTTTATCATTGTTGGAATTATTGGAGGAGGTGAAATTTTGTTGTTTGTTTTAGTGAGGGATGTAGGTGTCATATATGTAGTAAACTTTTAATTATGTACGCTAGTATGAATAATATGGCATGAGCGTAAAAATTTCCCAGGACAGTTTTATCCCCCCTCTTTTTATAATTGTTGGAATTATTGGAGGAGGTGATATTTTGTTGTTCGTTTTAGTGAGGGATGTAGGTGTCATATATGTAGTAAACTTTTACCTATGTACGCTAGTATTAATAATATGGCAGGGGGGTAAAAATTTCCCGGGACAGTTTTATCCCCCTTCTGTTTCTCATTCTTGGAATTATTGTAGGAAGTTAAATTTTCTTTTTGGTTTTAGTGAGTGATGTAGGTGTCATATATGTAGTAAACTTTTACCTATGTACGCTAGTATGAATAATATTGCAGGGTGGTAAAAATTTCCCAGGACAGTTTTATCCCCCTTTTTTCTCATTGTTGGAATTATTGGAGTAGGTAAAATTTTGTTGTTTGTTTTAGTGAGGGATGTAGGTGTCATATATGTAGTAAACTTTTACCTATGTACGCTAGTATGAATAATATGGCAGGGGGTAAAAATTTCCCATTACAGTTTTATCCCCCTTTTGTTTCTCATTGTTGGAATTTTTGGAAGGTGAAATTTTGTTGTTCGTTTTAGTGAGTGATTTAGGTGTCATATATGTACTAAACTTTTACCTATGTACGCTAGAATGAATAATATGGCAGGGGGGTAAAAATTTCCCAGGACACTTTTATCCCCCTTTTTATCTCATTGTTGGAATTATTGGAGGAAGTGAAATCTTGTTGTTCGTTTTAGTGAGGGATGTAGGTGTCATATATGTAGTAAACTTTTACCTATGTACGCTAGTATGAATAATATGGCAGGGAGGTAAAAATTTCCCAGGACAGTTTTATCCCCCTTCTGTTTCTCATTGTTGGAATTTTTGGAGGATAGTTAAATTTTGTTGTTCGTTTTAGTGAGTGATGTAGGGGTCATATATGTAGTAAACTTTTACCTATGTACGCTAGTATGAATAATATGGCAGGGGGGTAAAAATTTCCCAGGACAGTTTTTTCATCCTTCCTTTTCTCATTCTTGGAATTATTGGAGGAGGTGAAATTTTGTTGTTGGTTTTAGTGTGTGATGTAGGTGTCATATATGTAGTAAACTTTTACCTATGTACGCTAGTATGAAAAATATTGCAGGGGGGTAAAAATTTCCCAGGACAGTTATATCCCCCTTCTTTTTCTCATTGTTCTAATTATTGGAGGAGGTGAAATTTTGTTGTTTGTTTTAGTGAGGGATTTAGGTGTCTTATATGTAGTAAACTTTTACCTATGTACGCTAGCATGAATAATATTGCAGGGGGGTAAAAATTTCCCAGGACAGTTTTATCCCCAATCTGTTTCTCATTGTTGGAATTATTGGAGGAGGAGAAATTTTGTTGGTGGTTATAGTGAGTGATGTAGGTTTAATATATGTAGTAAACTTTTATCTATGTACGCTAGTATGAATAATATGGCAGGAGGGTAAAAATTTCCCAGGACAGTTTTATCCACCTTCTGTTTCTCGTTCTTGGAATTATTGGAGGAGGTGAAATTTTGTTGTTGGTTTTAGTGAGTGATGTAGGTGTCATAGATGTAGTAAACTTTTTCCTATGTACGCGAGTATGAATAATATTGCAGGGGGTAAAAATTTCCCAGGACAGTTTTATCCTCTTCCTTTTTCTCATTCTTGGAGTTATTGGAGGAAGTAAAAATTTTGTTGTTCGTTTTAGTGAGGGATCTAGGTGTCATATATGTAGAAAATTTTTACCTATGTGCGCTAGTACGAATAATATGGCAGGGGGGTAAAAATTTCCCAGGACAGTTTTATCCCCCTTCTGTTTCTCATTGTTGTAATTATTGGAGGAGTTGAAATTTTGTTTTTGGTTTTAGTGATTGATGTAGGTGTCATATATGTAGTAAATTTTTAACTATGTACGCTAGTATGAATAATATTGCAGGGGGGTAAAAATTTTCTAGGACAGTTTTATCCCCCATCTTTTTCACTTTGTTGGAATTATTGGAGGAGATGAAATTTTGTTGTTTGTTTTAGTGAGGGATGTAGGTGTCATATATGTAGTAAACTTTTACCTATGTACTCTAGTATGAATAATATGGCAGGAGCGTAAAAATTTCCCAGGACAGTTTTATCCCCCTTCTGTTTCTCATTCTTGGAATTATTGGAGGAGGTGAAATTTTGTTGTGGTTTCAGTGCGTGATGTAGGTGTCATATATGTAGTAAACTTTTATCTATGTACGCTAGTATGAATAATATTGCAGTGGGGTAAAAATTTCCCAGCCCAGTTTTATCCCCCTTCTGTTTCTCATTGTTGGAATTTTTGGAGAAAGGTAAATTTTTGTTGTTCGTTTTAGTGAGTGATGTAGTGGTCAAATATATAGTAAACTTTTCCCTATGTACGCTACTATGAATAGTATGGCAGGAGAGTAAAAATTTCCCAGGACAGTTTTATCCCCCTTCTGTTTCTCATTGTTGGAATTATTGGAGGAGGTGAAATTTTGTTGTTTGTTTTAGTGAGTGATGTAGGTGTCATATATGTAGTAAACTTTTACCTATGTACGCTAGTATGAATAATATGGCAGGGGGTAAAAATTTTCCAGGACAGTTTTATCCCCCTTTTTTTCTCATTGTTGGTATTATTGGAGGAGGTGAAATTTTTTTGCTGGTTTTAGTGAGTGATGTAGGTGTCAGGTATGCAGTAAACTTTTACCTATGTACGCTTGTATCAATAATATGGCAGGGGGTAAAAATTTTCCAGGACAGTTTTATCCCCCTTCTTTTTCTCATTGTTTTAATTATTAAAGGAGGTGAAATTTTGTTTGTTTTAGTGAGGAATGTAGGTGTCATATATGTAGTAAACTTTTACCTATGTACGATAGTATGAATAATATGGCAGGAGGGTAAAAATTTCCCAGGACACTTTTATCCCCCTTCTGTTTCTCATTCTTGGAATTATTGGAGGAGATAAAATTTTTTTGTTGGTTTTAGTGAGTGATGTAGGTGTCATATATGTGGTAAACTTTTACCTATGTACGCTAGTATGAATAATATTGCAGGGGGTAAAAATTTCCCAGGACAGTTTTATCCTCTTTCTTTTTCTCATTCTTGGAATTATTGGAGGAGGTAAAATTTTGATGTTGGCTTTAGTGAGTGATGTAGGTGTCATATATTTACTAAAATTTTACCTATGTACGCTAGTATGAATAATATTGCAGAGGGTAAAAATTTCCCAGGGCAGTTTTATCCTCTTTCTTTTTCTCATTCTTGGAATTATTGGAGGAGGTAAAATTTTGTTGTTCGTTTTAGTGAGGGATCTAGGTGTCATATATGTAGTAAACTTTTACCTATGTACGCTAGTACGAATAATATGGCAGGGGGTAAAAATTCCCAGGACAGTTTTATCCCCCTTCTGTTTCTCATTCTTGGAATTATTGGAGGAGGTGAAATTTTGTTGTTCGTTTTAGTGAGTGATGTAGGTGTCATATATGTAGTAAACTTTTACCTATGTACGCTAGTATGAACAATATTGCAGGGGGTAAAAATTTCAAAGGGCAGTTTTATCCCCCTTCTGTTTCTCGTTCTTGGAATTATTGGAGAAGGTGAAATTTTGTTGTTGGCTTTAGTGAGTGATGTAGGTGTCATATATTTAGTAAAATTTTACCTATGTACGCTAGTATGAATAATATTGCAGGGGGTAAAAATTTCCCAGGACAGTTTTATCCTCTTTCTTTTTCTCATTTTTGGAATTATTGGAGGAGGTAAAATTTTGTTGTTCGTTTTAGTGAGGGATCTAGGTTTCATATATGTAGTAAACTTTTACCTATGTACGCTAGTACGAATAATATGGCAGGGGGGTAAAAATTTCCCAGGACAGTTTTATCCCCCTTCTTTTTCTCATTGTTGTAATTATTGGAGGAGTTGAAATTTTGTTGTTGGTTTTAGTGAGTGATGTAGGTGTCATATATGTAGTAAATTTTTAACTATGTACGCTAGTATGAATAATATTGCAGGGGGGTAAAAATTTCCTATTACAGTTTTATCCCCCTTCTTTTTCTCATTGTTTGAATTATTGGAGGAGATGAAATTTTGTTGTTTGTTTTAGTGAGGGATGTAGGTGTCATATATGTAGTAAACTTTTACCTATGTACGCTAGTATGAATAATATGGCAGGAGCGTAAAAATTTCCCAGGACAGTTTTATCCTCCTTTTGTTTCTCATTCTTAGAATTATTGGAGGAGGTGAAATTTTGTTGTTGGTTTTAGTGAGTGATGTAGGTGTCATATATGTAGTAAATTTTTAACTATGTACGCTAGTATGAATAATATATCAGGGGGGTAAAAATTTTCTAGGACAGTTTTATCCCCCTTCTTTTTCTCATTGTTGGAATTATTGGAGGAGATGAAATTTTGTTGTTTGTTTTAGTGAGGGATGTAGGTGTCATATATGTAGTAAACTTTTACCTATGTACTCTAGTATGAATAATATGGCAGGAGCGTAAAAATTTCCCAGGACAGATTTATCCCCCTTCTGTTTCTCATTGTTGGAATTATTGGAGGAGGTAAATTTTTGTTGTTGGTTTTAGTGAGTGATGTAAGTGTCATATATGTAGTAAACTTTTACCTATGTACGCTAGTATGAATAATATTGCATGGGGTAAAAATTTCCCAGGACAGTTTTATTCCCTTTCATTTTCTCAATCTTGGAATTATTGGAGGAGGTAAAATTTTGTTGTTGGTTTTAGTGAGTGATGTAGGTGTCATATATGTAGTAAACTTTTACCTATGTACGCTAGTACGAATAATATGGCAGGGGGGTAAAAATTTCCCAGGACAGTTTTATCCCGCTTCTGTTTCTCATTGTTGGAATTATTGGAGTAGGTGAAATTTTGTTGTTGGTTTTAGTGAGTGATGTAGGTGTCATATATGTAATAAATTTTTACCTATGTACGCTAGTATGAATAATATTGCAGGGAGGTAAAAATTTCCCAGGACAGTTTTATCCCCCTTCTTTTTATCATTGTTGGAATTATTGGAGGAGGTGAAATTTTGTTGTTTGTTTTAGTGAGGGATGTAGGTGTCATATATGTAGTAAACTTTTAATTATGTACGCTAGTATGAATAATATGGCAGGAGCGTAAAAATTTCCCAGGACAGTTTTATCCCCCCTCTTTTTATAATTGTTGGAATTATTGGAGGAGGTGATATAATTGTTGTTCGTTTTAGTGAGGGATGTAGGTGTCATATATGTAGTAAACTTTTACCTATGTACGCTAGTATGAATAATATGGCAGGGGGATAAAAATTTCCCGGGACAGTTTTATCCCCCTTCTGTTTCTCATTCTTGGAATTATTGTAGGAAGTTAAATTTTGTTTTTGGTTTTAGTGAGTGATGTAGGTGTCATATATGTAGTAAACTTTTACCTATGTACGCTAGTATGAATAATATTGCAGGGTGTTAAAAATTTCCCAGGACAGTTTTATCCCCCTTTTTTCTCATTGTTGGAATTATTGGAGTAGATGAAATTTTGTTGTTTGTTTTAGTGAGGGATGTAGGTGTCATATATGTAGTAAACGTTTACCTATGTACGCTAGTATGAATAATATGGCAGGGGGTAAAAATTTCCCAGGACAGTTTTATCCCCCTTTTGTTTCTCATTGTTGGAATTTTTGGAAGGTGAAATTTTGTTGTTCGTTTTAGTGAGTGATGTAGGTGTCATATATGTACTAAACTTTTACCTATGTACGCTAGTATGAATAATATGGCAGGGGGGTAAAAATTTCCCAGGACACTTTTATCCCCCTTTTTATCTCTTTGTTGGAATTATTGGAGGAAGTGAAATCTTGTTGTTCGTTTTAGTGAGGGATGTAGGTGTCATATATGTAGTAAACTTTTACCTATGTACGCTAGTATGAATAATATGGCAGGGAGGTAAAAATTTCCCAGGACAGTTTTATCCCCCTTCTGTTTCTCATTGTTGGAATTTTTGGAGGATAGTTAAATTTTGTTGTTCGTTTTAGTGAGTGATGTAGGGGTCATATATGTAGTAAACTTTTACCTATGTACGCTAGTATGAATAATATGGCACGGGGGTAAAAATTTCCCAGGACAGTTTTTTCATCCTTCCTTTTCTCATTCTTGGAATTATTGGAGGAGGTGAAATTTTGTTGTTGGTTTTAGTGAGTGATGTAGGTGTCATATATGTAGTAAACTTTTACCTATGTACGATAGTATGAAAAATATTGCAGGGGGGTAAAAATTTCCCAGGACAGTTTTATCCCCCTTCTTTTTCTCATTGTTGTAATTATTGGAGGAGGTGAAATTTTGTTGTTGGTTTTAGTGAGTGATGTAGGTGTCATATATGTAGTAAATTTTTAACTATGTACGCTAGTATGAATAATATTGCAGGGGGGTAAAAATTTTCTAGGACAGTTTTATCCCCCTTCTTTTTCTCATTGTTGGAATTATTGGAGGAGATGAAATTTTGTTGTTTGTTTTAGTGAGGGATGTAGGTGTCATATATGTAGTAAACTTTTACCTATGTACTCTAGTATGAATAATATGGCAGGAGCGTAAAAATTTCCCAGGACAGTTTTATCCCCTTTCTGTTTCTCATTGTTGGAATTATTGGAGGAGGTAAATTTTTGTTGTTGGTTTTAGTGAGTGATGTAAGTGTCATATATGTAGTAAACTTTTACGTATGTACGCTAGTATGAATAATATTGCAGGGGGTAAAAATTTCCCAGGACAGTTTTATCCCCTTTCTTTTTCTCAATCTTGGAATTATTGGAGGAAGTAAAATTTTGTTGTTCGTTTTAGTGAGGAATGTAGGTGTCATATATGTAGTAAACTTTTACCTATGTACGATAGTATGAATAATATGGCAGGAGGGAAAAATTTTCCAGGACACTTTTATCCTCTTTCTTTTTCTCATTCTTGGAATTATTGGAGGAGGTAAAATTTTGTTGTTGGCTTTAGTGAGTGATGTAGGTGTCATATATTTAGTAAAATTTTACCTATGTACGCTAGTATGAATAATATTGCAGAGGGTAAAAATTTCCCAGGACAGTTTTATCCTCTTTCTTTTTCTCATTCTTGGAATTATTGGAGGAGGTGAAATTTTGTTGTTCGTTTTAGTGAGTGATGTAGGTTTCAGGTATGTAGTAAACTTTTACCTATGTACGCTTGTATCAATAATATGGCAGGGGGTAAAAATTTTCCAGGACAGTTTTATCCCCCTTCTTTTTCTCATTGTTTTAATTATTAAAGGAGGTGAAATTTTGTTTGTTTTAGTGAGGAATGTAGGTGTCATATATGTAGTAAACTTTTACCTATGTACGATTGTACGAATAATATGGCAGGGGGTAAAAATTCCCAGGACAGTTTTATCACCCTTCTGTTTCTCATTCTTGGAATTATTGGAGGAGGTGAAATTTTGTTGTTCGTTTTAGTGAGTGATGTAGGTGTCATATATGTAGTAAACCTTTACCTATGTACGCTAGTATGAACAATATTGCAGGGGGTAAAAATTTCCCAGGACAGTTTTATCCCCCTTCTGTTTCTCGTTCTTGGAATTATTGGAGAAGGTGAAATTTTGTTGTTGGCTTTAGTGAGTGATGTAGGTGTAATATATTTAGTAAAATTTTACCTATGTACGCTAGTATGAATAATATTGCAGGGGGTAAAAATTTCCCAGGACAGTTTTATCTTCTCTCTTTTTCTCATTTTTGGAATTATTGGAGGAGGTAAAATTTTGTTGTTCGTTTTAGTGAGGGATCTAGGTGTCATATATGTAGTAAACTTTTACATATGTACGCTAGTACGAATAATATGGCAGGGGGGTAAAAATTTCCCAGGACAGTTTTATCCCCCTTCTTTTTCTCATTGTTGTAATTATTGGAGGAGTTGAAATTTTGTTGTTGGTTTTAGTGAGTGATGTAGGTGTCATATATATAGTAAATTTTTAACTATGTACCCTAGTATGAATAATATTGCAGGGGGGTAAAAATTTCCTATTACAGTTTTATCCCCCTTCTTTTTCTCATTGTTTGAATTATTGGAGGAGATGAAATTTTGTTGTTTGTTTTAGTGAGGGATGTAGGTGTCATATATGTAGTAAACTTTTACCTATGTACGCTAGTATGAATAATATGGCAGGAGCGTAAAAATTTCCCAGGACAGTTTTATCCTCCTTTTGTTTCTCATTGTTGGAATTATTGGAGGAGGTGAAATTTTGTTGTTGGTTTTAGTGAGTGATGTAGGTGTCATATATGTAGTAAATTTTTAACTATGTACGCTAGTATGAATAATATATCAGGGGGGTAAAAATTTTCTAGGACAGTTTTATCCCCCTTCTTTTTCTCATTGTTGGAATTATTGGAGGAGATGAAATTTTGTTGTTTGTTTTAGTGAGGGATGTAGGTGTCATATACGTAGTAAACTTTTACCTATGTACTCTAGTATGAATAATATGGCAGGAGAGTAAAAATTTCCCAGGACAGTTTTATCCCCCTTCTGTTTCTCATTGTTGGAATTATTGGAGGAGGTAAATTTTTGTTGTTGGTTTTAGTGAGTGATGTAAGTGTCATATATGTAGTAAACTTTTACCTATGTACGCTAGTATGAATAATATTGCATGGGGTAAAAATTTCCCAGGACAGTTTTATTCCCTTTCATTTTCTCAATCTTGGAATTATTGGAGGAGGTAAAATTTTGTTGTTGGTTTTAGTGAGTGATGTAGGTGTCATATATGTAGTAAACTTTTACCTATGTACGCTAGTACGAATAATATGGCAGGGGGGTAAAAATTTCCCAGGACAGTTTTATCCCGCTTCTGTTTCTCATTGTTGGAATTATTGGAGTAGGTGAAATTTTGTTGTTGGTTTTAGTGAGTGATGTAGGTGTCATATATGTAGTAAATTTTTACCTATGTACGCTAGTATGAATAATATTGCAGGGAGGTAAAAATTTCCCAGGACAGTTTTATCCCCCTTCTTTTTATCATTGTTGGAATTATTGGAGGAGGTGAAATTTTGTTGTTTGTTTTAGTGAGGGATGTAGGTGTCATATATGTAGTAAACTTTTAATTATGTACGCTAGTATGAATAATATGGCAGGAGCGTAAAAATTTCCCAGGACAGTTTTATCCCCCCTCTTTTTATAATTGTTGGAATTATTGGAGGAGGTGATATAATTGTTGTTCGTTTTAGTGAGGGATGTAGGTGTCATATATGTAGTAAACTTTTACCTATGTACGCTAGTATGAATAATATGGCAGGGGGATAAAAATTTCCCGGGACAGTTTTATCCGCCTTCTGTTTCTCATTCTTGGAATTATTGTAGGAAGTTAAATTTTGTTTTTGGTTTTAGTGAGTGATGTAGGTGTCATATATGTAGTAAACTTTTACCTATGTACGCTAGTATGAATAATATTGCAGGGTGGTAAAAATTTCCCAGGACAGTTTTATCCCCCTTTTTTCTCATTGTTGGAATTATTGGAGTAGATGAAATTTTGTTGTTTGTTTTAGTGAGGGATGTAGGTGTCATATATGTAGTAAACTTTTACCTATGTACGCTAGTATGAATAATATGGCAGGGGGTAAAAATTTCCCAGGACAGCTTTATCCCCCTTTTGTTTCTCATTGTTGGAATTTTTGGAAGGTGAAATTTTGTTGTTCGTTTTAGTGAGTGATGTAGGTGTCATATATGTACTAAACTTTTACCTATGTACGCTAGTATGAATAATATGGCAGGGGGGTAAAAATTTCCCAGGACACTTTTATCCCCCTTTTTATCTCTTTGTTGGAATTATTGGAGGAAGTGAAATCTTGTTGTTCGTTTTAGTGAGGGATGTAGGTGTCATATATGTAGTAAACTTTTACCTATGTACGCTAGTATGAATAATATGGCAGGGAGGTAAAAATTTCCCAGGACAGTTTTATCCCCCTTCTGTTTCTCATTGTTGGAATTTTTTGAGGATAGTTAAATTTTGTTGTTCGTTTTAGTGAGTGATGTAGGGGTCATATATGTAGTAAACTTTTACCTATGTACGCTAGTATGAATAATATGGCAGGGGGGTAAAAATTTCCCAGGACAGTTTTTTCATCCTTCCTTTTCTCATTCTTGGAATTATTGGAGGAGGTGAAATTTTGTTGTTGGTTTTAGTGAGTGATGTAGGTGTCATATATGTAGTAAACTTTTACCTATGTACGATAGTATGAAAAATATTGCAGGTGGTAAAAATTTCACAGGACAGTTTTATCCCCCTTCTTTTTCTCATTGTTGTAATTATTGGAGGAGGTGAAATTTTGTTGTTGGTTTTAGTGAGTGATGTAGGTGTCATATATGTAGTAAATTTTTAACTATGTACGCTAGTATGAATAATATTGCAGGGGGGTAAAAATTTTCTAGGATAGTTTTATCCCCCTTCTTTTTCTCATTGTTGGAATTATTGGAGGAGATGAAATTTTGTTGTTTGTTTTAGTGAGGGATGTAGGTGTCATATATGTAGTAAACTTTTACCTATGTACTCTAGTGTGAATAATATGGCAGGAGCGTAAAAATTTCCCAGGACAGTTTTATCCCCCTTCTGTTTCTCATTGTTGGAATTATTGGAGGAGGTAAATTTTTGTTGTTGGTTTTAGTGAGTGATGTAAGTGTCATATATGTAGTAAACTTTTACGTATGTACGCTAGTATGAATAATATTGCAGGGGGTAAAAATTTCCCAGGACAGTTTTATCCCCTTTCTTTTTCTCAATCTTGGAATTATTGGAGGAGGTAAAATTTTGTTGTTCGTTTTAGTGAGGGATGTAGGTGTCATATATGTAGTAAACTTTTACTTATGTACGCTAGTACAAATAATATGGCAGGGGGGTAAAAATTTCCCAGGACAGTTTTATCCCCCTTCTGTTTCTCATTGTTGGAATTATTGGAGTAGGTGAAATTTTGTTGTTGGTTTTAGTGAGTGATGTAGGTGTCATATATGTAGTAAATTTTTACCTATGTACGCTAGTATGAATAATATTGCAGGGAGGTAAAAATTTCCCAGGACAGTTTTATCCCCCTTCTTTTTATCATTGTTGGAATTATTGGAGGAGGTGAAATTTTGTTGTTTGTTTTAGTGAGGGATGTAGGTGTCATATATGAAGTAAACTTTTAATTATGTACGCTAGTATGAATAATATGGCAGGAGCGTAAAAATTTCCCAGGACAGTTTTATCCCCCCTCTTTTTATAATTGTTGGAATTATTGGAGGAGGTGATATTTTGTTGTTCGTTTTAGTGAGGGATGTAGGTGTCATATATGTAGTAAACTTTTACCTATGTACGCTAGTATGAATAATATGGCAGGGGGGTAAAAATTTCCCGGGAAAGTTTTATCCCCCTTCTGTTTCTCATTCTTGGAATTATTGGAGGAGGTGTAATTTTGTTTTTGGTTTTAGTGAGTGATGTAGGTGTCATATATGTAGTAAACTTTTACCTATGTACGCTAGTATGAATAATATTGCAGGGTGGTAAAAATTTCCCAGGACAGTTTTATCCCCCTTTTTTTCTCATTGTTGGAATTATTGGAGTAGGTAAAATTTTGTTGTTCGTTTTAGTGAGGGATGTAGGTGTCATATATGTAGTAAACTTTTACCTATGTACGCTAGTATGAATAATATGGCAGGGGGTAAAAATTTCCCAGGACAGTTTTATCTCCCTTCTGTTTCTCATTGTTGGAATTTTTGGAAGGTGAAATTTTGTTGTTCGTTTTAGTGAGTGATGTAGGTGTCATATATGTACTAAACTTTTACCTATGTACGCTAGTATGAATAATATGGCAGGGGGGTAAAAATTTCCCAGGACACTTTTATCCCCCTTTTTATCTCATTGTTGGAATTATTGGAGGAAGTGAAATTTTGTTCTTCGTTTTAGTGAGGGATGTAGGTGTCATATATGTATTAAACTTTTACCTATGTACGCTAGTATGAATAATATGGCAGGGAGGTAAAAATTTCCCAGGACAGTTTTATCCCCCTTCTGTTTCTCATTGTTGGAATTTTTGGAGGATAGTTAAATTTTGTTGTTCGTTTTAGTGAGTGATGTAGGGGTCATATATGTAGTAAACTTTTACCTATGTACGCTAGTATGAATAATATGGCAGGGGGGTAAAAATTTCCCAGGACAGTTTTTTCATCCTTCCTTTTCTCATTCTTGGAATTATTGGAGGAGGTGAAATTTTGTTGTTGGTTTTAGTGTGTGATGTAGGTGTCATATATGTAGTAAACTTTTACCTATGTACGCTAGTATGAAAAATATTGCAGGGGGGTAAAAATTTCCCAGGACAGTTTTATCCCCCTTCTTTTTCTCATTGTTCTAATTATTGGAGGAGGTGAAATTTTGTTGTTTGTTTTAGTGAGGGATTTAGGTGTCTTATATGTAGTAAACTTTTACCTATGTACGCTAGCATGAATAATATTGCAGGGGGGTAAAAATTTCCCAGGACAGTTTTATCCCCAATCTGTTTCTCATTGTTGGAATTATTGGAGGAGGAGAAATTTTGTTGGTGGTTATAGTGAGTGATGTAGGTTTAATATATGTAGTAAACTTTTATCTATGTACGCTAGTATGAATAATATGGCAGGAGGGTAAAAATTTCCCAGGACAGTTTTATCCACCTTCTGTTTCTCGTTCTTGGAATTATTGGAGGAGGTGAAATTTTGTTGTTGGTTTTAGTGAGTGATGTAGGTGTCATATATGTAGTAAACTTTTTCCTATGTACGCGAGTATGAATAATATTGCAGGGGGTAAAAATTTCCCAGGACAGTTTTATCCTCTTCCTTTTTCTCATTCTTGGAATTATTGGAGGAGGTAAAATTTTGTTGTTCGTTTTAGTGAGGGATCTAGGTGTCATATATGTAGAAAATTTTTACCTATGTGCGCTAGTACGAATAATATGGCAGGGGGGTAAAAATTTCCCAGGACAGTTTTATCCCCCTTCTGTTTCTCATTGTTGTAATTATTGGAGGAGTTAAAATTTTGTTGTTGGTTTTAGTGAGTGATGTAGGTGTCATATATGTAGTAAATTTTTAACTATGTACGCTAGTAGGAATAATATTGCAGGGGGGTAAAAATTTTCTAGGACAGTTTTATCCCCCTTCTTTTTATCTTTGTTGGAATTATTGGAGGAGATGAAATTTGTTGTTTGTTTTAGTGAGGGCTGTAGGTGTCATATATGTAGTAAACTTTTACCTATGTACGCTAGTATGAATAATATGGCAGGAGCGTAAAAATTTCCCAGGACAGTTTTATCCCCCTTCTGTTTCTCATTCTTGGAATTATTGGAGGAGGTGAAATTTTGTTGTGGTTTCAGTGCGTGATGTAGGTGTCATATATGTAGTTAACTTTTATCTATGTACGCTAGTATGAAAAATATTGCAGTGGGGTAAAAATTTCCCAGCCCAGTTTTATCCCCTTTCTGTTTCTCATTGTTGGAATTTTTGGAGAAAGGTAAATTTTTGTTGTTCGTTTTAGTGAGTGATGTAGTGGTCAAATATATAGTAAACTTTTCCCTATGTACGCTACTATGAATAGTTTGGCAGGAGAGTAAAAATTTCCCAGGACAGTTTTATACCCCTTCTGTTTCTCATTGTTGGAATTATTGGAGGAGGTGAAATTTTGTTGTTTGTTTTAGTGAGTGATGTAGGTGTCATATATGTAGTAAACTTTTACCTATGTACGCTAGTATGAATAATATGGCAGGGGGTAAAAATTTCCCAGGACAGTTTTATCCCCCTTTTTTTCTCATTGTTGGTATTATTGGAGGAGGTGAAATTTTTTTGCTGGTTTATGTGAGTGATGTAGGTGTCAGGTATGTAGTAAACTTTTACCTATGTACGCTTGTATGAATAATATGGCAGGGGGTAAAAATTTTCCAGGACAGTTTTATCCCCCTTCTTTTTCTCATTGTTTTAATTATTAAAGGAGGTGAAATTTTGTTTGTTTTAGTGAGGAATGTAGGTGTCATATATGTAGTAAACTTTTACCTATGAACGATAGTATGAATAATATGGCAGGAGGGTAAAAATTTCCCAGGACACTTTTATCCCCCTTCTGTTTCTCATTCTTGGAATTATTGGAGGAGATAAAATTTTGTTGTTGGTTTTAGTGAGTGATGTAGGTGTCATATATGTAGTAAACTTTTACCTATGTACGCTAGTATGAATAATATTGCAGGGGGGTAAAAATTTTCTAGGACAGTTTTATCCCCCTTCTTTTTATCATTGCTGGAATTATTGGAGGAGGTGAAATTTTGTTGTTTGTTTTAGTGAGGGATGTAGGTGTCATATATGTAGAAAATTTTTACCTATGTACGCTAGTACGAATAATATTGCAGGGGGGTAAAAATTTCCCAGGACAGTTTTATCCCCGTTCTGTTTCTCATTGTTGTAATTATTGGAGGAATTGAAATTTTGTTGTTGGTTTTAGTGAGTGATGTAGGTGTCATATATTTAGTAAAATTTTACCTATGTACGCTAGTATGATTAATATTGCAGGGAGTAAAAATTTCCCAGGACAGTTTTATCCTCTTTCTTTTTCTCATTCTTGGAATTATTGGAGGAGGTAAAATTTTGTTGTTGGCTTTAGTGAGTGATGTAGGTGTCATATATTTACTAAAATTTTACCTATGTACGCTAGTATGAATAATATTGCAGAGGGTAAAAATTTCCCAGGGCAGTTTTATCCTGTTTCTTTTTCTCATTCTTGGAATTATTGGAGGAGGTAAAATTTTGTTGTTCGTTTTAGTGAGGGATCTAGGTGTCATATATGTAGTAAACTTTTACCTATGTACGCTAGTACGAATAATATGGCAAGGGGTAAAAATTCCCAGGACAGTTTTATCCCCCTTCTGTTTCTCATTCTTGGAATTATTGGAGGAGGTGAAATTTTGTTGTTCGTTTTAGTGAGTGATGTAGGTGTCATATATGTAGTAAACTTTTACCTATGTACGCTAGTATGAACAATATTGCAGGGGGTAAAAATTTCCCAGGACAGTTTTATCCCCCTTCTGTTTCTCGTTCTTGGAATTATTGGAGAAGGTGAAATTTTGTTGTTGGCTTTAGTGAGTGATGTAGGTGTCATATATTTAGTAAAATTTTACCTATGTACGCTAGTATGAATAATATTGCAGGGGGTAAAAATTTCCCAGGACAGTTTTATCCTCTTTCTTTTTCTCATTTTTGGAATTATTGGAGGAGTTGAAATTTTGTTGTTGGTTTTAGTGAGTGATGTAGGTGTCATATATGTAGTAAATTTTTAACTATGTACGCTAGTATGAATAATATTGCAGGGGGGTAAAAATTTTTTATTACAGTTTTATCCCCCTTCTTTTTCTCATTGTTTGAATTATTGGAGGAGATGAAATTTTGTTGTTTGTTTTAGTGAGGGATGTAGGTGTCATATATGTAGTAAACTTTTACCTATGTACGCTAGTATGAATAATATGGCAGGAGCGTAAAAATTTCCCAGGACAGTTTTATCCTCCTTTTGTTTCTCATTCTTGGAATTATTGGAGGAGGTGAAATTTTGTTGTTGGTTTTAGTGAGTGATGTAGGTGTCATATATGTAGTAAATTTTTAACTATGTACGCTAGTATGAATAATATTGCAGGGGGGTAAAAATTTTCTAGGACAGTTTTATCCCCCTTCTTTTTCTCATTGTTGGAATTATTGGAGGAGATGAAATTTTGTTGTTTGTTTTAGTGAGGGATGTAGGTGTCATATATGTAGTAAACTTTTACCTATGTACTCTAGTATGAATAATATGGCAGGAGCGTAAAAATTTCCCAGGACAGTTTTATCCCCCTTCAGTTTCTCATTGTTGGATTTATTGGAGGAGGTAAATTTTTGTTGTTGGTTTTAGTGAGTGATGTAAGTGTCATATATGTAGTAAACTTTTACCTATGTACGCTAGTATGAATAATATTGCATGGGGTAAAAATTTCCCAGGACAGTTTTATCCCCTTTCATTTTCTCAATCTTGGAATTATTGGAGGAGGTAAAATTTTGTTGTTCGTTTTAGTGAGGGATGTAGGTGTCATATATGTAGTAAACTTTTACCTATGTACGCTAGTACGAATAATATGGCAGGGGGGTAAAAATTTCCCAGGACAGTTTTATCCCGTTTCTGTTTCTCATTGTTGGAATTATTGGAGTAGGTGAAATTTTGTTGTTGGCTTTAGTGAGTGATGTAGGTGTCATATATGTAGTAAATTTTTACCTATGTACGCTAGTATGAATAATATTGCAGGGAGGTAAAAATTTCCCAGGACAGTTTTATCCCCCTTCTTTTTATCATTGTTGGAATTATTGGAGGAGGTGAAATTTTGTTGTTTGTTTTAGTGAGGGATGTAGGTGTCATATATGTAGTAAACTTTTAATTATGTACGCTAGTATGAATAATATGGCAGGAGCGTAAAAATTTCCCAGGACAGTTTTATCCCCCCTCTTTTTATAATTGTTGGAATTATTGGAGGAGGTGATATTTTGTTGTTCGTTTTAGTGAAGGATGTAGGTGTCATATATGTAGTAAACTTTTACCTATGTACGCTAGTATGAATAATATGGCAGGGGGATAAAAATTTCCCGGGACAGTTTTATCCCCCTTCTGTTTCTCATTCTTGGAATTATTGTAGGAAGTTAAATTTTGTTTTTGGTTTTAGTGAGTGATGTAGGTGTCATATATGTAGTAAACTTTTACCTATGTACGCTAGTATGAATAATATGGCAGGGGGTAAAAATTTCCCAGGACAGTTTTATCCCCCTTTTGTTTCTCATTGTTGGAATTTTTGGAAGGTGAAATTTTGTTGTTCGTTTTAGTGAGTGATGTAGGTGTCATATATGTACTAAACTTTTACCTATGTACGCTAGTATGAATAATATGGCAGGGGGTAAAAATTTCCCAGGACACTTTTATCCCCCTTTTTATCTCTTTGTTGGAATTATTGGAGGAAGTGAAATCTTGTTGTTCGTCTTAGCGAGGGATGTAGGTGTCATATATGTAGTAAACTTTTACCTATGTACGCTAGTATGAATAATATGGCAGGGAGGTAAAAATTTCCCAGGACAGTTTTATCCCCCTTCTGTTTCTCATTGTTGGAATTTTTGGAGGATAGTGAAATTTTGTTGTTCGTTTTAGTGAGTGATGTAGGGGTCATATATGTAGTAAACTTTTACCTATGTACGCTAGTATGAATAATATGGCAGGGGGGTAAAAATTTCCCAGGACAGTTTTTTCATCCTTCCTTTTCTCATTCTTGGAATTATTGGAGGAGGTGAAATTTTGTTGTTGGTTTTAGTGAGTGATGTAGGTGTCATATATGTAGTAAACTTTTACCTATGTACGATAGTATGAAAAATATTGCAGGGGGGTAAAAATTTCCCAGGACAGTTTTATCCCCCTTCTTTTTCTCATTGTTGTAATTATTGGAGGAGGTGAAATTTTGTTGTTGGTTTTAGTGAGTGATGTAGGTGTCATATATGTAGTAAATTTTTAACTATGTACGCTAGTATGAATAATATTGCAGGGGGTAAAAATTTTCTAGGACAGTTTTATCCCCCTTCTTTTTCTCATTGTTGGAATTATTGGAGGAGATGAAATTTTGTTGTTTGTTTTAGTGAGGGATGTAGGTGTCATATATGTAGTAAACTTTTACCTATGTACTCTAGTATGAATAATATGGCAGGAGCGTAAAAATTTCCCAGGACAGTTTTATCCCCCTTCAGTTTCTCATTGTTGGATTTATTGGAGGAGGTAAATTTTTGTTGTTGGTTTTAGTGAGTGATGTAAGTGTCATATATGTAGTAAACTTTTACCTATGTACGCTAGTATGAATAATATTGCATGGGGTAAAAATTTCCCAGGACAGTTTTATCCCCTTTCATTTTCTCAATCTTGGAATTATTGGAGGAGGTAAAATTTTGTTGTTCGTTTTAGTGAGGGATGTAGGTGTCATATATGTAGTAAACTTTTACCTATGTACGCTAGTACGAATAATATGGCAGGGGGGTAAAAATTTCCCAGGACAGTTTTATCCCGTTTCTGTTTCTCATTGTTGGAATTATTGGAGTAGGTGAAATTTTGTTGTTGGCTTTAGTGAGTCATGTAGGTGTCATATATGTAGTAAATTTTTACCTATGTACGCTAGTATGAATAATATTGCAGGGAGGTAAAAATTTCCCAGGACAGTTTTATCCCCCTTCTTTTTATCATTGTTGGAATTATTGGAGGAGGTGAAATTTTGTTGTTTGTTTTAGTGAGGGATGTAGGTGTCATATATGTAGTAAACTTTTAATTATGTACGCTAGTATGAATAATATGGCAGGAGCGTAAAAATTTCCCAGGACAGTTTTATCCCCCCTCTTTTTATAATTGTTGGAATTATTGGAGGAGGTGATATTTTGTTGTTCGTTTTAGTGAAGGATGTAGGTGTCATATATGTAGTAAACTTTTACCTATGTACGCTAGTATGAATAATATGGCAGGGGGATAAAAATTTCCCGGGACAGTTTTATCCCCCTTCTGTTTCTCATTCTTGGAATTATTGTAGGAAGTTAAATTTTGTTTTTGGTTTTAGTGAGTGATGTAGGTGTCATATATGTAGTAAACTTTTACCTATGTACGCTAGTATGAATAATATGGCAGGGGGTAAAAATTTCCCAGGACAGTTTTATCCCCCTTTTGTTTCTCATTGTTGGAATTTTTGGAAGGTGAAATTTTGTTGTTCGTTTTAGTGAGTGATGTAGGTGTCATATATGTACTAAACTTTTACCTATGTACGCTAGTATGAATAATATGGCAGGGGGTAAAAATTTCCCAGGACACTTTTATCCCCCTTTTTATCTCTTTGTTGGAATTATTGGAGGAAGTGAAATCTTGTTGTTCGTCTTAGCGAAGGATGTAGGTGTCATATATGTAGTAAACTTTTACCTATGTACGCTAGTATGAATAATATGGCAGGGAGGTAAAAATTTCCCAGGACAGTTTTATCCCCCTTCTGTTTCTCATTGTTGGAATTTTTGGAGGATAGTGAAATTTTGTTGTTCGTTTTAGTGAGTGATGTAGGGGTCATATATGTAGTAAACTTTTACCTATGTACGCTAGTATGAATAATATGGCAGGGGGGTAAAAATTTCCCAGGACAGTTTTTTCATCCTTCCTTTTCTCATTCTTGGAATTATTGGAGGAGGTGAAATTTTGTTGTTGGTTTTAGTGAGTGATGTAGGTGTCATATATGTAGTAAACTTTTACCTATGTACGATAGTATGAAAAATATTACAGGGGGGTAAAAATTTCCCAGGACAGTTTTATCCCCCTTCTTTTTCTCATTGTTGTAATTATTGGAGGAGGTGAAATTTTGTTGTTGGTTTTAGTGAGTGATGTAGGTGTCATATATGTAGTAAATTTTTAACTATGTACGCTAGTATGAATAATATTGCAGGGGGGTAAAAATTTTCTAGGACAGTTTTATCCCCCTTCTTTTTCTCATTGTTGGAATTATTGGAGGAGATGAAATTTTGTTGTTTGTTTTAGTGAGGGATGTAGGTGTCATATATGTAGTAAACTTTTACCTATGTACTCTAGTATGAATAATATGGCAGGAGCGTAAAAATTTCCCAGGACAGTTTTATCCCCCTTCTGTTTCTCATTGTTGGAATTATTGGAGGAGGTAAATTTTTGTTGTTGGTTTTAGTGAGTGATGTAAGTGTCATATATGTAGTAAACTTTTACGTATGTACGCTAGTATGAATAATATTGCAGGGGGTAAAAATTTCCCAGGACAGTTTTATCCCCTTTCTTTTTCTCAATCTTGGAATTATTGGAGGAGGTAAAATTTTGTTGTTCGTTTTAGTGAGGGATGTAGGTGTCATATATGTAGTAAACTTTTACTTATGTACGCTAGTACAAATAATATGGCAGGGGGGTAAAAATTTCCCAGGACAGTTTTATCCCCCTTCTGTTTCTCATTGTTGGAATTATTGGAGTAGGTGAAATTTTGTTGTTGGTTTTAGTGAGTGATGTAGGTGTCATATATGTAGTAAATTTTTACCTATGTACGCTAGTATGAATAATATTGCAGGGAGGTAAAAATTTCCCAGGACAGTTTTATCCCCCTTCTTTTTATCATTGTTGGAATTATTGGAGGAGGTGAAATTTTGTTGTTTGTTTTAGTGAGGGATGTAGGTGTCATATATGAAGTAAACTTTTAATTATGTACGCTAGTATGAATAATATGGCAGGAGCGTAAAAATTTCCCAGGACAGTTTTATCCCCCCTCTTTTTATAATTGTTGGAATTATTGGAGGAGGTGATATTTTGTTGTTCGTTTTAGTGAGGGATGTAGGTGTCATATATGTAGTAAACTTTTACCTATGTACGCTAGTATGAATAATATGGCAGGGGGGTAAAAATTTCCCGGGAAAGTTTTATCCCCCTTCTGTTTCTCATTCTTGGAATTATTGGAGGAGGTGTAATTTTGTTTTTGGTTTTAGTGAGTGATGTAGGTGTCATATATGTAGTAAACTTTTACCTATGTACGCTAGTATGAATAATATTGCAGGGTGGTAAAAATTTCCCAGGACAGTTTTATCCCCCTTTTTTTCTCATTGTTGGAATTATTGGAGTAGGTAAAATTTTGTTGTTCGTTTTAGTGAGGGATGTAGGTGTCATATATGTAGTAAACTTTTACCTATGTACGCTAGTATGAATAATATGGCAGGGGGTAAAAATTTCCCAGGACAGTTTTATCTCCCTTCTGTTTCTCATTGTTGGAATTTTTGGAAGGTGAAATTTTGTTGTTCGTTTTAGTGAGTGATGTAGGTGTCATATATGTACTAAACTTTTACCTATGTACGCTAGTATGAATAATATGGCAGGGGGGTAAAAATTTCCCAGGACACTTTTATCCCCCTTTTTATCTCATTGTTGGAATTATTGGAGGAAGTGAAATTTTGTTCTTCGTTTTAGTGAGGGATGTAGGTGTCATATATGTATTAAACTTTTACCTATGTACGCTAGTATGAATAATATGGCAGGGAGGTAAAAATTTCCCAGGACAGTTTTATCCCCCTTCTGTTTCTCATTGTTGGAATTTTTGGAGGATAGTTAAATTTTGTTGTTCGTTTTAGTGAGTGATGTAGGGGTCATATATGTAGTAAACTTTTACCTATGTACGCTAGTATGAATAATATGGCAGGGGGGTAAAAATTTCCCAGGACAGTTTTTTCATCCTTCCTTTTCTCATTCTTGGAATTATTGGAGGAGGTGAAATTTTGTTGTTGGTTTTAGTGTGTGATGTAGGTGTCATATATGTAGTAAACTTTTACCTATGTACGCTAGTATGAAAAATATTGCAGGGGGGTAAAAATTTCCCAGGACAGTTTTATCCCCCTTCTTTTTCTCATTGTTCTAATTATTGGAGGAGGTGAAATTTTGTTGTTTGTTTTAGTGAGGGATTTAGGTGTCTTATATGTAGTAAACTTTTACCTATGTACGCTAGCATGAATAATATTGCAGGGGGGTAAAAATTTCCCAGGACAGTTTTATCCCCAATCTGTTTCTCATTGTTGGAATTATTGGAGGAGGAGAAATTTTGTTGGTGGTTATAGTGAGTGATGTAGGTTTAATATATGTAGTAAACTTTTATCTATGTACGCTAGTATGAATAATATGGCAGGAGGGTAAAAATTTCCCAGGACAGTTTTATCCACCTTCTGTTTCTCGTTCTTGGAATTATTGGAGGAGGTGAAATTTTGTTGTTGGTTTTAGTGAGTGATGTAGGTGTCATATATGTAGTAAACTTTTTCCTATGTACGCGAGTATGAATAATATTGCAGGGGGTAAAAATTTCCCAGGACAGTTTTATCCTCTTCCTTTTTCTCATTCTTGGAATTATTGGAGGAGGTAAAATTTTGTTGTTCGTTTTAGTGAGGGATCTAGGTGTCATATATGTAGAAAATTTTTACCTATGTGCGCTAGTACGAATAATATGGCAGGGGGGTAAAAATTTCCCAGGACAGTTTTATCCCCCTTCTGTTTCTCATTGTTGTAATTATTGGAGGAGTTAAAATTTTGTTGTTGGTTTTAGTGAGTGATGTAGGTGTCATATATGTAGTAAATTTTTAACTATGTACGCTAGTAGGAATAATATTGCAGGGGGGTAAAAATTTTCTAGGACAGTTTTATCCCCCTTCTTTTTATCTTTGTTGGAATTATTGGAGGAGATGAAATTTGTTGTTTGTTTTAGTGAGGGCTGTAGGTGTCATATATGTAGTAAACTTTTACCTATGTACGCTAGTATGAATAATATGGCAGGAGCGTAAAAATTTCCCAGGACAGTTTTATCCCCCTTCTGTTTCTCATTCTTGGAATTATTGGAGGAGGTGAAATTTTGTTGTGGTTTCAGTGCGTGATGTAGGTGTCATATATGTAGTTAACTTTTATCTATGTACGCTAGTATGAAAAATATTGCAGTGGGGTAAAAATTTCCCAGCCCAGTTTTATCCCCTTTCTGTTTCTCATTGTTGGAATTTTTGGAGAAAGGTAAATTTTTGTTGTTCGTTTTAGTGAGTGATGTAGTGGTCAAATATATAGTAAACTTTTCCCTATGTACGCTACTATGAATAGTTTGGCAGGAGAGTAAAAATTTCCCAGGACAGTTTTATACCCCTTCTGTTTCTCATTGTTGGAATTATTGGAGGAGGTGAAATTTTGTTGTTTGTTTTAGTGAGTGATGTAGGTGTCATATATGTAGTAAACTTTTACCTATGTACGCTAGTATGAATAATATGGCAGGGGGTAAAAATTTCCCAGGACAGTTTTATCCCCCTTTTTTTCTCATTGTTGGTATTATTGGAGGAGGTGAAATTTTTTTGCTGGTTTATGTGAGTGATGTAGGTGTCAGGTATGTAGTAAACTTTTACCTATGTACGCTTGTATGAATAATATGGCAGGGGGTAAAAATTTTCCAGGACAGTTTTATCCCCCTTCTTTTTCTCATTGTTTTAATTATTAAAGGAGGTGAAATTTTGTTTGTTTTAGTGAGGAATGTAGGTGTCATATATGTAGTAAACTTTTACCTATGAACGATAGTATGAATAATATGGCAGGAGGGTAAAAATTTCCCAGGACACTTTTATCCCCCTTCTGTTTCTCATTCTTGGAATTATTGGAGGAGATAAAATTTTGTTGTTGGTTTTAGTGAGTGATGTAGGTGTCATATATGTAGTAAACTTTTACCTATGTACGCTAGTATGAATAATATTGCAGGGGGGTAAAAATTTTCTAGGACAGTTTTATCCCCCTTCTTTTTATCATTGCTGGAATTATTGGAGGAGGTGAAATTTTGTTGTTTGTTTTAGTGAGGGATGTAGGTGTCATATATGTAGAAAATTTTTACCTATGTACGCTAGTACGAATAATATTGCAGGGGGGTAAAAATTTCCCAGGACAGTTTTATCCCCGTTCTGTTTCTCATTGTTGTAATTATTGGAGGAATTGAAATTTTGTTGTTGGTTTTAGTGAGTGATGTAGGTGTCATATATTTAGTAAAATTTTACCTATGTACGCTAGTATGATTAATATTGCAGGGAGTAAAAATTTCCCAGGACAGTTTTATCCTCTTTCTTTTTCTCATTCTTGGAATTATTGGAGGAGGTAAAATTTTGTTGTTGGCTTTAGTGAGTGATGTAGGTGTCATATATTTACTAAAATTTTACCTATGTACGCTAGTATGAATAATATTGCAGAGGGTAAAAATTTCCCAGGGCAGTTTTATCCTGTTTCTTTTTCTCATTCTTGGAATTATTGGAGGAGGTAAAATTTTGTTGTTCGTTTTAGTGAGGGATCTAGGTGTCATATATGTAGTAAACTTTTACCTATGTACGCTAGTACGAATAATATGGCAAGGGGTAAAAATTCCCAGGACAGTTTTATCCCCCTTCTGTTTCTCATTCTTGGAATTATTGGAGGAGGTGAAATTTTGTTGTTCGTTTTAGTGAGTGATGTAGGTGTCATATATGTAGTAAACTTTTACCTATGTACGCTAGTATGAACAATATTGCAGGGGGTAAAAATTTCCCAGGACAGTTTTATCCCCCTTCTGTTTCTCGTTCTTGGAATTATTGGAGAAGGTGAAATTTTGTTGTTGGCTTTAGTGAGTGATGTAGGTGTCATATATTTAGTAAAATTTTACCTATGTACGCTAGTATGAATAATATTGCAGGGGGTAAAAATTTCCCAGGACAGTTTTATCCTCTTTCTTTTTCTCATTTTTGGAATTATTGGAGGAGTTGAAATTTTGTTGTTGGTTTTAGTGAGTGATGTAGGTGTCATATATGTAGTAAATTTTTAACTATGTACGCTAGTATGAATAATATTGCAGGGGGGTAAAAATTTTTTATTACAGTTTTATCCCCCTTCTTTTTCTCATTGTTTGAATTATTGGAGGAGATGAAATTTTGTTGTTTGTTTTAGTGAGGGATGTAGGTGTCATATATGTAGTAAACTTTTACCTATGTACGCTAGTATGAATAATATGGCAGGAGCGTAAAAATTTCCCAGGACAGTTTTATCCTCCTTTTGTTTCTCATTCTTGGAATTATTGGAGGAGGTGAAATTTTGTTGTTGGTTTTAGTGAGTGATGTAGGTGTCATATATGTAGTAAATTTTTAACTATGTACGCTAGTATGAATAATATTGCAGGGGGGTAAAAATTTTCTAGGACAGTTTTATCCCCCTTCTTTTTCTCATTGTTGGAATTATTGGAGGAGATGAAATTTTGTTGTTTGTTTTAGTGAGGGATGTAGGTGTCATATATGTAGTAAACTTTTACCTATGTACTCTAGTATGAATAATATGGCAGGAGCGTAAAAATTTCCCAGGACAGTTTTATCCCCCTTCAGTTTCTCATTGTTGGATTTATTGGAGGAGGTAAATTTTTGTTGTTGGTTTTAGTGAGTGATGTAAGTGTCATATATGTAGTAAACTTTTACCTATGTACGCTAGTATGAATAATATTGCATGGGGTAAAAATTTCCCAGGACAGTTTTATCCCCTTTCATTTTCTCAATCTTGGAATTATTGGAGGAGGTAAAATTTTGTTGTTCGTTTTAGTGAGGGATGTAGGTGTCATATATGTAGTAAACTTTTACCTATGTACGCTAGTACGAATAATATGGCAGGGGGGTAAAAATTTCCCAGGACAGTTTTATCCCGTTTCTGTTTCTCATTGTTGGAATTATTGGAGTAGGTGAAATTTTGTTGTTGGCTTTAGTGAGTGATGTAGGTGTCATATATGTAGTAAATTTTTACCTATGTACGCTAGTATGAATAATATTGCAGGGAGGTAAAAATTTCCCAGGACAGTTTTATCCCCCTTCTTTTTATCATTGTTGGAATTATTGGAGGAGGTGAAATTTTGTTGTTTGTTTTAGTGAGGGATGTAGGTGTCATATATGTAGTAAACTTTTAATTATGTACGCTAGTATGAATAATATGGCAGGAGCGTAAAAATTTCCCAGGACAGTTTTATCCCCCCTCTTTTTATAATTGTTGGAATTATTGGAGGAGGTGATATTTTGTTGTTCGTTTTAGTGAAGGATGTAGGTGTCATATATGTAGTAAACTTTTACCTATGTACGCTAGTATGAATAATATGGCAGGGGGATAAAAATTTCCCGGGACAGTTTTATCCCCCTTCTGTTTCTCATTCTTGGAATTATTGTAGGAAGTTAAATTTTGTTTTTGGTTTTAGTGAGTGATGTAGGTGTCATATATGTAGTAAACTTTTACCTATGTACGCTAGTATGAATAATATGGCAGGGGGTAAAAATTTCCCAGGACAGTTTTATCCCCCTTTTGTTTCTCATTGTTGGAATTTTTGGAAGGTGAAATTTTGTTGTTCGTTTTAGTGAGTGATGTAGGTGTCATATATGTACTAAACTTTTACCTATGTACGCTAGTATGAATAATATGGCAGGGGGTAAAAATTTCCCAGGACACTTTTATCCCCCTTTTTATCTCTTTGTTGGAATTATTGGAGGAAGTGAAATCTTGTTGTTCGTCTTAGCGAGGGATGTAGGTGTCATATATGTAGTAAACTTTTACCTATGTACGCTAGTATGAATAATATGGCAGGGAGGTAAAAATTTCCCAGGACAGTTTTATCCCCCTTCTGTTTCTCATTGTTGGAATTTTTGGAGGATAGTGAAATTTTGTTGTTCGTTTTAGTGAGTGATGTAGGGGTCATATATGTAGTAAACTTTTACCTATGTACGCTAGTATGAATAATATGGCAGGGGGGTAAAAATTTCCCAGGACAGTTTTTTCATCCTTCCTTTTCTCATTCTTGGAATTATTGGAGGAGGTGAAATTTTGTTGTTGGTTTTAGTGAGTGATGTAGGTGTCATATATGTAGTAAACTTTTACCTATGTACGATAGTATGAAAAATATTGCAGGGGGGTAAAAATTTCCCAGGACAGTTTTATCCCCCTTCTTTTTCTCATTGTTGTAATTATTGGAGGAGGTGAAATTTTGTTGTTGGTTTTAGTGAGTGATGTAGGTGTCATATATGTAGTAAATTTTTAACTATGTACGCTAGTATGAATAATATTGCAGGGGGGTAAAAATTTTCTAGGACAGTTTTATCCCCCTTCTTTTTCTCATTGTTGGAATTATTGGAGGAGATGAAATTTTGTTGTTTGTTTTAGTGAGGGATGTAGGTGTCATATATGTAGTAAACTTTTACCTATGTACTCTAGTATGAATAATATGGCAGGAGCGTAAAAATTTCCCAGGACAGTTTTATCCCCCTTCAGTTTCTCATTGTTGGATTTATTGGAGGAGGTAAATTTTTGTTGTTGGTTTTAGTGAGTGATGTAAGTGTCATATATGTAGTAAACTTTTACCTATGTACGCTAGTATGAATAATATTGCATGGGGTAAAAATTTCCCAGGACAGTTTTATCCCCTTTCATTTTCTCAATCTTGGAATTATTGGAGGAGGTAAAATTTTGTTGTTCGTTTTAGTGAGGGATGTAGGTGTCATATATGTAGTAAACTTTTACCTATGTACGCTAGTACGAATAATATGGCAGGGGGGTAAAAATTTCCCAGGACAGTTTTATCCCGTTTCTGTTTCTCATTGTTGGAATTATTGGAGTAGGTGAAATTTTGTTGTTGGCTTTAGTGAGTCATGTAGGTGTCATATATGTAGTAAATTTTTACCTATGTACGCTAGTATGAATAATATTGCAGGGAGGTAAAAATTTCCCAGGACAGTTTTATCCCCCTTCTTTTTATCATTGTTGGAATTATTGGAGGAGGTGAAATTTTGTTGTTTGTTTTAGTGAGGGATGTAGGTGTCATATATGTAGTAAACTTTTAATTATGTACGCTAGTATGAATAATATGGCAGGAGCGTAAAAATTTCCCAGGACAGTTTTATCCCCCCTCTTTTTATAATTGTTGGAATTATTGGAGGAGGTGATATTTTGTTGTTCGTTTTAGTGAAGGATGTAGGTGTCATATATGTAGTAAACTTTTACCTATGTACGCTAGTATGAATAATATGGCAGGGGGATAAAAATTTCCCGGGACAGTTTTATCCCCCTTCTGTTTCTCATTCTTGGAATTATTGTAGGAAGTTAAATTTTGTTTTTGGTTTTAGTGAGTGATGTAGGTGTCATATATGTAGTAAACTTTTACCTATGTACGCTAGTATGAATAATATGGCAGGGGGTAAAAATTTCCCAGGACAGTTTTATCCCCCTTTTGTTTCTCATTGTTGGAATTTTTGGAAGGTGAAATTTTGTTGTTCGTTTTAGTGAGTGATGTAGGTGTCATATATGTACTAAACTTTTACCTATGTACGCTAGTATGAATAATATGGCAGGGGGTAAAAATTTCCCAGGACACTTTTATCCCCCTTTTTATCTCTTTGTTGGAATTATTGGAGGAAGTGAAATCTTGTTGTTCGTCTTAGCGAAGGATGTAGGTGTCATATATGTAGTAAACTTTTACCTATGTACGCTAGTATGAATAATATGGCAGGGAGGTAAAAATTTCCCAGGACAGTTTTATCCCCCTTCTGTTTCTCATTGTTGGAATTTTTGGAGGATAGTGAAATTTTGTTGTTCGTTTTAGTGAGTGATGTAGGGGTCATATATGTAGTAAACTTTTACCTATGTACGCTAGTATGAATAATATGGCAGGGGGGTAAAAATTTCCCAGGACAGTTTTTTCATCCTTCCTTTTCTCATTCTTGGAATTATTGGAGGAGGTGAAATTTTGTTGTTGGTTTTAGTGAGTGATGTAGGTGTCATATATGTAGTAAACTTTTACCTATGTACGATAGTATGAAAAATATTACAGGGGGGTAAAAATTTCCCAGGACAGTTTTATCCCCCTTCTTTTTCTCATTGTTGTAATTATTGGAGGAGGTGAAATTTTGTTGTTGGTTTTAGTGAGTGATGTAGGTGTCATATATGTAGTAAATTTTTAACTATGTACGCTAGTATGAATAATATTGCAGGGGGGTAAAAATTTTCTAGGACAGTTTTATCCCCCTTCTTTTTCTCATTGTTGGAATTATTGGAGGAGATGAAATTTTGTTGTTTGTTTTAGTGAGGGATGTAGGTGTCATATATGTAGTAAACTTTTACCTATGTACTCTAGTATGAATAATATGGCAGGAGCGTAAAAATTTCCCAGGACAGTTTTATCCCCCTTCTGTTTCTCATTGTTGGAATTATTGGAGGAGGTAAATTTTTGTTGTTGGTTTTAGTGAGTGATGTAAGTGTCATATATGTAGTAAACTTTTACGTATGTACGCTAGTATGAATAATATTGCAGGGGGTAAAAATTTCCCAGGACAGTTTTATCCCCTTTCTTTTTCTCAATCTTGGAATTATTGGAGGAGGTAAAATTTTGTTGTTCGTTTTAGTGAGGGATGTAGGTGTCATATATGTAGTAAACTTTTACCTATGTACGCTAGTACGAATAATATGGCAGGGGGGTAAAAATTTCCCAGGACAGTTTTATCCCCCTTCTGTTTCTCATTGTTGAAATTATTGGAGTAGATGAAATTTTGTTGTTGGTTTTAGTGAGTGATGTAGGTGTCATATATGTAGTAAATTTTTACCTATGTACGCTAGTATGAATAATATTGCAGGGAGGTAAAAATTTCCCAGGACAGTTTTATCCCCCTTCTTTTTATCATTGCTGGAAT
This sequence comes from Thermobia domestica, assembly GCF_964235325.1. NCBI lineage: Eukaryota > Metazoa > Arthropoda > Insecta > Zygentoma > Lepismatidae > Thermobia > Thermobia domestica. The sequence continues at coordinate 252,745,380 of NC_137462.1, read as the reverse complement.
TATTGGAGGAGGTGAAATTTTGTTGTTTGTTTTAGTGAGGGATGTAGGTGTCATATATGTAGTAAACTTTTAATTATGTACGCTAGTATGAATAATATGGCAGGAGCGTAAAAATTTCCCAGGACAGTTTTATCCCCCCTCTTTTTATAATTGTTGGAATTATTGGAGGAGGTGATATTTTTTTGTTCGTTTTAGTGAGGGATGTAGGTGTCATATATGTAGTAAACTTTTACCTATGTACGCTAGTATGAATAATATGGCAGGGGGGTAAAAATTTCCCGGGAAAGTTTTATCCCCCTTCTGTTTCTCATTGTTGTAATTATTGGAGGAGGTGTAATTTTGTTTTTGGTTTTAGTGAGTGATGTATGTGTCATATATGTAGTAAACTTTTACCTATGTACGCTAGTATGAATAATATTGCAGGGTGGTAAAAATTTCCCAGGACAGTTTTATCCCCCTTTTTTTCTCATTGTTGGAATTATTGGAGTAGGTAAAATTTTGTTGTTCGTTTTAGTGAGGGATGTAGGTGTCATATATGTAGTAAACTTTTACCTATGTACGCTAGTATGAATAATATGGCAGGGGGTAAAAATTTCCCAGGACAGTTTTATCTCCCTTCTGTTTCTCATTGTTGGAATTTTTGGAAGGTGAAATTTTGTTGTTCGTTTTAGTGAGTGATGTAGGTGTCATATATGTACTAAACTTTTACCTATGTACGCTAGTATGAATAATATGGCAGGGGGTAAAAATTTCCCAGGACACTTTTATCCCCCTTTTTATCTCATTGTTGGAATTATTGGAGGAAGTGAAATTTTATTGTTCGTTTTAGTGAGGGATGTAGGTGTCATATATGTAGTAAACTTTTACCTATGTACGCTAGTATGAATAATATGGCAGGGAGGTAAAAATTTCCCAGGACAGTTTTATCCCCCTTCTGTTTCTCATTGTTGGAATTTTTGGAGGATAGTTAAATTTTGTTGTTCGTTTTAGTGAGTGATGTAAGTGTCATATATGTAGTAAACTTTTACCTATGTACGCTAGTATGAAAAATATTGCAGGTGGGTAAAAATTTCCCAGGACAGTTTTATCCCCCTTCTTTTTCTCATTGTTCTAATTATTGGAGGAGGTGAAATTTTGTTGTTTGTTTTAGTGAGGGATGTAGGTGTCATATATGTAGTAAACTTTTACCTATGCACGCTAGCATGAATAATATTGCAGGGGGGTAAAAATTTCCCAGGACAGTTTTATCCCCAATCTGTTTCTCATTGTTGGAATTATTGGAGGAGGAGAAATTCTGTTGGTGGTTATAGTGAGTGATGTAGGTTTCATATATGTAGTAAACTTTTACCTGTTTACGCTAGTATGAATAATATGGCAGGAGGGTAAAAATTTCCCAGGACAGTTTTATCCCCCTTCTGTTTCTCGTTCTTGGAATTATTGGAGGAGGTGAAATTTTGTTGTTGGTTTTAGCGAGTGATGTAGGTGTCATATATGTAGTAAACTTTTACCTATGTACGCGAGTATGAATAATATTGCAGGGGGTAAAAATTTCCCAGGACAGTTTTATCTTCTTCCTTTTTCTCATTCTTGGAATTATTGGAGGAGGTAAAATTTTGTTGTTCGTTTTAAGTGAGGGATCTAGGTGTCATATATGTAGAAAATTTTTACCTATGTACGCTAGTACGAATAATATGGCAGGGGGGTAAAAATTTCCCAGGACAGTTTTATCCCCGTTCTGTTTCTCATTGTTGTAATTATTGGAGGAATTGAAATTTTGTTGTTGGTTTTAGTGAGTGATGTAGGTGTCATATATGTAGTAAATTTTTAACTATGTACGCTAGTATGAATAATATTGCAGGGGGGTAAAAATTTTCTAGGACAGTTTTATCCCCCTTCTTTTTCTCATTGTTGGAATTATTGGAGGAGATGAAATTTTGTTGTTTGTTTTAGTGAAAGATGTAGGTGTCATATATGTAGTAAACTTTTACCTATGTACTCTAGTATGAATAATATGGCAGGAGCGTTAAAATTTCCCAGGACAGTTTTATCCCCCTTCTGTTTCTCATTGTTGGAATTATTGGAGGAGGTAAATTTTCGTTGTTGGTTTTAGTGAGTGATGTAGGTGTCATATATGTAGTAAACTTTTACCTATGTACGCTAGTATGAATAATATTGCAGGGGGTAAAAATTTCCCAGGACAGTTTTATCCCCTTTCATTTTCTCAATCTTGGAATTATTGGAGGAGGTAAAATTTTGTTGTTCGTTTTAGTGAGGGATGTAGGTGTCATATATGTAGTAAACTTTTACCTATGTACGCTAGTACGAATAATATGGCAGGGGGGTAAAAATTTCCCAGGACAGTTTTATCCCGCTTCTGTTTCTCATTGTTGTAATTATTGGAGTAGTTGAAATTTTGTTGTTGGTTTTAGTGAGTGATGTAGGTGTCATATATGTAGTAAATTTTTACCTATGTACGCTAGTATGAATAATATTGCAGGGAGATAAAAATTTCCCACGACAGTTTTATCCCCCTTCTTTTTATCATTGTTGGAATTATTGGAGGAGGTGATATTTTGTTGTTCGTTTTAGTGAGGGATGTAGGTGTCATATATGTAGTAAACTTTTACCTATGTACGCTAGTATGAATAATATTGCAGGGTGGTAAAAATTTCCCAGGACAGTTTTATCCCCCTTTTTTCTCATTGTTGGAATTATTGGAGTAGGTAAAATTTTGTTGTTTGTTTTAGTGAGGGATGTAGGTGTCATATATGTAGTAAACTTTTACCTATGTACGCTAGTATGAATAATATGGCAGGGGGTAAAAATTTCCCAGGACAGTTTTATCCTTCTTTTGTTTCTCATTGTTGGAATTTTTGGAAGGTGAAATTTTGTTGTTCGTTTTAGTGAGTGATGTAGGTGTCATATATGTACTAAACTTTTACCTATGTACGCTAGTATGAATAATATGGCAGGGGAGTAAAAATTTCCCAGGACACTTTTATCCCCCTTTTCATCTCATTGTTGGAATTATTGGAGGAAGTGAAATCTTGTTGTTCGTTTTAGTGAGGGATGTAGGTGTCATATATGTAGTAAACTTTTACCTATGTACGCTAGTATGAATAATATGGCAGGGAGGTAAAAATTTCCCAGGACAGTTTTATCCCCCTTCTGTTTCTCATTGTTGGAATTTTTCGAGGATAGTTAAATTTTGTTGTTCGTTTTAGTGAGTGATGTAGGGGTCATATATGTAGTAAACTTTTACCTATGTACGCTAGTATGAATAATATGGCAGGGGGGTAAAAGTTTCCCAGGACAGTTTTTTCATCCTTCCTTTTCTCATTCTTGGAATTATTGGAGGAGGTGAAATTTTGTTGTTGGTTTTAGTGAGTGATGTAGGTGTCATATATGTAGTAAACTTTTACCTATGTACGATAATATGAAAAATATTGCAGGGGGGTAAAAATTTCCCAGGACAGTTTTATCCCCCTTGTTTTTCTCATTGTTCTAATTATTGGAGGAGGTGAAATTTTGTTGTTCGTTTTAGTGAGTGATGTAGGTGTCATATATGTAGTAAATTTTTAACTATGTACGCTAGTATGAATAATATTGCAAGGGGGTAAAAATTTTCTAGGACAGTTTTATCCCCCTTCTTTTTCTCATTGTTGGAATTATTGGAGGAGATGAAATTTTGTTGTTTGTTTTAGTGAGGGATGTAGGTGTCATATATGTAGTAAACTTTTACCTATGTACTCTAGTATGAATAATATGGCAGGAGCGTAAAAATTTCCCAGGACAGTTTTATCCCCCTTCTGTTTCTCATTGTTGGAATTATTGGAGGAGGTAAATTTTTGTTGTTGGTTTTAGTGAGTGATGTAAGTGTCATATATGTAGTAAACTTTTACCTATGTACGCTAGTATGAATAATATTGCAGGGGGTAAAAATTTCCCAGGACAGTTTTATCCCCTTTCTTTTTCTCAATCTTGGAATTATTGGAGGAGGTGAAATTTTGTTGTTCGTTTTAGTGAGGGATGTAGGTGTCATATATGTAGTAAACTTTTACCTATGTACGCTAGTACGAATAATATGGCAGGGGGGGAAACATTTCCCAGGACAGTTTTATCCCCGTTCTGTTTCTCGTTGTTGGAATTATTGGAGTAGGTGAAATTTTGTTGTTGGTTTTAGTGAGTGATGTAGGTGTCATATATGTAGTAAATTTTTACCTATGTACGCTAGTATGAATAATATTGCAGGGAGGTAAAAATTTCAAAGGACAGTTTTATCCCCCTTCTTTTTATCATTGTTGGAAATATTGGAGGAGGTGAAATTTTGTTGTTTGTTTTAGTGAGGGATGTAGGTGTCATATATGTAGTAAACTTTTAATTATGTACGCTAGTATGAATAATATGGCAGGAGCGTAAAAATTTCCCAGGACAGTTTTATCCCCCCTCTTTTTATAATTGTTGGAATTATTGGAGGAGGTGATATTTTGTTGTTCGTTTTAGTGAGGGATGTAGGTGTCATATATGTAGTAAACTTTTACCTATGTACGCTAGTATGAATAATATGGCAGGGGGGTAAAAATTTCCCGGGACAGTTTTATCCCCCTTCTGTTTCTCATTCTTGGAATTATTGTAGGAAGTTAAATTTTCTTTTTGGTTTTAGTGAGTGATGTAGGTGTCATATATGTAGTAAACTTTTACCTATGTACGCTAGTATGAATAATATTGCAGGGGGGTAAAAATTTCCCAGGACAGTTTTATCCCCCTTTTTTCTCATTGTTGGAATTATTGGAGTAGGTAAAATTTTGTTGTTTGTTTTAGTGAGGGATGTAGGTGTCATATATGTAGTAAACTTTTACCTATGTACGCTAGTATGAATAATATGGCAGGGGGTAAAAATTTCCCATTACAGTTTTATCCCCCTTTTGTTTCTCATTGTTGGAATTTTTGGAAGGTGAAATTTTGTTGTTCGTTTTAGTGAGTGATGTAGGTGTCATATATGTACTAAACTTTTACCTATGTACGCTAGTATGAATAATATGGCAGGGGGGTAAAAATTTCCCAGGAAAATTTTATCCCCCTTTTTATCTCATTGTTGGAATTATTGGAGGAAGTGAAATCTTGTTGTTCGTTTTAGTGAGGGATGTAGGTGTCATATATGTAGTAAACTTTTACCTATGTACGCTAGTATGAAAAATATGGCAGGGAGGTAAAAATTTCCCAGGACAGTTTTATCCCCCTTCTGTTTCTCATTGTTGGAATTTTTGGAGGATAGTTAAATTTTGTTGTTCGTTTTAGTGAGTGGTGTAGGAGTCATATATGTAGTAAACTTTTACCTATGTACGCTAGTATGAATAATATGGCAGGGGGGTAAAAATTTCCCAGGACAGTTTTTTCATCCTTCCTTTTCTCATTCTTGGAATTATTGGAGGAGGTGAAATTTTGTTGTTGGTTTTAGTGTGTGATGTAGGTGTCATATATGTAGTAAACTTTTACCTATGTACGCTAGTATGAAAAATATTGCAGGGGGGTAAAAATTTCCCAGGACAGTTTTATCCCCCTTCTTTTTCTCATTGTTCTAATTATTGGAGGAGGTGAAATTTTGTTGTTTGTTTTAGTGAGGGATTTAGGTGTCTTATATGTAGTAAACTTTTACCTATGTACGCTAGCATGAATAATATTGCAGGGGGGTAAAAATTTCCCAGGACAGTTTTATCCCCAATCTGTTTCTCATTGTTGGAATTATTGGAGGAGGAGAAATTTTGTTGGTGGTTATAGTGAGTGATGTAGGTTTAATATATGTAGTAAACTTTTATCTATGTACGCTAGTATGAATAATATGGCAGGAGGGTAAAAATTTCCCAGGACAGTTTTATCCACCTTCTGTTTCTCGTTCTTGGAATTATTGGAGGAGGTGAAATTTTGTTGTTGGTTTTAGTGAGTGATGTAGGTGTCCTATATGTAGTAAACTTTTTCCTATGTACGCGAGTATGAATAATATTGCAGGGGGTAAAAATTTCCCAGGACAGTTTTATCCTCTTCCTTTTTCTCATTCTTGGAATTATTGGAGGAGGTAAAATTTTGTTGTTCGTTTTAGTGAGGGATCTAGGTGTCATATATGTAGAAAATTTTTACCTATGTGCGCTAGTACGAATAATATGGCAGGGGGGTAAAAATTTCCCAGGACAGTTTTATCCCCCTTCTGTTTCTCATTGTTGTAATTATTGGAGGAGTTGAAATTTTGTTGTTGGTTTCAGTGAGTGATGTAGGTGTCATATATGTAGTAAATTTTTAACTATGTACGCTAGTATGAATAATATTGCAGGGGGGTAAAAATTTTCTAGGACAGTTTTATCCCCCATCTTTTTCACTTTGTTGGAATTATTGGAGGAGATGAAATTTTGTTGTTTGTTTTAGTGAGGGATGTAGGTGTCATATATGTAGTAAACTTTTACCTATGTACTCTAGTATGAATAATATGGCAGGAGCGTAAAAATTTCCCAGGACAGTTTTATCCCCCTTCTGTTTCTCATTCTTGGAATTATTGGAGGAGGTGAAATTTTGTTGTGGTTTCAGTGCGTGATGTAGGTGTCATATATGTAGTAAACTTTTATCTATGTACGCTAGAATGAATAATATTGCAGTGGGGTAAAAATTTCCCAGCCCAGTTTTATCCCCCTTCTGTTTCTCATTGTTGGAATTTTTGGAGAAAGGTAAATTTTTGTTGTTCGTTTTAGTGAGTGATGTAGTGGTCAAATATATAGTAAACTTTTCCCTATGTACGCTACTATGAATAGCATGGCAGGAGAGTAAAAATTTCCCAGGACAGTTTTATCCCCCTTCTGTTTCTCATTGTTGGAATTATTGGAGGAGGTGAAATTTTGTTGTTTCTTTTAGTGAGTGATGTAGGTGTCATATATGTAGTAAACTTTTACCTATGTACGCTAGTATGAATAATACGGCAGGGGGTAAAAATTTCCCAGGACAGTTTTATCCCCCTTTTTTTCTCATTGTTGGTATTATTGGAGGAGGTGAAATTTTTTTGCTGGTTTTAGTGAGTGATGTAGGTGTCAGGTATGTAGTAAACTTTTACCTATGTACGCTTGTATGAATAATATGGCAGGGGGTAAAAATTTTCCAGGACAGTTTTATCCCCCTTCTTTTTCTCATTGTTTTAATTATTAAAGGAGGTGAAATTTTGTTTGTTTTAGTGAGGAATGTAGGTGTCATATATGTAGTAAACTTTTACCTATGTACGATAGTATGAATAATATGGCAGGAGGGAAAAATTTTCCCGGACACTTTTATCCTCTTTCTTTTTCTCATTCTTGGAATTATTGGAGGAGGTAAAATTTTGTTGTTGGCTTTAGTGAGTGATGTAGGTGTCATATATTTAGTAAAATTTTACCTATGTACGCTAGTATGAATAATATTGCAGAGGGTAAAAATTTCCCAGGACAGTTTTATCCTCTTTCTTTTTCTCATTCTTGGAATTATTGGAGGAGGTGAAATTTTGTTGTTCGTTTTAGTGAGTGATGTAGGTGTCAGGTATGTAGTAAACTTTTACCTATGTACGCTTGTATCAATAATATGGCAGGGGGTAAAAATTTTCCAGGACAGTTTTATCCCCCTTCTTTTTCTCATTGTTTTAATTATTAAAGGAGGTGAAATTTTGTTTGTTTTAGTGAGGAATGTAGGTGTCATATATGTAGTAAACTTTTACCTATGTACGATAGTATGAATAATATGGCAGGAGGGTAAAAATTTCCCAGGACACTTTTATCCCCCTTCTGTTTCTCATTCTTGGAATTATTGGAGGAGATAAAATTTTGTTGTTGGTTTTAGTGAGTGATGTAGGTGTCATATATGTAGTAAACTTTTACCTATGTACGCTAGTATGAATAATATTGCAGGGGGTAAAAATTTCCCAGGACAGTTTTATCCCCCTTCTGTTTCTCGTTCTTGGAATTATTGGAGAAGGTGAAATTTTGTTGTTGGCTTTAGTGAGTGATATAAGTGTCATATATTTAGTAAAATTTTACCTATGTACGCTAGTATGATTAATATTGCAGGGAGTAAAAATTTCCCAGGACAGTTTTATCCTCTTTCTTTTTCTCATTCTTGGAATTATTGGAGGAGGTAAAATTTTGTTGTTGGCTTTAGTGAGTGATGTAGGTGTCATATAATTACTAAAATTTTACCTATGTACGCTAGTATGAATAATATTGCAGAGGGTAAAAATTTCCCAGGGCAGTTTTATCCTCTTTCTTTTTCTCATTCTTGGAATTATTGGAGGAGGTAAAATTTTGTTGTTCGTTTTAGTGAGGGATCTAGGTGTCATATATGTAGTAAACTTTTACCTATGTACGCTAGTACGAATAATATGGCAGGGGGTAAAAATTCCCAGGACAGTTTTATCCCCCTTCTGTTTCTCATTCTTGGAATTATTGGAGGAGGTGAAATTTTGTTGTTCGTTTTAGTGAGTGATGTAGGTGTCATATATGTAGTAAACTTTTATCTATGTACGCTAATATGAATAATATTGCAGTGGGGTAAAAATTTCCCAGGACAGTTTTATCCCCCTTCTTTTTCTCATTGTTTGAATTATTGGAGGAGATGAAATTTTGTTGTTTGTTTTAGTGAGGGATGTAGGTGTCATATATGTAGTAAACTTTTACCTATGTACGCTAGTATGAATAATATGGCAGGAGCGTAAAAATTTCCCAGGACAGTTTTATCCTCCTTTCGTTTCTCATTCTTGGAATTATTGGAGGAGGTGAAATTTTGTTGTTGGTTTTAGTGAGTGATGTAGGTGTCATATATGTAGTAAACTTTTATCTATGTACGCTAATATGAATAATATTGCAGTGGGGTAAAAATTTCCCAGGACAGTTTTATCCCAATTCTTTTTCTCATTGTTGGAATTTTTGGAGGAGGTGAAATTTTGTTTGCTTTAGTGAGGAATGTAGGTGTCATATATGTAGTAAACTTTTACCTATGTACGCTAGTATGAATAATATTGCAGGGAGGTAAAAATTTCCCAGGACAGTTTTATCCCCCTTCTTTTTATCATTGTTGGAATTATTGGAGGAGGTGAAATTTTGTTGTTTGTTTTACTGAGGGATGTAGGTGTCATATATGTAGTAAACTTTTACCTATGTACACTAGTATGAATAATATGGCAGGAGCGTAAAAATTTCCCAGGACAGTTTTATCCCCCTTCTTTTTCTCATTGTTGCAATTATTGGAGGAGGTGAAATTTTGTTGTTCGTTTTAGTGAGGGATGTAGGTTTCATATATGTAGTAAACTTTTACCTATGTACGCTAGTATGAATAATATTGCAGTTGGGTAAAAATTTCCCAGGACAGTTTTATCCCCCTTCTGTTTTTCATTCTTTGAATTTTTGGAGGAGGTGAAATTTTGTTGTTGGTTTCAGCGAGTGATGTAGGTGTCATATATGTAGTAAACTTTTACCTATGTACACTAGTATGAATAATATGGCAGGGGGGTAAAAATTTCACAGGAAAGTTTATCCCCCTTCTTTTTCTCATTGTTGGAATTATTGGAGGAGGTGAAATTTTGTTGTTTGTTTTAGTGAGGGAAGTAGGTGTCATATATGTAGTAAACTTTTACCTATGTACGCTAGTATGAATAATATGGCAGGGGGGAAAAATTTCCCAGCCCAGTTTTATCCCCCTTCTGTTTCTCATTGTTGGAATTTTTGGAGGAAGGTGAATTTTTGTTGTTCGTTTTAGTGACTGATGTAGTGGTCAAATATGTAGTAAACTTTTCCCTATGTACTCTAGTATGAATAGTATGGCAGGAGAGTAAAAATTTCCCAGGACAGTTTTATCCCACTTCTGTTTCTCATTGTTTATATTATTGGAGGAGGTAAAATTTTGTTGTTGGTTTTAGTGAGTGATGTAGGTGTCATATATGAAGTAAATTTTTACCTATGTACGCTAGTATGAATAATATTGCAGGGAAGTAAAAATTTCCCAGGACAGTTTTATAACCCTTCTTTTTATCATTGTTGGAATTATTGGAGGAGGTGAAATTTTGTTGTTTGTTTTAGTGTGGGATGTAGGTGTCATATATGTAGTAAACTTTTACCTATGTACGCTAGTATGAATAATATGGCAAGTGAGTAAAAATTTCCCAGGACAGTTTTATCCCCCTTTTGTTTCTCATTGTTTTAATTATTAAAGGAGGTGAAATCTTGTTTGTTTTAGTGAGGAATGTAGGTGTCATATATGTAGTAAACTTTTACCTATGTACGATAGTATGAATAATATGGCAGGAGGGTAAAAATTTCCCAGGACAGTTTTATCCCCCTTCTGTTTCTCATTGTTTATATTATTGGAGGAGGTAAAATTTTGTTGTTGGTTTTAGTGAGTGATGTAGGTTTCATATATAAAGTAAACTTTTACCTATGTACGCTAGTATGAATAATATTGCAGGGGGTAATAATTTCCCAGGACAGTTTTATCCCCTTTCTTTTTCTCATTCTTGGAATTATTGGAAAAGGTAAAATTTTGTTGTTCGTTTTAGTGAGGGATGTAGGTGTCATATATGTAGTAAACTTTTACCTATGTACGCTAGTACGAATAATATGGCAGGGGGGTAAAAATTTCCCAGGACAGTTTTATCCCCCTTCTGTTTCTATATGTTGGAATTATTGGAGGTGATGAAATTTTTTTTTTTAGTGAGTGATGTAGGTGTCATATATGTAGTAAATTTTTACCTATGTACGCTAGTATGAATAATATTGCAGGGAGGTAAAAATTTCCCAGGACAGTTATATCCCCCTTCTTTTTATCGTTGTTGGAATTATTGGAGGAGGTGAAATTTTGTTGTTTGTTTTAGTGAGGGATGTAGGTTTCATATATGTAGTAAACTTTTACCTACGTACGCTAGTATGAATAATATGGCAGGGGTTAAAATTTCCCAGGACACTTTTATCCCCCTTTTTTCTCATTGTTGGAATTATTGGAATAGGTGAAATTTTGTTGTTCGTTTTAGCGAGGGATGTAGGTGTCATATATGTAGTAAACTTTTACCTATGTACGCTAGTATGAATAATATGGCAGGGGGGTAAAAATTTCCCAGGACAGTTTGATCCCCCTTCTGTTTTTCATTCTTGGAATTTTTGAAGGAGGTGAAATTTTGTTGTTGGTTTCAGTGAGTGATGTAGGTGTCATATATGTAGTAAACTTTTACCTATGTACGCTAGTATGAATAATGTGGCAGGGGGGTAAAAATTTCCCAGGACAGTTTTATCCTCCTTCTGTTTCTCATTGTTTTAATTATTAAAGGAGGTGAAATTTTGTTTGTTTTAGTGAGGAATGTAGGTGTCATATATGTAGTAAACTTTTACCTATGTACGATAGTATGAATAATATGGCAGGAGGGTAAAAATGTCCCAGGACAGTTTTATCCCCCTTCTGTTTCTCATTGTTGGAATTATTGGAGGAGGTAAATTTTTGTTGTTGGTTTAGTGAGTGATGTAGGTGTCATATATGTAGTAAACTTTTACCTATGTACGCTAGTATGAATAATATTGCAGGGGGTAAAAATTTCCCAGGACACTTTTATCCCCTTTCTTTTTCTCAATCTTGGAATTATTGGAGGAGGTAAAATTTTGTTGTTTCTTTTTAGTGAGGGATGTAGGTGTCATATATGTAGTAAACTTTTACCTATGTACGCTAGTACGAATAATATGGCAGGGGGGTAAAAATTTCCCAGGACAGTTTTATCCCCCTTTTTTTCTCATTGTTGGAATTATTGGAGTAGGTGCAATTTTGTTGTTGGTTTAATGAGTGGTGTAGGTGTCATATATGTAGTAAATTTCTACCTATGTACGCTAGTATGAATAATATTGCAGGGAGGTAAAAATTTCCCAGGACAGTTTTATCCCCCTTCTGTTTATCATTGTTGGAATTATTGGAGGAGGTGAAATTTTGTTGTTTGTTTTAGTGAGGGATGTAGGTGTCATATATGTAGTAAACTTTTACCTATGTACGCTAGTATGAATAATATGGCAGGAGCGTAAAAATTTCCCAGGACAGTTTTATCCCCCCTCTTTTTATAATTGTTGGAATTATTGGAGGAGGTGAAATTTTGTTGTTCGTTTTAGTGAGGGATGTAGGTGTCATATATGTAGTAAACTTTTACCTATGTACGCTAGTATGAATAATATGGCAGGGGGTGAAAATTTCCCAGGACAGTTTTATCCCCCTTCTGTTTCTCATTCTTGGAATTATTGTAGGAGGTTAAATTTTGTTTTTGGTTTTAGTGAGTGATGTAGGTGTCATATATGTAGTAAACTTTTACCTATGTACGCTAGTATGAATAATATTGCAGAGTGGTAAAAATTTCCCAGGACAGTTTTATCCCCCTTTTTTTCTCATTGTTGGAATTATTGGAGTAGGTAACATTTTGTTGCTCGTTTTAGTGAGTGATGTAGGTGTCATATATGTAGTAAAGTTTTACCTATGTACGCTAGTATGAAAAATATTGCAGGGGTTTAAAAATTTCCCAGGACAGTTTTATCCCTCTTCTTTTTCTCATTGTTCTAATTATTGGAGGAGGTGAAATTTTGATGTTTGTTATAGTGAGGGATGTAGGTGTCATATATGTAGTAAACTTTTACCAATGTACGCTAGCATGAATAATATTGCAGGGGGGTAAAAATTTCCCAGGACAGTTTTATCCCCAATCTGTTTCTCATTGTTGGAATTATTGGAGGAGGAGAAATTTTGTTGGTGGTTATAGTGAGTGATGTAGGTTTCATATATGTAGTAAACTTTTACCTATGTACGCTAGTATGAATAATATGGCAGGAGGGTAAAAATTTCCCAGGACAGTTTTATCCCCCTTCTGTTTCTCGTTCTTGGAATTATTGGAGGAGGTGAAATTTTGTTGTTGGTTTTAGTGAATGATGTAGGTGTCATATATGTAGTAAACTTTTACCTATGTACGCGAGTATGAATAATATTGCAGGGGGTAAAAATTTCCGAGGACAGTTTTATCCTCTTCCTTTTTCTCATTCTTGGAAATATTGGAGGAGGTAATATTTTGTTGTTCGTTTTAGTGAGGGATCTAGGTGTCATATATGTAGAAAATTTTTACGTATGTACGCTAGTACGAATAATATGGCATGGGGGTAAAAATTTCCCAGGACAGTTTTATCCCCCTTCTGTTTCTCATTGTTGTAATTATTGGAGGAGTTGAAATTTTGTTGTTGGTTTTAGTGAGTAATGTAGGTGTCATATATGTAGTAAATTTTTAACTATGTACGCTAGTATGAATAATATTGCAGGGGGGTAAAAATTTTCTAGGACAGTTTTATCCCCCTTCTGTTTCTCGTTCTTGGAATTATTGGAGGAGGTGAAATTTTGTTGTTCGTTTTAGTGAGTGATGTAGGTGTCATATATGTACTAAACTTTTACCTATGTACGCTAGTATGAATAATATGGCAGGGGGGTAAAAATTTCCCAGGACACTTTTATCCCCCTTTTTTCTCATTGTTGGAATTATTGGAGGAAGTGAAATTTTGTTGTTCGTTTTAGTGAGGGATGTAGGTGTCATATATGTAGTAAAATTTTTCCTATGTACGCTAGTATGAATAATATGGCAGGAGCGTAAAAATTTCCCAGGACAGTTTTATCCCCTTTCTTTTTCTCATTGTTGGAATTATTGGAGGAAGTGAAATTTTGTTGTTGGTTTTAGTGAGTGATGTAGGTGTCATATATGTAGTAAATTTTTATCTATGTACGCTAGTATGAATAATATTGCAGGGGCGTAAAAATTTCCCAGAACAGTTTTATCCCCCTTCTTTTTATCATTGTTGGAATTATTGGAGGAGGTGAAATTTTGTTGTTTGTTTTAGTGAGTGATGTAGGTGTCATATATGTAGTAAACTTTTACCTATGTACGCGAGTATGAATAATATTGCAGGGGGTAAAAATTTCCCAGGACAGTTTTATCCTCTTCCTTTTTCTCATTCTTGGAATTATTGGAGGAGGTAAAATTTTGTTCGTTTTAGTGAGAGATCTAGGTGTCATATATGTAGAAAATTTTTACCTATGTACGCTAGTACGAATAATATGGCAGGGGGGTAAAAATTTCCCAGGACAGTTTTATCCCCCTTCTGTTTCTCATTGTTCGAATTATTGGAGGAGTTGAAATTTTGTTGTTGGTTTTAGTGAGTGATGTAGGTGTCATATATGTAGTAAATTTTTAACTATGTACGCTAGTATGAATAATATTGCAGGGGGGTAAAAATTATCTAGGACAGTTTTATCCCCCTTCTTTTTCTCATTGTTGCAATTATTGGAGGAGATGAAATTTTGTTGTTTGTTTTAGTGAGGGATGTAGGTGTCATATATGTAGTAAACTTTTACCTATGTACTCTAGTATGAATAATATGGCAGGAGCGTAAAAATTTCCCAGGACAGTTTTATCCCCCTTCTGTTTCTCATTCTTGGAATTATTGGAGGAGGTGAAATTTTGTTGTGGTTTTAGTGCGTGATGTAGGTGTCATATATGTAGTAAACTTTTATCTATGTACGCTAGTATGAATAATATTGCAGTGGGGTAAAAATTTCCCAGCCCAGTTTTATCCCCCTTCTGTTTCTCATTGTTGGAATTTTTGGAGAAAGGTAAATTTTTGTTGTTCGTTTTAGTGAGTGATGTAGTGGTCAAATATATAGTAAACTTTTCCCTATGTACGCTACTATGAATAGTATGGCAGGAGAGTAAAAATTTCCCAGGACAGTTTTATCCCCCTTCTGTTTCTCATTGTCGGAATTATTGGAGGAGGTGAAATTTTGTTGTTTGTTTTAGTGAGTGATGTAGGTGTCATATATGTAGTAGACTTTTACCTATGTACGCTTGTATGAATAATACGGCAGGGGGTAAAAATTTCCCAGGACAGTTTTATCCCCCTTTTTTTCTCATTGTTGGTATTATTGGAAGAGGTGAAATTTTTTTGTTGGTTTTAGTAAGTGATGTAGGTGTCAGGTATGTAGTAAACTTTTACCTATGTACGCTTGTATGAATAATATGGCAGGGGGTAAAAATTTTCCAGGACAGTTTTATCCCCCTTCTTTTTCGCATTGTTTTAATTATTAAAGGATGTGAAATTTTGTTTGTTTTAGTGAGGAATGTAGGTGTCATATATGTAGTAAACTTTTACCTATGTACGATAGTATGAATAATATGGCAGGAGGGTAAAAATTTCCCAGGAAAGTTTTATCCCCCTTCTGTTTCTCATTCTTGGAATTATTGGAGGAGGTAAAATTTTGTTGTTGGTTTTAGTGAGTGATGTAGGTGTCATATATGTAGTAAACTTTTACCTATGTACGCTAGTATGAATAATATTGCAGGGGGTAGAATTTCCCAGTACAGTTTTATCCCCTTTCTTTTTCTCATTCTTGGAATTATTGGAAGAGGTAAAATTTTGTTTTTCGTTTTAGTGAGGGATGTAGGTGTCATATATGTAGTAAACTTTTACCTATGTACGCTAGTACGAATAATATGGCAGGGGGGTAAAAATTTCCCAGGACAGTTTTATCCCCCTTCTGTTTCTCATTCTTGGAATTATTGGAGGAGGTGAAATTTTGTTGTTCGTTTTAGTGAGTGATGTAAGTGTCATATATGTAGTAAACTTTTCCCTATGTACGCTAGTATGAATAATATGGCAGGGGGTAAAAATTTCCCAGGACACTTTTATCCCCCTTTTTTCTCATTGTTGGAATTATTGGAGGAAGTGAAATTTTGTTGTTCGTTTTTGTGAGGGATGTAGGTGTCATATATGTAGTAAACTTTTACCTATGTACGCTAGTATGAATAATATGGCAGGGGGGGTAAAAATTTCCCAGGACAGTTTTATCCCCTTTCTTTTTCTCATTGTTGGAAATATTGGAGGAAGTGAAATTTTGTTGTTGGTTTTAGTGAGTGATGTAGGTGTCATATATGTAGTAAATTTTTATCTATGTACGCTAGTATGAATAATATTGCAGGGGCGTAAAAATTTCCCAGGACAGTTTTATCCCCCTTCTTTTTATCATTGTTGGAATTATTGGAGGAGGTGAAATTTTGTTGTTTGTTTTAGTGAGGGATGTAGGTGTCATATATGTAGTAAACTTTTACCTATGTACGCTAGTATGAATAATATGGCAGGAGCGTAAAAATTTCCCAAGACAGTTTTATCTCCCTTCTGTTTCTCATTGTTGGAACTATTGGAAGAGGGGAAATTTTGTTGTTCGTTTTAGTGAGGGATGTAGGTGTCATATATGTAGTAAACTTTTACCTATGTACGCTAGTATGAATAATATGGCAGGAGCGTAAAAATTTCCCAGGACAGTTTTATCCCCCTTCTGTTTCTCATTCTTGGAATTATTGGAGGCGGTGAAATTTTGTTGTTGGTTTTAGTGAGTGATGTAGGTGTCATATATGTAGTACACTTTTACCTATGTACGCTAGTATGAATAATATTGCAGGGGATAAAAATTTCCCAGGACAGTTTTATCCCCATTCTGTTTTTCATTCTTGGAATTTTTGGAGGAAGTGAAATTTTGTTGTTGGTTTTAGTGAGTTATGTAGGTGTCATATATGTAGTAAACTTTTACCTATGTACGCTAGTATGAATAATATGGCAGGAGCGTTAAAATTTCCCAGGACAGTTTTATCCCCCTTCTTTTTATCATTGTTGGAATTATTGGAGGAGGTGAAATTTTGTAGTTTGTTTTAGTGAGAGATGTAGGTTTCGTATATGTAGTAAACTTTTACCGATGTACGCTAGTATGAATAATATAGCAGGAGCGTAAAAATTTCCCAGGACAGTTTTATCCCCCTTCTGTTTCTCATTGTTGGAATTATTGGAGGAGGTGAAATTTTGTTGTTCGTTTTAGTGAGGGATGTAGGTGTCATATATGTAGTTAACTTTTACCTATGTACGCTAGTACGAATAATATGGCAGGGGGGTAAAAATTTCCCAGGACAGTTTTATCCCCCTTCTGTTTCTCATTGTTGGAATTAATCGAGGAGGTGAAATTTGGTTGTTCGTTTTAGTGAGGGATGTAGGTGTCATATATGTAGTAACCTTTTACCTATGTACGCTAGTATGAATAATACGGCAGGAGCGTAAAAATTTCCCAGGACAGTTTTATCCCCCTTCTTTTTATCATTCTTGGAATTAATGGAGGAGGTGAAATTTTGTTGTTTGTTTTAGTGAGGGATGTAGGTGTCATATATGTAGTAAACTTTTACCTATGTACGCTAGTACGAATAATATGGCAGGGGGGTAAAAATTTCCCAGGACAGTTTTATCCCCCTTCTGTTTCTCATTCTTGGAATTATTGGAGGAGGTGAAATTTTGTTGTTGGTTTTAGTGAGTGATGTAGGTGTCATATATGTACTAAACTTTTACCTATGTACGATAGTATGAATAATATGGCAGGGGGGTAAAAATTTCCCAGGACACTTTTATCCTCCTTTTTTTCTCATTGTTGGAATTATTGGAGGAAGTGAAATTTTGTTGTTCGTTTTAGTGAGGGATGTAGGTGTCATATATGTAGTAAACTTTTACCTATGTACGCTAGTATGAATAATATGGCAAAGAGGTAAAAATTTCCCAGGACCGTTTTATCCCCCTTCTGTTTCTCATTGTTGGAATTTTTGGAATAAAGTGAAATTTTGTTGTTCGTTTTAGTGAGTGATGTAGGGGTCATATATGTAGTAAACTTTTCCCTATGTACGCTAGTATGAATAATATGGCAGGGGGGTAAAAATTTCCCAGGACAGGTTTATTATCCTTCCTTTTCTCATTCTTGGAATTATTGGAGGAGGTGAAATTTTGTTGTTGGTTTTAGTGAGTGATGTAGGTGTCATATATGTAGTAAATTTTTACCTATGTACGCTAGTATGAAAAATATTGCAGGGTGGTAAAAATTTCCCAGGACAGTTTTATCCCCCTTCTTTTTCTCATTGTTCGAATTATTGCAGGAGGTGAAATTTTGTTGTTTGTTTTAGTGAGGGATGTAGTTGTCATATATGTAGTAAACTTTTACCTATGTACGCTAGCATGAATAATATTGCAGGGGGGTAAAAATTTCCCAAGACAGTTTTATCCCCAATCTGTTTGTCATTGTTGGAATTATTGGAGGAGGAGAAATTTTGTTGTTGGTTTTAGTGATAGATGTAGATGTCATATATGTAGTAAACTTTTACCTATGTACGCTAGTATGAAAAGTATGGCAGGGGGGTAAAAATTTCCCAGGACAGTTTTATCCCCCTTCTTTTTCTCATTGTTTTAATTATTAAAGGAGGAGAAATTTTGTTTGTTTTAGTGAGTGATGTAGGTGTCATATATGAAGTAAATTTTATCTATGTACGCTAGTATGAATAATATGGCAGGGGAGTAAAAATTTCCCAAGACAGCTTTATCCCCCTTCTTTTTTTCATTGTTGGAATTATTGGAGGAGGTGAAATTTTGTTGTTGGTTTTAGTGAGTGATGTAGTTGTCATATATGTAGTAAATTTTTAACTATGTTCGCTAGTATGAATAATATTGCAGGGGTAAAAATTTCCCAGGACAGTTTTATCCCCCTTCTTTTTCTCATTGTTGGATTTATTGGAGTAGGTGAAATTTTGTTGTTTGTTTTAGTGAGAGATGTAGGTGTCATATATGTAGTAAACCTTTACCTATGTACGCTAGTATAAATAATATGGCAGGAGGGTAAAAATTTCCCAGGACAGATTTACCCCCTTCTGTTTCTCATTGTTGGAATTATTGGAGGAGGTGAAATTTTGTTGTTGGTCTTAGTGAGTGATGTAGGTGTCATATATGTAGAAAAATTTTAAATATGTACGCTAGTATGAATAATATTGCAGGGGGGTAAAAATTCCCCAGGAGAGTTTTATCCCCCTTCTTTTTCTCATAGTTGGAATTATTGGAGGAGGTGAAATTTTATTGTTTTTTTTAGTGAGGGATGTAGGTGTCATATATGTAGTAAACTTTTACCTATGTACGCTAGTATGAATAGTATGGCAGGAGCGTAAAAATTTCCCAGGAGAGTTTTATCCCCCTCCTGTTTCTCATTCTTGGAATTATTGGAGGAGGTGAAATTTTGTTGTTGGTTTTAGTGAGTGATGTAGGTGTCATATATGTAGTAAACTTTTACCTATGTACGCTAGTATGAATAATGTGGCAGGGGGGTAAAAATTTCCCAGGACAGTTTTATCCTCCTTCTGTTTCTCATTGTTTTAATTATTAAAGGAGGTGAAATTTTGTTTGTTTTAGTGAGGAATGTAGGTGTCATATATGTAGTAAACTTTTACCTATGTACGATAGCATGAATAATATGGCAGGAGGGTAAAAATTTCCCAGGACAGTTTTATCCCCCTTCTGTTTCTCATGGTTGGAATTATTGGAGGAGGTAAATTTTTGTTGTTGGTTTTAGTGAGTGATGTAGGTGTCATATATGTAGTAAACTTTTACCTATGTACGCTAGTATGAATAATATTGCAGGGGGTAAAAATTTCCCAGGACAGTTTTATCCCCTTTCTTTTTCTCAATCTTGGAATTATTGGAGGAGGTGAAATTTTGTTGTTCGTTTTAGTGAGGGATGTAGGTGTCATATATGTAGTAAACTTTTACCTATGTACGCTAGTACGAATAATATGGCAGGGGGGTAAAAATTTCCCAGGACAGTTTTATCCCCCTTCTGTTTCTCATTGTTGGAATTATTGGAGTAGGTGCAATTTTGTTGTTGGTTTTAGTGAGTGATGTAGGTGTCATATATGTAGTAAATTTCTACCTATGTACGCTAGTATGAATAATATTGCAGGGAGGTAAAAATTTCCCAGGACAGTTTTATCCCCCTTCTTTTTATCATTGTTGGAATTATTGGAGGAGGTGAAATTTTGTTGTTTGTTTTAGTGAGGGATGTAGGTGTCATATATGTAGTAAACTTTTACCTATGTACGCTAGTATGAATAATATGGCAGGAGCGTAAAAATTTCCCAGGACAGTTTTATCCCCCCTCTTTTTATAATTGTTGGAATTATTGGAGGAGGTGAAATTTTGTTGTTCGTTTTAGTGAGGGATGTAGGTGTCATATATGTAGTAAACTTTTACCTATGTACGCTAGTATGAATAATATGGCAGGGGGGTAAAAATTTCCCGGGACAGTTTTATCCCCCTTCTGTTTCTCATTCTTGGAATTATTGTAGGAGGTTAAATTTTGTTTTTGGTTTTAGTGAGTGATGTAGGTGTCATATATGTAGTAAACTTTTACCTATGTACGCTAGTATGAATAATATTGCAGGGTGGTAAAAATTTACCCGGACAGTTTTATCCCCCTTTTTTTCTCATTGTTGGAATTATTGTAGTACGTAAAATTTTGTTGTTCGTTTTAGTGAGGGATGTAGGTGTCATATATGTAGTAAACTTTTACCTACGTACGCTAGTATGAATATTATGGCAGGGGGTGAAAATTTCCCAGGACAGTTTTATCCCCCTTTTGTTTCTCATTGTTGGAATTTTTGGAAGGTGAAATTTATTTGTTCGTTTTAGTGAGTGATGTGGGTGTCATATATGTACTAAACTTTTACCTATGTACGCTAGTATGAATAATATGGCAGGGGGTAAAAATTTCCCAGGACACTTTTATCCCCCTTTTTATGTCATTGATGGAATTATTGGAGGAAGTGAAATTTTGTTGTTCGTTTTAGTGAGGGATGTAGGTGTCATATATGTAGTAAACTTTTACCTATGTACGCTAGTATGAATAATATGGCAGGGAGGAAAAAATTTCCCAGGACAGTTTTATCCCCCTTCTGTTTCTCATTGTTGGAATTTTTGGAGGATAGTTAAATTTTGCTGTTCGTTTTAGTGAGTGATGTAGGGGTCATATATGTAGTAAACTTTTACCTATGTACGCTAGTATGAATAATATGGCAGGGGGGTAAAAATTTCCCAGGACAGTTTTTTCATCCTTCCTTTTCTCATTCTTGGAATTATTGGAGGAGGTGAAATTTTGTTGTTGGTTTTAGTGAGTGATGTAGGTGTCATATATGTAGTAAACTTTTACCTATGTACGCTAGTATGAAAAATATTGCAGGGGTTTAAAAATTTCCCAGGACAGTTTTATCCCTCTTCTTTTTCTCATTGTTCTAATTATTGGAGGAGGTGAAATTTTGATGTTTGTTATAGTGAGGGATGTAGGTGTCATATATGTAGTAAACTTTTACCTATGTACGCTAGCATGAATAATATTGCAAGGGGGTAAAAATTTCCCAGGACAGTTTTATCCCCAATCTGTTTCTCATTGTTGGAATTATTGGAGGAGGAGAAATTTTGTTGGTGGTTATAGTGAGTGATGTAGGTTTCATATATGTAGTAAACTTTTACCTATGTACGCTAGTATGAATAATATGACAGGAGGGTAAAAATTTCCCAGGACAGTTTTATCCCCCTTCTGTTTCTCCTTCTTGGAATTATTGGAGGAGGTGAAATTTTGTTGTTGGTTTTAGTGAGTGATGTAGGTGTCATATATGTAGTAAACTTTTACCTATGTACGCGAGTATGAATAATATTGCAGGGGGTAAAAATTTCCGAGGACAGTTTTATCCTCTTCCTTTTTCTCATTCTTGGAATTATTGGAGGAGGTAATATTTTGTTGTTCGTTTTAGTGAGGGATCTAGGTGTCATATATGTAGAAAATTTTTACGTATGTACGCTAGTACGAATAATATGGCATGGGGGTAAAAATTTCCCAGGACAGTTTTATCCCCCTTCTGTTTCTCATTGTTGTAATTATTGGAGGAGTTGAAATTTTGTTGTTGGTTTTAGTGAGTGATGTAGGTGTCATATATGTAGTAAATTTTTAACTATGTACGCTAGTATGAATAATATTGCAGGGGGGTAAAAATTTCCCAGGACAGTTTTATCCCCCTTCTTTTTCTCATTGTTGGAATTATTGGAGGAGATTAAATTTTGTTGTTTGTTTTAGTGAGGGATGTTGGTGTCATATATGTAGTAAACTTTTACCTATGTACTCTAGTATGAATAATATGGCAGGAGCGTAAAAATTTCCCAGGACAGTTTTATCCCCCTTCTGTTTCTCATTCCTGGAATTATTGGAAGAGGTGAAATTTTGTTGTGGTTTTAGTGCGTGATGTAGGTGTCATATATGTAGTAAACTTTTATCTATGTACGCTAGTATGAATAATATTGCAGTGGGGTAAAAATTTCCCAGCCCAGTTTTATCCCCCTTCTGTTTCTCATTGTTGGAATTTTTGGAGAAAGGTAAATTTTTGTTGTTCGTTTTAGTGAGTGATGTAGTGGTCAAATATATAGTAAACTTTTCCCTATGTACGCTACTATGAATAGTATGGCAGGAGAGTAAAAATTTCCCAGGACAGTTTTATCCCCCTTCTGTTTCTCATTGTTAGAATTATTGGAGGAGGTGAAATTTTGTTGTTTGTTTTAGAGAGTGATGTAGGTGTCATATATGTAGTAAACTTTTACCTATGTACGCTAGTATGAATAATAAGGCAGGGGGTAAAAATTTCCCAGGACAGATTTATCCCCCTTTTTTTCTCATTGTTGGTATTATTGGAGGAGGTGAAATTTTTTTGTTGGTTTTAGTGAGTGATGTAGGTGTCATGTATGTAGTAAACTTTTACCTATGTACGCTTGTATGAATAATATGGCAGGGGGTAAAAATTTTCCAGGACAGTTTTATCCCCCTTCTGTTTCTCATTGTTGGAATTATTGGAGGAGGTGAAATTTTGTTGTTCGTTTTAGTGAGGGATGTAGGTGTCATATATGTAGTAAATTTTACCTATGTACGCTAGTATGAATAATATGGCAGGGGGGGTAAAAATTTCCCAGCACAGTTTTATCCCCTTTCTTTTTCTCATTGTTGGAATTATTGGAGGAAGTGAAATTTTGTTGTTGGTTTTAGTGAGTGATGTAGGTGTCATATATGTAGTAAATTTTTATCTATGTACGCTAGTATGAATAATATTGCAGGGGCGTAAAAATTTCCCAGGACAGTTTTATCCCCCTTCTTTTTATCATTGTTGGAATTATTGGAGGAGGTGAAATTTTGTTGTTTGTTTTAGTGAGTGATGTAGGTGTCATATATGTAATAAACTTTTACCTATGTACGCGAGTATGAATAATATTGCAGGGGGTAAAAATTTCCCAGGACAGTTTTATCCTCTTCCTTTTTCTCATTCTTGGAATTATTGGAGGAGGTAAAATTTTGTTCGTTTTAGTGAGGGATCTAGGTGTCATATATGTAGAAAATTTTTACCTATGTACGCTAGTACGAATAATATGGCAGGGGGGTAAAAATTTCCCAGGACAGTTTTATCCCCCTTCTGTTTCTCATTGTTGTAATTATTGGAGGAGTTGAAATTTTGTTGTTGGTTTTAGTGAGTGATGTAGTTTCATATATGTAGTAAATTTTAAACTATGTACGCTAGTATGAATAATATTGCAGGGGGGTAAAAATTTTCTAGGACAGTTTTATCCCCCTTCTTTTTCTCATTGTCGGAATTATTGGAGGAGATGAAATTTTGTTGTTTGTTTTAGTGAGGGATGTAGGTGTCATATATGTAGTAAACTTTTACCTATGTACTCTAGTATGAATAATATGGCAGGAGCGTAAAAATTTCCCAGGACAGTTTTATCCCCCTTCTGTTTCTCATTCTTGGAATTATTGGAGGAGGTGAAATTTTGTTGTGGTTTTAGTGCGTGATGTAGGTGTCATATATGTAGTAAACTTTTATCTATGTACGCTAGTATGAATAATATTGCAGTGGGGTAAAAATTTCCCAGCTTAGTTTTATCCCCCTTCTGTTTCTCATTGTTGGAATTTTTGGAGAAAGGTAAATTTTTGTTGTTCGTTTTAGTGAGTGATGTAGTGGTCAAATATATAGTAAACTTTTCCCTATGTACGCTACTATGAATAGTATGGCAGGAGAGTAAAAATTTCCCAGGACAGTTTTATCCCCCTTCTGTTTCTCATTGTTGGAATTATTGGAGGAGGTGAAATTTTGTTGTTTGTTTTAGTGAGTGATGTAGGTGTCATATATGTAGTAGACTTTTACCTATGTACGCTAGTATGAATAATACGGCAGGGGGTAAAAATTTCCCAGGACAGTTTTATCCCCCTTTTTTTCTCATTGTTGGTATTATTGGAAGAGGTGAAATTTTTTTGTTGGTTTTAGTGAGTGATGTAGGTGTCAGGTATGTAGTAAACTTTTACCTATGTACGCTTGTATGAATAATATGGCAGGGGGTAAAAATTTTCCAGGACAGTTTTATCCCCCTTCTTTTTCGCATTGTTTTAATTATTAAAGGATGTGAAATTTTGTTTGTTTTAGTGAGGAATGTAGGTGTCATATATGTAGTAAACTTTTACCTATGTACGATAGTATGAATAATATGGCAGGAGGGTAGAAATTTCCCAGGAAAGTTTTATCCCCCTTCTGTTTCTCATTCTTGGAATTATTGGAGGAGGTAAAATTTTGTTGTTGGTTTTAGTGAGTGATGTAGGTGTCATATATGTAGTAAACTTTTACCTATGTACGCGAGTATGAATAATATTGCAGGGGGTAAAAATTTCCGAGGACAGTTTTATCCTCTTCCTTTTTCTCATTCTTGGAATTATTGGAGGAGGTAATATTTTGTTGTTCGTTTTAGTGAGGGATCTAGGTGTCATATATGTAGAAAATTTTTACGTATGTACGCTAGTACGAATAATATGGAATGGGGGTAAAAATTTCCCAGGACAGTTTTATCCCCCTTCTGTTTCTCATTGTTTAATTATTGGAGGAGTTGAAATTTTGTTGTTGGTTTTAGTGAGTGATGTAGGTGTCATATATGTAGTAAATTTTTAACTATGTACGCTAGTATGAATAATATTGCAGGGGGGTAAAAATTTTCGAGGACAGTTTTATCCCCCTTCTTTTTCTCATTGTTGGAATTATTGGAGGAGATTAAATTTTGTTGTTTGTTTTAGTGAGGGATGTAGGTGTCATATATGTAGTAAACTTTTACCTATGTACTCTAGTATGAATAATATGGCAGGAGCGTAAAAATTTCCCAGGACAGTTTTATCCCCCTTCTGTTTCTCATTCTTGGAATTATTGGAGGAGGTGAAATTTTGTTGTGGTTTTAGTGCGTGATGTAGGTGTCATATATGTAGTAAACTTTTATCTATGTACGCTAGTATGAATAATATTGCAGTGGGGTAAAAATTTCCCAGGACAGTTTTATCCCCCTTCTGTTTCTCATTGTTGGAATTTTTGGAGAAAGGTAAATTTTTGTTGTTCGTTTTAGTGAGTGATGTAGTGGTCAAATATATAGTAAACTTTTCCCTATGTACGCTACTATGAATAGTATCGCAGGAGAGTAAAAATTTCCCAAGACAGTTTTATCCCCCTTCTGTTTCTCATTGTTAGAATTATTGGAAGAGGTGAAATTTTGTTGTTTGTTTTAGAGAGTGATGTAGGTGTCATATATGTAGTAAACTTTTACCTATGTACGCTAGTATGAATAATACGGCAGGGGTAAAAATTTCCCAGGACAGTTTTATCCCCCTTTTTTTCTCATTGTTGGTATTATTGGAGGACGTGAAATTTTTTTGTTGGTTTTAGTGAGTGATGTAGGTGTCAGGTATGTAGTAAACTTTTACCTATGTACGCTTGTATGAATAATATGGCAGAGGGTAAAAATTTTCCAGGACAGTTTTATCCCCCTTCTTTTTCTCATTGTTTTAATTATTAAAGGTGGTGAAATTTTTTTTGTTTTAGTGAGGAATGTAGGTGTCATATATGTAGTAAACTTTTACCTATGTACGATAGTATGAATAATATGGCAGGAGGGTAAAAATTTCCCAGGACAGTTTTATCCTCTTCCTTTTTCTCATTCTTGGAATTATTGGAGGAGGTAAAATTTTGTTGTTGGTTTTAGTGAGCGATGTAGGTGTCATATATGTAGTAAACTTTTACCTATGTACGCTAGTATGAATAATATTGCAGGGGGTAAAATTTCCCAGTACAGTTTTATCCCCTTTCTTTTTCTCATTCTTGGAATTATTGGAAGAGGTAAAATTTTGTTGTTCGTTTTAGTGAGGGATGTAGGTGTCATATATGTAGTAAACTTTTACCTATGTACGCTAGTACGAATAATATGGCAGGGGGGTAAAAATTTCCCAGGACAGTTTTATCCCCCTTCTGTTTCTCATTGTTGGAATTATTGGAGGAGGTGAAATTTTGTTGTTCGTTTTAGTGAGTGATGTAGGTGTCATATATGTACTAAACTTTTACCTATGTACGCTAGTATGAATAATATGGCAGGTTGGTAAAAATTTCCCAGGACACTTTTATCCCCCTTTTTTCTCATTGTTGGAATTATTGGAGGAAGTGAAATTTTGTTGTTCGTTTTAGTAAGGGATGTAGGTGTCATATATGTAGTAAAATTTTTCCTATGTACGCTAGTATGAATAATATGGCAGGAGCGTAAAAATTTTCCAGGACAGTTTTATCCCCCTTCTGTTTCTCATTGTTGGAATTATTGGAGGATGTGAAATTTTGTTGTTTGTTTTAGTGAGTGATGTAGGTGTCATATATGTAGTAGACTTTTACCTATGTACGCTAGTATGAATAATACGGCAGGGGGTAAAAATTTCCCAGGACAGTTTTATCCCTCTTTTTTCTCATTGTTGGTATTATTGGAAGAGGTGAAATTTTTTTGTTGGTTTTAGTGAGTGATGTAGGTGTCAGGTATGTAGTAAACTTTTACCTATGTACGCTTGTATGAATAATATGGCAGGGGTAAAAATTTTCCAGGACAGTTTTATCCCCCTTCTTTTTCGCATTGTTTTAATTATTAAAGGATGTGAAATTTTGTTTGTTTTAGTGAGGAATGTAGGTGTCATATATGTAGTAAACTTTTACCTATGTACGATAGTATGAATAATATGGCAGGAGGGTAAAAATTTCCCAGGAAAGTTTTATCCCCCTTCTGTTTCTCATTCTTGGAATTATTGGAGGAGGTAAAATTTTGTTGTTGGTTTTAGTGAGTGATGTAGGTGTCATATATGTAGTAAACTTTTACCTATGTACGCTAGTATGAATAATATTGCAGGGGGTAGAATTTCCCAGTACAGTTTTATCCCCTTTCTTTTTCTCATTCTTGGAATTATTGGAAGAGGTAAAATTTTGTTGTTCGTTTTAGTGAGGGATGTAGGTGTCATATATGTAGTAAACTTTTACCTATGTACGCTAGTACGAATAATATGGCAGGGGGGTAAAAATTTCCCAGGACAGTTTTATCCCCCTTCTGTTTCTCATTCTTGGAATTATTGGAGGAGGTGAAATTTTGTTGTTCGTTTTAGTGAGTGATGTAAGTGTCATATATGTAGTAAACTTTTCCCTATGTACGCTAGTATGAATAATATGGCAGGGGGGTAAAAATTTCCCAGGACACTTTTATCCCCCTTTTTTCTCATTGTTGGAATTATTGGAGGAAGTGAAATTTTGTTGTTCGTTTTAGTGAGGGATGTAGGTGTCATATATGTAGTAAACTTTTACCTATGTACGCTAGTATGAATAATATGGCAGGGGGGTAAAATTTTCCCAGGACAGTTTTATCCCCTTTCTTTTTCTCATTGTTGGAATTATTGGAGGAGGTGAAATTTTGTTGTTTGTTTTAGTGAGTGATGTAGGTGTCATATATGTAGTAGACTTTTACCTATGTACGCTAGTATGAATAATACGGCAGGGGGTAAAAATTTCCCAGGACAGTTTTATCCCTCTTTTTTCTCATTGTTGGTATTATTGGAAGAGGTGAAATTTTTTTGTTGGTTTTAGTGAGTGATGTAGGTGTCAGGTATGTAGTAAACTTTTACCTATGTACGCTTGTATGAATAATATGGCAGGGGTAAAAATTTTCCAGGACAGTTTTATCCCCCTTCTTTTTCGCATTGTTTTAATTATTAAAGGATGTGAAATTTTGTTTGTTTTAGTGAGGAATGTAGGTGTCATATATGTAGTAAACTTTTACCTATGTACGATAGTATGAATAATATGGCAGGAGGGTAAAAATTTCCCAGGAAAGTTTTATCCCCCTTCTGTTTCTCATTCTTGGAATTATTGGAGGAGGTAAAATTTTGTTGTTGGTTTTAGTGAGTGATGTAGGTGTCATATATGTAGTAAACTTTTACCTATGTACGCTAGTATGAATAATATTGCAGGGGGTAGAATTTCCCAGTACAGTTTTATCCCCTTTCTTTTTCTCATTCTTGGAATTATTGGAAGAGGTAAAATTTTGTTGTTCGTTTTAGTGAGGGATGTAGGTGTCATATATGTAGTAAACTTTTACCTATGTACGCTAGTACGAATAATATGGCAGGGGGGTAAAAATTTCCCAGGACAGTTTTATCCCCCTTCTGTTTCTCATTCTTGGAATTATTGGAGGAGGTGAAATTTTGTTGTTCGTTTTAGTGAGTGATGTAAGTGTCATATATGTAGTAAACTTTTCCCTATGTACGCTAGTATGAATAATATGGCAGGGGGGTAAAAATTTCCCAGGACACTTTTATCCCCCTTTTTTCTCATTGTTGGAATTATTGGAGGAAGTGAAATTTTGTTGTTCGTTTTAGTGAGGGATGTAGGTGTCATATATGTAGTAAACTTTTACCTATGTACGCTAGTATGAATAATATGGCAGGGGGGTAAAATTTTCCCAGGACAGTTTTATCCCCTTTCTTTTTCTCATTGTTGGAAATATTGGAGGAAATGAAATTTTGTTGTTGGTTTTAGTGAGTGATGTAGGTGCCATATATGTAGTAAAATTTTATCTATGTACGCTAGTATGAATAATATTGCAGGGGCGTAAAAATTTCCCAGGACAGTTTTATCCCCCTTCTTTTTATCATTGTTGGAATTATTGGAGGAGGTGAAATTTTGTTGTTTGTTTTAGTGAGGGATGTAGGTGTCATATATGTAGTAAACTTTTACCTATGTACGCTAGTATGAATAATATGGCAGGAGCGTAAAAATTTCCCAAGACAGTTTTATCCCCCTTCTGTTTCTCATTGTTGGAACTATTGGAAGAAAGGAAATTTTGTTGTTCGTTTTAGTGAGGGATGTAGGTGTCATATATGTAGTAAACTTTTACCTATGTACGCTAGTATGAATAATATGGCAGGGGGGTAAAATTTTCCCAGGACAGTTTTATCCCCTTTCTTTTTCTCATTGTTGGAAATATTGGAGGAAATGAAATTTTGTTGTTGGTTTTAGTGGGTGATGTAGGTGCCATATATGTAGTAAAATTTTATCTATGTACGCTAGTATGAATAATATTGCAGGGGCGTAAAAATTTCCAGGGACAGTTTTATCCCCCTTCTGTTTCTCATTTTTGGAATTATTGGAGGAGGTGAAATTTTGTTGTTTGTTTTAGTGAGGGATGTAGATGTCATATATGTTGTAAACTTTTACCTATGTACGCTAGTATGAATAATATTGCAGGAGCGTAAAAATTTCCCAGGACAGTTTTATCTCCCTTCTGTTTCTCATTCTTGGAATTATTGGAGGCGGTGAAATTTTGTTGTTGGTTTTAGTGAGTGATGTAGGTGTCATATATGTAGTACACTTTTACCTATGTACGCTAGTATGAATAATATTGCAGGGGATAAAAATTTCCCAGGACAGTTTTATCCCCATTCTGTTTTTCATTCTTGGAATTTTTGGAGGAAGTGAAATTTTGTTGTTGGTTTTAGTGACTTATGTAGGTGTCATATATGTAGTAAACTTTTACCTATGTACGCTAGTATGAATAATATGGCAGGAGCGTTAAAATTTCCCAGGACAGTTTTATCCCCCTTCTTTTTATCATTTTTGGAATTATTGGAGGAGGTGAAATTTTGTTGTTTGTTTTAGTGAGAGATGTAGGTGTCGTATATGTAGTAAACTTTAACCTATGTACGCTAGTATGAATAATATAGCAGGAGCGTAAAAATTTCCCAGGACAGTTTTATCCCCCTTCTGTTTCTCATTGTTGGAATTATTGGAGGAGGTGAAATTTTGTTGTTCGTTTTAGTGAGGGATGTAGGTGTCATATATGTAGTTAACTTTTACCTATGTACGCTAGTACGAATAATATGGCAGGGGGGTAAAAATTTCCCAGGACAGTTTTATCCCCCTTCTGTTTCTCATTGTTGGAATTAATCGAGAAGGTGAAATTTGGTTGTTCGTTTTAGTGAGGGATGTAGGTGTCATATATGTAGTAACCTTTTACCTATGTACGCTAGTATGAATAATACGGCAGGAGCGTAAAAATTTCCCAGGACAGTTTTATCCCCCTTCTTTTTATCATTCTTGGAATTATTGGAGGAGGTGAAATTTTGTTGTTTGTTTTAGTGAGGGATGTAGATGTCATATATGTAGTAAACTTTTACCTATGTACGCTAGTATGAATAATATGGCAGGGGGGTAAAAATTTCCCAGGACAGTTTTATCCCCCTTCTGTTTCTCATTCTTGGAATTATTGGAGGAGGTGAAATTTTGTTGTTGGTTTTAGTGAGTGATGTAGGTGTCATATATGTAGTAAACTTTTATCTATGTACGCAATTATGAATAATATTGCAGGGTGGTAAAAATTTCCCAGGACAGTTTTATCCCCCTTTTTTTTCTCATTGCTGGAATTATTGGAGTAGGTAAAATTATGTTGTTCGTTTTAGTGACGGATGTAGGTGTCATATATGTAGTAAACTTTTACCTATGTACGCTAGTATGAATAATATGGCAGGGGGTAAAAATTTCCCAGGACAGTTTTATCCCCCTTTTGTTTCTCATTGTTGGAATTTTTGGAAGGAGAAATTTTGTTGTTCGTTTTAGTGAGTGATGTAGGTGTCATATATGTACTAAACTTTTACCTATGTACGATAGTATGAATAATATGGCAGGGGGGTAAAAATTTCCCAGGACACTTTTATCCTCCTTTTTTTCTCATTGTTGGAATTATTGGAGGAAGTGAAATTTTGTTGTTCGTTTTAGTGAGGGATGTAGGTGTCATATATGTAGTAAACTTTTACTTATGTACGCTAGTATGAATAATATGGCAAAGAGGTAAAAATTTCCCAGGACCGTTTTATCCCCCTTCTGTTTCTCATTGTTGGAATTTTTGGAATAAAGTGAAATTTTGTTGTTCGTTTTAGTGAGTGATGTAGGGGTCATATATGTAGTAAACTTTTCCCTATGTACGCTAGTATGAATAATATGGCAGGGGGGTAAAAATTTCCCAGGACAGGTTTATTATCCTTCCTTTTCTCATTCTTGGAATTATTGGAGGAGGTGAAATTTTGTTGTTGGTTTTAGTGAGTGATGTAGGTTTCATATATGTAGTAAATTTTTACCTATGTACGCTAGTATGAAAAATATTGCAGGGTGGTAAAAATTTCCCAGGACAGTTTTATCCCCCTTCTTTTTCTCATTGTTCGAATTATTGGAGGAGGTGAAATTTTGTTGTTTGTTTTAGTGAGGGATGTAGTTCTCATATATGTAGTAAACTTTTACCTATGTACGCTAGCATGAATAATATTGCAGGGGGGTAAAAATTTCCCAAGACAGTTTTATCCCCAATCTGTTTGTCATTGTTGGAATTATTGGAGGAGGAGAAATTTTGTTGTTGGTTTTAGTGATAGATGTAGATGTCATATATGTAGTAAACTTTTACCTATGTAAGCTAGTATGAAAAGTATGGCAGGGGGGTAAAAATTTCCCAGGACAGTTTTATTTCCCTTCTTTTTCTCATTGTTTTAATTATTAAAGGAGGTGAAATTTTGTTTTTTTTAGTGAGTGATGTAGGTGTCATATATGAAGTAAATTTTATCTATGTACGCTAGTATGAATAATATGGCAGGGGAGTAAAAATTTCCCAAGACAGCTTTATCCCCCTTCTTTTTTTCATTGTTGGAATTATTGGAGGAGGTGAAATTTTGTTGTTGGTTTTAGTGAGTGATGTAGTTGTCATATATGTAGTAAATTTTTAACTATGCTCGCTAGTATGAATAATATTGCAGGGGTAAAAATTTCCCAGGACAGTTTTATCCCCCTTCTTTTTCTCATTGTTGGATTTATTGGAGTAGGTGAAGTTTTGTTGTTTGTTTTAGTGAGGGATGTAGGTGTCATATATGTAGTAAACCTTTACCTATGTACGCTAGTATAAATAATATGGCAGGAGGGTAAAAATTTCCCAGGACAGATTTACCCCCTTCTGTTTCTCATTGTTGGAATTATTGGAGGAGGTGAAATTTTGTTGTTGGTCTTAGTGATTGATGTAGGTGTCATATATGTAGTAAACTTTTAAATATGTACGCTAGTATGAATAATATTGCAGGGGGGTAAAAATTTCCCAGGACAGTTTTATCCCCCTTCTTTTTCTCATAGTTGGAATTATTGGAGGAGGTGAAATTTTGTTGTTTTTTTTAGTGAGGGATGTAGGTGTCATATATGTAGTAATCTTTTACCTATGTACGCTAGTATGAATAGTATGGCAGGGGGGTAAAAATTTCCCAGAAAAGTTTTATCCCCCTTCTTTTTCTCATTGTTGGAATTATTGGAGGAAATGAAATTTTGTTGTTTGTTTTAGTGAGGGATGTAGGTGTCCTATATGTAGTAAACTTTTAAATATGTACGCCAGTATGAAAAATATTGCAGGGGGGTAAAAATGTCCCAGGACAGTTTTATCCCCATTCTTTTTCTCATTGTTGGAATTTTTGGAGGAGGTGAAATTTTGTTGTTCGTTTTAGTGAGTGATGTAGGGGTCATATATGTAGTAAACTTTTCCTTATGTACGCTAGTATGAATAATATGGCAGGGGGGTAAAAATTTCCCAGGACAGTTTTATCATTCTTCTTTTCTCATTCTTGGAATTATTGGAGGAGGTGAAATTTTGTTGTTCGTTTTAGTGAGTGATGTAGGTGTCATATATGTAGTAAACTTTTACCTATGTACGCTAGTACGAATAATATGGCAGGGGGGTAAAAATTTCCCAGGACAGTTTTATCCCCCTTCTGTTTCTCATTGTTGGAATTATTGGAGGAGGTGAAATTTTGTTGTTCGTTTTAGTGAGTGATGTAAGTGTCATATATGTAGTAAACTTTTCCCTATGTACGCTAGTATGAATAATATGGCAGGGGGGTAAAAATTTCCCAGGACACTTTTATCCCCCTTTTTTCTCATTGTTGGAATTATTGGAGGAAGTGAAATTTTGTTGTTCGTTTTAGTGAGGGATGTAGGTGTCATATATGTAGTAAACTTTTACCTATGTACGCTAGTATGAATAATATGGCAGGAGCGTAAAAATTTCCCAGGACAGTTTTATCCCCCTTCTGTTTCTCATTGTTGGAATTATTGGAGGAGGTGAAATTTTGTCGTTCGTTTTAGTGAGGGATGTAGGTGTCATATATGTAGTAAACTTTTACCTATGTACGCTAGTATGAATAATATGGCAGGGGGGGTAAAAATTTCCCAGGACAGTTTTATCCCCTTTCTTTTTCTCATTGTTGGAAATATTGTAGGAAGTGAAATTTTGTTGTTGGTTTTAGTGAGTGATGTAGGTGTCATATATGTAGTAAATTTTTATCTATGTACGCTAGTATGAATAATATTGCAGGGGCGTAAAAATTTCCCAGGACAGTTTTATCCTTCTTCTTTTTATCATTGTTGGAATTATTGGAGGAGGTGAAATTTTGTTGTTTGTTTTAGTGAGGGATGTAGGTGTCATATATGTAGTAAACTTTTACCTATGTACGCTAGTATGAATAATATGGCAGGAGCGTAAAAATTTCCCAAGACAGTTTTATCCCCCTTCTGTTTCTCATTGTTGGAACTATTGGAAGAGGGGAAATTTTGTTGTTCGTTTTAGTGAGGGATGTAGGTGTCATATATGTAGTAAACTTTTACCTATGTACGCTAGTATGAATAATATGGCAGGAGCGTAAAAATTTCCCAGGACAGTTTTATCCCCCTTCTGTTTCTCATTGTTGGAATTTTTGGAATAAAGTGAAATTTTGTTGTTCGTTTTAGTGAGTGATGTAGGGGTCATATATGTAGTAAACTTTCCCTATGTACGCTAGTATGAATAATATGGCAGGGGGGTAAAAATTTCCCAGGACAGGTTTATTATCCTTCCTTTTCTCATTCTTGGAATTATTGGAGGAGGTGAAATTTTGTTGTTCGTTTTAGTGAGTGATGTAAGTGTCATATATGTAGTAAACTTTTCCCTATGTACGCTAGTATGAATAATATGGCAGGGGGTAAAAATTTCCCAGAACACTTTTATCCCCCTTTTTTCTCATTGTTGGAATTATTGGAGGAAATGAAATTTTGTTGTTCGTTTTAGTGAGGGATGTAGGTGTCATATATGTAGTAAACTTTTACCTATGTACGCTAGTATGAATAATATGGCAGGAGCGTAAAAATTTCCCAGGACAGTTTTATCCCCCTTCTGTTTCTCATTGTTTGAATTATTGGAGGAGGTGAAATTTTGTTGTTCGTTTTAGTGAGGGATGTAGGTGTCATATATGTAGTAAACTTTTACCTATGTACGCTAGTATGAATAATATGGCAGGGGGGGTAAAAATTTCCCAGGACAGTTTTATCCCCTTTCTGTTTCTCATTGTTGGAAATATTGGAGGAAGTGAAATTTTGTTGTTGGTTTTAGTGAGTGATGTAGGTGTCATATATGTAGTAAATTTTTATCTATGTACGCTAGTATGAATAATATTGCAGGGGCGTAAAAATTTCCCAGGACAGTTTTATCCCCCTTCTTTTTATCATTGTTGGAATTATTGGAGGAGGTGAAATTTTGTTGTTTGTTTTAGTGAGGGATGTAGGTGTCATATATGTAGTAAACTTTTACCTATGTATACTAGTATGAATAATATGGCAGGAGCGTAAAAATTTCCCAAGACAGTTTTATCCCCCTTCTGTTTCTCATTGTTGGAACTATTGGAAGAGGGGAAATTTTGTTGTTCGTTTTAGTGAGGGATGTAGGTGTCATATATGTAGTAAACTTTTACCTATGTACGCTAGTATGACTAATATGGCAGGAGCGTAAAAATTTCCCAGGACAGTTTTATCCCCCTTCTGTTTCTCATTGTTGGAATTTTTGGAATAAAGTGAAATTTTGTTGTTCGTTTCAGTGAGTGATGTAGGGGTCATATATGTAGTAAACTTTTCCCTATGTACGCTAGTATGAATAATATGGCAGCGGGGTAAAAATTTCCCAGGACAGGTTTATTATCCTTCCTTTTCTCATTCTTGGAATTATTGGAGGAGGTGAAATTTTGTTGTTTGTTTTAGTGAGGGATGTAGGTGTCATATATGTAGTAAACTTTTACCTATGTACGCTAGTATGAATAATATGGCAGGAGCGTAAAAATTTCCCAGGACACTTTTATCCTCCTTTTTTTCTCATTGTTGGAATTATTGGAGGAAGTGAAATTTTGTTGTTCGTTTTAGTGAGGGATGTAGGTGTCATATATGTAGTAAACTTTTACCTATGTACGCTAGTATGAATAATATGGCAAAGAGGTAAACATTTCCCAGGACCGTTTTATCCCCCTTCTGTTTCTCATTGCTGGAATTTTTGGAATAAAGTGAAATTTTGTTGTTCGTTTTAGTGAGTGATGTAGGGGTCATATATGTAGTAAACTTTTCCCTATGTACGCTAGTATGAATAATATGGCAGGGGAGGAAAAATTTCCCAAGACAGCTTTATTCCCTTCTTTTTTTCATTGTTGGAATTATTGGAGGAGGTGAAATTTTGTTGTTGGTTTTAGTGAGTGATGTAGTTGTCATATATGTAGTAAATTTTTAACTATGTTCGCTAGTATGAATAATATTGCAGGGGTAAAAATTTCCCAGGACAGTTTTATCCCCCTTCTTTTTCTCATTGTTGGATTTATTGGAGTAGGTGAAATTTTGTTGTTTGTTTTAGTGAGGGATGTAGGTGTCATATATGTAGTAAACCTTTACCTATGTACGCTAGTATAAATAATATGGCAGGAGGGTAAAAATTTCCCATGACAGATTTACCCCCTTCTGTTTCTCATTGTTGGAATTATTGGAGGAGGTGAAATTTTGTTGTTGGTCTTAGTGAGTGATGTAGGTGTCATATATGTAGTAAACTTTTACCTATGTACGCTAGTATGAATAATATTGCAGGGGGGTAAAAATTTCCCAGGACAGTTTTATCCCCCTTCTTTTTCTCATAGTTGGAATTATTGTAGGAGGTGAAATTTTGTTGTTTTTTTTAGTGAGGGATGTAGGTGTCATATATGTAGTAAACTTTTACCTATGTACGCTAGTATGAATAGTATGGCACGAACGTAAAAATTTCCCAGGACAGTTTTATCCCCCTCCTGTTTCTCATTCTTGGAATTATTGGAGGAGGTGAAATTTTGTTGATGGTTTTAGTGAGTGATGTAGGTGTCATATATGTAGTACACTTTTACCTATGTACGCTAGTATGAATAATATTGCAGGGGGTAAAAATTTCCCAGAAAAGTTTTATCCCCCTTCTGTTTCTCATTGTTGGAATTATTGGAGGAGGTGAAATTTTGTTGTTTGTTTTAGTGAGGGATGTAGGTGTCCTATATGTAGTAAACTTTTACCTATGTACGCCAGTATGAAATATATTGCAGGGGGGTAAAAATGTCCCAGGACAGTTTTATCCCCATTCTTTTTCTCATTGTTGGAATTTTTGGAGGAGGTGAAATTTTGTTGTTCGTTTTAGTGAGTGATGTAGGGGTCATATATGTAGTAAACTTTTCCTTATGTACGCTAGTATGAATAATATGGCAGGGGGGTAAAAATTTCCCAGGACAATTTTATCATTCTTCTTTTCTCATTCTTGGAATTATTGGAGGAGGTGAAATTTTGTTGTTCGTTTTAGTGAGTGATGTAGGTGTCATATATGTAGTAAACTTTTACCTATGTACGCTGGTATGAAAAATATTGCAGGGGGGTAAAAATTTCCCAGGACAGTTTTATCAACCCTTCTTTTTCTCATTGTTGGAATTATTGGAGGAAGTGAAATTTTGTTGTTTGTTTTAGTGAGGGATGTAGGTGTCATATATGTAGTAAACTTTTACCTATGTACGATAGTACGAAAAATTTGGCAGGGGGGTAAAAATTTCCCAGGACCGTTTTATCCCCCTTCTGTTTCTCATTTTTGGAATTATTGGAGGAGGTAAAATTTTGTTGTTTATTTTAGTGAGTGATGTAGGTGTCATATATGTAGTAAACTTTTACCTATGTACGCTAGTATGAATAATATTGCAGGGGGTAGAATTTCCCCGTACAGTTTTATCCCCTTTCTTTTTCTCATTCTTGGAATTATTGGAAGAGGTAAAATTTTGTTGTTCGTTTTAGTGAGGGATGTAGGTGTCATATATGTAGTAAACTTTTACCTATGTACGCTAGTACGAATAATATGGCAGGGGGGTAAAAATTTCCCAGGACAGTTTTATCCCCCTTCTGTTTCTCATTGTTGGAATTATTGGAGGAGGTGAAATTTTGTTGTTCGTTTTAGTGAGTGATGTAAGTGTCATATATGTAGTAAACTTTTCCCTATGTACGCTAGTATGAGTAATATGGCAGGGTGGTAAAAATTTCCCAGGACACTTTCATCCCCCTTTTTTCTCATTGTTGGAATTATTGGAGGAAGTGAAATTTTGTTGTTCGTTTTAGTGAGGGATGTAAGTGTCATATATGTAGTAAACTTTTACCTATGTACGCTAGTATGAATAATATGGCAGGAGCGTAAAAATTTCCCAGGACAGTTTTATCCCCTTCTGTTTCTCATTGTTGGAATTATTGGAGGAGGTGAAATTTTGTTGTTCGTTTTAGTGAGGGATGTAGGTGTCATATATGTAGTAAACTTTTACCTATGTACGCTAGTATGAATAGTATGGCAGGGGGGGTAAAAATTTCCCAGGACAGTTTTATCCCCTTTCTTTTTCTCATTGTTGGAAATATTGGAGGAAGTGAAATTTTGTTGTTGGTTTTAGTGAGTGATGTAGGTGTCATATATGTAGTAAATTTTTATCTATGTACGCTAGTATGAATAATATTGCAGGGGGGTAAAAATTTCCCAGGACAGTTTTATCCCCCTTCTTTTTATCATTGTTGGAATTATTGGAGGAGGTGAAATTTTGTTGTTTGTTTTAGTGAGGGATGTAGGTGTAATATATGTAGTAAACTTTTACCTATGTACGCTAGTATGAATAATATGGCAGGAGCATAAAAATTTCCCAAGACAGTTTTATCCCCCTTCTGTTTCTCATTGTTGGAACTACTGGAAGAGGGGAAATTTTGTTGTTCGTTTTAGTGAGAGATGTAGGTGTCATATATGTAGTAAACTTTTACCTATGTACGCTAGTATGAATAATATGGCAGGAGCGTAAAAATTTCCCATTACAGTTTTATCCCCCTTCTGTTTCTCATTCTTCGAATTATTGGAGGAGGTGAAATTTTGTTGTTTGTTTTAGTGAGGGATGTAGGTGTCATATATGTAGTAAACTTTTACCTATGTACGCTAGTATGAATAATATGGCAGGAGCGTAAAAATTTCCCAAGACAGTTTTATCCCCCATCTGTTTCTCATTGTTGGAACTATTGGAAGAGGGGAAATTTTGTTGTTCGTTTTAGTGAGGGATGTAGGTGTCATATATGTAGTAAACTTTTACCTATGTACGCTAGTATGAATAATATGGCAGGAGCGTAAAAATTTCCCAGGACAGTTTTATCCCCCTTCTGTTTCTCATTTTTGGAATTATTGGAGGAGGTGAGATTTTGTTGTTTGTTTTAGTGAGGGATGTAGGTGTCATATATGTTGTAAACTTTTACCTATGTACGCTAGTATGAATAATATGGCAGGAGCGTAAAAATTTCCCAGGACAGTTTTATCCCCCTTCTGTTTCTCATTCTTCGAATTATTGGAGGAGGTGAAATTTTGTTGTTGGTTTTAGTGAGTGATGTAGGTGTCATATATGTAGTACACTTTTACCTATGTACGCTAGTATGAATAGTATTGCAGGGGATAAAAATTTCCCAGGACAGTTTTATCCAAATTCTGTTTTTCATTCTTGGAATTTTTGGAGGAAGTGAAATTTTGTTGTTGGTTTTAGTGAGTTATGTAGGTGTCATATATGTAGTAAACTTTTACCTATGTACGCTAGTATGAATAATATGGCAGGAGCGTTAAAATTTCCCAGGACAGTTTTATCCCCCTTCTTTTTATCATTGTTGGAATTATTGGAGGAGGTGAAATTTTGTTGTTTGTTTTAGTGAGAGATGTAGGTGTCGTATATGTAGTAAACTTTTACCTATGTACGCTAGTATGAATAATATAGCAGGAGCGTAAAAATTTCCCAGGACAGTTTTATCCCCCTTCTGTTTCTCATTGTTGGAATTTTTGGAGGAGGTGAAATTTTGTTGTTCGTTTTAGTGAGGGATGTAGGTGTCATATAAGTAGTAAACTTTTACCTATGTACGCTAGTACGAATAATATGGCAGGGGGGTAAAAATTTCCCAGGACAGTTTTATCCCCCTTCTGTTTCTCATTGTTGGAATTAATCGAGGAGGTGAAATTTGGTTGTTCGTTTTAGTGAGGAATGTAGGTGTCATATATGTAGTAACCTTTTACCTATGTACGCTAGTATGAATAATACGGCAGGAGCGTAAAAATTTCCCAGGACAGTTTTATCCCCCTTCTTTTTATCATTCTTGGAATTATTGGAGGAGGTGAAATTTTGTTGTTTTTTTTTAGTGAGGGATGTAGGTGGCATATATGTAGTAAACTTTTACCTATGTACGCTAGTATGAATAATATGGGAGGGGGGTAAAAATTTCCCAGAACAGTTTTATCCCCCTTCTGTTTCTCATTCTTGGAATTATTGGAGGAGGTGAAATTTTGTTGTTGGTTTTAGTGAGTGATGTAGGTGTCATATATGTAGTAAACTTTTACCTATGTACGCTATTATGAATAATATTGCAGGGTGGTAAAAATTTCCCAGGACAGTTTTATCCCCCTTTTTTTTCTCATTGCTGGAATTATTGGAGTAGGTAAAATTATGTTGTTCGTTTTAGTGAGGGATGTAGGTGTCATATATGTAGTAAACTTTTACCTATGTACGCTAGTATGAATAATATGGCGAAGAGGTAAAAATTTCCCAGGACAGTTTTATCCCCCTTCTGTTTCTCATTGTTGGAATTTTTGGAATAAAGTGAAATTTTGTTGTTCGTTTTAGTGAGTGATGTAGGGGTCATATATGTAGTAAACTTTTCCCTATGTACGCTAGTATGAATAATATGGCAGGGGGGTAAAAATTTCCCAGGACAGTTTTATTATCCTTCCTTTTCTCATTCTTGGAATTATTGGAGGAGGTGAAATTTTGTTGTTGGTTTTAGTGAGTGATGTAGGTGTCATATATGTAGTAAACTTTTACCTATGTACGCTAGTATGAAAAATATTGCAGGGTGGTAAAAATTTCCCAGGACAGTTTTATCCCCCTTCTTTTTCTCATTGTTCGAATTATTGGAGGAGGTGAAATTTTGTTGTTTGTTTTAGTGAGGGATGTAGTTGTCATATATGTAGTAAACTTTTACCTATGTACGCTAGCATGAATAATATTGCAGGGGGGTAAAAATTTCCCAAGACAGTTTTATCCCCTATATGTTTGTCATTGTTGGAATTATTGGAGGAGGAGAAATTTTGTTGTTGGTTTTAGTGATAGATGTAGATGTCATATATGTAGTAAACTTTTACCTATGTACGCTAGTATGAAAAGTATGGCAGGGGGGTTAAAATTTCCCAGGACAGTTTTATCCCCCTTCTTTTTCTCATTGTTTTAATTATTAAAGGAGGTGAAATTTTGTTTGTTTTAGTGAGTGATGTAGGTGTCATATATGAAGTAAACTTTTATCTATGTACGCTAGTATGAATAATATGGCAGGGGAGTAAAAATTTCCCAAGACAGCTTTATCCCCCTTCCTTTTTTCATTGTTGGAATTATTGGAGGAGGTGAAATTTTGTTGTTGGTTTTAGTGAGTGATGTAGTTGTCATATATGTAGTAAATTTTTAACTATGTTCGCTAGTATGAATAATATTGCAGGGGTAAAAATTTCCCAGGACAGTTTTATCCCCCTTCTTTTTCTCATTGTTGGATTTATTGGAGTAGGTGAAATTTTGTTGTTTGTTTTAGTGAGGGATGTAGGTGTCATATATGTAGTAAACCTTTACCTATGTACGCTAGTATAAATAATATGGCAGTAGGGTAAAAATTTCCCAGGACAGATTTACCCCCTTCTGTTTCTCATTGTTGGAATTATTGGAGGAGGTGAAAATTTGTTGTTGCTCTTAGTGAGTGATGTAGGTGTCATATATGTAGTAAACTTTTACCTATGTTTGCTAGTATGAATAATATTGCAGGGGGGTAAAAATTTCCCAGGACAGTTTTATCCCCCTTCTTTTTCTCATAGTTGGAATTATTGGAGGAGGTGAAATTTTGTTGTTTTTTTTAGTGAGGGATGTAGGTGTCATATATGTAGTAAACTTTTACCTATGTACGCTAGTATGAATAGTATGGCAGGAGCGTAAAAATTTCCCAGGACAGTTTTATCCCCCTTCTTTTTCTCATTGTTGGAATTATTGGAGGAAGTGAAATTTTGTTGTTCGTTTTAGTGAGGGATGTAGGTGTCATATATGTAGTAAACTTTTACGTATGTACGCTAGTATGAATAATATGGCAGGGGGGGAAATTTTCCCAGCACATTTTTATCACCCTTCTGTTTCTCATTGGTGGATTTTTTGGAGAAAGGTGAAATTTTGTTGTTCGTTTTAGTGAGTGATGTAGGTGTCTTATATGTAGTAAACTTTTACCTATGTACGCTAGTATGAAAAATATTGCAGGGGGGTAAAAATTTCCCAGGACAGTTTTATCCCCCTTCTTTTTCTCATTGTTGGAATTATTGGAGGAAGTGAAATTTTGTTGTTTGTTTTAGTGAGGGATGTAGGTGTCATATATGTAGTAAACTTTTACCTATGTACGCTAGTACGAATAATTTGGCAGGGGGGTAAAAATTTCCCAGGACAGTTTTATCCCCCTTTTGTTTCTCATTGTTGGAATTATTGGAGGAGGTGAAATTTTGTTGTTGGTTTTAGTGAGTGATGTAGGTGTCATATATGTAGTACACTTTTACCTATGTACGCTAGTATGAATAATATTGCAGGGGATAAAAATTTCCCAGGACAGTTTTATCCCCATTCTGTTTTTCATTCTTGGAATTTTTGGAGGAAGTGAAATTTTGTTGTTGGTTTTAGTGAGTTATGTAGGTGTCATATATGTAGTAAACTTTTACCTATGTACGCTAGTATGAATAATATGGCAGGGGGGTAAAAATTTCCCAGAAAAGTTTTATCCCCCTTCTTTTTCTCATTGTTGGAATTATTGGAGGAGGTGAAATTTTGTTGTTTGTTTTAGTGAGGGATGTAGGTGTCCTATATGTAGTAAACTTTTACCTATGTACGCTAGTATGAAAAATATTGCAGGGGGTAAAAATGTCCCAGGACAGTTTTATCCCCATTCTTTTTCTCATTGTTGGAATTTTTGGAGGAGGTGAAATTTTGTTGTTCGTTTTAGTGAGTGATGTAGGGGTCATATATGTAGTAAACTTTTCCTTATGTACGCTAGTATGAATAATATGGCAGGGGGGTAAAAATTTCCCAGGACAGTTTTATCATTCTTCTTTTCTCATTCTTGGAATTATTGGAGGAGGTGAAATTTTGTTGTTCGTTTTAGTGAGTGATGTAGGTGTCTTATATGTAGTAAACTTTTACCTATGTACGCTAGTATGAAAAATATTGCAGGGGGGTAAAAATTTCCCAGGACAGTTTTATTCTCCTTCTTTTTCTCATTGTTGGAATTATTGGAGGAAGTGAAATTTTGTTGTTTGTTTTAGTGAGGGATGTAGGTGTCATATATGTAGTAAACTTTTACCTATGTACGCTAGTACGAATAATTTGGCAGGGGGGTAAAAATTTCCCAGGACAGTTTTATCCCCCTTTTGTTTCTCATTGTTGGAATTATTGGAGGAGGTGAAATTTTGTTGTTGGTTTTAGTGAGTGATGTAGGTGTCATATATGTAGTAAATTTTTACCTATGTACGCTAGTATGAATAATATTGCAGGGGGGTAAAAATTTCCCAGTACAGTTTTATCCCCCTTCTTTTTCTCATTGTTGGAATTATTGGAGGAGGTGAAATTTTGTTGTTTGTTTTAGTGAGGGATGTACGTGTCATATATGTAGTAAACTTTTACCTATGTACGCTAGTATGAATAATATTGCAGGAGCGTAAAAATTTCCCAGGAAAGTTGTATCCCCCTTCTGTTTCTCATTGTTGGAATTTTTGGAGGAGGTGAAATTTTGTTGTTCGTTTTAGTGAGGGATGTAGGTGTCATATATGTAGTAAACTTTTACCTATGTACGCTAGTATGAAAAATATTGCAGGGGGGTTAAAATTTCCTAGGACAGTTTTATCCCCCTTCTTTTTCTCATTGTTGGAATTATTGGAGGAAGTGAAATTTTGTTGTTTGTTTTAGTGAGGGATGTAGGTGTCATATATGTAGTAAACTTTTACCTATGTACGGTAGTACGAATAATTTGGCAGGGGGGTAAAAATTTCCCAGGACCGTTTTATCCCCCTTCTGTTTCTCATTGTTGGAATTATTGGAGGAGGTAAAATTTTGTTGTTGGTTTTAGTGAGTGATGTAGGTGTCATATATGTAGTAAACTTTTACCTATGTACGCTAGTATGAATAATATTGCAGGGGGTAGAATTTCCCAGTACAGTTTTATCCCCTTTCTTTTTCTCATTCTTGGAATTATTGGAAGAGGTAAAATTTTGTTGTTCGTTTTAGTGAGGGATGTAGGTATCATATATGTAGTAAACTTTTACCTATGTACGCTAGTGCGAATAATATGGCAGGGGGGTAAAAATTTCCCAGGACAGTTTTATCCCCCTTCTGTTTCTCATTGTTGGAATTATTAGAGGAGGTGAAATTTTGTTGTTCGTTTTAGTGAGTGATGTAAGTTTCATATATGTAGTAAACTTTTCCCTATGTACGCTAGTATGAATAATATGGCAGGGGGGTAAAAATTTCCCAGGACACATTTATCCCCCTTTTTTCTCATTGTTGGAATTATTGGAGGAAGTGAAACTTTGTTGTTCGTTTTAGTGAGGGATGTAGGTGTCATATATGTAGTAAACTTTTACCTATGTACGCTAGTATGAATAATATGGCAGGAGCGTAAAAATTTCCCAGTACAGTTTTATCCCCCTTCTGTTTCTCATTGTTGGAATTATTGGAGGAGGTGAAATTTTTTTGTTCGTTTTAGTGAGGGATGTAGGTGTCCTATATGTAGTAAACTTTTACCTATGTACGCTAGTATGAATAATATGGCAGGGGGGTAAAAATTTCCCAGGACAGTTTTATCCCCCTTCTTTTTCTCATAGTTGGAATTATTGGAGGAGGTGAAATTTTGTTGTTTTTTTTAGTGAGGGATGTAGGTGTCATATATGTAGTAAACTTTTACCTATGTACGCTAG
Organism: Thermobia domestica; assembly: GCF_964235325.1. Classification (NCBI taxonomy): domain Eukaryota; kingdom Metazoa; phylum Arthropoda; class Insecta; order Zygentoma; family Lepismatidae; genus Thermobia; species Thermobia domestica. The sequence goes on along the minus strand of NC_137462.1, from coordinate 252,700,675 downwards.
TATGAATAGTATGGCAGGAGCGTAAAAATTTCCCAGGACAGTTTTATCCCCCTTCTTTTTCTCATTGTTGGAATTATTGGAGGAAGTGAAATTTTGTTGTTCGTTTTAGTGAGGGATGTAGGTGTCATATATGTAGTAAACTTTTACGTATGTACGCTAGTATGAATAATATGGCAGGGGGGGAAATTTTCCCAGCACATTTTTATCACCCTTCTGTTTCTCATTGTTGGATTTTTTGGAGAAAGGTGAAATTTTGTTGTTCGTTTTAGTGAGTGATGTAGGTGTCTTATATGTAGTAAACTTTTACCTATGTACGCTAGTATGAAAAATATTGCAGGGGGGTAAAAATTTCCCAGGACAGTTTTATCCCCCTTCTTTTTCTCATTGTTGGAATTATTGGAGGAAGTGAAATTTTGTTGTTTGTTTTAGTGAGGGATGTAGGTGTCATATATGTAGTAAACTTTTACCTATGTACGCTAGTACGAATAATTTGGCAGGGGGGTAAAAATTTCCCAGGACAGTTTTATCCCCCTTTTGTTTCTCATTGTTGGAATTATTGGAGGAGGTGAAATTTTGTTGTTGGTTTTAGTGAGTGATGTAGGTGTCATATATGTAGTACACTTTTACCTATGTACGCTAGTATGAATAATATTGCAGGGGATAAAAATTTCCCAGGACAGTTTTATCCCCATTCTGTTTTTCATTCTTGGAATTTTTGGAGGAAGTGAAATTTTGTTGTTGGTTTTAGTGAGTTATGTAGGTGTCATATATGTAGTAAACTTTTACCTATGTACGCTAGTATGAATAATATGGCAGGGGGGTAAAAATTTCCCAGAAAAGTTTTATCCCCCTTCTTTTTCTCATTGTTGGAATTATTGGAGGAGGTGAAATTTTGTTGTTTGTTTTAGTGAGGGATGTAGGTGTCCTATATGTAGTAAACTTTTACCTATGTACGCTAGTATGAAAAATATTGCAGGGGGTAAAAATGTCCCAGGACAGTTTTATCCCCATTCTTTTTCTCATTGTTGGAATTTTTGGAGGAGGTGAAATTTTGTTGTTCGTTTTAGTGAGTGATGTAGGGGTCATATATGTAGTAAACTTTTCCTTATGTACGCTAGTATGAATAATATGGCAGGGGGGTAAAAATTTCCCAGGACAGTTTTATCATTCTTCTTTTCTCATTCTTGGAATTATTGGAGGAGGTGAAATTTTGTTGTTCGTTTTAGTGAGTGATGTAGGTGTCTTATATGTAGTAAACTTTTACCTATGTACGCTAGTATGAAAAATATTGCAGGGGGGTAAAAATTTCCCAGGACAGTTTTATTCTCCTTCTTTTTCTCATTGTTGGAATTATTGGAGGAAGTGAAATTTTGTTGTTTGTTTTAGTGAGGGATGTAGGTGTCATATATGTAGTAAACTTTTACCTATGTACGCTAGTACGAATAATTTGGCAGGGGGGTAAAAATTTCCCAGGACAGTTTTATCCCCCTTTTGTTTCTCATTGTTGGAATTATTGGAGGAGGTGAAATTTTGTTGTTGGTTTTAGTGAGTGATGTAGGTGTCATATATGTAGTAAATTTTTACCTATGTACGCTAGTATGAATAATATTGCAGGGGGGTAAAAATTTCCCAGTACAGTTTTATCCCCCTTCTTTTTCTCATTGTTGGAATTATTGGAGGAGGTGAAATTTTGTTGTTTGTTTTAGTGAGGGATGTACGTGTCATATATGTAGTAAACTTTTACCTATGTACGCTAGTATGAATAATATTGCAGGAGCGTAAAAATTTCCCAGGAAAGTTGTATCCCCCTTCTGTTTCTCATTGTTGGAATTTTTGGAGGAGGTGAAATTTTGTTGTTCGTTTTAGTGAGGGATGTAGGTGTCATATATGTAGTAAACTTTTACCTATGTACGCTAGTATGAAAAATATTGCAGGGGGGTTAAAATTTCCTAGGACAGTTTTATCCCCCTTCTTTTTCTCATTGTTGGAATTATTGGAGGAAGTGAAATTTTGTTGTTTGTTTTAGTGAGGGATGTAGGTGTCATATATGTAGTAAACTTTTACCTATGTACGGTAGTACGAATAATTTGGCAGGGGGGTAAAAATTTCCCAGGACCGTTTTATCCCCCTTCTGTTTCTCATTGTTGGAATTATTGGAGGAGGTAAAATTTTGTTGTTGGTTTTAGTGAGTGATGTAGGTGTCATATATGTAGTAAACTTTTACCTATGTACGCTAGTATGAATAATATTGCAGGGGGTAGAATTTCCCAGTACAGTTTTATCCCCTTTCTTTTTCTCATTCTTGGAATTATTGGAAGAGGTAAAATTTTGTTGTTCGTTTTAGTGAGGGATGTAGGTATCATATATGTAGTAAACTTTTACCTATGTACGCTAGTGCGAATAATATGGCAGGGGGGTAAAAATTTCCCAGGACAGTTTTATCCCCCTTCTGTTTCTCATTGTTGGAATTATTAGAGGAGGTGAAATTTTGTTGTTCGTTTTAGTGAGTGATGTAAGTTTCATATATGTAGTAAACTTTTCCCTATGTACGCTAGTATGAATAATATGGCAGGGGGGTAAAAATTTCCCAGGACACATTTATCCCCCTTTTTTCTCATTGTTGGAATTATTGGAGGAAGTGAAACTTTGTTGTTCGTTTTAGTGAGGGATGTAGGTGTCATATATGTAGTAAACTTTTACCTATGTACGCTAGTATGAATAATATGGCAGGAGCGTAAAAATTTCCCAGTACAGTTTTATCCCCCTTCTGTTTCTCATTGTTGGAATTATTGGAGGAGGTGAAATTTTTTTGTTCGTTTTAGTGAGGGATGTAGGTGTCCTATATGTAGTAAACTTTTACCTATGTACGCTAGTATGAATAATATGGCAGGGGGGGTAAAAATTTCCCAGGACAGTTTTATCCCCTTTCTTTTTCTCATTGTTGGAAATATTGGAGGAAGTGAAATTTTGTTGTTGGTTTTAGTGAGTGATGTAGGTGTCATATATGTAGTAAATTTTTATCTATGTACGCTAGTATGAATAATATTGCAGGGGCGTAAAAATTTCCCAGGACAGTTTTATCCCACTTCTTTTTATCATTGTTGGAATTATTGGAGGAGGTGAAATTTTGTTGTTTGTTTTAGTGAGGGATGTAGGTGTCATATATGTAGTAAACTTTTAGCTATGTACGCTAGTATGAATAAAATGGCAGGAGCGTAAAAATTTCCCAAGACAGTTTTATCCCCCTTCTGTTTTTCATTGTTGGAACTATTGGAAGAGGGGAAATTTTGTTGTTCGTTTTAGTGAGGGATGTAGGTGTCATATATGTAGTAAACTTTTACCTATGTACGCTAGTATGAATAATATGGCAGGAGCGTAAAAATTTCCCAGGACTGTTTTATCCCCCTTCTGTTTCTCATTTTTGGAATTATTGGAGGAGGTGAAATTTTGTTGTTTGTTTTAGTGAGGGATGTAGGTGTCATATATGTTGTAAACTTTTACCTATGTACGCTAGTATGAATAATATGGCAGGAGCGTAAAAATTTCCCAGGACAGTTTTATCCCCCTTCTGTTTCTCATTCTTCGAATTATTGGAGGAGGTGAAATTTTGTTGTTGGTTTTAGTGAGTGATGTAGGTGTCATATATGTAGTACACTTTTACCTATGTACGCTAGTATGAATAATATTGCAGGGGATAAAAATTTCCCAGGACAGTTTTATCCCCATTCTGTTTTTCATTCTTGGAATTTTTGGAGGAAGTGAAATTTTGTTGTTGGTTTTAGTGAGTTATGTAGGTGTCATATGTGTAGTAAACTTTTACCTATGTACGCTAGTATGAATAATATGGCAGGAGCGTTAAAATTTCCCAGGACAGTTTTATCCCCCTTCTTTTTATCATTGTTGGAATTATTGGAGGAGGTGAAATTTTGTTGTTTGTTTTAGTGAGAGATGTAGGTGTCGTATATGTAGTAAACTTTTACCTATGTACGCTAGTATGAATAATATAGCAGGAGCGTAAAAATTTCCCAGGACAGTTTTATCCCCCTTCTGTTTTTCATTGTTGGAATTATTGGAGGAGGGGAAATTTTGTTGTTCGTTTTAGTGAGGGATGTAGGTGTCATATATGTAGTAAACTTTTACCTATGTACGCTAGTACGAATAATATGGCAGGGGGGTAAAAATTTCCCAGGACAGTTTTATCCCCCTTCTGTTTCTCATTGTTGGAATTAATCGAGGAGGTGAAATTTGGTTGTTCGTTTTAGTGAGGGATGTAGGTGTCATATATGTAGTAAACTTTTACCTATGTACGCTATTATGAATAATATTGCAGGGTGGTAAAAATTTCCCAGGACAGTTTTATCCCCCTTTTTTTTCTCATTGCTGGAATTATTGGAGTAGGTAAAATTATGTTGTTCGTTGTAGTGAGGGATGTAGGTGTCATATATGTAGTAAACTTTTACCTATGTACGCTAGTATGAATAATATGGCAGGGGGTAAAAATTTCCCAGGACAGTTTTATCCCCCTTTTGTTTCTCATTGTTGGAATTTTTGGAAGGTGAAATTTTGTTGTTTGTTTTAGTGAGTGATGTAGGTGTCATATATGTACTAAACTTTTACCTATGTACGATAGTATGAATAATATGGCAGGGGGGTAAAAATTTCCCAGGACACTTTTATCCTCCTTTTTTTCTCATTGTTGGAATTACTGGAGGAAGTGAAATTTTGTTGTTCGTTTTAGTGAGGGATGTAGGTGTCATATATGTAGTAAACTTTTACCTATGTACGCTAGTATGAATAATATGGCAAAGAGGTAAAAATTTCCCAGGACAGTTTTATCCCCCTTCTGTTTCTCATTGTTGGAATTTTTGGAATAAAGTGAAATTTTTTTGTTCGTTTTAGTGAGTGATGTAGGGGTCATATATGTAGTAAACTTTTCCCTATGTACGATAGTATGAATAATATGGCAGGGGGGTAAAAATTTCCCAGGACAGTTTTATTATCCTTCCTTTTCTCATTCTTGGAATTATTGGAGGAGGTGAAATTTTGTTGTTGGTTTTAGTGAGTGATGTAGGTGTCATATATGTAGTAAACTTTTACCTATGTACGCTAGTATGAAAAATATTGCAGGGTGGTAAAAATTTCCCAGGACAGTTTTATCCCCCTTCTTTTTCTCATTGTTCGAATTATTGGAGGAGGTGAAATTTTGTTGTTTGTTTTAGTGAGGGATGTAGTTGTCATATATGTAGTAAACTTTTACCTATGTACGCTAGCATGAATAATATTGCAGGGGGGTAAAAATTTCCCAAGACAGTTTTATCCCCAATCTGTTTGTCATTGTTGGAATTATTGGAGGAGCAGAAATTTTGTTGTTGGTGTTAGTGATAGATGTAGATGTCATATATGTAGTAAACTTTTACCTATGTACGCTAGTATGAAAAGTATGGCAAGGGGGTAAAAATTTCCCAGGACAGTTTTATCCCCCTTCATTTTCTCATTGTTTTAATTATTAAAGGAGGTGAAATTTTGTTTGTTTTAGTGAGTGATGTAGGTGTCATATATGAAGTAAACTTTTATCTATGTACGCTAGTATGAATAATATGGCAGGGGAGTAAAAAATTTTCAAAACAGCTTTATCCCCCTTCTTTTTTTCATTGTTGGAATTATTGGAGGAGGTGAAATTTTGTTGTTGGTTTTAGTGAGTGATGTAGTTGTCATATATGTAGTAAATTTTTAACTATGTTCGCTAGTATGAATAATATTGCAGGGGTAAAAATTTCCCAGGACAGTTTTATCCCCCTTCTTTTTCTCATTGTTGGATTTATTGGAGTAGGTGAAATTTTGTTGTTTGTTTTAGTGAGGGATGTAGGTGTCATATATGTAGTAAACCTTTACCTATGTACGCTAGTATAAATAATATGGCAGGAGGGTAAAAATTTCCCAGGACAGATTTACCCCCTTCTGTTTCTCATTGTTGGAATTATTGGAGGAGGTGAAATTTTGTTGTTGGTCTTAGTGAGTGATGTAGGTTTCATATATGTAGTAAACTTTTACCTATGTACGCTAGTATGAATAATATTGCAGGGGGTAAAAATTTCCCAGGACAGTTTAATCCCCCTTCTTTTTCTCATAGTTGGAATTATTGGAGGAGGTGAAATTTTGTTGTTTTTTTTAGTGAGGGATGTAGGTGTCATATATGTAGTAAACTTTTACCTATGTACGCTAGTATGAATAGTATGGCAGGAGCGTAAAAATTTCCCAGGACAGTTTTATCCCCCTCCTGTTTCTCATTCTTGGAATTATTGGAGGAGGTGAAATTTTGTTGTTGGTTTTAGTGAGTGATGTAGGTGTCATATATGTAGTACACTTTTACCTATGTACGCTAGTATGAATAATATTGCAGGGGATAAAAATTTCCCAGGACAGTTTTATCCCCATTCTGTTTTTCATTCTTGGAATTTTTGGAGGAAGTGAAATTTTGTTGTTGGTTTTAGTGAGTTATGTAGGTTTCATATATGTAGTAAACTTTTACCTATGTACGCTAGTATGAATAATATGGCAGGGGGGTAAAAATTTCCCAGAAAAGTTTTATCCCCCTTCTTTTTCTCATTGTTGGAATTATTGGAGGAGGTGAAATTTTGTTGTTTGTTTTAGTGAGGGATGTAGGTGTCCTATATGTAGTAAACTTTTACCTATGTACGCTAGTATGAAAAATTTTGCAGGGGGGTAAAAATGTCCCAGGACAGTTTTATCCCCATTCTTTTTCTCATTGTTGGAATTTTTGGAGGAGGTGAAATTTTTTTGTTCGTTTTAGTGAGTGATGTAGGGGTCATATATGTAGTAAACTTTTCCTTATGTACGCTAGTATGAATAATATGGCAGGGGGGTAAAAATTTCCCAAGACAGTATTATCATTCTTCTTTTCTCATTCTTGGAATTATTGGAGGAGGTGAAATTTTGTTGTTCGTTTTAGTGAGTGATGTAGGTGTCTTATATGTAGTAAACTTTTACCTATGTACGCTAGTATGAAAAATATTGCAGGGGGGTAAAAATTTCCCAGGACAGTTTTATCCCCCTTCTTTTTCTCATTGTTGGAATTATTGGAGGAAGTGAAATTTTGTTGTTTGTTTTAGTGAGGGATGTAGGTGTCATATATGTAGTAAACTTTTACCTATGTACGCTAGTACGAATAATTTGGCAGGGGGGGTAAAAATTTCCCAGGACAGTTTTATCCCCCTTCTGTTTCTCATTGTTGGAATTATTGGAGGAGGTGAAATTTTGTTGTTGGTTTTAGTGAGTGATGTAGGTGTCATATATGTAGTAAATTTTTACCTATGTACGCTAGTATGAATAATATTGCAGGGGGGTAAAAATTTCCCAGAACAGTTTTATCCCCCTTCTTTTTATCATTGTTGGAATTATTGGAGGAGGTGAAATTTTGTTGTTTGTTTTAGTGAGGGATGTACGTGTCATATATGTAGTAAACTTTTACCTATGTACGCTAGTATGAATAATATGGCAGGGGGGTAAAAATTTCCCAGGACAGTTTTATCCCCCTTCTTTTTCTCATTGTTGGAATTATTGGAGAAAGTGAAATTTTGTTGTTGGTTTTAGTGAGTGATGTAGGTGTCATATATGTAGTAAATATTTATCTATGTACGCTAGTATGAATAATATTGCAGGGGCGTAAAAATTTCCCAGGACAGTTTTATCCCCCTTCTTTTTATCATTGTTGGAATTATTGGAGGAGGGGAAATTTTGTTGTTCGTTTTAGTGAGGGATGTAGGTGTCATATATGTAGTAAACTTTTACCTATGTACGCTAGTATGAATAATATGGCAGGAGCGTAAAAATTTCCCAGGACAGTTTTATCCCCCTTCTGTTTCTCATTTTTGGAATTATTGGAGGAGGTGAAATTTTGTTGTTTTTTTTAGTGAGGGATGTAGGTGTCATATATGTTGTAAACTTTTACTTATGTACGCTAGTATGAATAATATGGCAGGAGCGTTAAATTTCCCAGGACAGTTTTATCCCCCTTCTTTTTATCATTGTTGGAATTATTGGAGGAGGTGAAATTTTGTTGTTTGTTTTAGTGAGAGATGTAGGTGTCGTATATGTAGTAAACTTTTACCTATGTACGCTAGTATGAATAATATAGTAGGAGCGTAAAAATTTCTCAGGACAGTTTTATCCCCCTTCTGTTTCTCATTGTTGGAATTATTGGAGGAGGTGAAATTTTGTTGTTCGTTTTAGTGAGGGATGTAGGTGTCATATATGTAGTTAACTTTTACCTATGTACGTTAGTACGAATAATATGGCAGGGGGGTAAAAATTTCCCAGGACAGTTTTATCCCCTTCTGTTTCTCATTGTTGGAATTATTGGAGGAGGTGAAATTTTGTTGTTGGTTTTAGTGAGTGATGTAGGTGTCATATATGTAGTAAACTTTTACCTATGTACGCTATTATGAATAATATTGCAGGGTGGTAAAAATTTCCCAATACAGTTTTATCCCCCTTTTTTTCTCATTGCTGGAATTATTGGAGTAGGTAAAATTATGTTGTTCGTTTTAGTGAGGGATGTAGGTGTCATATATGTACTAAACTTTTACCTATGTACGATAGTATGAATAATATGGCAGGGGGGTAAAAATTTCCCAGGACACTTTTATCCTCCTTTTTTTCTCATTGTTGGAATTATTGGAGGAAGTGAAATTTTGTTGTTCGTTTTAGTGAGGGATGTAGGTGTCATATATGTAGTAAACTTTTACCTATGTACGCTAGTATGAATAATATGGCAAAGAGGTAAAAATTTCCCAGGACCGTTTTATCCCCCTTCTGTTTCTCATTGTTGGAATTTTTGGAATAAAGTGGAATTTTGTTGTTCGTTTTAGTGAGTGATGTAGGGGTCATATATGTAGTAAACTTTTCCCTATGTACGCTAGTATGAATAATATGGCAGGGGGGTAAAAATTTCCCAGGACAGTTTTATTATCCTTCCTTTTCTCATTCTTGGAATTATTGGAGGAGGTGAAATTTTGTTGTTGGTTTTAGTGAGTGATGTAGGTGTCATATATGTAGTAAACTTTTACCTATGTACGCTAGTATGAAAAATATTGCAGGGTGGTAAAAATTTCCCAGGACAGTTTTATCCCCCTTCTTTTTCTCATTGTTCGAATTATTGGAGGAGGTGAAATTTTGTTGTTTGTTTTAGTGAGGGATGTAGTTGTCATATATGTAGTAAACTTTTACCTATGTACGCTAGCATGAATAATATTGCAGGGGGGTTAAAATTTCCCAAGACAGTTTTATCCCCAATCTGTTTGTCATTGTTGGAATTATTGGAGGAGGAGAAATTTTGTTGTTGGTTTTAGTGATAGATGTAGATGTCATATATGTAGTAAACTTTTGCCTATGTACGCTAGTATGAAAAGTATGGCAGGGGGTAAAAATTTCCCAGGACAGTTTTATCCCCCTTCTTTTTCTCATTGTTTTAATTATTAAAAAAGGTGAAATTTTGTTTGTTTTAGTGAGTGATGTAGGTGTCATATATGAAGTAAACTTTTATCTATGTACGCTAGTATGAATAATATGGCAGGGGAGTAAAAATTTCCCAAGACAGCTTTATCCCCCTTCTTTTTTTCATTGTTGGAATTATTGGAGGAGGTGAAATTTTGTTGTTGGTTTTAGTGAGTGATGTAGTTGTCATATATGTAGTAAATTTTTAACTATGTTCGCTAGTATGAATAATATTGCAGGGGTAAAAATTTCCCAGGACAGTTTTATCCCCCTTCTTTTTCTCATTGTTGGATTTATTGGAGTAGGTGAAATTTTGTTGTTTGTTTTAGTGAGGGATGTAGGTGTCATATATGTAGTAAACCTTTACCTATGTACGCTAGTATGAAAAATATTGCAGGGTGGTAAAAATTTCCCAGGACAGATTTACCCCCTTCTGTTTCTCATTGTTGGAATTATTGGAGGAGGTGAAATTTTGTTGTTGGTCTTAGTGAGTGATGTAGGTGTCATATATGTAGTAAACTTTTACCTATGTACGCTAGTATGAATAATATTGCAGGGGGGTAAAAATTTCCCAGGACAGTTTTATCCCCCTTCTTTTTCTCATAGTTGGAATTATTGGAGGAGGTGAAATTTTGTTGTTTTTTTTAGTGAGTGATGTAGGTGTCATATATGTAGTACACTTTTACCTATGTACGCTAGTATGAATAATATTGCAGGGGATAAAAATTTCCCAGGACAGTTTTATCCCCATTCTGTTTTTCATTCTTGGAATTTTAGGAGGAAGTGAAATTTTTTGTTGGTTTTAGTGAGTTATGTAGGTGTCATATATGTAGTAAACTTTTAACTATGTTCGCTAGTATGAATAATATTGCAGGGGTAAAAATTTCCCAGGACAGTTTTATCCCCCTTCTTTTTCTCATTGTTGGATTTATTGGAGTAGGTGAAATTTTGTTGTTTGTTTTAGTGAGGGATGTAGGTGTCATATATGTAGTAAACCTTTACCTATGTACGCTAGTATAAATAATATGGCAGGAGGGTAAAAATTTCCCAGGACAGATTTACCCCCTTCTTTTTCTCATAGTTGGAATTATTGGAGGAGGTGAAATTTTGTTGTTTGTTTTAGTGAGGGATGTAGGTGTCCTATATGTAGTAAACTTTTACCTATGTACGCTAGTATGAAAAATATTGCAGGGGGGTAAAAATGTCCCAGGACAGTTTTATCCCCATTCTTTCTCTCATTGTTGGAATTTTTGGAGGAGGTGAAATTTTGTTGTTCGTTTTAGTGAGTGATGTAGGGGTCATATATGTAGTAAACTTTTCCTTATGTACGCTAGTATGAATAATATGGCAGGGTGGTAAAAATTTCCCAGGACAGTTTTATCATTCTTCTTTTCTCATTCTTGGAATTATTGGAGGAGGTGGAATTTTGTTGTTCGTTTTAGTGAGTGATGTAGGTGTCATAAATGTAGTAAACTTTTACCTATATACGCTAGTATGAATAATATGGCAGTAGCGTTAAATTTCCCAGGACAGTTTTATCCCCCTTCTTTTTATCATTGTTGGAATTATTGGAGGAGGTGAAATTTTGTTGTTTGTTTTAGTGAGAGATGTAGGTGTCGTATATGTAGTAAACTTTTACCTATGTACGCTAGTATGAATAATATTGCAGGGGTAAAAATTTCCCAGGACAGTTTTATCCCCCTTCTTTTTCTCATTGTTGGATTTATTGGAGTAGGTGAAATTTTGTTGTTTGTTTTAGTGAGGGATGTAGGTGTCATATATGTAGTAAACTTTTACCTATGTACGCTAGTACGAATAATTTGGCAGGGGGGTAAAAATTTCCCAGGACAGTTTTATCCCCCTTCTGTTTCTCATTGTTGGAATTATTGGAGAAAGTGAAATTTTGTTGTTGGTTTTAGTGAGTGATGTAGGTGTCATATATGTAGTAAATTTTTATCTATGTACGCTAGTATGAATAATATTGCAGGGGCGTAAAAATTTCCAAGGACAGTTTTATCCCCCTTCTTTTTATCATTGTTGGAATCATTGGAGGAGGGGAAATTTTGTTGTTCGTTTTAGTGAGGGATGTAGGTGTCATATATGTAGTAAACTTTTACCTATGTACGCTAGTATGAATAATATGGCAGGAGCGTAAAAATTTCCCAGGACAGTTTTATCCCCCTTCTGTTTCTCATTTTTGGAATTATTGGAGGAGGTGAAATTTTGTTGTTTGTTTTAGTGAGGGCTGTAGGTGTCATATATGTTGTAAACTTTTACTTATGTACGCTAGTATGAATAATATGGCAGTAGCGTTAAATTTCCCAGGACAGTTTTATCCCCCTTCTTTTTATCATTGTTGGAATTATTGGAGGAGGTGAAATTTTGTTGTTTGTTTTAGTGAGAGATGTAGGTGTCGTATATGTAGTAAACTTTTACCTATGTACGCTAGTATGAATAATATAGCAGAAGCGTAAAAATTTCCCAGGACAGTTTTATCCCCCTTCTGTTTCTCATTGTTGGAATTATTGGAGGAGGTTAAATTTTGTTGTTCGTTTTAGTGAGGGATGTAGGTGTCATATATGTAGTTAACTTTTACCTATGTACGCTAGTACGAATAATATGGCAGGGGGTAAAAATTTCCCAGGACAGTTTTATCCCCCTTCTGTTTCTCATTGTTGGAATTAATCGAGGGGGTGAAATTTTGTTGTTCGTTTTAGTGAGGGATGTAGGTGTCATATATGTAGTAAACTTTTACCTATGTACGCTAGTATGAATAATACGGCAGGAGCGTAAAAATTTCCCAGGACAGTTTTATCCCCCTTCTTTTTATCATTCTTGGAATTATTGGAGGAGGTGAAATTTTGTTGTTTGTTTTAGTGAGGGATGTAGGTGTCATATATGTAGTAAACTTTTACCTATGTGCGCTAGTATGAATAATATGGCAGGGGGGTAAAAATTTCCCAGGACAGTTTTATTATCCTTCCTTTTCTCATTCTTGGAATTATTGGAGGAGGTGAAATTTTTTTGTTGGTTTTAGTGAGTGATGTAGGTGTCATATATGTAGTAAACTTTTACCTATGTACGTTAGTATGAAAAATATTGCAGGGGGGTAAAAATTTCCCAGGACAGTTTTATAACCCTTCTTTTTCTCATTGTTCGAATTATTGGATTAGGTGAAATTTTGTTGTTGGTTTTAGCGAGTGATGTAGGGGTCATATATGTAGTAAACTTTTACCTATGTACGCTAGTATGAATAGTATGGCAGGAGCGTAAAAATTTCCCAGGACAGTTTTATCCCCCTCCTGTTTCTCATTCTTGGAATTATTGGAGGAGGTGAAATTCTGTTGTTGGTTTTAGTGAGTGATGTAGGTGTCATATATGTAGTACACTATTACCTATGTACGCTAGTATGAATAATATTGCAGGGGGTAAAAATTTCCCAGGACAGTTTTATCCCCATTCTGTTTTTCATTCTTGGAATTTTTGGAGGAAGTGAAATTTTGTTGTTGGTTTTAGTGAGTTATGTAGGTGTCATATATGTAGTAAACTTTTACCTATCTACGCTAGTATGAATAATATGGCAGGGGGGTAAAAATTTCCCAGAAAAGTTTTATCCCCCTTCTTTTTCTCATTGTTGGAATTATTGGAGGAGGTGAAATTTTGTTGTTTGTTTTAGTGAGGTATGTAGGTGTCCTATATGTAGTAAACTTTTACCTATGTACGCTAGTATGAAGAATATGGCAGGGGGAAAAATTTCCCAGCCCAGTTTTATCCCCCTTCTGTTTCTCATTGTTGGAATATTTGGAGGAAGGTGAAATTTTGTTGTTCCTTTTAGTGAGTGATGTAGTGGTCAAATATGTAGTAAACTTTTACCTATGTACGCTAGCAGGAATAATATTGCAGGGGGGTAAAAATTTCCCAGGACAGTTTTATCCTCCTTTTTTTCTCATTGTTGGAATTATTGGAGGAAGTGAAATTTTGTTGTTCGTTTTAGTGAGGGATGTAGGTGTCATATATGTAGTAAACTTTTACCTATGTACGCTGGTATGAATAATATGGCAAAGAGGTAAAAATTTCCCAGGACCGTTTTATCCCCCTTCTGTTTCTCATTGTTGGAATTTTTGGAATGAAGTGGAATTTTGTTGTTCGTTTTAGTGAGTGATGTAGGGGTCATATATGTAGTAAACTTTTCCCTATGTACGCTAGTATGAATAATATGGCAGGGGGGTAAAAATTTCCCAGGACAGTTTTATCCCCCTTCTGTTTCTCATTGTTGTAATTATTGGAGGAGTTGAAATTTTGTTGTTGGTTTTAGTGAGTGATGTAGGTGTCATATATGTAGTAAACTTTTACCTATGTACGCTAGTATGAAAAATATTGCAGGGTGGTAAAAATTTCCCAGGACAGTTTTATCCCCCTTCTTTTTCTCATTGTTCGAATTATTGGAGGAGGTGAAATTTTGTTGTTTGTTTTAGTGAGGGATGTAGTTGTCATATATGTAGTAAACTTTTACCTATGTACGCTAGCATGAATAATATTGCAGGGGGGTTAAAATTTCCCAAGACAGTTTTATCCCCAATCTGTTTGTCATTGTTGCAATTATTGGAGGAGGAGAAATTTTGTTGTTGGTTTTAGTGATAGATGTAGATGTCATATATGTAGTAAACTTTTACCTATGTACGCTAGTATGAAAAGTATGGCAGGGGGTAAAAATTTCCCAGGACAGTTTTATCCCCCTTCTTTTTCTCATTGTTTTAATTATTAAAAAAGGTGAAATTTTGTTTGTTTTAGTGAGTGATGTAGGTGTCATATATGAAGTAAACTTTTATCTATGTACGCTAGTATGAATAATATGGCAGGGGAGTAAAAATTTCCCAAGACAGCTTTATCCCCCTTCTTTTTTTCATTGTTGGAATTATTGGAGGAGGTGAAATTTTGTTGTTGGTTTTAGTGAGTGATGTAGTTGTCATATATGTAGTAAATTTTTAACTATGTTCGCTAGTATGAATAATATTGCAGGGGTAAAAATTTCCCAGGACAGTTTTATCCCCCTTCTTTTTCTCATTGTTGGATTTATTGGAGTAGGTGAAATTTTGTTGTTTGTTTTAGTGAGGGATGTAGGTGTCATATATGTTGTAAACTTTTACTTATGTACGCTAGTATGAATAATATGGCAGGAGCGTTAAATTTCCCAGGACAGTTTTATCCCCCTTCTTTTTATCATTGTTGGAATTATTGGAGGAGGTGAAATTTTGTTGTTTGTTTTAGTGAGAGATGTAGGTGTCGTATATGTAGTAAACTTTTACCTATGTACGCTAGTATGAATAATATAGTAGGAGCGTAAAAATTTCCCAGGACAGTTTTATCCCCCTTCTGTTTCTCATTGTTGGAATTATTGGAAGAGGTGAAATTTTGTTGTTCGTTTTAGTGAGGGATGTAGGTGTCATATATGTAGTTAACTTTTACCTATGTACGTTAGTACGAATAATATGGCAGGGGGGTAAAAATTTCCCAGAACAGTTTTATCCCCTTCTGTTTCTCATTGTTGGAATTATTGGAGGAGGTGAAATTTTGTTGTTGGTTTTAGTGAGTGATGTAGGTGTCATATATGTAGTAAACTTTTACCTATGTACGCTATTATGAATAATATTGCAGGGTGGTAAAAATTTCCCAGGACAGTTTTATCCCCCTTTTTTTCTCATTGCTGGAATTATTGGAGTAGGTAAAATTATGTTGTTCGTTTTAGTGAGGGATGTAGGTGTCATATATGTACTAAACTTTTACCTATGTACGATAGTATGAATAATATGGCAGGGGGGTAAAAATTTCCCAGGACACTTTTATCCTCCTTTTTTTCTCATTGTTGGAATTATTGGAGGAAGTGAAATTTTGTTGTTCGTTTTAGTGAGGGATGTAGGTGTCATATATGTAGTAAACTTTTACCTATGTACGCTAGTATGAATAATATGGCAAAGAGGTAAAAATTTCCCAGGACCGTTTTATCCCCCTTCTGTTTCTCATTGTTGGAATTTTTGGAATAAAGTTGAATTTTGTTGTTCGTTTTAGTGAGTGATGTAGGGGTCATATATGTAGTAAACTTTTCCCTATGTACGCTAGTATGAATAATATGGCAGGGGGGTAAAAATTTCCCAGGACAGTTTTATTATCCTTCCTTTTCTCATTCTTGGAATTATTGGAGGAGGTGAAATTTTGTTGTTGGTTTTAGTGAGTGATGTAGGTGTCATATATGTAGTAAACTTTTACCTATGTACGCTAGTATGAAAAATATTGCAGGGTGGTAAAAATTTCCCAGGACAGTTTTATCCCCCTTCTTTTTCTCATTGTTCGAATTATTGGAGGAGGTGAAATTTTGTTGTTTGTTTTAGTGAGGGATGTAGTTGTCATATATGTAGTAAACTTTTACCTATGTACGCTAGCATGAATAATATTGCAGGGGGGTTAAAATTTCCCAAGACAGTTTTATCCCCAATCTGTTTGTCATTGTTGGAATTATTGGAGGAGGAGAAATTTTGTTGTTGGTTTTAGTGATAGATGTAGATGTCATATATGTAGTAAACTTTTACCTATGTACGCTAGTATGAAAAGTATGGCAGGGGGTAAAAATTTCCCAGGACAGTTTTATCCCCCTTCTTTTTCTCATTGTTTTAATTATTAAAAAAGGTGAAATTTTGTTTGTTTTAGTGAGTGATGTAGGTGTCATATATGAAGTAAACTTTTATCTATGTACGCTAGTATGAATAATATGGCAGGGGAGTAAAAATTTCCCAAGACAGCTTTATCCCCCTTCTTTTTTTCATTGTTGGAATTATTGGAGGAGGTGAAATTTTGTTGTTGGTTTTAGTGAGTGATGTAGTTGTCATATATGTAGTAAATTTTTAACTATGTTCGCTAGTATGAATAATATTGGAGGGGTAAAAATTTCCCAGGACAGTTTTATCCCCCTTCTTTTTCTCATTGTTGGATTTATTGGAGTAGGTGAAATTTTGTTGTTTGTTTTAGTGAGGGATGTAGGTGTCATATATGTAGTAAACCTTTACCTATGTACGCTAGTATAAATAATATGGCAGGAGGGTAAAAATTTCCCAGGACAGATTTACCCCCTTCTGTTTCTCATTGTTGGAATTATTGGAGGAGGTGAAATTTTGTTGTTGGTCTTAGTGAGTGATGTAGGTGTCATATATGTAGTAAACTTTTACCTATGTACGCTAGTATGAATAATATTGCAGGGGGGTAAAAATTTCCCAGGACAGTTTTATCCCCCTTCTTTTTCTCATAGTTGGAATTATTGGAGGAGGTGAAATTTTGTTGTTTTTTTTTAGTGAGGGATGTAGGTGTCATATATGTAGTAAACTTTTACCTATGTACGCTAGTATGAATAGTATGGCAAGAGCGTAAAAATTTCATAGGACAGTTTTATCCCCCTCCTGTTTCTCATTCTTGGAATTATTGGAGGAGGTGAAATTTTGTTGTTGCTTTTAGTGAGTGATGTAGGTGTCATATATGTAGTACACTTTTACCTATGTACGCTAGTATGAATAATATTGCAGGGGATAAAAATTTCCCAGGACAGTTTTATCCCCATTCTGTTTTTCATTCTTGGAATTTTAGGAGGAAGTGAAATTTTGTTGTTGGTTTTAGTGAGTTATGTAGGTGTCATATATGTAGTAAACTTTTACCTATGTACGCTAGTATGAATAATATGGCAGGGGGGTAAAAATTTCCCAGAAAAGTTTTATCCCCCTTTTTTTTCTCATTGTTGGAATTATTGGAGGAGGTGAAATTTTGTTGTTTGTTTTAGTGAGGGATGTAGGTGTCCTATATGTAGTAAACTTTTACCTATGTACGCTAGTATGAAAAATATTGCAGGGGGGTAAAAATGTCCCAGGACAGTTTTATCCCCATTCTTTTTCTCATTGTTGGAATTTTTGGAGGAGGTGAAATTTTGTTGTTCGTTTTAGTGAGTGATGTAGGGGTCATATATGTAGTAAACTTTTCCTTATGTACGCTAGTATGAATAATATGGCATGGTGGTAAAAATTTCCCAGGACAGTTTTATCATTCTTCTTTTCTCATTCTTGGAATTATTGGAGGAGGTGGAATTTTGTTGTTCGTTTTAGTGAGTGATGTAGGTGTCATAAATGTAGTAAACTTTTACCTATGTACGCTAGTATGAAAAATATTGCAGGGGGGTAAAAATTTCCCAGGACAGTTTTATCCCCCTTCTTTTTCTCATTGTTGGAATTATTGGACGAGGTGAAATTTTGTTGTTTGTTTTAGTGAGGGATGTAGGTGTCATATATGTAGTAAACTTTTACCTATGTACGCTAGTACGAATAATTTGGCAGGGGGGTAAAAATTTCCCAGGACAGTTTTATCCCCCTTCTGTTTCTCATTGTTGGAATTATTGGAGAAAGTGAATTTTTGTTGTTGGTTTTAGTGAGTGATGTAGGTGTCATATATGTAGTAAATTTTTATCTATGTACGCTAGTATGAATAATATTGCAGGGGCGTAAAAATTTCCGAGGACAGTTTTATCCCCCTTCTTTTTCTCATTGTTGGAATTATTGGAGGAGGGGAAATTTTGTTGTTCGTTTTAGTGAGGGATGTAGGTGTCATATATGTAGTAAACTTTTACCTATGTACGCTAGTATGAATAATATGGCAGGAGCGTAAAAATTTCCCAGGACAGTTTTATCCCCCTTCTGTTTCTCATTTTTGGAATTATTGGAGGAGGTGAAATTTTGTTGTTTGTTTTAGTGAGGGCTGTAGGTGTCATATATGTTGTAAACTTTTACTTATGTACGCTAGTATGAATAATATGGCAGGAGCGTTAAATTTCCCAGGACAGTTTTATCCCCCTTCTTTTTATCATTGTTGGAATTATTGGAGGAGGTGAAATTTTGTTGTTTGTTTTAGTGAGAGATGTAGGTGTCGTATATGTAGTAAACTTTTACCTATGTACGCTAGTATGAATAATATAGCAGAAGCGTAAAAATTTCCCAGGACAGTTTTATCCCCCTTCTGTTTCTCATTGTTGGAATTATTGGAGGAGGTGAAATTTTGTTGTTCGTTTTAGTGAGGGATGTAGGTGTCATATATGTAGTTAACTTTTACCTATGTACGCTAGTACGAATAATATGGCAGGGGGGTAAAAATTTCCCAGGACAGTTTTATCCCCCTTCTGTTTCTCATTGTTGGAATTAATCGAGGGGGTGAAATTTTGTTGTTCGTTTTAGTGAGGGATGTAGGTGTCATATATGTAGTAAACTTTTACCTATGTACGCTAGTATGAATAATACGGCAGGAGCGTAAAAATTTCCCAGGACAGTTTTATCCCCCTTCTTTTTATCATTCTTGGAATTATTGGAGGAGGTGAAATTTTGTTGTTTGTTTTAGTGAGGGATGTAGGTGTCATATATGTAGTAAACTTTTCCTATGTACGCTAGTATGAATAATATGGCAAAGAGGTAAAAATTTCCCAGGACCGTTTTATCCCCCTTCTGTTTCTCATTGTTGGAATTTTTGGAATAAAGTAGAATTTTGTTGTTCGTTTTAGTGAGTGATGTAGGGGTCATATATGTAGTAAACTTTTACCTATGTACGCTAGCATGAAAAATATTGCAGGGGGTAAAAATTTTCCACGACAGTTTTATCCTTCTTCTGTTTCTCATTGTTAGAATTATTGGAGGAGGAGAAATTTTGGTGTTGGTTTTAGTGAGTGATGTAGGTGTCATATATGTAGTGAGCTTTTACCTATGTACGCCAGTATGAATGAAATGGCAGCGGGAAAATTTCCCAGGACAGTTTTATCCCCCTTCTTTTTCTCAATGTTGGAATTATTGGAGGAGGTGAAATTTTGTTGTTGGTTTTAGTGAGTGATGTAGGTGTCATATATGTAGTAAATTTTTATCTATGTACGCTAGTATGAATAATATTGCAGGGGCGTAAAAATTTCCCAGGACAGTTTTATCCCCCTTCTTTTTATCATTGTTGGAATTATTGGAGGAGGGGAAATTTTGTTGTTCGTTTTAGTGAGGGATGTAGGTGTCGTATATGTAGTAAACTTTTACCTATGTACGCTAGTATGAATAATATAGTAGGAGCGTAAAAATTTCCCAGGACAGTTTTATCCCCCTTCTGTTTCTCATTGTTGGAATTATTGGAGGAGATGAAATTTTGTTGTTCGTTTTAGTGAGGGATGTAGGTTTCATATATGTAGTTAACTTTTACCTATGTACGTTAGTACGAATAATATGGCAGGGGGGTAAAAATTTCCCAGGACAGTTTTATCCCCTTCTGTTTCTCATTGTTGGAATTATTGGAGGAGGTGAAATTTTGTTGTTGGTTTTAGTGAGTGATGTAGGTGTCATATATGTAGTAAACTTTTACCTATGTACGCTATTATGAATAATATTGCAGGGTGGTAAAAATTTCCCAGGACAGTTTTATCCCCCTTTTTTTCTCATTGCTGGAATTATTGGAGTAGGTAAAATTATGTTGTTCGTTTTAGTGAGGGATGTAGGTGTCATATATGTACTAAACTTTTACCTATGTACGATAGTATGAATAATATGGCAGGGGGGTAAAAATTTCCCAGGACACTTTTATCCTCCTTTTTTTCTCATTGTTGGAATTATTGGAGGAAGTGAAATTTTGTTGTTCGTTTTAGTGAGGGATGTAGGTGTCATATATGTAGTAAACTTTTACCTATGTACGCTAGTATGAATAATATGGCAAAGAGGTAAAAATTTCCCAGGACCGTTTTATCCCCCTTCTGTTTCTCATTGTTGGAATTTTTGGAATAAAGTGGAATTTTGTTGTTCGTTTTAGTGAGTGATGTAGGGGTCATATATGTAGTAAACTTTTCCCTATGTACGCTAGTATGAATAATATGGCAGGGGGCAAAAATTTCCCAGGACAGTTTTATTATCCTTCCTTTTCTCATTCTTGGAATTATTGGAGGAGGTGAAATTTTGTTGTTGGTTTTAGTGAGTGATGTAGGTGTCATATATGTAGTAAACTTTTACCAATGTACGCTAGTATGAAAAATATTGCAGGGTGGTAAAAATTTCCCAGGACAGTTTTATCCCCCTTCTTTTTCTCATTGTTCGAATTATTGGAGGAGGTGAAATTTTGTTGTTTGTTTTAGTGAGGGATGTAGTTGTCATATATGTAGTAAACTTTTACCTATGTACGCTAGCATGAATAATATTGCAGGGGGGTTAAAATTTCCCAAGACAGTTTTATCCCCAATCTGTTTGTCATTGTTGGAATTATTGGAGGAGGAGAAATTTTGTTGTTGGTTTTAGTGATAGATGTAGATGTCATATATGTAGTAAACTTTTACCTATGTACGCTAGTATGAAAAGTATGGCAGGGGGTAAAAATTTCCCAGGACAGTTTTATCCCCCTTCTTTTTCTCATTGTTTTAATTATTAAAAAAGGTGAAATTTTGTTTGTTTTAGTGAGTGATGTAGGTGTCATATATGAAGTAAACTTTTATCTATGTACGCTAGTATGAATAATATGGCAGGGGAGTAAAAATTTCCCAAGACAGCTTTATCCCCCTTCTTTTTTTCATTGTTGGAATTATTGGAGGAGGTGAAATTTTGTTGTTGGTTTTAGTGAGTGATGTAGTTGTCATATATGTAGTAAATTTTTAACTATGTTCGCTAGTATGAATAATATTGCAGGGGTAAAAATTTCCCAGGACAGTTTTATCCCCCTTCTTTTTCTCATTGTTGGATTTATTGGAGTAGGTGAAATTTTGTTGTTTGTTTTAGTGAGGGATGTAGGTGTCATATATGTAGTAAACCTTTACCTATGTACGCTAGTATAAATAATATGGCAGGAGGGTAAAAATTTCCCAGGACAGATTTACCCCCTTCTGTTTCTCATTGTTGGAATTATTGGAGGAGGTGAAATTTTGTTGTTGGTCTTAGTGAGTGATGTAGGTGTCATATATGTAGTAAACTATGTAGTATGGCAAGAGCGTAAAAATTTCATAGGACAGTTTTATCCCCCTCCTGTTTCTCATTCTTGGAATTATTGGAGGAAGTGAAATTTTGTTGTTGGTTTTAGTGAGTGATGTAGGTGTCATATATGTAGTAAACTTTTACCTATGTACGCTAGTATGAATAATATGGCAGGGGGGTAAAAATTTCCCAGAAAAGTTTTATCCCCCTTCTTTTTCTCATTGTTGGAATTATTGGAGGAGGTGAAATTTTGTTGTTTGTTTTAGTGAGGGATGTAGGTGTCCTATATGTAGTAAACTTTTACCTATGTACGCTAGTATGAAAAATATTGCAGGGGGGTAAAAATGTCCCAGGACAGTTTTATCCCCATTCTTTTTCTCATTGTTGGAATTTTTGGAGGAGGTGAAATTTTGTTGTTCGTTTTAGTGAGTGATGTACGGGTCATATATGTAGTAAACTTTTCCTTATGTACGCTAGTATGAATAATATGGCAGGGGGGTAAAAATTTCCCAGGACAGTTTTATCATTCTTCTTTTCTCATTGTTGGAATTATTGGAGGAGGTGGAATTTTGCTGTTCGTTTTAGTGAGTGATGTAGGTGTCATATATGTAGTAAACTTTTACCTATGTACGCTAGTATGAAAAATATTGCAGGGGGGTAGAAATTTCCCAGGACAGTTTTATCCCCCTTCTTTTTCTCATTGTTGGAATTATTGGAATAGGTGAAATTTTGTTGTTTGTTTTAGTGAGGGATGTAGGTGTCATATATGTAGTAAACTTTTACCTATGTACGCTAGTACGAATAATTTGGCAGGGGGGTAAAAATTTCCCAGGACAGTTTTATCAACCTTCTGTTTCTCATTGTTGGAATTATTGGAGAAAGTGAAATTTTGTTGTTGGTTTTAGTGAGTGATGTAGGTGTCATATATGTAGTAAATTTTTATCTATGTACGCTAGTATGAATAATATTGCAGGGGCGTAAAAATTTCCCAGGACAGTTTTATCCCCCTTCTTTTTATCATTGTTGGAATTATTGGAGGAGGGGAAATTTTGTTGTTCGTTTTAGTGAGGGATGTAGGTGTCATATATGTAGTAAACTTTTACCTATGTACGCTAGTATGAATAATATGGCAGGAGCGTAAAAATTTCCCAGGACAGTTTTATCCCCCTTCTGTTTCTCATTTTTGGAATTATTGGAGGAGGTGAAATTTTGTTGTTTGTTTTAGTGAGGGCTGTAGGTGTCATATATGTTGTAAACTTTTACTTATGTACGCTAGTATGAATAATATGGCAGGAGCGTTAAATTTCCCAGGACAGTTTTATACCCCTTCTTTTTATCATTGTTGGAATTATTGGAGGAGGTGAAATTTTGTTGTTTGTTTTAGTGAGAGATGTAGGTGTCGTATATGTAGTAAACTTTTACCTATGTACGCTAGTATGAATAATATAGCAGAAGCGTAAAAATTTCTCAGGACAGTTTTATCCCCCTTCTGTTTCTCATTGTTGGAATTATTGGAGGAGGTGAAATTTTGTTGTTGGTTTTAGTGAGTTATGTAGGTGTCATATATGTAGTTAACTTTTACCTATGTACGCTAGTACGAATAATATGGCAGGGGGTAAAAATTTCCCAGGACAGTTTTATCCCCCTTCTGTTTCTCATTGTTGGAATTAATCGAGGGGGTGAAATTTTGTTGTTCGTTTTAGTGAGGGATGTAGGTGTCATATATGTAGTAAACTTTTACCTATGTACGCTAGTATGAATAATACGGCAGGAGCGTAAAAATTTCCCAGGACAGTTTTATCCCCCTTCTTTTTATCATTCTTGGAATTATTGGAGGAGGTGAAATTTTGTTGTTTGTTTTAGTGAGGGATGTAGGTGTCATATATGTAGTAAACTTTTACCTATGTGCGCTAGTATGAATAATATGGCAGGGGGGTAAAAATTTCCCAGGACAGTTTTATTATCCTTCCTTTTCTCATTCTTGGAATTATTGGAGGAGGTGAAATTTTTTTGTTGGTTTTAGTGAGTGATGTAGGTGTCATATATGTAGTAAACTTTTACCTATGTACGTTAGTATGAAAAATATTGCAGGGGTGTAAAAATTTCCCAGGACAGTTTTATAACCCTTCTTTTTCTCATTGTTCGAATTATTGGATTAGGTGAAATTTTGTTGTTGGTTTTAGCGAGTGATGTAGGTGTCATATATGTAGTAAACTTTTACCTATGTACGCTAGTATGAATAGTATGGCAGGAGCGTAAAAATTTCCCAGGACAGTTTTTTCCCCTCCTGTTTCTCATTCTTGGAATTATTGGAGGAGGTGAAATTCTGTTGTTGGTTTTAGTGAGTGATGTAGGTGTCATATATGTAGTACACTATTACCTATGTACGCTAGTATGAATAATATTGCAGGGGGTAAAAATTTCCCAGGACAGTTTTATCCCCATTCTGTTTTTCATTCTTGGAATTTTTGGAGGAAGTGAAATTTTGTTGTTGGTTTTAGTGAGTTATGTAGGTGTCATATATTTAGTAAACTTTTACCTATGTACGCTAGTATGAATAATATGGCAGGGGAGTAAAAATTTCCCAGAAAAGTTTTATCCCCGTTCTTTTTCTCATTGTTGGAATTATTGGAGGAGGTGAAATTTTGTTGTTTGTTTTAGTGAGGGATGTAGGTGTCCTATATGTAGTAAACTTTTACCTATGTACGCTAGTATGAAGAATATGGCAGGGGGAAAAATTTCCCAGCCCAGTTTTATCCCCCTTCTGTTTCTCATTGTTGGAATATTTGGAGGAAGGTGAAATTTTGTTTTTCGTTTTAGTGAGTGATGTAGTGGTCAAATATGTAGTAAACTTTTACCTATGTACGCTAGCAGGAATAATATTGCAGGGGGGTAAAAATTTCCCAGGACAGTTTTATCCCCCTTCTGTTTCTCATTGTTGGAATTATTGGAGGAGTTGAAATTTTGTTGTTGGTTTTACTGAGTGATGTAGCTGTCGTATATGTAGTAAATTTTTTCCTATGTACGCTAAAATAAATCATATTTCAGGGGGTAAAAATTTCCCAGGACGGTTTTATCCCCCTTCTTTTTCTCATTGTTGGAATTATTGGAGGAAGTGAAATTTTGTTGTTCGTTTTAGTGAGGGATGTAGGTGTCATATATGTAGTAAACTTTTACCTATGTACGCTAGTATGAATAATATGGCAGGGGGGTAAAAATTTCCCAGGACAGTTTTATCCCCCTTCTATTTCTCATTGTTGGAATTATTGGAGGAGGTGAATTTTTGTTGCTTTTTAGTGAGGGATGTAGGTGTCATATATGTAGTAAACTTTTACCTTTGTACTCTAGTATGAATAGTATGGCAGGAGAGTAAAAATTTCATAGGACAGTTTTATCCCCCTTCTGTTTCTCATTCTTGGAAATATTGGAGGAGGTGTAATTTTGTTGTTGGTTTTAGTGAGTGATGTAGGTGTCATATATGTAGTAAACTTTTACCTTTGTACGCTAGCATGAAAAATATTGCAGGGGGTAAAAATTTTCCACGACAGTTTTATCCTTCCTCTGTTTCTCATTGTTGGAATTATTGGAGGAGGAGAAATTTTGGTGTTGGTTTTAGTGAGTGATGTAGGTTTCATATATGTAGTAAGCTTTTACCTATGTACGCCAGTATGAATGAAATGGCAGCGGGAAAATTTCCCAGGACAGTTTTATCCCCCTTCTTTTTCTCAATGTTGGAATTATTGGAGGAGGTGAAATTTTGTTGTTGGTTTTAGTGAGTGATGTAGGTGCCATATATGTAGTAAACTTTTACCTATGAAAGCTATTATGAATAATATGGCAGGGGGTAAAAATTTCATAGGACAGTTTTATCCCCCTTCTGTTTCTCATTCTTGGAATTATTGGCGGAGGTGAAATGTTGTTGTTCGTTTTAGTGAGGAATGTAGGTGTCATATATGTAGTAAACTTTTACCTATGAAAGCCAGTATGAATAATATGGAAGGGGGGTAAAAATTTCCCAGGATAGTTTTATCCCCCTTCTGTTTCTCATTGTTGGAATTATTGGAGGAGGTGAAATTTTGTTGTTCGTTTTAGTGAGAGATGTAGGTGTCATATATGTAGTAAACTTTTTCCTATGTACGCTAGTCTGAATAATATGGCAGGAGGGTAAAAATTTCCCAGGACAGTTTTATGCACCTTCTTTTTCTCATTGTTGGAATTATTGGAGGATGTGAAATTTTGTTGTTCGTTTTAGTGAGGGATGTAGGTGTCATATATGTAGTAAACTTTTACCTATGTACGCTAGTATGAATAATATGGCAGGGGGGGTAAAAATTTCCCAGGACAGTTTTATCCCCCTTTTGTTTCTCATTGTTGGAATTATTGGAGAAGGTGAAATTTTGTTGTTCGTTTTAGTGAGGGATGTAGGTGTCCTATATGTAGTAAACTTTTACCTATGTACGCTAGTATGAATAGTACGGCAGGAGAGTAAAAATTTCCCAGGACGGTTTTATCCCCCTTCTGTTTCTCATCCTTGGAATTATTGGAGGAGGTGAAATTTTGTTGTTTGTTTTAGTGAGGGATGTAGGTGTCATATATGTAGTAAACTTTTACCTATGTACGATAGTATGAATAATATGGCAGGAGGGTAAAAATTTCCCAGGACAGTTTTATCCCCCTTCTGTTTCTCATTCTTGGAATTATTGGAGGAGGTAATATTTTGTTGCTGGTTTTACTGACTGATGTAGGTGTCATATATGTAGTAAACTTTTACCTATGTACGCTAGTATGAATAATATTGCATGGGGTAAAAATTTCCCAGGACAGTTTTATGCCCCTTCTTTTTCTCATTGTTGGAATTATTGGCGGACTTGAAATTTTGTTGTTCGTTTTAGTGAAGAATGTAGGTGTCATATATGTAGTAAACTTTTACCTATGAAAGCTAGTATGAATAATATGGCAGGAGGGTAAAAATTTCCCAGGAGAGTTTTATCCATCTTCTGTTTTTCATTCTTTGAATTATTGGCAGAGGTGAAATTTTGTTGTTGGTTTTAGTGAGTGATGTAGGTGTCATATATGTAGTAAATTTTACCTATGTACGCTAGTATGAATAATATGGCAGGAGGGTAAAAATTTCCCAGGACAGTTTTATCCCCCTTCTGTTTTTCATTCTTGGAATTATTGGAGGAGGTGAATTTTTGTTGTTGGTTTTAGTGAGTGATGTAAGTGTCATATATGTAGTAAACTTTTACCTATGTACGCTAGTATGAATAATATTGCAGGGGGTAATAATTTCCCAAGACAGTTTTATGCCCCTTCTTTTTCTCATTGTTGGGATTATTGGAGGAGGTGAAATTTTGTTGTTGGTTTTAGTGAGTGATGTAGGTGTCATATATGTTGCAAACTTTTACCTATGTATGCTAGTATGAATAATATGGCAGTAGGGTAAAAATTTCCCAGGACAGTTTTATCCCCCTTCTGTTACTCATTCTTGGAATTATTGGAGGAGGTGAAATTTTGTTGTTGGTTTTAGTGAGTGATGTAAGTGTCATATATGTAGTAAACTTTTACCTATGTACGCTAGTATGAATAATATGGCAGGGGGGGTAAAAATTTCCCAGGACAGTTTTATCCCCCTTCTTTTTCTCATTGTTGGAATTATTGGAGAAAGTGAAATTTTGTTGTTCGTTTTAGTGAGTGATGTAGGTGTCATATATGTAGTAAATTTTTATCTATGTACGCTAGTATGAATAATATTGCAGGGGCGTAAAAATTTCCCAGGACAGTTTTATCCCCCTTCTTTTTATCATTGTTGGAATTATTGGAGGAGGGGAAATTTTGTTGTTCGTTTTAGTGAGGGATGTAGGTGTCATATATGTAGTAAACTTTTACCTATGTACGCTAGTATGAATAATATTGCAGGGGGTAAAAATTTCCCAGGACAGTTTTATCCCCCTTCTTTTTCTCATAGTTGGAATTATTGGAGGAGGTGAAATTTTGTTGTTTTTTTTAGCGAGGGATGTAGGTGTCATATATGTAGTAAACTTTTACCTATGTGCGCTAGTATGAATAGTATGGCAGGAGCGTAAAAATTTCCCAGGACAGTTTTATCCCCCTCCTGTTTCTCATTCTTGGAATTATTGGAGGAGGTGAAATTTTGTTGTTGGTTTTAGTGAGTGATGTAGGTGTCATATATGTAGTACACTTTTACCTATGTACGCTAGTATGAATAATATGGCAGGGGGTAAAAATTTCCAGAAAAGTCTTATCCCCCTTCTTTTTCTCATTGTTGGAATTATTGGAGGAGGTGAAATTTTGTTGTTTGTTTTAGTGAGGGATGTAGGTGTCCTATATGTAGTAAATTTTACCTATGTACGCTAGTATGAAAAATATTGCAGGGGGGTAAAAATGTCCCAGGACAGTTTTATCCCCATTCCTTTTCTCATTGTTGGAATTTTTGGAGGAAATGAAATTTTGTTGTTCGTTTTAGTGAGTGATGTAGGGGTCATATATGTAGTAAATTTTTCCTTATGTACGCTAGTATGAATAATATGGCAGGGGGGTAAAAATTTCCCAGGACAGTTTTATCATTCTTCTTTTCTCATTCTTGGAATTATTGGAGGAGGTGGAATTTTGTTGTTCGTTTTAGTGAGTGATGTAGGTGTCATATATGTTGTAAACTTTTACCTATGTACGCTAGTATGAAAAATATTGCAGGGGGGTAAAAATTTCCCAGGACAGTTTTATCCCCCTTCTTTTTCTCATTGTTGGAATTATTGGAGGAGGTGAAATTTTGTTGTTTGTTTTAGTGAGGGATGTAGGTGTCATATATGTAGTAAACTTTTACCTATGTACGCTAGTACGAATAATTTGGCAGGGGGGTAAAAATTTCCCAGGACAGTTTTATCCCCCTTCTGTTTCTCATTGTTGGAATTATTGGAGGAGGTGAAATTTTGTTGTTGGTTTTAGTGAGTGATGTAGGTGTCATATATGTAGTAACATTTTACCTATGTACGCTAGTATGAATAATATTGCAGGGGGGTAAAAATTTCCCAGGACAGTTTTATCCCCCTTCTTTTTATCATTGTTGGAATTATTGGAGGAGGTGAAATTTTGTTGTTTTTTTTAGTGAGGGATGTACGTGTCATATATGTAGTAAACTTTTACCTATGTACGCTAGTATGAATAATATTGCAGGAGCGTAAAAATTTCCCAGGAAAGTTTTATCCCCCTTCTGTTTCTCATTGTTGGAATTATTGGAGGAGGTGAAATTTTGTTGTTCGTTTTAGTGAGGGATGTAGGTGTCATATATGTAGTAAACTTTTACCTATGTACGCTAGTATGAATAATATGGCAGGGGGGTAAAAATTTCCCAGGACAGTTTTATCCCCCTTCTTTTTCTCATTGTTGGAATTATTGGAGAAAGTGAAATTTTGTTGTTCGTTTTAGTGAGTGATGTAGGTGTCATATATGTAGTAAATTTTTATCTATGTTCGCTAGTATGAATAATATTGCAGGGGCGTAAAAATTTCCCAGGACAGTTTTATCCCCCTTCTTTTTATCATTGTTGGAATTATTGGAGGAGGGGAAATTTTGTTGTTCGTTTTAGTGAGGGATGTAGGTGTCCTATATGTAGTAAACTTTTACCTATGTACGCTAGTATGAATAATATGGCAGGAGCGTAAAAATTTCCCAGGACAGTTTTATCCCCCTTCTTTTTCTCATTGTTGGAATTATTGGAGGAGGTGAAATTTTGTTGTTTGTTTTAGTGAGGGATGTAGGTGTCGTATATGTAGTAAATTTTTATCTATGTACGCTAGTATGAATAATATTGCAGAGGCGTAAAAAATTCCCAGGACAGTTTTATCCCCCTTCTTTTTATCATTGTTGGAATTATTGGAGGAGGGGAAATTTTGTTGTTCGTTTTAGTGAGGGATGTAGGTGTCCTATATGTAGTAAACTTTTACCTATGTACGCTAGTATGAATAATATGGCAGGAGCGTAAAAATTTCCCAGGAAAGTTTTATCCCCCTTCTGTTTCTCATTGTTGGAATTATTGGAGGAGGTGAAATTTTGTTGTTCGTTTTAGTGAGGGATGTAGGTGTCATATATGTAGTAAACTTTTATTTATGTACGCTAGTATGAATATAATGGCAGGGGGGTAAAAATTTCCCAGGACAGTTTTATCCCCCTTCTTTTTCTCATTGTTGGAATTATTGGAGAAAGTGAAATTTTGTTGTTCGTTTTAGTGAGTGATGTAGGTGTCATATATGTAGTAAATTTTTATCTATGTTCGCTAGTATGAATAATATTGCAGGGGCGTAAAAATTTCCCAGGACAGTTTTATCCCCCTTCTTTTTATCATTGTTGGAATTATTGGAGGAGGGGAAATTTTGTTGTTCGTTTTAGTGAGGGATGTAGGTGTCCTATATGTAGTAAACTTTTACCTATGTACGCTAGTATGAATAATATGGCAGGAGCGTTAAATTTCCCAGGACAGTTTTATCCCCCTTCTTTTTATCATTGTTGGAATTATTGGAGGAGGTGAAACTTTTTTGTTGGTTTTAGTGAGTGATGTAGGTGTCATATATGTAGTAAACTTTTACCTATGTACGCTAGTATGAAAAATATTGCAGGGGGGTAAAAATTTCCCAGGACAGTTTTATCCCCCTTTTGTTTCTCATTGTTGGAATTATTGGAGGAGGTGAAATTTTGTTGTTCGTTTTAGTGAGGGATGTAGGTGTCCTATAGGTAGTAAACTTTTACCTATGTACGCTAGTATGAATAGTATGGCAGGAGAGTAAAAATTTCCCAGGACGGTTTTATCCCCCTTCTGTTTCTCATTCTTGGAATTATTGGAGGAGGTGAAATTTTGTTGTTTGTTTTAGTGAGGGATGTAGGTGTCATATATGTAGTAAACTTTTTCCTATGTACGATAGTATGAATAATATGGCAGGAGGGTAAAAATTTCCCAGGACAGTTTTATCCCCCTTCTGTTTCTCATTCTTGGAATTATTGGAGGAGGTGAAATTTTGTTGTTGGTTTTAGTGAGTGATGTAGGTGTCATATATGTAGTACACTATTACTTATGTACGCTAGTATGAATAATATTGCAGGGGGTAAAAATTTCCCAGGACAGTTTTATCCCCATTCTGTTTTTCATTCTTGGAATTTTTGGAGGAAGTGAAATTTTGTTGTTGGTTTTAGGGAGTTATGTAGGTGTCATATATGTAGTAAACTTTTACCTATGTACGCTAGTATGAATAATATGGCAGGGGGGTAAAAATTTCCCAGAAAAGTTTTATCCCCCTTCTTTTTCTCATTGTTGGAATTATTGGAGGAGGTGAAATTTTGTTGTTTGTTTTAGTGAGGGATGTAGGTGTCCTATATGTAGTAAACTTACCTATGTACGCTAGTATGAAGAATATGGCAGGGGGAAAAATTTCCCAGCCCAGTTTTATCCCCCTTCTTTTTCTCATTGTTGGAATATTTGGAGGAAGGTGAAATTTTGTTGTTGGTTTTAGTGAGTGATGTAGTGGTCAAATATGTAGTAAACTTTTACCTATGTACGCTAGCATGAATAATATTGCAGGGGGGTAAAAATTTCCCAGGACAGTTTTATCCCCCTTCTGTTGCTCATTGTTGGAATTATTGGAGGAGTTGAAATTTTGTTGTTGGTTTTACTGAGTGATGTAGCTGTCATATATGTAGTAAATTTTTTCCTATGTACGCTAAAATAAATCATATTGCAGGGGGTAAAAATTTCCCAGGACGGTTTTATCCCCCTTCTTTTTCTCATTGTTGGAATTATTGGAGGAGGTGAAATTTTGTTGTTCGTTTTAGTGAGGGATGTAGGTGTCATATATGTAGTAAACTTTTACCAATGTACGCTAGTATGAATAATATGGCAGGGGGGTAAAAATTTCCCAGGACAGTTTTATCCCCCTTCTGTTTCTCATTGTTGGAATTATTGGAGGAGGTGAATTTTTGTTGCTTTTTAGTGAGGGATGTAGGTGTCATATATGTAGTAAACTTTTACCTTTGTACTCTAGTATGAATAGTATGGCAGGAGAGTAAAAATTTCCCATTACAGTTTTATCCCCCTTCTGTTTCTCATTCTTGGAAATATTGGAGGAGTTGTAATTTTGTTGTTGGTTTTAGTGAGTGATGTAGGTGTCATATAAGTAGTAAACTTTTACCTATGTACGCTAGCATGAAAAATATTGCAGGGGGTAAAAATTTTCCACGACAGTTTTACCCCCTTCTGTTTCTCATTGTTGGAATTATTGGAGGAGGAGAAATTTTGGTGTTGGTTTTAGTGAGTGATGTAGGTGTCATATATGTAGTAAGCTTTTACCTATGTACGCCAGTATGAATGAAATGGCAGGGGGGAAATTTCCCAGGACAGTTTTATCCCCCTTCTTTTTCTCAATTTTCGAATTATTGGAGGAGGTGAAATTTTCTTGTTGGTTTTAGTGAGTGATGTAGGTGTCATATATGTAGTAAACTTTTACCTATGAAAGCTATTATGAATAATATGGCAGGGGGTAAAAATTTCATAGGACAGTTTTATCCCCCTTCTGTTTCTCATTCTTGGAATTATTGGCGGAGGTGAAATGTTGTTGTTCGTTTTAGTGAGGAATGTAGGTGTCATATATGTAGTAAACTTTTACCTATGAAAGCCAGTATGAATAATATGGCAGGAGGGTAAAAATTTTCCAGGATAGTTTTATCCCCCTTCTGTTTCTCATTGTTGGAATTATTGGAGGAGGTGAAATTATGTTGTTCGTTTTAGTGAGAGATGTAGGTGTCATATATGTAGTAATTTTTTTCCTATGTACGCTAGTATGAATAATATGGCAGGAGGATAAAAATTTCCCAGGACAGTTTTATCCACCTTCTTTTTCTCATTGTTGGAATTATTGGAGAATGTGAAATTTTGTTGTTCGTTTTAGTGAGGGATGTAGGTGTCATATATGTAGTAAACTTTTACCTATGTACGCTAGTATGAATAATATGGCAGGGGGGGTAAAAATTTCCCAGGACAGTTTTATCCCCCTTTTGTTTCTCATTGTTGGAATTAATGGAGGAGGTGAAATTTTGTTGTTCGTTTTAGTGAGGGATGTAGGTGTCCTATATGTAGTAAACTTTTACCTATGTACGCAAGTATGAATAGTATGGCAGGAGAGTAAAAATTTCCCAGGACGGTTTTATCCCCCTTCTGTTTCTCATTCTTGGAATTATTGGAGGAGGTGAAATTTTGTTGTTTGTTTTAGTGAGGGATGTAGGTGTCATATATGTAGTAAACTTTTACCTATGTACGATAGTATGAATAATATGGCAGGAGGGTAAAAATTTCCCAGGACAGTTTTATCCCCCTTCTGTTTCTCATTCTTGGAATTATTGGAGGAGGTAATATTTTGTTGCTGGTTTAACTGACTGATGTAGGTGTCATATATGTAGTAAACTTTTACCTATGTACGCTAGTATGAATAATATGGCAGGAGGGTAAAAATTTCCCAGGACAGTTTTATGCCCCTTCTTTTTCTCATTGTTGGAATTATTGGCGGACTTGAAATTTTGTTGTTCGTTTTAGTGAGGAATGTAGGTGTCATATATGTAGTAAACTTTTACCTATGAAAGCTAGTATGAATAATATGGCAGGAGGGTAAAAATTTCCCAGGACAGTTTTATCCCCCTTCCGTTTTTCATTCTTGGAATTATTGGAGGAGGTGAAATTTTGTTGTTGGTTTTAGTGAGTGATGTAAGTGTCATATATGTAGTAAATTTTACCTATGTACGCTAGTATGAATAATATTGCAGGGGGTAATAATTTCCCAAAACAGTTTTATGCCCCTGCTTTTTTTCATTGTTGGGATTATTGGAGGAGGTGAAATTTTGTTGTTCGTTTTAGTGAGTGATGTAGGTGTCATATATGTAGTAAACTTTTACCTATGTATGCTAGTATGAATAATATGGCAGGAGGGTAAAAATTTCCCAGGACAGTTTTATCCCCCTTCTGTTAATCATTCTTGGAATTATTGGAGGAGGTGAAATTTTGTTGTTGGTTTTAGTGAGTGATGTAAGTGTCATATATATAGTAAACTTTTACCTATGTACGTTAGTATGAATAATATTGCAGGGGGGTAAAAATTTCCCAGGGCAGTTTTATCCTCTTTCTTTTTCTCATTCTTGGCATTATTGGAGGAGGTAAAATTTTGTTGTTCGTTTTAGTGAGGGATGTAGGTGTCATATATGTAGTAAACTTTTACCTATGTACGCTAGTACGAATAATATGTCAGGGGGGTAAAAATTTCCCAGGACAGTTTTATCCCTCTTCTTTTTCTCATTGTTGGAATTATTGGATTAGGTAAAATTTTGTTGTTCGTTTTAGTGAGGGATGTAGGTGTCATATATGTAGTAAACTTTTACCTATGCACGCTAGTATGAATAATATGGCAGGAGGGTAAAAATTTCCCAGGACAGTTTTATCTCTCTTCTGTTTCTCATTCTTGGAATTATTGGAGGAGGTGAAATTTTGTTGTTGGTTTTAGTGAGTGATGTAGGTGTCATATATGTAGTAAACTTTTACCTATGTACGCTAGTATGAATAATATGTCAGGGGGGTAAAAATTTCCCAGGACAGTTTTATCCCCCTTCTGTTTCTCATTGTTGGAATTATTGGAGGAGGTGAAATTTTGTTGATGGTTTTTGTGAGTGATGTAGCTGTCATATATGTAGTAAATTTTTACCTATGTAAACTAGTATGAATAATATGGCAGGAGGGTAAAAATTTCCCAGGACAGTTTTATCCCCCTTCTTTTTCTCATTGTTGGAATTATTGGAGGAGGTGAAATTTTGTTGTTCGTTTTAGTGAGGGATGTAGGTTTCATATATGTAGTAAACTTTTACCTATGTACGATAGTATGAATAATATGGCAGGGGGTAATAATTTCATAGGACAGTTTTATCCCCCTTCTGTTTGTCACTCTTGGAATTATTGGCGGAAGTGAAATTTTGTTGTTCCGTTTAGTGAAGAATGTAGGTGTCATATATGTAGTATACTTTTACCTATGGAAGCTAGTATGTATAATATGGCAGGGGGGTAAAAATTTGCCAGGATAGTTTCATCCCCCTTCTGTTTCTCATTCTTGGAATTATTGGAGGAGGTGAAATTTTATTGTTGGTTTTAGTGAGTGATGTAGGTGTCACATGTGTAGTAAACTTTTACCTATGTACGCTAGTATGAATAATATGGCAGGAGGGTAAAAATTTCCCAGAAAAGTTTTATCCCCCTTCTGTTTCTCATTCTTGGAATTATTGGAGGAGGTGAAATTTTGTTGTTTGTTTTAGTGAGTGATGTAGGTGTCATATATGTAGTAAACTTTTACCTATGTACGCTAGTATGAATAATATTGCAGGGGGTATAAATTTCCCAGGACAGTTTTATCCCCTTGCTTTTTCTCATTCTTGGAATTATTGGAGGAGGTAAAATTTTGTTGTTCGTTTTAGTGAGGGATGTAGGTGTCATATATGTAGTAAACTTTTACCTATGTACGCTAGTATGAATAATATGGCAGGGGGTTAAAATTTCCCAGGACAGTTTTATCCCCCTTCTGTTTCTCATTGTTGGAATTATTGGAGGAAGTGAATTTTTGTTGTTGGTTTTAGTGAGTGATGTAGGTGTCATATATGTAGTAAATTTTTACCTATGTACGCTAGTATGAATAATATTGCATGGGGGTAAAAATTTCCCAGGACAGTTTTATCCCCCTTCTTTTTCTCATTGTTGGAATTATTGGAGGAGGTGAAATTTTGTTGTTCGTTTTACTGAGGGATGTAGGTGTCATATATGTAGTAAACTTTTACCTATGTACGCTATTATGAATAATATGGCAGGGGGTAAAAATTTCCCAGGACAGTTTTATCCCCTTCTGTTTTTCATTCTTGGAATTATTGGAGGAGGTGAAATTTTGTTGTTGGTTTTAGCGAGTGATGTAGGTGTCATATATGTAGTAAACTTTTACCTATGTACGCTAGTATGGATAATATGGCAGGAGGGTAAAAATTTCCCAGGAGAGTTTTATCCTCCTTCTTTTTCTCATTGTTAGAATTATTGGAGGATGTGAAATTTTGTTGTTCGTTTTAGTGAGGGATGTAGGTGTCATATATGTAGTAAACTTTTACCTATGTATGCTAGTATGAATAATATAGCAGGGGGGTAAAAATTTCCCAGGGCAGTTTTATCCCCCTTTTGTTTCTCATTGTTGGAATTATTGGAGGAGGTGAAATTTTATTGTTTGTTTTAGCGGGGGATGTAGGTGTCATATATGTAGTAAACTTTTACCTATGTACTCTAGTATGAAGAATATGGCAGGGGGGTAAAAATTTCCCAGCCCAGTTTTATCCCCCTTCTGTTTCTGATTGTTGGAATTTTTGGAGGAAGGTGAAATTTTGTTGTTCGTTTTAGTGAGTGATGTAGTGGTCAAATATGTAGTAACTTTTCCTATGTACGCTAGTATGAATAGTATGGCAGGAGAGCAAAAATTTCCCAGGAAAGTTTTATCCCCCTTTTGTTTCTCATTCTTGGAAATATTCGAGTAGGTGAAATTTTGTTGTTGGTTTTAGTGAGAGATGTAGGTGTCATATATGTAGTAACCTTTACCTATGTACGCTAGTATGAATAATATGGCAGGAGGGTAAAAATTTCCCAGGGCAGTTTCATCCCCCTTCTGTTTCTCATTCTTGGAATTATTGGAGAAGGTGAAATTTTTTTGTTGATTTTAGTGAGTGATGTAGGTGTCATATATGTAGTAAACTTTTACCTATGTAC
The DNA here is from genome assembly GCF_964235325.1 of Thermobia domestica. Classification (NCBI taxonomy): domain Eukaryota; kingdom Metazoa; phylum Arthropoda; class Insecta; order Zygentoma; family Lepismatidae; genus Thermobia; species Thermobia domestica. Next base: position 252,664,336 of record NC_137462.1, on the reverse strand, counting down.
GCTAGTATGAATAATATGGCAGGAGGGTAAAAATTTCCCAGGATAGTTTTATCCCCCTTCGTTTTCTCATTCTTGGAATTATTGGAGGAGGTAAAATTTTGTTGTTCGTTTTAGTGAGTGATGTAGGTGTCATATATGTAGTAAATTTTTACCTATGTACGCTAGTATGAATAATATGGCAGGAGGGTAAAAATTTCCAAGGACAGTTTTATCCCCCTTCTGTTTCTCATTCTTGGAATTATTGGAGGAGGTGAAATTTTGTTGTTGGTTTTAGTGAGAGATGTAGGTGTCATATATGTAGTAAACTTTTACCTATGTACGCTAGTATGAATAATATGGCAGGAGGGTAAAAATTTCCCAGGACAGTTTTATCCCCCTTCTGTTTCTCATTCTTGGAATTATTGGAGGAGGTGAAATTTTATTGTTGGTTTTAGTGAGTGATGTAGGTGTCATATGTGTAGTAAACTTTTACCTATGTACGCTAGTATGAATAATATGGCAGGAGGGTAAAAATTTCCCAGGACAGTTTTATCCCCCTTCTGTTTCTCATTCTTGGAATTATTGGAGGAGGTGAAATTTTGTTGTTGGTTTTAGTGAGTGATGTAGGTGTCATATATGTAGTAAACTTTTACCTATGTACGCTAGTATGGATAATATTGCAGGGGGTATAAATTTCCCAGGACAGTTTTATCCCCTTGCTTTTTCTCATTCTTGGAATTATTGGAGGAGGTAAAATTTTGTTGTTCGTTTTAGTGAGGGATGTAGGTGTCATATATGTAGTAAACTTTTACCTATGTACGCTAGTACGAATAATATGGCAGGGGGGTAAAAATTTCCGAGGACAGTTTTATCCCCCTTCTGTTTCTCATTGTTGTTATTATTGGAGGAAGTGAAACTTTGTTGTTGGTTTTAGTGAGTGATGTAGGTGTCATATATGTAGTAAATTTTTACCTATGTACGCTAGTATGAATAATATTGCATGGGGGTAAAAATTTCCCAGGACAGTTTTATCCCCCTTCTTTTTCTCATTGTTGGAATTATTGGAGGAGGTGAAATTTTGTTGTTCGTTTTACTGAGGGATGTAGGTGTCATATATGTAGTAAACTTTTACCTATGTACGCTATTATGAATAATATGGCAGGGGGTAAAAATTTCATAGGACAGTTTTATCCCCTTCTGTTTTTCACTCTTGGAATTATTGGAGGAGGTGAAATTTTGTTGTTGGTTTTAGTAAGTGATGTAGGTGTCATATATGTAGTAAACTTTTACCTATGTACACTAGTATGGATAATATGGCAGGAGAGTAAAAATTTCCCAGGAAAGTTTTATCCCCCTTTTGTTTCTCATTCTTGGAATTATTCGAGTAGGTGAAATTTTGTTGTTAGTTTTAGTGAGAGATGTAGGTGTCATATATGTAGTAACCTTTACCTATGTACGCTAGTATGAATAATATGGCAGGAGGGTAAAAATTTCCCAGGGCAGTTTTATCCCCCTTCTGTTTCTCATTCTTGGAATTATTGGAGAAGGTGAAATTTTTTTGTTGATTTTAGTGAGTGATGTAGGTGTCATATATGTAGTAAACTTTTACCTATGTACGCTAGTATGAATAATATGGCAGGAGGGTAAAAATTTCCCAGGATAGTTTTATCCCCCTTCGTTTTCTCATTCCTGCAATTATTGGAGAAGGTGAAATTTTGTTTTTGGTTTTAGTGAGTGATGTAGGTGTCATATATCTAGTAAACTTTTACCTATGTACGCTAGTATGAATAATACTGCAGGGGGTAAAAATTTCCCTTTTATCCCCTTTCTTTTTCTCATTCTTGTAATTATTGGAGAAGGTGAAATTTTTTTGTTGATTTTAGTGAGTGATGTAGGTGTCATATATGTAGTAAACTTTTACCTATGTACGCTAGTATGAATAATATGGCAGGAGGGTAAAAATTTCCCAGGATAGTTTTATCCCCCTTCGTTTTCTCATTCTTGGAATTATTGGAGAAGGTGAAATTTTGTTGTTGGTTTTAGTGAGTGATGTAGGTGTCATATATGTAGTAAACTTTTACCTATGTACGCTAGTATGAATAATACTGCAAGGGGTAAAAATTTCCCAGGACAGTTTTATCCCCTTTCTTTTTCTCATTCTTGGAATTATTCGAGTAGGTGAAATTTTGTTGTTGGTTTTAGTGAGAGATGTAGGTGTCATATATGTAGTAACCTTTACCTATGTACGCTAGTATGAATAATATGGCAGGAGGGTAAAAATTTCCCAGGGCAGTTTTATCCCCCTTCTGTTTCTCATTCTTGGAATTATTGGAGAGGGTGAAATTTTTTTGTTGATTTTAGTGAGTGATGTAGGTGTCATATATGTAGTAAACTTTTACCTATGTACGCTAGTATGAATAATATGGCAGGAGGGTAAAAATTTCCCAGGATAGTTTTATCCCCCTTCGTTTTCTCATTCTTGGAATTATTGGAGAAGGTGAAATTTTGTTGTTGGTTTTAGTGGGTGATGTAGGTGTCATATATGTAGTAAACTTTTACCTATGTACGCTAGTATGAATAATACTGCAGGGGGTAAAAATTTCCCAGGACAGTTTTATCCCCTTTCTTTTTCTCATTCTTGGAATTATTGGAGGAGGTAAAATTTTGTTGTTCGTTTTAGTGAGTGATGTAGGTGTCATATATGTAGTAAATTTTTACCTATGTACGCTAGTATGAATAATATGGCAGGAGGGTAAAAATTTCCAAGGACAGTTTTATCCCCCTTCTGTTTCTCATTCTTGGAATTATTGGAGGAGGTGAAATTTTGTTGTTGGTTTTAGTGAGAGATGTAGGTGTCATATATGTAGTAAACTTTTACCTATGTACGCTAGTATGAATAATATGGCAGGAGGGTAAAAATTTCCCAGGACAGTTTTATCCCCCTTCTGTTTCTCATTCTTGGAATTATTGGAGGAGGTGAAATTTTATTGTTGGTTTTAGTGAGTGATGTAGGTGTCATATGTGTAGTAAACTTTTACCTATGTACGCTAGTATGAATAATATGGCAGGAGGGTAAAAATTTCCCAGGACAGTTTTATCCCCCTTCTGTTTCTCATTCTTGGAATTATTGGAGGAGGTGAATTTTTGTTGTTGGTTTTAGTGAGTGATGTAGGTGTCATATATGTAGTAAACTTTTACCTATGTACGCTAGTATGAATAATATTCCAGGGGGTATAAATTTCCCAGGACAGTTTTATCCCCTTGCTTTTTCTCATTCTTGGAATTATTGGAGGAGGTAAAATTTTGTTGTTCGTTTTAGTGAGGGATGTAGGTGTCATATATGTAGTAAACTTTTACCTATGTAGGCTAGTACGAATAATATAGCAGGGGGTAAAAATTTCCCAGGACAGTTTTATCCCCCTTCTGTTTCTCATTGTTGGAATTATTGGAGGAAGTGAAATTTTGTTGTTGGTTTTAGTGAGTGATGTAGGTGTCATATATGTCGTAAATTTTTACCTATGTACGCTAGTATGAATAATATTGCATGGGGGTAAATATTTCCCAGGACAGTTTTATCCCCCTTCTTTTTCTCATTGTTGGAATTATTGGAGGAGGTGAAATTTTGTTGTTCGTTTTACTGAGGGATGTAGGTGTCATATATGTAGTAAACTTTTACCTATGTACGCTATTATGAATAATATGGCAGGGGGTAAAAATTTCATAGGACAGTTTTATCCAGTTCTGTTTTTCATTCTTGGAATTATTGGAGGAGGTGAAATTTTGTTGTTGGTTTTAGTGAGTGATGTAGGTGTCATATATGTAGTAAACTTTTACCTATGTACGCTAGTATGGATAATATGGCAGGAGGGTAAAAATTTCCCAGGACAGTTTTATCCCCCTTCTTTTTCTCATTGTTAGAATTATTGGAGGATGTGAAATTTTGTTGTTCGTTTTAGTGTGGGATGTAGGTGTCATATATGTAGTAAACTTTTACCTATGTATGCTAGTATGAATAATATGGCAGGGGGGTAAAAATTTCCCAGGACAGTTTTATCCCCCTTTTGTTTCTCATTGTTGGAATTATTGGAGGTGGTGAAATTTTATTGTTTGTTTCAGCGGGGGATGTAGGTGTCATATATTTAGTAAACTTTTACCTATGTACTCTAGTATGAAGAATATGGCAGGGGGGTAAAAATTTCCCAGCCCAGTTTTATCCCCCTTCTGTTTCTCATTGTTGGAATTTTTGGAGGAAGGTGAAATTTTGTTGTTCGTTTTAGTGAGTGATGTAGTGGTCAAATATGTAGTAACTTTTCCTATGTACGCTAGTATGAATAGTATGCCAGGAGAGTAAAAATTTCCCAGGAAAGTTTTATCCCCCTTTTGTATCTCATTCTTGGAATTATTCGAGTAGGTGAAATTTTGTTGTTGGTTTTAGTGAGAGATGTAGGTGTCATATATGTAGTAACCTTTACCTATGTACGCTAGTATGAATAATATGGCAGGAGGGTAAAAATTTCCCAGGGCAGTTTTATCCCCCTTCTGTTTCTCATTCTTGGAATTATTGGAGAAGGTGAAATTTTTTTGTTGATTTTAGTGAGTGATGTAGGTGTCATATATGTAGTAAACTTTTACCTATGTACGCTAGTATGAATAATATGGCAGGAGGGTAAAAATTTCCCAGGATAGTTTTATCCCCCTTCGTTTTCTCATTCTTGGAATTATTGGAGAAGGTGAAATTTTGTTGTTGGTTTTAGTGAGTGATGTAGGTTTCATATATGTAGTAAACTTTTACCTATGTACGCTAGTATGAATAATACAGCAGGGGGTAAAAATTTCCCAGGACAGTTTTATCCCCTTTCTTTTTCTCATTCTTGGAATTATTGGAGGAGGTAGAATTTGGTTGTTCGTTTTAGTGAGTGATGTAGGTGTCATATATGTAGTAAATTTTTACCTATGTACGCTAGTATGAATAATATGGCAGGAGGGTAAAAATTTCCAAGGACAGTTTTATCCCCCTTCTGTTTCTCATTCTTGGAATTATTGGAGGAGGTGAAATTTTGTTGTTGGTTTTAGTGAGAGATGTAGGTGTCATATATGTAGTAAACTTTTACCTATGTACGCTAGTATGAATAATATGGCAGGAGGGTAAAAATTTCCCAGGACAGTTTTATCCCCCTTCTGTTTCTCATTCTTGGAATTATTGGAGGAGGTGAAATTTTATTAATGGTTTTAGTGAGTGATGTAGGTGTCATATGTGTAGTAAACTTTTACCTATGTACGCTAGTATGAATAATATGGCAGGAGGGTAAAAATTTCCCAGGACAGTTTTATCCCCTTTCTGTTTCTCATTCTGTTAATTATTGGAGGAGGTGAAATTTTGTTGTTGGTTTTAGTGAGTGATGTATGTGTCATATATGTAGTAAACTTTTACCTATGTACGTTAGTATGAATAATATTCCAGGGGGTAAAATTTTCCCAAGACAGTTTTATCCCCCTTCTGTTTCTCATTGTTAGAATTATTGGAGGAAGTGAAATTTTGTTGTTGGTTTTAGTGAGTGATGTAGGTGTCATATATGTAGTAAATTTTTACCTATGTACGCTAGTATGAATAATATTGCAGGGGGGTAAAAATTTCCCAGGACAGTTTTATCCCCCTTCTTTTTCCCATTGTTGGAATTATTGGAGGAGGTGAAATTTTGTTGTTCGTTTTAGTGAGGGATGTAGGTGTCATATATGTAGTAAACTTTTACCTATGTACGCTATTATGAATAATATGGCAGGGGGTAAAAATTTCATAGGACAGTTTTATCCCCTTCTGTTTTTCATTCTTGGAATTATTGGAGGAGGTGAAATTTTGTTGTTGGTTTTAGTGAGTGATGTAGGTGTCATATATGTAGTAAACTTTTACCTATGTACGCTAGTATGAATAATATGGCAGGAGGGTAAAAATTTCCCAGGACAGTTTTATCCCCCTTCTTTTTCTCATTGTTAGAATTATTGGAGGATGTGAAATTTTGTTGTTCGTTTTAGCGAGAGATGTAGGTGTCATATAAATAGTAAACTTTTACCTATGTACGCTAGTATGAATAATATGGCAGGGGGGTAAAAATTTCCCAGGACAGTTTTATCCCCCTTTTGTTTCTCATTGTTGGAATTATTGGAGGTGGTGAAATTTTATTGTTTGTTTTAGCGGGGGATGTAGGTGTCATATATGTAGTAAACTTTTACCTATGTACGCTAGTATGAAGAATATGGCAGGGGGGTAAAAATTTCCCAGCCCAGTTTTATCCCCCTTCTGTTTCTCATTGTTGGAATTTTTGGAGGAAGGCGAAATTTTGTTGTTCGTTTTAGTGAGTGATGTAGTGGTCAAATATGTAGTAAACTTTTCCTATGTACGCTAGTATGAATAGTATGGCAGGAGAGTAAAAATTTCCCAGGAAAGTTTTATCCCCCTTCTGTTTCTCATTCTTTAAATTATTAGAGGAGGTGAAATTTTTTTGTTGGTTTTAGTGACTGATGTAGGTGTCATATATGTAGTAAACTTTTCCCTATGTACGCTAGCATGAATAATATTGCATGGGGGTAAAAAATTTCCCAGGACAGTTTTATCCCCCTTCTGTTTCTCATTGTTGGAATTATTGGAGGAGGAGAAATTTTGTTGTTGGTTTTAGTGAGTGATGTAGGTTTCATATATGTAGTAAACTTTTACCTATGTACGCCAGTATGAATAAAATGGCAGGGGGAAAAATTTCCCAGGTCAGTTTTATCCCCCTTCTTTTTCTCAATGTTGGAATTATTGGAGGAGGTCAAATTTTGTTGTTGGTTTTAGTAAGGGATGTAGGTGTCATATATGTAGTAAAAATTTACCTATGTACGCTAGTATGAATAAAATGGCAGGGGGGTAAAAATTTCCCAGGACAGTTTTATCCCCCTTCTGTTTCTCATTGTTGGAATTATTGGAGGAGATGAAATTTTGTTGTTGGTTTTAGTGAGTGATGTAGGTGTCATATATGTAGTAAACTTTTACCTATGTACGCTAGTATGAATAATACAGCAGGGGTTAAAAATTTCCCAGGACAGTTTTATCCTCCTTCTGTTTCTCATTCTTGGAATTATTGGAGGAGGTAAAATTTTGTTGTTGGTTTTAGTGAGTGATGTAGGTGTCATATATGTAGTAAACTTTTACCTATGTACGCTAGTATGAATAATATTGCAGGGGGGGGTAAAAATTGCCCAGGACAGTTTTATGCCCCTTCTTTTTCTCATTGTTGGAATTATTGGAGGAGGTGAAATTTTGTTGTTCTTTTTATTGAGGGATGTATGTGTCATATATGTAGTAAATTTTTACCTATGAAAGCTAGTATGAATAAAATAGCAGGAGGGTTAAAATTTCCCAGGACAGTTTTATCCCCCCTTTGTTTCTCATTCTTGGAATTATTGGAGTAGGTGAAATTTTGTTGTTGGTTTTAGTGAGAGATGTAGGTGTTATATATGTAGTAACCTTTACCTATAGACGCTAGTATGAATAATATGGCAGGAGGGTAAATATTTCCCAGGGCAGTTTTATCCCCCTTCTGTTTCTCATTCTTGGAATTATTGGAGAAGGTGAATTTTTTTTGTTGATTTTAGTGAGTGATGTAGGTGTCATATATGTAGTAAACTTTTACCTATGTACGCTAGTATGAATAATATGGCAGGAGGGTAAAAATTTCCCAGGATAGTTTTATCCCCCTTCGTTTTCTCATTCTTGGAATTATTGTAGAAGGTGAAATTTTGTTGTTGGTTTTAGTGAGTGATGTAGGTGTCATATATGTAGTAAACTTTTACCTATGTACGCTAGTATGAATAATACTGCAGGGGGTAAAAATTTCCCTTTTATCCCCTTTCTTTTTCTCATTCTTGGAATTATTGGAGGAGGTAAAATTTTGTTGTTCGCTTTAGTGAGTAATGTAGGTGTCATATATGTAGTAAATTTTTACCTATGTACGCTAGTATGAATAATATGGCAGGAGGGTAAAAATTTCCAAGGACAGTTTTTCCCTCTTCTGTTTCTCATCGTTGGAATTATTGGAGGAGGTGAAATTTTGTTGTTGGTTTTAGTGAGAGATGTAGGTGTCATATATGTAGTAAACTTTTACCTATGTACGCTAGTATGAATAATATGGCAGGAGGGTAAAAATTTCCCAGGACAGTTTTATCCCCCTTTTGTTTCTCATTCTTGGAATTATTGGAGGACGTGAAATTTTGTTGTTGGTTTTAGTGAGAGATGTATTTGTCATATATGTAGTAAACTTTTACCTATGTACGCTAGTATGAATAATATTGTAGGGGGTAAAAATTTCCAAGGATAGTTTTATCCCCCTTCTGTTTCTCATTCTTGGAATTATTGGAGAAGGTGAAATTTTGTTGTTGGTTTTAGTGAGTGATGTAGGTGTCATATATGTAGTAAACCTTTACCTATGTACGATAGTATGAATAATACTGCAGGGGGTAAAAATTTCCCAGACAGTTTTATCCCCTTTCTTTTTCTCATTCTTGGAATTATTGGAGGAGGTAAAATTTTGTTGTTGGTTTTAGTGAGTGATGTACGTGTCATATATGTAGTAAACTTTTACCTATATACGCTAGTATGAATAATATTGCAGGGGGTAAAAATTTCCCAGGACAGTTTTATCCCCCTTCTTTTTCTCATTGTTGGTATTATTGGAGGAGGTGAAATTTTTTTGTTGGTTTTAATGAGTGATGTAGGTGTCAGGTATGTAGTAAACTTTTACCTATGTACGCTAGTACAAATAATATGGCAAGGGGGAAAAATTTCCCAGGACAGTTTTATCCCCCTTCTGTTTCTCATTGTTGGAATTATTGGAGGAAGTGAAATTTTGTTGTTGGTTTTAGTGAGTGATGTAGGTGTCATATATGTAGTAAATTTTTACCTATGTACACTAGTATGAATAATATTCGAGGGGGGTAAAAATTTCCCAGGACAGTTTTATCCCCCTTCTTTTTCTCATTGTTGGAATTATTGGAGGAGGTGAAATTTTGTTGTTCGTTTTAGTGAGGGATATAGGTGTCATATATGTAGTAAACTTTTACCTATGTACGCTATTATGAATAATATGGCCGGGGGTAAAAATTTCATAGGACAGTTTTATCCCCTTCTGTTTTTCATTCTTGGAATTATTGGAGGAGGTGAAATTTTGTTGTTGGTTTTAGTGAGTGATGTAGGTGTCATATATGTAGTAAACTTTTACCTATGTACGCTAGTATGAATAATATGGCAGGGGGGTAAAAATTTCCCAGGACAGTTTTATCCCCCTTTTGTTTCTCATTGTTGGAATTATTGGAGGAGGTGAAATTTTATTGTTTGTTTTAGCGGGGGATGCAGGTGTCATATATGTAGTAAACTTTTACCTATGTACGCTAGTATGAAGAATATGGCAGGGGGGTAAAAATTTCCCAGCCCAGTTTTATCCCCCTTCTGTTTCTCATTGTTGGAATTTTTGGAGGAAGGTGAAATTTTGTTGTTCGTTTTAGTGAGTGATGTAGTGGTCAAATATATAGTAAACTTTTCCTATGTACGCTAGTATGAATAGTATGGCAGGAGAGTAAAAATTTCCCAGGAAATTTTATCCCCCTTCTGTTTCTCATTCTTTAAATTATTAGAGGAGGTGAAATTTTTTTGTTGGTTTTAGTGACTGATGTAGGTGTCATATATGTAGTAAACTTTTCCCTATGTACGCTAGCATGAATAATATTGCATGGGGGTAAAAAATTTCCCAGGACAGTTTTATCCCCCTTCTGTTTCTCATTGTTGGAATTATTGGAGGAGGAGAAATTTTGTTGTTGGTTTTAGTGAGTGATGTAGGTTTCATATATGTAGTAAACTTTAACCTATGTACGCCAGTATGAATAAAATGGCAGGGGGAAAAATTTCCCAGGTCAGTTTTATCCCCCTTCTTTTTCTCAATGTTGGAATTATTGGAGGAGGTAAAATTTTGTTGTTGGTTTTAGTAAGGGATGTAGGTGTCATATAAGTAGTAAAAATTGACCTATGTACGCTAGTATGAATAAAATGGCAGGGGGTTAAAAATTTCCCAGGACAGTTTTATCCCAGGACATAGCATATATGTAGTAAATTTTTACCTATGTACGCTAGTATGAATAATATTGCAGGGGGGTAAAAATTTCCCAGGACAGTTTTATCCCCCTTCTTTTTCTCATTGTTAGAATTATTGGAGGAGGTGAAATTTTGTTGTTTGTTTTTGTGAGGGATGTAGGTGTCATATATGTAGTAAACTTTTACCTATGTACGCTAGTATGAATAATATGGCAGGAGCGTAAAAATTTCCCAGGACAGTTTTATCTCCCTTCTGTTTCTCTTTCTTGGAATTATGGGAGGAGGTGAAATTTTGTTGTTGGTTTTAGTGAGTGATGTAGGTGTCATATATGTAGTAAACTTTTATCTAAGTACGCTAGTATGAATAATATTGCAAGGGGGTAAAAATTTCCCAGGACAGTTTTATCCCCCTTCTTTTTCTCATTGTTGAAATTATTGGAGGAGTTGAAAGTTTGTTGTTCGTTTTAGTGAGGGATGCAAGTTTCATATATTTAGTAAACCTTTACCTATGTACGCTAGTATGAATAATATGGCAGGGGGGTAAAAATTTCCCAGGACAGTTTTATACCCCTTCTCTTTCTCACTCTTGGAATTATTGGAGGAGGTGAAATTTTGTTGTTGGTTTTAGTGAGTGATGTAGGTTTCATATATGTAGTAAACTTTTACCTATGTACGCTAGTATGAATAATATGGCAGGGGGGTAAAAATTTCCCAGGACAGTTTTATACCCCTTCTCTTTCTCACTCTTGGAATTATTGGAGGAGGTGAAATTTTGTTGTTGGTTTTAGTGAGTGATGTAGGTTTCATATATGTAGTAAACTTTTACCTATGTACGCTAGAATGAATAATATGGCAGGAGCGTAAAAATTTCCCGGGACAGTTTTATCTCCCTTCTGTTTCTCTTTCTTGGAATTATGGGAGGAGGTGAAATTTTGTTGTTGGTTTTAGTGAGTGATGTAGGTGTCATATATGTAGTAAACTTTTACCTATGTACGCTAGTATGAATAATATGGCAGGGGGGGAAAATTTCCCAGCAAAGTTTTATCCCCCTTCTGTTTCTCATTGTTGGAATTTTTGGAGAAAAGTGAAATTTTGTTGTTCGTTTTAGTGACGGATGTAGGTGTCATATATGTAGTAAACTTTTACCTATGTACGCTACTACGAAAAATATGGCAGGGGGCAAAAATTTCCCAGGACAGTTTTATCCTCCTTCTGTTTCTCATTGTTTTAATTATTGGAGGAGGTGAAATTATGTTGTTTGTTTTAGTGAGTGATGTAGGTGTCATATATGTAGTAAATTTTTACCTATGTACCCTAGTATGAATAATATTGCAGGGGGGCAAAAATTTCCCAGGACAGTTTTATCCCCCTTCTTTTTCTCATTGTTGGAATTATTGGAGGAGGTGAAATTTTGTTGTTTGTTTTAGTGAGGGAATTAGGTGTCATATATGTAGTAAACTTTTACCTATGTACGCTAGTATGAATAATATGGCAGGAGCGTAAAAATTTCCCAGGACAGTTTTATCTCCCTTCTGTTTCTCATTCATGGAATTATTGGAGTAGGAAAAATTTTGTTGTTGGTTTTAGTGAGTGATGTAGGTGTCATATATGTAGTAAACTTTTACCTATGTACGCTAGTATGAATAATATTGCAGGGGGTAAAAATTTCCCAGGACAGTTTTATCCCCCTTCTTTTTCTCATTGTTGGAATTATTGGAGGAGGTGAAATTTTTTTGTTCGTTTTAGTGAGGGATGTAGGTGTTATATATGGAGTAAACTTTTACCTATGTACGCTAGTATGAATAATATGGCAGGGGGTAAAAATTTCCCAGGACAGTTTTATCCCCCTTCTTTTTCTCATTGTTTTAATTATTAAAGGAGATGAAATTTTGTTTGTTTTAGTGAGGGATGTAGGTGTCATATATGTAGTAAACTTTTCCTATGTACGATAGTATGAATAGTATGGCAGGAGGGTAAAAATTTCCCAGGACAGTTTTATCCTCCTTCTGTTTCTCATTCTTGGAATTATTGGAGGAGGTAAAATTTTGTTGTTGGTTTTAGTGAGTGATGTAGGTGTCATATATGTAGTAAACTTTTACCTATGTACGCTAGTATGAATAATATGGCAGGGGGGGAAAATTTCCCAGCACAGTTTTATCCCCCTTCTGTTTCTCATTGTTGGAATTTTTGGAGAAAAGTGAAATTTTGTTGTTCGTTTTAGTGACGGATGTAGGTGTCATATATGTAGTAAACTTTTACCTATGTACGCTACTACGAATAATATGGCAGGGGGCAAAAATTTCCCAGGACAGTTTTATCCTCCTTCTGTTTCTCATTGTTTTAATTATTGGAGGAGGTGAAATTATGTTGTTCGTTTTAGTGAGTGATGTAGGTGTCATATATGTAGTAAATTTTTACCTATGTACCCTAGTATGAATAATATTGGAGGGGGGCAAAAATTTCCCAGGACAGTTTTATCCCCCTTCTTTTTCTCATTGTTGGAATTATTGGAGGAGGTGAAATTTTGTTGTTTGTTTTAGTGAGGGAATTAGGTGTCATATATGTAGTAAACTTTTACCTATGTACGCTAGTATGAATAATATGGCAGGAGCGTAAAAATTTCCCAGGACAGTTTTATCTCCCTTCTGTTTCTCATTCATGGAATTATTGGAGTAGGTAAAATTTTGTTGTTGGTTTTAGTGAGTGATGTAGGTGTCATATATGTAGTAAACTTTTACCTATGTACGCTAGTATGAATAATATTGCAGGGGGTAAAAATTTCCCAGGACAGTTTTATCCCCCTTCTGTTTCTCATTTTTGGAATCATTGGAGGAGGTGAAATTTTGTTGTTTCTTTTAGTGAGTGATGTATGTGTCATATATGTAGTAAACTTTTACCTTTGTACGCTAGTATGAATAATATTGCAGGGGGTAAAAATTTCCCAAGACAGTTTTATCCCCTTTCTTTTTCTCATTCTCGGAATTATTGGAGGAGGTAAAATTTTGTTGATCGTTTTAGTGAGGGATGTAAGTTACACATATGTAGTAAACTTTTACCTATGTACGCTAGTACGAATAATATGGCAGGGTGGTAAAAATTTCCCAGGACAGTTTTATCCCCCTTCTGTTTCTCATTGTTGGAATTATTGGAAGAGGTGAAATTTTGTTGTTGGTTTTAGTGAGTGTTGTAGGTGTCATATATGTACTAAATTTTTACCTATGTACGCTAGTATGAATAATATTGCAGGGGGTAAAAATTTCCCAGGACAGTTTTATCCCCCTTCTTTTATCATTGTTGGAATTATTGGAGGAATTGAAATTTTGTTGTTGGTTTTAGTGAGTGATGTAGGTGTCATATATGTAGTAAACTTTTACCTATGAAAGCTAGTATGAATAAAATGGCAGGGGGGGTAAAAATTTCCCAGGACAGTTTTATCCCCCTTCTGTTTCTCATTCTTGGAACCATTGGAGGAGGTGAAATTTTGTTGTTGGTTTTAGTGAGTTATGTATGGGTCATATATGTAGTAAACTTTTACCTATGTACGCTAGTATGAATAATATTGCAGGGGGTAAAAATTTCCCAGGACAGTTTTATCCCCTTTCTTTTTCTCATTCTTGGAATTATTGGAGGAAGTAAAATTTTGTTGTTCGCTTTAGTGAGGGATGTAGGTTTCATATATGTTGTACACTTTAAGCTATGTACGCCAGTACGAATAATATGGCAGGGGGGTAAAAATTTCCCAGGACAGTTTTATCCCCCTTCTGTTTCTCATTGTTGGAATTATTGGAGGAGGTGAAATTTTGTTGTTCGTTTTAGTGAGTGATGTATGTGTCATATATGTAGTAAACTTTTACCTATGTACGCTAGTATGAATAATATTGCAGGGGGTAAAAATTTCCCAGGACAGTTTTATTCCCCTTCGTTTTATCATTGTTGGAATTATTGGAGGAGGTGAAATTTTGTTGTTTGTTTTAGTGAGGGATGTAGGTGTCATATATGTAGTAAACTTTTACCTATGTACGCTAGTATGAATACTATGGCAGGAGCGTAAAAATTTCACAAGACAGTTTTATCTCCCTTCTGTTTCTCTTTCTTGGAATTATTGGAGGAAGTGAAATTTTGTTGTTGGTTTTAGTGAGGGACGTAGGTTTCATATATGTAGTAAACTTTTACCTATGTACGCTAGTATGAATAATATGGCAGGAGAGTAAAAATTTCCCAGCACAGTTTTATCCCCCTTCTTTTTCTCATTGTTGGAATTATTGCAGGAAGTGAAATTTTGTTGTTCGTTTTAGTGAGGGATGTAGGTGTCATATATGTAGTAAACTTTTACCTATGTACGCTAGTATGAATAATATGGCAGGGGGGGAAAATTTACCAGCACAGTTTTATCCCCCTTCTGTTTCTCATTGTTGGAATTTTTGGAGGAAAGTGAAATTTTGTTGGTCGTTTTAGTGAGAGATGTAGGTGTCATATATGTAGTAAACTTTTACCTATGTACGCTAGTACTAATAATATGGCAGGGGGGCAAAAATTACCCAGGACAGTTTTATCCCCCTTCTGTTTCTCATTGTTTTAATTATTGGAGGAGGTGAAATTTTGTTGTTCGTTTTAGTGAGTGATGTAGGTAGCATGTATGTAGTAAATTTTTACCTATGTACGCTAGTATGAATAATATTGCAGGGGGGTAAAAATTTCCCAGGACAGTTTTATCCCCCTTCTTTTTCTCATTGTTAGAATTATTGGAGGAGGTGAAATTTTTTTGTATGTTTTAGTGAGGGATGTAGGTGTCATATATGTAGTAAACTTTTACCTATGTACGCTAGTATGAATAATATGGCAGGAGCGTAGAAATTTCCCAGGACAGTTTTATCTGCCTTCTGTTTCTCTTCCTTGAAATTATTGGAGGAAGTGAAATTTTGTTGTTGGTTTTAGTGAGTGATGTAGGTGTCATATATGTAGTAAACTTTTATCTATATACGCTAGTATGAATAATATTGCAATGGGGTAAAAATTTCCCAGGACAGTTTTATCCCCATTCTTTTTCTCATTGTTGAAATTATTGGAGGAGGTGAAATTTTGTTGTTCGTTTTAGTGAGGGATGTAGGTGTTATATATGGAGTAAACTTTTACCTATGTACGCTAGTATGAATAATATGGCAGGAGGTAAAAATTTCCCAGGACAGTTTTATCCCCCTTCTTTTTCTCATTGTTTTAATTATTAAAGGAGGTGAAATTTTGTTTGTTTTAGTGAGGGATGTAGGTGTCATATATGTAGTAAACTTTTCCTATGTACGATAGTATGAATAGTATGGCAGGAGGGTAAAAATTTCCCAGGACAGTTTTATCCTCCTTCTGTTTCTCATCCTTGGAATCATTGGAGGAGGTGAAATTTTGTTGTTTCTTTTAGTGAGTGATGTATGTGTCATATATGTAGTAAACTTTTACCTATGTACGCTAGTATGAATAATATTGCAGGGGTAAAAATTTCCCAAGACAGTTTTATCCCCTTTCTTTTTCTCATTCTTGGAATTATTGGAGGAGGTAAAATTTTGTTGTTCGTTTTAGTGAGGGATGTAGGTTTCACATATGTAGTAAACTTTTACCTATGTACGCTAGTACGAATAATATGGCAGGGGGGTAAAAATTTCCCAGGACAGTTCTATCCCCCTTCTGTTTCTCATTGTTGGAATTATTGGAGGAGGTGAAATTTTGTTGTTGGTTTTAGTGTGTGCTGTAGGTGTCATATATGTAGTAAATTTTTACCTATGTACGCTAGTATGAATAATATTGCAGGGGTAAAAATTTCCCAGGACAGTTTTATCCCCCTTCTTTTATCATTGTTGGAATTATTGGAGGAATTGAAATTTTGTTGTTGGTTTTAGTGAGTGATGTAGGTGTCATATATGTAGTAAACTTTTACCTATGAAAGCTAGTATGAATAAAATGGCAGGGGGGGTAAAAATTTCCCAGGACAGTTTTATCCCCCTTCTGTTTCTCATTCTTTGAACCATTGGAGGAGGTGAAATTTTGTTGTTGGTTTTAGTGAGTTATGTATGGGTCATATATGTAGTAAACTTTTACCTATGTACGCTAGTATGAATAATATTGCAGGGGGTAAAAATTTCCCAGGACAGTTTTATCCCCTTTCTTTTTCTCATTCTTGGAATTATTGGAGGAAGTAAAATTTTGTTGTTCGCTTTAGTGAGGGATGTAGGTTTCATATATGTTGTACACTTTAACCTATGTACGCTAGTACGAATAATAAGGCAGGGGGGTAAAAATTTCCCAGGACAGTTTTATCCCCCTTCTGTTTCTCATTGTTGGAATTATTGGAGGAGGTGAAATTTTGTTGTTCGTTTTAGTGAGTGATGTATGTGTCATATATGTAGTAAACTTTTACCTATGTACGCTAGTATGAATAATATTGCAGGGGGTAAAAATTTCCCAGGACAGTTTTATTCCCCTTCTTTTTATCATTGTTGGAATTATTGGAGGAGGTGAAATTTTTTTGTTTGTTTTAGTGAGGGATGTAGGTGTCATATATGTAGTAAACTTTTACCTATGTACGCTAGTATGAATACTATGGCAGGAGCGTAAAAATTTCACAAGACAGTTTTATCTCCCTTCTGTTTCTCTTTATTGGAATTATTGGAGGAAGTGAAATTTTGTTGTTGGTTTTAGTGAGGGACGTAGGTTTCATATATGCAGTAAACTTTTACCTATGTACGCTAGTATGAATAATATGGCAGGAGAGTAAAAATTTCCCAGGACAGTTTTATCCCCCTTTTTTTTCTCATTGTTGGAATTATTGGAGGAAGTGAAATTTTGTTGTTCGTTTTAGTGAGGGATGTAGGTGTCATATATGTAGTAAACTTTTACCTATGTACGCTAGTATGAATAATATGGCAGGGGGGGAAAATTTACCAGCACAGTTTTATCCCCCTTCTGTTTCTCATTGTTGGAATTTTTGGAGGAAAGTGAAATTTTGTTGTTCGTTTTACTGAGGGATGTAGGTGTCATATATGTAGTAAACTTTTACCTATGTACGCTAGTACTAATAATATGGCAGGGGGGCAAAAATTACCCAGGACAGTTTTATCCCCCTTCTGTTTCTCATTGTTTTAATTATTGGAGGAGGTGAAATTTTTTTGTTCGTTTTAGTGAGTGATGTAGGTAGCATGTATGTAGTAAATTTTTACCTATGTACGCTAGTATGAATAATATTGCAGGGGGGTAAAAATTTCCCAGGACAGTTTTATCCCCTTCTTTTTCTCATTGTTAGAATTATTGGAGGAGGTGAAATTTTGTTGTTTGTTTTAGTGAGGGATGTAGGTGTCATATATGTAGTAAACTTTTACCTATGTACGCTAGTATGAATAATATGGCAGGAGCGTAGAAATTTCCCAGGACAGTTTTATCTCCCTTCTGTTTCTCTTTCTTGGAATTATTGGAGGAAGTGAAATTTTGTTGTTGGTTTTAGTGAGTGATGTAGGTGTCATATATGTAGTAAACTTTTATCTATGTACGCTAGTATGAATAATATTGCAAGGGGGTAAAAATTTCCCAGGACAGTTTTATCCCCCTTCTTTTTCTCATTGTTGAAATTATTGGAGGAGGTGAAATTTTGTTGTTCGTTTTAGTGAGGGATGTAGGTGTCATATATGTAGTAAACTTTTACCTATGTACGCTGGTATGAATAATATGGCAGGGGGGTAAAAATTTCCCAGGACAGTTTTATACCCCTTCTGTTTCTCATTCTTGGAATTATTGGAGGAGGTGAAATTTTGTTGTTGGTTTTAGTGAGTGATGTAGGTTTCATATATGTAGTAAACTTTTACCTATGTACGCTAGTATGAATAATATGGCAGGAGCGTAGAAATTTCCCAGGACAGTCTTATCTCCCTTCTGTTTCTCTTTCTTGGAATTATGGGAGAAGGTGAAATTTTGTTGTTGGTTTTAGTGAGTGATGTAGGTATCATATGTGTAGTAAACTTTTACCTATGTACGCTAGTATGAATAATATGGCAGGAGCGTAAAAATTTCCCAGGACAGTTTTATCTCCCTTCTGTTTCTCATTCTTGGAATTATTGGAGTAGGTAAAATTTTGTTGTTGGTTTTAGTGAGTGATGTAGGTGTCATATATGTAGTAAACTTTTACCTATGTACGCTAGTATGAATAATATTGCAGGGGGTAAAAATTTCCCAGGACAGTTTTATCCCCCTTCTTTTTCTCATTGTTGGAATTATTGGAGGAGGTGAAATTTTTTGTTCGTTTTAGTGAGGGATGTAGGTGTTATATATGGAGTAAACTTTTACCTATGTACGCTAGTATGAATAATATGGCAGGGGGTAAAAATTTCCCAGGACAGTTTTATCCCCCTTCTTTTTCTCATTGTTTTAATTATTAAAGGAGGTGAAATTTTGTTTGTTTTAGTGAGGGATGTAGGTGTCATATATGTAGTAAACTTTTCCTATGTACGATAGTATGAATAGTATGGCAGGAGGGTAAAAATTTCCCAGGACAGTTTTATCCTCCTTCTGTTTCTCATTCTTGGAATTATTGGAGGAGGTAAAATTTTGTTGTTGGTTTTAGTTAGTGATGTAGGTGTCATATATGTAGTAAACTTTTACCTATGTACGCTAGTATGAATAATACTGCAGGGGGTAAAAATTTCCCAGGACAGTTTTATCCCCTTTCTTTTTCTCATTCTTGGAATTATTGGAGGAGGTAAAATTTTGTTGTTCGTTTTAGTGAGTGATGTAGGTGTCATATATGTAGTAAACTTTTACCTATGTACGCTAGTATGAATAATATTGCAGGGGGTAAAAATTTCCCAGGACAGTTTTATCCCCCTTCTTTTTCTCATTGTTGGTATTATTGGAGGAGGTGAAATTTTTTTGTTGGTTTTAGTGAGTGATGTAGGTGTCAGGTATGTAGTAAACTTTTACCTATGTACGCTAGTATGAATAATATGGCAAGGGGTAAAATTTTCCCAGGACAGTTTTATCCCCCTTCTTTTTCTCATTGTTTTAATTATTAAAGGAGGTGAAATTTTGTTTGTTTTAGTGAGGGATGTAGGTGTCATATATGTAGTAAACTTTTACCTACGTACGATAGTATGAATAATATGGCAGGAGGGTAAAAATTTCCCAGGACAGTTTTATCCTCCTTCTGTTTCTCATTCTTGGAATTATTGGAGGAGGTAAAATTTTGTTGTTGGTTTTAGTGAGTGCTGTAGCTGTCATATATGTAGTAATCTTTTACCTATGTACGCTAGTATGAATAATATTGCAGGGGGGTTAAAATTTCCCAGGACAGTTTTATGCCCCTTCTTTTTCTCATTGTTAGAATTATTGGAGAAGGTGAAACTTTGTTGTTGGTTTTAGTGAGTTATGTAGGTGTCATATATGTAGTAAACTTTTACCTATGAAAACTAGTATGAATAAAATGGCAGGGGGGTAAAAATTTCCCAGGACAGTTTTATCCCCCTTCTTTTTCTCATTCTTGGAATTATTGGAGGAGGTGAAATTTTGTTGTTGGTTTTAGTGAGTGATGTAGGTGTCATATATGTAGTAAACTTTTACCTATGTACGCTAGTATGAATAATATGGCAGGAGGGTAAAAATTTCACAGGACAGTTTTATTCCCTTCTGTTTTTCATTCTTGGAATTATTGGAGGAGGTGATATTTTGTTGTTGGTTTTAGTGAGTGATGTATGTGTCATATATGTAGTAAACTTTTACCTATGTACGCTAGTATGAATAATATTGCAGGGGGTAAAAATTTCCCAGGACAGTTTTATTCCCCTTCTTTTTATCATTGTTGGAATTATTGGAGAAGGTGAAATTTTGTTGTTTGTTTTAGTGAGGGATGTAGGTGTCATATATGTAGTAAACTTTTACCTATGTACGCTAGTATGAATACTATGGCAGGAGCGTAAAAATTTCCCAAGACAGTTTTATCCTCCTTCTGTTTCTCATCCTTGGAATCATTGGAGGAGGTGAAATTTTGTTGTTTCTTTTAGAGAGTGATGTATGTGTCATATATGTAGTAAACTTTTACCTATGTACGCTAGTATGAATAATATTGCAGGGGTAAAAATTACCCAAGACAGTTTTATCCCCTTTCTTTTTCTCATTCTTGGAATTATTGGAGGAGGTAAAATTTTGTTGTTCGTTTTAGTGAGGGATGTAGGTTTCACATATGTAGTAAACTTTTACCTATGTACGCTAGTACGAATAATATGGCAGGGGGGTAAAAATTTCCGAGGACAGTTCTATCCCCCTTCTGTTTCTCATTGTTGGAATTATTGGAGGAGGTGAAATTTTGTTGTTGGTTTTAGTGTGTGCTGTAGGTGTCATATATGTAGTAAATTTTTACCTATGTACGCTAGTATGAATAATATTGCAGGGGTAAAAATTTCCCAGGACAGTTTTATCCCCCTTCTTTTATCATTGTTGGAATTATTGGAGGAATTGAAATTTTGTTGTTGGTTTTAGTGAGTGATGTAGGTGTCATATATGTAGTAAACTTTTACCTATGAAAGCTAGTATGAATAAAATGGCAGGGGGGGTAAAAATTTCCCAGGACAGTTTTATCACCCTTCTGTTTCTCATTCTTTGAACCATTGGAGGAGGTGAAATTTTGTTGTTGGTTTTAGCGAGTTATGTATGGGTCATATATGTAGTAAACTTTTACCTATGTACGCTAGTATGAATAATATTGCAGGGGGTAAAAATTTCCCAGGACAGTTTTATCCCCTTTCTTTTTCTCATTCTTGGAATTATTGGAGGAAGTAAAATTTTGTTGTTCGCTTTAGTGAGGGATGTAGGTTTCATATATGTTGTACACTTTAACCTATGTACGCTAGTACGAATAATATGGCAGGGGGGTAAAAATTTCCCAGGACAGTTTTATCCCCCTTCTGTTTCTCATTGTTGGAATTATTGGAGGAGGTGAAATTTTGTTGTTCGTTTTAGTGAGTGATGTATGTGTCATATATGTAGTAAACTTTTACCTATGTACGCTAGTATGAATAATATTGCAGGGGGTAAAAATTTCCCAGGACAGTTTTATTCCCCTTCTTTTTATCATTGTTGGAATTATTGGAGGAGGTGAAATTTTTTTGTTTGTTTTAGTGAGGGATGTAGGTGTCATATATGTAGTAAACTTTTACCTATGTACGCTAGTATGAATACTATGGCAGGAGCGTAAAAATTTCACAAGACAGTTTTATCTCCCTTCTGTTTCTCTTTATTGGAATTATTGGAGGAAGTGAAATTTTGTTGTTGGTTTTAGTGAGGGACGTAGGTTTCATATATGTAGTAAACTTTTACCTATGTACGCTAGTATGAATAATATGGCAGGAGAGTAAAAATTTCCCAGGACAGTTTTATCCCCCTTTTTTTTCTCATTGTTGGAATTATTGGAGGAAGTGAAATTTTGTTGTTCGTTTTAGTGAGGGATGTAGGTGTCATATATGTAGTAAACTTTTACCTATGTACGCTAGTATGAATAATATGGCAGGGGGGGAAAATTTACCAGCACAGTTTTATCCCCCTTCTGTTTCTCGTTGTTGGAATTTTTGGAGGAAAGTGAAATTTTGTTGTTCGTTTTACTGAGGGATGTAGGTGTCATATATGTAGTAAACTTTTACCTATGTACGCTAGTACTAATAATATGGCAGGGGGGCAAAAATTACCCAGGACAGTTTTATCCCCCTTCTGTTTCTCATTGTTTTAATTATTGGAGGAGGTGAAATTTTGTTGTTCGTTTTAGTGAGTGATGTAGGTAGCATGTATGTAGTAAATTTTTACCTATGTACGCTAGTATGAATAATATTGCAGGGGGGTAAAAATTTCCCAGGACAGTTTTATCCCCTTCTTTTTCTCATTGTTAGAATTATTGGAGGAGGTGAAATTTTGTTGTTTGTTTTAGTGAGGGATGTAGGTGTCATATATGTAGTAAACTTTTACCTATGTACGCTAGTATGAATAATATGGCAGGAGCGTAGAAATTTCCCAGGACAGTTTTATCTCCCTTCTGTTTCTCTTTCTTGGAATTATTGGAGGAAGTGAAATTTTGTTGTTGGTTTTAGTGAGTGATGTAGGTGTCATATATGTAGTAAACTTTTATCTATGTACGCTAGTATGAATAATATTGCAAGGGGGTAAAAATTTCCCAGGACAGTTTTATCCCCCTTCTTTTTCTCATTGTTGAAATTATTGGAGGAGGTGAAATTTTGTTGTTCGTTTTAGTGAGGGATGTAGGTGTCATATATGTAGTAAACTTTTACCTATGTACGCTGGTATGAATAATATGGCAGGGGGGTAAAAATTTCCCAGGACAGTTTTATACCCCTTCTGTTTCTCATTCTTGGAATTATTGGAGGAGGTGAAATTTTGTTGTTGGTTTTAGTGAGTGATGTAGGTTTCATATATGTAGTAAACTTTTACCTATGTACGCTAGTATGAATAATATGGCAGGAGCGTAGAAATTTCCCAGGACAGTTTTATCTCCCTTCTGTTTCTCTTTCTTGGAATTATGGGAGAAGGTGAAATTTTGTTGTTGGTTTTAGTGAGTGATGTAGGTATCATATATGTAGTAAACTTTTACCTATGTACGCTAGTATGAATAATATGGCAGGAGCGTAAAAATTTCCCAGGACAGTTTTATCTCCCTTCTGTTTCTCATTCTTGGAATTATTGGAGTAGGTAAAATTTTGTTGTTGGTTTTAGTGAGTGATGTAGGTGTCATATATGTAGTAAACTTTTACCTATGTACGCTAGTATGAATAATATTGCAGGGGGTAAAAATTTCCCAGGACAGTTTTATCCCCCTTCTTTTTCTCATTGTTGGAATTATTGGAGGAGGTGAAATTTTTTGTTCGTTTTAGTGAGGGATGTAGGTGTTATATATGGAGTAAACTTTTACCTATGTACGCTAGTATGAATAATATGGCAGGGGGTAAAAATTTCCCAGGACAGTTTTATCCCCCTTCTTTTTCTCATTGTTTTAATTATTAAAGGAGGTGAAATTTTGTTTGTTTTAGTGAGGGATGTAGGTGTCATATATGTAGTAAACTTTTCCTATGTACGATAGTATGAATAGTATGGCAGGAGGGTAAAAATTTCCCAGGACAGTTTTATCCTCCTTCTGTTTCTCATTCTTGGAATTATTGGAGGAGGTAAAATTTTGTTGTTGGTTTTAGTTAGTGATGTAGGTGTCATATATGTAGTAAACTTTTACCTATGTACGCTAGTATGAATAATACTGCAGGGGGTAAAAATTTCCCAGGACAGTTTTATCCCCTTTCTTTTTCTCATTCTTGGAATTATTGGAGGAGGTAAAATTTTGTTGTTCGTTTTAGTGAGTGATGTAGGTGTCATATATGTAGTAAACTTTTACCTATGTACGCTAGTATGAATAATATTGCAGGGGGTAAAAATTTCCCAGGACAGTTTTATCCCCCTTCTTTTTCTCATTGTTGGTATTATTGGAGGAGGTGAAATTTTTTTGTTGGTTTTAGTGAGTGATGTAGGTGTCAGGTATGTAGTAAACTTTTACCTATGTACGCTAGTATGAATAATATGGCAAGGGGTAAAATTTTCCCAGGACAGTTTTATCCCCCTTCTTTTTCTCATTGTTTTAATTATTAAAGGAGGTGAAATTTTGTTTGTTTTAGTGAGGGATGTAGGTGTCATATATGTAGTAAACTTTTACCTACGTACGATAGTATGAATAATATGGCAGGAGGGTAAAAATTTCCCAGGACAGTTTTATCCTCCTTCTGTTTCTCATTCTTGGAATTATTGGAGGAGGTAAAATTTTGTTGTTGGTTTTAGTGAGTGCTGTAGGTGTCATATATGTAGTAATCTTTTACCTATGTACGCTAGTATGAATAATATTGCAGGGGGGTTAAAATTTCCCAGGACAGTTTTATGCCCCTTCTTTTTCTCATTGTTAGAATTATTGGAGAAGGTGAAACTTTGTTGTTGGTTTTAGTGAGTTATGTAGGTGTCATATATGTAGTAAACTTTTACCTATGAAAACTAGTATGAATAAAATGGCAGGGGGGTAAAAATTTCCCAGGACAGTTTTATCCCCCTTCTTTTTCTCATTCTTGGAATTATTGGAGGAGGTGAAATTTTGTTGTTGGTTTTAGTGAGTGATGTAGGTGTCATATATGTAGTAAACTTTTACCTATGTACGCTAGTATGAATAATATGGCAGGAGGGTAAAAATTTCACAGGACAGTTTTATTCCCTTCTGTTTTTCATTCTTGGAATTATTGGAGGAGGTGATATTTTGTTGTTGGTTTTAGTGAGTGATGTATGCGTCATATATGTAGTAAACTTTTACCTATGTACGCTAGTATGAATAATATTGCAGGGGGTAAAAATTTCCCAGGACAGTTTTATTCCCCTTCTTTTTATCATTGTTGGAATTATTGGAGGAGGTGAAATTTTGTTGTTTGTTTTAGTGAGGGATGTAGGTGTCATATATGTAGTAAACTTTTACCTATGTACGCTAGTATGAATACTATGGCAGGAGCGTAAAAATTTCCCAAGACAGTTTTATCTCCCTTCTGTTTCTCTTTCTTGGAATTATTGGAGGAAGTGAAATTTTGTTGTTGGTTTTAGAGAGGGCCGTAGGTTTCATATATGTAGTAAACTTTTACCTATGTACGCTAGTATGAATAATATGGCAGGAGAGTAAAAATTTCCCAGGAGAGTTTTATCCCCCTTCTTTTTCTCATTGTTGGAATTATTGGAGGAAGAGAAATTTTGTTGTTCGTTTTAGTGAGGGATGTAGGTGTCATATATGTAGTAAACTTTTACCTATGTACGCTAGTATGAATAATATGGCAGGGGGAGAAAATTTACCAGCACAGTTTTATCCCCCTTCTGTTTCTCATTGTTGGAATTTTTGGAGGTAAGTGAAATTTTGTTGTTCGTTTTAGTGAGGGATGTAGGTGTCATATATGTAGTAATCTTTTACCTATGTACGCTAGTACTAATAATATGGCAGGGGGGCAAAAATTTCCCAGGAGAGTTTTATCCCCCTTCTGTTTCTCATTGTTTTAATTGTTGGAGGAGGTGAAATTTTGTTGTTCGTTTTAGTGAGTGATGTAGGTAGCATATATGTAGTAAATTTTTACCTATGTACGCTAGTATGAATAATATTGCAGGGGGGTAAAAATTTCCCAGGACAGTTTTATCCCCCTTCTTTTTCTCATTGTTAGAATTATTGGAGGAGGTGAAATTTTGTTGTTTGTTTTTGTGAGGGATGTAGGTGTCATATATGTAGTAAACTTTTACCTATGTACGCTAGTATGAATAATATGGCAGGAGCGTAAAAATTTCCCAGGACAGTTTTATCTCCCTTCTGTTTCTCTTTCTTGGAATTATGGGAGAAGGTGAAATTTTGTTGTTGGTTTTAGTGAGTGATGTAGGTGTCATATATGTAGTAAACTTTTATCTATGTACGCTAGTATGAATAATATTCCAAGGGGGTAAAAATTTCCCAGGACAGTTTTATCCTCCTTCTTTTTCTCATTGTAGAAATTATTGGAGGAGGTGAAATTTTGTTGTTCGTTTTAGTGAGGGATGCAGGTGTCATATATGTAGTAAACTTTTACCTATGTACGCTAGTATGAATAATATGGCAGGGGGGTAAAAATTTCCCAGGACAGTTTTATACCCCTTCTGTTTCTCATTCTTGGAATTATTGGAAGAGGTGAAATTTTGTTGTTGGTTTTAGTGAGTGATGTAGGTTTCATATATGTAGTAAACTTTTACCTATGTACGCTAGTATGAATAATATGGCAGGAGGGTAAAAATTTCCCAGGACAGTTTTATCCCCCTTCTTTTTCTCATTGTTGGAATTATTGGAGGAAGTGAAATTTTGTTGTTCGTTTTAGTGAGGGATGTAGGTGTCATATATGTAGTAAACTTTTACCTATGTACGCTAGTATGAATAATATGGCAGGGGGGGGAAATTTCCCAGCACAGTTTTATCCCCCTTCTGTTTCTCGTTGTTGGAATTTTTGGAGGAAAGTGAAATTTTGTTGTTCGTTTTAGTGACGGATGTAGGTGTCATATATGTAGTAAACTTTTACCTATGTACGCTACTACGAATAATATGGCAGGGGGCAAAAATTTCCCAGGACAGTTTTATCCTCCTTCTGTTTCTCATTGTTTTAATTATTGGAGGAGGTGAAATTTTGTTGTTCGTTTTAGTGAGTGATGTAGGTGTCATATATGTAGTAAATTTTTACGTATGTACCCTAGTATGAATAATATTGCAGGGGGGCAAAAATTTCCAAGGACAGTTTTATCCCCCTTCTTTTTCTCATTGTTGGAATTATTGGAGGAGGTGAAATTTTGTTGTATGTTTTAGTGAGGGATGTAGGTGTCATATATGTAGTAAACTTTTACCTATGTACGCTAGTATGAATAATATGGCAGGAGCGTAGAAATTTCCCAGGACAGTTTTATCTGCCTTCTGTTTCTCTTTCTTGGAATTATTGGAGGAAGTGAAATTTTGTTGTTGGTTTTAGTGAGTGATGTAGGTGTCATATATGTAGTAAACTTTTATCTATATACGCTAGTATGAATAATATTGCAATGGGGTAAAAATTTCCCAGGACAGTTTTATCCCCCTTCTTTTTCTCATTGTTGAAATTATTGGAGGAGGTGAAATTTTTTGTTCGTTTTAGTGAGGGATGTAGGTGTTATATATGGAGTAAACTTTTACCTATGTACGCTAGTATGAATAATATGGCAGGGGGTAAAAATTTCCCAGGACAGTTTTATCCCCCTTCTTTTTCTCATTGTTTTAATTATTAAAGGAGGTGAAATTTTGTTTGTTTTAGTGAGGGATGTAGGTGTCATATATGTAGTAAACTTTTCCTATGTACGATAGTATGAATTGTATGGCAGGAGGGTAAAAATTTCCCAGGACAGTTTTATCCCCCTTCTGTTTCTCATTGTTGGAATTATTGGAGGAGGTGAAATTTTGTTGTTGGTTTTAGTGAGTGCTGTAGGTGTCATATATGTAGTAAATTTTTACCTATGTACGATAGTATGAATAATATTGCAGGGGTAAAAATTTCCCAGGACAGCTTTATCCCCCTTATTTTATCATTGTTGGAATTATTGGAGGAATTGAAATTTTGTTGTTGGTTTTAGTGAGTGATGTAGGTGTCATATATGTAGTAAACTTTTACCTATGAAAGCTAGTATGAATAAAATGGCAGGGGGGGTAAAAATTTCCCAGGACAGTTTTATCCCCCTTCTGTTTCTCATTCTTGGAACCATTGGAGGAGGTGAAATTTTGTTGTTGGTTTTAGTGAGTTATGTATGGGTCATATATGTAGTAAACTTTTACCTATGTACGCTAGTATGAATAATATTGCAGGGGGTAAAAATTTCCCAGGACAGTTTTATCCCCTTTCTTTTTCTCATTCTTGGAATTATTGGAGGAAGTAAAATTTTGTTGTTCGCTTTAGTGAGGGATGTAGGTTTCATATATGTTGTACACTTTAACCTATGTATGCTAGTACGAATAATATGGCAGGGGGGTAAAAATTTCCCAGGACAGTTTTATCCCCCTTCTGTTTCTCATTGTTGGAATTATTGGAGGAGGTGAAATTTTGTTGTTCGTTTTAGTGAGTTATGTATGTGTCATATATGTAGTAAACTTTTACCTATGTACGCTAGTATGAATAATATTGCAGGGGGTAAAAATTTCCCAGGACAGTTTTATTCCCCTTCTTTTTATCATTGTTGGAATTATTGGAGGAGGTGAAATTTTTTTGTTTGTTTTAGTGAGGGATGTAGGTGTCATATATGTAGTAAACTTTTACCTATGTACGCTAGTATGAATACTATGGCAGGAGCGTAAAAATTTCACAAGACAGTTTTATCTCCCTTCTGTTTCTCTTTCTTGGAATTATTGGAGGAAGTGAAATTTTGTTGTTGGTTTTAGTGAGGGACGTAGGTTTCATATATGTAGTAAACTTTTACCTATGTACGCTAGTATGAATAATATTGCAGGAGAGTAAAAATTTCCCAGGACAGTTTTATCCCCCTTCTTTTTCTCATTGTTGGAATTATTGGAGGAAGTGAAATTTTGTTGTTCGTTTTAGTGAGGGATGTAGGTGTCATATATGTAGTATACTTTTACCTATGTACGCTAGTATGAATAATATGGCAGGGGGGGAAAATTTACCAGCACAGTTTTATCCCCCTTCTGTTTCTCATTGTTGGAATTTTTGGAGGAAAGTGAAATTTTGTTGTTCGTTTTACTGAGGGATGTAGGTGTCATATATGTAGTAAACTTTTACCTATGTACGCTAGTACTAATAATATGGCAGGGGGGCAAAAATTACCCAGGACAGTTTTATCCCCCTTCTGTTTCTCATTGTTTTAATTATTGGAGGAGGTGAAATTTTGTTGTTCGTTTTAGTGAGTGATGTAGGTAGCATGTATGTAGTAAATTTTTACCTATGTACGCTAGTATGAATAATATTGCAGGGGGGTAAAAATTTCCCAGGACAGTTTTATCCCCCTTCTTTTTCTCATTGTTAGAATTATTGGAGGAGGTGAAATTTTGTTGTTTGTTTTAGTGAGGGATGTAGGTGTCATATATGTAGTAAACTTTTACCTATGTACGCTAGTATGAATAATATGGCAGGAGCGTAGAAATTTCCCAGGACAGTTTTATCTCCCTTCTGTTTCTCTTTCTTGGAATTATTGGAGGAAGTGAAATTTTGTTGTTGGTTTTAGTGAGTGATGTAGGTGTCATATATGTAGTAAACTTTTATCTATGTACGCTAGTATGAATAATATTGCAAGGGGGTAAAAATTTCCCAGGACAGTTTTATCCCCCTTCTTTTTCTCATTGTTGAAATTATTGGAGGAGGGGAAATTTTGTTGTTCGTTTTAGTGAGGGATGTAGGTGTCATATATGTAGTAAATTTTTACCTATGTACGCTAGTATGAATAATATGGCAGGGGGGTAAAAATTTCCCAGGACAGTTTTATACCCCTTCTGTTTCTCATTCTTGGAATTATTGGAGGAGGTGAAATTTTGTTGTTGGTTTTAGTGAGTGATGTAGGTTTCATATATGTAGTAAACTTTTACCTATGTACGCTAGTATGAATAATATGGCAGGAGCGTAGAAATTTCCCAGGACAGTTTTATCTCCCTTCTGTTTCTCTTTCTTGGAATTATGGGAGAAGGTGAAATTTTGTTGTTGGTTTTAGTGAGTGATGTAGGTGTCATATATGTAGTAAACTTTTACCTATGTACGCTAGTATGAATAATATGGCAGGAGCGTAAAAATTTCCCAGGACAGTTTTATCTCCCTTCTGTTTCTCATTCTTGGAATTATTGGAGTAGGTAAAATTTTGTTTTTGGTTTTAGTGAGTGATGTAGGTGTCATATATGTAGTAAACTTTTACCTATGTACGCTAATATGAATAATATTGCAGGGGGTAAAAATTTCCCAGGACAGTTTTATCCCCCTTCTTTTTCTCATTGTTGGAATTATTGGAGGAGGTGAAATTTTTTGTTCGTTTTAGTGAGGGATGTAGGTGTTATATATGGAGTAAACTTTTACCTATGTACGCTAGTATGAATAATATGGCAGGGGGTGAAAATTTCCCAGGACAGTTTTATCCCCCTTCTTTTTCTCATTGTTTTAATTATTAAAGGAGGTGAAATTTTGTTTGTTTTAGTGAGGGATGTAGGTGTCATATATGTAGTAAACTTTTCCTATGTACGATAGTATGAATAGTATGGCAGGAGGGTAAAAATTTCCCAGGACAGTTTTATCCTCCTTCGTTTTCTCATTCTTGGAATTATTGGAGGAGGTAAAATTTTGTTGTTGGTTTTAGTGAGTGATGTAGGTGTCATATATGTAGTAAACTTTTACCTATGTACGCTAGTATGAATAATACTGCAGGGGGTAAAAATTTCCCAGGACAGTTTTATCCCCTTTCTTTTTCTCATTCTTGGAATTATTGGAGGAGGTAAAATTTTGTTGTTCGTTTTAGTGAGTGATGTAGGTGTCATATATGTAGTAAACTTTTACCTATGTACGCTAGTATGAATAATATTGCAGGGGGTAAAAATTTCCCAGGACAGTTTTATCCCCCTTCTTTTTCTCATTGTTGGTATTATTGGAGGAGGTGAAATTTTTTTGTTGGTTTTAGTGAGTGATGTAGGTGTCAGGTATGTAGTAAACTTTTACCTATGTACGCTAGTATGAATAATATGGCAAGGGGTAAAAATTTCCCAGGACAGTTTTATCCCCCTTCTTTTTCTCATTGTTTTAATTATTAAAGGAGGTGAAATTTTGTTTGTTTTAGTGAGTGATGTAGGTGTCATATATGTAGTAAACTTTTACCTACGTACGATAGTATGAATAATATGGCAGGAGGGTAAAAATTTCCCAGGACAGTTTTATCCTCCTTCTGTTTCTCATTCTTGGAATTATTGGAGGAGGTAAAATTTTGTTGTTGGTTTAGTGAGTGATGTAGGTGTCATATATGTAGTAATCTTTTACCTATGTACGCCAGTATGAATAATATTGCAGGGGGGTTAAAATTTCCCAGGACAGTTTTATGCCCCTTCTTTTTCTCATTGTTGGAATTATTGGAGAAGGTGAAACTTTGTTGTTGGTTTTCGTGAGTTATGTAGGTGTCATATATATAGTAAACTTTTACCTATGAAAACTAGTATGAATAAAATGGCAGGGGGGTAAAAATTTCCCAGGACAGTTTTATTCCCCTTCTTTTTCTCATTCTTGGAATTATTGGAGGAGGTGAAATTTTGTTGTTGGTTTTAGTGAGTGATGTAGGTGTCATATATGTAGTAAACTTTTACCTATGTACGCTAGTATGAATAATATGGCAGGAGGGTAAAAATTTCACAGGACAGTTTTATCCCCCTTCTGTTTTTCATTCTTGGAATTATTGGAGGAGGTGATATTTTGTTGTTGGTTTTAGTGAGTTATGTAGGTGTCATATATGTAGTAAACTTTTACCTATGAAAACTAGTATGAATAAAATGGCAGGGGGGTAAAAATTTCCCAGGACAGTTTTATCCCCCTTCTTTTTCTCATTGTTGGAATTATTGGAGGAAGAGAAATTTTGTTGTTCGTTTTAGTGAGGGATGTAGGTGTCATATATGTAGTAAACTTTTACCTATGTACGCTAGTACTAATAATATGGCAGGGGGGCAAAAATTTCCCAGGACAGTTTTATCCCCCTTCTGTTTCTCATTGTTTTAATTATTGGAGGAGGTGAAATTTTGTTGTTCGTTTTACTGAGTGATGTAGGTAGCATATATGTAGTAAATTTTTACCTATGTACGCTAGTATGAATAATATTGCAGGGGGGTAAAAATTTCCCAGGACAGTTTTATCCCCCTTCTTTTTCTCATTGTTAGAATTATTGGAGGAGGTGAAATTTTGTTGTTTGTTTTTGTGAGGGATGTAGGTGTCATATATGTAGTAAACTTTTACCTATGTACGCTAGTATGAATAATATGGCAGGAGCGTAAAAATTTCTCAGGACAGTTTTATCTCCCTTCTGTTTCTCTTTCTTGGAATTATGGGAGAAGGTGAAATTTTGTTGTTGGTTTTAGTGAGTGATGTAGGTGTCATATATGTAGTAAACTTTTATCTATGTACGCTAGTATGAATAATATTCCAAGGGGGTAAAAATTTCCCAGGACAGTTTTATCCCCCTTCTTTTTCTCATTGTAGAAATTATTGGAGGAGGTGAAATTTTGTTGTTCGTTTTAGTGAGGGATGCAGGTGTCATATATGTAGTAAACTTTTACCTATGTACGCTAGTATGAATAATATGGCAGGGGGGTAAAAATTTCCCAGGACAGTTATATACCCCTTCTGTTTCTCATTCTTGGAATTATTGGAGGAGGTGAAATTTTGTTGTTGGTTTTAGTGAGTGATGTAGGTTTCATATATGTAGTAAACTTTTACCTATGTACGCTAGTATGAATAATATGGCAGGAGGGTAAAAATTTCCCAGGACAGTTTTATCCCCCTTCTTTTTCTCATTGTTGGAATTATTGGAGGAAGTGAAATTTTGTTGTTCGTTTTAGTGAGGGATGTAGGTGTCATATATGTAGTAAACTTTTACCTATGTACGCTAGTATGAATAATATGGCAGGGGGGGGAAATTTCCCAGCACAGTTTTATCCCCCTTCTGTTTCTCATTGTTGGAATTTTTGGAGGAAAGTGAAATTTTGTTGTTCGTTTTAGTGACGGATGTAGGTGTCATATATGTAGTAAACTTTTACCTATGTACGCTACTACGAATAATATGGCAGGGGGCAAAAATTTCCCAGGACAGTTTTATCCTCCTTCTGTTTCTCATTGTTTTAATTATTGGAGGAGGTGAAATTTTGTTGTTCGTTTTAGTGAGTGATGTAGGTGTCATATATGTAGTAAATTTTTACGTATGTACCCTAGTATGAATAATATTGCAGGGGGGCAAAAATTTCCAAGGACAGTTTTATCCCCCTTCTTTTTCTCATTGTTGGAATTATTGGAGGAGGTGAAATTTTGTTGTTTGTTTTAGTGAGGGAATTAGGTGTCATATATGTAGTAAACTTTTACCTATGTACGCTAGTATGAATAATATGGCAGGAGCGTAAAGATTTCCCAGGACAGTTTTATCTCCCTTCTGTTTCTCATTCTTGGAATTATTGGAGTAGGTAAAATTTTGTTGTTGGTTTTAGTGAGTTATGTAGGTGTCATATATGTAGTAAACTTTTACCTATGTACGCTAGTATGAATAATATTGCAGGGGGTAAAAATTTCCCAAGACAGTTTTATCCCCTTTCTTTTTCTCATTCTTGGAATTATTGGAGGAGGTAAAATTTTGTTGTTCGTTTTAGTGAGGGATGTAGGTTTCACATATGTAGTAAACTTTTACCTATGTACGCTAGTACGAATAATATGGCAGGGGGGTAAAAATTTCCCAGGACAGTTTTATCCCCCTTCTGTTTCTCATTCTTGGAATTATTGGAGAAGGTGAAATTTTGTTGTTGGTTTTAGTGAGTGATGTAGGTGTCATATATGTAGTAAACTTTTACCTATGTACGCTAGTATGAATAATACTGCAGGGGGTAAAAATTTCCCAGGACAGTTTTATCCCCTTTCTTTTTCTCGTTGTTGGAATTATTGGAGGAGGTAAAATTTTGTTGTTCGTTTTAGTGAGTGATGTAGGTGTCATATATGTAGTAAACTTTTACCTATGTACGCTAGTATGAATAATATTGCAGGGGGTAAAAATTTCCCAGGACAGTTTTATCCCCCTTCTTTTTCTTATTGTTGGTATTATTGGAGGAGGTGAAATTTTTTTGTTGGTTTTAGTGAGTGATGTAGGTGTCAGGTATGTAGTAAACTTTTACCTATGTACGCTAGTATGAATAATATGGCAAGGGGTAAAAATTTCCCAGGACAGTTTTATCCCCCTTCTTTTTCTCATTGTTTTAATTATTAAAGGAGGTGAAATTTTGTTTGTTTTAGTGAGTGATGTAGGTGTCATATATGTAGTAAACTTTTACCTACGTACGATAGTATGAATAATATGGCAGGAGGGTAAAAATTTCCCAGGACAGTTTTATCCTCCTTCTGTTTCTCATTCTTGGAATTATTGGAGGAGGTAAAATTTTGTTGTTGGTTTTAGTGAGTGATGTAGGTGTCATATATGTAGTAATCTTTTACCTATGTACGCTAGTATGAATAATATTGCAGGGGGGTTAAAGTTTCCCAGGACAGTTTTATGCCCCTTCTTTTTCTCATTGTTGGAATTATTGGAGAAGGTGAAACTTTGTTGTTGGTTTTAGTGAGTTATGTAGGTGTCATATATGTAGTAAATTTTACCTATGAAAACTAGTATGAATAAAATGGCAGGGGGGTAAAAATTTCCCAGGACAGTTTTATCCCCCTTCTTTTTCTCATTCTTGGAATTATTGGAGGAAGTGAAATTTTGTTTTTGGTTTTAGTGAGTGATGTATGTGTCATATATGTAGTAAACTTTTACCTATGTACGCTAGTATGAATAATATTGCAGGGGGTAAAAATTTCCCAGGACAGTTTTATTCCCCTTCTTTTTATCATTGTTGGAATTATTGGAGGAGGTGAAATTTTGTTGTTTGTTTTAGTGAGGGATGTAGGTGTCATATATGTAGTAAACTTTTACCTATGTACGCTAGTATGAATACTATGGCAGGAGCGTAGAAATTTCCCAAGACAGTTTTATCTCCCTTCTGTTTCTCTTTCTTGGAATTATTGGAGGAAGTGAAATTTTGTTGTTGGTTTTAGTGAGGGACGTAGGTTTCATATATGTAGTAAACTTTTACCTATGTACGCTAGTATGAATAATATGGCAGGAGAGTAAAAATTTCCCAGGACAGTTTTATCCCCCTTCTTTTTCTCATTGTTGGAATTATTGGAGGAAGTGAAATTTTGTTGTTCGTTTTAGTGAGAGATGTAGGTGTCATATATGTAGTAAACTTTTACCTATGTAAGCTAGTATGAATAATATGGCAGGGGGAGAAAATTTACCAGCACAGTTCTATCCCCCTTCTGTTTCTCATTGTTGGAATTTTTGGAGGAAAGTGAAATTTTGTTGTTCGTTTTAGTGAGGGATGTAGGTGTCATATATGTAGTAAACTTTTACCTATGTACGCTAGTACTAATAATATTGCAGGGGGGCAAACATTTCCCAGGACAGTTTTATCCCCCTTCTGTTTCTTATTGTTTTAATTATTGGATTAGGTGAAATTTTGTTGTTCGTTTTAGTGAGTGATGTAGGTAGCATATATGTAGTAAATTTTTACCTATGTACGCTAGTATGAATAATATTGCAGGGGGGTAAAAATTTCCCAGGACAGTTTTATTCCCCTTCTTTTTCTCATTGTTAGATTTATTGGAGGAGGTGAAATTTTGTTGTTTGTTTTTGTGAGGGATGTAGGTGTCATATATGTAGTAAACTTTTACCTATGTACGCTAGTATGAATAATATGGCAGGAGCGTAAAAATTTCCCAGGACAGCTTTATCTCCCTTCTGTTTCTCTTTCTTGGAATTATGGGAGGAGGTGAAATTTTGTTGTTGGTTTTAGTGAGTGATGTAGGTGTCATATATGTAGTAAACTTTTATCTATGTACGCTAGTATGAATAATATTGCAAGGGGGTAAAAATTTCCCAGGACAGTTTTATCCCCCTTCTTTTTCTCATTGTTGAAATTATTGGAGGAGGTGAAATTTTGTTGTTCGTTTTAGTGAGGGATGCAGGTGTCATATATGTAGTAAACTTTTACCTATGTACGCTAGTATGAATAATATGGCAGGGGGGTAAAAATTTCCCAGGACAGTTTTATACCCCTTCTGTTTCTCATTCTTGGAATTATTGGAGGAGGTGAAATTTTGTTGTTGGTTTTAGTGAGTGATGTAGGTTTCATATATGTAGTAAACCTTTTACCTATGTACGCTAGTATGAATAATATGGCAGGAGGGTAAAAATTTTCGAGGACAGTTTTATCCCCCTTCTTTTTCTCATTGTTGGAATTATTGGAGGAAGTGAAATTTTGTTGTTCGTTTTAGTGAGGGATGTAGGTGTCATATATGTAGTAAACTTTTACCTATGTACGCTAGTATGAATAATATGGCAGGGGGGAAAATTTCCCAGCACAGTTTTATCCCCCTTCTGTTTCTCATTGTTGGAATTTTTGGAGGAAAGTGAAATTTTGTTGTTCGTTTTAGTGACGGATGTAGGTGTCATATATGTAGTAAACTTTTACCTATGTACGCTACTACGAATAATATGGCAGGGGGCAAAAATTTCCCAGGACAGTTTTATCCTCCTTCTGTTTCTCATTGTTTTAATTATTGGAGGAGGTGAAATTTTTTGCTCGTTTTAGTGAGTGATGTAGGTGTCATATATGTAGTAAATTTTTACCTATGTACCCTAGTATGAATAATATTGCATGGGGGCAAAAATTTCCCAGGACAGTTTTATCCCCCTTCTTTTTCTCATTGTTGGAATTATTGGCGGAGGTGAAATTTTGTTGTTTGTTTTAGTGAGGGAATTAGGTGTCATATATGTAGTAAACTTTTACCTATGTACGCTAGTATGAATAATATGGCAGGAGCGTAAAAATTTCCCAGGACAGTTTTATCTCCCTTCTGTTTCTCATTCTTGGAATTATTGGAGTAGGTAAAATTTTGTTGTTGGTTTTAGTGAGTGATGTAGGTGTCATATATGTAGTAAACTTTTACCTATGTACGCTAGTATGAATAATATTGCAGGGGGTAAAAATTTCCCAGGACAGTTTTATCCCCCTTCTTTTTCTCATTGTTGGAATTATTGGAGGAGGTGAAATTTTTTTGTTCGTTTTAGTGAGGGATGTAGGTGTTATATATGGAGTAAACTTTTACCTATGTACGCTAGTATGAATAATATGGCAGGGGGTAAAAATTTCCCAGGACAGTTTTATCCCCCTTCTTTTTCTCATTGTTTTAATTATTAAAGGAGGTGAAATTTTGTTTGTTTTAGTGAGGGATGTAGGTGTCATATATGTAGTAAACTTTTCCTATGTACGATAGTATGAATAGTATGGCAGGAGGGTAAAAATTTCCCAGGACAGTTTTATCCTCCTTCTGTTTCTCATTCTTGGAATTATTGGAGGAGGTAAAATTTTGTTGTTGGTTTTAGTGAGTGATGTAGGTGTCATATATGTAGTAAACTTTTACCTATGTACGCTAGTATGAATAATATTGCAGGGGGTAAAAATTTTCCAGGACAGTTTTATCCCCTTTCTGTTTCTCATTCTTGGAATCATTGGAGGAGGTGAAATTTTGTTGTTTCTTTTAGTGAGTGATGTATGTGTCATATATGTAGTAAACTTTTACCTATGTACGCTAGTATGAATAATATTGCAGGGGGTGAAAATTTCCCAGGACAGTTTTATCCCCCTTCTTTTTCTCATTGTTGGAATTATTGGAGGAGGTGAAATTTTGTTGTTTGTTTTAGTGAGGGAATTAGGTGTCATATATGTAGTAAACTTTTACCTATGTACGCTAGTATGAATAATATGGCAGGAGCGTAAAAATTTCCCAGGACAGTTTTATCTCCCTTCTGTTTCTCATTCTTGGAATTATTGGAGTAGGTAAAATTTTGTTGTTGGTTTTAGTGATTGATGTAGCTGTCATATATGTAGTAAACTTTTACCTATGTACGCTAGTATGAATAATATTGCAGGGGGTAAAAATTTCCCAGGACAGTTTTATCCCCCTTCTGTTTCTCATTCTTGGAATCATTGGAGGAGGTGAAATTTTGTTGTTTCTTTTAGTGAGTGATGTATGTGTCATATATGTAGTAAACTTTTACCTATGTACGCTAGTATGAATAATATTTCAGGGGGTAAAAATTTCCCAAGACAGTTTTATCGCCTTTCTTTTTCTCATTCTTGGAATTATTGGAGGAGGTAAAATTTTGTTGTTCGTTTTAGTGAGGGATGTAGGTTTCACATATGTAGTAAACTTTTACCTATGTACGCTAGTACGAATAATATGGCAGGGGGGTAAAAATTTCCCAGGACAGTTTTATCCCCCTTCTGTTTCTCATTGTTGGAATTATTGGAGGAGGTGAAATTTTGTTGTTGGTTTTAGTGAGTGCTGTAGGTGTCATATATGTAGTAAATTTTTACCTATGTACGCTAGTATGAATAATATTGCAGGGGGTAAAAATTTCCCAGGACAGTTTTATCCCCCTTCTTTTATCATTGTTGGAATTATTGGAGGAATTGAAATTTTGTTGTTGGTTTTAGTGAGTGATGTAGGTGTCATATATGTAGTAAACTTTTACCTATGAAAGCTAGTATGAATAAAATGGCAGGGGGGGTAAAAATTTCCCAGGACAGTTTTATCCCCCTTCTGTTTCTCATTCTTGGAACCATTGGAGGAGGTGAAATTTTGTTGTTGGTTTTAGTGAGTTTTGTATGGGTCATATATGTAGTAAACTTTTACCTATGTACGCTAGTATGAATAATATTGCAGGGGGTAAAAATTTCCCAGGACAGTTTTATCCCCTTTCTTTTTCTCATTCTTGGAATTATTGGAGGAAGTAAAATTTTGTTGTTCGCTTTAGTGAGGGATGTAGGTTTCATATATGTTGTACACTTTAACCTATGTACGCTAGTACGAATAATATGGCAGGGGGGTAAAAATTTCCCAGGACAGTTTTATCCCCCTTCTGTTTCTCATTGTTGGAATTATTGGAGGAGGTGAAATTTTGTTGTTCGTTTTAGTGAGTGATGTATGTGTCATATATGTAGTAAACTTTTACCTATGTACGCTAGTATGAATAATATTGCAGGGGGTAAAAATTTCCCAGGACAGTTTTATTCCCCTTCTTTTTATCATTGTTGGAATTATTGGAGGAGGTGAAATTTTGTTGTTTGTTTTAGTGAGGGATGTAGGTGTCATATATGTAGTAAACTATTACCTATGTACGCTAGTATGAATACTATGGCAGGAGCGTAAAAATTTCACAAGACAGTTTTATCTCCCTTCTGTTTCTCTTTCTTGGAATTATTGGAGGAAGTGAAATTTTGTTGTTATTTTTATTGAGGGACGTAGGTTTCATATATGTAGTAAACTTTTACCTATGTACGCTAGTGTGAATAATATGGCAGGAGAGTAAAAATTTCCCAGGACAGTTTTATCCCCCTTCTTTTTCTCATTGTTGGAATTATTGGAGGAAGTGAAATTTTGTTGTTCGTTTTAGTGAGGGATGTAGGTGTCATATATGTAGTAAACTTTTACCTATGTACGCTAGTATGAATAATATGGCAGGGGGGGAAAATTTACCAGCACAGCTTTATTCCCCTTCTGTTTCTCATTGTTGGAATTTTTGGAGGAAAGTGAAATTTTGTTGTTCGTTTTAGTGAGGGATGTAGGTGTCATATATGTAGTAAACTTTTACCTATGTACGCTAGTACTAATAATATGGCAGGGGGCAAAAATTACCCAGGACAGTTTTATCCCCCTTCTGTTTCTCATTGTTTTAATTATTGGAGGAGGTGAAATTTTGTTGTTCGTTTTAGTGAGTGATATAGGTAGCATGTATGTAGTAAATTTTTACCTATGTACGCTAGTATGAATAATATTGCAGGGGGGTAAAAATTTCCCAGGACAGTTTTATCCCCCTTCTTTTTCTCATTGTTAGAATTATTGGAGGAGGTGAAATTTTGTTGTTTGTTTTAGTGAGGGATGTAGGTGTCATATATGTATTAAACTTTTACCTATGTACGCTAGTATGAATAATATGGCAGGAGCGTAGAAATTTCCCAGGACAGTTTTATCTCCCTTCTGTTTCTCTTTCTTGGAAATTGGAGGAAGTGAAATTTTGTTGTTGGTTTTAGTGAGTGATGTAGGTGTCATATATGTAGTAAACTTTTATCTATGTACGCTAGTATGAATAATATTGCAAGGGGGTAAAAATTTCCCAGGACAGTTTTATCCCCCTTCTTTTTCTCATTGTTGAAATTATTGGAGGAGGTGAAATTTTGTTTTTGGTTTTAGTGAGTGATGTAGGTGTCATATATGTAGTAAACTTTTACCTATGTACGCTAGTATGAATAATATGGCAGGGGGGTAAAAATTTCCCAGGACAGTTTTATACCCCTTTCTTTTCTCATTCTTGGAATTATTGGAGGAGGTGAAATTTTGTTGTTGTTTTTAGTGAGTGATGTAGGTTTCATATATGTAGTAAACTTTTACCTATGTACGCTAGTATGAATAATATGGCAGGAGCGTAGAAATTTCCCAGGACAGTTTTATCTCCCTTCTGTTTCTCTTTCTTGGAATTATGGGAGAAGGTGAAATTTTGTTGTTGGTTTTAGTGAGTGATGTATGTGTCATATATGTAGTAAACTTTTACCTATGTACGCTAGTATGAATAATATGGCAGGAGCGTAAAAATTTCCCAGGACAGTTTTATCTCCCTTCTGTTTCTCATTCTTGGAATTATTGGAGTAGGTAAAATTTTGTTGTTGGTTTTAGTGAGTGATGTAGGTGTCATATATGTAGTAAACTTTTACCTATGTACGCTAGTATGAATAATATTGCAGGGGGTAAAAATTTCCCAGGACAGTTTTATCCCCCTTCTTTTTCTCATTGTTGGAATTATTGGAGGAGATGAAATTTTTTTGTTCGTTTTAGTGAGGGATGTAGGTGTTATATATGGATTAAACTTTTACCTATGTACGCTAGTATGAATAATATGGCAGGGGGTAAAAATTTCCCAGGACAGTTTTATCCCCCTTCTTTTTCTCATTATTTTAATTATTAAAGGAGGTGAAATTTTGTTTGTTTTAGTGAGGGATGTAGGTGTCATATATGTAGTAAACTTTTACCTATGAAAGCTAGTATGAATAAAATGGCAGGGGGGGTAAAAATTTCCCAGGACAGTTTTATCCCCTTCTGTTTCTCATTCTTGGAACCATTGGAGAAGGTGAAATTTTGTTGTTGGTTTTAGTGAGTGATGTATGGGTCATATATGTAGTAAACTTTTACCTATGTACGCTAGTATGAATAATATTGCAGGGGGGGTAAAAATTTCCCAGGACAGTTTTATCCCCCTTCTGTTTCTCATTCTTGGAATTATTGGAGGAAGTAAAATTTTGTTGTTCGCTTTAGTGAGGGATGTAGGTTTCATATATGTTGTACACTTTAACCTATGTATGCTAGTACGAATAATATGGCAGGGGGTTAAAAATTTCCCAGGACAGTTTTATCCCCCTTC
The DNA here is from genome assembly GCF_964235325.1 of Thermobia domestica. Classification (NCBI taxonomy): domain Eukaryota; kingdom Metazoa; phylum Arthropoda; class Insecta; order Zygentoma; family Lepismatidae; genus Thermobia; species Thermobia domestica. Next base: position 252,623,385 of record NC_137462.1, on the reverse strand, counting down.
TGTTTCTCATTGTTGGAATTATTGGAGGAGGTGAAATTTTGTTGTTCGTTTTACTGAGTGATGTATGTGTCATATATGTAGTAAACTTTTACCTATGTACGCTAGTATGAATAATATTGCAGGGGGTAAAAATTTCCCAGGACAGTTTTATTCCCCTTCTTTTTATCATTTTTGGAATTATTGGAGGAGGTGAAATTTTGTTGTTTGTTTTAGTGAGGGATGTAGGTGTCATATATGTAGTAAACTTTTACCTATGTACGCTAGTATGAATACTATGGCAGGAGCGTAAAAATTTCACAAGACAGTTTTATCTCCCTTCTGTTTCTCTTTCTTGGAATTATTGGAGGAAATAAAATTTTGTTGTTGGTTTTAGTGAGGGACGTAGGTTTCATATATGTAGTAAACTTTTACCTATGTACGCTAGTATGAATAATATGGCAGGAGAGTAAAAATTTCCCAGGACAGTTTTATCCCCCTTTTTTTCTCATTGTTGGAATTATTGGAGGAAGTGAAATTTTGTTGTTCGTTTTAGTGAGTGATGTAGGTGTCATATATGTAGTAAACTTTTACCTATGTACGCTAGTATGAATAATATGGCAGGGGGGTAAAAATTTCCCAGGACAGTTTTATACCCCTTCTGTTTCTCATTCTTGGAATTATGGGAGGAGGTGAAATTTTGTTGTTGGTTTTAGTGAGTGATGTAGGTGTCATATATGTAGTAAACTTTTATCTATGTACGCTACTATGAATAATATTGCAAGGGGGTAAAAATTTCCCAGGACAGTTTTATCCCCCTTCTTTTTCTCATTGTTGAAATTATTGAAGGAGGTGAAATTTTCTTGTTCGTTTTAGTGAGGGATGTAGGTGTCATATATGTAGTAAACTTTTACCTATGTACGCTAGTATGAATAACATGGCAGGAGGGTAAAAATTTCCCAGGACAGTTTTATCCCCCTTCTTTTTCTCATTGTTGGAATTATTGGAGGAAGTGAAATTTTGTTGTTCGTTTTAGTGAGGGATGTAGGTGTCATATATGTATTAAACTTTTACCTATGTACGCTAGTATGAATAATATGGCAGGGGGGGAAAATTTCCCAGCACAGTTTTATCCCCCTTCTGTTTCTCATTGTTGGAATTTTTGGAGGAAAGTGAAATTTTGTTGTTCGTTTTAGTGACTGTTGTAGGTTTCATATATGTAGTAAACTTTTACTTATGTACGCTAGTACGAATAATATGGCAGGGGGCAAAAATTTCCCAGCACAGTTTTATCCTCCTTCTGTTTCTCATTGTTTTAATTATTGGAGGAGGTGAAATTTTGTTGTTCGTTTTAGTGAGTGATGTAGGTGTCATATATGTAGTAAATTTTTACCTATGTACCCTAGTATGAATAATATTGCAGGGGGGTAAAAATTTCCCAGGACAGTTTTATCCCCCTTCTTTTTCTCATTGTTGGAATTATTGGAGGAGGTGAAATTTAGTTGTTTGTTTTAGTGAGGGAAATAGGTGTCATATATGTAGTAAACTTTTACCTATGTACGCTAGTATGAATAATATGGCAGGAGCGTAAAAATTTCCCAGGACAGTTTTATCTCCCTTCTTATTCTCATTCTTGGAATTATTGGAGTAGGTAAAATTTTGTTGTTGGTTTTAGTGAGTGATGTAGGTGTCATATATGTAGTAAACTTTTACCTATGTACGCTAGTATGAATAATATTGCAGGGGGTAAAAATTTCCCAGGACAGTTTTATCCCCCTTCTTTTTCTCGTTGTTGGAATTATTGGAGGAGGTGAAATTTTTTTGTTCGTTTTAGTGAGGGATGTAGGTGTTATATATGGAGTAAACTTTTACCTATGTACGCTAGTATAAATAATATGGCAGGGGGTAAAAATTTCCCAGGACAGTTTTCTCCCCCTTCCTTTTCTCATTGTTTTAATTATTAAAGGAGATGAAATTTTGTTTGTTTTAGTGAGGGATGTAGGTGTCATATATGTAGTAAACTTTTCCTATGTACGATAGTATGAATAGTATGGCAGGAGGGTAAAAATTTCCCAGGACAGTTTTATCCTCCTTCTGTTTCTCATTCTTGGAATTATTGGAGGAGGTAAAATTTTGTTGTTGGTTTTAGTGAGTGATGTAGGTGTCATGTATGTAGTAAACTTTTACCTATGTACGCTAGTATGAATAATATTGCAGGGGGTAAAAATTTCCCAGGACAGTTTTATCCCCCTTCTGTTTCTCATTCTTAGAATCATTGGAGGAGGTGAAATTTTGTTGTTTGTTTTAGTGAGTGATGTATGTGTCATATATGTAGTAAACTTTTACCTATGTACGCTAGTATGAATAATATTGCAGGGGGTAAAAATTTCCCAGGACAGTTTTATCCACTTTCTTTTTCTCATTCTTGCAATTATTGGAGGAGGTAAAATTTTGTTGTTCGTTTTATTGAGGGATGTAGGTTTCACATATGTAGTAAACTTTTACCTATGTACGCTAGTACGAATAATATGGCAGTGGGGTAAAAATTTCCCAGGACAGTTTTATCCCCCTTCTGTTTCTCATTGTTGGAATTATTGGAGGAGGTGAAATTTTGTTTTTGGTTTTAGTGAGTGATGTAGGTGTCATATATGTAGTAAATTTTTACCTATGTACGCTAGTATGAATAATATTGCAGGGGGTAAAAATTTCCCAGGACAGTTTTATCCCCCTTCTTTTATCATTGTTGGAATTATTGGAGGAATTTAAAATTTGTTGTTGGTTTTAGTGAGTGATGTAGGTGTCATATATGTAGTAAACTTTTACCTATGAAAGCTAGTATGAATAAAATGGCAGGGGGGGTAAAAATTTCCAAGGACAGTTTTATCCCCCTTCTGTTTCTCATTCTTGGAACCATTGGAGGAGGTGAAACTTTGTTGTTGGTTTTAGTGAGTGATGTATGGGTCATATATGTAGTAAACTTTTACCTATGTACGCTAGTATGAATAATATTGCAGGGGGTAAAAATTTCCCAGGACAGTTTTATCCCCCTTCTTTTTCTCATTGTTGGAATTATTGGAGGAGGTGAAATTTTGTTGTTTGTTTTAGTGAGGGAATTAGGTGTCATATATGTAGTAAACTTTTACCTATGTACGCTAGTATGAATAATATGGCAGGAGCGTAAAAATTTCCCAGGACAGTTTTATCTCCCTTCTGTTTCTCATTCATGGAATTATTGGAGTAGGAAAAATTTTGTTGTTGGTTTTAGTGAGTGATGTAGGTGTCATATATGTAGTAAACTTTTACCTATGTACGCTAGTATGAATAATATTGCAGGGGGTAAAAATTTCCCAGGACAGTTTTATCCCCCTTCTTTTTCTCATTGTTGGAATTATTGGAGGAGGTGAAATTTTTTTGTTCGTTTTAGTGAGGGATGTAGGTGTTATATATGGAGTAAACTTTTACCTATGTACGCTAGTATGAATAATATGGCAGGGGGTAAAAATTTCCCAGGACAGTTTTATCCCCCTTCTTTTTCTCATTGTTTTAATTATTAAAGGAGATGAAATTTTGTTTGTTTTAGTGAGGGATGTAGGTGTCATATATGTAGTAAACTTTTCCTATGTACGATAGTATGAATAGTATGGCAGGAGGGTAAAAATTTCCCAGGACAGTTTTATCCTCCTTCTGTTTCTCATTCTTGGAATTATTGGAGGAGGTAAAATTTTGTTGTTGGTTTTAGTGAGTGATGTAGGTGTCATATATGTAGTAAACTTTTACCTATGTACGCTAGTATGAATAATATGGCAGGGGGGGAAAATTTCCCAGCACAGTTTTATCCCCCTTCTGTTTCTCATTGTTGGAATTTTTGGAGAAAAGTGAAATTTTGTTGTTCGTTTTAGTGACGGATGTAGGTGTCATATATGTAGTAAACTTTTACCTATGTACGCTACTACGAATAATATGGCAGGGGGCAAAAATTTCCCAGGACAGTTTTATCCTCCTTCTGTTTCTCATTGTTTTAATTATTGGAGGAGGTGAAATTATGTTGTTCGTTTTAGTGAGTGATGTAGGTGTCATATATGTAGTAAATTTTTACCTATGTACCCTACTATGAATAATATTGGAGGGGGGCAAAAATTTCCCAGGACAGTTTTATCCCCCTTCTTTTTCTCATTGTTGGAATTATTGGAGGAGGTGAAATTTTGTTGTTTGTTTTAGTGAGGGAATTAGGTGTCATATATGTAGTAAACTTTTACCTATGTACGCTAGTATGAATAATATGGCAGGAGCGTAAAAATTTCCCAGGACAGTTTTATCTCCCTTCTGTTTCTCATTCATGGAATTATTGGAGTAGGTAAAATTTTGTTGTTGGTTTTAGTGAGTGATGTAGGTGTCATATATGTAGTAAACTTTTACCTATGTACGCTAGTATGAATAATATTGCAGGGGGTAAAAATTTCCCAGGACAGTTTTATCCCCCTTCTGTTTCTCATTTTTGGAATCATTGGAGGAGGTGAAATTTTGTTGTTTCTTTTAGTGAGTGATGTATGTGTCATATATGTAGTAAACTTTTACCTTTGTACGCTAGTATGAATAATATTGCAGGGGGTAAAAATTTCCCAAGACAGTTTTATCCCCTTTCTTTTTCTCATTCTCGGAATTATTGGAGGAGGTAAAATTTTGTTGATCGTTTTAGTGAGGGATGTAAGTTTCACATATGTAGTAAACTTTTACCTATGTACGCTAGTACGAATAATATGGCAGGGTGGTAAAAATTTCCCAGGACAGTTTTATCCCCCTTCTGTTTCTCATTGTTGGAATTATTGGAAGAGGTGAAATTTTGTTGTTGGTTTTAGTGAGTGCTGTAGGTGTCATATATGTACTAAATTTTTACCTATGTACGCTAGTATGAATAATATTGCAGGGGGTAAAAATTTCCCAGGACAGTTTTATCCCCCTTCTTTTATCATTGTTGGAATTATTGGAGGAATTGAAATTTTGTTGTTGGTTTTAGTGAGTGATGTAGGTGTCATATATGTAGTAAACTTTTACCTATGAAAGCTAGTATGAATAAAATGGCAGGGGGGGTAAAAATTTCCCAGGACAGTTTTATCCCCCTTCTGTTTCTCATTCTTGGAACCATTGGAGGAGGTGAAATTTTGTTGTTGGTTTTAGTGAGTTATGTATGGGTCATATATGTAGTAAACTTTTACCTATGTACGCTAGTATGAATAATATTGCAGGGGGTAAAAATTTCCCAGGACAGTTTTATCCCCTTTCTTTTTCTCATTCTTGGAATTATTGGAGGAAGTAAAATTTTGTTGTTCGCTTTAGTGAGGGATGTAGGTTTCATATATGTTGTACACTTTAAGCTATGTACGCCAGTACGAATAATATGGCAGGGGGGTAAAAATTTCCCAGGACAGTTTTATCCCCCTTCTGTTTCTCATTGTTGGAATTATTGGAGGAGGTGAAATTTTGTTGTTCGTTTTAGTGAGTGATGTATGTGTCATATATGTAGTAAACTTTTACCTATGTACGCTAGTATGAATAATATTGCAGGGGGTAAAAATTTCCCAGGACAGTTTTATTCCCCTTCGTTTTATCATTGTTGGAATTATTGGAGGAGGTGAAATTTTGTTGTTTGTTTTAGTGAGGGATGTAGGTGTCATATATGTAGTAAACTTTTACCTATGTACGCTAGTATGAATACTATGGCAGGAGCGTAAAAATTTCACAAGACAGTTTTATCTCCCTTCTGTTTCTCTTTCTTGGAATTATTGGAGGAAGTGAAATTTTGTTGTTGGTTTTAGTGAGGGACGTAGGTTTCATATATGTAGTAAACTTTTACCTATGTACGCTAGTATGAATAATATGGCAGGAGAGTAAAAATTTCCCAGCACAGTTTTATCCCCCTTCTTTTTCTCATTGTTGGAATTATTGCAGGAAGTGAAATTTTGTTGTTCGTTTTAGTGAGGGATGTAGGTGTCATATATGTAGTAAACTTTTACCTATGTACGCTAGTATGAATAATATGGCAGGGGGGGAAAATTTACCAGCACAGTTTTATCCCCCTTCTGTTTCTCATTGTTGGAATTTTTGCAGGAAAGTGAAATTTTGTTGGTCGTTTTAGTGAGAGATGCAGGTGTCATATATGTAGTAAACTTTTACCTATGTACGCTAGTACTAATAATATGGCAGGGGGGCAAAAATTACCCAGGACAGTTTTATCCCCCTTCTGTTTCTCATTGTTTTAATTATTGGAGGAGGTGAAATTTTGTTGTTCGTTTTAGTGAGTGATGTAGGTAGCATGTATGTAGTAAATTTTTACCTATGTACGCTAGTATGAATAATATTGCAGGGGGGTAAAAATTTCCCAGGACAGTTTTATCCCCCTTCTTTTTCTCATTGTTAGAATTATTGGAGGAGGTGAAATTTTTTTGTATGTTTTAGTGAGGGATGTAGGTGTCATATATGTAGTAAACTTTTACCTATGTACGCTAGTATGAATAATATGGCAGGAGCGTAGAAATTTCCCAGGACAGTTTTATCTGCCTTCTGTTTCTCTTTCTTGAAATTATTGGAGGAAGTGAAATTTTGTTGTTGGTTTTAGTGAGTGATGTAGGTGTCATATATGTAGTAAACTTTTATCTATATACGCTAGTATGAATAATATTGCAATGGGGTAAAAATTTCCCAGGACAGTTTTATCCCCCTTCTTTTTCTCATTGTTGAAATTATTGGAGAAAAGTGAAATTTTGTTGTTCGTTTTAGTGACGGATGTAGGTGTCATATATGTAGTAAACTTTTACCTATGTACGCTACTACGAATAATATGGCAGGGGGCAAAAATTTCCCAGGACAGTTTTATCCTCCTTCTGTTTCTCATTGTTTTAATTATTGGAGGAGGTGAAATTATGTTGTTCGTTTTAGTGAGTGATGTAGGTGTCATATATGTAGTAAATTTTTACCTATGTACCCTAGTATGAATAATATTGGAGGGGGGCAAAAATTTCCCAGGACAGTTTTATCCCCCTTCTTTTTCTCATTGTTGGAATTATTGGAGGAGGTGAAATTTTGTTGTTTGTTTTAGTGAGGGAATTAGGTGTCATATATGTAGTAAACTTTTACCTATGTACGCTAGTATGAATAATATGGCAGGAGCGTAAAAATTTCCCAGGACAGTTTTATCTCCCTTCTGTTTCTCATTCATGGAATTATTGGAGTAGGTAAAATTTTGTTGTTGGTTTTAGTGAGTGATGTAGGTGTCATATATGTAGTAAACTTTTACCTATGTACGCTAGTATGAATAATATTGCAGGGGGTAAAAATTTCCCAGGACAGTTTTATCCCCCTTCTGTTTCTCATTTTTGGAATCATTGGAGGAGGTGAAATTTTGTTGTTTCTTTTAGTGAGTGATGTATGTGTCATATATGTAGTAAACTTTTACCTTTGTACGCTAGTATGAATAATATTGCAGGGGGTAAAAATTTCCCAAGACAGTTTTATCCCCTTTCTTTTTCTCATTCTCGGAATTATTGGAGGAGGTAAAATTTTGTTGATCGTTTTAGTGAGGGATGTAAGTTTCACATATGTAGTAAACTTTTACCTATGTACGCTAGTACGAATAATATGGCAGGGTGGTAAAAATTTCCCAGGACAGTTTTATCCCCCTTCTGTTTCTCATTGTTGGAATTATTGGAAGAGGTGAAATTTTGTTGTTGGTTTTAGTGAGTGCTGTAGGTGTCATATATGTACTAAATTTTTACCTATGTACGCTAGTATGAATAATATTGCAGGGGGTAAAAATTTCCCAGGACAGTTTTATCCCCCTTCTTTTATCATTGTTGGAATTATTGGAGGAATTGAAATTTTGTTGTTGGTTTTAGTGAGTGATGTAGGTGTCATATATGTAGTAAACTTTTACCTATGAAAGCTAGTATGAATAAAATGGCAGGGGGGGTAAAAATTTCCCAGGACAGTTTTATCCCCCTTCTGTTTCTCATTCTTGGAACCATTGGAGGAGGTGAAATTTTGTTGTTGGTTTTAGTGAGTTATGTATGGGTCATATATGTAGTAAACTTTTACCTATGTACGCTAGTATGAATAATATTGCAGGGGGTAAAAATTTCCCAGGACAGTTTTATCCCCTTTCTTTTTCTCATTCTTGGAATTATTGGAGGAAGTAAAATTTTGTTGTTCGCTTTAGTGAGGGATGTAGGTTTCATATATGTTGTACACTTTAAGCTATGTACGCCAGTACGAATAATATGGCAGGGGGGTAAAAATTTCCCAGGACAGTTTTATCCCCCTTCTGTTTCTCATTGTTGGAATTATTGGAGGAGGTGAAATTTTGTTGTTCGTTTTAGTGAGTGATGTATGTGTCATATATGTAGTAAACTTTTACCTATGTACGCTAGTATGAATAATATTGCAGGGGGTAAAAATTTCCCAGGACAGTTTTATTCCCCTTCGTTTTATCATTGTTGGAATTATTGGAGGAGGTGAAATTTTGTTGTTTGTTTTAGTGAGGGATGTAGGTGTCATATATGTAGTAAACTTTTACCTATGTACGCTAGTATGAATACTATGGCAGGAGCGTAAAAATTTCACAAGACAGTTTTATCTCCCTTCTGTTTCTCTTTCTTGGAATTATTGGAGGAAGTGAAATTTTGTTGTTGGTTTTAGTGAGGGACGTAGGTTTCATATATGTAGTAAACTTTTACCTATGTACGCTAGTATGAATAATATGGCAGGAGAGTAAAAATTTCCCAGCACAGTTTTATCCCCCTTCTTTTTCTCATTGTTGGAATTATTGCAGGAAGTGAAATTTTGTTGTTCGTTTTAGTGAGGGATGTAGGTGTCATATATGTAGTAAACTTTTACCTATGTACGCTAGTATGAATAATATGGCAGGGGGGGAAAATTTACCAGCACAGTTTTATCCCCCTTCTGTTTCTCATTGTTGGAATTTTTGGGGGAAAGTGAAATTTTGTTGGTCGTTTTAGTGAGAGATGTAGGTGTCATATATGTAGTAAACTTTTACCTATGTACGCTAGTACTAATAATATGGCAGGGGGGCAAAAATTACCCAGGACAGTTTTATCCCCCTTCTGTTTCTCATTGTTTTAATTATTGGAGGAGGTGAAATTTTGTTGTTCGTTTTAGTGAGTGATGTAGGTAGCATGTATGTAGTAAATTTTTACCTATGTACGCTAGTATGAATAATATTGCAGGGGGGCAAAAATTTCCAAGGACAGTTTTATCCCCCTTCTTTTTCTCATTGTTGGAATTATTGGAGGAGGTGAAATTTTGTTGTATGTTTTAGTGAGGGATGTAGGTGTCATATATGTAGTAAACTTTTACCTATGTACGCTAGTATGAATAATATGGCAGGAGCGTAGAAATTTCCCAGGACAGTTTTATCTGCCTTCTGTTTCTCTTTCTTGGAATTATTGGAGGAAGTGAAATTTTGTTGTTGGTTTTAGTGAGTGATGTAGGTGTCATATATGTAGTAAACTTTTATCTATATACGCTAGTATGAATAATATTGCAATGGGGTAAAAATTTCCCAGGACAGTTTTATCCCCCTTCTTTTTCTCATTGTTGAAATTATTGGAGGAGGTGAAATTTTGTTGTTCGTTTTAGTGAGGGATGTAGGTGTTATATATGGAGTAAACTTTTACCTATGTACGCTAGTATGAATAATATGGCAGGGGGTAAAAATTTCCCAGGACAGTTTTATCCCCCTTCTTTTTCTCATTGTTTTAATTATTAAAGGAGGTGAAATTTTGTTTGTTTTAGTGAGGGATGTAGGTGTCATATATGTAGTAAACTTTTCCTATGTACGATAGTATGAATTGTATGGCAGGAGGGTAAAAATTTCCCAGGACAGTTTTATCCCCCTTCTGTTTCTCATTGTTGGAATTATTGGAGGAGGTGAAATTTTGTTGTTGGTTTTAGTGAGTGCTGTAGGTGTCATATATGTAGTAAATTTTTACCTATGTACGATAGTATGAATAATATTGCAGGGGTAAAAATTTCCCAGGACAGCTTTATCCCCCTTATTTTATCATTGTTGGAATTATTGGAGGAATTGAAATTTTGTTGTTGGTTTTAGTGAGTGATGTAGGTGTCATATATGTAGTAAACTTTTACCTATGAAAGCTAGTATGAATAAAATGGCAGGGGGGGTAAAAATTTCCCAGGACAGTTTTATCCCCCTTCTGTTTCTCATTCTTGGAACCATTGGAGGAGGTGAAATTTTGTTGTTGGTTTTAGTGAGTTATGTATGGGTCATATATGTAGTAAACTTTTACCTATGTACGCTAGTATGATTAATATTGCAGGGGGTAAAAATTTCCCAGGACAGTTTTATCCCCTTTCTTTTTCTCATTCTTGGAATTATTGGAGGAAGTAAAATTTTGTTGTTCGCTTTAGTGAGGGATGTAGGTTTCATATATGTTGTACACTTTAACCTATGTATGCTAGTACGAATAATATGGCAGGGGGGTAAAAATTTCCCAGGACAGTTTTATCCCCCTTCTGTTTCTCATTGTTGGAATTATTGGAGGAGGTGAAATTTTGTTGTTCGTTTTAGTGAGTTATGTATGTGTCATATATGTAGTAAACTTTTACCTATGTACGCTAGTATGAATAATATTGCAGGGGGTAAAAATTTCCCAGGACAGTTTTATTCCCCTTCTTTTTATCATTGTTGGAATTATTGGAGGAGGTGAAATTTTTTTGTTTGTTTTAGTGAGGGATGTAGGTGTCATATATGTAGTAAACTTTTACCTATGTACGCTAGTATGAATACTATGGCAGGAGCGTAAAAATTTCACAAGACAGTTTTATCTCCCTTCTGTTTCTCTTTCTTGGAATTATTGGAGGAAGTGAAATTTTGTTGTTGGTTTTAGTGAGGGACGTAGGTTTCATATATGTAGTAAACTTTTACCTATGTACGCTAGTATGAATAATATTGCAGGAGAGTAAAAATTTCCCAGGACAGTTTTATCCCCCTTCTTTTTCTCATTGTTGGAATTATTGGAGGAAGTGAAATTTTGTTGTTCGTTTTAGTGAGGGATGTAGGTGTCATATATGTAGTATACTTTTACCTATGTACGCTAGTATGAATAATATGGCAGGGGGGGAAAATTTACCAGCACAGTTTTATCCCCCTTCTGTTTCTCATTGTTGGAATTTTTGGAGGAAAGTGAAATTTTGTTGTTCGTTTTACTGAGGGATGTAGGTGTCATATATGTAGTAAACTTTTACCTATGTACGCTAGTACTAATAATATGGCAGGGGGGCAAAAATTACCCAGGACAGTTTTATACCCCTTCTGTTTCTCATTGTTTTAATTATTGGAGGAGGTGAAATTTTGTTGTTCGTTTTAGTGAGTGATGTAGGTAGCATGTATGTAGTAAATTTTTACCTATGTACGCTAGTATGAATAATATTGCAGGGGGGTAAAAATTTCCCAGGACAGTTTTATCCCCCTTCTTTTTCTCATTGTTAGAATTATTGGAGGAGGTGAAATTTTGTTGTTTGTTTTAGTGAGGGATGTAGGTGTCATATATGTAGTAAACTTTTACCTATGTACGCTAGTATGAATAATATGGCAGGAGCGTAGAAATTTCCCAGGACAGTTTTATCTCCCTTCTGTTTCTCTTTCTTGGAATTATTGGAGGAAGTGAAATTTTGTTGTTGGTTTTAGTGAGTGATGTAGGTGTCATATATGTAGTAAACTTTTATCTATGTACGCTAGTATGAATAATATTGCAAGGGGGTAAAAATTTCCCAGGACAGTTTTATCCCCCTTCTTTTTCTCATTGTTGAAATTATTGGAGGAGGGGAAATTTTGTTGTTCGTTTTAGTGAGGGATGTAGGTGTCATATATGTAGTAAATTTTTACCTATGTACGCTAGTATGAATAATATGGCAGGGGGGTAAAAATTTCCCAGGACAGTTTTATACCCCTTCTGTTTCTCATTCTTGGAATTATTGGAGGAGGTGAAATTTTGTTGTTGGTTTTAGTGAGTGATGTAGGTTTCATATATGTAGTAAACTTTTACCTATGTACGCTAGTATGAATAATATGGCAGGAGCGTAGAAATTTCCCAGGACAGTTTTATCTCCCTTCTGTTTCTCTTTCTTGGAATTATGGGAGAAGGTGAAATTTTGTTGTTGGTTTTAGTGAGTGATGTAGGTGTCATATATGTAGTAAACTTTTACCTATGTACGCTAGTATGAATAATATGGCAGGAGCGTAAAAATTTCCCAGGACAGTTTTATCTCCCTTCTGTTTCTCATTCTTGGAATTATTGGAGTAGGTAAATTTTTGTTGTTGGTTTTAGTGAGTGATGTAGGTGTCATATATGTAGTAAACTTTTACCTATGTACGCTAATATGAATAATATTGCAGGGGGTAAAAATTTCCCAGGACAGTTTTATCCCCCTTCTTTTTCTCATTGTTGGAATTATTGGAGGAGGTGAAATTTTTTGTTCGTTTTAGTGAGGGATGTAGGTGTTATATATGGAGTAAACTTTTACCTATGTACGCTAGTATGAATAATATGGCAGGGGGTGAAAATTTCCCAGGACAGTTTTATCCCCCTTCTTTTTCTCATTGTTTTAATTATTAAAGGAGGTGAAATTTTGTTTGTTTTAGTGAGGGATGTAGGTGTCATATATGTAGTAAACTTTTCCTATGTACGATAGTATGAATAGTATGGCAGGAGGGTAAAAATTTCCCAGGACAGTTTTATCCTCCTTCGTTTTCTCATTCTTGGAATTATTGGAGGAGGTAAAATTTTGTTGTTGGTTTTAGTGAGTGATGTAGGTGTCATATATGTAGTAAACTTTTACCTATGTACGCTAGTATGAATAATACTGCAGGGGGTAAAAATTTCCCAGGACAGTTTTATCCCCTTTCTTTTTCTCATTCTTGGAATTATTGGAGGAGGTAAAATTTTGTTGTTCGTTTTAGTGAGTGATGTAGGTGTCATATATGTAGTAAACTTTTACCTATGTACGCTAGTATGAATAATATTGCAGGGAGTAAAAATTTCCCAGGACAGTTTTATCCCCCTTCTTTTTCTCATTGTTGGTATTATTGGAGGAGGTGAAATTTTTTTGTTGGTTTTAGTGAGTGATGTAGGTGTCAGGTATGTAGTAAACTTTTACCTATGTACGCTAGTATGAATAATATGGCAAGGGGTAAAAATTTCCCAGGACAGTTTTATCCCCCTTCTTTTTCTCATTGTTTTAATTATTAAAGGAGGTGAAATTTTGTTTGTTTTAGTGAGTGATGTAGGTGTCATATATGTAGTAAACTTTTACCTACGTACGATAGTATGAATAATATGGCAGGAGGGTAAAAATTTCCCAGGACAGTTTTATCCTCCTTCTGTTTCTCATTCTTGGAATTATTGGAGGAGGTAAAATTTTGTTGTTGGTTTAGTGAGTGATGTAGGTGTCATATATGTAGTAATCTTTTACCTATGTACGCTAGTATGAATAATATTGCAGGGGGGTTAAAATTTCCCAGGACAGTTTTATGCCCCTTCTTTTTCTCATTGTTGGAATTATTGGAGAAGGTGAAACTTTGTTGTTGGTTTTCGTGAGTTATGTAGGTGTCATATATATAGTAAACTTTTACCTATGAAAACTAGTATGAATAAAATGGCAGGGGGGTAAAAATTTCCCAGGACAGTTTTATTCCCCTTCTTTTTCTCATTCTTGGAATTATTGGAGGAGGTGAAATTTTGTTGTTGGTTTTAGTGAGTGATGTAGGTGTCATATATGTAGTAAACTTTTACCTATGTACGCTAGTATGAATAATATGGCAGGAGGGTAAAAATTTCACAGGACAGTTTTATCCCCCTTCTGTTTTTCATTCTTGGAATTATTGGAGGAGGTGATATTTTGTTGTTGGTTTTAGTGAGTTATGTAGGTGTCATATATGTAGTAAACTTTTACCTATGAAAACTAGTATGAATAAAATGGCAGGGGGGTAAAAATTTCCCAGGACAGTTTTATCCCCCTTCTTTTTCTCATTGTTGGAATTATTGGAGGAAGAGAAATTTTGTTGTTCGTTTTAGTGAGGGATGTAGGTGTCATATATGTAGTAAACTTTTACCTATGTACGCTAGTACTAATAATATGGCAGGGGGGCAAAAATTTCCCAGGACAGTTTTATCCCCCTTCTGTTTCTCATTGTTTTAATTATTGGAGGAGGTGAAATTTTGTTGTTCGTTTTACTGAGTGATGTAGGTAGCATATATGTAGTAAATTTTTACCTATGTACGCTAGTATGAATAATATTGCAGGGGGTAAAAATTTCCCAGGACAGTTTTATCCCCCTTCTTTTTCTCATTGTTAGAATTATTGGAGGAGGTGAAATTTTGTTGTTTGTTTTTGTGAGGGATGTAGGTGTCATATATGTAGTAAACTTTTACCTATGTACGCTAGTATGAATAATATGGCAGGAGCGTAAAAATTTCTCAGGACAGTTTTATCTCCCTTCTGTTTCTCTTTCTTGGAATTATGGGAGAAGGTGAAATTTTGTTGTTGGTTTTAGTGAGTGATGTAGGTGTCATATATGTAGTAAACTTTTATCTATGTACGCTAGTATGAATAATATTCCAAGGGGGTAAAAATTTCCCAGGACAGTTTTATCCCCCTTCTTTTTCTCATTGTAGAAATTATTGGAGGAGGTGAAATTTTGTTGTTCGTTTTAGTGAGGGATGCAGGTGTCATATATGTAGTAAACTTTTACCTATGTACGCTAGTATGAATAATATGGCAGGGGGGTAAAAATTTCCCAGGACAGTTATATACCCCTTCTGTTTCTCATTCTTGGAATTATTGGAGGAGGTGAAATTTTGTTGTTGGTTTTAGTGAGTGATGTAGGTTTCATATATGTAGTAAACTTTTACCTATGTACGCTAGTATGAATAATATGGCAGGAGGGTAAAAATTTCCCAGGACAGTTTTATCCCAATTCTTTTTCTCATTGTTGGAATTATTGGAGGAAGTGAAATTTTGTTGTTCGTTTTAGTGAGGGATGTAGGTGTCATATATGTAGTAAACTTTTACCTATGTACGCTAGTATGAATAATATGGCAGGGGGGGGAAATTTCCCAGCACAGTTTTATCCCCCTTCTGTTTCTCATTGTTGGAATTTTTGGAGGAAAGTGAAATTTTGTTGTTCGTTTTAGTGACGGATGTAGGTGTCATATATGTAGTAAACTTTTACCTATGTACGCTACTACGAATAATATGGCAGGGGGCAAAAATTTCCCAGGACAGTTTTATCCTCCTTCTGTTTCTCATTGTTTTAATTATTGGAGGAGGTGAAATTTTGTTGTTCGTTTTAGTGAGTGATGTAGGTGTCATATATGTAGTAAATTTTTACGTATGTACCCTAGTATGAATAATATTGCAGGGGGGCAAAAATTTCCAAGGACAGTTTTATCCCCCTTCTTTTTCTCATTGTTGGAATTATTGGAGGAGGTGAAATTTTGTTGTTTGTTTTAGTGAGGGAATTAGGTGTCATATATGTAGTAAACTTTTACCTATGTACGCTAGTATGAATAATATGGCAGGAGCGTAAAGATTTCCCAGGACAGTTTTATCTCCCTTCTGTTTCTCATTCTTGGAATTATTGGAGTAGGTAAAATTTTGTTGTTGGTTTTAGTGAGTTATGTAGGTGTCATATATGTAGTAAACTTTTACCTATGTACGCTAGTATGAATAATATTGCAGGGGGTAAAAATTTCCCAAGACAGTTTTATCCCCTTTCTTTTTCTCATTCTTGGAATTATTGGAGGAGGTAAAATTTTGTTGTTCGTTTTAGTGAGGGATGTAGGTTTCACATATGTAGTAAACTTTTACCTATGTACGCTAGTACGAATAATATGGCAGGGGGGTAAAAATTTCCCAGGACAGTTTTATCCCCCTTCTGTTTCTCATTCTTGGAATTATTGGAGAAGGTGAAATTTTGTTGTTGGTTTTAGTGAGTGATGTAGGTGTCATATATGTAGTAAACTTTTACCTATGTACGCTAGTATGAATAATACTGCAGGGGGTAAAAATTTCCCAGGACAGTTTTATCCCCTTTCTTTTTCTCGTTCTTGGAATTATTGGAGGAGGTAAAATTTTGTTGTTCGTTTTAGTGAGTGATGTAGGTGTCATATATGTAGTAAACTTTTACCTATGTACGCTAGTATGAATAATATTGCAGGGGGTAAAAATTTCCCAGGACAGTTTTATCCCCCTTCTTTTTCTTATTGTTGGTATTATTGGAGGAAGTGAAATTTTTTTGTTGGTTTTAGTGAGTGATGTAGGTGTCAGGTATGTAGTAAACTTTTACCTATGTACGCTAGTATGAATAATATGGCAAGGGGTAAAAATTTCCCAGGACAGTTTTATCCCCCTTCTTTTTCTCATTGTTTTAATTATTAAAGGAGGTGAAATTTTGTTTGTTTTAGTGAGTGATGTAGGTGTCATATATGTAGTAAACTTTTACCTACGTACGATAGTATGAATAATATGGCAGGAGGGTAAAAATTTCCCAGGACAGTTTTATCCTCCTTCTGTTTCTCATTCTTGGAATTATTGGAGGAGGTAAAATTTTGTTGTTGGTTTTAGTGAGTGATGTAGGTGTCATATATGTAGTAATCTTTTACCTATGTACGCTAGTATGAATAATATTGCAGGGGGGTTAAAGTTTCCCAGGACAGTTTTATGCCCCTTCTTTTTCTCATTGTTGGAATTATTGGAGAAGGTGAAACTTTGTTGTTGGTTTTAGTGAGTTATGTAGGTGTCATATATGTAGTAAATTTTACCTATGAAAACTAGTATGAATAAAATGGCAGGGGGGTAAAAATTTCCCAGGACAGTTTTATCCCCCTTCTTTTTCTCATTCTTGGAATTATTGGAGGAAGTGAAATTTTGTTGTTGGTTTTAGTGAGTGATGTATGTGTCATATATGTAGTAAACTTTTACCTATGTACGCTAGTATGAATAATATTGCAGGGGGTAAAAATTTCCCAGGACAGTTTTATTCCTTTTCTTTTTATCATTGTTGGAATTATTGGAGGAGGTGAAATTTTGTTGTTTGTTTTAGTGAGGGATGTAGGTGTCATATATGTAGTAAACTTTTACCTATGTACGCTAGTATGAATACTATGGCAGGAGCGTAGAAATTTCCCAAGACAGTTTTATCTCCCTTCTGTTTCTCTTTCTTGGAATTATTGAAGGAAGTGAAATTTTGTTGTTGGTTTTAGTGAGGGACGTAGGTTTCATATATGTAGTAAACTTTTACCTATGTACGCTAGTATGAATAATATGGCAGGAGAGTAAAAATTTCCCAGGACAGTTTTATCCCCCTTCTTTTTCTCATTGTTGGAATTATTGGAGGAAGTGAAATTTTGTTGTTCGTTTTAGTGAGAGATGTAGGTGTCATATATGTAGTAAACTTTTACCTATGTAAGCTAGTATGAATAATATGGCAGGGGGAGAAAATTTACCAGCACAGTTCTATCCCCCTTCTGTTTCTCATTGTTGGAATTTTTGGAGGAAAGTGAAATTTTGTTGTTCGTTTTAGTGAGGGATGTAGGTGTCATATATGTAGTAAACTTTTACCTATGTACGCTAGTACTAATAATATTGCAGGGGGGCAAAAATTTCCCAGGACAGTTTTATCCCCCTTCTGTTTCTTATTGTTTTAATTATTGGATTAGGTGAAATTTTGTTGTTCGTTTTAGTGAGTGATGTAGGTAGCATATATGTAGTAAATTTTTACCTATGTACGCTAGTATGAATAATATTGCAGGGGGGTAAAAATTTCCCAGGACAGTTTTATTCCCCTTCTTTTTCTCATTGTTAGATTTATTGGAGGAGGTGAAATTTTGTTGTTTGTTTTTGTGAGGGATGTAGGTGTCATATATGTAGTAAACTTTTACCTATGTACGCTAGTATGAATAATATGGCAGGAGCGTAAAAATTTCCCAGGACAGCTTTATCTCCCTTCTGTTTCTCTTTCTTGGAATTATGGGAGGAGGTGAAATTTTGTTGTTGGTTTTAGTGAGTGATGTAGGTGTCATATATGTAGTAAACTTTTATCTATGTACGCTAGTATGAATAATATTGCAAGGGGGTAAAAATTTCCCAGGACAGTTTTATCCCCCTTCTTTTTCTCATTGTTGAAATTATTGGAGGAGGTGAAATTTTGTTGTTCGTTTTAGTGAGGGATGCAGGTGTCATATATGTAGTAAACTTTTACCTATGTACGCTAGTATGAATAATATGGCAGGGGGGTAAAAATTTCCCAGGACAGTTTTATACCCCTTCTGTTTCTCATTCTTGGAATTATTGGAGGAGGTGAAATTTTGTTGTTGGTTTTAGTGAGTGATGTAGGTTTCATATATGTAGTAAACCTTTTACCTATGTACGCTAGTATGAATAATATGGCAGGAGGGTAAAAATTTTCGAGGACAGTTTTATCCCCCTTCTTTTTTTTTCTCATTGTTGGAATTATTGGAGGAAGTGAAATTTTGTTGTTCGTTTTAGTGAGGGATGTAGGTGTCATATATGTAGTAAACTTTTACCTATGTACGCTAGTATGAATAATATGGCAGGGGGGAAAATTTCCCAGCACAGTTTTATCCCCCTTCTGTTTCTCATTGTTGGAATTTTTGGAGGAAAGTGAAATTTTGTTGTTCGTTTTAGTGACGGATGTAGGTGTCATATATGTAGTAAACTTTTACCTATGTACGCTACTACGAATAATATGGCAGGGGGCAAAAATTTCCCAGGACAGTTTTATCCTCCTTCTGTTTCTCATTGTTTTAATTATTGGAGGAGGTGAAATTTTTTGCTCGTTTTAGTGAGTGATGTAGGTGTCATATATGTAGTAAATTTTTACCTATGTACCCTAGTATGAATAATATTGCATGGGGGCAAAAATTTCCCAGGACAGTTTTATCCCCCTTCTTTTTCTCATTGTTGGAATTATTGGAGGAGGTGAAATTTTGTTGTTTGTTTTAGTGAGGGAATTAGGTGTCATATATGTAGTAAACTTTTACCTATGTACGCTAGTATGAATAATATGGCAGGAGCGTAAAAATTTCCCAGGACAGTTTTATCTCCCTTCTGTTTCTCATTCTTGGAATTATTGGAGTAGGTAAAATTTTGTTGTTGGTTTTAGTGAGTGATGTAGGTGTCATATATGTAGTAAACTTTTACCTATGTACGCTAGTATGAATAATATTGCAGGGGGTAAAAATTTACCAGGACAGTTTTATCCCCCTTCTTTTTCTCATTGTTGGAATTATTGGAGGAGGTGAAATTTTTTTGTTCGTTTTAGTGAGGGATGTAGGTGTTATATATGGAGTATACTTTTACCTATGTACGCTAGTATGAATAATATGGCAGGGGGTAAAAATTTCCCAGGACAGTTTTATCCCCCTTCTTTTTCTCATTGTTTTAATTATTAAAGGAGGTGAAATTTTGTTTGTTTTAGTGAGGGATGTAGGTGTCATATATGTAGTAAACTTTTCCTATGTACGATAGTATGAATAGTATGGCAGGAGGGTAAAAATTTCCCAGGACAGTTTTATCCTCCTTCTGTTTCTCATTCTTGGAATTATTGGAGGAGGTAAAATTTTGTTGTTGGTTTTAGTGAGTGATGTAGGTGTCATATATGTAGTAAACTTTTACCTATGTACGCTAGTATGAATAATATTGCAGGGGGTAAAAATTTTCCAGGACAGTTTTATCCCCTTTCTGTTTCTCATTCTTGGAATCATTGGAGGAGGTGAAATTTTGTTGTTTCTTTTAGTGAGTGATGTATGTGTCATATATGTAGTAAACTTTTACCTATGTACGCTAGTATGAATAATATTGCAGGGGGTGAAAATTTCCCAGGACAGTTTTATCCCCCTTCTTTTTCTCATTGTTAGAATTATTGGAGGAGGTGAAATTTTGTTGTTTGTTTTTGTGAGGGATGTAGGTGTCATATATGTAGTAAACTTTTACCTATGTACGCTAGTATGAATAATATGGCAGGAGCGTAAAAATTTCCCAGGACAGTTTTATCTCCCTTCTGTTTCTCTTTCTTGGAATTATGGGAGGAGGTGAAATTTTGTTGTTGGTTTTAGTGAGTGATGTAGGTGTCATATATGTAGTAAACTTTTATCTATGTACGCTAGTATGAATAATATTGCAAGGGGGTAAAAATTTCCCAGGACAGTTTTATCCCCCTTCTTTTTCTCATTGTTGAAATTATTGGAGTAGGTGAAATTTTGTTGTTCGTTTTAGTGAGGGATGCAGGTGTCATATATGTAGTAAACTTTTACCTATGTACGCTAGTATGAATAATATGGCAGGAGGGTTAAAATTTCCCAGGACAGTTTTATCCCCCTTCTTTTTCTCATTGTTGGAATTATTGGAGGAAGTGAAATTTTGTTGTTCGTTTTAGTGAGGGATGTAGGTGTCATATATGTAGTAAACTTTTACCTAGGTACGCTAGTATGAATAATATGGCAGGGGGGAAAATTTCCCAGAACAGTTTTATCCCCCTTCTGTTTCTCATTGTTGGAATTTTAGGAGGAAAGTGAAATTTTGTTGTTCGTTTTAGTGACGGATGTAGGTGTCATATATATAGTAAACTTTTACCTATGTACGCTACTACGAATAATATGGCAGGGGCAAAAATTTCCCAGGACAGTTTTATCCTCCTTCTGTTTCTCATTGTTTTAATTATTGGAGGAGGTGAAATTTTGTTGTTCGTTTTAGTGAGTGATGTAGGTGTCATATATGTAGTAAATTTTTACCTATGTACCCTAGTATGAATAATATTGCAGGGGGGCAAAAATTTCCCAGGACAGTTTTATCCCCCTTCTTTTTCTCATTGTTGGAATTATTGGAGGAGGTGAAATTTTGTTGTTTGTTTTAGTGAGGGAATTAGGTGTCATATATGTAGTAAACTTTTACCTATGTACGCTAGTATGAATAATATGGCAGGAGCGTAAAAATTTCCCAGGACAGTTTTATCTCCCTTCTGTTTCTCATTCTTGGAATTATTGGAGTAGGTAAAATTTTGTTGTTGGTTTTAGTGATTGATGTAGCTGTCATATATGTAGTAAACTTTTACCTATGTACGCTAGTATGAATAATATTGCAGGGGGTAAAAATTTCCCAGGACAGTTTTATCCCCCTTCTGTTTCTCATTCTTGGAATCATTGGAGGAGGTGAAATTTTGTTGTTTCTTTTAGTGAGTGATGTATGTGTCATATATGTAGTAAACTTTTACCTATGTACGCTAGTATGAATAATATTTCAGGGGGTAAAAATTTCCCAAGACAGTTTTATCCCCTTTCTTTTTCTCATTCTTGGAATTATTGGAGGAGGTAAAATTTTGTTGTTCGTTTTAGTGAGGGATGTAGGTTTCACATATGTAGTAAACTTTTACCTATGTACGCTAGTACGAATAATATGGCAGGGGGGTAAAAATTTCCCAGGACAGTTTTATCCCCCTTCTGTTTCTCATTGTTGGAATTATTGGAGGAGGTGAAATTTTGTTGTTGGTTTTAGTGAGTGCTGTAGGTGTCATATATGTAGTAAATTTTTACCTATGTACGCTAGTATGAATAATATTGCAGGGGGTAAAAATTTCCCAGGACAGTTTTATCCCCCTTCTTTTATCATTGTTGGAATTATTGGAGGAATTGAAATTTTGTTGTTGGTTTTAGTGAGTGATGTAGGTGTCATATATGTAGTAAACTTTTACCTATGAAAGCTAGTATGAATAAAATGGCAGGGGGGGTAAAAATTTCCCAGGACAGTTTTATCCCCCTTCTTTTTCTCATTCTTGGAACCATTGGAGGAGGTGAAATTTTGTTGTTGGTTTTAGTGAGTTTTGTATGGGTCATATATGTAGTAAACTTTTACCTATGTACGCTAGTATGAATAATATTGCAGGGGGTAAAAATTTCCCAGGACAGTTTTATCCCCTTTCTTTTTCTCATTCTTGGAATTATTGGAGGAAGTAAAATTTTGTTGTTCGCTTTAGTGAGGGATGTAGGTTTCATATATGTTGTACACTTTAACCTATGTACGCTAGTACGAATAATATGGCAGGGGGGTAAAAATTTCCCAGGACAGTTTTATCCCCCTTCTGTTTCTCATTGTTGGAATTATTGGAGGAGGTGAAATTTTGTTGTTCGTTTTAGTGAGTGATGTATGTGTCATATATGTAGTAAACTTTTACCTATGTACGCTAGTATGAATAATATTGCAGGGGGTAAAAATTTCCCAGGACAGTTTTATTCCCCTTCTTTTTATCATTGTTGGAATTATTGGAGGAGGTGAAATTTTGTTGTTTGTTTTAGTGAGGGATGTAGGTGTCATATATGTAGTAAACTTTTACCTATGTACGCTAGTATGAATACTATGGCAGGAGCGTAAAAATTTCACAAGAAAGTTTTATCTCCCTTCTGTTTCTCTTTCTTGGAATTATTGGAGGAAGTGAAATTTTGTTGTTCGTTTTAGTGAGGGATGCAGGTGTCATATATGTAGTAAACTTTTACCTATGTACGCTAGTATGAATAATATGGCAGGAGGGTTAAAATTTCCCAGGACAGTTTTATCCCCCTTCTTTTTCTCATTGTTGGAATTATTGGAGGAAGTGAAATTTTGTTGTTCGTTTTAGTGAGGGATGTAGGTGTCATATATGTAGTAAACTTTTACCTAGGTACGCTAGTATGAATAATATGGCAGGGGGGAAAATTTCCCAGAACAGTTTTATCCCCCTTCTGTTTCTCATTGTTGGAATTTTAGGAGGAAAGTGAAATTTTGTTGTTCGTTTTAGTGACGGATGTAGGTGTCATATATATAGTAAACTTTTACCTATGTACGCTACTACGAATAATATGGCAGGGGCAAAAATTTCCCAGGACAGTTTTATCCTCCTTCTGTTTCTCATTGTTTTAATTATTGGAGGAGGTGAAATTTTGTTGTTCGTTTTAGTGAGTGATGTAGGTGTCATATATGTAGTAAATTTTTACCTATGTACCCTAGTATGAATAATATTGCAGGGGGGCAAAAATTTCCCAGGACAGTTTTATCCCCCTTCTTTTTCTCATTGTTGGAATTATTGGAGGAGGTGAAATTTTGTTGTTTGTTTTAGTGAGGGAATTAGGTGTCATATATGTAGTAAACTTTTACCTATGTACGCTAGTATGAATAATATGGCAGGAGCGTAAAAATTTCCCAGGACAGTTTTATCTCCCTTCTGTTTCTCATTCTTGGAATTATTGGAGTAGGTAAAATTTTGTTGTTGGTTTTAGTGATTGATGTAGCTGTCATATATGTAGTAAACTTTTACCTATGTACGCTAGTATGAATAATATTGCAGGGGGTAAAAATTTCCCAGGACAGTTTTATCCCCCTTCTGTTTCTCATTCTTGGAATCATTGGAGGAGGTGAAATTTTGTTGTTTCTTTTAGTGAGTGATGTATGTGTCATATATGTAGTAAACTTTTACCTATGTACGCTAGTATGAATAATATTTCAGGGGGTAAAAATTTCCCAAGACAGTTTTATCCCCTTTCTTTTTCTCATTCTTGGAATTATTGGAGGAGGTAAAATTTTGTTGTTCGTTTTAGTGAGGGATGTAGGTTTCACATATGTAGTAAACTTTTACCTATGTACGCTAGTACGAATAATATGGCAGGGGGGTAAAAATTTCCCAGGACAGTTTTATCCCCCTTCTGTTTCTCATTGTTGGAATTATTGGAGGAGGTGAAATTTTGTTGTTGGTTTTAGTGAGTGCTGTAGGTGTCATATATGTAGTAAATTTTTACCTATGTACGCTAGTATGAATAATATTGCAGGGGGTAAAAATTTCCCAGGACAGTTTTATCCCCCTTCTTTTATCATTGTTGGAATTATTGGAGGAATTGAAATTTTGTTGTTGGTTTTAGTGAGTGATGTAGGTGTCATATATGTAGTAAACTTTTACCTATGAAAGCTAGTATGAATAAAATGGCAGGGGGGGTAAAAATTTCCCAGGACAGTTTTATCCCCCTTCTTTTTCTCATTCTTGGAACCATTGGAGGAGGTGAAATTTTGTTGTTGGTTTTAGTGAGTTTTGTATGGGTCATATATGTAGTAAACTTTTACCTATGTACGCTAGTATGAATAATATTGCAGGGGGTAAAAATTTCCCAGGACAGTTTTATCCCCTTTCTTTTTCTCATTCTTGGAATTATTGGAGGAAGTAAAATTTTGTTGTTCGCTTTAGTGAGGGATGTAGGTTTCATATATGTTGTACACTTTAACCTATGTACGCTAGTACGAATAATATGGCAGGGGGGTAAAAATTTCCCAGGACAGTTTTATCCCCCTTCTGTTTCTCATTGTTGGAATTATTGGAGGAGGTGAAATTTTGTTGTTCGTTTTAGTGAGTGATGTATGTGTCATATATGTAGTAAACTTTTACCTATGTACGCTAGTATGAATAATATTGCAGGGGGTAAAAATTTCCCAGGACAGTTTTATTCCCCTTCTTTTTATCATTGTTGGAATTATTGGAGGAGGTGAAATTTTGTTGTTTGTTTTAGTGAGGGATGTAGGTGTCATATATGTAGTAAACTTTTACCTATGTACGCTAGTATGAATACTATGGCAGGAGCGTAAAAATTTCACAAGAAAGTTTTATCTCCCTTCTGTTTCTCTTTCTTGGAATTATTGGAGGAAGTGAAATTTTGTTGTTGGTTTTATTGAGGGACGTAGGTTTCATATATGTAGTAAACTTTTACCTATGTACGCTAGTGTGAATAATATGGCAGGAGAGTAAAAATTTCCCAGGACAGTTTTATCCCCCTTCTTTTTCTCATTGTTGGAATTATTGGAGGAAGTGAAATTTTGTTGTTCGTTTTAGTGAGGGATGTAGGTGTCATATATGTAGTAAACTTTTACCTATGTACGCTAGTATGAATAATATGGCAGGGGGGGAAAATTTACCAGCACAGCTTTATTCCCCTTCTGTTTCTCATTGTTGGAATTTTTGGAGGAAAGTGAAATTTTGTTGTTCGTTTTAGTGAGGGATGTAGGTGTCATATATGTAGTAAACTTTTACCTATGTACGCTAGTACTAATAATACGGCAGGGGGCAAAAATTACCCAGGACAGTTTTATCCCCCTTCTGTTTCTCATTGTTTTAATTATTGGAGGAGGTGAAATTTTGTTGTTCGTTTTAGTGAGTGATATAGGTAGCATGTATGTAGTAAATTTTTACCTATGTACGCTAGTATGAATAATATTGCAGGGGGGTAAAAATTTCCCAGGACAGTTTTATCCCCCTTCTTTTTCTCATTGTTAGAATTATTGGAGGAGGTGAAATTTTGTTGTTTGTTTTAGTGAGGGATGTAGGTGTCATATATGTATTAAACTTTTACCTATGTACGCTAGTATGAATAATATGGCAGGAGCGTAGAAATTTCCCAGGACAGTTTTATACCCCTTTCTTTTCTCATTCTTGGAATTATTGGAGGAGGTGAAATTTTGTTGTTCGTTTTAGTGAGGGATGCAGGTGTCATATATGTAGTAAACTTTTACCTATGTACGCTAGTATGAATAATATGGCAGGGGGGTAAAAATTTCCCAGGACAGTTTTATACCCCTTTCTTTTCTCATTCTTGGAATTATTGGAGGAGGTGAAATTTTGTTGTTGTTTTTAGTGAGTGATGTAGGTTTCATATATGTAGTAAACTTTTACCTATGTACGCTAGTATGAATAATATGGCAGGAGCGTAGAAATTTCCCAGGACAGTTTTATCTCCCTTCTGTTTCTCTTTCTTGGAATTATGGGAGAAGGTGAAATTTTGTTGTTGGTTTTAGTGAGTGATGTATGTGTCATATATGTAGTAAACTTTTACCTATGTACGCTAGTATGAATAATATGGCAGGAGCGTAAAAATTTCCCAGGACAGTTTTATCTCCCTTCTGTTTCTCATTCTTGGAATTATTGGAGTAGGTAAAATTTTGTTGTTGGTTTTAGTGAGTAATGTAGGTGTCATATATGTAGTAAACTTTTACCTATGTACGCTAGTATGAATAATATTGCAGGGGGTAAAAATTTCCCAGGACAGTTTTATCCCCCTTCTTTTTCTCATTGTTGGAATTATTGGAGGAGATGAAATTTTTTTGTTCGTTTTAGTGAGGGATGTAGGTGTTATATATGGATTAAACTTTTACCTATGTACGCTAGTATGAATAATATGGCAGGGGGTAAAAATTTCCCAGGACAGTTTTATCCCCCTTCTTTTTCTCATTGTTTTAATTATTAAAGGAGGTGAAATTTTGTTTGTTTTAGTGAGGGATGTAGGTGTCATATATGTAGTAAACTTTTACCTATGAAAGCTAGTATGAATAAAATGGCAGGGGGGGTAAAAATTTCCCAGGACAGTTTTATCCCCTTCTGTTTCTCATTCTTGGAACCATTGGAGAAGGTGAAATTTTGTTGTTGGTTTTAGTGAGTGATGTATGGGTCATATATGTAGTAAACTTTTACCTATGTACGCTGGTATGAATAATATTGCAGGGGGTAAAAATTTCCCAGGACAGTTTTATTCCCCTTCTTTTTATCATTTTTGGAATTATTGGAGGAGGTGAAATTTTGTTGTTTGTTTTAGTGAGGGATGTAGGTGTCATATATGTAGTAAACTTTTACCTATGTACGCTAGTATGAATACTATGGCAGGAGCGTAAAAATTTCACAAGACAGTTTTATCTCCCTTCTGTTTCTCTTTCTTGGAATTATTGGAGGAAATAAAATTTTGTTGTTGGTTTTAGTGAGGGACGTAGGTTTCATATATGTAGTAAACTTTTACCTATGTACGCTAGTATGAATAATATGGCAGGAGAGTAAAAATTTCCCAGGACAGTTTTATCCCCCTTTTTTTCTCATTGTTGGAATTATTGGAGGAAGTGAAATTTTGTTGTTCGTTTTAGTGAGTGATGTAGGTGTCATATATGTAGTAAACTTTTACCTATGTACGCTAGTATGAATAATATGGCAGGGGGGTAAAAATTTCCCAGGACAGTTTTATACCCCTTCTGTTTCTCATTCTTGGAATTATGGGAGGAGGTGAAATTTTGTTGTTGGTTTTAGTGAGTGATGTAGGTGTCATATATGTAGTAAACTTTTATCTATGTACGCTACTATGAATAATATTGCAAGGGGGTAAAAATTTCCCAGGACAGTTTTATCCCCCTTCTTTTTCTCATTGTTGAAATTATTGGAGGAGGTGAAATTTTCTTGTTCGTTTTAGTGAGGGATGTAGGTGTCATATATGTAGTAAACTTTTACCTATGTACGCTAGTATGAATAACATGGCAGGAGGGTAAAAATTTCCCAGGACAGTTTTATCCCCCTTCTTTTTCTCATTGTTGGAATTATTGGAGGAAGTGAAATTTTGTTGTTCGTTTTAGTGAGGGATGTAGGTGTCATATATGTATTAAACTTTTACCTATGTACGCTAGTATGAATAATATGGCAGGGGGGGAAAATTTCCCAGCACAGTTTTATCCCCCTTCTGTTTCTCATTGTTGGAATTTTTGGAGGAAAGTGAAATTTTGTTGTTCGTTTTAGTGACTGTTGTAGGTTTCATATATGTAGTAAACTTTTACTTATGTACGCTAGTACGAATAATATGGCAGGGGGCAAAAATTTCCCAGCACAGTTTTATCCTCCTTCTGTTTCTCATTGTTTTAATTATTGGAGGAGGTGAAATTTTGTTGTTCGTTTTAGTGAGTGATGTAGGTGTCATATATGTAGTAAATTTTTACCTATGTACCCTAGTATGAATAATATTGCAGGGGGGTAAAAATTTCCCAGGACAGTTTTATCCCCCTTCTTTTTCTCATTGTTGGAATTATTGGAGGAGGTGAAATTTAGTTGTTTGTTTTAGTGAGGGAAATAGGTGTCATATATGTAGTAAACTTTTACCTATGTACGCTAGTATGAATAATATGGCAGGAGCGTAAAAATTTCCCAGGACAGTTTTATCTCCCTTCTTATTCTCATTCTTGGAATTATTGGAGTAGGTAAAATTTTGTTGTTGGTTTTAGTGAGTGATGTAGGTGTCATATATGTAGTAAACTTTTACCTATGTACGCTAGTATGAATAATATTGCAGGGGGTAAAAATTTCCCAGGACAGTTTTATCCCCCTTCTTTTTCTCGTTGTTGGAATTATTGGAGGAGGTGAAATTTTTTTGTTCGTTTTAGTGAGGGATGTAGGTGTTATATATGGAGTAAACTTTTACCTATGTACGCTAGTATAAATAATATGGCAGGGGGTAAAAATTTCCCAGGACAGTTTTCTCCCCCTTCCTTTTCTCATTGTTTTAATTATTAAAGGAGGTGAAATTTTGTTTGTTTTAGTGAGGGATGTAGGTGTCATATATGTAGTAAACTTTTCCTATGTACGATAGTATGAATAGTATGGCAGGAGGGTAAAAATTTCCCAGGACAGTTTTATCCTCCTTCTGTTTCTCATTCTTGGAATTATTGGAGGAGGTAAAATTTTGTTGTTGGTTTTAGTGAGTGATGTAGGT
Organism: Thermobia domestica; assembly: GCF_964235325.1. Taxonomy (NCBI): domain Eukaryota; kingdom Metazoa; phylum Arthropoda; class Insecta; order Zygentoma; family Lepismatidae; genus Thermobia; species Thermobia domestica. The sequence continues at coordinate 252,594,778 of NC_137462.1, read as the reverse complement.
GTCATGTATGTAGTAAACTTTTACCTATGTACGCTAGTATGAATAATATTGCAGGGGGTAAAAATTTCCCAGGACAGTTTTATCCCCCTTCTGTTTCTCATTCTTAGAATCATTGGAGGAGGTGAAATTTTGTTGTTTCTTTTAGTGAGTGATGTATGTGTCATATATGTAGTAAACTTTTACCTATGTACGCTAGTATGAATAATATTGCAGGGGGTAAAAATTTCCCAGGACAGTTTTATCCACTTTCTTTTTCTCATTCTTGCAATTATTGGAGGAGGTAAAATTTTGTTGTTCGTTTTATTGAGGGATGTAGGTTTCACATATGTAGTAAACTTTTACCTATGTACGCTAGTACGAATAATATGGCAGTGGGGTAAAAATTTCCCAGGACAGTTTTATCCCCCTTCTGTTTCTCATTGTTGGAATTATTGGAGGAGGTGAAATTTTGTTTTTGGTTTTAGTGAGTGATGTAGGTGTCATATATGTAGTAAATTTTTACCTATGTACGCTAGTATGAATAATATTGCAGGGGGTAAAAATTTCCCAGGACAGTTTTATCCCCCTTCTTTTATCATTGTTGGAATTATTGGAGGAATTTAAAATTTGTTGTTGGTTTTAGTGAGTGATGTAGGTGTCATATATGTAGTAAACTTTTACCTATCAAAGCTAGTATGAATAAAATGGCAGGGGGGGTAAAAATTTCCAAGGACAGTTTTATCCCCCTTCTGTTTCTCATTCTTGGAACCATTGGAGGAGGTGAAACTTTGTTGTTGGTTTTAGTGAGTGATGTATGGGTCATATATGTAGTAAACTTTTACCTATGTACGCTAGTATGAATAATATTGCAGGGGGTAAAAATTTCCCAGGACAGTTTTATCCCCTTTCTTTTTCTCATTCTTGGAATTATTGGAGGAGGTAAAATTTGGTTGTTCGTTTTAGTGAGGGATGTAGGTTTCATATATGTTGTAAACTTTTACCTATGTACGCTAGTACGAATAATATGGCAGGGGGGTAAAAATTTCCCAGGACAGTTTTATCCCCCTTCTGTTTCTCATTGTTGGAATTATGGGAGGAGGTGAAATTTTGTTGTTGGTTTTAGTGAGTGATGTAGGTGTCATATATGTAGTAAACTTTTACCTATGTACGCTAGTATGAATAATATTGCAGGGGGTAAAAATTTCCCAGGATAGTTTTATCCCCTTTCTCTTTCTCATTCTTGGAATTATTGGAGGAGGTAAAATTTTGTTGTTGGTTTTAGTGAGTGATGTAGGTGTCATATATGTAGTAAACTTTTACCTATGAAAGCTAGTATGAATAATATGGCAGTAGCGTAAAAATTTCCCAGGACAGTTTTATCCCCCTTCTGTTTCTCTTTCTTGGAATTATTGGAGGAGGTGAAATTTTGTTGTTGGTTTTAGTGAGTGATGTAGGTGTCATATATGTAGTAAACTTTTATCTATGTACGCTGGTATGAATAATATTGCAAGGGGGTAAAAATTTCCCAGGACAGTTTTATCCCCCTTCTTTTTCTCATTGTTGAAATTATTGGAGGAGGTGAAATTTTGTTGTTGGTTTTAGTGAGTGATGTAGGTTTCATATATGTAGTAAACTTTTACCTATGTACGCTAGTATGAATAATATGGCAGGAGGGTAAAAATTTCCCAGGACAGTTTTATCCCCCTTCTTTTTCTCATTGTTGGAATTATTGGAGGAAGTGAAATTTTGTTGTTCGTTTTAGTGAGGGATGTAGGTGTCATATATGTAGTAAACTTTTACCTATGTACGCTAGTATGAATAATATGGCAGGGGGGGAAATTTTCCCAGCACATTTTTATCCCCCTTCTGTTTCTCATTGTTGGATTTTTTGGAGAAAGGTGAAATTTTGTTGTTCGTTTTAGTGAGGGATGTAGGTGTCATATATGTAATAAACTTTTACCTATGTACGCTAGTACGAATAATATGGCAGGGGGGCAAAAATTTCCCAGGACAGTTTTATCCCCCTTCTGTTTCTCATTGTTTTAATTATTGGAGGATTTGAAATTTTGTTGTTCGTTTTAGTGAGTGATGTAGGTGTCATATATGTAGTAAATTTTTACCTATGTACGCTAGTATGAATAATATTGCAAGGGGGTAAAAATTTCCCAGGACAGTTTTATCCCCCTTCTTTTTCTCATTGTTGAAATTATTGGAGGAGGTGAAATTTTCTTGTTCGTTTTAGTGAGGGATGTAGGTGTCATATATGTAGTAAACTTTTACCTATGTACGCTAGTATGAATAACATGGCAGGAGGGTAAAAATCTCCCAGGACAGTTTTATCCCCCTTCTTTTTCTCATTGTTGGAATTATTGGAGGAAGTGAAATTTTGTTGTTCGTTTTAGTGAGGGATGTAGGTGTCATATATGTATTAAACTTTTACCTATGTACGCTAGTATGAATAATATGGCAGGGGGGGAAAATTTCCCAGCACAGTTTTATCCCCCTTCTATTTCTCATTGTTGGAATTTTTGGAGGAAAGTGAAATTTAGTAGTTCGTTTTAGTGACTGTTGTAGGTTTCATATATGTATTAAACTTTTACCTATGTACGCTAGTATGAATAATATGGCAGGGGGGGAAAATTTCCCAGCACAGTTTTATCCCCCTTCTGTTTCTCATTGTTGGAATTATTGGAGGAGGTGAAATTTTGTTTTTGGTTTTAGTGAGTGATGTAGGTGTCATATATGTAGTAAATTTTTACCTATGTACGCTAGTATGAATAATATTGCAGGGGGTAAAAATTTCCCAGGACAGTTTTATCCCCCTTCTTTTATCATTGTTGGAATTATTGGAGGAATTTAAAATTTGTTGTTGGTTTTAGTGAGTGATGTAGGTGTCATATATGTAGTAAATTTTACCTATGAAAGCTAGTATGAATAAAATGGCAGGGGGGGTAAAAATTTCCAAGGACAGTTTTATCCCCCTTCTGTTTCTCATTCTTGGAACCATTGGAGGAGGTGAAACTTTGTTGTTGGTTTTAGTGAGTGATGTATGGGTCATATATGTAGTAAACTTTTACCTATGTACGCTAGTATGAATAATATTGCAGGGGGTAAAAATTTCCCAGGACAGTTTTATCCCCTTTCTTTTTCTCATTCTTGGAATTATTGGAGGAGGTAAAATTTGGTTGTTCGTTTTAGTGAGGGATGTAGGTTTCATATATGTTGTAAACTTTTACCTATGTACGCTAGTACGAATAATATGGCAGGGGGGTAAAAATTTCCCAGGACAGTTTTATCCCCCTTCTGTTTCTCATTGTTGGAATTATTGGAGGAGGTGAAATTTTGTTGTTCGTTTTAGTGAGTGATGTATGTGTCATATATGTAGTAAACTTTTACCTATGTACGCTAGTATGAATAATATTGCAGGGGGTAAAAATTTCCCAGGATAGTTTTATCCCCTTTCTCTTTCTCATTCTTGGAATTATTGGAGGAGGTAAAATTTTGTTGTTGGTTTTAGTGAGTGATGTAGGTGTCATATATGTAGTAAACTTTTACCTATGAAAGCTAGTATGAATAATATGGCAGTAGCGTAAAAATTTCCCAGGACAGTTTTATCCCCCTTCTGTTTCTCTTTCTTGGAATTATTGGAGGAGGTGAAATTTTGTTGTTGGTTTTAGTGAGTGATGTAGGTGTCATATATGTAGTAAACTTTTATCTATGTACGCTGGTATGAATAATATTGCAAGGGGGTAAAAATTTCCCAGGACAGTTTTATCCCCCTTCTTTTTCTCATTGTTGAAATTATTGGAGGAGGTGAAATTTTGTTGTTGGTTTTAGTGAGTGATGTAGGTTTCATATATGTAGTAAACTTTTACCTATGTACGCTAGTATGAATAATATGGCAGGAGGGTAAAAATTTCCCAGGACAGTTTTATCCCCCTTCTTTTTCTCATTGTTGGAATTATTGGAGGAAGTGAAATTTTGTTGTTCGTTTTAGTGAGGGATGTAGGTGTCATATATGTAGTAAACTTTTACCTATGTACGCTAGTATGAATAATATGGCAGGGGGGGAAATTTTCCCAGCACATTTTTATCCCCCTTCTGTTTCTCATTGTTGGATTTTTTGGAGAAAGGTGAAATTTTGTTGTTCGTTTTAGTGAGGGATGTAGGTGTCATATATGTAGTAAACTTTTACCTATGTACGCTAGTACGAATAATATGGCAGGGGGGCAAAAATTTCCCAGGAGAGTTTTATCCCCCTTCTGTTTCTCATTGTTTTAATTATTGGAGGATTTGAAATTTTGTTGTTCGTTTTAGTGAGTGATGTAGGTGTCATATATGTAGCAAATTTTTACCTATGTACGCTAGTATGAATAATATAGCAAGGGGGTAAAAATTTCCCAGGACAGTTTTATCCCCCTTCTTTTTCTCATTGTTGAAATTATTGGAGGAGGTGAAATTTTCTTGTTCGTTTTAGTGAGGGATGTAGGTGTCATATATGTAGTAAACTTTTACCTATGTACGCTAGTATGAATAACATGGCAGGAGGGTAAAAATCTCCCAGGACAGTTTTATCCCCCTTCTTTTTCTCATTGTTGGAATTATTGGAGGAAGTGAAATTTTGTTGTTCGTTTTAGTGAGGGATGTAGGTGTCATATATGTATTAAACTTTTACCTATGTACGCTAGTATGAATAATATGGCAGGGGGGGAAAATTTCCCAGCACAGTTTTATCCCCCTTCTGTTTCTCATTGTTGGAATTTTTGGAGGAAAGTGAAATTTAGTAGTTCGTTTTAGTGACTGTTGTAGGTTTCATATATGTAGTAAACTTTTACCTATGTACGCTAGTACGAATAATATGGCAGGGGGAAAAAATTTCCCAGCACAATTTTATCCTCCTTCTGTTTCTCATTGTTTTAATTATTGGAGGAGGTGAAATTTTGTTGTTCGTTTTAGTGAGTGATGTAGGTGTCATATATGTAGTAAATTTTTACCTATGTACCCTAGTATGAATAATATTGCAGGGGGGTAAAAATTTCCCAGGACAGTTTTATCCCCCTTCTTTTTCTCATTGTTGGAATTATTGGAGGAGGTGAAATTTAGTTGTTTGTTTTAGTGAGGGAAATAGGTGTCATATATGTAGTAAACTTTTACCTATGTACGCTAGTATGAATAATATGGCAGGAGCGTAAAAATTTCCCAGGACAGTTTTATCTCCCTTCTTATTCTCATTCTTGGAATTATTGGAGTAGGTAAAATTTTGTTGTTGGTTTTAGTGAGTGATGTAGGTGTCATATATGTAGTAAACTTTTACCTATGTACGCTAGTATGAATAATATTGCAGGGGGTAAAAATTTCCCAGGACAGTTTTATCCCCCTTCTTTTTCTCGTTGTTGGAATTATTGGAGGATTTGAAATTTTTTTGTTCGTTTTAGTGAGGGATGTAGGTGTTATATATGGAGTAAACTTTTACCTATGTACGCTAGTATAAATAATATGGCAGGGGGTAAAAATTTCCCAGGACAGTTTTCTCCCCCTTCCTTTTCTCATTGTTTTAATTATTAAAGGAGGTGAAATTTTGTTTGTTTTAGTGAGGGATGTAGGTGTCATATATGTAGTAAACTTTTCCTATGTACGATAGTATGAATAGTATGGCAGGAGGGTAAAAATTTCCCAGGACAGTTTTATCCTCCTTCTGTTTCTCATTCTTGGAATTATTGGATTAGGTAAAATTTTGTTGTTGGTTTTAGTGAGTGATGTAGGTGTCATGTATGTAGTAAACTTTTACCTATGTACGCTAGTATGAATAATATTGCAGGGGGTAAAAATTTCCCAGGACAGTTTTATCCCCCTTCTGTTTCTCATTCTTAGAATCCTTGGAGGAGGTGAAATTTTGTTGTTTCTTTTAGTGAGTGATGTATGTGTCATATATGTAGTAAACTTTTACCTATGTACGCTAGTATGAATAATATTGCAGGGGGTAAAAATTTCCCAGGGCAGTTTTATCCCCTTTCTTTTTCTCATTCTTGCAATTATTGGAGGAGGTAAAATTTTGTTGTTCGTTTTATTGAGGGATGTAGGTTTCACATATGTAGTAAACTTTTACCTATGTACGCTAGTACGAATAATATGGCAGTGGGGTAAAAATTTCCCAGGACAGTTTTATCCCCCTTCTGTTTCTCATTGTTGGAATTATTGGAGGAGGTAAAATTTTGTTGTTGGTTTTAGTGAGTGATGTAGGTGTCATGTATGTAGTAAACTTTTACCTATGTACGCTAGTATGAATAATATTGCAAGGGGGTAAAAATTTCCCAGGACAGTTTTATCCCCCTTCTTTTTCTCATTGTTGAAATTATTGGAGGAGGTGAAATTTTGTTGTTGGTTTTAGTGAGTGATGTAGGTTTCATATATGTAGTAAACTTTTACCTATGTACGCTAGTATGAATAATATGGCAGGAGGGTAAAAATTTCCCAGGACAGTTTTATCCCCCTTCTTTTTCTCATTGTTGGAATTATTGGAGGAAGTGAAATTTTGTTGTTGGTTTTAGTGAGTGATGTAGGTGTCATATATATAGTAAACTTTTACCTATGTACGCTAGTATGAATAATATGGCAGGGGGGGAAATTTTCCCAGCACATTTTTATCCCCCTTCTGTTTCTCATTGTTGGATTTTTTGGAGAAAGGTGAAATTTTGTTGTTCGTTTTAGTGAGGGATGTAGGTGTCATATATGTAGTAAACTTTTACCTATGTACGCTAGTACGAATAATATGGCAGGGGGGCAAAAATTTCCCAGGACAGTTTTATCCCCCTTCTGTTTCTCATTGTTTTAATTATTGGAGGATTTGAAATTTTGCTGTTCGTTTTAGTGAGTGATGTAGGTGTCATATATGTAGTAAATTTTTACCTATGTACGCTAGTATGAATAATATTGCAAGGGGGTAAAAATTTCCCAGGACAGTTTTATCCCCCTTCTTTTTCTCATTGTTGAAATTATTGGAGGAGGTGAAATTTTCTTGTTCGTTTTAGTGAGGGATGTAGGTGTCATATATGTAGTAAACTTTTACCTATGTACGCTAGTATGAATAACATGCCAGGAGGGTAAAAATCTCCCAGGACAGTTTTATCCCCCTTCTTTTTCTCATTGTTGGAATTATTGGAGGAAGTGAAATTTTGTTGTTCGTTTTAGTGAGGGATGTAGGTGTCATATATGTATTAAACTTTTACCTATGTACGCTAGTATGAATAATATGGCAGGGGGGGAAAATTTCCCAGCACAGTTTTATCCCCCTTCTGTTTCTCATTGTTGGAATTTTTGGAGGAAAGTGAAATTTAGTTGTTCGTTTTAGTGACTGTTGTAGGTTTCATATATGTAGTAAACTTTTACCTATGTACGCTAGTAAGAATAATATGGCAGGGGGCAAAAATTTCCCAGCACAGTTTTATCCTCCTTCTGTTTCTCATTGTTTTAATTATTGGAGGAGGTGAAATTTTGTTGTTCGTTTTAGTGAGTGATGTAGGTGTCATATATGTAGTAAATTTTTACCTATGTACCCTAGTATGAATAATATTGCAGGGGGGTAAAAATTTCCCAGGACAGTTTTATCCCCCTTCTTTTTCTCATTGTTGGAATTATTGGAGGAGGTGAAATTTAGTTGTTTGTTTTAGTGAGGGAAATAGGTGTCATATATGTAGTAAACTTTTACCTATGTACGCTAGTATGAATAATATGGCAGGAGCGTAAAAATTTCCCAGGACAGTTTTATCTCCCTTCTTATTCTCATTCTTGGAATTATTGGAGTAGGTAAAATTTTGTTGTTGGTTTTAGTGAGTGATGTAGGTGTCATATATGTAGTAAACTTTTACCTATGTACGCTAGTATGAATAATATTGCAGGGGGTAAAAATTTCCCAGGACAGTTTTATCCCCCTTCTTTTTCTCGTTGTTGGAATTATTGGAGGAGGTGAAATTTTTTTGTTCGTTTTAGTGAGGGATGTAGGTGTTATATATGGAGTAAACTTTTACCTATGTACGCTAGTATAAATAATATGGCAGGGGGTAAAAATTTCCCAGGACAGTTTTCTCCCCCTTAATTTTCTCATTGTTTTAATTATTAAAGGAGGTGAAATTTTGTTTGTTTTAGTGAGGGATGTAGGTGTCATATATGTAGTAAACTTTTCCTATGTACGATAGTATGAATAGAATGGCAGGAGGGTAAAAATTTCCCAGGACAGTTTTATCCTCCTTCTGTTTCTCATTCTTGGAATTATTGGAGGAGGTAAAATTTTGTTGTTGGTTTTAGTGAGTGATGTAGGTGTCATGTATGTAGTAAACTTTTACCTATGTACGCTAGTATGAATAATATTGCAGGGGGTAAAAATTTCCCAGGACAGTTTTATCCCCCTTCTGTTTCTCATTCTTGGAATCATTGGAGGAGGTGAAATTTTGTTGTTTCTTTTAGTGAGTGATGTATGTGTCATATATGTAGTAAACTTTTACCTATGTACGCTAGTATGAATAATATTGCAGGGGGTAAAAATTTCCCAGGGCAGTTTTATCCCCTTTCTTTTTCTCATTCTTGCAATTATTGGAGGAGGTAAAATTTTGTTGTTCGTTTTATTGAGGGATGTAGGTTTCACATATGTAGTAAACTTTTACCTATGAACGCTAGTACGAATAATATGGCAGTGGGGTAAAAATTTCCCAGGACAGTTTTATCCCCCTTCTGTTTCTCATTGTTGGAATTATTGGAGGAGGTGAAATTTTGTTTTTGGTTTTAGTGAGTGATGTAGGTGTCATATATGTAGTAAATTTTTACCTATGTACGCTAGTATGAATAATATTGCAGGGGGTAAAAATTTCCCAGGACAGTTTTATCCCCCTTCTTTTATCATTAATGGAATTATTGGAGGAATTTAAAATTTGTTGTTGGTTTTAGTGAGTGATGTAGGTGTCATATATGTAGTAAACTTTTACCTATGAAAGCTAGTATGAATAAAATGGCAGGGGGGGTAAAAATTTCCCAGGACAGTTTTATCCCCCTTCTGTTTCTCATTCTTGGAACCATTGGAGGAGGTGAAATTTTGTTGTTGGTTTTAGTGAGTGATGTATGGGTCATATATGTAGTAAACTTTTACCTATGTACGCTAGTATGAATAATATTGCATGGGGTAAAAATTTCCCAGGACAGTTTTATCCCCTTTCTTTTTCTCATTCTTGGAATTATTGGAGGAGGTAAAATTTGGTTGTTCGTTTTAGTGAGGGATGTAGGTTTCATATATGTTGTAAACTTTTACCTATGTACGCTAGTACGAATAATATGGCAGGGGGGTAAAAATTTCCCAGGACAGTTTTATCCCCCTTCTGTTTCTCATTGTTGGAATTATTGGAGGAGGTGAAATTTTGTTGTTCGTTTTAGTGAGTGATGTATGTGTCATATATGTAGTAAACTTTTACCTATGTACGCTAGTATGAATAATATTGCAGGGGGTAAAAATTTCGCAGGACAGTTTTATCCCCTTTCTCTTTCTCATTCTTGGAATTATTGGAGGAGGTAAAATTTTGTTGTTGGTTTTAGTGAGTGATGTAGGTGTCATATATGTAGTAAACTTTTACCTATGAAAGCTAGTATGAATAATATGGCAGTAGCGTAAAAATTTCCCAGGACAGTTTTATCCCCCTTCTGTTTCTCTTTCTTGGAATTATTGGAGGAGGTGAAATTTTGTTGTTGGTTTTAGTGAGTGATGTAGGTGTCATATATGTAGTAACCTTTTATCTATGTACGCTAGTATGAATAATATTGCAAGGGGGTAAAAATTTCCCAGGACAGTTTTATCCCCCTTCTTTTTCTCATTGTTGAAATTATTGGAGGAGGTGAAATTTTGTTGTTGGTTTTAGTGAGTGATGTAGGTTTCATATATGTAGTAAACTTTTACCTATGTACGCTAGTATGAATAATATGGCAGGAGGGTAAAAATTTCCCAGGACAGTTTTATCCCCCTTCTTTTTCTCATTGTTGGAATTATTGGAGGAAGTGAAATTTTGTTGTTCGTTTTAGTGAGGGATGTAGGTGTCATATATGTAGTAAACTTTTACCTATGTACGCTAGTATGAATAATATGGCAGGGGGGGAAATTTTCCCAGCACATTTTTATCCCCCTTCTGTTTCTCATTGTTGGATTTTTTGGAGAAAGGTGAAATTTTGTTGTTCGTTTTAGTGAGGGATGTAGGTGTCATATATGTAGTAAACTTTTACCTATGTACGCTAGTACGAATAATATGGCAGGGGGGTAAAAATTTCCCAGGACAGTTTTATCCCCCTTCTGTTTCTCATTGTTGGAATTATTGGAGGAGGTGAAATTTTGTTGTTCGTTTTAGTGAGTGATGTATGTGTCATATATGTAGTAAACTTTTACCTATGTACGCTAGTATGAATAATATTGCAGGGGGTAAAAATTTCGCAGGACAGTTTTATCCCCTTTCTCTTTCTCATTCTTGGAATTATTGGAGGAGGTAAAATTTTGTTGTTGGTTTTAGTGAGTGATGTAGGTGTCATATATGTAGTAAACTTTTACCTATGAAAGCTAGTATGAATAATATGGCAGTAGCGTAAAAATTTCCCAGGACAGTTTTATCCCCCTTCTGTTTCTCTTTCTTGGAATTATTGGAGGAGGTGAAATTTTGTTGTTGGTTTTAGTGAGTGATGTAGGTGTCATATATGTAGTAAACTTTTATCTATGTACGCTAGTATGAATAATATTGCAAGGGGGTAAAAATTTCCCAGGACAGTTTTATCCCCCTTCTTTTTCTCATTGTTGAAATTATTGGAGGAGGTGAAATTTTGTTGTTGGTTTTAGTGAGTGATGTAGGTTTCATATATGTAGTAAACTTTTACCTATGTACGCTAGTATGAATAATATGGCAGGAGGGTAAAAATTTCCCAGGACAGTTTTATCCCCCTTCTTTTTCTCATTGTTGGAATTATTGGAGGAAGTGAAATTTTGTTGTTCGTTTTAGTGAGGGATGTAGGTGTCATATATGTAGTAAACTTTTACCTATGTACGCTAGTATGAATAATATGGCAGGGGGGGAAATTTTCCCAGCACATTTTTATCCCCCTTCTGTTTCTCATTGTTGGATTTTTTGGAGAAAGGTGAAATTTTGTTGTTCGTTTTAGTGAGGGATGTAGGTGTCATATATGTAGTAAACTTTTACCTATGTACGCTAGTACGAATAATATGGCAGGGGGGCAAAAATTTCCCAGGACAGTTTTATCCCCCTTCTGTTTCTCATTGTTTTAATTATTGGAGGATTTGAAATTTTGTTGTTCGTTTTAGTGAGTGATGTAGGTGTCATATATGTAGTAAATTTTTACCTATGAAAGCTAGTATGAATAATATGGCAGGGGGGTAAAAATTTCCCAGGACAGTTTTATCCCCCTTCTTTTTCTCATTGTTGGAATTATTGGAGGCTGTGAAATTTTGTTGTTTGTTTTAGTGAGGGATGTAGGTGTCATATATGTAGTAAACTTTTACCTATGTACGCTAGTATGAATAATATGGCAGGAGCGTTAAAATTTCCCAGGACAGTTTTATCTCGCTTCTGTTTTTCATTCTTGGAATTATTGGAGTAGGTAAAATTTTGTTGTTGGTTTTAGTGAGTGATGTAGGTGTCATATATGTAGTAAACTTTTTCCTATGTACGCTAGTATGAATAATATTGCAGGGGGTAAAAATTTCCCAGGACAGTTTTATCCCCCTTCTTTTTCTCATTGTTGGAATTATTGGAGGAGGTGAAATTTTGTTGTTCGTTTTAGTGAGGGATGTAGGTGTTATATATGTAGTAAACTTTTACCTATGTACGCTAGTATGAATAATATGGCAGGGGGGTAAAAATTTCCCAGGACAGTTTTATCCCCCTTCTGTTTCTCATTCTTGGAATTATTGGAGGAGGTGAAATTTTGTTGTTGGTTTTAGTGAGTGATGTAGGTGTCATATATGTAGTAAACTTTTACCTATGTACGCTAGTATGAATAATATGACAGGGGATAAAAATTTCCCAGGACAGTTTTATCCCCCTTCTGTTTCTCATTGTTGGAATTATCGGATTAGGTGAAATTTTGTTGTTGGTTTTATTGAATGATGTTGATGTCATATATATAGTAAACTTTTACCTATGTACGCTAGTATGAATAATATGGCAGGGGGGTGATAATTTCCCGGGACAGTTTTATCCCCCTTCTGTTTCTCATTGTTGGAATTATCGGATTAGGTGAAATTTTGTTGTTCGTTTTAGTGAGGGATGTAGGTGTCATATATGTAGTAAACTTTTACCTATGTACGCTAGTACGAATAATATGGCAGGGGGGTAAAAATTTCCCAGGACAGTTTTATCCCCCTTCTGTTTCTCATTGTTTTAATTATTGGAGGATGTGAAATTTTGTTGTTCGTTTTAGTGAGTGATATAGGTGTCATATATGTAGTAAACTTTTACCTATGTACTCTAGTATGAATAATATGGCAGGGGGTGATAATTTCCCGGGACAGCTTTAGCCCTCTTCTGTTTCTCATTTTTAGAATTTTTGGGGGTGGTGAAATTTTGTTGTTGGTTTTAGTTAGGGATGTAGGTTTCGTATATGTATTAAACTTTTTTTTGTACGCTAGTATGATTAATATGGCAGTGGGGTAAAAATTTCCCGGGAAAGTTTTACCGGGGGTAAAAATTTAAGGGGGGTAAAACTATACCGTTACACCGGTACAAACTTTTTCAAATGTTCCAATTTCAGTTTCAATACACATCCAGTATAACAAGCAAGATCTCTTCTCCAGAATGAAAAAGGATGTTGAAATGATGAGTGTTAGAGGATAAGAAGTACATAGATACAAAGTGTTTAAGTATGTGATACTAGCCGTTGGTAAGGAGTAATCGGCACGAGTATGAGCAAATAAGGGATTCAAGATTTAGATTAATGAGATTGAGAATATAGATGTGGAGTTTTTAAAAGATTACAAGAAAGATTATAAATATACGAAGAAAGAGGACTTAAGAGGATTACGATGATAACGATGTGAGTTAATATACAAGATACAAGATTTGCAAAACGAGTTGCTCAGACTAAAATAAATATACACTCTGTAAAGAAAAAATAGCGACACCTCAATTCTCAAGCTAACTTATACAGGAAACCATAGTTGCAGCACGTTAGAAGAGGAATAGAGGGAAACTAAGAGTGGGATAGTTCATTTGCGTTATCTGTGACACCTGTGATGTACGATATCGCTTGCCATATGTTTGTGTATCTGTAATATTTTTGCTATATGATACTGAATGCGTCTCATAAATTATTGTACTGAGAATTCTGCATTGCATTTGTGATGTGTAGGCTGAGGTAAATGGCATTGTATGATTGTTCTTTCCTTTCTCATTGTTTGGATAGCGTCAAGTAGCTAAATTGTTGTTGTGCAGCGTTGTTTGTGTGTGATATTGTTGCTACATGTGGACTGTAAACAAATAAGATGGGTAAGAAATGTGACTTGATGCCATGTGAACAAACATAATTCTTGCTTTGATCAGCTAAGGCAAATCTGTAAGGAAATAGATGTAATACAGAAAATCCATCATTCTACGGCAGGAAGAGTAATTCACAAGTGGAAACAGCATAGCAAATCGTCCCTTCGTCAACAATGTGAAAGAAAAAAAAGTATCACCCAAAGCAGATTGCTAAATGAAATCAATAGCACTGCAAATTTAAGGAGTGATTTTCCCAAAAATCGCTTCTGTAGTTTGACATGATCTTGGAACTGAAGTTACTCATACAACTGTATTGTCTTGAATGTTTGAAGAGGATATTACAAAGAAGAAACCGCGTAGAAAGTCAAAACTGACAAAACATGGAGGACTTCAACATATAGTTTTGTAAGTCGATATGCAACTTGACATATGACAACTGCAAGCACGTTGTTTTCTTTCTTGAAAATAAGTTTAGAATAGTGGGAAACGATGGTGATGTGAAGTTGTGGATACGAACAAGCAAGGAACTTGACAAGGATTTTGTTTAAGAGATGCAAATATTCAATTACTGAGTGATTATATGGGCTTTCTTCACCGTTAAAGATGTCGGAACGATGGATATATGTGAAGAATCGTTTGATGCACGAAAATATCTTCAAATTCTGGTACATAAAGTTCTTACAACAGCTAAAGATGACTTTCTGAAGAAAATTTGGACTACTTTCTTTTCCAGGATGATAATGCTTCATGTCAACGATCGAAAATCGTTAATACGTGGTTGAAGAATGTGACTATTTAGAGACTCATGTGGCCTACAAACTCACCTGACATGAATGCAGTTGAAAATTTGTGGATCAACATGAGCAGAAGATTCAATAGACAACTATCTCAAATAGAATGAAATTTAAGGAACAGATAATCCGGGTATTATTCCGTGAAATCGAGATTGCATTTTGCAATAGCTTTCTTAGCAAAAGGCTCTGATGATTTGGTGCTCTCCAGAAAGCCCGTGGTGCACATACAAAATACTAGTTTGGTGTATGGTACTTTCCAATGTTTGCACATAATATGTCTTACCCTTAAGAAATTCAATTTCTTGTTTTCTGCTATTGTTGTTGATTCTTTTTCAGTGTTATGTATAACTCTTCCTATAAACGATTTTGCTCAAAACACACATAGCTACTTATATATGCATATAAATTCATTCAATTCATGTCAAAAGCCTGAAACTCTGGCGTAAGTATTAAGAATGAACTGCTCATAAGCAATATGCATTGCAAAATTATCAGGAATTCATGTAAAAAATGATATTGATTAAAGTATGTTGCAAAATCCATATCCGAGCAAGTGTCGCTATTTTTTCTTTACAGAGTGTATAAGAAAAAATATCAGAATTAGTTGTTGGTGTATTTGATGTAGTTGCAAGTAGAGCCAACGAATTGATATTTAGATTTATAAAATATCATTTTTAAGATTTTAACAATTGGCTCAGTCACATTTTACAAGATAATCTACGTTCCACAATGACTTACTATTAATAATTTTCCACCGTTCAATATAGAAGTAGGTGGGCTGCAATCGTATTTGGACAGGTTTGAACATTTATGCATTTCATCGCAAATTCTAGAAGAAAGAAAGGTTTTCACCTGTTTAAAGTCATTGGTTCAGAAGCTTATGAACAATTATGTAATATTTGTTGGAGAGCATCTCCATCAGACAAGTCTACAGAATGTAAAGAAGAAATGAAAATTTATTATGCTGCGAAAGTCAATATCATTTCAAAAAGATATCAATTCCATACGCTGAAAGAAAAACCGTATCAATCCATCACTAATTTTGTCCTGGAGCTGAAACAACAATCGTCTTTCTGTGAATACAGGTGTTGTTTGGATGAACAATTGCGAGAGCAGTTTGTATTTGGAGCTGCAGACGAATCCATTCGGCGAAAATTGTTAAAGACCAAGGAGCTACGGAGATTGCATTGAACATGGAAAGTACCTAAGAGCAGTTACGCCGGTTTAAACCTAACCTAAACAAGACGTCAATACGGTTCATCGCTTAGCCCAGAGGTCAAGGAACGCTTCGATACATTTTTAATCTATTTCCGGTGCCTCATCTTCGTCCTCAACTCAGTCTGGGATTAGCTGTAAATTTTGTAACCTTAAGCATAAGAGGAAAGCTTGTCCTGCATGGGGAAAACTTTGTTTAAGTTGTGGGAGAATGAATCATATCGCGTTGGCTTCTCAGTTTGATACTTTTAACAATTAAGTTACTTATTTTGTTTCATTAACGCAAAATATTATGGATACAGATCATAAAGTGTTACTTTCACACCAAGAAGAAGTGACGAAGTTAGCTAAGCTAATGAGGCTGCATTCTATCACAGGCGTTCTAGTGAGGAAGAAGAAGCGATATCAAGTATGGAGAAACCTGGTATATCTAACTTTTTTATTTTAAGACAAAGCTTGTTCCCAACATGTATGTAGTTTTAGAATAGCAAATGGCCTTTAATTTAGCATATATGATGGCTGAGAGGCAAAACAGTAATGGGGAAGTGAAGAGTTGGAGTGTTAGAAGTTTTCATGATAATTTGTTCATATATAAAGTTAATTTGCTTTGCACAGGTACAGGTCAAGATTTTGCCCACAAGAAAAAGAGGAACTCGTCAAGAAAATGGTAGTGATCTAAGCATCGGGGTAAATATGTAGACAATATGAAGAAAGCGGAAACTAAATTACAGGAGAGATGAGATACGGTGCAGATACAGCACAATGTGGCAATTTTCTCGCGGAATATAGAGCTAGTCCTCCTTCAAGTATTGGGGCAACAAAAGAAGATTCAAAAGCAAATTAGTTACTTGTTGGAAAGATCGGACATTAAAAAGAAAAAGAAGAATTGTGAACTGTGCAAGAGTGATAGGGAATTACTGTTTTATGGATAGGTTATGTTGCAAATTATAGGTTATGTTACAAGAGGTTAGGTTATGATACTGGATGCATATAAATAAGTAATACATTACATACAAAATGATATTGAGAATTATATATGGTATTCATTGGACAACTACAGATGGTGATCAGAAAAATAGAAACACCTGAACGAAATTGCAACTTACCAGATTAATATGGTGTCGGGCCACATTTCGCCTTCAGAACAGCCTTGATGCGACGTGGGATGGAGGCACAGAGGTCGTGAAAGGTAGCAAGTGGAATTTTACACCATCCCTTGTGCAGGGCATCGGCCAGTTCTGTGAGAGAGGATGGAGGTGGAAATC
The DNA here is from genome assembly GCF_964235325.1 of Thermobia domestica. NCBI lineage: Eukaryota > Metazoa > Arthropoda > Insecta > Zygentoma > Lepismatidae > Thermobia > Thermobia domestica. The sequence goes on along the minus strand of NC_137462.1, from coordinate 252,578,017 downwards.
TTCGCCGGAGTCGTGTTTCCAAGACAGACTACATATGTTCAATTATGTTGAGATCTGTTGATTGGGCGGGCCAGGGGAGGTGTTGAACTTCAACCCGATGTTCCTCAAACCACGCTGCAACAACGCCAGCTGTGTGAATGGGTGCATTATCATCCTGGAAGATGGCGTCATTGTCTGGGAATAACATCCGGACCATAGGATGCAGTGGTCTCCTAAAATTGTAACATAATCATTGCCAGTGATTCGTCTGCTAAGTGTGACCACAGGACCCATTGAAAACTATGATATTACGGCCCACACCATCACCGAGTCGCCGTCATGTTTCACAGTTGCGCGGAGACACTTCAGATCATAAGCTTCTTTGGCCGTTTTCCACACATAAACACGGCCAACGGTTGGGAATAGGGTGAAGTATGACTCATCCGACCATATTACACGTTTCGAGTCCTCAACGGTCCAAGTTGCATTGTCGCGGGACCATTTGCGGCATGCGAAAGCGTTATGGTCCCTGACGAGCGGTTTGGCCCGTGCAACACGACCCCGTAAGTTCATGCCATGTAATTCGCGGCGGACTGTGGTTGTCAAAACACGGTGGGGGAGGTGCTGATTGAGTTCCTCCGTCACTTGCTCCTCAGTGGCACGACGGTTCTTCGTGACAATGTGCTTTAATTCTCAGCGTGACCTGACACTCATGATTTTCTTCAGACCACTGTTCCGCTTCCCCTATGTAGTTTTCCCGTGTGTTGTGTAGGCCGTCATCACCTTCGACACTGTCCCAAGCGATGCACCTAACACAGTAGCCACTGCCGTCACACTCACTCCACATAACCGCGCTCTAACAATTTGCTCTCTTTGAAAATCTGTGAGGTCTCCCATTTTACACTACCTCTATCTGCTGCAGCCACTGGATACTGCTGTTCCACTGCGCCTGACGTAGTATGGAACACGACCTAACACACCACTACCAGCGGTCCGGCGCTGAGGGCGCCACGACACCAGTGGCAACCCATACATCTGACGTGTTGCCAACTACAGGTGTTTCCATTTTTCTGATCAACATCTGTATAAAGATTGAGTTAGAATGGAGAATAGTTTACTAAGTCTAATACTTCAACATTTTACCTGACTAACCACATGAATCAGTGCAACCAACTGCTGCCAGTGCCTAGAAAATTTCGTATAAGTTGGATTGCGACGTTTCAGGCATTCTTAAAACTATAAATTATCTTTATCTCAAGTAATAAATTTAGAGCAATTAGCGGGAGATATTTTGCTGGTGGCTGTACACGATGCACATGGCAAAGAGCTAGGACAGCACTTGCTTGCTTTGAAGTATAATCCATGAAGCTCGAACATGTAAATTGGGCCTCAAACTTACCGGATCTTAATCCTGTAGAAAATCTGTGGTTTGTTAGGGAATGAGCACGTCGCACCATTGGGTTCTGAAAGCCAATGGCATGAGTTTCAGATTGTTTGCATTAAGGAAAACTATAATTGACCAAATTAAAGAAGGCTTCAACGATTTATCCCTCTACATGCCGCGTTTCCTTCATTGCCTTCGTTTCGGAGTCGGAGGAACACTAGTGATCTTAAGTTAGTGGTACGAGCTTACTCCCGAATACATTTTTTTTACTCTTCTATGACTGACTTTAATATAAACAAATCACGAATATAGGCGATTTAACACTTTTGTAGATGTAACTTTGTTGTTAATTAGTTTTGTCTCACCTCTACTGTAGGTGGGGCGCAATTAATATAATTTTTGAACGGTAGTGGAGTCACGGTGCATCTTCGCTGCAGAGCATCCTATTTTTGCCTACAGGTCGCTAGTTAAACATCACTGGTACACCTGACTTTTGGCATGGTGTAGTTTTAGTTTCAAGTTGTTTACATTATAAGCAATATTTTTCTACCTTTCACAAGAACAAAACGTTCGTACAAAAAACGTAATATACAGAAAATATGTGTAAAAAGTACGTATGAGTGCATCGCGTCTTCTCGGGCCAATGGTTAGAGATTTTGATATCCGCAATATGGAGTAGACGTGAGCAATTGTTGAAATCGACAATGTACAACCCATATTAATGACTCGTGGAAGCATTAATTATAAAGAAATACCCGAATATATATTAAAGGATTATGTCGGCTATGCAAAAATGGTATATATATATATATATATATATATATATATATATATACCATTTTTGCCTAGCCGACATAATCCTTTAATGTAATACTTAAAGAGGGCGTTGAAAGTCCACATATCTAAATGCTACAACATCCACTTTATTAACCATTTTCAACAATTTACGTTGACATTTTAGATCTGAATTCTTTCGATTATTGTTTCTGCATAACACTTTCTATTTTATTATGACGGAAACAAGTTTTGCACAACCACCAGGGTCGTCGTTTTTTTCGGGGTTCTCCCGTTTCCTCCCACTTTCTTCATTGCACCATTTAATGCATTTCTCTTCATCACCGCTTTCTTTGGCCTAAACGGCATAACCGTTGGACGTAAAACTAAAGATTTCATTTTAAGAGTTTTACAACATTAGATTTGAAAAAGTTTGCACTTTGCTGAAGACAATTAACACCAAATGTTAACCCCCATTATTGAACAGATATGTATTAGAGTAGTGAGATAAGAGTAGTTGGCTCGACATCCCGTTGGTCCTGACTTCGATTCCCCTTTGGTAATTAAAGGACTATTTTATATTTTAATATTGATACTTCTAATGCAAGACAACATTGAAAATATTCCGTTTCTGTCGATCGTAGTTCTGAAATGACTTTCTTCAGTGATGTCGCAATGGAAACGTGAACTGCGAATGGCAGCTACAAGATGACGTCAGCCATGACAACCTTGATTCGTAACGCATTTATCTAAAAAACTATGAATATGTAAGGCATGTCTTTAGTATGGATCAAAAATACGATTGGTAAAACAAAACATAAACGTTATTGTTTCTCAGCAATTGCTGATACGTTTCCACTATTTCTACTATGTTTTAAGCGTTCATCATTTTAGACACGTTCCATACCAATAAAAAGAATTGAAATTCAATCAAAATCTCTCCAAAATGTAAGATGTGTAGCCAAGTCTCGACTTTCCATTAATAATAATAATAATAATAATAATAATAATAATAATAAAAATAATAAGAGACATTTAATACCAATTATGTAAACAATACTTTTAAGAAAAAAAATTAAACCATGGGATGGAACTCGGGTCCCTGCCATACGAGTTTCATGCCTTGCCAATCTTTTTCTTTTCTATTTTTTTTTTCTTAATTGGCCTCATGGTGGTATTGTTCGCCAGCTGCACCTCACGTTCTTTCCACTTGTTCCGAACACGACAGGGACACGAACACAGATATACCGAGCACAATTAATATACAGATCTTTCTCTTGAGACTTCTTGGGACCAGAATGGGGTTCACCTCACAATCGTCAGTAGAGTGCCATAAATTCCACATACAAAGGTAAGAATATAAACAAGTAGTTATGGAAAATAAATTAAGAAATTTCTATTTCTACACGTGTTGGTACAATTTAAAGAAGATGAAAATAATATCTGCCGTATTTTCGTCTTTGGAAATTTGAAGTTAGTGTGAGGAAGAATACTAATAAAAATCGGGACAATCGTTAGAAACGATGAGCTAGCATCAACTTGAAGAACGTTTTGTGATATTATCCTCTTTGACGAAGGTCAATATAACTTGTTTTTAAGTTAAAGAACGAAATCTCGACTAAGTCATAGTGACACTCATCTAATTAACATCTCCTTTAAGGAAAAGCTGAAGTGGCACTGTAAGTATACGGTTAACGCATTGAACTTGTATTTCGAGGACCTGGATTCAAATCCTGGTTTGGTTCAAATTTTTCGAAAGTTTCAATTTCAGTTTCAATACTTACTCAGTGTAGCAAGGAAGATCTGCTCTCCAGGTAGAAAAGGATGTTGGATTAAGGAAAATTAGAGTAGTTCTGTGCATGGAACAATGCTTTACAAAACTTATTTCCACTTGTCGTTCTAGAGTTGATATTTTTGTCTACTTTCAAGCATTTCTGATTCTTGCGTGGGAATGTTTTTATTTCTTTGAACATACAGTATATAATGAAATAATACATTAAATACACAGCAATATTGAGATTAATTGATGGTGTTCATTGGAAAGCACGTTCTGAACCATATTCATCTCAGAACTGAGAAACGGTTCATCCGACATGTACTCAAATTTTACATGCATAAAGATCTGACTCAGTGCTACCAACGGCTGTCAGTTCCGAGAAAAGTTACCTGTAAGTTGGGTTGTATCTGTGCAGGCGATTTGCAATCTTCAAATTATCTATACCCCAACTAATGCAATTAGAGCATTTATGGGGGGAAGATAGTTTCCCTGCTGGCTCTACATAAAATAGCAAACCGGAAGAAGGTGCAAAGAGAAGGGATATATAAAAGATAGAATGAATATTTTCAAGTTCAAAATAATTCTGACAGTAGAAGTGTTTCTGAGATTATTTCAAGTGACGACAGCTCTGTGATAATATTTTCAAACACAGCATTCTGGCGTATTTTAGTCATAAAGTATTTTTTAGACCACTCTGTCCCAACTGGAGAAGCAGGGAACTGATTTTGAATCTGCAAAAGAAGGAACGTTAAGATTTTAGAATGGGCCACTAACAGATTTAAAGAATTAGCTTGTCATTTCTTTGCTTGCACTGGGCTAATGAAAAGTCTCTTTCGGAGGTGGAAAGGGATGTTTCGGTATGAATGTGAAGAGTAAATTGTTTCTGATCCATTAATGAGGTACTACATTGACGCATTGAACACAATATTCGATACGGCAATTTCGAGTATTACTTCAAGATTCAAAAAGCAAGATACATTATGGGCTGATTTATCGTGTTTGAAAAAATGAAATCTGTGAGTTTTACGTCCCACGGTTATGCCGGTTAGGCTAAAAGAGACGGTGATAATGAGAGATGAGTGAATTGGTGGAATGAAGAATGGGAGGAAACGGGAGTACTTCGAGAAAACCCACGAACCCAGAACCACCACAAAGTTCACTTGGCGGGGACTGGGATCGAACCCGGGACCCCAAGCATCAGAGGTGAACGCTCTCCCACTGAGCCACCGCGCCCCCTATCGTGTTTGAATCCCAGAAACTTCAGCTGAGCAACAGGACTTCTAGACACGGCTTCAGCTTCTTAAAAAATCAGTTAAGTTTCCAGGGATTCTGTAAAAGAACATCTCTTGACTTTTGAAGGAACTGTGAATATCTGAAGGACAGACTTCCTGACGAGCACAAACTTTAAGAAACGACTTACGAGGAAGGTCCATAAACCGTGAGAGTTGAATTTTGATGAAAATTTGTGACAAGATTCAGTTCGAGTTGCTAAGTAATGTAGTAATAGTCACTCGATGCGCAAATGCTTCGTTGAGCTGCTACACCGACGCCATCTTGAAATCCAGTAGGCAATATCCAAAAATACCCTTTTGGCACAAAAATAAATTAGCTTTTGATAGATCTGACTCCAGTATTGTAAATCAAGGTAGTGAAACTATATGTGGGAGTACTTCTAGTGCATGATCGCCATTTTGAAAGGCGCCATATTGAATCAAGGCAAAATATGATAAATGGTAAGGAGGTCATGTGGGGTATCAAATAGCACTAGAATTTACTCCTGAATCCATTTCCGTAACCAAGGTTTACATATCTGTTTTTTCTTCAGAGTTAAGAGCTCTCTTGCTCATAGGAACATATAAAAACTGTGCAAGTAAAATTTCTGTTATGAAATGCAGTCGTGCGAGCACTTGCAGGATTTTAACTAATGCAGTAGTAGTCACTTGATATACAAGAGCCACTATACCAATCAGATCTTGAGACAAGTGGGAGAAATCGTTAATTAAATTGAAATTCCTGTAGTGAAAAATGGAATAGCAGCACTGTAACAAATTATACCTATTTCAAAGTGTGCCATATATACGAGTCTGTGTGTGTTAAGATTATGCATAGAATTTAAGTGCTGTAATATAAATTAGGTACAACGGCACATATGACTTTACAAGAATATGTCTTGAAGTTATTAGAAAATTAATAGAAAAAATATTAGAAAAATAATATAAATTGATGCACATAAGCAGATATTAACCAACTAACCTTTTGCTCTTCAGTTGTGATGATGAAGATCCAAAACGAAGTGATTAGCACACAGTAACGTGGAGCAGTACAAACACTTAACAAATGCACTTTCGTCACTATATACATGACCACAGACACAATTTTCTACCAGTCTCCAGAACAGAGCTGGATTTAGATTTGATGGGACCCTAAACAACTGAAGATAATGGGGCCTTTTATGTGTCCAGAAGAACGTACGACCCTATATACGGAAATAAAGAAACCAGTGATATTTTACGAAGCACACTAGCAGAAGCGGCCCCATTACCTACATCATAGGGCCTACACAAACGAAGTACAGTTGCTATATGTAGATGTTACTTTATTTATTGTTTTTCTCATATTTTGAAAATGTACATTTAATTTTTTTCCTTGATTTTTTTCGGGCCACCAAGAGTATGGGGCCCTAAACTATAGCTTGTTTAGCTTATAAGTAAATCCGGCAGTGCTCCAGAACATTTGTAAATGAACCAACTATTGCTCCTGTGACATACCCACATTTCTGCCATGCATATGCAAGCATGTCCTTTAGGACTGGCGCACAAAATTGATGATACACAACAGAATGCATTTTCATTATGAAAATTCTGCCATATAACTTGTACACCGAACAAGTGAACACCTGCTACAATTAGTTATTTATCACAGTTTTGATACGCAAACTAGTCTTGTCCTTATTATAAGCAAGTGTTTTATTGTTAAAGGTGGAAAGTTGCAGATATTTAATTATTTAATATTGAAGGAAAAAGCAAGGAAGAGGCTTGTTTTATGGATTGCAACTTTGTATTGAATTTTGTAATAATCTTTATTGCCATCTATTCTTAGCAGGTGTGTATGCATTCTCTTATCACTAATAGCAGAATAAACACAAGAAATGTGAATTCTAAGTTTCCAGGTGCATCTTCTTCTAAGAATGGGCTGTGAACTGAATTTAAATCCCCTTAATTGTTCAATGTGTCAGCAATAAAGCGATTGTATTTAGACGAAGAGGCAATAAATGCATTAAAGTATTTTAACTTCGTAATATGCACGGTAAATTATAGGTTGTCAAGTATGAGTATTGGAAAAGAACACAATATTCTGCAACAATGATAGTCTTTGCCTAAGGTTTCAAGATTGGAGAAGGAAACTTAACACACTATAACGGACCACGTACAATTGCCTAAAATAGATTTTTGGTTTGATTCAGTCCAACGTCCCACACTTATGCCTGCTACGCTAAAGGAGACGTGGACCTACTGATTATAGTGCAATCCGAACTATTTTGGTCGTTCAACTAATATTCACCTGTTTATATCACTTTTCTAATATATATCCGAAAAATCCCTTTGGTATTCTCTGCTCGTCAGTAATATTAGGCATGTGTTTCATCGACCACAAGTCTATTCCATCGCACTTTGAAATAGGTATAACTTGTAGCATGCTGCTATTCCATTTTTCACTACAGGAATTTCAATTTAATTAACGATTTCTCTCACTAGTCTCAAGATCTGATTGGTATAGTGGCTATTGTACTGCATTAACTACTGCATTAGTTAAAACCCTGCAAGTGCTCGCACGTCAGTTTTTCATAACACAAGTCTAACTCACACAGTTTTTATATGTTCCTGTGGGTAAGAGAGCTCTTAACTCTGAAGTGCAAACAGATATGCAAACATTGGTTACGGAAATGGATTCAGGAGTAAATTCGAGTGCTATTTAATACATCACATGTCCCCCTTGCCATTTATATATTTGACCGCGATTCAATATGGCGCCTTTCAAAATGGCGATCATGCACTGCAAGTACTCCCACATATAGTTTCACTACCTTGATTTACAATGCTGAAGTCAGATCTATCAAATGCTATTTCATTTTTGTGCCAAAAGGGTATTATTGAACAATGCCTACTGGATTTCAAGATGGCGTCGGTGTAGCAGCTCAACGAAGCATTTGCGCATCGAGTGACTATTACTACGTTAATTAGCAACTCGAACTGAATCTTGTCACATATTTTCATCAAAATTCAACTCTCACGGTTTATGGACCTTCCTCGTTAGTATACTTGTGTTCAGGATTAGAAGAAAAATAAACTCTTGAGAAGGAATTTGAGTACAAAGTGTGTTGAAAAAATTATCCAGTGTGCTGCTTTTTAATTTTGTAGAATTATATTTTCTACAGTAATACTAGCATACAAATTTCTTTTGATTTTGTATTAACGGTTAAATAATGTTTATTGAAAAGAACTTTTAGAAAATGTTTCGAATGGAAAGGTGATAGACCTTGTAGCCTCGAAAACTTATTACAATAAAACATTTGTTTATTTGGTAATATAGTATACTTATTCTTTGAACTTTGTGTAATACTTTGAAGAAATCAGAATGATACGCTGATAAAAGATTATAAGATGCTAATTATTAATGCTTGATATTCGTATTGACATGCTGCAGAAAGAAAACTGTGTAACTTGATTTGTGACATCAAGATGTTTTGGCAGTAGTTTTAGAAAGCACCCGCACCACCGTAATGATGCCTTTCTGTCCATTGCGATATGATGTATGGTGATTTTCGTAAATATCGAATTACGAAAAGCTTTGCATAGCTTCCACAAGCATATTGTGTAATGTTAATATTGATCAGCAATATCCATTGGTAATTACTAGCTGCAGTATCCGTCAGTACATGTTTATATTCAAGCAGTGGCATACCAATCCCAGGGTGTGTAATACAATCTGGTAAATGGCATTTAAAACTGGTATGTTGAAGATAGTAATCTTTCGTTGTATAGTTCATCAGGAACATGTTCATTCGACAATATACCCTCAACAGAATCCCTGAATTAAAAACAAAACAATATTCAAATATCAATGTAGGTTTATTTGTTTTAGTTGCTGAAAAAGGTCAAGTAAGGTAACTATAAAAAATTGGGTTATGAGGTGCTCTAATGCTTACGTTTACAAGTTATACTGTTATATTTAGTTCCAATAACATGGATAATCGTATCACTCACTGTTCAATCAAAAAACAATTATAGCTTTTCTAGTTGTGTTTATAAAAAGTTGATGGTATCCAAGAATTATACACTTATTTATGTTTTATAGACGTGATACAAGGCTTGTTTAAAATAATGGTATTCACAACTTATATGAAAGTAAATTATAATGTAATACCTTAAGATATGGTATATGTGACCATATGTAGTACCAATATATGTCTTGTTCCAATTTTAACAATTTATCATGAAGTTACAAGTGTACACTCCTCATAACAACTGAATTTAGATTGATTTAATCTGGTCTAGAGGATGAATGGTTATAAAACTTATATATCAATGATTATATACTGCATCAGAGTTATGGAAATTACCAAAGAAACAATAGTTGGCATTATTATGGTGAATTATTATTCTTGTGAGAGGTGTGGCAATTGGTTCGATGGAAAAAATGCAAATAGTTTTTGAATGAATCTCAGAAATTGGACTTCAAGGTTAATAGCCACGTTTTAACTCAGGAGTTACAGTTAGCAGTGATATGTCAAGACACAACACTTCGCATGTCTTAATGATTCTTTACATTTTCCTTGGCTTATTTATTTCTTTTTATCTATTTGTACGAAATAGAGGAACTTTGCTCTCAACTTCTCGAAGTCGGGGGCAGTTAATAGGACAGAGTAATATACATTGAGAAGATAGAATCTCATCTCAAGTTTCAAAAATATTAACAATTTAATTGACTTGTATGTAACTAATCTGTACTTTTTATTTTTTTAATAAATTTCTACAAAATTCTTCTTCATTCATTGAACTCGCCTAACTAAACAGGTACACCAAAACAGGAAAACTATCTCACCCCTAAGTGATCTAATTCCATTACTTGCGTTCCAGATTATTCGCAGTTTCTAAAATGACTAGACAGAAGAAACCTAACTTACACGTAACTTTTCTCAGCAATGACAGCAGTTGGTAGTACTGAGTCAGGTCTTTATGCAAGTCAAATTGTGAGTAGATGGCGCACGAAACATTTCTTCATTCTAAGATCAATCTCTCTGTTTCAGAGCGTGTTTTCCAATAAACACCATATATTAATATCAAAGTTGCTGTGTATGTAATGTATTATTTCATTATGTAATGTATAATCAACGAAATAAAAACACTGATCACGCATGAATCAGAATGCTTGAAAGTAGACGAAAATATCAAATCTAGAACAACTCCTGGGTATAAGTTTGTAAATCATTGTGTCCATTGGTAGACCTTCTCCAATTCTCCTTTTCCAACATCTTTTTCTTTCTAGGAAAGAGATCTTGACGTCAAAAGAGTATGCATTAAATTTGAATGTGAAACGTTTGAAACAGTTTCAGGTTGGCGGGTATTTGGACTCAAGTCTACGGAATAGAAGTTCAATGGGCTTGCCACTTAAATACCGCGCCACTTAAGGTTGCAACGAAACTATTACCTAGTTACAATCATTTCATGGAAGGATACACACAAGATACTAATGCTTATGTGAGTGTCACAATGAGTTACTCGATATTTCCTTGTTTAACTCAAAAACAAGTTGTATAGATATTCCTCAACGAGGAAAATATCACGAAATGTTCTTCAAGTTTGTTTCAATGATGGTTCCGAACTACATTACAATTCTTCTTTACCATAGCTTCTAATTTCCATAAAACAAAACACAATATAAATTCTTATTGACATTCTTTGAATTGTGGGGCCGCGGTGGCTCAGTGGTAGAGCGTTCACCTCTGGTGCTTGGGGTCCCGGGTTCGATCCCAGCCCCTGCCAAGTGAACTTTGTGGTGGACAAACACCGTGTGCGTGGGTTTTCTCGGGGTTCTCCCGTTTCCTTCCACTTTCTTCATTCCACCATTTCATTCATTACTCATCATCACCGTCTCCTTTAGCCTAACCGGCATAACCGTGGGACGTAAAACTCAAAGATTTCTTTGAATTGTATCAACACGTGGAAATAGACAGTTGTATGTTTATGTTCCATAACTACTAGTTTATTTTCTTATATTCACATGAGTAATGTGTGACAAATTGAACCGTTGACTCTAGCCGAGTGATCTCGGGCTTTCGGCTTCTGATCATGAGGTGCAATCCACAAGGAGGTTTCAATTACTCTGAAGAGCATGGTGACCTTTCCTCGGTACTTGTGTGTTCCCGTCCCTGTAGTTTGGAATACGTCGAAGGGACTTGAGGTGCCAGTGGCGAAAAATAGCCCTATTGGGGCAATTTGTTTTAAAAATGTGAAAAGAGGAAACTCCAATTGAAGCTACCTGATTCGATTTCAAGTCTTGGGTGACTTTTCTTATTAGATTTTAAGTCTTTTTGTTGAATAATCAACACACTCCATTGTAGGGTGTTTGGGGAATGGAAATATCATTCTATTGCTTTTTATTGGTTTACTTGCACGCTACACCAAGCCTGGATTCTACATTTCAACCTTTCTATATCTACGGAAAGTACCTAAATGTTTTGATGATCATAAGAGAGTAAGTGAATAAGTGATTTGATCAATTAACTTACTTTGTTAAATGAGGTATAAACAACATTTAAAGTATCATATTGTTTGGGAAAATCGTGACGTATTTCGGTAAAATATGACAAAGTATGATTTGTGGATATACTGGAGTCATTCGGCAGATACAATAGTTAGATCATGAATACCTAAAATAATGAGCGTTTTGTGTATTAATATTACTCTTTGGTTTGTTTGGTTTTACAGATTTAATAACACACACAAGATGTAAGAACAAAAATTGCATGTTCACCATATTTTACTGTTTTACTTCAGGCAAGGGAAGAAAGCGCGAATTGTTTTTGTAATTTTTACTGTCCTCCAGGTTTCTGTTTTTGCCCTGTTCTTAAAAGTAACTGGAAAAATTGTAGAAGTGAGTAATACGAGTAAAATTAAGTAAAACCCGTAAAAATAGGAAACATAACGTACTGATGAACGTTCGTTAAATTAGGAAACTTTTAAAAACTAATCCAATGCCCTAAAACACCAGATTACAATTAATATGAGAATCTGTTCAGTAGCGTGCAACGAAAAATCAGGGTTCGAGCAGAGAGCATACAGCAGCGCCTCTGTATATATGAGTATAGTCGCTAGAAAAGCCTCGAATCGCCAACATGATTGGCCTAAGAAATTCTTCAAAAATAAACCCTTATTTTTTTATTTAAAGCACTCCTAGTAGTTTTCCCTTCTTTTCTTTTCTTTTTTCCTCCCGAAATTAGGACTCTCTTACCTGTGTGTCCGGGGCCGTAGCCCGCTTGCTGGTCTCACGGGCATGGCAATGTGCATGGCAAGAGTTCGCAGTACTCTAAAGGCCAATTTATCCTTCATGGAGTTGCGAATTTGTATGCCTTTTTAGTTGTCAATTCAAAGTTGCATTCTCTGGAGTATTCTTACTGCATAATTCTTTACTATGTTATCATGACTGCAATCATTTAGTTTCATCATTATTACAGTGCAGTCGTAAAAGTGTGTAAATACTGAAATCACTGCACATTCAGTTTTTCCCTTCTTCTAGAACAGTGATGTCTTAGAGTAGAGGCTTAATCGTTACTTTCATAATGTTGGTTTCTTAGTTCAATTCAGGCTGAAGCAATTAGGGTAATTTTTAAAATTTGCAATATTGTTACTTCTCACGTATACTAGCATAAAAAATACTCAATTTCTCTGGCTCTCAGAGTTGCGACGACTTCCTTTGCAGGTTAAACGCCAACAACACACAATACGTCACCCGTATCAACATTGGAACGTAACTTTTCTGGGCAAGAATTGATGAATATATAAGGGATAAAGCATGGGCAAAAATGAGTTCCTAAGAATTGATTATATCTATTTGCAAATTGCAAATAGTGATCGAACTTACAACTCTAGTCACGAGAATGTTCCTATTTAAGACTTCATCTCACCTTTCTACCTAGAAGAAGGGTGAAACAAAATGAATTATTGTCCTCAGCTAACAAATACTCATATTCAATTTCTTGTTGTCATAAAATAATAATTCTAAATCATTAATAATTATAAATCTGTAATTCATAAACGTAATAATATTATTGCTTTCATGTGTAAACCGAAGAAACATCTAATATACTGTACATACTCTTTGTTCCTATGAATAGCTTCCACTATGTGAATTTTTGTTTCCTTCTGTGATAATAATAATAATAATAATAATAATAATAATAATAATAATAATAATAATAATAATAATAATAATAATAATAATAATAATAATAAAGAAATAACAAAATTACAATACCAACTACGTAAACACAACTTACCCATACAGAAAAATTATAATTGCCATGACAGGATTTGAACCCAGGTAGCTGCAATTTGAGATTCCAGGTCCGACCTTGCTCTTCATAGGAATTCGAACCCCTAGTGAATTGCACCTCATGATCAGAAACCGAACGCAAGAGATCACTCGGCTAGTGGTACCGGCTCAATTTGACACAAATTTCTCATGTGAATATAAGAAAATAAACTAGTTATTATGGAACATGAACATAAAACTGTATTTCTACATGTGTTGATCAATTCAGAGAAGGTGAAAATAATTTCTGTCCTCTTTGCTTCTTTGAAAATTAGAAGTTATGCTAAAAAAAATTGTAATGTAAATCGGGAAGACTCCTGAAACCCATGACATAGCCTAAAATTGGAGAACGTTTCATGATATTTCCCTCATTTAGGAACGTCCATGTAATTTGTTTTTGAGTTAAACATGGAAACCTAGATTATCACAGTCACACAAGCATTAATATCCTGCTTATTTTTTTCTATGAAACAATTTTAACTAGGTATTAGTTTGGGTGGGAGGTTAAATGGTTATTTCATTGAACTTCTATTCGGTAGTTGAATTGTTATTTCATTGAACTTCTATTCGGTAGATGAATGGTTATTTCATTGAACTTCTATTCGGTAGGTGAATGGTTATTTCATTGAACTTCTATTCGGTAGGTGAATGGTTATTTCATTGAACTTCTATTCGGTAAACAGGGGTTAGAATCCGGCCATCCTGAAACTTTTTCAGGTATTTCACTTTTAATTTCAATGCAAACTCAGTGCCACAAGCAAGATATTCTCTTCAGTAGAAAGAAGATGATGTTGGAATAAGGAGAATTGGAGAAGGTGGGTCAATTGATACAGTTATTTACAAACTTACTTTGAGCAGTTGTTCCAGATTTGATAATTTTGTCTACTTTCAAGCATATTTATTCATGCATGACCAGTGTTTTTATTTTTTTGAATATGCAGTGTATAATGAAATAATACGTTACATACACAGCATTATTGAGATTAATATAGTGTGTTCATTTGAAAACACGTATTGAACCATAGAGATTGATCTTAGAACCGACAAATGTTTCGTGCGTCACCAATTCACAATTTTACTTGTATAAGTAAGACCTGACTCAGTGCTACCAACTGCTTGCGAGAAAAGTTACGTGTAAGTTAGGGTGCATCTGCTCAGGCGTTTTAGAAACTGCAAATTATCTTGACCCGAAATATTGGATTTAGAGCACTTAGGGTGGAAGATACTTTTGCGGTTGGATGTACACTTTTCCATGTGGGACGTTTCTTAATCGTCATCGAAAAGCAAAATGGTGTTATAGCAAATCTAAGGACGCAGCATTAAATTTTAGATTCTGTAATGATCCCTAACCTTCACTATTAAAGGAAATTTCAGGCTCTTAGGAGTTCATTGAACGTCACATAAAAGCTAGCTACCATTGTAACGGCCAAGGTGGGTAATGTTGCCATTAACGTCCCTTCGCAGAAAAAATAATTATTTGAAAATCAAGAAAGAAAGTATTATGTTCCCTTCCATCTATTCAAACAAGCCGAGCATCTCCGAGGTTTCCAGGACTGGTATGTGGCTTACAACGCCAGTTAACACACGTAAAGATGAAGGTTACTGAAAAGGAAAAGTATGCTGAAGCCAAACAATAATAATATGTTTTCAAAGGTTGCAGGAACGTAGCAACACTACTTGATAAACGACACAAAAGGAATTTAGATAACATTAACAAGTTTTATTTTTATAAAACAAAAAGAAGTGAAATAAATAATGTAATGTTGAATAGAACAATAAAATTGTAAAGTTCGAAAAGTGTTTTCTGATTTTGAAAAAAATATTTTCAACCACTAAATTTAAATAAATATGATACATGCAAAACCATATCAAATTTATACATTACTGAAAACTTCATCAGGCACATATCGTATGAAGTGAAATTCCAAGATGGCTCCTGCCTTATCACACGTTATGTTTAACGCGAACAAGTTTCGAAATATAATCACTTATATCACTAGAATTCAAAAACAATATTTGAACTCATGGTTCAATTAGACGATTCAAGAATTTTCTATCTACAGTTTCACATAGCCACGTAACACCAAGAATATGATTTTTAAATTCACAAACAAAATACCATACACATACACATAATACTAAATATGGTATTACACATACCTAGGGAACAAGTGATGGGCGCAACCACTTGTTTTCAAGGCTCCTTCATTGGAAGGATATCCACCCAATCAAATGCAAGTATAACAATCACATGACATATTAACAGAAGACTCAAACCACATTACCAGATTTCTTAAATTAAGAAAACACTAAACTCTATAATATCCCAGTAAATATACTGTAGTGGAATATAAAGAGGAAAAAGGAATGTGAATGGGTTACCAGAGAAACGAAAGACAAAATAGAAGGAATCTATTTTTAAATTAAATCCCCCTTGCATTCATTTTACTCCATAATACCAATAAATATGCTAAAATGAAGATCACTACGGCACACCCTTCTGCGCAGAATTCACAGCAAAAGATTAACGTAGATGTTTAGATGGCGTGTTCCGTGGCTACAGGCTTCTACCAATGTTTCAATGGTCCAAGCTAAACTGCTGTATTGCTGTTTTTCTATATAAAGTAATGCATATATTTATACAGTACTCTAGACAGATGAATGAACTGATTAGTATATATGTGAGGTGATGATAGCAAATAATATATTTGATTTCGTTATATATATTAATGTTATAATCAGGATAAATTATAATTTTCGTTTTTCTTTATGACGAGAATCTTGAACAAAAGCAAAAGCCTCAATTTATCAAAAACAACATTGAACTTACTGAACATTTCTTCTGAAATATAAAAATAAAACAATGAATATAAGTAATGTTATATTTGGATCTGTCTACATTTCTATAGTTTTTAGACTAATGAAGAAATAATGAAGAATTTTTTTTTAATTTTACAATTATGAATTGTTATAGATGTTGCTCAAACTAATTGAAAATTGAAGAATACTTGAAGATGCATAAAGTATATTCTAAGAAATAGTAAACTCTTAACAGAACTTCGTAAAACACATTATATACTAAAAAGTTTCAAAACTATAATTCATCGTCAAATTTCCAATTAGAACAATTGAAGATTTTGAATATATATTATGGATTCTTAAGAGAATATATCTGTTCTAAATCAAAGAAATGCTTATAGCATTCTCGAGTGAGTTTTTTTTCTTTATCAAATAAAGACGATTATTATCTTAGGTCAAATGTTGTCAAATGGTCTTGTTACTTATACTGGGTTAGTACAATGCATAGATTCATGCGTTTGCTGTTATGTTGCAAAAGAAGCAAAGACACACACACATACACACACACACACACCCCTGTTTGTATTTTGTGGTTTGTGGGGCCATCGTTCAAAACACAACGTTGTGGGTGCCCATAGAAATAATGGTCCTAGGAGAAAAATTCGCTTATTTTCGTGTTGGTCTCATCACGCTGATTACAAATATATATATTTCAATTTGCTCTATCTTTAAAAATAAAGAATGGGTATAATCCGACGAAGTGGGGAACTGCCGGTACAAGGCCCTCATAATAGGGAACCTCGATAAACACACAAAAACGACAAAACATACATGTCGATGGGCATTATTGGAACAGTCTACAATGACATTACACGCACATAAAAATTATATACTCTACGCTGTCCTCTGGGTGCCACAAAGCTTCGAATGACATTTGGTTTCATAATCATAAACGTGTATATATATATATATATATATACAGAGTGGTTGTGCATCAATGACGGAAAATTCGGGAGATGAATCTGCACGTAAAAACAAGCATAAAATGTCATATGAAATTTGGGTGAATGCGGCTTCGTTTGGACGCTAGAGGCGTCTGAAATGTCACCTTCCGAGGCGAT
This sequence comes from Thermobia domestica, assembly GCF_964235325.1. Lineage (NCBI taxonomy): Eukaryota > Metazoa > Arthropoda > Insecta > Zygentoma > Lepismatidae > Thermobia > Thermobia domestica. The sequence goes on along the minus strand of NC_137462.1, from coordinate 252,560,592 downwards.
AATTTGAAATATCGCAAGAACGGAGAGAAATACGAATGTCGGATCAAAAGATATCAAAGGAAACCCTATCCGAAGAATCCAATTATGGATAAGTGATGTCAAAACAGTGGCGGCGCTAGAGGGGAGTACAAAGAAAGTGAATGAAACATGAAAAAAATGAACAATTTACACCTAAAAACTGTAGGAGGAGATGCTTTTTGGAACATCAGCAACAAATGTTAGTAAACGAAGGCAACAATGGCTACGCTGTAGGAACACAATGAGAGGCGGAGTTTAGGAATAAAGTATTTTTGTAACGGAAAGAAATAGGAATGTCGGGTCAAAAGATATCAAAGGAAACCCCATCCGAAGAATTCACTTATGCATAAGTGATGGCGAAACAGTGGCGGCGCCAGGGGCACAAACGAAGTGAATGCAACGCGGAGAAATGTGAACAATTTACACTGACAAACTGTAGGAGGGGATGTTACATGGAACATCAGCAACAAATGTTAATGAACAAAGGCAATAATGGCTACGCTGTGGGAACACTATGGAAGGCGGAATGTAGGAATAAAGTATCTTTGTAATGGAGAGAAGTAGAAATGTCGGGTTAAAAGATATCAAAGGAAACCCCATCCGAAGAATCCAATTATGCGCACGTACTGCGGAACATTGGCGGCGCATGGGAGCTACAAAGAAGCTGTTAAACACGCTTAGTGATGATACGTGCAGATCGTAAAAAGCAAGTAACGAAAATGTAGAAACAAGAGGTATTCTACTTACCTTGATCAATATAATGCTGTCTAAAAGAAGGTGTTTAATAAGTCCTCCCTGTTCTTCGAAACAGACAGTTACGCGATGTCGTAAGAATTCTCTGACTTTTGCCAATAACGCCTTTGTTTACCGTAGTGTGGCAAATGCAGCTCATACAAGCTAGCGAAGATCTTCAATGCCATGCACGGGCCGTGTATACACGAGACTCTTCACGTAACTCACAGGCCGTCTAGGGTATTCAGATCGGGTGATTGTGGGGGCCATGCTCCTTTGCTACCACGATCTATCTACCTGCGTGGAAATGTTTCCTTCAGATATGCACGAATAGTGTGACATGAATGGGAAGGAATCCCATCATGCATAAACCGCATACACTGTCGTATCCTCAGTGGCACGTCTTTAAGTAGAATAGGTAGGTCCTAGGTCAGAAACTGGATACGATATTGCTTGCGTTCAATCGCTGTGGTAAGAAGTGTTGTTACACAACGTCGTCATGAATAATAACACCCAACATGCAATTGGAAACGCTGATAACGCTTCGTCTCTACAATTGCATGTGGGTTGTTGGGTGTCCATCGATGGTCATTGTAGACATTTGTGATGCCATCCCGTATGAACGCCTCATCAGAGATTAACACCTGTGCAGGAACATTTCTCCGAGTTTCATTCATTTTGTTTCACTTTTTTCCGCCTCTCCTTCGCCATCACTTATACATAATTGGATTCCTCGGATGGGTGTTCCCTTGAAATCTTCTTACCCGACATTCTTATTTCTCTCCGTTATACAGATACTGTATTCCTATATTCCGCCTCCCATAGTGTCCCTACAGCGAAGACATTGTTGCATTTAAAATCTTTGAGTTTTACGTCCCACGGTTATGCCGGTTAGACTAAAAGAGACGGTGATGATGATTGATGAATGAAATGGTGAAATGAAGAAAGTGAGGGAAAACGGGAGAACCCCGAGAAAACCCACGCACACAGTGTTTGTCCACCACAAAGTTCACTTGGTGGGGGCTGGGATCGAACCCGGGACCCCAAAAAAAGAGGTGAACGCTCTACCACTGAACCACCGCGACACCCATTGTTGTATTTGTTCATTAACATTTGTTGCTGCATGTTCCAAGTAACATCCCCTGCTACAGTTTGTCAGTGTAAATTGTTGACTTTTCTCCGCGTTGCATTCACTTTGTTTGTGCCCCCTGGCGCCGCCACTGCTTCGCCATCACTTATGCATGATTGAATTCTTCGGACGGGCTTTCCTTTGGTATCTTTTGATCCGACATTCCTATTTCTTTCCGTTACAAAGATACTTTGTTCCTAAACTCCGCCTCCCATTGTGTCCCTGCAGCGTAGCCATTGTTGCCTTTGTTCATTAACATTTGTTGCTGCGTGTTCCAAATAGCATCCCCTGTTACAACTTTTTAAGTGTAAATTGTTCACTTTTCTTCATGTTTCATTCACTTTCTTTCTGCCCCCTCTAGCGCCGCCACTGTTTCGCCAGCACTTGCCCATAGTTGGATTCTTCGGATGGGGTTTTCTTTGATATCTTTTGACCCGACGTTCGTATTTCTCTCCGTTCTTGCGATATCGCTAATTACCGCCTCGGAAGGTGACATTTCAGACGCCTATAGCATCCAAACGAAGCCGCATTCGCCCAATGTTTATATGACATTTTCTGCTTGTTTTAACCTGTAGATTCATCTCCCGAATTTTCCGTCACATATACAATATAGATAGATAGATAGTCATAAATATAGATGTATAGTGTGTCCCACCAGGAAAGTTTAATATTTTGAGGCAGTTTTACTATACAGATCAATAGTATAAGTAGAAATGGTAGTAGTAGGAGGAAGTGGAGGAACGGTTAGAAGCCCCGTAGGGTTTCTTGGGTTCAGTTCTCGACGTAAAATTAACAAATTAAAGACTTCCCAAGATTATTCCGTACTTATGGATCTGTATAGTAAAGCTGCACCCTAATGAAAACATTGGAGTAATTCACAAACAAGTTGCAGGTAGGTACCAAACGTAATAAGCATCGGAGTGCGTTAAGATATTACGTAACGCTGTTTTTGATCAGTTTTACCTTCTCTTTCTCCCTCGTCACACTTCGTTATGCAAGGCTGAACTCCTCCCCCTTTGTTACGTAACGCTTTTTCATTTTTCACCAATTTTGCTTATTTTTGGGGATATTACAATAAAAAATAATATTAATGGCAGAACTTTTCATTACAAAATGCTTGTATTTGCAATACATTTGTAGTGTTTTTTCGCCAACAAATCAAATATTAGAAAATGGTAGTATCGTAATAATATTTTAACCCCTTAAGGTTGTTTAATTAACCTGTCTTAATTCTTCGAAATCCCATACTGTCGTTTTCGCAAGAAGATCACAGCCAACGTCACCGATGTTTGGCAAGGAGGAATCGCAGAAAGATGTAGGTGAAACAGGATCAACAGAATTGACATTGACCTCTGTTGTCTGGAATCGAGGATGCTTCCAGTGCCGACGATACAAAGAAGTTCTCTTCCCCGTAGATCACCGACTGACACGTGAGGGACCAGGGACATCTCGTTTGTGAACAACTTTCAGCTATCTTCTTCAGTTTAACCCTTTTCAAATTCTTCTTGTCCTAAATCAGTGCCAGAATGCGAATAAACTCTATTTTTCTTGGAAAATTCAAATCTAAACATAAGAAATTTAGTATTACACGACTATCCGATGGATTTGGTTTTTAATAACTTAATATTGCTGGGATCGTTCTGTCGCGGAAAATATTGTTTCACGAAAAAGATGTTCTTCTGTTTCACATTCGAAACCCCTTGGAAGAGTAGAGTAGGCAATGATTAAATCTATTCTGAGAAATAGCAATACGAGTGGGAACGCGAGGGCATTTTCAAGCGGTAGTTACGATCACTAACAACTAACTCCAGGAAAACGTTTACCGTAATTGCATTGGGGCGAAAGCCACAAAACAGAGCCTCATTGTATTGTAATACAAACAGGGTTCGTCACCAGTCATGATGGTGTCTAAGCGTCTTCAAATCCCATTTGCATGATTCAATTTAAACACTCTTTATGTTCTTAATTTTCCAGAACAATATAAATATATATTTATAAAATGAAATGAATTTAATAAAATTATTGGTTTAAAAGATTCCATATAAACCAAAGAATAAAAATAAAGATTGTAGAAAACACACGTTACGTAGCGAAGACATTAACCCACTATTGCATCAGTTTACTTCGTAACGCAAGGTAGAACCCTCTCGCCCCCTTTGCTGCGTTACGTAATATGTGGATGGACCCATACATTCGTATCACATTCATTACACTCACAGATCACAGTATCCCGAAATTCATATTCAAATTTCTATCTGTCCATTCAAATTTATGTCTGCCTATTGAATTGAAGCGATTGAAAGTTGTTTGTTTTTACAACAATACAGACGAACAGGAAATGTACAGAGGAATTTTCACTGATTTGTTTCTCTCCCTTCTTTCACTCTTAGTTAGGTCATGCTTATATATATATATGGGTATAACAAACGGTTTTGCGAACTCGAAATATTTTAACAATGCACCTGATGTGACACAGTGAGTCCAGGTCCCAATTACTATATCGTAGTGACGAATAGGTGTTCAAAATTTCAACCATTAACCCTTTTTAATTATTAATTTTAATTCTTCATTGGAAATGCATTTTGACGTTTATTAAGTCGGTTAGTTTTTATATTACCTTTTCTATATAAACCTATTAAATTTTATAAAACCTCTCAAATCAACTTAACTTTTTGAGTGAGAATGTCAATAAATGATCAAGCCTTAAGTGTAATCATTTTACTTACCTACTTTTACATAGTTCGGGCATTTTACTTACTTTTTCAACTCTTCGCTTTTAATTTACTTTAATTTTTATACTGTATATCGTAAGGTATATTCTATACAATATGTTAAGCAAATAAATATCACGACGACTTAAATTCTGAATAAGTACTGGAGAAAAAGTATTGTTGTAACTTCAATTGAAAAAAATAGCTTTAATATTCACCTTCAAATTTTAAAATAAAAATAATTAGGATCACTGTCATTTGTTACATTCTCATATTTTTTTAAATATTTCGTTTTAATTCAAGACCCGATCATAGAAGTTCCAAGCGCTTGATTTATTATATATTTTACTTCATTTAAACTTCTTAGGCATATATATATATATATATATATATATATATATATCACAATATATATATATATATATATATATATATATATATATATATATATATATATATATATGTGTGTGTGTGTGTGTGTGTGTGTGTGTGTGTGTGTGAAGAGGGTGTAAGAAATATTTCTTAAGATCACTTAGTGGAACTTATAATATTGTAATATTCCGCACGATAACTTTAGGACGAATGGCATTTTTTAAATTCTGGTTTTTGCAGTAGATAAATACAGTGATTATCTCGAGGGAATTTGTGAATGGAGGTGATTTCACCAACTGGAAGTGGTAGAATTGAGTCATTTCGGGATTTCAACATTGATGACTGTACAGCAAAAAGTTTAATAGATAGCGAAAAATGGTTTTCGGAAAACGATTAAACGTTTCAAGAACAATCATCTTCATTCTTACCATTCTAATAAAACCGGAAGTGGTGTAAATGAGTCATTTCCAATTTTAATGTTAATCATTATACAGCGAAAACGGTAATAGATATTAAGAAGCAATTTTCCGTTATCCATAAAGCATGTCAACGATAACTTTTAAGTTCATCATTAACATTCTGGTAAAACCGAATGTGGTACAAGTCACTCACTTCCGGTTGAATGTTATAGAATGAACAGTGAGAAGAGTGTAATTTATTTATGTAATTCATTAAGTGCCCAAGAGTATATACCATCTCGACAGTAATCCCTCTACTCAACTCAGAAGTGAAACAAATATAGTAAAACTCACGGGTATCATTTAGGGGGAAGTGACGCGCAATTCCCCCAGTTAGTTTGAGATTTATATACCTTTTATTAATAAGATAGTAGTAAACCAATGAAAAATGCGAAATTTTACTTATATCAAGGGGTCCTGCTCCCCCACAAGCAAAAGCTGAAATGACGCTCTAGCTAAAACTTGTGATTTCCAAATCAATTGAGAAAATATTACGTGACTCTCTTTACGGGTTTTACTATTAGGATCACGTAGTGGAACTTGTAACATCGTAATGTTACTTCGTATGTACGTTACTAAGTACGATATATATTGAATGGACACAAAATATTAAATTGCTTTTTGTAATAGAGAGATAGAGTGATTATCGCGAGGGAGTTCGTTAATAGATATGATTCGCAACCGAAAGTAGTAGAAATGAGTCATTTCCGATTTTAACGTTGATCATTATAGAACAAAAACGCTAATAAATAGGGAAAAGCGGTTTTCGGCAATTGATTATACGTTTCAAAGGCAACTCTTATTTTTATCCATAATAGTCTAGTGAAACCGGAAGAGGTAGAAATTAGCAATTTCCGGTTTCAATGTTGACCACTATATAGAAAAAACGGCAATTGACAGCGATAAGCGTTTTTTGGCAATTGATAATACCTTTGAAGGTCAACGTGCATGTTCATACTTAACACTCTAATAAAACTGGAGAAGGTAGAAAAGAGCCATTTACCAGTTTCAACATTTCTTAATATAGAGCTAAAACGATAATAGCTATCGAAAAGATGCTTTAGGCAATCGATTAAAATTTTCAAGGACAATCTTCTGCTTTAACGCGTTATTAATCCGGAAGTGATAGAATTGAGCCATTTCCGGGTACAACGTTTTTCACTCTAGATCAAAAACGGTAATAAATAAAAAGAAGCAGTTTTCGACAATCGAGAAAGCGTTTCAAGAACAACCTTCATCTTTATCCTTAACACTCTAGTAAAATCGAAAGGAGGAGAAATGAACCATTTTCAGTTTAAACCTTGATCACTATAAAACAAAAACGGTGATAGATAGTAAGAAGCAGTTTTCGGCAATCGATAAAGCGTTTAAGGAATAACTTTAATCTTCATTCTTAACATCCTTGTGAAAAGGAAATAGTAGAAATTCCTACTATTCGGTTTTAATTCATTCTACATACAGCAAAAACTATAAGATATAGAGGGAAGCTGTGTTCGGGAACCAATTTAGCGTTGTGGAAACAGGTATTATGTATTTTAAACTCCTAATCAAACCTGCAGTACCTAAACCTAAGTACTTCTGGTTTTAGTGTTAATCGCAATAGGTAAGAAAACGTAATAAAAAGCGAGAAATCGTTCTCCGTAATCAATTACATGTCCCAAAAATACGTTCTATCTCGACTCTAATCTTTCTACCAAAACCGGAAGTGGCAGAAATCAATCACTTCTCGTTCTAACATTGAGTGTTATAGAATGGATAGCTAGAAAGAGTTTTATGTAATTTATTATGTTCCCTAAGAGTAAATTCCGTCTTGACACTAATACCTCTATTCGAAGCAAATGTGAAAGAAATACACTAACATTTCTGGTGTCCGTATTTATTGAGAAAATATTATTTGATTTCTTTATGTTTATACTAGTGTTTATTTTAGAATATATACTGGCTGGATCTTTACCAAAATTGGTGAGCAAGTAGCACATTGCCTAAGAAATAAAGGCTGATATATTCTATATCCAAGCTCGGCCAAGAACAGGCACGACTCGGGTTGTATTTGATACTTTATTTCTTGACAACTACTTAACTAGTCCGTAGCATAGCGAAAAAGATATCTGTACTTGGTGGGCAAAAATGGAGAATTACCGGCTCAGCTAGACTTAGCTCGTCTTTATATGGTGCTTTATTTGGAGGTAACCACCCGCCTTATCTCAACATTTTTCTTTAAATCAAGTATCAATAACGATCGTTATCATTGAGGCCGAGCTCGGGTTGCATTTGCTTTTTTTTTTATATAAATGCTGGCCGAATCGGAACTAAATTGAGAGGTCGGCAGCCCTTAAGCCAGACCTATGGTGTGCAGTAACGTACAGATGGTCAGTACTACTAATATTATTGTTATTATTATTAGTAGTAGTAGTATTAGTAGTAATAGTAGTAGTAGTAGTAGTAGTAGTAGTAGTAGTAGTAGTAGTAGTAGTAGTAGTAGTAGTAGTAAGTATTCTACCTGTTGACATTCTTGGACTAAGACGAGGTATGGGAGTTTACGTTTTCTTAGGTTTGTGTCTCGAAATGCTTCTTTCACCTTTCTCGATTTTCAACTTCCTCTTTTAATTTCCAATATTTTCTTGTATTATTCAAATCATCGACCAGCTGCATTCTTCTTCTTCCTATTCCTATCTTACCTTCCACCTCTTACTTTCAAGTTTTTTCTACCACAGTTAGTTAAGAAGGGCCGAAGAGGCTAAGACATTTTATCCCAATTTCTTACAATTAATACCAGACTGTAGTTTCCTCAATCTAGTTTTAAAAACTATTTTTATTGTTCTTTTTAAATAACAAGTGAATTCTTAATTTATAAACACAACCATTTCTCTAATTCACCATTACAGGAGCCTTATCCAATTGGTTTCGGCAGAAATGAAAAACTCTCTTTTTCTACCGTTGATCGATCTACTCCACCCAACGAAACTGGAAATTAACAACAGAATTGTCCATGACTATGCGTTATGTGCAATTTTACTGTTTCGTAAAAGAGAAAAAAAAATACCTTCTGTTACATCTGCCAACAATACGAATGAAATTGTTTCCAGTTTAAAAAATACCTGCTTGATTAGAATTTATTTTGGTATAAGCATTATGCGTATACGATTTCCAGTTCAGTTGTAAATTGAACACGTTCTATATCTCAAGAACTGTGATTGACAGAGACAAACAGTTTTCTTATATGCAATCAGCATGAAATACTGCATAAGAAAAAGTAAGTATTATGTCAGATATTTATATCTTGTTTTCAGTATAATGGTCAATTTCAACTTTGTCCATGTGCACCCCGTGGAGTAGTCACTAAAGCTGTCGCCTTTGGGGCGAGAGGTCCCGGTTTTGATTCCCGGTGGAGTCACTCGTTCGAAAAAGTAATAGCTTTATCACTCCAACCATCCTGAGTGAGGTTTTTCTTGGAGTTTTCCCACCCACACAGGAAAATGTTGGGATGGTACCCAACTGACACCCTCCCTTCCTTATTGATTCCTTTCTTTGTTCCCCCTCCCCGGATAGTGTGCAGGTCGAGGGATATTATGCCTTCAACATGTCGGGCCTAAGGATGTCGGAAATGCCAATAAAATATATAAATAAAAAATAAATTTCATATTGGTAAGAATGTGATTAAGAATAATGATAGAGAGGTCACAAAGAAAAAAGAAAAATACATACAATAAAAATGAATGTGTGCGTGTATGTGTGCCATGGTCTTATATCAGTACCGCACCCTCCTGAGCTCATATTTCAAAACTTTCTGTGTCCTTATTCTAGTACACGACGATACAAAACACAATCGATCAAAACATGGCGGGCCTTGTATGAATCCTCCGAAACTTCAAGTTAACAGCGATTTTTCTTATTTTCCGAAACGTATCTAAAAGAAAATGTTGTCGTTTTTCTGTCTCGTTGAGTACTACAAGAATCAATCAAAACATCACGGACCTCCGTATGGATTATCTTCCTCCTCCTCCTCTCCACAATCAACATAAATTTTTCCTATGTTTCCGGATTTGGGCTCCAAAAAATTTATCATGGTTGTCGCGTCGAATATTAGAGGAAGGATTACACATCGCCGGTGCCATCCATGCCCCTTTTCAAGACATTTATATTCCTCGATTCAGTATTCCGACCGGGAATCACCTCTACGGTAGCTTGCACCGAAGGACAATGTTAATCATTATTCAACAGTTAAAATACCTTTCCTAATTAATTACTTGCATGGAATTTGGATGTGTTCTGTAACTCGAATATAACAACTAACGGCCTTTTTTTTACTTACCGCAGCTAGAAGTTTTAGAATGATTCTTTGTCATTATTTTCACTACTGTGTAAAGTAAAAAAAAAAGAGAAAAAAATATTTTTTCTATATTACTATTACGATAGGATTATTATTATTTTATGCTGATTAATGCTCTCTACGGATCTGATCGCTTTACTTCTATTTGAATCTATGTTCCCAATCGATATTCTTTATCTCACCACTCTTACGAGTTTGCCATTTTTACCTTACAACAAAAAAGAAAGAAATTCCAAAATAAATAATTCGTTCGCTCGCTGTTGTGTAGGTAACAGGTTCAAAAATACGATTGAGTTAAAAATAACAAGTCAAATGATTTACGGAGAATAACTAGATTTATTAAGCTTTATGTTTCTCTAATTTAGGTAAGGCGAGTGACTAGAAATCTGAGATTCAAAGGACGTTATTTCGCCCTTGTAAAATTAATCCTTAATATTTTGCTCGACTTCCCAAAAACTCATCATGAGAGTTCAAGGAGCACAAACTCTAATTTAAATATCACTAAAACATAAAAATAAAAGACTTCTCTAATAATTCTTTGGGAACTACGGTAATAGTACTCTCTCTACTCTAGGTCCACATTCCTTACTTTCAAGATTGCTTAACTTCATTTAGTAACAGTCCGGCCTACACCTGGTTTGGACTCTCAACACTCTGAGAAATCCAGAAAAAGGAAACTAGCTAGAATCTTAAGGATAGGTAACTTAGGGAATTAGGAGAAGCAGCCGTCACTCATGGCCCATCTATATTAAGTCTTCCATTTAAGACTCTAACGTCTTCCATTCAAGACTCTAGGTTAAAAGGTGAACACACACGCTAATACTTTCAAACACAAAGTCGCAGTATGAAAACAAAAACCCGAGCCAAGCCTCACTATTGCCTGACTGCACAGGGAAACGAAAACCAAATCGCAACTTGGATTCTATTTCAATGGGAAAAACCTCCAGCACCTGGAGAGTTTCAAAACCTAAGTTCCCTGGGTTCACTCTCTCCCTAGGGAAACACCAAGAGCAAATTACTTTTCACTCCTTCTAACCTTTAACTAGAGCCCAGTTAAGTCATTACTCTGACGTAGAGCTCAAAAATCCTACTTCATTCTTTAATTCCTATTCCTAACTCTGGAATTCACTTAAGTTACGGCTAGAGACCATTTTCTCTAGCGGGACTGGAAGCCACGGAGTAACAAATCCACTGGACAACCAGTAACTAATCTAAAGGACAAACTCCCAGGAAAAAGCTGTCTTGCTAATTCCCTTCGGACTGAACAGCCACCAGCATAGCCCTCTACTCTACAGGCCGCCTTAGCTGAAACAGCGAAAGCCATAAAAAAATTCCGCCTTTTTGTATGTTTTGCCGGGGACAGAAAAAATGAAGAAAAAATTTAAGTATTACGGTTCTAGAAACCTCTACAGCAGTGGGAAATTACTGGAAAAGTATGAAAGAAAAGTGAAATCTTCAAAAAACTAGCCTCTCTACCAGGTCTATAATAAAGTGGGGGCGAGAGTAATATTCGATCTAACTAACTGAGTCTTAATCTTAAAAGAACATTTGGCTTATATAAATGATTGGGATAATGCACTAATTGATATTTACATACATTTACATTTATTAAACATAGTAAAATTATATATTATGCTATACTTATTAAATAGATAGAACCAAATAAATGCATTAGATGAATACGTGTCAGGCCTGACTTATTATTAATACACACAACTTAATTATGAATAGATAGATTTAATATTAAAATATATAACCTGAAATATCAAAGCAAGGTAACGAAGTGCCTCTTGCATATACCCATTCCAATAAAAAAAGAAAAAAGAAAAAAATATTGCCTCCAAACTGGGCATTTGAGTTTATAGTCTCGAAACAGTCACTTTGAAACTCTCACTGATCAAAAAATCACAATTTCACTGTAAAAATAAAATGAATTTACACTTATTTTAAAAACCACTTTAATTCTCTTGAGGGATAATATCCCTTCACTGTTTATTGTCTCGTACCGTTCTCCATGAAAGAAATAATTTTTAGAAAAAAAAATCACTTTAAATAATTCTCAAATACAATTTTCACAAATCATTCCTCACTGTTCTCTTGAATTTCTCAGAAAATATCACTATATCACTCAGAAATTCAATTTCTTCTTGACGTTTTCTGCACCTTCAAAGGGAATTGGGAACACCAGATTCTTACCTGGAGTATCAGGAAGTGACTCACAGTCCAATTCTTCTCCATCAGTAATGAGATGAAGTACGAACTCATCCTCGACGTGGGCTACTCTCGAGGATCCACCACCTGACGTTTCTCCAACTGCAGCCTTGTTAGCCTTTTCCCGTAAAAGGCTTTGGTAGTATTTCCGAGCCGATTTTTGGAACTGTACAGCTCGTATAGTAAATAAATAAATAAATAAATAAATAAATAAATAACATTAAAGATGTCGAACTGATTGATTTGCACGAATCTCTATGCCCAAGTTATTAACACTTTCAATGCAATTACCTGTTCATTTAAATATGTGATACCACTCACAACAAAGCAAACTGAATTCGAATTTCTTGATGTATTGTGACATTTTGTTTGATGTTTCCTTTCACCTTCCGTTCTGAAATTCGGATTACAAAAGTTTGCATTGTGCTCTCTCGTTGAGCTCTCTAGAATAAACGAAAACATATTTAGCCTCCTGTGCTTTGCTTTACTGGAATAGTTTGTAGTCTAAATTCAGAGCACTGTATTAATGACTTAATTGAAATCTATTAATAATTAATTACAAACACTAATTTTCGGACATTGAGACTAAGATAAATAATCATATCATGATTTGGCAAAATTTGGGGAAGTTCATTTGAACATAACATTACATAAATCATAACCAGAAAGTAAGTGATTAAATAATGGAATGGCAAATTTTACTCTGAGGGAACCCTTTCAAACAACATTTCCATGCGACGATAAGCATACGGTGCTACACGAGGTTCAAATTCGTCTTACTTACTGTGTGAGCACTGCTAAGAATGATGTTTGTGTACTGTTACGATTCTAACGTTAACTTTTACAATAGAAGACCACTGAAATATCAATCATAGCTTTGAAAGTTGCATAAGAAATTGTTAGGACATCAAATACACATTATAAAGAAACATATGTTGATTGAGATATTCCCCTCTCAAATATGTGGGTCCCATGTCTCCAGCCCGTACTTGAGATATTTGCACTTTTACTGTTCTCGAGTTATTATCTGTCAAATACCCATGTCCTCAGCCCCAATTTTAGATTTATTCTGTCAAATATCTGAAACAACAAGTTTTTTGCTCCCCATATTTCGAGGCAGTCCATATTGAGTTTGAACTCCCTCGAAATAAATTCCTGCGTACGCTACTGCTTACAAGTCTCTCATGTTGAAGGGACTTGTGGAAGTCAAATCAAGTGAATATAAAACTTGATATAAAGCCAAGTATACATGCAACCCAGCGTTTTCAGAAATTTCAGTTCTGTCTCTTCATCATGTACGGTCGCACTATTACCGTATGCCATGTACAGTCTTGTCCAAAAATCTTTGCCACCCACCACATTTTGAAAAGTTCTGCAGTCTTAACTACAGTTGGAATTAAATCAAACAAATATGGCTTTTCTTTGGTTGATTAAGACGTTTACATAGAGTCAAAACATTATAATTTCCTATTGCGGTTGTAAGAATAAGATCTTTCAATCCAGGGTGTGTGGCCCAGATTTCCTGAGTAAAGTTCTACAACGATTAACTTTAAAACTGAAAGTAGTTGATTTCAAATACTTACGGTTTGATTAGAAGTTTAAAAGAAGAGATGGTCCTATTCTTAGAACGCTAACTCAAAAATTAAACTTTTCACGCTATCTCTTATAGGTTTTGCTCTATGTATATTAAATTGAATCCGGAAGTCTTAGTGTATTATTATGTTTTCTGCTTTTATTGTAGTGTTAACGATAGACGAAATATATTCTTGAGATGCTCACTCGCTTGTTGAAAACAGCTTCTCGCCATCTGTTACAGATTTTGCTCTACAGTGATGAAAAGTAAAACTAAAAATGGTTGATTTTAAGGCATTTAGTTTTATCAAAGTGTTGCGTATAAAAATGAATGGAGTTCTTAGGATGTTTAGTCGATTTTCCAAAACTGCTTCACAATATATATATTACCCTTTCTGCTCTACAGTGTTCAATGTTGAAGTGGGAAGTGGTTTATTTCTAACACTTTCGGTTTTAATACAGTATTAAGGATGAAAATGAACGGCATTCTTAAGATGCTTAATCGATTGCCGGAAACCGTTTCTTACTATCTATTACAATGTTTTGGTCTACAGCGATCAATGTTAAAACAAAAATGTTTGATTTCTACCTATTCTGGTTTATGATACACGTTTATTAACGAAATCCTCAAGATATTTACTCAAGATATTAACTGCAAAAAGCAGAATTCTAAAAATCGGTTTCGTTCAAGAGTTATCGAACGGAGTAACGAATGTATAAATTGTACAATATTTTTATAAATGTTATTGCGTAATCCTAATAATTAGATACATATTCCAGCGTTTTTGATTGTGATCTAGAAGAGAGGAAAAGGGATTGGGATGAAAAAAAGAGATGGAGATTAGAATTTTTATTATACTAAGATGTTCACATCTCGTTTTGGAGACATAAAACGTGGTATTTGAACTGAAATTAGTATGATTGCAGGTGTATATGGTGCGAGGCCATGGCCCGAGCAAACGCGGTGATCTGGGAGCGAAGCCAAAAGGTATTTCAACTGAAATTCATTACTCTCGCAGGTATGAGGGATACAAGGTCGTAGGCCGAGCAAACGCTGATGATTGCAGGTTTGAGATGCAATGCCTATGACTGAACAAATTTGCGGGCCTGAGGGCAAAGCCCCCAGTCAGACGAAGGCTAGTATTAAATAAACTCTCGTGAAGACATTAAGCAGGCTCATGCAATATTTTCTTAATTAATATTGAAATCGGAAGTGATAGTAGATTTATACCACCTCTAGTGTTAGTGGAGAGTAGAGAGTGGTGACAATTATATTCTTCGGATGCTTAATTGTTTGCAGTAAACTACATCTTACTATCTATTATCGTTTTTGCTTTATAGTGAACGTAAAACGGGAATTGGCTGATATCAACCAGTTTCGGTTTCAGTAGAGGGTAAGGAATGGAGACGAAGTGTATTCTTGGGACGGTTAATCAATTACAGAACACAGCCTATTGCTATCTATTACAGTTTTTCTTCCATACCAATCGACGTTAAAAACTTAAAACGGTTAATCGCTACCACTTCCTGTTTTAGTTGTAGGTTAAGAATAGAGATAATATGCATTCTTAGGACGCATAATCGATTTTGAAAACCGCTTCTAGCTTTCTACTAACGTGTTCTGCTCTTCAGTGATCAATCTTAAACATCAAGTCGTTGATTTCTGCTACTCAAGAGTCACCTCCTTTAATTTAAAGTATTTTTCCTACATAATTATGTAAGACTTGGTTGAATTCCAACTAATCTTAGATACATATATTTTTTAAAACCTGGAAAGAAATACTCGGGAGTGTAAGGCACCCACAGCATCCAAAGGAGTGGGGATGGGAGAGCTGGCATTTTAAAAATAATTGGAAAGATCGATATTCGTGTTGAATCCATAGTTTTCGGGTAAGTCGCTGAGATGAATATGACAGTTTCCATGCCGTTCCAGTTCATCCCTGAAGAAACGTGACATTTTAAAAGTAATCGAAAAGGATGGATATTAGAATCGAATGAATAGTTTCCAGGAGTGCTAAGATTAATAGTGGCACTTTCATACCGTTTAAAAAGAAGTTAGAATGCAGTTTTTTGTTTAATTAATGTAAACCTATGCATTAACATAAATCTATTCTATTTGCCATCCACAGTTGTAGGTGCGAGTATAGAGTTTTTTTTTAGTGTCTTAAGAATATACTTTTAAAATAGTATACACATGACATAGGAGAGAGAGAGAGAGAGTTGAGAGATTTCTGGCCTATTTTGAATATGATCATAAACTTTTATAATTATTTTCTTAAGATTTTCTTATAATTTTAATGTATGTTTATTTCTTATATTGCAAGTACACACAACTTGTAAGATGCAAATACAACTTAGTTATGAAGAGACTCGAATATGGTGACGCCCTTTCCGTTGGTCTAGTAAAGAGCACACGTGCCTTTCGTGCGCCGGGTCCCAGGTTTGATTTTCCTTCGGAGTCCCTTACAAAATTTGAACGATTACTGTATTCGGATTCCATCTTAAACTTTGCGTCCACGTCACATGTAACCTCTCTGCCGAAAGGGGATTCTAAAGTTAAATAATTAAATAATAGGAAAACGATAAGAGAACAAAACTCAGGGTTTAGGCAGAAAACTAACACAAAACTTTGGCATAGAAGAAGTATCAATTTTCCAGTTCGAGAGAGAGGAAAAGGATGGGAACATGGAACTAAGACCATAAACACACTATTTAAATGGCAGTCAGTGATGATTATTGACATGGATCGGTATCCAGAGCTTCCTAATTCCCTCCAGGGCATTTCCCCGAGCGTGTTCAATCTGAGTTATCAGAATTTTTGCAGTACTATGTTCACCCATCGTTTATGCAATTACCCGCCCTGGAAAAATCTGAAGTGAACATCGCTTCCTATCATGCTCAATGTGAATAAGAGTATTTTCGCAAGTACCGTTTTCCCCTCTACTGTAATCAAATTCCTCCACAATGATAATCCGTAATCAACACTGCCAGTAGTTACGTCCTTGACTGATACACATTTAAAAGTACAGCTTTATTTTCGTACATGTTTTCACCAGTTAACCAATTTAATACAGTACTATAATTCAAATTACTTTTTATATTTCTAACATAAATAAGTATATATAGTCAACTTCTTAAACACTTTGCTCCGCAGGAACCCGTTCAGCGCATGCAACAAGCAAAAACAACAGGTTTGACGTCTCACAAATGACAAAGGAGAAAACAGAAACGCAAAAGCAGCACAGCATTGTCTGATCGCAGTCACTGTTGACAACATAGTTTCGGTTTTTCACTTACACCACTAGACTTACAAGCAGTGTACAAGAGATATACAGTTACAATATTCGTTGTGCCACAGTAGCGCTACAGGGGGAAAGTGCACAAATACAAATGAATTTGTTTCTTTCCAGTATCAATCATTGTTGCAAACTATTTGCATTCTACAAATGTTTTTTTCTCCTACTTTTTGACCTTGACAAGGAGAAGTACCAGGCTTTGCGATATCACAACAATAAACTGTTTGTGAACATAATATACCTCTAGGTCTTCGAATGACTGTGAGCTCGAAAAACAAAGGTGATGATCGGACGACCGCATATGGTAGCCAGAAGCACCCGGTTGGAAAATAAATGTAAAATCAAATATAGACCCTTTACAATGCCGTGAGAATGTACTGTATATCTATCTATCTATGTAAGTATGTATGTATGTATGTATGTATGTATGTATGTATCTATCTATCTATCTACATATATATATATATATATATATATATATATATATATATATATATATATATATATGTGTGTGTGTGTGTGTGTGTGTGTGTGTGCATGTGTGTGTGTGTGTGTTTACAGAGAGAGAGAGAGAGACAACAGGTTGCTAAAAGTTTAGAATAGCAATACTGCCTATACGTATTCTTTGTCGTTTTTCTGGCAGAAGCTGACTCACTACATTTGTACACTTTTGTATGAGTTGATTGTAGTACTATAAAAAAATAAATAATAAATCTTTGAATAGGTACGCGGTTTTTTCACTGTTGCTCCTTGTTTCTAACTTACTCTAAATCTAGATGTTTCGCAATATATGAGTAGAGTGGAGTCAATATATGAGTCTGATTGGCTGCCGCCGGACACGTGACCCCGCCCCCTTCACACTGATTGGCTGGCGCTGGTCCCGTGACTCAGCCCCCGGCCCCGCCCGCGGTCACGCCCACGTGTGGGAAATCGAACACCTTGAATCGTCCACCCACGGTCTTTTACGACATCCATTTTAGGAGTGTATTTGTTCCCTTTTAATGAGCACTTTTAACATAGCAGAAATTACACAGAGACTACTAACACATAGCAGATCGATAACACATTCTCCAACCGCCTATTTAACATAACACATATTACATAAGACTATATAACATACCAGGGCTGTACTCTTTCTCTTTTATGAGTACATTTTAAGGGGTGGGCTCGTTCCCTTTTATGAGCACTTTTAACATAGCAGAAATTACACAGAGACTATGAACATAGCAGATCGAAAACACAGCAGGGCTAATAAAAGAACATGGCTTATTATCAACAACTATTTTAACATTGCTGTGGAGACTACGAACACATAGTAGAGCAGATAATCTTTAAGGGGTTTACAAGTTCCCTTTTATGAGTACATTTAACATATCAGAAATTACACACAGACTATGAACATAGCAGATCGATAACACATTTTCCAACCACCTATTTAACATAGCATATATTACATAAGAATATTTAACATTATGGCTAATTTTTCAAGCCATGTTTGCGCATAGCAAAAATATTTTAACAGCACTCATATGTAATAAGGCCGTGTTCTCGTTCCCTCTAATCAATCCCTCTGTAACATAGCGTTCGTCAATTACTGCATGCCCTAAAAGTACTGACCATCGTGGTAAAAGGTCAAAACTCGTAAACGAAGCCACATTTAGTAATTGGTCATCAACAGCTACATGACCCAAAAGTGTCGACCACCGAGGTCAAAGGCCAATACACTTAAAATCCAATCAGTCGTAAACGATGCAACATATTGAGGTGCTGTTTCTACATTTAGTAATAGGTCATCAACAGCTACATGACCCAAAAGTTTTGAACATCGAGGTCAAAGGTCAAAAATTTGAACGCGAATAACTCTTAAACAGAGCAACGTATTGAGGAGCTGTTTCCAAATCTAGTAATACGTCATCAACTACTACATGTTCCAAAAGTACTGACTATCGAGGTCAAAGGCCAAATTTTTAAGCTTTAATAACTTTAAACAAAGCCAGTGTGACCTATTCAGTTTTGTACCAAGCAGAGATAAGTAAAGAATGAATAAATATGACTGGCTTACTTCGAGAAAGAAAGCAAAGATATTCCATTTTAACTAGCTGAGAATTTTAAATCAGGTTGTACTATTTAAACACACGAAAGGATAAATTTGAATGACCTATTCAATTTTGTACCAACGAGAAATACCATTTTATCTAGCTTAGAATTTTATATCGTTTTGTACTACTCAAATAAAAGAAAACGAAGACGGATCATTTTAACTAACTCAGAATTTTATACCATTTTGTACTACTACAATAAACGAAGGAATAGAGTATTTAGTTTTGTACCAACCAGAAAAAGAAGTGAAGAATGAATAAAATTTAGGTGGATTATTTTCTTTTGTACCAACTGGAAAAGAGAAGAAGAGCTACTTTAACTAGCTTAGAATTTTATATCGTTATATAATGTTTAAACAAACGAAAATTGACCATTTTAACTAGCTCAGAATTTATGTAACTTTTGAATTACTGAAATGTTCTATTTTATTGTCAATCAAAAAAAACGAAGAAGGATCATTTTAACAAGTTCATAATTTCTATAACGAAAGAATAATTTTGATGTTCTACATTTTATACCAACGAGAAAAAATGAATTAAGTGAATATTTTATATCATCTTGCACTACTTAAATATACGAAAGAATAAATGTAAGTAACTTATTAAATTTTGTACCAATGAAAAATGCCATTTTAACTGGGTCAGAATTTTATACCTGGAATAAATTTGAGTTGTCTATTTACTTTTGTACCAACCTAAAAAAAGGCGAAGAAGGACAATTTTATATAATTTTACTACTCAAATAAGCAATGGAGTATTTAGTTTTGTACCACCGAGAAAAACAAAGATATTGCACCATTTTGGAATATTCAAATAAACAAAGGAATAAATTTGAGTGACTTACAATTTGTGTGATCATTTTAATTAAATCAAAATACATTAAACGAAGTAATGCATTTGAGTGAGCTATTTAATTTGAAACACCGAAGCAGGATCACCTTAACTAGTTGAGTAATTTATACCATTTTGTATTATTTCAACAAAGGAATAAATTTATATTAACCAGAATAAAGCAAAAAAGGACCATTTTAACTAGCTGCGAATTTTATATCATTTTAAACTAGGCTAATAAACGAAGGCATAAATATGAGTGAATTATTTAATTTTGCAGCAATCAGAGAATAAACCGAAGAAGGTCCATTTTAACTAGTTCAATATTTCTGTACAATTTTGTACTACCCAAATAAACGAAAAAATAAATTTGGATAATCTGTTTTATTTTTGTACCAATCAGAAGAAAATGAAAGAGGGTCAATTTTATACTTTTTTGTACCATTAAAAAACTGAGGATAACTTGAGTAGTCTAAAATTGTGTACTCATTTGAAGAACCATTTTAAGTAGCTCAGCTTTTTCATACCTAATGTTGCCATGACTATAAGGAAAGGAATAAATAAATATGGGTGTCCTAACCATATATATCAGGCTTAGATTTGTATGCCTTTTTGTAATATTTGTATCAAACAGAAAATAAGCTACACAGATAAACAAAGAAATAAATTTGTACTAACCAAAAAAGCGAAGCTCAGCTTGATATACCATTTGAATGACCTATTGAATTTTCTACCAACGAGAAATCTCATTTCCAGGCCATGTTTTACTATTTAAATAAACGAAGGTCTAAATTTGAGAAACCGAACATAGACTCAGAATTCATATAATTTTGTAATACTCAAATAGACAAAGAAATATATTTGGATGGATTATTTAGTTTTGTACCAAGCAGAAAAAGAAAACAAAGGTATAAATTTGTACTGACCGGAAAGCGAAAAAGGATCAGCATTATATATTTTTTCCATTTAAAAACGAGTGTCCTATTTCATTTTGTACCAACGAGAAAAATGCCGAGAAGGATCGTTTTAACTGGCTTAGAATTTTATACCTTTTTGTAAAATTTGTTCCAAACCGAAAAACGCAAGGAAATACCATTTAACTAACTAATAATTTTTGTGTTAAACAAAAAAAGAAGAAAGACCATTTTAACTAGCTCAGCATGGTATAACTTTCTGTGCTACACATTTGAGTGGTCTACTCAGTTTCTTGACCATGTACTATTTAAACAAACAATGGAATAAATGTGTACTATCCAGACTCAAAATTTTATATCATTTTGTAATACTCAAATGGACGAAGGAATAAATTTGTGTGACCTATTCACTTTTGTAACAAGCAGAAAAAGGAAAGAACTAACATTTTGTACTAATCAAATAAGCGAAGGAATAAATTTGGGTGGCCTATTTAGTTTTGTCCATTCCTTAACTAGCTCAATATTTCAGTACCATGGTAACTAACTCAAACAAACGACAGAAAAATTTGGGTGGCTTAAGCAAAAAAGGTCAATGGTAACTAGCTCAGCAATTTGTACCTTTTGTGGTATTAAAATAAACGAAAGGTTAAATTTGAGTGACCTATTCAATTTTGTACCTAGTAGAAAAAATTGAAGAATGAATAAATTTTGTTTGCTTCTTTACTTTTGTATTAGCAATTAGAAAAGCGTAGAAGATTTATTTTTAAATAGTTCAGTATATATTTACATTTTGTACTACTCAAATAAACGAAGGAATAAATTTTGATGTTCTACTTTATGTACCAACCAGAGAAAAACAAAGAAAGACCATATTCTGCTACTCAAACAAGCGAAGGAATAAGCTCAGAATTTCTATCCCTTTTTTGCTATTCAAATAAAAGAAGGAACGAAGAAGGATAATTTTATATCCTTTCGTACTAATCAAATAAACGAAGGAATAAATTTGTGTGACCTATTTACTTTTATACAAAGCAGAAAAGCCTCTTTTAGTTTTGTACTAACCACGAAAAGAGGGAAGAAGGCCTCATTATAACAAGCTCGTTATTTTTATACCATTTTGCATTACTCTAATAAATTTGGGTGGTCTATTTCATTTTGTAACAATCAGAAGAAAACTAAAGATGATACATTTTAACTAGCTCAGAATGTTATACCTTTGTGACGGATTAAAATAAAAGAGTGGTTCATTTAGGTGTGGTGCTACGTTTTGTGTATTTTTGTGTCATCCAGGTCAGTTTATATATTTATTTAAAAGAAAACAATACATTACTCTTATTGACAATTCAGTTGCCAGTAATTCAGTATTTTAGCTCTAACTATTATTTACATGTGTTAGTCCAATGTTTGTAATCTATTAAAATCCTAATATTAGAATACTACAAATTGATCCATTTACAAAATAATAGTTAACAGGTTAATTCTCTTTAACCCCATTGTAATTTCACAACTTACATCAAAGTATTTAGCCCTAATATGTTCGTCTATTCATAAACATCAAATGCATATGCAACAGTGTCTGAGTGTTCATTTACAGAATTAAATAATTGTTTATCTTTTTCTAAAAACATCGACTATTTCTTTGATATAACACACTCTGTAATGTATTCATATACCAGATTAATTTTTTCTCCAAAGTATAAGTTTTCTTAATATTAAAGCCTTTGAAATGCTTCTTAAAATAAAGTTTATAGATTTTCTCTCTCATTTCCCGTTTAATTCAGATTTTCCACACCTTTCGTAATAATTCGTAATCATACTGCAGCAAACAGTTGTGATCTTTTTCACTTTCATTATGTTCAGAACATGCTTGACATAATAATACTGAATTTGGAGTGTACTCATTAAATAATTGTATAACACATGTATCACTAATACTTTCACTAGTACACTCTCATTCATTAGCTTCCACTTCAAAACAGTTAATATTTGAAACACTGTCATCATCACTTTCTGGGAGTATTTCATCATTATATCTATTATAGAGTCTAAACTAATACACTTCTTCTATTTCTTTTGATGGATATAGGATTCTCACTTTATCACGTAATTCATCTGGCAAATCGGGGTCAGACGGGTGAATTAATAGTATAGGTTTTTCGTTTTCACGCCGAATTTCTTTTTCCCTAGGTGAAACATAAACAATCTCCATGCTAGATATTTTTTTCTGCTCTTCAGCAAAAACAAATCAAATAAATAATTTTTTCAAGTGTGATACATCTATTTATATATCTACAATAAAAGCTTCTGCGCATGTGCAAAACAGATTTTCCCCCAACATTTAATAAAGTGTTCTATGCATTCTCCGTCTTATATTACAATCAAATAATATTTTATTCGAATTCTCTGTTTAATAATATGTTTCAAGGCAATAGAAAATAAATCTTTTCCAAGAAACAATTCATTAATATCACATCATGATGTATGTTCTATTATTTTCCAACTATACTCCATAAACTTATATTCCAATATAATAAAATGCATAAATGCAAAAATATATATTTGTCTTTTTGGCACTAATAAGTTTCATATAATTTACCATAGACGAAGAAAGACAGTTTCTTAAAAAATAATTGCATTAATCAAATATAATTGAATCCTTGAGCAATAGTCAGTACCTTTCGAGCCTCACTATACTAGCAATACAAATGTTAGGTAACGCATTCGTAACGTTGCTTAAATATCTGCAGCAACAAAATGAATAATTCAGCACTCTTTATAGATGGTATGAAACATGGAACTTTGAAAATTTTCTTTTCCGTGATTAGCTGATTCATACGTTGGTATGATCTCCTCTTCTTCTGGCTTTCCTTCTGCTTTTTCCTCTATCAGCACTGTTTTCTAAAATGGCCATGCATGCTGTTTCTTCTTTTCGTTTATTGTCATGATTTGTCATCCTCCATCAGTTTCCTTTAGTACGCTAATTGCTATGGAGTCTGTTCTACTGAATTAAGTTATAATTGAATTATGACGCAACTCTCTTCTGTAACCAAGGGCAACTCTGGTTTGTTAAATCTCACGTTCAAATATTTAGTTAGGGACCGGGAAACTTTGGATTTTAGCGTCGCCGTTAGTATTTTGTCGCCTAATTCGCTAAACACACGTCAATACTCATATAATTATGAGCCTTACTTACTGACGGGAGAGGCAATTTAAAATTTATTTAGCAATGCTACTTTAAAGTGGCCCTTTCCCTGGATGACACAAAGATATACAAAATGTAGCACTACAATTAATGAACCACTCATTTATTTTAATCCGTCACAAAGGAATAAAATTCTGAGCTAGTTAAAATGTATCATTCTTACTTTTCTTCTGATTGTTTCAAAATGAAATAGACCACCCAAATTTATTAGAGTGATACAAAATGGTATTAAAATACCGAGCATGTTATAATGGGACCTTCTTCCCTTTTTTCGTGGTTAGTACAAAACTAAAAAGGGGCTTTTCCTGCTTCGTATAAAAGTAAATAGGTCACACAAATTTATTCCTTCGTTTATTTGATTAGTACGAAAGGATATAAAATTATCCTTCTTCGTTCCTTCTTTTATTTGAATAGCAAAAAAGGGATAGAAATTCTGAGCTTATTCCTTCGTTTGTTTGAGTAGCAGAATATGGTCTTTCTTTGTTTTTCTCTGGTTGATACATAAAGTAGAACATCAAAATTTATTCCTTCGTTTATTTGAGTAGTACAAAATGAACATAAATACTGAACTATTTAAAAATAGACCTTCTACGCTCTTCTAATTGCTAATACAAAAGTAAATAAGCAAAGAAAATTTATTCATTCTTCAATTTTTCTACTTGGTACAAAATTGAATAGATCACTCAAATTTAACCCTTCGTTTATTTTAATACCACAAAAGGTACAAATTGCTGAGCTAGTTACCATTGACCGTTTTAGCTTAAGCCACCCAAATTTTTCTGTCGTTTGTTTGAGTTAGTTACCATGGTACTGAAATATTGAGCTAGTTAAAGAATGGACAAAACTAAATAGGCCACCCAAATTTATTCCTTCGCTTATTTGATTAGTACAAAATGTTAGTTCTTTCCTTTTTCTGCTTGTTACAAAAGTGAATAGGTCACACAAATTTATTCCTTCGTCCATTTGGTTATTACAAAATGATATAAAATTTTGAGTCTGGTTAGTACAAATTTACGCCTTTGTTTGTTTAAATAGTACAACATGATCAAGAAATTGGGTAGACCACTCAAATGTGTAGCACAAAAAGTTATAACATGTTGAGCTAGGTAAAATATTCTTGTTTTCTTTTTTTTCGGTTAGCACAAAATTTATTAGTTAGTTGAATGGTATTTCCTTGCTTTTTTCGGTTTGGTAAAAATTTTACAAAAAGGTATAAAATTCTAAGCCAGTCAAAACGATCCCTCTCGGCATTTTTCTAGTTGGTACAAAAGGAAATAGGACACCCATTTTTAAATGGAAAAAACTATAGAATGTTGATCCTTCTTTGCTTTTCCGGTCAGTAAAATTTATACCTTTTTTTTTCTTTTTCTGCTTGGTACAAAACTAAATAATCCATCCAAATATATTTCTTTGTTTATTTGAGTATTACAAAATTATATAAATTCTGAGTCCATGTTCGCTTTCTCAAATTTAGACCTTCGTTTATTTAAGTAGTAAAACATGGCCTGGAAATGAGATTTCTCGTTGGTAGAAAATTCAATAGGCCACTCAAATGGTATATCAAGCTGAGCGTCGCTTTTTTTGGTTAGTACAAATTTATTCGTTTGTTTATCTGTGTAGATTGTTTCTGTTTGGTACAAATATTACAAAAAAGGCATAAAAATCTAAGCCTGATATAAATGATTAGGACACCCATATTTATTTATTCCTTTCCTTATAGTCATGGCAACATTAGGTATGATAAAGCTGAGCTACTTAAAATGGTTCTTCGGATGAGTACATAAACTTAGAATACTCATGTTATCCTCAGTTTTTTAATGGTACAAAAAGTATTAAATTGCCCTTCTTTGATTTTCTTCTGATTGATATAAAAATAAAATAGATTATCCAAATTTATTGTTTCCTTTATTTGGGTAGTACAAAATTGTACAGAAATATTTAACTAGTTAACATAGACCTTCTTTAGTTTTTTTTCTCTGGTTGCTACAAAATTAAATAGCTCACTCATATATATGCCTTCGTTTATTAGCCTAGTTTAAAATGATATAAAATTCGCAGATAGTTAAAATGGTCCTTTTTTGCTTTATTCTGGTTAATATAAATTTATTCCTTTGTTTGTTGAAATGATACAAAATAGTATAAAATACTCAGCTAGTTAAGATGATCCTGCTTCGGCGTTTCAAATTAAATAGCTCACTCAAATGCATTACTTCGTTTAATGTATTTTGAGTTAGTTAAAATGATCACACAAATTGTAAGTCACTAATTGTAAATCACTAAATTATAATTTCATTGTTTTTCTCGGTAGTACAAAACTAAATACTCCATTGCTTATTTGAGTAGTAAAATTATATAAAATTGTCCTTCTTCGCCTTTTTAGGTTGGTACAAAAATAAATAGACAACTCAAATTTATCCCAGGTATAAAATTCTGAGCCAGTTAAAATGGCATTTCTCATTGGTACAAAATTGAATAGGTAACTTAAATTTATTCTTTCGCATATTTAAATAGTGCAAGATGATATAAAATATTCAGCTAGTTCATTTTTTCACGTTGGTATAAAAAGTAGAACATCGAAATTATTCTTTCGTTACAGAGATTATGAACTTGTTAAATGATCCTTTTTCGGTTTTCTCTGATTGATACATTTCAGTAGTTCAAACGTTATATAAATTCTGAGCTAGTTAAAATGGTCAATTTTCGTTTGTTTAAACAGTATATAATGATATAAAATTCTAAGCTAATTAAAGTAGCTCTTTTTCTCTTTTCCAATTGGTACAAAATAAAGTTACCCCCTAAATTATATTCATTTTTCACTTCTTTTTCTGGTTGGTACAAAACTAAATACTCGATTCCTTCATTTATTGGAGTAGTAAAATATGGTATAAAATTCTGAGTTAGTTAAAATGATCCTTATTATGTTTTTGTTTATTTGAGTAATGCAAAATAATATAAAATTTTGAGATAGATAAAATGATATTTCTCGTTGGTACAAAATTGAATAGGT
Organism: Thermobia domestica; assembly: GCF_964235325.1. Classification (NCBI taxonomy): domain Eukaryota; kingdom Metazoa; phylum Arthropoda; class Insecta; order Zygentoma; family Lepismatidae; genus Thermobia; species Thermobia domestica. The sequence goes on along the minus strand of NC_137462.1, from coordinate 252,533,710 downwards.
CATTCAAATTTATCCTTTCGTGTGTTTAAATAGTACAACCTGATTTAAAATTCTCAGCTAGTTAAAATGGAATATCTTTGCTTTCTTTCTCGAAGTAAGCCAGTCATATTTATTCATTCTTAACTTCTCTCTGCTTGGTACAAAACTGAATAGGTCACGCAGGCTTTGTTTAAAGTTATTAAAGCTTAAACATTTGACCTTTGACTTCGATAGTCAGTACTTTTGGAACGTGTAGTAGTTGATGACGCATTACTAGATTTGGAAACAGCTCCTCAATACGTTGCTATGTTTAAGAGATATTTGCGTTTAAATTTTTGACCTCGATGGTCAAAACTTTTGGGTCATGTAGCTGTTGATGACCAATTACTAAATGTAGAAACGGCACCACAATATGTTGCATCGTTTACGACTGATTTGGAATTAAGTGTTTTGACCTTTGACCTCGATGGTCAACATTTTTGGGTCATGTAGCTGTTGATGACCAATTACTAAATGTGGAAACGGCACCTCAATATGTTGCTTCGTTTACGATTGATTGGGGTTTTAGTGTCATACAAAGCGCGTATCCCACGTAAACTAATAGTCCGAGGTAAAACTAAATATGATATTCGTAATCAGCATGTCTGAAGTTCCCTATATTCCGAGTTACATCCCAATCGGTTAAAATTATCATAGGAAGGGCGTATCCCACATAAACCATAAGACCCAGGTAAAAATAAATATGATATTCGTAATCAGCATGACCGAAAACCCATATATGCAGAGTTTCATTCAAAGTGGATAAAATTATCATAGAAAGGGCGTATCCCACATAAACTATCAGGCCCGGGTAGAAATAAATATGATATTCGTAATCAGCATGTCCGAAAACCCATATTTGCCGAGTTTCATTCAAATTGGATAAAATTGTCATAGGAAGGGCGTATCAAACATAAACTATAAGACCCAGGTAAAAATAAGTGTAGTATTCGTGATCAGCATGTCCGAAAACTCCCATATACCTAGTTTTATCCAAATCGGTTCAAAGGACGTATCAAATCGGAAATGTAAATATTTCTGCTCATGCGTGTTATTTTTACTAAATCGGATTTGGCATACGCAACCAAGTGTGTGTGAGTGTGTGTGTGTTTAGTCACAACCGAAAGTGGGGAGTAACAAGTGTTTGCACTATGTTATTTAGGAGATGAAAAATAGGTCATAGTCTTTTGCGACCTACTCGTTGCACGACGTCTGCTCCGAGGGTGGAAAGAGTACCTCAATACGTGGCTTCGTTTTTGATTTTGATCTTTTAACACGATGGTCAGTACTTTTGGCGCATGCAGTAATTGACGAATGCTATGTTACACAGGGGTTGATAAGAGGGAACGAGTACACGCCCTTATTACATGTGACTGCTGTTAAAATATTTTTGCTATGCGCAAACATCGGTTGAAAAATAAGCCATAATGTTAAATATTCCTGTGTAATATATGCTATGTTAAATAGGTGGTTGGAGAATGTGTTATCGATCTGCTATGTTCATAGTCTGTGTGTAATTTCTGATATGTTAAAAGTGCTCATAAAAGGGAAGGAGCCCACCCCTTAAAATGTACTCATAAAGAGAACGAGTACACCCCTGGTATGTTATATAGTCTTATGTAATATGTCCTAAGTTAAACAGGCGGTTGGAGAATGTGTTATCGATTTGTTATGTGTTCGTAGTCTCTGTGTAGTTTCTGCTATGTTAAAAGTGCTCATTAAAATGGAACAAATACACTCCTAAAATGGAGGTCGTAAAAGACCAAGGGTGGATTCTTCAAGGTGGGCGGGGCCGTGGTCGGGCCGGGGGTTGGGCCTGGGCGGGGCACGCCAATCAGCGTGAAAGGGGCGAGGTAACGTGACCTGCGCCAACCAATCAGCGTTAGGGGGCGTGGCTGGGTTGTGTTCACGTGACCTGTGCCAGCCATTCTGCGTGAAGTGTTTGCGCATGCGCAGTAGGAGAATAAAAGGCCCCAAGTAACCCTACTCTACTTATATGTTTATATGTGTTTATATCTGGTAGCGTACAGTTAGTTACCGCAGTATATACATTACCACCCGTTACATCCTATATATATATATATATATATATATATATATGTATGTATGTATGTATGTATGTACATATGAATGCCCTTGTTGCAACCATTATATTACTCGCCAATCACTAAGAACCATGAATTTTTGAATTGATTTGTAAGTGCGAATGTTGTCAATGTCACATATTGTTAGAATGAAAAACGGCTTTGATATCCCAAATTTCCACAAAATGTCGTCATCTTTCGTTCCATAGGTAAAGTGTAATCCGTTTATCTTATATGACTATAAAACCTGTAGTACACTGTCCCGCCAATTTTAGTAAATTATCATGACACCATTCAATGCACAAGGGTACCAACCTTTGCATTTCCAATATTTCAGGCGAGTTATGTTAGTTATTCTAAACGGTAGAGAGTAATCAAAGGACAGTGACCAATATTTTTGTTTTTGGGTTTTCTTTTTTTTTGTATTTCTTCTTATTATCCTTTTCTCTCTTCTACAAGATTTATTTTATCACAATAATTCAGAAATAATGCAAACACTGGCAGCATTTTTTTCGCTCCCGTGGGAGCGAAGCTTGATACTTAAAAAAAAGTGTTGCAGTCTGAAGCAGTAGATTCTTTCCATGGCTATTAGATTTTTATACACTACTGTTATACGTAAAACAGTTCAGTGGGAAGGAGCGAACGTTGGTAATTGTGTGAATGAGTCATTTCACCTACGACTCTTACAAGCCATGAACACTGTTTTCACGGTAGGAAGGATGACGTAATATGAGTACATGGGAACACGACAGACGACGAAAATTCGTTCACACACAATATCAACTTCGTGTCCAAAAATATTCCCCGTCTTAATAAATGTTGTTATGAAGAAAATATATACGGAACAGTCATGGCACGAAAACTATAAGTTGGTAACTATTTTTAGGGAAAGAAAAAAATGAGTTTGCTGCTGCGAAGTACTTTGTCCAGACGATAAGCGTTGCATTGAAAAACAATAAGTTCTTTGTTCCATCGTGAGAAATGATAAGAACAACTGAAGAACACCTGCAGACAAAGAAAGAGTTGAAGTTCTCACCAAAAGAGAAATAGCTTTCCTTTTCTATGAGTAAAATAATAATTTCGTTGCATGAATAAAAGTTAAAAATGAAATACACTGTGCGTTCAAAAACATAGTTTTGTGGCCGGGCTGACGGTCACAACTTGGCGAGCCGCAAGGGACCAATACATTGCGATTTAGCGAAGTAATGTGTTGAGAATCCTGGATAAACACATATGGGAAAACAAGTTTTGAGGTGTATGGCTTCTTTTCCAAAATGCGGAGTTGGCAACACTGTTCTTGATTTCACTGGGTGTGTGGATTATGGGGAAAACAATAGAAAATTGTTTTTGTTTAACACTATTCGCAGTGAATAATTAAAATAATGTAGATTTCTCACTATGAATCATAGGGTTATTTATTTTGTTTAGAACACTGTTGATCCAGATGGATGACTATAAGCTGATTCTAGATTCCATGAGATGTTCCTGAAAATTCCATATCCAGATGTTTCCTTTCTTCTTCTGCGATGAAAGTTCCAATTGGTAAAATCCAGTTTTCTTGACAATTGGGGTTATGGGGTTCGAAGATGGTTGTAGCACATAAGTGAAAGCCTCTTTTTTTTCACTGAGAATAAATATTCACACTTCACTGTGAACATTCACTTTAAAATATGCTTTGGTATATTGACTATTAGTTTGTGATGTGTATAACACTTTGGGCTAAACTGATTACGTGAAATCAAATACGTGGTTTCACCTGTATGTGTGAAAACGTTTATAGGGCTATTGAGTTATGTTTCTATTTATTTATTTTTAATAATATTCTTAGTTCATTAGTTACTTTTTCTTTCAAAATATTCATGATTGAATGGTTAAAATACTTAAATGAATACAAAGCACTAAATATTTTCAAAATTCTGTAGTATATCGAGTGAATATGTTAACTTCAAAGAGAATTAAAAAATCGATTTATTAGTCTGATTATGAATAATCGTAAAAATATAGGTTAATTCACCTGGAAACGGATGTTAAATCGTAACAATCTAGAGGGTTTAGACGAATAAACATTCGTGAGTTTAATTTTTTGTGAACTGTGAGAACGCAAAATCTTGCATACTAATAAACAAAAAATTTAGATTCCCAAATAGGGGTAAGACACACATGTATACTTTCAACAACGAATTCGCATGCCAGTATATATACATCTTGTTGAATCATTTTAACTAATCTCATCCATTAACTGACGAAGATGCCAGGTTCCATCTAAACAGTTCTTTGGTCCTATTAAAGTAAAGCTAATTAACCATTATCGAAAAGTGTGTGTAAAAGAATATTCATTATACTTTATGAGGTAGTGAGATGTTACACAAGACCTCTGTAGAACATAATCATGTCCAAAACAAAATATAAGAATGTAAAGGAATATTGATCTTGAATACTTTCAAGGAAATTCTTGAAGTCCAATTCCTAATGCTTATAATAGGATAAGAAAATTTTCTTAACACAAAATCAATAATGCATGATAACAATATATAAGCAAATTTATAAATGCAATTATCTCTCATGATGCAAAATTCCATTGTAAACAAACACCTAGCCTTGGCATAATGGATGCTCATCGGCACTTCCATAATGTCCACAAAGTCTGCAATAGTATACATCAACATGTTCATTAACGACACATGTAAATTCCACAATATTCGCACATTCGCCATCTCGAACTGACTTAACATATGCCTAAAATAAAATCCTATTAGCAATTCGTTGCATTAATCATGCATATAAGCATAATAACAAGTAATTCCTTAGGGTATCAAGATAAAAACACAAGATGTAAACATTCTTGAAATATTCATTATCGATGAAGATAGGACGCCGTAAGTCGAAACATTGAAATAATAAAGACTTCAATAATATTTCTCTAATGAGCCTTTTAACTCTTCAGCTGTAAATCCGAATAAATGGTTAACAACAAGAATATTAAAGTGAATATTATTTCACCTAGATAGATTTTAAATTTTGGCATCGACAAAAATTAATGGAAATTAGTTGGCATGGTATGAATAATTAGTTCTTAAAGTTATATGCGTTCTTGTTTCACTAAATAGACAAAAGTTACACTTACTGAAATGCAATAAAAGAAATATTTGAAATATATCACAATACATACTAACATCGTCTTAAAATACATGAGACAAAATATCAGTACACAAATATTTCACAAGATCAAAATATCAGTTATACAGAAATACTTCAGATTCTTCGTGGAAATCTGTTGAAATATGAAAATTGCATTAATACGTATTACAAATTCACAAATATAGAAATATTAATCAAGCATAAAATACATTATAATGGTAATACAATGAAACATCATTAAATCTAAATATTCAATATACACAGAAGCATATTTCTAAAATACAGGATATGAATACTCAGGTTACAAGAAAATCTCAATGTGTGCATGAAGAAGGAGAAAATTTCCAATAATTACCGAATGTTGGGTTAATTACTGGGGTGTCCAAGTATTTCATGGTTCACCACGCCATGTCTACCTAGAATGTAGCTTGGAAAATAAATTTAATCATCCTTTATTAATATACCCTAAAATTCCTTCGCGAAGAGTCGGTCGCATCAAGATGCTAAAGAAGCTAAAAGAAATGTTAATGAGAAGCCCAAATAGTTTGAATAGATTCCAAAAGAAATGTTTAGCTACGGTAATTACCGCAACCGAAGGATACGACCGCAGGTCTTGAATACATATCTTCTTGTGTTTCCTATGACAAGGAAAAAACTACATAAAATCTTAATGTAAAACATCTTAAGACTTAACAGTCTACGCTGTTTGACAGATCTCGATATAAAATATCAATGTACCATATTAGACACATTTGTACCATATTCTGGAAACACACTTAATCATATTAAAAGTCAAAACTTTAATAAAAGGTCTGCTGAATCTGTCTTTTTCCTCAAAATAGGCCTGTGGGTAAAATAAATATTAATATAAAGTAAAAAAAAATCTGCAAATACACTGAATCGTACATATGTAACCTGAAAACGAAAAGTAAACACTAAATCTGGTTTTCCTGAAAGTCAGAGTCTCGTTCGTGACGATAATTTGACCATTCATAATTTCGTTCGATGTTCCGGTAATTTTTGTCATTATCACGATCACAAATTGTCTATTTTTTTATTTTTTCTGTGATCATTCCTTTTATCCTTAGAGTTACCATTACGTGGTTTTGGTCGTTTGTTGTAATTATGAGGGTTACGATTCCGATCTTGCTAGTGGTTAGTGTTCTGATTACGAGAACGTGGTTGACGATCGTTGTTGTCACGACCATTTGCATTTCTCCTGTTCCAATTACCGCCTATTTGGACCTTGGTGTTTTAACTTTCTGATTGTAATACCTATTCTGATTATTATTACCATAACCAAAAGATCTCTGATAATTCTGAGAAGTTTGATTCTGTCTATTATTAGAATTGTTACCCTGCGAATGTTTTTCCTCTCTAGTTTGCTGAAAATACGTTTTTAATTTCTGAATAAACGCCAAAAATTCCCTAATATTAGTACAAGAATGTAAACAAAGTTCCGTACGAAATCTCTGAGGTAGCATATGTATGATGTCTGTTAATATCAAATTCTCTGGTAATTGCGGTGTCAATTCTCTGAGTTTATTAAACTGATCTAAAGCAAAAGCGTGCACTGAGTCGTGAGTCTTAGGATTGAATCGAGTTGCTTTACAAGCTGACAGCCTGTGCTGTATCCTTGCGTCTCCGGCGAAAGATTCCACTTACGCCTTTTTAACCTCTTCGAAAGTTTTAAATTCCTCATTCCGCGTGTAGTACCAGCTTCCAATACACCCTCCAATACATGAGGTATGGCTTGTACTAAGGCTTTTTTCTGACAATTTAGCAACTTCCGCGGCTAATGCTAACTTGCGCAGAAATGTATGTACTGACTCAATAGCGGGATCACCTTTAAACTTAGGTAAATACGCAATAATTTTCGGTGTAAGGTGGTCTTTTAATTTAACTGTTCCTACTTTTCTATGTCTATTTTCCCGATTATTACGTGGAAAATTTATATTGGTAATAATCTTAACATGAGTTTCGTCGCTACTGCTAACTTCACTATATTCGGTGTAAGCTGAATCACTGTTAGATTTGTATCCAGTTTTAACATGAATGTCACTACCAGTATTAGGTTCCGATTCCCGTGATTTGTTTTCGATTCTTTCTACCTTTTGGTATACTAACGCCAAATCGTGCCTAATTTCTCCTATTTCACGCTGTGCAACTTTAATTTCAGCGTTGTTCTCGAAAGCATGTTCATTTTTAACTTTAACGTGATAATGTAACTCTCTAATCTCTTCATAGCACATCTGAAGTGACTCTTCATTCTTTCGAACCTGTTCTTTTAAATCTACGACTTCGTCGTGTATTTCGTCTAAGTAATTTTCAGTTTCTCTTTGCGCTACGAGACAACGTTCTTTATTAGCGTTACAAATGGTGTGATTAGCCTCTACCTGTCTTTGTGTCAATTCTAATCTTTCGGATATACCCATTAAATGAGTTGTGTTTTTAGTTACTTTCACTCCCATTGACTGTACGTCGCGGACTATGAGTTCTATGTTATCTCTATTCTGCTTAATAGCTACTGTATTGTGTTCGATTCCCCTATGAACTCTTTCAATGTTTTGATCTACTTTAGTCTCTAACGCTTTTATTCTATCGGCTATTTTTGTAGTTCCCTCATCGCATTTAGTTTCGACTGCTTCTATTTGTGCCTGTAACTTAGCAAGATATTCTTCCTGACTATCTAAATTTTCTCTTATTTCTGCAAAGTTTTCCTTGTTCTCATTCTATGCCTGTCCCTGTCTATCTAATTTTTCTCCTATTTCTGCCAAATGTTTCTTATTTTCTATCTGTGTCTGTTCATTTTTCTTAAAATGTTCTCTGTTTTCAGCTTGCATTTGTTCAAGTATCTTAAGTATGTCAACTTGTTGGTGAGCCATAATGAAAATACAATTACTAGTCGGAAATAATAAATGTAAATAAAATTCAAATAAAATACGTATACTACAGAACACTATATGGGTACGAAAATGCTAAGTTTTACTATTATTATTTGTATTGGGACAACATGTAAAAAGAAAAATATGATTAATAAAATTTCCTATTCCAATATTATTAGTACTTATTCATATATAACTACTGACTCCATGCACAAATCACTGACGGTCTTGGCTCGTGTCACTAGTTCGGGCGTCATTAAAATTGCTACCTACTGTTTCTCTTGGGTGCTGGCTTGAGAAGAACTCCCTAAGAAAACAGCTGATGACAATTCTGGTCCAGGCTCATACTCTGTTCAGGCGCAGATTGATAATATTGAAATATAACAAGTGATTTGACATGAGCAACGTTGGTGCTTTTGAGACTCAGGTTATATTATACTTACTTTTGCGTATGCACACGTATACATATACGTAACTGGCAAGCCGGCTGCTCGCAGGGATCCATACACATATGAATGAAGACGATAATATTTCCTTAGGTGAATTCTTATCTATTAAATATGCATATATGTAGGTACGGAGTGGAATAAGAAATATATATTAACAACACAAAATTTTCACTTTACAGAGCTAAATGCTCAAACAGAAGAAGTTGCACTGATGCAATCGAATAAACGAAATAATGAAAAATAAAACACTTAATACTGCATGATAAACGTTGATATGCGCACACTATATAAGAACACTAGAAACATAGCCCTTGTGTTAGATATCACTTGCAGTATACATTTACTATTCGCACTGAGATGAGACATTCACTGCGTAATTATGACAAAGAGAATGGGGAAAAACGGGAAACACTAATTGATGAATTTTCTTCACTCCAAAGAAATGCTACATGCCAAGAAGATGTTCGTTCGCTTTTTAGCTTCACACTCAAGTAAGATGTTCGTTCGCTTTTTAGCTTCACTTCTTACATATTTAAGTATTCTTCATGCTCCTTTATATTAATCTGTCGAAACAATGTTCTTCCTACGACGACTTCCACTCACTCCTCTTTTCTCCCAACGCTTGGGAACAACCTGTTCGCTATACTTAGTGTTGGTAATGCATTGTACAAAATAATAAAGGAATGTTAAAGTTTTCTGCATTCATACACAATACCAATATGACGACGTTATAATGGAGAACACTGGCAGCACTTTTTTCGCTCCCGTGGGAGCGAAGCTTGATACTTAAAAAAAAGTGTTGCAGTCTGAAGCAGTAGATTCTTTCCATGGCTATTAGATTTTTATACACTACTGTTATACGTAAAACAGTTCAGTGGGAAGGAGCGAACGTTGGTAATTGTGTGAATGAGTCATTTCACCTACGACTCTTACAAGCCATGAACACTGTTTTCACGGTAGGAAGGATGACGTAATATGAGTACATGGGAACACGACAGACGACGAAAATTCGTTCACACACAATATCAACTTCGTGTCCAAAAATATTCCCCGTCTTAATAAATGTTGTTATGAAGAAAATATATACGGAACAGTCATGGCACGAAAACTATAAGTTGGTAACTATTTTTAGGGAAAGAAAAAAATGAGTTTCCTGCTGCGAAGCACTTTGTCCAGACGATAAGCGTTGCATTGAAAAACAATAAGTTCTTTGTTCCATCGTGAGAAATGATAAGAACAACTGAAGAACACCTGCAGACAAAGAAAGAGTTGAAGTTCTCACCAAAAGAGAAATAGCTTTCCTTTTCTATGAGTAAAATAATAATTTCGTTGCATGAATAAAAGTTAAAAAAGAAATACACTGTGCGTTCAAAAACATAGTTTTGTGGCCGGGCTGACGGTCACACGTTTTCAGAAAGTAATTAAATTCTAAACCCCTCTGTGTTGTCCTATCTTTAATTCTTTGGATAGATTAAATCCCCCCTTATCGATAGCAATAGGAATGTTTTTTGGTATGTTCGATTCTATAGTTTGTTAATTACGCTAACATTATTTTTCTTACAAGTAGTTTTTTCGCTTGTTTCGCTACTGTCTATTTTGCTAGGTACTGTTTGTTTTCTTGGTTCGTGATTGTGGACCCTAAGCAGTATTGTTTTGAACCCAGTGACCCGTTTGTATGACTTCGTAACCCAGTTGAGGCTGTTTTAATTTTGGTATTAGGTCATTGTGTATGACCGAGTTCACTTTTATATTTAAAGCACCTTATCTTGTTTAAGTCCTTCTTTCTTTCTTTTTTATTTTCTTTTCTTCTTTTGCAGATTCGATGATTGCTTCAATTTCGCTCTATATATTATTTGGTTTTCTGTTTTTCTTTTTACTGGTACATTATTTTGTTGTCTGCGCTTATCAATTTTAGCCTCTTAGTTTCATTTAAACTTGGCAATATTCTTCTGGTGTCATAACCTTTTATCCTGTTTCCTTAAAGCAACAATATAGACTCGAAGCTGTTGTTAATCTCACCTACATCGCTAAATTGTTAGTGTGTGTTTACTGGATTGAGTTGTGACGATACTTTATTACTTTATTGAAAACAAAACTGTGGACTTACATTCTGCCTTTTTCTTTAAGGAATTATCACACGAGTTTACCGGCTTTTTCTCAAATACTGTTAACTCACGAGTAGCCATGACTACTAGTTTGACTGTTGTCACCTGCATCATGTGTGTGTTCTGGATGTTGCAGTTAACCAGCACTGACATGCATCCTCCATCTGTTAGCGGCTTGGACAATTAATTGCAGATCAGCTCATCGTATTCTTCATAGTCCAGTGGTAAGAAGTTTATCTTACTTAAAGCATCTATCCCTTCTTGAGACTTTAAATCTCTTTTTTTCCCTACGACTCCACAGATTTTTGCTGTCGAAACGTCAGGATTCTCCAAAGGTTCGACTCCTTCCGATTCGACATTTTGGACTGAGGCCATGTTACGGGATATGAAGTAAGGACAAGCTAGGACATCTTTATTTCATGTGGAAATTCAACCAGCCATCAATGGAAGTCAAGCAGCCTTCAAGAGTTCACTGGCTGATGTTATTAACATCAATATTCTGTTGTAAGTCGGTAGCTGACTTTACATTGAAAGATTAATTAACTATTGCTTTGCTGTTATTGGGAAGTCTTTGTACTTCTAATTTGTAATAAACAGTGGTAGCGACCTTCAGAACCTTCACCCTTTAACAGTCTCACACGCGACGGTTTAAATTTGCTCTGTTAGATCAATTGCTTCTCTCAATTGGTTCGACCTCATTGACCCCTCATAGTCAGGCTACTACAGATCATTGTCCGTTTCGTTCGTTTACCCACGATACGATGATACAACAAGGAAGTAATGTATACAGAAGTAAGTACTTTGACTCAGGTGAGCCTCCTTTGGGTTCATATACCTGCCAACGTTAGCAATCTCAGGAGGAAGTTTGAAAACTTTGTGTTTAGTCGACGACATGTAGAAACATGTACTTGGTCAATGTTGGTTTTGGGTAATCGACCACGCTCAGGAAACTCTGTGGTGTCACCATCATCTCATTCTGGAGTCAGAGGGACAGTCAGATCAAAAGCAATTCAGAGAGCACAATCTTTTTTTTTTTTGATCTGAACCACGACGCGAGACACATTGGAGATCCCCTGCTTTGGGACTGGCATTCAATGTCATGGTTGTTTGTCGGACAAGTTTTCAACATGGACTTCATCAGGACAACCCAACCTGCAAGTCACGGGAACTTCGAGGACAGCGCCTACAGATCACCTACGAGTGAAAAGGGGAATATTGGAACTCGAATTAGGCTGAGAGTGTTCAAAATTAGTTGCTATTCCTTTGCTCTACCATCTATTCCTTAACACCCTTATTGCTACCATTTTTCAATGAAAATGCATTGGTTATTTTCAAATTATTTTAACACTAAATTCATATTCATTACCTTTTCTAATTTTGCTCGTGATTCGAGTCGCCTAAGACTAGTGGTGGAGTCGCCCCCATTTAGCATGTGCTTTATTGCTATGAATTTGGTATTGTTATCCCGCTCCTTTTAGGTGCCTCTCGTTTCTATCCCAACAGTTAAGTGGTATAGGAACATGGTATCTATAGAAATATGTATAGAAAGTTATTAGAAACTCTATAGAAATATAACTATAGAAACTTGTACCTATAGAAGTATCAAAATTTCTACTAATTATAATACAAAAGTAACTAAAGCACATGCAGAATTTGAACGAAACAGCAAGGCGCCTGCCCAGTACTTCTCCTCCGCTAGTGTCGCGCCAAAGCAAGTACATCTTTTACTAGCTTTCGCTGAATATAGTTAGCATTATATCCCGTCTTTCTTCAGCGGGAGAAACACACGCGCTTTTTTTTTTTTTTTTTTGGTAACTGCACGCTCTACGGGAATTCCCTCACTCTGAAAACAAGTGCTAATACGTGTCTACTTTAAAGATATTTTAAGCGAAATTTTTACTACAGTATAACCTATGTATGTATTTGTTTAAAATGACAAGAAAATTTCGTAATTGTTTTTGTACGAGCGGAAAAAAACTTTTGCAAATATGTTGAAATTGTAAAATTTAGCAATATTTTAAAAACAAACACAAGTGGCGACCGGGATTACTCACACTTTAGAAATTTATTCTCCTTGTAACCTCTAAACCGTTTTGCAAAAGCTTTATTCTTACTTAAAACTATATATGCAACATTAGATTATACTAAATGAAAAGACATGAAAGATTTCAATGTAAACAAATTTGGCAAACTAATTTATTTGTAGGTTTATCCACATCACTACACACGGGATCCGCATTACCTTCACGTTATGACATAGGTTATGGGTATTCAGCTATCTTCACCTTTAACATCATCTTCTTTAGTTGAGATCAGCTATCTTCTAAAACCCGTCTCTGCTCCCCTTTATACTCGATTTTCAACACAGATATAAGTATCGTATGATCATCAAAAGAGGGCTGCACAATCGGTGAGGGTTGTTCTCTGCAAAACTTTATCTTTATACAACGAAAGTTCACAGGAAACTGAGTATGCAACTTACACACAGAAGGAAACAATTTTAGGAATATACAAATGCTTCAGGTATGAGCATATTGCTATTGTAAAGCAATTCACTTTTCTCTTCAAATCCAAGGAAACCCCGCTAGCTTAACTGAAGTTTTAACTGAAAATAAAGTTATTGCTGAGCAGTTTTAACTTTACTTGTCAAGTAAAGAAATGCAGATTAATTTGCTTCATGATTCTAATCACTTGGTTGTAAAAAAAAATAATAGAATAAATTATTGCAGTGTTAAGTATTTTAAAAGCTTTTAACATCATAATGACAAGTCTGGAATTTTGGGAATTCCACACGGGATACACATAGATCTATGTAGAGTAGATAAGATATGGAGCTGGCATATACATCCATCTGGGACAAACATAGAATGCCCATTTCCTTTTCACTTATTTCTTAACCTTACCGTATAAACAACAAAATCTGCATAAAATTTTGTTCCTGCATTGATGGCTACATTAGCTTTTTAACAAATGTGCATTACATTTTTGTAGACATGTCTGGATTCTATGTGGGACCGATAACTGACCTATGTTGGTTGAAATGAGTAGAGCTTCATTCCACGTTTCCCACATGAGTATTGTGCGACCAAAGCGTGGCCAATTTGTTAATGCTACTAGTGTAATCTGTTTCTGGATACGTAATTTGAAGTAAGAATAAAACTCTTGGGAAAACAGTATTATAGGTTAAAAGAAGAATAAATTTCTAATGTTGAAACAATCATGTTGAATATTCTAATGTTGAATACTTCCTTTATTCAACTATAGTCTCTCTCTTATTATCATAATTAACTCCTCTGAACGACCGAACATCAGTTGTGCTCGTACTAAAACGTGATCGATTTGATTATGTGTTTCTCCGTCTGGTGAGGTCCAAGTATATTTATGAATGTCGCGATGTGGGAATTTTGTAATCATCACGATAAGGTTTCTGGATGTTGCAATGTTTTACGAGTCTAACGCCGTTGTCACAACCTTCCTTATGCAGACATTTATTCCCTATAATCGGTTTGAAAATACTCTCTCGTCCTTCGCATTGAAACCGCCTAACAGAATTTTCATATGGTATTGCAGGAGATGATCAAATACCCATTCTTTCTTTCGTAAAAGCTTTTTTTTTATTTGTCATCCGTATTTTCTGTTGGGGCATGTACATTTAAAACAATAATATTACACCACCGACCCTTAAGAGAAGTAAAAGAAAATCTATCATTAACAAATTTAACCCATGTAATTGCTGATATTACGTATTCGTTTGTGAACGAAAAGCCCTGATCCTAGTTGGTAATTTTTAATTCGTTCCCCGTAAAAGAACGTAAACTTTCCCGACTTGACTCCTCCATTTCCTTCTCATTTAACTTCCTGATATCCCACAAGGTCCATCTTCTATTTCTAAACTCATTCGTTACACATTTTAACGCGCCTGTCCTATAGAGATTTCTTATTTTCCATGTTCCAATTCTCATGTCCATTTTACTTTGCTGAGTTCATGTCAAGTAATCAGTTCTGATCCGAGGATTCTGCAAATATTTCTGAACAAGCTTTTTATTATTTTTTTTACAGGATGAGTTGTTGGCCCCACACCAAATCCCCAAGCTGGAGGATCACCCCTTGTTTTTCCACGACTGCTTATTCAGTATATTCGCAGCTAACCTCTATATCCCAGAGGACTTCTCCTCAATCCACAACCTGAGGACGTGCCGTGCCGTGGTGACAGGAAAAGCACATTTTACGGAAATTAATATAGCTATATTTTATAATTACAATAGGTACTGGTTATCCGAGCACTGATTTAAAACACACAGGAACAATCAATATGCTCGGATATATGAATGTAAATTAAGACTGTGAAAGCTTTGATGCCGTAAAAATCGTAAATTACAGACTAGTGTCAGTGTAGTATTTCTTGAATTCACGTACGTTTGATTATCCGAACTATTCTTGATGTATCACGTTGTTTCGTTTTATAGCTACATAACTTTGTAATATTTTTGTGATTATACTCTTTACCTGTTCTCAGCTAATAGCAACTGTATGAATTGTAAAGGGCGCCTTGTATTCTTCACAGCTTCTTTATTAACAATCACTATTTGAATTTATTATATAAAGCTGGTACACAGGATAACTAAAACTACTTATCTATAATGTGATGTTTTGTAGGGCGCCTTATGTAAAAGGCGCACTGTACCTTTCACGGGTTCTTTAAAAATAGTAACTGTATGTATTTATTGTACAGAAATATGGTATACAGAAGAGTAAATAAAATCGTTCATCTTTGATGTGGACTAGCAAAGGCGCCAATGTAAAGGGCGCACTGCACCTTTCACGGGTTCTTTACCAATAAAACTGTAAGAATTTATTACTAAAAACTTATACCTTTATTTATACTGTGATGCTTCGGAGGGCGCACCGGGACACGTCCCGGTGTCCCGGTGGGCCAGCAAGGGCCTGGTATTTGTGGACGCTGGTTATACACAAAGATTTCTGACCATTACTACAATTTAAAAATGTTTATCGCACACAACTAGATGATTTTGAGTCGCTAGCTGATATTAACAATGATATGTTAATTATTTATATATTAAAATAAATTTCTGAAAGTAATTTCCGAATTTTTTCCTGTTTAACCATGAAAATAGCCTTAAAGTTCGAAATTGAATATATTATCCATTCTTCCTTTTCCCAATTGTATAAAAGAAATTGATCATAAGTGGATACGTGACATTAAGAAACATTTCAATAACCATTTAAAAATTAAAATAAATTAGAATGATCCCCAGGAGCACCAACACATTTCCCACGCTTGGGTTCCACAACGCTCCATGTTGGAAACGTGGGATGGGGCCCATTTGAACCCACATTGACTAGTTATGGGATTCAGATAAAATTCCAACATATCAACAAAAATATAGTGAAACACAGTGCATTTAAAAAAAAACAAAGTAGCGATAGATGTAGAAACCAAATTTCAAAGCGATTTTGTTGCGTATAAGGTCAACAAATAAGTGAAAAGAGAATGGAGACTGCACATGGGACCCAGATCAGGCGACGGACGAGAGTGAGATTCTTTTCGGCCCATATTGGATAGTGTTGGATGATGTGACACGCGTTTTTGATTTGTTCAGAATTGCCTGCTGGGATATTTACGACAAAAATATTTTTTAACTGAAATAAGCTTTAGACAAGGAGAGAGGAATTTTGGAAAACAGCGAATCTTTATATTGTGGAGTGTACGTAATACACAAGAAAATTAAAAATACCAGAATTATTAACAAATTACGTTGATTCGCTCTTGAGACAAAACTCTTGGGATCGATGAAAATTCTACCATTGTGTTTTATTTCGTAGCTGTTCAAGCAAGAAACGTAATACTTTTTCTTCCGATATCCTTAGATTAGCTACTCGATCTACTAAGCTGCTGCACTAACTTTATAGGACACTTTTGTGTCTTGGTTCTAACAATTCTAGTGGTAGAATTGACAATGTGTTAGATTACAAATTAGAAGCACACATGAGAGAAGGTTAGAGTCCAGAAAAGTAATCAGGTACGGATAGTAAAATATTTCGGGAGTTGTTTAATGATTTGAGAAAAACATGCGAGAGTGTTAAATTATTCCTCTTTTCAAGATTAATCTCCTAGTTATTTTTTTAGTGCAAAAAGATGTCCAATTCAAGTTTTGGGTTAGATGTGGGCCTCTGGGGCAAGACGTGGGTCTAACGTTGATCAATATTAATCAATGTCGACCTTGAAGTTAGCTGACTTCGGCCCATGTGAGGCAACAGATAGGCATTTGGCTCACATCTGTTATTGATGTAGGACCACATCGCATTTTCTCTTAATTCCCACATTGGCCGACATACTTGTGCTACTGGGGATAATTTCAAAGTTTTTCCCTGTTTGACCATAAAAAGGACCCCGATGGGAGAAATTGAAGTTGCATCTGCCTCACATTTCTTGATTGTATAAAATAAGTTGCTATTGAGTGGCCCAGTGGATACCTGATATTAAGAAACTATATACTGCATACAGTATATACTTACTAACTATATGATACGACAAACAATGTATAAACTGAGTAGCTATATGCAGTACATATACTAGTTTAGAATATTGTATTATATATTTACTTACCTAAAGAACGTCAATCAGTTTATTGTAGCACTCTTTTAATATTTGAATGTAATTATTTCATGTAGTTTAAAGACTTCCAATTTTCATTATATTTACAATACTTCCAGACACGCTTCTTGACCCACGAAATAAGAAAAAAACAGGGCTTCAGGAACAAAGTACATACTATCAGCATTGCCAGAAGATAATCTTTCCCGCAACAAATGAATTTCGTAAATCGATTCGAAAGGTTCTGAATATTCCTTATGTATAATGAATTAAAAGCGACACCCATACCGCCCAAGAGATCATATTTCGGGATAAACTATAGCATATCAAAACAGGCATTAAATAAACTTTCCAACGGAGAAAGAATTTTAAAATCAGTTCATTAGTCTCTGAACATTTCTTCCAAAACATAAGAAGACAAAATTTGACTCCCCCAGCACCCGACGAACCATATTACAGACTAATATTGTGTCTATCATCGGTAGAATGAGATAAGCCCCCAACAGAGAAAGAATTTCTGAAATCGGTCCAGGTGGTTCTGAGAATTCCTTATATCTATAATGAAACAATCACTGTTACGAGATAAAATATAGCACGTTATAAATGGCACTAAATCACCTTTCCAATAATGAAAGAATTTTCTAAAATCTTTTGGGAATAGTTTCTGAAAATCTTTATACATAACGAAATAAAAAGTACACCTTCATGCACCCGAGCGCCCAATTACTGGAAGAAAATATAACGTATTTCAGATCAACAAATAAGATTTCGAACAGGGGGGAAAATCTTAAAATGGGTTCACGCGAAAGCGTAGCATCACTGGCATTAGATATGCTTTCCAACAGCAAAACAAGTTTTCAAACCAGTTCAGTAGTATGTGAAAAATTTTTGTTAACTATATTTGAGTAAAATAACGCTCCAGTGCTTTGATTCATTTTCCTTGACAAGGTATAATATATCATCACTTGCATTAGAAAAGTTTTCCAATAAAGAAAAAAGTTCGCAATCCGTTCAGTAGTTTCTAACAATTATTTATATACATTGAATCAAAAGGTGACGATTTCATCTCCTGAGGGCCAATTTTCTGGGATAAAATAGCATATCATCACTTATATTAGACAACCTTCCAAGCAAGGAAAGTTTAAATTGGTTGAATAGTTTCTGTACATTTCATGAAGGAAACAAAGCATCCTAGCGCCAGAGGGATTATCTCCCGGGTAAAATATAGCGTATCGTCACTGGTATTAAACAAGCTTTCAACCAGCAAAAGAAATTTTGAAACATGTTTCGTAGTTTCTGACAATTTCTTACATATAATGAATCAATAAATGCCGTCCCAAAATCTAAAGGTCCAATTTCCAGAATAAATTGTAGCGTATCATCACTGGCGTTAGAAAAGCTTTCCAACGGGGAAATAATTTTTGAAATCAGATAAGGAGTTTCTCTATATTTCTTATATATAATGAAACAAAAAGTGACTCCTCCATCGCCCGTCTGCCTATTTTTCTGTGGAAAATATAGAGTATCGTCACTGGCATTAGATAAGTTTTAAAACAGGGAAAGGATTTTTGAAATCCGTTCAGTAGTATGACACTTTGTTTCAAGTATATTTAAGCAAGCATTAACGTTTACAGCATTTGGGGGACCATTTCCCTGGATAAAATGCTGGTATTAAATGAGATTTTTGACAGCGAAAAAAGTTTTGAAATCCGATGAGTAGTTTCTGACAATTTCTTATATATTGTGAATAGAAAACGACAGCTCTAAAACCCAAGCGACCATTTTTCAGGAAAAATTACTTAGTGTCATCATTCACAGAGAAGGCTTCCAATGGGGAAAAAGTTTTTGAAATCAGTTCAATAATTTTTGTATATTTCTTATACATATATAATGAATCTAAAACTGACTCGCACAACTCCCAATGGTTTATTGTTCTGAATAAAATATAGCGTAACTTCATTAGTACTAGATAAAGTTTCCAATAGTAAAGTAATTTTTTAAATCTGTTCAGTAGTTTCTGAAAATTTTCTATGTATACTGAATGAATGACCCCAGCTCCAGGTGCCCCAATTTTTGAGTCAAATTATAATAACGTAATCTACATTCAGTGATTTTCTAGTGGTGACGTTACTTCCGTTAGCCTCAATTCTTCATGTATGACGTCAAGTCTAACATTTATCAACCAACTACTTGCTGGGGAACAAAATCACACACACACAGGCTAAAACAGATGAAGAATGTGTGTGTGAGAGAGACAGAGACAGAATCATAGGGGCAGGCTTCTAATTGGCTTTCGCTGTTCCCACCTATGAAAAGATTAAAAGGCTATTTCACGCATCCAGAAAAGATTATCAACTGTGAGACTGATTACCATAATACAAGTATATGGATTCGCTGTTTGCGATATACGTAAATGTTTTCCGATCGAAACGCCACACGCGGAATGTATGCAAACTAAAAATTTATTAGACAAGCGGTGGCTGCAGCCTGAGGTACGAAAAGCAAGAAAAGCATGGAAAATAATACGAGGACCGTATACCGTCGTCATAAAAGGACGGATACGACACTAATATAAGTGTTCTAGAAAGATATCGGTTTAATATATATACACATATATATATATATATTCCCCTTTCAGAATTATAAGTGAGTACTTACGGACTGGTTGATATATTTGGAAAGAAGTTCTCTAGTATATAACCTTTAAATATATTTGAAATAACGCATCTCTCTCTCATTTTCGGTACTAAACTAAGATATAAGTGAGCAACTTGCCATTAATGAAGCGCAACGTAGAAATTTTGTCTTTGATATATATATATTTTTTTGTAAAACCAAATATAAATTTTAATTTCTTGGTAACAGTGTATACTCTAATTTATGATTTTTGATAACGAAAATCATAAATTAGAGTACTATCAGGCATGTAGCCAAGGGGGGCTCCAGGGGTCCGGACCCCCCCTTTCGAGACTAGAAATAAAAAAAATTAAGGAAGGATAAAACAAAATGAAATGACAAAAAGAAATATCAGCGTTAAAAATTAAAAAGGAAACTACAGGAAGCTTTTGCTTACTCTTTCTTATGAGGAGATTTGTATTACTTGCAATATGATGGCGAGGTAAGCGAGGTATTCTGGAAGAGTCAAGGAATTTGAAATTTCAAGAAAAGTTATGGAATTCTCAGAATTCCTGCTACTAGTCAGGGAGATTTCAAGCTTTCGAACAGATTTTCAGGAAGATTGTAAGTGCCGTTGTGTAACAGCGTGGACATTTTTAATCATAACTTTTCGTCATCGCATCCTTGCAGTATTAAACATGTTATTTCAAGGACAATTTTCTGTTGCTCCTTTAACCTGCGATTTGGAACCGACAGTAGTTGACAGAATAATAAAAAACAAAAAAATATGTTGAATGAAAGATCTTTTAGCATTTGATTCAACAGAGAAAGGAACACATATATTATAAAACTAGTTGAATATACACATGCTTCGCACAGGGGCTGTATTTGGAAGTCAACGCCTGTGGAAGTATCACTATTGATCTCAGCGACCGCGAAAACTATGAATTTGATACTAATATTGGTCATTTTGGGCTATTTTTACATGTCTCGGTATCCACTCCCCGCTGACTCCCGGCCCGCATACTTGCAAGTCATCGCTAATGGAAGTGTCATCATTGATTTCAGCGACCGCGAAAACTATGGATTTGGCACTAATATCGGTCATTTTGGATTACTTTTATATATCTTGGTATCTCACCCCCCTCCGGTGACCCCCGGCCCGGAGCCGAATAGCGTGAATTTGGAAGTTAATGCGACTGGTGTTTCACCATTGATTTCAGCAACCGCGAAAATATGAAATCGACACTAATAGCTCAAGTGGTAGAGCGTTGGTTTCAGATTCGGGAGGTCGTGGCTTCGAATCCCACTGCCTACCATCTTGACTGAGGTTTTCTAGGGTTTCTCTCAGTTCTACAAGGCAAATGCCGGGATAGCACCTACGAAACAGGACCTGGCCGATACCTTCCCAAATCCTTTCCATTGTTAATGTTGTTGGATATCCAATGTAAAATGGCCTCTGAGCTGTATCTGGTGATTGTTAAATAAATAAATAAATATCGGTCATTTTCTACTACTTTTACATGTCCCGGTTAACGTCCCCCTGAGACCCCCCTGGTTCGAATTTCGACAAAACGT
Source organism: Thermobia domestica (assembly GCF_964235325.1). Classification (NCBI taxonomy): domain Eukaryota; kingdom Metazoa; phylum Arthropoda; class Insecta; order Zygentoma; family Lepismatidae; genus Thermobia; species Thermobia domestica. The sequence goes on along the minus strand of NC_137462.1, from coordinate 252,512,221 downwards.
TTAACTTTGTTCTGGAGCCTGGACCAAGGTATTCGTGACTAAAATTTGGTAACTCTCGGTCATTTTGTCTGACTCCGAAGCCGGTTGCGATAAACTCCCTCCTGAGACCGCATTATTTCGAAATTTGAAACCAAAACGCTTCGTCTTGATCTGGGGCCTGGGCCAAGGTACATTTGACTATAATTTGGTAACTCTCAGTCCACTCGTCTGGTCCCCAGGCCGCACACAGACAGACAGACAGACAAACAAACAAACAAACTCTTTATTTTATTTATATTAGAAGACAGTTTACAAGACAGTATTGAGTATGTACTTTTTATAATAGTGTATGTGCACTTTTTATAATAATTGAGGTAACAACGAAAGGAAAATTGTTATATTTGAATAAACAGGAGAAGGACGTAAATATTACAAAATCTTTTTCAACACTTTTTTTTTTTTTTGCTCGAAATTTCTTCATAGTTTGTTTTTAAAATACTTGTCAACATATCCTCATTTTATTGTCCTAACAAACCAATATATGTTGATACTAAAGTAGTTTAGGTTGATCGAGGTACTGGGCTTTCAGAATTTCATGTCACTCCCCCCCCCCGTTAGGAAATCCTGGTTAACGAACCAATATATGTTCCAGCAAAATAGTTTAGAGCGATCGAGCCCCTTTTGTGATAACCACAGTATTTCATGTCGCGGACCCCCCCCTTCACGAAATCCTTTCTACGTGCCTGGTACTATGTGTGAAAGAACCATACGATAGCTTTCCGGGTTATAGTAACTTGCCATTTGCTGCTATAAAAATAAAATATTACCCATTTTCCTTTATCATTTCGCAAGTAATCAGTTGAAACAGTATTTCCTGGATATCATAGAGAAAAATGTGTTTGTCTCTTGATGCATTGTAAGAAAATCACACAGTAAACCCAATAAAATCTAAATAAGGTTAAAATACAGTGCGATGTCAAGTGTTTGACACTTTCGAAAATGATGCAATGTATTGGTTCTTTGTAAGTAAATGTTAATGGCGTAATAGGAAACAATGCGGACCTCATTGTGTTCATGGGGGTCCTCATATCGATTCCCGCTTAAGACCTATGATTTATTTTCTTTTCAATAGAAGTTTTTCTAATTATCCAGTCATACAAGAAAAAGAAATTTTGTAGTAGCACAATTCAATTTGATATTCACGTTATCGCAAAGAAATGTTAACTTGTCATGCAATTCAAACGGTGCATAATAAGTCAGTCAGTCAACGTTTTATCGGTTTTTTTTTTTTTGTAAACACTGACCAGTGTGTTGTCGTTGGCAAAGCTCTACACTTCGCAAGTTTCTGACGAAACAGTCTACTTATTATTATTATTATTATTATTATTATTATTATTATTATTATTATTATTATTATTATTATTATTATTATCACTACAACGAAAAAGATACATGTTTCAAGCTATTGATAGGAACGGTGAGATATACTTTATGTGAGATGCTTTTTAGGTTTGCACATGAACGTAATAATGTTATTACATTTATTGATTGATAGATAGAACTATTATTTTATGACAACAAGAAATGGACTATAAATATTTCTTAGCTGGTAGCAGTAATGAATTTTATTTCACAACTCGTCTACATCGGTTCATTTTATTTTAAGTTTAATGTAACTTTAAGCAGGGATGCTATATGAGACGTAAGCTACTGATTTACGTGGAATCCGAACCATATTAGCTCCCACTGGAGATAAAACTCGGGTCTTCTTCGAGATAGGAAGGTGAGCTGACACCTTTAAGAGAATAGTTCTTATGGCTACAGATGTAAGTTCGGTCACTATTTGTAATATGTGTCTTTCCTTTAATGTTTTATGAATTTTGCATGAAGCGTTAAAACTAATAAATTATTGGCAAAATTACAAGTAAAACTTGAAGAATGGCACAGCTGTGTAAATTTCGACAGGGATCGAACTAACGAAGCCAGAGTAATGTGCGTATTGAACAAATAAATTATTTTCTCTGCTCTGGTAATCATATCTCGTATAATTATCAATAGCAAGGTAATCTGAAGATCTTGTAGTTCACGGATAGATTCCCGCGCACGCCGAAGCATTTATTTCTTAAGCACAAGTAGAAAAGGCAAACAAGAAAACAAATCGAGCGATATGAAGTCCAGAGCTAATAAAATAAGACTGCACCAAAGGTATGGATCAGTATGTGGCTTGTTTAAAGAAACAATAAAATGGAGGAAAGATATGTTGTCGGTATCCAGTAATGGAGTGTAAATGATTGTAGAAACTCTTATAGCTATCTGTGTGTGGAACAACTGGATTGCACTCACTCTTATAAAAAGGAGTAAAATATAACAATACATTAAACAAAAGTAGAAATTTTGAACTTGTGTGAGCGTGAAAGAGAATTTTCTTGTTGCATTTGGAAACATAAACAGAAAATAATGCAATAGTATAAAACATCTCACTTTTAGATATTTAGGCAATAGGCAGTAGGCTAAAGTTCTTAACTAGTAAAACGTCATAAGAACACATGAATGGAAAACGCGTAAGAATGTTTTCCATATAAGAAGCAACAGAAGTGTGAAGTTAGCCCCAACTTTATTTTGTAAATGCCTCTTAACGTTTCTGGAAACAAACGATTTTTTCTTCAAAAGAATCAGTAACTAACAAATACAATCGATTGGTTTTAGTTTCGACTCGAAATTTTGCAAGGTTGGGAATTTCACAGACGTATAATGTCTTGCTCTGGGTACGCGACAGAAACTTTTTGCATTATCAATTGACGTGAATGCTGTCTGCGTCGGATAATAAGTAAATATTACAAAAAGAAATAATTTTTTCAAACCAATTTTTTGACCTGCATAATGAACTTTCTCGTTCTGACTGGAAAAGTGTAAATGATTGCACTAATATTGACCTAGCGCTAGAAGAGTTCTATAACATTTTATACTCAATTTTTGATAAATGTGTTTCATCAAAAAGATGTTCTCGTAATTATCCCATATTGTTCACTCAAAATATAATTAAACTTGTGAAAAGTAAGAAATACCACCATAAAAATGGAGACGTTTAGGAGTTCTTTTTTTAGAATATCATCACGAAAAATTTTGTAGTATTAGAGCTTGCCTTAACAGAGAAATCAACGAAGCTTATAAAAGATATGTACAGCACTGTGAACAAAATATACTAAAACATCCAAAAACCTTTCTCGTCGTATGCAGAAAACAAAACTAGAAAATAAGATCATAACACTCTTTGATTTGAAAACAATATTTTAAAAGATAACTTAGAAATAGCAACAGTTTAAAAAAAACACTTTCAAAAAATTCTCAGCAACTCTTCACCTACCTATGATAAACAAAAAACTTCAAATCTTGAAACTTCTGAAATAATTGACAACCTAAACTTTCACCCCAAAGAACTGACCGAAGTAGAAAATGAAATTTAAAATCTCAAGCCTAGAAGCTCCCCTGGTTCAGACGATGTACCTGCATACGTAATAAAAGGATGCGCTGAAATCCTAAAATATCCACTACTAGCTATATTTAATAAATCGCCATCGTCATCCCTGTCCACATATAAGTGGAAAATTTCGAATATCTTACCAATACCGAAAAACAACTGTGACAACCACGAACTTCAAAATTATCGGCCCATTACCTTAATATCTGCTCCAGCTAAGATATTTGCTCGTTTATCGTTTATCAAAGAATTTTTAACCATACTCATCCTTTACTATCTTCATATCAGCAAGGTTTTCTGCCGAAGAGAATCACAACAAATAAACTTTTAAAATTCATACACTTCATTGCAAAGCGAATTGACAGTAGAAATCAAGTTGATGCAATATATACGGATTTCAGTAAAGCTTTTGATACATTTGATCATTATATCTTATTGAACAAGCTTATTTCATTCAACCTCACTCTCAACATTAGACAATTCCCAATGTCATATCTCTTTCATCCCAGACAATATATAATATATAAAAATACAACAACTGCAAGTTGCATTGTAACGTGAGGGGTCCCTCAGGGCTCAAACCTTGGTCCATTATTATTCTCAATTTTTATAAATCGTCTCATAAATGTGCAACCAAATTGTACTAAATTATTATTTTCTGATGATCTAAAACTCTATCTAAGAATTTCCCTGCCCTCCGATGCTCTCGCACTACAAGAAGATCTAAGCGCACTACATATTTGGTGTATATCGAACAAATTTAATCTTAACATAAAAAAGTGTAACGTTATTACATTCGCAAAGAAAACTGATAATCTAACATTTAATTACAGTATAAACAACACTCCCGTACAAAGAGTGGACAATGTAACCGATTTAGGGAGTCACTATTAGCTAAAACGTTTCCTTCAACAACCATATCAATCGCATTTTTAGTGAAGCCTACAGGAACCTCGACTTCGTAATAAGACTTGGCTTTTAGTTTTCAAATACTAATATTCTTAAAACCCTGTTCAATAGTTACGTTAGATTCAAACTTGAGTACTCTTCAATCATATGGCATCCAGAGAAACAAAGCACGTTTTGAAGCGATTCAATCTCGTTTTTTTGAAGTACTTATCTCATAACGAAACCGGACTATATTCAAAATCCGAAAAATATACACCTCCTTCGTAAGCACGATATCTGATCTCTCGAAAATAGATGTACCACCCAACTCTTGATTTTGTTAATGAAATTATTGCAAAATGGCATAGGATCTGAGTATTTATTATCCCAGATAGAATTACATGTTCCAGGTAAACGCAAGCGCCCTACAAATGTTACTTTTCATTTACCTACAGCTACAACAAAAACGCTATACATGTCACCTATTAGGAGAATGTGTTATATTTTTTACTCCTATGCTGAAAGTTATTCTGACCTAGATATATTTAATATAAACGATCATTCTCTAAGAACTATTGTGAAATCTTTTTGAAGATTCATTAATTAAAATGTTCATATCTCTAAATGTGTATTTGTAATTATATAAGTGAATTCATGAATAATCTAAGTATATACAAACTGACTAGGTCACTATCATTAGGTAATATACCTATTTTGATCTATATGTAACTATAAATAAATAAAGAAATAATACTCCTTAGGCTCCTCTCCAGTATGCTTTATTAATTTTTGCGTCTCTGTAATCTTATAAATAAATAGTATTAAATGATCGCGTATACTTCAACAGGAAACGAGTACCATCATTTCATAGCAGAAACACATTCGAAACTATATTAAGGCAGACACTACGTATCACAACGTTGAATCACTAATAACAATAGGAGCGCTTTCATAATTGCAAATCTTAGAAATTGCAACAGTCAAGAGAAATTGTGTTACTGGTAAGGTTATCTATGGGTTAAGTTGAAACTAAAATGCGCACACAATGCACGAATACATGATAAAAATGTGTATTATTCTTGATCTGGCTAACTAGGAAATGTTTTCGTGTGTGGGTGGTTCAATTTGGATGAACTCTGATCAGAAAGAAACTGGAGTTTGCAAAGACTATGCAAAATTTTGGAAATGTTCATGGAGTAGAACATATTCGAGTAAAAGAAACAGGGAGCTGAAGTACGCTAAAGCGATGCTAGAATTGCATTTATATCACATACAAAAATAAGAAACTAGCCATAGCTCATATGGTAATGTCACGGATCGCTATTAAGAGTGCACGTGTTCATATCTTGTTGTGGTCCTTCATTATAACTTTCCATAGTCGCGAGTGAATTACAACTTGGCAGTTCTTTCACTTTTACTCGCAATATTCCTTTTTCATGGAATTAAAATCTCTTTACAAATATTCTTTCTATCATAATGTTTACAAACTGACGCGTTTTCATTAATGATCATTGAATATAATTGAAACGACCTCTAAGTAACTCAAAGTATTCTTGTTATTTCATGCTGTTCTCAGAACATTCTTCAAAAGTACACGTATAATGACGTGTAAATAAAACCCTGCATTTGCTAGAAGTCATTCTAACTTATTAAATGAACAAGATTTTTAAAACAAATGATATTCTCTAAGCCAACGAATGTAAGCGATTATGTGTCAAGAGGTATTCCAAAAGTTTAACATTTTAAACTCGAAAATGAAAACACTAACATAACACCAGAAACACTACTACTTCGACCCATTTTACAAGTAAAAACGAAAAGATATTCGAGAATTGAATACGGATTCTCTAAATGGCACTCTGTACGTCTGTGAAGTTGTCTCACCTTACAAATGTAGACTAGAAAATAATACCAATCCTTTGTGTTTGTTGTTTATTGATTGTTTTGAAAACAAAATAGATTGCTTTTAGAAACTTCAAGAGATATTTACACAACAAAGCTGGGGCTAACTCCACACTTTTGTTGTTTTTATATAGAAAACATTCTCTTACATATTTTCCATTCATGTGTTGTTATGACGATTTTATTAGTTAGGTAACTATTGCCTATTGCATAAATATCTAAAAGTGACATGTTTTTATTTATTTCATTATTTTCTCTTGATGTTTCTAATCGCGGGAGAACAATTCTCTCTCAAGCTCACACAAGTTCACACTCTCTCACGCTCACATTTTTCTCCAATTTATTGTTTCCTAAACAAGTCACGTACTGACCCATACCTTTCGATCAGTCCTATTTTATTAGCTCTAGAGTTCATATATCTCGATTTGTTTTCTTGTTTGGCTTTTCTACTTGTACTTAAGAAATAAAAATGTTTTGCGTGCGCGAGAATCGATCCGTGGACCACAAAATCTTCAGATGCCTAGCTATCGATACTTATACGAGAGACGATGGCCAGAGCAGAGAGACTAATTTATTTGTTGAAGAGGCATATTCAAATCAATCACCATCTTTTGCGCGATCCGTGTCCAAATTTACACAAGTGTGTCGGTCTTCAAATTTTACTCGTAATTTCTCGCCAATAAGTTATTAGCTTTAATGCAACATCGAAAATTCATAAAACATAATCGAACTTACAACTATAGTTAAAAAACGATTCTATTCATGGTGTCCCCTCACCTTCCTTTCTCGGAGACCCGGGTCTGATTTCTAGTGAGAGCTCATTGGGTTCAAACTACGCGTTAATCAGTATCTCAGGTCTCACATAGCATCCCTGCTTAAAGGGACTATAAACTAAAAATAGTGCTACCAGCTAACAAATCTTTGTACTCATTTCTTGTCGTAAAATAATAGTTATATCTGTCAATCCATAAATTTAAATAATATTATTGCGTTCACGTGTAAACTTAAGAAGCATCTGATTTAAAAAGAATACATTTTTTCCTATCAATAGCTTCGACTATATGGCTTTTTCTTTCCTCCTTTTGTCGTTGTAATAATAATAATAATAATAATAATAATAATAATAATAATAATGATAATAATAATAATAGATTGTTTTCGTTTCGAAACTTGAATCTACAATGTAATGCTTTGCCGATGACAACGCACTAGAAAGTGTTTACAAAAAAAAAAAAACGAAAAACAATTTTTTATTATTTATTGTCCACGGTTTGAACTGCAAGAAATCAAAATATAATTATGGTCTAGATAATTAAAAAGATTCTATTGTTGTGAAAAAAAGAACACATGTCTTCAGTTGTTATTGGTCTGAGAGTCCAATGAACTTGAGTCCACGTTGTTAACTATTAGGCCATCGACACCTGCTTACAAAGAAAACAATACATTGCGTGATTTGTTGAAATAGTCAAAGCAATTTACAGCGTATTGTATTTTTTCAAGTTTCGTTTTTTTTCCTTTCTCTCTGTTTTTTGTGCATCACATGGAAAACCAAATAGCTTTTCGCTACGATACCCAGGAATACCGTTATTTACGTTCTAGTGCACTGCTCAAAAAAATTAGGGGATCAGATGAAAACTCATGTAAAACTTCTTACAAATAATGTGACGATACTGTATCTGTTCCAGTTCGGATTAAAATCGGCTAGCATGAAGGTACAACGTGAAAAATAACCGTTTGAAACATCTGTGCACGAGATTGGTGACGTGGCGCTACCGGAAGTTATTTTATATTGTGATGGTGCCAACATATTCCAGCTCAAGGATCCTCTGTTCACATTGTGAGTGTTCAGTGCGACACAAATCCACGTAGTGAAATGGCGCAACAACGTGATTTGCCGGAATCGCTGGCATGGCGAGCTGCTGGCTGGCTGGAAGCTGGTCAGTCACATCGGGTGGTGGCAAATGCCATAGGAGTGGCACAAAATGTGATTTCCCGATTGTTAAATCGATTTCAAACAACTGGAAGTGTTTAAAGAAGACCAGGGCAGGGTTGACCTTGAGCAACCAGAACCAGAGATGATTGTTATCTCTTGTTAACAGCCCGTCGAAATAGAATGCAACTCTACTTCAGCGAGCCGTCCGAACACCAACAGGACGGACAATATCCACACAAACGGTCTGCAATCACCTTCGAGAAGGTGGCCTCTACGCACGTAGGCCTATGGTGTGTGTTCCATTAACTGCACGACACCGTGTTGATCGAAGAGTGTTGGCGTAATAACATAGTGGGTGGAGATGCAATGAATGTGGCAATGTTTTGTTCTCTGACGAGTTTTAATTGAGCGTGGACCCTGATAATCGACGTGTTTTCATTTGGAGAGAGTGTTGGACACGATACAATCTCATGTTTGTGCGAGAAAGATCCCAGTATCATGGTAGTGGACTGATGGTGTGGGTAGGAATCAGCATTGGTGGTCGTACTGAGCTACAGATTATCCGAAGTGGCTCTTTGACGGCTCTCAGGTTTAGGGATGAGATCCGGCAACCTCTTGCTCTTCCTTATTCTGGTGCCATTGGTGATTCGTTCCTTTTAGTGAATGGTAACACATGTCCTCACAGAGCTCAGTTAGCGGATGACATGCTGGAAGCTGAGAGTATCGCTCGGATGAAGTTTCCAGCATGCTCTCCGGATCTCAATCCAATTAAGCATGTGCTTAGCAGATGAATTGCAGCTAGGACAGTACCTCAAACAAGCATTCCAGAGCTGGAGGTCGTTCTTCTCGATGAGTGACACAACATCCCGCAAGAACTCATCCATAATCTGAATCCATGCAACGCAGGTGCGAGGCTGCCTAGGCTGATCGAGGTGATCATACTCTATATTAAGGAATAATCAGTGTTGTTGCCTTCCCTGACGAGCACACATAACCGTCTTGTCTCATGAGCCATGTGAACAAAGTTTTCCGTGCCCCAACACCAGTATGTGCCTCATTTTTCTAGTGTATCTTAAAGTATTCCTTTTTGTATGATATATATCAGTCAAACATAAGCTTATCCATACGCTATCTTAAGGTTTTGTGTTACATATCAGCTGATCCCTCAATTTTTGAGCAGCGTGTTTTGATGTTTTTTTTTTACAATTTTATGTAACAAATATTGATGTTTGAAATTGAGTAATGAATGGAGACTTCGAAATGGTTTTGCCTACATTATTTATGAGAGATAGTAAATAACGAAGTATGTAACAGGAGACGTAGGCCATATGGATATTTTGGAATGGGAAAAGAAACTTGGAATGAAAGACAAAAGTCATGCGAGTGAAACGGTATCAACTATAGTAGTAGGGGGGAGAAGATTTAGTACATGGCTAGTAATATTACTGGAGGCCCACACTCAGAATTTTGTGTTCGGCGTCTTGGTTCTAAATAACATTTCACAAAAAGCTGATTTTGACTGCTGCCATATATTGTCTCAAAAAACATTGCTAAAGTAAACTGATTTTGCAAGAGTAGGGATGATCCACCTTTTGTATTTTAATATTTATAAAAACAGTATAGGTGAGCGAAGCGAAATCTCTGATAGTCATAAGTGTTTAGGGGCGTAGTGGAGAACGATGCAACTGATATGATGTGCGAACGTGAAAGAATAGGAATGGCTTTTAGAAGGGGAGACTCATAAAAATGTTTTGTGGGGCGGACATCACATAAAAACGAGGCGAATTGCAAGTGTGAAGAAGAACGGAGAATTGATTAGGTCATACACACGAAACGGGAAGGCTGTAATCTAGTGATTAAAGCGTAGCCCTGGCTTTAATTTTAAGCTGATGGTTCCCAACTTCCAAATGCATTGTAAGACTAGTTCAGCTTGTCCGTAGCACATGTTGCAGCAGATATGTGTTTAGCGAGAACATACAATTTTTGAACGCTGTAATAACGCGGATGGATTTTTTTTCGTTGAAAGAGAAAATGTATAAAGAAGAATCGCTAGTGTAAATAACGAAGTCTAGAGAAGAACAATTTTAAATATTAGTCTGAAGAGAAAGGGAAGGTGGATGTGGAAGTTTAATGCTAATGGCAGGAGAAGATCGACAAAAGCCGCAATTATTGGAAAACAAAAAATGAAATGAAATGAAAACTTTAAGTTTAACGTCCCACGGTTATGCCGGTTAGGCTAAAGGAGACGGTGATAATGAGATATGAGTGAAATGAAGAAAGTGGGAGGAAACGGGAGAACCCCGAGAAAACCCACGAGCACGGTGTTTGTCCACCACAAAGTCCACACGGCGCGAGCTGGGATCGAACCAGAGACCCCAAGCACCGGAGTTGAACGCTCTACCACTGAGCCACCGCGCCCCCCTGGAAAACAAAATTCATATGTGAAGACATGGAAACTTCTTAGCTGTGACTTACTAATAAGTATCCTTTCCAAGTTTAAGCGTAGAGACGTTAACGTTTTTCTACAGACGTTAACGTGCCATAATGTTTCGAAGTACACAAAGCATTTCTTACATTTTAATAGTTGACATACGTTTAGAGTTAGAACTATTGTCTTTGAAAGACCTTTGATGTTAGCTATCTCGAAAAAAAAAAACTTACCATGAGGAAGCGATACGGATTCGGTAGAACGTCAGAGAAACTTTAACGATACGGATTTAAACATGCAGCAGATTTTACAAACAATACCGATAGCGGTCTCCACGCGAACACCTCCCTCGAAATTAGGATTCAACAAATATTGCATAGTTTGCTTTACATTGTTTGTATACAGTTTGGAACTTACTAGTAGTAGAAACTTTGTTCTTGCCGCATGTTTTTCTTATTGCATTCTGGGTAATGCCACACGGTTTAAAATGTACGTACCTCTGTAAACCTATGTAGATGAGAACCCACAACATACAAAGGCAAAATCTCATTACTTGTTAACATACTCTATATTTGGCCCATTCAATTTTTTCTACTCTGTTTTCTTGAATGTATTTTAAAATCATAAAAATGTCTTTCTCGAATAATCAAAACAAGCTTTAGATAACCTATGTCTTGTTTCTGATATTCCTTGGTAATTTCTAACTTCTTCCGCTTCTCTTTTTAGTAGTATTACATCTGCTTTACTTTTACTTTTTCTTCTATGTTTCTTTAGTAACAACTTCCCTTCCTCTGTTAGCTGTACAGCGTCTAGTCTTACCTCTACTTCTTCTTCTGTGTTTCCTTTCGTCTGCTTTCCTTTTGATTGTTAGTGGTATTTCTGCTACTTTTACGTCTAGTTTCCCTTCTATCTTTGTTTAGCATTGCTTTCGTTTTGATTGGTAGTAATATTACTTGTGATTTTACCTATACTATTATTCTTCCATGTTACCCTATTATTTCTTTCCTTTCCATTATTAGTAGGATTACTTCACGTTTTACCTGTACTTGTTCTTCTTCTTCTATGTTGTCTTACTATTATTTCCATCTTTATTGTTAGTAGTGTTACCTATAATTTTCTGTCTCCTCTTAGCTAACTTCAGCTTACCTATGCCTTGTTTCTCTTCTTTTGCTATTTCCAACTTATTCCACTTTTCTTTACCAATAGTGTCACTTTGCTATCACTATTGTTTCTCTTCTACTTTCGCTGTTTGTGCTTTTTTGTATTATTTATGTTTGTATCTTCCTTTCTTCTTAACTATCCTGGCGCTACTTCAATCTTGCCTAACAATGCTAAAGCATTATGAAGTAATTAATAATTTATTCTATCTACCCTTTTGAGTGAGAATCAGTAGTAGAAAATGGATCGATCTGGGCCATAATAGAACAACATAGAACAACATCAATCAATTCAGGAGCCCCTGGGAAAATGACCATCGTACACCGTGAGCCCACGGTCTTTTACGACCTCCATTTTAGGGGTGAATTTATTCCCTTTTATGAGCACTTTTTAAGGGGTGTACTCGTTCCCTTTTATGAGCACTTTTTAAGGGGTGAACTCGTTCCCTTTTATGAGCATATTTTTCAACCCCTACGAACACATAACAGAACAAGGGTATACTCGTTCTCTTTCATGAGCACTTTTTCAACATAGCAGACAATGAACATAGCAAAGGGGTACGAACACATAACATAACAAGGGTGTACTCGTTTTCAACCCCTATTTTAACATAGGAGATAACACATAAGATTACGAACACATAGAAGAGAAGATAACACATAACACTACGTAACACACAGCAGAACAGATAACAGATAAGAATATGAAACATAGCAAGGGTGTATTCATTCTCTTTTATGAGCATATTTTCCAACCCCTATTTTAAGATAACAGAAATTACATAAGATTACGAACACATAGAAGAGAAGATAACACATAACACTACGTAACACACAACAGAGCAGATAACACATAAGAGTACCTAACATAACAAGGGTGTATTCATTCCCTTTTATGAGTATATTTTTCAACCCTTATTTTAACATAGCAGAAATTACACTGAGACTATGAACACACAGCAGAACAGATAATACATAGCACAGCTAATAAAAGAGCATGGCGTATTTTCCAACCCCTATTTTAACATAGCAGAAATTACGAACACATAGAAGAGCAGATAACACATAACATAGCAAGGGTGTATTCGTTCCATTTTTCAACCCCTATTTTAACATAACAGAAATGACATAAGAATACATAACTCATTCCAACCTTTATTTTAACATAACGAGCAAAGATTACAATCGAACACCCACGGTCTACAGATAATCATTTTAGAGGGTGTATTCATTCATTCTCTTTGATGACCATTTTTTCCACCCCTAATGAAATTACATAGGAGAGCAGATAATACATAAGATTCGTTCCCTTTTATGAACACTTTTTAAGGGGTGAACTCGTTCCCTTTTTCAACCCCTATTTGAACATTTTAACATAGCAGAAATGACATAAGCATGTCCTCAAACTACTGACCATCGTGAACAAAGGTCAAACTCGAAAACGAAACAACATATCGAGGTGCTGTTTCCACATTTAGCAATTGGTCATCAAAAAAGTACTGACCATCAAGGTCAACAATTAAAACTCGAAAACAGAGCCACATTTAGTAATTCGTCATCAGGTACTACATGTCCCAAAATTAGTGGCCATCGAGGTCAAAGGTCAACATACTTAAAACCTAATTACTCGAAAATGGATCCATGTATTGAGGTGCTGTTTCCACATTTAACAATTGGTCATCAGGTACTACAAGTTCCAAAATAATGATCATCGAGTTCAAAGGTCAACATACTTAAAACCAAATAACTCTTAAATGGATCCACATATTGAGGTGCTGTTTCCAAATCTAGTAACTGGTCATCAACTACTACAAGTTCCAAAATAATGATCATCGAGGTCAAAGGTCAACATACTAAAAACCTAATTACTCGAAAATGGATCCACGTATTGAGGTGCTGTTTCCACATTTAGTAATCGGTCACCAACTACTACAAGTTCCAAAATACTGATCATCGAGGTCAAAGGTCAACATACTTAAAAACTAATGACTCGAAAACTGAGCAAAATATTGAGGTGCTGTTTCCACATTTAGTAATCGGTCACCAAAGACCACATGTCTCAAAAGTGTCAACCATCGAGGTCAAACTCGAAAACGGAGCCAAATATTGAGGTGGTGTTTCCACATTTAGTAATAGTTCATCAATCACTGCAAGTTCCAAACTAATGATCATCGAGAGCTTGTAAACGGAGCAACGGATAAATTTTGTACAAAGCAGAAAAAGTGAAGGAGGAATAAATTTGAGTGGCCTATTGAATTTTGTACCAACGAGAAATGTCATTTTTTCTAGACCATGTTCTAATATTTAAACAAACGAAGGGGTGAATTTGAGTGACCTATTCAATTTTGCACCAACGAGAAATAATTGCGTATTTTAAACAAACAATCGGATAAATTTAACCGGCTCAGAAGTTCAATACTATTTTGTACTCTTGAGTGAGCTTTCCAATTTTGTAGCAAGAAGGACCATTTTTTTAAAAACTAACTCAGAATTTCATTTCATTTTTGTAATACTCAAATTTGGATGAAGTGTTTAGTTTTCTACGAACCAGAAAAATTTGATTGGATTATTTCATTAGGTGGGCCATTATTCAAATAAACGAAGCAATAGAGTATTTAATTTTTGTACCAACTAAAAAAAAAGAAGTGAAGTATGAATAAAATTTAGGTGGACTATTTTCTTTTCTATCAACCAGAAAAAAACGAAGAAGAGCCATTTTAACAAGTTCATAATTTCGATGTTCTACTTTTTATACCAACGAGAAAAAAATGAACTAGCTGAATATTTAAATATACGAAAGAACAAATTTAAGTGACCTATTCAATTTTGTACCAATGAGAAATGGCTCAGCAAAAGGCGAAGAAGGACTATTTTAGATAATTTTACTACTCAAATAAACAATGGAGTATTTAGTTTTGTACCATTTTGGAGTATTCAAATAAACAAAGTAATGCATTTGAGTGAGCTATTTAATTTGAAAAAACGAAGTTGAGTATTTTATACCATTTTGTATTATTTCAACAAACAAAGGAATAAGCAAAAAAGGATCATTTTATATCATTTTAAACTAGTCTAATAAACGAAGGCATAAATATGAGTGAGCTATTTAATTTTGTAGCTGAGTATTTTAACAAAAGAACAAAATTGTACTAACCAGAAAAAACCGAAGAAGACCCATTTTAACTAACTGAGAATTTCTGTACCTTTTGTACTATTTAAACAAACGATGGGATAAATTTGAGTGACCTGTTTTTTGTACTAACCAGAAAAATCGAAGAAGGTACCTTTGTACTATCCCAATGAACGAAAGAGCAAATTTGGGTGTTCTACTTTTTTATACCAAACAAGGAAGAACCATTTTGTACTACTCAAATGAACGAAAGAAAAAGCAAAAAATACCTTTTTAACTAGCGCAGAATTTATATAAGAATAATTTCGATGTTCTACTTTTTATACGAACGAGAAAAAATGAACTAGCTGAATATACGAAAGAATAAATTTAAGTGATCTATTCCATTTTGTACCAAGGAGAAATGCCATTTTTATCTAGCTTAGAATTTCTAGTGCATGTTGTATTATTTTAAACAAAACGAAGGGTTAAATTTGAGAAAGCGAACATGAACCATTTTACTCAAATTTGGATGAAGTATTTAGCTTTGTATGAACAAGAAAAAAAGTAAAGAAGAACCGTTTTAACTAACTCAGATCTTTATATCATTTTGTACTACTCCAATAAACGAAATTTTATTTTTGTACCAATCAGAAGAAAATCAAAGAAGGGTCATTTTAACTAGCCAAGAAAAAAAAAAAAAGAATTAACACTTTGTACTAACCAGAAAAGGAGAAGAAGGATCAGCATTCTATACTTTTCGTGCCATTTATTGGGGTGTCCTATTTCTTTTCTTACCAACGAGAACCATTTTTAACTGACTTAGAATTTTATACCTTTTTGAAAAATTTGTATCAAATCGAAAAAAGCAAGGAAATACCATTTTAAATAGCTCAGCATGTTATAGCTTTTTGTGTTTTTGGTCTACCCAATTTCTTGGCCATGTTGTACTATTTAAACAAACAAAGGATAAATTTGTGTGACGTATTTACTTTTATAGCAAGCAGAAAAAGGAAAGAAAAAAATTGAGTGGCTTAAGCAAAGAAGGTCAATGGTAACTAACGTACTAATCAGAAAAATCGAAGAAGGTCCAATTTAGCTAACTCAGAATTTTATACCATTTTGTACTAATCAAATAAACGAAACAATAAATTTTTGTGACCTATTCAGTTTTGAAAACAAGCAGGAAAAGAAAATAATTAACATTTTGTACTAATCAAATAAACCAAGGAATAAATTTAGATGGCCTATTTAGTTTTGTACCAACCACGAAAAAAAGCGAAGAAGTTCCATTTTAACTAGCGCAATATTTCTGTACCATATTAACTAACTCAAAGAAACGAAAGAATAAATTTTGAGTGGCTTAAGCAAAGAAGGTCAATTTGTACCTTTTGTGCTATTAAAACTGAGTGACCTATTCAATTTTATACCAAGTAGAAAAAATTTTGTTTGCAATTAAAAAAACGGAGAAGGTCTATTTTATGTACATTTTGTACTACTCAAATTTTTCAAGGCAATGTTGGTTGGCTTGGAATTTAGCACCAAAGCTATAAGAGATGTCGACCTTTGGTTTAAGGTGGAATCTAAGCTACCGTTATGCGTTCAAACTTTTGAGTAACTTCCCATCAAGATTCCAACCCGGAACCCCATGCTCCAAAGGCACGTGCTCTGGCTAATAGTATAATGTATGTATGTCTGCTAGTTAAGTATAATGTAATGCAAAGTCTTAGAATCAATTGATTGGGGTTCAAGGTTGGATTCCCAAACTGATGATATCTCAAGGAAAATGTAATTGCTTCCTCACTTTCGACTATATCGGAGAACTACATCAGATGTGAACTACTAACATGGGATCCTAATCACATGACCTACCATGAATCTAATAAGAGTCTACCATGCCACTGGCAAGTACGCTAACCTCTTAGTTACGAAGGAGCTTCCTATATTGATCGAAACGAAACAAAGACTGATACGATGTTTTCTTGACTCGAGACGAGACCGCGAACATATTGAGTTCCATCTCGTCTCTATACCTTACCTAACATTAAAATCCTATTTATGCAGAAACTTAGATTAATATGGATGCAGGAATATATTGAAAAGGTTTCAACATAACAGAAAGTAAATTGTTTTCCAATTTACATTAAGATAAAGTAATCGGTTTTGGTTGATTTCTCTGTCCCTACTTAGTTCAACAACGCGGAAAAATATAACAAAGTTAGCTATATGCTAACACTATGGCTATATAGCTATATGCTAAATTTACCGATGACAAAATTACCTATATACAAATAAATTGGTATAAAAACTACCAGTGACAAAATCACCTAAGTGAAGCAAATTTCCCAGAATGGAGGTGGCAAATCTTCCGGTTTAAGTAACTTTGGTTCAAATGGTCCTTGTTGTTGTAAACAAGGAAAAAGATTTTAGTTTTTACACAAGTTTATATTACTTCAAATCATTGCTCTTTCTTATAAATCAATTATTACTATTATGCATGTAATTTTGATGCTTTTATTTTTCTCTTAAGAAAGAATACATAGAATCTTACAAGAAAGAAGAGATGAGATAAATTTAATACGATAAAAAAGAAGGAGTACTTATTAGAGCTCCATAATTTTCTACACAATTATCTTCTTGTTTCGTCTTGAAGTTATGAAGACTAGATTCTAAAATAAGTTTCTAATTCAGATTAAACTATAAATCTCGATAATGAAAACGATCATTTGAAGTGACACCCCTTACCGGGCCAAAACATCCAATTTGGAAAGAGTATTTCTATCTACTGCTGTGGCATTCAATGACAAAATTTAGATATAACATAATTTACTCTCCGAGATAGAGGATGCTCGAAAATAAAAAGTTTCTGCACAAGAGGGAGATATTGCCTCATCAGTAAATTTATAAAGTTTCGTGTAGTGGGCATGCTGGAAGTCAGAATCTAATCAGTATTTAGGAAATTTGAAGCCAATAAGCCATGTTTAATACCAGCTGCCTTCTTTCAGATTTCACTTAATGTGATGGGGAATAATTTTTGAAAACTCCTAATATTCAGCCTGCTGTTGATTAGGAATCCCAAAACCTAATTTGCTGTAAGCAAGTTAACTTGGAGGAGTAAAATAATACAAAATTTTGAATAAAAGTGAGTGTGCAAATGTGAAATATCTAATTTATCTGTGAATGTACGATGCATTGTGTAGGACTATTACTTACTTACAAATATTCTATTTTAGTAGGATGAGGCTTTCTTCGAGAGAATTTCGAGGGGGCAACATCAAAATGTTAAGTGCTGTAGTGTGATGCTATTTCCTAGAACAACGTACAATAAAGTTACATATGTTAGTGATTTATAATGTATCTTAGTTCCGAGGACTTAGCTCCAATTACACCCGTGAATATAAAGGAAATATAAAGGAGGAAGTAAGAAACATATTCCGCTCTGATACGAGGCTAGAATTGGAGAGAAAAAAATGAGTTCTATAATTTTGAGTGGCTACCGATTTCTAAGTTGAAAATGAGTGAGAGAAAATTCATAGTCATCCTCCAACCTCCAAAATGATAAAAACTACTATTTACTCTAATCATTGGCTACCAAATTCTTACTATATTACCTTTAATATGTTCAGATAAAATTTGAACAGAAATTCCTTTACATCATTCGGTCTCGTTTTGTGAATTTTGTGGAAGTCTCGTCTTGTATCGTCTCGATTCTTGAGGAATCACTTCCCGCCTCGTTCTATAAATTTATATAGAAAATTTATTCTTTATTTAGAAGTTCTCAGATATCTTCTACGTCACGAGAAGCCTAAGAAGAGTGTAATCTAAAAATATTTAAAACATATTTCTTATTGGAGTATATTGTGTAATGATTTGAATATCTTGAAATGTTCATTGTGGTCGTATAATTACTTTCATAATTTATAGTTATCATATACGGATCATTTACCACTTTAATAATGTTTAAAATGTAAGACTTGGGTAAAATAGTGTTGGTCACAAGGATCGAATAATTACTCGTGTCTTGGTGCAAATTATAAGAGTGATAACGGTGACGAGGTTCAAAAAGTGATCTTTCCAACACTAACTTTGAATGTATTTTTTCTTGTCATTATTAACATATAAGCAGATATATGAGATTTATATAAGAGATTAGTGAGTTATTTGCAAGAAATAAGTTTAGTGTATTTCCAGCAAGAATACAGTTTTTAATAATCATACAGTATGTTTTATATACTTTTATGTGGAGAAACCTTTGACCAATTTTATTAAAATTTGATTACAAATGTCAATTTTGGCTGTAGAAATTATTTTTATGCATCCCAGAAGACATCTGCACTAAATTTTAAAGAAATATCACCGTCATTAAAGGATAAGGGTTATTCACCCCTTCCCACTGATGACACCATTTTGCGTCAGTTTCAGATAATCGGAGAAATATTTCACTTTAACCGCTCCGCTACTGGATTCGAATCATATGTTACCTGTAGGCGTTACAGCAGTAGATGAAAGCTTTTCCTCGGGTACCGTAGAGAAAATATACATTCAAATTGCTTTTCAAAGAAATGATTACTGCTTCGTGAGTAGGTGGTATTCATTACATGAATGATCGTCCAGTAAATAGAACACCAGATGTAGCAATACTTTACACCAGATGTAAGGAATTTTAATGAAAATTGCATGTAACTTACAAACGTGATTTAATGTTAAATATTTAAATATATAATAGCTAGATATATAACGAAAGCATTCGTGCAAGTGCATTAATATACATTCAGTATGACCGTGGTTATTGGAATATAAACTTTGGAGCAAAGTAACCCCATAGGTGAGGATACTTTGCAGCAACATAATTTAAACATTCGAACATAATGTTTCTGTGCAAGGGTTTTCATTCAGTATTTATACATTTCAATTCCAACAATCTACATTGGAACGCAATCTACATTTATTGAAATTAGAATTATGATACTGCTATGAGTACATTGTATGAATTGCCGATATTTAAAAAGAAAATTATTTCTTTTCTGGTACGGTCACAGGAACCACATTCTGATAGTTAGCATATATACCACAAAAAATTCAAATAAGAAAGGAAAATTAAATTTCTCGTGAACTTATATCCCTTGGTTGCTCTTTGTGTCCAAGAATATAATCTCAACGGTAACCATAATCATCTTACGGAATTGGTGCTTTCAGGCTGAAGCCCACCAAAATTGCAGGATTTCTTTTTTTAATAGTGTTAGGAACTCCTATGCGTAAATGCTTGACGCAAAACGTCCAGTGATTTGTCTTCAAAACCTTTATGAGTGAAGCCCAACTCAAATTGTTTTTCTGGATTTAAAACTGTTCGTAATTAATTTTCCTACCACAAATCCATTCTAGCATCTGCCTACATGGGGAATAATCTAAAATTAGAAGGCAAGAGGTGCCAGTAATAATAATTTTCTATCTAAAGGGTCATTTAGGGCCGTTGCAGAGTAACCCTAATTAGAGGCTGAAACCGCCTACTCCCAGTTGTATAATTTGTATGTAAACTTCGAGTGTTTCTTATGAAGATTGTCCGCCAAATACACCTCTAGGTGAAAATACTTAATAATGTATTTGTGTTAATTAGTTTAGTTGTATTGCATATTCTGAATAAAACAAAATTATATCATTGAATGTTATACTAAGTACTTTGTAGGGCTATGGTGTTATTGAACAAAGAGGCAAAATGAAAAAATAATAGGAGGAAACGGTATACTCCGAGAAAACTCATGCTTACGGTGTTTGTCAAACACAAAATACATTTGGCACCAGCTGGGATCGGGACCCCACCCACAGCAGATGAACCATCTACTACTGAGCCACCGCAATCTAAATAAAATTTTGATATAATCAGTGAGAGATGGATTATTCTTTGTTGTCCTGGTAAATATTCGCCATTTACCTTGTTCAAATAACTTATATCTTTATTCTCTTTTTCAAAAACCTAAGATTTATAGTTACTATATTTGAAATCATTGCCTGCGATCGATTCACTCTGAAAACAACAGAAAGAGGAAAGCAACTGCGTTCCTCAATCTACGCGCGTAAGTTCAAGCACAATGTGTTAGTTGCATCACGTGTGTACACTCAAGACGTTATTCTGCGTGCATAATTTACATAAGTAAACTCACGGTAATGTATGCTGGGCTTATGCTGCAGAAAATAAAAAAAAAGCACATGTTTAAGTCAGGGACAAAATGATAAGAAACATTCCAAGTGGAGAATTCTTTGAAATACAAGATTATATCTGCTTTGCTAAAAGAAGATGAAGGAGAACTCCATTATGTACTAGTTGTAATGTGTTTCATTTGAGGCTGTTTTTGGAAATATAAATGTTCTTTTCGTACTTTTTTGTGATCGGGGTTTGAGGCTGGTATTTGTATTTCTTGCTTTAGTAATACGTTCCAAGCCCCCTTTATTTTACACTAAGATCATAGAGTAAGGAAACATCTCTAACTTCCAAGGTAGGCAATTTATATACCAACAACTAATGGAACTGTGCGTTTATAAAAATATCTAGTGAAATAAGTATTATTTTGTGTGTAATTTCTACAAGTCCCAACAAGCATGAGTAGCACTTAAGCGTGTTGAATATCGACACCATAATGGTTTCTCAGCCTAATAATTTGTGAGAGGAAAATATACATCTATTACATATATACTCATATATATGGGATATAAATAATAATATACCATAGACATAACATATACCTATGTATATTATAATATATAAATTTCAATCCCTTTATTAAGAATGATATATAACCTTACATATTGTTTATTTAGTACATGAAGATAACTGTGAATGTGAAGTAGATTGTGGGTGGGATTGACTGAAGGTGAGATTATTGATTGAG
Source organism: Thermobia domestica (assembly GCF_964235325.1). Classification (NCBI taxonomy): domain Eukaryota; kingdom Metazoa; phylum Arthropoda; class Insecta; order Zygentoma; family Lepismatidae; genus Thermobia; species Thermobia domestica. Next base: position 252,490,463 of record NC_137462.1, on the reverse strand, counting down.
GATGAGGGTCTCTTGAGGAAGTCAAGTGAGGGTGAGACTGGAGGAGGGTGAGTGTAAGGGAGGAGATTGAAAGTGCATTGGCTGAGGGTGAGTGTGAGGGTGTCTATTGAAAGTAAGAGTGGCTGAAAGTGAGTGTGAGAAAGTGGATTGAGAGTGAAGGAGGTTGAGGATGAGATGGCTGAGGGTGAGTGTGAGGGAGTGGATTGAGGATGAGTGTGCCTGAGTGTGTGTGTGAGAAAATTAACTGATAGTGAGTGAGGTTAGCAAAATTGCCTATCTCTGGAGAATATAATAAAATAACATTAAACACTAACTTTAGAATATTTTGTATCAACATAATAAAAATTGAAATGAATAATAAAAAATGTACTAACATTTTCAAATAAGAAAGTTTGAAAATTTAATTTTCTTATAAGCCGAATGGAATGCATATGACGTAAGTTAATAATATGTTTTTAGTGTTACAGCACTCCATAAAATTACAAAACAAGTGTTAAGTTTTATGAAGTACTGTAGTACTTACTCTGTACATTTACGTACATGGTAAGTATGATCTTTTAAATTACTTGGTTCAAATCATGTTAATAATTTCATAAATATTTACAACTAATATACAATAGATTGCAATTTCGTTTAGACTCGTAATGAAAAATTACCACTTCTTTAAATGACAAAAATTTATATTACCCAAAAATGAGTTTTCATAAACAAAGTTATAAATATTTCTGAACAACTACAATTTGAAATGAGTCCTTAAATTTACATAATACAAATTCAACAGTGGCTTTAGTTATCACGAAAATATTTTATTGATAATGCTGCTGTGAATATGTCATTTCTTCTTTCAAATTCGTGATCAGCGTACATGACATCTATATTAATCGGCTGGTGTCGAATATGAAATTTCAAAAAGCGTGACCGGAAGTGCGGTTCTATGGGTCAAGATGACCTTATATCGACTCCCAGGTTTCAGATTCGTAATCAGCGTTTATGACGTCCATATTAATGAGTAGTGTCGAATTCGAAATCTCAAAACTTCGTGACCGGAAGTACTGATTTATGGGTCAAAGTCATATTTGGATAAGAGTGACAAATCTGGGGCCCTTAAATTCGTGATCAGCGTATATGAGCGGTATTATACTGATGGTGTTGATTTCGAAATCTCAAAAATCGTGACAGGAAGTGCAGTTTTATCGATAACGGTCTTCTCGCAGCAACTCGGCAGTTTCAGATTCGTGATCAGCACATCGAGATACATAAAAGAAATGTTTTTTTTTCGAAATTTAGGGGTCAAAGTCGTATTTGGCAACGAGTGACAGAGGTGCTCTTAATGGTTATACAGAACAAAACCAGATGTCTCTAACTGCTTACCCGTTAATGCTATCTTATGTCCTCCGTCTTTAAATTTAACACACTTGGTTTTCTATATAAACAAAATTGCCATAGTTTTCTTGGTGAAAAGGGAACAAATGTAACGAGCGTGTTGTGACTACTTGTAATTATAAATAACACCTGTAGATGGCACTAAGATAGATTCAGAAAAGAATGATTGATAATCTCTGCTAATAGATGGCATTGCTTCTTTGCTCCAATTACTAAATATGTTTCGTTCGGAGATCTTTCAGTCCGCCAACAGTGCATGCAATTATAAATCTGACCAACAGATGGCTGTAAAATACAGGTAGAAAAGAATGGTTTATAAGCTTGTTGGTAGATGTCATACCTCTACTTAACTTCATTAATATCTCTTTATTCAGAGATTTTTCGTCCTTCCAATTGTGGCGCTATTGGTAAAGGCAGCAATCTAAAGAACAGAGGTTTCACCGATAACGTAGGTTTAAATCCTCTGCGGAGCCGTAATAATTGATTTTTTTTGGCCGGCTTATAAAGGATTACTTCTCCATACATTGTTGAACAAAAAAATGTATTTCTCGTTGGTAGATGAAGAGCACCGATGCCGTGCCATGGCAGAGTGTTTCAGAGCCACAGTTGCAACCTGCCCTAAATAAAATATTTCCTAGTTATGAGAGATAAAGTTTTACCGAGAGGAGTTTTGCGAAAATTTAAAATAATTAATTATTATTATAAGTTATTAGAGAAAAATACATTTTATTGTAGTATAGTTAGAAATTCCATTTACAAAAGTTAAGGGACAGAGAGAGCAGTTTAGATTAAGCAGAAATGTTATAAGCATTGTTTTCAGCATAGCGTGAAAACAGTGGGCGTTATGAATAATACGTTATCTGAAAAAGCACTACTTGGTTTTATATAGAGGGAAGAGACCCAAATACAGTAACACAACAAACATTAACGATAATACACTATTACAAAAAAGACTTCTTGGTGTTCTACAGTGAATGATTGTTGATCGTTGTAAATAGTGAGCGTCAAGAATAGTACGTTATTAGAAAAACATTAATTAGTGTTGTATAGTGGGAAGAGACCCAATTATTGCAAAACAGCACATACTAACGATGATATACTATTACAGAAAAGCATTACTTTTTACTCTATAATCTCAGTAGAGCCAATTACAGTAAAACAACAAACATTACGGTAATACACTATTACAAAAACACTTATTGGTATTCTATAGTGCGGAAGAAAACAATTATTGCAAAATAGCAAACATTAACAATAATAAGTTGTTAACAAAAATGGAGAGATTTAGTATAGTATCTGAAGTACGTCAATATCATAGGTAATTTAGGAATAATGGTAATTTAATGACTTTCGAATTAAATATTTCCCCAGAGGCAGAAAACACCCTTGCCTGGCTAGGACATGGGATACGTGACTTAGTAGAGTATGTAATGAAAGGAGAGCTCCCTCGTCATCGTGTGAGGCATAAGTTTATTAATGAAAATCAGCCAGATAAATCATTTTATTGGTCTTTTAGAGCTAGTAGTATTATCAAACGTGATAATGTGTGGACTGCTTTAGAAAAAGTAATAAATCAAGCAGATCTTTCCTATATATGGTCCGTTTCGATGTCTATTTTCCCCACGTAGAAGTACCTATTTGTATGAAACAGAATTTAACTAATACAAATGAGAATATAAAACAACAGAGTTATTGTTGTAATTAAAAATCCCAATTATTATTTTTGCGCCAAGCCCTGGTAGTGGCTACAGGCCTTTTTGAAAAAGAAGATAAAAAACAGAGATATGAATACCTACATCAATACGCAACAAATATGTTTAATAAGGTCTCTGAATTGTGTAAAAACGCTGGTGTTAGTTTAGAGAACTGTGGCGGAATACCGGAATTAAAAGATTTTAACGTTATTTAACAGCATATAAAATTACTGTGTATGACGGGTTCTCTGGTGAAAAAATATTTTTCGAGGGACACGGTGAGGGTAAGTATATTAATTTTCTATATCTAACAACCATTACAATGTAATCACTAACCTATTTTTGTGGCTTTCATGCTCTTACTATTGTGAAGAATATTTATTTAAAAATTCACATTAAATACAGACATGTGGGGAAGTGTAAAGCCTTGTGTAATAAATGCCAGAATAATCTACCATGCACCGTTACAGAAAGCGTAATATGTTGTAAGGAATGTAATAGATGCATTTACGGCACTCAGCGCTACAATAATCCTGTCTTCATTATGCGATATTTTGATTGTGTGCACTCAATGTCTTGAAGCATACGTGGTGAGGAAGGGCGGAAGTATTCTGAACTGGGTGTAATAATATGATGCCATCTGGACATTTGTGTTATATTCAACCGAGTAGATTATGTACTCCACAGAAATTTTTCTTAGTGTTTTATGACTGAGTGCCGACAAGATACCGAAACAGTCTGTGGTGCATGAGCCCAACCTGTTAGTAAGCCAACAGATATGCTACAACTGTCATATTAATACATATGAACAGGGTTATGTATGCGTTATTAGAGAACATGTATTTTATGGAGGAAATGTATTGTAGTTTCTAGATTATTTTGCACAAAGGCTCTCTGGTATTAACAACATTGTAACCATAGCTCTTATCGCGAAGTGCTATGACGCTTATTTGGTTTTATTTGTAATTTAATGTATAGGAAAAAGTTCTTGCAATCAGACACCATTGGCATTATACCACATAGCCGGCACAGGTGGCGGGATAACCGATTTGTCAACGCCATTCAATGGCTCGTGTACGAGAAGGACCTATTAGAACAACAAATCCAGCATTCTGCTAACGGCCGAGAGGTTCTGGTGCGCGGTGGGTAAAAAGTCTATGTTATGCTGGCTATAACGGCGCAGAACTTGTTTGGGAGTACCAAGGGTACCTATTTCGTGGTTGCCAGGTGTGCTACCAAACAGGCCGTCATGACACCATATATAACAATACATACACTGCTATTAGTATGCGCTATGTAAATACTATAAACAAAATGAATAAATTAAAGAACTGAGGTGTATAGTGCACCAAATGTAAGAGTGCCAGTGGGAGAATTTCTCAAAGAACATCCAATGGTAAATTAATTTGTAAAAACCACAAGATGGCTAAGAAATGTCCAATTCAACCGCTGCATAACCTGTATGGTGGAAGGGTCGACGCAATGAAAATTTACGAAAAGGTGAAAAAGAGAGCATATCATGTATACCTATATAATATCCCTTTAACCTTATTGTTGTAAGATGAACAAAATGATGTGGGTCATGCGAAAATTTGTCTTAGGTAGTGAGTGACCCGACATTTCGATGAAAAAAGAAGTTATTATTCCCCCTTTGTCAAACATGTGCGGACACTCTGAATGAACAAGAATGAAAACATTCGGATGAGAAGAGAGCTTTGACCGGTGTATGGGTTGTAGATGAGGTGCAGGTGGCTGTTGAGATAGGATACAGAATGATAGAAAAACACGAGATACGGAGCTATGAGGTCGTAATGTATGACGCTGAAAAGAAAGGGGCGGTCTTTTCAAGGAGTACATTGACGCGTTTATGAACATTACGACTGAATGTAACGGTTGTCCTGGAGGATGAGCCACCAAACAACAGAGAGACCAGTTCATACATGAATATGATGAAAAAGAGGGCATCCACTCTGACCGAGAAAAGTTTATGTGAAACAAACCTAAGAAATGTATTTCAAAGCTGGGTGTAAACTGCTTGTGGCGTAAATTCGCTGAAAGGGAGAACATGTAGCAAATCTCTATCATTGAAAATCCCGAGGAGCATTTCGATAAATTAGCAAATCCGAATATTAAGGTTAATTTTTGTATTCCGATTGGCGATAAAATCCGAGTGCTCAATTGGAGTAATGACGATAGCTCCAGCTTAAATATCTACGTAATAATTGGGGCATATACCACGACACACGCTCCCCTCGAGTTATCTCGTCCTTTGGATTTACTCGGCGTGCGTCTGTTATATTATGATAACGACATTCTTATTTACAGCCAATCACCTGCAGAGCCTTAGTTATAAATATGGTTTTGTTTAGGAGAATAGAAAAATGAGTTAGCAGAATATGGTCAGAATGCATATATCAAAGAATTTTGTGCTGGTGGCTCAAAATGTTTCGGCTAGATGGTTGTCAAAACTCTTACTGGTGAAACAAAGACAGTATGTAAAATCAAGGGAATCACACTGAATAATAAAAACTTAAAATATGCTAACCTTGAACAAACGAAACATACCATATTAAATAATTCACCATCTATTATCGTTCCTCTCCGCCGACAGATTGTACGTACTAAGGATCATAAATTGATTACTAAGCCTGAGGCACATAAAATCTACCAGGTTGCTCCTACTAAAAAAAAAACAAGTAGATAATTTCGATACACTTCCATACGGGTATAAAAGAAAACATATAGGGTAAGTAATCAAATTTTAAATCATTATTATTATTTTAATGAAATCGAATTACGTATCGGTCTACCATACGATGATGATGGAGAATTTTCTCTTCCATATTTACTATCAACGTTTTCGTCTCTCACCTGATGAGTTTTATACAATTGTATCATATTATCTATATATTCAGAACTACTTTAATGACATTACAGATTCTTCATTGTCTACATAATTTTCCGTTGGTGATATTTATGCTGTATTATTATCAGATACTCTTCAAGGTATTCGTCAATATCTTATTCTCTCGCCAGAAGAAGATATTAATGGTCAGGTATTTTTTCTGTTTATACATGTTTTAAAAACTCCATCTATATTTGCCATGCATTCAGCTGGCCATATTAACCTGCTCCCAATTATTTAAATATCTAACAAATATGCTCAAACATGTCTGAAACAGCGTACCACTACTACCATTCCCAGAATTTACTACTACTACTACTTCTGCTACTACTTATCTATCATCTGAATGAATTTCACTGGAAGTATTCACATTATTGAATCGTAATAATAGTAATATATTTATTATATTGTTAATTATTTTGTGGTGTATTAAAATATGGAGCTTCAACTTAAATTTAATTGTTTTACTGCCGTGCCCACCGGATGTTGTAAATCATAATTTGAATAAGAGTTTTGAAAACACTATGCTGAAAAATGACAAAAAATAGTATGATGTTATGGTGAGTCGCAACCTCTGTATGAACCTCTCTCTTCAGGTTGTACATTTAAAGAAGAAATGCCAAAACAAGATGTATTTTCAGCGGAAGAAGGTCCGCATCTTATTATAATTGACTATTTAATGTGTGAGTGTAATAATTAGGTTGTAGACTTCTTTTACTAAAGGTACCCACCACTGAAATTAAGTGTCATTTTTATAACGCAAAATATTTTTCATCATGCCAGAGGTATGCATGATAAATCGCTAAATAGTCATTAGTTGGTGTGCCTTAAAAATCCACGTGATCAGGCTCAAGTTAATTACCTTGCACGTCAATTGTATCCAGGTAACAGGAGGCCTACCAAGACGCAACTCCAAATCCTCATGGTTACTTACTTTTCGACTTAAAACAGAATACTGCGATGAACATCGTGTTCGAAAAAGTATTTTCCCAACAGATTCTTACAACTATGTTTAGGTACCAGTAAAAGAATATTCTCAATAGTGTATATATTTTAATAATCAATTTGACCATAATAGGCCGTCAAAATGATTAATAAAGAAAGTGCACATTTACCGGAGCTTTTAGCTGGGGCAAAACCTAAAGTTCGTAAAGCGATATTAAAGAATTTAAACTCCAATTTGATTCGCTCCACTTGCGAATGTTCATATAACTTATTGCAGAGAAATGTTACGTTAAATAAAAAATATTAAGAAGGTATAAAAAGCATCTTAGGTATTTCCTGAAAAAGGTCCATCATTGAAACAAAAGAAAATCGAAACAAAAGATACCTTTCTCACTGCATTGCTTGCATCTATTGTAGTAGATTTACTCTCTATTTTAATTAAATAAATATGCAGCATCTAAGAAAACTTTCTTAATTGCACCATAAAATTTTAATGATTATCAGACAATATCTAAACTAGATGACGAAATGAAAAATATTATAAATAATAAGAGTATGAGTGTTGAAGAAAATTGGTACTTTATAAAGAAGTATTGCAATAATATTTACACATCATACAGAAACCTACAACATCAGCTGTTGAGACGTTTAAAAAAGAGAAGGAGGAGGGAGATGTAGAGGATGTTGAGGAAATACTATCTGGACTCCCCGATTTTTGCTTGCGCAAAGCAAGACCTTTATTACGTAAATAAAAACAGAATCCCAACATTCAATGGGATAATAATGTTAATGTTGATATTTATAATAAATTAATTCCAGGTGCAAATATAGTAGATTTGATATCGGATTTTGTTAGATGTCATAAGAATAATATTCCAACAGCCGGCTGGGAGACCTTTGCTATAATATTAGCAAAATCTAATATATTCTTAGAGTATATAGCTAACCCTTACCGTATAGAATATATTAGTAAGCTATCAACATGGTTAAGAAGACGAAGAAAAGGAGGAGGAGGAGGAAGAAGAGCCACCACGTAAACGTAAAGGACATGGCTATAAATTATGAAGTAGCTGGCTGCCGTTTATTATAACCCCTGACATTCTGCTTCATTTTCAACCGCATTGGCATTATAGAAAGAAGTAAAGAAACCTGTACCATTACACCGTGTGGAACAATGGATAAAAGAACAACCAACATATACACTGCACAAGCGTGCATGAAAGCAATTTCAACATAATTCGTATCTGGTGTTTAATATTGATGAACCGTGGCCAGCTGATTTAAACGATATGCAAAGTTTACAAAAATATAATTATGTACAGTTGTATGTTAACAGTAATAGATATATTTAGCAGGTATATATGCCCGTGAATGTGCGTACAAAAACTAGTGTCGATATTATAGATTAGGGAACAGATGAGGGAAGAGAGTTTGTTAACAAAGCATTCCAGATGTATTTGGATAAGCCAAATATTCAGTTTTTCACACAAAAAAACAATATTAATGCAAGTATAGTGGAGCGCTTTAATCGCTCTCTTAACCAGGAAATGTGGAAATATTTTACTGCGAAGAAAACGTATCGTTACATAGACGCGTTGCCCAAGTTGGTTCTTGCATATAATTCTTGTCCACATAGAGCAAATCAATTACCACCAGCCAGTGGAAACCAGGATACATTTCAACCAGTGTGGAATAGATTAATGTCGCCGCATATTAGTATTTTATAGCTGAAAAATATGAATAATGTGAAACTGTGCGCATTACTAAAGCAAAGCATCATTTTGAAAAACGTTACAAAGAAAATTTTACCTTTGAAATATTTGAAATAAGTTAAGTGCAATATAAGGAGAAAAAAGTGGTTTATTTTTTGGAAGATTTAAAGCAGAAGGGATTGACGGTACATATTACGAAGAGGAATTACAACAGGTACCGTTACACAGTGTTTACGAAATAGATGAGATTTTAGAGGAAAAAGGTAAACCTGTGCTTGTTTGTTGGCGCGGGTATCCTGCATCATTTAATTCATGGATTCCTCTAACGTATTTGAAGAGGGTTTAGCAACAACAACAATACTATATTATAGGATAGTAATACATTTGAGTATATTACGAAATGAACGTACCTTATTTTCAATGTTACTCTCCTCCAGCTGGTAATGGTTATAATGTGCACACTTCCAAGAAGGATATGATATTGGTAGTTTTCTAGGAGGTTTATCTTAGTGCATTAACATTAATAAAACAAGGTACAAAAATTGTTGGTAAATAACTGTTGCGTACAAGTATTAATGTAGCCGGATATGTACTTAGTGATATTAGACCTATTGACTATTGCTTTACAGTCACGGTGGGATGAAGCAAAATGTAATTTAAAAACAAAAGCTCAAAATAAATTAAGTCAGGTATTAGAGGGATCAGGTAAGAGAAAAAGAAAAATTCAGTTTGCTCAGACAGGTGCTAGGAGCAGGAAGAAGAGGGAAAAACCACATTTTTAACTAAACTATGGTGCAATGTAGTTTTTACCTCACCCTCACCAGTAACAGTTCAATGTAATATTTTCCACAAAATACTTTGTCATGTTATATGACCAAATTATATCATCCTTTTGTACTGGAGAAATGTGTTTGGGATACAGCAGTTGTTGAAGTACATTATATACCTTCATTTCAGAAAGTTTTCAAATATACTAATAACATTTCTTATCGTTTAACAGTTAAAGAAGAGAGACGCATAACTACCATTTTTCCTGGACACGATTATCAGGTAGATGATATTCTTTCGCAAATTACTCATAAAAGCTATATATTGAAATTACATTTGAAGGTTAAAACATCATTAAAAGGAATTGAGGTTACCAGAGTGAGAAACGAGTAGGGTGAAAATATAGGAGTACGTCTATCTCCCGAATTATCCCAAATACTAGGTTTTGATCATGTACAAAAGAAAATATTACAATTGACAATCACGTGTGTTACCTCTTAATGTACAAAAATCACTACCCGCAAACATGTATATTTATATCGATATTGGAAAACCACAATTGGGAAGATACTGTTGCTGCACTGTTACGTATTATAACTACAAATGTAAAGAGTACGGCAACGTGCATATCTTTGAAAATCCTCATTACGCCACTGTGCAGCGTAAACTGTTTGATCAAATTGTTATTGATATAAGGGATAGTACATGTAACCCACTTTCCTTCCAATATGGTGGTTTTAGGTGTAAAATTACATTTTCGACCTCCTGATTAATAATAATAATAATAATAATAATAATAGTAAGGTATTTAAATATAAGCCAATGGAAATATTGATATTACGACAAAATGCAGTATGAGTGTACGAACTCAGAATTAGATTTATTTGCGGGTTTGCCTGCTCAAACAGGTATTATAGGTAATAAAATAGTGCCATATTAACCGGTTGTGTCATTATCTGATAAAAAGTTTGTAGTCCAAGGTCACGGTAATGATTATATTGATTTAGCACACAGTATGTTAAATATTGAATGTAAAATCACTAAAGCTGATTATTCTGATTTAACTTCTGCCGATAAGACAATTGGACCTGTAAATTATTTTCTCAGTGCAATGCTCAGTGAGGTACAAATATATCTGAATAATCAACTTATATCCTACTCCTGGTATACATATCCATAACGATCCTATATAAAGAACTATTAAATTATAATGCCAATGCAAAAACAACACATCTTCGGACTTCTATGTGGTTTAAAGATACTGAAGGTCATATGCATAGTGTGACCGGTAGGAATGTTGGGTCCAAACAGCGTCATCTTCTCCCTGGGTTAAATCATCCTTTGTTTTACTGGGTTATATTTGAAGTGATATATTCCATCAGGAAAAATTTCTATTGAATGGTGTACAATTGCGTATTAAGCTAATGCCAGCAAAAGTGTCTTTCTGTCTAATGGGTTAAACCGGTGCTTTGGAACAAATTGAAACTACAGATGCAACACTGCTGGTGAAAAAGTTTTATGTACCGCCAGCTGTAAAAATAGCGCGAACTAAAGTATTACAGAATCCTAAACTTGGATTGACATTTCCTGTAGCAAAGGTGCAGGTAAAAACAGAAACTTTACCACAGAGTTTATGGATTGCAGACTTCAGATCTGTTTTCCGAAATAGTGCCTAAACATATTATTGGTTTTGTTACTAATGCTTATTTTAACGGTAACTATACGACAAATCCTTTTAATTTTAACCATTTCAGTATGAACTTCTTTACCTTGTTCTATCCGAACCGTTACAGGCAGAGTTTGATAATAACCTATATATGCAAGCATATTCTACGTTATTTACAGGGTTTGGTATTTATTGTTCTAAGGGAGGTAATGATATTTCGCTTGCCAAATATTTTAATGGTTATACTTTACTGGCATTTGATTTAACTCCTAATTCTAGTCCTAGTGCCGCATTTCATACTAGTCCACAACGTCATGGAAGTGTACGTTTAGAGGTTCATTTTTACCAAGCATAGACGTGTCCTGTAACAGCAATTATTTACCGCGAGTTCTGTTCAAAACTGGAAACTGATTTAAAAAGAAAAATATATATTGATTAACATGTTAAGTACACACAACTTTATGTAGCATTTCAATAAAATCTGTCTAACGATCATTTTATCGTTGTATACGCTGAAGACCAATTACCAGATTTGATTCACACATCTCCTGCTTCGATAATAATAAACACTGATTCTAATGATAAACCAGGTGAACAGTGGGTGAGCATTTATATTTTAAAATTAGAGGTTGGTGAATATTTCGATAGTTCTAATCTTCCACCGTATATATCATATCATATAAGGTTTGTAAAACGTAAGTGCTTATTTTATACATGGAACAATAAACGCACTCAAGTGATCTATCTAAATTTTGTGGACAATACTTTTTTCTGTATTTAGCATGTTGTGCGTCTGGTTATTCATTACAGCATTTCTTAAATAAATTCTCAACTTCCACCGTTGATGCTAATGCTATTGTGATTAATAATTTATCAAAATATAATGGTCACTGGAGCGAGATTAATTTCTCCGTAAACCATATGTATGTGTGTGTGTGTTTGTGTTTCGGTCACTTGATGCGGGATTAAGTTCTCCGTTAACCATGTGTGTGCTGGTCACTGGAGTGGGATTAAGTTCTCCGTAAACCATATGTGTGTGCGAATAACCAGACTTATGCTATATTGTTAAATTATGTTGTTATTTTTTAATCTCTATCCTGCTATGTTGCCTTTGAAAAAAGTGCTCCTAAAAGAGAACGAGTATATCTCTGATGCAATATAAAGTGTGAAAAACACTACAGGCAGTGTCATATTCGTTCTACTATGTTCATAATCTTGCTGTTGCGCGTAATTTCAACTTTATTATTTCTGCACATACGTGTAATTTCTACTAAATTGGAATTTCAATTTTAGTGCTCATGCGTCATCAAGGGTTCTGTAAGCTGTGTGAGTGTGTGTGTGTGTGTGAATAACCAAACTTGCAGTTTTTTAATCTCCGCTCTACTATGTTGCCATTGTCTTTCTTTTACACTACAAAGTGCTCGTAAAAGAGAAAAAGTACATCCCTGATCTTACATAATAAGTGAAAAAACCCTACCGGTAGTATTATGGTCGTTCATAGTCTTGCTGATGTGTGTAATATTTCTGCACATGTGTGTTCCTGTTTGGTGTTCATATTCGAGAAGGCTACTCGTTGCGCGTAATCTGCTCCGGAAGAACCGGAACAAGTACTACTGGAACAGGAGTTGGAACATGAATAGGAACAGGAATCGGAATTGGAACTAGAAAAGGTACCGGAACAGTTCTACATGCGCAGCAGGTCAAGAAACATGCGTGGGGAACCTGTGAATCTTTAGTAAAACATAAGCATAGCTTTTTACTATTGATTATGTTTTACTAAAGAATTCGGCTTGCCGGGGAGGGTTGTTACAAACGAAGATATGCAGAACAAAGGAATATTTTACCCTGCGATATATCTCCAAGAACTCTCTGAGTAAATAAAAGTACATACTAACGTGACGTTTACGATAATGTGTTTATTGGTGTGATTATCGAAAGCTGCGCCTCGTCCATAAACAAACTATTGTAGATAACGTGGCCTTGGAAATCGCAATTGAACCCTGAGCCCTTCTTCTGAGTAGTGGAAAAACATTCTTAATTTCAATAAACATTTCCTCTTTGAGAATTCGGTTATCGTTTGAGTACATATCCAAAATCCCCGAAAAAGAGGAGGGGGAAAACGTTACAACAGTAAGTGCTTTAACCTCGTCACACATCTTGAGCGTAGAGCCATCTCGAAGAAAAAGAATATATATTATCCTTCGGAAGGATAGAGTCGATAAAAAGTATGACCAATTATATAACCTAAAACATCATCCTGTATGTTTGCTAAAGGCGGCAAAAAGAGTTTATATCCTAATGCGGATGTTGACATTCAAGATCATACGATTCTGCTAGTGATGATGTAGAAAAATTCTATAAATACTTGCTAAATGTGTACCAAATTATTGTATAAGAAAGAATCCTTGTGAATTGTGTTGCACTGTAATTTATCCAGGAGTAAATGCAGAAAAGCAAATTCCCATTTTGTACAAAAGGGCAATGCATTTTAAATTAAAGATTTTAAATCTCTTTTGAGGAAGAGGAGATATTGTAGAAGTTGTTTGAAGAGATATTAAGAGCAATTCATCAGTTGTGTCCTTAAGTATAGTTTATGCAAACAATAACATAAGATGCACGCTACTGATGTTGACGGGAATGTACTGATTGCCATATTTGTTTTCTTTAGATTAATCCTTTATAAACCACAAAGAATGATTGACTAATTCCGCGATCCCGGGGCAATATCTCTTGAGAATGCATTAGGACGTACGTCGACAGCAGCCAAAACATCAATAACAACATCGTTGTCATCTACAATTGGAGCATGTTTGTGACCCCCATATTGAAGAGGTATGCGCCCTGTTTGTTTCAGACGATTTTGCTAACCGTCGAAGTACATTATGGGAAAGTACATTGATTGTCGCTGTGGGAACCTTGCATTATAAATTCGGGCTGCAGCTATCGTTTTGCCTACATTCCCCTAACACCATTACACGTCAATCTGCCTCCCCGTTCGTATATGGCATTGTTCCAATTCAATGCTATCTTTAGCCGACACTGCACTAACACATGATATTAGAGTAGTATATGCCACCTTCTACAATGAAATGGAAGCCTTCTGACACACACACACACACATACACACAACTCAATTCGTAGCGTGTATTACTTTTGCACAGCACAAGTACTTCACTACAATTCGTACTAACGACCCTTCAGCAAAGCCTGTTCAAATAACTGTTTAACAAACTGTGTTTCACCGTACCTCACGTTTGTGCCTTTAAATTCAAGATTGTCTGCGACTGTTTCTCTCGAAAGGCGAATGTTTTGTACAACAAACAAACCAGCAAACAGCACAATCCAGTTGCAGTAATCGTTATCTAAGATTGTATGTTTATTCATTTCGGTATTTGATTTGAAGTTATACTTTTCACGACATTAATGTCTCATGAATTTCCCTTTTACACGACGCATACGGAAGAAAAGGGCAGGTAAGGACAGGGCTGGAACCTTGCGTCAATCCCATTATTCGCCTGTTCTTACTGAGGAACACTGAGCTGAAGATAGGTATACAGACGAACCAGGCTGTGACATCATTGAAACCTAGGTCGGGAATTAGGGGAAAAATGCATTTTCAAACGGGAATAACACAATAACGCGGAGAAGGTCCCAACGTGACACTCGGGAATTGGCAAGATTTATACGTCATTGGATAGCATACGGCATGTCCAGAATACAGATCTATTTATATCGCCGTTTTGGGTTCTGGGCTGAATGCGGGCAAATGGTGCAAAACAACATGTCCCAGGGGAATGTTCCGTATAATTGCTGTACCCCGGAGAGTTATGGTGTGCATTATGGAAAGAAATCATCGCGTAGTGCACACAGCCGGAATCTTTTTTCCGTTGCATTAGCCAGTCGAGAGGATACAGTGTTCAATTTCCTTGATCCCATAGGGTCTGGGAGGGGAGAGGCCACCCTAAGAAGCAACATCACAACTACCGACAAAGGGCTCTCAAACACACATCCTGTGCGGACACCGAGGTCAGGTTCTGGGAAAAGCCCCAGACCTCGTACAAAACAGATGCAGGAAACATTGGTAGAGCATGCGTGCCTCGTTCCACGTCTCGAAGAATTCTGTGCAAGCAAATTGAAAACAGTTGTTTTCTCCCGAGCCACTAGTGTCATTGACTCAATATTTCGGCTGTGTGCACCACTCGCTGATGTGTTTCTATGATGAACACCACAACTCCCCAGTGCTACCGGGCACTGTCCAGGAATTTTACCGCCAATTCCACTGGAATATACGGTTTTTCACATTCATTTCAATTCAACTTTTCATGACATTTTGACCCGCCGCCATTTTGCATAGGGTGATCGTAGCGAATCGGTACTTGTTGTAGCTTCTTTCCTTTTACAAGACCTTTCAAGCGATATACCACTTGACCTCTCTTTCCATTTGACAATTTTGAGTTGGTCCCCGTCTGGGACACTGCGGGGGACCCTGGGAGGAAACTTTTTACTTCGCTCTGTTGTCTTTTGTAACTAATGGGATACGTGTTTTTCAGTTTGTACATATCTCGGACCGTTTTCGATTTAAAGGCCTGGTACGGACTAACTGAATCGCCCGATATACATAGTTGTCTTTAACATTCATTAAAAGCTTGTTATCCTTTTTTCCATTTCCCTGAAATAAATTCCACAAAACACCGTGCAATGTTAGAGGTATCATTATACTTACTCACGCATTTACAATCTCCCTCAAAATTTATATACATACTTCGGAAACTAATTATCGGATACATAACAAAGTTTATACCTATCAGGAGCATTTGATGACATCTATCAAATACGTACTCGTATATTATCTAGAAATGTATCTTAAAATAAGTGATTTTTCTTTAAAACCTATTATTAGGAACACAACAAAGTAAATATATTTTAACACCAAATTATGAAATGTGTGTACACATAAGGAGGTTGATCTGAAAGCAATTATTAACTCATTTATAAGTGGAAAAGTGTTGTATATATTTCTACATCAAATAACATTTATCCAATACATATACACGAAAGTTGTCTGAAAAGCAATTATTAACTCAGACTTATATAAGTGGAAAACTAATTATGTGGGTCACTATTTAATAAATATATGTAGATATCCATAAAAGAAGGTTGATGTAATTGTTTCTATATAGCATTAAAGTCATATAATATATTTATATTTCATAGAATTGCATTTTAATTACAAGTTTGATATTTAGAGTAGAATATAAAACTTTTTTCAATTTACGTAGGAAATAGTGACTTCTTAAATTCAATCCAATTATCATAGTTGAAAGAATATAAACAAAATTTAAATTTCTAATAGCATTTGCGTCTTGCCTTAAATACTTTTAAAGTTTGCATTGAAAGTATTATTAACAATAAACTCTTTCCGATCTTCCAAACTGACAACCCACTTCTTCCTAAGGTTTTTCTAAATTATATTTTGTAATATTATCTTACCTCAGTCATTGAATTAACAATGCTTTATATACCCATTTGTAAATTCTCCGTTCGTTATTTGATTATATTAAACTCACCCTTAAAGATTTCAATTTGATTATCCATATCTTGTAAATACTGTATCTTAGAGCTATATCAAATCTTGTAGACAGACCTCTTGTTGCTGTAGACGGTTATAGAAATACTGTTGTAAGTATTGATCAGACTTAATAATATTAACAAATAATAATAAATATTTATCAATTATATATATATATATATATATAACAGGCATCAAAACTAATAATTATATTCGTTCACCTTATTATATAAATTTTATATTTTATCATAAAAAGACGACATCTGAAATTTAAAATATAATAACAATTTCTCAATTACCATTTGTTTGCGCAATTCATATTCAAAGTTCTTTTCCCAATAAAAAAAACATAGCAAATAGTTTTTCTGCTTTATCACTTCCAAATTAAAAGTCAATCTCAAATCAATTCTATGATATACTGTCATGTGTTCTCTTGTATTAATTACAAACATTGGTCTACTTTCTAAAAAAATGGGCAGTTACACAATTCAGGTTGTACAATGGAAACTCTATATTATATTTTATTCATCTCATATAATTAAAGATACTAAAGAATCTAAATAAAACATTCTGATCGTGAATTTCTAAAATGGATAATTTGAAGTTCACGGTGATGAAATGTGTTTGAATTCATAATTAACAACACTTATTCACAATTCCATATTTTTAATCTTGACTTTATATGAATGAGGTTGTTCTTTGTCATATGATACATCCTTTCTTTGTTTCCAAATTAGCAAATGCAATTTCATCAGATCTACTTATTTTAAATGAATGATTTAATCTTCTTCCCATTCATTTTTTTTACAATCTAGTCAAAATACTGATTACAGTCTTGATATAAGTACTATTTCTTCCACAATTCTTCGCAATTTAATTGTTACTTATCCAGATTCATCATAATTATCTGCTTCTAATTTGGAAGTTGCAGATGTATCTCCTTGGTCGGAGTTAAATCAGAAAAATATGTACTATCTAAAATTCGTCAGTAGTTACTGATTTGTATTTGAGAAAACAAATGTAGAAATAAATTTTCAACCAGTCTAATATTTGATATGCCATTATATTCACTGTCTGCGTCTGTATCCACATTCAAAAATGGAGTATGTACAAGAATAGTAAGGGTTTATGAAAACCATCAACTGCATCAATCAAACTCAATAAATCTGTTTGTTTTATTTACAATTTCGATTGTCTTTTAATTAGGATTAAAAGTTTAATATATATTACTCTACTTTTTAAGGAAGTATTACAAAGAAAAGACAAATCATAAAACAAATTATCTAATAATTGAAATATAATTTCTCAAATCATCTTAATTTATAATTAGTTGGTTAATGATTATAGAATATCGATACATATCTATAGACGCTTTTAACATTGTTATAAAATATGCCTACAGGGTACCTCATTAAATAGTGTATACATTTGTTACTGTATTCTAGAATCTAGTAACAATTCCAATGTGTCCCTATATTTTCAGACTATCACAATTAACACCACTATACTATTCTTGGTTGTTTAAGTACTACATTGCTAATAAGTACGACTCAAAATTGTCTTACTTTTAACTGTTTGACGAGACATATTAAATTAGAATTACTGAAGTGTTTGATTTCATCTTACAATTTTAGCTTTAATTTTTCTGGAAGTTCACAATCATGTTTTTCTTGCAATCCTAAGTTGTGTCTTTTTTATTTACTGATTCTTGATTATTATTTATGGTATCATTTTTATGGTGGAATTGAAGCAACACAACCAGAAGCAGAATCTAGAGCACAACCAACAGCAATAACATATATAATATTCTATACAAGGCTCATTTAATGCATCCATTCCTCTATGTTCTGTTTCTAATTTTTCTTGTAGCTTCGTGTAAGGTCCGAAAACTATAGCATGGAATATGTTTTCTTTTACATACTTTCATTAAAAATAATATTTAATAACTCTTTAATATACTTTCCAATATTACAAAATCTAGGTGGCAAGATAATCAATTTGTTTATCAAATTGCCTATACGTTTTGGATCATTAGGAGTACATTCTGAGAGTTTACATTTTATCATATACATAATGCCCACATTTTCATTATAAGAATTATTACAACCTCATTTTTCTGCTCCGTATCTAACAATTAATCAATACCCATCAATTTGTTATAACATTCATCAAATATATTATTATGGTAATTCTTATATATATATATATATATATATATATATATATATATATATATATATATATATATATATATATATATATTCACGGCATTGTCAAGGCTCTATATTTGTATTTTACATTTAAAATTGCAACTGGGTGTTTCTGGCTGCAATATGCTGTCGCCCGATCATAACACTTGTTCTTCGCGCTCACAGTCATTCGAAGAACTGGATACGTACTCTGTACACGAATAGTTTATGGTTGTGAACTCGGAAAGCCTGGTACTTCTGCTTGTCAAGGTCAAAAAGTGGGAGAAAAAGGATGTGTAGAATGTAAAGAGGGTGCAACAGTGACTGATACTTGTAAGAAACATTTTCATTTGTAGTTCGTGCGCATTCCGCCTGTAGCGCTACTGTGGCACAACGTATATTGTAACTATGTAAATCTTGTACACTGCTTGTAGGTCAATCGACGTAAGTGACGACCGAAACTATGTTGCCTGCACTGACTGCGATAAGGCGCTGCTGTGTTGCTTTTGCGTTTCTTTTTTCTCCTTTGTCATTTGTGAGACGCCAAACCTGTTGTTTTTCCTTGTTGCACGCACTGAACGCATTCCTGCGGAGCGAAGTGTTTAAGAAGTTGACTACATATTCTTGTTTACGATAGAAATATGATAAGTACTTTGAATTATAATACAGTTTAAAATTGGTTAACAGTTTAAAAAATAGGAAAATAAATCTGTACCTGTAAATGTACATTAGTCGAGGACGGAGCTACTGACAGTGTTGATTACAGATTTCGTCGTGGAAGAATTTGATTACACTAGAGGTGAAAAGCAGTACTGCACAAATACATGTAATTCATACTGATCAAAATATTATGGTCTTACGTCCGGGTTCCTATCCTTTCCCTCCCCCTCCAACTGGATACTTGATACATTTTCTATTCCAAAAAAAATTGTGCTAGTTTTCTGCCGAAACCTCGAGTTTTGAACTTTCATCGGTTTCGAGTTATTTAATTATTTATGTTTAGGATTCCCTTTCTGCATCGAGATTGTATGAGACGTGTACTCAAAGATTATGATGAAATCCAAACACAGAAATCGTCCAAATTTTGTAAGAGACTCTCACTTGGAATCGAACGTGTTGCAACGTGCACGAAAGTCGCTCGTGCTAGCTACTAAAACAACGGAAAGTTTAATGCATATGTTTACATTAATTAAATTCAAAAGTTGCATTCTAACTTCTTTTTAAATTGTATCAAAAGAACCACTATTCGTCTTAGCACTAATGAAAACTATGGATTAGCCTTTAATACAACTTTAAAGCAACAACAGCTATGATAGAAAATATCAAAGAGACATAATATGACTGTTCCCAAAACATTGTTTGTACCATGAACTTAATTTGAAAACAGGTAACTTGTTTACAAAGAGGTAACTTAATTGAGTTCCCGATCAATACTTATAAAAAATCTTACAAACATGAATCATCGACAATCGCTAGAAAACGAATTACTTTTTTGTCTGACTAGCTAAAAAAATTGCCATAGAAAATACATAAATATAAAACAAAACGAAATATCTTTGATTTACACAACATATTCGTTTTCCTTTTTGAAGTGAATTTTCATTTGACTTTTCGTCTCATCTACTATACAAGCTGGGTCTCCGGTATTACCTGAATGCAAAATGGAGTTTTTTCGTTGTGCGGATTCATGTCAGTAAAAGAGTTTTTTAAGAGCAGGTATAGGAAATAAATAAGTACATGGCAAGTCTTCAAAATTCAGAAAGGTTGCTGGATGTTTATCCCAACACTATTCATGAATTGACAAATCACACTCTTAAAAAATGTAATAAATTTAGAAAACATGAGCCATAGCAACAATTGCAAAGTGCTTGTTAGAATCTTAAAACATATGGTGAAAATTAGAAGTGTTTCGAATTTGAAAGATCGAACAATGGACGTTTGGTGCACATTAGAAGCAGTCCTAAATTCATACCGGTTAACTATAGAACAAAAATAAGCATACCATTGGCTTTTTGGTAAAATTTGCTATTAAAATGAGTTGTCACATACTATGGTTTTCATTTTCCAAACTTGATTTTAATTCGAAATGGCGGATTTCAAGATGGCTGCCGTAAAGGATACCGTTCACCGTATCACTTCCCTCTAAGCATAATATGTATTACCGAAGCTTTTATCCACTTATTATCATTAATACGTGGATTAGAAGCGGAGGTAAGGGACTTACGCCCATAGTAAGTATAAACAATTAATATGACTGTAACTTTTTCCCAAATAGGTGAATCTTAAATCTAACTTCACCATTGTCTTTCTGATTAAATTCTAGCCCGAAATTATGTATCATATTACACTATTCCGATTTAAAAAACTTCTCCTTAATTCAAAATAGCGGATTTCAAGATGGCTGTCGTCAAGGTCATACCTACCATACGACTTCCCCCTAAGCCTTATATATATATCTACGTGGTTGTTCTTTCATTAACGCTCCGTTTACAAAGGTAAGTAAGGGACTTCTGCAGTAATTTCTAATAACCACATCATAACTTAAAAATTATTAAAAAAAAATAGAAAACATGCACCATGGCAAAAATTTCTGGCATCACAAATAATGAATACATGTTCTCTATAAGCTAGAAAAAAATCATTGAAATCGGAGCCGGACAATTGGGTGTTGTCCCTTGTTAGTATAATAATAATTGTAATATTCACCTCTATTCTCTTCCAAACCCTTTTCTTCACTTCTAGATCACAATCAAAAACGCTGAAATATGTATCTACTTATTGGGATTACATAGTAAGATTTATAATAATATTGTACAGTTAGTACTTTGGTCCATCCTGTCCGTTACTCCGCACAAAACTTTTGAACGAATCTGAATTTGACTTCTGTTTTTTGAAATTGATAACTAGAGCAATTATCTCGAGAGAGTTCGTTAGTAGAGGGTCATAAACCAGGAGGTTGTGGATCAGAAACCAGGAGTGGTAGAAATCAACCCTTTTTGATTTTAACATTGATCCTGTAAACCAGAAAGGGTAATAGATAGCAAGAAACGGTCTCCGACAGTCGATTCAGCATCCCAAGAATACCTTTCAACTCCATCCTTAATACTGTGATGAAATAGAAAGCGGCAGAAATAAACTAGTTCCCGCTTTAACATTGAAAGGGAAAAAATGGTAATATATAGCGAGAAGCAGTTTTGGGAAATCGACTAAAGATTCCAAGAACACCTTTTATTTCTATCCTTAACACTTTCATAAAACTAGAAGCTGTAGAAATCAACAATTTTCGGTTTACTTTCCATTACTGTGGAGCAAAAGCTGTAATAGATAGCGAGAAGCTGTTTTCGACAATCGACTAAGCATCTCAAGAATACATTTTGTCTATCCATAACACTCTAATAAAATCAGAAATGGCAGGGTGTCTACTAAAATTCCAAAATGAAATTTCATGATCTTTTCTTTAACAAACCAATAAATTTAGTGACATTGTCAGAAGCGAATTTGAGTGCGACTTGGGCTAAATTTTCATGCTCGTGATAGAAGCGTGCTTTACTTGTGATTTGGTAGCGTCTAAAACCATAGACGTTTATGGTGGTAAATTTTGACGTTTTATAGAACAACATTTTCCAGTCTGTACTTATATTTGTACAGATAAAATGAATCATGACCCAAAAGGAAAATTTCGTTACTTTTTCTTGACTTTCATCACCGTTTTCTGATTTCGTACCTTTTTAAAATCTCTTTCGTGACCAACAGACACCCTGGTAATCCAGTGTGACTTTCAGTTTCAATTTAATATATATAGAACATGACCTATAAGTGACAGCGAGAAGAGGATTTAAAAAAAATCAGTTAGCGTTCTGAAAATAAGTACCATCTCTTCTTTTACCCTGTAATCTAACGTAATTATTAGAAATCAACCACTTCCGGTTTTAACGTTCATCGTTGTTCAGTTTTGTTGAAGAAATCTTGACCACTCACCCTGCTATAAAAGATGATATTCATGGAACAGCAAAAGGAAATTATAATGCTGTGGCTCTAAATAAACTTCTTAATCGACCAAACAAAATTCACATTTATTTGATTTAATTTTAACTGTAGGTAAGACTACAGGCCTTTTCAAAGAGAGGTGAGTGGCAAAGTTTTCTTGAAGAGGACTGTATATGACAAACGGCAATAGATAGGCACGGTGTTTGTATTCGATTAAGCGTTCCTAAATATATTCCATCTCCACTCTAAACACTAGTAAATAACACTAAGTGGTAGATATCTACTACAACTTCTGGTTTCAATTTTAATTGAAAAATATTGTGTGGTCCTGTTTACGGTCTTTCAGAGATTTTGTTTTAAATAAGAAGTCCTGAAGCCAAATTTCATGTTTGTAACTTCCAGAGATTCTGAGATATCGACATGCTATTATATGAGTAATAATTCTTATTTTCGGTTTTTCCTTCCCCTTTATTACTAAGATATTAAAGGAATGCTGAAACACCTGATAAATTATTTTAAATTGGAAATCCAAATACCAAATTTCGTGTTACCAGTCCTATACGTTTTGGAGATAAGGGTATCTTATTACAATAACTCTCACCCCAATTCCTCCTTTTTCGTGTTTTTTTTTTTTTAATCTTACTGCTACCCCACGTAACAGTCCCTAGAGCAATGGTTCCTAATCTCGGGGTACGAGTCTCTGACAGAACTAAATTCAAAATATTAAATATTACGAATGTTGTAACAAACATTAACTTAAATATCATTTAAACACGAAATAACTATTATGTACGAACTGTGATTTCATTAAGGACAAAACTGGTAAAATATAATATTCCACTGCACTACAGTGATATGCTGGAGTCTTGCTGAAAATAAACATAAATTTGTGAGAATATTTCTATTATTATATGCAAGCCC
The DNA here is from genome assembly GCF_964235325.1 of Thermobia domestica. Classification (NCBI taxonomy): domain Eukaryota; kingdom Metazoa; phylum Arthropoda; class Insecta; order Zygentoma; family Lepismatidae; genus Thermobia; species Thermobia domestica. The sequence continues at coordinate 252,466,724 of NC_137462.1, read as the reverse complement.
GTTCTTCGTACGGGTAGAATATATTTATGGGAAATGTTTGAATGTTATATTTGATCGCTCTTTCCTCGTTACGTATCTTATTTGAACAAAAGTGAAATAAAACCCCTAGCTCGACCATGTTCAAAATTGTGTTTCATACGATGCAGTATTTATTTTTTGCAAGAAATTTAAATTATCTTCTGCTATTACGATTCTTCTCTGCTTTCCAAAATGAGTATATAAAATAGAAATGCCCCACGTGCTAAATATTATTAAATTCATTTCAGACGTTTCAAACACTTTGCCATGTCGGTCATTTTGTGAATGCAAAACAGCAAGTTAAAAGTTTTAGATATAACCCTGTAACCTCTTTTGGAAGTAGAATTCTCGAAAACGCTGGGGCATGTCCACATGGTGACTTCGTTAAGTAAAATGTTTATATATCTAGTTTCATCTCCTTGGCTTGGAAGATATTTAATTTTCGCCCTATATATTATCTCCTCCACCCTCTTAGGATAGAAATTTTAATGAAACTGGCATGGTTATAAAATAGCTTCAGGCAAGTGCTACATATGTTCTAAAATTCTCAATCATTTTTCATGAGATGAGACGAAAGTGGAATTTCCTAAAGCGCAGGGTTGCCTGTCTAAATTTTTATATTAAATTTCCTCATACATGAGAGATTTGTAACTTACTGTATTTTTTAGCAAATATTTTAGACGTTGACCCCTCCCGTTAGGATACGCATTTCAGTGAAAATGATATGATGAAACCATGCTCTAGAGGAGTTCTAAATATGCTCAGTAATTCTTCTCGAACATTTTATGATGATGAGACAGCGAACGCCGATTTGAATGTCGAGAAATAAGTAAATTAATTCCACCTTTCTTCTGCTCAAAAGGAGAATTTCGAAGAGTTTGTATACCAAATTTCACATTTCGAATTTAAGCGAATTTCACATTTCGTTACATTTTCTGAATAAATAGTGGTAAATTTTAATATTATAGAAATCGTCTCTTTTCTCCATCTTTAAGAGGGGAATTTCCGCAAACGTACGTTCAATTATTTTTAGATAAGAAATCAAAGACAAATTTCACAGCTCAAACGTAAGCAAATGCAGAAATTTTAATAGGTAGACACTATCCTCCATTCTCATCTTAGGACAGAATTTTCGGAAAAGCTGAACATGTATTGGTTTGTTTTTAATTGAGTTTAATTTTGAAATTTCACGTCTCCAATATAAAGAATTCTTACATTTATCTTTTTCTAAGAAATAAATGAAATAAAATACAGTTGAAAAATTAATGTTATGCGATTTAATCCTTTCGTGTTTAGGTGCGGAATTTTCAGATACTATGAGAAACATGTTCAGTTATTTTTAATGGTTTGTTTATATACCTAGTTTCATCTTCCTTACTTCAGGGATTAGCAAGGTACACTATCCTATTTACGCCCCTAAAGATACATATTTCCAAAATTCCTTCTTTATCCCTTGCTTTCGTCAAAAAGAGTATTCTTGCTAATTATAGTATTATGCCGTGGTCGATAATGAATAACTCACTTCTATTGTCTTATATACAGTATTGATTATTAATATTATTGCTATTATTTTCGTCGCTATGATTTGAGATGATTTAATGATTTGAGGATACAATGCTGCAACTAAAATTGCAGAAACTGTCAAGGACATGCGCGAATGATGTGGGCGTGAAGTATGTAGGGTTTAAGAGTGTGGGTGCTTGGTATAAAGGTTGGAACCATTGCTCTAGAGGATACCAAAACTTTAATTTAAAAACACAGCGTGTTATATCATTTCCTACTTTATAACAATACAACGAATAATGTAGAACAACATTGTACTTCTGCTAAATTACCTCGCTGAACAGTACTAAATGATCACCGAAAGCTAACATGAAATGCAGGATTCACACAACTAAATCCGCTTTTTCTTGAGTTAACTAAACATTAAGTATAATACTGAAGTAGCATTATAGATAAAGAGAGACTGTAGAAAAAATGAACCTTTCCTCTAACAGTTAAAAGAATAACAGAGCATGGACACAATAATAATAATAATAATAATAATAATAATAATAATAATAATAATAATAATAATAATAATAATAATAATAATAATAATAATATAATTCAATTTCTTAAAAATAGTATTCAAAAATAGATAAGGGAAACAGTCTGTAATATTTATAATTAATCAGACTAAAACATATTAGCCACTTCTGAACCCACTGAGGCAGAGAAAAGTTGAAAGAAATAGATGAAAGATAAGGCCCGTTACACAGTCACGCGAAGTTCCGTGCGCGGAGTCCCGCGTGGCAAGATTGTTCTATTGATTCTTATGGGTGCATACATAGTCACACGAAGGCCTTCGCGCGCGGAGCAGACTCCGCGTGGCCCTATCCGCGCTCCGCGCTCTGCGAGGCAGATAGGGCCATTGAGCAAATGGGTGCTTACACAGTCAAGCGGAACTCCGCGCGCGGAGCAGGCACTTCTCTTTAAAATTTAAAATAAACGTGCATGGTAGCAAAAGCAAAATGAAAACTGACCCAGATTTCTCTTCTTATTTTTGATAGTGAGTTGCTAAATAATATTTTATACTGTTCTATAATACTATTTTTATCTTTTCTTAAATATTACTTGTAATTTAGCTGTAATGTCTTCGTTTAATTGGAACATCCAATTAATGCCTTTGCTTAATTGGAATGTACATGTGGTGCCTCTAATGTACCATTGTTAACAGTACGTGACTATGGTAATTTTTCGTCTTTCTTTCAACACATTTCAAATTTCAGTTCCAGTTTCAATTATCACGGAGGTTAAATTAACACCCTGTTAATGGGATCCCTCTTGTGAGGAACACAAAAAGCGTGACTTTCGTGAACAGGCATGGAACGACATATGTAAAAAATATTTTTGTAAAAATGAAGGTATGGACAATAAAAAAAAGATAAATTACGGCAAATAATTTATCTCTATTATTAAATAGTTGATTGGATGAAAAGTGATTGGATGTGAAGTTCTAACCAAATGTACAAACATTCGTTATTTTCATTTGTTTAAAAAAACAGTATCTGTTAAGTTTTTTAACACTGTTTTTTTAAATAGTTTCTTTTCTTTAAAGAAAAGTGCTGTATTTTAAGAGCGTGCATATGGATCCTATTTAAACTACATTTTTATAAATTCAATGGATTTTTCTCTATTAGGTCATCGAACGACTGAATTGACGTACATAAGTTATTGAAGTACTTCTTCTTGTCTTCTCGCAAATCTATATACACAGACACAAATGCTGCCTTCAGACTTCTTTGAGAAACTAAGGGATAAATCTTAAGACATTTATTTTTCTGTGTTCTTCGTTTTCTCTTCTTACAGAAATATTAAGATGACACTATTGTCGTTTCGAACTTTTCATGTTGACTCGCAACACTGAATGAGAAGAATCCTGTATATAACCACGTGACGCGTAGCGCGTAGCTACGGATGACTGTGTAAGCACACACGCGTAGTGCGGAGGGCGGAAGACGGAGCGTGGAGCTCCGCTTGACTGTGTAACGGGCCTAAGAGAGGAATTGTAAGAAGAAGAATGCAGTTGGTCGATGATTTGAAAAATGTTATCAAATATTGGGAATTAAAAGCGGATGCTAAACATCGTGAAAGGTGAAAGGAGAATTTTCCAAACCAGAACCTAAGAAAACACACAATCACTCACAACTCCCATTAGTCCCAGTACCTGCCAACAGGTAGAATATTTAATAATAATAATAATAATAATAATAATAATAATAATAATAATAATAATAATAATAATAATAATAATAATAATAATAGACCACGATAGCTGCTGCGACTAAGTTACTGCGCACGATAGCTCTTGAAAGAAAGTAAATTTTTATTTTATTTTATTTATATATTTATTTATTTTGCAAACTATGGGTAGAGTTAATTGATAGTTAATATGGGAGATAGTTAATTGAAGTGATCCATAATCCGGAGGTGGTAGAAATCAACCATTTCAAGTTTTAACATTGACAACTATAAAACAAAAACTATTTTCGGCAAATGATTAAGTATTCCAAGAATACCTTTCATCTCCTTTCATTACCAACCGAAATTGGTAGAAATAAACCATTTCCGGTTTTACTTTGAACACTATAGACCAAAATCGATAAATAGGGACGAGCGGCTTTCTGTAATTTTGTTTTATATTGATCATCGTTAAAACCTTAAATAACTCATTTCTACCATTTTATTTGCCGATTCACCTCTATTAATAAACTCTCTCGAGAAAATCACACTATCTACTTACTGCATAAAAAAAGAAAAGAAAATTCGCATCCTTTCAAATGTTATGGTTCGAAGTAACGGCGTATGTATGTACGTACATACTAACATTACGATATTACAAGTTCCACTATGTGATTATAATAATAACAACATCTTAAAGAGGATTATGTTATATTTTCTGTAGTGGTTTGGGAATCAGAAGATCTGGTATATTTATTTCACTTCCGATTTGAGTAGAGGGATTACTGCCGAGACAGAATATACCCTGGGAGCACTTAATGAATTACCTTAAAAAGTCTTCTCGCTATCTATTCTATAACGCTCAAGATTATAACCGGAAGCGATTGATTTATACCACTTCAAGTTTTAGTATAAATATTAGAGTCGAGATAGAACATATTCTTGGGACACTTAATTGATTTCAGAAAACCTCTTCTCGCTATTTAGTATTGTTTTAATCTGTTTTAATCAACACTAAAATGGGAAGTAATTGAGTTTTGGTACTTCCTACTTGACTAGAAGTTTAAGAGAGAAGACGATATTTATTCCCACAACGCTAAATTAATTCCTAAAACAGCTTCTTCCTATCTCACTATGTAGATTAATTTGAAGCCAGAGATCATAGTTAGGTTAATTTCTATCTCTTCTGGTTTTACCAGGATGTTAAGGATGAAGCTGAAAGTTATCCTTGATACCCTTTATCGATTGCCGAGAACTGCTTCTTACTATTTATTACCATTTCCGCTCTCTAGTGAACAACGTTAAAATCGGAAATGAACCATTTCTACCACTTCCAGTTGGCGAATCACCACCATTAACGAACTCGCACGAGAGGAATCACTCTACTTATTTAAGCAAAAAGCAAAATTAAAAAATTCGCATTCCTTTAATGTTATCGTGTGTAGTAACGGCCGCACGTATGTACGTACTAATATCGGTAAGTTCCACTACGCGATCCCAATGAATACTTGATATACCCCCGCCACACACACACTAGCATATGTACACACGGAAGTATACCTGGTAGTATCTACACGTTTATGCCGGAAATTAGAAACACACACACAGAGACACAGAGAGAAAATCTTGTTATTCCTTTATACTGAATGCACCATCATTCACAAAATCAATTAAATGAGAAAAAGGAAAAAAGCTTTAAATGAAACTTTCAAAGCTTGGTATCACTGCTGGGTGTAACACAGGAAATTGTTCCATTATGATTGTTTCGTAATGTGATGTATATGTGTTTCTTAATGGTAGAATAACAAAATGCCTTCAAATTGACCACAAAATAAAAGGTGAAATTTATTTCTCAAATTTTGTAAAATCTAAGTCGGTGGGCATTATGGGAAGAGTCTACAATAACAATATATGCAAATAAATATTAATTTACATCATGTGGGTGCAAGAAAGCTCCGAATAGTGTTTGGTTTCATAATATTTAACGAATGTATGTTTATACACACACACACACACACACACACACACATATATATATATATATATATATATATATATATATATAGATTTCATCTGTATTTTTGTTTTCTATTCTGGATGTGTTGGAGCAAGAGCTGGTTTTATATCTTCATCGCAAATAGGATTAATGATTTCTTGTCAGTTTTCACCTTTAGAAGCTTCTAGATTTCTTTCCTTTTGGTTATCATCCCAAAATGCAGCATTAGAGTCATTTACTAATTAGGTGTATTTTAAAATCATCATTATTGTAATTTGTTGCAATAATTTTGTTAATGTTTCCCACAAACATTCTTTACTGTATTATGTTGATTATTATTTATCAGATGATTATCGTAAGTGTTAGCTTCCGTAACTAGTATCATGTAAATTATTTTCCGAATTTCATCCAATGGTGTTATTCCAAAATATGTTATCTCCTGTTGCATAATGTCTTGGAGCAATCTTAACGAAACTCGTTCATTTACCAATAAGTTCGTATTCCCTTTACTCTATCTTGAATGTTATTTTATTTTATTTTATTTCTTCTGTTACAGCTGTATCACTTTCACTTGTTGAAGCGCCACTCATAGGTGCTGTTTGATGGAAGTCTAAATCTAGTCTTGTACTTTTACGTACTAGTAGAGTCGTTTGGCGATTTTCTGAAAGCTAAAATTAAGGAACTTGAAGAGAATAGTAAAAATAAAAACATACGGGACATGTACAAGGGAATTAACGAATTTAAGAAAGGCTATCAACCTCGTGCTTATATATTAAAGAAACCTGACGGTACAGTTCTCACTGACAGGGATAGCATCTTAAATAGATGGAAAGATTTCTTTGACGATTTGCTTAACACGCAACCAAAAACTAGTGTTCGTGGAGAAAAGGAGATACACACCGCAGAACCGTATATTCCAGAACCCAACCGAATAGAAGTAGAAACCCCTATAAAGAAATTAAAGAAACAGAAATCTCCGGGTGTAAATGAAATTCCGGCTGAGTTAATTTTAGCTGGAGGCGAAAAATTGTGAAACAAGATACACAAACTCATTATCCTTATCTGGAACAAGGAAGAATTGCCACAAGAGTGGAAAGAATCAATCATTGTTCCAATCCACAAGAAAGGCGACAAAACTGACTGTAATAATTATCAAGGCATTTCTCTTCTGTCAACATCTTATAAAATCCTTTCAAATATTCTGTTAGCAAGACTGACCCCATACGCAGATGAAATTATTGGAGATTATCAATGCGGATTTAGACGAAATCGATCAACTATCGACCAAATATTTACAATTCGCCAAATACTCGAAAAAAAAAGTGGGAATACAATACCCCGGTACATCAACTATTTATTGATTTTAGAAAGGCGTACGACTCGGTTAGGAGAAAAACATTATCCAACGTTCTTACAGAACTTGGAATACCGAGAAAGCTAATTAGATTAATTAAGATATGTTTAAATGAATCCCAAAGTAAAGTGCGGGTAGGAAAATTTTTGTCCACGAGCTTTAACGTCGAAAATGGCCTGAAACAAGGAGATGCGTTGTCGCCATTACTATTTAACTTCGTTTTGGAATACGCTATAAGGAAAATCAAAGATAGCAACCAGGGCTTACAGTTGAACGGTATTCACCAGGTTATGGCATATGCTGATGATGTAAATTTAATAGGAGATGATAGGAGGACAATAGAAAGAAATGCAGAGATCTTATTAAACGCTTGCAGGGACATGGGTTTAGAAGTAAATGCAGAGAAAACTAAATACATGGAAGTGCGTCGGGACCGGAATACAGCAAATTATGGATGCGTTAAAATACTAAATGATACTTTTGATAAAGTGGATACTTTCAAATATCTAGGATCAATATTAACAGAGGAAAATCATATTCACGGAGAAATTAAATGTCGACTAAAAGCAGGGAATTCGTGTTACTATTCCGTTCAAAATCTCTTGTCGTCGCGAATTCTGTCGAGGAATTTGAAACTTAAAATATACAAAACGATAATCATCCCTGTTGTTCTGTATGGCTGCGAAACATGGTCACATACTCTGAGGGAAGAACATAGACTGAAAGTATTTGAGAACAAGATCCTGAGACGAATATTCGGACCCAAGAGGAACGGGAATGGGGAATGGCGGAAACTTCATAACGAGGAACTACGTAATTTATATGGTTTACCCAGCATCGTTAGGGTCGTCAAGTCTAGGAGGTTTAGATGGGCAGGTCATGTAGCTAGAATGGAAGAAAGTAGAGACGCTTTCAAAGTCTTGACTGGAAGACCAATCGGAAAACGACCATTAGGAAGACCTAGGCGCAGATGGGAGGACAATATTAAGATGGATCTTGCAGAGATTGGAATAGAGAGTAGAAACTGGATGCAGTTAGCTAAGGATAGAAGTCAGTGGAGAGCTTTTGTATACGCGGCATTGAACTTCCGGGTGCCATAGGCCATAGAGTTAGTTAGTTAGTTAGTTAGTTAGTAGAATCGTTTGCTAATTTTGATATATTTTGTTGTAAAGCTGTAATAGCATTGAAAACACAATGTAGTTTCTTTTTGTTTTCTAATATGTACTTTGATTAGCCTGTTTAATATATATAATATTTCAAAAGTTTTCTTAACTACATAAATTCTTTACGTCTATTAACATCAATTATATATAAAAGAAATAAGAACATAACATAACGTAACATGAAGTCTTCGTTTATATAAGTTTTAACATGTACATATCCGTTTATATATTTATTGATGCGTTCATTATGTTGATGTACGTTTACACAAAACTTTTAAAACTCTTTAATTTAATTTTTATATTTACCATTAGTATTTGCTCTTATATTGATATATATTGCTATGAATCCATGGATCTCACCTCACCACTTATTGCGTAATGATTGTAAGTTTTCAAAAGACACATCAGATTCAAGTAGTTCATCATAAATATGTTCTAAATTCACATTGTCCTGTCTTAAGATAAAGGGTTGAGGCTTTTTCTAATTAATTCGTTTCGTACTTTTTAATAGGTTTTTCTGAGATAGAAACAGTTTAAACCTTTATGATAGATTCTAGTAGCATTTTTTCTTCATTGTCCTAAAATGAAATCATCCCATACTACTACAGAATAATTCTAACATTCGTCTATTGGAATATATTTTCATAATTTTTGTCGCTTTTGCTACTGTATTTTTATTAATAATATCTTGCTCTCTATCACCAAAAGTTTTATAATTTGTTAATAATGAGGTTGTTGTATACTTTTGGAATAGATATACACGTTAGGATAATTTAGCCACTAGTAAATGTACTACACTCTGGTACATTCCCCCCCCCCCCCAGCATCCAAGCCGGAAGTTCCCATTCGAAATTAAATCGTTGCTAGGTGGCATAGCTTATGAGGCTATGTTGAAGAGGTTTGTCAGAACTGGTCTTGGGTTCCCAAGTGAAATTGGTTTGTTGCTAAGGGGGCTTAGTGTTTCATTTCAAGATCGAATTAAAGGTGCCATCGTCAATGAATCTATTAGATAAGCTTAATATGCCATCATTGGTAACCTTTACAAAGATGTGCGGTTTAGAGATTTGCGTACCATTTCATATTGTAAACCGTGAGATAATTACAACGATATATGGAAGAAGGCGTGTGTGACATTTGATCAAGGACACAAAGTGATTTTTCCAGAACGCTGTATTGAAAAATTAGAAGCACATAAAGGTGCATTATTCTTGTATTTGCAAAGAGGAAATATACGAAGTAATGAAGATTAATTTGTCTGAATGTAACATGGGTGATCTTCAATTTACTTAGTTGGTATTTTCGTAAGTATATGGACATGTACAAATAAGACGATTCATGGATTTATCTTCATCTTCTTTCTCATAGTGTACTTTCTTCCCTTCATACTTGCGAAAGACATCTGTATGCATAATGCCTTTATTCTGTGTTAATCAGCTACTAGCACAACATGTCTATTAGTGATTGTGCATCAGCTATAGATACTAAGAAAGAGTAGCTATTAAATCTTGTATATGGTCTTAATTCAATGAAAATCAAATTAATTTGTATTGTAATGGGTAGTGACAGATTTGAGCCAGCGATTCGTATTGGCAAGAATTATTAACTATAAGAACTTGTGCTTTAGCGTTTAATTAAATATGAGAGAGTGGGAGAAACTGGTACATTTTAAAACGCTTTTTTTCGAAATATTTGAACTCTCAAGTGGAAATACATTTATAAAATTTCTTTAACGGAAGAACTAATTTCTGGTACGAAAATTACTGAGAGAAACATTAGTAATGTTGGAAAAGAAAGGAACACATCATCTTCCTCGAAAGAGTGTGTACTAAAATTCAAGTGATGCGCATTATTTCTTGGAAATTTTATCGTGCGTTGATCATGCTGCTAAAAACAGAAAGGCTTACAGTGCTGTGCTAAGTGAATACTTTGCATTGTGTACATATACTATTCGCAATCATGTACAATCGCAGTGTCTTACATGTAGATGACTTGCTGGAAATCGTACACGTATGATTCAACCGAGCATTATTAATGCACTGAGCGTAAGTTGCCAAGCCTGCCTCTTGATAAGAAAGACGGTAATGTCTTTCATTGATAGTGAAATATAAAAAAATAAAATGAAAGTATTTAGCAATCTAAAACTCATATATTCAATTAATGATGAATTATTTCACATTGTACAAACACAGTTACTTTTATGGGAAACCGATACCCAAAATTCGGAAGGTTTCGATGACGTAGACTTCTGTTAATAGAGAAGAGAATAATTTGTTTGACTTATATTGAACTAGAAAAATTTATTGCACTTAATAATAACAATTATAGTGAAATTTAAATATTTAATATACTAAGAAATTTGTGTTTTGTGTTCATTTAATACATTTAAATCCCGTAGGATTTTTCTTAGTTAATTAATATTTACGTTATATGAAAAGAAAATCTTATCGTATTTTCCTTCTCTACTATTATTTCATAGTTTCCTTGTATTATTTATAATAATAAATTTACATACTTGATTTCTTAAATAAAAAAGAAAATATAATATTTGAATTGATTATTATAGAAATATTGCTTAAACATGATAGGATATTTTATATTTCGAGAAAAACAAATCCTTTAAATGAAGTATTGTCGTTAAGTTTTTAAAAAAGTATAACTGCATAGCCCCTCTTCGATTTTATCATACTGTATATTCCAAAAATGTCCATCTCGTATGGAATGAGGCTCCTAAGTTGTAACGGAGAATTTTCGTTAGCAGTACTCTTGTTGGTAGCACAACACTTTTTCTAGTAGCACCTAGAAATCCTAGTGCTTTGTTCAAAATCTAACAGAAAAAATTGTGCAACAAAATTTTAAGGAAACATACTGAATAAAATTACAAAAGTACGTCGAAATTGCAACATAGTAAAGCAATGTGGTAAGTCAAAAGCTAAAATATCTGCCAGTCTACAATGGAGTGTGGTCATTGTTGACGATGAAAAATCCTACAAGTATGCAAACTCACTGCTTGTCAAAGTAAATATTTGTAGTAGATGCCACACACTTAATAACGATAGGAAATGTTCATTAAGTATTTTGGAACGAAATTTAAAATTCCTATTCCGCTTGAGAAAGCAAGAATGGCAATAGGATAAAAAGAAATGTTTGTAAAAGACGGACAGTGTACATTTTAGAAATTTGACCTCAGCTATGTCTAAGATTTTTGAAAATAATTAGAAAGTTAACATTTCAGTTTTAGCCGTAGTTCTAAAAGTTTTTAAGTTGTTAGATTGATTAACTAAAAAATTTGGCACGATTTAGTAGTTAAAAACAATTTAGAAAAGTAACAAAATGCAATCTCATACCAGTATATAGATACAGATTTAAAAAAGTAGTGTTGAAACTGTTACTTGCAATGAATTAACCACACTAATTGTATGTTTATCTCAAAACGTAAAGTCACGTGTTAATGGTAGATGGGTAATTGAGATTTTGAAAAAAAAAACATTAGATATCGATAAATATTTGAATTTCTTGTATTGTAAAATTTATGTTCATCTGATGTGTTGAAATTTACCTTGATTAATCAACAAACTCCTTATATTTTGTTGAATAAGCTTGTTTAGACTATATAACATCGTAGCAAAAAAATAAAAAGGAATAGTAACTTAAATTTTTAAAGTTATTTGAGCTGGCATCTGTGAGCAGATATCCGAGAACCAGATGGCATTTGATATTCTTTTCCGAAGTAATGGAAAACCTAGCCAGGTTGTATGCTAAAACATTGTGTTGAGGTTCCCTCCCACATTGGGTAAAATTATAGTTTTTAAAGTTCAAAGTAAGCAATTTTCTTAACACTTCCATTTTGCTACTTTAAGTTTTTAACCTTATGTTTTGTCATTCACCTTCATCTCAGAGTTGGGCAATAAATGATCTCAATGTGGGTAGATATCTTCAAATTTAGCAAGACAGACCCAACCAAGTGACCCAACCGGACAGACGCAATTAGTATCATGTAAAAGTTAACTGTAAATTTCGAATGCGCCGAGAATTTTAAAATCAAATCTAGAAAAGTTATATCATAAAATGCTACTCTAATAATAAAGTGTTTGATATCCGATGTGTTGTAATGTACTCATTTAGTTGTAAGAAGAATTATTTACATATTAATTGTGTCATTATAGTTTTGTGTGTTACGTGATGTTTATAAATATGATAATGTTCATAAATATAAGTAACATACTTTGAATAAAACATCTTATAATATCATTTAATATCAATCATAACTAAAAGAAAATTTGCTTAGGAAGTACTTTATCTGAATACATACAGATAATAGTTGAATTTTGTATTTTATTATGGGTAATGTTGTAATTAGAAGTAAATTTATTGGATAATGTGTAATGAAAAGGTTTAGTTTAATATCTTATTGTACGAATTACACAAATCCAACAAATATAAAAGTTAGATAGTATCTTAGTCGCACAAACTCTATTTATATTAAAATAATGTAGTACGTTTAAGATATTATGGTGTAAACATGTTGTGTAAAAAAAAGAGCACAAACGCATCATGCAGCCCATTTGTTCAAATACCCCATTGAATTTAAATAGCAAATCTACGTTTTTATAAAGCGTGAATATATTGTTTGCGACGAAAATTAAATCAAAGAAGAGGATTAATAACCAAAAGACTCGTAAAGTTTGGACTCATCAAGATACCAGGGTACCGAGAACCTTCGTTGAAGATCATCCTTCCTCCCGAGCGCTATCTATAACTGGTTAGCCCCTCTTCGATTTTATCATGCTCTATATTCCCAAAATTCCCATCTCTACTATGTAGCAATAAGTATGTGAATTGAAGCTTGCGAAAAATAAATATATTTCAATTCCTCTCACGTTTAGATATTTGATTGAAACAAAACGCAATATCTTTTGAATGAATATATTTTAAGTGAAATCTTTATATATATGGATGTTGGAATAATGATTAAGTAAATATTTCTGTTTTGTACTTGTGCTCTTTTAAATTGTTTCTTTCGTAATCACGTAAGTGAAGACATTAATAATCCAATGACATATTGGTTCGAATCCTGAATTCTATATGCAGTAAGCATATATTTATTTTGAATGGACCATCAGTGGTAAGTAATTGTAGTCCAAGATATAATGATTGTTTAATCTGGTTGGTACTTTATGCTAACCACATCTACCCTAAGTATTAACGTCCGAAAAACAGGCTGTAACCACTAAGCGCTTAAAGAATTAGAGCACCGAACTGTAAGGAAATCCAATACCCCTAAAAATGGTGCACCGAACACGATCAGAATCTTCGAAACATAAATTTGAAAATTGATGATTAATGATTTCGAGACGTGATTGTGAAATTGTAAAAGGTAATCGTTCCAATTAAAGTTTTTTCTGTATAAAATGTTGAACTTTTTGAATTAAATGTATTTACATTTTATAGTCTAGTTCAAAATGCCGTTAAATTTGAAAATTGTAAGTGAACGCAGAAAGGTGTTTCGAGGGATGCAATACATTTGAAAGAAACGGAATATTTAATAGCAGAAAATGTGTTTAAGAAGAAAATGGATATTTTTGTATTATATGTTGTCCTGAATTCATTAGGTATTTAATATGAAACTTGTATGTATCGGAGAAAATGTATTCGAACACTTGGAGAAAGTATTTTATACCAAAATGTAGAATACAGAAAGAAAATCAAAAATGAATTTAGGTCAAAGATGTTTGAAATCAGTATAACTGAAAATTTCAGAAAAAATTACAAAAAAATGTATTTATAAGCAGAAACTAGTTTCGTTAGGCAAAATTTAAGATAAAGTAAAAGTGTATTTGGAAAAGTCTGAAGTTGTGCGTGAAGCGAAGGAACGATTAGCCCGGCAAATTTATCTAATGCACTTACGAGTTCACGCCAAGAGTAGTAACGAATGTTTAAAAACTAGTCACAAAGTAAATAATAGCCCATGTAATGTAAACGAAAGTAAAATTGTAGACCAGGAAATCAGTTCTGTAGGCACTTTAAATAGTGAAAACGTAGAAGGATTGTAGCAAGGGTAAGCAAAAATGTAGAGTCAAAGAGAATTTATGTTCCGCAGACCTCAGAGTACGTTAAATGTGAGTATTTGCTTCCATTTAGGGTTAGAACTCCAAAATGTAAAAAGGCGACATTAAAAGTAGTGCCAAAAGAATGTACTGAGCAATGTAAAGGCAATGTAAAAATATTTGCACACGCGCCAGTCATCAAATTAAAACAGGGTGAAGCTAAGCATGTTGTTTTTATATGCGTGCAGATTGAGAGCATTTCCATGAGTAGTTCAAGTAAAGATTTCATTTCATTTATTCGCCTGCTTCATTAGCTTACAAAGCATGAGAAATTCTCATATATGCATTACAGTTGTCAGAAAAAAGATCCAATATTGTCAAGTATCAGGGGTATACATCATGAATCTTTCTAAAATACAAAACCACATAATTGGATATATTAAGTATAAAAACATGACGATGTACATCGTAATTAGGTAACTGTTTGTACCACACCAGCCATTTACTCACGAGTATCTCTTAACAACTCTTCACTTAGTGAATCATTTAAATATTATCTAATGGTGTAATAGCACTTCTCATCGAGTAGATTATATAAAGTCTTACGAATACGGGAAACATTGGTCACATTTTGCAAGTACAGAGGAATTATATACCCCTAAAGTCGGAAACACACTTAATTGTTTGCATACTTCCACAAAACATACAAACACCAAATTTTGCATACTTGTTCGTCATGGATGTGAGTAATGGGAAAATTCCGATATCATGAAAAAGGCGACATTTTCCATGCAAATGAGATGTCGAAATTTTTCGTAATTTCGAAATGGTTTTTAGAGTAGTTTCACACATGATAGAAACGTCATACTTTGTCAGAGAGTGAAGATTGGAACATAGTTTATGATAGAAGAAAGAGCATTAAAATTCGTTTTCGTTTGGCGGCGCAAATCGAAAGAATGTGAAATTTGTAATGGCTGTGTGAGGGACGTTGAAATTCCGAAGTGATGTTTATTCTGATGAGTAGTTTACGACTTCCGCCCTTAGACTTGAAAAAATAGTCATTTTCGGTGTAAGAAAGTGCTAGGAATGTAATAACACCTCTAGGAATGGAATTACACCTCTAAAATCGGAGTACTGATGGCATTATGCATGCGCTTTCTTAGAGCATATTATTATGGAATTCACGTTTTTTTAGCTGACTGTAATAAGTAATATGATTTTGAGTTGTTCAGAAATGATTATCTACTAAATTGTAGTCTTATGGTAGTACCACAGCAAATGGTAGTATTTATGAAAATGCTATATATAAATGTTTAAAAATCCTGCAACAAAATTTATATTGTAAGGTTTATCAAGAAGGAGATTGCAAGACATTCTCCGCTATTATGTGACAAAAAATAAGTGCTGTTGTCTCTGATACGTATGTGCGCAAGGCGCGCATAATAAGCCATTTACATGATTGTCAGTGTACACGTAGGAATATAGTTCTTTTCAATAAATTGTATATTTGCTGTTCAACGTGAAATTCAGGAAATAATACCCGTTGAATTGACGTATGTGTTGGTGATAAGTATATTCTTTAAAGAGAAGTAATTTCTCCAGAACTGTTTTCCAGAAATTGAGAAAGTTCTTTGCAAAGCCATGACCGGAGGTCTGAGGTATTAGCGAGTTTTATTATACAATGTGACATAATTCATGTACACGGTGTTGCTTACATGAGCACATTTTTGATGCATTACAAATATGTCACTACCTTGCCTTGTATTATGGTAATGAACATTTTTGTTAAAGATAAAGAGATGCTTGCTTTTTACAGTAAAAAGAATAGATTAATAGATGTTTAAGCCGGGGTGTGTCAAAATTTTTCTTCTATGAAAACCTTTTTACACGTCCATTTTGTGGGTAATCTAAAAATTATTCTAATCGCTTTTTTTCGATTGAGGAGCCAGTAGAAAATTTTATTTGTACTAACATAGAACAAGTGTACCAAGAACTTGTACATGATTCAATTGTTGTTAGCAATCGCACTGTTAAAGAAATGAGTAGTCACTCAGTGTCAGAGAAAAGAAAAATTTCAGTCAGTTCAGCCTAATGTTCATTCGAAACTTAAACAGCAGATAGATGTGCTGAGAGGAAAGTCTTTGCCATGTCATGGAAAAGAGTGCACTGATAGGTTTCGTGCTTCCAATTGTACTTATGTAGTTATATTATGTAATAAAGGGAGGAATATGGGCTTTTTACTCATTAGTAACATTTTAAATTTGATGGAGCTAGAATGGTGCTGAGCACGTCACGAAAGAACAGGTTAGCATGGATTCCTAGTAATGACATTTGTTTGTATTTCGTAAACATACTTACGGTTCAGATAGACAATAGGCAAAACAGCGGTAAAATATGTAAATTTTTAGTAATCAATGTATGCGTTAAGAGAATCTAACGCATAACTTTTTAATGTTTTATATGTACCTAAGTATGTGTAATGAATGATGAAATCAGCTCAGGCACATGTAGCATTAATGACAACAAAGTCGGTGAAACACCATGGCGCAAACAAATTGAAATTTGTCAAAATAGTTTTGATAAGCTGGAATAAACACTGCATAAGTTTAACAACTATCAGTATTTGTCACGGCATACTAAAATCAGAAACTGTAGGAAATTAACGTTCCGTAAGCTGAAAGGGAAACAAAGAAGGATGCTCCAAATTTTGAGTTTTTTTTAAATCCAAATTTATTCATAAGAAATTTAGGAAAAGCCAATTTCAGCGAAAGCGCATTTACATGGTGAAGAGTATTATTGAGAAGGCAAATGCAACCGTTGTATAGAAACAACGGTCCGAAAAGGTCACCAAAAAAAGAAAGTAAAAAGTCAAAATTATGTAAGCGTCGCAAGTTGTTCAAAAAGTCAACAGTGAATGTAGATGCAGACCACACACTGAAATTAGTTGTTAACAATCACAAAATTCTCATAAAAGAATTAAAAATCAGGTTAGAAAACAGTGTTGTATTAAAGGGTTCATAATTCAAAATAAATGTAACAGGAAAGCCAAAGTTACGTCAGTCAAACGAACTTGTGCTAGATGGTCCAAATATCATGTTAGCTTACCAACGCGTAATCATGCAGCGAAAATGAAAAACATCTTGATCAGGAAAGCAAATGTAACGCTTTGCTCAAATTCTAACAGAAAAATGTGTGCAACAAAATTGTAAAGACATATAGTAAAATAAAATTAAAAAAATACGTCGAAATTGCAAGATAGTGAAGCAATGTGGTAAGTCAAAAGCTAAAATATATGCCAGCGTACAATGCAGTGTTGTCATTGTTGACGGTGAAAAATCATACATGTATTCAGAGTCGGTGTTTATCAAAGTAAATATTTGTAGGAGAACCAACACAGTTAATTACGAGGAAATGTTCATTAAGTATTTTGGAACGAAATTTAAAATTAATATTGCACTTGTGAAAGGAAGAATGGGAATAGGATAAAAAGAAATGTTTCGAAAAGCCGGACGGTGTACATTTTGAAAATTTGACCTCAGGTATGTCTAAGATTTTTGAAAATTATTAGAAAGTTAAAATTTTATTTTTAGCTGTTAAAAAGTTTTAAAAAGTCTTTAAGTTGTTAGATTGATTAACTAAAAATTTGTCATGATTTAGTAGTTAGACATAAGTCAGAAGAGTAACACAATGTAATCTCATACGAGTTTTAAAGTTCAGATTTAAAAAGTAGTGTTGAAACTGTTACTTGCAATGCATTAACCACAATACCTGTATGTTTATCCCAAAACGTAAAGTCACGTGTTAATGGTAGAAGGATAAATAAAAATTTTGGAAAAAAGTACTAGATATCGATAAATATTTGAATTTCTTGTATTGTAAAATTTATGTCCGTCTGATGTGTTGGAAAATGCTTTGATTAATCTACGAAACCCTTAT
The DNA here is from genome assembly GCF_964235325.1 of Thermobia domestica. Classification (NCBI taxonomy): domain Eukaryota; kingdom Metazoa; phylum Arthropoda; class Insecta; order Zygentoma; family Lepismatidae; genus Thermobia; species Thermobia domestica. The sequence goes on along the minus strand of NC_137462.1, from coordinate 252,448,490 downwards.
ATTTTGTTGAATAAGCCTCTTCGGACCGAATATTATCCTGACACAGAAAGGTGAAAAGATAGCAACTTAAGCTTTTAAAGGTATTTGAGCAGGCATTTGTGAGCAGCTATGCGAGAACCAGATGACCGTTGATATACGTTTCCTAAGTAATTGAAAACCCAGCCAAGCTGTATGCTATGACATTGATATGAGGTTCCCTCCAACTTTTGGGTAATATTATATCTTGTAAAGCTCGAAAAATGAATATTCTAAATACACCAATTTTGTTATTTTAAGTTTTTAACCCCTCATCATCTGTCATTCACCCTCATCTCAGGGTTGGGAATAAATGATCTTCATGTGGGTAGATATATCAAAATTTAGCACGCGAGATCCTGTCGAGTGGTCAGAAAGAAGCCCAATTGAATTAGCACTTTTTAAAAGTTTAACTGTGAAACTCGAATGCGCCGAGAATTTTAAAATCAAATCCAGAAAAGTTATATCATAAAATGCTACTCTAATAACAAAGTGTTTGATATCCGATGTGTTGTAACGTATTCATTTTGTCGTAAGAAGAATTATTTGTGCATTTCTTCTGTTATTACAGTTTTGTGTGTTACGTGATGTTTAATAATATGATAATGGTCATAAATATAAGTAACATACTTTGAATAAAACATCTTATAATATCATTTAATATCAATCATATCTAAAAGAAAATTTGCTTAGGAAGTACTTTATCTGAATACATACAGATACTAGTTGAATTTTGTTTTTTATTATGGGTAATGTTGTAATTAGAAGTAAATTTATTGGATAATGTGTAATGAAAAGGTTTAGTTTAATATCTTATTGTACGAATTACACAAATCCAACAAATATAAAAGTTAGATAGTATCTTAGTCGCATAAACTCTATTTATATTAAAATAATGTAGTACGTTTAAGATATTATGGTGTAAACATGTTGTGTAAAAAAAAGAGCACAAACGCATCATGCAGCCCATTTGTTCAAATAGCCCATTGAATTTATATAGCAAATCTACGTTTTTATAAAGCGTGAATATATTGTTTGGAAGGAAAAGTAAATCAAAAAAGAGGATTAATAACCAAAAGACTCGTAAAGTTTGGACTCATCAAGATACCAGGGTTCCGAGAAACTTCGTTGAAGATCATCCTCCCTCCCGAGCGCCATCTATAACTGGTTAGCCCCTCTTCGATTTTATCATGCTCTATATTCCCAAAATTCCCATTTCTTATGGAGTGAGGCTCGTAAGTTGCAGCGGAGAATTTTAGTTAGCAGTACTCTTCTTGGTAGCAAAACAACACTTTTCCTCGTAGCACCCAGCAGAGAGAAAGAGGTAGGTGTAACTGTTTTGCACCAAAGACAATAAGGTGATATGAGTAAAAATAAAATATAGTTCCCGAGAGGTAATTGTGATTCGTTTTTAATCAAAGGAAATTTATTAGATAAGAAGGAAACTATAATTAAACTGGATTATGCCTGTATAGTGTCGTATTGATAACTTTCGCTTACAATTTAATGTGAATCATCGTTTTGCAGTGGCGTAGGAATACCAAAAGCGACACTTGAATTGAAGCTGCAGACATCGATATAAACATTGATAGATATTGACCGTGTACTGTTGTATTTAATGAGGTGTTACGTAAAAATATTATAATATTAAAATTGCAATCATAGGCATGGATTTATTATGTTAGAACAAAAAAAAAGTTAATTTTTCCAATAGTTTATTTGTGCGTGTGAAACAGTGAAGTGTCATAAGTTAAAACGAAGTAGAATAATGCACATGTTTGTACTATACGTGTCAGTGAAAAGAATAGCCGGTACTTCGATAAAATATTATTATTATTGCTCTTATTTATTGTAATTATTTCTATGCCTAAGCTCTTAAAAGTATAACAATTGCAATATTTGGTATTGAAACATGGATAGATAAGTATTTTATTATGTTGCAATAAGTATGTGAATTGAAGCTTGGGAAAAATAAATATATTTCAATACCTTTTACGTTTAGATATTTGATTGAATTAAAACGCAATATCTTTTGAATGAATATATTTTGAATTCCTTTATATGTATGCGTGTTGGAATAATGATTAAGTAAATATTTCTGTTTTATACTTGTGCTCTTTTAAATTGTTTCTTTCGAAATCACGTAAGTGAAGACATTAATCATCCAATGACATAGTGGTTCGAATCCTGAATTCTATATGCAGTCCTGAATTTTGAGTGCACCATCAGTGTTAAGTAATTGTAGTCCAAGATATAATGATTGTTAAGTCTGGTTGTTACTTTACGCGAAACACATATACCCTAAGTATTAACGTGTGAGCAACAGGCTGTAACCACTAAACATTAATATAATGAACCCCCCGGTCAAGAACCGAACCCAGTCCCGTTAAACAAGATCCTGTCGTTTTATTACTACTAAATGTGTAATAATATAAATAATGTTGAATTCATATACTTGTTATTTAGCAAGGAAAGATATTAAGTATTTGAATTTATTATTATTGTTATATGATTATATCATTGAATTGGTAAGTTCTATATTGATTTAAATGGTATGAAATGATTTAAGAAGTATAGAAGTATAAAACTTGTTTTATGATATGCAGGGTGTTAATGAACTATACCAACAAACTGTAAGAAGTAATTCCTGACACCAAATTAGAGAAAAAGTTTATATGAACCTGTGGGGGAAAGTGCGTAGTTTCTGTGCTACGGCTGCCCAAAATCGTGAAAAAGCCAAATTTCGAGAGGCCTTATTTCAAATTCGAGAAACCCTAGATGATCCTTATCAACGTAAAGGAATTAAAAAAGGAATAACTTTTGGATTTTCGATGGGTGTGAAGAGTATTCCCTGCAGAATGAAATTCCCAGACATGCCATTAACCCAATTTTAAGATATGACCTGTTAAGGACCATCAACCCAAATCATTCAATCAACCCAAGATATAATTTGTCTTAAGTAGGCAAACGATAATCTTTTGTATCAGTGAACACGGAATCCTTTGACGGGATGTCGGAAGTGTTAAGGATCGTCAGCAGCACGATATCTCGAAGCCGGGAAAACGCATGTTCCTATGTTTTCATTCACGCTTGTGAGTGAAGAAATTAAAATATACCGTAACAAAATAACTCGCAGCACATCTTATTCCGAAAACAAAAAAGCATGGAGGTGCTGGTTCCTCACACGTCCGATTTCTCTCCAAAGCACTGGGTATCCATTGTTGTCAAGACACCTCCAGCCTACTTTGAACCATCATTGAAATTAGATATAATTGAAAACTGCATTTAGAGCATATCTGAGAATTACACCCTGTAGGGACTACCCTGTACGCCTATTGAAAATAGATCAAATATGCAATTTGGATTGTGTATGCTTGGCTTCCTTTACGCTGAGAAGGACCACCACCCATATCTAATGGAACTCGAAATACGGCTTGTGGAATTTCAGCTTTTTCGCGATTTTGGACAGCCCTATTTCTGTAAGTATGAACTTTTCGCTATAGATCCTTATAAACTTTTTCTCTTATTTTGATGTGAGGAATCACCTCTTACAGTCTGTGGTAATTTGCAGTTGTGAGAACGCCTGGACAGATGCAACCCAATTTACACGTAACTTTTCTCAGCACTGACAACAGTTGGTAGCACTGAATCAAGTCTTTATGCAAATATAAATGTGAGTAGATGACGCACGAAACACTTCTCCATTCTGAGATGAACCTCTCTGGTTCAGAACGTGGTGTCCAATGAACATCATATGTTAATCTCAACATTGTTTTGTATGTAATGTATTATTTCACTATATACTGTGTATTCAAAGAAATAAAAACGCTGATCACACACGAATCAAAAAATGCTTGAAAGTAGACGAAAATATCAAATCTAGAACAACTGCTGGAAATAAGTTAGTAAATGATTGCCTTTATTGAGAGACCTTCTCCAATACTCCTCATTCCAAAGTTTCTTTTTCTTTCTGGAGGAGAGAAGATCTTGCTTGTCACACTGAGTATGTATTGAAATTGAAAATGAAACATTTCAAAAAGTTAGAACCTGACAGGGATTTGAATGCGGGTCCGCCGAATATAAGTTCAATGCGCTAAACAATTACCAACCTCGTCACTTCATCTTCCGCCTAAACTATTAGTTAGTTAAAAGCGTTGCATGTAAGACTATACACAAAATAATCGTACTAATACTCGTATAAGAAGACGTTCCTTATGAGTATCACAGTGACTTACTCGAGGTTTCCTTTTTTAACTCAAAAACAAGTGATATAACCTTCGTTAATGAGGAAAATATCGCGAAGCGTTCTTCAAGATGAGGCTACCTCATTGTTTTTAACTGGTCCCGATTTATATTACTGCAATTATTCCTCACCGTAACCTCTAATTTCTAAAGAAGAAAAGCCGGCAGACATTATTTTCGCATTCTTTGAATTGCATCAACACGTGTAGAAATAGTGTGCACTATGTTCATGTAACATAACTACTAGTTTATTTTCTTATCTTTGTATTAAATGTGAAAGCAGAGAACTGCCATTGCAATGACCCGGGTTCGAATCCCAGCGTGACAGTTATTTTTTCCTTTATTCAATAGTATTGTTTACGTAATTGATATTGTAATTCTGTTATTATTATTATTATTATTATTATTAGTAGTAGTAGTAGTAGTAGTAGTAGTAGTAGTAGTAGTAGTAGTAGAAGTAGTAGTAGTAGTAGTAGTACTAGTAGTAGTAGTAGTAGTATTAGTAGTATTATGCGTATAACTGTATGAATTTCGATGGCAACTGTCGCCGAATATTAAAAAGTGAATATGGTAGAACTATGAAATAAAGTAAAGAGATGCGCATAATTTTATCATAAAATTATATGGCACAACGAATTTTATCTTATCGCAAACGGTTATCGTCGAATATACACATTTAAAGAAGCACTCTGTTGATCAAATTAATAGAAGTTGCTAGACAAGTATTGGCCACCGGCAGAAAAAATACAGAGTAACTGCAAGTCGAGACGTTCTGTTGTACAGGAGTATGCTCAAAGACCTTTAGAAAACTATCTTTGTGGCTTGGATCACAATTTTAATTTGCAATCCACGTAAGCAGTTTGAGACAAATGTCAATCGTATTTGGCATTTGGAATATTAAGCAAAAATGATAATAAACTTATGTCCAATATAAGTTGGAAGAATTTTAAAACAGATTAAAGTAGCCAGAATTTTTCAATGTAAGTTCACATACTTTATATATCTGCGACTTGGGACTAAAAGGGCTAATATCAACACGAAGTAGTTTGGAGTATATATACTATTCATATTAACATTTGCTTTTCTGGTAAAAGAAAATATCCATCTATAGGCGTTTAAATTTGACGATCATCTCATGTTTTGCCAAAAAGTGACACTGTCATTTTAGAACCGAATCACATATTATATATATATAATTTAATCGACAATATATGAGGATTTTTCTTTGTTTGTAAGGATTCATGTTAAATAATTACTTTTCAAATACAATAAATGTAATATGTTTATCTCAAAAATACTTTTTGTTGGTAATGTCTTTTTTCACTCTTTTTATCTTATTGTAAGGCTTTATGCAACATTAGTACTTCTAAAACATAATGATGATAATGCAATGTTAATCAAAGTGAAGTTGTTCAAAAAATATACTGTAATGTAAAATAAGTATATACGTATATATACGTATATAATAATTATATATAATATTAAGGCCCAGACAAAGAACTACGTGTACAGAAGGGGTCGTCCTTAATGCAATATCGTATATCAGTGGCTCCCGATCATGTTTACCTGGCACCCTCAATGCAAGCCCTTAATACTTCACACATTTCTTACCGCTTGTTGGATACACGTTCATTTTTTATTTTTAACCTGATTTGAGATGCACCATTGAATTTTCAATTCGATAATAATGATAATAATAATAATAATAATAATAAGAAGAAGAAGAAGAAGAAGAAGAATCTCAATATATTTATATTTTCTCTAGCAAGACTTCTGAATACCTTTGTAGTCCAATATTATTATTTACCAGCTGTATTCCTAATTAAATCACAGTTCGTATTCAACAAATATTTTGCATTCCTATTTTTAATTTAACATCTCTCTTATATCATTCGTAATATTTCTAATTAAGAATGTAGCTAACTTCTGTCAGTAGCTTCTGCACTTCCGTTCTTGGAAATAACATCCTATCAATGTGGGTTTTCATCGCTCCAATAGTGATATTTTTTTCGGTTCACCGGACCATATAAGATAAATATCACTTCATCAAAGAATACCGGAGGGATGGCACGGTGGTTCAGTTGTAGAACGCTTAGCTATGGTGTGTAGGACTACTGGTTCGACTCCCGGCCATGTAAGGTTGTGGTGGACAATATTGTATACGTGAGTTTTCCCGGGGTACCCTCGTTTCCTTTTGATTTCACCCATTCTTTCATCATCATTCACTTGCTTTAATCATCGTCATCCTAAAGGACATAATGTGAGACGTTAAACAGACAGTCTGAAAGTTACCCGAGAATACCATGTCATTTACGACAGTATTGCTGTCATCGATATTTCATATCATTACTTCGCAAAACTCAATGCGGTGATCAAAGTCGTCTTCCGTTATTTCATGCACTAAACGCATTCTCCTAGGGTTTAAACTTATACCGCCTTATGCAGGTTTGACGTATGATTAGCGTCATACTAAAGGTTTGGCTACTGCAATTGACATATGTTAATCGAACTCTTTAGTATGGTACTAATCATACTTCAGAATGACTTTACATAAAGAGCATAGCGTACAAAAATTCATTGCACTGAACTCTGGGAAACACCTAGCTTGTTAGCAACTCTGGTTATCAATGAATGAGGAATTTCCACAAAAGATTGTAAATTGAAAGAAACTGCGAAATTGCTACATTGTTTCGGCCTTCCTGATCGCATGCGGCACCTTTCTGCAATACATTCAATGGTCTCTTAGACAGTTGACTTCGAAATTGGGTTACGTTCGGAAAATGTAGCATTAAATAACTGTTGTACCTCTGTATATGATCTCTTCCTATCGTATAACCGGTGTCTTGTCAGAAGGGCCCGAACAAAAGGGCGAGAATAGAAAGGCCTTAGTAAAAAGCCCCAGTCATAAGGGCCTGAGGCAAATGGACCCTGGTAAGAAAGGACCCGGTCAAAAGGACCCCCTGACAAAATGGCCCCACGTCAAGAAATCTGAGATATATCCTGCAAAACTTCAGAAGTATAAAAATACTTATTAGATGAAAAATATTACATGGACATACCTGTTTATTTGTGTTGAAAGAACATACATGTGGAAAAAAATATAGGGTTAGTAAAAATGTTACGACAGACCAGTAATAACGATACGCGTGGACGGAGGTAAAGTAAATATCGCAGATGGTGGATTCTGCGATATTTGATATCACACGCTATCTTTTGAATGGAAAGAGGAGGGTTTGACACATAAATTTAGGCTAGAATGTTCCCACAGATGAGAAGAAGAACTCATTTTTTTAAAAAATCTATATTCATTCGTTTGCGACACGTAGACGTAGAAAAGTAAAAGGTTGCATGTGTGTTGATGCGAAAACTGCACTGAGTGAGGGCGTGGACATAATGACAGCCATCTTAGATTCCGCCATATTGGATATCACATATTATTTTTTAAATGGAAACGAGTATGTTTAGCACATCAATTTAGGATTGAATTTTCCTACAAACGAGAATATGATTCATTCTTTACCAATCCTCATTATTTTACGAGTAAATTGTGCTATGTTTGACATTAGTGTGTAGTAGACAAAAGTATCAGAACAATAAAATAATAATGTGGCGGAGGAAAAGCAAATGTTGCAAGTGTGTGTTGTTGCAAAAACTACATTGAATGGGGATGTGGACACTGTTGATCACATAAATATTCAGATATTATTAAACAAACTACTATAAAATGTCCTCTAAAATTATTTTATCCCTCCAAGTTAATAAGTTAGTATTTAATAGCAAACACACAACGATTTATAACTTTCTTTAAGCATTTCGGCATCGTTGTTACAATTTTCCTGGTGTAGTGTGGGGAAATATTGTTCCAATCTGTACGTAATGCTTTTCTCAAACCTTCTTTCACCATAACTCGTATATATTCATCTTACGTTGCAATTCATTCCAAAGATTCTCAATGGGATTAAAGCCGGTACTGTGTGGTGGGGTTTAGCGCACTTTTGGGCAGTTTTAAAGCAATCTTTTCGTTACAACATATACTTTGTTTGGGATCAATATCTTGATAAAATTAGAAGTCCTTCTAAGAACGTTAAGATATACTTCTTCTGTATTTTAAAATAGGCTGGAAGATCTTGACATTTATTTCTGTATTTACTTGTCGAAAAACTATTATTCTACCATCATATTCATGCAGTTTTAAAACCTTGGTCGATAGAAAACATTCCCAACAGCTATTGGGTTTATTTTCAAAAGCTCTATAAAATTTAAGTATCTTATATTTCTTAATTTGGGTAATACATGGTTTCTTTCTATCAATTCTACCATTATATCTTTCTCGTATTAACTCTACATGTACAATACACTGACCAGAAGAAACATCGTTATCACCCACTACTATTTGAACGACGTTGTTGAACTCTACCAAATATTCGAAACTGCACATTAAAAGCATTCTATTGCTTTATAGTCGTAAAGTAACAATTAATCACAAATATACTTACTATTAAAATATGTTATACATATGTGGTAACTTCTCAATATTTTACAAACACGAGCAAACGAACAGAAACGTTAAGAACACAATGAAGTACTATTTATTAGTTACCTGTTTAAATACTTTCTTCTACTAGAAACAAATGTCAAACTTAGCACACACTATCGCGTAAATGAATAGAGATCGGTCAAAAGTCGACTCAGCTAGGGATGCGCATGAGACGAGTCGAGAAAGAAATTTCTTGAGAAAACTTGTGTTGAGACACAGCTCTTCCAATAGAAAAATGCACAGTTTTCGTGTCGAGACATCACTTTTACAGTACATTTTTAGACGAGACAGTCTCAAATCCTGTCTCGTGCGCATTCCTAATTCAGATTATCGTTTGTAGTAAGATTCTAGCTTAAATTCATGTGACACAAGTACCTCAGTCTATTTGAAAATATTTTATGGTATATAATATGCGGAATTCAAGCTGGGTGCCATGATCATTTAACGAAGTTTTAACACCAATACCAACTTGCAACATTTACTTTTCCTTTGTCCATTTGTCTCTTTGTTACTGCCCTGTCATGATACTTTTTTCTATTAGATACATATGTCAAACACCTGTCTCATAAACAAATGGGAATGTGTCAAAAATGAGTTCACATTCACATTTGTGGAAATACAAAGCCTAAACTGAAGTGTAAGGTCATAGCCCTTTCCATTAAAAAATGTACGATCCGCAATATAGTGTAATTCAAAATGGCTTCCACTGTGGGCACTCTCCAAGCCAATGCAGTTTTTTCAATAACACCAATTGCAACATTTGATTTTCCTCCGTCCACGCGTGTCGTTATTATTGTTCTGTCCCAATACTTTTAACTAACCCTGTATGGAGATCCACATGTATGTGCTTACACCAGAATTAAAGAAACGTTTTCAAGATAATATTATTCATATATTACGTATTTTTCTACTTTGATTCAGAGGCAGAAATTGAATTTTAGAACTAAGGGAACAGTCATTAATATATAGTCTGATTGGGCTAGGTCTCGAGAATACAAACTCAGAGATATTGTATGATATGATTTTCACTTTAGCATCCCTTTCAGCAGCGAGGCTGTATGAGATGTGGACCAACTGATTAATGTGGAATTCGAACCACATGAGAACCCGCCAGGAATCGAACCCGGGTCTTCCACGTCTACAAACTCAGGAGAGACGCAATTGAAACCAAACTTCCATCGAGAACCGTCTTAAGCGATAGGGATTGTTGCAGAACAAACAGCAATCAAACCAAATTAAGATCACCATTCAAGTTTCCTTTTTGTCTCTAATAACCACTAATATTCTTCCTTCTATTGGAAATCACTTCTACTTACTAAGGTGGCCCTATCCCCTCGTGCATCTTTGATTTCCACTTCTGTTTTGATTACAGGCTTTCTGGCCGTGGGACTATTTTTACCCGTCCCTTTCCACTCAAGCCCTTTTTCGCGGGGCTCTTTTGACTCGGGCCCTTTTCTTGCAGGGCCGTTTTTGCCGCGGGGCCCTTTAGACTCAGGCCCTTTTGTCGCCGTGTCCTTTTGTCGCAGGGCCCTTTTGACTCGAGCCCTTTTCACCGGGACCCTTTTTACGCGGGGCCTTTTGTCTCGGGCCCTCCTGCTCGTTTTGCGCCCCTTCACTACCAGCACCTGCGGCCACCGCCCCGCTCGCATCCCTAGCTACGGCTATGTTCTTCTTTGATATTGCTGGTGTCTGGTGTGTAAAACGTGTCCATCGTACCCAAGTGTAAGTGTTCATTTTAGAAGAAATATTCAGTGGAATGGTCATTTATAATGCGAGGAAGAAATTACCATGGAATGAAGTATAATGTGTGTAAATATTACATTAATGTAGCGCATGGGGAAGAGCGGATATCAAAGATCGCATAGCGTGGGAAAAGCTTAAATCAAACATGTATTCTGCTAGCTCTTCAGAAAGACTAATTAACTATTTTGTTCTCAAATATTTACGAACCGGAATAATTGGTGCAAGTGTCTGAATCAACGATGTGCTTCCATACAATAAAACATTATATATCATTTAGAACAATGGATTGTATTATTAAGTTAAACTCACAATTTTTTTGTGATTCCTAGGCAATAAACATCCTTTTAGAGAGAACTAAAGCAACAGCAGTAGTAAAATCCATTTTGCCTCCTGACACTACGAAAAATAGAATACATGGTGATATAAAATGTCCACGATACAGTCTGGAGGGCACTGAGAGAACAGGAAGGCCACGAACACCAGTTACTGATTGAAAAGGTTACTGCTGTTAGTAAAATGCTTGACGAAGACAGGCGAGTACCTTTCAAGAGATTGAAAATACCTTAGGGCTAAATCTACCAGCAATTCGTTCGATTCTGCACGATCATTTACAAGTGAAGAAACTTTGTTTTCTGTGGGTGACGCATAGTCTGACTGAAGAGCAGATTACACGATGTGTGGCATGGTGCCAGTAGATGTTGCAGATGTTTGGTAAGAGACATTCTTGATATATAAAAAACATCTTGACAGGTGACGAGACTTGTTTGTCTATTATGATGTGCCGAAAAATAAACAGAACAAAGATTGGGTCTTTGAAGATGAGGATACATCTGTATCTGTCAGAAAATTTGGAAAATAAAGAAGAAAATTATAGGAACTTTTCAAATCGAGTGGAATTGTGGAGCCTGTCATTTTGGATATACGTGGTACCCTGAACAGTAAATTGTCTAAAGTCATTGAATTTATGAAGAACTTACGACTAACTTCTAGAATGGACACTTGATTCCTCCATCATGATAATGCTCCAGCTCCCGAGGGAAATCTTGCAGCGAAAATTTGACTACTAAAAAACTATAATTTCTAAAGTACCCTCCTTAGAGTCCAAACCTTGTTCCCTGCGACTCTGCACTGTTTCCGTATATGAAAATGAAGCTACAAGGGATACGCTTTTGCAGTGATGAGGATCTTCTGAGAGCTTGGGACAAGAAGTGCGCCTTACTCCACATAAAATTTGGCAGATCTGGACTAAAAATTAGTTTCGGAGGACAGAGAGGTGTAATGAATGTGGTGGAAATTATTTAAAAAAGATAAATAAATTCAACTACGTGGCAAAACTTGCCTAGTACACTTGGTGCACCTTTTGTTTTTCATCACGTGTGTTAACTGAGTATAGAATGAATTGAAAATTTGAGTAGTAACCTGGAAAAGACACGTAATTAATTGATTCTGACGACACAAGTAGGAAAACTGACCTTAACCTTAGGAACGCCAATGTATTTTGCGGTTATATAGAACACCAAGGGGGGAGGGCTCTGAGGCAAACACCTTAAAGGTCATTATTTCTCACGGTAAATAATTTATCTTGTCTGATATGGACTTGGGATGTCTAACACATTATATATTTTTATTCTCTGTTATCACTAGGTTTCTAAGTACAGTGTTGCCAAGTATATGTGTGTAATTCTGTGGGTGCATGCAAGAACCTGATTTGTGACATTTTGGGGAAAAGTGAGTTATCGCCATTCATGAATGTTCCAGAAATCATTCGAGTTCCTGTAAAAAATTCAGAGTTATGGGAAGTTTACAAGTTCACCAAAAGCAGGTGCGCACATCGTATCAAGAATTGGAATTAACGCTTGTAGCGTACAAGAACCTGATATGTTCTCGCTGCGTTCTACTCTTCGCACTCTTGATGCAAACGATATTGTAGTGGACTTTTAATGATGTACAACACAGTTTTCCCTTCACTGGTCGCACTTTCGTGTATTGTGACAGGGAGTTCGGAATTATTGAAAAGAACAAGAGATCTACGACAGTAGTATACACTCCACATCAGTGGGTCGACATTATTAGAACATCAAAAAGAGTCAAACCTTTCCAAGTAATAGAAATGATGAGAAATAGGTTTTTTTCCCTTGCTCCTGTTATTTCATCATGTCTTCTGCAGAGAATGTGTTCAAGGTGTATCAGTTACAGAAAGCTTCCAAAATTAGAATTACCAAGAAATAATCTCGTATTGTCCGGATCGCTTACTCTGCGATATAAATAAGTGGCAAACAATCAACATGTCCGTGCGTGGCCAGAACCCACATCTCTAGAAATTGCTTGCTCTGTTCTCCGGATGAAGAAAACTTGCGGCAAAAGTAAAGGATTTCCGAAAGCTTCTTACTAATACTCCACCAGAATTGCGAGACTACTACGACTGTAAAATCAGCGAGAAAAAAATCATCTTCACACGGCTTAAAAGGAAGCTGAACACCATTTATGTAAATCAATGTTTCCTCATTACATAAGAGAGATAAATTAACAAGTACTTCTAGTTGAGGATCATCTTTCGATTGAGCTGGTGAAAAAAATCAATGTTGCAATTGGATACAATCAATTGGATATAAGTTTACAATCAAGATACAATCAATTGCAATTGGATATAAGTTTATCGATGGCAACACTCTGTCCTATACACCCGTTTCGTTTATGATTATTTATGAGTGGTTAGGATAAATGTTCTACTTGAGTGTAAAGGAAGCCGGTTCATTGTAAAGATTTGAACGAGGAACGTATATTCAGATTTTTACTACAGCGCCAAAGAAATTACGGCTTTCTGAAAGTCAACATACAAATAGATATTCACACGTAAAAAGCCAAATGGAAACACTAGCAGAGGAAGAAACTGGTGACAATTGAGACTACTGTCACCATCATGTAAGTTTTCACGTTCATGCACGCTAAGAACTGTCTGTCAAAAGCGCCATTTTTCTTTCCAACAATTGGGTATGTGATATTTTCGCATATAACCAGACAGTGATTTCTGGATATTATGTTATTATCATTTACTAAATACTGAAACCAAAATGTAATGACCAAAGCAGTAAATGTAGGTATGTTAACCCAAAAACTGAGCAGCTATTTATTTCAAAATGCATTAATTGTAACATATCAGGTTCTTGCATACACCCACAGAATTGTTTAAGTCGCCATTTTTTATTTATGTCAGTAACTTTGGCCTATTTATTTTATTTGTTTGTGTATATAAACTATGAAACAGATCAATAACAACTTAGTACAGTGTAGTATGTGTACAAAGGCGGCTTCTAAAAGCATTTTGATGGTGGCATAGTAACATAGGGTAGAATGGGGAGGAGTGAGGTATACTTCAGTATTGCAATAAATTCAGGATTAATCTTAATCTTGTATAATTCTATCCCGGTAATCATGGAATGGCGAAATTCTTTCAAATTTTGTTTCCACGAAAAGATAGACAGTGTGAAGGACGTTTATTAAACACTATAGGGGATGTCAAAAGAGAAGCAGTGTTGCCAATTTAAAACAAGTTAAAATTTTTCACTAGCCCACCGTCAGGTTTTTGTACCTATGGAATGAACATTCAAAAAGTAAGCAAACAAGCTACGACATCTCTCTCAGTTTTGTAAACTAACACTATTACAGCATTATGAATATTACAAGGGAATCACTGCAAAAATAAAAAAGTAAGACTCCTTCCATTTGTTCCATTTTCATTATTAAATAAAATGTTCGAATCACTATTACCATCAAAATCTGACAGGACTATTTCCACCTTGCTATATTCGAGCTCACTAACTACTATGTCATATTTATTTAAAAGTTCTTTAAGTGGTTTCTTATTGGAACTTTGGCGATGAGCACGATTTGGCACTGTTTCAATGCTGCTACAGATTCCCCCATACAGTCTCAGTCACACTGATAATCTCCTATGAAATATACGTCTTCAGTCAGTGTTACAGACTGCTGCTTGTAGATTTTATGATCAAAAATACTTGATAACACCAAAGATGCAGCAGCATAGTTCCTTCCCATCACTATTGAAACTTTATTTTCTTATATATATATATATATATATATATATATATATATATATATATATATATATATATATATATATGTGTGTGTGTGTGTGTGTGTGTGTGTGTCTGTGAAGCAGGTTTGAAGGAATAAAGTAATAAAAAATAAAATGTTTAGGTGCTAATATTAATCAGAAAAAAATACTAATTTTTATAACGTGCAGTTGGCAGCACTGCAAAAGAATAATAACTAAGTGCTCTTGCATGTTGTAATACTAATATTGTTTCAAAGGAAAATAAAATAAATAGCCAAAACACTGGAATATAACAGCGTATACGGTGAATGGAACCTAAGGACTAAGAAGTGGGCTTCTGAGGCCCACAGCACTTTCTTTATTTATAATTTAAAAAAATACACTAAAAACTAAGCAAGTACGTTTTTTGATAAATGGTTACAAGCTTGACAATATAAGCTTTTTCTTTAAGATCTTGTATGCAATTAGAAATGTCAAAAAATATTACAAAAATAATTTGTGGGCCTCCGAGGCCCCCCTGGTGTTTATAGGGTTAAATATAGCCAATATAGCCTGAGGTTAGTGGCCTGGTCTTACATATACATCTGGCAACCATAGATATGTAAATTACATCATTTTCTTTTAAAAAGTTCTTTTTCTAAACTCTTTTCCTAATTAACACAGACTACATGTCTGGTTTTGAAGAAAAAGTGTTGTGGTTTACTGAAGGTATTACTTCATTTTCATTATTATTAATATTCTGTATTTGCACTTATCAGTTTTCACTTTGGTTTTGAAACTGTAGGTATTCCTCTATTTTCCATTTTAAAATATCACTGAATATTATTATTTACACGTTTTAATGTCATTGTTATGAAAAAATCTTCGTATTAATGATGATGATGATGAAAGTCTGATGCTGATGAAACTTGGATAGAAATCATACTGTGCAATGATGTTCACTAGAAACACGATGCCGTTCTTTTATTCTCTGAAACGAAAATAAATAGGAAACATAATTCAAAATTTCATTTATCTAGAACAATGAACAAATGAAGAAATGATAATAAGTATACAAAGCAAGTTTATGCACAGACAAGGAAGAAGAAGAAGAAATAACATATATAAATGAATACGACAAATAATAAGTATATCATTTCTTTCTGGTGTTGATGAAAACATATGATATAAATCTTTAGGTGACGTTCCTTTAGCATTATAGCATAAAAATAAATATGAATGATGTTCCCATAAGGATGACTTCACACTTTGAATTCGTTGAATTTTTAAAAACTTCTACGTAGAAATTGAATGTGCTGTCTATGTTTAAAATCATTTTATTTATAGTTAATCTCTGTAGTTATCATCTCGTTGTACATGTACACACGAAAGAATAATGCAAGTTCTTGATCAGTTATATTTTTGATCCAAACTAAGGATGTGCTTTATGTATTCAATAATTGTTTGCTAACCAGATTACGTTTCTAGACAGTAATAATGAAGACGGATTCATCTAACGTCATTTCGTAGACTCTTTTAATATTTCACCTTTCTATAGCATGGGCAATAAAGAAAGTCGTATAAGATCAAGAGAAATTGAATATGTTTCATGTTATTATGCAACGGAATGATTAAAATTGGAAATGATATCAAAGAAGAAAATCTCAGATAAAGTAGATCAAGCAGGACTAAACCTTAACTAATAAAACTTGCACTATAAAATGAACTATTCAATACTCCTTCTCTAGCCATAATTATAAGCATAGCAAATAAATACTTAGTAAAATTAATTTATATTTCAAACCATCTCTTCATGAATAATAACCTGCTTTTCAGGAAACAAGTCTTATACTATTTCCTATTATAAATAACGAACACACTCTAATGAGGCAAAACTTAACAACTCGCTTTATTTAAGGTAAAAACCCTAAGGAATTAAATAAATACAAATATTAAATACTTTAATATAGTAGCATAGATCGCAAACGTCAGGAACAGTAGTGCAAATTCCCTATGATAGAAATGATCTGTTTTATTTTTTTTTTCAAATTTTATCCTATTTTGTGGTACACCTTATGGTGATTTTATACAATTTTTGCTGATTTATGGTGATATGAGTAATGCTGATGCAGTAGCTACTTAACAAAGACATCCCAAACTCCTGGAAAAATCCCATCGTTAAAAGGATTAAATCCCTTCCCCACCCTGTTGCCGACCCCTCACCCACGGGGACTTTCAGTATGTTGTTTAAGACACTTCCCTCAACAATTGTGCCAAATTTCAGAACTACACGATTTTTCCCCTATTTTTTGTTCGTTGCCTGGCCTATAATTTAATTAAATTAATTTATGCAAAAATATGTTAAAAAATCTAGTTTGAAGTCTACCTGAAAAAGAATGAAGGAAGACTCCGCTCAGGTAAAGAGTTTATTGCATTCCCTCATAAACATAAAGGCAAGTGAATTTTTTATTGCCCTTCGCGATAAAAGCAAACTTATGTAAAGAAGGGTTGATCTTCCCTAACCTCAGGTGGCATGATCCTAAAACAAGCTGAATGACAGGGGACAAGCCAATTGAAAAGGGTTATATTAAGCGTAATTACCTCCTTCAAGCAATGCGAAACAAATTATAATTCGTTCTTCGTCTTGCCTAGTCCCTCCTCTATCCTTTTATTATTGGTTCCTTCAACCTTCTGGGCAGAATGAAAAGTTGTAAATCCATTCTTCGTCTCCTCTTTTTCATTTGCTGAGTATTTATATACAATTTAATAAGCTCCGCCTCCTGCCTCGAAGCTCGAACAAGTTAGAACAGAAATAACTACCTCTTACCATGGTGTATTTCCTTATCTCCTAAAAACCCAAAAGCGTTTGTAATTTATGCAAAATAAGACATAAATTAATACAAATTAACATAATTGACTAGTTTTTCTTCCTTTATTCTATCAATAAGTTTATGTTCTATCAATCTCTAGTCATAATATGAATATTTTATCTACCTATCAATAAAAATATCAATAACCAAAAGTACAACACAACAAGTACATGTTGTTCTTTCACCTAGCAGTTAAGAGGAAATCCCTCACTTAACCCGTATAATTGCATTGTCTACAATTATTTAAATATTTTACCTTTCCCCCCTATTATCAGGAATTCCAGGAATTCTTCCCATGTGTCCATCTACTTTCTTGGATATAATCAAGACATTCAACCCCATACGTACATTCATCTGGTCACGTAATCACTCCAACTACTTTCCTGTAATAAATAGAAAAAATTAACATCCAACTGCGCTCCCTAAACAAGTTTCTTTTCTGTACATACATCCAGTCACGTAGTCATCCAGCTACTTCTCTATCAACAAGTGATAAAGGAATCCGCCATGTCAATGACCCTAATTTATTACACTTACAAACATCTGCGTTAATCATTGTTCGTACACGTGTACATATGTACTCAAGGATAAACAACATTCCTGTAAACAAAGAACTATTGTAAAGACCCACTCTAATTAGCATACACGAACGGTGTCCATCCTCTACTCTGTGAACAAAGGAATTCCTAGCATTCCCTGGTGCACCTGTGTCTCTTTCATCCCCCGATTTTCAGTTAGTTTTCTCAAGTCATTCTCCTGTTCTTCACTGATTCAGGGAAGGACAAAAAATGGAAGGAACAAGTTTCTTTAGAGGCTTAAAAAGGATGATAAGTGAACTTTGTATTCTCAACCAAGTGAACTCTGTGTATTTCCATCACGTATTACGAACTTAGATATCAAAGTATATTATCAAAAACATTTTCATAACAACTTCCTTTAGTTAGCAACACTGAAAATTGACATAAAATGGCAAAAATCTGAGAAAAATCGCCAAAATCAATATAAAAATATCATAAAATCACCATAAATTGTATAAATTCACCATACATTGTACCACAAAATATGATAAATTTGTAAGAGTATAATAACACATCATTTTTACCATATGGAATTTGCACCACTGTTCGTGACGATTCTGTTCTATGCTACTTAATATCGTAACATAAGTAAAGAATTTAAATAATCTAACCCTTTGTTCTAAAAGTAAGTAGTAATATTCATAATCATAAACTCCCTTCACAAAACGCTAAAATTGAGGAATAGTAAACATAAATAGTTCTTAATATATATGCTACCCAAAGAATAAGACAAAAATTAGAACGTTATTAATAGTATAATGTCAAGTCTTAGTATAGCTGCTAATAAATGCTTACACTGGATGACAAAACACGTTGTGCCCAAAATAATTAAGAAACAGGAAAACTAAATAATATATCTTTACTTCAGTTCCCAAAACTAATATTTTAATAAACTACCTCTTGAATTTAAAGTAACTTGAGTATTTCTTATAATCTTAACAATCTTATGATTCATTTTAATATAAATGTCTCAACCTTTTTCAATAGGTCTAATACTCATTATTAATACTACTGTCACTTCCTTAATTATTTCCACTATAAGAAAATTATCATGATTCTCTTATGTTTTCTATCTGGTTTTTCTATGGAGTATGTTAGTATTATTTATTTACATAGCAAGACTAATATCAATCCTCCTTTTATTCGATCTCTTTATTCCTCGTATTTTATTAGTTATTTGAATTATTTATCCTGTCTCTCACCTAATAAGATTTCCATTTCTGCTCCCCAGTAATCTATAATTATTTATCACGAAATTAATACTATAAAATTTTACATAACATCAATTTTAATAAATAATATTATACTTGCTAAATACTTATTTATTACATTATTTCCAGACGTAAAAAATACTTCCCTATATCAAGGACCTCTTCGATCTTCCAAAACATATGTCAACACCAATACGCTTACCCCACCTCCTATTTAAAATTGCTAAAAAAAATACACTACCAGATTTTATAGCACCAATTAAGACTTTATATTGATGAAGTTCTGGTTCCCTGCTTGGGCTATTCAACTAAATACAAGCCTTTATCTAGCTGTACGCTATGTCTCAAAAATTGAATTAGCCTGTAATAGAATAATTCACGTTTGTCAAGACGTTAACTTTAGTTGACTACTCCGGACACTACATTAAATGACGCATCATTCTTTTTCATTTGCCTCTACCTACACGATGGTCGAGAAACAAATTTTTTTTTTTCTATCTTTATCTTCACACCTGAAGAGTAGGAGTTGCCATTCTTCTTCTTCTACTTATAGCAACTGCCTTTGTAAGTTATGTTCTTCCTTGTTGACTGATATAATTTGAGGAGCAACAGTTATTACAAACCTACTATCAGCCATCCCCTACTTAGGAACAATATTAGTAGAATGAATCTGAGGGTAGTTTGCTGTAGATAATGCTACTCAAAATCAATTCTTTTTCTTCCACTTCTTCTTACCTTTTGTTGTTGCAGCTATATCTGTAGTACACCTCTAATTTCTCCACAAAACAGGTTCTAACAATCCCCTGGGAATTAATAGAAATCAAGATAAGATTCCCTTCTATCCTTATTGTTCAACAAAGATCACTGTTGGCTTCATAATAACAATAGCAGCTTTAATAGATTTTACTTAAAGAAACCCCTATATACTAGGAGATCCAAAAAATTCTATCTCAACCCATCCTCTAGCCACACCTGTAGACATTCAACCAGAATGATATTTCGTTTTTATACGCTATCCTGCGCTCCATTCCTAATAAATTAGAAGATATTACTTCACTAGCAATATCTATTCTTATCTTAACCCTTAGATTACCATTGACAGTACACTGTCAAAAGTGTACACCCGTTCTTTCCCGCTGCCACTGTACTGACAGAGGCGAAAGGTCTACTTTGACCAACATCAGAAAGATACGAGGATTAGAATTTCACCCTATTAATCAAATTATGTTTTGGATCATAGTGTGTACAGTAGCACTCTCAAATGAATTGGAGCTCGTCCTGTAGAAGAACCCTACATCCTGACAGGTCAAATTCTCACAGAAATTTATTTCGCTTACTTCCTTCTTGTGTCTCATCTAACTACTCTGTAAGACTTTCTATTAAATAAAAGCTAGTTATTTGGGTGAGAATAAGCATATGGTTTGAAAACATACAACAGAGCAAGAACTCATCCTCAATTTAATACAATAAAATTAAAAAAAGAAATGAAAAGGAGTTTCATGGCGCGTACAAGCAAAAGATAATTAAAAGAAAGAGGCAAAAAGCAATCTGAAGCAAGATATTTCAATTTATCATACAGAAACCGAGGTAAAATCCCAGGTACTTAGATACATCTGAAATAAATTAACACTGCACCACCAAAAAATAGGACAGAAAAAATATCATGACTCAGAAATAAAATACTAAACGAAACTCTCATAAACAAAATTCTAAGATATTCAGCTAAAGAAATTAAACGAAATCCCCTGCTCTATATTCAATATTAAATTCTGAAACAAGTTCAGATTCCATTCAACTAAGTCAAAACAAGTTCGATTAGTTTCTGCTAAATAAGAATCAAATCATACCAATGGTAAAGGAAATGTAACCCACAAAAATCATAACTCCTCTTAAAAACCACCGAAATTTAATCTATATATATAAAAGAGAACGTACAAAATTTTGTCCGCTCATCACGCTAATACGGCTGAACCAATTTCTTTCATTTTTGGGGGGTTATTAGGATTTGGACCCTAGATGGTTTTTATCATATCACTTTAATTTTTAATTACCAGTGTCTTGAGATAATTGACCATTCAAGTGTCCATAACGTACAAATCCTTTGTTATTAGTTCATCATAGGTAAAAATAAACGTATTTATATGCAACCCGCATGACCGTGTCACTCGGCGGGTTAACATAAATGACAGGCGATATACAGCGGAAAATAGCTTGAATCTTCTGTTTAAAATTTTTTAATTGATTTGCTTATTTTTACAGACACTTTTACAATATGCCAGCACCGGGATGACCGCAGCGAAGCGGGGCGGGTTAACATAAATGACAGGCGATATAATGTTAAGATTTACTGCAATCTTCTATGGTTTTTATCATATCACTTGAAAGCGAAAAAGTAAAAATTATCTAAGTAACAAAGTTTATTGCGTTCCGGGGTGACCGCAGCGAAGCGGGGTGAACGCTGCTAGTAATCTATATCTCTCAGGTAGAAATACAAAATATAATAGAAACAAAGGTAGACTAATCTCATAAGATATAGTCACTGAAACCGCCCGTTAACCTCCTAATAAAGAGTATGAATAATTAGAAGATCAACCGGCAATTATTACAGTATACAACCCATATTTAAGCGACATAAAAAATAACAAGCCTAAATAAAAGTTAATATAATTCTCATGTAAGGAATTCTTAATGACACTAACATAGACAAAAACAAACTAAAACATGCGCTAAATAATAAGGATAATAATTAGATATAGTAGAAAAACTTATTCCTTAGTAAATATTTTGAATTATCACTAAACAAATCATTACGTAACGAATCTGGATATATCCTAAAACTTTTCGTTCAAGAAAATTCTAAAAAGGAACACCAAGACACAAATAAAAAAATCAAGTAAGAATTAACTCCTATATTACAATCGTAATACACAATTACCTGCATTAAAACATTTATTATTTGACCCTAAATCTAATTCACTTATCTGCCAATGTAATACGCAATTAGTTTTATTCGTTAGTAATAAATTTTACTAGTACTTGGTTCTTTCTAATTAAAGGACAGAAACCGTTCAGGCTCACGTCGATCTGAACTCAGATCATGTAAGACTTCAAAGGTCGAAACCACCTATACACTAAGCTTCTGCACCTAGATAAAATCTTAATCCAACATCGAGGTCGCAATCTCTCCTGTCGATATAAATTCTCAAAAACAAAGAAAATCACTGTTAAACTCTGAGGTAACTTGGCCTACTAATCATTACTTAAGAAAATAAAGATACATCAAAGTAATCATTAAACAAGAGTTTATTTATCTTCTCGTCAAACCAACACAACATTCAAAGAATAAATATAATCATTGTCAACAATAAAATTTATTATTCAAATGTGAAGATCTACAGAGTCTTATCGTCCTCTCAAAACATGTGAGCCTGTTGACTCGAAAGTAAAATGCAGCATTAGTAGAGTGGGGACACTTGGGGGAATTTTTTTCCTACTGCGCATGCGCAAACCATTGACGCTGATTGGCTGGCGCAGGTCACGTGACCCCGCCCCCTTGGCCACGCCCCTTGACGTTGATTGGCTGGCCACGCCCCCTTGACGCTGATTGGTCGGTGCAGGCCACGCCCCCCCGCCACGCCCCTTGACGCTGATTGGTCGGTGCCGGCCACGCCCCCGGTCATGCTCTTTTACGACCTCCATTTTAGGAGTATCTACTGCGCTGACTGGCTGGCAGCGGACACCCACCGATTGGCTGGCGCAGGACCACGCCCCCTTAACGCCGATTGGCGGACCACGCGCACGGTCTTTTAGGAGTGCCGCGCTGATTGGCTGGCGCCGGCCCCCGCACCTGCCACATGCCACATAAGGTTCGTTCCCTTTTATGAGCACTTTACGAACACATAGCAGAGCCGATAACACATTCTCCATACACCTATTTAACATAGCACATATAGCATAGCAGGGGTGTATCCGTTCCCTTTTATGACCACTTTGAACATAGCAGATATTACACAGAGACTACGAACACATAGCAGATCGATAACACATTCTTCATTCTCCTATTTAACGCAGCACATATTACACATAGACTCGTTCCCTTTTATGAGCACTCTTTTAAACATAGCAAAGACTCGTTCCCTTTTATGAGCACTTTTAACATAGCAGAAATTACACAGAGACTACGAACACATAACATAGCACATATAACATAAGACTATATAGCATAGCAGGGGTGCACTCATTCCCTTTTATGAGCACTTTTAACATAGCAGAAATTACACAGAGACTACGAACACATAACATAGCACATATAACATAAGACTATCTAACATAGCAGGGGTGCACTCGTTCCCTTTTATGAGCACTCTTTTTAAACATAGCAGAGAATAATGGGGGTGTATTCGCCCTCCATTTTGAGACCAATTTTTGACCTACTGCGCATATGCGCAAAACTGTTCCAATTTCGCCGTTAAAAAAATAACAACACACACAGCAGACCGCAGACTGTTCCAGTTCAGGAGCAGATTACGGCTATGCGCAGAAACATAAAATAAGACATAACACCCCCGTTCTCTTTTACGAGCACTTTATAGCAACATAATAGAGCAAAGAATAAAAAAAATAACACACACACACACACTTGATTGCTTATGCGCAGTAAAATTAAATTTCCAATTAATTACACATTGCAGGCATGCGCAGAAAAATTACACTAGACTACAGCCTGTTCCAGTTGCAGTGCTGGTTTCGGTTCAATAGAGCAGACTACGTGCAACAAGCAGGTCATAAAAGACTATGACCTATTTTTCATCCCCTAAATAACATAGTATACACCCACACTTGGTTGCGTATGTCAAATCCAATTTAGTAGAAATAACACGCATGCGCAGAAACATTTATATTTCCGATTCGACCATGCTGCTAAAGAATACCACACTTATTTCTACCTGGGTCCTATAGTTTATGGGGCATACGCCCTTTCTATGAAAATTTTAACCGATTTGGATGAAACTCGATATATGAGGGTTTTCGAACATGCTGATTACGAATATCATACTTATTTTTACCAGGGTCTTATGGTTCATGTGGGATACGTCCTTTCTATGATAATTTTATCCGATTTGGATGAAACTCGGTATATGGGGGTTTTCGAGCATGCTCAGTACGAATATCATACTTCTTTTTAACTGGGTCCTATAGTTTATGAGGGATACGTCGTTTGTATGACACTTAAAACCTAATAACTCAAAAACGGGTCCACATATTGAGGTCGTGTTTCCACATTTAGTAACAGGTCACCAGCAACCACAAGTTCCAAAATAATCACCATCGAGGTCAAAGGTCAACATACTTAAAACCTAATCACTCGAAAACGGATCCATATATTGAGATGGTGTTTCCAAGTCTGGTAATTGGTCATCAGGTACTACAAGATCCAAAACATTGACCATCGAGGTCAAAGGTCAACCTACTTAAAACCTAATAACTCGAAAACGGATCCATATATTGAGATGGTGTTTCCAAGTCTGGTAATTAGTCATCAGGTACTACAAGATCCAAAACATTGACCATCGAGGTCAAAGGTCAACATACTTAAAACCTAATCACTCGAAAACGGATCCATATATTGAGATGGTGTTTCCAAGTCTGGTAATTGGTCATCAGGTACTACAAGATCCAAAACATTGACCATCGAGGTCAAAGGTCAACCTACTTAAAACCTAATAACTGGAAAACGGAGCCACACATTGAGATGGTATTTGCAAATCTAGTAATCGGCCACCAACTACTACAAGTTCCAAAATAATGACCATCGAAGTCAAAGGTCAACATACTTAAAACCTAATAACACGAAAACTGAGCCACATATTGAGGTGCTGTTTCCACATTTAGTAATCGGCCACCAACTACTACAAGTTCCAAAATACCGATCATCGACGTCAAAGGTCAACTTACTTAAAACCTAATCACTCGAAAACGGATCCATATATTGAGATGGTGTTTCCAAGTCTGGTAATTGGTCATCAGGTACTACAAGATCCAAAACATTGACCATCGAGGTCAAAGGTCAACCTACTTAAAATCTAATCACTCGAAAACGGATCCACATATTGAGATGGTGTTTCCAAGTCCGGTAATTGGTCATCAGGTACTACAAGATCCAAAACATTGACCATCGAGGTCAAAGGTCAACCTACTTAAAACCTAATCACTCGAAAACGGAGCCACATATTGAGATGCTGTTTCCAAATTTAGTAATTGGTCATTAGGTACTACAAGATCCAAAACATTGACCATCGAGGTCAAAGGTCAACCTACTTAAAAACTAATAACTCGAAAACGGAGCCACACATTGAGATGGTTTTTCCAAATCTAGTAATAGGTCATCAACTAGTACTACAAGTTCCAAAATAATGACCGTCGAAGTCAAAGGTCAACATACTTAAAACCTAATAACACGAAAACTGAGCCACATATTGAGGTGCTGTTTCCACATTTAGTAATCGGCCACCAACTACTACAAGTTCCAAAATACCGATCATCGAGGTCAAAGGTCAGCATACTTAAAACCTAATCACTCGAAAACGGATCCACATATTGAGATGGTGTTTCCAAATCTACTAATAGGTCATCAGGTACTACAAGTTCCAAAATAATGAGCATCGAGGTCAAAGGTCAACATACTTAAAACCTAATAACACGAAAACGGACCCACATATTGAGATGGTGTTGCCACATTTAGTAATTGGTCATCAACTACTACAAGTTCCAAAATAATGACCATCGTGGTCAAAAGGTTAAAGTACTTAAAACCTAATCACTCGAAAACGGAGGCACATATTGAGGTGCGGTTTCCAAATCTAGTAATAGGTCATCAACTAGTACACGTTAAAAAACGTACTGACTTTCGCGGTCAAAGGTCAAATATTTAAACCTTAATAACTCGTAAACGGAGTCAGCAAGAGATTTCTGTGACCTATTCATTTTTTTTGTTCCAAGCAGAAAAAGTGAAGAATGAATAAATTTTAGTGACTTATTTTTATTGTACTAACGAGAAAAAAATCAAAACAACGCCATTTTTAACTTGCTCAGAATTTCTGTACGATTTGGGTTATTCAAAATAATTTGGATGGACTAACGAAAAGAAAGCAAAGATATTCCATTTTAGCTAGCTGAGAATTTAAAGAAACAAAGGGAACCTACTCAATTTTCTATCAACGAGAAATGCCATATTTCAACTACCTCAGAAATAAACGAAGGAATATTGTACCAATGAGAAATGCCATTTTTTCTAGACCATGTTCTAATATTTAAACAAACGAAGGGGTGAATTTGAGTGACCTATTCAATTTTGCACCAATGAGAAATAACCTCCTATTTTAAATAAACAAACAAACGGATAAAAATAACCGGCTCAGAAGTGTACTATTTAAACAAACGAAGGTCTCTTGAGCGAGATTTCCAATTTTGTAGCAAGAAGGACTATTTTCTAACTAACTCAAATTTGGATGGAGTGTTTAGTTTTGTTCGAACCAGAAAAATTTGATTGGATTATTTCCTTATGTACCAACTGGGAAAAGTGAAGGAATAAATTTGGGTAGAATATTTAGTTTTGTACCTAGCAAAATAAGAAAAAGAAGTGAAGAACGAATAAAATTTGGATGGTCTATTTTCTTATGTACCAACAAACAAAATGGAGCACCTGCGACAAAAAAGAAACCGAAGGAGGAATAAATTTGGGTGACCTAATCAGTTTGTAATAAGCAGAATCAGCATTCTATACTTTTTTCTGCCATTCATTGGAGTTGTCCTATTTCCTTTTGTACCAACGAGAACCATTTTTAACAGACATAGAATTTGTACCAAACAGAAAAGAGGAGCTACACGATTAAACAAAGCAATCAATTTTTAACTAGCTCAGAATTTATGTGCCTTTTGTAACGAAGAAACAGATTTGAAGGAGGTTCATTTTAACTAATCCTGCTGCGAGTAGATCAATTAGTACATAGTAAAAAAATAAAACAATATGGCATTATTGCGACTTTCATTTTCGAATACATACGAATTAGGCCACTATGGCAAAAAATTCTACTCTCTCCTTATGCTTTAGAAACTCGCTAGTAGGGCGTCGATTCAGTAATCCATATTGGAGTATACGTTTTATACAACAAACAAGCTTCTTAGCCCCACTCCAGAAATTAGAAAACAAATTTTTTCTTCTACTGTCTTCGGCATGCATTTTAGACCAAGGGCAGCAAGACACTATATTAAATAACACTTCTGCTGGATAGAAATTCGATTCTCTCGATCTTCTGCTTTACTTGGAAATTATCCACATCTTAGAATTTATCAGGTTACATCTAGTAAAAGAAAACGAATAGATAATTTTGAGACAGTTCCATATGGGTAAATACAGTATTAGTAGAAACGATAGTTTTTAATTAAGTAGAGATAAGGAGAGAGTGAAAAAAATGGAAAATTAAATTTTAAATCAATATTATTATTATTTTAGAGGTCAAAAGGAAGAATAAATGAATTTGAGTGGTATATGTACCGAATTTAGTTTTCTACCGGGCAAAAAAAATTGAATGGAATATTTTATTTTGTACCAGCTGGGAATTTAGTGTTGTACCATTGTATCAATTTAAGTATTTTTGTACTATTTAGTACCACCGAGAAGTTGTAGATTATTTAGTTTTGTTGGCTTCTTTATTTTGTATTAACGACTAAAACCTTTAACACATACATGGTTGTGTGCATTACAATGGCCGAAGTTTTTCATTTCCCTGTGGTACAACGTAATGGTCGCCCCGCTTATTCTAGGTCTACAGTTAGATATTTTCGATTGGATAATGGTATAAAGCGATGTTTTGTTGAGCACAATGCCCACTATAACGATGTGGTAGACGATTATTTGATGGATAGATATTTGTATAATAGTCGCTATAACAAATGGTATATGATAGAATTTGTTAAGCATTTATCGCAGGTAGATATTAAGATAGACTTTTTGTCGTTGGTTACTCGTTTAACTGCACACAGTTCTCTTTTCCAATCAGCTACCTTTTTCGCCATGAAAACTAAGGGTAATAGTTATACTGTGACAGCTTTCTTTCGCTATGGGGGAACGCAGGACACTTTGGATGAGTTATTAAAGTTTTGGAATCATGTGTGCGAGTTCAGGCCAAGTATCCAGATTGCGGATTTACTTGGTTGCTTTACACGATGTGGTAAAACTGGCCTTTTTGCGGTATCTCCTGATTCCTATCTGTTGGACCTCGCGGTATTTGGAAACTTGGTGAAAAAGAATAACAAATGGTTTTTCTCACAATAAAGCTATACATACAGAATAGTCCATTATGGCAAAAAAATACTACTTTCTCCTTATGCTTAGTTGGAGTAGACTTCGATAACAAGAACGATACATTGTGTAAGAATTTCCAATTAATAGCGGTATTGCACTGTACTTATAATAGTCTGTAATAGTGCAGTTTATTGTAGTCTACCAGCAATAATGATCTCTAAGAGAGTTATTAGGTAAAGATAACAATTACACCGTCATTCTGCGAACACATTTATACGATCCAATTTCTCAGATTTAAACAAAGAAAGACCATATTCTGCTACTCAAACAAACGAAAGAATAAGCTCAGAATTTCTATACCTTCTTGTGCTATTCAAATAAACGAAGGAATAAACCTATTCACTTTTATACCACCTTTTAGTTTTGTACCATCCACAAAAAAGGGAAGAAGGACCATTATAACAAGCTCACTATTTTTATACCATTTTGTATTATTCTATTTCATTTTTTGTAACAGCCAGAAGAAAAGTGAAGATGATACATTTTATACCTTTGTGGTGTTACATTTTGTATATTTTTGTGTCATCCAGAGAACAATTTAAATTGCCTCTCCCGTCACTATATGGGTATTGACGTGTGTTTAGCGAATTAGGTTTACAAAATACTAACGACGACGCTAAAGTCCAAAGTTTCCCGGTCACTCACTAAATTGCGTCATAATTGTGTAGAACAGACTCCATAGCAATTTGCGTAACATCATGCATGGCCATTTTTGATCACAGCAGAAGAAGAGATCATATCAAAGTAAGAAAAGTTTTAAAAGTTCCATGTTGCTGCAGATATTTAAACAACGTTACGAATGCGTTACCTGACATTTGTGTTGCTAAGGTACTGCCTATTGTTCAGCGATTCAATTATTTATAGACTTTCCTTCCACGTCTAAGTAAAAAAAGACAAATATATATTTTTGCATTTATGTATTTTATTATAATTTAATATAAATTTATGGGGTATATTTGGGAATAATAGAACATACATTATGATGTTTTATATTGCTTGAAACATATTATTAAACACGGAGAATGCATAGAATGCCTGTATTGTAGATATATAAAATTATTTATTTGATTTGTTTTTTGCTGAAGAGCAGAAAAATGACTAGCACGGAGATTGTTTATGTTTCACCTAGAGAAAAAGAAATTCAGCGTGAAAACGAGAAACCTATACTGTTAATCCAGCCGTCTGACCCCGATTTGCCAGATGAATTATGTGATAAAGTGAGAATCATATATCCAACACAAGAAATTGAAGAAGTGTATTATTTTAGACGCTATAATAGATATAATGATGAAATACTCCCGGAAAGTGATGATGACAGTGTTTCAAATATTACCTATTTTGAACTGGAAGCTAATGAGTGCGAGTGTACTAGTGAAAGTATTAGTCATACATGTGTTATACAATTATTTAATGAGTATACACCAAATTCAGTATTATTATGTGAAGCATGCTCTAAACATAATGAGAATGAAAGAGATCACAACTGTTTGCTGCAGCATGATTACGAATTATTGCAAAAGGTGTGGACGATCTTAATTAAACGTGAAATGAGAGAAAAATCTATAAACTTTATATAAAGAAGCATTTTAAAGGTTGTAATATTAAGAACACTTATACTTTGGAGAAAAAATTTAATCTGGTATATGAATACATTACAGAGTGTGATTATTATATCAACAAAATAGTAGAAATGTTTTTAGAGAAAGATAAACAATTATTTAATTCTGTAATTGAACTGTAGCATATGCATTTGATTGTGTAAAAATAGATGAACTTGAACTGTTAAATGGATCAATCTGTAGTATTGTAATATTACAAACATTGGACTCTGGCAAGTGAATTGTCAGTGAGAGGCAATTTAAATTGTTCTCTGGATGACACAAAAATATGCAAAATGTAACACCACAAAGGTATAAAATGTATCATCTTCACTTTTCTTCTGGCTGTTACAAAAAATGAAATAGAATAATACAAAATGGTATAAAAATAGTGGGCTTGTTATAATGGTCCTTCTTCCCTTTTTTGTGGATGGTACAAAACTAAAAGGTGGTATAAAAGTGAATAGGTTTATTCCTTCGTTTATTTGAATAGCACAAGAAGGTATAGAAATTCTGAGCTTATTCCTTCGTTTGTTTGAGTAGCAGAATATGGTCTTTCTTTGTTTAAATCTGAGAAATTGGATCGTATAAATGTGTTCACAAAATGACGGTGTAATTGTTATCTTTACCTAATAACTCTCTTAGAGATCATTATTGCTGGTAGACTACAATAAACTGCAGTATTACAGACTATTATAAGTACAGTGCAATACTGCTATTAATTGGAAATTCTTACACAATGTATCGTTCTTGTTATCGAAGTCTACTCCAACTAAGCATAAAGAGAAAGTAGTATTTTTTTGCCATAATGGATTATTCTGTATGTATAGCTTTATTGTGAGAAAAACCATTTGTTATTCTTTTTCACCAAGTTTCCAAATACCGCGAGGTCCAACAGATAGGAATCAGGAGATACCGCAAAAAGGCCAGTTTTACCACATCGTGTAAAGCAACCAAGTAAATCCGCAATCTAGATACTTGGCCTGAACTCGCACCCATGATTCCAAAAAGGTATACTCCAATATGGATTACTGAATAGACGCCCTACTAGTGGGTTTCTAAAGCATAAGGAGAGAGTAGAATTTTTTGCCATAGTGGCCTAATTCGTATGTATTCGAAAATGAAAGTCGCAATAATGCCATATTGTTTTATTTTTTACTATGTACTAATTGATCTGCTCGTAGCAGGATTAGTTAAAATGAACCTCCTTCAAATTTGTTTCTTCGTTACAAAAGGCACATAAATTCTGAGCTAGTTAAAAATTGATTGCTTTGTTTAATCGTGTAGCTCCTCTTTTCTGTTTGGTACAAATTCTATGCCTGTTAAAAATGGTTCTCGTTGGTACAAAAGGAAATAGGACAACCCCAATGAATGGCAGAAAAAAGTATAGAATGCTGATTCTCCTTATTACAAACTGATTAGGTCACCCAAATTTATTCCTCCTTCGGTTTCTTTTTTGTCGCTGGTGCTCCATTTTGTTTGTTGGTACATAAGAAAATAGTCCATCCAAATTTTATTCGTTCTTCACTTCTTTCCAATCCAATCAAATTTTTCTCGTTCGAACAAAACTAAACACTCCATCCAAATTTGAGTTAGTTAGAAAATAGTCCTTCTTGCTACAAAATTGGAAATCTCGCTCAAGAGACCTTCGTTTGTTTAAATAGTACACTTCTGAGCCGGTTAAATTTATCCGTTTGTTTGTTTATTTAAAATAGGTGGTTATTTCTCATTGGTGCAAAATTGAATAGGTCACTCAAATTCACCCCTTTCGTTTGTTTAAATATTAGAACATGGTCTAGAAAAAATGGCATTTCTCATTGGTACAATATTCCTTCGTTTATTTCTGAGGTAGTTGAAATATGGCATTTCTCGTTGATAGAAAATTGAGTAGGTTCCCTTTGTTTCTTTAAATTCTCAGCTAGCTAAAATGGAATATCTTTGCTTTCTTTTTCGGTAGTCCATCCAAATTATTTTGAATAACCCAAAATGTACAGAAATTCTGAGCAAGTTAAAAATGGCGTTGTTTTGATTTTTTTTTCGTTAGTGCAATAGCAAATAAGTCACTAAAATTTATTCATTCTACACTTTTTCTGCTTGGAACAAAAAAATGAATAGGTCACAGAAATCTCTTGCTGACTCCGTTTACGAGTTATTAAGGTTTAAATATTTGACCTTTGACCTCGAAAGTCAGTACGTTTTTTAACGTGTACTAGTTGATGACCTATTACTAGATTTGGAAACCGCACCTCAATATGTGCATCCGTTTTCGAGTGATTAGGTTTTAAGTACTTTAACCTTTTGACCACGATGGTCATTATTTTGGAACTTGTAGTAGTTGATGACCAATTACTAAATGTGGCAACACCATCTCAATATGTGGGTCCGTTTTCGTGTTATTAGGTTTTAAGTATGTTGACCTTTGACCTCGATGCTCATTATTTTGGAACTTGTAGTACCTGATGACCTATTAGTAGATTTAGAAACACCATCTCAATATGTGGATCCGTTTTCGAGTGATTAGGTTTTAAGTATGTTGACCTTTGACCTTGATGATCGGTATTTTGGAACTTGTAGTAGTTGGTGGCCGATTACTAAATGTGGAAACAGCACCTCAATATGTGGCTCAGTTTTCGTGTTATTAGGTTTTAAGTATGTTGACCTTTGACTTCGACGGTCATTATTTTGGAACTTGTAGTACCTGATGACCTATTACTAGATTTGGAAAAACCATCTCAATGTGTGGCTCCGTTTTCGAGTTATTAGGTTTTAAGTAGGTTGACCTTTGACCTCGATGGTCAATGTTTTGGATCTTGTAGTACCTGATGACCAATTACTAGATTTGGAAACAGCATCTCAATATGTGGCTCCGTTTTCGAGTGATTAGGTTTTAAGTAGGTTGACCTTTGACCTCGATGGTCAATGTTTTGGATCTTGTAGTACCTGATGACCAATTACCGGACTTGGAAACACCATCTCAATATGTGGATCCGTTTTCGAGTGATTAGGTTTTAAGTAGGTTGACCTTTGAACTTGATGGTCAATGTTTTGGATCTTGTAGTACCTGATGACCAATTACCAGACTTGAAAACACCATCTCAATATATGGATCCGTTTTCGAGTGATTAGGTTTTAACTATGTTGACCTTTGACCTCGATGATCGGTATTTTGGAACTTGTAGTAGTTGGTGGCCGATTACTAAATGTGGAAACAGCATCTCAATATGTGGCTCCGTTTTCGAGTGATTAGGTTTTAAGTATGTTGACCTTTGACTTCGATGGTCATTATTTTGGAACTTGTAGTAGTTGGTGGCCGATTACAAGATTTGGAAACAACATCTCAATGTGTGGCTCCGTTTTCGAGTTATTAGGTTTTAAGTAGGGTGACCTTTGACCTCGATGGTCAATGTTTTGGATCTTGTAGTACCTGATGACCAATTACCAGACTTGGAAACACCATCTCAATATATGGATCCGTTTTCGAGTGATTAGGTTTTAAGTACGTTGACCTTTGACCTCGATGGTCAATGTTTTGGATCTTGTAGTACCTGATGACCAATTACCAGACTTGGTTGATGACCTATTACTAGATTTGGAAAAACCATCTCAATGTGCGGCTCCGTTTTCGAGCTATTAGGTTTTAAGTAGGTTGACCTTTGACCTCGATGGTCAATGTTTTGGATCTTGTAGTACCTGATGACCAATTACTAGATTTGGAAACAGCATCTCAATATGTATCTCCGTTTTCGAGTTATTAGGTTTTAAGTAGGTTGACCTTTGACCTCGATGGTCAATGTTTTGGATCTTGTAGTACCTGATGACCAATTACCGGACTTGGAAACACGACCTCAATATGTGGATCCGTTTTCGAGTGATTAGATTTTAAGTAGGTTGACCTTTTACTTCGATGGTCAATGTTTTGGATCTTGTAGTACCTGATGACCAATTACCAGACTTGAAAACACCATCTCAATATATGGATCCGTTTTCGAGTGATTAGGTTTTAAGTATGTTGACCTTTGACCTCGATGATCGGTATTTTGGAACTTGTAGTAGTTGGTGGCCGATTACTAAATGTGGAAACAGCACCTCAATATGTGGCTCAGTTTTCGTGTTATTAGGTTTTAAGTATGTTGACCTTTGACTTCGATGGTCATTATTTTGGAACTTGTAGTAGTTGGTGGCCGATTACTAGATTTGGAAACACCATCTCAATGTGTGGCTCCGTTTTCGAGTTATTAGGTTTTAAGTAGGTTGACCTTTGACCTCGATGATCGGTATTTTGGAACTTGTAGTAGTTGGTGGCCGATTACTAAATGTGGAAAGAGCACCTCAATATGTGGCTCAGTTTTCGTGTTATTAGGTTTTAAGTATGTTGACCTTTGACTTCGACGGTCATTATTTTGGAACTTGTAGTACCTGATGACCTATTACTAGATTTGGAAAAACCATCTCAATGTGTGGCTCCGTTTTCGAGTTATTAGGTTTTAAGTAGGTTGACCTTTGACCTCGATGGTCAATGTTTTGGATCTTGTAGTACCTGATGACCAATTACCAGACTTGGAAACACCATCTCAATATATGGATCCGTTTTCGAGTGATTAGGTTTTAAGTATGTTGACCTTTTACCTCGATGGTCAATGTTTTGGATCTTGTAGTACCTGATGACCAATTACCAGACTTGGAAACACCATCTCAATATATGGATCCGTTTTCGAGTTATTAGGTTTTAAGTAGGTTGACCTTTGACCTCGATGGTCAATGTTTTGGATCTTGTAGTACCTGATGACCAATTACCAGACTTGGAAACACCATCTCAATATATGGATCCGTTTTCGAGTGATTAGGTTTTAAGTATGTTGACCTTTGACCTCGATGGTGATTATTTTGGAACTTGTGGTTGCTGATGACCCGTTACTAAATGTGGAAACACGACCTCAATATGTGGACCCGTTTTTGAGTTATTAGGTTTTAAGTGTCATACAAACGACGTATCCCTCATAAACTATAGGACCCAGTTAAAAAGAAGTATGATATTCGTACTCAGCATGCTCGAAAACCCCCATATACCGAGTTTCATCCAAATCGGATAAAATTATCATAGAAAGGACGTATCCCACATGAACCATAAGACCCTGGTAAAGATAAGTATGATATTCGTAATCAGCATGTTCGAAAACCCTCATATATCGAGTTTCATCCAAATCGGTTAAAATTTTCATAGAAAGGGCGTATGCCCCATAAACTATAGGACCCAGGTAGAAATAAGTGTGGTATTCTTTAGCAGCATGGTCGAATCGGAAATATAAATGTTTCTGCGCATGCGTGTTATTTCTACTAAATTGGATTTGACATACGCAACCAAGTGTGGGTGTATACTATGTTATTTAGGGGATGAAAAATAGGTCATAGTCTTTTATGACCTGCTTGTTGCACGTAGTCTGCTCTATTGAACCGAAACCAGCACTGCAACTGGAACAGGCTGTAGTCTAGTGTAATTTTTCTGCGCATGCCTGCAATGTGTAATTAATTGGAAATTTAATTTTACTGCGCATAAGCAATCAAGTGTGTGTGTGTGTGTTATTTTTTTTATTCTTTGCTCTATTATGTTGCTATAAAGTGCTCGTAAAAGAGAACGGGGGTGTTATGTCTTATTTTATGTTTCTGCGCATAGCCGTAATCTGCTCCTGAACTGGAACAGTCTGCGGTCTGCTGTGTGTGTTGTTATTTTTTTAACGGCGAAATTGGAACAGTTTTGCGCATATGCGCAGTAGGTCAAAAATTGGTCTCAAAATGGAGGGCGAATACACCCCCATTATTCTCTGCTATGTTTAAAAAGAGTGCTCATAAAAGGGAACGAGTGCACCCCTGCTATGTTAGATAGTCTTATGTTATATGTGCTATGTTATGTGTTCGTAGTCTCTGTGTAATTTCTGCTATGTTAAAAGTGCTCATAAAAGGGAATGAGTGCACCCCTGCTATGCTATATAGTCTTATGTTATATGTGCTATGTTATGTGTTCGTAGTCTCTGTGTAATTTCTGCTATGTTAAAAGTGCTCATAAAAGGGAACGAGTCTTTGCTATGTTTAAAAGAGTGCTCATAAAAGGGAACGAGTCTCTGTGTAATATGTGCTGCGTTAAATAGGAGAATGAAGAATGTGTTATCGATCTGCTATGTGTTCGTAGTCTCTGTGTAATATCTGCTATGTTCAAAGTGGTCATAAAAGGGAACGGATACACCCCTGCTATGCTATATGTGCTATGTTAAATAGGTGTATGGAGAATGTGTTATCGGCTCTGCTATGTGTTCGTAAAGTGCTCATAAAAGGGAACGAACCTTATGTGGCATGTGGCAGGTGCGGGGGCCGGCGCCAGCCAATCAGCGCGGCACTCCTAAAAGACCGTGCGCGTGGTCCGCCAATCGGCGTTAAGGGGGCGTGGTCCTGCGCCAGCCAATCGGTGGGTGTCCGCTGCCAACCAGTCAGCGCAGTAGATACTCCTAAAATGGAGGTCGTAAAAGAGCATGTCCGGGGGCGTGGCCGGCACCGACCAATCAGCGTCAAGGGGCGTGGCGGGGGGGCGTGACCTGCGCCAGCCAATCAGAGTCAAGGGTTTGCGCATGCGCAGTAGGAAAAAAAATTCCCCCAAGTGTCCTCACTCTACTAGCATTTCAAATAAAGACAGTCTTCCACTCGTCCAACCTTTCATACAAGCCCACAATTAAAGGACTAATCATAGTGATACCTTCGCAAAATTAAGATACCCCGGTGATCTAAAACTTCACTGTGCAGGTCACACATGATATATTAACAAAACTACATATCTTTGATAAACAGGTGGCGGAAATTTTTGCCGAATTCTTTGTTTACCCTCATCCAATATAATAACAACACCATTACAAATTATCTTAAATAATTCAAGATGAGACTACAGTGACAAATTAATTGTAATAAAATATAATTATACAAAATAAATAAGTTATAACAAAATCATAAAGAATGTCTACTTCTAAACCCACATATTTCGTTGACAAAAAAATTACATCATATATAATACAAAGTAAAGAGCAAATCCCCCTTACTATTACTTACGAATAATTTGCGACGAGTCTAAAATATATTAATAACTAATCGCAGCTGAATTAAATCCAATTCTTGTGCAACCAGATATAATAGAATACGAAATGCATCTCAAAACTAACATAAAATTAATAAATAATATGTCACTTATAATATCATATCTTAGCTGTTTCGATTTGGGAAATAATTACACAATTATATTATTTAGTGGCCCCTGATACAAAAAGTACATTATATGTCTTTTTCCAAAAAAAAAATAACACTCCCTTACGGTACTAATTAACTATCACTACAATAAATTAACTCTATACCCTATACAATAACATAATTTCAAGTTGATTCATCTAATACCAATCAAATAATGCAACTACAATAAGTACATCATTAATCAGAATAATCTGCTCCTTTAGCCTAACTGGCATAACCGTGTGACGTAAAACTCAAAAGATTTTAATCTGAATTACCCAGAAACCTCTTCGATCTAAGCGAGTAGTTCAACTAAGAACCTATATTTTGGAATAACCAAACTAGGCACACGTTCCGGTACACCCACCATGTTATTACTTAAATCATCTAAATAAATGAGACAAAAGGGCAATGTCTACATATCGTAGAAGCCAGTATACACTAGGCTTCAATTTGTAATTGACAATTAATTTCAATTGCAATTGAATTCAATCATAATATTTGCAATTAAATTTCGTCAATTGTTAATTGTTAATTAGTCACCAGGCAATTGAAACTTTTAATTGTTAATTGTCAATTGCAAAGGGTGCAATTAAAACATTCAATTGTTAATTGCAATTGACAATTGAAACTTGTAATTGTTAATTGTAATTGTTAATTGCAATTGAAATCAGCAATTAAAACTGAAGATAAGAAGATGTGCGTATATTGTATTGTCCACTTGTTACTGTTTTACATATTTCAAATAAGGCACTTATAAGAAATGCTGGATACCTACTATCCCTTTCCCCCCCTGGGAAGAAAGCCGTGAAACTAAGTATTTTATAAATATATTATGTTTATGGTTGTATCCCCCTCGAAAGAACTCTATATGCCCGTCATGCATACAATAGGAATGAGCACGAGCGAGTTCGAGCGAGTTTCTTTAAAACTCGACTCGACTCGAAGCAGACATCTTTGAGTTCGACTCGAGATCTTGGCTCGAAAAATTTCCTCCAACTCGACTCGAATTCGGATCGAGTTTCCAGTCGAGTCGAGCCAATTCGAGCTAAATCCTTTGTGTAGTTCCAAGTACTACTATCTTCTAGTATTATACATAGACAATGTAATTATCAATGATACTACTACTACTACAATAACTAATTATTATTATAACACCGTGTACCTGTATAAACATGAAATATAGGCGGTTTGTATCGGAATACTAAAAATTAGTTAACTGTCGATCTCGGTAGTCAAGAAATCTTCAGGAGGCAAGGACATTGGTCACGAGGTTCTTGGTTTGAGTTCAGGATGAGCAAGTATTCGGGCTCGAGCCAAAAATTGTTAGAAGTTATGGGACTCCAGCCAAACATGTTTAAAACTGCTCGACCCAGGTTTAGGGTTGTCACCGACTCAAGCGGCTCGCTCACAGCTCATTCACTTATCGAGCTGAACCGAGAAGTGAGCCGAGCCAACAGCTCATCCAACCGAGCCAGCTCGAGCCGAAGGCTCACAGGAGCCGAACCGAACCGAGCTGATTGCTTACCCCAACCGAGCCGGTTCGAGCCATTGGCTCAGTTAAGCTAACTCGAACCCAGCGTATGGACTCGTTTCAACGGAGCTGGTTCAAGCCATTGGCTCAATTGAGCCCAGTCGATGGGTAATCCCAATCAAGCCAGCTCAAGCTGTACGCTCAGTTGAACCGAGCCAGGCCGGTTGACATCACTATTCCGATTGGGCTTCTACTTTGGCTAAAAAATTGGACCGTGCAGTTCTCAGCCTTGATGGTAAGAACTAAAAAAAATAATATGAATCTTTAGTTTTACGGCCCACGTTATGCCGGTTAGGCTAAAGGAGACGGTGATGATGGGAAATGAATGAAATGAAGAAAGTGGGAGGAAACGGGAGAACCCCGAGAAAATCCACGAGCAGGGTGTTTGTCCACCACAAAGTCCAAACTGCGCGAGCTGGGATCTAACCAGGGACCTCAAGCACCGGAGGTGAACGCTCTACCACTGACCCACCGCGCCCCCTGGTAAGAACTACAGTATATACCTATATTGGTGCTCACGGCTTCATTAACTTGTTCCACCAACGAATTTCGAGGTACTTTGTTTTGCATCTTTTGTGCGTGTTTTGTGTCGCTTTGTGCGCCTTTTCCCACATTTTGTGCATCACCGGAAGTGGGTCAAAATGGGCCTACAAATATGGCCGAACAAATTATTGCTCTTCCGCCACCAATGAACTTCGAGGTCGTTCCCTTCACATCGTTTTATGCCGTTTTGTGCGTCTACTTCCGTTTTGTGCGTCATGGGAAGTGGGTTAAAATGAGTCCCCAAGGTGGGACGAAAATGACCAAGAGTTCCGCCACTATTAAATCTCGAGGTCGTTTATTTCATATCGCGTACCCTTTTGTGCGTCACTGGAAGATGGTCAAAATGGGCCTCGAAGGTGGGACGAAAATGACCCACTTCTCCGCCACTACCGAATTTCGAGGTCCTTCCTTTTGCATCGACTACTGAATTTCGTGCTGTTTCGTGCCCCCATTTCCACGTTTTGTGCGTCACGAGAAGTGGGTCAAAATGGGCTTCCAAGATGGGAC
The DNA here is from genome assembly GCF_964235325.1 of Thermobia domestica. Taxonomy (NCBI): domain Eukaryota; kingdom Metazoa; phylum Arthropoda; class Insecta; order Zygentoma; family Lepismatidae; genus Thermobia; species Thermobia domestica. The sequence goes on along the minus strand of NC_137462.1, from coordinate 252,408,431 downwards.
GAAAATGACCCATTGTTCCAACACTATCGAATTTCTAGGTAGTTTCTTTCGCATCGTTATTGCCTATTTTTTAAAAAAGTTTACTGTACCTACTTCCTCGTCTTGTGCGTCAGTGAGTTAAACAGGCCTTTAAAGTGGGAGTTAAATGGCTCACTGTTCCGCCACTATCGAATTTCGGGGTCGGTTCTTTCGCATCGTTTAGTGTCTGTTTCGTACGTTTTGTGCGTCACCAGAAGTGTGTCAAAATGGGCTTCCAAAGTGTGACGTAAGTGATCCACTTCTCCGTCACTACCGAATTTCGTGGTCCTTCCTTTCGCATCGACTAGTGAATGTTTCGTGCCGTTTCCTGCCCTTATTTCCACGTTTTGCGCGTCACCAGAAGTGTGTCGAAATGGGCCTCCAAAGTGTGACGAAAATGACTCACTCCTCCGCCACTACCGAATTTCGAGGTCCTTCCTTTCGCATTGACTAGTGCCTGTTTTGTTACGTTTTGTGCCCCTATTTCCACGTTTTGAGCATCACCAGAAATGCGTCAAAATGGTCCATCAATGTGTGAGGAAATAGAGCCATTGTTCCGCCACTATCGAATTTGGAGGTCGTTTCTTTCGCATCGTATAGTGCCTGCTTTGTACTGTTTTGTGCTCCTATTTCCACTTTGGTGCGACAACCAAAATGGGTCAAAAGGGCCTACAAGTATAGCGGAATAACTTAATGCTGTTCCGTCACCATCAAATGTCGAGGTCGTTTTCTTCACATTTTTTATGCATGATGCCCACAGCCGATGGGGGTTTGTATTTGGAAGTCAACGCCTGTGGAAGTATCACCATTCATCTCAGCGATAGCGAAAACTATGGATTTGACACTAATATCGGTTACTTTCCATTATTTTTACATGTCTCGCAATTCCCCACCCCCGGTGACTCCCAGCCCGCATACAATGGTGGCTAAATTTGAAAATCATCGCTAATGAAAGTATCACCATTGATCTCAGCCACCGCGAAAACTACGGATTTGACATCGGTCGTTGTGGATTATTTTTACATGTCTCGTGATCCCTTTTATAATGCCCCCTTTCTTAGCTGATGGGAGCTAAATATGAAAGCAAACGCGGTCTTGAGTTTCACCATTGAGCTCAGCTATCCCGAAAACTATGGATTTGACATTAATATCGGTCATTTTCGATTATTTTTACATGTCTCGGAATTCCCCCCTATGGTGACCCAAGGCCCGCATACAACGGTGGATGAATTTGAAAGTCATCGCTAATGGTAGTGTCGCCATTGATATCAGCAACCGCGAAAACTATGGATTTGACACTAATATCGGTCATTTTGGATTACTTTTACGTTTTGGTATTCCCCCCACCCCCGTTGACCCACGGCTCGCAGCCGAATGCGGTAAATTTGGAAGTTAATGCGATCGGAGTTTCACCATTGATCTCAGCGACCGCGAAAACTATGAAATCGACACTGATATCGTTCTACTTTTACATGTCCTGGTAAACGCCCCCCTGAGACCCCCTGGTTCGAATTTTGAAAATGAAATGAAATGAAATCTTTGAGTTTTACGTCCCACGCTTATGCCGGTTAGGCTAAAGGAGACGGTGATGATGAGTAATGAATGAAATGGTGGAATGAAAAAAGTGGGAGGAAACGGGAGAACCCCGAGAAAACCCACCCACACGGTGTTTGTCCACCACAAAGTTCACTTGGCCGGGGCTGGGATCGAACGCGGGTCCCCAAGCACCAGAGGTGAACGCTCTACCACTGAGCCACCGTGGCCCAGTTCGAATTTTGTTGAAAACGCTTTGCCTTGGTGTGGGACCTGGACCAAGGTATCTTTGACCAAAATTTGGTAACTCTCGGTCGACTTTTCTGGTCCCCATGCCGGTCCCGGTAAACGTCCCTGGAGACCCCCTAGTAAGGAATTAAAAAAACTCTTCATCTTGGTCTGGGGCCTAGACCAAGCTACCCGTGACCAAATTTTGAGAAGTTTCGGTCCACAGGCCGCACAAAGATAGACAGACAGACACACGAACAAACTCTATTTTATTTATATTAGAAAGGTCAGATGGGGATGCGGCACAGGATTGACACGGCGCAGGATCGACACGGCACAGGATCGACACGGCATACGACCGACAATTCAGCTCAGAAACCTGTTTCGGTCCTGTGCCGTGTCGATCCTGTGCCGTTTCGGTCCTATGCCGTGTCGATCCTATGCCGTTTCGGTCCTGTGCCGTTTTGCTCTCACGCCGCTGCTCTGAAATAATTTAACTTTTAGTCGTGTGACTAAAAAAATAATATTTTTATTATCTGTTTAATCTTTGCTCTTACAAATTATAAACTCCTGTCGATTCTATGCCTGTGCAAGTTATATGCATAGAATACGTACGATCGAAACGGCATAGAGCCGACACGGCATAGGACCGAAACGGCACAGGATCGACATGGCATAGGACCGAAACTGCACAGGATCGACACGGCATAGGAACGAAACGGCACAGGATGGACACGGCACAGGATCGACACGGCGCAGGACCGAAACGGCATAGGACCGAAACGACGCACGATCATCGCCACTGCGTAGAATCTATAAAACCAAAGATTTATTTCTCATAAAAGCAATCAGAGCCCTGTCAATTGATTTTAAAATATAAGAATTATAAGATATTTACTATACGAATATTAATAATTGTGAGTGACAAAAGAATGATAGTGCTAAACGGACAAAATATAATTTCTTGTGTGCTTGGTCAAAAGCATTTTTATATGTATGGAATATTATTTTATTATTATTATTATTATTATTATTATTATTATTATTATTATTATTATTATTATTATTACTATTATTATTATTACGTTTTAACTCGTTTTGAAATCATGGCCTGATTACACTAGAAAGCGAAAGCCATGAGAAATGTAAGCTAAGTAGTAATATGGAATACTTTTAATGTTGCTCACTTGAAGAAACACTGCTCGCATGTCTTGTCGTCTCGATATCGAGACCACAAGAGATTTTTTAATAAGAAGCTCAGTTGGGAAGTAATAACTGAGCCAATGGCTCGAGCCGGCTCGCTTGGGGTGAACCATCGGCTCGAGCTGGCTTGATTGGGATGATCCATCTGATCGGTTCGGCTCATCTGGGCCGAAGGCTCTAGCTGACTCGGTTCGGTGAGCTGTTGGCTCGGCTCACTTCTCGGTTCGGGTCGATAGTGAGTGCGCTGTGAGCCGAGTTGCTCAAGTTGTTGACAATTGTAAACTCGGGGTGAACAGTTTTGAAGATATTTGGCCAGTGCCCTATAACTTTTAACAAGTTTGGCTCGAGCCCGAATACTCAACCTAAACCCTCAACCCAAACTCACAAGCTCGTGAACAATATCCTTGACTCCTAGAATTCACGACTACCGAGGTTAGCAATCAACTAGTTTTTTAGTATTCAAATACAGACCGCGTATCTTTCATGTTTAATCACAGTGTTGTTATAATTATAATTATAATTATTATTTATTAATAATAATAATAATAATAAAAGTTGTACTAGTAGTAGTACTAGTATCATTGATAACCTATATGTTCTATGCAAGATATTTGAAGAGAATACTCGAAACTCCACACCAGATTTGGCTCGACTCGACCCTAACGCTGGTATAAGGGAGAAACCAAGCTCCCTTGAAGCAAAGGAAAATAATTCTAGGTGTAAATAGAGGAACCGAGCTCTATGTCCCGCCTGCACGCTTGATTATAAAGAATTCTCCATATGACCCAGTGATTCCAAATATTTTGTGAATACATATGGGGCAAAAGTAAGCTGCATTAAACAGTTTCCTCCTCGTAATATGTAATTCCGTGGAATATGGTACTTCTGTGCACAGAAGAAACAAAAGTGGAGAAACAAGGGATGTTGTACACGTTGCATAAGGATACCAAGAAGTGCGCTGGAACAGTATACTTGATTTATCCGTTAGGTGAATCTTCTCCCAGGAATACTTTTGATGGCGTTTTCCCCTTCCTTCGAGTTGGCAAACCTCAACTTGTCCCTGAGCTATGAAAAACTTCATTGCTATTGTAAATATACCAAAATACTATCCTAGTGTAGACCACTTACATTTTGATTTTGTCATTGCTGGAGAAATTTTCTAAAAGGAAGCTCGTTGAAAGTACATTTTAAAAAAAGGATAGTCTTTTTTCGACATTCTAATGTACAGATGGTGATCAGAAAAATGGAAACACCTGTAGTTGGCAACACGTCAGATGTATGGGTTGGCAGTGGTGTCGTGCGCCCGCAGCGTTGGACCGCTGGTGGTGGTGTGTTAGGTCGGTCTCCATACTACGTCAGGCGCAGTGGAACAGCAGTGTCCAGTGGCTGCAGCAGACGGAGGTAGTTTAAAATGTGAGACCTCTCAGATTTTCAAAGGAGGCAAATTATTGGTGCGCGGTTATGTGGAGTGAGTATGACGGCAGTGGCTACTGTGTTAGGTGTGTCGCGTGGGACAGTGTCGAAGGTGATGACGGCCTACACAACACACGGGAAAACCACATCAGGTAGGGATGGTATCGAGACGATACGATACGAGACTTTGTACAGTCTCGGTCTCGTCTCGGTAGATAAGTAGCGGTCTCGGTCTCGATCTCGTCACGAGTCAAAAATCGCCGTCTTGGTCTCGTCTCGGTCAGCAGATGCTTGTCTCGATCTCGGTCTCGGTCTCGAAGACCAAGTCTCGGTCTCGTCTCGGGTCTTGTCTCAAAAGTTACGAAATAAATAGTGTGAAATTAAAATTGTGAAAGTATTATTATCGTACAGTCTGTCGTTTTCGCTTCTTACTTTTTGCCTTCATTCTTGATTTAGAATTATGGTATGATATACCTCTTCGTAGCTAATTTGCTATCGCTAATGCTTTCCATGCGTGTGTTCCAGGTTCAATCATCAGTGTGGGTACAATATATCTGGGATAAAACCCTAATAGTAACACATATTTCACTTTCAGTAATAGACTTTGTCTCATATAGCCTCAGTACTGCCTATACAATTAAAACCTATTAAATTAACTCCAGTACTATACAGTAGTTTATTTCCTTCCTTTGAAACAGAGTTGTTCAATACCTTTTAACGGATAACGCAACACATAGCAACACGAATGTATTTAATCGTACCGAAATTGAAATTTTACAACTTCTCAGTTACTATCCAATACATTCTGCTTTGACTGTCATTTTAAAAACAGAATATAACGGTCATTATCTTAAAAAATAGAGTAAATTATTACTACAATATGTTTTGTTTCAAATTGATCAAATGCTTTATTACCGTTTCACATCTCAGTGTTTAATTGATACTTTAAAACAGTTACTTCCTTAACCTTGTGATGGAAGCTACGACACTCATCTTTGCTGTCTGTGGTCTCTGGTTGGATCACCAAACAAGTTAGATTCAAAGTCCAATGCTTCGTATAGTATGCGTCTCACTTTAAGTACATTCTGTTTCTTATACAAGTTCATAATGTCGTAATGTATTACATAAGCATATATTCAGTGTCGTAACATAGATTAAGCTTATTCCTTAGCTCTCAGCGCTGCATGTTACCTTTATTAGAGAAAACTAATCATGCGTTCATTACGCTGAAATTTTATATTGATTAAAAATTACTTGCGAAACATGGACACACATATTATATAAGTATATAGGTAATTCGAGCTATCTGTATCTATTTTCTCTGTCCCGGCAAAAGAAGTGATTCTTAACTTTCTAGTTTTCTTTTCTATTTCGTAGTTTTGCTGCAATATGAAGGATCAACAATATTTTTTTGTCGCTGTACGAATTTCGTTAAATAATGGATTCGTTTTTACCCTACCTTACAGTAGATATCCCGGCGGATAGAAGGTCGAGTCAGCGAAATTTGATCTTGTTTTCGTAGAAATTGATATCATTTCCTGGAATTGTGAGGCAAGTTTCGACAAGCCTGTAGTTGCTATGTTCATAGTCTTTTACGGCTACCACAGAAACGCGTGGGAAAATTTTGGTTTATTTGAACCCCCGTCACCCCCTACTCCTCCTGGAAAACCAAAGAGCATAAGCGATTTAACCCATTGGTCCTATTCCCACGAGATGACTGTAGATTATGAACTGAAAGCATGATATTCAAATGATCGAAGCTTCTCAGCAGATTGTATGAAATTGGTCTTAGTTGCTAAGATAAATATTATACGTCATGATTTTTTTTAAAAGCGTGGGATTAGACACAGTATATGAGTCTTAGAACGAAACACATACCCATGCAAAATCGTGTTGCTTAGCCACTTGGCCCTATTCCCACAAAGTGTCTGTAGAAGACGTGATATTCAAATGATCAAAGCTTCTCACGAAATTGACTTAGTTGCTAAGGTAAATATTGTATTTCACAATGTTTTTTAAAGACGTGTGACAAGAAACTATATATGAGTCCCATAACGAAACACATACCTATACTCTCCTCCCCCAGACCTCCTGCGAATGGATTCCAATGATTGAGCATATTCTAATAACGGAAACTTCTCATAGCATATCATATTGTTTAAAACGTAGAATGCGAAATGTGTTATATGAATATTCACATGATGATGTCTGCTATGACAAGTAAATCGATATCACTTCCTGTTTAGTTGATATGTTCATAGCCTTTTACGGCTATACCAAAATGATGATTTGTGAGAACATCCTGTTGCTAGAAACAAGATAAAACATGCTTTTTGGGTTACCATCAGCTATAGGCTCATGAAAAAACATGCCTTTTCTAGTCGTCTTGTATTGGTTAGCTAATTTGAATTCCCAAGCCCCGCCCCCTCTCGCAAAGACTCTTGAACGGCTACCGGATCTTCATCAGAGTCCTTTCAGTTATCACGATTGAAGCCTGCCAATTGATTGTGTGTGTTTTCAGCTTAAACTGTATGTAGTGTGTGTATTGTGCTTTCAGTTATTACGATTAAAGTCTACCAATTGATTGTGTTTACAACTTAAACACTGTGGTATGTGTTTTGTGAAAACGGTCGTTCTTATTAAAATAGGTAAGTAAAATATATATATGTTCTTTCTTCATTTAGTTATAAAGGCAATTGAAAGAACAATTTATTCATAGTTCCGTTCATGTTCTAACATTAAAAAACAAACACAGACACATATGTGAATGTCTGTTTTGCTAGTCTCTTTCTTTCTCTGTTTGTTAGCACATTGAACTCCATCTTAAAATGGTTTAGTTTCAAGAGCAACAGATAAGATGCCATTGTCAAATGTTTTGACGATTCGTATTGCAACGAGATAACAAGACTGACCTAGTTAAAAACACATACCTATAAGTTAGCTTGTATGATGCTTCTGTTCGCTGTACGTTGATTTCTAAGAAAATGAAAAGATGGAATTCTTGAATGTTTTCTGGCTCGCATTTCAATTGACGCAAGAAGTGTCTGTAGACTTGGTGTTTTAATTTTGATAATATGATATATACATGTATCTCTTTCTGTCTGTAAATGAAATCTTTTGAACAATGAAGAGTTTTACGTCCAACAATAAAGCCAACAAGGTCTGTCTGTCTTTCTATGTCGGCTATGCTATTGTAGACGGTTGTGATGAGTTGAGTTGACTTTTAGTTTAGCGTCTCTTTCAGCAGCGAGGCTATATGAGACGTGGACATATTGATTAACGTGGAATCCGAACCACATGAGCTCCCCGCCGGGATGGTGGTGATGAGAAATGAATGAAATGATGGATTAAATTCACGTACACGGTGGTTGTCCACCACAAAGTTCATTCTGATTGGAACAGGATATTGAACCTGTGCCCCATACACCAGAGGTGAACGCTTTACCAGTGAACCACCGTCACCCCCAAATCCCCCGAGCTAAGATTTAACGAGAGAAACAAAGAAATGAAATCTGAGTTTTACGTCCTACTCTTATGACGATTAGGCTAATGGGAAATCTTTAAGTTTTACGTCCCATGTCGGTTATGCTCATGAAGATGGTGGTGTTGAGTTGAGTTGATTTTAGTTTAGCGTCCCTTTCAGCAGCGAGGCTATATGAGACGTGGACCTACTGATTACGCGGAATCCGAACCACATGAGCTCCCCACTGGGGCGGTGGTGATGAAAAATGAATGAAATGTTGGAAAGGGAAGAGTTGGATTAAATTCACATACACGGTGTTTGTCCACCACAAAGTTCATTCTGATTGGAACTGGATTTTGAACCTACGATCTTTCATGTATACGGTGTTTGTCCATCACAAAGTTCACTTGATGGGAACAGGATATTGAACCTGTGCCCCCCATACACCAGAGGTGAACGCTTTACCAGTGAACCACCGTCACCCCCACAATAGTAGTGTCAAATACATAGTTTTCGGGGTAGCTGTGTTCAATGATGATACTCTGAACTTAATAACACATCATCTAAGGGGTTGATGTTTGGGGGCGTCTCCAGGGTTAATATTGAGACACGTAAAAATAATTTAAAATGAACGATACTGGTGTCAAATAGATAGTTTTCGGGGTCGCTGTGTTTCAATGATGAAACTCTGAACTGAATAACACATCATCAAAGGGAGTTGATGTTGGGGGTCTTCAGGGGTGTATCGAGACACGTAAAAATAATTTAAAATGAACGATACTAGTGTCAAATATATAGTTTTCGGGGTCGCTGTGTTCAATGATGATACTCTGAACTGAATAACACATCATCTAAGGGGGTTGATGTTGGGGGTCTTCAGGGGTGATATCGAGACACGTAAAAATAATTTAAAATGAACGATACTAGTGTCAAATACATAGTTTTCGGGGTCGCCGTGTTCAATGATGATACTCTGAACTGAATAACACATCATCTAAGGGGGTTGATGTTGGGGGTCTTCAGGGGTGATATCGAGACACGTAAAAATAATTTAAAATGAACAATACTAAAGTCAAATACATAGTTTTCGGGGTCGCTGTGTTCAATGATGATACTCTGAACTGAATAACACATCATCTAAGGGGGTTGATGTTGGGGGTCTTCAGGGGTGATATCGAGAGCGTAAAATATTTTAAAATGAACGATACTAGTGTCAAATACATAGTTTTCGGGGTCGCTGTGTTCAATGATGATACTCTGAACTTAATAACACATCAGCTAAGGTTGTTGATGTTGGGGGTCTTCAGGGGTGATATCGAGACTCATAAAAATAATTTAAAATGAACGATACTAGTGTCAAATACATAGTTTTCGGGGTCGCTGTGTTCAATGATGATACTTTGAACTGAATAACACATCATCTAAGGGGTTGATGTTGGGGGTCTTCAGGGGTGATATCGAGACACGTAAAAATAATTTAAAATGAACGATACTATTGTCAAATACATAGTTTTCGGGGTCGCTGTGTTCAATGATGATACTCTGAACTGAATAACACATCATCTAAGGGGGTTAATGTTGGGGGTCTTTAGGGGTGATATCGAGACACGTAAAAATAATTTAAAGTGAACGATACTAGTGTCAAATACATAGTTTTCGGGGTCGCTGTGTTCAATGATGATACTCTTAACTGAATAACACATCATCTAATGGGTTGATGTTGGGAGTCTTCAGGGGTGATATCGAGACACGTAAAAATAATTTAAAATGAACGATACTAGTGTCAAATACATAGTTTTCGGGGTCGCTGTGTTCAATGATGATACTCTGAACTGAATAACACATCATCTAAGGGGGTTAATGTTTGGGAGCGTCTCCAGGGTGATATCGAGACGCGTAAAATATTTTAAAATGAACGATACTAGTGTCAAATACATAGTTTTCGGGGTCGCTGTGTTCAATGATGATACTCTGAACTCAATAACACATCATCTAAGGGGGTTAGAGTTGGTGGGTCTCCAGGGGAATAAGTATAAAATTCAATTACAGATCGTTTATACATTATATAATACACTTGAAGCAAACTCTGAACATACATTTGTTTCACTCCCAGAGAATACGAAAAAAAGTTACAATTCATTTTTACTACTTAAAAGGTATGCTATTTTTCCCCTTGAAACTTCTGCTTTTTCCGTATAACGAATTGAAATTTATGTGTATATATACTGTTTTATTTATTTGGAATATGGTTATAAGTAACCAGTTCATTTCTTTTTTATTTTAGGTTGAATATAAATAAAGATAAGTGTATCAGACTTTTTTTATCCTTACCGATATTATTATTATTCCTTCGTTAAATACTTATATATAACCCTTTTTTATTTATTTATTCGTATATTCTCTTAAACACTCTTATTTATATTCCATTTTAAATAATACTTATATTCTCTATTCACTATTTATATATACATATTGGAAACTTTTTTTGCATTACGTATATACATCTGGGGGCGGGGGTAAAATGGAAAACAAGTGTACGCAAGAGTTATTAAAAGAGATTACTGCATTTATTAATGACATAGAAGAAGAAGAAGAGGAAATCGCAATAAATAAAGAGACGCAAGTTCTTCTAAAAGAAATAGATGCCGTAATCGGAATAGAAGAAGAAGTAGATCGTCAGGGGAGGAAGGAAGAAGATGATGAAATGAAGAAAGGTACACAAAAGGAGGAAGAACTCATAGAAGAAGAAGAAGAAGAAGAAGAAAAAGAAGAAGAGATGAACATCAATACCGAAGAAAAGAAGAAGAAAGAGATGCAGCTATTGAAATTCAAATGGCAGAAGAAAAAGAAGAACAACTATTAGAAATATTGGAAAGTGCCGGTAATAGAATGATAACAGAAGAAGAAGAAGAGGAAGCATCCGTCCGTATTGTCCAAATTAAAAAAATGGTTAGAAGAAGGAACAAAAGAAGAAGACGACGTCGAAGAAAGAACAAAAGAAGAAGATGAAGAAAAATTGCTAAATTTAACGTTCTCCCAAATAATAGGAGAATTACAATGAGGAAGAGAAGAAGATGAGTTCTACGAAACTGAGCTAGAAAAATGGATTACCAATTTATTTCCCAATACTGAAAAAGAAGAACATCAGCAAGAAGTAATATATCCATCAATTATGGAAATATTAGCTGAGGCTAATACAGAACATACAGAAATAGAAATTGAATTAGACGAAATAGAAAAAAGAATAGACGAGTTGCTATCCGTATTTGCAGCAGAACGAAACTCAAATGTGCAAGTGGGATTTGGAAATAACAGTCGTAATGATGAAAACAATAGATTTCATATAATAGAAGAACGTAGAAGACAATACAGAAGATACAATATGGTTGGTACAATGTTAAGATTCCGCCTAGCCCCCGTGCGTGCAGGTGAAAATCCTTTTACTGCAATTGAAACAAGTCTACGTGCTTTAATAGATTATTTGCTACGTAATGTGGACCAGCATGATTACGTAGGAATAACAATCACCAATGAGAGAGAAGGACATCGCCCTTTTTGGTTATCGTTCAGAGAAGCAAGAAATCTCTCAGCAGAAGTTCTATGGACAAGTTATGAGAAAGTACTGCAAAGTAATGCGGCTTTTCATATAAATGAAGATTGCATCGTGAAGTTTCATCATGTACGCATGCCTAGAGGACAAGGTCCTTTGAAACAATATGTTATGAATACTGAAGAATATGTAAAGGCAAATTGTGGTATTATTACAATTAAGAATAAAGGCACAAGATGTTTAGCACATGCAATCGTAGTTGCCATAGGACTGAAAGAATACAAGGGAAGAAATCAAACTGAATACAATAGATATGTAAAAACTCAAAGTGAATATATCATAGAAAAAAAAGCAGAAGATCTGTGTGAAGCTGCCGATGTAGATCTTAATCATGGTGGTGAAATTCCTGAAATTCGTAAATTTCAGGATTATTTAAAGGATTATAAAATTACAGTGTATAGGGGCTTTTCAGGAAGTGATGTTATGTTTGAAGCACCACCAAGTGATAACGAGAGAACTGCTTTAAATTTACTCTTCATAAATAACCACTACAACGTCATTGAAAGCTTGACAGCATGTTTTAGCTGTAATTTTTATTGCGAAAGCTGTCATAAGAAATATGAAAAAAAGCATGAACATTTGAAACATTGCACAGCTGTATGTTTTCGTTGTCATCAGAAGCCACCATGTGACTTTAAAGAAACCCATGTTACTTGCAATGATTGTAATCGAGAATTTTATGGCCAGTCATGCTATGACTATCACAAGTCAGCGCCGTATCAAAATGGAAAGCCTTTATGTTCCATTGTGAAATGTTGTGCCCAGTGTTTGAAAATTTATGTAGTGAAAGAAAAACGTTCTCACGTATGTGGAGAAACTTATTGCAACATTTGCTATGCTATAGTACCACCCAATCATGAATGTTACATGAATGTGAATGAAAGAAGAAAATAAAAAAAAAGCCAATGAAAAAATTATCGTGGAGAAGAAAGCTATGATTGTTTTTTATGATATTGAATGCACACAAGATACGAAAATAGAAGAGGAGAACGCAAACATATATAAGCATATACCTAATGTCTTGGTTAGTCACCATACATGTTACAGATGTTATGAAAACAATGACATAAAAAATAATTGTATCGTTTGTGGAAAACAAGAAAATATATTTGACGGAGAAAATGTAATAGAAGACTCTAAAACATCTTCAACAACGTCGTCCAAACATTAAATCAGTAACATGTGTAGCCCATAATTCTAAGGGCTATGATACACATTTCATCATTAAGACCATGGTTGAGAAGATGAATTGGACTCCAGAAGTAATCATGAATGGAGCGAAAATTCTATCTCTTAAAATAGGGAACGTAACATTCATTGATTCACTAAGCTTTCTTCCTATGCCCTTAAGTAAATTAAGTGGTGCATTTGGTCTTCAATCGTGCAAAGGATATTTCCCACACTTTTTGAATCGACGTGAGAATCAAACATATGAAGGTACACTTCCAGACATTAGATATTATGGAGCAGATACCATGAAAGTAGACGAAAGACGCAAGTGTCTCCAATGGTATACTGAACATCAAAACGATACCTTCAAAATGAAAGAAGAACTTATCAAATATTGTGTACAGGATATTGAAATATTGCGTCAAGCATGTATTTCCTTTATGAATACATTTGAATCTGAAACAAATGTAAATCCCTTACTTGAATGCATTACAATCGCCAGTGCATGTAATTTGGTGTATCGTAGAAATTTCTTAAAGGAAAATACTACTGGTATCATACCAAAGAACGGGTATCGATGGAGAGATGTCCAGTCAATTGAACCAGTACAATGGATAGCTTGGGAAGAAAAAACAAGAAACATCCAAATTACCAATGCTGCACGTAGTAAGGAAAAACGACTTGCATCAATGAAAGTAGATGGTGTATGGAGAGATCCCAATACAGGAAGAATACACGTGTGGGAGTATGAAGGCGATTTCACACATGGCTGTATCTACTGCTACTCTAACGACAGAGATAAACCCATCTATAACAATGATACAGATACCATGGAATTTCGATATGAAGCAACAAAGAAGAAAATACAAAAATTAAAAGATTTTGGCTGTGAAGTGCATTAAATATGGGGTTGTGAATTCAAAAAAACAATTGGCAGGAAATGAAGAGATGAAGAAGTATGTTAGTAATCATCCGTATACAAAGAAATCACCATTAAATCCTCGTGACGCTTTTTATGGAGGACGTGTGAATGCCATACGTTTGTATCATAAAGCACAAGAATCTGAAGGAGAAACCATACAATACAAAGATGTTATTTCGCTTTATCCATTTATCTCTAAGACTAAGAAGTTTCCAATTCCTCATCCTACTATCTATCTGCCTGGAGTTTCAAATATTCCCACCATTGAAGAAGTTGAAGGATTAGTTAAACTAAGTATTCTACCTCCAAAAAATCTCGTACACCCAGTTCTTCCTTACAAGTCAAATGATAGATTGATGTTTCCACTTTGTCGTACCTGTTGTGATGAATTAAACCAGTCATCTTGTAATCACAACGATGAAGACCGAGTTCTACATGGTACATTGGTAGCAGATGAAGTAAGAAAAGCATTAGAAAAAAGATACAAAATAATAGATATTCACGAAATTTGGGCATATGATGTTCAATATGATGAAGAAACAAAAAGTGGCGGTTTATTTGCAGAGTACATAAACATCTTCCTGAAAGCGAAAACGGAAGCTAGTGGATGGCCAGCATGGTGTGAAACAGATGAGCTAAAGCAGAAGTACATTCAGCGATTTTATGAAAAGGAAGGAATACGTCTCGATGAAAATAAAATTCAACATAATCCAGCACTTAGAAGTTTAGCTAAATTAATGTTAAATTCATTTTGGGGGAAATTTGGACAACGTGAGAACATGGGTCATGTAAGCATTATTAATGATCCAAAGGAATTATATGAGAAATTAACATCTCATGATATAGACCTTCATCAAATATTTCCAGTAAATGATGATATGGTATATGTATATTGGCAATACACAGATGAAGTTCCTGTTTCACTACCAACAGTAAATGTCATAGCCGCGTACACAACAGCACGAGCAAGATTAGAATTGTACAAGTATTTAGATCAACTGCAAGAAAGAGTATTGTATTTTGATACAGATTCAGTCATTTATACGCAAAAACCTGGTAAAACTACAATTCCAACTGGTGACTTTTAGGTGATTTAACAAATGAAGTACTCGAGTATGGTAAAGAGACCTATATTTCAGAATACGTCTTGGCTGGACCCAAGAACTATGGATTACGTATTTTTGATCCCAGTACGAAGAAGGAGTTTCAAGTATGCAAGATACGGGGCTTTTCATTAAACTATGAATCTTCAAAACACCTAAATTTTGATGTAATGAAGAAGATGATATTAGATAGTGAAAAGGATGCGGATAAGAAGAAGAATCTCGTCCCACGGAAGTCAAAATTACCAATGAGAAAAATTTGCCGCGGGAAAGACCATACTATCGTAGGAATACCCGAAACAAAAATTTATAAGATAAATTATATTAAACGACGTAGAATACCAAATTCATATGATACTCTTCCATGTGGCTACACTACTTCCAACAAAAGAAGAAGAGTAATGTAATAAGGCCCTTTATAAATATACGTATGAAGAAAGAATGATCATACTCTTTAACATGGACACGACGTGGAAACATCCCTTTTCATGTATTGTTGCCGGTCCAAGTGGGTGTGGAAAAACTTCCTATGTAATACGATTCCTGTTCAATTTATCACGTATGGTTAATACATCGTTTCGTCATATTTATTGGTACTATGCAGAATGGCAAAATGCATACAGAGAAATTTCGACAAAAGTACAATTTATTGAAGGATTACCTCGAACAAAAGACTTTTTACCTGAAACTGTACCACATATTATTATTGATGATCAAATGTGTGAAGTGAACCGCAATATAGTTGATTTCTTTACAAACTGTTCTCATCATAGAAATCTTAGTGTACTATTTATTACACAAAACATATTTCATCAGGGAAAAGGAAGCAGAGATATGAGCTTGAATTTTTCCTATCTCGTATTATATAAAAATCCAAGAGATAAATCACAAATTAAACATTTGAGTTATCAACTAGCTCCTGAGAATCCAAAATTTCTTCAAGAAAGTTTCAACGACGCAACAAAGTTACCATATGGATATTTCTTTATTGATTTAAAACAGGATACGCCAGATGAACTTCGTTTTCAAACAAATATCTTTCCTGATGATATTTATCATTACGTTTATGTTCCATCGAAATAGAAGAAGATGTGTTTATAATGTTTGTTTTAAACTCTGTTTCTTCATTGTGACAATATGTCTCCAAGAGTAAAACACGGAGATCTTCTTCGTACGCTGAGCAAAGCAAATCCTAAATTACGTAAAGCTATACTGGCCAATGTAGACTCTTCAGTGATTCGAAGTATTTGCGAATGTTGTTATAATGTGTTAAAAATGAATGTACCTCTTACAAAGACACAGAAAGCAAGATTAAAGCGATACAAGAGGACGCTTCGACATCTTGTGAAGAAAGGAAACTCCATCCAAAAGAAGAAGAAGCATTTATTAGTGTAGCAGCAAGGTGGATTCCTACCGGCATTATTAGCTCCTATTTTATCTGGTGCATTATCAAGTTTACTATTCCGTTAGTACAATGGAACACGCAAAGAAGATGATTTTAGTTCCACCTGAAGTTCTGAATCGTATACAAACACCATCATCATCATCATCATCAGCCCTGGAGAAACGTGAATCTAATTTGGATCAAGAAATGCAAGAGATTTTACAGTTATCATCGCTTAGTGATGAAGAAAAGTGGAATCAGATTAACAATATTCTTCAAAAATATTTACATTTAATACGAAAACAAGAAGAACCTGTGACACTTTCAATTACGTCGACTAAATCAGAGAAGCCTGAAGCAGAAGAAGAAATATTAATATCTATACCCAAAATGTTTCGTAAAAGAGCTGAATTACTACTACATAGAATGAAACATGATGATAATATCACGTCGGATAATAAAGGAACTGTTTACATCAGAGGTGATAAACTAGAAGGATCTCACATTGTAGATTTAATTTCTGATGTGTCGCGACCCCGGAAACACACAAATCCACCGGGATGGGAGAAATTTTGTAATTATTTATCTTCTAATAACACACCTCAAGAACTTATTGGAAATCCAAAACGTTTGTCATATATTTTACGACGAACTAAAGCATCATCAACAGCATCATCGTCAAGGGAAAAATACCTCTGAAATCGTTTCCAGAAGACGACGAAGAAGAAGCAGAAGAAGAAGAAGAAAAGGAAAAAGTAGTATCTCCTATAAGGAAAAGGAAACGTGTCTGTAAACGTCCAGTATGGTCAAGGTGGAAACCGTAAACAAACAGTTAAGCAAGATTTACTAGAACCCTTCACATCCTGCCTCGTTTCCAACTGTTAAAAAATTGTGGATAGCTACAAAGAAGAAAATTCCTATACATTGTATAAGAAGATGGTTACTGCAACAAACAACATATACGTTACACAAACCTGTGCGTCGTCGTTTTAAAAGAGATTTCTATGTAGTGATTAACATTGATGATGAGTGGGAAAGTGATATTAATGATCTTCAATCTCTTCATAAATTTAATGATGGATATCGTTATATTCTTACAGTGATAGATGTGTTCAGTCGATATGCATGGGCTGTGCCATTAAAATCTAAAAGTACAAATGATGTATTAAAAGCATTGAAACTTGTGTTCAAAGCCAGAAAACCAATTACATTCCGAACAGATAAAGGAAGTGAGTTTACTAATAAAACAATACAGAAGTACTTAGTGGAAAACAAAATAAAATATATTACAACTAAAAATCCTGATATAAAAGCTAGTATTGTAGAACGTTTTAACAGAACTCTAAAAGAAAAAATGTGGAAGTATTTTACAAAATATCAAACGTATACTTATTTAAATGTATTACCTCTTCTTGTGAAATCATACAATGAAGGTTATCATTCAAGCATAAAGATGTCACCTGCAAATGTTTCTCAAAATAACCTATTACAAGTATGGCATAATCAATATGATAATAAAATAAAGAAGAAGAAGAAGAAGAATCCAAATTTCTCAAAACATCTTAAGATTGGTGATACAGTACGAATTAGTAAAACTAAACGTACATTTGATAAAGGATATATGCAAAATTAGACTTGGGAAATATTTAAAGTGAAGAAGATAATACCAAGAGATCCACCTGTTTATGAAATTGAAGATTTAAACAAGGAACCACTGGATGAATTGTTTTACAGAGAGGAATTACAACCTGTGACGTTATCAAAGACATTTTACATAGATAAAATCATACGTACAAGAAGAAAAGGCAGCAGAAAAGAATATCTTGTTCATTGGAAAGGATATCCTTCTTCTTTCGATTCCTGGATACCTGCATCATCCGTAAAGAAGATCGAGAAGTACAATGGAACCTGATGTAGATTTTTACGTTACGCTTCCCAGTAATAGTTCTATGGAATATTTTCCTGACAACACCTTAACATCATACACTACGAAACTTCATCAAAGAATGGAATTCCATGAAAAGTGGGAAGTGGCTATTGTTGAAATTCATTATCCTTATTCAATATTAAATATTAATGACGGAAATAATAAAATTTTTTACAAACCTGCAAAAAGTGATGAATGGAAATTTATAACTATTCCTGTACGTTATTACACTCACATATCAGAATTGATAAAGATAATAAATACGTACAACAGATTCACAAATTTACATATTTCTTATACTCGTGAGAGTAATACCTGTTTTATACGACGTCTTCATAAAGACATAGATGTAAACGTTGCATTATCACCAAGTGTTAATGCTATGCTGCGGTTTGATCCAAGCGTTGATTTAAAGGATATGCAAATTTACGTTTAGGACTTCCATCTACAATGTATGTGTATTGTGATATAATTCAATCTGTATTTGTTGGAGATACAGTAGCACCATTATTACGTATCATAAATATGAATCCTGTGAATCATGCATTTGGAAGTAGTGTTATAGAAATTTTTAATCCTCCACATTATGTGCCTATAGAGAAGATGCATTTTGAACACATCAAAATAGATATAAGAGATAGTACAGGCTCTCCACTGGCATTCACTTTCGGAACTGTATGCGTTAAACTAAATTTTCGACCAGTGCGTCAACATCGACAAATATGAATAATCCATATTTACAATATTATCAAAAACAAGCTCTTTCTGGAACAGGAAACGTTTATGTTGGTTCCCCTTATCAAGTTGGACATGGTATTGGAAGTTTCCTTGGAGGATTATTTCGTTCTGTCATGCAACTAGTAAAACAAGGAGCTAAAACAGTAGGAAAGGAATTATTAAAATCTGGAGCAAACATTATTACTGATGCCATCATCGATAATCAACCTATTAACGAATCCTTTCATCAACGAATGGGTGAAGCGAGATCCGTCTTGCATGATAAAGCAAAAAATAAACTGAAATCTATGCTAGGATCTGGATATCAACGAAGGAAAAGAAGAATTACACATCATTCCATCTTTAACCCTTCATCATTACACATCATCAAGCGCAAGAAGAAGAAGGGCAAGAGGAAACGTACACAGAAAACAAAGAAAAATCAGTCTTATGAGAAGAGGAAGTTATCACACGATATCTTTGATTAAAACATCACCATCATGGCTTACTTACATCATCAATCCTGCGAGTGTGTAAAAAGTGAACTAGATATTTTTTGTACAAAACAAACGCAAACCAGTATATTGGATAACCATGTTGTTACATACAAACCAATCAGTTCACTAGCTGATAATACTCCTATAGAGTTTGTCATCCCAGGAACAAGTGATGAATACATAGATCTACCACATACTCTTCTTTACAATGAAGCTCAAATCGTTAAGCCTGATGGATCAGCATTTGGTGAAAGTGATAAAGCTGTGGCTCCTATTAATGACTTTTTAAATTCTATGTTCAGTGAAGTGGAAGTGTATTTAAATAACAAACTGATTTCATTTCCATCTCTTAATCATCCATATCGATCATACATTGAAAAACTGTTAAATTATGATGATTCTGCCGAAATACTCATCTTAAATGTGCATTCTGGTTTCAAGATACTGCTGGACATATGGATGCAACATTTAGTGGTAATAGAGGATTTCAACATCGTTATGAATTAACAAAATAAGTGCAAAATTCGACATGCTTGGACATCTTCATTGTGATATTTTTAATCAAGATAAATTTTTAATCCAAGGAGTAGAATTACGTCTCAAGTTAATTCCTGCAAAGCCGAACTTTTGTCTCATCGCTAGTGATGCGTCTGTTGAAGCTAAAGTAAATATTTTAGACGCTGCTTTACATATTATAAAGATTAATGTTAGTCCTACAATAAAACTAGCACATAACAAGCTTCTACAATCAACAACAGCCAAATATCCTCTCACATGAGTGCAAATGAAGTCATTCGTCATTCCAAAGGATCTTCAATCAAAAACAATTGATAATTTATTTATGGGAGTATTACCAACTCGAGTGATTGTGGCGTTTACACAAAATGATGCCTATACAGGAACAATAACTTCAAATCCATTTAATTTCAAACATTTTGACATCAATTTCTTCTCTCTATACATTGATGGAAAACCTGTACCTTCAAAACCATTACAACCAAATTTCGAAAACAACCTCTATGTTTCCTCATATCATACCTTATTCTGTGGATCAGGCATTCACTTTTTCAATCATGGCAACAATATTTCTCGCCTTGACTTTCCTCAAGGATACACTATCTTTGTTTTCGACATTACTCAAGATGGAGAAGCCAGCGCTGTGCAGCATTGGAAGCTTATACGTCACGGCTATGTTCGTCTGGAAGTTCATTTTACGAAGCCTCTACCAGCACCTATCTCCTGCATTGTGTATGGAGAATTCCAATCTCTTTTAAAAGTGGATCATCAGAGGAACATCATCACGGATTTTTGAAGGTACGTTATTTAAATATCATATCATATATGTACATGTCTGCATTTTTATACATGATGTCCTCTACACTAGATTTATTGAATGCTTTGCAAACAAATTCTTTATTTCACAATCATTTCGTTGGCGTATATGGAGCCAATGAATTACCAGCACATGTTCCACTACCTGCAGCTATCATCATAAATACGGACCCCTCGAACAAACTTGGCACACACTGGATTTCCGTATATATTCATAGTGACGGACGTGCCCACTACTTCGATACATTTGGATTTCCTCCATATGTAATGCAACATATTCAATTTCTACGTACAAATTCCACTTCTTATACATTTAATAATAAACAAATTCAAAGTGTGAAATCGTCCCTATGTGGACATTATTCATATCTTTTCCTATGCTTCAAAGCTAAAGGAAAGTCCTTAAATGAATTTCATCACACTTTCTCATCAACTCCAGAAAAAAATGATCGTCGCTTGTTGTATTTACTTTTACAGGTAATCATGTCTTCATTCTTCTTCTTCGTTTGTTTTGATTACTTTCTTTTCATATTATTGAATGTAGTCATTTCTTCTTCTTCTTCTTCTTCTTCTTTATTATAATGTGTTTGTATGTATTATTATTTGTTGTTTTATTTGTTCATGATTATAGATAAAATAAATTTTAAGTTTGTTTTTCAATTTTTTCATTTCAGAGAGTAAAAGATCGTCATCGTGTGTATGGACATCATCTTCATTGTACAGATTGACTTCTATCTACGTTTCATCACCATCATCAACAGCAGTAGTATCATTAATTGAACTGTGTATAGTCATCATCAGTGAACAATATATAGCAGTTGTGAAGTTATCATCACATGAACAATGAAAACAAAATCTAACGTTCTTTTAAAATGTACTATACTTACCGCCGTTTTAATTGTGTAAATAGTTTCATCAGCAATAAACACTTTGTATTATTTTTCTCTTTGAAAACAAATGTTTTATTTCTTATTTTCTCCGTTTCCTAATAAATAAATATGTTTTATGATCAGTTATGTGATTAAATACACATATCATAAAACATATTTTTAAATCATTGAATTAAAGAATTTCATAGTGATTTTTTTTAAAAAAAGGTTCTAAAACTGATTTTTAATTCAATGATGTAATCACATAACTACATAATAATAATGAATTCAAATACTTAAACTCTCAGTTATTCTTTACAAATACTCAGTTATTCTTTCGTAAATTAAATCAAGTATGTGAATTCAATATTATTATTATTATGATAGGACTTTTGTTTTTAAAATTTTAATATTAATTATTTTAGTTCCTTTTTTAAAAATTAAAAAAAGTCCTATCATACTTAAGACAACGTTGTATAATAATAATAATAATAATAATAATAATAATAATAATAATAATAATAATAATTTCAAATACTAATTTTTATTCTAACATTCATTTCAAGAATTTGAATTCATTATTATTATTATTATTATTATTTTACGTATCACTTATAATATATACGAGGAAAAAAATATGTTAGGATTTTTTCTTATAAAAACTTAAAAATCCTATCATATTGCAGGTGTATGAAACGAATACAAAACACACACAAATAAAACATTTCACTTTTCACTATATATATTTTTATTACATTTGATATTACGTTGTTTAGCATACATGAAAAAACAAATCAATTTTCTCCTTCTTCTTTATGAAGAGTCGTTCACTTCATTGATACCCTCCGAAGGTTGAGTATCGGTTTCCCCCACCATGGCTGTGTCGATACACTATCAAATAAGTCAGCCATAATTGAATCTATGAGTTTTTGTTTGCAAAATACTTTCATTTCCAATTTTAATCGTTCACCATCAATGTTCACATCACTGTTCTTATCAAGAGAGACACTTGGAAAACTGATGTTCATACCATTAATAATACTCTGTTCATCTACTCAGGTATGGATTCCGGCAAGTCCTCTGCATGTAAGACACTGCGATTGTACATGATTACGAATAGTATCTGTACACAAGTCAAAATATTCACGTAGCACAACACTACAAACTTTACTGTTTTTCACAGCATGTTCAATACATGGTAATATTTTTAAGAAATAAAGCCAATCACTTGAAGTTAAGTACACAGTGTTTCGAGGAGCGTGAAGTGTTCCTTTCTTTTCTAATATCACTAATTTTTCACCCATTAGTTTTCGCACCAACAGTTTGTTTTTTTGACCAAGAGATTTTATAAATGTAATTTCCACTTGAGAATTTAAATAGTCCGTAACAAATGGGGTCAAATGTACAAGTTTCTCCCACACTGCCAAATTTAACTCCACTCCAAACACAAGTCCTTTGCCAACACGAATCACTGGTTCAAATGTATCACTATCCAGTCCAATACAAATTAATTTGGTTTTCATTGAATTAAGTCCATATTCAACATTTAACAAGTACTCTTTCTTGGTATCCATAGTTGACGCACAAGCACTCAAAGACATGTTACTCCAGTCGCTGGTCAGCACAGAATAACGACACTATGCATATAGATGACTGTTTATGCATGAAGAGGAAGGGGGCGAAGAGGAAAATTCATGTTTCATCTTGTTTGTGCATGCTACCATACACTTACGATGAGTAAACCAGTGCAGTAAATGCAAGATCGTGCATGTTACGTCCAGATACATTAATCTTCATTCCTTTATATATTAAACAGACATTCCCACTTTGTAAGTACGTTAATAATGCACCATTATCTGCTTCCAATTTTTCAGTACAACGTCCTGGTAAAATCACTTTTTCACCTCCTTCAAATGTCACACATGCCTTCCTACCATATACCGTTGTAATTATCTCACAGTTTACAATACGAAATGGTACTCCAATCTCCAAATCTAGCATTTTTGTAAAGGGTACCATTGATGGCTTATTAAGCTTATCTAATAAACTCATTGACGATGACACATTTAAATTTTTTGACGTTTCTTCCTTTGCAACAGCTGCTAACAGAATGATCTACACAAGCACATACGTTCCACCTACGCTCTTCGCAAGAGGGGTGGGGGGTTTGGGGATACAAATTATTAGCTAATAAACGACAAGAACACGAAAAGGCATGTTTTATCTTGTTTTTTACATCTGGTAGGCGTCCAAGACTATGAGCATAGTAACAGCAAACCAACATTTTCCCACGGGCTTCTGTGGTAACCGTAAAAGGCTATGAACATAGCAACTAAAGAGGAGTAGGGGTGACGGGGGTTCAAATAAATCAAAATTTTCCCACGCGCTTCTGTGGTAGCCGTAAAAGGCTATGAACATAGCAACTAAAGGCTTGTCGAAACTTGCCTCACAATTCCAGGAAATGATATCGATTTCTACGAAAACAAGATCAAATTTCGCTGACTCGACCTTCTATCCGCCGATATATCTACTCTTACCTAGTAAAAGTTTTAGAGGTAGACTATGCTAAGTCACTTTTTGGTCGAAATTGAGTTAACTATACTTTTTTTAAAATATACTATGTTCTTTCCAGTGGTGTAATAATGTAAGCCTAAAATCAACCTATTACTTTGTAACTGCTTAGTATAGTTTCAAACAGGACTATAGGTCTTAGTTAAGGAACCGGATTTTCGCTTCTCCTGTAAAATTGCGAAATTGTGACTTGGTTTAGTTTACCTCTGAGGTCCAGATATAATAAAGTCATAGCCATAATCATAATCAACCATTATCAATCCACTGCTGGATGAAGGTCTTTCCAAGTCTTCTCCACAACTATCTATCTTGCCCAATTCTTTTTCAGGTCACTCCACAGTTGTTCTTAATTTCGTCAAACCTTCTTGTATAAGGACGTTTCCTAGGCTGTTTCTATCTCGTGGTATCCTCTCTAGAATTGTTTTTGTCCATCGATCATAATTTCTTGCAATATGTCCAGCTCATTTTCAAGCCCATGCTAAAAATAATTTTATTAGTACCAGTCATTAATTACCAAATAATTCTTTCTATTTTATACATTTGGCCTACAAATAGGTCAAATCCGCTACTCTTGGAGCACAGAAACGCTAGTTTTTGATCTTTGTGTTGAATCTGACAACACTGACTCAATGATTTAGATCAAAACAATATGAGGACCTCCATTTGGTCTAGCGGCTAGCACGCTTGACTTTGTTTCACGTGGTCCCGAATTCGATTTCCGGTGGGGGTACATTTGAACGACCGAAGTGGTTCGGATTCCATTATAATCATTAGGTCCACGTCTGCTTTAGACGCTCTAGCATAATCGTGGGACGTTAAACTAAAACAAACCAAACCAAAAATCAACACAGTGTGTATTACTAACTGTAAGTCCTTAAATAATTTGCATATAGCTATATGGTATGGATCGAGTTTGAGGTGGTCGGTAGTCAAACAAAAAAACAAAAAACAAATGAAATGTAAGTAGGGTGTAATTAGAACTTTTAATTAAGTATGGTTTTGTGTATATCAGGCCTAAGGCTAAGGGGAACCACTAGTGTTACTAAAAAGTTATCAGTTACATTTAATTTAAGTTAAAATTTGCATTTACATGTATTGCTGGAACCAAAACTTTGACATTAACATTAACATTATAAAGACTGTGAAAAACATCGTCTTTTGAAAACATTCTTGTACCATAAAACAAATTACGTGTAATTTAAAAATATTTTGCAGTTTAGCTACGTTATTTTCACTGTATTTAGAATAATATCTAGCATTTATTTAAGATGGCAACACTGCTTAAAATAATGGAACTGCGACTTGTAATTAAAACCACCAGAAACTATTGTTGTAATGTTATAGAAGCAAACTAAAGCACCAATCATTATAAAAATTTAACATAAATACGATATTTTAAGCAGTATAACAATCACTATCCAAGTGCTTGGTATCTCTGAAACGGTTTAAAATAACAATTGTTGTAAATGACATTATGATCACTTAAGTCTTTTGGAAGAATCTACATGATGAGACGTGATATGTCAGCACGTTTTCGAAGTAAAGTCTTCAGAAATAGTTAATTTTTTTTCATTTCGTATAACTTTGTTCCTTCATTCTTTCGAAATGCATTATGCCATGATCATAGTATTTGACGCTAAGATATAAATAATGAGCATTGCACCATTCCATTTGAGTTATTAGTCATCTCCAAAATGTTGATGTTAGTGATACTGTATTGTGCTTTGTTACACGGAATAATGTATGTGGTATTGTGGTTTTATTTAATATCTAAATTAGAAATAAGTAATACTTTACATAATGCAATTTGAGAAAATAAAACTTTATTTTGCGTTAGCAACACTGCTTCCTTATCTAGTGGTATTGTAGGGTATCCAGAAGAATTTTTCCTTCAATATTTCACACAACATGGTACAAAATTTCAGCATTTTGAATATATATATACGTGGATCCAAGGGGCTATATTTCCCCTTAACGCTCAGGTATACACTGAATAAAATGAGCTTCATTCCTGCTTTACACTGGATAAAGAGGCAAAGTATGGTCCCTCCTCTCCCCTCCCGGCCCTCAAGCCCCTCCCTTTATCATATTCTAGATCTGCGCCTATATATATATATATATATATATATATATATATATATATATATATATAGAGAGAGAGAGAGAGAGAGAGAGAGAGAGAGAGAGAGGATATTATGTACAACAGCAGTGGATTTTGTTTCGGGAGAGGCTTGAGGAACGGGTAAGAAACCTTTGTGTTGTACGTGTAATGCGAAAAAATGATCATAAATATATTTCGGGAGGGGCTTGAGCCCCATACCTACCCCCTAAATACGCCACTGTACATCAGTCAACCGTTCCCATATTAGCTCACACACCAACGAAACAAATTTTGAGTAAAGGCAAAATAACTATCAATATTCGAGACGAGACTGAGACTTTCGAGACTGACCAAGGTCTCGTCTCGATTTATAGAGGTCTGTCTCGATCTCTGTCTCGTCTCGGTATGTAAAAGTCCGTCTCAGTCTCGGTCTCGTCTGGTATACAAAAGTCCGTTTCGGTCTCGGTCTCGTCTCGAATTATCGAGACGATACCGAGACTAGTCTCGGTCTCGGTACCATCCCTAACATCGGGGAAGCGGTACAGTGGGCGGAAGAAAATCATGAGTGACAGGTCACGCCGGGTATTAAAGCGCATTGTCACGCAGAACCGTCGTGCCACTGTGGAGCAAGTGACGAAGGAACTCAATTAGCATCTCCCCCACCCTGTTTCGACAATCACTGTCCGCCACGAATTACATGACATGAACGTACGGGGTCGTGTTGCACGGGCCAAACCGCTCATCAGAGACCATAACGCTTTCGCACGCCGCAAATGGTGCCGCGACCATGCAACTTGGACCGTTGAGGACTCGAAACGTGTGATATGGTCGGATAAGTCATCCTTCACCCTATTCCCAACCACGGGCCGTGTTTATGTGTGGAGAACGCCCAAAGAAGCTTATGATCTGCAGTGTCTCCGCCCAACTGTGAAACATGGCGCAGGCTCGGTGATGCTGTGGGCTGCCATATCATGGTTTTCATTGGGTCCTGTGGTCACACTTAGCGGACGAATCACTGCCAACAATTATGTCGCAATTTTAGAAGACCACTTGCATCCTATGATCCGGATGTTATTCCCGGACAATGACGCCATCTTCCAGGATGATGATGCACCCATTCACTAAGCTGGCCTTGTTGCAGCGTGGTTTGAGGAACATCGGGATGAAGTTCAACACCTCCCCTGGCCCGCCCAATCCCCAGATCTCAACATAATTGAACATCTGTGGTCCGTCTTGGAAACACGACTCCAGCGATGATTTCCCCTCCATCCTCTGTCACAGAACTGACTGATGCCCTGCACGAGGAATGGTGTAAAATTCCATTTGCTACCATCCCACGTCGCATCAAGGCTGTTCTGAAGGCGAAAGGTGGCCCGACACCATATTAATCTGGTAAGTTGCAATTTCGTTCAGGTGTTTCCATTTTTCTGATCACCATTTGTACCATTGAGCTGTATGGAATACCTACACGGAGGAATACCTACGGAACAATCGTTTCTTGTGTGCCAATTGCGAGTGGCTTGCAGAAGGCTGTCTTGCAGTTTTATTGTGGAATGGCATCAATTAGCATGGCTGAGTTTCAATAAGCATCTACGCAACTTGTGAGTGATATACATAGTCAGATGCTCTACTGTTACACGTATAATTGCTGTATAACACAATGGGAAGTGTTGCGTTCAACGGTAGAGGGTTGTGTCCAGGTATTTAAGGTCGTGTAAAAGTGTAGACGCTGGTGTTTAAGTAAAATTGATTGTGTTAACCTGTACACGCCTGCGCAATGGAAGATTACCCTGTCCACGAGCTGGCAGGTATGCAACTCATTTATGGAGTAGCAAGGGGCAATAGCTCAGAGGCGAGGCGTTTATATCGTGACCGTAGCCCTCAAAAGAGAGTAAGTTTCATTGTATTTTTTCCGCTGAGATCCGAACGAGACAATTGTGTTTGCATTTGAAATGCTATAATTAGATGAATCCCAAAGTTATACGTGCCACCAGGAGTAATATCGTGAGTTACAACATATTTTGTAATGTAAGAACTACAAAAAAATTACATGGCAGAATAGTTTGAACCGAGTCATTTGTTCAAAAACGGTTGGGTAAGTGGAAAACTCGACCAACACGTATCCCATCATTTTCAACGACAATCTTTTTAGGGTAAAAAAAACTTTGTCCCAGGGTCCCCCGCAGGGTCCCAGACGGGGTCCAACTCAAAATTTTCAAGTGGCAAGGGGGGTTAAGTGGCACATCATTTGAAAGCTGTTGTAAAATGAAAGAAAATGCAGCAGGTCTCGACTCTCTACAACAACCCTGTGCAAAATGGCGACGGGTCAAAGTGTAAACAAAAACTTAATTGAAAAGTCCATGGTCACCCCTATAAATCGGAAATGGTGAGACAAATGTGAAAACAGAAAAGGATGTGTGGTATTATTTTCAAAGTATAACGATTTAAGTGAAAACGTCTTGTCCCAGGGTCCCCACATGGTCCCAGGTGGGGTTTAACTAAAAAATTGAAAATTGCAAGAGAGGTAGGACATCGTTTGAAAGCTCTTGTTAAGTGAAAGAAGATGGAGCACGTCTCGACTTTCTACGACAACCCTGTCCAAAATTGCGGTGGGTCAAAATGTAAACAAATTGGAAAACAATTCAAGATGGCCGCTTAAAACCTATATCGAAAGGATAAGCATACCAAACTTCTGAAGCTAGGAAAACAAATTTGGCATTAATGTTGATTAGTAAGTGACTAAAATATGCAAAATGTTCAAAAACGCGACATCTTGAGTTCAAAATGCCGCACTATGTATCGAACGCATATCCAGCTCACACTACTGGTGTTGGAGAAGTGAACGTTTATGGTTAATAGTCCACAAAATATCAAGAGTATAATCTGTAATCCAAAATGGCTGCCAGCGTGAAAAATGAGCTTGTATATAAACATGTTATTTCTTGGAATACTGTGACCAAGCGAACAAAGTTTGACGCAGTTCGATGTGCTGAAATGACTTACATATGTTTGGTACTACTTGCCAATCTTGCAAATGATTTTTTTTATTTGGTATTGTTTGAAGTATTGAGATCAAACCAACGAATGACATACAAATGTAACCATCACGAATACGTTACAATAGAGCCCCCAACTTACTGGTACAGCAAGTTCTTTCTGTATGAACTACGTATGACAAAATTAGAAAAATACCCGAAGGTATTCAACTTTTTTTTTTTTTTTTTTTTTTTTTTTTTACTATGAGTAGGAGTCATAGTTGTGTGTTCATCGCATATTCGTTATATTCAAGTAAATAATGCCGAGAGAACCGTGACAAACGTGCATTAAAAAGAAACCATATATATGTTGTTACCGAATGAAATAATAGTTGAAGTGAATCAAAATTCAATTGTTGTTTAGTCTTCCTAGTATTTCTAAATACATAATAGAGAAAAATAGAGATTTAGATTTGTACTGTTATGAATGACAGGTTTTAAGCACCTTGGATTCAAGCTGGACATATTTTTCAATTAAGCTTTTATTTATATTTTGAACCGCCACAATTTTGGACAGGGTTGTCGTAGAAAGTCAAGACTAGCTCCATCTGCTTTCATTTAACAAGATCTTGCAAACGATGAGCTTGTTAACCTCTCTTGCCATTTGAAACTTTTTAGTTGGACCCCACCTGGGACAAGACGTTCTCACTTAAATTGTTGTAATTTGAACATAATGCCAGACTCCCTTCCTATTTTCAAGTCTCACCATTTCCGATTTATAGGGGTGACAATGGACTTTTCAATTAAGTTTTTGTTTACATTTTGACCCTCCATCATTTTGCACAGGGTTGTTGTAGAGAGTCGAGACCTGCTGCATTTTCTTTCATTTTAGAACAGCTTTCAAATGATGTGCCACTTAACCCCCCTTGCCATTTGAAAATTTTGAGTTGGACCCCGTCTGGGACCCTGCGGGGGACCCTGGGACAAAGTTTTTTACCCCAAAAAGGTTGTCGTTGAAAATGATGGGATACGTGTTGGTCGAGTTTTCCACTTACCCAACCGTTTCCGAACAAATGACTCGGTTCAAACTATTCTGCCATGTAATTTTTTTGTAGTTCTTACATTACAAACTATGTTGTAACTCACGATATTCCTCCCGGTGGCACGTATAACTTTGAGATTCATCTAGTTATAACATTTCAAATGCAAACACAATTGTCTCGTTCGGATCTCAGCGGAGCCACTGCGTGACCCTTCCAAGTCAGTATGATGTGCTTAGTGCCTGAAAAATACGAAAACTCGATTTAGGAGCCATTCAAAAATTCTGTTGCCCTTGATCCAAAAAATTTAATATATTTCATTCAATAAAAAATAAATCGTGTACGTCTTATATCTGAAGAACCACATATATTGCAGCCAAACCAAAACTATCACTTAACTCAGCATGATGTGCTTATTCCGAAAGAAATACGAAACCTTGATCTAGGGACCGTCCAAACGTTTGTAGCCCCTGATCCAAAAAGTCCAATATATTTCATTCAATCAATAATTTTATTGTATGTCTTATATATGGAAAACTACATATACTATAACCCAACCCAAGATATCACTTAACTCAGTGTGATATGCTTATTGCGTAAAAAATATGAAAGGGATTTAGGTCGATTTAGGGACCGTCCAAAAATTTTGTGGCCCGTTATAAAAAAAATCGAAAATGTTTCATTAATCGAAATTTTTCTTGTACTCCTTATACGTGGAGAACTACATATCTGGAGAAAACTCGATTTAGAGACCGTTCGAATATTTTATGGTAACTGATCCAAAAATTAATATTAGCCAAGATCATAATATTTTGATCCATTTTTTAGATCATTCCTAAAATTCTTGTTTTTATCCAATCTTTCTTTTAAACAGTATCACTCTCTTTGTTCTCAATTTGAAATGTATCAAGCAATTATAAAGCATTGTTTATTATCCAATTTGTATTCGGTGTAGAGCTTCAATTTTCTCAAAGTTTCAAATAAGATAATGAAATATGATTTACTATCGGAATTCGTGTCAGGTATTATTATTACTTTTATTGGTGTTTTCCTTTCTTTCAATTCTTAAAACAAGAAACTTCATTGCACTGTCATAAAATATGCGCTCTTTTCCAATAGCATAATAAGTGCTCATATAATTTTAAACTTTGAAATTAAGAATTGAATCAGTACAAGAAGTACAATTTGGATAACGAATGATTTATAATTGATGTTTAGTGGCGTACGGAAGGAAAGGGATTAAGGACTTTGAAACCCCCCTTGAGCAAGGTATTATGCAAAATTAAGCACGTTTATCATATTAGCACGTTTATATATATAAACACTTGATATTATATAAACTTGTGTTCCTAAAGCCCCTGAACCCCCTAAACATTTGCGTAGAGTACTGATTGTGTTTCTCTTATTATTTTAACCGTTTTATGCTTTGAACGAAATTTGAAGTGCAGGGACCCTGTGAAGGTGACCACCTTTACTATCAAAATTTCTTTAATGGTTCTCAGTTTTTCTTCAAAACAATCAATAACGAACGAAAAATAAATGATTGAGTTTGATTTTGAATCGAAATTTAAAATACCACTAAAAAGTTAGCCCACCCAACCTTATTTTGTAAATGCTTCTTAATAATTTTCAAAACAAACTATTTTCTCTTCAAACCAATCAATAAGAAAGGAAAACACGTTATTAGCTTGATTATTGAATCGATATTTAAGAGCAGAGACAACAGTATGAAGCTGACCACCAAATGTATCCTGCAAATAGATATATTTTACTGGTGGTTTTGAAACAAGTGATTTTTTCTTCAAAATAAACAACCCGCCCGTATCAAATCACTTTCATCAACATTATTTCTTAATTATATTCTTATGTTTTTCGAATCAAATTACTTTTCTTCCAAACAAACAACAACAAATCCACATCAAACGATTGATTTTGGTCTTGAATCGAAATTTGTAAGTAAAGGAATCAGATTGAATTTGATCACATTCTAAATTTACTTTGTAAATCTCTTTCTCTATTTTTTCGAAACAAGCGATTTGCTCTAAAAAACAACCAATAAGAAACGCTTGGCTTCGGTTTTGATTCGAGACTTTAAAGTGGAGCCAATATGAAATTCCATCACCCATTTCTCTTGAAAAGACTCTTAGGTTTTTCGAAACAGACTATTCTTTTTCAAAATAATTAATAGCATACGCATATCAAACAATCTATTTTGATTTCCAATAAAAATTTTAAGTGGCGGAACAAGGGTAAATTTGGCCATATACCAACTTTATTTTGTAAACATCTTTTTATGTTTTAAGAAAGATACGATTTTTATTATTTTTTCTTAAAAAATGTCAATAACAAACGAAAAACAAACGATTGGCTTCCGATTTCAATTCGAAATTTGAAAGGAGGCAACATAGGTGCATTGATTCCCTTTAAAAATTCCAAATTTTCAAACGCAAATTCTAAGCCTACAGTTTTAAAATTGCAGTTACATATACATACTTCAACTTAGTATACATAAAAAATTACAGTATTATAAAAATATCAGACAAATAATATTATTTATTCGGTATTGAAAACCTCGAATCAACTATTGGAGTTATTTAGCGTCATTTTTTTAATATCACAAAATTAAAGGTGTGGGACATGGATATATTAAAAACAGTATTTTTATACAATATATATATATATATATATATATATATATATATATATATATATATATATATATATATATATACGTAATTTTTTAAAAATAGACCATTTAGAATTATTTATCCTTACAATTTTTTATGTCCACAAATTCAAGGTGAGGGATATGCGATATTGATATATTCAGAAAGTGTTGACCACCCTACAGAATGTCGACCCTATGCCTTTTCGGTCCTGTGCCGTGTCGATCCTATGCCGTTTCGGTCCTGTGCCGTGTCGATCCTATGCCGTTTCGGTCCTATGCCATGTCGGCCCTGTGCCGTTTCGGTCCTATGCCGTGTCGATCCTACGCCGTTTCGTTCCTATGCCGTTTCGATCGTATGACGGTTCTCTTCTATATATCCCTCTTGGAAGATCAATTACAGGGAAGAAATGACATCAAAACAAAAGAAACAGGGGAAGTCTTAGCTAAGGAAGAGGACTACAAAATATTAAGTAGAATAGCAAAGGAATATTCTGATCTAAGAAAACAATTATATAAAAGGCAACAAGAATAAGAGAAAGACTTTTTGGAAATGTGATACAGGAATAAACAAAATGTAAAAGAAAACACTAAGGAATGAAAATGAATGTGTCAGAGTGCAAATGAATATCTTCCAGGACCGGAGTTTTTGCTCCAGGAACGCTGGATTTCCGCGTGCCCCGGAAGAATAGTGTGAATGTGCGCTCGACGCATCCCCGGCATCCAGCCGGATTGGAACTCCGGATGTGTTGAGCGGG
Source organism: Thermobia domestica (assembly GCF_964235325.1). Taxonomy (NCBI): domain Eukaryota; kingdom Metazoa; phylum Arthropoda; class Insecta; order Zygentoma; family Lepismatidae; genus Thermobia; species Thermobia domestica. The sequence continues at coordinate 252,374,932 of NC_137462.1, read as the reverse complement.
TGTGCACGGAAATAGGTGGTGGGAAATAGCGTAAACTTCAAAACAAAGCAAAAATAGCATATACATAACATACACTAAAGATCCAATGCACAACAAATTCCAATTACTCGGTAAATGTCATACAGTGTCCACCTCGAACCTTGTTCGTGTAGGTGACAACACCAGTCCCAGCGCTCACGGCGACAGGACACAACTGACCAGGGCCTGCACTAAGTGCTCCGAGTGGGACCTGGACCTCAAACCGTTGCACTGAGGACCAGAACCATAGAAGTCAATTGTGGAAAACTGAAATGACTAACACGGCTTAGGATCAATAAGGAAATCAAAGTTTGCGTGATCGCAGAAAAGTGAATGGGTGTTGTAGTGTGCAGTGTGGTGATAGTGGTATGTTGTTTTTATTTATGGAAAACTTGTGTTTTCACACACAGGAGTGTGTAGTGCTTATTTAAGCGTGCAATATTTAAATGTAAGTGTACAATAATGATGCTGAGTTCAGTGGTGCAAATATTATCATCCTCTATTAGAAGAATGTAGTAAAAATTTATTTTAAAAAAAATCACACAGGAGAAAACCTAAATTTAAAAAATGTCAAAAATAAAAAGAACAAAATAAAATAGGTGGAAAGCCTATCATACAGGTGACACCTAAATCCAATGATGATGATACAAAAAATAGGTGGCAGGTTATTATACAGGTGGAAGGCCATCACAGGTGAAATCTAAATCTAATGAAGATGATGATAGTACAAAAATAGGTGGAAAGCTAATCATACAGGAGAAACCTGACTCAATGAGGAAGATGATGATAAAAACTAGGTGGAAAGCCTATCATGCAGGTGAAACCTAGACCTATGAAGATGATGATAAACATACGAGAAAGGCTAAGTATGATAAAAGGAACGAGAATGAAACAATTGAAGACTAGAGTAAGCTCAACTTGAGTCGAGAATAGAATAGAATAGGAAAATTAGAAGATGAACAAATATTAGGTAGTTAGGAGTTTATATTAAAAAAATCTTTTCTTTCTTTCTTTTTGTTTCTTTGTTGATTTTGTCAAAATTTTATTTTGTTGTTTCTTAGTGTTGTGGTTTCGTCCATTTTTCCTATCCCTCGTCCCTGTCCTCCCTTGTCCAAATTGTAAACTAAATGCATGATGAAAAATAATAAAGCAAAGAAGATTGCAATGATGATAGCCCTGTTTCGGTTAAACTTTCAGGTGCCGAAACTGAAAGGCGCGATTTGAGGAAAAAAAAATATCCTTAAGAAAATAATTGTTACCTAATATTGCGTAATTATAAAATAATGTACTTTTTATTATTTCGATCGTATGAAAGCTCTACTGTCGATCCTATGCCGTGTCGGTTCTGTGCCGTGTCGATCCTATGCCGTTTCGGTTCTCTGCCGTGTTGATCCTATGCCGTGTCGATCCTACGCCGTGTCGATCCTATGCCGTGTCGGCCCTACGCCGTGTCGGTCCTGTGCATGTAACCCAGGTCAGATCCGCCGTTATTGTATTAGTGCGGTGCTTGAGCGATTGATCATAGACATTCAAACTCCGATGAGTGATAATTTCATAGCCTTGTTTTATTACAAGTTTAAACTCTTTAGTCAGTAGAGAAGAGGACGTGAATCATGGGTCAGAGTTGATGACAATGGGTTTTGGTGGGTCTGTGGGTCACAGTGGGTAAGAGTGGTTTATGGTGGTTGGTGGGTCAGAGTGGGTCACGGTGGGTCGTGGGTCACGACGGGTGGTGATTCAATTGGTCGTGGCTAAAGTTTTCATTGCCCCACGCCCTCTCTGAACTACAGTGTTGAAAATTAATCAGTGAAAATCAATTGCAATTGATCAATCAATTGAAAGTAATTGCTGTGGAAATCAATTGCAATTGAATCAATTGCCAATTAATTTCAATTGCAATTGAATTACAGAATTCAATTGCAATTACTTTCCACTGCAATTACTTTCAATCAATTGATCAATTGCAATTGATTCTCCTTTTTCAATGGCCAACTGCAATTAACAATTAACCATTACTTATTTCAATTGTTAATTGCAATTAACAATTAAATTTACAGATTATTTGTAAATCAATTGAAATTTGTCCAACACTGCTAGAAACATACTCATGCTGACTAGGTAACTTAGCATTACATTCAAATCCACATTCATTTAAAAATTTAACATTAAAATCCATACTAAATATTTCATTATAATCCATCTCCTCTTACTGATAAGCTGCGCCTTGACCTGAAGGTCTCAATTATAACACTAATAGTGTCCAATTTCTCCTTAATATCACTAACTACGGAGGTATACAGACTGCACATACAACAGCAAGTAAAATATATCGTGGATGGTCGATTAAAAACAGATTCCTCTGAATAGTCTCAGCTGCTGTCAAATAATTTGACTTTCAAGAACATAACTGTTATTACGCAGAAACTTTCCCTAATTCTTTCAACAGGAATCTAACCCAGAAACTCCAACATGTGAAACCGACGCTTAGTCATTACTAAGTAGACTTGGACATTAAACAAGAGAAAAACGGACTATATGCTAAGTGTAGTTAGAAAATTACACATTTATACGATTCCACTGTTGTTGAAACACTATGATGTCGCTCATGATAAAATAAAAAGTGTTTTGTACAAACAATACTTCACAGAAATAAAATTTAACATGGAAAAGAGAAACAAACACGGGAGGACACAAATGAGAAAGTGAACCGTAATTTGGTTCTCTTCGACTTAAAAACAGATATTCAATTGTAAGTTTCCAAAATATTCTAACATATTTTCGAAAGATGTAAAATCGTTTCTTTTTAAGTGCTGTTTCATTTTTAAGAGTTAAGATTCCACATTTCTTTTCCCTTAGTAGGATAATATTTGGATAAACATCTAATGATCATTGGAGAACAAAATCGTCTTTCCGTTCGGTTTCTATCTGCAAACCGTTTGCAATCAGTATATATTAGAAATAGAACCTGAGAACTACGAATTTGCAGTTCGTCTTTGTTACCCATCTGCTTGACGATAACCTAGATGCGAGTCAACACCCTATAAAATGTTCAAATACACATTAAGACACTGAGCAAGGCTATGTGATAATATGTTAAAAAAAAAAAAACAGTATCACGTAACAGTGTCAACACAATAACTGTGTCTTGATCACACTTCCAAACCTTCTGGCTGCTTGGGACTTGGTCATCACTTATATATACTTTCCGGAGATCAACTTTTAATTAGGCTCCGCCCCTTCATTAAAAAGTAACGTTTGTGTGGCTTTCACTTTCACTTTTTAACTGCACACGTGTCCAATTAAAAGTTTACTTTTTTCGCTTGATGAATTCTGTCCTCCAATTATCCTTATTTTCCTTGTTAGTTTTTTCTTTCTTCGTTCTTCCTTTTCATTTCTTCTTCTTTAAGCAGAATCTTCTCCCACTCTTTATTTATCGAGAATCCTGCATTCCAATTCATCACCTTGTCTCTTGCCTTCATTATCTCCCTGGCTTCCTTCCATTTTCTCACCAAAGTTCTGTTCTCTATTTCTATGACCTCAGCTCCTTTCCAGCCTATCCTGTGGTTTGTCTCTTTATGATGCTTGTATATCGCATTGTTGTCCCTTTTCAATCTTACATCATCCTTGTGCTGTTTAATCCTTTCTTGCATTTTTTTTTTGTTTCTCCTATGTAAGTTTTGTTACATTCCGCGCATCCTACTCTATATATGACTCCCTTTTGATCTTTGTCCGCTATTGCTTTTCTCTTGGTTCTTCTGACTAGTTCAATTATTCTGCTTCCTCCTTTCCTCTACGTCCTAATTCCTGCTTTCCGAAGAATCCTCTTTATCTTCTCTGTTTCTTTGCCTAGGTTTTCTAGTCCAAACCATTTTTTCTTGTCTTCTTCCTCTTTCTTTTTCTCTCTTGCCTATGTCACTTGTGACTCTACTACAAGAGTATGTAGAAGTTTTGGCTGAAGTAAATACAGCTTTTGAAACAATGGTTACTATATTATTATTATTATTATTATTATTATTATTATTATTATTATTATTATTATTATTATTATTATTATTATTATTATTATTATTGCTATTGAAGATCTGAGAATTCAAGGCTGCATCATGTATACCAGCCAGGCACCAGACAAATACTTGTATGACTAACAAGTAGAAAGAAGGGTGCGACAAGTATACATTATTTACGAAAGAGAACCAGCTAATCTCAACTATAGATTTATGTACTTAATGCATATCATGTGTCTTACGGCATCCTTGTTTGTATCGGTCTTCTTGAAGAAAGACAAAAGGTACTTGCCCTTAATTTATATCATTTCATTCTTGTAATTATTTATTATTTTGCTCTACCAGTTAGGATGCCTGACAAGTGAGTAGGCATTTAGATTATACTATTATTAATTTATGCTTTTTATTCTGGTAGCCTCTTAAGTTTGGAGTATGTGTTGAGACACTAGCATACAATTATTTTTCCTTGTTTTAACACCGTTATTAGTCTGACGTCCAGAGGAAATTTCTAACTCTTTCCTTTCTTTGGTCACCCTCTCTGATTTGCTGTTCTGATCACTGTAGTTAATGTATATAAGAATTTAATGTACTTTTGTCCCCCTCCCAAATTCGTTCTGATCTTGCTCAAGAAAGTACCATGAGGAACCCTCGAATTTAAATTATTTCTTTGTTTTGATATCCCCGTTTGAATATTATTATGTTGTTTATTGTTGAGCTAGGAACTACACTAGATTTTTATTCGGTGCGAAGACGTTTGTAACGCCTGTTGTGAATGTAAACTGTTGTTCTTTGCTGTAAAGTCCATGTTCCTGATAAACGATTTTCTAAACATATTTCTCCATATTTTTTTTCCACCTTATTAGTCTGGCGCCCACTGGAGAGACACATTCTAAAATGTCCGTAACCCTTTACTTTTGCTTCGTTTGGCCCTCTCTTTAATTTAGTTCACTAATCGTAGGCCTCTGTGCGTAACATGTCATGTATTTTCATAGCAGCGTCATTAGTTTTATTCCTGTCAAAAAAGGCATTATTGGGAGCCCTAAATTTAGATTCTTTACTTGACGCGATATACTGGTTTCACCCGGATAATATACATATGGGTTTTCTTTATAATATGTATAATATTTGTTGATGGTCTGGGGCCCTAGTAAAATTCCAGTCCTGCGTGAGATCTTTCTCATACTGTTATGAATTTAACTATTTTGTATTTTTTACGGTACAGTCTCAGTTTCGAAAGGTGTTAGGTAAATTGTTCCTTAAAAATCGTTATTTCTAGCACCCTTAGTAATTTGGCGCCGACTGGAGAGACGCAGTTGAATTATTCTTAATCTAATAACTTTACTTCCTTTGGAACCCTCCTTAATATAGTGCACTGATCGCAGACTTCTCATTAGTTTTAGTTCTGCTCAAGGAAGCGCCAAAAAAACTATTAGTTTACATTCTTTGCTTTCTCTAATATCCTCGTTCAGTCGTGATCATTTACATAACATGTACTGTTTTTAGGTTAGTTTATTTATTGTTGGATTGGAAACCCCTTAGATTAAGGACCTGAGCAGAGACATTTCTCATATTTCGTTAATGTAACTGTTTTACTTTGTTCTAGTTCGGCTATCAGTTTGAGCTATGTGCCAAGCAAACGGTCCTATTTTTTTTTTTTTTTTGAAACCATTATTAATTTGGACCCTTGACACGTAGCTGGGAATCTAAAACATATGGCCGGGATTGTTTCGAGGAAGCTTGTTACATGCATACGTACATACATATTGAGCGACATTTGCAAAATTCTCGCCAAGGGGAGTAAAAGACAGATTCCAAGGGAACAAAAGACTAATTACAAATGGCATAGCATGTTGGGCTGACATAAAAACATCGAGAATACATACATAGTTTGATACACTCGTGTATACTATATCATATAAACCACCAATATTTCAGAACATATTCTTATTATCAACAGTACTATAGTATTCAATCTAAATATATCAAGTACTGTATTTTGTGTGAATAAATTAATATGTTTTGGAATACATTTCTCAAAATTGTACACCCTTCAAAAATCTAGCACGAATCTGCCCAACTGTAACCCGTGCCCACCCAGAGCAGACGGCCATGTACATACCGACAAATAAAAGTCACAGAGTGGGTTAAGTTGGTCTAAGGGGGCCTCAACACCTCTGTCCAGCCATTGTTACTGTTTGTCGTGCCCCCTATAGAGAGGCAGTTTTTATTATCCTTAACCTATAATATCCTTTGTTTGCTTGTTAATTTAGTGCGTTAAGGACAGACTTTAAGCTAATTTTGTATTATGTAGTTTTGTGGCGCTTCCATTAGCTTTGGCACTGTTTAAACAAAGCACAATGATGAATTATTAATTTATGCTTCTTGCTTTTCAGTGATGTATATGTTCCGATATGACCACAGATATATCATGTTCTGTTGAAAATATGTATATGTTTTATTATTGGCCTTAGCCCTCGTTAATTTGGGACCATGTGTGCAGATATTTCTCATACTGTTTTTTAATGTAGCTTGATATTCTTTCTTCTGATACAGCCATCACGTTGCGCCAGGTGCCTCGAAAACTGTCATTTGAAAAACTTTTATTTGTAGCTTCCTGGTACTATGCAGCCAAAAGATTAAATTTGGATTCTTCTTAATCTACTACAGGCACTTTTCGTGTCCTCATCGTAGACAGGTAAAGTTGATTTATTATCTTTCTAGACGCCCTTTCCAATTCTGGCCCATCATCTTTCAAAATGTTCTTAATTTACGTATAGGCTCTATTATATATTATCACCTAGGCTCTATTTGTCTTACAACCCCCATTAGTCAGAAACTGTGGGCATAGTGAGATTTTTTTAGTAATTATAATGTGTTATTTTTTGTTCTGATACATCATTAATTTCGGACCTTTTCGGAGACGCTGCTCACAGGATTTGCAATCGGCCCTTAGCTGCACTTTTGCTCATCATCATGATAGATCAAACTAAAGCTACTAAACCGTTTGTGTGGTCAGAACGCTAAATGATATAAAAAAATAGGGTGATTATATACGTACATTGTTGCCATGTTTTGGATTCCAAATTACCTGTAAAGTGTATAGGGAATATATAGTTTAAATATACAGTTGCAGCACTAGAGAATCTGGCGAAATTTTTCGGAACTATAAATTGTATATTACTTTCCCATATACTATCGTTTTGGCATCCAGTAGTTATTCATCTAGAGTTCATTTAACACTTTAAATAAAAATTATGGACACAGCATAGTGTCTAAGACCAAAAGAATACCAAATAATACAAGGTGCTAACTTGTAACATGCATTTGTAATTTGCCGTCACAATATCGGACGCCAAACGTATGCGGAGTCCAAATTGAATGGAAATATGCAATGCATGGACACGAAACTGTATGGCTTATCAATATCTAAATCTATATATATATATATATATATATATATATATATATATATATATATATATATATTATACATTTTATAACTATTCTATCAGGTCTTGTTTCCATTTTGTACTAATACACTAGTCAGAAGAACCAAGAGAAAAGCAATAGCGGACAAAGATCAAAAGGGAGTCATATATAGAGTAGGATGCGCGGAGTGTAACAAAACTTACATAGGAGAAACAAGAAAGGAAATCCAAGAAAGGATTAAACAGCACCAGGATGATCTAAGATTGAAAAGGGACAACAATGCGATATACAAGCATCAGAAAGAGACAAACCACAGGATAGGCTGGAAAGGAGCTGAGGTCATAGAAATAGAGAACAGAACTTTGGTGAGAAAATGGAAGGAAGCCAGGGAGATAATGAAGACACGAGACAAGGTGATGAATTGGAATGCAGGATTCTCGATAAATAAAGAGTGGGAGAAGATTCTGCTTAAAGAAGAAGAAATGAAAAGGAAGAACGAAGAAAGAAAAAACTAACATGGAAAATAAGGATAATTGGAGGACAGAATTCATCAAGCGAAAGAAGTAAACTTTTAATTGGACACGTGTGCAGTTAAAAAGTGAAAGTGAAAGCCACACAAACGTTACTTTTTAATGAAGGGGCGGAGCCTAATTAAAAGTTGATCTCCGGAAAGTATATATAAGTGATGACCAAGTCCCAAGCAGCCAGAAGGTTTGGAAGTGTGATCAAGACACAGTTATTGTGTTGACACTGTTACGTGATACTGTTTTTTTTTTATATATTATCACATAGCCTTGCTCAGTGTGTTATTGTATATTAGTACAAAATGGAAACAAAGCCTGATAGAATAGTTATAAAATGTATAAATGTATATATATAAACCTATATATATATATATATATATATATATATATATATATATATATATATATATATATATATATACATATATATATATATATAGATATATAGATATATATAGATATAGATATTGATAAACCATACAGTTTCGTCTCCATGCATTGCATATTTCCATTCAAATTGGACTCCGTATACATTTGGCGTCCGAAATTGTGACGGCAAATTACAAATGCATGTTACAAGTTAGCACTTTGTATTATTTGGTATTCTTTATGGTCTTAGACACTATGCTGTGTCCATAATTTTTATTTAAAGTGTTAAATGAACTCTAGATTTAATATAAAGTGAATTATGAATAACTACTGGACGCCAAAACGATAGTATATGGGAAAGCAATATACAATTTATAGTTCCGATAAAATTCACCAGATTCTCTAGTGCTGCAACTGTATATTTAAACTATATATTCCCTATACACTTTACAGCTAATTTGGAGTCCAAAACATGGCAACAATGTACGTATATATTCACCCTAATTTTTTTAATATCATTTAGCGTTCTGACCACACAAACGGTTTAGTAGCTTTAGTTTGATCTGTCATGATGATTAGCAAAAATGTAGCCAGGGGCCGAATGCAAGTCCTGTGAGCAGCGTCTCTGAAAAGGGTCCGAAATTAATGCTGTACCAGAACAAAAAATAACAAATTATAATACTAAAAAACATCTCACTATGCCCACAGTTTCTAATTAATTGGGGTTGTAAGACAATAAAATAATAGAGCCTATACGTAAATTAAGAACATTTTGAAAGATGATGGGCCAGAATTGGAAAGGGCGTCTAGAAAGATAATAAATCAACATTACCTGTCTACAATGAAGACACCAAAAAGTGCATATAGTAGATTGAGAAGAATCCAAATTTAATCTATCGGGCTCCATAGCACCAAGAAGCTACAAATAATTTTTAAAGGACAGTTTTCGAGGCACCTGGCCCAATGTGATGACTGTATCAGAAGAAAGAATACAAGCTACATTAAAAAACAGTATGAGAAATATCTGCACACATGGTCCCAAATTAACGAGGGCTAAGGCCAATAATAAAACATATACATATTTTCAACAGAACATGATATATCTGTGGTCATATCGGAACACATACATTACTGAAAAGCGAGAAGCATAAATTAATAATTCATCATTGTGCTTTGTTTAAACAGTGCCAAAGCTAATGGAAGCGCCAGAAAACTACATAATACAAAATTAGCTTAAAGTCTGTCCTTAACGCACTAAATTAACAAGCAAACAAAGGAGATAATAGGTTAAGGATAATAAAAACTGCATCTCTATAGGAGGCACGACAAACAGTAACAAGGGCTGGACAGAGGTGTTGAGGCCCCCCTAGACCAACTTAACCCACTCTGTGACTTTTATTTGTCGGTATGTACACCTTGTCTCAAAAAGGTTGAGCGCATTCTTTATTGGTGTTTTGAGGCAATAATTTTCTAAGTCCAGCTTCGGGTATCTTCGGCAGAAAGTAAGCCAGGTTCGAACCTCCAAGCCAGCCTTTGCAATCGGGAAAAAGTTTGCAGATGTGTTTTTCTTCTTTTAAGTATAATAAGACTTGTTACCAAGTGTTTAAAAAAGCAACATTGATTGAAATACTTAATGATACAATATTTCGAAACCTTTTATTAATGTCAGCAAATGCTTGTTTGTCATTTAGCTCTTCATATTAATGGAACATTTAAATACGTTAAAGAATCTTTCCATATGTAAAAGAATGCTCAAAGTTAAGACATAGAACATAATTATCGCCTGAGTACTAAAATAAAAGTCAAAGTAGAACAGAAACAGCGTTTGTAATGGATATGAATGTCATAATTATCTTGAGATCCGTTATACATCGCTAGAAGGATAGTTCTACAAGTCCTTGTGTTAGCTCATTGGTAAGCTATCGGATTTCAAATCATAAGGTTGTGAGTTCGAATCCCGTCTAGGTTAATCCTTTTTTTAAAATTATATTTTCCACAACGCATGAAAAATTATATAAAGTAATTACATTAGAATACATAAGTTGTGTATATATAACATAATCATTGCAGAAGATAGTAATTATTATGTTTAAAATATAACATCTGAGATAATTTTCACAGTAGGTCGGTATTATATATGAGGATGTAAATACAAGTTAAGAAACTCGTTCAATAGCAATAAATAAATCATGTAGTGTATTTATTTGCAGCTATTTGTCATATAGAGGGTAATTCTCAACATTCATAATACAGAATGTCATTTATGTTCTTGAAAAGTTATTCGATGCATAAACAGAAGGTATAAACAGAGAATCCAAAGTCTTAACGCTCGCAGAAAAGTTCACGGACCCCAAAGGTCACGTGAGCAGACTGGAATTGTCCTTATGAAGCATGCCACAGCAGAAAGTCTTTACATAGATTTTCAATTCAATTCCTGATATATGATTTTGCAATGTGGAAGTGGTGATGCCTTGAGTCGCCCTCTCTCGCTCGCTCACTCTCTATTTATACAGAATATAAAAGTGGATTTATGTGTGTATTTCAACATAATTCTGATATATCTAGAGCAATTTTAAATATATTTCTTACAGACTGGAAACAGAGTACTGTCGGGATACATATCAAAAATGTTAGAAACGGGTCGATATTAGTATCGAATCCATAGTTTCGTGGTCGCTTAGGTGAATAGTTCTACTTTCAATTCAAGTCCAATTAACCTCCCATTAGCACCCAGGGTGGTTACGTAGCGACATAAAGATATCGAAATCATTCGATATTAGAATCGAATTGTAAGTTTTCAGCGCCGCTAACATTTCCCATTAGTCCACATTAGTCCCATTGCCTAGAGGGCAACATATTTGCAGAGTGCAAAGTTTAAAACTTGAATAATATTTTAATTTTTTCCGTATGAAAAAGTTAAAAATCAAGAGCAAATATACTTTTTCACGAATAATCCTCTTTTACTATTCTAATATGTTTAATAATAGCGTAAGAAATCTAATAGTAATTCAGAACATGTTTCACAGTTGTTATTTTTTGTTACATAGTTGTAGCTGTAGCATGTAGTGAGTGGAATTTAACTGTAATAAATTCACTAATTAACCATATTCGAATTAAGTTTTATTTTTAAGTTCGGGATGAAGGGGCGGAGAAATATGTAGTTATTGGGGGCACTGAGCTTTTCTACATTTTACTTTCAAGATCTCCATTTTTCTTTTGTCATTTGTTCCAAATAAAAAAGTTCAGTCACTTTTGGATTGTCATAGGATAGTAGGAGTTGGATTTTGGGATGCAGCCTGTGAAATTCTAGAGGAGCTAACTGCTTGAAAAAATATTTTTGAATAATCTGTAACATATGAAATTAGGATATGTATCATAAAAAATTGAAAGTAACTATGTCTGCGTAATCATCACGGTCAAATTGCAAAGTCAAATGAATTGACGTTTGGTATATAATCAGGCTCCAATCCCAACTGGGAAGTTATCATACGCGTGTCACTTCCATTATAATACATATCCTTAGGGGGAGTAAAAGTCCGAATTTTTGCGAAAAATTTAGTATCTCACAAGCCGTTCAACTGAGAGCTGAAATTCAGCATATAACTCTTTATTAAAAATAAAGAGAATATATCTTGGCATTTTTTTAAAATTGTCTTTTATGAGCGGGGGGACGGGGGTGCATTTTCTATATATTGGAAATTAGTAGTGGGTTGATTTGTAAAAATAATAGAAAACGATTGATATTAGTTGAGAAACAAATTTAGTAATGCAAACTAAAGTTCTTTTTGAATTTTATACCCATTGCTTTCCATTTTTAATTGCTGAAGCTGGTGTTTAATATATGGAGCGTTCCGAGCATAAGGCAATCAAGCCATAAAGTTAGAGAAAAATGGCCATAAAATTTGTATTCTAAACTTAATTACATGGGCATTTTCAATTAGTACGGCAGGCTTAATTATATAGAAAATTAGTCTCTCTCTCTCTTTTTTTTTTTTTACGTTGGTCTACTTTTCCTTGATTCGAAACTTTCAAATTTCATCCTATTTTCTACTGAAATGTGTCTGTAAGGCAACAAAGAAATAATTATATATCATAAATTTAAATTCATTTTAATTCGGAAGATGAGAAACACTTTCCCATTATATATCGTAAAGGTCAGACCCACCAGTATTGTAACAGAGAGGTGCTTGAGCCATTAACGGTAGAAATTCAAACTCCAATAAGTGATAATTTCACAGTCTTGTTTTATTACAAGTGTAACCTCTTTAGTCAATGGAGAGGAGGACGTGGGTCATCCGTCAGAGTTGATGTGGATGGGTTTTGGTGTTTCGGAGTTGGTCGCAATGGTTCAGAGTGGTTCATAGTTGGTGGTGCGTCAGAGTGGATCACGATGGTTCATGGGTCAGAGTGGGCCAATGGGGCATTTGGGTGGTGGGTGATAGGGTCATGGTGGGTCGTGGATCAAATTTTCATTGACCCACACCATCTCTGGTTAAAATTGTACTAAAGATAAGAGGCACCGAAGATGCATGTCGGCTATTATGCTCAAATTTTGCGCATGGATAATACTCCACCAGGAAGCAATAAATCTGAAACGGTTCACGGTATCACCTTCTAGAACTCGAGATGTAGGGGTTTGTCTGATTGGCTAAATTAAGACGTCAATGATTTATCCTTCAACAACCAAGCTTTTTAGGATCGTTTCCGTGGGGAAGTCAGAAGAACACGTGCCTAGTAATCGTAATATTGATAGTTCGCGTCCACCCCGAGGTATTTGATTTTGTGTTTTTTTTGATTCAGCTAAATATAAACAAATCACACATATAGGCATTTTGACATATTTTGGGAGAGTAATTTTGTGGTTCGTTGGCGTTTCATCGCGTCTCTGCCAATGGTAGTAAAGTTTTCAAAATGGAACTTGGACCACCACGGATCGTCGCTGCGGGGCCACCAATTTCTGGCGAGAGGTCAATAGTTGACCATCTGTAGTCCACCGACGCTTACAGCTTAGAGTAGTGAACGATGTCTTTGCCTTGTAGAGTTCATGACTACCGACGTCGGCAGTCAACTAGCTTTTAGTATTCCTTTACTAACCATCTATTGTTCATGTTTGTACACGGTGTTGTAATAATAATAATAATAATAATAATAATAATTATTATTATTATTATTATTATTATTATTATTATTATTATTATTATTCTTTTATTATTATTTGTAGTAACAGTAGTATAATTGATGATAGAATAATTATTGTCTATGTATTGTCTAGGTAGGACTACACACATCATTTGGCTCGTTTAGGTTCGACTTGACTCTAATCCGAGTCGTGTTGGAAGATATTTTTCGCGCCACGAGTCCAAGAGTAGATCTCAAAGATGTCTGGAGCTCCTCCGTGGCTAAGCGGTTAGCGTACGCGCCTTTGGCGTGGGAGACCCGGGTTCGATTCCCGGCGGGAGCTCATGTGGTTCGGATTCCACGTTAATCAGTAGGTCCACGTCTCATATAGCCTCGCTGCTGAAAGGGACGCTAAACTAAAATCAACTCAACTCAACTCAACTCAAAGATGTCTGTTTCGAGTCGAGTCGAGTTTCAAAGAAAAGTCGTTCGTGCCCATCCCTACTAATGAGAGCTTAATCGGAGTTAAGCGAAATTGAAAGCCTCACTATTTATCTAAGCGACCCCGAAAACTATGAATCTAATATCGATCATTTTCTAGCAATCTTTTATATGTATCCCGTTTCCATTCACCATAGGTAACCCGACAGCACTCTTTTTGAAACTATAAGAAATGTGGTTAAAATTACTCTAGGCCAGTGGTTCTCAATCTAATTCCTATCACGATCCCCTTTTATCACACGCTCTTGCCAGCGACCCTTTTATAATTTGTTTTATAATAAGCTTGTGTGGGATTTTTAACATACCTATTTCTATAATAGTAGAATCCATTTTTTTGTTTATAGTGAACAGTGCCATGGAAAATCAGCGCCCGGGGCGAGAGTATAGTACGATGTCACCGTATATATGAGTGACGTCGACAGACTAGCTACGAAGCGCCACCATGCTTGGCACGAAGCTCAAAAACATTTCCAAAATAAACCCTACCTTTCCTTAATTTTGAGCACATTTTATTATGTTTTTCCTTCTATTTTATACATGTGCACATACATGCACTTTCCTAACATGAGTAACACACTTCCTCAGAAATGTGTGGCCAATTTTTTCGGCGCCCTGCACTGACAGTGAATACAGTAACTGTAATATCTATATTCCCAACGACGAAGGTGCTGGTTCAAGATGGATGTTAAACTCCTTCATTGAAGAGGCCATTAACGTATCCGATCTAAGCCCACAACTTCTTGATCAAATAATAGAATGATCATGCGACAAGTCTTTGCAACTGGTTTTCTGTAACGAAGACTTGGACAAGTTCTGCCTGATGAGGAGAGAAGAATATCCTGGTCTGGTGATTGCTGCTTTAAAAGTAATAATTCCATTTGCTATATCGTACTTGTGCGAAAGTGTATTTTTTTTATCGTAAACATTAAAACAAAATATAAGAAATCGCTTATCAGTTGAAAATGGCTTGATAATGTTCGTCATGAAGATTGAACCAGGCATTGCTGCACTAGTGAAATTACACCATGCTTAGATATCTCATTAGGTTTTAATTTTAATTGTATTTCAATGTGCAGGTTTTGTTGCATGTGTATTTTTCTAGTATTTCTATATACAGTTCTCATTAGTTTTATATCATACCTCTTTGATTTAAATTCATTTTTAAACAACTCTACTAACTAACTAACTCTATGGCCTATGGAACCCGGAGGTTCAATGCCGCGTTCACAAGAGCTCTACACTGACTTCTATCCTTAGCCAATTGGATCCAGTTTCTACATTGTATTCGTATCTCAGCGAGATCCATCTTAATATTGTCCTCCCATCTGCGCCTAGGTCTTCCTAATGGTCGTTTTCCGATTGGTCTTCCAGTCAAGACTTTGAAAGCGTTTCTACTTTCTTCCATTCTAGCTATATGACCTGCCCACCTAAGCCTTCTGGACTTGACTAACAAAGTTGGGTAAACCGTATAAATTATGTAGTTCCTCGTTATGAAGTTTCCGCCATTCCCCATTCCCGTTCCTCTTGGGTCCGAATATTCGTCTAAGGATCTTGTTCTCAAATACTTTCAGTCTATGTTCTTCCCTCAGAGTAAGCGGCCATGTTTCGCAACCATTCAGAACAGGCATGATTATCGTTTTGTATATTTTAAGCTTCAAATTCCTCGACAGAATTCGCGACGACAAGAGACTTTGAAGCGAATAGTAACACGAATTCTACACCATTTGAAAATGTTCAGTAGACTTATTTTTTATTGTTCTTTACAGTGTGTATAAAAAATAAAAGTATGCCTATCAGAACAAAATTAAAAATAATATTTAAAAATAATTTCTGGTATTAGATTCTAACTATATTTATCTCTTCCGCCTATCTTCGCTATCCCCTAGGGGCCGCGACTCCCAGGTTGAGAAACTAGACATACATGAGTTATGTTGGAACATGCATACATACACTTTTATGTGTATAAATGCAGATAAGAGAGAGTTGAGAGAGAGCGATTAAGGAATTACCGCTCTCAATCTCTTCAGTTTACTTTTGCGATTCGTGAATTTCTTACGTGACAATTTGGGGCTAGCTAGTTTTTTGTCTTGGACCACAATCCGATTTTCGATATGCTCTACCTAAATGCTGTAATGCGCATATTGAGAAGTTATCTGCGATGAAAGTAGCTGCAAATAAATACATTACCTAACTTATTTATTGCTATTACACGATTTTTTAAATTTGTATTCAATATTTACACATAACACACCGACGTTCTGTCAATACCTCAGATGTTATATTTTAAAAATAAGAATTACTTATGTCGTGAAATGATATGAATATATATATTCAACTGATATATACAACTGATGATATGAATATATATATTCAACTGATATATACAACTGATGAATTGTAATGTAACTATTTTACATAATTTTCATGCATTGAGGGAAGTAGAATATCATAAAAGAATCTCACCTGAATGGGTATCGAACTCACGATTTAAACGCTCGGTGGTGTACCACTGAGCTAACATGACCGCTTTTCGGAAGCTGCTTCTGAAATATAACTGAGCTCATACGTAAATGCTCTTTTCCGTATGGAAATCACAATGACGAAACGAGAGTGTGAATACATAGTCTCGAAATATTGTATCATTAAGTATTTCAATGTTACTTTTTTCTACACTTAATACCATTTCAACATGTCTTATTATATTTAACAGAAGGAAAAACATATCTGTACATCGTTTCCCGATTACTAAGGTTGGCTTTGGAGGTTCGAACCAGCAGCTTTAGTTTGGTTTTCCGAAGATACCCGAAGTTGGACTTCGAAAGTGTTTGTCTCAAAACAGCTATCATCATATCGCTCAATCTGTTTGTTATATGGTATATGTTTTTATACGTGTAAAGTCAGTATAACAATTCATTCTTTAAACAGCTTTTCGTATTTATTAATATTCCTTTATAAAAACTGTTTTAATATTATTATTACTTCGCACCATTTTCAGATTTCTTTCGCGAGTCGTTGACCAAGTCGTTCCCCACCCCACAATAGGCGTGTCGTGCAAGTAACCAATCACACGTCAGGTACTAGCTTTTACCTATTGCTTTCTTCTCACAGCTCAGAACATTGGTAACTATGGATAGACGTACAGCAGTAATTACTTTATGGGAGTTGGAAGGATATTCTGCGACTGCAGCTAGCAGGCGAGTAGGTGTCCCGGCCTCTTCAGGAAGGCGATGGATTAGGAAATATGGTGCTACAGGTCAGACTGGAAATTTACGATCTCCTGGTCGTCCGCATGTGTCAACCGAAGCCCAAGATGCGAGATTAGTAAACGAAGCCCAGTTAGACCCACTAAGGACGTCTAGACAGCTAAGGAAAGCTTCTCTCTTTCCTGGTAGTAAGCATACAGCTCTGCGAAGGCTTCGTCATGCTGGGTTACGTGGCCGTGTTGCTGCCGTGAAGGAAAAACTCTCAGACGACCACAAAATTTACCGTCTCGCGTTTGCCAAGGCGAATGTGGGTCTCAATTGGGAAAGGCAGCCTCCAATCTTGGAACTTCGAAACAAAACCTATGCCAATCGTTTGTGCTACGTTTGTGCCAGAAATTAATGCAAAAATGTTCGTTTTTACCACTTCGGGTACGACCTTATAATGGTTTAAATGTGGGAGGACTCGAGAAACATCAGCCTCCAACCTTGGAATTTCCAAACAAAACCTTCGCAAATCGTTTGTGCTACGTTTGTGCCGGAACGTACCGCAAAAATGTTCGTTTCTACCACTTCCGCTACGACGTTGTAACGGTTTTAAAGTAGAGGGACTGGAGAAATGGCAGCCTCCAACCTTGGAACTTCGAAACAAATCTTATGCCAATCCCTTGTGCTACGTTTGTGCCGGAATGTACTGCAAACATTTTCGTTTGTACCACTTCCGGTACGAAGTTATAAGAGTTTTAAAGTAGGTGCTGGAGAATCGGCAGCCCCCCCACCTTGAAATTTTGAAACAAAACCTACGAAATTCGTTCGTACTACGTTTTGCCGGAATGTACTGCAAACATTTTCGTTTGTACCACTTCCGGTACGAAGTTATAACGGTTTTAAAGTCGGGGGACTGGAGAAACGGCAGCCACCAACTTTGGAATTTCGAAACAAAACCTATGTCAATCGTCTGTGCCAGGTTTGCGCCGGAATATACCGCAGAAATTATCGTTCGGATCTACTCCGGTACGAAGTTATAAGAGTTTTAAAGTGGGGGACTGAAGAAACGCAGCTTCCATACTTTGGATTTTCGAAGCGAAACCTATGCCAACCGTTTGTGCTATGTTTGTGCTGGAATGTACCGCAAAAATTTTCGTTTGTTCCAATTTGCATACGAAGTTAAGACGGCTTTAAAGTAGGAGGACTGGAGAAACGGTAGCATACAACCTTGGATTTCCCCCAAAAAAAACCTACGGCAATCGTGCTTGCTAGGTTTGTGCCGGAATGTATCGCAAAAATTTTTTATACCACTTCCGGCACGAATTTATAACGGCTTTAAAGTCGAGGGACTGGAGAAACGGCAGCCACAAACCTTGGAATTTCGAAACCAAACCTATGCCAATCGTCTGTGCTAGGTTTCTGCCGGAATGTACCGCAAAATTTTTCGCTTGGACCACTTCCGATACAAAGTTATTAGAGTTTTAAAGTGAGAAGGCTGGGGAAACTCAGCCCCCTACATTGGAATTTCGAAACGAAACCTATCGTTCTTTGCTACGTTTGTGCCGGTGTGTACCGCAAAAATTTACGTTTGTATCGGTACGAAGTTATAAACGTTTTACAGTGGGAGAACTGGAGAAACGGCGGCCTCCAACCTTGGAATTTCAAAATAAAATCCTATGCTAATCGTTTGTGCTACGTTTGTGCCGGAATGTACCGGAAAAAGTTTCGTTTGTACCACTTCCGGTACGAAGTTATAACGGTTTTAAGGTGGGAGGACTGCAGAAAAGGTAGCCTCCATCCTTGGAATTTCAAAACAAAACCTATGACAATCGTTTGTGCTACGTTTGTTCCGGAATGTACAGCAAAAATTTTCGTTTGTACCACTTCCGGTACAAAGTTATAAGGGTTTTAAAGTGAAGGGCTGGAGTAACGGCAGCCTCCAACTTTGGAATTTCGAAACCAAACCTATGCCAATCGTCTGTGCTAGGTTTGTGCGGGAATGTACCGCAAAATTTTTCGCTTGGACAACTTCCGATAAAAAGTTATTAGAGTTTTAAAGTAGGAAGGCTGGGGAAACCCAGCCCCCCTACATTGGAATTTCGAAACGAAACCTATGCCAATCGTCTTTGCTACGTTTGTGCCGGAGTGTACCGCAAAAATTTACGTTTGTATCCGTACGAAGTTATAAACGTTTTACAGTGGGAGAACTGGAGAAACGGCAGCCTCCAACCTTGAAATTTGAAAAAAAATCCTATGCTAATCGTTTGTGCTACGTTTGTGCCGGAATGTACAGCCAAACGTTTCGTTTGTACCACTTCCGGTACAAAGTTATAAGGGTTTTAAAGTGATGGGCTGGAGTAACGGCAGCCTCCAACCTTGGAATTTCGAAAAAAAACTATGCCAATCGTTTGTGCTACGTTTGCGCAGGAATGTACCGCAAGAAATTTCGTTTGTACCACTTCTGGTACGAACTTATCAGAGTTTTAAAGTGGGGGCTGGGGAAACGCAGCTTCCGTACTTTGGATTTTCGAAGCGAAATTTATGCCAATCGTTTGTGTAACGTTTGTGCTGGAAAGTACCGCAAAAAGTTTCGTTTGTTCCACTTTGGGTACGAAGTTATAACGGATTTAAAGTGGGAGGACTGGAGAAACGGCAGCCTACAACCTTGGAATTCCCAAACAAAACCTATGTCAATCGTTTTTGCTAAATTTGTGCCGGAATGTATCGCAAAAATTTTCTTTTGTACCACTTCCGGCACAAAGTCATAAGAGTTTTAAATTGGGAACATGCGGAAACGGCAGCCTCCAACCTTGAAATTTCGAAACAAAGCCAATGCCAATCGTTTGTGCTACGTTTGCACCGGAATATACGGCAGAAATTATCGTTTGTACCACTTCCGGTACGAAGTTATAAGAGTTTTAAAATGGTGGACTGGAGAAACGCAGCCCTCCTACCTATAAATTTCGAAACAAAGCGAATGCAAATCGTTTGTGCTACGTTTGTGCCGGAATGTACCGGAAAAATTTTCGTTTGTACCACTTTCGGTACCATGTTATAACGGTTTAAAAGTCGAGGGACTGGAGAAACGGCAGCCACCAACTTTGGAATTTCGAAACAAAATCTATGCCAATCGTCTCTGCTAGGTTTGGGCCGGAATGTATCGCTAAATTTTTCGTTGGACCACTTCCGATACAAAGTAATTAGAGTTTTAAAGTGAGAGGGCTGGGGAAACCCAGCCCCCCTACATTGGAATTCCCAAACAAAACCTATGTCAATCGTTTTTGCTAAATTTGTGCCGGAATGTATCGCAAAAATTTTCTTTTGTACCACTTCCAGCACAAAGTTATAAGAGTTTTAAATTGGGAACCTGCGGAAACGGCAGCCTCCAACCTTGAAATTTCGAAACAAAGCCAATGCCAATCGTTTGTGCTACGTTTGCGCCGGAATATACGGCAGAAATTATCGTTTGTACCACTTCCGGTACGAAGTTATAAGAGTTTTAAAATGGTGGACTGGAGAAACGCAGCCCTCCTACCTATAAATTTCGAAACAAAGCGAATGCCAATCGTTTGTGCTACGTTTGTGCCAGAATGTACCGCAAAAATTTTCGTTTGTACCACTTTCGGTACCACGTTATAACGGTTTAAAAGTCGAGGGACTGGAGAAACGGCAGCCACCAACTTTGGAATTTCGAAACAAAATCTATGCCAATCGTCTGTGCAACGTTTGTGCCGGAAAGAACCGCAAACGTTTTTGTTTGTACCACATCCGGGTACGAAGTTTTAACGGTTTTAAAGTCGGGGGACTGCAGAAACGGCAGCCACCAACTTTGGAATTACGAAAGAAAGCCAATGCGTATCGTTTGTGCTACGTTTGTGCCGCAATGCACCGCAAAAAATTTTCGTTTGTACCACTTTCGGTACCACGTTATAACGGTTTAAAAGTCGAGGGACTGGAGAAACGGCAGCCACCAACTTTGGAATTTCGAAACAAAATCTATGCCAATCGTCTGTGCAACGTTTGTGCCGGAAAGAACCGCAAACGTTTTTGTTTGTACCACATCCGGGTACGAAGTTTTAACGGTTTTAAAGTCGGGGGACTGCAGAAACGGCAGCCTCCAACCTTGAAATTTCGAAACAAAGCCAATGCCAATCGTTTGTGCTACGTTTGCGCCGGAATATACGGCAGAAATTATCGTTTGTACCACTTCCGGTACGAAGTTATAAGAGTTTTAAAATGGTGGACTGGAGAAACGCAGCCCTCCTACCTATAAATTTCGAAACAAAGCGAATGCCAATCGTTTGTGCTACGTTTGTGCCAGAATATACCGCAGAAATTATCGTTTGTACCACCTCCGGTAAGAAGTTATAAAAGTTTTAAAGTGAGAAAGCTGGGGAAACCCAGCCCCTCTACATTTGAATTTCTAAACGAAACCTATGCCAATCGTCTTTGCTACGTTTGTGCCGGAGTGTACCGCAAAAATTTACGTTGGTACCGGTACGAAGTTATAAACGTTTTAAAGTACGAGAACTGGAAAAACGGCAGCCTCCAACCTTGGAATTTCAAAACAAATCCTATGTCAATCGTTGTGCTACGTTTGTGCCGGAAAGAACCGCAAACGTTTTTGTTTGTACCACATCCGGGTACGAAGTTTTAACGGTTTTAAAGTCGGGGGACTGCAGAAACGGCAGCCACCAACTTTGGAATTACGAAAGAAAGCCAATGCGAATCGTTTGTGCTACGTTTGTGCCGGAATCTACCGCAAAAATTTTCGTTTGTACCACTTCCGGTACCAAGTTATAAGAGTTTTAAAGTGGGAGCTGGAGAATCGGCAGATCCCACTTTGAAATTGTAAAACAAATCCTATGCCAATTGTTTGTGCTTCGTTTTTGCCGGAATGTACCGAAAAAATTTTCCTTTGTACCACTTCAGGCACGAATTTATAAGAGTTTTAAAGTGGGGACCTGGGGAAGCAGCAGCATCCAATTTTGGAATTTCGATTGAGAGCGAAAGTTAATCGTTTGTTCTACGTTTTTGCCGGGTTGTAGCGCAAAAATATTCTTTTGTACCACTTCCGGTACGAAGTTATAAGAGTTTTTAAGTGCGGGCTGGAGAAACGGTAGCCCCTATCTTGAAATTTTGAAACAAAACCTATGCCAATCGTTTGTGCTAGGTTTTTTTCCGGAATGTAGCGCAAAAAGTTTCGTTTGTACCTCATTCGATACAAAATTATATGAGTTTTAAAGTGGGGGCCTCGGGAAACGGCAGGCCCTCTAACTTGGAATTTCAAAACAAATCCTATGCCAATCGTTGTGGTACGTTTTTTCCGGAAAGAACCGCAAAAGTTTTCGTTTGTACCACTTCCGGTACGAAGTTATAACGGTTTTAAAGTCGGGGGACTGCAGAAACGGCAGCCACCAACTTTGGAATTACGAAAGAAAGCCAATGCGTATCGTTTGTGCTACGTTTGTGCCGCAATGCACCGCAAAAAATTTTGTTTGTACCGTTTCCGCTACGAAGTTATAGCGGTGTTAAAGTGGGAGGACTCGAGAAACGTCAGCTTTCAACCATGGAGTTTCCAAAAAAAAACTTATGCCAAT
Source organism: Thermobia domestica (assembly GCF_964235325.1). Classification (NCBI taxonomy): domain Eukaryota; kingdom Metazoa; phylum Arthropoda; class Insecta; order Zygentoma; family Lepismatidae; genus Thermobia; species Thermobia domestica. The sequence continues at coordinate 252,352,181 of NC_137462.1, read as the reverse complement.
CGTTTGTGCTAGGTTTGTGCCGGAATGTACCGCAAAAATTTTCGTTTGAACCACTTCCGGCACGAAAATATAAAAGTTTTGAATTGGGAGGCTGAGGAAACGGCAGCCCCCAACTTCAAATTTTCAAACAAAACCTATGCTAATTGTTTGAGCTACGTTTGTGCCGCAATGTACAGCAAAGATGGTCGTTTGTACCACTTCCGGTACGAAGTTATAACGGTTTTAAACTGGAGGACTGGAGAAACGGCAGCCTCCAAAATTAGATTTTCGAAACAAAACCTATGCCAATCGTTTGTGCCAAAATGTAACGCAATAATTTTCGTTTGGACCACTTCCGATAAAAAGTTATAAGAGTTTTATAGTGGGGGCTAGGGAAACGCAGCCCCCGTACTTAGGATTTTCGAAACAAAACCTATGCCAATCGTTTGGTGCCGGAACGTACCGCAAAAATTTTCGTTTCTACCACTTCCGGTATGAAGTTATAACGGTTTTAAAGTGGGGGACTAGACAACCGGCAGCCTCCAATCTTTAAATTTCGAAACGAAACCTATGCCAATCGTTTGCGCTAGGTTTGTGCCGGAATGTACCGCAAAATTTTTCATTCTACCACTTCCGATACAAAGTAATAAGAGTTTTAATTTGGGGGGCCTGGAGAAATGGCAGCCTCCAACCTTGAAATTTCGAAACGAAGCCAAAGCCAATCGTTTGTGCTTATTTTGTGCCGGTAAGTACCACAAAAATTTTCGTTTCTACGACTTCCGGTACGAAGTTATAAAAGTTTTAAAGTAGAGGCTGGAGAAACATCAGAACCAAACTTTGAAATTTTGAAACAAAACCTATGCCAATCGCTTGTGCTACGTTTTTGCCGGAATGTACCGAAAATGATTTTGTTTCTACCACTTCCGGTACGAAGATATAGCGGCTTGAATGTGGGGGACCTGGGGAAACCGCATTCTCCAACCTTGAAATTTCAAAGGAAAGCCAATGCGAATCGTTTGTGCTACGTTTCTGCCGGAATGTACCGCAAAAATTTTATTTGTACTACTTCTGGTACGAAGTTTTAAGAGTTTTAAATTGGCGGCTGGGGAAACGGAGCCCCCCACCTTGAAATTTGGAAACAAGACCTATGCCAATCGTTTGTGCTACGTCTTTGCCAGAAAGTACCGCAAATATTTTCGTTTGTACCACTTCCGGTACGAAGTTATAACGGTTTTAAAGTGGAGGACTGGAGAAACAGCAGCCTCCAACTTTTGAATTTCGAAAAGAAACTTATGCCAATCGTTCGTGCTAGGTTTGGAACAGAAGGTACCGGAAAATTTTTCGTTTGTACCACTTCCGATACAAAGTTATTAGAGCTTTAAAGTGGGAGGGCTTGGGAAACGCAGCCCCCCCACATTGGAATTTCGAAACGAAAGGTATGCCAATCGTTTGTGCTACGTTTGTGCCGGAGTGTACCGCAAAAATTTTTGTTTGTACTACTTCCGGTACGAAGTTATAAAGGTTTTAAAGTGGCAGAACTTGAGAAACTTCAGCCTTCAACCTTGGAATTTCAAAACAAAAACCAATGCAAATCGTTTTTGCTAGATTTGTGCCGCAATGTACCGCAAAAGTTTATATTGTACCACTTCCGGCACAAAGTTGTAAGAGTTTTAAAGTGGGGGGCCTTGGAAAACGGCAGCCTCCAAACTTGAAATTTCGAAACAAAGCGAATGCTAATCGTTTGTGCTACGTTTGTGTCGAAATGTACCACAAAAATTTTGGTTTCTAACACTTCCGGTACAAAGTTATAACGGTTTCAAAGTGGATTACTGCAGAAACGGCAGCCTCCACCCTTGGAATTTCGAAACAAAGCCTATGCCAATCGTTTGTGCTACGTTTGTGCCGGAATATACCGCAAAAATTTTCGTTTGTACCACTTCCGATACAAAGTTATAAGAGTTTTAAAATGGGGGGCTGGGGAAACGCAATCCTCGTACTTTGGATTTTCGAAACCAAACCTATGCCAATCGTTTGTATTTCGTTTGTGCCGGAATGTAACGCAAAAATTTTCGTTTGTACCACTTTCGGTACGAAGTTATAACGGTATTAAAGTGGGAGGACTGGAGAAACGGCAGCCAACAACTTCGGAATTTCGAAACAAAACCTATGATAATCGCCTGTGTTGGGTTTGTGCCGGAATGTACCTCAAAATTTTTCGTTTGGACCACTTCCGATACAAAGTTATAGGAGTTTTAAAGTGGGGGGCTGATGAAACGGCAGCCCTCACCTTGCAATTTCGAAACGAAACCTATGCCAATCGTTTGCGCCCGAAAGTACCGAAAATTTTTCGTTTGTGCCACTTCCGATACAAAGTTATAAGAGTTTTAAATTGGGGGACCTGAGGAAACGGCTCCCTGCAACCTTGAAATTTCGAAACAAAACCAATGCCAATCGTTTGTGCTACGTTTGTGCCGGAATGTACCGCAAAAATTTTCGTTTGTACCACTTCCGGTACGAAGCTATAACGGTTTTAGAGTTGGAGCTGGAGAAACAGCAACCCCCTACCTTAGAATTTCGAAACAAAAGCTATGCCAATCGTTTGTGCCGGAATGAACCAAAAAAATTTTCCTTTCTACCACTTCCGGCAGGAAGTTATAAGAGTTTTGCCGTTTTAAAACAGTTATAAGAGTTTTAAAATGAGGGGCTGGGGAAACGCTATCCCCGTACTTTGGATTTTCGAAACCAAGACTATGCCAATCGTTTGTGGTTCGTTTGCGCAGGAATGTAACGCAAAAATTTTCGTTTGTACCACTTTCGGTACGAAGTTATAACGGTTTTAAAGTGGGAGGACTGGAGAAACGGCAGCCACCAAGTTCGGAATTTCGAAACAAAACCTATGATAATCGCCTGTGCCAGGTTTGTGCCGGAATGTACCGCAAAATTTTTCGTTTGGACCACTTCCGATACAAAGTTATAGGAGTTTTAAAGTGGGGGGGTGAGGAAACGTAGCCCCCCTACCTTAAAATTTCGAAACAAACAAAATGTCATTCGTTGGTGCTACGTTTGTGCCGGAATGCACCGCAAAAAGTTTCGTTTGTACCACTTCCGGTACGAAGTTATAACGGTTTTGAAGTGGGAGGACTGGACAAACGCCAGCTTCCAACCTTAGATTTTCCACACAAAACATATACCAGTCTTTTGTGCTAGGTTTTTGCCGGTATGTATTGCAAAAAAATTTCGTTTGTGCGTCTTCCGGTACGAAGTTATAAAAGTTTTAAAGTAGGGGCTGGAGAAACATCAGCCCCAAACTTTCAAATTTTGAAACAAAACTTATGCCAATCGTTTCTGCTACGTTTGCGCAAGAATGTACCGGAAAATTTTTCGTTTGTACCACTTCCGATACAAAGTTATAACGGCTTTAAAGTGGAAGGACTGGAGAAACGGCAGCCTCCAACCTTGGAATTTCTAAACAAATCCTACGAAATTTTTTTATGCTAGGTTTGTGCATGAATATACCGAAAAAAATTTCGTTTGTACTACTTCCGGTACGAAGTTATAACTTTTTTAAAGTGGGAGGACTGGAGAAACGGCAGCCTGCAACCTAGGAATTTCGAAACGAAACCTATGCCAATCGTTTGTGCTAGGTTTGTGCCGGAATATACCGCAAAAAGTTTCGTTTGTACCACTACCGGTACGAAGTTATAACTGTTTTAAAGTGGGAGGAATGGAGAAACTGCATCGTCCAACCTTGGAATTTCCAAACAAAACCGATACCAATCGTTTGTACTAGGTTTGTGCCGGAATATACCGCAATAATTTTCGTTTGTACCACTTCCGGCACGAAGTTGTAAGTTTTAATATGGGGGCCTGGGGAAACAGCAGCCTCCAACCTTGAAATTTCGATACAAAGCCAATGTTAATCGTTTCTTCTACGTTTGTGCCGAATTGTACCGCAAACGTTTTCGTTTGTACCACTTCCGGTACGAAGTTATAAGAGATTTGAAGTGAGGGCTGGAGAAACGGCAGCACCCAGCTTGAAATTTTGAAGCAAAACCTATGCCAATCATTTGTGCTATGTTTTTGCCGGAATGTACCGCAAAAAATTTCGTTTGTTCCACTTCCGCTACGACGTTATAACGGTTTTAAAATGGGAGAACTCGAGAAACGGCAGCCTCCAATCTTGGAACTTTGAAACAAAACCTATGCCAATCGTTTGTGCTACGTTTGTGCCAGAATGTGATGCAAATACGTTCGTTTTTACCACTTCCGGTACAACGTTATAATGGCTTAAAGGTGGGAGGACTCGAGAAACAGCAGCCTTCAACCTTGGAATTTTCAAACAAAACTTACGCCAATCGTTTGTACTACGTTTGTGCCGGAACATACCGCAAAAATATTCGTTTCTACCACTTCCTCTACGACGCTATAACGGTTTTAAAGTGGGGGGACTGGAGAAACGGCAGCCTCCAACCTTGGAACTTCGAAACAAAACCTATGCTAATCCTTTGTGCTACGTTTGTGAAGGAATGTACTCCAAACATTTTCGTTTGTACCACTTCCGGTACGAAGTTATAAGATTTTCAAAGTGGATGCTGGAGAATTGGGAGACCCAAATCTTGAAATTTTGAAACAAAACGTATGCCAATCGTTTCTACTACGTTTTTTGCCGGAATGTACCGCAAAATTTTTCGTTTGTACCAGTACCAGTACGAAGTTATAACGGTTTTAAAGTGGGAGCTGGGGAAACGGCAGCCTCGAACCTTGGAATTTTCAAACAAAACCTATGCCGATCGTTTGTGCTACATTCGAGCCGGAATGTTCCGCAAAAATTTTCGTTTGTTCCACTTCCGTTACGACGTTATAACGGTTTTTAACTTGGGGGACAGGAGAAGCGGCAACCTCCAACCTTGGAACTTCGACACAAGACCTATGCCAATCGTTTGTGCTACGTTTGTGTCGGAATGTAGCGAAAAATTTTCGCTTGTGCCACTTCCGATACAAAGTTATAGGAGTTTTAAAGTGGGGGGCTGATGAAACGGCAGCCCCCACCTTGGAATTTCGAAACGAAACCTATGCCAATCGTTTTCGCCCGAAAGTACCGCAAAATTTTTCGTTTGTGCCACTTCCGCCACGAAGTTAAAAGAGTTTTAAATTGGGGGACCTGGGGAAACGGCTCCCTCCAACCTTGAAATTTCGAAACAAAACCAATGCCAATCGTTTGTGCTACGTTTGGGCCGGAATGTACCGCAAAAATTTTCGTTTGTACCACTTCCGGTACGAACTTATAAGAGTTATAATGTGGGAGCTGGAGAAACGGCAACCCCCTACCTTAGAATTTCGAAACAAAGGCTATGCCAATCGTTTGTGCCGCAATGTACCGAAAAAAATTTCCTTTGTACCACTTCCTGTACGAAGTTATAAGAATTTTAAACTGGGAGGCTGGTTAAACGGCAGCCCCCTACGTTGGAATATCGAAACGAAACCTATGCCAATTTGTCGTGCTACGTTTGTGCCGGAATATACCGCAAAAATTTTCGTTTGTACCACTTCCGTTACGAAGTTATAGGAGTTTTATGTGGGGGCTAAGGAAACGGCAGCTCCCACCTTGGAATTTCGAAACGAAATCTACGCCAATCCTTTGTGCTACGTTTTTGCTGGAATGTACCGCAAAAATTTTCGTTTGTACCACTTCCGATACAAAGTTATACGAGTTTTAAAGTGGGGGCCTGGGGAAACGGCAGCCGCTCTACCTTGCAATTTCAAAACGAAACCTATGCCAATCGTTTAAGATACGTTTGTATCACAATGTATGGCAAGAAATTTTGCTTCTACCGTTTCCGCTACGAACATATGACAGTTTTAATGTGGGAGCTGGGGAAAAATGCAGCCTCCAACCTTGGAATTTCCAAACAAAACCTATGCCGATCGTTTGTGCTACGTTTGTGCGGGAATGTACCGCAAAATGTTTCGTTTGTACCACTTCCGGCACGAAGTTATAAGAGCTTTAAAGTGGGGGCTAGGGAAACAGCAGCCTCCAACCTTGAAATTTCGAAACAATGCCAATGCTAATCGTTTGTGCTACGTTTGTGCCAGAATGTACCGCAAACATTTTTCTTTATACCACTTCCGGTACGAAGTTATAAGAGTTTATAAGTGGCGACTGGAGAAACGGCAGCTCCACCCCTTGAAATTTTGAAACAAAACCTATGATAATGGTTTGTGCTATGTTTTTGGCGGAATGTACCTCAAATATTTTCGTTTGTATCTCTTCCGCTACGACGTTATAACGGTATCAAAGTGGAGGGACTGGAGGAACGGCCGCCTCCAATCTTGGAACTTCGAAACAAAACCTATGCCAATCGTTTGTGCTACGTTTGTGCCGGAATGTACTGCCAACATTTTCGTTTGTACCACTTCCGGTAGGAAGTTATAAGAGTTTTAAAGTGGGTGCTGGAGTATTCTGAGACCCAAACCTTGAAATTTTGAAACAAAACCTATGCCAATCGTTTGTGCTACGTTTGTGCCGGAATTTACCGGAAACATTTTCGTTTGTACCACTTCCGATACAAAGTTATAAGAGTTTTAAAGTGGGAGCTGGAGAAACGGCAACCCCCTACCTTAGAATTTCGAAACAAGAGCTATGCCAATCGTTTGTGCCGGAATGAACCGAAAAAAATTCCTTTGTACCACTTCCGGCAGGAAGTTATAAGAGTTTTCAAATCGGGGGCTAGGGAAACGGCAGCCTTCACCCTTGAAATTTCGAAACAATGCCAATGCTAATCGTTTGTGCTACATTTGTGCCAGAATGTACCTGAAAATTCTTTGTTTGTACCTTTTCCGTTAGAACTTATAAGAGTTTCAAAGTGGCGACTGGAGAAACGGCAGCCCTCCCACCTTGAAATTTTGAAACAAAACCTATGTCAGTCGTTTGTGCTAGATTTTTGCCGGAATGTACAGCAAAAAATTTTGTTTGTACCACTTCCGCTACGACGTTATAACGCTTTTAAATTTGGGGGACTGGAGAAACGGCAGCCCTCCCACCTTGAAATTTTGAAACAAAACCTATGCCAATCGATTGTGCCGGAACGTACCGCAAAAATGTTCGTTTCTACCACTTCCGCTACGACATTATAACGGTTTATAAGTGGGGGGCCTGGAGAAACGGCCGCCTTCAACCTTAAAATTTCGAAACAAAGCCAATGCCAATCGTTTGTGCTAGGTTTTTGCCGGAATGTACCGCAAAAATTTTCGTTTGTACCACTTCCGCTACGACGTTGTAACGGTTTTAAAGTGGGGGACTGGAGAAACGGCAGCCTCCGACCTTGGAACTTCGAAACAAAACCTCTGCTATTCCTTTGTGCTACGTTTGTGCCGGAATGTACTGCAAACATTTTCGTTTGTAATACTTCCGTACGAAGTTATAAGAGTTTCAAAGTGGGTGCTGGAGAATTGGGAGACTCAAGCCTTGAAATTTTGAAACAAAATATATGCCTATCATTTCTACTACGTTTTTTGCCGGAACGTATTGCAAAATTTTACGTTTGTACAGATACCAGTAGGAAGTTATAACGGTTTTAAAGTGGGAGCTGGGGAAACGGCAGCCTTGAACCTTGGAATTTCCAAACAAAACCTATGCCGATCGTTTGTGCTACATTTGAGCCGGAATGTTCCGCAAAAATGTTTGTTTGTTCCACTTCCGTTACGACGTTATAACGGTTTTAAACTTGGGGGACAGGAGAAGCGGCTACCTCCAACCTTGGAACTTCGAGACAAGACCTATGCAAACGTTTGTGCTACGATTGTGAAGGAATGTACCGGAAAATTTTCGTTTGTACCACTTCCGATACAAAGTTATAAGAGTTTTAAAGTGGGGGGCTGATGAAACGGCAGCCCCTACCTTGGAATTTCGAAACGAAACCTATGCCAATCGTTTTCGCCCGAAAGTACCGCAAAATTTTTCGCTTGTGCCTCTTCCGCCACAAAGTTAAAAGAGTTTCGAATTGGCGACTGGAGAAACGCCAGCCATCCCACCTTGAAATTTTGAAACGAAACCTATTCCAATCGTTTGTGCTAGGTTTGTGCCGTAATGTGCCGCAAAAAATTTTCGTTTCCACCACTTCCGGTACGAAGTTATAAGAGTATTAATGTGGCTGCTGGAGAAACGGCAGCCCCCCGCACAGTCAAAATTTTGAAACAAGAACTATGTCAATCTTTTGTGCTACGTTTGTGGCGGAACGTACCGCAAAAGTTTTCGTTTGTACAACTTACGGTTCGACGTTATAATAGCTTTAATGTCGGAGCGCGAGAAACGGCAACCCCCTACCTTAGAATTTCGAAACAAAAGCTATGACAATCGTTTGTGACGGAATGAACCGAAAAAAATTTCCTTTGTACCACTTCCGGCAGGAAGTTATAATAGTTTTCAAATCGGGGACTAGTGAAACGGCAGCCTCAAACCATGAAATTTCGAAACAATGCCAATGCAAATCGTTTGTGCTAAGTTTCTGCCGGAATGTACCGGAATTTTTTTTGTTTGTACCACTTCCTGTACAAAGTTATAAGAGTTTCAAAGTGGCGACTGGAGAAACGGCAGCCCTCCCACCTTGAAATTTTGAAACAAAACCTATGCCAATCGTTTGTGCTAGGTTTTTGCCAGAATGTACAGCAAAAAGTTTCGTTTGTACCACTTCCGATACAAAATTATAAGAGTTTTAAAGTGGGAGCTGGAGATATGGAAACCTCCTACCTTAGAATTTCGAAACAAAAGCTATGCCAATCGTTTGTGCCGAAGTGAACCGAAAAAATTTTCCTTTGTACCACTTCCAGCAGCAAGTTATAAGAGTTTTCAAATCGGGGGCTAGAGAAACGGCAGCCTCCAACCTTGAAATTTCGAAACAATGCTAATCGTTGGTGCTACGTTTGTGCCGGAATGTACCGGAAAATTTTTTGTTTGTACCACTTCCTGTACGAAGTTAAAAGAGTTTCAAAGTGGCGACTGGAGAAACGCCAGCCCTCCCACCTTGAAATTTTGAAACGAATCCTATACCAATCGTTTTTGCTAGGTTTTTGCCGGAATCTACCGCAAAAATTTTCGTTTGTACCACTTCCGCTACGACGTTATAACGCTTTTAAAGTTGGGGGACTGGAGAAACGGCAGCCTCCAACCTTGGAACTTCGAAACAAAACTTATGCCAATCCTTCGCCCTACGTTTGTGCCGGAATATACCGAAAAAATTTTCGTTGTACCACTTCCGATACAAAGTTATGAGTTTTAAAGTGGGGGGCCAGGGGAAACGGCTCCTCCAACCTTGAAATATAAAAAAAAACAATGCCAATCGTTTGTGCTACGTTTGTGCCGGAATGTACCGCAAAAAGTTTCGTTTATACCACTTCCGGTACGAAGTTATAAGAGTTTTAGAGTGGAGGCTGGAGAAACGACAGCCCCTCCGCACATTGAATTTTTCAAACAAAATCTATGTCAATCGTTTGTGATACGTTTGTGCCGGAACGTACCGCAAAAGTTTTCGTTTGTACCACTTTGGGTACAAAGTTATAACGGTTTTAAAGTGGGGGCCTGGAGAAACGGCAGCTTCCAACCTTGGAATTTCGAAACAAAGCCTATGCCAGTCGATTGTGCTACGTTTGTGCCGGAATGTACCGCAAAAATTTCGTTTCTACCACTTCTGATACAAAGTTATAAGAGTTTTAAAGTGGGGGCCTGGGGATACGGCAGCCGCTCAACCATGCAATTTCAAAACGAAACCTATGCGAATCATTTGTGCTACGTTTGTGCCGCAATGTATGGCAAGAAATTTCGTTTCTACCGTTTCCGCTACGATCATATGAGAGTTTTAATGTGGGAGCTGGGGAAACGGCAGCCTCCGAACTTTCAATTTCCAAACAAAACCTATGCCGATCGTTTGTGCTACGTTTGTGCCGGTATGTACCCCAAAATGTTTCGTTTGTACCACTTCCGGCACGAAGTTATAAGAGTTTTAAAGTGGCGAATGGAGAAACGGTAGCCCCACCCCTTGAAATTTTGAAACAAAGCCTATGCCAATAGTTTGTGCTATGTTTTGCCGGAATGTACCGCAAATATTTTCGTTTGTATCACTTCCGCTACGACTTTATAACGGTATCAAAGTGGGGGGACTCGAGGAACGGCCGTCTCCAATCTTGGAACTTCGAAACAAGACCTATACCAATCGTTTGTGCTACATTTGTGCCAGAATATAATGCAAAAATGTTCGTTTTTACCTCTTCCAGTACTACGTTATAATGGCTCAAAAGTGGGAGGACTCGAGAAACGGCAGCCTCCAACCTTGGAATTTCCAAACAAAACCTACGCCAATCGTTTGTCCTCGGATGTAACGCTAAAATTTTTGTTTGTACCACTTCCGGCACGAAGTTAAAAGAGTTTTATAGTGAGGGGCCTGGGGAAACGGCAGCTTCCAACCTTGAAATTTCGAAACAAAGCCAGTGCGAATCGTTTGTGCTATGTTTGTGCCGGCATGTACCGCAAAAATTTTCGTTGGTACCACTTCCGGTAGGAAGTTATAAGAGTATTAAAGTGGTGCTGGAGAAACGGCAGTCCCTCCCCACCTTGAAATTTTGAAATAAAATCTATGTCAATCGTTTGTGCTGCGTTTGTGGCGGAATGTACCCCAAAAATTTTCGTTTGTACCACTTCCGCTACGACGTTCTAACGGTTTTAAAGTGGGGGGACTGGAGAAACGGCAGCCTCCAACCTTGGAACTTCGAAAAAAAAAACCTATGCTAATCCCTTATGCTACGTTTGTGCCGGAATGTACTGCAAACATTTTCGTTTGTACCACATCCGGTACGAAGTTATAATGGTTTTAAGGTGGGATCTGGGGAAATGGCAGCCTGTAATGTTAAAAATTCGAAAGAAAACTTATGCCAATCGTTTGTGCTACGTTTGTGGGGGAATGTACCGGAAACATTTTCGTTTGTGCCACTTCCGATACAAAGTTATAAGAGTTTTAAAGTGGGAGCTGGAGAAACGGCAACCCCCTACCTTAGAATTTCGAAACAAAAGCTATGCCAATCGTTTGTGCCGGAATGAACCGAAAAAAAATGGTTTTGTACTACTTCCGGCAGGAAGTTATAAGCGTTTTCAAATCGGGGGCTAAAGAAACGGCAGCCCTCAACTTTGAAATTTCGAAAGAATGCCAATGCTAATCGTTTGTGCTACGTTTGTGCCGGAATGTACCTGAAATTGTTTTGTTTTTACCACTTTCTGTAAGAAGTTATAAGAGTTTCAAAGTGGCGACTGGAAAAGCGGCAGCCCTCCCACCTTGAAATTTTGAAACAAGACCTATGCCAATCGTTTGTGCTAGGTTTTTTCCGGAATGTACAGCAAAAATTTCCGTTTGTACCACTTCCGCTACGACGTTATAACGCTTTTAAATTTGAGGAACTGGAGAAACGGCAGCCTCCAACCTTAGAACACCGAAACAAAACTTATGCCAATCGTTTGTGCTACGTTTGTTCCGGAATGTACCGGAAAATTTTTCGTATGTTCCACTTCCGATACAAAGTTTCAAGAGTTTTAAAGTGGGGGGCCAAAAGAAACGGCTCCCTCTAACCTTGAAATATCAAAACAAATACAATGCCCATCGTTTGTGTTACGTTTGTGCCGGAATATACCGCAAAAATTTTCGTTTGTACCACTTTCGGTACGAAGTTATAAGAGTTTTAAAGTGGAGGCTGGAGAAACGACAGCCCTCCCGCACATTGATATTTTCAAACAAAATCTATGTCAATCGTTTGTGATACGTTTGTGCCGGTACGTACCCGCAAAATTTTTTGTTTGTACCGCTTTCAGTACGAAGTTATAAGGGTTTTAAAGTGAGGGCCTGGAGAAACGGCAGCAATAAACCTTGGAACTTCGAAACAAAACCTATGCCAATCATTTGTTCTACTATTGTGCCAGAAGGTTTTGTAAAAATTTTCGTTTGTTCCCCTTCCGGTACGAAGTTATAACGGTATCAAAGTGGGAGGACTCGAGAAACGGCAGCTTACAACCTTGAAATTTCCAATCTAACCTATGCTAATCGTTTGTCCCCGGATGTACCGCTAAAATTTTCGTTTGTACCACTTCCGGCACGAAGTTAAAAGAGTTTTATAGTGGGGGGCCTGTGGAAACGGTAGCCTCCAACCTTGAAATTTCAAACAAAGACAGTGCCAATCGTTTGTGCTATATTTGTGCTGGAATTTAACGCAAAAATTTTCGTTGGTACCACTTCCGGTAGGAAGTTATAAGAGTATGAAAGTGGGGCTGGAGAAACGGCAGCCCCTCCCCACCTTGAAATTTTGAAACAAAAACTGTCAATCGTTTGTGCTAAGTTTGTGCCGGAATGTACCGCAAAAAGTTTCGCTTGTACCACTTTCGGTACGAAGTTATAACGGTTTAAAGTTTGGGGCTAAAGAAACGGCAGCCTCCAAGTTTGGAACTTCGAAACAAAACCTATGCCAATCGTTTGCGCTACGTTTGTGCCGGAATGTACCGGAAAATTTTTCGTTTGTACCACTTCCGATACAAAGTTATAAGAGTTTTAAAGTGGGGAGCAGGGGAAACGGCAGCCCCCCACCTTGGAATTTCGAAACGAAACCTATGCCAATCGTTTGTGCCCGAATGTACCGCAAAATTTTTCGTTTGTGCCACTTCCGGCACGAAGTTAAAAGAGTTTTAAAGTGGGTGGCCTGGGGAAACGGCTCCCTCCAACCTTGAAATTTCGAAATAAAGACAATGCCAATCGTTTGTGCTACGTTCTTTTTTTTTTTTTTTTTTTTTTTTTTTACATTCGCTCAGTCGCGTTCCTCTTAGTCGCTTTAGCTAGAGCATTCGAAAACCGACGAGTTATCATCATTGCGAAGGAATTCTATAGTAGTTTTTTTTTTTATTTCCATAAGTGAAAAAAGAAAAAAATAGGAAAATTTGGTAGGGAAAGGATAGGAAAGGAAAAGAGACCAAAAAAAGGGAAAATTTACAAATACGGAAAAAGCAAACAAACAAAAAAAGCTATGAAAATTTAACAATTGAGTTTGAATCTATATTTCTTGTTTATTGTGTATTTTATTGTGTGTGTTTCGTATCTGTGTTCTCTGCGTATTTATGTTTTTATGTTTTTACCTATTGGCTTCTTCTTCTTTTTACCTTAGGCTTCTTCTTGTTTCTTGCAGGTTTTCCCTGTATGTTTAGATTTTTTCTCCCATATGTTTTATATACACATATATATATATACACATCTATGTATATATACATATTTTTAAATATATTTCTTTGGTATTCACCTATTTCTTTCACTGCACTACTGGTTTTCACCTGTGTTTCCACACTAATACTTGTGCACCAAAACTAATATTCTTAACACTACACTACACTGTATGCTTTTGCTGTCACTAACACTAATAATCACTGACACTTATTTTTCACCTATATGACTTTCTATATATATATATATATATATATATATATATATATATATATATATATATATATATATATATATATATATATATATATATATGTATGTATGTATATATATATGTATATATATATATATGTATGTATGTATATATATTTAACTTCACCTTGCACCACACGAATTTCTGGCTTAACTTAAGCATTTAGTTTTTCAGCCTGTATGTTTTTCCATTTATTGTTTACTTTCACTCTTCCAGATACTAAAAATTTATCTTTTCGTTTAACTCTAATACTCTATTCATTCTTTATATATTTACTTGTTTTAAACGCTCATTTTGCGTTCCATGGTATCTTGGCTGGTTCTTATAGACTGGGTCCGGGGTCCACTCGGAGCACTTAGTGTGGACTCCGGTCCGTTGTATCCCAGTGCTATCCTCACCAACCTCACCTTGCTCCCGAACGGTAAATGCGGTGTGTTTTTCTATTATGTCCTTTCTTGCCATTATCCTATTCCGTCCCGTGAACCCACCACCACTCTCTACTTCACGCCCTCTTCTTCACACACTCTTGCACCGGAATTCCTCTTCCAGTGCTACGTTTGTGCTGGAATGTACCTCACAAATTTTCGTTTGTACAACTTCCGGTACGAAGTTATAAGAGTATTAAAGTGGGGGCTGGAGAAACGGCAGCCTCCCCGCACATTGAATTTTGAAACAAAAACTATGCCAATCGTTTGTGCTACGTTTGTGCCGCAATGCACCGCAAGAAATTTCGTTTGTACCGCTTCCGCTACGAAAATATATGAGTTATAAAGTGGAAGCTGGGCAAGCGGCAGCCTCCAACCTTGGAATTTCCAAGCAAAACCTATGCGGATCGTTTGTGCTACGTTTGTGCCTGAATGTACCGGAAAAATTTCCGTTTGTACCACTTCCGGCACGAAGTTATAAGAGTTTTAAAGTGGGGGGCTGGGGAAACGGAAGCCTCTAACCTTGAAATTTAGAAACAATGCCAATGGTATTCGTTTGTGCTACGTTTGTGCCGGAATGAACCGCAAAAATTTTTCTCTGTACCACTTCCGGTACGAAGTTATAAGAGTTTCAAAGTGGGGACTGGAGAAACGGCAGCACCCCCAACTTGAAATTTTGAAACAAAGCCAATGCCAATCGTTTGTGCTACGTTTGTGCCGGAATGTACCGGAAAATTTTCGTTTGTACCACTTCAGATACAAAGTTATAAGAGTTTTAAAGTGGGGGGCTGATGAAACGGCAGCCCGCACCTTGGAATTTCGAAACGAAACCTATGCCAATCGTTTGCGCCCGAAAGTACCGCAACATTTTTCGTTTGTACCACTTCCGCCACGAAGTTAAAAGAGTTTTAAATTGGGGGACCTGGGGAAACGGCTCCCTCCAACCTTGAAATTTCGAAACAAAACCAATGCCAATCGTTTTTGCTACGTTTGTGCCGGAATGTACTGCAAGAAGTTTGGTTTGTACCACTTCCGGTATGAAGTTATAAGAGTATTAAAGTGGCGGCTGGAGAAACGGCAGCCCCTCCGCACAGTGAAATTTTGAAACAAAAACTATGTCAATCTTTTGTGCTACGTTTGTGCCGGAACGTACCACAAAATTTTTCGTTTGTACCACTTACGGTACGAAGTTATAAGAGTTTTAAAGTGGGAGCTGGAGAAACGGCAACCCCCTACCTTAGAATTTCGAAACAAAAGCTATATCAATCGTTTGTGCCCGAATGAACCGAAAAAATTTTCCTTTGTACCACTTCCGGCAAGCGGGCGAATATATTTCGACTTTAGAAAATCCGGCAAGGAGGCATTGGTCCATACCAAATATGCATAATAAAATCACAAAATTAAAATTAGTGGAAAATAATGCTCAAAAATCCAAAGTTGCCATAATGGAATTAAGGAGATTTGCCGAAATAAATGAAATAGACATAGTAATCATCCAGGAACCATATACTGTTAAGAGCAAATTAATAACATTTCCACCTACAGCAAGAATAGTAAAAGAAGGAAATGACCCGAAAGCCATAACTGTAATCATGAATAAAAATATTGAAGTTCTGAAAATAGCGCAATACTGTGATGAATGGACCGTTTGCTTAGAAGTAACGTTTGGTAATAAATTCTTTTGGTTGATAAATTCATACTTCCAATATAGTTTAGACATACAAGATTTCATACAGAAACTACAGAAAATAATTTGGGAAAACCCGAGGAATTATTTTATTATTACAATAGTTGCAAATGCAAAATCAAGCATGTGGGGCTCACCGATAACAGACGACAAAGGCGAAATCCTAGAAGATTTTATTCTACAAAATGGTTTAATAATTCTAAACAAAGGTAATAGACCGACATTCGTAGGACCGAGAGGGAAGTCCTTCATTGATGTAACTATAAGTTCCACTGAAATAGAAAACAAATAGTGAATTGGGCAGTCCAGGACAGTGTAACAACAAGTGATCATGAAGTCATAACTTTTAACATCGAAGATACTATTCTGGAAGCAAAAAAAGAAAATTATAATACACAAAAAAAAGAATGGAAACTCTTTGAAAAAAATTTACGTCTACCACAAATTGACGACTACGATGATGTAGAAAAATTAGTAATAGATAATAAAACTAAGATCTCTCTAGAGATATCAATTCTAGAAGGCAAATCAAAGAAAAAATATAACGACTTTTGGTCTCCAAAACTAGAAAGATTAAAGAAAATAACAAAAGCAAAAAGAAAGAGTTACCAATCCACATTCATTCCCATACTTAAGGAAAGAAGATTAGAGAACTATAGGCTAGCAAAACAAAAATACACAGAAGAATTATTAATCGCGAAAAAGAACAGCTGGGAAACTTTTCTTAAAAATAATATAGAATTGGATCCAAGGGGGCTTCCTTACAAACTAATTATGCAGAAAATTAACAATATAACGCTGACAACACTAACGAATGAAGATAATTCTTTCACAAAAACAAGGGAGGAAACTATACAAAAACTGTCAAGTAATTTCTTCCCAAGAGATAATATAAATGAAGAAACAGAACAACAACAGAAATTAAGGGAAGAATATAGTCAAATTATTCCAAAAGAAAATGAAGAGCATATAGACTTAGTAACAAATGAAGAGATGGAACACATAATTAAGAAACTGAAATCAGGAAAGGCCCCAGGTTTGGACGGAATAAAAAATGAAATTTACAAGAAGAAGAAAGAAATATGGATACCTTACTTAGTTAAACTATGTAATACTCTACTAAGGAAACGGAAGTTTCCGCTCTCTTGGAAGGAATCAAAGTTAATAATTCTAATGAAGGGTAAGGATAGAGACCCAACAGATGTGAGCTCCTACAGACCGATATGCCTCCTCAGGAACATTTCAAAAATTTATGAAAAAACAGTAGCTTCCAGATTAAACAAATATAGAAACATTGAAGAAGATAATCTGCAATACGGCTTCAGAAGTAGGAAACCAACTGAGGACGCTCTCAACGCTTTCGTGGAGAAAATCATAGTGTGCAGGAGCGGAAAAAAATATGTATTAACATTGTTCGTAGATATAGAAGGGGCTTTCGACAATCTGTGGATTCCGTCGCTAGTAAGAAGACTAAAAGATCTAAAAATACCAGAATATTTAGTAAATACAATAAAAGATTATTTTCAAAATAGAAACATAATAATAAAAGAAGAGAACGGAGATATAATCACTAATACCCAAAAAGGATGCCCACAGGGATCTATTTTAGGCCCATTAATGTGGGATATTGAATTTCAGCCATGTTTGGAAGCACTAAATAAAAATAAATGCATAGATCGGGTAATAGCCTTCGCAGATGATCTTGCAGTAATAACCTCGGCAAACACAAGAAGAGAAATAGAAGAGAACTCGAAAGAAATAATAAGGATATTGCAAGACTGGAGTTTACAGTGTAAACTAAAATTATCAAAGAAAAAAACTAAATTTATGATGTTCGGAACAAAATTGGTAAGGGATCCAATTATCAAAATTGGAGAAGAAAAATAGAAAAAGTTAATGAATTCAAATACCTTGGCATTCAAATTGATGATAAATTAAATTTTGGACGACACATAAACTATATTATTGATAAAGGTCATAAGGTTACTAACAAACTTATAAATATTGCAAGTAACAAATACAAGCTCCCACGTAAAGTAATAAAAATTTATCATGACTCAATTCTAGGGGCAACCATGAACTATGCTGCTAGCGTGTGGGCCCACAGATTGTTAGAAAATAACACGTTAAAACAGAAAGTAGAAAGACCTCAAAGAAATATAATGATCAGATTAAGCGAGGCTTTTGGTACCACTCCCCACAATGCGTTAGCATTACTGATGGGGTTAAAGCCGATGCATTTATTAATAATTTAACGGGCGGCAACATACGGGCTCAAAAAAGGGGATAAAAATAGAGTAAAGGACTTAATTGGGATAGAAGTGGATAACATACAAGATATAGAAAAAGGAATATTAGACAAGTGGCAAAGAGATTGGAATAATTCACAAAAGGCAAGAAGAACATATACCTTAATCCCAAACATAAGGGAAAGACTTAAATGGCACCACTTTGATCCATCTGCTGGCCTTGTCCACTTTCTCACGGGACATGGCCCCTATGGCCAATACCTTCAAAGATTTGGACTAAAAGAAGACGGAAACTGTGATTGTGGCGAAATTGGCACACCGGAACATTACATATTGTGGTGCCCTCTACTTGAGGATCGAATAAACGACAGGAATATCATAAGAACAAGAAGAATGGAAGATGTTATCTCTGATGGAAGAGACTTCAAAGTAGTAAATAAAATAACCACTGATTTTTCCCAACGGAGTAAAAAACAATATGAGGAAAGGAATTTAGCAAATAGGAACCAATAAGGAATCAACAGATTTGAAAGAGAAAGAAACGGAGTGTGTGAATTGGGTGTTTGTGCCTTTCTTTTCGGACCGGAGGTCATCTCCTGGAACGCTGGTATTCCGCGTGCCCCGGAAGGAAACGCGTGAGTGAATGTGGGCTCGACACATCCCCGGCACAAACCGGAATGGAACTCCGGATGCGTCGGGCCGGAGTGAATTTTGAGTTTCGGTGGCGGGACGTCGTGTTCTTCAATATACAAATATATAAGATATCATGGAACTATATAACAATACGAATCAATACGAAAAATAACGTGACCGTGACTAAGCTGCGTAGGCGCCATTTCCGTTTCCGGTGCAACGGCGGTGGGACACCACTGACCAGGGCCGACACTAAGTGCTCTGAGTGGGTCCTGGATCCCAAGTCGTTGCTTGAGGGATCGAGGACGTACAAAACAACCGAGGAACATAAATTAGAAACATAAGATAAACAAGGCATTAGAGAAGAATACACGACAGGGGAATGTAGTAAGTGAAATGAGTGTAGTGAAATAGTGTTGTGTTTCTCACACAGGAGTGAGATAGTGTGCTAGTGTCCAAACTACAAAAAATCAGTGTGGATAGGGCTAATTAGTGCTAAGCGATGTGTATGATTATTGATATAATTGGAGAATGTGGTGAATTCTCGCACAGGAGAGAGTCAAATTACACATACAGATGAACCAAAAAAAATCATACAGGGAAAAACTTGAACAAAACGGAAAAAAAGAAGAGGAAATAGTACGGGAAAGGCTAAGTATAGATCAGAAGCAACGAATGATGAAAATGATAGGCCTGACGTCAAGTTCAACTCGAGTCAGAATCAAAGTAGATTAGTTAGATTATATAAAGGAAGATTACTCATTATCAGATAATAATTAGTAGTTAGGATACTGTTTTTTCTCTTTCTTTTCTTTTCATTTTTTCAAATTTTATTGTTTGTTTTGTTTTGTTTGTTTTCTTGTTTTCTTGTTCAACGTTGTGATTTGTTAAATCCAACATTGTCCTCGTCCTTGTCCTTGTCCCCGTTCCTCAAATAAATATGAATGATGAAATAAAGGTTGAAGAATGATATTGCAATGATGATAGCCCGTTTCGGTTCAAATCTTCAGGTGCCGAAACCGAAGAGGCGCGTCTGAGCAATATTCCGGCAGGAAGTTATAAGAGTTTTCAAATCGGGGGCTAGGGAAACGGCAGCCTCCAACCTTGAAATTTCGAAACAATGCCAATGCTAATCGTTTGTGCTACGTTTGTGCCGGAATGTACCGGAAAATTTTTTGTTTGTACCACCTCCGGTACGAAGTTACAAGAGTTTCAATGTGGCGACTGGAGAAACGGCAGCCCTCCCACCTTGCAATTTTAAAACAAAACCTATGCCAATCGTTTGTGCTACGTTTTTTCCGGAATGTACCGGAAAATTTTTTTGTTTGTACCACTTCCGATACAAAGTTATAAGAGTTTTAAAGTGGGGGCCAGAGGAAACGGCTCCCTCCAAACTTGGAATATCAAAACAAAGCCAATGCCAATCGTTTGTTCTACTTTTTTTGCCGGAATGTACCGCAAAAATTTTCGTTTGTACCACTTCCGATACGAAGTTATAAGAGTTTTAAAGTGGAGGCTGGAGAAACGACAGCCCCCCCGCACATTGAAATTTTCAAACAAAATCTATGTCAATCGTTTGTGATACGTTTGTGCCGGAAAGTACCGCAAAAGTTTTTGTTTGTACCACTTTCGGTACGAAATTATAACGGTTTTAAGGTGAGGGCCTGGAGAAACGGCAGCTTCCAACCTTGGAATTTCGAAACAAAACCTATGCCAATCGATTGTGCTACGTTTGTTTACGGAATTGTGCTACGGAATTTACCGGAAACATTTTCGTTTTTACCTTATCCGATACAAAGTTATAAGAGTTTTAAAGTGAGGGGCTGGGAAATCGGCAGCCCCTCACCTTGGAAGTAGGGGATAAATGTATGTTCTGCCCCCAATTTTCACCCCTTCCACCCCTAACTGCCAAAAATTTATGAAGCCGCCACTGACCATTACACTTTAACACAGAGACCATTACACCATTACACTTAAAATCATAAAAACTTACATCTAAAACTTATAACTAACTTACATCTAAAACATAACTAAAACTACAACTACTCCTCCTCTATCCCATAATGACCGCAAGCTAATGTATTTACCCCATCCCGTAATATGTATAATTTATCATCTGAAGAATCTAATGCTAGCTTATGAACGGTTATACTATATATATCGTGCTTATAACTTCTGATGATACGTTTTTACATTTTTAAATAAGCTCTCTTTATAATCATTAAACTGCAACTCTTTTGATATTACAGCTATAGTTACTCCTTTAGCTTTTTTCTCTTCTTTATTTTCTACTCTATAATCATACATCTTTGATCTCAATCCAATTACTCCGTCATTATCTTACCTTTATTCTCATCTTTCATCTTACCTATTACTTTTTTGTTTATTAGTGGTAGTCCATATGTATTATTTTCCCCGTATTCACTCGTATCAAACTGGTCAACTATTTCTGCTATATCTTTATAAAAGTCATCAGTTTTAATCTCATAAGTAGTATTCATAAAACCAATCTGGGGCCACCTCCTTAAACCAGGCTTTTTATATATGAAATCCTCCAGCATAGAATCTAATTATATACATCGAAAATTACATCTTCCCTCACATTGACCCCACACAGGATACATCTTCAATCTACTTTTATGATATATAACCATAAAAGAATTTTACACCTAAACTTACATCTAAAAACTTACAATGGAATCCTACACAAAATATATTTATTGCACCTTAATCTCCAGTTCATAAGCTTTCATTTGACACTTGAATCATGAAAATCCGTTAATAATTAGCTTTAAAAACTCAATGAGAAGGAATACATATAACTCCGGAACAGATGATCTGTCACTGATTCATTTTGAACGATTCCAGTACCAGCACAGGACCTTCCAATCCGATTCTCTTTCCTTCTCTTCACACCAACATACATATATATGCATTAGCCTCTTCCTTCAACAGAACTTTTAGCTAGCAATGGCGAGATGGCGCTGTATATCAATGACGTAGTCTCCTTCGGGGAGAATACATCATACATGACGTCATTGAATCCGTGACGTAGTCTCCTTCGGGGAGAATACATCATACATGACGTCATTAATCCGTGACGAAGTATCTCTCGAGTCTCTTTCTTTCTTTCCTACCCATTAACACTCAGCGATACCAGAATATCAGAACTAAATCCTAAGTTGCAGGACAAAAAAGAAAAAAGTCAGTGTATCCAACTCAATATATTTTTTCGGAACGTTCCAGGATTTTAATTTTTCAAGATATCGCTTTAAAACATATAGGGATGAATTCACCCCATTACTAATAAATATGATAATTGTTAAAAATGAGTTGGCAACACTTGCAGTCCCACCCCCAAATAACGTTATTATTTAATACCTCTGCCCCTAATTAACCGATTTTCAAAATTCAAACATTCGACAGAGAAATAAATTTGCTATCTTGTAAATGTATTGTGGGTTGCATACCTCTAAGGATACTATTCCGAATTTGTTATATCTCCGTTGTTTATTAACCGATTTTCAAAATTCAAACGACATTCGACACAGAAATAAATTTGCCATTTTCTGAATGTATTGTGGGTTGCATACCTCTACGGATACTATTCTGAATTTGTCATATCTCCGTTGTTTATTAACCGATTTTCAAAATTCAAACGGCGATCAATAGACAAATAAATTTCCTATCTATCGATTGTCTTATAAATTGCATAACTCTAAGGATATAATTACAAAAACTCAAATAAATTTCTTATTTATACATGTATCTTTAAAATTTAAATGGCATTCAAAAGTACTACTTCTCGTTATGCATTGTGTATGTTTAAAGATCTCAGTTTTATGGCTTTATAACCATAAAACTCTTAGAACATACTTAAAATTACAAGTTCGGATACTGATAATGGAATCTTCTGTTAACCTCGTTCTCTATAGGAAACAATGATTTCTTAAACTCTGTCCACTGATCGTAATTCAAATTGAATAGACAACCGTTAATATCAAAAACTACTTGAACTTCGGTTTGCACATTTTTCACAATTACATTAAAGTTATTAGTAAGAATGAACTTTTTTTGGGAATCCATTTCTAAACACTTCATTTTTTACTTATGACAACATATGTTTGTTCATTTCCGTTCATTTTTTGGATTTACATACAGAACTCAACAGTTGGATAGTTACCTTTTAGACCAGTGTATTTGATTTTTATTCCATCTTCAACGATCTCATCAATCATTTTATCTGTTAAATGTTTTGTAAATCTAGGTGGAAGAAAAACCTTGAACTTCTCACATTCAACTAATATGCTCTTTCCAAACTTAGTTTTAATCTTTTCCATTTTTACAATTTTATATTCCGTATTTAATTCTAATTCTCTTAATCCAATAACCTGTTTTTGTTCAAGACTTCCAAGGTTGTTTAAAAAATCAACGTGTTTGCCATCGTATTTATTATATAGAAAATCAATGAACACTTTTCAATTTTTATCTTCACCCAAAAATATTTAATCATTTTCGTCAATTTCGTTTAATGGAAAAACTTCCATGAAACAATCGCTAATGAAAACAGTTTGAGGATGCAAGGGTATCTTTTCGATACCCTTTAAAGTCGCCTATGGCTAACTGATAAAGGGCCAGTGATACTGACCCTTAGATCCTTGAATTGTTTTTGATATTTTGTTAACTATCTAAAACTCTTCTACTACTTTCTCATTCTTAGGATCATATGTAAAGTTCTTTCGTCCAATTAAAATCGCATAACATATAGTATTAGCAGCCACAGCTTCTGCAAAGTCTACAACAATCTTTATGTTTGTTCTCTCATTTACTGATACCTTCTTCCTCTTACTACAATTAATCACATACATTGGTTTGTTATCTATAAACTCTTTAGGGTCATAGTACATTTCGGTGTTAACACATGTTATTCTCTTAAATGCAGTATAGCCTTCGTACATCTTAAAATAATCCTTGTTACCAATATCTAAGTTCCTTGATTCTTTTGGAAATACTTCATTCCTCCCATTCTTAAGATAGATATTCTTTACCTTTCAATGATCAAACTTACTTGCATCTGCTGTTTGTTTACCACTTCTATCAGTTTGGAACATTACAACTACGAAATCAGGCATATCAAATTGTCTAGAATTAAATTGAGTAGTAACATCAAACTCCAAGAAAGAACCTACAACAGTCTTCTGAACACATTGATAAGTATGGAATGAAAACATGATTTTTGTTCTTTAAGAATATTCAACTTTAACTTGTTTTCATAATTAGATTCGTATTCAACAATAGGCATTCTTATCTCCATACTTTTTATTGTTATTTTTCCACCATGAGGAGCTGCTCCTGATCCAGTCCATTTGTACAAAACATCGTTATTGTTGTTTGCTTTTGTAAATGTTATTCTCAATCCACCTTTCCACATAACCTCTTTATAATCACTTAAGAAGCCTGGAATTAATCTTAATGGATACAAAACACTAAAGTCCTTTCTCAGACCAAGTTTATCATCTGTTTCAAATCCTGCTTGTTTTAGATATTCAACTTCTGGCTTGGAAATATTTAATGTTCCGACAGCTGTAGATGTTATTCCAGGTAGTTCAATCTTATCTATAACAACACCATGCTTTCTAACCTCAATTTGAGAAAAGAAGAATGGGAAGAAGTTATCTACAAGTTTTATAATATCGTTTGCACCAAATGTTCCTCCAACTGATGCACCAACAACTTCAAAAGTCATATGACAATCTGCTTTGTGTGGATGTATGAACCCATCGCCCACATTGAAATCGAACTCAATATCTTTGTTAGCTTCATTCAAATTATTAAATGTTCTTGTGTTAGCCTTAAAGCTCTGTAACTCGTAACTCTCAACACTATTCATTTATTATAAAGAAAATCTTGAAACAACGCTTTTATGGTTAAATCGTCATAAAGCTTGGAAACCCATGATGCAATGTGAACTATGAGGTCTGAGTGGTAGTACGTGCCTGAAATAAGTTTGTCTTCCGTTGTTTTGTTTTGTGTTTGTATAGCTGTATAAATATTAGCATTGTCGGAAAGTCGACCGAGGAAAAATCTAACAAACACCTTAACCATCCTCTTACTTCGTTTAATTTCTTGCCAATGTTTTAGTAACTCTAATCCTTGGCCCTTCACATGTGAAGGGTCTGAAAGTCTTGCAAACGTTTCAACTATTGTAGGTTCCTGAAATGAGCTTGTTTTCTGATGTTTTGTTTTGTGTCATGATGGTGTATTTTGCAACCGGAAAATCTTCCGTTCGGGAGTCTGTTTGTGTTTTTTCGTTAAATGCGTGTATTTGGTTTTTGGTTTTAAGTTTGTTATTGTGCTCATTTTTGTGGCTTCATGGCTTTAACCATCAAGCTTTAGACTAAGTGTAAAAACAACACTTTTATGGGGCGTATCCATAAAAGACTCATACATAATAACAATTAAAAACTTATAATCCCCATTACAACTTAACCTTAGCATTCATAGCAGTACCAACCCCAAAAGCAGCTAATCGTTCACCAATTGACGCATCACTACTAAATGCTCTTTTCCATGCTTTAGTTTCTAGTTCCTTATCTGCAATATGTCTTGACTCTGTATCTTTATTGTCTCTGTAGTATATATCGTGTTCTTTACAAACCTCATCTAATGCGTTAATACCTTCATCACCTCTTTCTAACCTTTCTTGAAGCTTAGTCCCAGGCCCGCAAAATCTGAAACCTGGAATATGTAATTCAAATGGGAGTTTATTAATCAAATCATTTACTAATCCTTTCCCAAGCTTCTCATCATTCCAGAAACGTGGTGGTAATGTATTTAAGATCTTAATCAAATAACCCATACCTTTCGGATCATTAGGAAGAAATTGTGAAAGCTTATTATTAATCATACTCACTATACCTACTTTCTCATTATAAAAGTTATCATTTCCAGCCTTTTCTTCTCCATCTATAACTATTAGCCGATAAATTAACTTTCTCACATCATCCATCAATACATATTCTTTAGGTATCTCTGTATATTGTTTAATTCCTTCACCAGACTTTGGTGTTTTCTTTCTTGGTGGTGTTGGAGGTAAAGATGGTTTAATATAATTATCCCAAATAGGCTTGATAATATTAATGTACTTAGAGCCTCTACTAGATGCTACCTTTTTATCTCGATTATATTTTTGGAAGGCTGCATCTGATTCTATTATTATTTCCTTGTACTGTTCGAAATCGTCATCGTCATAATCTTCAATGGTTTTACTAGTATTCGTCGTTAACAATTCCCATAGACCTTCTGTTCCTTTATAAGTTCTACCATTAATTATCAAATCATCACCATTCACTTTAACTTCCAAATTTCCTATCTTGTTTCTTATTTTTCCATCTTCTTCTACAGTTCTTATTCCAAACACAGTATCATTTCTTTTACTATAATATTTCGTGGCAATCTTACCAAATGATTGGGCTGTTGTTAAAGGTTCTACTCCTTCCACTTTGTCTTTAATTTGTTTTCTCATTTGTTTTATTTCTCCCGTTATAGGCGTATCACTACTACTTGGAGAACTATCATAAGCTATCTTTTTAGGTGTTTCTAATAGACTATTATCTATTGATGCCGTCTTATGTGCAACTGGAACAAGTTCAGTTATTAGATTTTTATTTTGTTCTGCTACTTCTTTGATCTCACTCCCCAAGTTTTGAATAGCATCAATTACAGGTTGTTCTTGTGTCTTAAATTTATCGTATATACCTGCTCTTTCTTTCTTCCAAGATTTGAAGCCCTTTATCAAGAACTCCTTCAACTTAATATTCTTATGAATTTCTTTCTCATCCATTTATTGTATAGCAAACGAACAAACGTCAATGAACGTCAATGAACGTCAAAGAACGTCAATAAACGTCAAAGAACATCAAACGTTAAAACGTAAAACGTCAATAAACATCAAAAGTTTAAGAAGTGTTTTATCTTGTTCCTATACTTACCATTGTTTACCTTCCTTGTCATATCAATTACTATAAAACCATAATCTTTCTGCCAACATTTTGAACATATCTCTTTAAACTTATCATAAGACATATCTCCTCCAACAAACTCATTATACACATGTTTGAGATTAGTATCATCTTGTCTGAATATGCATAGGAAGTTGACGTTATCTCTTATAAACTGTTTAGGTACTTTTGAATATGTTTGTGCAACATAGAAACAGTCTAAATGTCTATGCCTACCTCTTGTAAAGTAATTTCTAACAGTATCTTGATTCTCCAAAATGTAATCGTCAAACACAACAACAGAGTATTCTTCACATTCATCAATAGGTACAATAGAGTCATTACCGCTTAAGAACGTTGCTATTTGCTTCTTAAACTTTAGTTCTGCCTTTTCAAATCCATCTTTTAACTGCTCATACTTTGGCTGATTCATGCTTTTAGAATATATGTAGAAGTAATTATTGTTTAACCAACCTGGTTGTAATAAGAAGTTAAATAGCAAAAACGTTTTACCAGACCCCGACGAACCTACGATAAGACAACGAATATCATCAGGTATAAGTTCTCCATTTCTTTTCTTAACTGCTGTTTCTTTTATCATCTCTTTTACATCCCAATTAATAGTTTTCTTACTCATTTATTATAGAGAAAATCAGGGGTCCACCAGCACTGGACCCCTTTCAAAACAGTTTGAGGATGAAATGTAAGGTGAGCGTTTTGCTCACATTTAAAATCTCTATATGCCTGTTGATGAAGGTTGTGTGAGGTTGTTCATTTGGAAGGGGGTACGTATTCTGGACACCCCCTTGGTTTGTTTCCAGGTCATCAACTTGTATATTTTTGGTAGCACCGATCGGAGCTCCCAAGCTTGTTTGTAACTTTTGATTTGTTAAAGAACTCTAATCCTTGGCCATTCACATGTGAAGGGCCTGAAAGTCTTGTAAACGTTTCAACTGTTTCCTTCGCATCTTGTAATCTTTCCGCCATCTTTACAAAGGTGGACCTCCGAATACAGCGGGGGCACCTTTATGATCTTATATCTTTAAGTTGTTCTCTGATCTTAAGCAACGTATCTTTTATATATTCGCTATCCATTTCGCCATTTAGTGTTATTATCATCTCTAACTGTTCTTTAAATGAGTTAATACAAGTGACAATGGTATTATATTCGTCTTTTCTTCTGCTTATGTTTAACTTCGAAGACAAACCTGTTATTATAGCACTTCCAGTTGCAAGAGACGTTGTTAATATCGAGTAAATTGTTACAGGTATAAAAATATTAATAAACCCAGTTATTGCAGAAAGTATAACCGACAACGCGATCAAAGTGTAGTATGCATATTTAACAATTCGTAGTTTTCTCTTTTTCTTCTTTAAACTGTATTTTAACTTCTGAATGACATCTTCTATTAACTTGATTATTTTCTCTCTTGGAATATCTCTAGGTAAATCAAACTCGTTCATTTATTATATAATAAATAGTTAAGGTATTCAAGTTAACGAGTGATACTTCTGTTTTAAAGAAGAAACTCCATTACGAATTAGACAACAGTAACAACTACTTAAGCATAGGACTAGTTGGGTTTTACAGTACATATCTAACTCCAAACATAACAACAGAAAAAAACAGTTTCTCATATGGTGATAGACAAGTTTTTATACCAGAAGGGCAATACAATTTGAAAACACTTAATGAGTATTTAAAATCTCAATCCATCAACATAACATTATCAGAAGATCATTTAAGAAATAGATTTAAAATTGAAACTATAGTAATGATGTTACAATTGGGAGTATAGGCACTGTCCTCGGGTTTAATGTTTTTGAAGTTTTAGAAAAGAACAAAACACATATTGGAAGTATGTTGCCAAAGTTTCATCCGTTCGATACAATTAACGTTCACTGTAATATGGCAGATGGCATGTTTGTTAAAGATACTGAATACACACATAGAGAAACAGGGATCATAGCACCATTCAAAACAGATGCTGAGTTCAAACATAGTATCATTTACGAGCCTACTTATCCATTATTTTTTCCTATATCCAAAGACAAGGTTGACAATTTTGAGATAAGGATAACAGATGAGAATGATTCCTTAATTGATTTTGGTGAAGCAACAACAACTGTACTTTTATAAACTAAGATTTTCTCTTAAATATATAGGTAGATGTGTTCTATTAAAGGTTGTATGTTTAGTGTTCCTTATAACGAACTAAAGGATCTAAATATTGATCATGTATTAACAAAGAAACAACTTAGTGATAAATCTAAGAAAATTAAAGAAGGTAAAGAAATGAATTTAACTTTAACTACTGCACAAATGAAAAAGATTAAGAAAGAGCATATGGGCGGTTTTATTTTTACAATTCCAGCCATTCTAGCAGCTTTAGGAGCAGTTGGCTCATTAGCAGGTGGTGCAGCAGCGATTACTAAAACTGTACTTGATGCTAAGAAGAATAAACAAGAACTTGAAGAACAAAAATGACGCAATATGGCTATGGAAGAAAAGCAGGGGGCAGGTAAACCAAAGAAGTCAAAAACTAAAACCATTGACCAACTTCGATATAGAGAAGTTGGCTAAAGAATTAAAGATGAAACGATTTAGAGTTGTATTTATGAGTGATGAACTTCCACAAAAACCTTATGTAAATGAGTGTGGTGTAGTTAACTTCGATAAATCAGAAAACATTGGTACTCATTGGATATGCTATTGGAAAGATAACAACATAAAGTACGTGTTCGATTCTTATGGTGGTGTTCCTCCTAAACAACTGGTACAATATCTTGGTATCGAAAACTTATTTTACAATGACGAACGAATACAAGACTTTAATTCAGTTATATGTGTTCATCTTTGTGTTGAGGTTTTAGATCTTCTAAATCAAGGGTATTCTTTTAGTGATGTTATGTATATGATTAAAAATGATTAAAAATGATTAAGCGCTTTTATGGTTTTTATCCATAAAAGTTTTGTTTAAGATAAATATGGAAGCTATACACAATAGATTTTTTGATTATTTTGAGAAGCATGAGGAAGAACTAGATGCACTAGATAGTTATAATTTTTATCAGTACTTTGAGTATGTTAGCAAGATACACTTAAAAGATAGAAACAACGTATATACAGTTATTGATTTGAGGAAAATGTAAATACCAAAATTTTTGTACACGGAAGAAGAGTTGGAAAAGTTACGTCCAATAATTACGTTAAAGGAGTTTTTGTCGAATTATAGCTCTAGACCATTAGAATGCAGTAATTGTGGTAGTAAGTCATTAACAAAAGGTATGAGTAGTTACATTTGTGACGATTGTTCTGTAGAGAGTGGTTGGGTTTACGATACTAATGAAGGAATGAGAGCTGCTTGTGCGAGAAAACCATGGTACGATACTACAAAAAGATTTAAGTTACAGTTATCTCGTTTGCAAGCTTTACAGGATAGAATTATTCCCGAAGAGGTGTTCAAGGTGTTAAATGATGAATTTGGAGATATGAAAAAACATTTAATATCAACAAAAGATGTTCTAGAAGTACTAAAGAAAAACAAATACACAAAATATTATGATGATGTTTATTTAATACACTATCACCTTACCGATCAAAAACCATTAAAATTACAACATATGGAGGAAACACTTATAAATGAGTTCGAAAACTTACACAAGGTCTTTAGGGAACTGTATCCGAAAAGAGTATTGTTTATTAACTTGAAATGTGTATTGTACCATCTGTTGAGAAAGCATGATGTTCATGTTGATATTGATTTTAAACACTCACCTAGACAAGTAGAGATGTTAGAGAAATGTTTGGAAAACTAGGATGGGCATTTTCTGTATAATAAAAGAGTATGGATATATTTGGTAATGTTAAAGATAGAAAAGGTGATGTTGATATTAGTGAAGAAAAATTAAAATTGTTGGAGAATTTAAATGATATTGTTAGTGTAAGTCAACTTAGATCAATAGAAGCTTAATTAGAGATCGATAGAAAACGATTTGAAGATGCATTAGAAACGTTACAAGACACATACATAAAGAAAGAAGATATTCAAAAGGTTAAGGTGGATACTACTAGATTGATTATGCAAAAAGATACCATGCCTCTACTATATCGATTAAAAGTTAAATACGTTAAGGAGCCAATCTTTAGAATATTTAATCTTTCTAATGGTTACAAATTTCTCTATAATGGGAAAATAATGCACATGGACTTAAGTTTGGATAAATACTTTCTAGATATATATTTGGGTGATACTGTGATTAAAGAGATACCTTTTGACTTTAAGAAGAACGATATAATTACGATTAAACCAAATAAAAATTCAGCTATGGAAGAAGGTCAATTATTGTTTGTTGTAATGTACATATAAAGAGAGCTTTCCTAAAGACGTTTGCTATATAATAAATATGGATATCTTTGGTAATGTTAAAATGACATCAGAGTTAGATAATACAGTTGTGAGAAAAGATATTGCTATGTTGAAAGAACAGCTTAACTTCATCAAACGGAGTTATGTTATAGAGCTTCATAGTCCATTGATATCAGAAAATGTTGAAACTCCGTTCTTTTTAATACATAATCTATCTATCACATATAAATTTCTTTATAAAGGTAGGATAATGCATATAGAGTCATCTTACAATACGTATTATATAGATATATATTTAGCGATAGATATATAGATATAGAAAAGCGAAGAATAGAAAGTTTAAGAAATGTTTAGATATAAGTTTTAGATGTAAGTTTTAGTTGTAAGTTTAGGTGTAAAATTCTTTTATGGTTATATATCATAAAAGTAGATTGAAGATGTATCCTGTATGGGGTCAATGTGGGGAAGATGTAATTTTCGATGTGTATAATTAGATTCTATGCTGGAGGATTTCATATATAAAAAAGCCTGGTTTAAGGAGGTGGCCCCAGATTGGTTTTATGAATACTACTCTCATATATAAAACTATCAGTATCCATATAACATAAATCTATATTTTTTCCATATTTCGGCTTCATAGTGTTATAGTGAAAATCATACATTAACAGTTTTGATAGTTCTAATACACTCATACCAACATATGTTGGCTTATTAAACGTTAATCGCTCTTTTTTCATATGTATAGCACACAAGTTCTCACTAAATATTGTTGTTCTGTAATCAAAGTTAGGTTTAGCAATTAATGCTTCTACCCTCTTAGGATCACATTCTAATTGTATGGGCTGCCTCTTTCTAATATTTTCCATAGTCTTTCCAAATACCGAGTTATTCATGAGCTTATAAAAATCTTCTTCAAACTTGGTTTTAGCTTGCGTTCTCATATTTGTATTTAAATCCGTGTATTTCTTTAACCAGTCTGATTGTTTGAATTCTAATACTCTATGCACTTTCTATAATTTCATTCCAAGTGATATATATAGTTTTAAGTTCCTATAGTGAATTACATATCTTTCCTTATTATAAAGTGTCGTTAGTAGTTTTGATTGTTTAGATTCTGGTGGACACATGTTTTCTGGAGCTAATGGTAAATCAGAATGCTTGTTATGTAAATACTTTGGATATTCTAAATCTACCTCTAATATGTAGCCAGTTTCTGAATCATCTGGAATGTTCATTATATCTATGCAAGGTTTAACCCACTTAAAATCTTTATAAGGCATGAATTGACTCATTGCCCATCCATATAAGTTGTTTGCGTCTAGATATGCTAGGTATGTTGAACACTCATCTTTATTATAATCTTGCATATATTTGTTGTTAGCTTTTACATATCTTTTACTACACTGTGAGATTCCTCCTCGTATACCCTTTTCTAACATTAGTATTTTATCATAATCAGTCAACATTTCTAAGTTAATTTTAGTCATCTTTAACATTGCATCCCACGATAAGCCCGGTGCTGTATAATACCAAGCAGGATCTAATCCATATGCCTTTAAACACACGTCTCTAAAGTTTTCAAATATATCTGTTAATTGAAGGACATCTGTTTTGTTATAATGTTCAGTTAAATCTTCCCCTATTTTCAGATCGAATTCTTTACAAACTCGTACATGAAGCTTATGGCGTTCAGGACTTATTTTTTCTCCTGTTAAACTGTTTGTAAATTTATCTGGAGATAGTGGAACAGGTTCTTTCAATTTTTCAAATGAATCAAAAAAATCATATGGATAATCACCTTTGGTATTAACTAGATCAAGTTTATCAATCGGGAAAAACTTTAATGTTTCTCGACATTGTTCTGGCTTTAAATTCTTTGTTAATTCTGCTAAACTCTTTGGCATAAATCTAAATGAATCAACAAATCTTAAATTTATTCCGTCTTTTTCTGATCCTGGTTTTTTACATATTTTTTATATGTTATGTACCTTTCTTCATTGTTTGCAATCAGTTTAATTTTCTGTGTATCATAAGCTAACTCCTTAATAAACAAATGCGTATCATAACCAGTTAAATTGTGAAGAAATACAGGAACAAAGTTGGGATTTTTATAGTTTAAATTGCAATGACTGTGAGCTGCACCTCTAAACTTTCCAGTTAAATGATCATGATCTCTTACTTTTGCTTTATTTTTATTTATCTTATACAAACATTTTCTTAATTCGTATTTCCATTCTTTTATTTTTTGACTCATATCATCTTTATACTTATAGAACTTTATTTTCTTCTTTAATATATTTATTTTTTTCTCAACAGCTGGTGGTAAGTCATTCAAGTTTTTCTCACATATATGACAAGTATCCGAACTGTTATAAGCTTCTATTTCCTCCTCACTAACCGGGGTCATATCAACTACCATGTTACATATTTCCTTAATTTCTATTGCTTCCTTTTGTAACATTTCAATAAATACTTTTGCAGCATCTGTTGGTTTCGGTCTTTCAATTACTTCTTCTTTAAATGGGAATATATCTCTAATCTGTCTTCTGTTTTGTTCATCATCATATTGTTTAAGAAGGTTTATTAGTTCATGTTTTCTTAATCGGGAATATCTTCTGATTCCCCTCTCTTTACATTGTGGTCTTAACTCTATTACGGTAAATCTACTATAATTACTCATCTTATCTATTATATAGAAAATCTTACTATGCTCAATTTTTATATTTACCAAATTTTTTAGATCATTTTCATAATATTTTTTTCATGTTATATATACCAACATTAGCATACTTATTTTTCCTAACACAACTGCTAATACTTGTACACTAATGCATTGTCTACATATATTAGTGTGTTGTGTTAGTATAGGGCTTTTGTGGGATCACCCCATCAAAGTCATTATTAATATGATAAAAACTGAATCATTTTCATAAACTTACTCATCATCATAATTATCATTCACCTTCTTATCCTATTTACTTTTTATGAAATAACATTTATAATATTATATTACTTTTACTTATTTAATTATTATGCAATTATTAAACCCTAACCATTTAATAAACCCTTATTATTTAATAAACACTTTATTACCTTTTATGAAATAACCAAAAAATAACATTTATAATATTATATTACTTATATTTATTTAATTATTATGCAATTATTAAATCGTAACCATTTAATAAATACTTTATTACCTTTTATGAAAATATTCATAAAAGTTAAACACATTAAATTTACATTACAACATTTTCCTTATCTTATCAAACTATTATGTGAATTATTAAACCATAAAATATAACATTTATAATAGTATGTTATTTAATTATTATGCGAATTATTATACTATAATTATAACATCTATAATATTATATTACTTTTATTTATTTAATTATTATGCAAATTATTAAACCCTAACCATTTAATAAACACTTTATTACCTTTTATGAAAATATTCATAAAAGTTAAACACATTAAATTTACACTACATTTTCCTTATCTTATCAAACTATTATGTGAATTATTAAACCATAAAATATAACACTTATAATAGTATACTATTTAATTATTATGCGAATTATTATACTATAATTATAGCATTTATAATATTATATTACTTTTATTTATTTAATTATTATGTGAATTATTGAACCATAAAACATAACATTTATAATATTACATTACTCTTATCTATCCAACTATTATGTGAATCGTCAAACCCTAACCATTTAACAAACACTTTATTACCTTTCTTCCTCAATATTTTTTCAACCAAATACTCATCCTTATATTTAGTTTTCAATAGTTCTGGTTCATAAAATCTTCCTCTAACTTCTTCATTGTTTAAATCTTTATGTTGGTGGATCAGATGGTTTAACCTCATTAATAACAAATACTTCTGTTGACCAATTAGGTGTATATCCTTTCTCAAACAAACCTTTAATTTTACTTATACGAACATAATCACCAATCTTATACTTTAACTTAACAGGCTCATATTCTTTCTTATACACTTTTTTCAATATCACATGCTCATTATTCTTATTCACTTCTACAGGTTTCATACCAATTATTCTATGTACTTTGTTATTATATTCATCAAAAAAACCTTGCAATATTTTAACCACTTATAATTACCTTGAACAGTAAATTTCTTCCACATATTTTGTTTAAGTGTTCTATTAAATCCTTCAACTACAGAAGCTATTTTACCACTATAGGTTGAATAATGATTAATCCTATTTTCCTCCATCAATTTCTTAAATTCTTTATTGTAAAACTCTTTACCTTGATCAGTTTGTAAGTTACTAGTTTTTCTTACTTTTAACACTGATTCAAATGCTTCCGTAACATTCTTGCCACTTTTATCTTTAACAGGAACAGCAAATGCATATTTTGAAAACACATCTATAATTGTTAGCAAATACTTATACCCTTTATTTAATTTTGAAACACCTTTTAACACACCACTATCCATTTCTACAAGATCATCTTGCCATAAATCATCTATACCTTTAACAATAACACTTAACCTAGGATAATTCTTTCTAGATGGTTTATGAATTTCTTCTATAATGTCTTCTCTAATACCTTCACCTTCATATAGTCAATCGGGGTTTTTAATGAATTGGGATTTATCAGTACCACATACAACACATATACCTTTCTTCACATATCTCCCATTCTTTGTTTGTTCTATTCTAATGTTATCTATTTTTGTATCTGTTGATTTCTTACACTTAACACAATCATCATACTATTTATTATATGAAAAATTATTAACCTCAATCTATAATTCAAACACTATATCAACTAACAACATCATTCTAAAGATCGGCCTAATTCAAACTATAATTCAAGCATATGTTTGTTTGATGCTGTTGCCGATATTTGATGATTAATACTATAATTAACGGGTGTCGGTATTTGATGATTAATACTATAAGTAACGGGTGTCGGTATTTGATGATTAGTACTATAATTAATGCTTTTTTTGGTATTTGTTGATTAATACTATAATTGATAATGAACTTCAATCTATAATTCAATCTATAATCAATCTATATAATAACTTCTACAATTCAAACATTGTTCATCTATATAATTGAACATAGAAAATTTTTTTATGAAAGCTCTCTTTCTATATACATAATAACTTGCAATGGTTGCCCTTCTTCCATAGCTGAATTCTTATTTGCTTGAAACGTAATTATATCACCCTTTTTAATGTTTACAGGTAAATTTTCAATCAAAGTATCACCTAAATATATCTCTAGAAAGTATTTATCCAAACTTAATTCCATGTGCATTATTTTCCCATTATAGAGAAATTTGTAACCATTAGAGAGATTAAATATTCTAAAGATTGGTTCCTTAACATTTTTAGCTCTCAATCGACATATTAAGGGTATAGTTTCCTTCTGCATAATCAATTTAGTAGTATCCATCCTAACCTTTTGAAAATATTCTTTCTTTATATATGTGTCTTGTAATGTTTTTAATACATCTTCAAATTTGTTTCTATCACCTTCCAATTGACTATTAACATCACTATTTATTAAATCTAGCTGTTGTAAAGTTACTACATCATGTTGGTCAATTGCATCACCTACATTAACAAGTCTTTTGTTTTTGAAATCAACCCATGTTATATTATTTGATGTAAAAACTTCACTTACATGATTGAGGTTTGTAGTCCCCCTTTTAGTATTACCAAAGATATCCATATTTATTATATAACAATTCAAATTATTTAACAGCAAGTAAAACAGTTATATGAGCTCCACCAAAATCAATCAAATCACCATTCTCATCTTTAATTGAAACTTTCAAATTATTAAATTTATTGTGATGTATTGGGAAAAATATCTTTTCATTAGGTTCATATATAATTGGTTCTCTAAACTCTGCATTTGTTCTAAATGTTGCGATTAAATCTGTTTCGTTGTGTGTTGTGTCATTGTGTTTTAAAATCATACCTTCTGCTAAATCACAGTGAACATTTATAGTATCAAACGGTTGAAACTTTGGTGGCTTATCTCCAACATGCTCTATATTATTAGTTAACTTTTTCTCACTAAAACCTAATACAGTATTAATGGTATCTAAGGTTATATCACAAACCTCACTAAATATTTAACTATTTCTCTTCCTGTCTTCCGTAATTTCAAAAGTATCTTTGAATTCATCAGTGTAGAATGGAAGGTTTGATTTAATATATTCTTCTAATTCTTTTAAACTATATTGACCAGGTTGAACTATGGCTTGTCTTGTAACTTCAGGTTCTTCACTGCAAAACGTTAATTTGTTGTTCTTTTCTGTAATGTTTGGAGTTAAGTATGTTGTGTAAAATCCTGCAACAGCTACTTCTAAATCGTTTTCAAATGGGTAATGCAATGACATGTTTAGTACAGATGAATAACCATTTAAATTAAATACCTTCATTTATTATATAATAAATAACTAATATGGATAATTGGATATTAAAGTAAGGTTAACAGAAGAAACAGCGAAGAGAAAGAGGAATGGTGAGTTATTACCTGATGATATAAGATGTTTAATAGTTGGGCCTAGTGGTTGTGGTAAAACCACGTTAGAGAATATTTTACTCGAGGTCGTCATAAGGGTTTGAACTGTTTCTATCTTGGACAAACCTATTCTAAAGTACCAAAACAATTAATTAGGGACAACTTAAACTTTCTTTGTATATTTAGACAGGACAATGTAAATTTAAAACATATATATGATGAATATGTTGCATCTGATATGTCGTTTGAAAAATTACAATTATTATATAGCAAGTGTTGGGGTGAAGAACATGGTTTCTTAACAATAGATATGACTAGGAAGGTGAATAATGGTAAATATAGAAATAAAATTAAAGAATTTCTAAAAGTGTAAACTAAACGTATATGAATGTAGATGAGCGTATATGATATGTTATGTTATGTTATGTTATGTTATTTTATGTTTTTTATTTTTTCTTTATATAATAAATGGATGTTAATAAAGCTGAGAAGTATATTAGGTTAAAAGAAGAACTTATTAAAAGATTTAAGGAAATTAAACAAAGTAATCGAAGTAAGTATGAGAAATTTAAAGAACAAGATCAGCCTGTTATTGAAGCAATTAAAGATTTAGGGCAAGATATATCAAAAGTAGCAGAAGAAAATAAAAATCTAATTCAAGAGTTAGTTCCAGTTGTACATAAAAGTGCGAGAGTGGATTCAAGCTTATTAGAAACACCACCTATGTATGATAGTCCTATAAATGAAAGTGATACGCCAATAACAGAAGAAATAAAACACATGAAAAAACAAATTAAATATAAAGTAGAAGGAATAGAATCTTTAGCAACAACTCATTTTGGTAAGATTGCCTCAAGATATTATGCAACTAGAGATGATAAAAGTTTTGGAATACAACCATATGATGAAGATGGGAAAATTATACATATGATATAATTTTAAAATGTTATGAAATGCAGAACTTAAAATTCATGGTGATGATTTAGTTATCAATAATCGACATTATACAGGAACAGAAGGTTTATGGGAATTATTGACAAACCATAATCCAACAAATTATAATGATGATGATCTAGAAAAATATAAACAAATAGTAATTGATTCTAGTGTTGCATTTCATAATAATGATCCAAGTACAAGAAAACAAAAATCTAGTAAAGGTAAAAAATATAAAGAAATTATCAAACCTATTTGGGATGAATATATAAAACCAACAACACCTTCAAAAAGGACACCAAAATCTGGAGAAGGAATAAAGGTATATAACGAATTATCAAAAGAATATATATGGATGGATGATGCGAGGAAGTTAATTGATCGTTTAATTGTAATCGATGGAGAAGAAAAAGCTGGAAATGATAACTTTTATAATCAGAAAGTAGGTATTATGGATATGATTAATTCTAAACTCATACAATTTATACCTAATGATCCAAAAGGTATAAGTTATTTGATAAAGATATTGAATACGCTACCACCAAAATTTTGGAATAGTGAAAAGTATGGAAAAGGATTAATGAATAGGATTTTAAACATGAAAGGAATTCCAGAGTTACATATACCAGGTTATGAATTTTGCGGACCTTTTACTAAGTTACAAGAAAGGTTAGAAAGAGGCGATAAAGGTATTAATCCATTAGATGAGGCTTGTAAGGAACATGATATATACTATAGGGATAATAAAGATACAGAATCAAGACATACTGCAGATAAGGAATTAGAAAATAAAGCTTGGGAAAGAGTTTTTGCTAAAGATGCTAATATAATAACTGAAAAACTACCTGCTTTTGGAACTGCTTTAGTGATGAATACAAAAGTAAGATTTGGTTTAGGTTTATAAGTAACAAAATTAAGATTTGGTTTAGGTTTAGGTTTATATGTACTTTTTAGATTTAGGTTTATATGTGCTTTTTATGGAAATTTTTCATAAAAAGCTTTTAATTATATAATAAGTATGCAGTTAAAAGGTTTTACATGTACGATTCCTAATGAGGAACTTAAAAAATTAAATATAGATAACATTTTAACTAACAAACAACTCAAACAAAAGGAAGCGAAACTAAGTAAAGAGCAATGTATGTTTCTATCTCTTTCCATACCACAACTTAAGAAAATAAACATAGAAATGAAGACAAATGATAATAAAGTTCATTATGGCGGTTTTATATTTACTATTCCAACGATTTTAGCTTTAATAGGTGCTCTAGGTTCTGTTGCTGGAGGTGCGGCTGCTATTGCTAGGACAGTAGATGATGCAAAAAAGAATAAAATGGAATTAGAGGAACAAAAGCGACATAACTTAGCAATGGAAGAAAAACAAGGTGGTAAGCTTTCAAAAAACGTAAACTCCAAAACAGTAAAGAAAAAGAAGAAATTAAACCTTTAAATAATTTTGACCAAATACAACTTGTTAAAAAACTTAAGATAAGAAACTTTAGAGGTGTATTTATGAGTGATGAATTGCCTAAACAACCAAAGAAGAATGAGTGTGGTATTGTTAATTTTGATACGTCTAATAATATAGGAACGCATTGGATTTGTTATTGGAAAAAAGGAAATAGAAAGTATGTGTTTGATTCATTTGGAGGTAATCCAACAAAAACACTCGTAAAATATCTTGGTCATAATATAGAGTACAATAGCAGCCGTATACAACATTTTAACGAGGTAATTTGTGGACGTTTATGCAT
This sequence comes from Thermobia domestica, assembly GCF_964235325.1. Lineage (NCBI taxonomy): Eukaryota > Metazoa > Arthropoda > Insecta > Zygentoma > Lepismatidae > Thermobia > Thermobia domestica. Next base: position 252,312,127 of record NC_137462.1, on the reverse strand, counting down.
TACAGTGTTAAAAATGTTTACAGATGGGTATAGTTTTTCAGAAATTATTATTCAGGTGAATAGGAATAAGGATATTTGGACAAGTTATATTTAAGTTTTTATGGGCTTAATTCATAAAACGATTACAAATATTTTTTATAATAAATATGGATAAGATAGAATGATATGAATTACAATCCTTTAAACCTAATCAAAAAACAATCGAGAATTTAAATAAGCCAAACAGGTCTATTGAATTTGATATTGACGTGGGTGATGGCTTCATACATCCTTATTATGCTGATATTTATGTAACTTTTGAAATTAGAGGTAGAGACGCTGATGGAGAATATAATACTGGTCAAAATATTAGACTTATTAATAATTTCTTCCCACATTTGTTTTCTCAAATTCAAGTTAGTAAGCATGGACAGATATTAGATATTATAGATTATTCTGGTTTAACTTCAACAGCTGTAAACACATGTACGATTTAAAAACCAGAGGCAAATCACTATGATGAATGTGGATGGGAAGGAATTACGTGGGCAAGAACAGATGAAGAAATAGTGTTTTTGCTAAGACTTTTGCCAGGATTTTGTTCAGATTTTAAAGATATTATGTGGAAAGGAGGTTTGAAATATACATTTAAAAGAAGTGGTTCTGATGATAATGCATTTGCTATTTGGAAAACAAAAAAGCAGGATGGAACATATGAAGACAATCAACCGTATCCAGGTAAAATTAAGATTACAAATATGGAGTTAAGAATGCCTATTGTTAATTATGAACCTAACTATGCCACCTTGTTAAGATCTAATATGTTAAAAGAAGGTAAGATTCCTATTTCATTCAACACATATCAATGTTTACAGAAATCAGTTAGTGGCAAGTATTTAGAATTCGATTTAACCACATAATTTAACTCAAGTGAATTTGATATGCCTAATTTCGTGATTGCCTTTTCCAAACTGATAGAAATGATAATCAAGAAAGAGATTCAAGCTATTTTGATCATTGTAAAGTTCAGAATATCCATTTTCGTAATTCTAGAAATGAATCTTTCCCATTAGAATCTTTAAACTTATATTTTGCAAAACATAAGTATTTGAAAGTTTATGGAATGTATACGGTATATAAACGAGCTACAATTGGAAATACTGAGATGTTTTATTATCCTAAAGAGTTTTTAGAAAACAGGCCGATGTTCGTAATTAACACAAGCAAGCATAAATCAGTAACTTTAAGTGATAGAACTAATTTGAAACTGACTGTTAATTTTGAAAGCGATGTGCCAGATAAAACAATTTGCTATGTTGTTATGATTGGTAAGAAAAATTTAGAGTATGATGTTGAGAAAGAAAAAATAATTGAGAAGATATAAATCAATTATATGTTTATTAAATTTGCTTAGTTTGTAAGTGTTTTTATGACAATATCATGAAAACTTATTTAATAAAGTGACTATTCCAGATAACATTCCACGTGAGAATTTAATTGTGTTAATTGAAGATACTATATTAAATCTTGAGAAGTTATTAATGAAAAACAAAAGGAAGTTCAAGAGAATAAAATGTGTTTATACTACTCTTATTACGTTATCAATTCTATTATCAGCTTCTACAGGGTTCATCAATGTATTTATTCCTGTTACAGTGTATTCAATTATTACAACTGCATTTGCTTCGGCTTCTGCTGTTATCACTGGTCTATCAACACGGTTTAATATAGCTTCACAGAAAGAATATTATAAAAATATGGTGAATCGAATTGGGCTGTTTAAAGATGAGCTTAAAGTAATTAAGCTCATGAATGGAGAATTAACAGATGAAAATGTAAGAGATATTGTTAACAGAATCAATGACATACTTAACGAAATTCGAGACTATTAGAAAAAATTCTATATAATAAATACGATGGCGAGTCATATTGAACTTTTAAATAATACAGAATCAACAAAAACAGGTTATTGGATTAAGAGAATTAGGATTAAATACTGAATATAAGATTGTGAAAATGGAAAAGATTAAAACTAAGTATGGAAAGAGCATATTAATTGAGTGTGAGGAGTTCAAGCTTTTTCTTGCACCTAGATTTACAAAACACTTAACAGATAAAATGATTGATGAGATCGTTAAAGATGGAATAAAAATCAAATACACTGGTTTAAAAGATAACTATCCAACTGTTGAGTTCTGTATGTAAATCCAAAAAATAATAAAAATGATCAAAAATATGTCGTCAGAAGTAAAAATTGGAGTGGATAGAATGGATCCTCAAAAGAAATTTATACTTACTAATAATTTCAATGTAATTGTAAAAAATGTACAAACCGAAGTTCAAGTTGTTTTTGATATTAACGGCTGTCTATTCAGCTTGAATTATGATCAGTGGACAGAGTTTAAGAAGTCATTGTTTCCTATGGAGAACGAGGTTAGCAGAAAATTCCATTATCAATATCCGAACTTGTAATTTTAAGTGTATAAGTGTTTTTATGATTTCATTATCAATATCCGAACTTGTAATTTTAAGTGTATAAGTGTTTTTATAGTATCAAGACTATAAAAAACTAAGACCTTTGGATATACAGAAAATAATGTCATTTAAAATTTAAAGATACATGTATAAATAAGGGATTTATTTGAGTTTTTTGTAAGTATATCCTTAGAGTTATGTAATTTATAAGACATTCAATAGATAGGAAATGTATTTCTCTATTGATTGACGTTTGAATTTTGAAAATCGGTTAATATTTGATGAAGTTACAGCAAACTCGAAATTTCGGGAATTTTTTACGGGTTTATTTTTCAGTTTTTGTGAAAACGTTATTCTTTAAAAAAGTCTTAGAATTTTATTTGACTTATGGTAGTATTTTTATTTTTTCGATTTGATGAAATTTTGTAGAGATATTGAAAAAGGGAAACATATCCTGAGAGTTATGCAACCATTTATGCATTACAAAAAATTGGTTGTGTTATTAGTATTCATTTCCCGTTTGAATTTTTGAAATCGGTTAATTAGGGACCGAGCTATGGAATTTTAACGTTATTTGGGGGTGGAACTCCCAGTGTTGCCAACTCATTTTTAACAATTATTATATTTATTAGTAATGGGGTGTATTCATCCCTATATGTTTTAAAGCGATATCTTGAAAAATGAAAATCCTGGAACGTTCCGAAAAAAAATATTGAGTTGGAGACACTGCATGGTATAAAGATCTAGTGAGAACAGCATGTACAATTTGTGAGTTGTGAATTTCTTTCTTTTATTTGAGGAAATCATGTTGAGGAAATCATGTTGGGCTATATGTAAGTCATTCTCTCTCTTTCTTGATGAAGGTGGAAGAATATAATGACGTGTATCAACTAACATCATAGTTATTACGTAGTCCCATCCCGTGGGATTATGTCATAGTTATTGCGTAGTCCCATCTCGTGGGATCACGTCATAGTTATTGCGTAGTCCCATGCCGTGGGATTATGTCATAACAGCTCCTTCTGGTGTCTACTGCAACTAGAAGTTCCGTTGAAGGAAGAGGCTATAGCATATATATGTATGTTGGTGTGAGGAAAAGGGAAAGCGAGAGACTGTATACTCTGAACAGAAACTGGTTTGTAAGCTGATTATATGTATGTGCGTCTGGTGTAACCAGCGAATTAACATACTTTAACTTATCATCATTCAGCCATCTGTGAGCCGATTTCGATCAAACATAAACTATTTTTTCAATCAAAGACAGTGCTATAAGTTATAAGTTTTAGGTGTAAGTTAGTTATAAGTTTTAGATGTAAGTTTTTATGATTTTAAATGGCATAAAAGCATATTCGATCTCACTTTGGGGTATCCCTCTGTGTTAAAGTGTAATGGTCAGTGGCGGCTTCATAAATTTTTGGCAGTTAGGGGTGGAACGGGGTGGAAAGTGGGGGCAGAACATACATTTATCCCCTACTCTTGGAATTTCGATACGAAACTTATGCCATTTGTTTGTGCTACGTTTGTGCCGGAAAGTACCGCAAAAATTTTCCTTTGTACCGCTTCCGCTTCGAACATATCAGAGTTTCAATGTGGGAGCTGTTTAAACGGCAACCTCCAACTTTGGAATTTCCAAACAAAACCTATCCCAACCGCTTGTACTACGTTTGTGCCGGAATGTACCGCAAAAAGTTTCGTTTGTACCACTTCCGGCACGAAGTTATAAGAGTTATAAAGTGGGGGGCTGGGGAAACGGCAGCCTCCAACCTTGAAATTTCGAAACAATGCCAATGCTAATCGTTTGTGCTACGTTTGTGCCAGAATGTACACTCACACACACATTCATACAGGATAATGTATACTTCAGGTTGCATTTAGTTTAAATAAACTAACCTAACTACACTTCTATAGACATTTATTACATTTCAAGAACAATTAATTCGACAGCACAGGAGAAATTTCGATACATGAGAAGAAAATAATACTAGTAATAACAATATGGTTTATAGACTTGCATAGAAATTTGTTACTTTTCAATATTCAATAACACATTTGTCTTTGTATATATATTAAAAGTTGGATTACTTTTAAAAATCAACAAAACCAAAAATAGGGGAGAGAGAAAAAAAAGACAAAGGTTATCATTCAGATCAGACATGTTTCAGATTGAGTACTAAACGAGTACATATCAATACCAAAGAAGAAAGAAAAAAACATTGATTAATTATCAAAAAAAAACTTTGGTAGCATTTTTATGGAGTCCTGTTCCAAGAGGAGAAATTTCTACAAATTTATGAGTCCTTTTCTCACGTCGATAAAAACTCCTTTATCCACTCTCCCTATACACTATGATAGGCGTCCATGAGAGTATTTAATCGTTTGTCCTAACTACAGACGAAAAAAAATAGTTTCTTCATATTATATATATTTTTCATTTCGTCACTTGACGCACTTGGTATAAAATTTCAAAATTTCAAAATATTAATAAAAAATATCGAATCCAGCCCAGACATTGGGAACATATTTCCATAATACTATATGATATCTCAATGGAGTTAGGTCTCTGGACCTATGTAGGTCCTGTATACACATTATTAAATTATTAGCCGAAATCAGTTCATCGAGTTTTTCCATTGACCTAGATAAATTGAATGCATAAGAGGAATTTCGTTCCACTTGCCATCTTTTGAGTCCTGTGCAACCCTCCTTCCTTAACCACATACCATTGCGCCTGTTTCTCTGCCCTTGTATCCGCATTTTCGTAATGTTCGATTGCACTCATTATGGGACGAAAAAACGAATCCTTCCTTTGAAGTTCACAAACATCGACATCGTCATCGAATATTAAATTCACTTCCAGATCCTCCTTGTTGATTGGTAAGGCCTCCAAATCTACATCCTTTAGCGTTGGTTGAATGTCAGTATTTTTTGACAGAACATCGTTCGGGTTCTTCTCTCCTGGACAATGAACAGGGGTATACAGATGCTGTACCATCTCAAGACTATAACGTAATAACTTGGGAGATAACTTCGGTGTTGTTTGAAGGTATTTTATACACCGGCAGTCCGTAAAGAACTCAAATTCCTTGTACAAGTAATAATTGAAAGCCTTACAGCAGGAATTTCAAGTTCGACTATGTGCCTCTTAGTCTCTTGTGGCCGTAGCACCCTACTATAATATGCAGTGGGTATCCACTCGTTCTTTTCTTGCTTCTGCATCAAGACAGCCTCTATGGATTTCGTCGACGCATCTGTGTAAACTCTTGTTTCCAAATTTTCTCTAAATGGTGCCAACAGGGGTGCTCTTAGCAACGCATATTTTAACTTCTCAAAGCCTTGTTGATGTTCTTCTGACCAAACGAATTTATGGCCTCTACGGAGCAACGGTTGGAAAACTGCCGAAATTTTCTCATAATCCTTGCAAAATTTTCTGACATAGTTCGTCAGGGCCAAAAACGATTATAATTCCTTTGCCGACCTCGGTGGCTTACAGGTTTTAATGGCTTGAATAACTTTCGGACTTATTTTGTATCCTGCGTTACTTACAACATGTCCCAATGGTAAAATTTTTCCTCCATAAACTGACATTTTTCTACTGATAATTTCAACCCACACTTTCTTGACCTTTAAAAAATAGACTTCAATATTGTCACCATTTTTTCCTGCTCATTCACGTATACAAATACATCATTGATGTAATACGACACCGCCTCCGGACTAACATTAGTGAGCGTCATAGCGATGATTTTCGTATATATAGCTGGAGATTGAACATAACCCATTGGAAGACAGTTATACGCGTATGTTCCTATTCCTGGTATATTGAATGCAGTGTACTGTCTTGAATCTTTTGTTATGGGAACTTAATGGTACGCACTTTTTGTATCGAGGACGCTAAAATATTTATGGCCCCCCATACACGTCAAAATTTGGTGTATAGACGGTAAAGCCACGGAGTGAAACTTGACCTTGGAATTAAAATATCGGCAGTAAAAAACAGCCCTAATACCTCCTGACGGTTCTTTAACGAACAGCATAGGTGAATTATACGAGCTATTACTCTCTTCTATAATATTTTGTTCCAACAAAATATTTATCTGCTCTTTAACTTTCTCTCATAAAGCAATTAGTATTGGATGTTGCTGTTTTCTAAATGGAACGTTTGACTCTAATTTAATCTTATGCTCTACTCCTTTAACTCTGCCTAATTCATTTTCTTTCCATGGAGAAACGTCTCCGTAGTCGTAACACAGTTTCTCTATCGTATTTTTAATTTCAGATTTAGTTTTTGCTCCAAATTTTAACCTTGACTTATCAAAATTTTATCTCTCCTCAAATACCTTATCGATGTCTTTTACAGTCAATTCTTCCTGTCTCAACTCTTTCTCAGTCATATATTCCTCTGCTTCACCAATTTTCATATTCCGTGTTAACATTATTACTTTATTTGATGGATTTATAACTTCTAATTTATTGTTTTCCTTCGATAGCACCGCCCTCGGTATCAACACATTATATTGGTTTTCCAATTTTCTATCTGGTTCCAACAAACACTCGTTCTCATTCCAAGAATTAACCAGGTTCACCTCTACAATTGTTATACTTCTTGGCATAAATCTAACTTTGTGGTTTAGTACCCATTTAGGTCTCAAGCTCATCCTAACTCCTATAGCTGTATTTTCCAATACTAATCTCGGTTCTTGATTGTTGTCACATTTCATTCTAGGTTTTCCAAATCTCTGTACTATTATCTTACTATTACCGTAATCAATTTGACAATTTTGCATTTTTAGAAAGTCATTTCCTATCAATACCTGATATGGAAAATCCTTAATAACTCTAGAAGCCTGATGAAACGTCTGATTAGCGATCTTGAATTTTACAATTGCTAACTTGTTAATTGCCAAAACATTTTGTGTAATCCCGCGTATTTTAGTTTGCTGGGGAATCACTCTAGCACTAGGTGGTATTAATTTTTCGTTAATAATCGAAATCTAGTATCCGCTGTCTAGTAATGCTCTCACCTTTCTATCTTCCACTTCTATTGGTAAATACAACATATTGTTCTCTTGTAGTACTGAGGCTATCACTTCTCCTATTCTACTATTCTTTTCCTCTGTAAATGTGTCTCTACCATTTACAGCCTTTTTAGTTGAAATTTTGAGCACCCGTGGGTTGATAATACGTAGTGCCATTTAGTTGAGCCGGTACCACTTGCACATATCTCTGATGACCTTGATCTAGTTGACTGATTTTGTTGACAACACGTATGTTGACATCGCGTTTCCCCTTGCCAATGCCCTTGCTGTGCTCTACCTCTATCATTCCGCTATAACCACCTCGGTTTCCGCGACTATTCGCAAATCCATTATTAATGCCTCTATTGTTCCAACCATTCCTTCTAAAATTATTCTGACTTCTAGCACCGTTGTTACTATTCTATGATCTATTGTAATGACAACTAATGGAACTTAAAGGATAAATAACACCGATTTATTCTATCAGTATATTTGAGGAGGGGTGGGGGGAGAAATTTCATTTTTCGTTCCTAAAAGCAAATTTACTATTACAACAATATTAATAACGCATAAAACATTAAAAATTCCGTATATATAAATAACTCAAATACAAAACAGAGACATTCGTGAACAACATACTTTTTGTTTCATGGGTTTTGGATAAACAGGAGTGAAGATATGGACTTGTTTGTAAACCCTCACGAAAACGCTTTAAATGGCGCCGAATAAAAGGGGCTGCGGCATTACAATCTGTTTACTCATTCGGCGCCTCTGGTATCTGTATATGTTTCAAGTGGCGGTGTATAATTTTACATGTCCATCATATAACGAAGAATTACTGTGAGAACCAGTGTCCAAAGTATCCGTTTTGTGATTTCGTCAGTCAGCGTTTTGCTCCACTTGTGCACAAAAACACTCTTTACGCTTTGTAGTATTAACAGTTGGGGCAACTTCATGTTGCTGCTCTAGTTATTCTACCATTCGTAACTAATCTTAGAGCGGGCGTTAGTTGACTTGCATAACTAACGGATTTTATACCTCAAAAGGGGGCGCGGTGGCTCAGTTGTAGCGCATTCACCTCCGATGCTTGGGGTCCATGGTTGGATAACAGCTCGCGCCGTGTGTGCTTTGTGGTGGACAAACACCGTGCTCCTGGGTTTCCTCAGGGTTCTCCCGTTTCCTCCCACTTTCTTCGTTCCACCGTTTCACTCATCTCTCATTATCACCGTCTCCTTTAGTCTAACCGGCATAATCGTGGGACGTAAAACTTAAAGATTTCATTTCATTTTTTTTGAACCTCAAGAATTTATGAAACCCACTGTAGACAACACCGATGCGGAAAATGCTTTTTCTTGGACGATTTCTTTATTTCCCAATAAAGCAACAAATAAAGGTATTATTTCATTCACTATACAATCTAATTACTAATTCTCCAGTTAAGTTTTGTATGTTTTCTAAAGTGATGTCAGAAAAATAAAAACATATGCATTCGATACACAACCAAAGTCGGAAGTAAACAAACGCCACTCTCCATCATGATCACATAGATAAATTTTAACATAATCAAACGTAGACAAAGGCAACGTAAAATTTAACGTTCTTGGACAGTGATATAACTTCTATACACACTTAACCTAGCATAATACAACGCTATTTATACCTCCAAATGTGAAGCGAAATACTTGATATGCTATATATCTTAATGATAAGGATGTCGATCAATAAGTTCAAACGATACGTAGGAAGTTTCAAGGCATTCAGGTGTCACGATATGTCCAACTCTCAATACGTGTATTGTCTAGATTTATGAAATCTTTACGTCAAATTAATCTTTGATCTTCAGCTAAAGTCTCCGAACATTCCATATACGACAAGCATATTTATTTTAATATTACTATTATATCGTTACTTTGCAACTTGGAAGTAGAGGGCAATAAATTGTATGTAATCTACGTTGGCTGTTACCAGATATTTTAATACTGGAATTAACGACAAGTTTTAAATGAAGAGTAGAATGATTTTAGGTAATTCTTACCTCTTGACTTTCCTCCTGAAATGTAAATATATATATTTTAAAAGCATATATTTTTAAAAGTAGACTGTGTTTACTGCTGAATATACAAATATTATAATTATTCTGTATAGGGCTGGTCAAAACTTTGCCCACTATGCTACTACAATATCATTAAAATATTATACGGGTCACACGTCTTTTGAAAGCTTAATTTAAAGAGCAGAAAAGACGGTTAATGCAATACATGCAATACATACTGACGCAAAATGCATTTATTTAAACAGATATTTTTTCTTAAGAATCCAGTGCGTTTACTGTACTATTGTACCACAAAAATATGAATGAATTGTTAACAAAGAACACAGAAATACATGGAGAGATATTTCGGTCCTACTAGTGGTGTGTAAAATCGTTTTAGTACTCTACCAGTACCATATTACGAAAATATTAAATAAGGACACGTTTTTCAACATCGAAAATCGAAAGTTATAAAATGTGTATTTTGGAAGAGGAGTCATTTGAAATATGCCTACTGTTTGTTAGTACACGGTGACACATAGGGATATTATGAATACTAACCTTGTTTCTAAGTAACCATTATATACTTAAACACGAAATTAGTGAATATTGCACTTCCAGGAAGAAGCATACATGAAAGTGGGAGAACTATAACTATATTATTTGCGATGCGGAGAGCCGCCTTACTGTTACACCACATAACATTTACTGTTACGTCTAACTGTTACGTCTTACAAGACAACATACTTCAAGTGACAATTCAAAATAAATTGCATACAAACGGTAAAGGAAACACTTACATTGAACTGTTCGTTCTGTGGTAATGACACGAAATGTGAATAGATAAAGCATATAACTTCTAGCGCAGTTAAATTTTTAAGCTTTTTATATGCAGAAAATACATAAGACGTTTTACCGAAATTACTGTGTTGTCTTATCAAAAGAGCATAGATGAGCATTGATTTTTGTTACACGGTATCATGATGACCTAAATATAAAATGTCTGACAAAGAGATTGTACGGTAATTTTTGTATTTAATTTGTTATATAAAATACATTTAATACACATTAAAAATCATCATATAATACATAATATCTGTACAATGCATAATATATATCTCCTTTAACCTAGCCGGCATGAGCGTGGGACGTAAAAGTTAAGATTTTTCAGTATTTGGAATGCCATTTTGCTTTATGGAAAAGGGTATATTGAGTGTGTCAATATTTTATGTGATCCTTGCTGATTTATTTCAGAAGATTGTATTGCAGAGGAAATTGCTTTTAATTTTTTCTTGTTTGTTATTTATATTAAACACAAATTTTTCTCTTGTATTTTGTCTAGTAGTTCTACGTACGGTGATGTTCTATATCGTGTATATTATGAAGTGAAATAATATGAAATAATAGAGAATCATGTGATTTTAGTCTGTTTTAAATCTACATTGTTGAATGTTGATTTAAATGCAGAATTTTCAAGTTTTACATCGATTGGTAGTGAGCGACCTTTTACGTTTGGTTGTTCAAGTATACCCCTTTAAACGGTAAAATGCTTTTAATATGTAATCTGTTTCGTTCAGCTTCATGTTGTTTAATGACGTCAATAAGTTCTGGTTTCCTTAGTCGGGAATATCTTCTTATTCCTCTTCTTTACATTTCGTTCCTATCTCTACCAATAAAGTCATTCATCTTATTTACCAAGAAAAGTGTTAAAAGTGTATTCAATTTTTATTACTTCAAATGAAAACCTTTATATATACATGGCATGAATGTGTTTACGGTATCTTATGAAAGTTACAAATACATTTACTAAAACTGTTTAATTTTCAGCATATAATCAACTGTTAGAAATTAATACTGATCACTGATTTCTGATACTGATACTGATCTCCAATTATATCATGAATGATTTCCTGTACACTGCTCTTCACAGAAACATAGAAAACACTTAAAAACTAATTTCAAGAAATGACCCTACATACATTATAATTAACCATGTTAAAGAGGACTCCGTTTTCTCCCTTCCTTTATATAGACACTAGCTACAGAAAGTACTTGTGCCTACATTAGTCGAGCGTGGTAAGAAACCGATTCTACGTAAACAACTTGCATAAATTGATCGAAGGTTCGAAATTTGGTTTAATAATCGTTGCACATGTAAATTTCAAATTTAATGTTTCAGTTTAACACACGTGTATGTAGAAAAGTTCGTTTCAAGATATCTATAATAATCAGTGGCTCTCGGATGGGAGTGGAATTACTGAAATATACGCACATAATAATGTAATTAAAAATTTTACACGAAACTAATTTTATATCTAATAAAATACAGTTTGACTGTGAACATATTTCAAAAGAAATTAATCATAAAATACTGACAAACTAAAACATATATTTTAGATAAAGTGCACTCATTGCAATGAAAGTACTGCCACTTTTTTACTGTCACGAATATAGATGTCCCTCACTTGTTGCAAAGCAGAAAGTTGTGTTTCCAACTTTCTGAAGCATTTCCACTTGCCTGTTCGTGAGTAACAACATAGCAATAAAGGTCATTTTTTATAAGTTGTCATTATTGTGTTGTATACGAGTTAGGAAGTCCGGGTTTTAAAAAACCTTGTTTTGGAGCAGGGTTAGATCTAAGAAAATATGCCCAACACCAAACGTGTCCCTTTGCTACAGTAAATTAAATTATCGTCATTAAAGAAATGAAATATAAATTTTCAAACTTAGAGTTATCACGACATATTTCATAAATGTCAACTCCTAAAAATTTGCTTATAAGAACGAGCTTTCTGAGTCTCTCAACCGGTGTTATAATGTAGAGACGGAAGTCATACTCACATTACGGCATTTTCATACATGTTTTTATTATAATTTACATATTTTTACATACATATTTTTTACTAATAATTACATTATAATAAGGTTAGAAATTGATAGGTACCCTTTATTAACTAGATTCTGCAAATGAAACTCTTGCTCTCTAAGTTTATATGAGGCTTAGGAATCGTTCAATCACTTTTGTCATAGCAACCTTCGTGAAAACAGACAAGGTCCTGCTCACAATTAAATACGTAGGATTTGTTATCATAATCGCGATACATAGTAACGTCCTTTCTTTGGGTTAAAGAATTAGGATTATATATGCGTTATATTGTTATTTTAAGAAAATATGCATACGATTGAAGTAAAATATTATACCGATTTACAAATTTTGGTAAACGAATTGGAACATATTGGTAGTAGCGAGTTAAAATATTATCATTTCTAGCCTTAGTAGTAATAGAAGAAGAGAATAAGAAGTGGTAAATGTAGAAAAATACTACAAAAGCTAGGAAGCAAAAATGTTTATTCTATATTAGTCATATTTTTATAAATGTTGAGGATATACCTTGGGTACTCTGCAACTCTTCCCTAAACACCTTAAGTTAACAGACAGTACGAATCAGGGTTGACGCATGAATTCATTTTGTTGACGTGTTGTTGGTATTTAACCTCTGAACTCGTTCGTCTCAACTCTAAGACCAGAGGAATTGAATGCTTTTCATATTATTATACAGAATGTAGACAAAAAATCTAAGAACATTTCATGTAGGATATGTTTGGTCTTCCAATGTACAATACGTGTTGCGGATGTCGATCGCTCTTTGTTCTCAATGTGTCATGCGTACCTTCCTCTTCCGTCAGCAGTAACCAGTTTACCTGTGAGTGTCGTGGTGTGAAAGTGGTGCGGTAAAATGGGTGACCTGACAGAGTTCCAAAGAGGCATGATTGCTGGTGCCCGTCTGGCTGGAGCTTCAGTGGCAAGAGTGGCGAACATTGTGAGAGTATCGAAAGGTACTCTGTCCAATGTCACCAGGGTATACAAAATTCATGGGCAAATGACGTCTGCAAATCACAACTGTCAGACAATTCTGTCAGATAGGGACCGGAGGGCATTAAAACGGATTGTAGCAGCTAATAAGAACACAACTGCAAGCAAATTATGTCTGAACTCAATTTCGGACTACGGAACCTGGTTTCATTGAAAACAGTGCGACGGTAACTTAATAAAATGATAATTCATGGCAGAGCCGTTATCTCCAAAACCCTGGTCACAGCAGTAAATGCGAAGTGGCATATCCCGTGGTGCAAGGACCACAAGGCGTGGACTCATGAGCACTGAAAGGACGTAATGTGGTCCGATGAATCGACCTTCACCTTGTTTCCAACAACCGGACGTTTTTATTTAAGACCACCGTCGCAAGCCTATGATACAGACTGTCTGCTCCCAACTATTAAGCATGGGGTTGGTTCTGTTATAGTATGGGAAGTGATATCGTGGTTTTCTGCAAGTTCCATCATAACCCTGCATGGAATGATGAATGCTAAGGCATATGAGGCCATTTTGGGGATCAGGTTCTACCCATGTCCCCTGTTGGTGATGGCATCTACCAAGATGATTTGGCACACTGTCGCGATGGAAAAACGGTTATATAATGTTTTGAGGAGCATGCTATCACACCTCAAGTGGATCCCACAATCACCACATCTATACATCATTAAACCATTGTGGTCTGAGTTAGAAAGGCGTGTGCAGTCTCATTACCCTCCACCAGTATCCCTTACGGAACTGGAGCATGTTTTGGAGTAACATTGGTACAAAATTCCACACACCACCATTCAGGAGCTGTATACGTCCATTGCACGTCGGATCCAAGCTGGTTTGGATGCAAAAGGAAACCCCACACCATAGTATGTATTATTTTCACACTTTTGCAAACGTTTTAGATTTTTCTGTCCAACGCCTGTATATTAGATGTATTAATATTGCAAATGATAAAATCGTCCTTAACTCAGTGGGAGTCAAACGCTTATTCCCAATTTGTGAAACCGACCAATACTCTAAGGTACTAACAAAGCAATTTCTGTAGAGGGAGATTGGTTACGGGAACATATTTTGAAGTAACACAGAATTTGAAACTTGGATATTTGGAAATACTAGGTTCTAAGTGAAGTCCTGGCTTTACTCTGGTAGGTCCCATAGTTGTGGAACTATGGAACTTTAAAGTTTTTGTTATGTTTTCGGCAGCCTGTAACTCCGAAAATAAGTATTTGTCACATAGAATGGCCTACAATTTTAGTCTTACCGTGGTGTCACGAATCACCCCCCAAACATTATCGGTGTTGTTTTGAAACACCCTATACATACACATTAGGTTGGTCGTTTAATAAGTGTAAGAATGTTTTCCCAATATTCTACAGCTGGTATGGAACCCAATACTTTCCGAAAGCTACCCCAACATTAAAACAAAGTTACGGTGGGTCAGTTAATATATTGTGGTGTCCGATTTTAGATATATAGAATTCACGATTCTACTATTGACGACAAAGGTAACTGACAAGAAGAGTTTCTTGTATAGTTTTGTTGTTATCTTAAATGTATGTTTCTCTTGTTTTTAATGGTGTAATCAATTTATCCCTGTTGGATATCGCGCGGGGATACAAGGGGTTAGGACCCCATGTCAATTTCTAGGTCCCATCCTTAGAACGACATCGTTATGTGTTGAAGGAATGGCAAGTCACCTTCGGCTCTCTTAGCTCTGGGACCTTGAGGGAAAGATCTGTGTTTAGGAAGAATACTCGTTATCATCATCATCATAGTTCTTAAAAATTTAACAAGTCTTTTCAATAGCACATTGTTTACATAGTTACCGCAGCTCAGTGGTAGAAAATTGGTGTAGCATTCAATAGATCGTGAATTCGATTCTAGCGTTCGACAATCCTGGTAGGTTTTTCGAGGGTTTCTGCTTAGGCACACGAAGCAAATTCATGGATGGCACTTCTAGGAAAGGCCCGAATCCTTTTCCCTTCCTATCCTGCTTGAGCCTTAGGTGTCTAAACGCCATACATAAATTTCAACAGTGCATTATGGTCTTAAAACTATTTCAATTTGAAGTCGGCAAGAGTAATTACTTTTTTCTACACGGAAATAACTACGTTTACTGTATTTCCAATAGCCCTAAATGAAAACGATCCAGTGTTTCCGAATGGAAGAATTATTTATGTTCTTTTCCCTTTGGCACTGAGGGACAGTTTTTTCTATAACTATGGATCGAACAGGATGAAATACTTTAGCATCATTGAATTCTAATGATAAATAAGTGTATATATATATGTATTTGTAGCACAGATAAACTGCACGTAAAACGTCTTATATATAAAACAATATCCAAAAAATAATGTAAAATTACTATTTCTTTCTTACTTCTTTCCTTAAATCTCTCACAGGAGACCGCGGCGTTGACTGCACAAATACAAATAACTATAACATATAATGCCAAAGAGCTAAGTACAACAGCTAACAATAATATTATTTTGCCATACGAATATACTACCGTCGAACTTTCAAGAGGCGTCGCGTTCACGGGTTATTTTCTTTTATTCTTGTTTACATACTTTGTTAAGTCCGATCTCTTTGTACTTCTCCAACAAGAGAATAAGGTATATCGCATTTAACCTTATTCCAAGAAATGATTTACCGAGCATGAAAGTTACTCGTAAATCGAAACAATGCGAAATGACCGTAGGAATTAATTTTAAAATATCGAGATGACCCAACACTCACCTTTATAATTTCTATCGCATATAAAATGTGTCATTGTCGATTTGCATGCGTTTCGATTAGATATACCTTTCGCAGAGTCATAATCATTGAACGTTTCGGTCAATGGTGACAGCGTCGATTGTCCTTTATGAAATTAGAGATTCTAATTTCTTAGCCAAATTTTCTTCGGAATCAAATGCCTTTTTTTTTTTTTTTTTTTTTTGCAAAATTGTGGACTTATACCAATAGCAGATGTCAAGCACATTAAATGCATGAATGAAATTGAGGATGCTAGAATGTGTGGATCAACTTTACAAATTGATCACAGTATTGAACGTAAGGCAGGATTTGACTTTAGATGCAATCAGAAACACACTAAATATAGCTGAAGATGCCCCAGCTGTATCAAAGGTATAAGGGGCAAGTTCGGTTGCAGGAAGATACAATTCGCTACACAACACGTTTTTTTTTTCAAAGTATGAAACTTACATTCATACTAATCTTGCACTTCGTTTTCCTTTATATTCAAACTCCCATGTTAACAAGATTAAAATTAGTCAAGAAACTAGAATTAGTTGTAAATCTATCACAAAATGGACATCTAATCTCCAAGAAGTATGTAGATTTGCAAATGAAAAAGAAAGTTGAGAGGATCTATAGAAATAGAAGAGTGTCACCTGCTTACGCTTAAGTATAATAAGTTCTGAATTTTGAAAGGACAAGCATTATGAGCAGTCGGAATAGTTGAAAGATACTCTGGTAAATACTTTAACAAATTAACCAGATCCCGAGATGCTAAAACTCTCCAGCAAATAATTGTTGAAGAAGGTTCGACTTTGTACACGCAACACTGGCGTGGATATAATAACATAAAA
Organism: Thermobia domestica; assembly: GCF_964235325.1. Lineage (NCBI taxonomy): Eukaryota > Metazoa > Arthropoda > Insecta > Zygentoma > Lepismatidae > Thermobia > Thermobia domestica. Next base: position 252,295,165 of record NC_137462.1, on the reverse strand, counting down.
CAAAACTGCAGCATGAAAAAACATCTGTCTAAAATCAATCGTAAAGAAGGATTCGTGTTTGAAAATTGATAAAGGAAAATTCACAACTATTATTGTTACAAAAATACCACCGAGCGAATGTGAAGAGACTTTCGTCGGTACACAAAATGCTTGCGTGAGTATGTAAATAAGAAAGATGAACACATTGAATTTGCTCCTTCTTATGCAGATCAATACGTTACAATACCACTATTAACGTTCATGAGAAGTGGCTATGAGCATCCTCATATGGACGCCCGCTTCCTGAAAATATTGGTGACTTCCGATTTGCATATTCCGGATTATTTAGAACTAAAATCTGGCCAAAAACCTGCAGATTCAACACTTCAGGAAACTGATTGCATAGTAGGTAATATCCCACGTCCATGTGGATGACAGTGATCTGGAAATTTAGGACGCGTTGGAAGATCATGACTTAATAATTGAAGAAGAGATTAATGAAGACGAGTAGCTACTTCCATCTCCTACAACTATTGTGCCTTCTCCACCACAGTCAAGTGGAAACACGAAATTTTCGGAGGACTGATGAAATGTAAAATTCTAAACTATTCAAATGATTCCTTGGAAGACACGTTCGAAGAAATACAATAACACTTGAGATTATGAATAAACTTATGCCTTCTTTGAGATTGATAGACCAGGTAATGCAAGACCTGCTCAACAGGCAACAAACACAAACCATCAAACGTCTATTCACAAATTACTGCCACAAAGTCTTTGATTTTCTACTACTGTCGTTTTCAATCATTGAAACTTCAAGTAATTGAAACTGTCTATTTAATGCCATAAACATTGCTTTGTTTGGAAATAAAGATTATGCCAATTTCTTTAGGCTTCTTACAATAAAGAAAATGTGGGAGCAGAGACATGAAATCTATGCAGCAATCAACCTGTTTGAAGATAAGAAAGAACAGTTACTGAATCTAATTTGGAATACCTCTAAAAAATGTACAGCAAAAAACAATTTTTCCATTAACCAAGTCGGTTGGGGAAGCGCCACCCATTCTCAAATGATTGCTAATGCATTTGAGCGTTCTGTCTTGGTCTTTTATTCAAGTGTTGTTCAAGAACTCCGAAAAGCTAAGGATATGTCCGACAAGATGTCACACTTCAGGGAGATTCCGCATGAGCAAGCAAGCAATATACATGAACCAATCAGACTACTATTGAGAAATGAAAACTATGAATACATTCTGTAAATCTAAGTCGAGCCAGCCCTGTAGCATTTACTTACAGAATGTACATACATAATACATAATTCAATTTAGAAATGGGTAAGCCAGAAATTTGATAATCATGTGATTAGATAATAAAATAATGCAAACAGCCAAAAAAGTTTAGAAACTAAAACTTAAAAATATGTATGTAAGAGAAAAAAAAGAGAAAGAGAGAGTGTGTATGTGAGTGAGTGAGGGGATGCATCTAGTTTGCACAATCTCCTCTCCGTTAGAAGCGGAAACAGTTAGATTCAGTGTAAGTGGCTAAGAGTGCAAAAGGCGTGCTTGAAAAACATTCAATACTATTACCTTTACTCACTTATTCTGGCGCACCAACGTTGTTGAGGCGCCAGGGCACATTTTCCCCTAGTTTGGCTGTGCTAATTATCAATCTGCACTGGTAGCGTAGGGAAATATATCTTGATTTCTACCTTTTGTTAATTTATTAGTTTCACTGAAACACGATATGAAACTAATAATTAATATTTTCGTTATCCTTTTTATCTTTATCGTATTAAATTAATCTTTATCCTTATCATTCATGGAAAAAGTACTATTAGTTTCTTAGTGTCAAACTTCACAAAACGTAAAAAAGTAGGACTCTTTGGAAATTAGGGCTATGAATTTGAATGGTAAAGGCTTGTCCAAAAAGATTGTCGCATGTCTTAAGCTAAAATTTCTTCTGTCAAAATTACATACACACAACATCGTATAAATTCAGTAACTTTCATAGATATCAAGAATTGCTTAACGTCTGGAAAATATTGTCCTCATAAGAAACAAATGAAGGTGATATATATAAATATAATTTAAATAATTAATATTTTTCTGATCAGAGGATGCATTTCTTTATTAAAAATAGATTATTCCGTAACACTTTCCACAACGTAACGTTATCTTCCTCAGACGTTAATGTCAGAAACTGTAAAGAAACAATTTAGTTTTAATAAAAAAAAAGCATACTCTGGTCAGAAAAAAATATTAATTATTTAAATAAGAATTCCAGAGTGAACATGAAGGAAGTTAAAAAATAATATTTTGTGTCGAAATAAATTCAAAGTCCAATAGGAGTTTTTTTCTATGTATTAAAAAATCGATATGCCACAGTATGAACAGATTGCAAAAACAGAGTTTAGTCTTAATCGAAGTTAGGCCTAGGTTTAAACATAAGTTTGGATTGCAAGAAGAGGTTTTTAGTTTACACTATGGTTTAAATTTAGACCTGTAATTCAAGAGGAGTAAACAGAATCTTTATGTTGTTTTAAACATAGTCTCGGATTTTACTACCTTGAAGAAACTAGAAAAGAAAAGAAAGAGAATAAATACATGTACACCTCAGAAGAGAATAAATACATACATTGCTTGATCAATATATAACACTGCATAATACACTTCAATAATGTTAAACGCCAAAGACAAGTGTCAAGAATAGAAAAAATCTGAAATAAATTTCATGTCAAATCTCAATATCCAAAGTAATAGACTGCATAATGTGAGATTTTCTTTAGTTAGCAAGATAGTGTAGTTGGTCAAAGTCAGTTTCACTTATTGATTATTCACTTATTCACTTTTTAGTTGCAGAGGTGCGAACCTTGTCGTGCATTATATCTTGATTTTACTTTCACTAACCGCAAAAGTTACTTCAATAAGAATCTTTGACAGCGAACCTTAATAAATAAATAAAATAAAAAATGAATCTTATAACCATGTTCCGTTTATCACTGGCGGTGTAAGGCAAGTTCGGGCCCGGGCAAGTTAACTTGATTGAGGCTCTTTCGCGAACAGAATCGTGAGCATGGACTGCCGCTATTGGCCGTAATATCCTACTTCTTCTTTATCGCGAGGTCCACGAGAAGCTGTGAGACTCGTAGGGAACTTACTGGCCAGGACAAACAACTTCGGTCACGCGTTATAATTTAAGCATGATAGGCTGTTGAATATTGAGATTGTGTACAGTCATGTCTTTAACCCTTCCATTAGAGCCAAGAGCAGGAAACTCTTGTGACAACACAGTTTCGTCACCAACCACCATCGAAGTGCTCGACTGATTAATTTTAACAAGTGAATATTCTAATGTGTCGGTGACCGGGCCACAGGGGACGAAAATCTCAAAAGAGGTCACGAAATTACGCGCATAAAAATCAACCTATAAATTTTAAGTAAACAAGTTCAGTTAAAATGATTTCTGCTACCGTCAACAAAAGTTTGCTTACAGGAACTGTACAAGAGCAGCTTCGACGCAAGTGAATTTGATTTAGACCCTTTCGCGTAACACAATGGGATCGCAGACTGCTACTATTGGTCAGATACGTCCTTCTTATTCCGAGAAGATAGAAAACGACTATGTGGATAGAAAAAGGCTGAATCGGCTGAATATTATATATATATATATATATATATATATATATATATATATATATGATTGCCCAGAATTAGGTATATAGGGACATCTAAATCTAATTACAATTTTCAGGCGACCAAGTGTTCGATTTGTCCTCATTCTACATTTTTATGTTCTTGAAACCTACCTAGAAGTCTGGTACACACATTACGACAGAAATGTCGAAGATATCGGAAGAGAAAAAGAGAAAAGAAATTAGGGCAAAACTACTACTGTACACCTCAGCCGTTTTCTATTCAGTGCTAGATGGAGGTCTTTCATTTTTCTTTCCACAGTCTCGGTCTCCTCCTATTCTCATCTATGTAAGTAGAGTGATGGCACTTGGGCTTGTTTTACGACCTACCGTGCATGCACAAACTGTTCTGGTTCCTGTTTTGGTTCCAGTTTCGATTCGTGTTCAGATTTCTGTTAAGGTTCCTGTTCCTGTTCCGACTCCGGTTCATGTTCCTTCTCCAGCATCTGTTCCCGATCCCATTACACAACACAACCTTTTACGACCACTTTTTTCAAGACTATGACCTATTGTAGAGATTACACAAGAAAGGTTACAAGCAGCCGTAGACTACAGCATAGAAGAATGTGACCACATGCACAAAGACCTGTGTTTACGACCACTTTTCATTCTGTAAAGCACATACAATGTTTAACCGTATTACTCATAATGCTGCCATAAATCTGGTTATTCACACACACCTATACACGTATTTGCGTACTTGTTAACTCAGAGTTGGAAGGCCGACTTGTTGGAACGAAATCTAAACATAAAAAAAACTAGAAGAGATGCAAAAACGATAGTGAGATCAAAATGCATTAATTTTATTAATATTTGTGGTAGGAAAATACTTATGTCGTTATTTCTGGCAGTTTCTCGGGAAACACGTGTGGTGCCGTATATATTTAGTGGATCCTAGTGCCAACATCACCTGCAAGATATAAATGGTACCGGTACCAATAACATATCTGGATGATCTAATGTTACACACACGCACACACTATTAACATTTTTCTACAAAATTGCAGGCGTTATGAGGATTTCTACAGTGTTGCAATATTTCAGTTATGTATAGTGTAAAATAGAAAGTAGAAAGGTACAAAAGTACGAAAGTAGAAAAGTACATGCAGTTTTGGGGAAATAAGTCTACAAGAATTTAAAAATTTGTGGAATGAAACTACATAGTTCTTTATATTTAAATTATTAGATATCCGTCAAGTGTACTTACTACACTACTCCTTAAATCTGGCAATCACTTTAAACCGGGAGATACTCTGTATGTTTGGTCTCCACTTCGCTTTATCGGGGTAGAAGTGGCCCACTTCAAGTGGGTATTTAAAACAAGTTCTACCGGGAAAGAAACCACTCGTTCGTAAACGGGCGAGAGGTCATTCGAGGTTTGTTATGATCACAACTGCTTGTTGCATTTGTTAATAAACTCTCAGAAGGATATATCCACCTTTTAATTTACTCTCCCGCAATTCACACAGTTCCTCTACCTTCTGCGTGACGATGACGTAGTAACATTCTCACAACAGTGAGACTCTTTTTACATCACATTCGTCGATAGAAAGGAAAAGCATAAGATCTGAACTGTTTCGAAAAAAAATGTTAATACAGAAACATAAATAGGATATGCTGAGAATTTTAAGGCGTAGCTAATTTTTGCATGTTCTTGCTAAGTACTTAGACGTTCAATATGGAACATTTGGAATTGCTTTTCGGATAGATGAACAGGAATTTTGATGTTGCTCTTATATTGATCATATGAATTTAAATGTATTCCACATTTGACACTTTAAGCAACAACTTAATTACATTGAAACAAGAGCACTCAGTACAGAAATTGCACATTAGAAAATGACTGTGGAACTTTGTTTCCACAGTTTGTATGTAATTTCTAGAATTAAAAAATATTCTTGTAATAGTCCTGGTCACTGTGTAAGATAATTGTTTTGGCCATCATTATTATATTACTGAATGCGTCTCTAACAAGGAAGCTTATGGAAGTGTAACTCACCGATTTGAATGAAACTTTGCAGATTTGTACAATAGCGAAAAATAATCGACACGTATTTTTTCTAATTTCGGCAATGGTGCGGGTTTAAGCTCTCTCGATAACCCTTTGAACGTTAAGGAAGGTTTTGAAGCATAGACAGAAAACAATCATTTAATATTGAAGAAACAAGGGAGGTTTTAGAACAGCTGATTCAAAATCTGACGTCAAAATTAGAAAATTCCAAATTGCGGATCCAATTTGTAATTTACAATTAACAAAAGTCTTCTGGTTTGAAATTGTTAGTAGTTAGCCAAGAACAATCATAGGTGGCAGGAGTTATTGCGAGAAGGTTGCAAACCAATTTGAAACCTTCATGTTTGATTAAAGTGAGTTTTTGCATCAATCACTATTCAGGGTGCTTATTTAAAGTGAGGCTCCTCACTTCTCACTGTTTGTGATGCTTACTCAAAGTAAGTCCTCTCGCTTCTCACTATTAGAGGTGGTTATTGAAAGTGAGTCCCATTGCCTCTCACTAGTGGGGGTGCGTATTTAAGTGATTTATATTATATTTGAGTTCCGAGTTAAACCTCAAAAGAGTATCTCAAAATAGAAACCATTCCTGCAGGAACAACTGGATTTAGCATCTTGGTGTACTCTTCTCTAGTTCCTGGAAAAACATCTTGGGACATTTTTCTGGCATTGTCCTTCTCTATAACATAAATTAACATCTCCGTAATAATATAATTAAGATTCATAAATAGGTTTTTTCACCCACATTTGCAAATATTATCAGGTATCTGTGATACGAAAGCGGTTATTTGTAATAAAAACCTCCTACGTTTGACAATCCCATAACATTTTATTTCAAAGATTGTGCATCATTTTGCAATTTGTGCGCAATTATTGCTGTAATAAGGTGTGCCTTGTGTAAGCAATGTTTATGCATCATACATTTTTTACGGAATATCATTACTGTAAAACGTGTTTCAATAAATTTATAATTATAACAACTGACGATATATGAAACTCGGACATATTGACAAGCGAGGGAACTCACTATAAACAAGCGCCCCGAATATGAGAGGTATAGAGATGCCCTTTAATCAAGCATTTCGTTAAAATAACTAGAGAAAGGTATTTCAAATCTTTCTCTAACCTCCTCGCAGTAAACCCTGCCTGCGATAGTGGATAATGGCTCTTGGCTAACTTCAGACCATTTCAAACCAGAAGACTTTTGTAATTGTAATCACCATACTGGATCCACAATTTTGCATTTTCTAATTTTGACGTCAGATTCTGAATCAGCTGTCCTGAAAACACCCTGGCAGTATGTTTTCTTTCTACATTAAGTATTTGTTTTCTGTCTATGCTTCAAGATCACCTCTAACGTTCAAAGTTTGTTTCTACTCTTAAAACCGCACCAATGCCGAAATAAAAAAAAATACCTGTCGATTCTTTTTCTATGTTTTACAAGTCTACAAAGTTTCATTCAAATCGGTGAGTTTCACTTTCGTAAGTCTTCTTGTGAGATAAACATCCTATCCATAAATGTTTAATCTGTCTCTGAAATTAACTTTTAAGATTAACATTTATCTAAAACATGCATTTTATATAATGTTTGATAATATAATGCTTTTCTCAATATTCACTATCGCTCCCATGGTCTAAAAAAATAAGTAGTTTAACGTAATCTTTTGTCGTGCGGAACGGAACGTACATGGACATCTCATGTGTTTCCGCAGCTTGATTGTTTGGTTGATTCGGATTTTAGCATGCCTTTTGAGCACTGAATCATTTGAAACGAACTTCCGCCTCATCGTTATGTCCTAACCCCTTCAGTTCCCACTCGGAATGTTGATGATTTGAGTTGAGCGTCTCTTTCACCAGCTAGGCTATATGAGACGTGGACCTAGTCATTAACGTGGCTATCGAATCACATGAGTTCCCGCCTGGAATCAAATTCCGCGTCTTGCGACGAACATGCATATGCCTACTATATAACAAAATGGCCAACTTGTGAGGTGGAAGTGGTCGGATCAGAATCACAGTCTAAATAGTTTTTTGAATTTGTATCCGAGATCTGGAATTGAATCTAAATTGGGAGATTTAGTTCTTGTGATTCAGGGTGTTAGTAAACAAGTAGTTCCCCATCTCTTTCCGGCATTTGAATCATGTCAATATTAGTAAGAGAAAAGTATTGGTAAGATCGAAATAGAACATTTATATTTCTTCACACGTAATTTCAGTGAAATTAGGGTTGCCATCCTTTCTGCGTTTGCCGAGCATGTCCGACATTTTTCGATTTTTCATTGTCGAGACATGATTTCAATTATTTTTGAATAGTCTGACATTTAATCATATTTGTATTTGTTCAATATTTTGCTTGAAAAATTAGTGTTTCTCAATTGCGTTAGAAAACTGTCCTTCATTGGTTTTTAATCAACTCTTTATTAAAATTGATTCTCTAAAATGTGTCGAAGTCCAAACTTTAAATTTGATCTCGTCTCACTCGGGAACTAAAAGCCTACACATCATATTTATTTCACATGAGTACAACGTCAAGATTTACACCTTGCCAAGTTCGATTCAGATCAATGAGTTTGGTAGAATTTGTACTCTGTAACTCTCTTTGATCTTTCAGAAAATAATCAATGAAAGACGAAACTATAAATGACGAAAGTTATATAAGCATAGGCATATAGCATATAGCTTAAGCCTAATAACTTATTATGTGTCTCTTATCTTACTATGAGTTGTTAGTCTAGAATGAAAACTTAACTGTTGCTGAAGAGTAGTGATAGGTATTTTTCAGAAGTAACAATAGCATTGAAATTTCAAGCTATCAACTTTGTTTTGCGATTTTAGCAGTACGGTAATGCAGCGAGTAAAGAGTGTTTTCTCTAGTCAATGTTTAATGTAAAAAAAAAAAAAACTCGTTAATACAGTCAGTTACGGGATCGATCATTGTACTAAAATGTACGTAGTTTCATGAACATGAATTATGAAGCATTTTACAAATACTTGTTGCAACAACATAATGCATTACTTCGTTCAAAAAATGCTGGCTTGGGCAACTACAATTCTGATACAACAACCAATGCAGATTCAACATTATCCACACAATTATAAGGCAAAATATTTTCAAATTTACATGTAAAAAGTCCAGCTTTTTAATAAAAAGTCAGCTATTTTGTGAAAGAATGTCCACTGTTCGACAATTTCTATGTAATAATCTTAGAAAATCGTAGAAGGAAGAATGACATGAGAACAAATATTGACCAGTTGGTAAATGTATTTATATTGTATAGTCCAATCAAAACGTCAAATGCAGACTTCCCACTACCGCATCAGTAAAAAAAGAAAAAAAAAACAAAAAACAACAGTATGAGTGCAGATAATAAATAATTAACATGACTTTCGGTAACTCTCGGGATGAACTTAAATAGACGATAGGTTTCAGAGAATCGGATACGAAATTTTTCAACCTCTCTAATTTTAAACCAGAGAACGTACTACTATCGGGATAGAAGCTTAAGCAATGCACACGAAAGCACATGCACTAACACCAGAGCCGGATAAAGGGAGGGACTTAGGGAAGTTATAGCCCGGGCCTCCAGGTGAATAGGGTCCTTCAATCTTATCAAAATCTCAACTGACTTTTTAAAAAGAGTCATGACGATATAATCATCATCATAAAATCAAATATGACCAAAAATATTAAACATATTCCATTAACTTGACTACTGTACTTTGACAGAAATTTATTACGTGAAGTCAGCAGGGGCACATATTTTTTTCTAGTCCCGGTCTTCCAGATAGGTCTTCCAGCCTTGGTTTTCCAGCCCTGACGAACACCTTACGAACTACGGAAAAACATTAGAAAAATGAAAATATTTCTATTCTTTTCACAGTTAGTATATCTTAAACCAGACTCTTAATAAATTATCTATAAATTATCTTAATGACTTATCTTGAAACACGAAACTAAAGTAACGTTCTATTAAAACAAAGATTCTTCTTCTGTTGTAAACTTTAAAGCTCCTTTCACATAGCACGAGTGCGCAAAAATCCGAACAATGAAGAGAGTTAAATTGATTTGGCTATGTATTCTTATGGCTGTGTGAAACCTAGGTACATCATTGCGGTCCAGAGTCCAATCAACATAGCATGCAGTGGTGGCACCATGAGCTACACCCCTCAAGAAATTCAAGATAATGCAATCAGCTGGTAAGCTTATGGCAACATTTTTTCTGGAATAACGTATAGTAAGGGCATACTTTTCATTGATTATTTTCAGGGTCCAACGACAATTACAAGTGACTACTATTCACAATTGATTACAAAGATAAGGAAGGCAATCAAGGGGAAATGCAGCTACACATGGAACTGCTGCTGCTGCAGTACAATGTTTCTACTCGCAAAAGTAAAGTTACTCCTTTGTTATTGCTGACGCCGGGCATGAAATACTTGAGAACCCTCCCCACTCTCCAGATCTTACCCCAAGTGATTTTCACCTGTTTCTCAAGATTAAGTAGCACCTGCGAGGAAGAAAGTTTGCCAACGATGAGCATGTTATGCAGGCTGTCGAAGAATGCCTTCCAGCATAGCCGTCAAGGATATTTTTGAAAGTGTTATTGAGGGTCTAGAACTTCGTTGGGAGAAGTGCATTATAATGAAAGAGGACTATGTGGGAAAATGGAAGATCTTCTATATCAGGAATTTTGGAACGCTCCTCGCAATATCATTCTACACTGCCTACATTGCGTAATTCACCGACTTTCCGCACTATAGAACGTAAGGGGGTTCGATTGACAACTTCTATGCATGAAATTTTGCCTCTGTCGTCTCCCGCACTGTATGGAGAATATCCCACGAGAATACAGTGTCTTTTGATTTATTTAGGATGTGTTTTTGCGAAACCAAATCATTCAGCTCGTCTTCAAAGTTTGGAAATATTGTTTGTGAACTTTTGGAGTTTGACGTTTTCTAAAGCGTACTATCGAAATACGGCTCCACGAATCGTATAAAGAAATCTTTCGATGAATCAGAGGTAAAGCAAAACATTTCTGTGATTGGTGTACAGTCCATTCTTTGCGAGTCATTATGGTCACTGCAGTTAAGGAAAGAAAACATTCTATGACCCAAGACCGCAAAAAATAGGAGTGCAGACATGCCAACACCTTACAAAATAAAATAAATTCCAGTGCATCACTAAGGTCTTGCGCTGATATTATTGATGCAGCAACTTGGCACAGTGGTGAGGGAACCGGTTTAGTCTTATCCATCTATAGACTAGAACAATGATGGGCAAACTACGGCCCACGGGCCAGATACCACCGGCTGAAGCGTTCTATGAGGTCCGCAATATGAGTCCTGATCAAGAGAATTTAACTTCACTTCTGAAAATCCGTGAATCCCACTTTAATCAATATTGTAATAAATTTGTAGAAATGTTGTAAAAATTTCATTTATCACTTCCTCTTTATAGTCTATCAATCATAGGGCTTAGTATTACAAGAAGCTTTTTAAAAAATGTGTAGGACACCTAATTGTTGTTTTCCTTTGAATATTGGCCCTACAAACTGTTTTTCTTTTTTTCTTTTGGCCAATTCCTAAGTAAGTTTTCCCATCACTGGAATAACACCCAAGCAGTGTGCAAAACAGTTTCGAGGTTCACCCCACCTCCAGGGGTCTGCAGGATCGTTGCTACCACCTGTTTGCTTGATAATATTATAAGCACTGTGGGTTTAATTAATAGTATGCATGCTTGCGATAGAATAATGCAAATTTATCGAATTAAAAACTTAGCGATTTTTTTTAAAAAAAGGTAGATCATTAAAACAGTTAAGAAGCAGTTCTTATCAACAAACAGTGAATCATTTTTCCAGCAACGTTTTGCTTCTCACCGTTCTCTCTAACTAGACCCGATACAAAAAATGTATTGATTTTATTATATTTAAGTCAGATATATGACTGGTGGTCAAACGGAAAGTGAAATATGATACGACACTGTGTGTATAATCGAAGTCTTTGTTCAAACGTAATTATCAGACACCTGAGCACAACTATCCCACTGTATTATGAGCCGAAGAATTCCCTGTTCCCAGAAATCCAGTGGGTGTGATAGTAGCCGTTTACCACTGTTTCTTTCAGTTCTCGTCCAAGTTCAAGCGCTTGCCTTTGAGATGTGTTTTTAGCGGACCAAACAGATGGAAGTCGCGGTTAGATATGTCCAAAGTGTAGGGCTGATGCTCAAGCTACTCCCACTCCAACTTATTCAGTACACTTCGTGTGACCTGCGAGACTTTTGGACAAGCGTAATCGTAGAGCAGAATCACTCCACTTTCTCACTGACTTGTTGGACACACAGTCTCTCCCGCATACAATCACCATCCGGCAATGAATATCAACCGATTAAACCCTTTTCCTATTCAGAAATCGGATAATACCTCGCTGCTTCTCAATCGCCGAATGTTTCATTGTGAACGGTATCATTTCCTCACACACACTGCCGAGTTAATTCGACTTGGACAGAGCACATAATTGCCTGATTCTCTCCTGCATCATGTGAAAGGCAGCCATGCATGGGCACAACCAGGCCGGACACTACATTCTCTCCTTAGTTGTCGCAGTACTTTATTTCAAAGCGATATATTCCTATTTAAGCATACGGCGTTTTCTTTCAACGACCTTTCGTGCATTATCATTTGAACATTCCTTGTATATGTGGCTTCGAAGTACGGGACTTAACAATGAGACAGAGAATGCACCTTTGGTATACGTGGTTCAGCACACATTATCAACAAATCCACATAATTACCGCCATTGTATTTTTCGTGACAGATTAAGATTATGGGTTCAAATCAGCTATGGTAACTTCAAACTTTATAAAATCCGATCTCGTGGTGTAGAAATGCCCATTTTGGTCTTAAATTTCCCACATTATGCTAATTATAAATTTACGAAACTTGAAAAGTGAAAGAAACAGAACTACTTAATGTTATTTTCTGCGATATATAATTAATTATTCTCAAATATCGATTTTTCTAACTTTATCAAATAGTTTTAGAAAATGATTTTCATTGAAAAAAGCAATTTAGTATGCTGACAGAATTTTTTTGTTTGTTTCAAAAGTTATTATTTCTGCCACTCCTTTATGCCATCATCTTTTTCTGGCTGTAACAACAAAACATAATATGAAAATAACAAGAAAAGGAAATAGAAAAAAAGAAAAACCTTCATTTCCCACTATATTTTTTCAATGTCAGAGCACAATTTACGTTTCTTGGCGGCCGACTGAGTAGACCTGGAGCTGAAAGTCGCAGACAAAAGAATTAATTGTTTTATTACCTAACGACTTTTGATCTCAATATGGCCGTGCCGTCCTTGGGGAGGTTTTAGGGGGAGGTGGTTATATTACCCTGTTTGTTAGGTGGTTAGACGGGTTCCTGGAAAAGGTTGGGTGTTAGGAGGGATGGAGTAGTTTCTAGAAAAGAGGTTGAATGACCTGTATCACGTGATTTTGATAGGGTTGTTTCTAACAGCTATGCTATGATCAAATTAATTATTCTTTTATTTTTATAGGAAACTTATTCTTATTTGTATTTTCCTAATAAATTAGTAGGAGCAATTTGTATTAGATTGCTTGCAGTGCAAACTTTTTATTTATTGGATCGTATCTTTTTCATTCTTTCGCTTCATTAGAAGCTCATCCTTATTTGTATTCTCCTAATAAATTAATCGGAGCATCTTATTTTACGGATCGCTTGCTAAGCATGCTCCTTATTTATTTGATCGTTTTTCATTCTTTCGCTTCATTAGAAACTCATTCTTATTTGCATTCTCCTAATAAATTAATTGGAGCATCTTATTTTACGGATCGCTTGCTAAGCAAGCTCAGAACAGCTACGCTGCGAACCTATGAAGAATGTGAACATACTAAAGAAAAGCTTGTTGTTAAATTTGATTGTGATCATTTTTTCCCAAATTGTATGCTAAAGCATACTCGTTGTTAAATTTGATTGTGATCATATTAATTAATTTGACCATTTGCATAGCAACTTGTATTTTGATGAATCGTTTTTCATTCTTTCGCTTCATTAGAAGCTCTTTCTTATTTGTATTCTCCTAATAAATTGGAGGGAATAAACTTTATTCATGCGGGACTTTTTAATTTGACGGATCGTATCTTTTATTTTCTCGAACACTGTGTGAGCATACTAGAAATTTCGTGTACGGAATACATATACTTCGGTATGATAGGGAATGCTGGTACATATACAGAGCGTAGTTTTCGTACGTCTTTCGCTGTTGAACTCAAGACATGAACTGAACTTTTCGCGCGCTTTTTTGGAAACTGGTTGGGCAAGAGGGAAAGATGGCGTTGTCGGGTAACAGGTGCATGTTAAAACATGAAGACAAATACAAAGGAAAACCGACGCTGTGTTTAGTATACATCACAGAGTGCCGACAGAGTAATAAAAACAAGTTTGGCGCCAGGGTAGGTGAACACAAGACATTGTCGGCGAAGAATACAAAGAGGATTGAGGTTGTGGCAGGTAAACATGTTGAATCATTCTCCTATGCTAATTGGTAATAGAAAAGAAGTTTGACCATGCATTAGGTGAAACACAAGATATTGTTGACGGCGAATACAAAGAAGATTGAGGACGTGGGACGTAAACATATTGAATTATACCTGTATGCTAATTGGTAATAGAAAAGAACTTTGGTACCGCGTTAGGTGAACACAAAACAATGTCGATGGTGAATACAAAGAAGATTAAGCTTGCGGTAGATAAACATCACAGAATACCGAGAAAGTAATAAAAACAACTTTAATGGTATAGGAAATAAAACATTGTTGACGAGGAATACAAAAGAAGTTTGGCACCACGAATGGCGGTACATGACGCGACACTGAACGGAAATACAAAAGAACTGTTGATCCTGTTGAAATATGAAGCGGTACTGAATACAATAGAAGATTGTCACATTGATATGATACCGAATGAAAATACAAAAGAAGTTTTGCAGTATGAACTGTGTTGGCACTTTTCTTTGTACGTAGATAACATTTAATTGATTAGTACAGGATATGAATAACATTATTGAGGGAATACCGTTGTAAGATGTGAATGATCGTGACACAATGTAAATAATATTTGCGATGTTGTTTCAAAAGAATGTTTGATCAATAAATGATACATGAGAACATAAATGCAATGTAAATATATGTTTTCTCCATCCCTTATACCTATTGAAAGTTGTATAGAGAATTGGGAAAGTACATCTGAAAATATTTTAAATGATGTAAGGGGCGTGTTTTAAAATACCACGTGATATGACGTCGACATAAGTTTTCCTTATATACGGGGTATGATGAGAAGACTGGTATAGTATCATCATGGATTCGTCTGCCAGTATTGTACAACGAGAAATTCAACTTTGCAACGAAGTAGATTGGGATTCTTCATTTGATTATGTTGAATCTCCCAACAAAAAGTTTAAATTGAATAGAGAATCTCCGGACTTGTTTATTGATGAAGAAACTTGCTATTTTTCTCCGGCTTCCCCAGATGTTATTATAGAGGAAGAAACTTGCTACTTTTTACCGGCTTCTCCAGATGTTATTATAGAGGAAGGAATCATTGATTTAAGAGAAGACCCAATACTAATTCCAACTTCGCCTGTTGGATCAAGAACAACTTCACCAGTACCACTAGCAGGAACACCGGAACAAAAGTTTCAAGTTCAAGCGATAAAGTGGACACTTGCTGAAGAAGAACAAGAAGAAAGATCAAGATCTTCTGATTTATTTAATGAGGAAGAGGAGGAAGAAATTTGTAAGTTATCCAGTGAGATAGAAGAGTGCAAACCCAGCATGCCATCACCAAGTGTTTCACCGTTGGACTTTCCATCTCCACCCAAAAAGGTTCCACTGGATTTGCGTGTGCAAACGAAACAGTGCCAGTACAAGTGTAGTAGTGACTTTGTAAGTGAAACATGTGTTAAAGATAGTATTTTAAAGTGGGAACCGAATACAGTTTTACTTTGCCTTGGTTGTACCATAAATTTTTTCCATCAGTTCGGGCACAGGTGCCTTCTTGTGAATATATTAACTCTTGAAACAGAAGCATGGAAAATTATGGCTAGCAAAAATATGAAAGAATGAAAATTATGTGAAATCGCATTCTGCTAACAAAAGAAATGAACATTTATTTCATGAAAACTATGACAATTTTTAAAGAACCCAAATTATATTGAAGGACTAGTGAACATTTTATTAGAAAAAGATAGAAACGCTGCAAAGTGATTTCTTTTTTTGTATGTAATATAATCTGTATATATTATTTTCTATAGTTGTGTGTGTGTGTGTGTTTGCACATATATATATTATTTTCTATACTTGTTTGCTTGTATATATCTTTATCTCCAAATAAATATATACGAATTTCATTTCTTGATTTTTATTTAATAAAAACACTTCCTTAAATAAAAGGTGAAACTCATTTATGCTTTCTACCGTTTACTTTTGGAAACTCGTTTAAAATTGGTATTTGATGAATGTTTATATTTTTTCTTGATTTTTACTAATACTTTGAAGTATTTAAAAGTTTGATGAGTATTTTACAAGTTTGCGATTTTCGAAACATAGTTATTCAAAGTTTGTGGAACAAACAAACATACCTTGAATAAGAAGAGTTTATGAAACGAAAGATCCACATAAATAAACAAGAAAGAATTTGTGCAGCAATTATTTGATGAATTACACTCTATGAGTATTGTGTTAAGGAAAGTAAGCAGAGTTTCACCAATAATTTTTATTATATTCAGAATCAAAGATTGTTCAAAGTTCCACAGAAACTTTTTAATATATTCACAATAAAAAAATTAACACCCAGTTTGCCATGAGAAAGGATTTTCTAAGTTCACACTTAACTGTCCTTAGTATTTTACATAGTAATGATTCAACACTACATAACTATGATGATGTAAGAGTATTACAGTAAGGAAAACGAAATAATAAAATAAGAAGATTGTTCACACAAAGTGTTCGAGTAAATAATTACGAGATATTAAATAATACAAGAGAATAAAATATTCGCAATAACAACAAAAAAATTAACATCGACTTTGCAATGGCAAAAGGAGAATATACACTGTATATAAAAAGAAAACTGATCTAATAATGAATTTAAAAACTCAGTAATATTATAGTATGATTTACATACAAGCATCATAACACGCAGAAAGTTTTCCCATACATGTATTATAACATGCAGAAACTGATTTTACAAACGCGAATCATAACATGCAGAAAGTGTTTTACATACAAGCATTATAACATGCAGAACTTGTTTACAAACGCGAATCATAACATGTAGAAAGTGTTTTACATACAAGCATCATAACATGCAGAAACTGTTTTTACAAACGTGAATCATAACATGCAGAAACTGTTTTTACAAACGCGAATCTTAACATGCAGAAAGTGTTTTACAAACGCGAATCATAACATGCAGAAAGTGTTTTTCATACAAACATCATAACACGCAGAAAGTTTTTACAAACGCGAATCGTAACATGTTGAAAGTGTTTTACATACAACCATCATAACATGCAGAAACTGTTTTTTACAAACGCGAATCATAACATGCAGAAAGTGTTTTACATACAAGCATCATAACATGCAGAAACTGTTTTTTACAAACGCGAATCATAACATGCAGAAAGTGTTTTGCATACAAACATCATAACATACAGAAACTGTTTTTACAAACACGAATCATAACATGTAGAAAGTGTTTTACATACAAGCATCCTAACATGCAGAAACTGTTTTTACAAACGCGAATGATAACATGCAGAAAGTGTTTTACATACAAACATCATAACATGCAGAAAGTTTTTCACATACATGTGGTATAAATGTCGAAAAGTGTTTTCAAAAACAAATAATTAACACCAATTTTAAAACGTCCACAATCTATTTTAACAATGAATTTGCACAGCAAACGATCCAATACATAAGCAGAGTATGTATAACATTCGATCCATAAAAATATGAAGTGATTGAACAAAATTAAAATTAAAAATGCAAGTTGTCAAAATGAAAATGCAACTAGTCAAAACTAAAATGCAACTTGTGAAAAATAAAAATGTAACTTGTCAAAAATGAAAATGCAAGATGTCAAAACTAAAATGCATCTTGTCAAAATGAAAATACAAATTTTAAAAACAAAATACAGAACCGTAAACTAAAAATGTGAAGTTTTTCACATGCATGCAATATAAAAATGTACAAACAAATTTTAGGCACGCGGATCATAACATACGGATTGTTTTTGTTATATGCACATATTAAAGTTTTTAGTTGAATGAAATAATATTCACAGAATATTTTAAGTACGATAATGTAAAACGCATTTACACAAAAGAAGGTTTAAAATCATACATCTAAGGAAATAATAAAAATGTAAACAAGTAATATACAATGATAAAATTTTATTTACAAATTACAATAAGATATATATAGTTTACATACAGATACATTTGTGATTTTAATATTCCTTGATATATTGTTTAATACAATCTATATTTATATTAGTATATGCACAATTACATATTGGCCAGTTTAATGCTGAAAGCTTTTTATCACTTGTTTTTGTTAATTTATACACAGTGTTTTTATTATTTTGTAATTGATTAACAGAAGAGTTTTTATTTTCCATTATTACTATTTCACATGGATATTATAATGTAAATATTTTTGTAAGAATAACTCTGTAATTAACTGAATGTTATCTTTGTTTAACAAAATGTTATATAATGTATATGTAAATGTCCAATCATCAATTTCATTATCACAATGCACTGTTGCAAAATCTTTATATAAGTCATCAAAAGTTTGTTTGCTTACCATTCTACGCCATGCATTATAGCATAACATATCATAGTCTAAAGTAATACACTCGTGCTCATTTAAATTAGCGCGATTTTGAAAACACCCGTAACACCAAAGTTCTCGCTGTGGTTTCCAACGGGCAATACATAATAACAAACATTGTTCATCTATAGAAAAAGAAGAACACCGATATTCACAATAATCGTATGTATTTAGGAAACGACATTGGTATTCACAGTATGGATTGTTGATACACATTTTTATCGTGTTCAAGATATGTTTCTCTTATATCAGAAATGTTATAATCATTAAATGTAATCTCCTGATATGTATAGTTAAATTTGTTTATAAGATGCGGAGTAATATTTACGTCTATATATTTCACATGAATCTTTAGATATTTTTTTAATATTTCTTCGCGTATTGATTTCTTAATTAGGAAATTTTACACAATAGTATTTAATGCTTCATCACTTTCACTTACATGTTTATCAGAATGTCATTAGAAATTGTATTTTGATCTACCAATAGTACTTCCTCTTTAAAGGGTATTTCATTCGGGTATCTGAAATTTCGTCTATACACAACATCGTCTATGTTAACTTCTTGTGTTGGATAAATAATCTTATATCTTTCAGCGTCTTCTTCAGGAATGTCAGGATCATTTGGATGTACAAGAATAATTTTCTTTTGTTTTTCAAGTTCAAAACGTTTTTCACGTGGTGAAATGTACTTTACATATTTACTTTGCGATAAGGAAAGATTGGTTTCAATTTCACCTTTCCTTTTCTTATTATGAAAAGAAGAATATGTTCTTAATTGATTAATATTATGCAGGTCTTTATTTATTTTTCGCTTTGCAACTGCTGAAACATCTAGCTTTTGACTGTACATCTTAACAACGTATCACCCACTTTATTTGTGTTAGTACAAGTACACGCATGCTCAGGATTTATAGTGCAAAGATAGGGGATGCGCGAAACAAATGAGCAGAAAATAAGTATGAATATTTTAAAAGTTTTTCCCCATTGCAATATTTGTTTACGTATTGAATTAGATTTCATGTATTTTAAATATCAAAAATATTTAATTTGACACGTCAGACTAACACCACTTTTATTTTGAATGAATATAGTAATAACTTAAGAATTACATTAATTATATACATGATCTTATGAAAATATAGTGTGAGAAAACATGATTTTATTCATACACATTTAATGGATGACAATTCAGTATTTGGATGTTACAGTACTATATCCATTTGTAATGTTTCATGATACAACACATATACACTAAGTAAAGAAATATGCATGTAACAGTAGACATATACGTGTAACGGTTGACTTATGTTTGGCTTATGTTGTACATGTAAGGAAGAAGGTATCATTGAATGCACACATTGTGACGTCCAGCATGTCTTAACAAACACACATTGTACCCCAGAACTTCATAAAGCGTTAAAGACTGGATATAAAATTCTGCAAATTATTGAAGTATGGGAATTTGAACTGTTCGGTTCTGAGCTCAGTCATTTAAATATTTTTCTAATTTTTCTTTATAGAATCTTTAAGATTTTTACCTCATGTCAAATCAAAGGAGACAAAGAAAAATACATGAAAGAGTATCATGTATATGAAGGAATAGAATTAATGGAAGATAACATAAGGACGAACCCATGCATGAAACATATTGGAAAAACAATCTACACGACAATGTACGGAAAATGGACATAACGATCAGACTTACTGCACGCAACGCCATGCTACGGGTGTGAGGGTAAACATATGTAAACTTACTGCATGCAGTATTCCTGCATTTTGGCTGTGTACCGACTATTGTGTTGAAAAGTTGCAAGTCTGCAAGAAATATTGTTGATCTGTACTGTGTGGGCTTCTTTCGTCAAGACAATATGCTGAAAGGTACGTGTGAAAAAATTTAGTGAATTTGTGTCTGTAGAGAAGACTACGGGGTTAACTGATGATGATTCCGAGGAGTTATTGGGTGTTTTTTCGGGGATTAGTACAAGTTTTGCACCAGAACATAGTATATGTTCTACATTGGAATGTAGATTGTATGGTACAGGCACTCAGGAATACTTTCGCATTGTTAATAGTAGAACTAGGCACTATTCTTGTTTTGGTCTGCGTGGAAAAGGAAGTTACCATTCAATGTATGCACACTAGTGGTATCGAAGACCCGCAAACATATGTTCGCTCATTATTCGAATTTGTACAAGAACATACGATAAATGACGTCAATGATGATATGTATATCGGTATTACTATTGAAAGTTCGAGTCAAAATTAAACAAACCGATGTACATGACATGACGCCCTAAAGAGGAATTGAACCCCGATGTATTGTTCCATATAGTTGAAATTGTTTTAAATAGTAATGAACATCTGGAAAGAAGGGAGATCCACATTGTTAATCCATGCAAGGGAAAGGGTCGAACCCGTGGATCGGCCAAATATGAAGATTATGCAACGCTTTGGAAAAGTGTTCCATCCCAATGGAGAAACATTGTATATTGTCTTCCTAAGGCTATCATCCTTGGAATGGGTAAGACTGATCAGCGTCGTAACTACGTGTACAAATTAAAGAATTATCCTGAGCTAGTATTAAAACAGGCTAAGGATTTGTGCAATGATCCCAATGTTAGTATTGAGCATCAACATGGTTGTACTATTGCAGATGCGAAGAAGTTCGAAAACAAACTAACCTCTGAATATCAGATGATCATTTATGAGAAGAACAAATTATTTAACAGTATAATATATCCGTGAATTAAAGATGGCAACAAAATTTACACATTGTATGAGAACCAATTGATAACTAACATACATAAACGTTTGAAACCAATGTTTTTGTGGTTATTGTTTCTAGGATCTTAAATGTATTATAGTGAACATCTATCACTTATTTCGTAAAAATTATCTATTCATTCTTACATTATGAAACTTTTAACAGATGCTTGCATCTCCTCAAGAGTTATAAACACTTATTTCCCAAAAAAATTCTAGCAGAAGAGTATCTTTCAATATTTTAAATTGTGTTGTACATACTTTTCGTTTTGTATTGGTGTTAATCAGTTCTTTTGCAACATTTACCACTTTCTTTTATTCATTATCAAAACATATTGTTAAAATTATCGCACTATACTGAACTATGCAATAGCTGTTTTCAAGTTTCATATAGAAATACAACAGTTAGATTCATTTGTTATCATTTTTAACGCTCAAAGAAAAAATCAAGTCATACTTAATCCTTTTTACACTTTGTGTGTGTCATACGCCTACAGAAGAGTAACATCTTCATCAATACGTCTATTATTTCTTCATATTTTTCAATCACAAACACTATCACTATGGTTTTTATTCCAAATTAAGAATTTCTTAAAATCTTTCTGCAAGAATATTTCTGAGTTGATTAAGAAATGTATCATTATGAATGGCATCATCATATATATGAAAAAACTGTTCTAATTTATTAAAAATATTGCCGTGCATCTTTTGAAACTCATACCAAATTCCATCCTGTATCTCCATGTCCGCAACAACACTTATTACTTTTGTTTTCAATATATTTTTATCTAACAGAATACAGTCACGGTTTATTGCGTCTTTTAATCCGCGTGCACATCCACTGCGAAGAAGCATACTTCTTCTTTTCGATTCCCACATTTGAAACGCATTTATTAAGCACTGAATTGTTATGCGATTGTTATCGCAGAAACAAACCCAACCGTTTTCAGCATTAGATATTTTTTCAGTTCGAATTTTCAATAGTTACAAAGGGAAACGAATGTTCTGTTTAAACAGTTTTGAAAATAATTTTTTATGTATTTTTCTAAAACACTAGGCAGAAATATTTTCACTGCCCACCATACGAAGAAGAAATCTTTTCATCGACTACAACAGCACAAGATTATTTATATGTTCCTTTCTTAACTCTGGTATTTATACGTTTCACCGAGGGATGTATTGTATTATTTGGATAAACCAGTGAAAACAGGTTTGAACAAGTTTAAGTAGACCTGAAACTCATATTTTCCACTCTTATTAGTTTTAGATACTATTCTTTTATGATTATGAAGTGATTCTTATATTCAAATTAACTTGAATATTTCATCTTTGCAACAGTTTTTTTACAACAGACAAAGTTACCCGTGCCATTTACCCGCGCTTGCTTGAATATCGCATCTTTGCAATAAAATATTTTCATTTTTACAAGAGTTTTTTTTACAACAGATAACGTCACCCACCCCGTTTACCCACGCTTGCTTGAATTTTTATATACCGACATTTAGATTAATAATTAGAAATCACGATACCTGAACATCAATATGTCCTTTGCATGTGTTTGTTTTAATTAGAATATTGGATTCCGAAACATTGTGACAGTTTGACTTGATCGATAAATAATTCTTTTAAAAGTTAAAGGGGATATTTTAACAATGTTTACTAGATTTTCCGATTCTTAAGTAGTCTTTGTTATTGTTATTTTCCAATAATGATTATCTTAAGCTGTACCTAATTATCATTTTCTTACTTTTGACCATACTTAAGTCTCTCTCTTGCTGAGTTTCCTCCTTTGTCCACACTCGTCCCATCCTATTACCCATTGAAGCCTTAGCGGTTTACACCCCTTTCTATTTGCTTTTGGTATTGCTTTTGATTTGGTTCCCGCGTAAAATTAAACAGAGTTGACAGCCGGATGGGGGTAGTACTACAACAAATCATTACCTAAAATATTACTGGTCATAGGCAAGATCAAATGGGACTAATAAATTGTTTAAGGATCTGAGAAGTGAACTTTGTGCCGGACAATATTGTGTTCGTAACTTTTCTTGGGAATTTTCCCCTTTTCCTTCATAGTTTTATTCATTTCGCCATTTCCTTTACCCTAACCGAGATAAATGTGGTACGTAATACTCAAAGATTTCATTTATTTCATTGTTTAAGGAGAACAAGAATGTTTGTCAGCATTGGTTAGTGTAGGTTGCGAATATATGTTGCAATTGCATTTGCTGTCCAAATCAGTTATTCTGCTACAAACTTATACAAATTCTCATATTCAGTTGATAAATCTCCGAATGCTGATATTGATCACAGTGCAGTACACTTTTTTTATAGATAAATAGATACTGAGACCTTCATAGCTAACATGTCCTTAAAGACTGATAAGGTCAAACAAAGAAAGAAAAAAATCTAATTCCTAATAATATTTATAGTAAACTGAACAAATTATAAAAGTTTCCAACATCGGCCTCTGCCCCCTTTCCTTCTTACGTTTCATGAAATTGGAATTTATTTTTGCGGATAAAATGTAGTATATCGCCTATTTATCTGTTGTACAATCAAATAGCTTTATGTGTAGTAGGGTACACATCTCTGATGTGGTAGTTTGTGATTCGATTCCCAACACTCATGTTTTCTTTCATTTATTCACCCGCATGTCTTAAGAGGAGTTCCTCATACCCACTAGAAACAAAGATTTCAGTTCAAGTATACTTTCTGACTTGAGCCCATTTAGCTTGTTGGTATTTAATAGCTTCAGCTATATATCAGGTCTAATTTTGAAGTGCTTACTTATCATTATTTAGTGTTCAAACAATTTTAACAAGGAGTCTGCTACGCATATGCACTCTAAAATAATAATACGAAAAATTACAGTGAGAACTATGAAATTGTTGACAAATCCATCATTAGGTTAGTTCTAGCTTCGTATTGCTTATGATGAATTCAATTGAATACGAAGATCGTAATGTTGGGAAGAAATAAAATGATGTGGACTATCAAATCGTTGTAAAGAAAGATAGGAACATATTTCGCAAAACCATGAAGATTATTGAATACAAACATTTTTGTAGACTGCATTGGCTCAGTGGTAGTGTACATCTCTTTCTCTTCCTCTCTCTCTCCCTCTCTCCCTCTCTGGAACTCTCTTTCAATTTCTCTCTCTCTCTCTGAACTTCTCTCTCTCTCTGAACTTTTCTCTCTCTCCCTCTCTCCCTCTCTGGAACTCTCTTTGAACTTCTCTCTCTCTCTCTCTGAACTTCTCTCTCTCTCACTCTCTCTATACCTCTCTCTCCCTCCATCTCTGAACTTCTCTCTCCCTCTCTGGACCTCTCTCTCCCTCTCTCCATATCTGGAGCTCTCTCTCCCTCCATCTCTGAACTTCTCTCTCCCTCTCTCTCCATCTCTGAACTTCTCTCTCTCTCCCTCTCTCTGTACCTCTCTCTCCCTCCATCTCTGGACCTCTCTCTGAACTTCTCTCTCTCTTCCTCTCTCTGTACCTTTCTCTATCCATATCTCTCGTACCTCTCTCTCTTCCTCTAAATGTACATTTTGTTTTGTTTTGATTGTCAGCATTATTCATTTCTCTTAGCTTACAGAGCATAAGGAAAGGAGATTACACTAAATGATCGATGTATCTTAAATATTAGATTTTACATCCCATATAACCTCACTACTAAAAGTAATAAGAATAGTTTCTCTCTTTGTTCTAGCGGGGCTATGAGATGACACAAGACGAGATGTAACAAAAGTTTGTGTGGTTAAGCGGATAGCGTACATGTTTTTGACATCTAAATTTTATTCGTACTTATATTTTTCTAATATCATTTTCCATTTATTTCACAAGTAGCTCTTAATATGTTCATAGACTTTAGTGGTTCGAAGGAATTTTTTTATTGGCTCACAAATAAATTTGTTCATAACTTGAACAAGCGAATCGTTAAAAATTGAAATTGGTAAGTCAAAATACATACCGCAAAGCAGATAATCCAATAAAAGAAGTACTCAAAAGAAGAAGAAATAAGTAATAAGAGGATTCGATTCCCAAGTAGAATGTTTAAAAGAACTTCAAAGTCTATCAGTTTACTGTCTAAGGACTACAAAGAAAATAGCTTTGATTATGGAGAACTCCAAACAATTCATACATATCATGACTATCTTACGTGAAGTTTTCCTTAATCCTGCAACGCAAATGTGATGTCAAATAAAATAAGATTGTTTTCACATTACGCTCACAAATTCAAAACCAAGGGAGGTTTACACCAATTAAATGTTAGAATGAGACTTGACATAGAACTTGTAGCTTACTGTTCTATCCTCACGAATACATATTTTCAAACTATTTATAATTGTTGAACCAAACTTCACCTTAGATGGTTGAGATCCCGGGTTGACTAACTAAAATTATGGCTGAACATATTGTGTCTGTAACTTTTTTCTTGAGCATTTCCAAGCGTTCCCCTCAGAGTTTCTTCATTTTACCAATTGCTTTACCCTAAACAAAATAATTGTGGGGTGTCAGATTTCATTTCATTTTAATACACAGTCAAGGGAAAAACATTTCAATACATAGCGAAGAGAGACCACTAATTATTTATTTAACTAGTAAAGAATCTGATTTCAAATTTCAATATAAGACAGCAGTGGGTCAGTGGTAGTACCACCAGTTAGACTTGTAGTCAATTTTCTTGGAGTTTTCCATTCACTTTTTTCGATACGAAACAACATTAAATCATTCATTTCTCATAAATACTGTCTCCTTTAGCCTAACCAAGTTTAAACTTTGATTAGTTTACCACAAGGCAAAGAGAAATATTACTGGTGAAAAATCAAATAAGCAATTACCAATAAGAAAATACTACTTCAATTCTCTCTCTCTCTTTTCAATTGTTTTGAAATCTTCAAGGTTTGTACAGTATAGTTCCGTGTACCCTTTGTTTTCTACTGAAAAAATCATGTAAGTACCAACTAAAATTATTTCATGGCCAAGTGGTTAGTATAATCGTCATGGCTAACTGAATAGTACATCAGTGTTGTATATTTAATATTTTTTTATTTGTACGAAAACATTTTCTAATATCACTCATCGCGGATTCGATTCCCGAAGATAGGTCATGTGACAACAGATTAATTCTTACAAGGAATGTTCTAAGAATTTAGAAAAAATAGAGACTTCTGGCTGAAAAAATAAACTCAAAATTCATCCATTCATCAAAATAGAACCTACATTAATTTCAAGTATATATAAAAGAAGAAGAAACCTTATATGTTTAGCACAAAATGAATTTTCATTACACATTAGTTATTGAGAATATTATCAAAATACCTCATCACTGTTAAAAAGTTAGAAAGGTTTTAAAATTCAGAGGAAAGAAAACACAAATTTCCCAGCACCCATTGAACAACAACACACGATTTATTTATAAAATATATACAACTTATTTTATTTCAAAAATTTTTCTTTTAATTTTCTCGCCTTCTCTAATCTCTCCCATTTTTCCCATGCCTTCACTATAACCCAATCTTCCCCATCGTTCAAGAATATTTGAAGTTCATCTGCTCCCCCGCTATTACCCCGCTCCCCCACTATTTCCACTGCTACTTCTTCCACTGTCCGAAGTTCTTTTCTTTCTTGAGTTAGTGGCACTGCTACTTCTTTCACTGGTGCAGCTTTTTTCTTTTTTAAACTACTTCTACCACTGGTGAGTAGCGCTTCTTTTTCTTCCTTTGTAATGTCTCCTCATTTCTTCTCCTTTTCTTTCCCTCTGCTACATCTAATAAATTATGTATTTTTTCAAACCAGTCGATATGGTTAAGGGAGGAGGAAGACGAAGCTGATGATGATGCTGATGGATGTGGGTACCCGTCCATTTTCTTCTGCAAAATAATAAAAATAAAAATTATTAGTACAACATAATTTCATCAAAATAGTGAAAATTATAATTAATGTTTTTAATGTGTACAATATATACTTCTTACTTAATAGAAATAAAAATTCTGCTATTCTATCCACATACGAAAATCAGTTTCTTTTAGCGTACAAAACCTATAAAAACTATCTTTAGTTTGCAAGAGCTATGTAGGATTCTGGGACAGTACTTTATACATTTTCGAATTCTCAATAAATCTGTACAAGCAAACTATCTGTACTGTGTAAGACCCAAAGCTAAACGTACCGTTAACTTAAGATCAAATCTAGTGTTCCCTCACAATATAATCGCTAACGCTCCTGCATTCAGTGCGAGCACCCCCGGGTTCAATTCCCGGTAGGGGAACTAGTGTTCCCCTGACAGCGAAGTCGCTAACACGTTTTGGCTTTAATGCGGGTGGTTCCGTGTAGCATACTCGCTTTCGCTTTTGCGTTCAATGTAAGCGGTCCCGGGATCGATTCCCGGTATAAAGGTGTCGCGACGCGGACGTACCCGAAAGGGCCAGCGAATTCCGGTCCGAAGGGGCGAATATATTCACAAATGGTTCTGGTCCAATTACTGGCGGGGCATTCAGTCAGAAAAAAAAATAATTTTTATGATATTCTGAATAATGTTTTTTCTCATTTACACCAAACAAATGCCTTGCGTGATACCTAATTTCCCTCTTTTCCCGAATAGTGTGCTCGCTGAGAGTTGTCTGCCCTCACAGGTTAAAATGTTTAGAGATCGGAAATATATAATCAATCAATCTTTCATCAACGTATAAAAGATAAATCTAATTCGTTCGCAAAAACTCTTGCACTTGTAAAATCTTATATCTCAATTCCGATAAAAAAACTGATATGAGTCCACTCCAACAACATAACAAACAAAATTTTGATGCTATAAAAAAATTCATACAAAATTATTTATTTATTTAAAAAGTGGTAAGGTGTTCACTTCATATGTTTAGGCGGTCTGTAGTTCAATCCTAGGTCATGCCAACTGACAAACACTATGTCTGCGGATTCCTTATACTTTTTTATACTAATACTACCAATATGTTTCCAAAAAATTCAGAACCAATACATTAGCAATAGTGATTTAATACTATTTTAATAGAACTACTAGTGACACCTAGCGGCAAAAGTTATAATTAAAGATTAGTTGTGCGTTGGAAGTTCAGCAGTGCTGACGCGTGTGTGACAGAGTTCCGTATATTTCTCAGGTGAGTATAGTATATAAGTTTTCAATGTGCAATAAACCATAGCACATATTCACTTCATTCAAATACATATGCTTGTATATTCTGTTGGTCTTAATATTCTATAAAAGTATTGAAGATCAAGCAAGTATAAGTAAAACTATTGGGTTAAGTAAAAAATATAAACCCAAGTCTTTCAGTGACAGAGCGAGTATTTAGTTATGTGGTGCCGTGCCACATCATTTCTGGGATATGAAGCCCAGTCTTTCAGTGAGGGATCACTACCTCCTCACTTCAGGGGAATGACCTCTCTACTAGTATTGCTGCATACGTTTACATTGAATTCCTAGTGCCAAAAAGACGGAGTAAAACCGTGATCTCTTACTGCGAAATCCATGTATAAAACAAGTAACGTTCACTATTTGAAAATGTTATGAGGGTGAATTCAGTCTTAAACACGGGTATAGTCCCCTCTTCTCCACGCAAAAAAGCGCGTTCAGTAATTGAAAAGTTATGAGGGGGAATTCACTCTTAAACACGGGTATAGTCTCCTCTTCTCCACGCAAAAGAGCGCGTTCAGTAATTGAAAAGTTATGAGGGGGAATTCACTCTTAAACACGGGTATAGTCCCCTCTTCTCCACGCAAAACAGAGCGTTCACACTGCATTGCATTCTCTTTCTGCATCCCTAACAAAATATTTCGTATTTCATTTTACAAGGCACGTTGCAATCATTTAGTATTTCTGTAGTTCCAATATTTATTTTTCTCACTCATTACCTTGCTTAATATAGAGTTAGTATGTACAAAAACCATGTTACTACCATATGATTAAGATTCTGAATACTGCAACACATGTTAGAAATACGCAAGTTCATATTTCTTACATTTTTTCAGATATATTCCCAACACTTATTCAGAAATAAAGAACATCTACCTTAAATTTCTCTCACTTAGTTACATTCTTTTATTCGCCATGTCTTGGAAAAAGAACCATTTGAGTATTCACTACGTTTCGTGATGGACAAGCTATTCTAACATGAATTCAAAGGGGGAAGTCCGCCGTACAGTTCTATGATCCAAAATGAATCAATGAACGTAGTTCTTTTCTTTCGAGTCTAACTGTGGGAAAGTGTCATACATTTAAAGAAAAGTCTACACATTTACGTAAAAATGCAATATTCACATGTATCTTGGGAAATTGCATCCACTACAACTGCGAACTCTTTATATAAGAACATTTTTTCACTATAAAACACTTTTGCTCGGTTCTGAACACTTTTGCTCAGTTCTGAACACTTTGTGAATACATCTGTGCACTTAATACTGACTGATTTTCTAAATATTAGGGATACAAGCAAAACAAATGTCTATCTTTTCTGTTGAACTTAATTATTTTACACTAAACAATATATTTTGAACATTATCTGTAGTAAATATTGAATATGTATCTGTTCTAAAAGTGTTCTTTATGTGTAAATTCCTTATTTTCCGAAAAGACTTCCCAATATGAATACAGATTCTCGACAAATCATTCAGACACAATGTATTTATATAAAATCTACCATAAAAATATTGGACAGTACGCAATTCTGTTTAATCGCAATTTCAGGTATAAAGATTCAAAGAAATTGCACACTTGATTTTTGCCGTAAAGTCCATCAGTTGCGGGTCTTAAGGCACATTGCCAAACATTTTAAAACTATAAAGTATCTCATTGGCGGTTCTTAAGGGATGCCACCACGCATTTTTCTCTAAAAAGATTAACATTGCCAAGATATTTTCTCGTGTAAAGTTCCCCACATATTCTTAACTATAATAATAATAATGCTAGTTCCATCCTTCACTCTTTCCTGTGGTTAACTTGTCCAAGAAATGCAACCGAAACGGAATCGAAACTTAAACATAATCTTCAAACAAAAGTTTAATTATTCGTAAAACAATTCATGGGGCGCTATCACCGTCAACTAATCTCTTTTTAAAAAGCAAATATTTCGTTCCGTCGTGGGGGTGGGCCAGTCCGTTCAGGACGCTAGCTTTTCCCGATTTTGGTAAACACGGAAGGCGTTATACCCCATGCGTAGTTCCCCACGATTTTGGCAAACACGGAAGGCGTTATAAGTCATATGCGGTTCCCCTGTTTGGGGGCGCTATGGTCCCCTACAAGTTGAAACATATTGACAAACTCTTAGTTTGTTTCTACACTGTCTTAATTATTTTCATAAGAAAAAACAATATGTTTCAATTTTCTAGGATGGGTCCCCCATTCGATACTTATGCAAATATATCTAATCAATTATAATAATATAAAACTTACATGAATATGATATCTTCTTCTTTGAACAAGACACAGAAAAAAATCCAGAAAAAACAATTTAATAAAGAAACAACGGAAGCACCTCGCGACAGTAAAGTAAGTTTTCCAAAGATTGTGTACAGCACTTATATAATTTAATTTTTTATTTATTTATTAACATAAGGGGAATGGAATAGGGGGAGAAAAAATAAAGTAAATGAATTTGCCTTGTAATACAGCATTGCATCACTCTACAAAGAAGAAGAAAAGAATTGGGGTATTTCGTTTGTCGGTATCTTCCCGAATCGAAGGAAATATTTCTTTCTTTCTTTTTCTATAGAGGTAAATGGATTATACATATCGTAAAGTAATACCAGGGAATTTTCACACAATGCCTAAAGTTTGAAAAACATCGCCAGTATGTCTGAATTCGTACCTCAAAGACGCCAAATTGCCGTATTTTTCACGGCAAATAGTTGTTTACCAAGCAATAAAGAAATAAAAATCGTTAAACTGAGCTCAAGCGGGAATGTCGGTTTTATTCAGTGAAACTATATAGTTATCATTTTCAACATCTGTTTCAATAACTTGTATTTTGCCGAAAAGAACAGCACAATTATTTTATGTGGCAATACACAGAAACCATTCTACAGGTTTTGCAAAACTCAATGTGAAGGACATCCGTTTATTCATCAGGTTATTGGCATTCAATCCAAGGCCAGTCTGGCACCCATCACCTTGTTTGTTCGTCCGAACAGCGTAATGGAGGGGGAAGGTTGCTCCCGGAACCAACCACCAAAAGTGGTTTGAAAAAAAAGGAAACATCCTTTGTGACAAGGAATGTACGTCAGTTGTCGCGGGGCTGGGGAGAGATGGTATGAGCATGTTTACACAAGAAACTCTGAACATTGATGAGGCAAAGAGAGGAAGGGGTGGGGGGATCTTCCGCTCACTCAAAACTAGAGGGAATGATTGGCAGGTAACTATCTCGCTTTGGTTAAACATTTAAGGCGGAACAAACTGGTCTTTCCTGGCCAATCATATCGCAAGCTTGTTTGCATAGGGTGTGAGAAACTGAACTTCATTCTCCCACGCTCAGTATTGCAATGGATGTTGGAGAAAGAACACATCAGTCTACGTATCTGCGAATTTTGTACTGAGCAGCGCCGATAAATAGCAAAGTTAAGTCTGTCCTTTAAGATCCAAGCAAGCTAAACGAAAGAAGTGCAGTTCGCAACAAAAAAAAAAAAAAAATAAAAAATAAATGAAAATAAATAAATATTTATTCCTTTCCTTCTCTTTTCTTTTCCATCTTACTACTTTACGCAGTAAAACAAAGCACCATTAAAAAATCATTGGTAAACATAGGAGCTTAAAGGGTGTAATCATATTCATTATTCATAATTTTTCTAGTTCAAATAAGAGTGTTCAATTAGTTACGAGCTTTACAAGTCAGATCATAATTAAATTAATGGGAAAAAGCTTGTGGGAGCTAGGGACCGCGTTTTAATCCATATACTGAAGTTCTAATTATCTAAATCGTAGTTTTAATTTTAATTTGAATATAATTTTAAAATTTCGATTCAAGAAACGTATAGGTTCATGTTTAAAGCTAGGAACAGAGTTCTAAGCCGTATCCTGAATCAAAAATCGTGTTGGATCGCTTTCAAAGCCGTATACCGATGTTCTAATTATCTAAATCGTAGTTTTAACTTTAATTTGAATATAATTTTAAAATTTCGATTCAAGAAACGTATAGGTTCATGTTTAAAGCTAGGAACAGAGTTCTAAGCCGTATCCTGAATCAAAAATCGTGTTGGATCGCTTTCAAAGCCGTATAAAGATGTTCTAATTATCTAAATCGTAGTTTTAATTTTAATTTGATTCTAATTGTTAAAATTTCGATTCAAAAAACGTATAGGTTCATGTTTAAAGCTAGAAACCGCGGTCAAAGCCATATCCTCAATCAAAAGACGTGTTGGATCATGTTTGAAGCTAGGGATTGCGTTCAAAGCCGTATACCAATGCTCTAATTATCTAAATCTAGTTTTAATTTTAATTTAATTATAATTTTTAAAATTTCGATTCAAGAATCGTATAGGAGCGTGTTTCAACAAGAAAGGAGGTCATTCCACTTTTCCAAACAACCTCTATTGAACAACTAATAAAACCACTTCCCCCAAAAACCTCCCCAAGGCCGGGACAGCCTCCCCAAGGCGAACACGGCCATATTGACATCAAAAGTCGTTAGGTAATAAAACAATTAATTCTTTTGTCTGCGACTTTCAGCTCCAGGTCTACTCGACTGTAGGTTTTTAAAAGATATTTCTCTGTAGCATGTGCTTTCTGGTAGCATAAAGTTACAAACAACACTGATTTCAGATTGAAGATTTACTAGGCTATTTCCGGTCGATAAAATAATTATTGTCGTCGATAAGGTGCAAAAATCCCACAAAGAGCTACGCTGCCAATTTCGACAAAAACTTCGTTTATCCCTTTTCTAAAAGCAAATGTTAAAAAGTACTACAATATGGATGTATCCCACGAGTTGGTATCATTGGTTCAAGTTTTACTGGTGGTAGTTGCTTCAAATACAAACGCGAGCAATGTGTTTTGGATATAACATTAGTGTACGACTTTGCATATAGCCTAGGTGCTAAAGAGGGAGATTTAAGACTAACCAATCGATCAATGAATGTCGAAAGCCACTGGTAATCTTCGTACATTAGAAAACCAAGAATAATTGAGATTGGAACAGTAGTGCTAATGCAATTATAAAATACCTCTGTCTTGCCTTAAAGCTTCGGGGGTTGTAATATCAGGACGTTTATCGTTATACAAACACGTCAATTAACTACTTCTTTTCTTAAAAAAGGAAAATCTCTTCTACATGACAACTTATGTCAATTTTCCATTTCTAATATGAAGTTTTCATTTAATGAGCATCCTCCCAGTTTCTCCATAATTTACCTATTATACTTCTAAGTTCTGCTCTATGAAGTCATCTTCATTATAATTATCGGTTCTTTGCAATTCCTTCTCTTTTCCATTTCCTTCTATGTCTATTTTATTACTTCTCTTTCGTCAGGTTTCTATTCGCCTCTAAAACCATTTCAGGCGATCAGTTTTTACTTTTTACTTCCGAACGACGAAGGAGAGAAAGTATGGCGAATGTGATTTTTCGATATACTTCATCTCCGTTTGCTAAGTTTTATTCAAATTAGAGTAGTTTACTGAAGAGTAAAAACTGAAAAACACGATTTTCTCAAAAATGGCTCCTACATTTTTTTTTGTTTCATAAGTCAATATTTAATTAAGAACTCCATATTGTGGTATAAGACATTTCTCTCGGAAAAATCTGCGAGGGGATGTTTATTCTTGGGGTTGAGCTTTTTATCGATGCTTTTATCAAAAACGGCTCAGGCTATTTTATTCGTATTTCATATATAAGTATTTCATGCATAACCTGGCATTATGGCATAAGTTATTTGACCTGAAGAAATATACGAGTGACAGTTTATTGTTGGGGTGAGTTGTTTATCGACGATTTTCACAAAAATGTCCCAGGCGATTTTGTTGATAATTCACAAATATTTCTTTATGAACCCTATATTGTGGCGAAAATCACTTCCCTGAAAAATCTACAAGATGTATTTTTTCTTGCATATTTCAGCTACTTATGGTTTTAGAAAACAACTCAAGCGATTTTAAATAAGTATTTCATTAGTAATCTATTAACACGGAATAACTCATTTTTCATGAAAAAATCCACAAGGGGTAGTTTACCCAAGGTTTCTCCCGACTATTTTCTCAAACGACTCAGACTATTTTGTTCAAGTTTCGTAATAAACCTTTTATAAATAAGCTAAAAATATGGCTTAACTGATCGAAAATGATGAACAATATGTAGTTTACCCTTGGGCTGAGATTTCTAACGATTTTCTCGAAAATGGCTTAGGTGATGTTGCTAACATTGCAAAAACAATTATTTTGTTAATTGCTCTAATATACAGTATGACACTTGATCAATATCTGGAGGAGTGGTACATTTCTAGGGAGGAAGGGTGAAGTTTGTTCAATCGAGTTTTCCAAGACAAATTACTTTATTCTTATTTCCCAAATACAAGTTTCAATAGGGACTATGGCCTAACAGTTGGCGCGGGGACTATGGCCTAACAGTCAATAGGGAATTGGAGCGACAAAGTGTAGTGCGTTGGATCGTAATTTTTTATAAAAATCAAGGCTATAACCTCTTCCTACTCCTTGTTTATCAAAGCAGAATTCTGTCCTTATTACATACACAAGACGATCACTTTAACATGTTCATTACCGTTTGTTTTATTCTCTTAAGGTTTAGCTGGTAAGCATTAAGCATTACTTTTTTAATCATGCGTCTAATTAAGCAATTATGTTGTAATTTTCAGCCGTGATCGTGAGAATTATAATCAATAAAATCCTACTGGTGGTTTTCGTTGTATTAAAATGAGTGACATAGCCAATATATACATGTAGGGATTTAGACTTTATACTGAAAATAAAAAGTGTTATCGAACATTCATTACAGTGTGGGTTACAATCCTCACCTTACTAATGTATTTACAAAGTCCTTGCCTGCTTCCTGGTGACGTCGCCGGGAATCAATTTTGAAGCAGCTTTGACAATGAGTATTATATACGACATTTACGGTATACTCATATATCCTTCGGATTAAACAGAAAAACACTGTCAACGTTTAATACTGGACCCCTTACAGTGCGGAGCGCAAACGGCTGGACGCTGGAGCGATTGTGATATGTCAGAAATTTAAGATTGAAAACTTTCTATTTCCAACAACTTTCCTTATTCTGTTGTTGTATCTTTATGATAACAAAGTTTCGGTGTTTTGATGAACCCAGTATACTTGGTCACTGATCTGCAACCGGCGTACCACAGCACCAGAGTGTCATGGTAATGTGATAAATGTGATGCAAAGTTTTACACGTCTTAAGAAATTATTATTTTGTTATTATTTTTATTATTATTAGAGTCTATTATTATTCCAGTTACTATGCTTCACGCGCTTGTACAGCGTTTCGTTCTCTGTCCTATTTTATTCTCTATATATTAATTTCGTCGGTTGTTGGAACAAAAAACGAAGACGTTTATGACTGCTACGCAGTGACGATAGTAGAAGGCACCAGAGGAACGGTCGCCTTCCGATCACATCGTCTGCCTTCCGTCCTCGTGACAAGCCCCCCCCCCCACAAGCATGCTGTATTATCATACAGCAGTTTTTCGGTACACAAAAATATAACTGAGTTTCCAAAAATATATCTGCCTATTCACATACAATCTTTCCCCAAGAAAGGAAAGCTGGTGTCGTCACTGCTCCTACGGTGGGTGTTTAGCAAGAAAGTCTAGAAAGCTAATTATAAGATATCCGAACTTTCCGTTCAGACCAATAGATCACACACAACAGCTAAAACGTTGTTAATGCTACTTGTAAAAATGTGGTGAAAATAGTCCTAGGCTCAGCTAATAGTGAAATTCCAAACTTTCTCTCTCAGCCGGCAATAATTCTCCGAGTTCGTTTTCAGCTAGGTAAGGTCACGAAAGAAACAATTTTGTTATATAACGGAATCAGTGAACAGCAGTTCGTAGAAGGAGGGACTATATCAGAGGTCAGATGTTGCATTGATGTCATTCTCTGTTATGTTTGTTTGTTTCTGGGAGATGTCGGTCCAAAATTTCGTTTTATGAATGTCAATGCTTGTCCACATCGTACAGCCGTCGTGGCCGCCCTCCTTAAGGAAGAGGATATTCATTAAATCTGATGGCCAGCGTATTTCCTGGAGTTCAACCCATAGAGCATGCTTGGGATGCTCTAGGGAGACGTGTTGCCCAGAGTATACCTCCACCAAATACTCTTCCAGACTTTCGACAAACTGTCAAGAACTGCTTGCCAATCATTTCCAGTATGCTACGTCGATATCAGTAGTGCGTTTCTCTTCGACGAGAGCATATTCCATACTGAGTCCTGCATATGAATGCTCTACTGTCCTAGTCCTTTTTGCATTCTGGACATGAGGTTCGACATAAGATTCAGTTTCCTTAAATGTTGGCAGCATTTGATACACTGTTTTAGTACAGACACTCCATGAATAAAATGACTATAGTGTTACCTCATGTATTCTATAGCTAACCCTAACCGACATTCTTGAAACCTGGTATATGAGGGTCTTAGGTCACCTTAAGTTTGGGGCACGAGTGTATTATTTTCCTTACAACTTTCTAAAATCATTAAAAATTTGATGTGTTCATAAACTTAAAGTAAAAATCAAAGCATGCATTAAATACATATCTATACATAAAGGTAAACATAATTGTTAAAATAGTATCCCATATAAAATGATATAGACGCAAGGTTAAACCTTACAGAAATAAAACAGCAAAGAATGTCTTGTAATCGTGCTACAATTGTTTTTAATCCAAGTGTTACGGTTACTGTAACCTATGTCAAATGTTTCATGTTGTTATATACTTTATGAATGTCATGTTTCAGTGGCGAGCAGGGGCGTCATTTCAGATCATGTTAAATTTTAGCGTTAAGGGGTGGAGCAAGATCGTTCATTGACATAAGAATTTCACGTTTTATATTGCAAATTAGTATACGATTTAGTAAATGGTCTGTATTTGTAAAAACTAGGAATGACAATTACCCTCTATGCCCTCTCTACGCCCTACCAATATGTCGCTTGTTGTGGTGAGGATTTTGTCTTCTAAATCCGCGATTATTTACAAAGTTAAATTTTAATAAAGTTATTTAAAAATTTGGCATTCTTAATATATACCTTTTATTATTATTTTCGTTTATATATTATTAATGGCCAGAGTAGCCTGAGTCTCTTCTTAAGAATATAGACAGAGTTGAACGATAAATATTTATAGGATACTCGTATTCATGATACGAAGCTAAATCTGGTGATACCTCAGTCGATTAAGTTATGATAAAAAGGCAATTGAAATTTTATCCAAACCGAAATGATCAACAAAACTTGTAAATACATTTTTGTTAGGTATTCTTGAATTTTAAATTAATTGAATTATCCAATGCGTCATAATGGCCTTTATGATAAAGGGAAACATTCCTGTAAACACTAAAATGAAGAAACGTGTGAGCGCGTCGTGACAAGGGTTCTGCTGAAAATGTAAAAAAAAAATAATAATAATAATAAAAAATAAAAAAATAAAATAACAGTTATTCCTCATAACAGACAAAACCTTACCGGATAAGCACAGAATAAACCCATATCTTGTAATTGGGATTCTCCTGTTGGAGTCAACGGATTTAAATAAATAAATAAGCATGGGCGTCTCTTGAATGCTTAATTACTGGGTAAAATAAAAACATTATAATGCTTGTAGACTTAACTAAAGTTATATTGAAATGGTAAGGCAATTGGATGAAAATTTGAATTAAAAGCTATTGGGATTCAATTTTAGACTTCCAAACTATGCTATACATAAATATCGGAAGTCTTACGAAACGTATCAAAAATGTTAGATATATCGAATAGTGGTTTTCGAAAATCGATTCAGCGTCTGAAGAATAGGCACTACCTTATCCTCCGTTAATCCACTATTAATGTTCTAAGTGGTAAATGTCAACATTATGCAGTCTCAACATTGATCGCCTTAAAATTAACACAGTAATAACAGTAATAATCAAATACCTTTTCAAAATACAAGTTACATGGCCTTCGGCGAACTTTATTCTACATCCAATAGCAGTGTAGTGCCGTTATCATTTTGGGGCAGGTATATAGACACAAGGAGTTTTTGGAGTACTATGATTATTGTCAATGCCAGATGAGCTACCTGGAATTATCTCGTATCATTGGCTACCACTCATGTAAATTTTCACTTGAAAAGAGCTGCAGAACACGTTGTTGTTTTCGGGAATCAATTTAATTTTTGAAAGATTTTAGCATCTACCTTTATATGGTATCAAAGCCGAAAGCATTGTAAATTTACTACTAATTCCGGTTTCAATATTGATGTCCATAGAAAAAGCGGAAAGATATATCGAAAACCAGTTTTTTAATCATTTCAGCGTCCCAAGATAGGTACCTTTTTACTCCGTTAATATCCTGTTCAAACAGAAATGGTAGAAATTAAGCATTAAAAAGCTGTACTAGATATTGACAAATAGTTTCCAGAAATCGGTTCAGTGTCTCAAAAAAGAATCTGTATTTACTTACTATAATCCAAAATTGAAATATTTTACTGCTGTTTCCGGTTTCAATATTCATCAACGTAGAGCGAGGGAAAGAGAGAGAGAGCGAAAGTAAGATATAGAAAATGCGATTTCTGGAAATATATTATGCGGCCGAAGAAGAAATTCGGCCGCATTTCTCGCTTTTGATAAGTCTCTTCAAAATTAACGCTTTGATAAGTCTCTGTTCAAACTGGTGGTAGAAGTCAACCGTATCCGGTTTCAAGATTAATTGCACAGTATAAAACCGGCAATATATAACGACAAGATGCATTTTTTTGGAATAGATTGAGTGTCAAAGAAATATATCATCACCCGTGTGTGTCTGCTAAAACCAGAAATTTATTACTATACCTTTTTTTTATCAGATGAGAACCTACATCAGCGGTAGCTAATGATACGCGATATTTCTACGTACTGTTACAGATATTGACAAAAATCATAGTAGTACGAAATTCCGTGTGTCTATATACTGTCATCTGCTCCCAAATGATGACAGCTTCGCTTCACTGCTATTGAACGAGCAAAAAAACCTTCTGAAAGCTATTTAACTTGACATTCGAAAAGAGCTATAATTACCGTTTCAATATGGATCACCGTACAGGAAGAAAACCGTAAGTTATATCAAGAAGCGGTTTTCTTGAATTGATCGCTATTCCAAGAATAGCTCCCATTTCCACCGTTAACGCTTTTCTGAAACCGTAAGTGGTAAAAATAAATCATTTACGGCTTCAACACTGATTACCATAGAAAGAACGCAGTAACAGATAGCAACAGGTAGTTTTCTAGAATTAATTGAGCATCTGAAAAAAATAAACCATCTTCTTTCCCTCTCTCTATTAAACCGGAAACTGTAAAGAAATTTCTACTGCTTCTATTGTCAGTATAGATCCTCATGGAGATAAAACTGAAAGATATGTATGAGAATCGGTTTTCTGTGATCGATTTAAGGTCCCAAGGATCCATCCCGTCTTTCACCAATTTAAATAGGAAGTGGCTTAAGTAGACAATTTCTGATTTTAACGTTAAACTCCATACAGCAAAATGAAAATAGATAGCGAAAAGCTTTTTCCTGTATTCGATCCAATCTCCAAAGAATATATTTTTTCACTCTTATCTCGGCACTAAAAGCGAAACTAGTAAAACCGAACACTATATCCGGTTTCATTGTTGATCTCCATAGAACAAAAACAATAATATATAGAACTTTTTCTTGAGCATTTAGCGTCTGAAGAACATGTTACCTCTAATCTTATTCCTCTATTGTAATCGAAAGCTATATAGATCCTGCAACCAGTTTTATTATTTAATGTGCATAGTTTCGAAGTCTTCCGTACTCCCATTGTGAAACGAAATACAGTTGTTGTCTGCACTACAGTATTACATAATTCATTACAGCTGTTTGCCATCTCAAGTAGACCACTTGAAATGAATTTTCATCGTTGCGATTCTCAGCAATTTTATCGTCTTGATATGCGAATTGTCAGCTTTATTACCACACTAAGTTGTAGTATTTTTCCATTTTCCTCTCCCATGTATTACCGCCCTGCCGTGTCGTGACAAAACGCTGTAACTTTGACGAAGAAGTTTTGCGAAAATGAGCCTTAAAGTTTTCATCCGAAAATGTGATCTGTATCGTGTAGAACCAGTGTAACTAGGCAATAATGGTCAACCAATCAATTTTCACCAAATTTAATCACACAACATGCATTTACGTAACATTACATGTAACCACGTGTTTCCAAAGTCAAGATACACTATTTCTACACGATACAGATCACATTTTCGGATGAAAACTTTAAGGCCCATTTTCGCAAAACTTCTTCGCCAAAGTTACAGCGTTTTGTCACGACACGACAGCGCCGCTCCCACAATACAATTTGTTCAGCAGTGATGGACGAACCTATTTTTCTCTCCAGTTATGTTCATTTCTTTCCTGTGGGCTTTGGTGAGTGAGATCCCTGGTTTAGTAACGCGAAATAAACTTAATTAAGCGCCCTGTATTCTTTACAGGTTCTGTACTACCAGTCAGTATTTCAATTTATTATACAAAGATGGTATACAGGATAACTAAAACCACTTATCCATAATGAGATGTTTCGTAGGGCGCCTTATGTAAAGTGCTCACTGTACCTTTCACAGGTTCTTCGCCAACAGTAACTGTGTGTATTTATTGTACAGAACTGTGCTATGCAGAAGAGTAAATAAAATTGTTCATCTATGATGTGGTCTCGGAAGGGCGCCTAATGTAAAGGGCGCACTACACCTTTAACGGGTTCTTTACCAATAAAATTGTAAGAATGTATTACTAAAAACTTGTACCTTTATTTATATTGTGATATTTAAGAGGACGCACCGGGACACGCCCGGTTGGGGCACGGACCCCTCCAAACATTTGATCACGAAATATCAAAAGTGTTAGTAACAGTATGTCAGATGTGTGTAAAGGACATGAAGAATTGCAACATAACTTTGGGTATGGACAATACGCAAAAAGAAGAAGAATACGGGTTTTTATGTTCTCAGAAAAAAGGTTTTAGGTTTCAAAAACCCCGATCCAAAAAGCCCCAACACTGATCTTCCGGAAATATTAAAACACGTTGGATTTATTGTTTTTCAAATTGTCGCTATACGAAGTTTTGTTGAAATTCTCCATATTCTTTACGAATTTTTGACGTATGCTTATTTGCACTTTTGATATTTCGTAATCAACGGTTTGAAAGGTTCGTGACTCACTCAACCGTTTTTTTCAGAAAAATAAGAAACCGAATTATCTCATTTTACGTCTACAATATATGTGCTCAATGTTATTCAATTCGGTGCACTTCTTGCCTTTTGGGACCCGAATTTTTAGGGGGTGCTTTTGCCCATAAAACTGTTTTTTCGCAGAAAATAAAAAGAACATATTCGTTTATTTTTTGCGTATGGTCCCTACACAATGTGTCGTTCAAATTTTTCATGTCCTTCAAGCATTTCTGACATACTGTTAATAGAACTTTTGATATTTCACGATCATAATTTTGGAGGGGTATGTGTCCCACCTAAACGGTTTTCTTTTTTTCAGGAAAATAAAAATCGACGAAGAACAATTCGCCTCTAGAGGGACAAATGGCTGAGGTCTTTTTAATTTCGTCAATCAGAGCTAATTTAATCATGTATATTCGACGATAACACCTTTGGATTAGAAAAAATGCACTCGTAATGTAATTTTATTACAAAATGACGCGTGTCTATTTAGTTTATTTCATAGCTCTCCGATATTAACTTTCTAATGATTGGCGACAATTTCCATATAAGAGGACTGAAAACCACTGCCATTTTTAAAATGTTTTCTATTGATTTATATGGGAATCTATTCCACTTTTTGAGCCGAAGCGAGACAGAATTTCAAGATTATAATTGTACTGATTTCTTCTGTGTAATTATTAGTTTGTCTGTATCTTACTGAAAATTAATTTATTTGGTAGGCAAATTTAATATTATTTAAAATAGAAAGAAAAATGCGGTTGTGAAGATCAAAAGCACTTTGTCTATATCTGCTTGGAAATTCAGAGAAACGAAAAAGCTAAGGACAAATTTCATTATCTTAC
Source organism: Thermobia domestica (assembly GCF_964235325.1). Classification (NCBI taxonomy): domain Eukaryota; kingdom Metazoa; phylum Arthropoda; class Insecta; order Zygentoma; family Lepismatidae; genus Thermobia; species Thermobia domestica. The sequence goes on along the minus strand of NC_137462.1, from coordinate 252,252,558 downwards.
GAAAACATATGATGCAGTACTAACGCAATAGGTTAGAATTTGTAAGGGAAATTAGTGGACTTCATATCGTTAATTGCTCGTTTTTCGTAACTGCATCTTATATTGTCTTCTAGTGGCGAGCAACAGAACTCAGTGATGAATAGATGTTGGTCTCGCAGAGGAATATCAAGCTCGTATGTTTCTGCTTCAGTATCTGTGTGAAAAAAATCAAGCCACGAATAAGTAAAAAAGATCGTTCGTTTTTATCAACGAAGAGAAAGAAACGAAGAGGATTTAACGTAAAATTTTGGAGAGAATATCAAAATATTGTAAGCGAAGTTCAAAGTTAAATATACAATATAATGTTTTTCATTATAAAGAAACCTTGAATGAAGGTTGGAAAAATTACTCAGAAGTTTCAGCTCGTGTTTGTTTCAGCCGGGTTCGCGTGCGTCGTTGCCAATTCTCCTGTACGTGTTCTGAGTGCGGCAAATTCACTATTAGATCAGCTGAGGGGAAAAGAAGAAATACTGCTCAAACAATCAGCAAGGTATTATTGTTCTCACTATATTTACGTTTTGGTTTCTTGCTGTATTATTGTTTATAACTTAAAACCATGATCTGTCCAGATCACAGTCATCTCCCAAAATCAAATCAAATGAAATGAAATCTTTAAGTTTAACGTCCCACGATTATGCCGATTAGGCTAAAGGAGACGGTGATAATGAGAGATGAGTGAAATGGTGGAATGAAGAAAGTGGGAGGAAACGGGGGAATCCCGAGAAAACCCACGAGCACGGTGTTTGTTCACCACAAAGTCCACAGGGCGCGAGCTGGGATCGAACCAGGGACCCCAAGCACCGGAGGTGAACGCTCTACCACTGAGCCACCGCGCCTTCCTCTCCAAAAATCAGTGCCAGATCTAGGAGCAAGGGACAAACGCTACGAGCGGCAGTTTAGGGGACGGCAAGGTGCCAAAAGTAAAAAGTAAAAGCTTCTAAAAAGGAAATACAACCACTTATTGAATTCAATTTGGCCTAAACGTTATTCAAATTTCAATACCAGTATACTCATACATTTGTAATGTTAATGCATACAACCTACCTTCCTCTGAAGTTCAAAATACGTACGCAGGTCTCCATTGAAAATTGTTTTTTAAAAAATGGACTACGTGATTCGAGACCATGGTGGCCGTCACGTCTGTTAATGTTGTGTAGCTAAAAAAGATGACTCTTCTCTTCACTGCCCCGATCCGGCCCTTCAAACTCTTCTTTCTTTCTTCTATCGAAGCCAGTACTGCATATTTGTGAAAAGTCTCAATGTAGAGGATTGCTAGTGGTAAAAGCGATGCATCAGCCGGTCTGTTGGAAAGGAAGGGGGCTGGTGGAAACTGCCGTAAAATATTACGTTGAACTATAGGAAAATATCTAGATTCGACAATACTATTATATATATATATATAAATTGAAAATCACTATGTTTGTGACTCTAAATCTCCCGAACCGCCCCACAGATCTTGATCAAATTTGTAACAGGTTGAGTGTCACGGTTGGGCTGGTTTTAGGCTATTCACTTTGATGGTAGAACTGAGGGTTTGGAGGAGGGGGTGTAAAAAATAAATAAAACTTAATATCTTCTGAACCACTGGACTGATCGTGCTCAAATTTTCAACATAGATGAGGATCAGGCCTGACACCTTTTTTATAATTTAAATTAGACGGAGCAAGGTTGGGAAGGTGAAGGAGGGTATATATATATATATATATATATATATATATATATATACCAATTTATCACCTTCCCAACCTTATATAAGACTGACAGTGAATAGTTTTATATGTGTGAACTATCTGACCGATCGCAATCAAATTTTGAAGATATATGAGGCTTGTATCTGGAAAAAATTTTGTAATTTCACTTTAATGGTACATTCTAGGGGGGAGAGGAGGGGGACGTATAAATAGAAACTAATATAACCTAATAACGTTTGAACCACCCCATCAATCTCGATCAAATTTTCAACATATATGATGGTCGGGCTTTGGGTGTTTTTTTATTGTTTCACTTTGATGAGCCAACATGGGGGAGGAGGAGGGCGGAGATATATGTAAAAAATAAAATAAAAATGACTGCCTTTGAATCTTTATCACTCTTGAACCAGCCGACAAATCAAAATCAAATTTTCAACATAAATGAGTATAGATGCAGGGCTTGATTTAGGCTATTCACTTTGACGAAGCAACACAGGGATGGGGGAGAGAAATTCAAAAATTATCAAAATGACCAATATTAATGTTGAATCCATTTTCGGGGTCTATGAGAGAAACAATGACATTTTTGATGCGGTTTGAATCCAAGTTCAGCCCTGATGGTTGGAAAATGGGAGGTTACAACGTAAGAAAGGGGGATAAACATTTAAAAATGATCGAAAATGACTAATATCAGTGTTGAGTCCATACTTTTAGGAGTAGCTGAGATTAATAGTTACAATTCTGATGCCGTGTGCCGCAGCACGGAGGATGGGGAGGGGGAGATATCTATACATATAAAATTGAAAATCATTATGTTTGTGACTAAATCTCCTGAACCTCCCGGCAAATCTCGATCAAATTTGTAACATGGATGAGCTTGAAGGCTAGGCTGGTTTTAGGCTATTCTCTCTGATGATAGAACTGAGGGTTGGCGAGAGGATATAAAAATGTAATTAAAAGTTAATAACTCCTTAACCGCTCGACTGATCTTGATCAAATTTTCATCATAGATGAGGTTTAGGCCTGGGATCGTTTTTATTATTTAAATTTGACGGAGCAATGTAGGGAGGAGAAGCAGGGGGAGATATATAAAACTCAATTTATATAAGACTGAAATTTACTATTTTTGTAACTTAATAACTCTTGAACTATTTGACTGATCTCAATCAATTTTTCAAGATACATAAGGTTCGGATCTGCAAACAGTTTTGTAATGTTACGTTATCCGTAGATTCTAGGCGAGGGGAACGGGAGGGGTACGTATAAATAAAAAATAATAAAACCTAATAACTTCTGAACCACCCAACCAATCTCGATCAAATTTTCAACATATATGAGGGTCGGGCTTTGGATGTTTTTTTATCGATTCACTTTGATGACCCAGCATAGGGGGAGGGGGAGATATATGTAAAAAATTAAAATAAAAATGACTCCTTTGTGTCTTCATCACTCTTGATCCACACGACCGATCTAATCAAATTTTCAACATAGATAAGTGTAGGAGCGGGGATTACTTTATGCTATTCACTTTGACGATCCAACGTAGGGGAGGGGGAGAGGGAGAGCAATTTAAAATGATCAAAAATGACCGACATTAGTGTTGAATCCATAGTTTTCGGGCCGGAAGAGACAAGCAATGACACTTCTGATGCTGTTTGAATCCAAGTTCAGCCCTAATAGTTGGAGACGGGGAGAGTACAATGGAGGGAAATGGATAAACACTTAAAAATGATCGAAACTGACTAATTTTAGTGTCGAATCAATAGTCTTAGCAGTGGCTGAGATTAACTGTGACAATTATGATGCCGTGTACCGTAGCACAGTGGAGAGGGAGCTATATATAAATTATAATTGAAAATGACTAGTATTAGTATCTAATACACAGTTTTCGGGATCATTCTGATGAACAATGACATTTCAGATCCGGTTTGTCACTCCGCCACTTGCAGGAAGGAGAGAAAGTGATATATAAAATGATCGATAATGGCCACTATCAGTGTCGAATTTATAGTTTTCTGTGTCGCTTACATGAACAGGGTACTTTCGATCCCGTTTAAATTCAAATTCAACCCAACAACATGGGGGAGGGGAAATATAATTATAAGTGACCGAAAATGACCAATCTTGGTGTCGAATCCACGTTTTTTTGGGTCGTGAAGATGATCAATGATCTTTCCGATGCTGTTTAAATCGATGCCACTAGAAACGAAAAGGAGCATTTTTCACGGGTACTGAACACATGAAATACGGAGTTGTGCATTTAAATTTTCACTTCAACCCAGCGAATCGGGTAATATATGCTAGTCTTGGGCGGCGATTAGGTGGGGCAAAGGGGGGCAGTTGCCTTCCGACTTTTTCGAAATTACCCACTAATGTATATAGTTTCATTTGGAAATATAAAGTTTTGTAAGTATTATTGGTTCATACAATAAAAATGATGCCATACAATATTTGTCGTTCCATGAGTACGCATTGGTTGTCTTCCCGTGGAAAAAGAAAGCTACAGGAATTGCGTTTGAACTGCCACTAAAAATGGCCCAAAACTTAATCCATTGGAGAGCCACAATTTGAGCGTACTTTAATTTCTTCTTGCAAGGGCTCAATATGTTAGTCAGCCGGTCTGGGACTAATGGAGATAACATTTCGCAAGAAATGAAGACCTTCACAAGTTATTCTTTAAATGCTTAAAAATCAACAGTTCCTGAACTGTCCTTTCTTCTTTCTAATAATAAGTAATATTTTCATTTGATTTTTTCAGTTTAACATCCTGTTCAGCAGCAAAGTTATATGAGACGTGGACTTAATGATCAACTTGGAGTCCGAACCACGTGAACTCCCCTCGGCGATAGAGCCCGGGTCTCTCACGTCAAAGGCGTGTACGCTAAGCCCTAGCCACAAGGAAGCTCAGTAAGGAATATTAACTTTGCAGTGTAATATAGGAGTTCAGGGGTATACATATATAGTTTTATATATACAATTAAATTTAGTAAAATCAGCATAATTCTAGGTTTTAGGATTATTTTGTTTAACTGAAATATGGAGTGACTGTAAGTATTGCTGAGTTTTGATATATTCCACTATAGTGAAAATTGTACTTAAAGGCAGCGAACATGTTTCGGGAAGCTGCAAAAGTTTTTCTTTATATATCGTAGCTTATGCTTGTAGTATTCACTGTCATTCTAAGAGTAATAACACATATAATAGCATGCGTGGAATTAAAAATGTAAGTTGTTCATTAATTTCCAGTTTCAATATAACTTTCGCAAAACAAACCTCATTATTCATTAATATAATTATTTCGTTAATGTTGCAAATTCTTACACCTTTGTTCTTTAAGAGTACAAAGGCCTAGTATCTACTTGAGTTGCACTTGTCAGTTTACTTAATAAAATATGAAACAAGATATACAGTATTTTAACATAAACAGACAGTATCCTAATAGTTATAAAACCTTTCGTCAAACAAAGTGTTACAAGTAACGAGGAAACTACCATTGATATCAAATATTCAGATCATGTTTTGCCCCCATTTTTAACGTCCAACCGCCTCCACTGATGCTAATAATACTAATAAAGCTAGGATACTGTCCTATCTCTATTTCAAAACCAGCTATTTTTTAAATCTCTCTCCTATAATATCTATTCCTGGAGCTATCAGTATATTTTTGTTTTTCGTCTTTATACAACATCAAGGTTATAAAGGAAGGTATATTTAATGTGGGTTCGGAATTTGAAACTGATAGGCAGATCCCAACCATACTATCTAGTCTACAGAAATACTGGATTACAGGGCAGATTCCAAAGCAAGAAATTTATATCTTTTTTGCTAAAAACTTTAGTTCGCATACTAGTCATAGGACATGTTTAGAAATTTTTCAACGAATCTGTATGAGACGACACCTGCAAATGACACAGGACTAGAAGTTGAGCTTACTCCGGGAGTCGAATCTGGTATCATTCTACCAAAAAAATCCTAATGGCTGACTACTTTCTAATATTTCATTCTCATGTAAGAATTTGGGGTGATTCCGGTTCGCTAGACTCCCCGTGGATATGGCCTGTGTGACCCCCACCCTCGAACACAATTTTCTGGGAGAAAACCTCTATTCTTCCTTTTGTCTGTCTAGTTTACTGAAAACATGAAAAGCAAACTAGGTCAAATATCATAAAGTTGTAAATGATTTACATGTTGTATTGCAGACATATATCGTACCGTTGATGATTTTGGGAGGTTTTCCAGGGACAAGAATCCCCTCGGAGTTATGTCTCAAATGGTGCTCAATATGAGTAGAGTTGATTTTATCGTCCCTTTTAGCAGCGAGGCTATATGAGACGAGACCTGCTGATTAATCTGAAATCCGAACCACATGACCTCTTGCCGGAATCGAACCAGGGTCTCTCACGCCAGAGGCGCGTACGCTAACCACTTAGTAACAAAGAAGCTCGAAGCTCATATTAGTAAAACAGAAAGCACATTATGGTAATTTCAGTGCAGGCAACTAAGTACAACGACTGTTAAATGAATATTTTTCATCTTCAATATATTGTGATAATGATCAATGTATTTCATAATGTCATTTTTTTAAAAGTAGCATTTTCTTTTCTGTAGCTGACTACAGTATACAAGTTAAATTTCGTACAGTGTGCAAAAGAGGAGGATTACAACGTACGATGGATGGACTTTGCTTCATACCCGAGGGACAAAACCTTTCTTGTAAAATTCAGCGTTCAAAAGAACCTGTGTGATTGACTGATAGCTACACACAAATTTGGCAGAATGAAGTCTTAATTTTAGTAATGAGGCTGTTCTCAGGCAAGCTGCCCGCAGGTGTGGCTTCTGTGCCTAGTGACACTGTGTTTAAAAAACAGACACAAGGTCAGGTTGTCAGTTGCTTAGTTCTTTGTAAAACAGCCGATAGTTTTTTTCTTTTATACACATCATATTGTTGTTTGAAGCCTCTTTATTCCATATAAAAACAATATATCCAGATTCAAGGAAGCCCACGGGATACGTAATAGAAAGTTGAAAAAAATATTTTATCAGTCAGATCCTTTATTATTATTGTTATTATTATTATTATTATTATTATTATTATTATTATTATTATTATTATTATTATTATTAGTAGTAGTAGTAGTAGTAGTAGTAGTAGTAGTAATCGTAGTAGTAGTAGTAGTAGTAGTCGTAGTAGTAGTAGAAGTAATAATAGCTGTAGTATTGGCATTATTATTATTAATATTATCACACAATATTTTTCGTTAGTCCTCACAGCAATTAATACTTACCAGCAAGGCAAAAGAGCGTGGGAACACGCGGTACTCCGTTGCTCCACCTCCAGAAAACTGTGTACGGCGTCCACCCAGTTCCTAAGCAATTACAATGGGCAAAGATAGGCATGGGGGACGGCGTGACGTCATGCTGCCACCTACCGCCCCCTACCTTTTCAGACGATTACATTCAATCTCGCCTAATCCCACCTCAATTAACGATTTGTCAGTCCCTTATATCTCCAAGATAAGAATGTTCACCATTTTAGGCGAGATGGAAATTCAGATCTTACCTAATCCCATCTCGCCTAAAATGGCGGTTGGATGGAAGAAGGGAATTTCTGTACTAAAGGCGGAATTCCTCTATTAGCATTTTAACCATATATTTCAATCAATATTGGCAATCTCTGTCAACTACAATATAAATATATAATAATGCTATAGAAGAAGAAAGCATACGGGGAAGACGACTTAGTGAATTTAGTTCATTTATGGTTTGTTTTGTGAATACTGGAAGTTGATTGGCAAATAGAAACTAATCAGAAACAAGATAGAAATAACACGGACAACGTTTGGGAGGTGATTCCCGACACCAAGATAAGACAACGTAGGTGCACAAATGCTTCCTTTTGGCGCTATGACCAGCAAAACACCTGTCCGAAAAATGCCCAAAACAGCCGTAACTCGAGAACAAAATGTCGGACAGAAATCGGGGAAGTATTATTTTCAGCCATAGCTTCCATTAATGCACAACCCGATATGGTAAAGCCCGGGGCTTAGAAATTGTTATAAAAATTAATAACAAACTCTTGCCCCGTTTTCTTATGCAATCCAGAAATACATGTCTCGATTGATTAGCTATTTCTTGTCTTCAATCCAACTCTCTCCCTCCTGCAACTCTCCTTGTCTAAAGCAGTGTGTATGACGTAGTACACTCTTTCCATTCAGACGAAAAAAAAAAACAGGAATCAAGCTTACAATGTTATAGCTCTAAAATAATCTTTCTCATTCGTTTGTTCTTAAATATCTTTAAAGAGAGTATTTTTATATAAAAAAGTCATACAATCTTCCCATAGCTTCATTAATACCTTTAGTTTCATTCTTTTCCATCTTTAAAGACTGCAAGGTAGTAAGATGCTCCCTAAGAAATCTATGGAAATTGCCAAGAACGGCAGTAAGTTTTGTGCTTCCTAAAGTCTGTAATGCACGCACAGAGCTCGAGAATATCTACTGACAGAAATGGGTGTTATACAATGATGCATTTAATTTCTTTTCAGTAATTGCAAGCACATTTTCCAAGAGCGTCATTTGGGTAGGACAGGAGGGTGTAATTTCCCCTCCCTTGAGATTTCAAAAATACATATTATTTGAGTAAATATATAGTAATACACTAATAAAAAGTAAAAAAAAATGTCGGCGGAGAGTCTCCCCCCCCCCCGAATAAAATCTGAAAGGACACCCGCTTCTAGCAACAAAACTATAGAGTTAGGATAGCTCATCGCTAGAGAGCTTACATTTGGTTTCAAGAGTCGAAGGTTTGATCTCAAGTCATATGAGTTCCTGGGCGACATTTAGAGAGACAGACAAAGAGAGAGATTGAAATACGGAGACAGAGATGAATGATTTATATACACAGATTTAGAACTGGGGAAAAATGATCGGACAGCATTCGTATTATGAGGTATGACGAAAATTGTGATTTTGTGATTCAGAAGAAGGGAAGGTTTCGAACTGCGAGGATCACATAAGGCAGTTGACGAATTAAGGTGGAGAACACTTTTGAGAAGATCAGATGATTACGAATGGAGAGAAAGATCTTGAGAACTGAAGAATTAAGAATTTAAAAAAATCTGGAGCTTTCGAGACAGGTTACGAACCGCGAACCTTGTAGTTATTGAACCATGACTTTATCCATTCTACTACGGAGAACTCTGTACTCATGCACATACGTTTCCTTTAGCTACGTTGAAAGCTAACTTATTGGAATATTCCAAAAGTTGACTTGGTGGATGCGCCGTTCTGATAGAACAAACCTCTTGTAACTTAGTTACAATGTACATAATGAAATTCTCCTTCTTCAGAACACTTTTAGGGCAGTAAAATTTGTTACTATTGTATTAATTAGGTTACATTTGATAGAACCAATGATAAAGTGGTGCCGAAACCTGTGCGTCATCATCTGTTAGGTGAATGGTTAATGTAAATTACTCCTACGTGTATTGTCCGAGCTTCGAACCAAGACCATTCTTATTGATTTTTTTTCTTATTGATTATATTATTTTATACCTTGCATTCCACAAATTCAATTTTGAAGTAATGTAGTGAGAGCTAGTTTAATTCGAAATTATTTTCAAATATGATATTTGTTATTAAGTCGTTTCTTTAACTTGCGATGTTTCAAACTTGATATTAAATCTTAGGACCTTAATGTAACTCATTTCCCTACGGCATATCATCATGAATGTTTGCACAACGACGACAGACAGGCGTTAATACAAAATTCAATTCTTACTGGAATGTATATATATATATATATATATATATATATATATATATATATATATATATATATATATATATATATATATATATATATTAAGAGAGTTTGACTCAGAAAAAAAGGTACAGTGCAACATTGACTCTTGGAGGAATTTCAAACGAATTTACTATACGTACAAACTACCATCTCAAAAATCTACTGTAGGGGCTAAGACACTGAAACCATTCCAGGGAGGGAAAGGGGCTATAAGTAAGAAAGAAAAGTAATAGCATACAAGAAAAATATTGGTGTCAAATTCATAGTTTTCTGATTCGAAGAGATGAATAGTGTCTATCAGATGGCATTCCTCACTTATTTGTAGCCTTGCATAAATGGAAAATTATTTTAAAAGTATATTTTACATTCAAGTATGATTATTTAAAAAAAGCTTGTCCTTCAACAAGCTTGTTTTATAATTATTTTCTACTTTACTTCTTATTTATAATAACATATTTTCTATATATATTGTATTCTATGTTATACGTTTGTTAATTACATTTTACGTCTTCTACTTCAAGAGGAGCTTATGACAATTCAGAGCAGCAGGCACATACACAGAATGCAGGCTTTGGCAATCCAGAGCTTCTGCCCCACGAAATCACTACTTTTCTGTAAATTATATCTAATATTAGAGATGATGATCGAGCCAAGGACCCCATACAGAATAGGTAAAGTTATAAAAGAATAGACGTCTAAACAAATAAGGAACATTACTTCAATGAGAGTTATATAAGATTAGGTCTTTAGCTATTTCATTCTAAGGTAAACTTTCAATCAATCTTCTTCTTCATTACTGTTCGAAAACTAGAAGTTATTGCTCCGAGGAGGTGATAAATCGAGAGTGTAGACTGTGACGTCATGTTAGTTTCCCCCCTGTGAAGGAAGTCTTTTGAACTCTGACCTTAAGAACGAGGAAATTGACTGTTTTATGTTATTATACATCGGAAATATCAACTTTGAAAATTATTATATATTTCGGAATTTCGTCGTCGGGACTCGAACCGGGAAACCCTGACTCACGAAACGACTGCTCAAGCCACTAACTTCGGACTACTCTTCTAAGTAAGGGTCAAGGAACACTCGTCTATAGAACAAATTACAAACGTTTACGATTGCAATATTGTATTAACGATGAAACACTGATTTCGGTCATGATAAAATACTATAGTCCAGGGAGTTTAAGTTTACTTTTTTTAAAACAAGACGGAAATTATCTCTGTAACTTCCCTCTATTATATTCGGTTATTCTCCTTTTACATTTATTTACAGTAATGTTGAACGACAGAGACACGAACACAAATGCATCGAGGACATTTAATATTTCAGAGGTTCTTCCATCGGGAATCAAAGCTGAGACCCAGCCAACTGAACTATCTGGTGGGTGGGTTGCCTGGTTTGTTCCCAAGGGAAGTAAGCTTGAGACGGACAACATCGTGCTCGTTGGTCTTCTCGAGACACTCCCACTTTCACATTCTACCAATTTGTCCATTTAGTTCACTTCCTTTAATCACAGTCTTCCTCAACCAACATGGATAATCGTGGGTCATTAAATGTAAAGATTACATTTTCCAGTTGTTAACCCAAAACAATCCGAATCAAAAAGCAGTTGAATATTGTTTCTCATTAAATGTTTTCACACAAATATGTAGAAAAAACGGGGAATCGTAATCGTGTTTCGTTTTAGGTGAAGGTATTATGAGTCTACTGTTTCACTTTTGAATGGAATTACGATTCCCCGTTTATTTTGTACATATGTTTTGTGAAAACACGTTAATGAGCAATAATATACAACATCTTCTCGATTCGGATTGGTTTGAGTTAACAGCTTGAAAATATAATCTTTACGTTTAATGTTCCACAATTATGCCTTTGATGTTGAGGAAGACTATTATTAAAGCAATTGAATAATGATGGACGAATTGGTGGAATGAAAAAGTGGGAGTGTCCCGAGAAAACCCACGAGCACAATGTTGTCCGTCTCAAGCTTACTTGTCTTGCAAACGAACTAGGGACCTCACCCATCAGATATTTCATTAGCGGGGTCTCAGTTATGATTCCCGATAGGAGAGCCATTGAAATATTAAATATCCTCGATGCATCTGTGTCCGTGTCCCTCTCGTTCAAAGTTACTGGAAATAAATGTAAAACGTGACTTACCGAATATAATATAGATAAGTTACGGAGATACTTTCGGTCCTTATTTCAAATTTTAACTTGGATTCTCTGGACTATAACATTTTATCATGACCGAAATTAGTGTTTTATCGTTAATAAAATATTACCATCATAAACGTTTGCAATGTATTATATACACGAGTGTTTCTTGACTCTTACCTAAAAGAGCAGTCTTAGGATAGTGGCTTCACCAGTCGTTTCGTGAGTCAGGGGTGCGCCGTTCGTGCCCGCCGCCGAAATTCAGAAATATTTTATAATTCACAAAGTTGATATTTCCGATGTATAATAACATAAAACAGTCAATTTCTCTCGTTTTTACAAGTTAGAGTTGAAACGTCTTCCTTCACAGGGGGAAAACTAACATGACGTTACAGTCTACACTCTCGATTTCTACTGTCTGAAAACTTGGCTTGTTTCGCAAACAATTCCTGAATACAAAACGTTCATCGTCAAGGTCTAGTATGAGTCATAAATTTGTCTGAAACGACTTTGTGGAATTGTTTCTACGTTCTTTCACTCTTACTAAAAGTAATAATAATATTTCCGTTCGTCATTTTCAACACGTTGCATATATTCATTCAACCAAAATTGGTAAACACGAACTAATTTTTTGTATATGTATTTCGTTAAAATATCAATTAACGCAAAAATAATCCAATGTCTTTTACCTCACCCATGGCGTATAAAAGAAAGGGCGTTACTATGTATCGTGATGATGATAAATCCTACTTAGTTTCTGTTAAGGCAATTGAAGGATCGATTTTCGTATTGTCCTGTAGCTGACACCTTCTTTTTTTTCCCCTCTCTTCCTTCCAAATTATCTCTTATAAGGCAATTCATCCTTATAGAGGGTCCAAAAAACTTATTTTGATTTTTCTTACCTTCAGTATGCTTCTTTCGATTGGAAAAGGACGTAATATTTAGGTCACAAATATTCAGTAATAATAATAATAATAATAATAATAATAATAATAATAATAATAATAATAATAATAATAATAATAATATAGAAGACAAATTCCGTATGAGGACAGATTATATTAAAATCTGAAAAATCGCCCCTAACGTTAGGCAAAAGTTAGTAAATAGTCGGGATTAGAGAAAATTGTAAGGACCATCAGGACATCCCCTCTGCATACGTCAATACAACTAGCTAAATGTTAAACGGAAAGTTTCCAGACCTATTTCATGTAGAAAGTAGGGATACTGAACTCAGAAGAGCCATACAAAAATTTGTTATTAATTAATGGTTATGCCGGCTAAGCTACAGAAGAAATCCATGATGAGAATGAAAGAAATATTGAAATAAAGAAACAGGGAGGAAGCGAAATCCGGAGGAAACTACACACACGGTCTTTTTTCAGCTCAACGCCCACTAGGCGGGAGCTGGGTGGAAGAGGGTGAACCACTAAATTAACAACACTTATGTAATAATAATAATAATAATAATAATAATGGTATTAAAAGTTTTAAAGTAGGTCTAAAATTTGGAAAAACTTACTTAAATGTAGGGATTCCGGAGAAGGGCTTCCGTACATTCGAGATACAAATCTGCAACTACCCACATTTTAAACAAAAGCTTTCCACTAACGTTTCATGTAGAAAGTGTTCTACTGTATGTTTTAAGAAAAATAACTGTAATAGAAATAATTGAATATCACTCAAAAGTAAGGCATATAATATACTAATTTATAGGATATGCAGAGGTAAGTATAAAAGTTTTGCTAAAAATACCTACACAGACCATAACTCAATGAGCTGTAAAATAAAAAATAACCAAAAGCTTATAAGATTCCGTCTACAGAGCAATTGTTACTTAGGCAACGGACATGCACTATTTCGAGAATCGTAAAAAGACGAGAAATATTTACGATACTTTTCATTTCGTCTCGATTCTCATCTCTAAAGTGACATGATAATTTGAGTTACCTTTATCCCGTCTCGAATGTAAAATGTTAATTCTCATGTTATTTTGTTTGTTTTAGAAACAAGATGAGAAATTTATCTTCTCGTGGGCAACATTAAACAAAACAGAAATATTCTTTCAAATGTTACGTTTCTGCTTGTAACGGTATGACCGGAGCGATAATTTGCTCCTAGCTTTTAATCTTCTACGAAATAATAATAAGTAGTATTATTACTATTATTATCGCTGAAGATTTGGTAGTTCAAGTATTGAAACATCTGAGTATTGAAATATCTGAATATAATAAAACGTATGTCATCGTCGATCAATCGCCATCAAAAATCCTAAAGTAAAAAAGTGCCCGACGCGGATTCGAACCACGAACCTGAAGATTACTAATCGAGTGCCTTGACCAATCAACCACGATCACTACGCCGTAAATAAATCGTCTTTAGTCTTGTTACATTAGGTTTCTTTGCCTCCGCTTGCAAAGTTTTATGTTTTATTTCTCCGTTTCAGAACATCTTTCGTATTTCTTTTATGATGATGTAAGTGAATAATCTTCGGCAAAGTTTATATTAATAACTTGAGTTGTTTTTAAACCTTTGCTTTACAAGTTTATTTCTTCTCCACACGAAACTACAGATATGACACTTAATTCTCATCTTTTACACTTGCTTTCAAAGCAATAACCATTAAGTGGTAAAGCAACCTTTCCGTCAGGATTCATGACTTTTGTAACAAAACACGTCAAGAAATGAGTTAAATGAAGGATTGAAAAGATGATATCAAAGTTGAATAATATAAGCTAATGAAAAGCATGTAATAACGTGTCGTATTTGAAAATAATGTAAGCTACTTTTAACTCACTAACTGGTATTAAATTTGGTTCCAGCTTGAAGATCTGGAATGCACAAACTCAGTGTAGCTAAAAGACAAACGCAACAAGAATGGACGAGATTCAAAGGTAGGACCACCAGCAGAAGAATCCCGTTTACTAATCCCTAATCTAACAAGCCAACACGTTTGCATGCCAATGGTACCATTATACGTTTGTGCAATCAATGTTTTGCTCTTTTTTGCTTCAAAACCGTAGCATGTATACGACAATTCGTTTCGTTGTCCATTAGAGCTTTGAAAGACACGATTTGTGTTTGAGTATAGGATCTTACTTAAATAAAGGCAATACATTGATATCGAAGAAGTAGTTAACGAATTCCTCTCCGAAAAAGATCACCTGTACATTTATTTTTCAAATGGTAATTTATAATTATACCTAAGTTGGTTGAAATTTCTGCATAGTTATGGGGGTTAGACACTAAAACCACCCCTACCAAGAGGTGAAGATGACATGTAAAAGTCGTCAAATACGAAAGATATTAGTGTCGAATTCATGTGCAAAGATGAATAGTGACACTATGGATGCTGCGTAAGTCCAAATTAAGCTTTGGTTGGCATAGAGTTGACAATGGGAGAGTGACAGGCAAAAAGTATCGAAAATATCCTATATTTGTGCCGAATGGATAGTTTTCGTGATCTCTGACATAAAAGGTGGTATTTTAGATGTGGATATGTCCAGGGTTTACCCTATTGGCACGAGTTGATAAGGGGAACTAATGAAGAATTCAGAACAGTTTCTTTTTAGTACGTTTTAACACACTGCGGGTGAAAAGTGATAATGCACAGATACCGATAACACTGGGAGTTATCGGAGATATAACTTTTGAGGAGACATTACTACTTGCTCACTTTCCAAAATTTTCACTGCTTTGCAGGGGCGTAGACAAGGCTTTTTGAGGGTATGTTTTTTTTTTAAATGTCTATCATCATCTCTAAAATAAGATATAATTTACAGAAAAGTAGTGATTTCGCGGGGCAGGAGCTCTGGATTGCCAAAGCCTGCATTCTGTGTATGTCCCTGCTGCTCTGAATTGTCGTAAGTTCCTCTTGAAATAGAAGACGTAAAATGTAATTAACAAACGTAAAGCAAAGAATACAATATATATAGAAAATATGTTATTATAAATAAGAAGTAAAGTAGAAAATAATTATAAAACATAATGTTGAAGGACAAGCTTTTTTTGAATAATCATACTTGAATGTAAAATATACTTTTAAAACAATTTTCCATTTACGCAAGGCTACAAATAAGTGAGGAGTGCCATCTGATAGCCACTATTCACCTCTTCGAATCAGAAAACTATGAATTTGACAGCAATTTTTTTGTATTCTATTACTTTTTTACTTATAGCCCCTTTCCCTTCCTGGAATGGTTTCAGTGTCTTAGCCCCCACAGTAGATTTTTGAGATGGTAATTTATACGTATAGTAAATTCGTTTGAAATTCCTCCAAGAGTCAATGTTGCACTGTACGTTTTTTTCAAACATTCTAAATATATATGCATAGATTCCAGTAAGAACTGAATTTTGTATTAACGCCTGTCTGTCGTCGTTGTGCAAACATTCATGATGATATGCCGTAGGGAAATGAGTTACATTAAGGTTGTAAAATTTAATATCAAGTTTGAAACATCACAAGTTAAGGAAACGCATGTAATAACAAAGATCATATTTGAAAATAATTTCGAATGAAACTAGCTGTAACTACATTACTTCAAAATTCTAAACAAGTACAAACGGTCAGAATGTGGGATTTGTGGAGTTTCCTTCGTGTGAAAATGATAAGAACGTTTCCCTATGTCAGTTATTCTTAACTGGATGCCCGTGTCTCTTAGGGCTTGGGAGAGGACACGGTGACTCAGTTGTAAACAGGTTACCTTTGGCACGTGGGGCCTCTGGTTCGGTCTTCAGTCAAGAAACTTTGTGTTGGACACCATTGTATCATGTGTGGTTTTTCTCGGGATACTCCAATTTCCTTACACATTCTTTTTCCATCATATCTTCCATCAACATTCACTTACCTTAATTATTGTCTTCATAGCCTAAAGAGCATGATCGTGTTCGTTAAAATGAAATGCTTCATTTCATTTTACAGGAGTTGCTTACAGTTTGTCGATGGGTTACCGTTATTGATACTATTATTTGTAAGAAAGATGCACTCTATGGGGCTCATAATTTTCGAAAGGCTGAGAAATACAGTTGTACGTTGATTGTAAGAAATACTAAAGTCACGAACTAAATTCAATTTGTGGTATTTTTTAGCATTATTAGTTGTATTATGGACAAGAAATAGCTCAAATATCTACAAACCAAGAAAAGTAACAGTGAAATTTGATATTCGACACTGAACTATAATAATATATAATTTGGATATCAAATTTCGAGGTTAGTTTTCTTGGCTTTGGATACGTTCAAATTACATCTGTTTTCGTGATAGCCCAAACTTTCAACATACGATTATCAGTCTCCTAGATTTTCGTAAATAACTATGAAGATTATCCTAAATCTTACAAATAAATACAGATAACGATCACTAAAGCTCATAATTGACTTTTGAGAACATGCTGAACCTAACTGATATATCAGATCAGTTTCCATTTTCATTTCCATTTCCAAAATTACTACAGATTTCAAAATGGCGGATTTGAAGATGGCGCCGGAGGTTCGTGATCTAATCTGCCCATTCTTCGTTTGTCAATATATGAAACTACCACGGTTTGCATTGTCCATCTTTCACTATTTTCTCGATTCAAAAGTTTATTTGATTTATTTCAATAACATAGCATAGCCCTTCTCCCATCAATTTTAACCCCTCTCTGTTTCTTATGACGTTCAGCCCTTATAACTTTGCACATATAGATATTTCCATTTCTTCTGTCAATTGCACTGCGTCTCATCCCACAACTCGATTCATCCAATTGGACCCTTTACTTGTCAGACAATTTCTTATTGATAGAGGAACTGCGAAAATAAATCTACAATGACTGACAAGTAACACTTCCCAAGATTAACACTACGGTTTTGATAAAATTTTGCAGGTATGTAATATGCCATTACAGTCTAATGAGATTATGTTTTTAATAGGAGGGTGCCCGAAATTTTTTGCACCGACTGTACTTGACGTTTAACAAAAAATTTCTGGCTGTTCATATAATTCGTAATATTGTTTGTTATTCTATTTGAAATTAACATGGAAAACTGTAAAAAATTTATTAGGAATTATAGTTTTGGGAGTCAATACCTTTATTTATATTTTAAATTAGTTATAAGTCCTATATATGGATATGTAAATGGATTATTACAATTCTTACGGTGTCAGTGCTATCTGAAAACATAGGTCCACTATTGGACGGAACTTTCAGATCAAATAACCAATCTAAAATTCGACAGAATTTTCAGGACCACCCTTCACCTCTCTTTTAGATACCTAGGTCCTTCTAAAATCTAGTTTAATCCATCGCCAAAATGCTTAGTTTTGATTGGAGGATAAACCTACGCTATGATATTAGGGCGCGATTATTCCTATTCCCTGCAAGAATTTCACTGAAGACGCCGGACTAAGATCTTCCCAGCTCAGAAAGTCAAAAAGGAGCTAGAAAAGCTGCAAATAAAGGTAACATTTGGATTTTATTAACATGTAAAATCCCTGGAAGTCTCGAGGAGCCATGAACTATTAAATTTCATAGTAAAAAACGGGACTAAAAAGCTGAAATAGGAAGTGCAATTTAGTAACGCCATGTTGAGCAGACATAATTAGTGATGGACAGGTTCCACGAAGTGCATCAGTTTGCTAGTGGTTCTTAAATATCCACAGACATTTTCGGAAGAGTAGTGTTTTTTTTCCCTTTAAATACTTTTATCCTTAAAACTATTCCTGTTAGAGTTACGTTAGGCCTGCCCCACTGCCGTTTGTTTTCGTCTATGTAGGTAGCGAGTGATTTTTTTAACATATATGGCGGTATTTAATTTCGTTGTAGTTAAGATAGGTGGAATAATGTACGTTTAAATTTACAGTAAGGGCTCCTATCTGCCTCCCAAATTGGGAGTACGGCTTCCAGTGGGATGAGGTGAACATGTAGTTTGTTCCGGGTTCCTGCCCCTTCAGGGCAGGGGTCCTATTGTTAGTCAACACTTTGATATGTCCCCTCGGGGGCATTGATTAAACAGGTTGAGTTAAGAATGTAATTAGTAAATACAAGGGCTAGTTGGCCCTGTTCCTTTCTTTCCCTTTCCTTTCGAGCCGATTTAAAATGGTAAAATCTGAATGTTTTCTGTGTATATTTATTAGTATAACATGTATTAATGTAGTGTGTAGTATGTATGTGTCATGTATGTGTTCGTAATGTAGTAAACATTTTCTAGTAGTAGTAATTGTGGTAGTTAAGTGATGAAAGAGTGTGTGAGATAATTAAATGTGGACAGTGTAGTATTTACTATGCGATATTTTTTATTATTCCGTCATTAAATGAACTCATACACAATATTTAAAAGTGAATGTAATATAGTACAATAATTCCGTGTACAAGGTCACATTCAGTTGTTCAAGGGTTGATCATATCGTCGCTACCCTCTAGTGTCGAAAGTCAGTACTAACCGTCATTCTCATGTCGACGTTCTTAGTGCTTTAGTTTTCATGGAATTGACCTTTCTTTTCGAAATAAAACCTAGAAGGTATAATTCACAGCCCATATGGATGTACATTTAGGTTAAGTGACCCAAAATTAATATATCCTGAAAATTTCAACATTCTGATTAGTCTAGAAGTCGAAATATTTAAGTAAATAAACAATACGTAATTTCTTAACAGGAGTCGGGCGATATGATGCTAGTTCTTCGCTTTGAAACTATATTAAATGTTCGTTTTTCTTCGTGGCTGCAGAATTTCATTGTTGCTGCAGAATTTCATAAACATTAAATATTATCGCAGATAATTCTATTTTCAGTGAACATACGTAGGATTTTTTTTCGTTCTTAATAAAGCTGCCAGGTATTACATAGTATTGTGTGTGTGGTGAAAGAGTCTTGGGTTCGAGTGAGGTTGTCGTGCGGTGATCGGAATGGGAAATGTTTGTAGTGACTATAGATTTTAAAGTGTTATGATGAAATGTGTATATAGGCTGGGCGTAGATAGAGGAGACAGGGTGTTTGTAAAATATAACGACGTAGTAAATGAAAAAGATGATGATATGAATATTATATGAATATTAATACGAATATGAATATGAAGTATATGAATATTGTAGTAAATGAATATAGAAGATAGGACACCCATATACTTAAATGTATAGTAGCCCAGTGAATACTTCGCCGCGTGTTGATATATAGATATTGAATAGATACGTGTAGCTACAAACATCTCAGGTTCTGACCCCTGCACCATAATATCACGCGGACCGGAGGGCGATATATAGTCGGACTATGGTAATACTTTGTAGTTTAATGTGTTATTATAATAATCAACCATAGTAATACCATCTGATAGAATAGGTAGCATCATATAATCGCTGACTAGACATATTGAATAATAAATTATGAAAAGACAACAGTAGCTATAGAACGGGGCTGTAGTGAATTATATTTTCTGGTCGGTTTTAAAATAGAATATCCTGCTCCGTGAGATTTTTTTTTCCTTCACGTTACCTACTCGGGCTAGCTTACAATGTTCATGGAGGCGACAGCTCTGACAGGGTTACAGAATCAAAACAATTAATTATTGAAATTTATTATCCCGTACCCGGGCATCGACCTCTCCCCCCTTGAGTACTTTCGTTTTCTTTTCTTAGTTTCCAAACTTGATAGTGATGGAAATTAATCGATGCCTCAGAATTTAGCGCATTCTGCGAAGGGGAGCTATCGGTGAGGTTTGGCCATAGAAATCACCGATCCAAAATTCAGTTTATTTAATTTTTTTATTTTCGGCAAATCATTAGTCAGGGATATCTTAGCTAATACTTCTATTCTAGTTTCATTACTGTCCTTGAACCTCCTTAGTTCTTCTGAGGGGTTGAATATTTTTTTTCCATACTTAGAGATTTCAAAATTGGGGACGCAGTTACCTGGTCCCTTCCCCCTCTCCTTTTATCCTGCTGGTCTGGGCCGGATACGGGGATCGGATTTCAATCTTACAAGCAAACTCTTGTGGGATTGGGATCTGATGGACACAGAACTTGCATCCTTGGCAGCAGGACTCCCTCCTAGTTTACGTATTTAAGTAAACTACCCTTTTTCGGCATATGTGAATATTTTGGCTATGAGTTGTTATATATTTAAATTCGATCACCCTTCTGTGTAGTGAGTAGTACTTTAATCTTTCTCCTTTCGTTGGCGCCGCTTTCTCCCTCTTGTCTCTTTCTTCCTTCTTACTTCGAGATTTTTTTTTAATTTTTCAACCTCCCCCCCCCCCGATTTTGAACTTGTTGCTTACGATTTATTTAACGTACAACTCTGATCTGAAATTACCAGCTGAGACGTTGCAAGACACGATTCATGGATAGAGTAGATAATGATTGGGTCCTCCATCACATTTTGACCTATCGCCGAAATGAACAAAGACTTCGTAGTTGACGACACTTCGATTACGTTCTTTCACCGTCGTCCCTTTAAGTTTTTTTTAATCCGTTGGTCACTTTCCTTTCCGTTTTGGTTTTTGTTTACCTTGTAGTTGGTCTGGGCCCAGAAATTGTATTTTAGGTTATCTAGTTATATCTTTAGGAATGCTCTGTGTTACGTGCCTGCCTCATAAAGTTATTTTATTATTTAAGCACGAATTGATTATATAAAAGTTGAAATTTATAGACGCGCGGTATCAGGTAAAAAATCAATTTTCTTTTTCATATGTAATGTCGGAAGTCATTTGTTTTCTTGTACTTGCAACCTTGTCAAAAATTATTGTTGGGGTGATTAATTTAAATGTGTGCGCATTTATTATAAATATATATGTATATATAGAGAGAGAGAAATGAATACGTCGAAATGTATATGTAATTAGTACGTGAATATGATTTTAAAGTAAAAGTATGATATTAAATGTATTATATGAATATATGTAAGAGCGCTCGTGTCTGTCCCCCCAAACGTGTATTGGTTGCTATAGTTTACCAGTAAGATTTCCGACGAGTATAAGAATATAGATTTTGTCAAGAATACCGCCGTGCACTTAAGTAATTTTCCTTTTCTTCTGAATAGTTGTAACTGACAACCTATGTAATCATTATTTAATGACATGTACTAAGAAGTAACGGCAGGTCTAAGCGTAACCCTCATCATAACGAATATTATCCCTGAATTACCAACCTAAAACCATTGTGGAAAGTGTACCTTGAATCCTTCTCACCTGCATATGTATCCTGTGACTTGACCAGTTTTTTTTCTCAATTTAAACCATCATATTCCGTACACCTGTGGAAGATCGTTTCAAATCCGAAACGTGTATACATACACACAAAAGTGATCTAAAGGAAAGGTCTTATGACGTGACCCAGTGTTGAATAAATAACTTGAAATTATTCGATTAATAAATTTGTGAATGGACTATCTAAAAGGAGAAACATCCTCTGGCGAAAGTGAATTTTTTCAAAATCCCGAGATGGGTATGAACGTCGCAGTGTGCGAGTGCAGATATAAACTGCTAAAAGTTACATCCTAAATATAGTCAATGAATGGTTTTTATAAACCAATAGTTATATATATATATAGATAGATATATAAACACAAACTAAGTTATATGGAGCGAAATGTTTTGGACACTACGAGTAGTGCGTGATTTGTGATTTGAACGCTCAGAATTATTAATATTTTATTTCTCAATGTGAGGTAGAGACTCATATAAGTCCTAATACATCTAAAAGTTTTTTTCTTTTCTTTCCTCTTTGTCCATATATATTTTTTTTCGTTAAGTGAAATAAGTGTCTCTTTGCGTATGTCGCAAATCATAATTTTGCTTTAGCATGCCTAAGATATAATACATGTAATTATTTTTTTTTCTTTTCCATTTGTCAAGATGATTGCATATACAAAAATTTACTAAAATATAACACTATGTACTCTATTAATATATAACCAAGAACTTGTGCTTTTAAGATTTTCTTTGTAATTATTTTTTCTTTTCACTATGAATGTAATAAGCTATTTGTATCTTTGTAGTTAGTTGGTTTCCTTTAAACATATATACACTGTCCTGAGTGAGTGAGCGTGTGAATGCATGATAGATTTAATTTAAGTAATTTCAGTGATATCATTTGTTGTATTAACATCTATAATATATGTGTCATGTTTTAATATATGTGTTAGGGTAAATAACCTAGGTCATGAAGGACCGCTACTAATGGTTTAAATCGGCTCTAAGAGTGAAACGGAAATAGCAGGATAAGCCTAAATACGACATCTTTCTTCCAGGAAGTTGAAACATTTATTGATACGATACATAAATTTATATTGAGTTCATAAGTTTGATTCTTTTTTTTTCCTTGGCTAATTCATATGTGTGGTCGATCCTAGAGAACAGAGTTCAGATGCTGGATGGTTATCAATCACCGGTTGGAATAACAGTACAAAGAATGATTTCACTTTTCTCATTTCCAGGTCTAGGTCTGGGCAACCCCACGATCGTGGTGCCTGGAGCTAGGTCTGGGTGGTATGAGGGAACATGTGTCTATTCCGAAGCATTCCAAAATTGAGTAGTCATTAATAACAATTGGAACAATTCATCTTTCAACGACTTTCTCGACTTCTTACTATATTTCCGGAATTGTCCAGTAATCTGTTTCTTATTAAAATACCTATTTCTTTCTCTTTCTTCTTTTTCCTACCTCCTTCTTTTACCCTTCTACTTTCATCTCTTGCTTTTCTATTTCTGAATGAAAGAAAACGGAGTCATGACAGAGTAGTCGCTATTGGCACGGTCAATAAGTTGTTTCGATGAGTTTTCTTCGGGAGTCCGATATGGGATAATTAACAATAACAAGAAAGTTTATTGAAATTGACTTTATTGGAAAATAATCAAGATTTCAATTAGTAGGTGATGTTTGGTAATCGCCCTCGTTCAAAGAGAATTAATTTTAGCGACTCCTCTACAGCCATATTCATTGCTTTTCTTCCTCTACGAAACAAAGTTTTCTTTCAAATTGGCTAACCGTGACAGGATCTGTTGCCCTGGAAACAGCGGTTTCTATGGCAACGAAGTTGTTTTCTTTCAAAATTGGCGACCGTTGACATCGGACAGTTACCATGGAAATAATTGTTTTCCCTGGTAACGGATCTGAAATTATTTATTAAACACTGTTTAGGATCGAGCACATATTGACTTGGCCACAAAAGGTGAATAATTAAAAAAGTCACAGTGAGATTAAATAATTATAGTCATTGGCTGTTCTGCTATCTTTGTCTCTCTCTGTAGAAAGGGGGAAATGAAGGAATTTGTCAAAGTGAATTCTAAAATTTGAAAATGCTGGAAGTTGACCCAAGGAGGGAATTAGATAGGAGTCCTTAATTTATGAACAGTACCTGAATAATAAGTATTGTTAGTCTATAAGTATATAATTGCATGTGTTTATATTGTGTCTTTTTTGTATGGAAGCTATGGCAACCAATAGAGAAGTCGTATCACACGAGAACGCGGAAGTCTCATGTACACAATGTACGTTAGAAGGTAATGAGAAAAGAGCTCGCGTCTCCCGTAGGCTAGTGAGGTGTCACGAGTGTGGGCTGAAATGGATTCATTTCAGTTGCACCAATTTAGAGGATACTGCTGAAAATGCAGAAAAGGTCCGGGCTGGTGAGATAATTAAATATTGTAAAGAATGTGAGGGGAAGCTCCACCAGTCGCGTGAACCCATGAGTTTATCCTCTGAGAAAGAAAATGAACATCCCGATTCGGACGGTGAGCGAGGGTATAGTACCCCGAAGAACCGAGGCCAAATATCTCCAGTGGAGATATCTGACCTCGATGATGATGAAAGAAATGGGGATTCGATTGGTGATAAAACTAAAGAAGAGCAAAGGAAGACTGTGTCATCTAATAATGACGCTCTCCTCCTTTCATTGCAACAAATGCTACAAAAAATAGATGAGAAAATAGATAATAATAGCCTGGAGATGAGACGCGAAATAAATGAAAATAGCCTGGAGATGAGACGCGAAATAAATGAGAAAATAGATAAGAATAGCCGGGAAATGAGACGCGAAATAAATGAGAAATTTGACACCTCGAACCGAGAAACCGAATCTCGATTCGAGGTACTAACCCAGAAAATCGACAACATATGCTCGGACTTTGCTTCCTCAATAACTACGTTGAGAGAGCAAATGTCTACTGAAATTGATTTGGTCAGATGCGAGGCTCAGCAATCTTTAAAGCAACTTCAGCAGGAGACTGAGGGTAAATTTGATCATGTAAATTCCGAATTTAAACAAATAGATAGCAAATTGCATAAGATCAACAATAAACTAGAAACACAGCAGGCCGAAATTGATAATTTAAAGTCAACCTTGTCAGATTTATCACTGGAAACCAAACTGGAAGTAACTGACCAAAAAATTTCGAAAATTCAGAACGAAATAGTAAATATTCAGAAAGAAATAACGAAACCTAGTCGCGAAAAATCAGAGGTAACCTATCCTTTCCCCGGTAGCGATTCCTCGGAAATATTACCTGCTATAACAACTACCTGTAGAGCAGGAAAAGAAAATTTAATGTCAGTTGATGCACGGGATATTGCGACGCACTACCCCATGCATCGGTCAGAACCAAAGTCATGGTTTAATTCCAATAGTGTGCCGAATCAGTCGAGTGTTCTGACGACTACGGTCACTAGCGTGAGTGCTCCCTCCTTACATGGAGGTATACAATCACATAGCGTGTTGCCGGGAAGAGGAGATGGGTACCATTCTGAGTCGTTGTTCACGGGTGCGATTGGTCCGGGGATGGAGCCCAACATATTCAATACGACCAACAGAATCCCTTCCTATGAATGGGTAATTATAACACCGCTACGACGTCGTCAGTGGTAAATCCGGTGACTACTCCGATTGTGCAGGATAATATGTTAATTCCCACTAACTATTCCCCTGCTTATGTTATCATGGGTTCCAAGGTTTCACTGAGGGACATCGAACGTTTTCCCACGTTTGATGGGAATATCACCAATGGACAGCCTCGTGTTTTCCTGCGTAGATTGCAGCATTGCTTAGAAATGTATCAGCTAACCGATAGAGAACGTTTGCAAATAGTTGAGAAACTTTTAATTGCAGCATCAGGCGCGTGGTTTGCTTCTATTAAATATAGAATCCATACATTTGACGATTTCCTGATCCTTTTTAAGGAAGAATACTGCAATGAACATATAGAGAGGCTTCAGAAACGCAACCTCCAATCTTTAAGGTATGATCGAGCCAAGTATGAGTCCCTTTTGGACTATGCTTGGAAGATCATAGAATTGTAGTACCAGATCGCAGAAAATCCATTGCAAGCCGAACTAGTAGACATCATAATGAACGCTCTTCCACCAGATGAGTCGCGGGCTATTGCTTCCCACTTGTGCCAAACGGTGCGAGAAGTTACGTCACGCCTAGCTGCCCTGTGTGGGAAAGAAACTGGAGGCCTACCAAAGAGGTATTTCGCCCGACAAGCAAAAGTTGTGAAATCCGTGAAAAGCAAGGCAACGGCTAGTTGCCAAACGGACTTTCTGAGTTATACCCAAGCTGGATCTCGTTATCCGAGTGGGTGTGGCTCAGAAAGCAACCAATATAATGGTCGACGTCTGTACCGTAACCGACCGATGTTTAACAATCGCCGGGGTTATCGCCCCTATGACCGCACAATGGGGGAATCGAACCCGAATAGGGACGATAATAGGAGGAACTTTAACGGGGCGTACCGGAGAAGAGAAAACGGTAATGGTCAAGGCGGTAATGTTAATAATAACTGTGCAAGTAGATCTCAGAATTCTGCCCCTTCGCAAATACAAACTAATGACGGAAATGGAATTCTAGCGAATCGAGGGATTGATAGTCGCGAGACCGCTGTCAAATCGACAAACTAATTCCGCAACTACCTGGTGAAATGGGGGAGGATAGTTGCGGGAAAATATACCCCATTATTTTGAAAAATCAAAATGACCACGAATATAAATCTAATTTGTGGACACAAAATTCATCATTTCGGGACTCGTTAGAATTTGTTATAAAATTTGTCATAGATGAGGAACCCTTTGCTTCAAGTGAAGAACGCTCTTTTTCTACCTCTCCCAGCCTACGAGGAAGTATCGGCGGCGTTGAACTTGTCGCTACAATAGATAGAGGCTCGGAGCTCTGCCTAATGGACTGGGAGGTGTGGAAAAAGTTAAAGCAACGGTTTCCATCCGCTAAATTCAGACCATACACGGGCCTTACACTTGGCGCTTTCGCTGGGAAAGAGAGTTTTTCGGTTCAGGGCGTTCAAAATTTTAACCTAAACATACAGAATCATATATTCGAAATAGCCATTTTCGTCATAAAGTATTTGCGAACGGACCTAATACTGGGATGTCCGTTTCTAGACAAATTTCATTGTATCATTGACCGGGAAAAGAAAGAGATTAGAATGAAAGATAGTTTAGGAAACACTGTTGTCGTTCCTACAGATCGACCGAACATAATGCTAGTGAAATTACCAGTAGAAGAGATTGCAATCGGTGAATCAGGATTGCCGGTGGTGGATCAACCTATGCTTGACCCCAGTTTAAATTGTCCAGCTGCCTGTGCAGTGACACCTCTCCACAAGGGAGGGGTTAACAGGGGAGATCAGCTGGATCCACTCCTGGGCACCGAATGCAATGTCTCGGAACAAGATATTGATTCATATATTGCTACTCGGGATGACTTACCATCACCGATTAAATCAGGTCTTCGGAAATTATTAATAAATTACCGTTCGCTTTTCTCTGAGTACCCACGCCGCGTTAACGCGCCTCCCTATAAAATACAATTGAAGGACGAAGAACCAGTTGTTGGACCATGTTATTCCGTTCCTCAGGCTATACAACCTGAGTTTGAAGCAGAGTTGAATAAATGGTTACGGTTGGGAATAGCAATAGAACAAATGTCTCCATATCGAAATCCTATTCATGTCGTTCGGAAGGCCTCTGGCGGTGTACGTCCAGTTTTGGACCTGAGGGCTACTAACTCAAAAATTATCTCTCCACAGGTGCAGGTAGAACCTATCAATGAGTTACTACACCGTGTTTCGCAGGCAATGTGGTTTTCGTCGTTTGACGCGTCAAGTGCATATTACGGAATCAGTTTACAGAAAGACTCTTACCAATGCACCAGTTTTGTGTACAAGGGAAGACAATATTGCCTTACTGTTCTGCTACAGGGGCTGAAAAGTAGTCCTGCTGTATTCCAATCCGTAATGACAAAATTTTTTAATGACTCAACCCGTTCTTTTGTTGTTTTGTATTTAGACGATGTTCTAGTAAAATCAACTACTGAAGAAGAGCATTTGGTTCACTTAGAGAGAACTTTCGAAATCTTTAAACAAGCAAATTTTTCATTAAATTTCAAAAAATGTAAGTTCTTTGCACGGGAAATCAAATTTTTAGGACATATAATTAGTGGCAGAACAATAAGGGTTGACCCTCGACTCAATGAGCCAATTCGTTGTTTTCCAGTACCGAAATCCAAGAAAGCATTACAGAAGTTTTTAGGGCTCATAGGATGGAGGCGAAAATTCATCCCAAACTTTTCTGGTCTTCCTGCTAATCTATATCAACTCCTGAAAAAGGATCAGAAATTCGTACTGGATAACGAAGCCTTGGAAACTTTCAATAAACTGAGAACTCTTCTTAGTAATCCACCTGCATTAAGTCAGCCAGATTTTCTCCTTGCCTTTTCACATCCATAGTGATGCGTGCATGGAAAATTTGGCTGGCCTACTTGCACAATATCCTTCAGATAAAGATAATCCTAATGTCATTGGATATGCCAGTCGACGGGTGAAACCCTATGAGTTGTCTCTTTCAATATCTCAGCTGGAACTCCTGTCAGTCCTGTTCCTTTGTGAACATTTTGAGCAGTATATCATGGGTCGTACTACTTATGTCCATACGGATAACGCGGCAGTCACACATGCATTCACCCAAAAGAACCTTGAGCCACGAACCACCCGCATTCTATTGAAATTGCAGAAATTTGATTTAATTTTCCAACACTGCCCAGGCAGAGAAAATTTTGTAGCCGACACAATTAGCAGATACCCACCTGAGGTATTGCTTGAGCCCGAAACACATTATGTTCATTTTTTAACCAAAACGCAGGATGCTGATATTAATCTAGACTTTATTCGAGAAAATCAAATAACAGATGAGTTATGTAAGAACCTGTTAAAGCAATATGAAAACAACCGTAATCTGGACAGAGTAACAATGTACTGTGGTTTAATTTATATTAAACCTTTGCGTATTCAGAAATGGCTCTTAGTGATACCGCAGAGTTGTATACCCCAAATTATCAGTGTTGTCCATTCTACCGGTCACTTTGGAGTTCAGAAGTGTTATCGTTTTTGTCGAGCTATATTTTATTGGAAAAATAAAAAAAAACCACGATTAAAAACTTTATACGAAATTGCATAGAATGTGCCGAAACAAAGTTTACAAACCGTGCTATAGCTAAGCAGGAATATCATATCCAAGCGACCGTACCCCATGAGACTCTGGGTGTGGACCTTATTGGAAAATTGCCACCCAGTCAGCGATATTATTATATTTTATCTTTAACAGATATCTATTCTCGTTTCGTTACTTTCCTTCCACTGAAAAAGGCTCATACCAAGGAAATAATCACAGTATTAGAGAGACGATACTTTCATCTATTGCCTTACCCACAAAAATTCTTATCCGATAAAGGGCCACAGTTCCAATCTAAGTTATGGCAGGACTTTTGTAACAAATATAAAATTAAACATAAGAAAACTTCTAGTTATTCCCCTCAGGCTAACGGCGTTACAGAACGTAGCCATAAAGAACTCAATAGATTAGTTAGATTATGGTGTCATGAGGATCAAACCACTTGGCACAAGTACTTATTTAAAATTCAGGATCTTCTGAATAATTCATATTGTTCCAGTATTGGCTGTACGCCTGCGGAACACTTTCTTAGTTATTCTGCCGTTGATAGCTATAGGAAAGTTTTCCCATGGCCCAAAGAGTTAGATTCCGTAGATAACCGTTTCCGATACGCTGAAGTAGAGGTAAAATTAAAAAGTCATACTAAAGAGTCGTCAAACGCTATAAATCTGCAAGAAGGGCAATTAGTGATGTTGAAACTGCATAACTTATCCTCACTTATAAAGCATGAGTCAGCAAAATCGATGAAACTTTATACCGGCCCGCTTTTAGCAGTTAAATTACTGAAAAATTGCGCCGTATTACACAATCTAAAAGGTGAAAGTATCGGAACTCACAATTTCCAGAATCTTAAGCTTTTCAACTGTACCGAAGACAAAAAACGGGAACTTCTATCTCACTACCCAAAGTGAATGTTACACTGTCTCATTTGAGTGTATGAGTGTATGAGTGAGTAGTTAGTTTATTAGTATTAATACATGTTAATTCTATTCAACAAAATTTTGTTATTCAAACAAAATTTTTTTAACGACGCCGGGGAACTGTAATATGCCATTACAGTCTAATGAGATTATGTTTTTAATAGGAGGGTGCCCGAAAGTTTTTGCACCGACTGTACTTGACGTTTAACAAAAAATTTCTGGCTGTTCATATAATTCGTAATATTGTTTGTTATTCTATTTCAAATTAACATGGAAAACTGTAAAAAATTTATTATGAATTATAGTTTTGGGAGTCAATACCTTTATTTATATTTTAAATTAGTTATAAGTCCTATATATGGATATGTAAATGGATTATTACAATTCTTACGGTGTCAGTGCTATCTGAAAACATAGGTCCACTATTGGACGGAACTTTCAGATCAAATAACCAATCTAAAATTCGACAGAATTTTCAGGACCACCCTTCACCTCTCTTTTAGATACCTAGGTCCTTCTAAAATCTAGTTTAATCCAGATTTTACCAAATTTTATTCGTTTCAAAGCCCCACCGCCAAAATGCTTAGTTTTGATTGGAGGATAAACCCACGCTATGATATTAGGGCGCAATTATTCCCATTCCCTGCAAGAATTTCGCTGAAGGCGCCGGACTAAGATCTTCCCAGCTCAGAAAGTCAAAAAGTAGCTAGAAAAGCTGCAAATAAAGGTAACATTTGGATTTTATTAACATGTAAAATCCCTGGAAGCCTCGAGGAGCCATAAACTATTAAATTTCATAGTAAAAAACTGGACTAAAAAGCTGAAATAGGAAGTGCAATTTAGTAACGCCATGTTGAGCAGATATAATTAGTGATGGACAGGTTCCACGAAGTGCATCAGTTTGCTAGTGGTTCTTAAATATCCACAGACATTTTCGGAAGAGTAGTGTTTTTTTCCCTTTAAATACTTTTATCCTTAAAACTATTCCTGTTAGAGTTACGTTAGGCCTGCCCCACTGCCGTTTGTTTTCGTCTATGTAGGTAGCGAGTGATTTTTTTTAACATATATGGCGGTATTTAATTTCGTTGTAATTAAGATAGGTGGAATAATGCACGTTTAAATTTACAGTAAGGGCTCCTATCTGCCTCCCAAATTGGGAGTACGGCTTCCAGTGGGATGAGGTGAACATGTAGTTTGTTCCGGGTTCCTGCCCCTTCAGGGCAGGGGTCCTATTGTTAGTCAACACTTTGATATGTCCCCTCGGGGGCATTGATTAAACAGGTTGAGTTAAGAATGTGATTTAGTAAATACAAGGGCTAGTTGGCCCTGTTCCTTTCTTTCCCTTTCCTTTCGAGCCGATTTAAAATGGTAAAATCTGAATGTTTTCTGTGTATATTTATTAGTATAACATGTATTAATGTAGTGTGTAGTATGTATGTGTCATGTATGTGTTCGTAATGTAGTAAACATTTTCTAGTAGTAGTAATTGTGGTAATTAAGTGATGAAAGAGTGTATGAGATAATTAAATGTGGACAGTGTAGTATTTACTATGCGATATTTTTTATTATTCCGTCATTAAATGAACTCATACACAATATTTAAAAGTGAATGTAATATAGTACAATAATTCCATGTACAAGGTCACATTCAGTTGTTCAAGGGTTGATCATATCGTCGCTAGCCTCTAGTGTCGAAAGTCAGTACTAACCGTCATTCTCATGTCGACGTTCTTAGTGCTTTAGTTTTCATGGAATTGACCTTTCTTTTCGAAATAAAACCTAGAAGGTATAATTCACAGCCCATATGGATGTACATTTAGGTTAAGTGACCCAAAATTAATATATCCTGAAAATTTCAACATTCTGATTAGTCTAGAAGTCGAAATATTTAAGTAAGTAAACAATACGTAATTTCTTAACAGGAGTCGGGCGATATGATGCTAGTTCTTCGCTTTGAAACTATATTAAATGTTCGTTTTTCTTCGTGGCTGCAGAATTTCATTGTTGCTGCAGAATTTCATAAACATTAAATATTATCGCAGATAATTCTATTTTCAGTGAACATACGTAGGATTTTTTTTCGTTCTTAATAAAGCTGCCAGGTATTACATAGTATTGTGTGTGTGGTGAAAGAGTCTTGAGTTCGAGTGAGGTTGTCGTGCGGTGATCGGAATGGGAAATGTTTGTAGTGACTATAGATTTTAAAGTGTTATGATGAAATGTGTATATAGGCTGGGCGTAGATAGAGGAGACAGGGTGTTTGTAAAATATAACGACGTAGTAAATGAAAAAGATGATGATATGAATATTATATGAATATTAATACGAATATGAATATGAAGTATATGAATATTGTAGTAAATGAATATAGAAGATAGGACACCCATATACTTAAATGTATAGTAGCCCAGTGAATACTTCGCCGCGTGTTGATATATAGATATTGAATAGATACGTGTAGCTACAAACATCTCAGGTTCTGACCCCTGCACCATAATATCACGCGGACCGGAGGGCGATATATAGTCGGACTATGGTAATACTTTGTAGTTTAATGTGTTATAATAATAATCAACCATAGTAATACCATCTGATAGAATAGGTAGCATCATATAATCGCTGACTAGACATATTGAATAATAAATTATGAAAAGACAACAGTAGCTATTGAACGGGGCTGTAGTGAATTATATTTTCTGGTCGGTTTTAAAATAGAATATCCTGCTCCGTGAGACTTTTTTTTCCTTCACGTTACCTACTCCGGCTAGCTTACAATGTTCATGGAGGCGACAGCTCTGACAGGGTTACAGAATCAAAACAATTAATTATTGAAATTTATTATCCCGTACCCGGGCATCGACCTCTCCCCCCTTGAGTACTTTCGTTTTCTTTTCTTAGTTTCCAAACTAGATAGTGATGGAAATTAATCGATGCCTCAGAATTTAGCGCATTCTGCGAAGGGGAGCTATCGGTGAGGTTTGGCCATAGAAATCACCGATCCAAAATTCAGTTTATTTAATTTTTTTTTATTTTCGGCAAATCATTAGTTAGGGATATCTTAGCTAATACTTCTATTCTAGTTTCATTACTGTCCTTGAACCTCCTTAGTTCTTCTGAGGGGTTGAATATTTTTTTTCCATACTTAGAGATTTCAAAATTGGGGACGCAGTTACCTGGTCCCTTCCCCCTCTCCTTTTATCCTGCTGGTCTGGGCCGGATACGGGGATCGGATTTCAATCTTACAAGCAAACTCTTGTGGGATTGGGATCTGATGGACACAGAACTTGCATCCTTGGCAGCAGGACTCCCTCCTAGTTTACGTATTTAAGTAAACTACCCTTTTTCGGCATATGTGAATATTTTGGCTATGAGTTGTTATATATTTAAATTCGATCACCCTTCTGTGTAGTGAGTAGTACTTTAATCTTTCTCCTTTCGTTGGCGCCGCTTTCTCCCTCTTGTCTCTTTCTTCCTTCTTACTTCGAGATTTTTTTTTAATTTTTCAACCTTCTCCCCCCCCCGATTTTGAACTTGTTGCTTACGATTTATTTAACGTACAACTCTGATCTGAAATTACCAGCTGAGACGTTGCAAGACACGATTCATGGATAGAGTAGATAATGATTGGGTCCTCCATCACATTTTGACCTATCGCCGAAATGAACAAAGACTTCGTAGTTGACGACACTTCGATTACGTTCTTTCACCGTCGTCCCTTTAAGTTTTTTTAATCCGTTGGTCACTTTCCTTTCCGTTTTGGTTTTTGTTTACCTTGTAGTTGGTCTGGGCCCAGAAATTGTATTTTAAGTTATCTAGTTATATCTTTAGGAATGCTGTGTGTTACGTGCCTGCCTCATAAAGTTTTTTTATTATTTAAGCACGAATTGATTATATAAAAGTTGAAATTTATAGACGCGCGGTATCAGGTAAAAAATCAATTTTCTTTTTCATATGTAATGTCGGAAGTCATTTGTTTTCTTGTACTTGCAACCTTGTCAAAAATTATTGTTGGGGTGATTAATTTAAATGTGTGCGCATTTATTATAAATATATATATATATATATAGAGAGAGAGAGAAATGAATACGTCGAAATGTATATGTAAATAGTATGTGAATATAATTTTAAAGTAAAAGTATGATATTAAATGTATTATATGAATATATGTAAGAAATGGCGTGTCGGAATACTCGTGTCTGTCCCCCCAAACGTGTATTGGTTGCTATAGTTTACCAGTAAGTTTTCCGACGAGTATAAGAATATAGATTTTGTCAAGAATACCGCCGTGCACTTAAGTAATTTTCCTTTTCTTCTGAATAGTTGTAACTGATAATCTATGTAATCATTATTTAATGACATGTACTAAGAAGTAACGGCAGGTCTAAGCGTAACCCTCATCATAACGAATATTATCCCTGAATTACCAACCTAAAACCATTGTGGAAAGTGTACCTTGAATCCTTCTCACCTGCATATGTATCCTGTGACTTGACCAGTTTTTTTTCTCAATTTAAACCATCATATTCCGTACACCTGTGGAAGATCGTTTCAAATCCGAAACGTGTATACATACACACAAAAGTGATCTAAAGGAAAGGTCTTATGACGTGACCCAGTGTTGAATAAATAACTTGAAATTATTCGATTAATAAATTTGTGAATGGACTATCTAAAAGGAGAAACATCCTCTGGCGAAAGTGAATTTTTTCAAAATCCCGAGATGGGTATGAACGTCGCAGTGTGCGAGTGCAGATATAAACTGCTAAAAGTTACATCCTAAATATAGTCAATGAATGGTTTTTATAAACCAATAGTTATATATATATATAGATAGATATATAAACACAAACTAAGTTATATGGAGCGAAATGTTTTGGACACTACGAGTAGTGCGTGATTTGTGATTTGAACGCTCAGAATTATTAATATTTTATTTCTCAATGTGAGGTAGAGACTCATATAAGTCCTAATACATCTAAAAGTTTTTTTCTTTTCTTTCCTCTTTGTCCATATATATTTTTTTTCGTTAAGTGAAATAAGTGTCTCTTTGCGTATGTCGCAAATCATAATTTTGCTTTAGCATGCCTAAGATATAATACATGTAATTATTTTTTTTCTTTTCCATTTGTCAAGATGATTGCATATATAAAAATTTACTAAAATATAACACTATGTACTCTATTAATATATAACCAAGAACTTGTGCTTTTAAGATTTTCTTTGTAATTATTTTTTCTTTTCACTATGAATGTAATAAACTATTTGTATCTTTGTAGTTAGTTGGTTTCCTTTAAACATATATACACTGTCCTGAGTGAGTGAGCGTGTGAATGCATGATAGATTTAATTTAAGTAATTTCAGTGATATCATTTGTTGTATTAACATCTATAATATATGTGTCATGTTTTAATATATGTGTTAAGGTAAATAACCTAGGTCATGAAGGACCGCTACTAATGGTTTAAATCGGCTCTAAGAGTGAAACGGAAATAGCAGGATAAGCCTAAATACGACATCTTTCTTCCAGGAAGTTGAAACATTTATTGATACGATACATAAATTTATATTGAGTTCATAAGTTTGATTCTTTTTTTTTTCCTTGGCTAATTCATATGTGTGGTCGATCCTAGAGAACAGAGTTCAGATGCTGGATGGTTATCAATCACCGGTTGGAATAACAGTACAAAGAATGATTTCACTTTTCTCATTTCCAGGTCTAGGTCTGGGCAACCCCACGATCGTGGTGCCTGGAGCTAGGTCTGGGTGGTATGAGGGAACATGTGTCTATTCCAAAGCATTCCAAAATTGAGTAGTCATTAATAACATTTGGAACAATTCATCTTTCAACGACTTTCTCGACTTCTTACTATATTTCCGGAATTGTCCAGTAATCTGTTTCTTATTAAAATACCCTATTTCTTTTTCTTTTTTCTTTTTCCTACCTCCTTCTTTTACCCTTCTACTTTCTTCTCTTTCTTTTCTATTTCTGAATGAAAGAAAACGGAGTCATGACAGAGTAGTCGCTATTGGCACGGTCAATAAGTTGTTTCGATGAGTTTTCTTCGGGAGTCCGATATGGGATAATTAACAATAACAAGAAAGTTTATTGAAATTGACTTTATTGGAAAATAATCAAGATTTCAATTAGTAGGTGATGTTTGGTAATCGCCCTCGTTCAAAGAGAATTAATTTTAGCGACTCCTCTACATCCATATTCATTGCTTTTCTTCGTCTAAGAAACAAAGTTTTCTTTCAGGTAGATACTACACATAAAAGAAACGAATACGTGTATTTTTATTTTCTGAGGTAAAACTCTTAGGGGGCAAAATTCCCCACCCAAAATTTCGAAAGTTGACGCTCGAAACGCAAAAACAAGCAGACCGAAGTGAACGAAATTGTGCACATATATTGAAAACGTAAAATGAGGGAATACGGGTTTCGTATTTCCCTGGAAAAAAACAGTTCTTTGAGCCACGGACCCCCCCAAACCTTTGATCATGAAATATCAAAAGTGCTAATAACAGTATGCCAGAAGTACCTAAAGAACATTAAGAATTGCAACGAAATTTTGTGTAGTGACAATATGCAAAATAATGCGTTTTTTATTTTCTGAGTTTTAGGGCAAAAGCCAACACCCAAAAGTTTGAAACTTGACGCCCAAAAGGCAAAACCTTGTAGACCGAAGATAATGAAATTGTGTACAAATATTCTAGAGGTAAGGTGAAGGTACACGTGCTTCGTTTCATCGTGAAAAGACAAAAAAATTTAGGGTGGACCGAGGCGTTTGGTGGCGGAAGGAGGGGACCGAAGCGAATAAAATTGTGTGTAGATATTGAATATGTAAAATACGGCCTTTCGTGTTTCACAAATACATCCATCCGATTTCTTCAAATTTGGCATATCAACAGTAAGCACAAACAGTCTAGTATTTTATAGTATTTCAAGAGGCATCTTTAACACTTACAATGTTATCGTGATCAAATGTTTGGATGGGTCCGTGCCCCACTCAATCATTTTTCCAAGGAAAATACGAAACCCGTATTCCCTAATTTTATGTGCAAAATATCTTTTCACAATTTCATTCACTTTGGTTCACTTCTTCTTCACTTTCGGCTTCAATTTTCAAAATTTTGGGTGGGAGCTTTTGAACCCTAAACCCGTTTTTCTGCAGAAAAAAACGTATTCCTTTGTTTTTTGCATATTGTCCATACGTAAAGCTTCGTTGACATTTTTCATGTCCTTTACACAAATTTAACATAGTGTTACTACCACTTTTCATATTTTGTGGTCAAAGGTTTCGAGGAGTCCGTGCCGGACCCAACCTACTTTTTCATTAAAATACGAAACCTGTATCCTCATTTTACGCCTGCAATATCTGTTCACAATTTCATTCACTTCGGTTCAACTCTTCTTTCCTGTCGGGCGTCAACTTTCGAAATTTTGCGTGAAGGCTTTTGCCTCCTCAAATCGTTTTTCCTCGGAGCATTCCCAGACAACACGTACGTGTACAACACATGTGCCCTAAATACACATAAGCCGTACATGTGTACATGTGCATTTGTATGGATGATGAACACATACATAACCCGTTCATAAGCCGTACACGTGAATTTGCGTGGATGAAGCACACATACATAACTCGTGTATGTGCACATGTGCATTTGCGTGGGATATGCACATGTACATAACCAGTGACTAAGTCATGCACGTGCACATGTGCATTTGCAGGGATAAAGCACACATTTATATAACACGTGCATAAGCCGTTACCTGCACATGTGCATTTGCGTAGATGAAGCACACATACAAAACCCGTGCTTAAGCCGTTATGTGCACATGTGCGTTTGCATGGATGAAGCACATATTTATATAACCTGTATTTAAGCCGTTATGTACACATGTGCATTTGAATGGATGCAGCGCATGTACATAACCAGTACTTAAGCCGTTATGTGCACATGTGCATTTGCATGGATGAAGCACATATTTATATAACCCGTGCTTAAGCCGTTATGTACGCATGTACATTTACGTGGATGCAGCGCACGTACATTACCCATGCTTGAGCCGTGCATGTACATATGTGCATTTTCGTAGATGAAGCACATTTATATTACCGGTACTTAAGCCGTTGTGTGCACATGTGCATTTGCACGGCTACTGCACGTGTGAATGAGACGTCCATAATACCGTGCAAGTGTATAGTTTTACTTTCATTCTTTTACTCTCATTCTAATCAACAACATAATGTAACCTCCATTTTTGGTAGGTGTCGTTTTTCCTTCAAGCGGTGTTATAGAAACTTTTCGACAAGTGACAGCTGAATCATTGTAAAAACATCATAACGTCCTCTGAGCTACGATACAAGATGAACAGATGGGAGTACTGTACCGTTGTAACTACTGTCAGACACTTCTTAGGTTTATGAAATTATTTTCGTGACCGATTACAGCAGAATATGTTGGGTTATTTGTTACTTGGCAAACATGTCAAAGATACTACTTAAAGCTTTGCTCGTTGCAAATAATAAACCCCAAAGGTAAAGTTCTCACTGACAATTATTAGTTACTTGTGAAATACTTTGAAGGTGATGTATTTAGTGTTCACATACTAAACCAAGACACATACTAAACCAAGAAGCCTAGCCTCTCTTGTGTTTCTTACGGTGTCAGCGAGGACCAAGTATTGCAACACGTACTTGCGAGCATAACACAATTAGAGCACTTAGAAGATTGACGAAAGTTTTCACTTTCGGAGGGCGCTTGCTTTTTGAATCGCATCTATCATCCTTCTTTTCGTTTGCATCTTCATTTGGGCTTCGGCCCCAGGTTCCCTACGTATCATGACGGATCTTAGCAATGCTTCCGGCTCATCGCAACTCGGTCACCAAACTCCAGCTAATATAGGGCCAAACGGTCGGCAGAAAACTCAACCCCGGATTGTTACCGGAACGGCACGGTCAGGACTTACCACCACTGTTTCTCCTACTTACGCTGACTGCATTACTAGAGGGCAGCGCATTCGCTCTCGATCTCTCTTGGATGGTGATCCATCCATAGATCCGAAGAAACAGCGAGTTACATCTATTATTGATCCAAGTATGAGCAATAACATGGATTGGGCATCATCTAATTCCGTCGATAATTCAAACTCACATCACCAACCAGAACCAATATATAACTTCCTGCGGACAGATTACGACCAAAAGTATAACACCGTTAGAGCAGTTTTTCAGCAGTTGATTAAATATGTGCCTCGTCCTGAGATACGCGAAATAGTTAAAACTCGCAGAGGCATTATACTGAAATCTACCAACTCAAATTTTGTATCGCATGTGCGAAACAAAGCCACGTTTGAGATCTTTGGACCAAAGGCTAAAATCTCCGCACTAACTCCAAGTGCACGTAAAACTCCTCCTCCTCCTAGGCGATTGCCAATGCTATCCGTTGTTATACGAGGAGTTGAACCAGATCTCACCGATGAGGAAATCTATGAGGAATTACATCAGGAAGGATTTCCTGTAAAGCGGTGTATCCGGATAAAGAACGCTAACGGTGCAACATATCTTGTGCGGGTTCTCACCGATCAACCACAGTTGATAGACCAGCTTTTGTCCACTGGAGCTTACATTTATGGAAGACGTTACAAAGTAGAACCTTCTCGCACACCTCCTCCTCTTCCGTTAAGATGCGAGAGATGTCAATTGTATAATGCACATCCCACATCCGAGTGTACTAATGATAATAAGTGTGGCTATTGTTCATTACAACATGCTACGAAGGATTGCCCCAATCAAAAGGCGCCACCACAGTGTAGTGCGTGTCCTGAAAAGCATCCAACATATAGTTACAGATGCAAAGCTAAGCCACAACCGGAACCTTCTAAACCAGAACTTGTTGCACCCATAAGGTCTGCTGACCGTCCCACTCCACCTGCAAACTCTTTACTTCATCCTGTTACTGTTGAAGATCTGCTCCGATTCCTCACGATTAGTCTACAGAACATTCATCCATTTCTTCGCACTCACATTCTCAACCAAATCATCCATGCAGCTAAACTACTGTTTAACCTTCAGCTGCATGCAACCTATTCTGGACCAACAGTTCATTTTCAAATCCAACCTATCGAAGTTTACGTTTAATATGGCAGGTTCCATTTGCAATAATTTTTGTATTTTCATAATGGCGTATAGCTTCTTATTTATGAACATACGCTCACTATTGACACACCAAGTACTATTCACGCAGTTATTACAGGAAGAACACATCTCAGCCTTCGCACTCAACGAAACTTATCTGGCTCCTTATCTACAGTGTTACATACCAAAATATAACTTACTACGTCATGATGCTCCATCCGGACCCCGTCTATACGGCGGTACAGCTATCGGCATTAGCACTCGTCTACCATACCGCACTGTTACTATGCCTCAAACTTTCAATCTGCCTGAATACAATGTAACTACTCTCTACCTTCGGGGTCGCACAGTCACATTTGCCACAATCTATGTTCGGCCAGGAAAGATTCTCAACTATGATTTCTTTCGTTTCATTGATACGCAATCCCGGCATTATATTATCATGGCAGACTTGAATTTCCATAGTAGAACACAGCGCGACAAACAGCAATTTCTTGATTTTATACAAACTTCCACTACAGGAGAATTTCACATCTTGCCACAACCTACGGGGCCAGCTAGCAACACAACGCCGGAGGTAGTAATAACCTCGTCTTCTCTTTGTAATCTTATTAACATTACTGTACTAGATTCCATCGGCAGCGATCATGTTCCTGTTAAACTAGAACTGCAATGTACAGTGAAGTCGTCAAACCACTTACCAGCTAGAAAAATTTATCTATATCATAAGGCTAATTGGGATCAATACCGATCCACAATAGACGACGCCATTAGCACACTCACTATACCTACCTCGCAGAATAGTCTTGATCATGCTATCACTGACCTTACTGCAGCAATTCAAGGAGCAGCGGAACATTCTATTCCGTCTACTCATGTACAACCGCATAAACCTATTTTGCCACCAAGATATCTTGCACTAATTTCTGCTTCACGTCGAGCTTATCGTGAATATAGAACCAGTGGCAACTTGGAGGCACTGCGCTTACACCGCCAATATCTCCGAATAACGCACAACTACATTGTAGCATACAAGAAAAGACAGTGGATTTTAACGTGTAATACTCTTACTGCAGAAACTCATCCCAGCAAATATTGGCGTAAATTCAACCAACTTACTGGCGAAACGTCTCGTACACCCTATCCTCTTATTCACAACCAACAAGCTCTTAATAATGACATCGACAAGGCTAATATTTTTGCTAGATTTTTTCAAGAAGTCTTCACTCCTCTTTCTGGAGGGCGTACACCGCGCCGCCTTCAAACTTCGATCAATCGTCAAGCCGATCCGACCGCTCCTCATCTACAGCCTTCTGACCACCATACTCTGGAACCTAATAATCCACTTACTCAGGCTATAGACCCAGATGACATCAGGGCTATTTTAGCAACCAAACGCAGTACGGCACCTGGATTCGACTCCATCACATAAGCTCTCATCAAACAAGCACCTCCTAATTTCATTCTGATTCTAAGCCATATTTATACTTTTATTCTGCGCACTGGCTTCTTTCCGCTCGATTGGAAGTATTCTAAAGTTCTTTTATTTCCTAAGCCTAAGAAACCACCATCCGACGTACAGTCGTATCGCCCGATCCATTTAACAAGTTGTCTTTGCAAATTATTAGAACGTATACTCGTTCGTCGGCTCCACGACCACCTCCTCATGCACAGTCTTCTGCCGATCCATCAAGCCGGGTTCCGACCGCACTTCAGTACACTCGATCAGCTCTTAAGACTCGCTACTGCTATTTATAACCAATACAACAAGGGATTTCCTTCTTGTTTAGTTACGTTTGATTTAGAAAAGGCATTTGATAAGGTCTGGCATCCTGGTTTGATATACAAATTACACAACTATATGCTGCCTATATCTTAATACGATTAATCAATACTTTCTTAACAGGACGTCTTGCGTATATTTCTATTAACAACGCTTTATCACACACCATATTCTTACATTCTGGCGTACCTCAAGGTTCATCTCTATCTCCTTTGTTATATCTACTGTACGTTGCTGATCTCAGACTGACTCCTCACGTACAAGTCTTCCAATTCGCCGATGACACAGCATTTCTCACAACAGCTCGCACTATCCAGCGTATTAGAGGACTCATGCAACCAGCTATCGACACATTTGTCCGTTGGTGTCAGGTCTGGAGACTGAGTATTAACTCAGCGAAAACACAATCTGTAGTCTTTTTACCACCACGTAGACGATCCAGAGTGTTTCGCAATCCGAATTTATTAAATATTCACGTGGACGACACGCCAGTTCCTTTCACATCATCTCTTACTTATCTTGGGTTGATATTTGACTAAAAGCTTACGTGGACTCCGCATCTTAAGAAAATTGTTACTGAAGCTAAGAACAGACTAAATCTACTTAAACGTTTAGTTGGCACCAGCTGGGGTTTACGACCACCTACTGTCCTCCACACTTACAAAGCTTTTATGAAGACTACTTTAACCTATGGCCATACAGCTTGGGCCGCAGCTCCCGACAAATTTTATAAACAATTGTCTATAATGGAACGGCATGCTTTTAGATTGGCCTATCGAATTCACTTACCAAGCCCAACCAGACTTTTCTACGATCTCATAGACTTTCCACCACTTCTCACCCATCTAGAACAGCTTCGCATTCGTTACATCACGAAACGCTTTGATTTACGGCACCCCATGCTTCAGGATATACTACGATATGACCGAGACAATGATGCACCGCCACGATACGTCGACATTCCGCTCCAACACTATATTACACTGTATCACTTGCAAATGGATCCTGTCAATCGAGACCCAGAAGTCTTTGCTATATATCATCCACGCCATTTGTCATCTTCCATTTATCCATCATATGCACAGTGATAACCAACTAACATGGGCCTCCCCTGTCTCCATCAGTTCCTGAATAGCCCCAGGAACAGAAGATAACAGCATCCGTTCACTAACAGAACCTAGTGTTGTGGCGTCCAGTACAATTCATCCTCATTTTCATCATCATTTCTAAATATTATTTAGTTGAGTTGTAATTTCTGTTACTATTTTTCTTATTTGTTATTATATTCACGCACTTAGCCTTCATGCACTGACAGTCTGTTAGTTTCTTGTTTCATATTTCTAATAGCCTCCATGCACATATTATCTTTGTTATTATTATTAGGTTTTTGTGTCACCTGTTTCAACTAATCTCTATTGTATATATGTTAATTACTTAAAATAATGAATGAATAAAAGAAAACCCCTTAGACCAACTACAATTTCTGTAGCCTCAACATTCCTAATACAACACTTCCCCGAAGAAAGGGTGCAACCCTTTAACCGGGTAGACGACAAAAAATATTTAGTGTTATAGATGGTTTTACTGCGTAAGGCACCATATATATAAACTCTTTTCTCCGTTGCATCACGAATATGCTTTTACATCACCTCTACACTACGAGGAAATCACATGTGTCCTACATGTAAGTCATCTGGATACTGCGTGTAAATCATCTCTGTCCTACATTTAAATCCCCACTTTACTGGCTGTAAATCATCTCTGCTCTACATGTAAATCATCTGGGTACTGCGTTTCAATCACCTATGTGCTACGTGTAAATCACCTCTGTCCTACATGTAAATCATCTGGGTACTGCGTGTAAAGCACCTGTGTGTCACGTGTAAATCATCTCTGTTCTACATGTAAATCACCTGGTTACTGCGTGTAAATCACCTAAGTGCTACATGTAAATCCCCGCTGTCTAACATGTAAATCACCTGTGTGCTACGTGTAAATCGAATATGTGCTCCTTGTAAATCACCTGCGCAGTAGGTGTAAATCAGTTGTGCAGGACGTGTACGTGTGCATTGCACTTGTCCTCTGCACGTGAAGATGTTGAATAGGACTTGTGATGTATATGTGCATCACATGTACAGGCATGCATTTATACAGATGATGCACATGTTGCATAAGTGCAATTATACATGTACTATACAGGTACTGTACGTGCATTGTGCTGTCTGGGTTATAACCCGAGTACGTTTATATTTTTACATATTGTCCATACATAAATTAAAGTTGCAATTCTTCATGTCCTTTACACACATCTGACACATTGTTACTAACACTTTTCATATTTCGTGTTCAAAGGTTTAAAGGGGTCCGTGCCCCACCTAACCCTTTTTTCAGGAAAATACGAAGCCCGTATTCTCTAATTTTATGTCTGCAATCTCTGTGCACAATTTCATTCACTCGGTTCATATCTTCTTGCCTTTC
Organism: Thermobia domestica; assembly: GCF_964235325.1. Classification (NCBI taxonomy): domain Eukaryota; kingdom Metazoa; phylum Arthropoda; class Insecta; order Zygentoma; family Lepismatidae; genus Thermobia; species Thermobia domestica. The sequence continues at coordinate 252,208,122 of NC_137462.1, read as the reverse complement.
GGGCGTCAATTTTCAAAACTTTGGGTGTGAGCTTCTGCCACCTGAAACCGCCCCTCCGAAGAATATAAAGACCCTTATTCATTAACTTTTCTCGATGTGTCCATACATAAAGTTTCGTTGCAATTCTTGATGACCTTTACACACATCTGACGTACTGTTACTATCACTTTTGATATTTCCTTATCAAAGGTTTGGAAGGGTCCGTGCTCCACCCACCCATCATTTCCGGGAAAATACGAAACCCGTATTCCCTCATTTTATATCTAAAATATCAGTGCAAAATTTCATTCACTTCGGTTCATTTCTTCTTATCTTTCGGGCGTCAACTTTCAAAAGTTCGGGATGGGATCTTTTTCCCCCTAAAACTGTCCTTCCGCAGAAAATAGAAAAACTATTTCTTTGTTTTTTGCGTACTGTCCATACGTAATGTTTCGTAGCAATTTTTCATATCCTTTACGCACATCTGGCATACTGTTACTAGCATTTTTCATATTTCGTGATCTAAGATTTCGAGGGGTCACTTCAGTTTACTTCTTTTTGCAATTAGGTCGTCAAATTTCAAAACTTTGGGTGAAAGCTTTTGCCCCATAAAAACCGTTTCTCCGCAGAAAATAAAATAACCGTATTTGTTTATTTTTTGCGTATTGTCCATACATAAAGTTGTATTGTAATTCTTCTTGTCGTTTACACACATCTGATATACTGTTACTAACACTTTTTGTACTTCGTGATCAAACGTTTGGAAAGGTCCGTGCCCCACCCAACCCTTTTTTCCAGTAAAATACGAAACCATTATTCTCTCGCTTTATGCCTAGAATATCTCTGCAAAATTTCGTTCACTTTGGTTCACTTCTTTTTGCCTTTCGGGCGTCAACTCTCAAAATTTGGGTGGGAGATTTGCCCCCTAAAACTGTTTTTCCGCAGAGCATAAAAAGAACCGTATTCGTGTACTTCTTTTGTATTGTCCATACACAAAGTTTCGTTACGATTCTTCATGTCCTCTACACACATCTGACGACATACTCTTACTAGCACTTTTGATATTTCGTGATGAAATGTTTTAAGGTGTCCGTACCCCACCAAACCGTTTTTACGGGAAAATACGAAACTCGTACTCCATAATTTTACGTCTGCAATCTCTGTGCACAATTTCATTATCTTCGGTTTAATTCTTCTTGCCTCTCCGGCTTCAACTTTCAAAATTTTGGCTGGGAGCTTTTGCCCTCTAACACCGTTTTTCCGCAGAAATTATTCATTTATTTTTTAAGTAGTGTCCACACAAAAAGTCTAGTTGCAATTCTTCCAGTCATTTACATACATCTGGTATACGAGTACTATCACTTTTGATATTTCTTGATCAGAGGTTTTGAGGGGTCTGTGCTCCACCTACCCTTTTTTTTCAGCAAAATACTAAAACCTTATTTCCTCATTTTATGTGTACAATATTTGTGGAAAATTTCATTCACTTCGGTTCACTTCTTCTTATCTTTCGGACGTCAACTTTCAAAAGTTTGGGTTGGGTTCTTTTGCGCCCTGAAACCGTCTTTCCGTAGAAAATAAAAAATGTATTCGTTTTTTTTTGTGTATTGTCCATACATAAAGATTCGTTGCAATTATTCATGTCCTGTACACACGTCTGACATACTGTTACTAGCACTTTTGATTTTTCGTGATCAAAGGTTTGGAGGGGTCGGTGCCAAACCCAACCGTTTCCTGCAGGGAAATAAAAAAACCCGTATCCTCATTCTACGTCTGCAATATGTGTTCACAATTTCATTCACTTCGGTTCAGTTATTCTTGCCTTTCCGGTGTCAAATTTCAAATTTTGGGTGGGGCTTTTATATTAAACCTTTACATTATGTATTTTTCTTTTTATGAGATTCCTTTTTGTTGGGGAAGGAGAGAAATGCTTTCTTCTGATATGTGTTTGTTGCCATTTATTTTGTTTGAGCTACTTAGGTAAGAACATTTTGTAACTTTCGATGTCATCCAACTCCGTCACGATAATAAAATTGTCTTTCTTAACAATTTGTTTTATTCTCTTATTTGCAGGTTGCCACACTGATATATTTGTTTTAAAATTGACGTTTGGTCCAACCGCCGAGTTTTCTGGGTTGCATGCTTTTGCAGGAAAAGATGAATTGCATGTGGTAATGCACTTTTGCAGTCGTGTATACATTTTGTACTACTCGAATAAATTTATACTCACCAGAGAAAGTGAAGAATAGTCATTTTAACCTGCTCAGTTTTCTATATTTTTTTCTATCATTTCTTTCATCAAACAAGCGAAAGAATAAATTATTACTAACCAGAAATGGCGAAAAAGGATTTTTTAACTAAATCAGTATTTTATACCTTATTGTGCTATTCAAACAAACGAAGGAATTAATTTGAGTGGTCTATTATATTTTTGTATAAATAGCAAAAGAAGCAAAGAAGTTCCATTTTAACTAGCTTAGCATTTTATACCTTTTTGCGCCATTTAAAGAAATTAATAAGTAAATTCGTGTGTGCTATTTCCTTTTGTACCACCGAGAATAAATTGGGAAGAAGGATCATTTTTCACTAGCTTAGAATTTTATACCTTTTTTTATTTAAACAGACGAAGGGATAAATCTGTGTCACCTATTCAATTTTGTACTAAAAATTGAAGAATTGTCATTATAACTAGCTCATCATGTACTTTTTTGTTCTACTCAAACAAACGAAACAACAATTTGAGTTTTTACTTTTGTGTAAACGGAGAAAAGCGACGAAGGATTAGTTTAACTAACTCAGTATTTTATACCTTTTGTACCACACAAATAAACAGAGGAACAAATTTGTACCAACCAGGAAAAGGGGAGAAGGATCATTTTAACTAGCTCAGAATTTCTGTAGATTTTGTGCAACTCAAATAAACAAAGGAATAAATTTGAGTTGGGTATTAACTTTTCTATCAACGAGAAAAAATCCGAAGAAGTAATACATTAACTTGCTGCGTATTTCAAATAATTTTGAAATATTTAATCAACAAAGGAATAAATTTGTATTAACCAGGAAAGGCGAAGAAGGACCATTTTAACTAACTCAGCATTTTATACCATTTTGGGCAGTTCAAATAAAGGAAGGAAGAGATTTGAGTGGCTTAAGCAAAGAAGGTCCATTTTACCTGGCCTAGAATTTTATACCTTTTTGTGCTATAAAAATAATCGAAGGGTTAAATTTGTATGATCGATTCAATTTTATAAAAAGCCGAAAAACTGAAGATGAATAAATTTTGTTGGCTTCTTTACTTTTGTATTAACGATTAAAAAAGCGAAGGTCCATTTTAAATAGCTCAGTATTTATGTAAATTTTGTAGTATTTAAATAAACAAAGGAATAAATTTTCCTGATTTATTTTATTTTTGTAGCAACAAGAAGAAAAGAAGGAACATTTTAAATAGCTGAGTATTTTATACCATATCCTACTTCTCTAATAAACAAAGAACTAAATTTGAATGACTTATTGAAATTTGTACCAACGAGAAATGCCATTCTAAATAACTCAGCATTTTATACCTTTTTGTGTTATTCAAATGAACGAAGGAATACATTTGTACCAACTAGAAAAAGCGAAGAAGGACCACTTTACGATTTATTCGGGTTTACATATTTGACATTTGACCTCGATGGTCAATACTTTTGAGACTTGTAGTACTGAATAAATATTTGTGTAATATCTGCAATGATAAATAGGGTTTCATAAAAGGGAACGAGTACACCCCTATTATTTCGTTGCCTTTGCTATGTTAGACAAGGTTAAAAAAGATGCCATACTCTTAGCTCTTCTATGTGTCCGTAGTTTTAAGTATTTTTGCTATGTTAAAATAGGTGATGAAATAGGGAACTCTGTTTGTTGTTTGTATGCTGTGTCAAATAGGGGTTGTAATATGTGTTCATAGTCTTATGTAATCTGCACTATGTTAATTGGGGGTTGAAACTATTCTCATAAAAGGGAACGAGTACACCCCTAGGCTGGGTACATAAGGTTTAAAATTGTGGTAGTAACATTTGTTATACCCCCGTAAAAGAATGTTAATTTCTGCGATGCTGTATATTGGTTGAAAAAAGTTTACTATATCTGGTCAAATCACTGCTATGTTAATAAGGAGTTTTAATCTCTGCTATGTTAAAATAGGGGTTGCAAAATAGGCCATATTTCTTATTAACTCTGCTATGTTACATAGTCTTATGTAATTTCGGCTATGTCAAATAAGCGGTTAGAAATTGTGTTCATTGTCTTTTCTTAGCTCTACAGTTGAACGAATACATCCCCCATTATTCTCTCTTATGTCAGTAGTCTTTACTATGTTACATGGAAGTGCTGTTAAAATATGCGTTCGTAGTCTCTGTGTTCATTGTCTTACCTACTTTTTGCTCAGTTAAAATAGGGATTGAAAAACTGGTCATAAAAGAGCACGAATACATCCCCCATTATTATCTGTTATGTTAGTAGTCTTGCTATGTTCCATAGGAGTGCCACTAAAATATGCGTTTGTAATCTCAGTGTGATTTCTGTTATGTTAAAATAGGGGTTGAAAAAGTGGTCATAAATGGGAACGAGTACAACCTCAAAAAGTACTCGTAAAACGGAACGAGTACTCCCTTAAAATGGGGTAATAAAATAGAACAAGTTTTCGTTTTTCCATGGTTGGACGGTGCGTGGGTCATGGTTTATCTTGTGACAGTGGACTATTGAGTAGTTCGTATCAGGCGGGACATGGATTGGCCTCTTATGAGGCAGATCAGTAATTTTTCCACTACTAGCAAGCTCGTACGTGACACGATAACAACAGAAAGAGCAGAAAGAAACCCTCGTGATCACGTGATCGCAGCAAAAGTGAGGTGTGAAATAATTACCGCTACTTGCTTAACAATTCTAATACTAGACCTGAACGGATGAACAATAATTCTGGTAATCGACAAAACAATAGATGAAATAATGAAAATGGAAACAACAAAAATAGGATTCATAATAATAGACAAGTTCACAGCAATAGGAATAACTCAAACCTGTCAAATTGACGTAATGAACGGAATTCCGGCCACTCGGAAAACAATTAAAAGGCGGTACCGCGGACCGGTACCAGCAAACACATACAATTCTTCTGTAGGTCCAACTAAAAATTTCTTGGTATCACATACTAATATTTGTAGCATAAATACTCTCGATTTTGCTAAATGTGACTGTGACTGGGACAGCGATTGCCTAGACTATTATATCACTGCACAACCCAACCCTATCTCTGCTAAACTTAGAGTTTTAGTTTGTAATACTGAATTTGAATGTCTTACGGACACAGGCTCCGAAAAGTGCCTCATGTCTTTAGCGCTTTGGAAACGCATTAGTGTAGATGTGACGTCACGCAAATTTACCTCAGTTGACGATGTACTTTTAGTGGATTTCAGTGGGTCAACCAGGATAAAAATAAGAGGTAATACATTAGATACTATTCAAATTGATAACCTATCTGTTTATGTAAAACTTTACGTTAGAGAATCTCTTATTGAAGATCACATTTAGGATTTGATGCACTTACTGCCTTGAGAAGGCAAATTAATCTTTCGGATGGTACAATTTCCATGGAATATAATAATTTGAAAAGCATTGTTAATCTTTTAATAGAAAATTTTGACTTTCAGAAAATCTCCGATTATGAAGAGAGAGACACAATAGGTTATAATTTTTGGCTTTCAGCAGCCATTTTTGTGAAACAATGAGCTACAGAGAAACCAAAGGTATGTGTTGATCTCCCATTACCGAACCGGTCTCTGGAACTTCGCCAAACAAAATCTTAGGGTATACAGGACTGGCTATTAAAAGCAAAGTCTTTAATACTTTTCCTTAGCTCTCTGAACCTTGTAAGTAGCTATAATCAAGCTTTGCTTAGTCCTAAGTCCTAGGAATGTACAATATTCAATTTCGAAGTCCAGCATTACCAATATCGAGTACCATGTTTTGGCTACAAGAATGGTAGCAGAAGGAAAAAAGTATGCTTCAACGACATATTTAACGACATATCGGCGATTTGGATGGATTTACTGGAATCTTCGAAGAACACCTTGCATTGCTGAGAAATATCTTTTAAAAGTTTAGATAACACAACATTGAAAAATGTTTGTTTTGTACTAACTCAATATCTTTTTAGGTTTCTTGATTACTCCCAAAGGAACCAAAAAATTCAAAAACCATAAAAGCTGTTCGTAACTTACCCATGCCCACCAATATTAAATCTTTACAATCTGTAATTGGTCTCTTTAATTAGTCGCCAAATTTTATTCTTCATTTCTCAGAAATAATGCAATCTTTTTTCAGCTTCACAAAAAAGGAAAACGGTGGTAATGGCTTGAAGAAGAAGAATAGTCTTTTCAACAGATTAAAGACGACATTTGTAAAGATGTTTTGTCTCACGCTGATTTGAATTTACCTTACTATTTAGAATCAGACGCCTCCCGCCTGGGGGTCAGTGCAGTCTTATAACAGTACAGTGATGGACAGAAAAAGTCATCCAGTTCACTAGTCGAAATTTAACACTGGTGTATCTCGTTATAGTGTTAGTGAACTCGAATTCCTAGCAATTGTATTTGCGGTGCGAAAATGGCGTCAATTACTAATTGTTCACCACGTCATTTTTATTACAGATCACAAAAATCTTTGTTGGTTAGATAAGGCCAAGCGTTGGAACACCCGTCTTCTGAGATGGTGTTTGGAATTACAACAGCTGAACTAAGAAATACGTTTCAAGAAAGGTTCCGAGAACCTGTGTGCAATTGCCCTTTCGCATCTATTCCCTTCCGAAGAACTACCAACTAAACGTGTTCATCTTTTACAGGTTATTCAAGACAAAATCAAAAATACTCCAGCTGAAGAGTTAAATAAAAAACACAAAAAATATCCCATTATTTCTTTTTTAGCAGGCGGCAAAATAGAAGAGCCCCAACGGAATTCACGCAATTGGGAAAAATGTTTCAAACTCGATAAGGGTATTATTTTCTATAGAGATTTTCATTTTCCAGACTCATATAAATTTTTTATTCCCTGGTAATTAGTAAAAAATATTCTTACAGCTTGCCATGATGATTTAGTTAACTCTGGAGTCAGTTTTGTTTTGATTAAAACAAAATGTTCAAAACAAATAATTAATACTTGTTTCAAAGAATTGATTTTGTTTGGACAATGTTTATACACATTTTAAACATTCTGTTTTAAACACGTGTATTTTTAATGCTTGTTTTGAGCATGAGTTTATTTTTCTTTTTATCTTTTTGTAAAATATTTGCCAGAGAAAGAAAAGGGACAAAAAGTGTTTCCAGGCCCGTAGCCAGGGAGAGGCTACGGGGGGACACAGCCCCCTCTAAATTATTTTCCCCGCCAAAAACAAACACTTTGAAGAAATTTTTCAAACTGGCACAAAACCAGTGAAATTCTTTCTATTATAATTACCAAATGAAATTCAAGTTTGCGAATTCTACCCTCTTATGTGTAGAATTATATGTTTCCTTGCTAGATATACCAAACATCTTCAACTGCATTTACTTATTTCAAGAATTTGAAATCATGCCATGCTTTTGCAACCACGACAAGCATTCAAGAATAGTAGGTGCACTTTCAAACAACATCATCATAGTCCACAACGTTAGCTCTGAATATAAATAATGTAATGTCTTTCGTATTCTGGAAGGCAGAAATTTGAGTACAGGCGTTCAATAAACATTTACTTCTATTTTGTATTGATATAATCCAAAGTTGCTGCAATGTAATTTCGGTCTAATGTTTATAAATTGAATACTTTAATTTTAATTAATATGAAACCAAGTCCCTCGCAAAAAGCTCATATTAAGCATACAAAAATGAAACAAAAAATACGTTCGATTATACATATATAATAATATTGTCTCTTAAGTTCTTCTATTAATAAATGCAAGTGCTTTGGTATCTGTATTTTTAGCTCATCATTCTTAGGAAATAATACAAAGAAAAAGTGCAGTAAAGGCTAACGAGATATTAATAATTTGTAAAACTATATTACGAAATAGCCGTTACTGCTTTTCTAGTAAATAGAGTTTGAGTGTAATCTTGGGGTTTGATATCCGTGGAATTCTTGAATTGGAGAGCAATGTGGAGGTTCGTATTCCACTTTAACTGCAAGCCTCGCGCTATTTATAGACTCGGTACTGAAAGAAAGATGCTAAATTTTAACAAAAAAACAAACAATGTGGCCCTCTACAAAATGAGAATGTGAAGGAAAATAGTTTTTTTTTTTAAGATAGAAACACAAATCAACTCTTATGAACATATAATGATGCCATTATACAATAAAAGACGATTGGAGTGTTTTGTTGTGAAAAAAGACTATATCAAAATATTCTGTTTATATTTTGTTTTCTGCAAATGGAACAATCCTGATTAATAAGTTATGTTCTCACTATAACATTTAGTTAATTAGCTTTTGTTTAAATGCGACGTAGAATGACGTTCCTCATCTACGTTTACCATAGCACGATATTGCCCCAAGCACCTCAATTGTATTGCATTGCAGTTTTCTTAATCTCTGTAAGTTAATAATCAATGTTCTTTCTTAATCTTGAATTTGGGTACTGTAATATTGACAATACAGCACATTAGGTATAAGAGAAACTAAAGCTGTTACAGATTTTGTAAATATTAAATAAGTATGCACTTTTATAGTGTTGTGTCATGTCTAAATCATTGCCCCCTTAGTATTCACTTCTGCCCCCCTAAGAAATAAGGCTGGTTACAGGTCTGAGTGATTCTCATTCAAAAGACTATTATCTTCTCACGTGAACGTTTTCTTGTGGCTACAGCAGATCAGTGTGGTCATCAACAATTTATTTGCATCGTTTCCCCCTTGTTTTTAACGTTTCTTGTATTGTTTAAATGCTTATCAGTTAACTTGCGAGAAAGTGTCGTAGTCGAAGGTTAGACTACTTATAGAACTGATATTAAAAAAGAAATAAAATCATGGAATCAACTTTTTGTGTTGTATTTAGAAAACAAAGGGTTCTTTGCTAAATTGTGCTTCTGAAATATCGCGGGTATTCGTTGACACAGTACATGTTGGTTCTCAGTTTCCATACATACATACTTCAGAGAAAGAAAGAAAAACTGTGTGAGAAGATTGAGTCTAGAGTTTTATATAATTGCCACTGAAGAGGGGCATCCGTTTAGGGGTCATCCGCCCTCCTTCACTGAATTCCAGATGTTGGCAGCGTAATGCAGATTTCCTTAGCAAAGTCCACCGAAAAAGATTGAAGTCCATATACCGAACAAATACGGATTTTTGTCACCATATCTATTGGCCGTAAGGAACTATAGGCCTAACTTTCTCTCTTGTACATTTTTTGGCCTGGGATTTCAAAGGTTTCTACTTTCGAGTTTCGGACCTGCTTAAAATTCTGGAAATTGGACCTAAACAACTTTCTAGTTTTGATCATCTATATTTCATCCGTTGTTATTCGGTGTAAAGGCCCCAAAACTTGTTGTGTTGGACTTCGCTTATTTAAAGTTTTCTAAAAGTGCCCTACTGTCCCCAAAATCTGAGATTCATGATAGGCTGCCCTCTTGCCCCCACTGACTCACCTATCAAATGGTAGTCATTTGAAACTATCCCACGCCCTTTCACGTGGATTTCGTTTTATTTATTTCGCACTTTTGGCTGTGAAGATATTACGTAAAGAAATACAATTCATTTGCTGAGAAAAACTGAACCTTATTGAAAATGGATTTGGATCAATTGTGCTCTGAACTCCCCAAATATTACTTTTCTTCAATAAATTATTGACTTGAAGAAAACAACTAATTACATAGGCTTGAGGAAAATATTCTAAAGTTAACACAACGTGAAGTATGCTTCAAACATTACTTTTCGAAAATTTATTATTTTAAAATAATTTTATTAGGATCAGTGTTCTGAAATAATAATCCAATTTTGCAACTGAATTCTCACCATCTTTCACGAAACGTAAGTTTAGCTCCTAAGAGCATAGCTAGGAAACGTTCAGAAACAGTAACCCAGGTCTAAATTACCGCACAAGCGTATTTCTGGTAAAATTCTCACCTTAAAACATGTAAAATGACTCCCTTTGCATTTGAAATTTCGAATTGTAATCAAAGATGGGCGTAATGATACTTGCCATCGCACCATCTGATGTATCAGACCACCTTCAAGTTTCATCATCTTCCCTCAACCCGTTCTCAACACACAAGAGTGCTGAGGACTTTCATTTCATTATGTATATCGATAGACTGTGCGAAATCTCCATACTAAATAGATTTTAAAATCTACCTATAAAGCCTATTACAACCAAGTAAGTACTTATGAGGGTTACTGTCAAGATGGTGTAATAAAAAGAGGTCGTGATATGTAATAAGTTGAGTATTACTAATTTATACTGAAATATTCTGTACCCAACACCGTGTAGTCTTAACCGGGATAAAATAAATGAAAAAGTCGGTTGCAAGCAGTGGTGCTATTCAGCCGGTTCCGACCAGTTCGCTATGTTGGGTAATTTGTTTCCTAGAAATTTTCAGTAGTACATAATTTCGTCACACCATTTTGTATATATATATATATAAATGTATATATATATATATATATATATATATATAATATATATATATATATATATATATATATATAAATGATATGCATGTGTGTATATATAGAACCGGTTGTTAGAAAAATATAATAACATCACTGATTGGTAGTAAAGGGCAAGAAATCTTAACAAATAAGGTACTCACGATTTTGAAATATATGTTTAAAATCATGTTTTAAAACTGTTTAAAGTGTTTAAAACATGTTTTTAGTGTGTGTTTTAAAATATGTTTAAAACATTTTAAACATCTTTTTCACGTTTTACACACATGTTTTGTTCTCTTTTGAAAAGAACTGTTTCCTTTCAACATTGTCAGGAGCAGACAAAATGCTTCGGATCCTCTCAAAATCATTTTGTTGGAGTAAAATGAGAGAGGATATCAAGAAACTTGTAAAAGATTGTATGGAGTGTATGGTATTTAAATACGATAATCACCCACCAGCTCGTTTCCTGTCTACTAATCCTTATTTCGGAATCTGGAGCTTTATTAACCCTTGACATTTTACGTCCATAATCACCAGGAATGCATGATGCGTGCTTTGCAATTGTTACCGTCGATGTATTTACTCAATATTGTACAGATTATCCTTTGAAGAACGCCACTGCTACTGCAGTTATCAAGTGTGTATATGATATATACATGCTACTTTTAGGTATTGTAGAAGCAGTCCTTACAGACAACGCTGCAGTGTTTCATAGCAAGAAGTTTTTATCTAAAATGCAGGTGTACAACATTAGAGTTCATCGTACAACGCCTTATCACCCCATGTGTAACATCACGTAATACTCTAAAAAATTATTTTACCTATCATTAGGATATTATATCTTTGGTCACATAACAAATTTGCCTAAAACCTGACGCAAGCAGTTTACAAAACTATTCCATGGTAGAAAGTCTCGATGTTTCACCAGCCAGTTTGTATCTCAACATTCATCTTTCTCCCATTTTTAAACATTTTGTTTTACAGGTATCCGAAGATTTTGATAAGGAAGATGGGACTAGTTGGTCGAATAAACTACTTATGGCGGATCGACATTGAAAAGCGATGGGAAAAAGGAATGCAGGGTGGAACGGCAGTCAACAACAACGACGACGTGTAAGACAAAGGAGTTTAATTTTTCTAAATTAGCGCAACATTTGTAGTCTATTGTAAGGTAAAATATCAATTTTTAAAATTGGTACCGGTGGCCCATTTATGTGTTAAAGTTATCAATGACCGTCTACTGTAACTTATTGACCCCTCCACAGATGAATATTTAGGACTTCATTCCGTAGACAGGAATAAATTATGGGAACCTACGCCAGAAACCCGTGAAATTTGGATTGCCTTGGCACGTCGCCAACTACCAGAAGATCTTTTGCATGACCTTAATTTGTCGCCCGTTAATGAAACTCAAGAACTAATCTCTTTTTTCGTTAGTAGAGAAACTAACTTGTCTAAACTCGTAAACAACAAGTGTGATGAGACTAATTTAGGTCTTTTACAGGTCAAAAACTAATCTGTTATCTCTTCATTTAGGAAATCCTTGGTTACATTATTACTTCAATTCAACCTATTGGGAGCAACCATGTGTTCCATTGATTGCACCCAACCTTACCCGTGTACTACAACTGCCAACAAGTTGTTCTGAAAGAAAAAAATAAAATCGAATATAAATGAAGTTCACTTTCTTTTCGGCTGTTAAAGAAGGGGAAGAACTACGCATTTCTTTTAATATTTCTTTCAACAGTTAGGTGATAAACATGTATTCATTTTTCGTTATTCTTGCTTTTAGCTTCTAACTGTTCAGCAAACACCAGATATCAGGTTTTCTCTCTTTTGTTTTGATAAGGTAGTCGCCAGACTCCAGAACCACCTGTGTTCATACCTACGAAGAGCAGACAGCACATTAGATCGATCCTCTTCTTCCATTTGCTTTACTCAGTGTCGCACCTGACACAGTAGAGTATCAGTGTTGCGAACCCTATTAATATCTTGCTTTTACTTCAATGTCAATATATTTTATTTCAGATGTTTGAGTTTCAGACTTTTAGTAAGTATTAACACGCACCTTATATGCGTAGGGAAATGTATTTATCCAAAAGCGGTTTGAAATCGTGGAAAAATTTCCGCAACCCCAGCTAGTGCGAAGATATGTTTTATACAGTTTTTTAAATTTCAAAATTATTTCTGGAATCCCTCCCCACTTTACGAATTCTTAAATATGTTATTACGTATGACTTACAAGTGATGTTTGATTTTGTTTTTAGATTTTTCGAAAAAAAATTCGATGCCTAGAATAAGAAAATGTTTAGTTGTTAATTATATATACATTTGTATATTTGTGATCGAAATCTAGCATGTAAACTCATGCGTAAAATATGAAATTTTACAATTATAATCAATCTCACATTTCTTTTAATGCTAATTCTTGATTCTGGTTTTCATTTTGAAGCGTTTATTGTAATTTTGTTGAATCTCATTTACGTCAATTACCGGATTTTGACCAAATATCAAATTTGAATTTCCAAGGTGTGACATGATATATTTCTAGGGGAAAAGCTGAGAAAGAAAATTAGGCTAAGCATTAAACGAGTGAAAACAGGCATTTCCTTGTTGATTATAGTATGTGCAGGAATGCCATATGAATAGCATATTCTCCGAGCTAAAGCAGTAATCTTTTTATTTTCGAAACAATTATATGAACAGATAATATAATGGTAAACGGTCGTCTTTCTCACATATTAATATGAATGTGGAAAAATGTTTAACTTCTATATTTTCTTGTAATTTCTGATTAACGTTCTTTGAGTCTTCTCCAGACGTCTTGGCGACCGTAGCGAAACTTCTTCGGGTGGGATATTTTATGGGGATAAACATATTTATTTTACACAGAGGCAATATTTCCTGGAATTGCAGTTTTATTGCAAAATGGATTTGGCTAATCCATTGGATATTCCGTAGCTAACTATATTTTCGCCATCAACCGCAAAACATAGTTTTTCGTTTCTTTTCTTTCTTCAAAATAACCTTTAAATAAGCATGAGTATTATTAGGTTAAATTTTTTCAGTATATTTTATCTCTAGTAATATTGCAGTGAATATTTTAGTGTTTATGAACCGTAATTATACTATGTGTAATTGTATTGTAAAATGTTGTAATGGTTTTCATACTAATTTTGAGAAAGTTATATTTTAGTTACAGTAAGTCCCAGAAATTATTTGAATTCGATATAGATCAAGAAAATACACTTATTTTCTTTCGTTCCAACAGCATGAAGCCATAACATATTACAGAATTCTCTTTAAGTCAATTATCTGATACACTCTATGACTTTGAACTTCTAATGCTCTAATAAGTATGTTTTGTATATTTTTGTAGCGAAGAAGCTTCAAAGAATGTTTCACAATTATATTGTAGAAAATTTTGATAACTTTGAATTTTCAGGTGTTTAATGAGAATGTTTTCATGCCTGCTATGATGCCAGCTATGATGCCTAAAAAGCCCTTGTCACACCTGTTTTGTATGGAATTTAGTTTTGATGTTTCAGACCGACCAGAAAGTTATAATCTCGTTGTCTATATTTTGTTTGTATGCTATGTTTCAGTTTTACAAGGTCTCATGTATTTTGTCTTGCAGAGACGTATTTTTACGATGCTACGAGAGCATTTCTATTTTGTGTGTTTACACATTTTACCTAGGTGGAAGACCACATGTCGGTACGTTATGTTCCATGGAACGTACATATATTTGGCTGAATATTGAAGTGTTCATATTTCAGTTATGTACAGAAACATTTTACAAGTGCCTATGGTTTCAGGCCATTTCACATTTCTAATTTGCATCTTAGGAGAAGATTGCATTTTGTGTGTGTGCAGTATACACATTTCACCACCTATGGTTTTGGTCAATTCATGGCGTAATGACCGTTTATTTTCAGGAATAGTTGGACTAGTGAGTCAACTTCCTTGATTCAGGCCTTTGAGAAACTTAGATCTACACTCTATAGTTTTCCAAGAATAATTAATAAGTCTTTTTGCAGATAATACCCACACTTTCTGGTAACCCTACAATATTTAGGTTATTCGGAAGTGAATAAAAATTATCATTCTAGGCCTAAGCTAATAATAATTTTGTTTCAGAATGAAACCATTAGTTGTGTTGTGCATTATTACATTAAGGTCTCGATTTTCATATGGCAAGCAGATGTCACTTTTATTTGATGGCGTAGGCCTACTGAAATTTTCTTCATACATGTCAAATAAATCACAATATTTTTCTTGATATACAAAATCATGTTTGTTAGTTCGAATCACTATGAATGTCAGCTTTTACACTGAAGTCTTTTTTTATTTTGGAAAAACGAATTTTTGTTCATTTTCACTAAAGAACATGAAGCACTAACTTTATTTAAAAAGAAACATAGAGGTGGAAAACGTATTTTGTTTGTTTATTGTCAGCTATAGTGTATTTACATTCTTATTCATTTTATTTTTTATGATTTTTATATTTTTCAAATATATTACAGTAATATCAAAACTTTGACAATATGTTTTAATAAGTTTTACATATTTTACTATTTGCCTTTTCTTTTGTTTAATGTTTTAAATACAGATATAAGTGTACTCTAAGGGAAAAATTCCTAACTTTTATTCAGATAATTCATAGTTATTGAACTCAATATTTTCATGAATAGTTATTGTATGTATATTTACTTCATATTTTACAGTATAAAGTAATCGTAACGTAACGCTTAAAACATATTACGAAATGTACTTTTTTTTTTAAAAAAAAGTAAGAGTTTAAATGGTACTATCAACGCTTTCTCCTTACTATCAGTAAAAAAAATATCATACAGATGTTTAACCCATACCCCGTTTCTCACACCAGTGTATAAAAAATCTTCCCTTTTACCTCATCAACTCAACGTCATAAAACAATGTGGGTCGTTCGTCATAGGAAGACATAATAGACTTCTATATACGAAGAGGCAGGAGATAAGTAAACCGAACTGCATTAGTCATCCAAGAGGATTTCATTACTTTATGGAACATTTGGCCTGGATATTGCTCACGCAGGAACCCCGACATATTTTCTTGCAATGAGTGAACAACAAGTTAGTAAATTATTTTTCAATAGCCCTTCTTCAGGTGAAAAATGATTGAATGTTTATACATGTATATCTCACACAATATCTCTGTTGCCAACTAACTAAAAATAATTTTGGCTGAAAACCTGACTTTTACTAAACTGTCAGGAGTCTTCAACATGCACTTCGTATTCACTTGACAGGCCGTTCCCTTGTCGGACGTCAATATGTAATCCTCAGCAGGTTATAGAAGTATTTTGTGGACACTCTGTATATTTCGTAAAGATAGTAATTATTTTTCGATTTATACTTTATTCTCTGACGCAAATAAGTTCTTTCTTCGATGGCAATTGCTTCTTTCCTTTCATCGTCTACTCATATATATATATAACGTTGCTTTGTTGTGAGAATATTTCAGTGAGTGTTTCTTCCTCACTTATTAATATGCAAAAACTATATTCTATGGTAATTGGAATTGAATTAAGTGTACTCTGCAATCTGCATTATTGCTACGCCAGCTACATCGCATTAGCAGCTCCTTATCTAAACGTTCCCACAGTCTAGTTATCGCAATATCTCGTGCATCGTGGCCAGTGGACTAAAATTAAGGTCAACTCTTTTTTATATTCTATTTACATGTACATACAGGTCATTTAACCTGATTGCTTTTGAAAATAAACTGCCAATATTCATCAGTCGATCAATGCAGCTCGTATATCGAACCCCTGAGTTCGAGGAGTTTCATTCTCGAATTGTAAGCAGCTATCACGCAAATCGCGTCGGGCATCAATTATAATGTTGTGCTAAGGAGTATAGGTTATTAGTCAGTGAGGGACTTAACGATTTCTAGCCCCGATCAGTAATATCCCAGGTTCACACACCTTGTGCGTACTACTTATGAACGCGGTCTAAACATTATCATTCGTCTTTGGAGACTACCCATTTTCACTGAGGATTAACGTCGACATTTGAAGATTGTTTGGAGCAGTAATTATATTACTTCGTGGGATTATCCTGGCGACATTTCCCCAGTGCTAATCCCCCAAGTGCATTAATGGTTTGAGAATAGTATATCTAGTGGAACGATTATCGTAATCTTCAATTCTAATATATAAAAATGATCAAGTGCTCTAATGGAGTGAGAAAATAAAGTGTGATGTTAATAACGAAAATATGTATACATATTCAGTGTTGAGTGTTGTGATTGTTTTTCTAATCCATCATTTTTTCTTTCAAGAGTATTTTAATAAATAAGCGTAGTGTCGTTTAATCCAGTGTGTTTTTGTTGTGTGTATGAACAATGTTTGTGTGCGTTGTGTGTTGTCTGAGTGACCGTCTGATCGTCTGTGAGGTTTCCAAGACCCAACATCGAAACCTCTCGGTGCCTAATGATCATTTCATTATTGAGACCGGCAGCCAATTTAGAAATATTTTTGTAATACCTTTAGGAGATATCCTTCAACGCCTTACCCAGGTACTTCCAGGTCTCCGCAAAATACTCATTGGCTGCACAACGGAGGACAGACTTTGGAAAGCAGATATATAAATTATAGACGCCTGAACAGCGACTTTAACCTTGGCGATTACATAAGATTTTTAGAATCAATCTTTTAATGATTTTAACAAATTTTCCAATTCGTCTTACTTTCTAATTGATTATTGATTGATTCAACCTTTTCTTTCTTAACGACATTGTATAGATACTTTAATAGTTCTAGCTGTTCCTCAGCTAGTTCAAATGATCTTTCCAGTGTATTGCATCACCAATAATATTCATATTTATTATATAGTAAATGATAATTCGAAAACTAACTTCTGAAATAATTTTCTGTGAATGACACTCTTCTTCGAATTTTAAAATATAATATCAATATCTTTATGATTTTCTTAATAGCGACAAAACATACTTCATTTTCATTAAAGGTTTTCGTATACTAAAACTAAAGATAAAATTTATTTATAACCGTCAGTTTTATATGTTATATCTTCAGTGTTTTTGATGTGCGAATTAAATGTGAATTAAATAAACATCATCATAATATATTGAATATTTATGTTCTTTCAATAATTTACGTATGTCTTGTACGGTATAGTGTCTGGTACATTATTAAGTATATCATTTATCATGATAAAGATCTTTTTTGGTATAATTCTATCTTGTAAACCTTCTAAAAGATATCGTCCCTCTCCGGCAATAACACAGTAAGCGACATTTTTTTTTCGAAATTGACTCTTTGCAGTTTTTGGCTCAGAATTGTAATGTGCATGTAATGGTCTATTCACCATGTTTCTATCTTTATCCATTACTGTGATAGCTATTTCGCTTACACGGGTATAATTAGATTTACTGACGGCAAAAATATCGTATGTAACACTCAGACGTTTGTATTTACTGATTAAGTGTTTCTGATGAAACGAAGACTTGTAGTCTAGATTATTTCAAACAGTAGTTTATTTTCGTACTTGGAGGAAATCAGTGTGGTATAAACATGATTATTACAATATTTCATGGCAAAAGTGTAGTAAGCCACAGCTTGAAGTTGGTACTGAGTCGCTTGAAACAATTTTGATGTTATGATATCAATGATTTCCAGTATTTGTTGCAGTTCTATTTGCCTGCTAAGAAGAAATACTTTTCATTACAGCAATTTTGCTATCTTAAAAATATACATAAGAGGCTCTCAGCTTCACTTCTGAAGTAAACGGTAATATTGTAATATCTACTTACTGTTGTTTTACTTGCAATAACAGTGTGTAATGTCGTATAATACATATTAAGGTTCATATTTCGATGCCGAAGTATGGATTAAGTATAATATGGCGCTGTTCTATTGGACTTGGAAGTACCGGTATGGGTTGTAATATCTTGCGCCATGAAAAGTTTAATCGAGTAAGAAATACCTGCGCTTCGCTTCCCAGACCCAGACAATAAACAGCACCGCCATCGTCCTATTGAATTAGCATGCTACAACCCGGAGACATATACTCATGCTGTTTCGTACAATCTCATCGATATGGTTTAGTGATAAGCGGGACATACCACTGCAGACAACCTTCCTTCATTGATCCATATGCCAATGATGACTTTGCTTTTGTCCATGTCAGCCTTACGTTATTTCTGTGTTGCTGTAATAGTGTTGGTCTACGACTATGATATCTTAACCGATGTAAATAATGTCACATAGTCATGGTTGAAATTTGTTGTAGGATTTATTGGTCCACATTGTACTGGTGCGTCAATTCCTCCGATGACATACGCCTGTGGTGAGATACGATAGTGCTATTCGTTGTTCCTTTACTGCCCACCGCACGTACATGATCCAAGTGTGATCGCTTGGCGGATGACTGACCGCCATGAGGACTGTTGGTAAAACCTTGACAGTGTAGCGCTTGGACATCCCACAAGTACGACTGTCTCAGGTGTACTGGTAACAGTTTCTCCCCAACAGTTTGCGCTACTAAAAATTTTCTCACATAATTTTGTTTGCCTATAACGGGCATCAGTTGCGTTCTATTATGTTCGGTAACCGTGCTCGTCTTCTATGTTACCTGCTTATGACGTGGAAGTTATGTGTTATCGATATTTGATGGCGTTATTCCTATTGTAATGATCAAACTGTGCATATAAAGTCTAGCTGTTAACAAAAGAGACACTGACCAAAGCTTAAAACTTTATTTTAAATTATAATTTGTAACTGCTTCGGATATCTAGCATATCCTTCTTCAGACAACATTTATATATATGTCTGTATTTTCATTAATTTCGATCGTGTCTGAAGAAGGATATGCTAGATATCCGAAACAGTTACAAATTATAATTTAAAATAAAGTAAAGTTTTAAGCTTTGGTCAGTGTCTCTTTTGTTAAAACAATTAATGCAAAGCCATTAATAGTCTTACTAGCTGTTAAGAAATATTTATTTTAGTAAGTAATTAGCAATGTGAATTAGTTGTGGCCTTTAGGAAACTATGGATGAGACCGGGGGAGAATGGAGAACAAGGATGTGGAAAGCCAGCGGCTATGGCCTTACAGAAGGTGCCGTTCCGACATTCACCTGTTAATATTAAGGAATATTACGGAAATCCTTAGTTTGGGGGACCGGCTAGAACAAAGTTCATGCTCACGTTCGACCTATCCAATGCTGTTTGGGAGGCAGACAGGTTGCCTCTACCCCAGCGGCCATGTAACAAATTGTCAATGTTAATTACATAAAAATTAAACCGATTTCAAAGAGCGCGATCAAAATAACAGAGAAATATTTTCCTATAGCTTAGACCCACACTACCACGTGCCTACTACTTATAGCTGAAATTTGACGTCAATGCAAATCAAAGCTACCGAATGTATTTAATGGATGTAATATTTCAGCCAACTTCAAAAGTCAGCTTTATTTAGTAGGCAGGAGGCACTGTTAGCCAAGGCTTTTAAAACTATTAATTTGCACTCTACTTACAAAAACTGTTACTTTTATCACATTTTAGGTCGGTAAATTATTATTATTATTATTATTATTATTATTATTATTATTATTATTATTATTATTATTATTAATATTATTATTATTTGCAATTTTCTGCTTTCAGTTTTCCCGTGGGAGGAAGATTATAAATCTAACCAAAGAGCATTTTGAAGAACAAGTCATGAAGCCGAGGGTACCAAACGAGACATACTCTAATATGGTTAACTGTTCGAAGAGTGAGATCATGAAAATTGGAGCCTACTCACAGTAGTGGAAGAGGCAGTCGACCAGGGTGAGAGGAAGGCTGTCGAAAGGAAGGGAAAACCAAACAAGCATCAGAAGTGAGTAGAAGTGGAAGATATATTAAACTCGGATGAGAACAAGCCTGAGGAAGGAAAGGAAAATCCAAACATGTAACAAAAGAAAATAACACTGGAAGATATTAAAATCGGTTGAGAAGAAGACTGAAGAAGAGAAGATAAACAGAAACAAGCATCAAAAGTGAAGAGCAGTAGAAGATACACTAAACCCGGATAACAAGAAGACTGAAAACCGAAGAAAAAACCCAAACAAGCATCAGAATTGAGTAGCGGCAGAACATATCCTAAACCTGGATGAGAAGGAGGCTGAAGAAGGAAAAGAAAACCCAAACAAGCATCAGGAGACAGCGCAGTGGAAGAGACTTTACACCACAATGAGGAAAAGACTGAAGAAGGGAACAAAAAGCCCAAACAAGCTTTAGGAGACAGTAGCACTGGAAAGGACTCTCAAGCAGGATGAGGAGAAGACTGATGAAAGGAAGAAAAACCCAAACAAACTTCAGTAGAAAGAAGCAGTGCAAGAGACTTAAAACCACAGTGAGAAAATAACTGAAGAAGGTAACAAAAATCCAAACAAACTTCAGGAGACAGTAGCAGTGGAAGAGACTCTAAGGCAGGATGAGGAGAAGACTGAACAAAGGAGCAAAAACCCAAACAAGTAGACAGAAGCAGAAGCAGTAAAACAGACTTTAAACCACAATGAGGAAAAGACTGAAAAATGGTTTTAGAAACGAAAGAAGCATCAGGAGACAGTAGTAGAGGAAGAGACCCTAAACCGGAATGAAGAGGAGAATTTAGAAAAGAATTGAGAAAGAGATGAACATTATTTCGCTGAGAAACGGAACTTGAGAAAAAGAACAAATTTGGAACTGAGCTATTTAAACTATTTCTCTGACGATCATATCATACTTAACCAAGCTTATCCTTCCGAAAACTCAACCGATTGGTCGGACACAACACAACCTCATCAGATAAAGATATATTATATGTTAAGAGAAAAAGGGTTTTTTAGGAAATTCAGCTGCAAAGTCAAATTCGGGTGATAGTTACAACGAGGAAAGCAGTTTTGGGAAACGGAGGAAAAGTGTAAGTAGAAAGATTACTTTTACAACAGGAAACAACATCGTAGCGGAAAAGATATTGAAGATTAAAAAGAAAACTCCTCAAAAAGACGGGGAAAACGATTAAAGGAAAGTGGCCAAGCCTACAACCAAAACAGGCAAGCAAGAGTGGAAGAGAAACAATTAGAACCAAACAATTCACTGAAGGCTCAGCAAAACCTGATGGTCGAGGACATCACTCAGTTCTCCAAAATGCGACATCCGAGCGAGATGTGAAGCTCGTTGTTGAGTTGATTCAAAGAGTACCTGCAGTTGCTTTACACTATTGTAGAAAAAAACAACACGACTATATCTTCTCGAGGATCTCAAAAACGTCACTTATCCCTATACGATTTACTTACGTGCAATGAACGAAGAAAGAAATATTCCTCTAAGTGAAAGAGTTTGGGTTTCCTAGACCCAAAAAGGACAAGTGCCAGAAATGTATCGCATTTACCAACAAAACATACGCATCCCAAGAAGATAATGCTGATTACACCCGACATATCGAAGGTAAAGAAGCAACTAGGGATCGTTTCAAAAAAAATAGCAGAGTTTGAGTAGTAGTCATGAAGAAACTCTTGTCGCGAGTTTCCATTTGCAGAAAGTTTTGAGCTCACCTTATAATGGTTCCATGCTTTTATATTACACACGACAGTATTCCGTATACAATCTCTCGATATATGAACCAGAAAGTAGAAATGCATATAATTATGTATGGGGGAGAAGGAAGTTAAGCGAGGATCGAATGAAATCGCTTCCATTCTTTCGAGATATATAGATGTAGTGGACGAACGAGGTAATGTTTCAACTCTAATCCTGTATTGCAATAACTGTGCCAGTCAAAATAAAAATAGAAATATTTTGGCCATGTTGAAATATGAACATAAAAAAACAGATCTTGTGACGAATCCAGATCAATTATTTCGTACACTCCGTACTAATTTCGACAGAATGAAGTAATAAAACCGAGACGAATGAAGATTTATAAGTGGATGTAGGGAGAAACTGAAATCACAAAATGAAAAATTGAAACCAACGGATGTCTGTTACACGGAGATTCAGAAATGAGGCAGAGAGACAGAGGTAGAGAAAGACAGATTTAAAAAGAGGAGAGAAGAAGGAAACGAAAAGGGAGAACAGAAAAAATGTGGTACTCAAACATAGCAAGAAAAGAACCTAACATTCTAAATTTTCGTTTCCAGAAATCTCACAGTAATATAGAAATAACTTTTGGTTTTACATATTTTTTCGGAACTATTCGAATATATAGAGGATGCTTTAAACATTCATTAAGTCATTTTCATAAAGGATAGTATACTCAAATTAATGTACACCGTGATCGTGGGTTTTCTAGGGGTTCTCCCGTTTCCTCCCACTTTCTTCATTTCACCATTTCACTCATCTGTCATCATCACCGTCTCCTTTAGCCTAACCGGCATAACCGTGGGACGTAAAACTTAAAGATTTCATTTCATTTTCAAATTCCAGTAGAAATTTAGATCTCCGAGACACATCTAGGATAATGTCAAAAGTTTACACACATGCTTTGTTCCCGTGTGGTTCGATTGAGAATTCGGTAGTTTTAATTGAACGTAATGATCCAAATTACATTCTAATAAAAACAGTAAGTAGCGTTGGTCATATCCTCCATTTCAGCCAACTAATGCAAACTGAACAAAAAACGAAACGAAAAGAAAAGAGAAAGAAAGAAAAGAGAAAATGGAATGAGTGCTATTTTACTGCTACATTTCTATGTGAAATACTCTATATTCAAAGTCCAATCTGTACCGTAATGAAAAGTTACAAATGTTCAAAAGGAAAAGCTTATGTTCCTCATAGATGTGGAATGTTTTAAATTGCAACGTCAATAAAACAGATTGAATTATAGGATGGAAACAAATTTTATGTCGAACTACTTTAAATAAAATTTTGTTTTCAAATAACCTTAGAGGTTTCCATTTTCTACTTTTTTTCCGAAGATGTATATGTTCCTAACATCCAGCATCGATTTCCTCTCTCGCGGTTATAACGTAATTTGCACAGATGAAATGAACAAGCTGGAGCTCAAACGGGCATCTTGTCAGTCGGATGATGTTGGTTAGGTTATAAACCACCTCTAGGTCTAGGATTCAAACCCGTAGTAAACCGCTAATTCGACTAAGACTCGGTAACCCAAAGAATAGAAAAGAGATTTTACTTATTCCCTTGCGTTTAATCTGTATTTCTGTCAGAGATGACTAGCACTGTAAATGTTAACCCCGGAGCATGAAACAGACGACGCCAAAGTTCCCTGTAAATTAGATTTTCTTGATCCATTTTAACTTTGGAACAGAGAGAGAGTGTGTGTGTGTGTGAGAGAGAGAGAGGAGGTGAGAAATGAAAAATAAAAAGTCAGAGTAGAGAAACGTCAAGAAAGAGAGAGGAGGAAGCATATAAATATGATACATCCTTATCATTACAGTGTATGATGGAGAACACACAAACTCTTTGTCGAATTCGCTAGTGATGCCTTGTAAGTTCAGCAACAGAAAATGAATCTCTGTTTGCAGCCATTATTTTATGCGAAAAAATCATAATATATGGTGGGATGTCTAACATAGATTTTCGGTTTGGAAGTCTTGCACTTTAGCACTACACCACCGATTGATTTTACCAAAGCTTAGTTTAAAAATGGTGTAGTGTTTCTTTCTGAGAACGATAACACGTCAAGTGTAAAGTGTAGACCAATATGTGTTTGGAATATCCTGGTAATTTCTTTGCACTTTCCCAATCAACATTCGTAAATAATCTCTATCATGTTACAAGTATTTGCTTCCACATTTTTACGTATAGCTTGTCCAGTATGTTGTTTCGGTTTTTCAGCATCACTTTGTAAAAAGATCAACTTTTCCGTGGACAGGATTTGAACCTATATTAGACAGTTGTATCATTCATAAGGCCATTACCTTACGTCTACACTTTTTTATTTTTATTTATTTTTTAAAGTTAACTGAGCCACCGAACGTGCCTCAGCAACTTACTTGACCTAACTACACTTGAGTTGCTTTACGTGCTTTACTCGGTTAACTGGCTTTACCTAGAAACGACAGAGACACGAACACAGAAACATCGAGGAAAATTAAAATCACAAAGGCTCTCCCACCGGAAACCGAAGCCGTGACCCCGTACACCAAAGGCGCACGTGCTAGCCACTAGACCAGCAGGGAAGGCTACTGTCATTGTAATGTACCATAACAGTTGAGAGTAATGGCATTTTTTTACGCACCCTGTACCTAGTAATTTTTTTTTTACTTCGATTTCGGTTTAATTACACAGTTTATTTATACTCTTTACTTCAAATTAAATGTAATGAATCGAAAGGTTTCATTAGTAATCATATTTTAACTGAAAATATATTTATTTATATTTTGATTAATTGTAAATCCCATTTTCGCATATACAAGTTGAATAGTTACAAGGTTTACCATTCTGACGTCATACCGAAATATAGTTCCGCAATTGGATATAAATTTTCTTAATTTCAGACCAATGCAGAATTTAGTCAGGTACCTAAACTTTCCCTCACCCCTTCTCACTAGTCCATATTCACTTTCAGATCCGCTTATATGTGGATTTGACAAATTTCTATTTGCTTTGTAATTTTCGCGGCTGGAGGACTCCGACCTGATTGGTGGAATTTTGCAATCCCTGTCATTTTCGGTGCAATATTATCATTCCTCACCGTAAACACATTAGTAGGCGCAGCTTGTGATATTCGTTCCCCATATTTTTGGGAAGGACTCAAATTTCCAAGGAAAATCAAGGTAAAATTTAATGTAATTTAATAGTTAAAGACTGACAATGGTTAAGGAGCCCAGAACAATCTACAATTTTTTGTGAAGAAGCGGCCATTCAGTGAAATTCCTGATTTGTGTTTACAAGTCGCCATGTTGTTTACAGGACGAGTGATTTTTTTTATCTTTTCAAATTCAGTTAGAGATTAGGGACAATCAATTAGGGACAATACGACCTGTTTTGTGCATTTTGTTAGTATATCTGGTAAATGTGATTTTTTTATTATTTAGTAACTGCATGTATCTCGCAGGTTTCATAGTTGTAATATTAATCATCAGAATGGTAGCTTAATTTAACAAACAGGGCCCCTATTTCTCTTTCCAAATTGAACCAGTTCTAGCGCGGGATGAGTTAGATAATATTCGTGATTAGGGCCTTTTCCCCTCTCAGGGGAAAGGTCCCTCAATATTTTTTTTAATGTGCCCCCAGGGCTTCAAGTTCTAGTAAATATGTTCTAAATAATTGGTCAGGTCAATTGGACCTAGGGTTAACCTTCTCATTTTGTCCCCATAAAGTTTAATAGAGCCAACTCTATATACCAACAAGGGAGTACTTTTCCTCAATATGCATCTAATGAAATGGTGCTTGTCTAGTTAGTAGTTTTTGTGTGTGTTATATATAGTGGTGTGTGTAGTTAGTAGTTCTGTGTGAGTGCGTGATTTCTACTGTTAGGACAGTGTAGTTTACATGCGTTAGTTTAACACCATTTGTCTAACTCAAAGCACACTAAACGGGAGTAAATATTAGATTTCTGATTAATAAGTACAAGTATATATTTCAGTACACGGTAAATTATGTCTCCACTACAGCGCCATCGTGTCCGTTTTCGCTAATCAATTGTTTGTTGACATTACGTCATCGCCCAAGTTAGTGATCGAGATTGTTTGATTTTGGCCCCTTACATCCCGTGGACATAGTTTTCGGTTCAAATGAGTGTACGTTTTGATGAAATAGCATGGGGCCTCGTTTTTCTGAAAATTACAGCTTGCTAGGTCAAGTAGCAATTGAAATATCCACTGAAATCAAGAATGCCTATTTTCTTAATAGAAGTAAAGCCCATATGCTGTTACTGTTTGTTTCAAAATGTAGTATTAAATTCTCTTTTCATGTGGCTGTAGAAAAATTCCATTTTTGCTTTAGTTTTATCAGCAAATCAGAAATAAATTAATCGTTGACAATTGAACTTTCAGTAAATATAAATATGATTTTTTTAAACTGCGAAGTAAATATAATTTGGGTGCTTTGAAACAAAGATTTCGTGGTTCGATGAATGTTATCGTGTAGTATTTTAAGCGCGACAGATTGTGATAATTATATATTTATTAGTACGTAATATAAATATGTGTATGGCCTGCGTGTAGAATGTATGAAATAGGGTGTCTGTAAAATATTACTTCGTGTGGAAATAAGTAAATAATAATTAAATATAACGATATAATAATAATACGATTATAATGTGAAATGAACGAGATGATATGACACCCATAGTGGAAAGACTACAAGGTGGTTGCATGCGCATGTCGCCGGGAGCGCTGTCGTGGCTGTGACGTCATCTGGTTTGCAAGAGACAACGGGAAACGGCGTGGCTTTAAGTGACAAATGCAAATTCTTTGTTACTTTGTTCTTTTAAATGATATCGAGAATGCTTAACTGTGTAGTGTACGGCTGTAATAATTATTACAGAAAAACTAAAGGAACTAATATAAAATACTTTAGATATCCTGAAGAAGAGGGGAAATGTCTCCAGAAATTGATTTTACCTTGCAGGCGACAGGACAAAATATACCTAAAATATGGTAAGTTTTACATAAAAATAATAAATAAATGCAATGATAAATGAAATTCTATACAGACGAAGTACCCCTTGTACTACCATAAGGGGCAAGGGGTGCAAGGGGTACGAAATGGTCCGCTTCTCGGTCAAGTGAGTTTCTGGTGGACAACATCGTGTCCGTGAGTTTCTCGGGGTACTCCCGCATTCTCATTCCACGAAATTCCACATAATCATTCACTTGCATTTATCGTTTGTCTTCTTTAGTCCACGGGACAGAAAAGAGAAAACTTATCAAGAAAATTAAGAAAAATATGTAATTTTATGGTTTATATGTTTTCTAGTCTAGCTGTAACACCCCTACACCGTCTTCATCTACGCCTAGTACTTTTTTTCTTGCTTGAAATAGTCATGTTGCAATTTCTTTGTTTGATGTGCTTTGTATATACATATTTATTTCTATATATTTTTAGAACACAATAGTATATGTAACGTTTTATTTCGAACAAATGTTTAATAATACAGTTTGTTATGGCGTAAATTTTGACACTAATATTCAGAGAACTGTCAGTTTCACCAAACCTTCTGTTCAGATACAAATTCTATAAATAAGCAATCAGCGATTTCAAATAAGATGATTTTTTTTATAAATCAAAAATAAAAACGATGTTTAAAATATTAAATACGTGCGTCCCTGCTCAATAAAGTTTTTAACCTCACCTGAGATTCTGACGAAACTTACATGGGAGCAACCTCTTAAAAAAACTGTCCAAGCATAAGGAAAATATATGTACGTGCATTTCTGTTTACGAAAAGAATGAATTCTCCCTTGGGATATTCTCAAAATTTATATGGGGTCATCAGTAAAGAATTCTCTTTCAACCAAAACAATAATAATAGTAAATCAAAACCGATCGATATGTTACGAAAATATACTTGAGCATACATAAATATATAATAATGAAATGCATTAACGATAGACTGTGTTATAGATTATTCAGGCCTACACATACTCGAGTGTATTACTTCAGATGTTTAAAATAGAAAAGAAAGAAAGAATGAAAACAAAAGAAAGAAAAAGCAGAAAATGTAGTGAGTAATATTGCCTTGTTCAAGCTTCAAAGTTGTTTAATATGAACTGATATTGCTGTTTCTTTTGTTATTGTAAATATCTTCCTTTGAATTCACTTAGCTTAAGCATTGATTACATTACGTTTATATAATTATTGTTTACTAGCAGCGTTCACCCCGCTTCGCTGCGGTCACCCCGGAACGCAATAAACTTTGTTACTTAGATAATTTTTACTTTTTCGCTTTCAAGTGATATGATAAAAACCATAGAAGATTGCATTAAATGTTAACATTATATCGCCTGTCATTTATGTTAACCCGCCCCGCTTCGCTGCGGTCACCCCGGAAGTTTTCGCTTTCAAGTGATATGATAAAAAACATAGTAAATTGCAGTAAATGTTAACATTATATCGCCTGTCATTTATGTTAACCCGCCGAGTGACACGGTCATGCGGGTTGCATATAAATACGTTTATTTTTACCTATGATGAACTAACAAAGGATTTGTACGTTATGGACACTTGAATGGTCAATTATCTCAAGACACTGGTAATTAAAAATTAAAGTGATATGATAAAAACCATCTAGGGTCCAAATCCTAATAACCCCCCAAAAATAAAAGAAATTGGTTCAGCCGTATTAGCGTGATGAGGTAACAAAGGATTTGTGCGTTCTCTTTTATATATATAGATACTAAAATTTTTACTTCGTTGAAGATCACTATAAATAGAAGAGAAGTTTGCGTGTAAGATACCAGCGAGCAAGCGCTTGTTAAAAGTTCATCTGACTCTCGCTGGCCACGTCGGAGACCAAGATGACGTCATGCGCCAGAGCGACAAGAATGTAGCACTGCATTGCATTCACCTTGTAGTCTTTCCACCATGATGACACCTATATTTAAATGGATAGGCCTAGTGAGAATATGAATATGTTTACTAAAAATCTCTCGCCTTTTGACTTCTGCACCAGTACATTCATCCAACCGAGTTTGCTATTTGGATAGTAAACTGTAGTTGGGAATTGTGTGTTACTTCGCATTTAAGGATCTCATGTTAACAGCGCCGGATATTAAGCCTTTCAACAGATAGGGTAGCATCATGTGGGAATTACTTTTAAAGGTTGACAGAAATGATAATTAAGAAAAATAACTGCTATATCCTGTGATCGACGAAAAGTACAGGTTTGGTCATTCGTACCTTTAACATTCATTGACTTTCCAAGATTTTTTTTCTTCGTTGCTTACCATATAGCAGTGGATCGGGTTATCCGATTAAATCAACCGCTACTAAATTAATATTTGTTCCATCGCGTACCCGGACATCGACCCTAGTCCCCTTAAGTTTTTTCGTTTCTTTTCCTAGTTTGATTAGATGATGGAAATTAACCACGTCCTAGACTTTGGCATGTCTGCGCAGGGTAGCCATCGGTGATGTTTGGTCACTGAATTCACCGATCCAAAATTCAGTTTATTTTAATTTTTTTTATTTTGGCAAATTATCATTAGGGATATCTTAGCTATTATTTTACTTTAGTTTCATTACTATTCTGGACTCTTAGTTTCCGAGAGGTCGGATGATTTTTTTCTCTTTGAAATTCTAAATTAGCGCCTTCTCTAACCTTTCGGTGGATTCCGGGATCTCCAAGGACTCAACCGGATACAGTGAGGAGGGGAATTTCCTTAAAGCTTTCGTCTTTCTGAAAATTCCCTTGCGGGCACGGACCCTAGTTGTGTGTTTGGAGATAACTTTTGAGTTTACGTATTCAAGTAAACCACCGTCTTTCGTCATATGTGAATTTCGTTTTGGCTGTGAGTTGTTATATACATAAATTCTACCACTTATCTTTCGTAGTTGTAGTGTTCTGTCTCCTCTTTTTACCTATTCTTTCTTCTACTTCTTCTCTAAAGGTTTCTTTTAAATTTTCCAACCCGGTTCTGAAACTCATGAAAACATATAATATTCATATCGCTTATTTCGATCGTATGTACTAACTGAGACATCGAGGAATGCAATTCGTAGAGGTATTTCAGCACAACTCAGGATCATTTTCACGATACTCAATCCACAATGGGAGGGGCTGACGAGAAGGTACACTATGGTTTCAGATTCCCAGAAACTTACTTGTTATTCATCGATCGTATAAATTATATCCATTGACTATTGATTTCTGGTTTTCTTTTTATTGATTGGTCATATGGTGTGTATGTATTAGTAGTTTGGGCCCACTAGTTTCAAATAATCTTGATTTTTTTCTTTCTCTCTCTCTCTCTCTCTCTCTCTCTCTCTCTCTATATATATATATATATATATATATATATATATATATATTTATATATATATATATATATATATATATATATATAATACATAGTTTGAAAAGTTACGTGCCTGCTCTATTTGTTGTATTACCACCTCTTATGTCAACTTATTAAATAACACCAACTATTTCTTTATACGCGGATCTTTAGTAAATTGAGCATTATTATTGATTATCGGGTTTACATATAAAGTTCAATGTTGCAACCTTATGAAAAAAAAGAATTTTGTTAGATAGGGTTTTTGTTTATTTTGAGCCAAACAAGCGTGAATACTTGTTGAATATAAAAAGGTTATGTAGAATTTAAATGTCGACGAAATACTAAGATGGATATTAAAGTGAAATTTATTATATTGAGTAATATGAATATATATATATATGCGAGTATGTATGTAAAGGGCTAGATATTTACCCTGGTTGTTTTAAGTTGCCATAGATTTTTGACACCCGACATTGACCAATTATTTGTGATATAAAATATTACCGCGTAATTTATAATTAATGACACCTTACCGATTTGTTAGTAATGTTTGTAACTATTCAATTTTTTAATACTATGTCAAATGTTGCATGTAATTGAAAGAAGTAGCAGTGCGAAAACAAAACCCTAATCCTTATCCAAAGTTATTTTGCGAGATCATAGTGAAATCAGTAAACTACGAAACAGTGCGCCCCACCAACAAATCCTTCTATCAGTAAACTATGAAGCAAATCCTTCCCTACGATCGGAAACATAACCATTTGTCGTTCGTCAGTTCAGTGACTAAAATCTCTTGACCCCACGATCTATATTAGAAATAGAAATTCAGTGATCTTAATTTGAACTGATTTTGGTTAATAATTTAGTAATGTGAATACGGGACCTAGATAGGTCCAAAGACCTAATTCCATTGAAATATCATATAGTATTATGGAAATATGTTCCCAATGTCTGTGACTGGATTCGATAATTTTTCTTTAATCTGAATTAACTTTGAAATTTTATACCAAGTGCGTCAAGTGACGAAATGAAAATTTTATATATAACATGAAGAAACTAATTTTTTTGTCTGTAGTTAAGACAAACGATTAAATACTCTCATGGACAGCAATCACAGTGAATAAAGAGAGTTGAAAAAGGAGTTACTATCGACGTGAGAACAAAGACTTATAAAATTGTCGAAATTTCTCCTCTTGGGACAGAGACTCAATAAAATGCTACCAAAGTGCTTTTTTCTTTAAAGATTAATTAACCAATTATATTCTTTTTCTTTCCTCTTTCACATTGATATTTATTCATTGTACTGAATCCTAAATATGTGTAATGTTGATCTTTGAATTTTTTTCTCCAACTTTTGTCTTTCTTCTTTGTCGATTTTTTAAATGTAATCCAATTTTTTAATATCTCTACAAGAGAAATATGTTATTCGATATTATTGAAAGTAACAGATTTCTGTGCATGCCTATGTATCATTATTAATATATTTTTTTTGATTCATGTACCAAATTTTTTCCTCTTATGTCAAACTATTTTTCTTTTCTTGAAATGTAATAAATGTCTATACAAATGTAGTTAGGTTAGTTTATTCAACTAAATACAACCTGAAGTATACATTGTACTGTATGAATGTGAGTGTGAGTGAAATGTAGGTTTAGTATTAAGTGCACCAATTCTTTTGACATATATGTGTGACTTTCTATAATTAATGGTAGTGGGCAGTTAAAGTCGTTGAAAGTCAATACTAACAATCTAAGTTGGCTCTATAAAGGAAGCAAAAAGGACGGTAATAGCCTGACGAACGATCATCATAAGAGAACTTCGAGAGTTAAAATTTTCGACAAAGATGTGTTGCTCTGATTTTTTTTCTGTGGTCGATTCTAACATGCCATCAACTTCGGTATTTATTTTTCCAAATATTGGATATTAGTCGAGAACTTCCGGAAATATTGATTAAACTGTTAAATTAAACTTTCTCATCTATCTCAGAGCTAGATTGGATAATTCGGTAGTTGGGGTTAAATGGATCTAGGTCTGGGATGTATGGGTTAACATGTGTCTACCTTTGATCACCTTAATATCAAATATTCACCCAATAGCTATTGGAAATGATCTCAATTCGATAATTATTCACTTTCTTTTAACATATTTCTCAAAAATATCCAGTAACAGTTCCTTTTTTCATCTTCTTACTTCCCCTATTCTTCTTCGCTTCTTATCCCAACTTTCTCTTCTCTTCTTTACTTCTTCTTCTATTTTAATAAAACTGAAAAGGGGGTCGTGACTGGGAATTCCAAATATAATAAACACGGTCATGTATTTATTTATTTTATTTTATTTTCTTCAGAAGTCCGATATAAGAATTTTTTTTATTTATGTTGAAAATTGTAGGTTCAACAGTAAGACATGGATTATATATTCCTATTAAATTACACATCAGCTGATAGTTTCCTGAATATCCCCCCACCAAGGGTGATAGGTTCCCAATCACGACTTATCAAATGCATCTCATTTGTTACGGAGTTTTCTTCTTTTTCTTTTTTTCTTTTCCCTTTTCAGTTTTATCATGACACCTTATATTACAAGCCAAATATTACTTACTTTAGCTCTGATCTTTGGAAGAACCGGCTTCTTCCTCTAAGGTTATTTGTACGAAAGTGCACAACGAAATTAATTTATTCGACGGCCTATAGAGAAAAGTGCCTACTAATAAAGGAAAAACACGCAATCCAGGAGATATTACAGAAATAAAACAAATTTTGCAGTAATTTCGCTGTGCAAGTTCAAAAGTACGTAAATAATAATAATAATAATAATAATAATAATAATAATAATAATAATAACAACAGTAGTAGTAATAATAATAGTAATCAATATTCACATTCACAATATAGTTTTCAATAGTTATTATTATTATTAGAGTTATTATTATTATTTGCGCACTTTTGAACTTGCATTCTCCAATTACTGCATATGTTTTTATTTCTGCAATTTTTCTAGGACTGTATGTTATTTCCTTTATAAGTGTGTACTAATTTTTCTCTGACTCGTCGAAGGAATTTCGTTACACACTTTGGTGTAAATAACATTACAAGAAGTCGATTCGTTCCAAAAATCAGGGCTAGCTTGTAAGTATTGTAAGTAGTTTCTGGGTTAACTTTACCAGTGGTATGATAGTGTAGTGGTAACGTAATGAACTTGTGAATAGTTCAGCTCTCTAATATAGATTCAAATCCTGTTCGCGCCGAACTTCGGATCTACTCCTCATACTAGACGAGCAATACTTACGAATTTGGAAGCAAACACGTGTATCATAATAGAGACAATTTACAAATGTTGGTTGGGAAAGGGCAAGGAAATTACGAAGTCATTCCAAATCCATGAAATTTTTAACATAGATGAGATTCGGGCCTGAGATGATTTTTATCATTTCACTTTCATTGGAGAACTTGGGAGGGTAATGGAAATGGATATATATATATATATATATATATATATATATATATATATATATTAACAACCTTCCACCGTCGTGCCTATGTACCATGGGGATGAAATGTTAAATGACGGTCGAAGATCGCTGCTACTCACCATCTAGAATGAGTAGGTACAGGATGACGGAAAGAAACCACATTAATTGACTTTGAATTAAACTTTGTATTTTCATTAAAGCTTGTGTACTATTGTGATTGAACGTCGACTGAGTATAAACGCAAGATCACATATCTTTAAGCAGCTAAGAAGTTAACCACGAATAAATCGAACATAGCTGAGATACACGTACCTTTATACAACTGATGACTGGAACTGATGTCGATGTTCTGGACGATATCTATCTTGATGTCAATAGTCTAGAATGGCTGACTATTGTGTACCATTATCCACTATAATGGTTTGCTGAACGATTAGATCTCCTGATCTAATATTGGACTTAGAATCACAGAGAAGTAACTACTGTGACATAAGTAACTAGATGAATATTTAACATACGATGACTCTCTTAGACTAATCCTTGAGACAGATCTCGTAAACTGATCCTTGCCTTCTGATCCCAATCTCTAAAAACCATGAGGTTTTATACTAAGATTCCAGACATCCTGGAATTCATTGTCGTTGACTTTCTGTATATCTCAGCTATTGGTAAAACATTGGTTTCACCCGAATTACATCGTGATCAAATTCTCAGACTTACAAATTTCTGCGAACTCAACGATTATATCACAGCCAAAGTGTGTCAATGTTACAATGTGACAATCTGATGACAATTCAAAAACATTACAAATACAAATTACAATAGCTTACGAACTGACGACCAAGCGTCTAGCCGTAGCGAAACATCACATACACAAAACATTGATGTCAACACATAAACACACACACACACGTGTTTACGTTACATGATAACATTGAGTTCCTTAACATTTGATTAATTAAATATACTTCCTTTACCAAAAATAATATCTTTCTGAATAATATCAATGACATGTATCAACATGCCCTCTCTTCAAAATGAGAGAACTCCGTTCTCGACTCAATTTCTTCCCTGAAATTGACCGTAACAAACAAAAAAAAATTAAGTATATTCATTCATCACCCTGTATATATCTTTATATTCATTTAACACAAATCATAAAAACATTATTTATTTACATTCATTGTTTCTCTGTTTTAAAAAAAATACTTGTCAAGAGTCCTCATAAAAGTATGGGCTCCTGCCATCTGTTGAGTTATCTATATAACTATTTGTAATTGTCTAGCACATCTTGTGCTCTTGAACACATATACATATATTTTCTCGCTCTCGTTCTTGGAAACTTCCACTGTATTCAGTCGCAAAGTTCAACTCAGTGTTTATTATCTCCGCACATTTTCCACTAGTATCAGTGTCCATATCACTGACGCTTTCCATAAATGTAATGCACTTCATTATACACTATATATGTTGTTATAAACCACTAATACACTAATGAACAACGTCTCTTGTCGCTGCATGATTTTAGAACACAAAAATAAAATTTGAAAATATTATTCACTTCACTTATGGTAAGTTTGCTATCTGTAGAGTTAGCAACTCTGATGCACTTCCTTCCGCAAAATGTTGTGTCAGCAACGTTTTTTGACACTGATCTTGAAAATCTCCCCG
This sequence comes from Thermobia domestica, assembly GCF_964235325.1. Classification (NCBI taxonomy): domain Eukaryota; kingdom Metazoa; phylum Arthropoda; class Insecta; order Zygentoma; family Lepismatidae; genus Thermobia; species Thermobia domestica. The sequence continues at coordinate 252,172,414 of NC_137462.1, read as the reverse complement.
TCTTATCCTGTTTGCCGCGTTGCTTCGATGGTTAAAGTTAACTTCGAATACGTGCTCCGCACTTTTCGTGAAAATTTCGGCAACTTTTTCACAAAATTACTACGTCGCATGGACGAATGTACAATTTTTCGTGTTTCAAGTTTGTGACTAAATGTTTATCCGTTTTTTCCGCTTCAGAATTGAAGAATTCGTGATTTGTGATACATCCCTCTTTGGTTTTGGTGCAGTGCATAGCAACAGTGTTCAAGTTACCTTGTGGTTCCTCTTTTTGCTTGAGATAGTGATCTGCATTTTGTTTTGTGCAAATAGTGTGCTTTTTAGTGTGGTTTTTATCTACTTCTGCATAGATTGGAAATTATCCGCAGTTTTCTATGTTACTAATATCGTCATATACCTTTTTATTCTCTACACTTCTTTCCTGTCTTTTCTTTCTACTATATCTACGTAATTTAATAATTAAATAAATAATAATTATAGACGTTGCTAGTACTAACACTGTTAACGATGTTAATGCAATAGCCATTACGGTAAACTTCTTTTCCATAATACCTGTAAATATAGATAATCTAAGTGTGAAATCGCGTTCTTATTTTTCTTAAAACTAATAAAACTACATCGCGGTCTATGACTCTCTTCTGTGAAATATATTCATAATTTCAGCATAGGCCTAGTATTAATGTTCATTAATCGTTCATTATTCTCTATAAAATGCATAATCGATGCATATTCTAAATAATGACTAGTGTTCTAATCGTTATGTAACCTATTCGGATACAAAAATGCTATCCTCGTTACATTTTCACTCGTTTGACGCTGTTATTGTCAGTTTTTTTTCCAAAGTCGTAAAATCCTACATTTTCGTGCATATTTTTGTTCTTAAATACACTTTACAGCTAGTTTATACGTTGTTTGTAGGTACAATTATCTTTATTGATGTTTAATCTATCTTATTTTAACATTCCAACATTCACTGTACTTAGAAATCATTCATAAAGCATCAAAATCATTGTGAATGCAAGTAACTAGTCACCAGTGGGAGGGACTTGTTGCTACGCTGGCGGCCATCTTCTCGTAAACCACGCCCCTTAGCAACCGCTCTTCGCTTGCATGAGCGCACGGAGCCATCGCCAGGATTCAGTCGTCTCGCAAGTAGTATCTTTTAGAAAACAGAAAACTACACAACTGAATCTACATGAATACTGAAGACATTCATGCACTGAATACAATAACTTATTATTATACAAATAATCTATATGCCAATTGATCATTTAATAATAATAATAAATCAATACTTCTTCTCTCATTTAAAAAAAAAAACGTGAATTTAGAAAATGAATATTGACAAAAATAATGTGTTTCCATACAACTTAACAATGATTATAGACATGATGCATTATGATTGTATTCTATTTCCGACTATTTCTCGTCTTTTATCTATGATTTTCTTACTTTTCTATTCAAACTATTTACTTCTTTTAACGACTTTTTATACTTTTCCGTACTTTTTAACGACTTATTATTGTAGATTTGTAAGCTTACTTGAACTAGTTTATAACATTAGCATCTACTTTATCTATGATTTGTCTATTTATCTAGCTTTACTGATAGACAATTTTTCTATTTTTCTTCTTTTCGCTTTTGTTTTCTCTAGCTTGAAGCTACTGATTTCACTAATATTCTGTTGTTATTTTACTTAGCTATTACCTATTTATATGCTTGTATCTATTCTTATCTATGATGATCTATTATCTATGCTTATTTCCTATTGCTTCTTTTTCTACCAAAACAAAGAGTTTTGCCGTATTAGTACTACGTAACCATTTTTTATGCAACGACTTAATCGTTTCACCAACTCAACTAGACCAATCCTAGTTTTATCTAGGATGACATAACCAAAGGCTTTTCAACTCACAACTACTTCATGCTGTAGGTAAGTATGTCTACATATTACCAATTGTTTTAAATGTTAATCCAATGTTCCTTTTCAGGTTTTATTGCAACTTAGATTTTTTTTTCAAATAAATTTCATTCTTCTTCATATCCAAAAATGTAAAACTTTTTTTTTCATAACCCAAGGCACATACGATATTGATTCACATACTACGCTTACTTTATTATTATTTTTTGATGATTATTATTATTATGATTATTATTATTATTATTATTATTATTATTATTATTATTATTATTATTATTATTATTATTATTATTATTATGATTCTGGATTTTGAATTTTATACTTCCGTATTGCTCTATAAAGCTTACAATACAGTACTAGTAACAATATTGTTGTCAAAATTAATGATATTATTACTCCACAAATTACATACATGATATAGTCTGTTTTTAGATGTAGTTCTGGGATCGACGTATCGACTTTCAATTTTAACAATTTTTCAGTTAAACTATTTAGCTCTTGCGTATGCAAGGTGAAATTTATTTGTCTCTCAGTCCAATTACCGATCAATTTAATATGTTTATTTTGAATCTGAATTATCCGTTTGGTTGGAATGACCAGCTCTCCAATTATTATGTTATCAAATTTATCATAGTTTATGAAATTTGATTTAGCTCTAGTTTGATCAAGTTTTGTTGAAGTAATTTCTTGATGTACACCCACTTTTGTCATGTACGCTTCTTCAACAGAAGAATACATTACACCAGTGTGTGTATATCTGAATATCACATTCCCCAAAAATTTCTCAGAATTCTGCTGGCATCCTTCTAGAGAATTATTTAAAACGATATTATTCAAACATTTCGATTCACGATCCATAGTTATGCTTTCACAAAAATATAGAAAACTTTTAAATTCGCATTTACTTTTATCCAATGAATGAAATTTACCTTCAGCCAAATAGACTGCTTCCGGTAATTCATAAAATATTCTTGTATTATTTATTAAGTAGCCCATTGATGTTACGTCATACATTATTGAAATAATAGTATCATATATTATCGGAGTTTTTATTATTAAATCAACATTATTTTCTTCGTAATGGTATTTTACTAAATATACGCTAGACATTTGGTAAAACATTCCAATGTCTGACCTATAAATAGTATTTTTCAATACATCATGAAAATTAATTAACTTTTTAACATCATCATTAGATAATATATGATATGTTAACTCATTATTTAAAATGCTATTTACTATTTTATTTACTCTCTCCTGTACAAGATGAACAAACAAGTTTCGCAGATTATGGCAAATTACTATCTGAATTTACTTATTTATTTCAATTATTTCGATATCCCTTATTTATTTAATACTTATGTCTTTATTTATTTAGTTTACTTTGTATGTGTACCTTGGATTATTTAACCATTTAAATATATTTACTAGATATCTCTAATATAAAAAAAATTCTCTAATTTCCTAGTCACTTTACGCTCTGTAAACAATATATTTTTACCAGTTAAGGGATTTTAGATGGAAATCAACATTTACTTTGATTTCGGGACACGGACTTTTGTTGATAAACAGCGGTCCAAGTCGCTGCTTCACTGATAAAAACATGTTGTATACAGATACCTAACAAAAAAAATAAACTTGTATACTAAAAACTTATTCATATTTTGTAGTTGCAAAAACTTTTTTTTTTCGTGATGTAGTCCTTTGAGTTTTAAAACTTCTTGGTTTTTCACGCGTTGTTTGTTTTTTTTTATTATTATTATTAGACATCACTGTCTAAATCCGACTCTTCCTCTTGTCTATCCGAATCTTCCTCATTTGCACTTACAAATGGCTTTAAACGTCTTATGTCAACGGAAACCGTCTTCTCTTGTCCTTTCTTAGTCTCATATTTCACCTTATATGAGTTATTATTCAACTTTTGCACTATTACTCCTCGAATGTTATATCGTTTTCCAAAACAAGCTGGAATGCCTGCTCTTGGCATTTCACGAATCCAAACTTTTTGTCCTACGTCGAAGTTTGGTTGAGAGAACTTCTTCTCAATTTGCTTCTTTTGGGATTTAAACCGCTTCTGCAAATTCTGGTACGCAACCTTCCTTGCTTCCTTTACATTCCTTATTCGCTCTTCGTTTTCTACATACTCACAAGGTATGTCCAGATCCTGTTCCAAGAACGTTCTGGGTTTACGCCCTGTAAGCAAATAATAAGGCGAGTGTTTTGTTCCGTCATGAATCTGTGTATTCATGGTAAACACTATTGAAGGTAAGATCTCGTCCCAGTTTGTAAACTCACGGTCTATATAGTGCTTCATAATCTGTTGAATTGACCCTATAGCTCTTTCCGATGTTTCAATATTATAGTGGGCATCCGTATTGGCAAAATTCAACCGCATACCAAACCGTTCAGCCATGTCTTCCATCACTCGACTCCGGTGTGTACTGTGACGGTCCATCGCAAGAATTTCAGGAATCCCATGTTTTGTAATTAATTCTTCAAAAATTGCTTCTGCTATAATTTCTGAAGTTATAGCAGGAACTGCTCTTGCAATTACGTACCGAGTGGCACTGTCAACGAACACAATTACGTATTTATTTCTGTGATTTTTCGATCTTTTAAACGGTCCAATCTCATCCATAGTCACATGCTGGAATGGCATATAACTAGGATATGTTTGTGGATGCAGTGGTGTCCTACCAGCTTTACGTTTCTGAATTTGGCAACTGATGCACTGGCTGACCTTCTCTTGGAAAAATCTTTTCATATTTGGGAAATAGATGGATTTCAATGCTCGATTATAGCACTTCGTGTAGGAATAATGTCCTCCTCCGTATATCGAACAATGCAAGTTTTTGAAAATTTGTTCCCTCAAAGAAAAAGGAATGCATAATAGAAATTTCTTTCCATTAGCCATCTTTTGAGTTCTGAAAAGTTTTCCGTCCTTAATTTCATACCAGCGTGCCTGTTTTTCCGCTTTTTCATCTGCTTCTTCCGGATGTTCTATAGCCTTCATTATTGACCCGAAGAAAGAATCTTTCCGTTACAACTCCGCTACGTCCACATCTTCGTCGAACGTGATGTTGACTTCAAGGTCCTCTGTCTTTACTGGTAACGCATCTAAATCGATGTCTTCATCGGTTTGTTGGATATTCGTGTTTCTTGATAATACATCGCTAGGGTTTTTCTCTCCTGGACAATGCACTGGCGTGTACTGATACTGTGCCATCTCTAAACTGTATCTTAACAGTTTAGGTGATAATTTTGGCGTTGTTTGAAGGTATTTTATACACCTGCAATCAGTGTATAACTCGAATTCTTTAATGTACAAATAGTAGTTGAATGCTTTAAAGGCACTCACAACGGCCAAAATTTCTAGTTCCACTATATGTCTTCGTGTTTCGTTTGGTCTCAACACTCTGCTATAATACGCTATAGGTGTCCACTCTCCATTCAATTGTTTTTGCATAAGTACAGCCCCTATTGATTTTGTAGATGCATCCGTATATACCCTTGTTTCCAGATTTTCACGGAAAGGCGCTAATAAAGGTGCATTCATCAACGCTTCCTTTAATTTCTCAAAACTAAGTTGATGTTCTTCCGTCCACACAAATTTATGGTTTTTCCTTAATAATTGTTGGAAATTAGATGACATTTCCGCGTAGTTTTTACAAAACTTCCGCACATAATTAGTCAACCCAAGGAATGACTTAAGCTCTTTCGCGCTTGTAGGAGGCTTACAAGCTTTTATTGCCTGAATTACTTTAGGACTTATTTCGTAACCAGCTTCGCTCACGATGTGACCTAATGCCATTACTTTTTCTTCCATGAAGTGACATTTTTCTACTGATAACTTTAAGCCATATTTCCTTAGTCTTTGAAAAACTGAATGCAATACCGATACCATCTTCTCCTGATTGTTTACATATAGGAATACATCATCCATGTAATATGACACCGCCTCCGGATGAACGTTAGCTAATGTCATTGCCATGATTTTCGTATATATAGCGGGCGATTGGATGTATCCCATTGGGAGTTTAGAGTATTGATACGCCCCTACGCCAGGAATATTGAATGCTGTATACTTCCTAGATTCCTTAGAAATTGATACCGTATGATAAGCACTCTAAATGTCCAACACACTAAAGAATTTGTGACCACCCATACATGTTAAGATCTGATGTATAGGCGGCAACGCCACGGAATGGAACTTTCCGTGCCGATTCAGCAATCTACAATCCAAGCAGGCTCTAATTGATCCATTTGGCTTCTTTACGAACAGCATCGGTGAGTTATACGAGCTATTACTTTCCTCGATGATGTTTTGTTCGAGTAAAATGTTTATCTGTTCTTTAACTTTATCTTTCATAGCTATAGGTATTGGATACTGTTGACGTCGAAACGGAACTTCCGTTTCCAACTCTATCTTATGTTCTACTCCCTTGACCTTTCCTAATTCATTTTCTCGCCACGCAAAAACATCTGCGTAATCGTAACATAACTTCTCTAATTTCTTTTTAATTTCTGGTTTAGTCTTCTCGCCAAATTTTAAACGTGATTTATCGTAGTTTTTTCTCGCTTCTAACACCTCTTCAATTTCATCCTCTGTTAATCCTTCCTGTCTTAATTCCGATTCACTCATGCATGCTTCTGCATCTCCAATTTTTAAATTCTTCGTCAACATGATCATCTTATTTGACGGATTGATTACTTCTAAACACCTATTTTCTTTCGACAATATTGCTCTAGGTACAAATATGTTATATTGAGACTCTAACAATTTATCTGGCTCTAATAGAAATTCGTTGTTTGCCCAAGAGTTAACTAGGTTAACTTCAACAGTTGTCCTAGTTCTTGGTAACAACTTCACTCTATGTCCAAGAACCCATTTCGGCTTTAAACTTGTTTTTATGCTAATTGCAATATTATCGGAAACTGATCTGGTTTCCTGATCGTTTCTACAATGTTTAATCGGTTTCCCGAATCTTTGAACAATAATTTTACCAGTTCCATAATCTATTCTACAATTCTGCGTTTGCAAAAAATCATTCCCAATCAACATTTGATATGGGAAATCTTTTACTATTCTAAATTCCTGATGAAAAGTTTGATTTGAAATTTTGAACTTAATTATAGCTAATTTGTTAATTACAAGAGTGTTTTGCGTGATGCCTTTGATCTTAGTTTGTCGTGGGATTATTTTTGCACTCGGTGGCACTAATTTCTCATTAATAATCGAAATTTGCGACCCACTATCGAGTAACGCTTTAATCTGTCTATCATCGATTTCTAATGGCAAATATACCATATTATTATCTAAATTAACTGAGGCAATTATTTCTCTTGTTCGTACATTTCGATTGCCTGTAAATGCGCCTCGCCCATTTACAGATGTGTTCCGTTTAAATTACTCGGACCTGGTGTTTGATAGTAAGTAGTACCATTTACTTGTGCTGGTACCACTTGCACAAATCTCTGCTGATTCGGGTTTTCGAAATTATAAGATTGGTGACAACACGAATTCTGACAATTCCCTTGCCAGTTTCCTTGTTGACCACGTCCTCTATTATTTCGCCAATAATTTCCTCGATTACCACGCTTATTGTAATAACCATTATTACCTCTATTGTTGTTTTGACTTCTATTATTATTACTATACCAATTCTTATTCTTATTTCCACGGTAATTATTTCGGTTACTACCTCTATTTTGCCTATTATTTCTATAATACTGATTTTTCCCTTGTTTTCTAGCGTTATTCTCTTGTTTCTCCTCGTCTTGTGTTTTTGCCGATAATGCAAGCTGTAATTTGTCTATCTTCTTTTCTAATTCCGCGATTTGTGTAATACTCTGAGGCTCTTGTTTGATCTTACTCTCTTCTTTATGTTTTCTTACAACTACGTGATCTGAATCAGATCCACTCTCGTCATCTTCTACTTGCTCCCTAATTTTCTTAACAAGATCTTTGATTGTGACTTTACCAGATTCTTTTTTCACACGTTTTGCTATTTTACACTTATTCTTTTCTATCTTTTGCAAATCCTCAACGAATTTGTCTAAGCTAGAGTATTCTCGCGTTCCTACTTTTTCCATATAGTATGGATACAATCCTCCAACTATAATACCTATCTTCTTAATGTCATTCATTTTCGAATCTAATCGTTCACAAAGAACGAGCATGTCATATACGTAATTGATGACAGCCTCGTCTTCATGCTGTAACCGTTCCTTAATTTTATCTTCGATATCTATTGTTACATTAGATTTCGTAAACTCTTCTACTATTTCTGATTGCAATTCTTTATACTGTATTTCTGCCGTGTTTTTCCGTTTCAGGAACAATTTAATCCATTGCCTCCCTACTCCTTTGAAAATATTAGGCAGTAACTCCTTTCTTTTGCTTTCGGCGATACCTGCCATTTGACAAGCATCGTCGAATTCATCAAAAAACGACACGATGTCATTATCGTTCTTGAGATCGAATTTAGGCAGTTTGTTAATATCTGCATAAAACGTAATGTTAGACGCCATCGTAAAATTCTTATTTTCACTATTTATTAATTTCGGATCTAAATTTATGATTGAAGGAAAGTCTTCCGATACGGATTTAGTTACCGGACTACTTGGGAAGTTAAAAACTGGTTCCTTACTCAAAACAATTTTAGGACTCGCGACTTTGTCCTGACTACAAGAATTTTTCGTCTTTCCGGTGTCCTCACACCAAATAAATTATGCACATCTATATTTATTCCCTTACTCGCTTTCTGTGCTCTAGTTAACACAGTGTTTTCATTCATTTATCTATACTTAATTAAACTTTTAATTACGAAGTGAGGGTGGGTGGTGAGGGTTAACGTATTACTTATTCTACTTGAGTCAATTGCCTTAGTCATTCGAGATCCGAACCAAATCTCGTATTCAAGTGGTGAACGATCATAATACAAAATCTTAACATACTAAATAACTTAACTGTAAATATTTAAACCGGACTTAACCATAACCTATTAAAACGTATTCTTAAAACTAAAATTATTTTGTTTCGGGATTCGAATCATAGCTTTCCATCACCATAAGCCTGGTGCGACCTACTTTTTAGCACTGTTCGGGGATCGAACCAAAATATCTCCACCATCAACTACCCTAGGATCGCTACAAAAACCAGCATCTATACCATAAAACGGTAAAAACTACCCTAGGATCGTTACAAAAACCAGCATCTCTACCATAAAACGGTGGGCTACCCTAGGATCGTTACAAAACCAGCAAATCTCCACCATAACAACCTTCCACCGTCGTGCCTATGTACCATGGGGATGAAATGTTAAATGACGGTCGAAGATCGCTGCTACTCACCATCTAGAATGAGTAGGTACAGGATGACGGAAAGAAACCACATTAATTGACTTTGAATTAAACTTTGTATTTTCATTAAAGCTTGTGTACTATTGTGATTGAACGTCGACTGAGTATAAACGCAAGATCACATATCTTTAAGCAGCTAAGAAGTTAACCACGAATAAATCGAACATAGCTGAGATACACGTACCTTTATACAACTGATGACTGGAACTGATGTCGATGTTCTGGACGATATCTATCTTGATGTCAATAGTCTAGAATGGCTGACTATTGTGTACCATTATCCACTATAATGGTTTGCTGAACGATTAGATCTCCTGATCTAATATTGGACTTAGAATCACAGAGAAGTAACTACTGTGACATAAGTAACTAGATGAATATTTAACATACGATGACTCTCTTACACTAATCCTTGAGACAGATCTCGTAAACTGATCCTTGCCTTCTGATCCCAATCTCTAAAAACCATGAGGTTTTATACTAAGATTCCAGACATCCTGGAATTCATTGTCGTTGACTTTCTGTATATCTCAGCTATTGGTAAAACATTGGTTTCACCCGAATTACATCGTGATCAAATTCTCAGACTTACAAATTTCTGCGAACTCAACGATTATATCACAGCCAAAGTGTGTCAATGTTACAATGTGACAATCTGATGACAATTCAAAAACATTACAAATACAAATTACAATAGCTTACGAACTGACGACCAAGCGTCTAGCCGTAGCGAAACATCACATACACAAAACATTGATGTCAACACATAAACACACACACACACGTGTTTACGTTACATGATAACATTGAGTTCCTTAACATTTGATTAATTAAATATACTTCCTTTACCAAAAATAATATCTTTCTGAATAATATCAATGACATGTATCAACAATATATATAATTAAATAAAACCTAAAGACTCTTGAACTACCAAACCAATCTCGATTAAATTCTCAAGCTGAGATAGTCTCTGTCAAATCACTTTGGCTGTGTAAGTTAAGGGAGGGCAAGGGGGAGAGGGAGCGACATTTTAAAAAGAAATGAAAGTGACCAGAATTAGTGGCGAATCTATAATTTTTGGATTTGCTGAGATTAACATTGATACATTTGGTGCTGCTTAAATCCAAATTAAACCTAGCAACTAGGGGAAGGGATAAAATAAAATTGATTGAAATAACCAAAATCAGTGTCAAATTTATAGTTTTCGGGCTCAAATGCCAGTGTCAAATTTATAGTGAGATGAACAAAGACACGGCAGATGCCATGTCCCGCAACATAGGGTGGGGAGGGAATATATAAACACATTGGAAATGACCTATACCAAAGAGTGCTTTAGAGATAGTAAAAAGTGACTGAGTAACGGCACATATTACTATATTTTTTTTTCAATTTAACCGAACGAAGTATGCTAGTAATGCTAGTAATAATAATAATAATAATAAATAGACAACATTCACAGTTTAGTTGTCTATTATTATTATTATTATTATTATTATTATTATTATTATTATTATTATTATTATTATTATTATTATTATTGCATACTTTTCAACTTGCAAAATTACTGCAAAATAAGTTTTATTTCTGTAATATGTCCTGAATTGCATGTTTTTCCTTTGTTAGTGCGCACTTATCTCTCTAGGCCGTCGAATAAAATAATTTAATTGTGCACTTTGGTGCAAATAACTTTACATGAAGAAGCCGGTTCCTTCCAAAGATCAGGGCTAAAGTAAGTAATATTTGGCTTGTTATTTAAACTAGAAAGACCAGATGGGTCAAAATGACCCATCACCATATTTTAATATTCTACTGTGAACGTATTTGAAATACTAAGTGAATAATATTTAATGAATTAGTTAATGCTATTGGCCTCCACCAATGCTAACATTAAGAGCATTATGGGTTCACAAACTAAGGCAAATTTTATAGTTATACATAAAATGCCCGCAAAGAGTCATTTTGACCCATGTTAAATTCCATATATTTTTACGGTATATTTCAATTTAAATATTTGGTACGAACTAAACACATAGCACCATATTTTATGCCATTGTGTTTTACAACTGTGTTACACATAACTAGACGTACCTCATTTTTACTGAAGTTTTTCATGTGTCTGATAGATGGCGCGCAAGGATAAAATACATGTTACTACCAAAAGGAATACATAATGCCACCTCTAGATATTATTCGTTAATGCTGTAATCTATAAAAAAATCTTGTTTCACTACGTCTGTTATTTTTTATTCCATATTTATTCATTTCCAATCCTTATCAGTAATAACTAAATCAGCTCCCATGGAGAAATGGTCGCTTGCTTTCTAGAAGTTTCTTGATCTTCTCAAAACTTAATCTTGTCTAGTGCTCTTCGACCTGGAAAAGGCATTCGATAAGGTATGGCATGAAGCTCTCATATATAAACTTATCCGTCTGACACTTCCCATATCATATATCAGGTTTATCTACAATTTTCTTCACAACCGTATTGCTTATGTTGCTCTTAATGACACTCTCTCGCACCCGATATTTATTCTCTCTGGAGTACCACAAGGGTCTGCCATATCACCTTTGCTCTATCTTCTATATGTAGCAGATATGCCACCATTGCCGCCAAACACACATATCTTTCAGTATGCAGATGACACTGCATTTCTTACATTAGGCCGGACTATTCACCGTATAAGTACTAAAATTAATGCAGCAATTCAAACTTTTCTCACCTGGTGTACGAAGTGGCGTCTGAAACTCAACCCAGATAAAACACAAGCAATAGTCTTTCTCCGGCCAAAACGCAGATCACGGGTACATCGAAATCCTTCACTTCTGAATATCCAAGTAGATAACATGCGGGTTCATCCAGCTAAACATGTAACGTATCTGGGAATTATTTTTGACCACCACCTCACTTGGCGCCCTCACCTTCAGAATGTAATACGGAAAGCATATAACAGGATTAACCTCCTCAAACGCCTCACGGGTACTACTTGGGGACCACGAGCAAATACCATTCTTAATACCTACAAAGTATTCTTACGGCCAGTCCTGACCTACGGATTCACTGCATGGATAGCCGCACTCCAGCGTCATTATGAAAAACTGAAAATACTAGAACGACATGCCATACGAATAGCCTACAGAATAAAACTTCCTAGTCCTACTCAAGATCTTTACGACATTATGCCTTTTCCACATCTTCTGTTCCATCTTGAAGCTTTACGGACGAAGTATATTACTAACCGATTCGAGTCCCGGCATCCGTTACTCCTCACCACAATGTAAGCAGACATCCCATTCAATCCACCTCGCCAATTACAGGATACACCTTTGTCGCTACTCTTTGCACTTTACCGCTATACCCTACCCCCTGATCATCCAGGATTTAGACGCAGTTGCAGCTTTTTCATCATCCGTCGTTCCTCATTACATAGCCCCTTCATCCTCTGCACAATAACAAGCTCATGTCTTACCAGGGCACCGTTGCTCTTCATCACGTCCAAAGTTGGACAGAACATAACATTCATCTGGTACACTATCAGGTAACTGTGTTGTGTTGAGACAGTGCACTTCATGTTCCTCTTTTCATTTACTTCTTCTACTTTTCTTTTTCCATGATCAAATAAAATAGAACCTGAATAAAATGGTGATTAACTCCCCGTGTAACCAAATTGCACATAGACCATCTATTGTACTTTTATTAGCAACACCAATACGTATTGTAACCTATGCCAAAGAGAGGGCGTAACCCTCTAATGGCTGGGAGTAGGAACTTATATTATACGGATAAAACAATTAGATGAATAAAGATTTCAATATTAACCTATTCCAGTAACAAAAAAAAATCAAAACTTATTACCCGAAGAAAGGGCACAACCCTTTAACCGGGATGACGGACAAAAAAAATCAAAACTTACACACTCGGAATTCAGAATCGATCTTCGATTCATAGGTCTGAGAAGAATTACTAACGCTCTGTGAGCTACTAATACTACTTTTGTTCACTCAGGGAGGATTGCTCTGCTACAGACAATCGACATCCCCTTGAAATCCGTATTGTTGACTCAAGTGGGAGCCCGTGGCCATCATCACCTATTCTTTTCATCATCTATTTTGTGGAGGGCCAGTGATCGCACTGACCGACATCTCCGCGAGGACGTATTGCTGCCTCAAGTTAGAGCCACAGTGGGCTTCCCCTATCACCTCATCTCATTGCATTTCCTCTCATCTTCATTGTCAGAGTCGTCTAACATCTTAAGGGATGGCATCAGGTGGCCATCCGGGACTACCGCCGTTACCTCCGGGTCCGTCTATCGAACCTACTTCGGTGGGTAAGGGGGCCGACCGCAGACAGCAAACTACATCTCAAGGCAAGAATACTGGTAGATCCCGCTCTCGTACTCCGGATAAAGCCAACAGCACTTCTCATTAATCACCAACTAAACGCCATCATACTGTCAGTGATTCTGAACAATCTGTCAGTTCAATGAATTTAGACGACGACAAAGAATTTCCATCTCTCCAGGATACCACCAAACCGTGTCTGTACTCATTTCTCCTCAACAATTTTGACACAAAGTTTGAAAATACAAAACTAGCTTTCCAGCAGCTTCTAAAATATCTGCTACGCACTTCTGTAGCACAGATAGTTCGCACTCGCAACGGAATCATTTTCAAATCTTACGATTCTAACTTCTTAACTACTGTGCGCAATAAGTGCAGTTTTGAAATCTTTGGAAAGCACGCAAATCTGAAGGGACTTGAACCTAAGGCATTTCGACAAGCACCGCCACCACGAAAAAAACCGGCTCTCTCGGTTGTCATTAGAGGGGTCGACCCTAACAGACGACGAAGTCATGGAAGAGCTCACTCTTGAGGGACACTCTATTCTAAAGTGCCTTCGTATTAAAAATGACCAAGGAGCTACCTACATGGTACGAGTATTAACAAATTCACAAACCACTATTGATGATCTCCTCACTCATGGTGCCCTCATCTATAAAAAGAAACATCGAGTTGAGCCATCAAAGTCGCCGCCACCTTTACCATTGAGGTGTGAGCGCTGCCAAGCATAAAACTCACACCCAACGTCAAAATGCACCCAGCCGAGCAAGTGTGGGTACTGCAGCTGAAACCACGAAACGAAAGCTTGCACTAACCTAACGAAGCCACCTCAATGCTCTACGTGCCCGGAACAACACCCCACATATAGTTATCGATGCAAAGCAAGGCCAACGGCCGAACCTTTGAATCCGGAGCTTACTGTTCCGTTGCGACCCGTCTTACCAGAAGTTCAACAACATGTAGCACCACAGCCTCTTGGTGAAGCAATTTCCGTACAACAACTCCTTTCATTCTTTACCATCGCTTTGCAATACATTCACCCGTTTCTACGTCAGCATATTCTCCAGGTGGTCAATCATGCAGCCAGCATTATCTTTAAATATTCTTTTCAAGCTAATTACTCTGGACCTCATGTTTATTTTCACGCCACCCCTCTTGAGGAATTACATGTCTCCTCCGCCACCCCTCTTGAGGAATTACATGTCTCCTCCGCCACTTCGAACACTACTGCTGCACCTTAATCATGGGTATTTCTTTACTGTTTCTTAATATTCGATCACTTACTTCCCAGTACACTCTCTTCGAACAGCTACTTCTCGAAGAAACTATTCAGGCCTTCCTTCTGAACGAAAATCTTCTTACTCCATCTATAACGTTCAGGATACCACGATATACCCTACTCCGTTCTGATTCTACCATCGCAGCACGCCGAGCAAATGGGGGAGTAGCCATTGGCTTCCATCCTTCGATTAGTCACCGCCAATATCACCCTGCATTGACTAATGTTCCAGAGTATCTCATTACTACGCTGTACTTCCACTCCCTTTACGTTATCGTAGCTACCATATATGTACGCCCTGGACACCCCATCCCACGCTCATTCTTTTTCTACATCTCCAATCACTTTAAATACTATATCATCATGGCCGACATCAATATTCATAGCCGCCCGGATAATCAGAAACAAAGCTTCCTTGACTTCATTACTACTCATACCACCGGTCATATTTTTGATATACCTAAAGCAACCAGACCCATCACAAATACCACACCTGACGTAGTTATTTCTTCTAGCAATCTCTTCCAGCGCTGCACTCTCGAAGTGCTCGATTCTATATGTAGTGATCACCTTCCCATGAAACTTCATATCGACTAACCACAGGCTCCTACTCTTCGTTTGCTACCTGAACCTCGTCGCGTTCCACGATTTGATCAAGCAAAGTGGGATGATTATCGCACCACTATTACTGAAGACTTGGTAACCATCGAGCCTCCTACTACCGAAGATGATCTCTACGCACGGGTCTCTGAAATCACTCACTCCATTCATCACGCTTCTGACCTTCATATACCCACAACTGAAATCTCCAGGTACCAACCACGTCTACCACCAAACTACCTACCTCTCGTACATCGTTCTCGCGAATTCTCTCGTGAATATCAGCGCACTGGTAACCTAGAAGCTCTTCGTCATCATCGCCAACTCCAGCGCACTGTGCGTAACTACGTCAAGGCACATAAGCTTCGCAACTGGATAAAGACGTGTAACAACTTAGCCGAAACTTCACACCCCACTAAGTATTGGAAGCGATTTCATATGTTAACTGGGAAGCTTACTCGCACACCATATCCGCTGTTAGTTAATAACCAACCATTACACAGAGATGAGGAGAAAGCAAACGCCTTTGCAGACCACCTGCAGACTACCTTCACGACGTTTTCATCTGCTTTTGTTCAAAGACATCCTACTGATCGCCTGAATTTATCATCTCCATATCTACAACCTAGTGCAGCACACATTCTTCCAGACGACAATCCTCTCACAGTTCCGATTTCTACATCTGATATCGCCACCGTCGTAAATCGCAAGCGCAACAGAGCTCCTGGCATCGACCGAATAACTTATCGTCATATCAAAGAGGCTCCTTATTGTCTTCTTCTGCTTCTTTCATATATCTACTCTTTTATTCTCCGGACCGGCTACATACCTTGTGAGTGGAAGACTTCTTCCACTCTTATGTTTCTTAAGCCCAACAAACCTCCAGATTCTGTTGCTTCTTACCGTCCGATACAATTAACTTCCGTCTTTAGCAAAATTCTTGAGCGCATCATTGTCATCAGACTGCATCACCATCTTTCTCAACATAATCTCTTGCCTGTACAGCAAGCTGGTTTCAGACCTAATTTCAGTATCAATGATCAATTGCTCAGACTTCTCAATCTCATCACGAATCATTATAACACTGCTCGGACTTCATTTCTCATTCTTTTTGACCTATAGAAGGCTTTTGATAAAGTGTGGCATTTAGCTCTCATGTTCAAACTTCACCGTTTGAGGCTACCACTGTCCTACCTTCGCTTCATCTTCCATTTTCTTTCTAACCGCCTGTCTTATGTTACTATCAATAACTCCTCATCTCATCCGATTTTTATACATTCTGGTGTACCTCAAGGCTCCGCTCTCTCGCCTCTTCTTTACCTTCTGTTTGTAGCTGATATGCCAACCCTTCCTCCCACTGTTCATAGTTTTCAGTATGCAGATGACACTGCCTTTCTTTGCACGGCCAGAACTATTCAACAAATCAATTCTGCTCTCCGCCTAGCAATAGACTCTTTTCTCCACTGGTGCACTAAGTGGCGTCTTCATATAAACTTGACTAAGACTCAAGCTATAGTCTTCATACCACCTCGAAAACGTTCTCGAGTTCAGAAAAACCCCAATCTACTCAATCTCGAGGTTCACGGCACACGAATATCACCTACAAAACAGGTCACCTATCTTGGTATCATCACCGATCATCACTTAACTTGGCGGCCACATCTTCAAGCGATCATTCGCAACGCGTATGCTCGGCTTAATTTACTAAAACGTCTAGTTGGTACCACCTAGGGATTGCAACCCACGACAATCCTTAATACATATAAGGTCTTCTTACGCCCAGTTCTAACATATGGCCATCCCGCTTGGACTGCTGCACTACCTTTTTTCTATCAGAAATTACAAGTTCTTGAACGACATGCATTTCGTTTGGCTTATAGAATCAAGCTTCCCAGTCCGACACAGGAGTTTTATGACCGTATCACTTTTCCCACCATCCTCTGTCATCTTAAACAGTTACGAGTAAAGTTCGTTACTAACCGGTTTCAACAACGTCATCCATTACTTCTGGAAACTATGGACGCCGACCGCCACTATGATTTAGGATATCAATTTTTTACTTGCCCTCTATCCCTACTCTTCTCTGATATCTCAAAACCATTCCACCAGACCATCCAGATCATTTTGTCGCTTCAGATTATTCTTCTGATCACCTTCCACTTCATTTATCACCTACATATGCTGCACTGTAACCTATTGTGCTAACAGGGTTCCACTTATCTACATCACTGTTCAGAGCAGCCCCTGGACAAGAAGATAATCTGCATTCGTCTAACTAACATTTCCTTGTGTTGTCCTGTGATATGCACTTCACTGTCATATTTCCTCCTGTCCTCATTATTATGAACAAAGTTCATAATGTCCGTTGCACTTGAATAAAAATGTAATAAAAGTCATAAACTGTCATTAAATACAATAAATTAAATGATTTTTCCAGATTACCTTACCTCCCATAGACCACCTCCAATATCCTTCCTTCCCCAGTCTCTGCACTCCTCACCCCGGATAGAGGGCGTATCCCTCGCAAGGAAGCTAGCCTTCGGCTAGAAAAAAAACTTACATACATAATTTCCGATCAGCTCGACGTACCAAACGTCATAAGCTGTCTTTTGTATAAAGCCTAGCAAAGCTGGGAAGTGTTAACGTGCCTTCGAGGACATTGTATAGCACACGCACAATCGAGACCAGCACGCATACGCTCTCATTGGGATTCACAGCGCTTTTCAGTGCTGGAGGGTGAAGCTATCATCATCATTCTATCTTGTATCATCAAATCGTTCATTACATATTTATAGGCACACATCTTCATATTTACATTTGGGCATCAGCCCAGGGGCGGATTTTTGATGGCAGACCCACGGCTAGGATCAGCCAAAACGATGAAAGGCAAACATACAGGATTACCTCAAGTTCTACCTGGACCCTCAGATAGCACCCCGAAGGGCAGGACTTGCAAGGATCCGAATCACACTTCTTCCAATATTAGCAAATCTCAGCAGCGGCGAGGTTCTCAAGCCTCAGTTGCCTCTGCAACTTCAGTCATCTCTTCTGGTTCTGTCCGCAGCAGATCGCCACATCCATCAGAACATAGAGACAGTTATGCAGAACGTCTTCAACAATCTCCACCTCCGAAAAAGCAACACCTTGCTTCTACTTCAGATGTAAACCAAGTTCCAATGGACATAACTACCTCTTCAAATCATTCTGACGGATCCACTCCACCTGCAGTTCATTCCATGGTGCTTACTAATTTCGACATAAAATTCAGCAATGAGAAGTTTGTTGCCATACAACTACGCAAGTATCTCCCTCGAGCAGCTATTTCAGAAATCGTTCATACGAGGAATGGCATCATCTTAAAAACTCCGGATTCAACTCTGCTCGCTACAAGAAAAAACAATGTGATTATTGACACTTTTGGTCCAAATGTGAAAATTCAGTCGCTTAATTCCTCTCCACATAAGCAGCTTTCACCTCCAAAACGATTATCATTGCTATCTGTCGTTATTCGGGGAGTTGACCCATCTTATACAGATGAAGCAGTCCAAGAGGAGCTTAAGCTCGAGGGCCACACCATTACGAAAGTAATACGCATTCGAAATGATAACGGGCCTACCTATATGGTCCGTGTGCTTACAAACCATCAAGACACCATTGATGAGTTACTAGCAACAGGTGCATACATTTACAACCACAAGCACAGAGTAGAACCATCACGAACACCAGTACCTATGCCAGTCCGCTGTGAACGTTGCCAAGTCTACAATTCCCATCATACGTCCGATTGTAAAAGTTCAAGTAAATGTGGCTACTGTGCTGGTCCACATGACACCCGGACTTGTAACAAGTTGCAATTGCCACCAAAATGCTCCACTTGTACAGCTATAAGTGTAAGGCACAGCCGAACCCTATTCAGGATCATCCCGAGCTCGTTGTTCCTTTGCGACCGCCGGCACCAGCTAAAACTAATCCAAGTCCAATTGACGCTCCAGTATCATTAGACCAGCTATTGACGTTTCTAACGCTAGCTTTGCAAAACATCCATCCCTTCATTAGGCCTCATATCTTACAACAAATCATTCTTGCAGCAAGAACCACTTTTCATGTTAATTTTACTGCAACCTATTCCGGCAATACTGTTCATTTTCATAAATCCCATCGTAGTTCACTCGTTTAACGTCCTGGCTCTAACTTTTCTCTTTCTGAACATCCGATCACTACCAAAACAAAAAAATTTATTCGAACAGCTTCTTCTAGGGGAACGAGTTACATGCTTCTTACTTAATGAAACCTTTCTAACAAACCCTCGTACTTGCCGTTTACCACGCTATACCATGTTACATTCTGCGAATCCCGTACCTGCACTTCGAGCCAATGGGGGAGTAGCCATAGGAATTTCTCCTCACATTCCTTATCGCCAGCATCAGTATACGGCAACAGCTCTTCCCGAACATCTCCTTGCCACAGTTTATTTAAAAAATATCGCCATCACCTTAGCACTGTATATATCAGACCAAATCATTCTTGCCTCAGCAGTTCGTTCAATATATTTCCAATACTTTGAATAGATACATCATTATGGCCGATTCCAATATGCACAGCCGCAGCAATGGTGACCGGACAAATTTCATTAACTTCATAACGACCCACACTACAGGGATAATTCTAGATCTTCCACAAGCTACACGCCCAATCTCAAACACCAAACCTGACATAGTCATTGCCTCCTCAAATCTTGTATCACATTGCACTATAGAAATTCTTGATCTTTTTGGTAGTGATCATGCACCCATCAAGCTTGTCTACAAACCATACTCAGCTACACCACGTTCCTCTTTACCAGTCTGAGTCAGCTTGCGCTACGATAAAGCTAAATGGGATCAATATCGTTCGCATATTTCAGATCTTACCAGTAATCTAACAGAACCCACCACAAGTGACGAATTATAAAAGACTGTCGATCGCATTACATCGCAATTCAGGAAGTCAGCAACTTGTATATTCCAACAACACAATCCGTTCCATATCAGCCTAAACTTCCGCCACAATATCTCTCCATGATCAAACGTTCCCGTCAGCTCTATCGAGACTATCTTCACACTCGCAACCCAGAAGCACTCCGACATCACAAACAACTGCAACGTACAGTGCACAATTACATCAAAGTTTATAAGCTCCGGTGCTGGATGAAGACATGCAAAACACTGTCTGACACATCGCATCCTACTAAATTCTGTTCCCGCTTCAATGCACTGTGTGGCAAATTCTCTACTACACCTATCCCATTTTATTTGGTGACACACCTGTTAGTACTGATAGCGATAAGGCGAATGCTTTTGCAGATCACCTCCAAGAAATTTTCACACCGCCAATTGAGAAAGCGCCGCATGCAGCGGACAGACTCAATATTTCATCACCACAACTGCAACCACATACTACTCACATTTTACCCCCTAATATTGCTGTGTCCGCCCCAATCACAACTCACGAAATATCTCAAGTTCTCCATAATAAAATAAATACTGCAACTGGCTTAGATAACGTGACGTATCGACACATCAAGGAATGTCCTTTTTCACTATTACTTCTTCTTGCGAATATCTATACATTCATATTGCGCACTTTCTTCTTGCCTTTAGCTTGAAAAACATGTAAGACGCTAATGTTTCCTAAACCACATAAACCTCCTCAGAATGTTGCATCCTATAGGCCTATTCAACTCACTTCCACATTCAGTAAGATCCTGGAACGTATCCTGGTTAAAGGACTACACATCTTCATCTCAGATCACAGAATACTTCCAATCACACAAGCAGGTTTTCGACCAGCTTTCTCTATCAATGATCAACTACTTCGACTCACAACCCTCATTACTCAGCACTATAATTCAGCCAATCCTTCCTGCTTAGTACTATTTGATTTGGAGGAAGCATTCGATAAAGTCTGGCACCATGGGCTCATATACAAACTTCTGCAATTTCATCTTCCTATCTCCTACATTCGTCTTATTTACCATTTCATTACAAATCTTATCACCTATATCTCTGTACAAGACAGTTGGACACATCCTATCTTTCTGTTCTCTGTAGTACCACAAGGGTCAGCCCTGTCTCCTTTACTATACCTGCTGTATGTGGCTGATATGCCCCGACTACCAGATAAGGTCCATCTTTTCCAATATCGGATGACACGGCGCTTCTCGCACTTGGAACAACTATCCAGCAGCTTAACATTCTCTTACAAACAGCTATCGACCGCTTTTACACCTGGTCCGTTCAATGGCGGCTTACTATTAACGCAGCCAAAACACAAGCAATCGTATTCTTACCATCTAGAAGAACTTCCAAAGTCCGCCGAAACCACGCAATCTCTCTCTGAATGTTGATGGGGTGCATATTCAAATCAGTAACACTGTCACATATCTGGGAATTACTTATGATCACCACCTTACTTGGTCGCAACACCTGAAAACCATCACCACCAAAGCTTATAATAGACTCAATCTCCTGAAACGATTGACTGGTACCACCTGGGGCCTTAAAGCACACGCCATCCTAAATACCTACAAGGTTTTCTTACGACCTGTCCTTACTTACGGTATTACTGCTTGGATACCCTAGGCTGAAGATAACCTCATTTGTCTAATTAACATCACCCATGTGTTGTCCTGTGAATGCACCTCACAACATCTCTCACGCTCGTAGCTATACTTGTACAGATAATGCATGCTATACCTAAGCACTGCTATCATTTTGTTATAATTTATTTGTTTAAAATATGCCGTATTCCTTTCTCCTTTGTGTTTCCTAATGTTAAGGATTAATATTCCTTAAGTCTTCACCTTCAAATTATTTATTTATGTAAATGTTGCTGCTAATAACGATTAAAATCACTTAGCCCATCCGACATACTCATTCCATTGTTAACCGACAATCTCGTTCCTAAAAGAGGGCGTAACCCTCTGAAAGGCAGCTAGTCTTTCAGGCTAGCCTGTAAAAAAATCAAAACTTACTTAATATTTACAAGTTACTTGTGTTATTGGTGACGGGTGATGTGATGGAACTGATTGCTTTGTAGACCAAGATACAATTTTTATATGATCATTCTGGAAGCATGTCACAGGAAAGATAAAAAATTTTACGTAACAACGACGAAATACTAGCAGAATTGCAAAGTATTTCAGAAATCGATTCTGGAGATGAAGAAATACATTTTCTGATGAAGATGTGCCAAATTCAGGTTCGGATTCTGAATTTACAGAAAAGTGTGAAAACGTGTCCAAAAGATCAACGGAATCCTCTTCCAATGAGTTAAGCGATATTGAAGATTCCGTACCACAAACACATAATCTACCAAGATCTGTAACTGCGGCTGATGGAACAAAATGGGAGGTTATAGATTCATCAGCACCATCTCAGGGTAGAAGACAGACGCATAACATCGCATGTATTACTCCAGGGCCAACTCGTTATACAATGCAAAATATAACCGAGGATTTGTTGTTTAGTGCATTTCGACTGATTATCAATGATGAATTCTTATCAATTATCAAAAGATGTACAGAGAAAGAGGCGGCGAAAGAAAAACCTAATTGGACAGTAGATAAACATGAACTTCTAATTTTCATAGCATTGCTCTATGTTAGAGGTGTGTCAAGTGTGCGGAATATGCCACTGAAAAGTTGTTGGTCCAGCAAATGCGGAGTAGCTCTTTTTAGAGTTGCAATGCCTAGGAACATATTTCTTGAAATCATGAAGTACATTCGATTCGATATACGTGCAGAGAGAAGAATCAAGCTACAAACTGACAAATTTGCCATTGCATCTTTAATATGGGACATATTTGTAAAAAATTCTTTGAATTGTTTCAACTCTAGGGAAAATATTACATGTGACGAACAACTATATCCCACAAAGTGTAGATGCAGATTTTTGCAGTACGTTGCAACGAAACCGGATAAATTTGGAATAAAGTACTGGCTGTTAGCTGACGTCAATACCAAATACTGTCTTCACGGGTTTCCTTACCAAGGAAAAGACGAATATAAGCCTGCAGATCAGCCTCTTCCCGAATATGTAGTTTTACGTCTAATGGAACCATATAATAAAACCGACTTGAACCTTACATGCGACAACTTTTTTAGTTCTGTGTCCCTAGCTGAAAAATTGAAGAAAGATGCTATCAGCATTGTTGGCACAGTACGGAAACAACGTAGAGAATTACAAGTCTGTGTCATGAAAGTGGAACCAAATCGAGAGCTATATGATACAAAAATATATAAAAACCAGTATGGCCACACGATGACAGACTACCTCTGTAGAAAAAATAATACGTGCTAGTTTTGAGCACTCTGCATACTGATGTAGAAGTACCAACAACAAGGAAAAAGAAAACTGAAGCAGTTGTCTTTTACAATCACACGAAAGTGGGTGTATATGTTCTGGACCAAATGGCGCGCAAGTACTCTGTTCGAGCTGGTAGTAGACAATGGCCAGTTCATGTTCTTTATAACATATTGGACTTGACACGCATAAATTCTTGGATAGTTTACAAAGCAGTTACTGGAAGACGGATAAACAGAAGGAAGTTCCTCTTGGATCTAGCTGACGAAATCATAAAAGAAAGGAAAGGGAATCTACAACCTAAACAATATCTTCCACAGCAAAATAAAGGTTCTACAAAAAGAAAGCACTGTTAGGTCGCACCAAAATGTTCTAACAAGTCATCTTCATGCTGCCCATCATGCAAAAGATTTGCCTCCAGAAAGTGCTCATCGAAAGTGTTGGTGTGTAATGAGTGCAAGGAAGACGTGTAAGTCAGTTTTCTCCTTGCACCATTTTCATGAGTAGGTGAAGCTCTATAGCTCATTGTATTCCCAAGATTATTCCAATAAGAAGTGGAAAATGTTAATTAAAGTGTTCATCTGTAAAATAGCTGACTGCCTAGAAACAATTTCGTGTTCAAAAAAAGAATAATAAAAGGAAAACTATTAGAAACATCATTTTGTAATAAATCATTTTTTCATCATTTAAATTCTCATACAAATTAGAAAAATAAATTGTGTATTGTTGAAGCATATATCACTTCCATATATCTTGTAACTAGCTATCTATCTGTATATATAAGTATATAAATATGTAAGTATATCTGTATATATAAGTATATAAGTATTTCTGTTTACCCCTTAACCCTTTCCGGATCTTGGCTTTTTGAGCTATTTTTTAGACTTTTAGTCAAACAGCTACTGAATCGTCACTATTTATGCTAGGATCATGGTTCATACCTCATTCTCTTCATAATAGAGCTGGCTTTCAAATTGTATCACTTGTATGCTCATACCATATACCAGAAGCGGGAAAAATGTCAAAGTGAAAATTTCGGAGGGATTTTTTTCTCGAACTTTGTCCCCCCCCTGGACCCCCCTGTGTAAACGTAGCCACCTAAAAAATCTGAGAAATAGTACTTGGTATAGTGAATGTGTGTGCCAAATTTCAAGTTTCTATCTTAAATAGTAAGGGCGGGAGAAATTTTATCAGGAATTCCCACTATGCCCAAAACTACCTCAAAACACCATGATCTCAGGGAAAAAAATTCCTGAGACATCCCTAATTACCCTAGAGTCATGTTTCTCCCATCATTCTCTTCAGAATAGAACTGCCTTTCAGACGGTATGACTCATGTGTCTCTATCATGTACGGAAGGCGGGAAAATCCTGACCAAAAGGATTTTTTGGCCTAAAAATCCCTTTTTCAACTTTTGCCCCTCTGGACTCCCCTGTTTTTACGCAGAAATCGGAAAAAAATTCTGGTAAATACTACTCGGTGGACTGAATGTTTGTGCAAAATTTTGATCTACGTGAAAAAATAGGCCCACCAGAAAAAATTTCCCGACCATGCCCACTTGAACCCTATACAGAAGTATATTTGGATAAAAATTCACTGAGACGGCCCTAATTACCCTAGAATAATACTTCGACCATGATTCTCTTCACAATGGAACTGCCTTTCAGACGGTATGACTCACATGTCTCCATCGTGTATGTGAGATGGGGAAATTACGAAAAACGGGATATTTTAGGTCTAAAAATTTTTTTTTCAATTTTTCCCCTCTGGACCCCCCATTTTTTAATGCAGAGATCTGAGAAAATCAGATAAATACTACTAGGTGGGCTGAATGTTTATGCAAAATTTCAATCTTCTAGGTGTAAAAGTAAGCCCGCCAAAAAAATAAACCCACCTTGTCCCATTTTTCCCTATATAGAAGTATATTATTTTTAAATTCCCTGGGACGACCCTAATTACCCTAGAATAATAATTCGAACGTATTCTCTTCAGAATGGAACTGCCTTTCAGACGGTATGACTCACTTGTTTCCATCATTTATGTGAGGCGGGAAAATTACGAAAAACGGGATTTTGGGGGTAAAAATATCCCTTTTTTATCCCTTTGCCCCTCTGGTTCCCCCCTGTTTTAACACTAACATCGGAACAAAAAATCTGGTAAATACTACTCGGTAGAGTGAATGTTTCTGCAAAATTTCAATTTTCTACGTTCAAAAATAAGCCCGCCAAAAATAATGAACATAGGCTTAAAAAGGGAAAAAATACATTTTAAGATTATGACGTCATCACCTCCTATGTCTGGACGCAGGACGGTCTGAAACCATACGTAATGTCTTCTACAATGTCTCTGGACTCGAAAAACAAAAAAAAAAACAGACGAAAAAGCTCAAACAGGAGAGAAATAATGCAATGTACCATGAAAAACGCGTATGGTACAAATTGTACCATAAGATCCCGAAAAGGTTAATGTACGTAAAAGTACTTGTGGACTAACATTTACTATAATTTGCGCTCTCTAGTGCAGAAAGACAAGAACCCAACAGAAAATTCCATAATATCAAGATAAAAATTAATATGGGTCAAAATGACCGATTGCGGGTATTATAGGTAGGTAGAAAGTGCGGTCCTTCTAGTGTTAAGGCGCCATGACAGTGTAGGGGTATCGTAATGGCCTTATGAATAATACAACTGTCTAATATAGATTCAAATCCTGTTCACGCCGAATTTGAGTTTTTACAAAGTGATTGTGAAGAATCGATTTATCATACTGAACAAGATATACGTAAAAATGTGGAGAGAAACACGTGTATCATGATAGAGATGATTTACGAATGTTGATTGGGAAAGGGCAAAAAATTACCAGGACATTCCAAACACATGATTGATCTGCAGTATACATTTTACGTGTTATCGTTCTCAGAAAGAAGCACTACACAATTTGTTAAACAAAGCAATCGGTGGTGTAGTGGTAAAGTGCAAGACTTCCAAACCGAAAATCTATGTTCGATTCCCCACCAGGTAGTATGATTTTTTTTCACATAAAATAATGGCTGCAAACAGAGATTCATCTTCTGTTGTTGAACGTACAAAGCATCCCTGGCAAATTCGGGTAAAGAGTTCGCGTGTTCTCCATCACTCACTGTAAAGATAAGTATGTTTCATATTTATATTCTTTCCCCTCTCTCTTTCTTGACGTTTCCCTACCCTGTCTTCGTATCTTTCACTTCTCCCCACCCCCATCCCCCCCCCTCTCTCTCTCCGTGTTCCAAAGTTAAAATGGACCAAGGAAATCTAATTATCAGGGAACTTCGGTGTTGTCTGTTTCGTGCTCTGGGGTTAACATTTCCAGTGCTAGTCATATCTGACAGAAATACAGATAAACGCAAGGGAATAAGTAAAATCTAGTTTTCTATCCTTTGGGTTACTGAGTCTTAGTCGAATTAGCGGGTTACTATGGGTTTAAATCCTCGACCCAGTGGTGGTCTATAACCTAATCAACATCATCGGACTGACACGATGGCCGTTTGAGCTCCAGTTTGTTCATTCCATTTGTGCAAATTACGTTATAACCGCGAGAGAGGAAATCGAAGCTGGATGTTAGGAACATATACATCTTCGGAAAAAAAGTAGAAAATGGTAACCTCTAAGGTTATTTGAAAGCAAAATTTTATTTAAAGTAGTTCGACATAAAATTTGTTTCCATTCTATAATTCAATCTGTTTTATTGACGTTGCAATTTGAAACATTCCACATCTATGAGGAACATAAGCTTTTCCTTTTGAACATTTGTAACTTTTCATTACGGTACAGATTGGACTTTGAATATAGAGTATTTCTCATAGAAATGTAGCAGTAAAATAGCACTCATTCCATTTTCTCTTTTCTTTCTTTCTCTTTTCTTTTCGTTTCGTTTTTTTGTTCACTTTGTATTATTAGTCTGAAATGGAGGATATGACCAATGCTATTTACTGTTTCTGTTAGAATATATTTTGGATTAGTACGTTAAATTAACACTACCGATTTTGCAATCGAACCTCGCGTAAACAAAGCACGTGTGTTAAAATTTTGACATTATCCAAGATGTGTTTCGGATATCTACAGTTCTACTGGAAATCTCTCTTTCTCTACCTCTCTCTCTCTGCTTCATTTTGAATTTTTGTGTAATAGACATCCATTGGTTTGAATTTTTCATTTTGTCTGTTTCAGTTTCTTACTACATCAACTTATGAACCTTCTTTCGTCTCAGTTTTATTATTTCATTTTACCGAAACTAATGCATGTGCAGTTTGAAATAGAATTGCGCTCATGTTGTTAGTTACTTTTAGTATGGAATAGAAGAAAGGAGAGAGAGAGAGGGTCTCTTTACCTGACAGGATTATTGGATACGAAAGTGTATATTGGGTGGCCTAACTGCAATGCGTTAGCTGTCTCAATTTTTTATGCGTTGTGTACCGGGTTACATAAATATGCATGTGGACAGTATGCACAGTCATATTGAAAAAGCATCTCATAATCAAAAATTGAAAGTCCTTCCGAGTGGATTAGAATGAGAATGGTGAGAACAAAGCCACATCCATATAATGTCTAATTATTGAAGCATGATTTTTTTAGAAGTTAGTCAACTTTAGCAGCCCAAATTTTCAGTGCTAAAAAACATGAGTTAGGGGAACCTTTCTTGCTGTCAAAAATTAAAGTAGTCACTTTTTCAAAAAATCGTGAATTTGCGAAAATTAAGTATTGAATGACTAAGGAAGCAGTGTATCTTACACAGAAACTTCTCCCACCAAGACAAAGGCAGCTAATCAGACTGTATGCAGCAGCCAGGATCTTTTCAAATTGTGTAATCAGAATATTCTACCAACGCTTCTACAAGGGTTCTACCACCAGTTACCACACACGGCGGAAGCACAAGATACCCTCCCTGAGACAGATAAAGAGGACAATGAAGAAGAAATTCAAAATTGAAACATGATGTCATCATTTTTTATTTTTCTTGCAATAGTTAAAAATTGATAAAGTTACAGTTTTGTGAAGTTTCCATAATTTGCATTTATTTAGTAAATGTATGATGCAAATTTTCATTGTATCAGTAAGCTTAACAAATCAGTAATAATTTGCAATATTCCAAGTTTTAAGAAATTAAAAAAAATAACGTTAAAAATAAATGAGAGAACTTAATATTGGTGTAATTATTAACTTAACTATTCAGAAGATTAGATTAATTTTTACATATACAGGAGAGATAATCCAAAGCATTTTTCTTGGCTAATTGATTTTAAACAACATTATTTCAAGAAGTGTTCAGTAATTTACCGATGAGTATACAACTAACATTCATCAATAAACGAATCAGCAATTTATTACAATTTATTTTTTCTTCTAAATGTCGCTTAACGCAATCTCACTATGATACCGTGTGCCTTAATCAATTAATACTTTTGAATGAATGTCGTTTGGCTCATTGATTTGTTAAAAACTTTGTAAGCAAAAATGAATTAATCGCCAAAATAAGTGAATATATTGAAGCTGTTACATGAGTCACTGTTCTATTGGACGGAGCTTGTTTAATTTTATTAGCTATATTTTTCTTACGTAAATAGTCCAGAAAACAAAAAAGTTATACAAAAATCCCATCAAAATATCAGTTTTTCGGCTCTATTTAAAAATTTGAAAATTTCGCTTACAGCGTTAATGCCAGAAAGGGACGATCTAATCGCGACCTAAAACTCTTTTGTAGAATCACACCAGATCTCATATAAGACTATACACTTAGAGTGGTATCCAATAATATTTTATGAAGTCTGCCAAACTGATTTTTTGGAATTAGTTTATAATATTCATCTGCTTATATATGCCGAGTATTAGATAAACAAATTATATCATCTGTTTTTTTACATTATTTTTATCCTGCATATCTATATCTTTAACAAATTAATAAGCATACTATCATACTGCCGTTTGCAATCAGTAGGTTTGAAATCTTCTTAAAACAGTAAACCAAAATTGCTGATTCAAACCTCCAAGCCAACCTTAGCAATATGGAAAACTTGAATAGATGTGTACTTTCATCTTTTGAATATAACTACCTGAACCTGCGCTCTCTACACAGCGCATCATTCGCATATGAGCATAACTATCCTTCTCATTTCTGACATATGTACAAGTCCCTTTACAGTCACAAGTGAAAGAAGTCTTGAATATAAAATCGGCAAGGCGTATCATAAAGGCGAGATGTTTTTGATTATTTTTTTCAAAACCTAGCACCGTTTGCAAGATTTGAGCCTACTTCCGGTTGGAAATTCTAATGCATGCATGACCAGTGTTTTCTATCTTCTTCAATACAGTATGTAATAAGCAAATACATTACATACACAATTAACTATAATGGCAGTTATATATGGTGTTCATTGGGCCAAACACTCCAAAAATAAAAATTCATCTTACTGGTTAGACTGGAGAAATGGTTATCGTTCCTTTTTCAATATTATTTGGCCATGAAACAAACGCCGGATACATATGCGTAGTGTGGTGTTGGGATGTATAAGGCGTAGAATATGATACTTTAGTTTTTTTTTTTAATTTCAACGCTTCCAGTGTACCCTAAAAATGTAATAAAGAAATAACGGCCATGCTTTTTTTTTAAATATTCAATTAGAACTGGACAATCTACGCTAAGTTTCCAATTGATCAGTGAAAACGTCATCTTTCTAGAGCCTGTAGTTTCCAAGATCTCATTGTCGAAATGATTGACCACAAGCATATAAACGTCCACAACATATAGTTTAAAAGAACTCGGAAGCTGGAAGCACAATTCATGTGTATTAATTTTAGGGAAGGCTTATTAAAATACAGAGGCTTTGAGTAACAATTTTATGTCATAAACTTTATGAAAAGGATCTAGTTAACTAATTTATTTAAAGTACTCGTACATAAAAATGTTTGTCTATGTTAGAAGTGAAATCACACATAACCGTAAATGAAAGATTTGAAAGCCATAGTTATACGTTAGAGCTCGGGCGCTTTTAATTGCTATTGAAGCATTTTAATAGATAGATAGCATGCATCGAAATGCTATTGTGTGTAGGAAATGTAACATTGACAGAAATACTTAATGATACAATAATTGGAAACTATGAATTCGCATGATCGTTTTGTTATTTTGATTTCCATACGTAACAGAACATTTACATATGCAAAAGAATATTTCCCTATGTGAAAGAACAATGAAATGAAAGACGGATCATAATTCTATAATGCATAGTAAAATGAAATAAAAAGGATAACAAAAATTGCGTTCGTGGTGGATATGAATTTCATTGCCTTGTAAATCATGTTATATTTCGTTAGAAAAAGCTGACCAAGAGTGTCCATGTTAATCATGGAGTTGAAATCGCAAGATCGTGAGTTCAATTTCCATTTCAGTGAATTAATTTTTTTGTATAAAATTATGATTTCTTGAATGCACGAAAAATTATATAAAATAATTACATTAAAAGAAACCTGTTGTTAAATATTTATACAATCATAACAGAACAAAAGTAACTATTACATTAAAATGTAACATCTCACGTGGTATTTGCTCAAAGGACATCGGCTTGATATATGTGAATGTAAAATACGGATTAAAAATTGCGCAGTACCTTTGCAATTTACAATAAGTTATGTAGTAGGCTATATTCATTTGTAGCTTTTTCTCACAGAGGTTGCGTCACAATATTACCAATACAGTATGTCATTTACGTTATTAAAATATGTTCCGAGGAGTAAAGGGAGAGTGTAAACGCAGAATATACCAATCGGATCGTTTTCCAGATAAACAACTTAGTAGCACACAAAAGTACAAAAGTACAGAATTGCACAAAAGTAAGATGCAAGGAGTGGTTTACTTCTGGAAATATTTTCAGAAAAGTTTAGGTAGCTCTGAAAAGAGATGTTTTCGGGAATCAAGGTGGGAATACTAATATTATATCCAAGACCCTTTAAAATTTATTACACGTTTCATTCTTTTGATAATTGAGTCTATTAATTTGGTGATAAATCTATTTCCTTCCACTACCACTCATGTCTCGGAGACAAATACCCACAGGTCATCCAGAGTTCTTTGTTTATCTGTCTCAGGAAAACTAACTTAAAGTGCGCTTCACCTCTGTTAACATGTTTCCATGGAATTGAAGTCTGCTCCACGAGGCTGTCAGTTAAATAAATCAATCTCCAGCTGCCCTGCGAACCATTCCTGAAACCACACCAGAAGTATGTATTGGCAACTGTCTTGCTAAAACTGAATTACACCATCAGACTGAAGTGCTCGTTCAGATGGCAACATGGTGTTACTCATAATGTCTTAGTACTGAGCACTGGTCAGATGTCCTCAAGTTCTATGAAGCTCATCTCCGCGGTGAATGGAAATCCAACTTCAAAAAGAAATAGATAAATGGTCACTGGATTGCAACCAGATGCATATCCAGGGTCATATCGGAATCCTCTATGACGATACACAAAATGGCGTCACTCATTTGATGTTCTGAATACCGATTCGTCTAACAAAACTACGTTTTCGCAGTTGCGATCCACATTCTCATGTGCGAACTTGAGACTCTAAATTCTGGGTTCATCTGAGAGTTTTCCTTCATGGCAACAACCCGGCCACGTAACCCAGCTTGACGAAGCGTTCGAAGAGTTGTCTACTTGGAACCAAGAAAATGGGAACTTTCGTTACCAGTCTAGACGTCTTCAGTGGGTTTATCCGGACTTCGTTTACTAAGATTGCATCTTCCGCCTTGACATTCACGTGAGGACGGCCAGATCATAAATTATCAATATAACCTGTAGTACCTTATTACCGAATCCATTAGTTTCCAGCAGAGGCTAGGATGCTTACTTGCCTGACAGCTGCAGTTGTAGAATAGCCTCTCAGCTTCCATAAAGAAATTACTGCTCTACTTTTATCCATAATTAGCAATGCTCTGAGCTGTGAGCAGGAAGCAATAGGTGACAGCTAGTAGTGTTCATGTGATTTGTTACTTCCATTACACGCCCATTGTGGGGTACGAATTGGTCAACAAAAGGGAAAGAAATCATAAAGTGGTGCGAGAAATGTGATATTAATATTAAAAACTGTTAGTATAAATGAATATTGATACATAAGAAAAGCTGTTGAGAAAATGAATTGTTATACTGCCTTTACACATATAAAAATATATACCATTTTCAAACAGATTGAGCGATATGATGATAGCTGTTTCGAGACAAATACTTTAAAAGTCCAAGTTTGAGTACCTTCAAAAAACAGTAAACTAATGCTGCTTTGTTGCAGCCTCCAAAGCAACCTTGTAAAAAGAGAAAAAAATTGAAAATGTTTTTTTTCTTTTATATATAGTGACTTGTTGAAATTATACTAAATGACAAAAATGATCAATTATTAAAATAATAAAATTGATTTTCCAAACTGTATTTACATGCTGAGTTTGTCAATTTGATTTCCATATGTAAGAGAGTATTTCAATATGTAAGAGAAGAATGAAAGGAAAGATGTCGAACATAATTCTGCAAGTGTAGTAAAATAAATGACAAAAGAGAACCAAGAAGAGCATTTGCAATGAGTAAGAATGTCATAACTAGCTACCTAACTATATGGCCTATGGAATGCGGAGGTATAATACACAAAAGCTCTCCTCTGACTTCTGTCTTTACCCAACTGGATTTAGTTTCTACCTTCTATTCCTATCTCAGCTATGTCCATCTTAACCCAAGCCAATTTTATCTTGCCTCTCTTTCCACTTGTATTGGCAACAATACAGTGATGATCGCAGTACTAGTGGACACTGCTGTTCTCGTTCAGACAGTATAAGGTAGGTGCTTGTTGTGTCTACGGTTTCTGTGAACTGGCTTTGCTCGGGTCCTGGGGACTCATATGCTCCTTTGAGTAACATTTTTACAAATGGCTTAGAAGTTCAGATTAATGTCTTGTGCTAAGAATGTTGTGTTCGAAGAAGTAGAACGTGTACTTCGTGAACTGTCAAGTAACGATGATAGTATTAGTGGATCTCAAAGTGATTTTGAGTGCAGTGAACATGAAATTGAGTCTGAAACAAGTGCAGACAAAAGTGATAGTCAAGTGATTATTGACTCACATATTTTTTATGGAAAGAATCAATAAAATTAGACAAATAAGCCTTCAATCCGCGTAGAACACCACAACAGAATATAATGAAATGCCATTTACCTAACCAAATAGGAAAAGCAATTAAAATATCAAAATCGGAATTGCCATCTCTCTTACAAATGCTACATTTTAATTTTCTTATAGAACACATTGCAGTTTTTTACTGTATTAAGAACTCAATTAAACTGTTGCAATTAGATGAGATTATGGACTGTCAAAATCAAAATGATAATAATTTTATACATCCTAAAGTACAATTATGATGACAGAATCACACTTAATTTCATTATGTATCCCCACGAGTACTAATAAATAGGTTATAAAGTATTTATATGTAAGTTTCGTATATTTCATTAAAAACTCAGAAAAAAATAGTGTTGATATTTTCAAGAGAGTCGCATCTGCATGAAGAAGTGTTATAATCATTTTTGAATGTAAGTGAATTATGTAAAACATAAGCAGTTTATGGTGGGTCCCAGGGACCCATTTATTCCTTTAGTGTAACAAAAATAAGTGTGCCGGTTATGGGTTAATATTGTTCTCCCATCTGCGCCTAGGTCTTCCTAATGATTGTTTCCCGATCGGTCTTCCAGTTAAGGCTTTGAAAGCGTTTCTACTTTCTTCAATCCTAGCTACTTGACCGGCCCACCTAAGCCTCCTAGATTGGATGACCCTAACAATGTATGGCAACCCTTACAAATTATGAAGTTCTTCGTTATGAAGTTTCTCGCCATTCCCCATTCCCGTTCTTCTTGGGTCCGAATATTCGTCTCAAGACCTCGTTCTCAAACACTCTCAGTCTACGTTCTTGCCTCAGAGTAAGCGACCATGTTTGTCAACCATACAGAACAATAACCATGGTTATCGTTTTATATATTTTAATCTTCCGATCCTCGACAGAATTCGCGACGACGAGAGATTTTGAACTGAATAATAACACGAATTCCCTGCTTTTAGTCGATATTTAATTTCTTCGTGAATATGATTCTTGTCTGTTAATATTTTAAAGCATCCACATTTTCAAAAGTATTATTTAATATTTTAACGCATCCATAATTTGCCGTATTATGATCCCGACTCAATTCCATGTATTTCGTTTTCTCTACATTTATTTCTAAAACCATGTCCCTGCAAGTGTTTAATAAGATATCTGCATTTCTTTCGGTTCTTCTTCTATCATTCCCTATTAAATTTGCATCAGCAGCATAAGCTATAACCTGGTGAATATCGTTCAATTCTATTCCCTGGTTGCTATATTTGATTTTCCTTATAGTTTACTCCAGAGCAAAGTTGAATAATAATGGCGACAACGCATCTCCTTGTTTCAGGCCATTTTCGACGTGAAAGGTTCTGGACAAAAAAATTCCTACCCAGACTTAGCTTTGGGATTCCTTTAAGGATACCTTAATTAATGTAATTATCTTTCTCGGTATTCTAAATTCTGTAAGAAGAAGATAAGAAAACCATCGTCTTGTAAATCGAGTTATACGTCTTTACAAGAAGCTCGTGTAGATTTGTCATATTAGCTCAGCAATAAACCGCTGGCGTTCATATTTTAAGGTCGTCAGTTTGGTTTTCGCTTATACCAATCTTTGTTGGATGATATTCAATTGTTCTCAATGCATGAATATTGTATAAAATAAATACATTAAAATAAATCATTTGGATACGTATTGAGGTAATCGTTTGACGACACAAGTAATGATTATGTTTATCATGTTACATCTGAGACGTTGTAGTTGTTAACAGAATGTCAGTATATTATACATAAACGTTAAATTCAATACAAATTAAATAAAACGTGTAGTGGCAATACATAAATGTGTGTTGTTTATTTGCCTACAATTACTTATCTCAAGGAAATTGCTTTCTAATATTGCCTTTATCATGGGATTTAAAGATTTCTTCTTAGAGAATTGCAACAGTTAAACGTGATACCTTTCGTCTGGTATTTAATTCACTGCGACATTTGTGTATTACTATAGATAGACTTAATTCGTCTTCTGCAGTGGTTTCCAAACTTCTTTAATCGACACCCACTTCATTAAACTTGCATTCTTCGCGCCCACATCCTACGTCCTTTCTTATTATAATCCATGCGTGGCTTTTTCTAACTCCTTCTAAAGTCAAGGTTTGATTTGAGTTCAGTTGATTTGCGTTTAACGTTCTGTTCATCAGTAAGGTTTTATGAGACATGGATCTACAGGTTAACGTACAACCCGGAATACACCACCTTCAGCTGCGAACCGAATCCGGATCTCCCTCGCGAGAGATAGTGCTTTCAATTCGCAAGCTCTGAATGATTGAATATGATAAAAGGATTTAAATATTTATGCCTAGCAAAGTAATTTTAATAACACGTTAATAATTTCTTTAATTAAGAATTTCTCGATAATTACTTGAATTTAAGACGTCCTCCAATCTAAGACGCACTCCAATTTTGCTGGGTTAAATTAAGGAAAAATTGTAATATGTTCCTTTTTTACAATTACTAACGCGCTCTTTGATATTGGTAATTTTCGTTCATTCTCAAATGTCTCTCCCCTACCCTTAAGTTACACGTTAAAGTGATATGACCAAAAAATCTCAGATTTGAACTTCAACTAGGTTTATTTTTGTACATCTCCCCCTCCCCCTTATGTCCCTACTTTGTTCCATCAAAGTTGAATGGCAAAATTCATCCCAGCACGAACGTCAGCTTTGTTGAAAATTTGATTGAGATCGGTCGGGTTGTTCAACAGATTAAGGGTCACAAACATGTTCACTTTCAATTTGGACCTGAAGTTTTTCATTCAGAAACACCACTAATAATACATAGATAATAATAATAATAATAATAATAATAATAATAATAATAATAATAATAATAATAATAGTAATAATAATAATGTATTGCAGTATAATATCATGTACACATCTTTCTGCACACAAACGTGAACTCGTGAAAATAGGTTATCATTATTATTACTGAAGTTTTAAGAGTTTAGTGTTATATTGGACGTGAGTCAAGTTAGCATACAAATATTTAGCCAAAACAACCAAAAGTATACAATCGTTAGTGCTACGATACCGCTGGTCAGTGCTAGCTTCCTAATGATACTGCTACCATACTTAAAAAGTTAGAGCGACTTCTTTTGTTGTATGACAACTTGACGTCAACTTAGCATACGCATATACAAAAATTAAAGTACTAACGAAAGTAACTACACCAATCGTTAGAGCTACGTTAGTTCTGGTTAGTGCTGGCTTCAAAACGATAGTGCTGCTATACTTAAAACAATTGAGCGACTTTTTTTGTATGGGAACTAGACGTCAAGTTAGCATATGCATATACAAAATTAAAGGACTAACGAAAGTAACTATACCAATCGCTAGTGCTGGTTAGTTCTAGCTTCCCAACAATAGTGCTGCTATACTTAAAAATAGAGCGACTTTTTTTGTAATGCAACTTGACGTCAAGTTAGCATACGCATATGCAAAAATTAAAGCACTAACGAAAGTAATTATACAAATCGTTAGTGCTACGATAATGCCAGTTAGTAGTAGCTTCCTGGCGTTAGTGCTGCTATACTTAAAAATTTAGAGCAACTTTTTTGTTGTATACCAACTAGACGCCAAGTTATAATACGTATATACAAAAATTAAAAAACTTCCGAAAGATAATATACCAATCGTTAGTTCTACGTTAGTGCTGGTTAGTGCTAGCTTCCCAACGTCGTGCTACTATACATAAAAATTAGAGCGATTTTTTTGTCGTATGCCAACTTGACGTCAAGTTAGCATACACATGAACAAAAATTAAATCACTAACGAAAGTAAATATACCAACCGTTAGTGTTACGTTAGTGCTGGTTAGTGCTAGCTTCCCAACGATAGTGCTGCAATACTAAAAAAATAGAGTGACTTTATTGTTGTGTACCAACTAGATGTGAGGTTAGCATACGTATATACAAAAATAAATGCTCTAACGAAAGTAAATATGCCAATTGTTACTGCTAGCTTTCCGTCGTTAGTGCGGCTATATTTTGAAAATAGGGTGGCGTTTTGGTTGTATGGCAACGTGACTTCAAGTTAGCACACACATATACACAAATTAAAGCACTAAGGAAAGTATCTATACCAATCGTTAGTGCTACATTAGTGCTGGTTAGTGCTAGCTTCACAACGATAGTGCTACTATACTTATAAAAATAGGGCGATTTCTTTGTTGTATGCGAACTTGACGTCAAGTTAGCATACGTATATACAAAAATTAAAGCACTAACAGAAGGAAATATATAAATCGTTAGTGCTACGATAGTGCTAGTTAGTGCTAGCCTCTCAACGTTAGTGTTACTATACTTAAAAATTGAAGCGACTTTATAGGAAAATTAAGTATACCACCATAAGTACGAATACTAATGTGATATTCTTTAACTTGACCAGAAGTTACACTCTGGTATGTGAAATTAAAAAAAAAAATAACATTTGGTTAGTTTGTTAGAAATGATTATTTCATTTATTAAATCTAATTGTTGAAGCAATGGTTTTATAATATCTTATTGTTGTCAAATTTTAATGAAAACTAAATATGAATATTAGAAATTTTAATGACGCCGTGGGTTATAACAATATTTGATTGCTAAATTTTTAATGTAAAATAATTAGGCAAAATTGCTTTGTTTGTCATTATAAACAAATTGTAATTAAATACATTTTAATAATGACAGTTATATCAAAGTTGACAGTAATAGTATCTATCATAACATAAATAAATTAAGTTGGCCCAGACAAAGGGCTAAAAATAAGTATTTTTTTGGTTGTAGTTTTGGCGTAAAAATGCGTAGTTTTAGCGTAAAATTGTATTTAAAAAAATAAATAACCTTTTTTTATTCATGATGGGCATATTTACCATACACATCTAACATAAAGTTTTCATAATGGTTTCGTATTGGTGTGAACGGAACATTTTATGGAGATTAAAACAGTCTCATACGATAATTTGGAGAACGATCATCACTAATCTAATTTCTCTAAGTTCGTGAACTTGGAGTCCATATGACACACTAAGGATGAAATTAGTTTCAATCGTTAGTGCTTCTTAGTGCAAGAATCCCTAACATTAGTGTAGCGGATGCAAGTAAGAAATATTTGTGAAGGCTCTTTCACGCTGCACCCCACTTCATGCACGAACGGAAAATTTAGTGCAAGTCGTTAGTGTATCGTTAGTGCTTCTTAGTGCACCAGTCTCAAATGTTTGACTTCATTAGTGTAGTTGATACAAGGGAAAAGGCTTTGGGAAGCCAGCGCGAACTTAAACCTTCTTCTTAAGCACTAAAGAAAAACGTAGCGCCATTCATTATGCATTGTCTGTGCTTCTAGAAAACACTGATAGTTTCATTGTTTCATTAGTGCTTCAGTATTGTTGTAGTTATCGCAAGTTACACGTCAAGAAACATCCATAAAAAATACATGGGGTGGTTATCATTGTGTCAAATTCCTGCCAAATTCAAAAGCAGTAATGACCTCTTCTAGTGCAATTATTAGTGGATTGCTACTTATTCTTAATGCACCAACCCCTAACGTTAGCGCTTCACTAGTGTAAGTGCTAGAAGTAACAAACCTTTGGAGGGCTAATTTCACGCTGGCCCCCTACTTCAAGCACTAACTAAAAATGTAGAGTAATTCATTAGTGTATCGTTAGTGCTTCTTTGTGCACCAACCCCTAAGGTTAATGCTTTATTAATGTAGGATCTAGAGCAAAAAAAAAATACACGCTGGCCCCAACTTCCAGCACTAAGGAATAAATTTGTGGTTGTCGTTAGTGCATCCTAAGTGCTTCTAGAAAACACTAATAGTTTCGCTGAATATTTACTATTCGTGTAGATATACCTATTTATGTCACGAAACTCCTATAATAAATACATAGGGAATGTCTCATTGGGTCAAATTCCCGCCAATTTCAAAAGCACTAATAATTTCTTCTACTGCAATCGTTAGCGCTTCGTTAGTGCTTCTTAAAGCACCAACTCCCAACGTTGATGTTTCAATAGGTTAGACGCTAGAAGTAAAAAGATTTAGCCACCAAGAAAGCACTGACGACGAAACCTAGTGAATCGATAGTGCTTCGTCTAGAAAACACTAATAACTCAGTTAGTGTTTCAATATTAGTTTGAATATTACCAATTACATGTCACGAAACTCCCTTAAGAAAAACCAAGGGAAATTTTTCATTGAGTCAAATTCTCGCCAAATTCAAAAGTAGTAATTACCTGTTTTACTGCAATCGTTAGTTGTTCGTTAGTACTTGCTGGTGCATCTACTCCGAACATTACTGCTTCTCGTCGTGAATGCTTTTGTGGGGAGGGGCAAGTTAGCTTACCCAAAGTTCTAGCGTCCATAGTATTGAAGCATTAATGATGGGAGTTCTGCAATAAGACCTACTAACGAAGTAGTAACCATTTTACCATATATGTCCATTAGTGCTTTTAAATTTGGTGGGAATTGCGCAAAATGAAAAATGCTCTGTGTTTGAAGTCAGCCCTGCACGCTTCTTAAATGCTACTAAACGTTTTACATGTTTAATGCTTCGATGGTGCACATTAGAACACTAAAGCTAACCTTAGTGTTATGATAATTTAGAAGTTATTATTGAATAACTCGGACGATTCTAACTTTTGATTTATCAACTTTTACACAATTTCACAGTAATTGTCGCAGAAAAGTGAGACTAACAGCAGCAGTTAGTGCATTGTTGGAGCTATATAAAACGCTAAGCTCTAAGGTTAGTGTTGTCATAATTTAGGAGTTATAAGTGAATAACTCACTCGGAGCTAAATTTAAATATATATTGAATTTTAGAATTTTCTCACAAAGTTGGAATAAACACCAAAGTCTGGTACATCGTTAGTGCTCCAAAAAGCTCTAACGTTAGTGCTATCTGAACTCTAACGTCAGTCTATCGTAGGTTGGGGGATTTTAATAAATAACTGGTGCCTGGCTAATTTGAGATCTTCCAATTTTTTTACAATTTTACTCTGCCACACACAAATGAGATAATCACCAGTGGTCAGTGCATTGTTGATAATAAATAACTCGGGCGAGGCGAACTTAAGGTTTTTCAACTTTTACCCAATTAGTGTAAAATTCGATAATTTTTAATAGCTATCTCCCAGT
The DNA here is from genome assembly GCF_964235325.1 of Thermobia domestica. Lineage (NCBI taxonomy): Eukaryota > Metazoa > Arthropoda > Insecta > Zygentoma > Lepismatidae > Thermobia > Thermobia domestica. The sequence continues at coordinate 252,131,256 of NC_137462.1, read as the reverse complement.
TATTCACTAATAACTACTAAATTATGATAACACTATCGTCAGTGCTTAGTATTTTTTGAGCACTAAGCTTCAGCGATTGTCCTACCTTTTAATGAACACTTATTGTAAAATTCGATAAATTTAAATTTAGCCTCCCCCGAGCTATTCATTAATAACTTCTAAATTATGACAGCACTAATGTTAGTGCTTAGTTTATGGAACACTGACCGCTGGTTTTGTCTCATTTCTGTATGACAATTAGTGGAAAATTGTATCAAAATTAAAAGATCTAAAGTTAGCCTTGCAATAAATATTCATTAATAACTCCTAAACTACGATACCACTAACGTTAATACCTAGTGTATTTCGGAGCACTAACGATGCGTTAACCTTTGACGTCTATTCCATCTTTGTGGGAGAATTATTATAAAATTGGATAAAATTAAACTTAGCTCCGAGAGTTATTAACTTATAACTCCTAAACTATGATTGCTATTTCGGCAAGCAATGACGATGCACTAACTTCTGGCGTTTATTCCACCTTTGTAGGATAATTATTGTAGAGTTCGATACAATTCAATTTAGTCCCACAAGAGCTATTCACTAAAACTCCTAAACTATCATGATATTAGTGCTTAGTGCAGTAATGTGCACTAACGAGGCACTAACCATGTAAAAAGTTTTGGCACTATTGGAGGTGAATGAGAGGCTAAATTTCGACACGTGGCATTTTCTATTTTCTAAAATTCCCGCCAAATTTCAAAATATTAATGACTATATATAAGTTTAATTGTTACTTTACGTTAGTGGGTCTTATTGCAGAAATCCCAACATTGGTGCTTCAACTAGCATGGATGCTAGAAGATGAAAATAGGGAAAGCTTTTTTCCTCCTCAGAAAAGCATTCACAAGCAACACTAATCCTCGGAGATGGTGCACTAGCAAGCAGTAACGAAGTGCTAACAATTGCAGTAGAAGATATCGTTGCTGATTTTGAATTTGGTTGCAATTTCACCCAAAAAAATTCCTCATGTATTTCGTGATATACGAGGGGGAGTCAAATGAAAACCATAAAAGTAGAAATAAATATCCGCATATGGCGACAGTGAGCTTTAAGTTGGCATGCTTGTTTACGATAGTATGCCGGATGTCTCCTAGGTGGCAGCAGCCGGCAGATGAACAAACACTGGCGCAACAACAGTTCCAAAATGACAGCCCCACTAGCCACATGCACCAGCGAGGAGCAGCGTTCTGTGATTCGGTTTTTGCGAAGTGAAGGTGTGAAACCGATTGAAATTTTTAGGCGAATGAAGGTTCAGTATGGAGATGCTCCGAGCTTGTGTGGCCGATGCTCCACGCCCCGGCCAGGCTTGGCGCGTAGTGACTCCAGAGACCATTGCAGCCGTTGAAGCCACAGACGTAACCTAATTTGCAAATTTCCAGCATCATTCATAGATTTGTGGCTGTGACAAACACGCATCTCCATACTGAACCTTCATTCGCCTAAAAATGTCAATCGGTTTCACACCTTCACTTCGCAAAAACCGAATCACAGAACGCTGCTCCTCGCTGGTGCATGTGGCTAGTGGGGCTGTCATTTTGGAACTGTTGTTGCGCCGGTGTTTGTGCATCTGCCGGCTGCTGCCACCTAGGAGACATCCGGCATACTATCGTAAACAGGCATGCCAACTTACAGCTCACTGGCTCCATATGCGGATTTTTATTTCTACTTTTATGGTTTTCATTTGACTCCCCCTCGTAATTTGCCAATCTACAGTAATAGTGAAGCACTAACGAAACTATTAGTATTTTCTGGAAACACTACCTATTACTTGCACTAATTTATTCGTTAGTGCTTGAAGTGAGGAGAGCGTGGAATAGTGCTTTGGCTCTAGAGTCTACACTAATGAAGCACTAACGATATGGGTTGTGCACTAACCAAATTTTTCGTTAGTGTCTGAAGTATGGAACAGCATAAACTTAGCCTCGAAAATATTTTTTACTTGTAGCACCTACTGTATGAAACACTGACGTTAGGGATTGGTGCGCTAGAAAGCACTAACGATATACACTAATTATATCCTTAGTGTGTCATGTGGAGGCCAAGTTCATGGGCATTGAGAAATGATTTAGATTAGTAATGATCGTTCTCCAAATTATCGCATCAGACTGTTTTAATCTCCATAAAATGTTCCGTTCACACTAATACGAAAACATTATGCAAACTTTATGTTAGATGTATGTGGTAAATATGTTCACCATGAATAAAAAAAGGGTTTTTATTTTTTTTAAATACCGATTTTACGCTAAAACTATCGCCTTTGTTTTGGGCCAACTTAATTTATTTATGTTATGATAGATATAACTGTCACCTTAGATATAACTGTCATAATTAAATTATAGTTAATTAAAGTTTGTTTATAATCACAAACAAAGCGATTTTTGCATAATTATTTTACATTTAAAAGTTAACAATCAAATATTGTTATAGTCCACGGCCCCATTGAAATTTAATTAAAATTAGAAATTTCACAAAAATAAGATATTATGAAAGCATAGATTTAATAAATGAAATGATCATTTCTAAGAAACTAAGATTTTTTAAAATTTCACCTACCAAAAAGTAACTTTCTAGTCAAGTTAGAGAATATCAGATTCGTATTCGCACTTACGGTCGGTAAAGTTAATTTTGCTAAAATGTCGCTTTATATTTTAATTATAGCAGCACTAACTTTGAGAAGCTAGCACTAACTGCCACTAACGATTGGTTACTTTGTTAGTGCTATATTTTTTGAATTTGCGTATGCTAACTTGACGTCAAGTTGGAATACAAGAAAAAAGTCTCTCTATGTTTTATTATAGTAGCGGTAACGTTTAGCATCTAGCACTAACCAGCACTAACGTAGCATTAACGATATGTATAGTTACTTTCGTTAGTGCTTTAATTTTTGTATATGTGTATGCTAACTCGACTACTTTTTTGTTACTCTTTGTTTTAAGTATAGCAGCACTAACGTTGGGAAGCTAGCACTAACCAGCACTAACGTAGCACTAACGATTGTATAGTTTTGGTCGTGTATGCTAACTTGACACGCTTTTATATTGGAACTCACATTAATCAGCAAAGAACACGTATGACTTAGACAATAAGGGCGAGAGATGGCGGGGGGTTTAGTACGCAAGGTTTACATAGTTAATGCCAAGTATACAAGGTTGGAAACCACTGCATTCGACAAATAAAGTGTATTTAAAATAATACACAACTTTAGCAGTGACTTAAATACCAGGGAAAAGCACCTTAATGAACTATTATAATTTTATACTTGAGAACATAAATCCCTTGATCAAAGCAAAATAGTTAAAAGTAATTTCTGCATGCCAAATATTTGCAGGCATGTACACAACACACACTTCTGTATTGCCAATAAACTTTTACTTATTCTGAAATTAACATACACATATAATATATCGGCGTTGTGTCAACTAGTGCTGTCGAAACCGTTTTTTGTAATAACCGGAAACTAGTTTCCGAAAAAGGAGAAATTTCATGAATTCGAAATGTTGGTTTCGAAAACCTCATTTGTTCTTTCAGTTTTGAAAACGGCTCTTGCGGTTTTGGTTTCTAAAAAAACCGCATTTGCGGTTTTCGGTTTTCAGAAAACCTGCTTCCTGAAAAACCGAAAACCACAAATGTCATAAATATTCGACAGCACTGATATCAAGTAACGACGAGCAAGCAGCAAAGAATCTTCCTCCACTTCGGCTCACTTGCCAGACGGAGCGAAATTTCCCTCGCCTTAGGGAAAAATGCTCAATATTTGCAAACGGGAGAGAAGGTATGTTTTTCTTAAAATGTGTTAAAGCGTACGGAAATTCTTGTTGAGTATACTTTTACAATTGGAAGAATAAAAAATAAGTTGCAATTCCTTACAAAGAGTTACGACTATCGATATTGGGAAGTAAATGGATACAGAATAAAACATGATCGGTGTTTCCTTCACGTATAAACTATTTCAGGTGTCTGCGGCTTGCGATAAGAAACCAGTCAACACAAATGCGAAACCACATTATTCACATTTATCGGAGTGGCAACAAATCAACAATAAATTTGTGTATTGCAATCAAGATTTTCTTTCTTTCTTTTCATTTTTTAAAGAAATGGTGGTGGGTTTTTTTTTTGTTAACAAAAGAAAGAGTGGCAGTACTATTTTTAAAAAGAAGGGGAAAGAGTAATAATAATATCAATGATTTCAGTGTAAGTAGATGAGATTTTCAATTGAATTTCATGAGTTGCATGTGTAGTGATCTTAAATGGATAAGTACCTTATTTTCTATTTAGCTTAGTATTGCCATATTACAAGATACTAACGAGTACCACACGATTTTCAGGTTCTACATAGACACTTCTTAATCACGAAAAACACCCGCTTTTGAAGAATTGAGAAAAATCTAAGACGACTTAGCTGATGAAGTGTTTTTATATTCGTCCTAAACCACCATATCTCTTTGCCAATCTCAATTGCGATTGAGTTAAATTTTGACTCACGGTCAGGTTCAGGCTGTGGGCTATCTGAGCAGTGCGCGTGTGCAGGGCCATATACTAATAAAACATGTGCTCTAATGCATAATGGGTTTCTTTGTGTAGTTCATGTGTTTTTAATGTGATGTATTGGAGGCTCTATACCAATGAATATTTTTTGTAGATATTGTGACAAATATACTTGAATTATTCATGCCTTCGTAAGCTACATGAATGCCGAACGACAATTTCAAGTGTAACTCTAAAGACTCTTATAGAAGCGAATTTACGTTTGTTAGCCAGGGCAGATCTCAGTTTGAAGCAAAATCTACACTGTGGAAAACAGTTTCGTTTGAAAACTAGACTGCAGGGTAGTAAATTAAACCCCACCTTATGTTTATATATTTTGGAAACTAGACCATGAGAAACAAGAATCTGAAGGAATTTTGACATTCCTACTTCCGGAACTCGAGATATGAACACTTAAAATTTAATATAGACGCTATGTATTTATATGAAAAAAAAACACAATGTTTTCTATACGAAACATATTATGTCTTGTGAGATATATAAAGGTAACCTAGAAAGTTCTCTCGCTTTTTGCGGAGGTCTGTGTTCAATTGGCCTTCACACGGTGAGTTGAATGCGAATGGAGATAAAGCGTAGGTCAGTTGTTGGTGTGGATATACCCAACATTCTAACTGGTTGTGGCAGTTCAGTTACAACGTAAACATGTGTAAGGACAGAGTGAATATGGAACCTGCACATAACGTCATAATTCCGTGTATACTATACGAGTACAAACTTGGGTCAAACGCCACTGCAGCGGGGCGGAAGATATCTCAGGCCTTTCGTCAGGGTATCGCGATTACGCAGACAGTGCAAGGGTGGTTTAGCAAGTTTGAGGACGGTGACGAAACGCTCACGAAAGACGCACCACGTGCGGGAAGACCAACACATGTATAGTCTGTCAGGAAAGTAAATGTACACCTGTTTCTTGAGTCTGGCATTCCTGCGCTCCATCCACGGAGAGTGTGAGAATTAAATCAATCAAATGTTTACTGAGGGGCAAGAAGAAAAGTCTAATCTGAATAAGACATTGCAGAGGGAAACAAACTGTGAATACGAATAGTACATAGTGTAAATAAAGGACGATACCGAAAGAGAAAGCCAGAAATAGGTGCTAAACGGAGACAAAAAAGTAAAAATTGTCGAAGTGGAACACAAAACACAAATACAAGAAGTACACCAACAACTAAACGTTCACCAAGCCATGATCTTGGTGTAGTGGTTAAGGTGCTTGCTTAGAAATGGAAAGGACGGCAGTTCGAATCCTCTGCAAGGAAATTTAAAAAAAATGGTTTATAATACATACAACTCATGAGAGATCTTAAAAGAGGTCGTATTTAGTCTTCGCAGCAATTATTAATTTTAATGTTTAGCACTGATAATACTTTTTTTCTCTTTGCGTATTGCTTTTATTCTTGTCTTCATTTCAAAAGAGAAGAATATCCGAACAAATGCCACCAAAATTCCTCTTATTTTGAATGTAACCGCCACTTGCAATTTCTAAAGAATAAAAATTGAACGTTCCGCAGTAGGTGCAAAACGTAAAAAAAAATAGAGGGGTTCGATACCCATACTCATGGTTATTAAAAATCCAATCCCTATATGCCTTAAACCTCTCGACCACGTTTGTACGTTGAGTAGTAAGAGGCTTGTGTTTTACTTAGGCTGGTCAATATGGATAGATAGATAGATAGAAACACAAAGGGAGAGAGAAAAAGTGCCTTGCACCCTTCTCCCTTCTCGCTCCTGTGCTCTGTCAGAGCTTAGCCGGGCCTCTTTGCAAAAGGTATTGACAAGCCTAAGCAAAACACTAGCTTCTTACTACTCAACGTACAAACGTGGTCGAGAGGTTTAAGGCATGTTGTGATTGAATTTTTAATAACGCTATTTGTGAATTCCATAACCAGAATTCGTTCGCCAGAATAATCAGATAAAAATATTCAAAATGGATGCTTTTCAAATGCCTTTCAAATTCTTAAAAAAAATCCAAGCGAAATAAATTTCTCCCATAAATGGTTATTCACAATATTTGAGTGACTTTTCCTCTTTTACTGAAATGTTTGTGTGCAGGGACTTATCCTTATTATTGAAATATTGGACCCGATTAATCACCAAAACAAGGTTCACGCCCTTTCGCTATGGTCAGGCTTTCATTTTTTTTTGCATTGGGTGATATTTTCCTATCGGAACAAGACGATTGTTAGTTATGATATGAAGTTACACATTGAAAGTGAAATAACTTGTAAAACGTGTTATTCGAAAGAATAATATAATAAATATGCTTTCCTCTAACACAAAGAACTGTAAATCTTGTATTTCGTGTTCGGGAGCGTGAATGGTGAGGAGTGTTATTTGATTTGCTTTTACATTAATGGGAAGTGTAATAATAATAATAATAATAATAATAATAATAATAATAATAAATAATAGGTGTTGTTTGTGGCAACGCAATATCTTCCTCAATTTTTCATCAAAGGTAATGATTGAAACGCCATATTTCCCTTACAAACAAAATATTAGCAATTTGTATCGAGAGAACGGGAAATGGTAGAGTGATGGGAGTAACGTTCGACAGTATGTACTCATAGTACTCAGAAAAATAAGCGATTTCAATACACAAAGAACGAAGAGGCATTGTCATGGGGAGTCTTGGGGCCACGGCAGAGCCTCTTTAGGCAAAATATTGATAACTTATATCGAGAGAACAGGAGGTGATAGTGGGATGGGAACAACCTTGGGCGCCGTGGACCCATAAGGTGCATCGAAGAAATTATGGAAGGCAAGCTTCAGCCAGCCATACTTATTTCCACATGATAATATAAAATTATATTGTGCGAAATATACGCAGGAGTTAGCTAGTAATATTTCAAATTATTATTATTATTATTATTATTATTATTATTATTATTAAGAGTGTCTTTTCATTTTTTATGCATGTTTGACATGAAACGAAAGAGAAGATCCATCATTCGTAGAAAGAATAAGAATAGACATTTACGTTAACTGTGAAGGACGACGAAAAATATGAAAGAAGTGACTACCTGTAGCGAAAAGAAACAATACGTACTTTCAAGCGGATAAAAAATCAAACCAATATGGATTCGAACTCGGGTGGACGGCGAGAAAAGCCAGTGTTTTGTCCACTCACCCACTGTGCCGTTAGGGATGACAAGCACTTATTAACAGCTATCACATCCGTTGGGTTGTATACTATGATCATATGTTGTTTCTTTGCTGGAAGTCGACAATGTTCTTACATGTAGTAGTTAAATGTACATGCTATATAATACATTAGATATTTAGACCTACAAGCTTTTCATATAATATCATAAAAGGGTCATGCTGGGAATAAGAAAAAGAACATTCCTTGGACAAAACGGAAACTATTGGATTCAGAAATATTTATATACGAGGCATGCGCAGTAATATAATTCAGAATAGTTACTGTTTAGTTCAGTAAACGAAGAAAGGGGTATAGAAAGCAAACATGTCGCGATAATGAGATCGACCAGAGTTGACAGAGGCGGAAGCAGGTGTGTAGTAATACAACTACTTTGGTTAAATTGATATTTCGTTTTGTATACTGTAGTGGATCGTATCACAGCTTTACGGGAGAGGAGAGAAAACATACTAACCCGATAATATAGACACAAATGGATGTAACTGTGAATAATACAACTCGGATTTAACGAAAACCGTTTAGACATTAAGTGGTTTGTAGGGTTTGTTTAGACACAATACAATTCTTCATACCTCAGCTTCCACCAGCTAGATGCATGCAATTTCTGGTTAGATACTGAAACTGCCGTCGGATTTTAATACATGACGTATTGCAGCATACAAAATGCCTTGCATTACTTCTTTGTTTGTAGACAGCTATTAGTTTAGTGTTCTGAAAGGTTGTGTGTAAGGTAGGGTGGCCAATTCTGGAATTTGTGCTTTCCGGACTCACAAAGTGAAACCGAACAAATACCGAAATTCGGAAAAAATCGATTTTGGAAAAGTCCGGAATCTGCAAATTTCTGATTTCGTAAACATTCCGAAATGTGAAAAAATCCGGATTTTTCCAAATTGCTGGATTTTCTGAATTTCGAAATTTTCTAAATTCCGGATTCTTTCCGAGTACCGAATTTTTTCTGAATTCCGGAATCTTACCGAATTCATTAATTTTCCGAAATCCGTAAAGTGAAACTTTCGCTTCCGAAAAATGAATTTCTGTTGGTTAACCTGTAACGTGGTGGACAGAAGTCTTTGACCAGGTAATGGCTACTGCTTTGAAACAAATGCAAAGTATGAGAATTAAATGTGTCTATATGTAGTTTCGAGTGGATAAAAAACAAACTTGTGAAATAAAGGTTTAAGAACAACTCAAGTTATTAATATAAAATTTGGCGAATATTGCTCACAAAAAATTACGAAAGACGTTTTGAATCTAAGAAACATAACATACAACTTTGCAAGCGGAGGCAAAAGAACCTAACTTAACCAGACTAAAGACGAATCGTTTACCGCGTAGCAATCGCGGTTCAGTGGTGAAGGTGCTTGTTCGAATCCACGTTACACATTTTTTCTTTTTACTTTATGATATTCAATGGCGATTGATCGGCGATGACATACATTTTATTATATTCAGGTATTTCAATACTCAGATGTTTCCATACTTGAATTATCAAATCTTCAGGAATAACAATAGTAATAATAATAAACTAATAATAAGTATTATTATCTCGTAGAAGCTAATTATCGCACAGTTCATACCATTACAATCAGAAACGTGACATTTGAAAAGAATATTTCTGTTTTGTTTAATGTTGCCCACGAGAAGAGGAATTTCTCATCTCGTTTCTAAAACAAACAAAATAACATCAGAATTAACATTTTACATTCGAGACGGGACAAGGTTAATTCAAATTGTCGTGAATCGCTTTGGAGATGTGAATCGAGACGAAACGAAAAGTATGGTAAACATTTCCCGTCTTGCCTCGATTCTTGCAATAGTGTATGTCCATTCTTTATGTAACAATTACTCTGTAGACTAAATCTCATATTCTATTTTATTACATTGTATTTCAGAGTTCATTCAATTATGGTCTGTGTAGGTATTATTGTAGCAAAGCTTTTATATTTACCTGTGCATATCCTAAAAATTAGTATATTATATGCCGTACTGTTGCGTAATATTCAGTTATTTTTATTACAGCTATTTTCCTTAAAACTTACAGTAGAATACTCTCTACATAAAACTTTAGTGGAACGCTCTACTCTAAATTTTTGGTAAGTCAAGAGGTGTGTCTTGAAGGTACGGAACCCATTCTCCGAAACCTCTATTTTTAAGTACGTTTTGCTAAATTTTAGGGCAGGTTTCAATTTTAATACCATTATTATTATTATTATTATTATTATTATTATTATTATTATTATTATTATTATTATTATTATTATTATTATTATATCAACAACGTGTATAATCTTTAAAAATTAGCGGTTTGTATCTAAATAGTGAAAGCTAATTAACTGTCGACCTAGGTCGTCGAGAAGCCTTCAGTAGGCAAGGACATCGGTCACGTTCTGGCTTTGAGTTCCGAAGGGGCAATTATTCGAGCTCAAGCTAATATATTTTAAAAGTTATAGACGTCAGCCAAACATGTTGAAAACAGCTGGGACCGGGTATAGGATTCTTAACGGCTCGAGCGGCTCGGCTTACAGCTCATTCACTACCGAACCGTACCGAGAAGTGAACCAAGCAAACATCTCATCCAACCAAGCTGGTTCGAGCCATCGGTTTAGTTGAGCTAACTTGAATCGTGCCGATGGACTAGTTTCAACTTAGCTGGTTCGAACCGATGGTTCACATGAACCAAGTAGGTGACCCAATCCAACTGAGCCGGCTCACATCAGCGGCTTAATTGGGCCGAGCCGACGGCTCATCCCAACCGAGCCGACTCGAGCTGTTCACTCAGTTGAAACGAGCCGAGCTGGTTGATGTTACTATCGGGGTTGGTTCTGCTTGGTCTCAAGCATTCGAAGGTGCAAGTCTCAGAATTGATTTTAAGAACTACAGTATATACTTATGTGGGTGATCACGACATTTTACGCTGTCTCGTAATAAAAAACTCTTGTCCTCTCGTTGTCTAGACGAGACGAGATACAGTAAAATTGCCCCACGAGATGCACTAAAATTACGAGACGAAATGCACCCCTGTCGTGAGCAACACTAAAAGTATTCCACATTACTGTTTACATTTTTCATGGCTTTCGCTTTTCAGTCTAATCAGGCTATTGTTTCAAAACGAGTTAGAACGAGCTGAACGAGCGAACGAGCCATTATCAAACTCGAGGTCACCTCGAACTCGACCTCGACAACAGCGACTAGGCTCGGAACTCAACTCAAGTAAATTGCCTTTGACTCGACTCTAATTGAATTCGAGTCGAGTCGAATTTTAGCTCGACTCGTAGAAATAATGGCCTATTCGTATTTGTATTTTATGTTTCCACTTTAACACTTTCTACTCTTTTTTTCTTTTACCTGCTGTTTCTGGTTATCTCTTTCGGTGTCGTCCTTTATTTACACCATGCACTATTCTTATTCCGAGCTTGTGCCCCGCTTCAATGTCTTATTAAGTTTAGGCTTTTCTCCTTACCTTGACTACACATGTGACTGATTTAATTCTCACTTTCCGCGCAGAACCGATGGAAAATAATAATAATAATAATAATAATAATAATAATAATAATAATAATAATAATAATAATAATAATTATTATTATTATTATTATTATTATTATTATTATTATTATTATTATTATTATTATTAAGTATTATTATTATATTAAACTTGCACGGAGAAATTACCGTATAATACAATATCATTTCTGTAATTTTCCTCCACTGTATGTTATTTAGTTTATTATTAGGCACTAAATTGTCTCCAGATCATCGATTAAATTAACTTCGGCATGCACTTTGTTGGAAATATCATTAAAGGAAGAACATTTCCGGTTCGTTTCAAACATCAGGGCTGAACTAAGCAATATTTAGATAATGATGTTGCATGAGAAGAAAATGTAGGGGTGAAGTGCTGCATTTCTAATACAGATAATATAGCTTCAAATCCTTTTCAAGTTTTTTTTCAAGGCAATCGTGAAGAATCAAAGAGTGACTTCTCATACTAAATGAGCAATCCTTAGAAAGTGGACGCAAACACTTGTATCATGATAGAGAGGATTTACGCATGTTAATTGGGAAAGGGCAAGGGAATTACTAGGACATTCGAAGCACTTCGTTCATCAGCGTATGAAGTTTTTACTTTATCGTTCTAAGAAAAAAAAAACACTACACCATTTGTTAAACTAACTTTGGCTAGTGGAGTATGATGGTCTCTGCAATAGGCACATTTCTGAAGAAGTTTGCCTATTGTAGAGACTCACATGTGCGAAATTCGGAAAAAATTAGTTTTATCGATCACCGCCCTCTGATGCATACCCCTGATTAGATATACCTGCTTCCTCGTTTTCATTGTATCACTTATCTAATAAATGTCACTGAAATTTTTACCTCGTTTTCACTTATCTTCTCAAGCGGGTAATAAGCTCTCTTTTATACAAGTAAAATAATCCTACTTGTAATGGATTCGAACTTATGTTCTTTGTATATTCAATATAGCGTCTTAGCGAATACATTCCTGCGCTCTAACCATCTAGAATATGAGAATTCAATCAATAAGGAGAAAGCGCAGAAAAAAGAGTAGAAATTGTCGAAGTTTGAACATAATATAAAAATGCGAACATATATTCCAACAACTAAACGTTTACCAAGCAACGATCTTCGTGTAGTGGTTAAGGCGCTAGATTACAAATCCAAAGGACAGTGGTTCGAATTGCTCCAAGGAGTATATATTTTTTTAGTTTTTTTTTTAAGTAATGCATATAGCACATGAGAGATGGTGGAAGAGAGCGTATTATCCGTTTACTACGTCAAGTGAAAAAGAGTTAAATATTTCTGTGAAATTTATTAGAGAAGTGAAACAATGAAAACGAGGAAGAAGGTATGTTTAATCAGGAGTATGTATCAGAGGGTGGTGATTGCAAAGACTGCACATTTTCCCGAATTTCACACATGTGAGTCCCTACGATAGGCAAATTTCTACAGAAATGTGCCTATTGCAGAGACCATCTTGCCAGAAATGCCGTAAAATTTCTATGTAATTTTGCCCTCTTGACTATTATTACGTCTGAGACGGAAAGAGAGAGAGAGAGAGAAAGAGATGTTCCCAGAACTGAGAGTGAGGTGCTTGCATTCAAATCAACGAGATGATAAATAGACGCTCACATAATGAGAATATGGAACACAAACAACTACAAAACATAAAAGTGATAATTGCAAGCATTATCACCTAAGGTTCCGGAACCGTGATGGTCAATAAAACATGATCCGATGTTGGACGTTGAGAAATAATTTGATAATGAAATGAAAACAGAACTTTAGAAAAGAAGTTATTATCGTGCGTTAGACACAACATGATTGCCTGTTTCTTCTCCTCATATTAAATTGTCTCATTTTAGCGATGCGAGACGAAGCCTGTGTCTTGTCTTGTGGCTATCCCAGTGTCATCTCGTGTTTCCAAAACGAGACAAATTGTTATCTAGTCTCCTTTCATCTAATTTTCTTTCATAAGCCTCGTAATAATAGAAGTAAAATTGGAAGTCATGCGACTTCGAAATGTAACGGCGTTTACAAGTTATTGTGAGGTTTACGAAAGAAAATTTGACGAAAGGAGACTAGATAACAATTTGTCTCGTTTCGAAAACACGAGATGACACTAGGATTGCCACGAGACCAGTGGCGGATCTAGAAGGTAAAAGCTGGACGCTGCCTGAATTTAGACCATGATAATTATATCATGAACTTACTATAAACTTTCAAAAATATATAAATAATAGCTTAAATTATTTTCGTCAACCTGAAATTGGGGGGCTAGGTCCCCTGGCTCGAGCTAGATCCGCCACTGCACAACACAAAGCACAGGCTTTTTCTTGCCGGTCTATAGCGAGACATTTGCACATGACGAAACAAAACAGGCAACCATGTTTTGTCTTGCGAATCATAACCATTTCTTTTATAAAGTTCTGTTTTCATCTCATTATCAAATTATTTCTCGAAATCCGACCTCGGATGATGTTCTATTCATTGACAGTCATTGTTTAATTCATTAACTTATGTTCATAATTGTTATTTAAAACAAAATCATTCTATTTTCTGCGGTTTTCATTCCAAGATCAGTCTATGGTTTTCGTTCTACCACTTGTGAAGTGGGATTAACATATGATAGGTTACAAAGGTGCTGTGAATGTTTGTTATGTGTCTGATTGTTTTGTAATCGTTATTTACGTCGTGGTTCGGAACAACTTTTGTTTCTCATACATTCCCCTTTTCTTAGCTATATTTCCCAGTTACGCCATGACGTGAACGATTATTTTCCCATGCCTACAGTTTCGCTTACGATGACTGCGAGCATGGTAAATGAAAATGCAAGCAACGTAAGGACTATTGTTAAGCTACACGTATAAATAAAATTAAATATTAAACATCTAACAAATGACAAAGCTACTTTTCAATAAAAGTAATATAATGTTACTATAAGAGTACAAAGATCACACGTTTTTATATTTCCAATATCTTTACCATTAACAATTTAATACTATTGACACGATAGTGGCGTGGCTTTGATTATAGACAAGGTGGCATGAAATAATGAACTCACGTGTTTCTTCGGCTAGCCTGTTGATGCTGCGTCTTTGATGTCCTGCACTACTCCTGAAGCTGAAGTTTTAGGATTGAGTCCCACTCGTGTCTTCTCCACTAATTATTCCGAATGACGCTGTGTGTTTGTTGTCAGCTTTATGACCTCAATCAAGTCGTATTTTAAAGCTCCGCTTACGTTCACAATAATAAAGGATTTCACTTGACTAATAATATAACAAACGTTTAATTTTTAACACTGATGTATGAATTATTAAACTGATAGTTCAGGCTTCTTTGTCACAAACAAGCTACAACTCGAAACGAACGGGCTACATTCTAAGCAGCAGGGTACGCTGCTCTTGGGAGGAGGGCGCGCTACGACGCGAAAACTGAGAGTAAGAAGGCTCCCTCAAACTGTCCACTGCAGACTGAGTGCTTTGTCCAGTTCGCTATCATATACATGTTTTCGGGTGTGGAGCTCTACGATGATGACGCATGATAACAAGTTCACACTCTTTGGCTGAAAGAGTGCGGACATTTTAAATAATCAAATCAGCGTTGAGCACCGTCAAGAAGTAAAGTGTCTTTGCGACTTTCCCGTTCCTTTCGGGACTGAGAGCGTTCACAAAGAGGGTTGTTGTTTCTGCGTCGTATGTCCATACTTGGTTATGAAATCGAACGGAAGTCTACCAACACAGATGAACAAACATTCCAAAGCGGTGACAAAGAGTTTCTAGAACATTTGGGTTTATACGAGGGTTGGTTAATAAAGTTCAAAATAAACCTATCCTTTTTCAATGTTTCTTTTAAATCGCAAAAATGAGCTGTAGGACGGTGACAGTTTGAAACCAGTGTATATTTAGACAATCGATATTATGTGGGGGTAATTGCATTCATCTATTACTACTTAAGTGTTTATGTATGGTATATCTATAGTGTAGTGCTCTACGTTTCCCTTCGTAGATTAAGTTGTTTGAAGGCTCTGGATTAAGTGTAATGGGATTGTATATACAATTACAGCATGAAGTGTGGAAAGAGGGAACTTTTCATTTTTTCTCTTGAAATGTCTGTAATGGATTGCTTGTTCTTTTCAGTGTATTGCTATATGTCATCGCTGCTTCCTTCAGGTGCTATTTAGCGTACCTCCGTGACTAGCCTCTGCATAGCAAAACTCACGAGTGTAATATGCTTGATTCACGTGTAACGCAGTGTTGGAATAACTTCACATTGTCGTTAACAAATATAGTGCTTTTGGTGTCTTGAATATGAATAAAATTGGTTGCGGAAAAATTAACAACACGAATCTGCTAAAAGTCTACTTATATAGTTTAATATTGTAGTTTTAATAAGGTGAATCATCCTAAAACTTGTGATTGTTTTCACAGGACACAGGGGTGAAGGGGAGTTGTGTAAGTCACAATATTTTGGCACTCGGGATATTAGTGGTATGTTGTTCGGATATTAGAACTTTATGTGATAACGCTTGCAATTATCACTTTGCTGTTTTACGGCTGTTTGTATTCGGCATTCTTATTATGTAAGCGTCTATTTGTCATCTCGTTGATTTGCATGGAACGACCACACTCTCAGTTCCGAGAGCACCTCTCTCTTTTAATTTCTCTCTCTCTCTCTCTCTCTCTCTCTCTCTCTCTCTCTCTCTCTCTCTTCGTCTCAGAGGTGATGATCGGCGGAAGGGCAAAAGTGCATAGAAATTTTACGGCATTTTTGACATCAAGGTCTCTGTAATATGCACATTTGAGAAGAAATTTGCCTATCGTAGAGACTCACATGGGCGAAATTCGGTAAAATTTCCAGTTTTTCCGATTACCACCCTTTGAAACAACCCCTGGTTAAATATACTTTCTTTCTCATTTTCATTGTTTCACTTGTCTAATAAACTTCACCCAAATTTTAAACTCGTTTTAACTTAACATATTAAACGGGTAATACTCTGCCCTTTAACAACTTTCATGTGCTGTATGCATTATTTAAAAAATATAAAATATACTACTTGGAGCAGATTCGAATCGCCGTTCTTTGGATTTGTAATCTAGCGCCTTAACTACTACACCGAGATCGTTGCTAGGTGAACGCTTAGTTATTGGTATATTTGTTTGTATTTCTATTTTATGTTACCACTTCGACAATTTTTACACTTTTCTCTCCGTTTAGTAGTTGTTTCGTGCTTTCTCTTTCGGTGTCGCCCTTTATTTACAATATGCAATATTCGTATTCACAGCTTGTGCCCCTCTGCAATGTCTTATTCAGATCAGACTTTTCTTTTTGCTCCTCAGTAAACGTTCGATTCATTTAATTCTCAAACAGGAATGCCTGACTCAAAAAACTGGTGTACATTTACTTTCCTGACAGACTGTACAAAATGAAGATCTTCAGGTAGCAATTGAGACGAACTGTGGACAGACATGTAAGGAATTAGGGCTAACATTCAATGTGAGTTTAGAAACCATTCGGGAAGTACTACAAGTTGTGTCGATGAGTCAAACATGATTTGACTCCGGGCCAGAAGGCAACGCGAGCAGACACCTGTGCTTCTTTGCTGTCTCGTCCGAGGGAAAAGCAATTTCTTTACAGGATGTTATGAGAAGTGGCTTTTATACGAAGCTTCTCGGCGTCGTGATCATTGGCTAAAATCCCATGAACCAGTACCAAAACAGCTGGAACCAGTAATTCAGCAGAAAGTCGTCCTTGTATTTGGTTTACTGCTCGCGATATCGTGCACCGAGAACAGCTACCTGCTGGTCAAAGTAGAACATCAATGCAACTGTCTACTGTCAGAAGTTGAGTCGTGTTCAAGAAAAACAGCGCTTCTCAATCGCTAAGCGGTTCTCCTATTAGGGAACAATACTGATACCCACATGGCTAGAATGACCCGGGACAACTTCCTACGCCTTGGATGGGAAACAGTATTGCGTCCACCATACTCCTTGGACATTATCACCTGTTCCAATCCTTGGACACTCACCTTAGAGGATTCCAGTTCAATTCCGTAACAGAGGTGCACAATACACTTGATACCTTCTTCGCTT
This sequence comes from Thermobia domestica, assembly GCF_964235325.1. Classification (NCBI taxonomy): domain Eukaryota; kingdom Metazoa; phylum Arthropoda; class Insecta; order Zygentoma; family Lepismatidae; genus Thermobia; species Thermobia domestica. The sequence continues at coordinate 252,113,901 of NC_137462.1, read as the reverse complement.
CACGACAGACCAAGTTCTACAGCGAAGGAATCCATGCCCCTCCCGAACGTTGGCAGAAGGTGGTTGATACTGATGGATACTATTTTTGATCTTCCAGGCACGTCTTAGGGACATATCGATGCTCGAAATGTGACAGAACATTCACCGTTACTTGTATACATACTATATAAAATTACTGTATAAGTTCTAGTATCTGGAGTTCGGGAATTCGGAATGTTAAAATTCCTTTAGTTTATTGTTCATTTTGGTCTACTTTACAAAATATATAAATATCAAATGGTGTGCTTTTTGCTTCCGTGGTCACTTTGTGTTCGAAAATCTCGAGTTCGGAAATTCGAAATGTCATAATTCCTTCAGATTCGTATTCCTCGTGATCTACTTTACAAAAAATATGAAAATCAGGTCGCGTCTAGTTTGCTTGCATGATCACTTTGTTTTCGAATACCTCGAATTCAGACAATCAAAACATCAAAATTCCTTCAGATTCTTGTTCCTCGTGATTCAATTTGCAAAATATATGAAAATCAGATGGGATCTAGTTTGCTTCCCTGCAGCCGAAACGAAAAGTACATTGGAATTGTCATTAAACAAATAACAAAAAAGTGCGAAGGATCCCAGGTCGGTATTTATAACATACAAGTTCACAACAGTCCTTAGGGTTTAGAACCCCCCACTTTTCTGAATTTAAAATATGGCAACTCAAATTTAGCTGTGACTTGTGCAACCATCGAACTATCCCTTTCGCACAGTGCTGCACATATTACCATAATGGTCTTAGAGCAAATAAAACATGTTAAAGCACACATAAAAATCAATGCAATTGTCTCGATTGCTAGATGTGTCCACAATAGTTAAAATGTATAATTAAAAACAGCAAACATTGTTTCTGCTTTGAAAAGAACAAACATTGTTTCGCTTATAAAACCGCAAACACGGTTTCGGGCGATTTTCGCTTTCGGAAACAGCTTTTGAGGTTTCCTTTTGGAAATCCTTATTTGCGGTTTCGGTTTTGAAAACCGCCTTTGCTCTTTCGGTTTTGAAAACCGCATTTGGCGTTTCGGTTTTGAAAACTGCTTTTGCGATTTCGGTTTTGAAAACCGCGTTTGCGGTTTTCGGTTTTCAGAATACCAGTTTTCTCAAACACCGAAAACCCCAAATATCACAAAAGTTCGACAGCACTACTGTCAACGCACTCCACATTTCAGAAGCTATATTTTAAATATACTAATAACATTTTTGTTGAAATGATTGTGTGACTACGTATTACTTATTTAATTTAATGTAATATTTTTGTAATTATTTATTCATTGAGGAATATATGATTAATTCTTGCAAAAATGAACCATACGGCAATCGATCTCACATCGTTCTAATCAGATGTCCTCAGCTTACCACCGAGCTACCACGAACACTCATATAGAATTCCTTCAGGAGAAATAAAACTGAATATCGAAAACTGAGTCACATTCAAATCCGTTAAAAATGTTGCTTTTCTGCTCTGTGTTTTCATTCTGCTATTTATGAATCATTAAATATGCTCTCTGTATTTACTTCTATTGGAAATGTTTTTTTGAGTATTGAAATGTGTTGAATAAAGAAAGCAAAGTCTCTCCTGTATGCAAACTTTACTTTCGAAATACTATATATTTCGAAATACTAAGTACTGTATACTATGTATTTCAATGAATGTTAGTCTCTTTTCTACAATTAAGAGGATAGGCTTAAAAAATGCCACTCTGCGATACTGCTAAAATGTTATAGATATGTTTTACTTCACCAGAAAGCAAAAAATCTGAAACGGTTCACGCTACCACCTAATAGAACTCCAGGTATAGGAGTTTGAACAAATGATTGAAGACCCAAATTAAGGCCTGAATGATTTATCCCCCTAAAAACGAGGTTTTTCTCATCCCTTCCGTGGCGAGGTCTGAAGAACACAAGCTTACGTATCGTAAGATTGGTGGTTTACTCCAACACCAGAGTACTATTTTAGTGTCTTTTAGAAGCAACGGAATACATAAGAAAACGAATCACTAATGTATGCGATATAATCTATTCTGGGGGAGTAATTTTGTGGTTTCTCTGTGTTTCACCCCGTCTCTGTCGCTGGTGGGTCTCTGGTGGTACAATATTCATAGCGGAAGTGGGACAGCATGGATCGTCGCTGCGGGGCCGCACACTTTGACAAGAGGTCGTGAGTTTGGAGAGGTGGTCCACCGACAACTACGGTATGGGAGTAGTAATGGGGTGATCTGATCAAAGTTTGGACTTTGACACCGACCTTTATGACGTCATAGGTCAAAGGTCAATGACCTTGGCTCGGGGTCAATGATCGAGGGGTACTTAGGACCACCCCCTCTAGATTTTGGCAGGGGTACATAGGACCTACCCCTTAAATTTTGGAAATTGCCAAATCTAAAAATTGGGTATGGTAGCCTAGAACTATAGTATGTACCTCTATCAGTATCGAGTGTCTATGTCGTTCCCTTATAGGGGTAAAAAATTGCCAAAAATTCAAATTTCGGTGGTTTCTGATCTAATATATCCCCTTTGATGAGGTATTATACCCTATGTGGTTAAATGGGCGTATATAGGGGTTCATTACCTTTTATAAGACGTGGGTATATTAATGCACCCCTTTAAAATTTTGGGAGGGGTACCTTGGACCACCCCTTAAATTTTGGAAATTGCCCAATTTAAACATTTGGTATCATAGTATAGGACTCTAGTATGTATCACTATAAATTTGGGTGGTCCACCTCATTCCCTTATGGGTACAAAATTGCCAAATTTTAGTACAATAACGTGTTTGGTTTTTGGCTCATTTTATCCCCTTGATTAAGTTCCCATTACCTTATATAGTTTTATGGGCGTATACAGGTGTCCATTCCCTATCACAAGACATAGGTAAGTTTGTGCACCCCTTGAAATTTGTGCACCCCTTGAAATTTAGGAGTACAAAATTGCCAAAAATATAAACGTAAGCAATACGTTGTACCACGTGTTTGGTTTTTGTTTTGACCTAATTTATCCCCTTTGATGAGGTTCTATTACCTTATATGGTTATATAGGGATCCATTCCATTTAATAAGACATGGGTATATTGATGCACCCATTGACATTTTTTGGAAGGGGTACCTTGACCCACCCCTTAAATTTTAGAAATTGCCAAATTTAAACATTTGGTATCATAGTACTGCACGCTAATATATATCACTATAAATTTGGGTGGTTCATCTCGTTCCCTTTTAGGGGGACAAAATTGCCAAAATATAAACGTAAGCAAACGTAGTACCACGTGTTTGGATCTGACCAGAGTTATCCTCTTGGTACGGTTACGTGATCGATGATTTGGTTTTGATACGAGAACCCTGGTCAATGTTCTCTAGGAATTAGGTGGAAACTTTGCCCAGGGTTCTCGTCTTATATCGCGCAGTTTTTTAGAAGAATCTGATAAAGTTGTATGTATCATATTGACGGAATGAACAATAAAAACACATAGATAACCATAAATTTTATTTTATTCATTTTTTCTGGTTTCTTCTTTTTTCTTTCTTGTTACACTAAAGTATTGACAATGTTTGTATATTGAGCTGGGTTCCTAATTAGACTTCCTTCTCTTCTTGATTGAGATGATTTGTTTCCATGTTTTGCAGCATAGCACCGTTTGCAAAGCTTCGTATTGTGAATTCTGTAAGAAGAAGGAGTAAAAGATGATTGGTATAGAAATAGATTATGATAAAACAAATACACTTTCAATGATAAATATGATAAAATTACCTGGAAGGTATATTGCAGTAGTGTACATTCATTAACCGTGGGTACTGTTGTGAACAAGTATTGAATTTCACGCAGAGATTTTCCTTGGGCTTTACAGCACAAATAAAAATAAGCACAATACCCACATTCGGATGAACCAAGACTTTGCATTTGGCTATTATTATATTTATAGTATATAAAATGAAGTTTTAAGAATGCAACATGTTGTGGTACATAAGGAAGAAGGGCATAGCTGTCACAATATTCTCCAACACCGCGATTATCAATATAAATTGCAATCCAATGGCTTCCTAGTTTTGCTGATGGATCTGTATTTACAATGATTGACAGAGGAAGAGAAATCCGTGAGGGCAACTCATCGCTTGCAAATACCCCGGTAAAATTATTTCTGAATAATGGACTACCGTATAAAGCACTAGCTAATTGTAATGCATTCAACATCCTGAATGGAAATGATACATAACATATACGTACCTTGTAATTTAAAAGTCCAGGATAATGTTGCGCTGGTGGTCGATCTCTAGGAGTAAGGAAAACTCCCCATACACAATACAGTTTGCAGGTGCTGCTAATTTCTCTTGGAAATGAACTTCCAATCGGATAGCTCCATGTCGTTGTAAATTCCAATAGTGACAATCTCCAGCAAAAGAATCGGGAGTTAGTTCAAATACAAATAGTGTATATCCATTCTTGTAGTCGGAGTATTGTATTTCCAGTATTGGCAAAATGTATGCCAGAGCTTGAGAACAATGTGTGGTACGATGAAATGTAGAGTTTTTCTTCAAAGTTGGGTTGCAATGGTTTTGAAGGTACAGCTTTTCCATTCACACACAATGTAAAGAAATTAATGTTTAGATGTTGAAATTCAAATGGATTGCTGGTAATAGTTCCACTGGATGCTTCATTCGATGTTAATCCTACAATAATACGATTTGGCAATGTTCCCATAAACAGGTTAACAATAGTTTTAGATTGTATATCCTTCGGGATGGTAAATGATTTCATTTGACCCTTGTCAGAGGATCCTTGCCCGTGTAGATTGTAAAATTTTATTGTGTGCCAATTTGACACTAGGGCTAATGTTGACTTTTTTAACCTGCAACGATGCATCTAGAATATTGATTTTTATATTGACACTACTTTCACTGGCCATGAGACAAAAGTTTGGCTTTGCAGCAATAAGTTTCACACGTAATTCCACTCCATGAATTAAAAATTTATCTTGATTAAAAATGTCACAATGAAGATGTCCAATCATATCGAATTTCATACTTTGTTTTGTCAGTTCATAGCGTTGTTGAAATCCTTTGTTCTCTCTGGTGGTTGCATTCATATGTCCAGCCGTATCTTGAAACCACATTGCTGTTTGTAAATGTGTATTTTTAGCTCCATCACTATAATTGAGCAGTGTTTCCAAGTACGAACGTAATGGATGATTATGTGACGGAAATGAAATTAGTTTATTGTTCAAGTAGATTTGTACTTTACTAAACATAGCATTTAGGAAATCATTGACAGGTGCAATTGCTTTATCCGTTTTGGTGAAGGAGGAACTATATGATTTCACAATTTGTGCTTGGATGTATAATAAGGTTTGTGGCAAATCAATGTATTCATCACTGCTACCACTCACTACAAGTTCTATTGGTGCATTTTCAGGTATTGAACTAATTGGTTTGTAGCCTATAATACGATTGTCCAGAACACAGGTTTGCGTGGGTAACGCTGAAAAAATGTCCAATACACTTTTTACACATTCACAGGATTGATGATGTAAGAAAGCCATCGTTGAATTATCTGGTGACGATGCCAATAATCTCTTCTTATTATTATGTGATGATTTACGTCTCTTCGTAGGATTGATGGTGTTGTTGACCTTTGGAAGGTCAACCTCAAACTGAGAGCAGTCATCCCATTTTCGTTTATGATATCCACTTCCCAGCATAGTTTTCAATTTATTTTTAGCTTTTTCTTGTAAACTTGATTTTGCCTCTTGCATCCGTTGATGAAACGATTCTTCCAGCGGTTGATTTGAGATCACAACATCATTAATCATATTGGCACCTGATTTTAATAATTCTCTACCCACAGTTTTAGCTCCTTGCTTCACAAGTGATAACACTGAACGAAATAAGCCACCAAGGAAACTTCCAATGCCATGTCCTGCTTGATAGGGACTTCCCACATAAACGTTGCCGATACCGCATAACGCTTGTTTTTGGTAGTATTGCAAATACGGATCAGTCATGATGACGACGACGGATATGTTGTTTTGTATACACCGTTCCAAAGGTGAATGGCATACGATGACCTGTGCTATGCCATATATCGATTTGTATTTGCTCAAAATTCATTTTTTTTCCACCGGAACATAATGTGCAGGATTAAAGATTTGTACTGCATGACTTCCAAGGTATGATTCACAGGATCCATGTTGACAATTTGCAGCAAGGTTACCATTGTATCTCCAACAATGACAGATTCAATAATGTCACAGTAGACGTACATTTGTGATGGTAAACCTAATAGTGCATCCGGTGTATTTTGTCCCTTTTGCATATCTTTTAAATCACTTTTCGGTTCAAATCCAAGCATTAAACTAACACTTGGTGAGAATTGTACAGAAGTATGGATTTCCTTATTAGGATGTCTTATGAGGCGTATATTATTAGTTGCATCATGGGATATAAATAAATTAGCTTCTTTATGATGTATATTCATTGCATGAATATGATCCTGTATATTGTTATAATAGCGTACAGGGATCGTTACAACCTTCCACGGTTCTTGATCATTACTACTTGATGCTTTGTAATATATTTTATTGTTTTGACTGTTAATGTTCAGTAAAGAATGTGGATAATGAATCTCTACAATTGCCACACCCCATTTCTGGCGAAACTCTACACGTCGTTGTAATTTCGAAATATACGAAGTCAATGTATTTTCTGAAAATTATCCATGGAACTATTACTAGGAAGTGTAACGTAAAAATATTGATCAGGTTCCATTCTTCTTCTTCTTCTTCAATGAAGTTGCAGGGATTCACGAATTGAATGAAGAAGGATATCCTTTCCACTGGACGAGATACTCCTTTCTACGACCTGTTGTTCTTGTACGTAATATTTTATCGATGAGGAACGTCGAAGGGAGCGGCACTGGTTGTTATTTTTCTCTGTAGAAAACACCATCGATGAGTTGATGACTTAAATCCTCTAGTCGATACACTGGTGGGTTTCTTGGTACAATGGATTTTACTCTAAATATTTCGCAAGTCCAGTTCTCAAGATAACCATTGTCAAAGATACGTTTTGTTTTACTAATACGAACAGAATCATCAACAGATAAATCCGTATCTTGTTTTGAACGTTGTAACTTTTTGTCTTATAAGTTATGCCACGCGTCCAGTAAATTGTCCTGAGAAGCGTTTGCAGGTGCCATTTTAATACTGGAATGCCGACTTTCATTGTATGCTTTTACAAGTAAAGGCAATACTTTGATGTAATTGTATGTTTGATATTTGGTAAAGTATTTCCACATACGATATTTCAGTGTCTGATTAAATCTTTCTGAGATGCTGGATTTAATATTTGGATTCTTTGTTGTAACATGTTCCACGTTGTTCTTCCTGAGAAACTTTTGTGCTGTCTTGTTGGTAAATTCAGTTCCTTGATCACTACGTAGCACAATTTGTTTCCTTTCCTTTAAAACCATTTCAAATGTATTCACTATAACCTCTTCACTTTTAGATTTTAGCGGTACACCCGACCGTACCGACTAAACTCATTAATCACTGTAAGAATATAGCTGTAATTGTCATTATAGTTTTAAAGTGATTGTAAATCATTTAAAACACATTCCCATTGATCATCAATATTGTTGACAAGATAAAAATCTGTACGGAAACGACGACGTACAGGACGATGTAACGTGTAGGTAGGTTGTTTGTTTAACCAAAGTTTTATTTTGGCTAGAGGTGTAGATTTTCCTGTGGCTTGCCATAATTTCTCTGCAGTAGAAAACGATGCAGGGTGTGCTAGATTGTAATAAATGGATTTCAACTTTCTGTTCATGGTTTGTACGTTCACCATTGTGGAATGATACATTTTCTTTTTGGTAGGACTTCTAAAACATCATCATCATCTTCATCTTCTTCTTCTTATCCAAAAGAAAATAACTCAGGTGCAGGTTTTGGTGGTGCAGATCCTTCAGATGCTGTTGTATTATTATGCTTGACAATATAGTTTAATCTTCGTGGATTACCAATCAATTCTTGAGGTGTGTTTGACGATGCAAGATAGTTGCAAAACAATTCCCAGCCTTGCGGTTTAGAATGTTTCCTCGGTCGAGTCACAACGCACATTAAATCAACAATATTGGATCCATGTAGTTTATTATAGTTGATGTATACTTTTCCTTTATGATCCCACGTAATTGCGTCATTTTGTTTTAAACGATGGAATAGTAGTTCGGCTTTCTTACGATACATTTGTGGTATTGCGGGCAAGATTTCTGGCTTCGTGCTATCGTCAATATTCGGAACGTCACCATCAGGTTTCACTGATGTAATTGTAAGTGGTATTGGTTCTTCCTGTTTACGTATCACATAAAGAAATTTCTGTAATATTCTATTGTACTGATTACATTTTTCTTCATGACTTGGATACGATGTATTCAATATAGGTTGCAAATACACGATCGAGATTAGATTCTCGATTTTCACTCGCACGTGATGATGATGCATGCATTCGTTGAAGCATTTCTGGTGACACTAAAACAATCTTCTTGCTATGTTCCATGAAGGTTATTGTTTAAACAAAATACTGGATAACACACATCATAGGATAGGTGCAAGTAATGCAGGTAAGAATCCTCCTTGTTGTACGGCTAAATGTTTCTTCTTTTTATCCAATGATTTTGTATTGTCTACGAGATTGCGGAGCGGGTTCTTGTAACGCTTTAATCTTGACTTCTGCGCACTTGTCAGTGGAACATTGCCTTTTAAGACATTATAACAACATTCACAAACACTATGAATTAATGAAGCGTCTGCATTGGCAATAATAGCTTTATGCAATCTTGGTTTAGCTTTGTGCAGAGCACGTAGCAGATCAGCGTGTTTCACAGTAGGAGACATCGTGACAGACTAAGTCATTCTTTTCACATGCACAATAATTTAAAGATGTTTTGTTGGTACGTAAACGTAATGATGCAGATCGTCGGGAAAAATATTTGTACGAAATCGCATTTCATCGGGTGTATCTTGTTTAAGATCCATCAGTAAATAGCCATGTGGATTTCTTGCTGCGTCAGCATAACTTTCTTGTAGAAACAGTGGATGCTCAGGCATGATTTGCTAACTCATATGCTTGATTTGTGACTTGTCACGTGGATTTTTAAACAACACCAAATACGAACAATTTAAACTCGTATTTCTATTTGCTTTACTTTGATGAAATACATTCTGTGTTACAAAAATCATACTAATATTTCGATGATGCGATCCTTTCGTGAACATATCAACAATATCACTATTCTCTTCTCGCATATGATCATCAATAATAATCAAATGTGGTCCATCTTGAGGCTGAAAATGTTTCATTCGTGGAAGTCCTTCGTGAAATTCTACTGGAACCGGCATTGTTGCATACACGTCTTGCCATTCTGCATAATACCAGTATATCTTACGAAATTTTGCATTGATCATGGTTGGGAGATGTGACAGTAATCGCTTCACAAAATACGTTTTTCCACACCCACTAGGTCCTGCGAGAATACAAGTAAATGGATGTTTCCACTGTGTATCCATGATGAACACTAACACCTTGTTTCAAAAATGATGCGTATTTAAAGCGAGTACAATTTTTTTTTGTTTTAGTTTGTAAATTCTTGCACTCACTGGTGTGAAAAGGAAAAATCCGTTCATCTGTTTATTGAATAGTTGAAAACCGTTTATTTGTTCATCGAATAGTCGAAAACCGTTTATTTGTTAATCGAACAGTTAAAACCGGATAAAGTTTAACGGTTAACCGTTAAGTTATTCACTGTTTGATTTTAAATTCTATTTGAAAAACATTTTTCGTTGGACGTTTATCTGTTTTGAAATTTTTGAGATGTGACAGTAATCGCTTCACAAAATACGTTTTCCACACCCACTAGGTCCTGCGAGAATACTGGCAAATGGCTGTTCCCACTGTGTATCCATGATGAAAACTAACACTTTCTTCAAATATGATGCGTATTTAAAGTGAGTACATTTTTTTGTTTTAGTTTGTAAATTCTTGCACTCACTGGTAAATGTTGGCGTAAACCGGAAAAAACCGTTTATCTGTTTATAGAATACTTGAAAAACATTTATTTGTTAATCGAATAGTTGAAAACCGTCTATTTTTAATCGAATAGTTAAAAGCGGATAAAGTTTAACGGTTAACCGTGAAAGTTGATCACTGTTTGATTTTAAATTCTATTTGAAAAAAAATTTCGTTGGAAATGTATCTGTTTTGAAATTTTCGTTTCAAAATTTTAGTTTGAAAATTTTCGTTTCAAATTTTTTTTGGAGAATTTTTCGTTTAAAATTTTTGTTTCAAAAAACTTTTAGTTTCAAGATTTTCGTTTAAAAGTTTTCGTTTCATTTTTTTGTTTCGAAATTTTGGTTTGATTATTTTGTTTGAAAGTTGAAAAATGTTTTAAATGCCATGTATCTTGTCCCTTGTTTCCACCTAATTCCTAGAGAACATTGACCAGGGTCCCGTCTCGCATCAAAACCAAATCATCGTTCAGGTAACCGTACTATCTCTAAAGATCCTACCAAATTCAACGGGGACACCCGTCCATACCTTATAAAATTATCAAAGAGGATAAATTGAGTTAATAACCGATCACATGGTTGTACTAAAAAATTTGGCAATATGACCACCGAAATTTATCATGATACATATTAAGCTCCTGTACTCTGCTTAAATTGGACAATTTCCAAAATTGAAGGTTGGACGTCTGCCAAATTTTAAGAAGGGTGCATCAATATACCCATCACTAATGATAGGAAATGAACCCCTATACATAATCATATAATGTAATAGGACCTCATCCAAGGGGATAACTTAGGTCAAAACCAAACACGTGGTATTACGTTTGCTTACGTTTATATTTTGGCAATTTTGTACCCCTAAAAGGGAACGAGATGAACCACCCAAATTTATAGTGATATATATTAGCGTGCAGTACTATGATACCAAATGTTTAAATTTGGCAATTTCTAAAATTTAAGGGGTGGGCCAAGGTACCCCTCCCAAAATTTTAAAGGGGTGCATGTCTTATGAAAGGTAATGAACCCCTATATACGCCCATATAACCATATAGAGTATACTACCTCATCAAAGGGGATAAATTAGGTCAAAACCTCCCGAAATGTCAATTTTTGGCAATTTTTTAGCCATGAAAGGGAACGACATATACACCCAATACTGATAGAGGTACATACTATGGTCCTAGGCTACCATACCCAATTTTTAGATTTGGCAATTCCCAAGATTTAAGGGGTGTGGTCCTAGGTACCCCTGCCAAAATTTAGGGGGGTGGTCCTAAGTACACCTAGGTCATTGACCCCGGGCCAAGGTCATTAACCTTTGACCTATGACGTCATAAATGTCGGGGTCAAAGTCCAAACTTCGATCAGGTCACCCCATTACTACTATGGGGGCTTTCTATCTGGAAATTAACACAATGAAAAGAAGCATAGTATCTATGAAATCTTTTGGCACCTGTTAAAATTTGGAATGGTGAAAAAGATGTCAAAACGGCAAAACAAGTATTACATCATTTTAAAGGTACATCCTATTCAAGTCAAAACATTTGAAATTCCCCAGGGTACTAAAAATTTGGAAATACAAGGGGAATATAGTAGTAAAACAGTGAAAAGTATTGCAAAATGAAAGAAGATAGAAAGGGTCTCGAATCTCTATGACTAAAAATCTGAATCTGTCAAACCGATATCGTAAGAAGTTAGCACATTTGTTGTCAACGCTGGAGTGAGATAAACCAAGGTAAAATGTGCCAATTGTAGGGTTATTACAATACTAATATACGTTTTACAATTGTGTACTTTCGGGTAAAGAACTTGGTGATTATGACCTAGGAAATTAAAATGGTACAATACAGAAAAGTAAGGAATGTTGACTCAAGATCAATTTCATTTATCAGTAGAAAGATACATTGAAGCATAAACTTTGAAGATATCAATAGTTTGTTTTGCTTTTACCTCTGTTCGCTTCGCAACGGAGTCCATGAAGAAACCCTTGCTTAATATCATATAAATCATTGAGGTCTTAATTTCGCCAATCAAACAAATAGCAATATGCGTTGTTTTATTAGGTGGTACCGTGAACCATTTTAGAGTTATTACTTACTGATGACGTACTATCTATGTGAAAAATTTGAATAAAATCACCGACTGACACTTTCGGAACTTCTCTTCAGAACTATTTTTACATGTAAGCCGAAACATACAACTACATAATTCTTTCAGGATTGCGAAGTTTGGTTTGATACATATACTAGCTGACTTAGTTATTCCTTCTCACGCTGAGAAATTAATATAATTTAAAAATTACATCTTGAAGTGTTTACAAAGAGCCTTCCAAAGTTATTAAGAACGCTTTTCGACCAGAAGCTACGAATTCGATAAATATTTAAGTATCTTTTGACATTTTATTTTCAGCTCTCCCAGATTCTCATCCTCTGAAGATGGGGTTAAATTTGGCCTTAGTCGCAATTGAGTGCATTAGTATTCATCTTAACGACACTGGAAAACATGGTTAACGCAATGAGACTTATTTTAACAAATCACTCCTTCCAACTTCAATCTCTTGAGATGTTTTATTACCACAAGATTCTCTTGTTAGATTCAAAGTATTAAGTCTACCTTGCAGCGTCGAATAAAACAAGTTTTCTTGAAAAATATACAGAAAGATTTTTGTTTAGAACGTTTTTAGTTTTAAAAAAATTACTTTGTTTTAACCAATAACACGTTTAAATGTGTATTTCCTTTAACATAATACTTTAAACACTCACAAATATTAAAATTTGGCACGCTCACATATATTGCTTGGCATATAACCGCTAGACGTCGGGAACTTTCCTAATATCGATCTGTACAAACGCTCAATTCTGGACACAGAAATCTGGAGTTTCCTATCTTCGTTTACACTGTCTGTAGGTTAGTTTCGTCGAGGTACTGTTCTTCAGCTTTCTTAACCTTTAAACGAATATTGATGGAACCGCTGCGTTGGGGATTTAAACCTCAATAGCTCAGACCCAAGTTAAGGTAGGAAGATTACTTTCTTTACCCACTTAGTTCCAAAAGATGCAGCTTTCCGTAGGTGTGAATTTTATATATGTAGGAAGTACCACGACGGGGCTGGGAAGAGAGTAGAAGTCATGTTAGTTTTTTTCAAGTTTTTTGTTGTCCATTCCCATCTTGTACGTACACTCATAAAAATTGGAATGTGGAGCAATGAAGTAGGTCATTACATGTTAAAATCCTGTATTCGAACTTTTCCTTATATGGGGAAGTAGGGAAGGGTTAAATTTGGACAAAACTATGAGTTTCAGTTTTCGACGTAAATTACATTTATTGTTTAAAACGAACTTCAATTGTTGAGCCCTTAATGAAGCTAGAATGATGATTTGATATTATTCTATTCCTAAGGAACGAATCTTTCCACCAGTATGCATTTTATGTATATGGGGAGTACAAATATCAATGGGGAGGATGAAGATTATTTCTTTATTTTTTCTTCTGGTTTTGGGGTTGATTCCTGTTCCCTTGGAAAACATGTAAAAATTGTTATGTCACTCAATGAAGAAGTCCCTTACATGATAATAACTTGTATGTGTACTTGTTGCTTAAAGGGGAGGTGGGGACAAATTAGACTAATTTGGAAAATTTGGATTTATATTTAAATTTATATTTATTCTCAGGACGGTTCAATATAAGACAAGATATCTTTCACTGAATGGGCATAGAAGCATAACTCTTATTCCTATACAGGATGTGCAGCAAAAATGATTTGCATGTGGACATAGTACTATAGGTTTGTGAGTGAAGTGAGTGACGTGATAAATGTTTTCTTCTGCGTATGAGTTTATTCAGAACTTTTCCTACATAAAGCGAATTCATTACGCTTTTTATTGCATCAATGGCTACTATTTTTTATATTATTGTCGCAAGTGTCTAGCGTACACTTTGTCACCATTTTTTCAGCTTAGGGTTATTGCAAGGAGTTACTAGGGCCACCCAAAGATATTGTTTTTGTTTTTGGTACGATTTCTGTGTTTATCCTTCTTTTACGAACATGGCGGGAATTGTACGAATGTTACCTCTTTTTAATCTGTGGTCTATAAGATTTTGAAACATGACTGAAACATGACTGTGTTAATCAGAGGCGGTCGTTGCAAAAGTGCGTTTACCGGGTGGTCGATTTTGTAGTTGGATCACTATTGTGATCCACGCGACCAAACACGGATTATATTTTTTAAACTTGTCCCATTTTGTTTTTTGTATAACTGCTCTTGGTTTTCTACACGCTGCGTATATTTAGTGTTTAAAATGTTGGAACGAGACCGTGAACAGATACGTAAGTGGTTAAGTGAAACAGAGAGTGACTGTGACAGCATTGTTGGTATAGAAGATCCAGAGGGAGTAGAGGAAGAACTCTTGATTGATAATGAAGTTTCTTATAAATTCGGCAGTAATGGAGATAAAAAAAAAACAAAAGTCAGAAGCTGCAGCAGCACCCCCACTATCTGCAGAAGTAGCAGAGGAAAATATTGCGGTAGAAGCCAGAACTACAGGAGAAAATCGACTACCTAGTCTTCATTTACGTGAGTTTTACATAGGTAGGGAAAAAGGTAAGAAAGGAGAGCCAAGCCACTGGTATTTGAATCCTCAATTGCCACGTACTTGTAGAGCTCCATATATCAATTTAATACCTACTTTTCACGCACCTGGCCCTCATGGTGCTGCTAAAAATGCTCCTACACCAATTGGAGCTTTTGCTTGCCTCATTGACAATAAAATGAATAAGTTTTGTTATAAGTTTGTTATAAGTGTTGTTAAAATTGCAAAAAGTCTTATAAATGTGTTTTTCTTTAAATAATAAAAAATATTAATAAAAGGTGCGTTATACTTTGCTTTATACTCTCCACCCACCATATGATAACAGTACTATAGATATAACTTTGTGAAAAATAAATTAAGCTGTGAATCGCAATAGTGATCCGCGCGACCAAACACGTAATCTGAAAAGCGCAACCACTGCAGTGTTATTGCATAGACATTTATACCCGACACTAGTATTACAATAAATACAATTTGTCGGTAGACCAAAGGTGGCTTAATATTAACACAACAAAATCTACAGGAGGTAATAATTGCCTAGGCAATTCATACCTCCAACCATAATTCAATAAATGCAAGGTGTCCGTACAACAAAGGTGGCTTAATGTTAACACAACACATAACATTCTACCAGGGTTACTAATAAAACACCAACTAACCAAAGCAGTATATATATTTTAAAATTATATATTTGTGTTGCATACGCGAAACTAACACAAATATATGATTTTAAAATATATATACTGCTTTGGTTAGTTTCGCGTATATTATTCTAGGGTATGTTATTCTGGGTATTTATTGCCTAGGTAATTTATACCTGCTCTCATATTTTTGCAGATGTTCCCGTCAAATCAAAGCTGGCTCAATGTTAACATAGCAAAACACTCTATAAAGAGTACTTATTGCTTAGGCATTTTATAGTCACTCGCATATTTCAAGAAATAAAAATTGTCGGTCTATCAAAGTTGCTTTTTGTTCAGATTATACAAAAAACACTTTATAGGGGGTACTTATTGAATACGCAGTTTACACCCCCTTCCATATTTCAATAAATACATATTGTCGGTACATTAAAAGTGCTTTGTGATTAAGAAAATATTTTTTAAAAACACTCTATAGTGATGTATTTCTTTCCTAGCCAATTTATATTACCCTCACTTATTTTAACAAATACGAATTGGCGGTACACAAATGATTGCTCAATATTAATAAAACATCTCTCTATATTGGTGTATTTATTGCCTATGGAATTTAAAACTACTCCAGGTTTTCAGCAGAAACTAATTTGTGGTACACAAGAGATGGTTTAATTTTAATCTAAGACTCTCTATACGAGAATACTTGTTCTGTAGGCAGTATGAGTGTTTCAATAATAATGTATCCGAAAGGATTTGTTTGCATTAATTCCTTTCTTCACTGAGATAGAAGCCCTTTCTGTTGCCAAAATGTTGCTTCACGTTTCAGCAAGAGACAGACATTTATCGGATAACCAATTGCATCTAGTTGTAGTGAAATGTGAATATTTCCTACTCTTTCAATGGATTTGTGCAAAACTCTTTTATCTGCCGATATTCCAGCGTTTAAATAAAAGAACACTGAGTGACGATTTTTTTTCCTGAAATACATGAGCTGCACCGCATGATGAAACAACATTACGAAAAACTTATACGTACAGGTTTCCCGAACAAAGTTTGTAACATATTCGCTCGGAATGTGCGGATCAAAATATTTGGGGATGTACGGATGAAACTAAAGACTCCAGTGATAGAAAAGTAGGATACGTGATTGTAGGGGTACCAAGTATGATGACCAATCTGTGTTGATGGTAGATAACTTGTTAGTGTAAGGAGCTATCTGCTGCTACACGTGTAAAGATAACAAAGCTTTAAAAGGAAGTAATTCAGCTATTGTGGCCACAAGACACAAAATTCGACAACTTTCTTCTTCTTGTTACAGATTCTGCAGTATACATGAAAAAGTCTGCAGTAGGTCTTGCCGTTAGCTAGCCCAAAATGGTGCATGTTACCTGTGTGGCTCGTGCTTTGCATAAAATATTTGAAAAAATAAGAGTTCCTTACAACAAGGTTTTAAATGGAAAGAACATTTTTATCAAGCCACCTAAAAGAACAAAACATGTCCTGTGATTTCTCGTCAACCCACTCTTAGTTATGAAATAAGACATTTGGTTAGAATGTGACCGACCTTTGGGGTTTATCGTAAATAAGACGACATATTCTCTCTTCTTTTTTTTTATTTCACTTCCAGCGCCCACAAAACTCACCATAAGCAATTTTCGTCTCCACCTACCTCTGGAAAAAGATATCGGGGAACAAAAGAGTGCTTGCCGTAAAGATTAATGAATAAAAGAAATTAATTAACCTATGAACTTTTACAACACACTGTAAAGCTATGAGCAATTACGGCTAAGAATTAAACGTTAGATTTAAATTGCGAGTAGTAGGTATTATGATTAAACAAATAATATATAATAAGTAAACACCAAGCAAATTATATATTTGAAAAAAACTGAGAGCTCAAGAACAATTACCTGACCTTTAATTTTTATTTTCTTAAGATCATTTACTTAAATCAGGTGGCCTTCTCGATTTATAAGAGTTACACTTTGTCAATTTTACTTACAGTTTGCGCTGGCGGCAAAGAATGAAAGTAGGGGATACTTAAATCAGGTGGCCTTCTCGATTTATAAGAGTTACTCTTTGTCAATTTTACTTACAATTTGCGCTGGCGGCAAAGAATGAAAGTAGGGGATAATTTATATAACACTCGCGTTTCACTATGCACTGTACAAGGAGGGTGCGGATTAAGTCAGCCGCAATTTTCTCTTGTGGGCTATCCTCTTCACAGAAATCTGGTTCTCAAATCCAATCCTGTAGTTCATGTGTCATACGAAAGAAACCACCAACAGCTAAGCTGCTCACAACAGGGTTATTCTTTGCAAGTGCTCCTGCCAAGGTCCACTGACTGAATCGAATTACGTTTAAAACTTGCTTGCTAGCCTTTTCCTTTTCGGCTACAACAACTCATAAGAATCACACAATGGATTTAGATGCAAGGCTCGTTGTATAATTACACAACACCAACACTTGGTTCCTTTTACTTCAACTTCTTAGGGACAACAACGGGCACAAAGCTCTGGAAACTTAAAGTCAGGTGGACGGGATGGGTGCGAGTACATGTAAAAGGCTACTCTACGTGCAGGACGCACGACAGGTGCGAGGTGCACCCCTGCATAACGAAGTGTCTTCAACACACTGACTTGCTCTTTTCGCCAACCTCTTGTGTTGCTTCTCCAAAGGGAAAATCCCGGTTTTGACTTGAAACGCAACCAACTGTTGCAATGGCTAAACTTAGCGATGAGACTTCTTGCTTAAATGCTCTGTGAAGGGATTCTTCTTTCTTTCTTGTCATAAAAGGGTTGCTGGGCGATTTGGTCGAAGTTAGTTACACACACACATTCAAACATATATGTATATGCTTGCGAAGAGAGAGTTCTTGAAAAATTTCCATACCAGGCCTGTTCAGTAATTTTGAAGTTCAAACTGCATAGACTGTCTTCTCTTGATTAACACAATTAATGTTCGCCAAAAAATCCGTAATAACCTATGGCGCCCGCAGGCCTCCAGGCGATTTAACACAATTTGTGATGAGAATAATGGCCGTTGAAGGATTAATGGTCTGTATTGAACGTTACTAGGAAAATTACCTTTTGTAGGACAGTCTATATATGAGTTCAAGTCACTGGAGATTCACTACACGAATCGGTTATTTTGGCTTCACTGTATATGGTGAATCACACTTCACTTGTCTAATATTAGGTTGGTCAACCTGTATGACAATAAGCCACTTTATGTTAAAGCCACCTTTTATATTTATAAAGCCACCTTTAAGTTCTGATTAAGCCACCTTTGTGCCACCATTAATAAGAAAGTTCATTATTATTTCACTTATTTGTATATGCAGTTCTTAGTCCCTTTCCTTTCTCTCCTTTTATTTATTTCTTTGTTTCCTTATTTATATTTCAATTATCTGTTTCTCACCATGGGTATGAGTGTTTAAATTTACTTTCCACTAAACATATGCTATAACTTATTTGAAAACATAGTAAATACATTAAACCAAATCGATATTCAAATGAACATTAACACGAAAGTACTTAATTACTAAGCAATAATAAAAACTATGTGTATCAGTTTCGGAAGTGTAGTCCATCGTCGGTTCAAACGGTAAGGTCTAAACTCCTAATGTGTATCTGGTGTAGTGTAATATGTGTGTCAACCTTTATACATCAAAACTTAATCAATACTTAAAGTTTCTCATTCAAAACGTTTTGTAATATTTGACTACCAAGTATAAACGCATAATGTGGTATCAAAGAAAATGACCATACTTAATAATATTTATATGAATACACACAAAAACCATTAGTAAAACAAAATGATTTTTGAAAAAAATATTTTGTAAAACAATTAAAGCGTTTACCATATACTGATTATTTAAAATGCTCTGTTACAACTTGTTAAATTTTAAAATACTAAAGGAATACAAAATCATTTAAAATCTCAAGTTACAATAATCATATTGCTTAAACAACAAAACAAAATATTTATTGAAATGTTTCAAATAAACTTAGAAACACATACCAACTGTCTTTTTTCAAACTACCAGTAATGCTAAAAAAACGTAAATTTTAATTTTTATCAAGTCTTCAACTGCAACAGGTACGTAAGCATCAACACTAATGCACGTATCTTTGTCACATCAGCGAACGCAAGATCATCGGCTAATACACTCATTACTTGACTAACTTCAACAAAACCCCTACTACGAGAAACACCGGATACAATAATGTATCAATAGTATGAAGTGCCGATGTCAGTTAGAAGTATGTTGCGAAGATAAGGATTATGTTATGAGAACATATTAAGATCGCTATATATGAATAGGCCTTGAATAATGTTAACGTTTAATGAATTAGTTAATATTATTGATAATTTGTATTTCACGATTGTGACAAGTATTCCTGGATGTGACTTTATTCTCGATAATTATAAGTGCATTTGCCAGTAGGCCGAACATTATGTTGGCTAGCGCTTTTTAAAAGGTTATGTTTGAAACCTACTAATTTTGTAGGTATGAGTGGGCCTTAAATAATATTAATGATTGAATCGTTCATGAATTGAAATGCTGGGCTGTAGCGTTGAATCCCCTCCCAGGGTATACCTCTTACAACCTTTTCATTGTATTTTATTTTCTTAAAATGCCTCCTAAAGGCCTGAATATTGACAGCTCAATTGGCGTTGGGAAATTAACCCGGACATGTCATAGCTGTAACGCGTAAAGCATTGAGCTGGGTGGTGCATAAGGTTTCAGTGTAGAAGCGATTCATTGAAATCGTCAGGGAGTTTGGCGACCCTGCACGTCTCAGCTGTCGGAGATTGCAAGTCTGCGTCCTTTTTGTCTTCGGGATCAATTCATTAACATATATTGTTTTATTAATGACTTACAAACTGTGTTGTCAACCAGTGACGCACAGAATGGCGGTATGAAAGGCTTATTCGCCGTTTAGCTTGTTCGTATGTATTAAAACGTTGGATAGTTTATTAGTTATGTTATATAATGCAAATATACAGATAGATATTTCAATCATTTATGTGTACCGATATAATATGTAGGAATGTCAGATAGTTTATATGTAGATTTTACTCAATTTTTAATTTTACTAATTTCATGAATACATTTTCTATATTTAATGAAGAAAATATAATTAGTATATAAATTGTATTAATATGTTTTGTATTTTAATCATGTTCGTGTATTTTAATTGTCTTTTTGAAAGATGTATATCTAAAATGAAGTAGTAGTTTTAATGCGGAAAGCATATTAAAAAAAGTCTCGTTTTTATAATTTCTCACAAGTTTATGTATTGCTCAACGACTCACATAAAGGAGAGAATACCTAACGTTTTTCGTTTTGTGTTAAATATTCATACAAGTGGGAAAGTTTTCTTTAATTCACTTTATTAGAGTTTTTATTCACTTCAATACGAGGAAAGTATTAGCTGAAAATGTCGCTACATAATTCAATTGAATAGAATAGTCGTAACTAACGCATTACTTTGTTGCTTAGACCATTGTTTTTATGTTTGTAAATCTAAAAGGGTAGAAAATATTGCCTTAAAATAGCACTTGTCAATAAACTCTCACAATGGTAATAATATGTAATGAATATTAAATTTAATTTGAGAATTTTCATATTAAAAAATGGATTTCTTGATTTGTTGTGTAATCTAGTAACGGGTAGATCCCATTGCTCATGGTATGTCGAGGAAATCAGGCATAAATCTATCAGGCACGTGGACATTGATAATGCTTATCAAGCGAACAAAATGATTGCGTATAATGTATCTTTGGCCTGCATACGTTTCAGTGCAACTGAATAGCAATTGAGAATAATAAATGATTTAGGGCTATTTTGGAGATTCCAAAATGCTATTTTAAAACGGTATCCTTGCATGAATTTGCCGTCATGATGGTAACCGGTCAAACCCCACAGCCAAAAAACCCACACTCAAGAAATGTTAAAACGCCCACACAAACGGTCATAACCCCCACACAAATGAACAAATCTCCCAAACACACGAACCGTTATAACCCCCACAGCCAAAACCCCCACACTCAAGAAATGTCAAAACGCCCACAGGATCGGACATAACCCCCACACAAATGGACAAATCTCCCAAATACACGAACGGCATAACCCCCACAGCCGAAACCCCCACACTGGTAATCGGTCATAACCTCCAACGGCCATAACTCCCACACAAATGGACAAAACAGCCACACATAGCAACGGTCACAATCCCCACATAAATGGACAAAACCCCCACACAAATGGACAAAACTCCCACATGCAGAAATTGTCACAACTGCCACACAAATGGACAAAACCCCCACACAATCGGTCAAATCTCCCACTCTCTGAAATGATCCTGGTTGTATGTCTTGCCCTTGTACTTTTTAATAACATTTTTTTTTCCTCTTAAACTGATGTTGCAACTGTACTGTTTTGTAATGACACAAACACTACAGTGGGCATCGTAAAGAGCCGCAACAAAGACGTGCAATCACGATAATTTCAGAGTGTGGGGGATTTGTCCGATTGTGGTGGGGTTTTGTCCATTTCTGTGGCAGTTGTGACAATTTCTGCATGTGGGAGTTTTGTCCATTTTTGTGGGGGTTGTGACCGTTGCTATGTGTGGCTGTTTTGTCAATTTGTGTGGGAGTTTTGTCCGATTTTGTGGGCGTTTTGACATTTCTTGAGTGTGTGGGTTTTGGCTGTGGGGGTTTTGACCGTTCGTGCGTTTGGGAGATTTGTCCATTTGTGTGGGAGTTATGACCGATCATGTGGGCGTTTTGACATTTCTTGAGTGTGGGGGTTTTGACCGTTCGTGCGTTTGGGGGATTTGTCCATATGTGTGGGAGTTATGACCGATCGTGTGGGCGTTTTGACATTTCTTGAGTGTGGGGGTTTTGGCTGTGGGGGTTTTGGCCTAAACCCGTCATGTGTGTTTTTAATGTGATTCCAAAGGCCATTAGAGGGCGGCTCACATCAAGAGATAGTTACTTCTTCTTGCTTCTCGAATGCCTACCTTGTAAATGCTAGATGAGTAGGAACCGTTCGTTGCGCATGTTTAATATTTTTAGGGGTGGATTATATTCCTCTTGTGATGTATGTTCGCGATTAATGCCCATAAATATGTTAGTAGAGTTGTACTTTTGCTTTTGCCAAAGAGGAGTTTTGTTGAAGTTAGTCAAGTAATGAGTGTATTAGCCAATGATCGTGCGTTCGCTGATGGGACAAAGATACGTGCATTAGTGTTGTTGCTTATGTACCTGTTGCAGTTGAAGACTTGATAAAAATTAAAATTTACGTTTTTTTAGCATTACTGGTACTTTGAAAAAAGACAGTTGGCATGTGATTCTAAGTTTATTTGAAACATTTCAATAAATATTTTGTTTTGTTGTTTAAGCAATATGATTATTGTAACTTGAGATTTTAAATGATTTTGTATTCCTTTAGTATTTTAAAATTTAACAAGTTGTAACAGAGCATTTTAAATAATCAGTATATGGTAAACGCTTTAATTGTTTTACAAAATAATTGTTTCAAAAATCATTTTGTTTTACTAATGGTTTTTGTGTGTATGCATATAAATATTATTAAGTATGGTCATTTTCTTTGATACCACATTATGTGTTTATACTTGGTAGTCAAATATTACAAAACGTTTTGAATGAGAAACTTTAAGTATTGATTAAGTTTTGATGTATAAAGGTTGACACACATATTACACTACACCAGATACACATTAGGAGTTTAGACCTTACCGTTTGAACCGACGATGGACTACACTTCCGAAACTGATACACATAGTTTTTATTATTGCTTAGTAATTAAGTACTTTCGTGTTAATGTTCATTTGAATGTCGATTTGGTTTAATGTATTTACTATGTTTTCAAATAAGTTATAGCATATGTTTAGTGGAAAGTAAATTTAAACACTCATACCCATGGTGAGAAACAGATAATTGAAATATAAATAAGGAAACAAAGAAATAAATAAAAGGAGAGAAAGAAAAGGGACTAAGAACTGCATATACAAATAAGTGAAATAATAATGAACTTTCTTATTAATGGTGGCACAAAGGTGGCTTAATCAGAACTTAAAGGTGGCTTTATAAATATAACAGGTGGCTTTAACATAAAGTGGCTTATTGTCATACAGGTTGACCAACCTAATATTAGACAAGTGAAGTGTGATTCACCATATACAGTGAAGCCAAAATAACCGATTCGTGTAGTGAATCTCCAGTGACTTGAACTCATATATAGACTGTCCTACAAAAGGTAATTTTCCCAGTAACGTTCAATACAGACCATTAATCCTTCAACGGCCATTATTCTCATCACAAATTGTGTTAAATCGCCTGGAGGCCTGCGGGCGCCATAGGTTATTACGGATTTTTTGGCGAACATTAATTGTGTTAATCAAGAGAAGACAGTCTATGCAGTTTGAACTTCAAAATTACTGAACAGGCCTGGTATGGAAATTTTTCAAGAACTCTCTCTTCGCAAGCATATACATATATGTTTGAATGTGTGTGTGTAACTAACTTCGACCAAATCGCCCAGCAACCCTTTTATGACAAGAAAGAAAGAAGAATCACTTCACAGAGCATTTAAGCAAGAAGTCTCATCGCTAAGTTTAGCCATTGCAACAGTTGGTTGCGTTTTAAGTCAAAACCGGGATTTTCCCTTTGGAGAAGCAACACAAGAGGTTGGCGAAAAGAGCAAGTCAGTGTGTTGAAGACACTTCGTTATGCAGGGGTGCACCTCGCACCTGTCGTGCGTCCTGCACGTAGAGTAGCCTTTTACATGTACTCGCACCCATCCCGTCCACCTGACTTTAAGTTTCCAGAGCTTTGTGCCCGTTGTTGTCCCTAAGAAGTTGAAGTAAAAGGAACCAAGTGTTGGTGTTGTGTAATTATACAACGAGCCTTGCATCTAAATCCATTGTGTGATTCTTATGAGTTGTTGTAGCCGAAAAGGAAAAGGCTAGCAAGCTAGTTTTAAACGTAATTCGATTCAGTCAGTGGACCTTGGCAGGAGCACTTGCAAAGAATAACCCTGTTGTGAGCAGCATAGCTGTTGGTGGTTTCTTTCGTATGACACATGAACTACTGGATTGAATTTGAGAACCAGATTTCTGTGAAGAGGATAGCCCACAAGAGAAAATTGCGGCTGACTTAATCCGCACCCTCCTTGTACAGTGCATAGTGAAACGCGAGTGTTATATAAATTATCCCCTACTTTCATTCTTTGCCGCCAGCGCAAACTGTAAGTAAAATTGACAAAGAGTAACTCTTATAAATCGATAAGGCCACCTGATTTAAGTAAATAATTTTAAGAAAATAAAAATTAAAGGTCAAGTAATTGTTCTTGAGCTCTCAGTTTTTTTCAAATATATAATTTGCTTGGTGTTTACTTATTATATATTATTTGTTTAATCATAATACCTACTACTCGCAATTTAAATCTAACGTTTAATTCTTAGCCATAATTGCTCATAGCTTTACAGTGTGTTGTAAAAGTTCATAGGTTAATTAATTTCTTTTATTCATTAATCTTTACGGCAAGCACTCTTTTGTTCCCCTATATCTTTTTCCAGAGGTCGGTGGAGACGAAAATTGCTTATGGTGAGCTTTGTGGGCGCTGGAAGTGAAATGAA
Source organism: Thermobia domestica (assembly GCF_964235325.1). Lineage (NCBI taxonomy): Eukaryota > Metazoa > Arthropoda > Insecta > Zygentoma > Lepismatidae > Thermobia > Thermobia domestica. The sequence continues at coordinate 252,088,915 of NC_137462.1, read as the reverse complement.
AAAAAGGAGAGAGAATATGTCGTCTTATTTACGATAAACCCCAAAGGTCGGGCTCAATCTAACCAAATGTCTTATTTCATAACTAAGAGAGTGGGTTGACGAGAAATGACAGGACATGTTTTGTTCTTTTAGGTGGCTTGATAAAAATGTTCTTTCCATTCAAAAACCTTGTTGTAAGGAACTCTTATTTCTCCAAATATTTTATGCAAAGCACGAGCCACACAGGTAACATGCACCATTTTGGGCTAGCTAACGGCGAGACCTACTGCAGACTTTTTCATGTAAACTGCAGAATCTGTAACAAGAAGAAGAAAGTTGTCGAATTTTGTGTCTTGTGGCCACAATAGCTGAATTACTTCCTTTAAAGCTTTGTTATCTTTACACGTGTAGCAGCAGATATCTCCTTACACTAACAAGTTATCTACCATCAACACAGATTGGTCATCATACTTGGTACCCCTACAATCAGGTTTCCTACTTTTCTATCACTGGAGTCTTTAGTTTCATCCGTACAACCCCAAATATTTTGATCCGCACATTCCGAGCGAATATGTTACAAACTTTGTTCGGGAAACCTGTACGTATAAGTTTTTCGTAATGTTGTTTCATCATGCGGTGCAGCTCATGTATTTCAAGAAAAAAATCGTCACTCAGTGTTCTTTTATTTAAACGCTGGAATATCGGCAGATAAAAAAGAGTTTTGCACAAATCCATTGAAAGAGTAGGAAATATTCACATTTCACTACAACTAGATGCAATTGTTTGTACGATACATTTCTGTCTCTTGCTGAAACGTGAAGCAACATTTTGGCAACAGAAAGGGATTCTATCTCAATGAAGAAAGGAATTAATGCAAACAAATCCTTTCGGATACATTATTATTGAAACACTCATACTGCCTACAGAACAAGTATTCTCGTATAGAGAGTCTTAGATTAAAATTAAACCATCTCTTGTGTACCACAAATTAGTTTCTGCTGAAAACCTGGAGTAGTTTTAAATTCCATAGGCAATAAATACACCCATATAGAGAGATGTTTTATTAATATTGAGCAATCATTTGTGTACCGCCAATTCGTATTTGCTAAAATAAGTGAGGGTAATATAAATTGGCTAGGAAAGAAATACATCACTATAGAGTGTTTTTAAAAAATATTTTCTTTATCACAAAGCTCTTTTAATGTACCGACAACATGTATTTATTGAAATATGGAAGGGGGTGTAAACTGCGTATTCAATAAGTACCCCCTATAAAGTGTTTTTTGTATAATGTGAACAAAGCAACTTTGATAGACCGACAATTTTTATTTCTTGAAATATGCGAGTGACTATAAAATGCCTAAGCAATAAGTACTCTTTATAGAGTGTTTTGCTATGTTAACATTGAGCCAGCTTTGATTTAACGGGAACATCTGCAAAAATATGAGAGCAGGTATAAATTACCTAGGCAATAAATACCCAGAATAAAATGCCGTTTTATTATGTTAACATTACAAGGCAATTGATGCACCGATCAGATCTATTTTTTTAAGCATGGCAGGCGCGAGAAATTGCCTATGAAATAATTGAAACCCTGAATTTTGTTGTGTATTAAGTTGACATTTAGCCACCTTCTATGTATAGACCTCATTTTTGCTGAAATATGGGAGGGGTATAAAACCCTACTCATAAAATACTCCCGTATACAGCTGACTATTGTTCGGTAAATATTTAAAAAAAACATTATTGTATCGATAAATCTTATTGATTTAAATATTTAAGGGGTATAAATTTCCAAGGCAATAATTAACACCTCTGTATAGTGTTGTGTATTAAACTACCTTTGGTATAACAATTTTATTTATTGAAATATGGAAGGAAGGTATAAATAACGTAGACAATATTTCCAGCCCTATAGAGTGTTGTATACTGCTATAATATTAAACCACATTTTATGTTCCGACAACTTGCAGTTATTGAATTATTGGTGGGGGGTAAATTGCCTAGACAATAATTATCCCCTCTAGAGTTGTAAATTATTAATTGTACCTTTGGAAAATTTAAGATTACTAATGAAACTCCAACTTACCTAAGCAGTATATATATTTTAAAATCATATATTTGTGTTACAGTTTCGCGTATGCAACACAAATATATAATTTTAAAATATATATACTGCTTTGGTTAGTTGGTGTTTTATTAGTAACCCTGGTAGAATGTTATGTGTTATGTTAACATTAAGCCACCTTTGTTGTACGGACACCTTGCATTTATTGAATTATGGTTGGAGGTATGAATTGCCTAGGCAATTATTACCTCCTGTAGATTTTGTTGTGTTAATATTAAGCCACCTTTGGTCTACCGACAAATTGTATTTATTGTAATACTAGTGTCGGGTATAAATCTCTATGCAATAACACTGCAGTGGTTGCGCTTTTCAGATTACGTGTTTGGTCGCGCGGATCACTATTGCGATCCACAGCTTAATTTATTTTTCACAAAGTTATATCTATAGTACTGTTATCATATGGTGGGTGGAGAGTATAAAGCAAAGTATAACGCACCTTTTATTAATATTTTTATTATTTAAAGAAAAACACATTTATAAGACTTTTTGCAATTTTAACAACACTTATAACAAACTTATAACAAAACTTATTCATTTTATTGTCAATGAGGCAAGCAAAGGCTCCAATAGGTGTAGGAGCATTTTTAGCAGCACTATGAGGGCCAGGTGCGTGAAAAGTAGGTATTAAATTGATATATGGAGCTCTACAAGTACGTGGCAATTGAGGATTCAAATACCAGTGGCTTGGCTCTCCTTTCTTACCTTTTTCCCTACCTATGTAAAACTCACGTAAATGAAGACTAGGTAGTCGATTTTCTCCTGTAGGTCTTGCTTCTACTGGAATATCTTCCTCTGCTACTTCTGCAGATAGTGGGGGTACTGCTGCACCTTCTGATTTTTTGTTTTGTTGATCTCCATTACTGCCGAATTTATAAGAAACTTCATTATCAATCAAGAGTTCTTCCTCTACTCCCTCTGGATCTTCTATACCAACAATGCTGTCACAGTCACTCTCTGTTTCACTTAACCACTTACGTATCTGTTTACGGTCTCGTTTCAACATTTTAAACACTAAATATACGCAGCGTGTAGAAAACCAAGCCCAGTTATACCAAAAATCAAAATGGGCCAAGTTTAAAAAATGTAATCCGTGTTTGGTCGCGTGGATCACAATAGTGATCCAACTACAAAATCGACCACCCGGTAAACGCACTTTTGCCAGCAGGAAAGTTGTGACATTACTGGTCTGTTCCACATGATGTGGGGGGAAGGTACATGGCTGCCTAAAGTCAAGCGTTCTACCAATTCTTAGCGGCAACGGTAGATATACCCCTGGATCACAATAGTGATCCCCGCGACCACTGCAGTGATAATTACCCCTCCCCCAGTAGAGCGTTATGTATTGTGTTAACATTAAGCCAAGTTTGATGTACCGACAACTTATATTTATTGAAATATGGATGGAGGTTATAAATTGCCTAGGCAATAATTACCCGATGTGGATTATGTATTGTGTTAAAATTAAGAAATCTTTGATGTACCGACAACTTGTATTTATTGAAATGTTGATGGGGGTATAAATTGCCTAGGTAATAATGATTCCCCTGTAGATTGTTATGTATTGTGTTAACATTAAGCCACTTTTGGCGTACTGCCAACTTGTATTTATTGAATTATGGGTAGGGTATAAACTAAATAGACAATAAATCCCTCCATGTAGTGTTTTATGTATTGTGTTAACATTAAGGGATTTTTGATGTACCGATAATATGTTTTGCTTTTGATATCAATGGCAAGTATGCATTTCTTAGATGATTATTATCTTGTTTATCAAATAAGCCGTTTTTTGATGGGAGGTACTTATTCCCTAGGCATATTGTACCTGGGGGTACTAATTTTCGGTTGTACGTTTTGCCAGTTACACGGGAAAAATATGTTTAGTCTGTACATAGACGTGTATGATACGCCGCTGTGAATACCGACTCCGTACCGACTTCCCGTCATCGTCGAAGGTTGCCTCCTCACGTTTCGATCGTGATTTCCACATGGGGTACCAAACTCCATTTTATAAGCTAAATATTTTTCGTCACTATCATTTCGATACGAATTAACATATCTTACATTTTAAGCTAAAAGAAATTCTTTTAAGAGTACATGACAACTCAATTAAAAGAATATTGGCTAGTCTACAAGGAAGAAATGACATATTTCAACAAAATAGATTTCAAGATAAATTTCTATCTGTATCATGAGTAACTAAGAAAGATTAGTATTTACAGGATACAAACACAATTAACATTAGTAGCCCGCGAAGGATTTTAGCAAAATCGTAGACTCTCACGTTGGTTTATCTACCGCCGCTGATTAACACAGTCATGTTTCAGTCATGTTTCAAAATCTTATAGACCACAGATTAAAAAGAGGTAACATTCGTACAATTCCCGCCATGTTCGTAAAAGAAGAATAAGCACAGAAATCGTACCAAAAACAAAAACAATAACTTTGGGTGGCCCTAGTAACTCCTTGCAATAACCCTAAGCTGAAAAAATGGTGACAAAGTGTACGCTAGACACTTGCGACAATAATATAAAAAATAGTAGCCATTGATGCAATAAAAAGCGTAATGATTTCGCTTTATGTAGGAAAAGTTCTGAATAAACTCATACGCAGAAGAAAACATTTATCATGTCACTCCCTTCACTCACAAACCTATAGTACTATGTCCACATGCAAATCATTTTTGCTGCACATCCTGTATAGGAATAAGAGTTATGCTTCTATACCCATTCAGTGAAAGATATCTTGCCTTATATTGAACCGTCCTGAGAATAAATATAAATTTAAATATAAATCCAAATTTTCCAAATTAGTCTAATTTGTCCCCACCTCCCTTTAAGCAACAAGTACACATACAAGTTATTATCATGTAGGGGACTTCTTCATTGAGTGGCATAACAAGTTTTACATGTTTTCCAAGGGAACAGGAATCAACCCCAAAACCAGAAGAAAAAATAAAGAAATAATCTTCATTCTCCCCATTGATATTTGTACTCCCCATATACATAAAATGCATACTGGTGGAAAGATTCGTTCCTTAGGAATAGAATGGTATCAAATCATCATTCTAGCTTCATTAAGGGCTCAACAATTGAAGTTCGTTTTAAACAATAAATGTAATTTACGTCAAAAACTGAAACTCATAGTTTTGTCCAAATTTAACCCTTCCCTACTTCCCCATATAAGGAAAAAGTACGAATACAGGATTTTAACATGTAATGACCTACTTCATTGCTCCACATTCCAATTTTTATGAGTGTACGTAAAGATGGTAATGGACAACAAAAAACTTGAAAAAAACTAACATGACTTCTACTCTCTTCCCAGCCCCGTCGTGGTACTTCCTACATATATAAAATTCACACCGGCGGAAAGCTGCATCTTTTCGAACTAAGTGGGTAAAGATAGTCATCTTTCTACCTTAACTTGGGTCTGAGCTATTGAGGTTTAAATCCCCAACGCAGCGGTTCCATCAATGTTCGTTTAAAGGTTAAGAAAGCTGAAGAACAGTACCTCGACGAAACTAACCTACAGACAGTGTAAACGAAGATAGGAAACTCCAGATTTCTGTGTCCAGAATTGAGCGTTTGTACAGATCGATATTAGGAAAGTTCCCGACGTCTAGCGGTTATATGCCAAGCAATATATGTGAGCGTGCCAAATTTTAATATTTGTGAGTGTTTAAAGTATTGTGTTAAAGGAAATACACATTTAAACGTGTTATTGATTAAAACAAAGTAATTTCCTTAAAAATTAAATACGTTCTTAAAAAAAGCTTTCTGTATATTTTTCAAGAAAACTTGTTTTATTCGACGCTGCAAGGTAGACTTAATACTTTGAATCTAACAATAGAATCTTGTGGTAATAAAATATCTCAAGAGATTGAAGTTGGAAGGAGTGATTTGTTAAAATAAGTCTCATTGCGTTAACCATGTTTTCCAGTGTCGTTAAGATGAATACTAATGCACTCAATTGCGATTAAGGCCAAATTTAACCCCATCTTCAGAGGATGAGAATCTGGGAGAGCTGAAAATAAAATGTCAAAAGATACTTAAATATTTATCGAATTCGTAGCTTCTGGTCGAAAAGCGTTCTTAATAACTTTGGAAGGCTCTTTGTAAACACTTCAAGATGTAATTTTTAAATTACATTAATTTCTCAGCGTGAGAAGGAATAACTAAGTCAGCTAGTATATGTATCAAACCAAACTTCGCAATCCTGAAAGAATTATGTAGTTGTATGTTTCGGCTTACATGTTAAAAATAGTTCTGAAGAGAAGTTCCGAAAGTGTCAGTCGGTGATTTTATTCAAATTTTTCACATAGATAGTACGTCATCAGTAAGTAATAACTCTAAAATGGTTCACGGTACCACCTAATAAAACAACGCATATTGCTATTTGTTTGATTGGTGAAATTAAGACCTCAATGATTTATATGATATTAAGCAAGGTTTTCTTCATGGACTCCGTTGCGAAGCGAACAGAGGTAAAAGCAAAACAAACTATTGATATTTTCAAAGTTTATGCTTCAATGTATCTTTCTACTGATAAATGAAATTGATCTTGAGTCAACATTCCTTACTTTTCTGTATTGTACCATTTTAATTTCCTAGGTCATAATCACCAAGTTCTTTACCCGAAAGGACACAATTGTAAAACGTATATTAGTATTGTAATAACCCTACAATTGGCACATTTTACCTTGGTTTATCTCACTCCAGCGTTGACAACAAATGTGCTAACTTCTTACGATATCGGTTTGACAGATTCAGATTTTTAGTCATAGAGATTCGAGACCCTTTCTATCTTCTTTCATTTTGCAATACTTTTCACTGTTTTACTACTATATTCCCCTTGTATTTCCAAATTTTTAGTACCCTGGGGAATTTCAAATGTTTTGACTTGAATAGGATGTACCTTTAAAATGATGTAATACTTGTTTTGCCGTTTTGACATCTTTTTCACCATTCCAAATTTTAACAGGTGCCAAAAGATTTCGTAGATACTATGCTTCTTTTCATTGTGTAATTTTGCAGATAGAAAGCCCCCATAGTAGTAATGGGGTGACCTCATCGAAGTTTGGACTTTGACCCCGACTTTTATGACGTCATAGGTCAAAGGTCAATGACCTTGGCCCGGGATCAATGACTTGGGGGTACTTAGGACCACCCCCTAAATTTTGACAGGGGTACCTAGGACCACACCCCTTAAATTTTGGAAATTGCCAAATCTAAAAATTGGGTATGGTAGCCTAGGACCATAGTATGTACCTCTATCAGTATTGGGTGTCTATATCGTTACCTTTGATGGCTAAAAAATTGCCAAAAATTCAAATTTCGGGGGTTTTTGACCTAATTTATCCCCTTTGATGAGGTATTATACTCTATATGGTTATATGGGCGTATATAGGGGTTCATTACCTTTCATAAGACATGCACACCTTTATAATTTTGGGGAGGTACCTTGGCCCACCCCTTAAATTTTGGAAATTGCCCAATTTAAACATTTGGTTTCATAGTATAGAACCCTAGTATGTATCACTATAAATTTGGGTTGTTCATCCCGATCCCTTTTAGGGGTACAAAATTGCCAAAATATAAACGTAAGCAAACGTAGTACCACGTGTTTGGTTTTGACCTAAGTTATCCCCTTGGATGAGGTAATACTACATTATATGATTATGTATAGGGGTAAATTTCCTATCATAAGAGATGAGTATATTGATGCACCCTTCTTAAAATTTATCAGGGGTCCACCCTTCAATTTTGGAAATTGTCCAATTTAAGCAGAGTACAGGAGCTTAATATGTATCATGATAAATTTTGGTGGTCATGTTGCCAAATTTTTTAGTAGAACCATGTGTTCGGTTATTGACTCAATTTATCCTCTTTGATAAGGTTATAAGGTATGGACGGGTGCCCCATTGAATTTGGTAGGATCTTTAGAGATAGTACGGTTACGTGAACGATGATTTGGATTTTATGCGCGACGGGTCCCTGGTCAATGTTCTCTAGGAATTAGGTGGAAACATTGGACAAGATACATGGCATTTAAAACATTTTCAACCTTCAAACAAAAAAATCAAACCAAAATTTTCAAAACAAAAAAATGAAACAAACTTTTAAACGAAAATCTTGAAACTAAAAGTTTTTTAAAACAAAAAGTTCAAACGAAAAATTCTCAAAAACAATTCTTGAAACGAAAATTTTCAAACTAAAATTTTGAAACGAAAATTTCAAAACAGATAAATTTCCAACGATATTTTTATCAAATAGAATTTAAAATCAAACAGTGATCAACTTTCACGGTTAACCGTTAAACTTTATCCGTTTTTTAACTATTCGATTAAAAATAAACGGTTTTCAACTATTCGATTAACAAATAAACGTTTTTCAAGTATTCGATAAACAGATAAACAGTTTTTTCCGGTTTTCGCCAACATTTACCAGTGAGTGCAAGAATTTACAAACTAAAACAAAAAAAATGTACTCACTTTAAATACGCATCATATTTGAAGAAAGTGTTAGTTTTCATCATGGATACACAGTGGGAACAGCCATTTGCCAGTATTCTCGCAGGACCTAGTGGGTGTGGAAAACGTATTTTGTGAAGCGATTACTGTCACATCTCAAAAATTTCAAAACAGATAAACGTCCAACGAAAAATGTTTTTCAAATAGAATTTAAAATCAAACAGTGAATAACTTAACGGTTAACCGTTAAACTTTATCCGGTTTTAACTGTTCGATTAACAAATAAACGGTTTTCGACTATTCGATGAACAAATAAACGGTTTTCAACTATTCGATTAACAAATAAACGTTTTTCAAGTATTCGATAAACAGATAAACAGTTTTTTCCGGTTTTCGCCAACATTTACCAGTGAGTGCAAGAATTTACAAACTAAAACAAAAAAAAATTGTACTCACTTTAAATACGTATCATATATGGAAGAAGGTGTTAGTGTTCATCATGGATACACAGTGGAAACATCCATTTACCTGTATTCTCGCAGGGCCTAGTGGGTGTGGAAAAACGTATTTTGTAAAGCGATTACTGTCACATCTCCCAACCATGATCAATGCAAAATTTCGTAAGATATACTGGTATTAAGCAGAATGGCAAGACTTGGCATCGTCAAACACACCTCAAGAATTGATTGGTAATCCACGAAGATTAAACTATATTGTCAAGCATAATAGTACAACAGCATCTGAAGGATCTGCACCACCAAAACCTGCACCTGAGTTATTTTCTTCCGGATAAGAAGAAGAAGATGAAGATGATGATGATGTTTTAGAAGTCCTACCAAAAAGAAAATGTATCATTCCACAATGGTGAACGTACAAACCATGAACAGAAAGTTGAAATCCATTTAATACAATCTAGCACACCCTGCATCGTTTTCTACTGCAAAGAAATTATGGCAAGCCACAGGAAAATCCACACCTCTAGAAAAAATAAAACTTTTTTTAAACAAACAACCTACCTACACGTTACATCGTCCTGTACGTCGTCGTTTCCGTACAGATTTTTATCTTGTCAACAATATTGATGATCAATGGGAATGTGTTTTAAATGATTTACAATCACTTTAAAACTATAATGACAATTACGGCTATATTCTTACAGTGATTGATGAGTTTAGTCGGTACGGGTGGGCTGTACCCCTAAAATCAAAACGTGAAGAGGATATAGTGAATACATTTGAAATGGTTTTCCAGGAAAGGAAACAAATTGTGCTACGTAGTGATCAAGGAACTGAATTTACCAACAAGACAGCACAAAAGTTTCTCAGGAAGAACAACGTGGAACATGTTACAACAAAGAATCCAAATATTAAATCCAGCATCGCAGAAAGATTTAATCAGACACTGAAATATCGTATGTGGAAATACTTTACCAAATATCAAACATACAATTACATCAAAGTATTACCTTTACTTGTAAAAGCATACAATGAAAGTCGGCATTCCAGTATTAAAATGGCACCTGCAAACGCTTCTCAGGACAATTTACTGGACGCGTGGCATAACTTATACGACAAAAAGTTACAACGTTCAAAACAAGATACGGATTTATCTGTTGGTGATACTGTTCGTATTAGTAAAACAAAACGTATCTTTGACAATGGTTACTTTGAGAACTGGACTTGCGAAATATTTAGAGTAAAATCCATTGTACCAAGAAACCCACCAGTGTATCGACTAGAGGATTTAAATCATCAACTCATCGATGGTGTTTTCTACAGAGAAAAATAACAACCAGTGCCGCTCCCTTCGACGTTCCTCATCGATAAAATATTACGTACAAGAACAAAAGGTCGTAGAAAGGAGTATCTCGTCCAGTGGAAAGGATATCCATCCTCATTCAATTCGTGGATCCCTGCAACTTCATTGAAGAAGAAGAAGAAGAAGAATGGAACCTGATCAATATTTTTACGTTACACTTCCCAGTAATACTTCCATGGATATTTTTCAGAAAATACATTGACTTCGTATATTTCGAAATTACAACGACGTGTAGAGTTTCGCCAGAAATCGGATGTGGCAATTGTAGAGATTCATTATCCACATTCTTTACTGAACATTAACAGTGAAAACAATAAAATATATTACAAAGCATCAAGTAGTAATGATCAAGAACCGTGGAAGGTTGTAACGATCCCTGTAAGCTATTATAACAATATACGGGATCATATTCATGCAATTAATATACATCATAAAGAAGCCAATTTATTTATATCCCATGATGCAACTAATAATATATGCCTCATAAGACATCCTAATAAGGAAATCCATACTTCTGTACAATTCTCACCAAGTGTTAGTTTAATGCTTAGATTTGAACCGAAAAGTGATTTAAAAGATATGCAAACGGGACAAAATACACCGGATGTACGATTAGGTTTACCATCACAAATGTACGTCTACTATGACATTATTGAATCTGTCATTGTTGGAGATACAATGGTATCCTTGCTGCAAATTGTCAACATGGATCCTGTGAATCATACCTTGGAAGTCATGCAGTACAAATCTTTAATCCTGCACATTATGTTCCGGTGAAAAAAAATGAATTTTGAGCAAATACAAATCGATATATGGTATAGCACAGGTCATCGTATGCCATTCACCTTTGGAACGGTGTATACAAAACAACATATCCGTCGTCGTCGTCATGACTGATCCGTATTTGCAATACTACCAAAAACAAGCGTTATGCGGTATCGGCAACGTTTATGTGAGAAGTCCCTATCAACCAGGACATGGCATTGGAAGTTTCCTTGGTGGCTTATTTCGTTCAGTGTTAGCACTTGTGAAGCAAGGAGCTAAAACTGTGGGAAGAGAATTATTAAAATCAGGTGCCAATATGATTAATGATGTTGTGATCTCGAATCAACCGCTGGAAAAATCTTTTCATCAACGGATGCAAGAGGCAAAATCAAATTTACAAGAAAAAACTAAAAATAAATTGAAAACTATGCTGGGAAGTATATATCATAAACGAAAATGGGATGACTGCTCTCAGTTTGAGGTTGACATTCCAAAGGTCAACAACACCATCAATCCTACGAAGAGACGTAAATCATCACATAATAAGAAGAAGAGATTATTGGCATCGTCACCAGATAATTCAACGATGGCTTTCTTACATCATCAATCCAGTGAATGTGTAAAAAGTGTATTGGACATTTTTTCAGCGTTACCCACGCAAACCTGTGTTCTGGACAATCGTATTATAGGCTACAAACCAATTAGTTCAATACCTGAAAATGCAATAATAGAACTTGTAGTGAGTGGTAGCAGTGATGAATACATTGATTTGCCACAAACCTTATTATACATCCAAGCACAAATTGTGAAATCATATAGTTCCTCCTTCACCGAAACGGATAAAGCAATTGCACCTGTCAATGATTTCCTAAATGCTACGTTTAGTAAAGTACAAATCTACTTGAACAATAAACTAATTTCATTTCCGTCACATAATCATCCATTACGTTCGTACTTGAAAAAACTGTTCAATTATAGTGATGGAGCTAAAAATACACATTTACAAACAGCAATGTGGTTTCAAGATACGGCTGGACATATGAATGCAACCACCAGAGAGAACAAAGGATTTCAACAACGCTATGAACTGACAAAACAAAGTATGAAATTCGATATGATTGGACATCTTCATTGTAACATTTTTAATCAAGATAAATTTTTAATTCATGGAGTGGAATTACATGTGAAACTTATTCCTGCAGAGCCAACTTTTGTCTCATGGCCAGTGAAAGTAATGTCAATGTAAAAATCAATATTCTACATGCATCGTTGCAGGTTAAAAAAGTCAACATTAGCCCTAGTGTCAAATTGGCACACAATAAAATTTTACAATCTACACGGGCAAGGATCCTCTGACAAGGGTTCAAATGAAATCATTTACCATCCCGAAGGATATACAATATAAAACTATTGATAACCTGTTTATGGGAACATTGCCAAATCGTATTATTGTAGGATTTACATCGAATGAAGCATCCAGTGGAACTATTACCAGCAATCCATTTTAATTTCAACATCTAAACATTAATTTCTTTACATTGTGCGTGAATGGAAAAGCTGTACCTTAAAAACCATTGCATCCCAACTTTGAAGAAAATCTCTACATTTCATCGTACCACACATTGTTCTCAAGCTCTGGCATACATTTTACGAGTACTAGAAATACAATACTCCGACTACAAGAATAGATATACACTATTTGTATTTGACCTAACTCCCAATTCCTTTGCTGAAGATTGTCACTATTGAAATTTACAACGACATGGAGCTATCCGATTGGAAGTTCATTTCCAAGAGAAATTAGCAGCACCTGCAAACTGTATTGTATATGGGGAGTTTTCCTTACTCCTAGAGATCGACCACCAGCGCAACATTATCCTGGACTTTTAAATTACAAGGTACGTATATGTTATGTATCATTTCCATTCAGGATGTTGAATACATTACAATTAGCTAGTGCTTTATACGGTAGTCCATTATTCAGAAATAATTTTACCGGGGTATTTGCAAGCGATGAGTTGCCCTCACAGATTTCTCTTCCTCTGGCAATCATTGTAAATACAGATCCATCAGCAAAACTAGGAAGCCATTGGATTGCAATTTATATTGATAATCGCGGTGTTGGAGAATATTTTGACAGCTATGCCCTTCTTCCTTATGTACCACAACATGTTGCATTCTTAAAACTTCATTTTATATACTATAAATATAATAATAGCCAAATGCAAAGTCTTGGTTCATCCGTATGTGGGTATTATGCTTATTTTTATTTGTGCTGTAAAGCCCAAGGAAAATCTTTGCTTGAAATGCAATACTTGTTGACAACAGCACCCACGGTTAATGATCGTACACTACTGCAATATACCTCCCAGGTAATTTTATCATATTTATCATTGAAAGTGTATTTGTTTTATCATAATCTATTTCTATACCAATCATCGTTTACTCCTTCTTCTTACAGAATTCACAATACGAAGCTTTGCAAACGGTGCTATGCTGCAAAACATGGAAACAAATCATCTCAATCAAGAAGAGAAGGAAGTCTAATTAGGAACCCAGCTCAATATACAAACATTGTCAATACTTTAGTGTAACAAGAAAGAAAAAAGAAGAAACCAGAAAAAATGAATAAAATAAAATTTATGGTTATCTATGTGTTTTTATTGTTCATTCCGTCAATATGATACATACAACTTTATCAGATTCTTCTAAAAAACTGCGCGATATAAGACGAGAACCCTGGGCAAAGTTTCCACCTAATTCCTAGAGAACATTGACCAGGGTTCTCGTATCAAAACCAAATCATCGATCACGTAACCGTACCAAGAGGATAACTCTGGTCAGATCCAAACACGTGGTACTACGTTTGCTTACGTTTATATTTTGGCAATTTTGTCCCCCTAAAAGGGAACGAGATGAACCACCCAAATTTATAGTGATATATATTAGCGTGCAGTACTATGATACCAAATGTTTAAATTTGGCAATTTCTAAAATTTAAGGGGTGGGTCAAGGTACCCCTTCCAAAAAATGTCAATGGGTGCATCAATATACCCATGTCTTATTAAATGGAATGGATCCCTATATAACCATATAAGGTAATAGAACCTCATCAAAGGGGATAAATTAGGTCAAAAACCAAACACGTGGTACAACGTATTGCTTACGTTTATATTTTTGGCAATTTTGTACTCCTAAATTTCAAGGGGTGCACAAATTTCAAGGGGTGCACAAACTTACCTATGTCTTGTGATAGGGAATGGACACCTGTATACGCCCATAAAGCTATATAAGGTAATGGGACTTTAATCAAGGGGATAAAATGAGCCAAAAACTAAACACGTTATTGTACTAAAATTTGGCAATTTTGTACCCATAAGGGAATGAGGTGGACCACCCAAATTTATAGTGATACATACTAGAGTCCTATACTATGATACCAAATGTTTAAATTGGACAATTTCCAAAATTTAAGGGGTGGTCCAAGGTACCCCTCCCAAAATTTTAAAGGGGTGCATTAATATACCCACGTCTTATAAAAGGTAATGAACCCCTATATACGCCCGTATAACCACATAGGGTATAATACCTCATCAAAGGGGATATATTAGATCAAAAACCACCGAAATTTGAATTTTTGGCAATTTTTTACCCCTATAAGGGAACGACATAGACACTCGATACTGATAGAGGTACATACTATAGTTCTAGGCTACCATACCCAATTTTTAGATTTGGGAATTTCCAAAATTTAAGGGGTAGGTCCTATGTACCCCTGCCAAAATCTAGAGGGGGTGGTCCTAAGAACTCCTCGATCATTGACCCCCAGCCAAGGTCATTGACCTTTGACCTATGACGTCATAAAAGTCGGTGTCAAAGTCCAAACTTTGATCAGGTCACCCCATTACTACTCCCATACCGTAGTTGTCGGTGGACCACCTCTCCAAACTCACGACCTCTATTCAAAGTGTGCGGCCCCGCAGCGACGATCCATGCTGGCCCACTTCCGCTATGAATATTGTACCACCAGAGACCCACCAGCGACACAGACGGGGTGAAACACAGGAAACCACAAAATTACTCCCCCAGAATAGATTATATCGCATACATTAGTGATTCGTTTACCTATGTATTCCGTTGCTTCTAAAAGACACTAAAATAGTACTCTGGTGTTGGAGTAAACCACCAATCTTACGATACGTAAGCTTGTGTTCTTCAGACCTCGCCACGGAAGGGATGAGAAAAACCTCGTTTTTAGGGGGATAAATCATTCAGGCCTTAATTTGGGTCTTCAATCATTTGGGTCAAACTCCTATACCTGGAGTTCTATTAGGTGGTAGCGTGAACCGTTTCAGATTTTTTGCTTTCTGGTGAAGTAAAACATATCTATAACATTTTAGCACTATCGCAGAGTGGCATTTTTTAAGCCTATCCTCTTAATTGTAGAAAAGAGACTAACATTCATTGAAATACATAGTATACAGTACTTAGTATTTCGAAATATATAGTATTTCGAAAGTAAAGTTTGCATACAGGAGAGACTTTGCTTTCTTTATTCAACACATTTCAATACTCAAAAAAACATTTCCAATAGAAGTAAATACAGAGAGCATATTTAATGATTCATAAATAGCAGAATGAAAACACAGAGCAGAAAAGCAACATTTTTAACGGATTTGAATGTGACTCAGTTTTCGATATTCAGTTTTATTTCTCCTGAAGGAATTCTATATGAGTGTTCGTGGTAGCTCGGTGGTAAGCTGAGGACATCTGATTAGAACGATGTGAGATCGATTGCCGTATGGTTCATTTTTGCAAGAATTAATCATATATTCCTCAATGAATAAATAATTACAAAAATATTACATTAAATTAAATAAGTAATACGTACTCACACAATCATTTCAACAAAAATGTTATTAGTATATTTAAAATATAGCTTCTGAAATGTGGAGTGCGTTGACAGTAGTGGTGTCGAACTTTTGTGATATTTGGGGTTTTCGATGTTTGAGAAAACTGGTATTCTGAAAACCGAAAACCGCAAATGCGGTTTTCAAAACCGAAATCGCAAAAGCAGTTTTCAAAACCGAAACGACAAATGCGGTTTTCAAAACCGAAAGAGCAAAGGCGGTTTTCAAAACCGAAACCGCAAATAAGGATTTATAAAAGGAAACCTCAAAAGCTGTTTCCGAAAGCGAAAATCGCCCGAAACCGTGTTTGCGGTTTTATAAGCGAAACAATGTTTGTTCTTTTCAAAGCAGAAACAATGTTTGCTGTTTTTAATTATACATTTTAACTATTGTGGACACATCTAGCAATCGAGACAATTGCATTGATTTTTATGTGTGCTTTAACATTTTTTGTTTGCTCTAAGACCATTATGGTAATATGTGCAGCACTGTGCGAAAGGGATAGTTCGATGGTTGCACAATTCACAGCTAAATTTGAGTTGCCATGTTTTAAATTCAGAAAAGTGGGGGGTTCTAAACCGTAAGGACTGTTGTGAACTTGTATGTTATAAATACCGACCTGGGATCCTTCGCACTTTTTTTGTTATTTGTGTAATGACAATTCCAATGTACTTTTCGTTTCGGCTGCAGGGAAGCAAACTAGACCCCACCTGATTTTCATATATTTTGTAAACTGGATCACGAGGAACAAGAATCTGAAGGAATTTTGATGTTTTGATTGTCGGAATTCGAGGTATTCGAAAAACAAAGTGATCATGCAAGCAAACTAGACCCGACCTGATTTTCATATTTTTTGTAAAGTAGACCACGAGGAATACGAATCTGAAAGAATTATGACATTTCGAATTTCCGAACTCGAGATTTTCGAACACAAAGTGACCACGGAAGCAAAAAGCACACCATTTGATATTTATATATTTTGTAAACTAGACCAAAATCAACAGTAAACTGAAGGAATTTTAACATTCCGAATTCCCGAACTCCAGATACTAGAACTTATACAGTAATTTTATATAGTATGTATACAAGTAACGGTGAATGTTCTGTCGCATTTCGAGCATCGATATGTCCCTAAGACGTGCCTGGAAGATCAAAAATAGTATCCATCAGTATCAACCACCTTCTGCCAACGTTCGGGATGGGCATGGATTCCTTCGCTGTAGAACTTGGTCTGTCGTGAAGCGAAGAAGGTATCAAGTGTATTGTGCACCTCTGTTACGGAATTGAACTGGAATCCTCTAAGGTGAGTGTCCAAGGATTGGAACAGGTGATAATGTCCAAGGAGTATGGTGGACGCAATACTGTTTCCCATCCAAGGCGTAGGAAGTTGTCCCGGGTCATTCTAGCCATGTGGGTCTCAGTATTGTTCCCTAATAGGAGAACCGCTTAGCGATTGAGAAGCGCTGGCTCCAGGGTTTTGAGTTTTTCTTGAACACGACTCAACTTCTGACAGTAGACAGTTGCATTGATGTTCTACTTTGACCAGCAGGTAGCTGTTCTCGGTGCACGATATCGCGAGCAGTAAACCAAATACAAGGACGACTTTCTGCTGAATTACTGGTTCCAGCTGTTTTGGTACTGGTTCATGGGATTTTAGCCAATGATCACGACGCCGAAAAGCTTCGTATAAAAGCCACTTCTCATAACATCCTGTTAAGAAGTGGCTCTTTCCTCAGACGAGACAGCAAAGAAGCACAGGTGTCTGCTCGCGTTGCCTTCTTGCCCGGAGTCAAATCATGTTTGACTCATCGAAACAACTTGTAGTACTTCCCAAATGGTTTCTAAACTCACATTGAATGTTAGCCCTAGTTCCTTACATGTCTGTCCACAGTTCGTCTCAATTGCTACCTGAAGATCTTCATTTTGTACAGTCTGTCAGGAAAGTAAATGTACACCAGTTTTTTGAGTCAGGCATTCCTGCGCCCCATCCATGAACAGTTTGAGAATTAAATGAATCGAACGTTTACTGAGGAGCAAAAAGAAAAGTCTGATCTGAATAAGACATTGCAGAGGGGCACAAGCTGTGAATACGAATATTGCATATTGTAAATAAAGGGCGACACCGAAAGAGAAAGCACGAAACAACTACTAAACGGAGAGAAAAGTGTAAAAATTGTCGAAGTGGTAACATAAAATAAAAATACAAACAAATATACCAATAACTAAGCGTTCACCTAGCAACGATCTCGGTGTAGTAGTTAAGGCGCTAGATTACAAATCCAAAGAACGGCGGTTCGAATCTGCTCCAAGTAGTATATTTTATATTTTTTAAATAATGCATACAGCACATAAAATGTGGTAAAGGGGAGCGTATTACCCGTTTAATATGTTAAGTTAAAACGTGTTTAAAATTTTGGTAAAGTTTATTAGACAAGTGAAACAATGAAAATGAGAAAGAACGTATATTTAACCAGGGGTTGTATCAGAGGGTGGTGATCGGAAAAACCGGAAATTTTACCGAATTTCGCCCATGTGAGTCTCTACGATAGGCAAATTTCTTCTCAAATGTGCGTATTACAGAGACCTTGATGTCAAAAATGCCGTAAAATTTCTATGCACTTTTGCCCTTTCGCCGATCATCACCTCTGAGACGAAGAGAGAGAGAGAGAGAGAGAAATAAAAAGAGGGAGGTGCTCTCGGAACTGAGAGTGTGGTCGTTCCATGCAAATCAACGAGATGACAAATAGACGCTTACATAATAAGAATGCCGAATACAAACAGCCGTAAAACAGCAAAGTGATAATTGCAAGCGTTATCACATAAAGTTCCAATATCCGAAAAACATACCACTAATATCCCGCGTGCCAAAATATTGTGACTTACACAACTCCCCTTCACCCCTGTGTCCTGTGAAAACAATCACAAGTTTTAGGATGATTCACCTTATTAAAACTACAATATTAAACTATATAAGTAGACTTTTAGCAGATTCGTGTTGTTAATTTTTCCACAACCAATTTTATTCATATTCAAGACACCAAAAGCACTATATATGTTAACGACAATGCGAAGTTATTCCAACACTGCGTTACACGTGAATCAAGCATATTACACTCGTGAGTTTTGCTATGCAGAGGCTAGTCACAGAGGTACGCTAAATAGCACCTGAAGGAAGCAGCGATGACATATAGCAATACACTGAAAGGAACAAGCAATGCATTACAGACATTTCAAGAGAAAAAAATGAAAAGTTTCCTCTTTCCACACTTCATGCTGTAGTTGTATATACAATCCCATTACACTTAATCCAGAGCCTTCAAACAACTTAATCTACGAAGGGAAACGTAGAGCACTACACTATAGATATACCATACATAGACACTTAAGTAGTAATAGATGAATGCTTTTACCCCCACATAATATCGATTGTCTAAATATACACTGGTTTCAAACAATCAGACACATAACAAACATTCACAGCACCTTTGTAACCTATCATATGTTAATCCCACTTCACAAGTGGTAGAACGAAAACCATAGACTGATCTTGGAATGAAAACCGCAGAAAATAGAATGATTTTGTTTTAAATAACAATTATGAACATAAGTTAATGAATTAAACAATGACTGTCAATGAATAGAACATCATCCGAGGTCGGATTTCGAGAAATAATTTGATAATGAGATGAAAACAGAACTTTATAAAAGAAATGGTTATGATTCGCAAGAAAAAAGATGGTTGCCTGTTTTGTTTCGTCATGTGCAAATGTCTCGCTATAGACCGGCAAGAAAAAGCCTGTGCTTTGTGTTTTGCAGTGGCGGATCTAGCTCCGACCAGGGTACCTAGCCCCCCAATTTCAGGTTGACGAAAATAATTTAAGCTATTATTTATATATTTTTGAAAGTTTATAGTAAGTTCATGATATAATTATCATGGTCTAAATTCAGGCAGCGTCCAGCTTTTACCTTCTAGATCCGCCACTGGTCTCGTGGCAATCCTAGTGTCATGTCGTGTTTTCGAAACAAGACAAATTGTTATCTAGTCTCCTTTCGTCTAATTTTCTTTCGTAAACCTCACAATAACTTGTAAACGCCGTTACATTTCGAAGTCGCATGACTTCCAATTTTACTTCTATTATTACGAGGCTTATGAAAGAAAATTAGATGAAAGGAGACTAGATAACAATTTGTCTCGTTTTGGAAACATGAGATGACACTGTGATAGCCACAAGACGAGACACAGGCTTCGTCTCGCATCGCTAAAATGAGACAATTTAATATGAGGAGAAGAAACAGGCAATGATGTTGTGTCTAACGCACGATAATAATTTCTTTTCTAAAGTTCTGTTTTCATTTCATTATCAAATTATTTCTCAACGTCCAACATCGGATCATGTTTTATTGACCATCACGGTTCCGGAACCTTAGGTGATAATGCTTGCAATTATCACTTTTATGTTTTGTAGTTGTTTGTGTTCCATATTCTCATTATGTGAGCGTCTATTTATCATCTCGTTGATTTGAATGCAAGCACCTCACTCTCAGTTCTGGGAACATTTCTTTCTCTCTCTCTCTCTCTTTCCGTCTCAGACATAATAATAGTCAAGAGGACAAAATTACATAGAAATTTTACGGCATTTCTGGCAAGATGGTCTCTGCAATAGGCACATTTCTGTAGAAATTTGCCTATCGTAGAGACTCCCATGTGTGAAATTCGGGAAAATGTGCAGTTTTTGCAATCACCACCCTCTGATGCATACTCCTGATTAAACATACCTTCTTCCTCGTTTTCATTGTTTCACTTCTATAATAAATTTCACAGAAATGTTTAACTCTTTTTCACTTGACGTAGTAAACGGATAATACGCTCTCTTCCACCATCTCTCATGTGCTATATGCATTACTTTTAAAAAAAACTAAAAAAAAATATATACTCCTTGGAGCAATTCGAACCACTGTCCTTTGGATTTGTAATCTAGCGCCTTAACCACTACACGAAGATCGTTGCTTGGTAAACGTTTAGTTCTTGGAATATATGTTCGCATTTTTATATTATGTTCCCACTTCGACAATTTCTACTCTTTTTTTCTGCGCTTTCTCCTTATTGATTGAATTCTCATATTCTAGATGGTTAGAGCGCAGGAATGTATTCGCTAAGACGCTAGATTGAATATACAAAAAACAGAAGTTCGAATCCATTACAAGTAGGATTATTTTTTAATAATGCATACCGCGCGTGAGAGGTGGTAAAAGAGAGCTTATTACCCGCTTGAGAAGATAAGTAAAAACGAGGTAAAAATTTCAGTGACATTTATTAGATAAGTGATACAATGAAAACAAGGAAGCAGGTATATCTAATCAGGGGTATGAATCAGAGGGCGGTGATCGATAAAACTAATTTTTTTCCGAATTTCGCACATGTGAGTCTCTACAATAGGCAAACTTCTTCAGAAATGTGCCTATTGCAGAGACCATCATACTCCACTAGCCAAAGTTAGTTTAACAAATGGTGTAGTGTTTTTTTTCTTAGAACGATAAAGTAAAAACTGCATACGCTGATGAACGAAGTGCTTCGAATGTCCTAGTAATTCCCCTGCCCTTTCCCAATTAACATGCCGAAATCCTCTCTATCATGATACAAGTGTTTGCGTTCACTTTCTAAGGATTGCTCATTTAGTATGAGAAGTCACTCTTTGATTCTTCACGATTGCGTTGAAAAAAAACTTGAAAAGGATTTGAAGTTATATTATCTGTATTAGAAATGCAGCACTTCACCCCTACATTTTCTTCTCATGCAACATCATTATCTAAATATTGCTTATTTCAGCCCTGATGTTTGAAACGAACCGGAAATGTTCTTCCTTTAATGATATTTCCAACAAAGTGCATGCCGAAGTTAATTTAATCGATGATCTGGAGACAATTTAGTGCCTAATAATAATAATAATAATAATAATAAAAATAATAATAATAATAATAATAATTTTCCATCCGTCCTGCGCGGAAAGTGAGAATTAAATCAGTCACATGTGTAGTCAAGGTAAGGAGAAAAGCCTAAACTTAATAAGACATTGAAGCGGGGCACAAGCTCGGAATAAGAATAGTGCATGGTGTAAATAAAGGACGACACCGAAAGAGATAACCAGAAACAGCAGGTAAAAGAAAAAAAGAGTAGAAAGTGTTAAAGTGGAAACATAAAATACAAATACGAATAGGCCATTATTTCTACGAGTCGAGCTAAAATTCGACTCGACTCGAATTCAATTAGAGTCAGTCAAAGGTAATTTACTTGAGTTGAGTTCCGAGCCTGGTCGCTGTTGTCGAGGTCGAGTTCGAGGTGACCTCGAGTTTGATAATGGCTCGCTCGCTCGTTCAGCTCGTTTTAACTCGTTTTGAAACAATAGCCTGATTAGACTGGAAAGCGAAAGCCATGAGAAATGTAAACAGTAATGTGGAATACTTTTAGTGTTGCTCACGACAGGGGTGCATTTCGTCTCGTAGTTTTAGTGCATCTCGTGGGGCAATTTTACTGTATCTCGTCCCGTCTAGACAACGAGAGGACAAGAGTTTTTTTTATTACGAGACAGCGTAAAATGTCGTGATCACCCACATAAGTATATACTGTACTTCTTAAAATCAAGGCTGAGACTTGCACCTTCGAATTCTTGAGACCAAGCAGAACCAACCCCGATAGTAACATCAACCAGCTCGGCTCGTTTCAACTGAGTGAACAGCTCGAGTCGGCTCGGTTGGGATGAGCCGTCGGCTCGGCCCAATTAAGCCGCTGATGTGAGCCGGCTCAGTTGGATTGGGTCACCTACTTGGTTCATGTGAACCATCGGTTCGAACCAGCTAAGTTGAAACTAGTCCATCGGCACGATTCAAGTTAGCTCAACTAAGCCGATGGCTCGAACCAGCTTGGTTGGATGAAATGTTTGCTTGGCTCACTTCTCGGTACGGTTCGGTAGTGAATGAGCTGTAAGCCGAGCCGCTCGAGCCGTTAAGAATCCTATACCCGGTCCCAGCTGTTTTCAACATGTTTGGCTGACGCCTATTACTTTTAAAATCTATTAGCTTGAGCTCGAATAATTGCCCCTTCGGAACTCATGTCCCCTACGGAACCGATGTCCTTGCCTACTGAAGGCTTCTCGACGACCTAGGTCGACAGTTAATTAGCTTTCACTATTTAGATACAAACCGCTAATTTTTAAAGATTATACACGTTGTTGATATAATAATAATAATAATAATAATAATAATAATAATAATAATAATAATAATAATAATGGTATTAAAATTGAAACCTGCCCTAAAATTTAGCAAAACGTACTTAAAAATAGAGATTTCGGAGAATGGGTTCCGTACCTTTAAGACACACCTCTGGACCTACCAAAAATTCAGACTAGAGCGTTCCACTAAAGTTTTATGTAGAAAGTATTCTACTATAAGTTTTAAGGAAAATAGCTGTAATAAAAATAACTGAATATCACGCAACAGTAAGGCATATAATATACTAACTTTTAGGATATGCACAGGTAAATATAAAAGCTTTGCTACAATAATACCTACACAGACCATAATTGAATGAACTCTGAAATACAATGTAATAAAATAGAATATGAGATTCAGTCTACAGAGTAATTGTTACATAAAGAATGGACATACACTATTGCAAGAATCGAGGCAAGACGGGAAATGTTTACGATACTTTTCGTTTCGTCTCGATTCACATCTCCAAAGCGATTCACGACAATTTGAATTAACCTTGTCCCGTCTCGAATGTAAAATATTAATTCTGATGTTATTTTGTTTGTTTTAGAAACGAGATGAGAAATTATTCTTCTCGTGGGCAACATTAAACAAAACAGAAATATTCTTTTCAAATGTCACGTTTCTGATTGTAATGGTATGAACTGAGCCATAATTAGCTTCTACGAGATAATAATACTTATTATTAGTTTATTATTATTACTATTGTTATTCCTGAAGATTTGATAGTTCAAGTATGGAAACATCTGAGTATTGAAATATATGAATATAATAAAATGTATGTCATCGCCGATCAATCGCCATCAAATATCATAAAGTAAAAAGAAAAAATGTGCAACGTGGATTCGAACAAGAACCTTCACCACTGAACCGCGATTGCTACGCGGTAAACGATTCGTCTTTAGTCTGGTTACGTTAGGTTCTTTTGCCTCCGCTTGCAAAGTTGTATGTTATGTTTCTTAGATTCAAAACGTCTTTCGTATTTTTTTGTGAATAATATTCGCCAAATTTTATATTAATAACTTGAGTTGTTCTTAAACCTTTATTTCACAAGTTTGTTTTTTATCCACTCGAAACTACAGATAGACACATTTAATTCTCATACTTTGCATTTGTTTCAAAGCAGTAGCCATTACCTGGTCAAAGACTTCTGTCCACCACGTTACAGGTTAACCAACAGAAATTCATTTTTCGGAAGCGAAAGTTTCACTTTACGGATTTCGGAAAATTATTGAATTCGGTAAGATTCCGGAATTCAGAAAAAATTCGGTACTCGGAAAGAATCCGGAATTTAGAAAATTTCGAAATTCAGAAAATCCAGTAATTTGGAAAAACCCGGATTTTTTTACATTTCGGAATGTTTACGAAATCAGAAATTCCCAGATTCCGGACTTTTCCAAAATCTATTTTTTCCGATTTTCGGTATTTGTTCGGTTTCACTTTGTGAGTCCGGAAAGCAAAAATTCCAGAATTGGCCACCCTACCTTACACACAACCTTTCAGAACACTAAACTAATAGCTGTCTACAAACAAAGAAGTAATGCAAGGCATTTTGTATGCTGCAATACGTCATGTATTAAAATCCGACGGCAGTTTCAGTATCTAACCAGAAATTGCATGCATCTAGCTGGTGGAAGCTGAGGTATGAAGAATTGTATTGTGTCTAAACAAACCCTACAAACCACTTAATGTCTAAACGGTTTTCGTTAAATCCGAGTTGTATTATTCACAGTTACATCCATTTGTGTCTATATTATCGGGTTAGTATGTTTTCTCTCCTCTCCCGTAAAGCTGTGATACGATCCACTACAGTATACAAAACGAAATATCAATTTAACCAAAGTAGTTGTATTACTACACACCTGCTTCCGCCTCTGTCAACTCTGGTCGATCTCATTATCGCGACATGTTTGCTTTCTATACCCCTTTCTTCGTTTACTGAACTAAACAGTAACTATTCTGAATTATATTACTGCGCATGCCTCGTATATAAATATTTCTGAATCCAATAGTTTCCGTTTTGTCCAAGGAATGTTCTTTTTCTTATTCCCAGCATGACCCTTTTATGATATTATATGAAAAGCTTGTAGGTCTAAATATCTAATGTATTATATAGCATGTACATTTAACTACTACATGTAAGAACATTGTCGACTTCCAGCAAAGAAACAACATATGATCATAGTATACAACCCAACGGATGTGATAGCTGTTAATAAGTGCTTGTCATCCCTAACGGCACAGTGGGTGAGTGGACAAAACACTGGCTTTTCTCGCCGTCCACCCGAGTTCGAATCCATATTGGTTTGATTTTTTATCCGCTTGAAAGTACGTATTGTTTCTTTTCGCTACAGGTAGTCACTTCTTTCATATTTTTCGTCGTCCTTCACAGTTAACGTAAATGTCTATTCTTATTCTTTCTACGAATGATGGATCTTCTCTTTCGTTTCATGTCAAACATGCATAAAAAATGAAAAGACACTCTTAATAATAATAATAATAATAATAATAATAATAATAATTTGAAATATTACTAGCTAACTCCTGCGTATATTTCGCACAATATAATTTTATATTATCATGTGGAAATAAGTATGGCTGGCTGAAGCTTGCCTTCCATAATTTCTTCGATGCACCTTATGGGTCCACGGCGCCCAAGGTTGTTCCCATCCCACTATCACCTCCTGTTCTCTCGATATAAGTTATCAATATTTTGCCTAAAGAGGCTCTGCCGTGGCCCCAAGACTCCCCATGACAATGCCTCTTCGTTCTTTGTGTATTGAAATCGCTTATTTTTCTGAGTACTATGAGTACATACTGTCGAACGTTACTCCCATCACTCTACCATTTCCCGTTCTCTCGATACAAATTGCTAATATTTTGTTTGTAAGGGAAATATGGCGTTTCAATCATTACCTTTGATGAAAAATTGAGGAAGATATTGCGTTGCCACAAACAACACCTATTATTTATTATTATTATTATTATTATTATTATTATTATTATTATTATTATTACACTTCCCATTAATGTAAAAGCAAATCAAATAACACTCCTCACCATTCACGCTCCCGAACACGAAATACAAGATTTACAGTTCTTTGTGTTAGAGGAAAGCATATTTATTATATTATTCTTTCGAATAACACGTTTTACAAGTTATTTCACTTTCAATGTGTAACTTCATATCATAACTAACAATCGTCTTGTTCCGATAGGAAAATATCACCCAGTGCAAAAAAATGAAAGCCTGACCATAGCGAAAGGCCGTGAACCTTGTTTTGGTGATTAATCGGGTCCAATATTTCAATAATAAGGATAAGTCCCTGCACACAAACATTTCAGTAAAAGAGGAAAATTACGTATATTTTCTTTTAAGGTAATTATATCTTTTTTGAAATATTTACATATATATATACGTAAATATATATAATACATAATACATAATATATAATACATAATATATATATACGTTTTACATAATACTAACATATCCTGTATAAATAGTTACATATACATATATATATATATATATATATATATATATATATATATAGGAAATATCGTTTTTCAATTACTTATTATACATATAGGGGGAAATAAAATTTAAAACAATAAGAGTACACAAGAATTAGTAAAAAGATTACTGCCTTTATTAAATATATATAAGAAGATAAGTACCTACCAAATAAAGCGACGCAAGTTCTAAGGGAAGTAGATAACTTAATGGGGATAAAAGAAGATTTTCACCATGAGAGGAAAGAAGAAGTTCATAACCAGGAAGATGATGATGAAAGGAAGAAGAAAGAAACACATAAGGAGAAAGGAAGATTACCAACAGATACAATTTCCCAAGAAGAGGAAGAAGAAGAAGACAAAGAAGAAAGAGATATAGTTAATGAAATTGAAACAGCAGAACCAGCATAAAAGAGATAATCACAGCGCCAAATAAGAAGAAGGAAAAGAAGAAAGAGATGCAGTTAATGAAACGCAAATTGCAGAACAGGATAAAGAAGATGATGAAGAAGAAGAGAAATATAAAGAACTATTAGAAATATTAGGAAATGGATGTAGTACAATGATAACACAGGAAGAGGGAAAGGAAGCATTCATCCGTGCTGAAAAAGAATTAAAAATGTTTGCAAGAAGATGAAGAAGACGTCGAAGAAAGGACAAATGAAGAACATTTGGTAAATCTTACGTTTTCGCAGATAATAGGAGAAGCTTACAATGAGAAATAAAAGAGGACAGAAGAAGAAGAACAAGAGTTTTATGAAAATGAGCTATAAAATTGGCTTAACAATTTTTTCCCGATCCTGGAGAACACGAGGAAGAAGAAGAAGAAGAAAACGGGGAAGAAAGAACAAATGAAGAAGAGTTGCTAAATCTAACGTTTTAACAGATAGTAGGAGAGGCTTACAATGAAGAAAAGAGAAAATACAGAAGAAAAAGAGTTCTACGTAAATGAGCTTCAAAATTGGCTTCAAAATTTATTTCCCAATCCTGGAAAAGACGAGGAAGAAGAAGAAATATATCCATCCTTTATGGAGATATTAGCAGATGCTCACACTGAACATGAAGAAATGGAAGTTGAATTAAACGAAATAGAAAAGGAATGGATGAATTGCTATGTGAATTTCAAGCAGAACGAACACAAATGTACAAGTGGGATTTGGAAATAACAGGCGAAACCACGGGAACAAAAGATTTCATATAATAGAAGACCGTAGAAGACAATACAGAAGATACAATATGGATAGTACAATGCTAAGAGATTGTTTAATCTCCGTCAGTACAGACGAAAATTCTTTTACGGCAATTCAAAGATGTCTGTCCTCTAATAGATTATTTACTACGTAATGTGGACCAACATGACTACGTTGGAATAACAATCACAAATGAGAGAGGACATCGGCCTTTTATGTTATCATTCATAGAAGCAATAAATCTCTCAGCAGAAGTTCTATTGACGACTTATGAGAAAGTACTGCAAGCAAAGTGATGATTGTATAATGAATTTTCATCTTGTATGTATGTCACGAGGCCAAAGTTGTTTGAAACAACATCTTATGAATACCAAGGAATATGAAAAGGCAAAACGTGGTATTATCAGAATTATGAACACAGGTACAAGATGTTTAGCTCATGCAATCGTTGTTGCCATATGATTAAAAAATACAAGGGAAGAAATCAAACCGGATACAAAAGATATGTGAGGTAATAAAAATATAAAATAAAAAAAGTGGAAGTCCTGTGTGGGGTAGCCAATGTAGATCTTAGTCATGGTGGTGGAATTCCCGAAGTTTGTAAATTTCAGGAATATTTAAAGGATTTTAAAACCACAGTATACAGAGGATTTTCCGGAAGTGATGTCATGTTCGAAGCACCACCAAGTGACAACGAGAGAACATCTTTAAATTTACTTTACATAGACAATCATTACAACATAATTGAAAGCTTAACAGAATGTTTCAGCTGAGGATATTATTGGGAAAGCTGTCATAAGAAATACAAAACAAAGCATGAACATTTGAAACATTTTACAGCTTTATGTTATCGTTGTTATCAGGAATCACCATGTGATTTTCGAGAAGTTTGCATTACATGCAATGAATGAATATCGAGAATTTTAAGGTCAGTCATCAATGATTATCACAAGTCAGCTCCTTATCAAAATAGAAAGCCTTTTTTCAATTGTGAAATGTTGTGCTCAGTGTTTGAAAATGTATGTTGTGAAAGAAAAAGGATCTCACGTATGTGGAGAAACGTATTGCAATATTTGCTATACTACATTACCACCTAATAATGAATGTTACATAAATGTGAATGAAAAAGACCATAAAAAATGCCAATGACAAAATTATCATGGAGAAGTAAGCTATGATTGTATTTTATGATATTGAATATAAACAAGATACGAAAATGGAAGAGGATGACGCAAGCATATATGAACATATACCTAATGTCTTGGTTAGTCAGCATGCCGGTTACCGTTGTTATGAAGATAATATAAAAATGATTGTATTGTTTGTGGAAAACGAGAAAATATATTTGATGGAGAAAATGTAATAGAGGACTTTCTAAAACATCTACAAAAACGACTTCCAAACATTAAAGCAGTTACATGCATTGCACAAACCTCGAAGGGTTATCAGGCACATTTCGTACTTAAACTATGGTTGAGAAGATTAATTGGACTCCAGAAGTGATAATGAATAGGTTGAAAATTCTATCTCTTAAAGTAGGGAACGTAACCTTCATTGATTCACTAAGTTTTATTCCTATACCCTCAAATAAATTAAGTGTTGCGTTTGGTCTTCAATCTTGCAAAGGATATTTCCCACACTTTTTCATTCGACGTGAGAACCAGACATATAAAGATACGCTTCCAGACATTAGGTATTATGGAGCCGATATCATGAAAGTAGATGAGGGGCGCAAGTTTCTGCAATGGTATACTGAACATTGTAATGACATTTTTAAAATGAAAGAACTCATCAAGTATTCTGTGCAGGATGTCGAAGTTTTACGCCAAGCACGTATTTCCTTTATGAAATCATTTGAATCTCAAACAAATACAAATCCCTTACTTGAATGCATTACAATTGCTAGTGCATGTAATTGGATGTATCGAAGGAATTTCTTAAAGGAAAATACTATTGGTATCATACTAGGGTGGGTCGTTTTGCCACTTTTTTTTTCGGAACGAAATGTAATACCTGCCAAAAGCGGCCCACCCACATGGACATTAGAGGTATAGATTTTTTTCAAATCAGATAATATATTCTGTGAGAACTATTGCCTCAAAATTTCAAAATTTCACTGAAAATTACAAAAAAAAAACAAATATATTCATTATTTTT
This sequence comes from Thermobia domestica, assembly GCF_964235325.1. Classification (NCBI taxonomy): domain Eukaryota; kingdom Metazoa; phylum Arthropoda; class Insecta; order Zygentoma; family Lepismatidae; genus Thermobia; species Thermobia domestica. Next base: position 252,058,714 of record NC_137462.1, on the reverse strand, counting down.
AGTTATGTTAAAGTGAACATATTTTTGGATTTATATATGCCAGATGCTATGAAAACTGACATTCAAGTCTCAAAATGCCAGTTATATGCCCCTGAGTTGGGATAGGGGTGCCTCCTCTGGGGCCCGCAAAGGGGGCACATTCAGTACAGTCAAGAGTTTCTACAGCTATTTTCGTCCTTGCCTTCTCCTTCTACTATTGGTTCATAGTGGTAGCGGAGCATTGTTATTTTTCACCTTGACACTCCCACCCCTCCACCTCACAATACTGCAACGCCCTTCTCCCGTCCCGATCTGCGTAACTCAGCGTCACTATCAGGAACGAGCCGGATACGCTTCAAATTGGACGCCATTTCTCAAGCGCTGTATTTGGTTACTGTTGCCTTCAGCTTATATGAATTGGCCGTTACAGATAATAGTTTGCTAAACACTATTTTCACAAAAAATTCTGTATTTCTTTTTTTAATAGTCAATATTATTTATTATATCACAAAAATGACTTAAGTGAGAATGAAGCAGACCTTGACGAGAAAGCAGAGGAAAGCTCTTCTGAGAAAGAGACCAAACCCAGAGAGACAACATCTAAACCGAAGTTAGATTTGACTGAAACTGCTATGATTGATCAGAGATACAATGTAAGCGAAAGGGCTGCGGCACATATAACATTATCTGTGCTTCAGGCAGCTTTAAAGGCTGGAATATCAACTTCTCAACAATCTAGCAACACAACTCTGCTTTTATTGTGGACAGGAGCAAAATAAGGTATGCGAAACTTAAAGTTGCTCGGAATTTAAAAGAAAGTTCTAGAAATGATGATCCCTTTAAAAGCCTATACTTTGATAGTCAAAGGGAAGACACTAAAACACACGCAGGCATTGTTAGAGAAGAGCCCTTATGACTTGTGGCTGGACCTAACTCTCAATACGTTGGTGACGTGACACCATCCTCTGGCTCTGATCATGACGAGACCACGGCTATTTTCGAGTACATCATGAACCAAATCGAAGGTGGCTTTGATGAAGTTGAAGTTCTTGGATGTGATGGAACAAACACTAACACTGGTTGGAAGGGAGGTATTCATCGAAAATTAAAGGATCTAACAGGCTATTAGTCACTTGCATTTTAATGAACTGCCTTTTCGAGCTCTCTTCACGAATATTGGCGCTAATTCAAGCCTCTATTCCAGCACAGATCTCGTAGGTTCAAAACTATCTGACTGTGAAAAGCTTCCAATGGTGTCATTCAAACCAATAAAATGTGACTTACCTCATCATAGTCAGAAGAGCTCAGAAAACTCAGTAAAGACCTGAGATACTTATTTCAAGTCTTCCATTGCTAATGGTTCTCGTCACATCTTTGAGAACATTCACAGGTCTAGATAGCAAATGAATATCAGGCTGTAATCCGTTCATCCATTCAGATGAATGCATTTCTCGCACTCCCAGACAATGTTCCTCTCGCCATGATGACTGATGATCTACTTGCTGTCCGACAAGATGTATTACATAAAATTCTTAGTGCTCGAAAACACGAAACAGAGAATCTTCATAACACTATTAGATATAACATCATTCCCAGACTGAATTTTGAGGCGAAAGATAACACTGAAATGATCTTTTGGGAAATCACTGATCTTTCAATAACTGTACCACAGTTCTAAAGACGGCATCAAACAAATAGCTCATGGACAAACTTTCACTTTCTGACAACACTGTGCCAGAATAGTCCTTCACCGTCTATCCATACCACACGGTGGCAGTAGAACGGATAGTGAAATTAGTCACTGAAGCAGCCTCTCGAGTATGTGGCAGTGATGCTAGGGACGGGATGATCAGGTCAACCTTACTTTCTAGACCAGCTATGCCTAAATTGCAATCAAAGTCCCAATTTGTGAAAATTGTTCCTGACAGTGACGAATTGGATTACTTCATCCGTCCCTACATATGGTTGTTTGATTGGGTACGGCTGCCGGAGGAGCCTTAGGTGCAGCCACCTCCACATGGTAGACTCTGAGACGCATGGACAGATTATGACCAGGTGAGCGAGGACCTGCAAAACCTCTCAAATGTACTGAATTTGCCCTCTTTTCTGGCCCCAGAGTAGGCATCCCAATCCCCCAAGGGCACATAACTGGCATTTTTACACTTGAAAGCCAGTTTTCTAAGTAACTGACATGTATTTAACCAAAAAAGATTTACTTTAACATAAATAAAATTTCTGAACAATTTTGGTATTTTTTGTAATTCTCAGTGAAATTTTGAAACTTTGAGGCAATAGTTCTCACAGAAGATATTATCTGATTCAAAAAAAGCTATACCTGTAATGTCCATGGGGGTGGGCCAATTTTGCCAGGTATTACATTTAGTTCTAAAAAAAGTGGTAAAACGCTGCACCCTAGTATCATACCGAAGAATGGGTATCGATGGAGAGATGTATAATCAATTAAAGCAAGCAGTATAATGGATAGCTTGGAAAGAAAAAAGAAACATTCAAATTGGCAATGCTGCACGTAGTAAGGAAAAACGAATTGCATGAATGAAACTACATAGTGAATGGACATACACATCTACAAGAAGAGAACACGTGTGGGAGTATGAAGGATATTGGACATATGCCTATATTGTTGCTAAACTAACGACAGAGATTACCCATATATACCAATGCTACAGATACCATGGAATTTCCATATGACGCAACAAAGAAGATTCAAAATTTAAAATATTTTTTCTGTGAAGTGCACTAAATAAAGGGGCTGTGAATTTAAAGAACAATTGAAGAAAATGAAGAGATGAAGAAGTATGTTAGTAATCAATCATACAGAAAAAAAACACTATTAAATCCTCGTGGCGCTTTTTACGAATGACTGTGAATGCCATAGTTTTATATCATAATGCACCAGAGTCAGAAGAAGAAACAACCTGTTACAAAGATGTTATTAGTCTATACTTATATATGCAAAACTAATAAGATTCCAATTCTTCACTACTATCTGTCTGCCTGGAAATTCAAATATTCCCAGCATTGAAGAAGTAGAAAGATTAATTAAGCTAACTGTTCTATCCCCAAAAACTCTCTTCCATCCAATTTTACCTTACAAATTAAATGATGGATTGATGTTTCCACTTTGTTGTACATATTGTGATGAGCTAAACGAGACATCTTGTAATCACAGCGATGAAGACCGGGTTCTACATGGTACATGGGTAGCAGATGAAGTAAGAAAAACATTGGGTAATGGATAAAAAATAATGGATATTCATGAAATTTGGACATATGATGTTGATCGATACGATGAAGAAACAAAAATTAACTACTTATTTGCTGAGTACAAAAGGACCTTCCTGAAAGCTAAACCGGAAGCTAATGGCTGCCCATCATTGCGTAAACCAGATGAGCTAAAGGAGGAATGCATACAGCAATTTTATGAAATGGAAGGAATACGTCTAGACGTAAAGAAATTTAAACATAATCAAACACTTAGAAGTTTAGCTAAATTAATGCTGAATTCATTTTGGGGAATATTTGGTCAACGTGTGAACATGGGCCATGTAAGTATTATTAATGACCGCAAGGAATTATATGAAAAATTATCATCTCATGATATAGTCGTACATCAAATGTTTCGAGTAAAAGACGACATGTTACATGTACATGACAATACACAGATGAAGATCGTGTTTGACATACAACAGTAAACGTTGTCATAGCCGCATACTAAACAGCACAAGCAAGATTAGAATTGTACAAGTATTTAGAACAATTAGAAACAAGGGTATTGTATTTTCATACTGATTCAGTAATTTATACACAAAAACCTGGTGAAAGTACTATTCCAACTTGTGACTTTTTAGGTGATTTAACACATGAAGACTTCGAATATAACACATAAAGAGGACCGCATTTCAGAATATGTATCGGCTGGACCCAGCAACTCCTCGTTACGAATTTTTGATCCCAGTACCAGAAAAGAGTTTCAAGTATGGTAAGATTCGAGTCTTTTCATTGATGTATGAATCTTCTGTACATCTAAATTTTGATGTAATAAAGAAAATGATAGTACATAATGAAGAGGAGGCAGAAGAAGAAGAATTTCGTTCCAACGAAGTCATAAATATCAATGAGAAAAGGATTGCCGCAGGAAAAATCATACTATCGTCAGCATGCCTGAAACAAAAGTTTATAAGTTAAATTATTTAAAACGACGTAGAATTCCAAATTCGTATGAAACTTTTCTGTATGGCTACACTCCTTCTAACGAAAGAAGAAGAGAAATGTAATACGGCCTTTATAAATATACGCACGAAGAGAGAATTATAAAATTTAAAATGGATAGGACGTGGAAACATTCCTTTTCATCTATTGTTGCAAGACCAATCGGATGTGGAAAAAAATCCTTTGTAATACGATTGCTGTCTGATTTATCAAGTATGGTTAGTACATCATTTCGTCATATTTATTGGTACTATGCAGAATGGTAGGATGCATACAGAGAAATTTCGACGAAAGTACAATTTATTGAAGGATTACTTCCAAGAAAAGACTTTTCACCCTAAACTTGACCTCATTGTATTATTATTGATGATTATATGTGTGAAGGAAACCGCAATACAGTTGATTTCTTCACTAAGGGTTCTCACCATAGAAACAAATATATTACTCAAAACATATTTCAAGAAAAAGGAAGCAGAGATATGAGTTTGAATTGTGATTATCTCGTATTATTTAAAAATCCAAGAGATAAATAAAAAATTAAGAACACCAATTATCAACTAACTCCTGAGAATCCAAAATGTCTACACGAAAGTTTCAACGACGTAACAAACTTAGCATATGGATATTTATTTATTGATTTAAAAGAGGATACGCCAGATTAACTTCGCTTTTGAACAAATAATATTCTTGATGATATTTGTCATTACATTTATTTTCCAACAAAATAGAGGAAGAGGAACAAGTTGTCTTTATAATGTTAGTTTTGAACTGAGTTTGTTCATTTTGGCAATATGCCTCCAAGGGTAAAACACGGAGATTTCTTCGTACGCTAACCAAAGCAATTCCTAAATTACGTAAAGGTGTAGTGGCCAATGCGGACTCTTCAGTTATTCGTAGTATTTGCGAATGTTTTTATAATATACTAAAAGGGAATGTACCTCTTACATAGACAGAGAAAGCAAGATTAAGGCGATACAAGAGGACCCTGCGAAATTTTGTAAAGAAAAGAAATTTCATCGAAAACAAAAAAAAATCACTTATTAGTGTAGCAGGGTGGATACCTGCCGGCATTGTTAGCTCCAATTTTAATTGTTGCATTATCAAGTTTACTATTCCGTTAGTTAACACGCAAAGATAATGATTTTAGTTCCAACCTGATGTTCTTAATCGTATACAAACATCTGCACCTGCATCATCATCATCATCCTTGCAGAAACGTGCGTCGTTTGGATCAAGAAACGCAACAGATTTTATATTTATAATCGCTTAGTGATGAAGAAAAGTATAATCAATATAATAGTATTCTTCAAAAATATTTACATTTAATACGAAAACAAGAAGAACATGTGACACTTTCGATTACGTGAGTTAAATCAGAGAAGCCTGAAGTAGAAGAAGATATATTGTTATTTATAACCACAATGTTTCGTACAAAAACTGAATTACTACTACATAGAATGAAATATCATGATAATATCACGTGGGATAATAAAGGATCTGTCTATGTCAAAGGTGAGAAACTAGAAGGATCTCACATTGTAGATTTAATTTGTGATGTGTCACGACCACGGAAATACAAATCTAACTGGATGGGAGAAATTTTGTAATTATTTATCTTCTAATAACACACCTCAAGAACTTATTGGAAATACAAAACGTTTGTCATATATTTGACGACAAACTAAAGCATCACCAGTAGCACAGCACCATCGTCAAGGGAAAAAATTACCTCTCAAATCGTTTGCAGAAGAGCACGAAGAGGAAGAACAACAAGAAGAAAAGGTTAAAGTAGTTTCTCATATAAGGAAAATGAAACGTCCATTTAAACGTCCGGTGTGGTCAAGATGGAAATCAAAAACAAACAGTTAAATACGATTTACTACAATCCTTCACATCGTGCTTTGTTTTGTACTGCTAAAAACTGTGGATAGCTACAAAAAAGAAAATTCCTATACACTGTATAGGAGACGGTTACTGAAGGAAACAACATATACCTTACACAAACGAGTACGTAGATATATTAAAGGAGAATTCTATGTAGTGAATAACATTGATGATGGATAGAAAAGTGATATTAATTATCTTCAATCAACTCATAAATTTAATGATGGATATCGTTATATTCTTACAGTGATTGATGTGTTCAGTCGATTTGTCTGTGCTGTGCCATTAAAATCTAAAACAACAAATGATGTCTTAAAAGCATTAAAAATTGTTGTCAAAGACAGAAAACCAATTACATTCAGAACATATAAAGGAAGTGAGTTTACTAATAAAACAATACAAAAGTACTTAGAGGACAACAAAATAAAACATATTACAACAAAAATCGTGATATAAAGGCTAGTGCTGCAGAACGTTTTAACTGAACTCTAAAAGAAAAAGAAATGTGGAAGTATTTCACAAAGTATTACACACCATTCCATCTTAAACCCTTCGTCATTATACATCATCAAGCGGAAGGAGAAGAAGAATGACAAGAGGAAACGTAAACAGAAAACAAAGAAAAATCAGTTTTATAAGAAGAGGAAATTATCACACGATAACTTAGGTTAAATCATCATCATGGCTTTCTTACATCATCAATCCTGCGTGTGTGTAAAAACTGAACCAGATATTTTTTTTCTACAAAACCAACGCAAAACAGTATATAGATAATTATGTTGTTACATACAAACCAATCAGTTCACTAGCTTATAATGCACCTATAGAATTTGTCGTCCCAGGAATAAGTGGTAAATACATAGATATACCACATACTGTTCTTTACATTAAAGCTCAAATCGTTAAACCTGGATCAGCATTTGGTGAAAGTGATAAAGCTGTGGCTCCTATCAGTGATTTTTAAATTCTATGTTCAGTGAAGTGGAAATGTGCTTAAGTAACCAACTGATTTCATTTCTATCTCATAATTATCCATATCGATCATAAATCGAAAAACTGTTAAACTATTATGATTCTGCTAAAAATACTAATCTCAATGTGCATTCTGGTTTCAAGATTGTGCTGCACATATGGGTGCAACATCTAGTTGTAATAAGGATTTCAACAACGTTATGAATTAACAAAAACAGTGCCAAATTCGACATGCTTGGACATCTTCATTGTGATATATTTAATCAGAACTTTTTTTAATCTAAGGAGTAGAATTACTCAACTGGTTAATTCCTGCAAAGCATAACTTTTGTCTCATCGCTAGTGATTCGTCTGTTTAGGATAAGGTGAATATTTTAGACGCTGCTCTACATACTAAAAAGATTAATGTTAGTCCTAAAATAAAACTAGCACATAACAAGCTTCTACAATCAACAACCGCCAAATATCCTCTCACAAGAGTACAAATCAAGTCATTCGTGATTCCTAAGGATTTTCATTCAAATTCAATCGATAATTTATTAATGGGAGTATAACTGACTCGAGTGATTTAGGCGTTTACTCAAAATGATGCCTATAGAGGAACGATAACATCAAATCCATTTCATTTCAAACATTTTGATATCAATTCGTCTCGTTATATATTGATGGAAAACCTGTACCTTCAAACCAAATTTCGAAAATAACCTCTATGTTTCTCCTTATCGTAACTTGTTCTGTGGATCAGGTATTCACTTTTCCAATCATCGTAACATTACTCGCCTTAACTTTCCTCAATGATACACTATCTTTGTTTCCGACATTACGAAAGTTGAAGAAGCCAGCGGTGTGCGGGATTCGAACCTTATTCGACATGGCTTTGTTCGTCTGGAATTTCATTTAAAAACCTTCTACCAGCATCTGTCTCATGCATTAAAATTTCGAGTTCCAATCTCTCTTAGAAGTGGATAATCAGAATAACATCATCGTGGATATTTAGAGGCACGTTATTGTTATTATTATTATTATTATTATTATTATTATTATTATTATTTAAATACAGTGACATATATGTATATGTCCGCCTTTTTATACGTGACTTCACTAGTTTATTTAATGAAGTTCAAACAAATTCTTTATTTCAAAATAATTTCATTGGCGTATGTGCAGCGAATGAGTTGCCAACGCATGTACCACTACCTGCAGCTATCATCGTAAATACAAACCCCGCTAATAAAATCGGTACAGATTGGGTATCCGTATATATTAATGCTTATGGACGTGGCTACTACTTCGATACATTTGGATTTCCTCCACATGCAATGCAACATATTCAATTTCTAAGTAGAATTTCACATTTTTACACATTTAATAATAAACAAATTCAAACAGTTAAATCATCCCTATGTATACATTATTCATACCTATTGCTTTGGTTTAAAGCTACATGAAAGTCCTTCAATAATGTTCATTAAATTTTCTAAACAACTCCGGAAAAAAATGATCGCCGATTGTTGTATTTATAAATGCGGGTAATCATTTCTCCTATATACATGTTATCATGTCTTCATTATTATTATTAACATGTTATTTCTTCTTCTTCCTCTTCGTTTGTTTTGGATACTTTTTTATAGATTGAATAAACCTTAAATTCTACTAGCACTTAATCATTTCTACTTCTTTATTAGAACATGTTTTGTATACATATTATCATTTTGTCATGTATTCATGATTATAGGTAAAATAAATTTAAGTTCTGTTTTTCAATTTTTTCATTTCAGAAAATAAGGGATCGTCAGCGTGTGTATGGACAGCATGATTGTACAATATGACTTCTTCCTACGTTCCTTCATCATCATCAGCAGCATCATCGTCATATATGTCTTCTGTGGAGTCCTCATCAAGTATCCATATAAAAATAGAATATTAAAGAACTGTGCGTATGTGTTGTGTAAAAGATGACTTTTTAAAATCATTTGCACAGTGAACAAGAAGAAAAACTGTTTAAACCTTTTTTAAAACAAAAATGTACTACACTTACCTTCGTTTCTCTTGTGTAAATATTATCATCCCCAATAAATATTGTGTATTCTTCTTTTTTCTGTTTGAAAACAAATGTTTTATTTCTTATTTTCTTCAACTTCCAAATAAATATATTCTATGATCAATTATATAATTAATTAAATTTAATTAAATATTTTTAAAAAATCAAAATAAAAAAGTCCTATCATACTCAAGACACTGTTGTATAATAATAATAATAATAATAATAATAATAATAATAATAATAATAATTTCAAATACTAGCTTTTATTTAACAAACATTTCAAGTATTTGGATTCATGACAATTATTATACTTAACACGTATACACGGGAAAATATGTTAGAATTTTCTTATAATAAAAATATTAGTACACTACGAAAAGTTTCTATTATATTGAAGTGTATTAAACCAGCACAAAACACCAATATAACATTTCACTTTCCATATATTTTTTTTATTTTTGAATTTATAACTACACTGTTCAGTATAAATAAATTTTCTTCTTTTTATGAACCGACGTCAATTTCGTTGATACCCTCCGACGGTTGAGTATCTTTTTCCATCCACCATGGTTGTGTCTGTACACTATCAAATAAATTAGCCATAATTCAATCTATGCGAAATACTTTCATTTCAAATTTTAATCTTGCACCATCAATGTCACATCACTGTTCTTATCAAGAGATACACTTGAAAAACTGATGTTCATACCGTTAATAATACTCTATTCATCTAGATATGTATGGATTGTGGTAAGTCCTCTACATGTGAGATACTGCGATTGTTCATGATTGCGAATAGTATCTGTACACAAGTCAAAATATTCACTTAGCAAATCACTGCAAACTGTACTGTGTTTCACACCATGTTCAATACACGGTAATATTTCCAAAAAATAAAGCCAATCCCTTTAAGTTAAATACACAGTGTTTCGAGGAACATGACGTGTTTATTTCTTCTCTAGTATCTCTAATTTTCCACCCATTAGTTTTCGTATGACAAGTTCGTTTTTTCGAATAAGAGATTTTATAAATGTAACTTCTATTTGAGAATTTAAATAGTCCGTAACAAACGGTTTAAAATGTACAAGTTTTTCCCACTCTGCCAAAGTTAACTCCACTCCAAACATAATTCCATTATCAACACGAATCACTGGCTCAAATGTATCACTATCCTGTCCAATACAAATTTTTATGGTTTTTATTGATTGAAGTCCACATTCCACATTTAACAAGGACTCTTTCTTGGTATCCATAGTTGATACACAAGCACTCAAAGACATGTTACTCCAGTAGCTGGTCAACACAGAATAACGACACTATGCATACAGATGAGTGTGCATGCATGAAGTGGAGGGCGAAGAGCAAAATTCATGTTTCATCTTGTTTTTACATGCCACCATACACTTACGATGAATATACCAACTCAGTAAATTCAAGAGCGTGCGCGTTATGTCCAGATACATTAATCTTTATTCTTTTATATGTTAAACATACATTTTCACTTTGTAAATCCGTTAATAATGCACCATTATCAGCTTCCGGTTTTTCAATACAGCGTCCTGGTAAAATCACTATTTTGCCTCTTACAAATGTTACACATGCTTTCCTGTCATATATAGTTTTAATTATCTCGCAATCTACAATACGAAATCGTACGCCAATCTCGCATTCTTGTAAAGGGTCCAATTGATAGCATATTAAGCTTATCTAACAAATTCATTGAAGTTTCTTTCTTTACAACAGCTGCTAACGGAATGATCTACACAATCACATACGTTCCGTTTATGCTTTTTGCAGGAGAGGCGGGGGCAGGGGGTTCAAATAACTAGACAATACACGACGAGAGGAAGAAGAGGAGGAATAGACATGTTTCATCTTGATTGTACAGCTGATAAGCGTCCAAGAGTATGGGCATACGTATAATAGCTTAGCAACTAAGCATTCAACGCCAAGGCCATGTTTCCGTGCGAATATTTTCGAAACTTTTCCCATACTGTTCAAGTGTATTATTCACTACTGCCACACACACACTTTTGTTCTTCTTAACAACGATTTACTTTATACGAAAGCACTTGAGAAAAATATATTTCGAAACCCTAAAAAACTAAATACTAAATGGTATATTGATAATGTGGAGAGCAACCACAAATGTATTTGGCCCCTCCGAGAGACACAATATTAAGAACGTGCTTTGTGCGCCGTGAAATATGGATTTCACATTCCATACTTATGCCTTTTAATACCAATTAGGTTTCAGCGAAAGCTTTTTATAATTTGAATGAAATGATGAAGTGTGGAACTAAGAGGAAACCCATGAGTGCAGTGTTTGTGTATACGGTAATTAAAAGTTTTCTTTTCTTGTACGAGAAGGGATCGAACCAGGGACCCCTTGCACTGGAGGTGAAAACTTTACACCTCGCCACCGCGGTCCCCAATAATGAGGGAGGAAACTTGAGTATCTCTATCTTATCTACCACAAACTTACCCGGTTGAGGATTGAAGCAGTGCCCCACGTACCAGAGGTAAGCTCCTTACCACTGAGCTACCGTGTCTGTGCACTTCTGAAAGAATTGATGAAATGAAAATGTTCGAAGAAAACACAAGAGGACGACTTTTTCGCCCAAACTAGCGTAACTGAGGTCTAATCGCAAATATTTTAGATTAATATACTGCTCAAACACCATATCATATTATGTACATTACAAGAGCTCTTATTTCGTTATATTTAAGTTACATTACCACAGACTTAACTAGGTAAAAAAATGTGTTTTGTCTCGAAAACTTCCACGCTACGGGTCGCGTGCAGTATATGAGAATTTAATTGTGTTTGAAATTAGAATATACCCGTAATGATAATTTTAATTCAATGTAGTAAACAGAAATCCACACATTGGCATGATGTTATATATATATATATATATATATATATATATATATATATATATATATATATATATATATATATATATATATATATATATATATATATATATATATAGCAACATACTGTTATAAATGTATTTAAATTTACAACACAAGGTGATATTAGAATTTTCCTCAAGTTTAGTATTTAAAGCTCTTTTAATGGTCTAGATTCTATATCGAGCTAACTACAAGATATTGTTGTGTGATAGTGAAATGTTTTTTAGCCTATTGTTTGGAGATATGGTTTGTAGGAAAAGAATTTATGGATGTTTGTCTGTATTCAGATTGCAATATGCAACTTTATATAAATTCTGAATTAACTAGTTTTAAATTAAAACTGAATATATTTCTGAATTAATGAGCCGGTAAATAACTTCTCGTAAATGAGACAGTGAATTTTAAATTGTGTTAAAAAGGAAAAAGTAGCAGTTAAACTATATTGGCAATAATGTTAATTGAACCTAAATTTATATTTTCTGGATATCAAGGGTGGATAACTTAACGAAATGTGCAATATTTACAATTCGTTATCTGTTACGGTTACTATTCTGTAACCCATTTCTGCACCTAGTTAATAACGTTATTAGTCAGTGCAAGTTTTAAATTGGTACGCTCTGAATAATGTTACACTGAATAACCTTACTCACTGGAACATTCTGCATTTTTGTACTGTAGTTACAGTCACCAAGGGATTAGCGTTGCTCGAAATACCTGCCTATGCCGTACCTGCTTGAGATTCTTAAGATAAAACTGGTTACAATAAATACCAGTTTTCTCTCGAACCGAAGGTGTTTTGTTCCTTGATTTTAGCGATATGAAACATGTTGAAATTGTGAAGAACATTTTTGTGTAAGTAGACATATTTTCGCTGTGTTGAGTACCATTTCTATGCTTTTCTTTTCTTTCTCGATTACCTTTTGTACCTGTATTCCATCTTCTTCAATTCTAATGGTCTTGGAGTTACGCTTGAGTAACGTTTAAACATCCTTGGCAACAGGGGTCTAAAGTGGGCTTAAAAGGAATCTCCATTATACTAGTAATAAATTCCAGATTTTTCAGTCTCCTTTATTTTCCCTCATACTTAAGGCTGTGTCTTACGTTTTGAGCTGAGATCATCAATCTCTATATAATAAAATGTGAACTTCTTTCCAAAGTATTACGAAACTATTTGTCTTACGCAGTTCAAAATTTCTCCAGAGGTTAACCTATCCCAATACTACACGTTCACTTTTTTATTTTTAAACTAGCTCTTATAGTTAATTAATATTACATTTTAAAAGTAAATGTGACAAGGCTGGAAATAATATAAAAAATAAACACAAGTTCAGGTACTGGAGAATCACCAGGGTTTATTTTCCTGCTCGTGAAGATGCAGATACAATCTCTCCTGATTCCTTCACACAATTGTTCCTCACAGATCTTCAAAAAGTTGGAAGGGGAGGATAACAAGTTTTGATATAGAAGAGATTGTTCATCAAATAATGTGGAGAGTGTATATCTTCGAAGTTATGTTAGCTGACAATCTGATCATATGGTTCGGAAGAAAAAAGGGTTGCAGAAGGCAAGACTGGCTTCTCCAGAAATGAGACAACATTATCTGTCTACACATCTTTTTACTTCAATTTTATAACAAGCCTTGTCAAACAGGATGCACTTTCTCTATTTTCATTTTTCGACCATTTTTAAGCCTACGTCTTGATTTTGGCGCGGCGAAAAAGATGAGACACAACAGAGGAAACGCAAAAATAAAAGCAATATTATCAATACTTTGCTTTCAAAATAATGAATGTAACTTTAAAAAAAATGAAACTTATAACTTTGAAAGAAATATCTGGGAAGATGAAAGAACAAATCATGGAATTTCAGGCGTGTACCTATCAGTAATATACAAAGTAAATAAATAAACAAATATTACAATATTTCTGAGGATCTAGATCATTTGGACTCAACATTGGCATTCCAAGGATAAGCCGGAGAAATATTTTTTCACCTGATTTTGACTAAAAATTTGATTTACAGAATTGATTGACAAGTTCGGGGGAAAACAACGTTAACTGTAATTTTAAAACCGCGTGAGTTGGTTACAGGGTTACAGAAAACAATAATAACGCTCATGTGAGCTGAATTGCGGAAACAATTTAAGATTTAAAAAAAAGCATACTAAATATATTGTTGTTTCAAACTTGAACTCTTTCGACAATTAAGCTCACTTGAGTGTTATCATTGTTTCCTCCCAAACTCTTCCATTATATATATATATATATATATATATATATATATATATATATATATATATATATATATATATATATATATATATATATATATATAGGTTGATTCAATAAGAACCTAGCAGGCCTATATCGCAGCTAATACTGCACGTAGGGGCTTCAAACAAAAATTGCATTACCAAATCGTATGTGTAGAATGCAATAAAAATAGTAACGAGACCAGTGGCGTCTCCTAAATACCTTGTGAAATGGTGCATTATCATGTCGAAAATTTCTTTTACCTTTGGGAAACATGGTCGTCATGAAGGGTGTGCGTAGTCTGCAAGCATTGTGAAATACGCCTCGGCCGTCATGGTGCCTTGCTGGAGCTCCACTAGATACATGGATGCTCACGTGAATGTTTAACCCCTTCGGGATCCTATGGTACAATTTGTACCATATGCACTTTTCATGGTACATTGCGTTATTTCTCTTCTATTTGAACTTTTTCGTCCTTTTTTTTTTTGTTTTCCAAGTCCAGAGGCCTTGCAGAAGACATTAGGTATGGTTTCAGATCGTCCTGCGTCCAGACATAGGAGGTGATAACGTCATAAGTCTAAAATTTCTTTTCTCATTTTCTAAGCGTATGTTCAATATTTTTTAACGGGCTTATTTTTCTACGTAGAAAATTGAAATTTTGCACAAACATTCAGTCCACGTAGTAGTATGTACCATATTTTTTGTTCCGATGTCAGTGCTAAAACAGGGGGGAACCAGAGGGGCAAAATGGTAAAAATAGGGATTTTTAACCCCAAAAATCCCGTTTTTCGTCATTTTCCCGCCTTACATACAGGATAAGACCTCGTGAGTCATACCGTCTGAAAGGAAGTTCCATTCTGAAGAGAATGACGGTCGAATTATTATCCTAGGGTAATTAGGGATGTCTCAGGGATTTTTTAAAAAATATACTTCTATATAGGGTAATATGGGGCATTGTCGGTGTATATATTTTTTGGCGGGCTTATTTTTGAACGTAGAAGATTGAAATTTTGCACAAACATTCAGTCCACGGAGTAGTATTTACCAGATTTTTTTTGTTGCGATGTCAGTGCTAAAGCAGGGGGTAACCAGAGGGGCAAAGGGGTAAAAATAGGGATTTTTACCCCAAAATTCCAGTTATTCGTCATTTTCGCGCCTTACATACATGATAGGACCAAGTGAGTCATACCGTCTGAAATGCAGTTCCATTCTGAAGAGAACGACGGTCAAATTACTATTCTAGGGTAATTAGGGCCGTCTCAGTGAATTTTTATCCAAATATACTTCTGTATAGGGTAAAAGTGGGACATGGTAGGGAATTTTTTCTGGTGGGCCTATTCTTTCACGTAGAAAATTGAAATTTTGCACAAACATTCAGTCCACCGAGTAGTATTTACCAGAAGTTTTTTTTCGATTTCTGCGTAAAAACAGGGGGGTCCAGAGGGGCAAAAGTTGAAAAAAGGGAAAATTTGCCCCCAAAAATCCCTTTTTTCAGGAATTTCCCGCCTTAGATACATGATGGAGACATGTAAATGGTACCGCCTGATAGACAGTTCTATTCTGAAGAGAATGATTGGCGGATTATAGTCCTAGGGCAATTAGGGATGTCTCAGGGATTTTTTTCCAAGAGATCATAGTGTTTTATGGCACTTTGGGGCATTGTGGGAATTTTTGATAAAAATTCTCACGCCCTTACTATTCAAGATAGAAACTTGAAATTTGGCACACACATTCAGTATACAAACTAGTATTTATCAGACTTTTTTGGTGGCTACGATCACACATGGAGGGTCCAGGGGCGGCCAAAGTTCGAGAAAAAATTATTCCCTCCGAAATTTTCACTTTGACATTTTTTCCCGCTTCTGGTATATGGTATGAGCATGCAAGTGGTACCATTCGAAAGCCAGCTCTATTGTGAAGAGAATGAGGTATGAGCCATGATTCTAGAATAAATAGTGACGATACAGTAGCTGCTTGACTGAAATCTAAAAAATAGCCCAAAAAGCCAGGATCCGGAAAGGGTTAACAGGTAATTAGCCGCATCCAGCTTGTCTCCTTCCCGCAGTACAGGTGTCAAGGAGCCTTTTTCTTGGAATACGACGGATTCGCACTCTCCCATCGTCATGTTGAAGACGTTATCGGGACTCATCAGACAATGCAACGCTCTGCTACTATACCAGGACCCAGTGGCGATGGTCACGTATTCATTTTAGTCGTGGTTGCCGATATTGTGGTGTTAACATTCGCAAAGGAATGGGTCGTCGGCTGCGGAGGCCCATTGTTAGGAGTGTTCGGTGCACTATGTGTTCAGACTAGTGTTGTGAAGGCCTGGAAAAAAACGAACATTTTGGGTAAAAAGTCAATTTTTTACAGTTTTCCCGAACTTGAAAAAAAAACGGAAAATTTGGGTAAAATTGAAATTTTCGAATATTTTATTATATTATGCTTTCAAAATTAAATCTATTATGTATTTACTAGTTTAGAGTTAAGATAATTGAGTATTTATGTTTCTTGTATTAGAATAGGGAAAATTTTTGCACAACTCATTCAAACACTTCAAAGTTAGCATCGTGATAGAATGGAGTTATGGCTACAAAAGAAACTAAAATATAATACTAGTTAGCTAAATTAGTATAGACCCTTTAAAATTATCTTGAGCAATCCTGTGAAGTTCCCCCTTGATGGAAGGGAAGTGTTAAAATAACAGGGCCAGACTCATTTTAGTGAATATGTTATCAAACATGTATTTTATAGAGATGGCTTGCTTGTTCTATGTAAAGTTTCCGGACATTTTAAATCCATTAGAAGAAATCATTTGTCCACAAATATTGGCAAAAAATATTATATTGGAAAATATAATTTAAAAACTATTTCTTGGCAAGATGCTAGTCATCGTACTTGCTGTAACCTGCAGCATATACACTATGAAGTCGAAAATCCGAACTAATTGGGACCACAGGTAGTTCTGATTTTCGAAAATGATCAAGAAAATGCCATTTAGGCTTCAGTATATTGTACGGTATGTTCTTCTATCGATACAGTGGTTATTCACTATATACAGTAATTACAATACCGTACGAAATGCTACTTACATTTAATGCTTCTGAAGAACTTGCTCGTACACTAATTTATACTCATCTTGTAAGTTACACTTAAAACTTATAGGCCTAAGAGAAAATAAAAAATAAAGATATGTATGACAAACAATTACGTATGAATGAACTTTTGTAAAAACACTGACTTCACACAACGTCAACGGACACACTATTGTATGTTTATCGCTAAGACAAAATGTAAAAAGCTTCTAGGGACTGCGTTCGGATTTTTGACGTTCGGATTATCGACGTCCTACTGCATATATAATGTATTTCGCTAACGGAAAAATACTTAGAGGAGCAAGATTTAATTCTACTTTTTAGTTTTCTGATTTCTGGTAAAAATCCCTCTTTATCCATTGTATATTTTTCGAATATGTCAAAAAGAGAGATGATCTTATTTACACATACACACATATACCGCACAAGTGAGTAAATTTGAGCAGCGAGAAGTATATTAACGGGTTGCGTATGTGAAACTTCCGTTCGGTATTATTTCAGACTAGCAGAATGCCCGTTTTTCGCACCGGAAGAAAACGTTTCATTTTGGACACAAGGGACACTAAAACTGTCACCAATGAACTTATGGAGCATCAAAACTATGAATTCGACATTAATATCCGTAATTTGCAATTCCCTTTACATGTCACCATTTCCCCTTTGAGTACTAATGGGACTGAAATTGGATTTAAACGACCGCCTCCCCTTCCCTCAAGCTGCACCTTCAAAGAGAAATAATAAAAACCATACCGAACCTCATCTATGTTGAAAATTTTATCGAGATTGGTAAAATTTCCAAACCTTTTGAAGCCATTAATAAAAATAATTTGTTCGAAAATATTAGCAAAAACCGGAAAATATAATTTCAAAATTATTTCTTCGGCTGATGCTGGTTATTTTACTTGCTGTAACATCTTTGCAGCACGATACAATTTATTTTGCTAACAGGAAAAATACTTAAAGCAACAGGTTTTAATTTTATTTTTAGTTTTCGGATTTATGGTAAAAATCCTCCTTCTTTATTATTTGTATGTTTTTCGAATAACTCAAAAAGAGATATGATCTTATTTACACATACACACATATACCGCACAAATGAGTAAATTTGAGCAGCGAGAAATATATTAAAGGGTCGAATATGTGAAACGTCCGTTCGTAATAATTACAGACTAGCCTAATACCTTGCACGGGGAGAATACGTTTAATTTGGGACATAAAGGGCATCAAAGCTATCACTAATGAATTTATCGATCCCCAAAACTATTAATTCGACACTAATGTCGGTAATTATTAATTACTTTTACCTATTCGTGTCCCCTCTTAGGAGTACTAATGGGACTGAATTTGTGGATTTAAAGGACATCTTCTGTTCATCTCATTGACGCCAGAAAGTATGGATTCGACCGCCATTTTCGATCATGTATATATCATTATGATGATGATGATGATATATCTATATCTATCTTTCTCTCTCTCTCTCTTTCATTTTGTAATAATTTTATATGTATAGTTTCTTTAATAAACATACCGGCACGCAGGACCTCACGTTTACAAGGTTTAAAAAGTTGGAAAGTTGGTTGCATACTTTTAGGATAATAATAATAATAATAATAATAATAATAATAATAATAATAATAATAATAATAATAATAATAATAATAATAATAATAATAATAATAATAATAACAATAATAATGAGCAGAATATATAGCACAATTAGCTCCCAATGTTCACACTTCAAACACCATTTTCATAAAAGATAATTGAAATATAAGCACGTACGCAGCAATTTTTTCGGAAGGAAAAATTAAATGAAATCTTTGAAGTTTTACATCCCACGATTATGCTGGTTAGGTTAAAGGAGACGGTGATAATGAGAAATGAATGAAATGCTGGAATGAAGAAAGTAGAAGGAAAAGAAAGATCCCGATAAAACCCACGACCGCGGTGTTTGTCCTAAACAAAGTACATCGAACAGATCGAACCAGGGACCGCAAGCACCGGAGGTGAACGCTCTACCACTATGACACCACGCCCTCAATTTATTTCGGAAAGGTCAAAGGTATTCGGGGGGGTTCAAGTTCCATTTGAGGATAAATTATATTATAATTTGTAAACTTGACCCTAGAATTAGACTAAATTTGCACAAAAAGTCAGGATTTCGGGGGATCCGGATCCCCAAATTGCACCTCCTACGTTCGTCCTTATCGAAATATCTACGTTTTATAGCTTATTCCAGACAGCAACGTAAATTACAAAAAGGCAGCATAAGAATTTAAAACATGGTTCATAGGATAAGGAATGTACTCAAATGGTCCTTGGCAATTTTAAAAAAGCGACTATATTTTTGTCACATCTGAAGATAACTACTCCTTTTCCTTTACACACTACACACTTATATGTACGTTTAAGTTTCAATTAAAAGTTTCATAATTCGAAAATATTTACAGATTCTTGTCTGCCACACCACGCAACAAATCACACGACCAACTAAATGAAAGATACTTCATTGCTGAAAATCCATCCCACGACGTGTTTGTGTCCCCGAAACCGAAGCCGCTTGCAAAATGTTCAGATTCACAGGATCTCTTGAGCCGCTGTGGTCAGAAATTCAAACTTTTCCACCTGTCATCGAGTACAAACTCGAGAGCGCAACGAGTTGAAGTTGCTTCTCAATGCGAAAAAAATAAGATTTTAGGCAGAAAGATTGGTTTACTAAATTGCTTTTCTCAACTTGTCCGCAGGTAACAAAAGTGAGCGGGCTTCGATATCCAAAGAAGTATCTGTCAAAGAATACGAGGAAACAATAGCATAATAGTTTCAATAACATCTCTGTGGTCCTTAGGTAGGTTACACATCCAGTAAGAAGCTAAATCCTAAATTGCCAAATTGCTAGGAAGAAAGGGTAGTTTGGACTGCACCAGTGCCCAAAACAAAAGACTTGTAGCCGGCTTGTATAGCTAATTGAACGCTGCATCTTCAATGCACATTTCCATTTACTGAATGCCCATTTGTAAAAGAGAGAGAGAGTCTCACTGTTGCTCACCGCCCACTTTTGCTTTATTGCTTTATTTATCTCAGGAATTCAACCCTCAACTTTTCATCTCTAATGGCCATTAAATTAGCGACAGACAAATTTGTTGGGAGACATCAGTCTTTTCAGAAAAAAATCTGGTGGGTTCAGAAACTTAATCGTTTATATTACTGTGCGAAAGAGGAATGAACAAAGAAAAGCGCGAGGCGTACAACGAGGGAAAGATCCCTGAATATTGTTAACTAGCTTCCAGAAGGAACAAAGATCCGCAGCTCTTTCTCCTGAAAGGAAAAAGGGAAACGAAAAGAACTCTGATTTTCAATAAATCTATAAATTTACTATTTTAATTTTTTAAAGTTTTTTGTCAGCTCATTTTTAAAGCCACGTTTCCACTTTACATGAATCTTGTAGCTGTCATAAAAAGACCTTACTACCCGATCTTTCTATCTGCTGTTTAGATTTTATAACTTCTTGTAAACAAGAAAGGTCACCACTCATGCAGCACTGCAGTCTAGTGGAGAAACAATTAACCTCCTCAATCAAAAGGTGTATTTTGGCGCACTCTCCCTCCCTGTCCAAAAGAACTCCTTGTTTCGGAAGCAGCGAAACTGTTTTTTCTGTTAATTTAGCGGAAGGGGTAGCAGGTAGCAAGCAAAACGTCCTAGAAAGCTGGACACTGTTCGACTCTTTGCAAGATGGAAAAAATGTTTTATGACGCTTTCAAGACCATGTCATAAAAAATTCTCTAAACAACGAAGATTCATCTTAGACTGGAAAAAGGTTTATCTTTCGTTTTCTCATCATTTGGCCATGAAACAAACACTTGAGAGATATACAATCCCTATTGTAGAGGTATAGTGGAAGTTGATAATATTTTATTTTTTTGATTAGAATAATGACATGTTAAAATCCAATTTGAAAGATTAGAATGTTACAATGTAGTTAGATTTTGTCATATTGGCACGTGTGATTGTTATGGTTTATTTGTTGATGTAAGTTGTTGCACATGGTTGTGTTTATGTTATGTTATTCGTAAAATCCTGGCGAGGCGCTTACTCGCAGGATTATGTAAATATAAAATAAAAAAACTAATGTCAGCTTTGTAATGTCATAAATGTATAATACTATTTGTTGTTAACATTGACACAATTTGAATATGGCATAATATGCAGATTCGCAGAGATTGATAGTCTGGAAATTTGGTCACGATGTAATACGGTTGAAACAAATGTTTAACCAATAGCTGAGGTAAACAAAGTGAACCACAACACGACGAATTCTACCGTCTGGAAGAGAAAACAAAAACCCCGAGAAAGAGGGAATCAGGATCAGTCGTGGATCAGTCGTTCATCAGTCTAAGATCAGTTGTTGATCAGTCGAGGATTAGTTGTAGATCAGTTGTATGATCAGTTGGAGGATTGTTGAAGATACCAAGTTGATCAAGGGTTGATCTACACTACGTCCAAGTACGACCTACTACCATTAAGATAGAGATCCAGAGCCAAGCGGTGGAGCTTCGATTCCACCGTAACACTATACAACCAAGGTATGTATGCCTCAGCTATGCGTGTTAACCGTGATCTAACTTCCAGGCATTTAACTGCCTATGATCTGAACAATTAGGCCATATTACGCAGTACATACATTTTACACAATGACATTCAGCAGTCAAATACATGAATTGAAACGATTTAGAGTGTTTCTGTGATTATCCTCTCGCTAGAATATTTAATTGCTCGGTTCCTACTCATTTTGGACAATGAGTAGTAGCAGCTTTGTTACGTCACTACAAAATTATCTCCATGCTTAATAGGCACGACTAGTGATGGGCAGTGGGAATATTCCCGGTGGGAAGGAATTTGAAAATGGGAATATTCCCTGTTTTTTCCCTGACATATAAATTCTCGGCAAGGAATTTATTTCCATTTCTTTACTTTATCTTCCAAATTATAAGAGCCATATGAGTGATCACTTTATTTTAATATATTATGATTTACTCCTAGGTTTTAAAGAATTTGGAGATTAAAAAATTTAAAATTATTTGACGGTACTTTATGTAACTAATAATGGGAATTTTAAGTTCCATTTCCATTTGCACTAAAAAGTAGGGTAATTGGTTAGTATTGGAAGCCAAAACTAGCAAAAAGTAGAATGATTTACGGAATAAATGAGTTGATAGTGATGTTCAAGTAGTCAAGAAAGTATCGAAGAATTTTTTTAGGGCAGTAGGGGATTTTTTACAAAACGGAAAGGTAAGTGGAAGTGATTTATGTGAGAAAAGAAAGTGAATTGTTGGTAACGAAGATAGAAAACAACATGCCATGCGTGGCTCTAACCCGCCTTCATTCGCTAACGTTCGCTCAGCAATGCTGTCTGAATTTAATGTTGGTAACGTAATTTAACGTATGAAACCATAAAACAACCGCATCGGAATAGAATATCGCAAAAAGTAGGTGCAAAAGCTGGCCCCCCAATGCTAAAGAACAGCCAAAATTAGCAAAGTACTAATTTACAAATGACGAAAAGGAACCATTTTGTAAAGTAATTTAGAATTATGTAGAAATAGAGATGAAATACTATTAATAAACCCTGAACCAACATTAGTAATAGACGTCGGTCTGTCTCCTCTCTCTGACTCGAATTTCTGAAGAAGTATTCGGACTTCTTTTACATGTGAATTCACGTATGGAATTTCCAGAAATAGGTAGAATGAAAGGTCATGTATGGCAATGTTACATGCTAAAATATAAGGATAAGTAAGTATCCTGCAAATTTTGTGAACATAAATATGGTGAGACTTGTATCTTCTAGCATTTACCCAATCTAATTGGTTTATAAAATTTATAAATTTAATGAGTTTATAATATCCGTAATAGAGTCAAGTTAAGTAAATCCAGTTACATATAAATTTAAACTGTTACTATATAATTTACTATATATTTTTTCACACATATTTAATTGATAGAACATATTGTAAATAAATATAAATTTATGCGTACTCTCTAAATATTATAAAGCGTTAATAAAATAACATACTACCGTTCAGAATATGCATTTTAAAGAATCGTCTGTGGACAACAGTAGTAATATGCTGTGATATAAAAATTAATTCAACTTTGAAACCACAATATAGTAATAGAGTGCAATTATATTTCTGATTGTACATAAATTCCCGGATAAATTCTCATTTTGGGAATCTTCCCGGGAATATTCCCAGGGAATATTTCTGAAAAATATCTTCCCGGGAATTTACCCATCACTAGGCACGACGTAAGGAGGTTGTTATGGTGGAAATTGCTGAGATTGTTCGATTCCCGGTGCAGTTATTATATTATCCCCCCTTTGTTATAATAAAGAATTCGAATTGTTTACGGACTGCCGGTGTACAAAATATCTTCAGACTACACCGAATTTATCACCTAAGTTGTTGAGATACAGTGTTGAAATGGCGCAATATCAGTTTACCCCAGTTCATTGCCCTGGTGAGAAAAATCCAAGTGATGTGTTATCAAGAAATACCGATATTCAACCTACATCGGAGGACGTCGATTTGGATGCCTTACCTATCAACAAGCAGGACTTGGAAGTAAACATAACATTCAGTGACGATGTGGATGTGGCTGAACTCCAAAGGAAGGATTCATTTTTCGGTTCTATCACGAGCGCTATTGAACATCCCGAGACGGCGGAGACGAAGGCAGAAAAGCAGGCACGCTGGTACGTGATCAAGGAAGGAAAACTGTATAAAACTGAAAGGATGGCCAGTGGAATGAAATTCCTCTTGTGTATTCCGTTTGCATTGAGGGAACAAGTTTTTAGAAACTTACATTGCTCTATCTACGGTGGAGGTCACTACTCCTACACAAAGTGTTACAACAGAGCATTAAAATCAATATATTTCTCCAATATGAAGATATATCAATATTTTTCCAGGAGAAGGTCAGTCAGTGTGTTAGCTGCCAAATCCAAAAGCGGAAGACAGGAAGAACGCCGCAGCACCCACAAACATACCCTAGTAACATACCATTTCAGTATGTAACGATGGACGAAATCGGTCCTTTTAAACGATCAAAAAACCATAGGAACAAATATGTTCTAGTTTTTGTTGATAGTGTTACAAGGTGCATTATTGCAGGATCAGTTCCAGCTATTACAGCCGAAATAATAGCGGATGTAATATTTGAAGAATTAATAACAAAGCATGGCATTCCCGAAATTTTATCAATGGACAGGCGTAGCACTCATCGTAGCAAGATAATGGAAGATTTAGCGGAACGGTTCGGTATGAAATTACACTTTGCAAACACTGATGCTCATTATAATATAGGTACTGCTGAACGCTCCATTGGGTCAATTCAGCAGGTAATGAAAAATTATATTGATAGAGAATTTACCAACTGGGATGAGATTCTTCCATGTATTGTGTTTACAATGAATACGCAAGTTCACGACGGTACGAAGCATTCGCCATACTACTTACTGACAGGACGTGAACCCAGAACGTTCCTGGAACAAGATCTGGACATTTATTGTGAGTATATTAAGAATATTGCGCGAATTCAAGCTGTGAAAAAAGCGAGAAAATTGGCGTACCAGAAGTTACAAAAAAAGTTTGAATCGCAGAAGAAACAAATTGAGAAGAAATTTTAGCAACCGAAGTTTGATAAAGAGCAGAAAGTATGGATAAAAGAAATGCCACGAGCCGGAATCGCAGCATGTTTTGGAAGAATTTTTAACCCCTTAAGTGCATAATTTTCAGACGCAAACCGGTTTTTTTTGAGAACTTTGGATGTTGATTCTAAATCTGTTTCAAAATCACTAACATCAGAATCACTAATAACTCTTTCTCGATGTTAGCATCGTTGAAATATCTTTTTGAACCCATTACTGTGCTGTCTGCTCTCAAACAAAACAAAGAATGAAAGCTGTATTTGACGAAGCCGAAACTCTATTTTAATTTCTTTCTTTTTCCTCTTCTTCTTTTAATTAAGCAACAATTGAAACCAGCTCAACGCAAACTCGTTAAATATTGTCAGGATAACATTACTCATACTATGGGCAAGTATATTCGCCATACGCAATACAAAATACCCAAAGCAAAATGAAAGCGTATATGTACGCCATCCGCACAGCAGGTGCGTTTTGAAGATACGAGTTAACTCGCCTCCCACACTGAAGGAGTTAACATTAGAGGCATTATTTTAGAACGAATGAATAACAATTCGTATAAAGTGAAATACGAAACTGCGAAAGGTCAAGAGAAGTTTGACACAGTCGACGTTCGACGGATCAAGCCGTTCGTCGGACCAAAAGATGAAGAAAGTGATCAGAATTATGATTTAAGTTTGGACAGTGACAACTAAGAAAATGAAGAAACGTAGCGTAAACCATAAAGCTCGATTAGCATAACTGTTCGTGATAGTTTCGGTCGTTTAAAAAAAGTAAATAAATAAAATGTTTATAAGTTTGGAATATTTAAATAGAACATCTGTAGGCAAAATACGTTTATCGGTGCCTTGCGAGCTGGACCGCAGGAGAACAACCAAAATCCGTCCGAAGCCGAAAGAAATGTCGTTATCCATCAGTAAATTCTGAACCGGTAAACATGTTTTGTTTACAGAAATTAGAGAAAATAGGAATATAGAGTGTTTTTTTTAAATTAGAGAATGACTATATATTAATTGTGTAGTAAAATATTTAAGGTACATATACAACATAAATAAATAAATTAAGAAAAAAAGGATTAAATAAATAAATAAGTAAAAATAAAAATTATAGCTAATTAAAAGATTTAATGGTCAATATATATTTCATGAAATACTACTATGAGGAAAATAATGTTTACTTATTACTAAAAACACCGATTATATACGATAGTAGCATTTCTGTTGTGTATAATGTGATCTCAATGGGATATTTCATTAACAATACTAGAATATTTTATGAATTGCCAGAGGCAGTGTATTTGGCCGAAGGAAAATATCACTCATTGGATAAAACGGAGTGTGAGTTTAAAAGTTTCTTGTATTTTTGCTAAAGTATCACGTTAGACGATGAAGTAAAATAATTAAATAATATTGCACTAAATAATTCATTAGAGGGATGTCAACAAAATTCAGAAAAACAATTTAGGAAAAGTAATATTTCGATATTCACATGCAGGTGTCATGTATTCAATTGTACAACATGATGCGTATATGACGATGGTAGGTGTACATCAAGAGATTACATCCACGAAATTAGAACAAACGAAAAATAGATCATATTTTGTAAATTATGACAAATTTGATAACACAATTATAGGTGAATTTGTAACTCCGACTAAGCAGATTGTACAAGCACGTAATAAGCATATTAAAGT
Source organism: Thermobia domestica (assembly GCF_964235325.1). Classification (NCBI taxonomy): domain Eukaryota; kingdom Metazoa; phylum Arthropoda; class Insecta; order Zygentoma; family Lepismatidae; genus Thermobia; species Thermobia domestica. Next base: position 252,031,941 of record NC_137462.1, on the reverse strand, counting down.
AATGGGACATTGGACGGAAAGACAAATACATTTTTCTTTGCATACACAGGAATTAAATGGATTGACAGAGAAATTATTAAAATTGAAAGTTGATACGACAGTGCCGCAATTAAGTTAAAAACATATTATTTAATGTATGTGATAGGTGGAATCATAATAGCATTAATAATAACGACTACGTTACTGGTAACATTGTATTGTCGACTCTACAAGTCGATTCATAAATATCAAATGCAAAATCAATAATAATAATAATAATAATAATAATAATAAGAAGAAGAAGAAGAAGAAGAAGAAGAAGAAGAAGAAGAAAAAGAAGAAGAAGAAGAATTGAAAAGTAATAATGTAGTAAACGGATGACGTGAAACAATGTTGTATGTACCTTGGATTTGAAAACAAAATACTGTTGAACATTTGTAGGTGGGGAGAAGAATATTATTTAAAAAATCAAGCTAAACAACAACCTGTAAAATAAACAATGAATTAGGACAGTAAACAATTGGGGAAATTAGTATAAATACTTACCAAACTGGATTAGTAACCATGAGCTATGAGTCAGTAAGCCAAGACAATAGGATAATAGATCCTAGAGTCATAGTATCCATTTTTGTAACGGAGATGAATAACCGAACGAAGGGAAAAACGTATGAAGTAAAATGATAACATCTGGTACCCCAGTCACGTAAAAGAAGTGAAAACAATAGAAATAGATTACCCTAGACTATCATAGATAAGGTTAGAGAACATCCCACTAATATAGAAATAACTAGGGTTAATAACAAACAAACATCTATGAGACAACTATCTGAAAGCGAATAGAAACAACGAGAATAAAAATAGGTTATTATAAAAATAGTAATATACCTTGAAAATAGATAAAATAAACAATAAGTATAGATAGAAGATATAAGTATGTAGAAATTAGGCTTACTGGTTAAAATAAATAAGTTAGAAAAGTATCGAGAAGTCTGAAAAATAGAAGAAATACCGAGAAGAAAAATCACAGATCAACAGTTAAAATAGTAATTAATAGACCAAATAATAGTCACAATAGGACTTTTTACGTATTGCATTTTGTCTAAAATATTCAAAATTTTAAAGTAAACATTGTATTTTGGCACTAAGTTATTTTTTTAAATTCTAAGTTTTTTAAAAAAAGAAGTGAGAAATTAAAAATAATGAGTATTACGAGTAGTAACATATCAGTAATAAAAGCATATTGATATCAATCAATACTAGTTGAAGTATTCATTATGTAACAAATCAGACGTAAAAGTTTAATATTTATATGTAGAGCAGAACAGTTGTTGTTTGCTCCAACGCGGAGAATGCAATAGCAAGACGACCTTGTCTGCATGTTTCGCAGCATGGGTAGCTGAGATCAATTACCCCTTCAAACCTCAAAAGGGCGGGGCTTACGGAAACAAAGATGGAAGCTTTCTCGAAGTCACGCCTCCACGTAATGAATACAGCATTTTCATGCAAATTACGATGCAATATGTACTAATTCCGACTTAATAAATGATTGTAATGTTATAGAATGATAGAAGAAAAATTAAGACATGTATTAGTACATAAATAGCTGCATAAGAGTAGTTGAAAACTGTAGTTAAGTACGTAATATGAGCGGTAATTAGTCTCCGTATAACGACTTTAAAAAAAAGAGCGAAAAATAAGAGAGGAGAAAGGAGAGAAGTAATATGTAATAATAGTGATTTTTAGCACTAGATAGATTACATAAGAATAGAAAAATAGTTATATGCAAGGAAATATAATCCATTGTGCATTAAAGGAAGCAATGAAAAATAGTAGAACGGAAAACTAGGCTTATGGTCAACACAGTGTAAGATTTTACTAATGGTAACCATAGAGAGAAATATAGAAATGTATTAGCTTAAAATAAATAAGATAAATTAAAATAGATAAAAGATAGAGTCTCACACCTAGTTATTTTATATATTTTACAGAATTATGGAAACGAAGACAGTTATATTAACAGTAATTTTAATAGTCTGAGGAATTTTAGTACTTTTGGTATCGTTAGTGACTGGATATTTACTATATAGATTAAAGAAACTAGATAAAAAGAGAGGAGGGATCACTAGCAGCGTTCACATGAAAAACACAGATACTGCCTATGAACAACCTAGGTAAGATGTACGCTATGCTAGTACTGACATATGCACTGCAATTAAAAAACAGAGCACTGAAAAACACTGTAAAACACATACTTCAGATCAGAGTAGTAAGATGATGGAGAGATCATGACAGAGCAGAAATAGAGGGGGTGCACATATTCCAATGGACACTGAGGTAAACCAGAGTGTTGCCGATAGTAACACGAATTGTGAAAGTGCCGATAATAAAAATAACCACGAATTTTCATCACGAGAGTCGAAGGAATCTAAAGTTTACTTCACACCATGCGAGATTCTGATTATTTAATAAACTTAAATTTGAAGGAAAAGTAGCGACAGCGTGAACTTCACGAGTCCTAACACAGATCGAGAGGAAACGACTAAGGATGCCACGTAAAAAGACTTCAAGATCATTGCCAAGGACAGTTAAAAATTTGAGCTCAGCAGTATACGGCATGAGTGGAAATCATAGTTGCTATCCTCAAGATATATATTCACAGACACATATATTCAATTTTTAACTGAGAGTACTGAATAGTAAGCAGTACGGTGTAAAAATCGACAGATGGCATAAGAGTACATTTTTAACATTAAAATTCATGCCAATAACTTTTTTTAAAAAAGAAAAGAAATAATAGCAAATATAGAGAATGTCTATATTTTTGAAATTAAACGTGAAATATTTGTTTTATATAAAATAAAATATAATATATGAATAACGATAAATATAGGTGATGGGAGCTATGTATGATATTAAGATATCAATTCTTGTTTAAAGATGTATTATTTTTGTATTAATTGATAAATCGATTTCTATGTAGAAATCTAGTCGAGAACGGAGTTCCCTCGTTTCCAAGGGGGGGCATGTAGAGATATAGTGGAAGTTGATAATATTTTATTTTGATGATTGGAATAATGACATGTTGAAATCAAATTTAATAGATTAGAATGTTACAATGTAGTTAGATTTTGTCATATTGGCACGTGTGATTGTTATGGTTTATTTGTTGATGTAAGTTGTTGCACATGGTTGTGTTTATGTTATGTTGTTTGTAAAATCCTGGCGAGACGCTTACTCGCAGGATTATGTAAATATAAATTAAAAACACTAATGTCAGCTTTGTAATGTCATAAATGTGTAATACTATTTGTTGTTAACATTGACACAATTTGGATATGGCATAATATTCAGATTCGCAGAGATTGATAGTCTGGGAATTTGGTCACGATGTAACACGGTTGAAACAAATGTTTAACCAATAGCTGAGGTAAACAAAATGAACCACAACACGACGAATTCCACCGTCTGGGAGAGAAAACAAAAACCCCGAGAAAGAGGGAATCAGGATCAGTCGTGGATCAGTCGTTCATCAGTCTAAGATCAGTTGTTGATCAGTCGAGGATTAGTTGTAGATCAGTTGTATGATCAGTTGGAGGATTGTTGGTGATACCAAGTTGATCAAGGGTTGATCTGCATTACGTCCAAGTACGACCTACTACCATTGAGATAGACATCCAAGTGCCAGGCGGTGGAGCTTCGATTCCACCCTAACACTATACAACCAAGGTATGTATGCCTCAGCTATGCGTGTTAACCGTGATCTAACTTTCAGACATTTAACTGTCTATGACCTGAACAATTAGGCCATATCACACAGTACATACATTTTACACAATGACATTCAGTAGTCAAATACATGAATTGAAACGATTTAGAGTGTTTCTGTGATTATCCTCTCGCTAGAATATTTAATTGCTCGGTTCCTACTCATTTTGGATAATGAGTAGTAGCATCTTCGTTACGTCACTACAAAATTATCCGCATGCTTAATAGGCACGACGCAAGGAGGTTGTTACTATATAAAACTATGTGATATTGGAATATATAACTCGTCGGGTATGAAACTTTACTTTTAGAAAATTTCAGTACTTCCAGTGTACCCCTTAAATGTTAATAAAGAGCTAATGGTCATGTTTTTAAATATTCATTATAACTGGACAATTTACACAAAATTTGCAATCTACCAATGAAAACTGTAGGTTTCTAGCACTTGTGCGTTCAAGATCTCATTGTCGGAAGCACTGGAGAAAAACATATAAACTTTTCTGTGGGGAAAAACATATACGCGTAAATCTAGTATTTTAATACAGATAATAATTGGAATAGTTTTATTTTCGGGTGGTATATTTTAATATTCGCAGTACTGAAATTTTTGAACCTATATTTTTCACGCGTTTGAAAAAAAAAAGGATATCATTAATAGTAAAATGAGCCTAATAGAAACATTTTTTTTATTTTTTCAATGTTTCCAATTTTTCCGGAAAGAAATAAAAAAACGGTTTTTACCATAGGTTGAAAATGTCCGGAAATTTTACAACACTAGTTCAGACACACTTGTACTTGGCCCAGCATTAATGTTAGTTCCTTCGCAGTTCGCTGCCTATCCTGTTTTACCAGTCTGCTCAACCTACAACGTCCGACATATCTAATGAAGCGGGGGCGCCCAACACCTCGACGTTTGGATATCGTTTTCCATTGTTGATGACACCCACCGCTGCACTCCTCAAATACCTGACAAGTCCTGCAGTTTCCGAAATTGTCATACCGAGTGTTTCTGAGTGAGTACTTTTTCCAAATTAATATTAAAAATTATAGAAAGATTTTCGAGACATTCGAGTCGAGTCGAGATTCGAGATATGTGTCGACTTGTGTGCATCCATAGTGGTATAACTGTTGGAACCGTTCGAAAGGCCATTAAATGTCATGCAACTTTTAGAGGACAAATTTTGTCATATCCTTTACCAGTTAGCCCATAAAATATTCACTATAAACTTGGAAAATAATAATATTTTTAATAAATAAATGACTAGGCAGAACATAATAAGTGATTTTATTAATTTTTGAAAGAGGAAAGGAAAAATATTTAAGCGCTTAGTTCCAGGCTTATTAATATAACACTTGCGTCGAAGAGAGATAGCTAAAAAGTTTGCCCCATTACCATGATATTGTTCTATGTTAACAATGCAATGAACATCAGTATTTTGTAGTATTATGAAGGTTAATTTACATTTATGCGCTAATAATTACAACAAAATATATTCTGATCAGTGACATATTAGGGAGGTTATGGAACTGGAAGCCCCACAAAATAATTTCATTGTTATTTTTCGCATTATACGCACAACACAAATGCATCTTATTGATTTTCAACCCTCCCCCCGAAACAAGATCCTAAATTTGCCACCGGTTTTGATAATATTTCAATCCGTATTATAAGAAGTAATACTATATAGGAAGCTCAAACCTGAATTATCACAGAAATAAGAACACGTAAGATCTTAAAAACTGTAGTACCATTGTCGAACAAAGTTCAAAGGATTGACCTCTTGAATGAAAATGTCGTAGATTCTTGTTAATTTGCATTTGAAACTAAGATTTCTACAAGTGCATTGGCATTTTTTACTGAAAAATATTTCACTGTGGCGTAAGAAAACAAAAACTGGATATTATATAGTTTTACCTTTTTAATTCGAGACGAGGCAAGAAACACAACAATTATGGTCTCTTTTTGAGACGAGAAATTCCTCGAGTCCTGTGGCCAACCTAATTTACCCAAGTCTTGGATCTCAAACGTTATTTTACAGTCACATGATTCATATGTAAAAAACTACACATTGATAAAATGATGGTACGAAAACAATGAAGAGCATTTATCTACGTTTAAAATATCCAAGTACTTACACAATTTATTCCAATAATAAGTATAGTTTAAATGTTGTTATATCACACTATTCGTGGACCAATCGTGACGCAGAATGGTTGTGATGACTTCCAGTTGAAATAAAGAAAAACAATTAGAGCATGATTTTTTTTACATAAATTAACAAATCGGAAGAATAAAATTTCGAGACAAGAACGAAAGAAGAATTCGAGGATCGAAACAAGACAAGACCTATTAAATTTAGTAGACAAGACGAGAAAGCCTTATTTCTCATCTCGTTTTATAGGGAGCACTATTTGAACGAAATATATATCACTCTTTCTTGTAGCGACTACCTGGCAGACGTTGGTGCATTTCTTTGCATTAATAATCAATGTTATGGCATATCAATCTACAAGCATATAATCAATCTTTACGCTATCATTGGGGAATACCTATCATATCATATCATATCTGTAGAATGCATTAGGTTATTATTTACAAATGAAATGAAATCTTTTAGTTTTACGTCCCATAGATATGTCGGCTAGCCTAAAGGACACGGTAATGATCAGAATGAACGAAATGGTGGAATGAAGAAAGTTTGAACAAACAGAAAATCCACGAGAAAATTCATATATATGGTGTTTGTCCACCACAATGCCCACTTGGCACGAGCTGGGATCGAACCGGCCACCCCGCACACCAGAGGTGAGCTGTCAGAGATATCGAGTAATTTTCAGTAATTCATACAGCGTCTCAAGAATAGATTATCTTTCTTCCATTAGCCTTGCATTCAAACCAGAAGTAGAAGAAATCAAACGTTTTCGGTTTTACCATTGATCGCCATAAAACTAAATTGGTAGTAGATAACGACAGCGTTGGAAATTCTATTGAGCATCTGAAGAAAAATACCATCTTCACCTGTATATCTCTACTGAAACAGGAAATGGTTAAACAATTTCACTCCTCCGGTTTCAAGCTCCATGGACCCCTCGGAGCTATGTGGATAGTGTATGTGTGTTGTTGCGGGAGACCAGAGTTGAAATCCCGGCGAGTTGAAGGAAGTTTGCTATTCAGTTTAATATACAGTTCAAAACTATTTTTATAAGATGAACACTTCCTTCACTTGAAAGCAACACAGAGAGCTTTCCTGAAACTTTCGTACGTCGTTAGTTCCAATATGGCTCTACAGGTAATGATTCGCCGAGATGTTTAAGAAGAATCAATGAAATCTTTATGATGTATGAAGAGAGAGAAAACTGACTTTGCTCTTATCTGTTCTCAATCTGCATTCCATTGGTTTCTTCGTCTGCGGGGACAGCCCAAAGTTCACGCGCGTGGCCTAGTCGAGGGCAGAGAATGAAGCAGACTACCGGCTTATTCTCCTATCTGCTATCCTGCGTTATTGCAACATAAAGACCATAAATTAAATATTTTTAAATGACAGAAAATTAATTTTTAATTTATCGCGTTTTAATATTACCCTAGCAAGAAAAAGTAAAAGTGAACATTCAATATTAATACTGACAAACATTTTTACGAGTTTTGAAATGTATAAAATAAATAGTTTTCATAATATTTTGGAAAGAAGTATGCTATGTTATTATATAGGGAAATTCCATGCCATTCCGAGTGTTGGATACATCCTTAAGATTCAATAAACACCCTAGGCCCCGGGCACATGCCCTTTGAGAATAGCATTACTTTGATTGTTCAGTATTTAAAAAGAGGAAAACAAAACTATGAAAGAGTAAAGTTTTAAATATAAGCTTATAGATAAGACATTTACTTCTTGTGATAACACTGCCGGTAGTTGAGTTGATTTGGAGTTTAACGCCCCTTTCGGCAGCGAGGCTTTATGAGACGGAACCTACTGATTAACGTGGGATCCGAACCACATGAGCTCACGCCGAGTATCGAACCCGGGTTTTCCATCCCAAAGGCGCTAAGCGCTTACCCATAAAGGAGCTCACTGCCGGTAGTCACCAGATATGTCTATTTTACAACAGACTTGCACTGTCCAATCTTATTGATGCTCGAGCTCACTTCCCACGAAGGATCGAAACCCGGGACTACATACACCAAAGTTACACATACACTGGCCACTAGGGAAGCAGGAAGGACGTTTCATTTTCTTGCAAGCAATTTTTGTTTATAAATCAAATACACATCAGTGGCGTAGCGAGAAACTCATCTCAAGAGGCCCACACACAAGCATTATATATATACTGTCGCATTCAAGATTTTCTAAGGGGGTGCACCAATCACTACCAGTACATTTGAATTGAATTGGAATTTTTAAAATGCCTTTAGACACCTGTAGTGTGAATGAGGAAGTGCCCTGGATATGCAAGGGTGTCTGTTCCAGGTGAATCCTCTTGTTGAACGTTTAGAAAATTGACTTAAATATCGATTTTGCAAAACTTCCTTTGATTTAAACCCAAATCAAATCATGACAGCAGAAATTTTCGGAAAGTGTTGCTATTTTCACTCCTAGCTTCTTAATTTAGGTAGAGTATATTTACAAGGAAGGGGGTGCGCGTGCATCTTTGCACTCCCTAAATCCGACCCGATATATATGGGGGGTTTGAAAAAAATAAGGTGTGCCAGATCACCATTGCAGCTAGGAATACGAATCTGGTGTTGTTTTAAACAATTGGTTTTGTATAAATCAAATATTATATAGATTTTAAACATTTTGTTTTAAACACATGCATTTTTGACTTGTTTTAAATATATTTTTTATCTTATTATTTGTAGAAAAAAATTGTCAAAGAAAGAAAATTGTCAAAAAGTGCTACCAATTCAGAATATTATTTTCCTCACATGTGAATGTTTTGATCTCCACTCTTGCTTTGATCTCAAGCTTTATACCCCTCGAAACGTATTTGCCGGGCCCCTTTGACGATGAAACTTTCTGCCTCGTGCCATTTTGACGCGCTGCCCTTTTGATTCGGTCCCAGTTGACGCCTGGCCGTTTTAACCCGTGCCTTTTTGTAGCGGTGCCCCTTTTGACCAGAGTCCGTTTGACGGAGTTTCCTGTTGACTCGGGCTATTCTGTCGCAGAAATCTTTTGAACCAAGCCCTTTTGACGCAGCGCCCTTATGACTCGGGCCCCTTTGTAGCGGAGACATTTTACCTGTGCACTTTCGAAGCGAGGCTGTTTTGACTCGGGCATATTATAGCGAAACCACTTTTGACCCGGGTCCGTTTGACTTGACCCAGGTCTTCATGATGAGGGGAGATTTGATTCGGCCCCTTCTGACTCGGGCAATTTTGTTGCGTAGACTTTTGACACAGACCCTTTTGAAACGGAAACGTTTGACTAGGGCCCTTTTGTAGTGGGACCCTTTTCGACAGGGCCCGTTTGATGAGTGGCGTTTTGAGTCAGGCCTTTTGACTCGGGCCCTTTTCTTGCAAAGAATTTTCAACCCGACAATTTTATGCAGGGCCTTTTGAATCGGTCCTCTTGTAGCGAGGACCCTTTAAGACAGTTGCTCCTTTGACGCGGGACCGTTTTGACTCTGGTCCTTTTGGTGTGAGGCTCTTTTAGACTCTGGCTCGTTTGAGGCAGGACCCTTTTGACTCGGGTTCTTTTGTCGTGGGACCCTTTTGTCCCGGCCCTTTTGATGAGGGTCGTTTTGATTCGGGCCCTTATGACTTATACCCTTTTGTTTCTGAGACGTTTGACCCTAGCCCCTTTGTCGCGGATCCGTTTTGATTCGTGCCCTTTTTATCGGGGATACTTTTGACTTCTGCCTTTTGTTGTGGAGACCTTTTGACCCGGGCCCTTACGACGTTGGGCAGTTTTGACTCGGGCCTTCTCTGGCGGGGAAATTTTGACCAGGGCCGTATGTTGCGGGATGCTTTTGACCCAGGCTCTTTTGATGATGGGCGTTTTCATTCAGCCCCTTTTGACTCGGGCCCTTTTGTTGCGGAACCTTTTGAACCAGTCCAATTTCATGCGGGGCAGTTTGACTCGGGCCCTTTGTAGCCGGGCCACTTTCAATACGGGCCCGTTTGGCGCATTTCCCTTGCGACTCGAATAATTTTGTCGTGGGACCCTTTTGACCCGGGTCGTTTTCATGAAAGTCGTTTTGCCTACGGCCCGTTTTACAGAGGCCTTTTGAACCGGGCCCTTTTGATTCGAGGCCGTTTGTCTTAGGCCCTTTTACTAGCGATGCCCCTTTTTACCCAGGCCTGTTTGACGAAGGGCCTTTTGACTTCGGTCCTTTCTTCGCGGGACCTCTCTGACCAGGGCTATTTTTATGAGGGTCGTTTTGATTCGGGTCCTTTTGACTCCTGTCCTTTTGTTGCTTAGACATTTAAACCTGAGCAGTTTTGTCGTGGGGCTGTTTTGTTCTGGCTGTTTTGTAGCGGGTTCCTTTCGTCGCGGGCCGGTTTGACTCCTGCCTTTCTATCTTTGCCCTATGTCTGGCCCTTCTGACATGGAACCATATATATAACGCAGCAGCTGAAATACCTCGGGCAGGGGGCCTGAGCAAGTATGAGTAAATCGCTGATCGATCGATCCAGGGCGCAGTAAAATTAATTACATTGTTCGTATCTCTTTCTTTCTATTCTCTCGACATCATGTCTGGATATGAACGTTCTTCTAATAGGCCACAGCGGCGAAAGACGATATACCCTATCAGTGATAAATGTTATGAATTTTAACTTAACATGTATAGGGCAATAAAACGAAAAACTCTATATCGGATTTCCCCCACCTCCCTCCCGTTCAAAAAAATCTTGCGTGGGTTAGTGATTATGATGTTTCTTAGTTACTGTATTATATTGTTCTATGTACGGAATAAATATTCATGTGTGTGATATAATAATAAGAATCTTAACTACATTTATTACGGTTCTTGCTTTACGACAGCGAAACGTATTCATGTTCAGCGTAATTAGTTTCCATTCTCAAATAATTACAGTGAGGCGAGTGAAATAATTCGCGCACACATTTAAGACTTAGAAGTGTCGTGCAAACATTTTGTAGTAAATTCCTGAAGAATGAAAAGCGCTAATAGCAGTTGTTAGCAGTTATTAACTTAACATATAAGACCATAAATTGAAAATCTGAGAATTCGAATCTTTTCGGAGACGACAGTGCGCTGATGCTTCAAATCTATGCCTTTACTCCCTATACATACGTTATTACCCTAGTCAAAATAAAAATTCTTCGAAATTAATCACAATTTCTTATGCAACCATCTCTTCCATAGAGTATTACGTGGTCATATACCCGTTACGGCCATGTAAAGGCAGTTTTGGCGACGAGGATCCACTGCGATTCACAGGATAAAAAAATCCTTGTTTTCAATTACATGCACATTTGCAGATTTGTGATTGAAATTTAACAATTATACCTAATGTTTAGAATATGAAATGTTATATTTTTAACTAATGTCAAGATTTTGTTTTTTAGTGTTAATCCTAGATTTTAGTGTTCATTTTTACGTGTTTACTGTAATTTTGTTGAATTCCGTTTACGTCTTTACCCGATTTTGACTTAATACTTAACTTGAATTCCCAGGATATTACATGTTATTTTGTTGGTCGAGAAAAAGCTTGGAAAGGAAAATGAAATGAAATCTTTAAGTTTAACGTCCCACAGTTATGCCGGTTAGGCTAAAGGAGACGGTGATGATGAGAGATGAGTGAAATGGTAGAATGAAGAAAATGGGAGCAAACGGGATAACCCCGAGAAAATCCACGAGCACCACAAAGTCCACACAGCGCGAGCTGGGATCGAACCAGGGACCCCAAGCACTGGAGGTGAACGCTCTGCCACTGATCCACGTATGTGTGCATAATATTATCAAGTTAAGAATCCAAATTCCAATGTCATTACGGAAACAGTAAATAATGATTAGAAATTCGTACAACGAAAAGGAAATTTGAAATTACACTACAGATTAGTGCAATGTTGATCATACAGATTAGTACTACAGTGCAATGTTTACTACATGTTGTGAGTCAGAAATTTCTACTCCTTATTAGTTACTTTAAATTCTACGTATTTTTTTAAAACTGTAATATTCAAATAAAAAGTAAGTAACAAAATTAACAGTCACGATATCGTTATTTATTCTATGTACGTCTTGAAATATTAGTATTTACTTAATATAAAGCAGAACTATGACATTTGGAATCTCTTATTTTGTGAGTCAAGATTTGACAAATAATTTATTCTAGAGTTAGACTTCCTAGTCATCCTGTTCTGTAGATTACTTATAATTATGAAATCTAAGAAACTTAGTACCAGTAAAAATTACAGTTACGATCATTATAAATTTGAGCGTATAATTGCACCGAATTCTTATGAGATTAAATATATTAAGTTTGTTGGTGCCTTGGTGGCTCATCCTCTTAAGTGAATAAATATTTATGTAGTTTGAATTGAATAGCTGGCTGATTTTCTCTTCTTATATATATCGTTAGGAACCCTCCGTTTAATAATTTAGTCTAAAGCCATTTTGTTTTCTTGGACATATTTTTAGTTACATATTTGTGGATGTATGCATATTGAACGATTATTCAATCGCGTTTCCGAAAGCTTATTGTTGATTGAAAGTGTTTATAGCGAGATACATTCATAAATCAAAAAGATTATATTTTGAAGCAATTTCATAAAATGTACATAGTTATCACGAATGAAATTATTAGGTCTACACATAGATGAAGTAGTGATTTACTAGGAGCATGTGCCGAATTTCTTTGTGTGTGTATGTGGTTTGGATTAATTTTCGATATATCGTGTGAAGATAGTTCCATAAATATTTGCTCCATTGTGAAATTCCGATCTTGGGCACCGAATTGCATCGTTTGTACCAAAGGATTTTGTGCGACTATATTTAAGACCCAAACATTACGGTCCTATACATATAAAATTTTGGTTTTAAAATCGAATCATGTATTAAGTTTTCGTTAGGTTCGAATACCATTTTTGGTAGCATTCTTCTTCTATTTATCTTTTGTTATGACGCCTTTCTTCTATTTCTCTGACTTCCTTCTTGTAGTCTTACTTATTCGAATAAAAAATATTTCCTCACTACCTTCCCGTTCCCAATCTTGATGTTTTAAGTTTTACTATAATACTTAGTAGATTTAAATATTCAATCGTCAAGTATCCATTTCTTTTAGGATTAGTTATACGAGTAAGTACATATTTACTAATGTATTTATATATTTATTAATTTTTATTTTTTTCAACATTTACAGTATATAGTTGATTTAGGACCAATTTATTTCTGTCACCCGGAGGAGCGTTTTAAAATCACCTTCTATACTGATCATTAATTGTGATATTCCGTGAGTCAGACCACTCTACATTATGTCTAAGGGCATCAGTTTCATAAAACAGTTTCTCTCTTCATCGGGAATAAAACAGTTTCTCTCTTGTTGTCGTATGATCTGAATTGATTGTGTTCGTGTTTCTCTTCTTTTTCGGCCAATAATTCTGATAAACATAGACTACTGTTCCTTTATCGAGAGTTGTTAGAAGTTTCAGTATTAGCTTATCCGGGTTCAACTAATGAAATTATTTATAATTTTTAACTCAACAATTTATCTTAGAGGTGGATTTTTAAGCTAGTAAATTGTGGGCACACAATGTTGAGTAGGAATATGTATTTATATGATATCTCGGAGCTGTAGAATTTGAAAACTTAATTGTATTATTTGAAATGATTTCCTTTAAAAATTTTGTTCTTTATTTTGTAATTCTTCGCTGTACATCTGTTGATTTGCTACCGACGTTATATAGCACATGGAAATATTGTTGAGTATGCACTGTATTGATCTCACGCGGTGGGTTCTGGTGGGAGTTGTTAGTGCTTCATTAACGATGTTAACATTGTGGAGACTGTTAACGGGTTAGTAAGGCAAACATATTATATTTGTGAATATTCCTTTACTTATATCAAACATACTTATATGATAATATTTTATCAATGTAGATATTAATATGAATGATTTAAGAAGGATTTCTTTCAACTTATCAGTCGATGAAGTGACGTGGTTTGCCGCGATCGTCATGTTTCTACCCCGACTATATTTTTATGCCATATTTATATTTTTTTTTATTTTGCCAAGGTCAATGCATGTGGAGTTTGGTGTGAAGTAATACGAGCTTGTGTATACTAATTACTACTAGACACTATGAATAGGAATACCAGTCTTTTAGTAGGCTACATTACAGTATTTATGGCCCAAGCAATCAAACCCTGTCCCAATGAAAAGCCAAATTACTGTCCCCCCAAGTTTTGCTCATGTGTTAACAAAATTCCAACACCTATGTGATCTCGCTTAGTACAATAAAAAAGTGAAAGTAAGTGAACAAAAAAATTCGCTCTTTTATTTTATGAAGCATGATTATCATCTAATCTGTTCGAGAGAGGACAATTTTCTTTTCAAATTGATTAGCTCCCAAAATTATTATTATTTTTGGAAATTCCCCGGACACGAGATATATTCACATGCCAAATTACTCAGCATGTAAATAAGCAAATTGAATATTCTAATACTGGCATTCATAAAAAGACAACTAATATATAACCTGCGACAGGATAGGCTGTTATATTATTCTTAATTTATGTCGGAGTGTTAGATTAAAATTTGTGATCATTTAAGTAGGAACCATATACAGAATATGAATAAATTGCTGAATGCAAGTGATTGGAAGCTTAAACTACCGCAAAGTAAAAAGTATACATCTTACTGCTACAGCGATTGTAAAAGACTCAGGTCACGTTTATTTTGTTTTGTTTAATGACGACTCGGCCATGCAAATGTCATGTTTTTCCCTTAAAGGACTAAAAGAAAATTTGTCTTCTCATTTTAGATGATAAATGTTAAACTTCTAGCTACATTCAGTAGCTAAATATCTCCTTGTTTCTTCCGTAGTTTCTTGCGTAGTAGAATATGTTTAAACAACATACTTGATTAATATTTAAATTACCTAATACAAATTAAAATTATTGTATGTTACAATCTCCGGTCAAACGATGTATGGGATATGACGTAATGTTGATCATAATAGAAGTATCATTAATAAATTGAGTGTTTTCTTGTCCTTCTTTCCTTTTTGTTGATTGTAATAAAATTTTTGTGAAATTGAAGTTAGTGCCTTTTCTTCAAAAGACTAAATAACTAACCTAATACAACTAAGTGTTTTTTTTTTTTTTTTTGTTGAGTGAATGACAGTAAAAATAAAAAGTACGGTAACCTAGAATAGTACTAAGTAACAACATTAAATTATTATCTAAATATTGAACCAAGAACTTGAATGTATAATTCTACAAGTTCAAGGCCACTAATCATTTTGGAATTTTCTGTAACTTTCCTACGATGGCGTAGTATTGTCTTTGACTTCTTATTTTGTTTCTACAAGACGTATTTAGTACAGTTTTAATTGGTCAAGTCAAAGATGGACCAAAGAACACCCCAGATTAGTTTTGGAACCTTATGGTTAACTTCAAGTGGGGCGGAAGGGTGTGACTCATTTCTTAAGGCAAATTTCAAAACGTTTTCACACACCTAGTTTTCATGATATCAGATTGAAACTTTGCATACGGATTTTCTGTTTCTCTGGATATTTCTGAGATCCTTACGTGAAGCTGAGACCGGGCCTGAGGGGCCCAAGTGTTCCGTGGAGATAATTAATTTTAAAGAAAAAGTCCAGCTTTCCCGAATTGTCCTGTTCAGATGTAGGAAACGGACATGTGAATGGTACCACCGGAAAGAGGCAGAGTTGTACTGAAGAAAATGAACTTTAAGGTATACAGTAACTCTAGACTAAATAGTAGTGACACAATAATTTCTATAATATGTATGTACATGTGTATATATGTATAGGTCGTAAATACAGACGTTCAACGATTTTTTCGCCCTTAATTTTGAAAACAACAAGTTACAAATTTGGCACTTGCATTATGTACATAACAACTTATTTTTCCCTTTCTTAGAAAATGTCATATATCTACGTGAGCCATGACCCGAGCAGAGGGGAAAGGTTTTGGCGAAAAGTTGGAAAAAAAATCTCAGATTTTACCAGATTTTCCGATCCGGTTCCCATGTTATATTTACATATGAGTCATGCCGTAGGAATGGGCTTGTTATACTGAGAAAAATGGCTTTCGAACCATGACTCTAGGTCAAATACTAATTACTCAGTATATTTAAAAAAAAATATATATATATATATATATATATATATATATATATATATATATATATATATATATATATATATATATATATATATATATATATGTATATACACATCTGCTTATGATTATGGCATCAAATATGATCCGAAGCTTTCTGGCATCCAGTGGAAAGCTTGGAGTATATTAATATTTGTTTACATATATTGTTATTGTAGACTGTTCCCATAACGACCATCGTTAAATTTAACTTTCTATTTTGTGGTCAATTTGAACGCATTTTATTACACTGTCATTAAGAAACCCATATACATCATCTTACGAATCAATCATTATGAAAGAATTACATGTGTATTTTGCAGCAGTGGTACCAATCTTTGAAAGTTCCATTTAGAACTCTTTTTTTTTCTTTTTTTAAATTAATGTTCTAAGTAATTGCGCGTTCTGTGCAAAGGTGCAATAAGATTCTCTCTCTCTCTCTCTCTGTATGTTTCCACCTACCGGCATAGGCATATGGGAACTACCAGATGTACTTTCGTGTGTACATAAGTTAGTGTGTGTGTGTGGCGGGGTCGAGGGTATGAAAAATGAAATGAAATCTGTGAGTTTTACGTCCCACGGTTATGCCGGTTAGGCTAAAGGAGACGGTGATGATGAGAGAAATGGTGGAATGAAGAAAGTGGGAGGAAACGGGAGAACCCCGAGGAAACCCACGAGCACGGTGTTTGTCCACCACAATGTTCACTTGGCAGAGGCTGGGATCGAACCCGGGACCCCAAGCACCAGAGGTGAACGCTCTACCATTGAGCCACCGCGCCCCCCGAGGGTATGAAGTATCTATTACGATCACTTAGTGGAACTTAACGTAACATTCCGCACGATAACTTTTGAACGAATACGAATTTCTAATTCTGTTTTTTGAAATAAATAAATAGAATAATTATCTCGAGGGAGTTCGTCAACGGAGATGATTTAGTCAACAGAAAGTGGTGCAACTGAGCCATTTCCGGTTTCAACGTTGATCACTGTAGAGCACATACTGTAATAGATAACGACAAACGGTTTTCAGCAATCGATTAAACGTTTCAAGGAAAACTCCCATATTCATTCTTAACACTATAATAAGGCCGGAAGTGGTAGAAATGAGACATTTCCGGTTTTATTGTTGATCACTATAGAGCAAAAACGGTAAAAGATAGCAAGAAGCAATTTTCGGCAATCGATAAAGCGTGTCAAGGATAACTTTCATCTTCATCATTAACATCCTAGTAAAACCGGAAGCAGTAGAAATTAACTATAATTTCGACTTCAAATTAATTTACATAGGGAGATAGGGAGAAGCTGTTTTGGGGAATCAGTTTAGCGTTGTGGGAATAAGTATCGTCTCCTCTCTTAAACTTCTAAATAAACCGGGAGTGGCAAAACCCAACTACTTCCGGTTTTAGTTTTGATCACAATAGATTAGAAACCGTAATAAATAGCGAGAAGCGGATTCCAGTAATCAATTAAGTGTTCCAAGAATTTTCTAATTCGACTTTAATCTTTCTACTCAAACCGGAACTGACAGAAATCAATCACTTCCAGTTTAAGCATTGAGTGTTATAGAATATATAGCGAAAAGGGAATAGAATGGAAAATTTATTAAGTGCCCAAGAGTGTATTCCGTCTCGACAGTAATCACTCTACTCAACTAGGAAGTAAAAAAAAATATACTACAACTTCTGGTTTCCAAATCAATTGAGAAAATATTACGTAAATCTTTACTGTTTTTACTATTAGGATTACGTAGTGAAACTTGTAGCATCGTAATGTTTATACATACGTCCGTCCGTTACTCCGTACGATGACATTTGGACGGATGCGAATTTTTAAATTGTTTATGCAATAGAAAGATACAATCATTATCTCGAGGGAGTTCATTAATAGAGAATATTCACCAACCGGAAGTGGTAGAAATATGTCATTTCCGGTTTTAATGTTGATCATTATATAACACAAACGGTAATAGATAGGGAAAAGCGGTTCTTGGCAATCGATTGCACGTTTCATAGCCAACTCTCATCTTCATTCTTAATAGTCTAATAAAACCGGAAGAGGTACGAATGAGCCATCGAGAATGGACAATCGAAAAAGCGTTTCAAGATTAATCTACGTCTTCACCCTTAACACTCTAGTAAAACATGAACTGGTACAAATGAACCATTTCCGGTTTTAACGTTGGTCACTATGGAGAGAAAAGGGTAATAGATAGTAAGAGGTAGTTTCCGGCAATCGATAAATAGTTTCAAGAATAACTTTCTTCTTCATAATTAACACCTTAGTGAAAAAGATGTGGCAGAAATTACCTATAACTTCCGTTTTAAATTTAATATATATAGTGCAAAAACTATAAGTTATAGAAGCTTTTTTGTTAACTAATTTAGCATTGTAGGAACAGGTATCATCTCTATTAAACTTCTAATCGAACCGCAAGTAGCAAAACCCAACTACTTCCGTTTTAGTGTTGATAGCTAGAGATTAGAAACTAACTAGCGATACGCTGTATTCTGTAATCAATTAAGTGTCCTAAGAATATGTTCTATCTCGACTCTAATCTTTCTACTAAAACTTGAAGTGGTAGAAATCAATCGCTTCCGGTTATAACATTGAGCGTTATAGAATGGATAGCGAGAAGGCCTTTTTTGGTAATTCATTAAGTGCTCCAAGAGTATATTCCATCTCGACAGTAATCCCTGTACTCAAATCGGAAGTGAAATAAATATACTAGAGCTTCTGGTTCCCAAACCACTACACAAAATATAACATGATCCTCTTTAAGATTTTATTATTATCAGGATCACGTAGGGCAACTTGTAATATCGTAATGTTAGTACGTACGTCCGTTACTTCGAAAGGTAACATTTGAATGGATGCGAATTTTCTATTATTATTATTATTATTATTATTATTATTATTATTATTATTATTATTATTATTATTATTATTATTATTATTATTATTATTATTATTTTCAATAAGTAGATAGTGCGATTTTCTCGAGAGAGTTCATTAATAGAGGTGATTCGACAAACAAAATTGTAGAAATGATTTTTTTTTTAGGTTTTAACGTTGATCAAGAAAAAGCAAAAACGATAATGGATAGCGAAAAGCGGTTCTGGGCAATCGATTATACGTTTCAAGGGAATCTCTATTCTTATTCTTAACATTCTTGTAGAACTGGAAATGGTAGAAATGAGCTATTTCCGGTTTTAACACTCATTACTATAGAGCAAACACGATAATAGATAACGAGAAGATGTTTCTGGCAATCAATTAAACTTTTCAAGGATAACCTTCTTCACATTTAACAAGCCAATAAATTCTGAAAATAACAGAATTGAGCCATTTCCTGTTTCAACGTTGATAACTATAGAGCGAAAACGATAATAGATAGTAAGAAGCAGTTTTCGGCAATCGATAAAGCGTTCCAGGAGTAACTTTCATCTTCGTACTTAACACCCTAGTAAAAAGGAAGTGTAGAAATCACCTATAACTTCCGGTTTCAATTTAATTTACGTACAGCATAAACTATAAGATATAGGGAAAAGCAGTTTTATGGAATCAATTTAACGTTGTGGGAACAGGTAAGTTATTATCTCTCTTAAACTCCAACCCGGAAGTAGCAAAATCCAACTACTTCCGGTTTTAGTGTTGATCGCAATAGATTAGAAAATATAACAGATAAGGAGAAGCTGTTTTCTATAATCATTTAGTGTCCCAAGAATATGTTCTATCTCGACTCTAACTTTTATACTAAAAGCAGAAGTGGCATATATCAATCACTTCCGGTTATAAATTGAGTGTTATAGATTGGAGAGCTAGAATGGAATTATGTAATTCATTAAGTACCGCAAGAGTGTATTCCATCTCGACAGTAATCTCTGTATTAATACCAGAAGTGAAAGAAATACGATACAAATTCCGGTATCCATATTAATTGAGAACAAATTACATAAAATCCTCTTCACGGTTTTTACTAGTGTTTATTTTTAAATTAAATACTAGCCGAGTGTTTACTAAATTTTGTGAGCTACTAGCCCATTCCCTAAAGAATAAGTACTGGCATATTCTGTGGTCAAACTCGGCCAAGAATATGGTGGACGCGGGTTACGTTTCATACCTTATTTCTCGATAACTACTTAATTAGCCAGCAGCATTTTCTTGATAACTATTGGCCGAATCGGAACAAAATTCGGTGGTGGGCAGTCCTCAACCTAATTAAGATCTCTACATTTGCTGGTCGAGTTTGGCCAAGTTTTGGGCTTGATTTCCGTGTGGTAATTTATTTCTCGGTAATCTCTTGTCAGATCCAATCTAAAGGATTTGCCATTACAGAAAGCCGCTCGTAACTATTTATCGATTTTGCTTTATACTGTTCAACGTTAAACTGGAAATGGTTTATTTCTACCACTTTCGGTTGGTAATTAAAGGAGATGAAAAATATTCTTGGAATGCTTAATTGATTGCCGAAAACCCTTTTTGTTTTATAGTGGTCAACGTTAAAACTTGGAAAAGGTTTATTTCTACCACTTTCGGTTTATGGATAACTTCAATTAACTAGCTTCTCCGAAATAATTACTCTACCCATAGTTTGCAAATAAATAAAATGAAATAAAAATTTGCTTTCTTTCAAGAGCTATCGTGCGCAGTAACTTAGTCGCAGCAGCTATCGTGGTCTATTATTATTATTATTATTATTATTATTATTATTATTATTATTATTATTATTATTATTATTATTATTATTATTATTATTATTATTATTATTAAGTATTCTACCTGCTGGCAGGTACTGGGACTAATGGGAGATGTGAGTGTGACTGTGTGTTTTCTTAGGTTCTGGTCTGGAAATTCTTCTTTCACCTTTCTCGGTCTTCAGCTTCCTCTTTTTATTCCCAATATTTTATACCATTTTTCAAATCATCGACCAACTGCATTCTTCTTCTTACTATTCCTTTCTT
Organism: Thermobia domestica; assembly: GCF_964235325.1. Taxonomy (NCBI): domain Eukaryota; kingdom Metazoa; phylum Arthropoda; class Insecta; order Zygentoma; family Lepismatidae; genus Thermobia; species Thermobia domestica. The sequence goes on along the minus strand of NC_137462.1, from coordinate 252,010,927 downwards.
ACCTTTCATCTCTTACTTTCAACTTTTCTCTTCCTCAGTGGGTTGAGAAAAGCTAATACGTTTTAATCAGGTTCCTTATAATTATTACCAGACTGCAGTTTTCTCTATCTATTTTTGAATACTATTTTTAAGAAATTGAATTATTATTATTATTATTATTATTATTATTATTATTATTATTATTATTATTATTATTATTATTATTATTATTATTATTATTATCGCGTCTATGTTCTGTTATTCTTTTAACTGTTAGAGGAAAGGTTCATTTTTTCTACAGTCTCACTTTATCTATAATGCTACTTCGGTATTATACTTAATGTTTAGTTAACTCAAGAAAAAGCGGATCTAGTTGTGTGAATCCTCCATTTCATGTTAGCCTTCGGTGATCATTTAGTACTGTTCAGCGAGGTAATTTAACAGAAGTACAATGTTCCTATAGAGTATTCGTTGTAGTGTTATAAAGTAGGAAATGATACAAGACGCTGTGTTTTCTAAATTAAAGTTTTGGGATCCTCTAGGGCAACTGCTCCAACACTTTTAACAAGCGCCCACATTCTTAAACCCTACATACTTCATGCCTACATCATTCGCGATGTCTTTGATCGTTTCTGCAATTTTAGTTGCAGCATTGTATTCTCAAATCATGAGTAATAGCAACAAAAATAATAACAATAATAATAACCTATACTGTATATAAGACAATATAAGTGAGTTACTCATTATTGACAAAGCCATAATGCTATAATTAGCAAGAATACTCTTTTTGACGAAAGCAAGGGATAAGGAAGGATTTTTGGAAATATGTATCCTTAGGGGCGTAAATAGGATAGTGTATCTTGCTAATCCCTGAGGTAAGGAAGATGAAACTAGGCATACAAACTAACCATTAAAAATAATTGTCCATGTTTCTCACAGTTCCTGAAAATTCCGCACCTAAAAAAGAAAAGAATAATTCGTATAACATTAATTTTTCAACTTTATTTTATTTCATTTATTTTTAGAAAATGATAAATGTCATCATCATAAGGTATTCTGCCTTTATTGGCAGATCAATTGCCGCAGCTGAGAAGCTTCCATGCTCCACGGTCCTAACTTCTTCCTCTTCGCGTATGATCCTTCTGTTTTTATATCATCCATTAATTGTAGTCTCCTTCGCACCCCCTCTCTTTCCCGCCACCATACCCTCTATTACGTCCCTCATGATACAATCTCTTCTTAGGCAATGTCCCAACCAATTTCTCTTCCTCTTCCTAATAATATCTAAAAGTGTTCTTTTCTCACCCACCATTTTAACATACTTTCATTCGTTTTCCGCTCGACCCAACTAATTCTTTCCATTCTTCTCCACACCCACATTTCGAAGGCTTCCAGCCGATTTTCATCACCTTTACGTAATGTCTACGTTTCCGCCCCATACAGTACAACACTCCACACGAAGCATTTTATGAGTCTTTTTCTCAACTCTTTATTCAAGTTCCCACAAAACAGACTTTTCTTCCTCCTAAAGGCTTCTTTCGTCATTCCTATCCTTGCTTTTATTTCAAGTTCTCACTTCATGTTATTACTAAGAATACTACCCAGATGTCGAAAATTATTCACTTGTTCTATTTTCTCCCCTCCTACTTTTATATTTGACACAGACCCCTTCGTTCCAATCACCATGGTTTTTGTCTTTCTAACATTTATTTTCATCCCATATTCTTCAAAGCCCTTTCTTATTTTTTCTAACATTTTATTGATTTTCTTTTCAGATTCTGCAACAAGCGCCATATAGTCTGCAAATCTTATGCATTTAATCATTCTACCTCCTACCGAAATGCCATCATCATCATGTAAACTCTTTTTCACTATCTCTTCTAGATAGACATTAAAAAGTGTTGCCGAGAGGCAGCATCCTTATCGAACTCCCCTTCCAATTGCACTCTATTCCGTCAGTTCTTCCTTTATCCTAACACTTATTTGTTGGTTCATCTATAAGTTTCTTATTAGTCTTCTATCTTTCCATTCCAACCCTATCTTCGTTAGAACTCCCAAAAACAATTCCCATTTCACGCGGTCAAAAGCCTTTTCTAGATCAATAAATATAACATACTCCTCTTTCCCTTTTTCTATAAATCTTTCACCGATCGCCCTTAATAATCCAATTGCATCTCTTGTGGCCTTGCCTCTTCTGAACCCGAACTGCTCCTCCTCAACTTCTTTATTTGTTTTTTTTTTTATGTAATCTTCTGTTCAGTATTTGGAGCAGAATTTTAGCTGCATGAGATATGAGACTAATAGTGCTATAATCCTCACACCTCTTTGGGTTCAATTTCTTAGCCATCGGTATCATGATCGTTTTCAGAAAGTCTTTTGGTCATTCTCTTGTTTCATATATTTCATTGCATAATTGGAACATTTCTTTCTTTCCCTTGTCTCCTATATTTTTAATGAATTCGATTGGTATGTTATCTCTTCCGGTTGCCTTTCCATTTCTAATCTCGGATATAGCCTTTTCAAACTCATCCCTAAGAATACTAAATCCTTTATCATCCTCGCCTACTTCATTTTCTACTTCAACATTTAGGCTACACGATCTATCCCTACTCTCATATAAGTCTTCAACGTATTCTTTCCACCTTCCCATGACCTCATTTCTCTCGCTGACTACCTTCCCATTCTTATTTTCTACTGCCATCATAATACCCTCTTGATAAATCTAAGAATTCTTTATATTGGAGACGTGAAATCTCAAAATTAAACTCAATTAGAAACGAACCAATACATGTTTAGGTTTTCCGAAAATTCTGTCCTAAGATGAGAATGGAGGATAGTGTCTACCTATTAAAATTTCTGCAATTGCTTACGTTTGAGGTGTGAATTTTGGCTTTTATTTCTTAACTATAAATAATTGAACGTATGTTTCCGTAAATTCTCCTCTTAAAGATGGAGAAAAGAGACAATTTCTATAATATTAAAAGTTACCACTATTTATTCAGAAAATGTCATGAAATGTGAAATTCGCTTAAATTCGTAATGTGAATTTTCGTAAACCAACTCTGAAATAAAAAGAATGGAATACGTATTTCAGAGTTTTCAAAATTCTCCTTTTAAGCAGAAAGAGGGAGGAATTAATTGACTTATTTCTCGACATTCAAATCGGCTTTCGCTGTCTTCATCATAGAATGTTCGAGGAGAATTACTGAACATATTTAGAACTACTCTAGAGCATGGTTTCATGATATCACTTTCACTGAAATGCGCATCGTAAGGGGAGGGGTCAAGGTCTAAAATATTTGCTAAAAATACAGTATCTTACAAATCTCTCATGTATGAAGATGAAATTTAATATAAAAACCAAGTACACACGCAACCCAGCGTTCTAGGAAATTCCACTTTAGTCTCATCTCATGGAAAATGATTGAGAATTTCAGAACATAGTTAGCACTTGGCTGAAGCCATTTTTTAACCATGTCAGTTTCATTAAAATTCGTATCCTAAGAGGGTGGAGGAGTTAATATATACTGCGAAAATTAAATATCTTCCAAGCCAAAGAGATGAAACTAGGTATATAAACTTTTTACTTAACGAGGTCACCATGTGGACATGCCCCAGCGTTTTCGAAAATTCTGCTTCCAAAACAGGTTACAGGGTGACAAAGTGTTTGAAACGTCCGAAATGAATTTTTAAACATATTTAGCATGTGGGATATTTCTATTTTATCAACTCACTTAGAAATAAAAGAATCGTAAAAGCAGAAGAGAATTTAGATTTCTTGCAAAGAATAAATACTGCATCGTATGAAACACATTTTTGAACATGGTCGAGCTAGGGGTTTTATTTCATTTTTGTTCAAATAAGTTACGTAACGGGGAAAGGGTGATCAAATATAACTTTCAAATATTTCCCATAAAGCTATTCTACTCGTACGAAGAACGGGCTTGCATATAATAATAGTAAATAATAATAGCCATATTCTCACAAATTTATACTTAACTCCAGCAAGACTCCTGCATAGCATTGTAGTACAGTGGAATATAATATTTTACCAGTTTTGTCAATGAAACCACTGTTCTTACACAATAGTTATTTCGTGTTTAAACGATATTTAATTTAATGTTTGTTACAACATTCGTAATATTTGTAATTTTAAATTTAGTTCTGTCAGAGACTCGCACCCTTAGATTAGGAGCCACTGCTCTAGGGGCTACTTAAAAACTTTGAATTTACACCTACAAAGGATTTGTGACGTCGGGTACCACTAAGAAATTTTTTTGAAAATTCACGAAAAGAGGAGGAATTGGGGTGAGAGTTATTTTAATAAGATACCCTTATCTCCGAAACGTATAGGACAGGGAACTTGAAATTTGGTATTTGGATTTCCAATTTAAAATAATTTAACACATGTTTCAGCATTTCTTTTATATCTTAGTAATAAAGGGGAAGGAAAAGGTAAGAATAGGAATTATTACTCGTATAATAGCATATCGGTATCTCAGAATCTCTGAAAGTTACAAACGTGAAATTTGGCTTTAGAACTTCCCCTTTAAAACAAAACCTCTTAAAGACAGTAAACAGAACCACCCAATATTTTTCAATTAAAATTGAAACCAGAAGTTGTAGTAGATATCTACCACTTAGTGTTATTTACTAGTGATTAGAGTGGAGATGGAATATATTCTAGGGACACTTAATCGAATACAAACCGTGCCTATCTATTGCCGTTTGTCATATACAACCTTGTTCAAGAAAACTTTGCCACTCACCTCTCTTTCAAAAGGCCTGTGGTCCTACCTGCAGTTAGAATTAAATCAAATAAATGTGAATTTTGTTTGGTCGATTAAGAAGTTTATTTAGAGCCACAGCATTATAATTTCCTTTTGCGGTTGCAAGAATATCATCTTTCATTGCAGGGTGAGTGGTCAAAATTTCTTGAACAAGACTGAACAACGATGAACGTTAAAACCGGAAGTGGTCGATTTCTAATAATTACGTTTGATTACAGGGTAAAAGAAGAGATGGTACCTATTTTAAGAACGCTAATTCCTTTTTTTTTAAAAAAAAAACTATTCTCGCTGTCTTTTATAGGTCATGTTCTATGTATATTACATTCAACCTGGAAGTCATAGTGGATTACCAGGATGTCTATCGGTTACGAAAAGGATTAAAGAAAGTCGCGAAATCAGAAAATGGTCATGAAAGTCAAGAAAAAGTCACGAAATTTTGCTTTTGGGTCACGATTATTTTATCTGTACAAATATAAGTACATACTTGTAAATGTTGTTCTATAAAATGTCAAAATTCACCACCAGAAACGCATAAGGTTTTAGACGCTATTAAATCACAAGTAAAGCACGCTTCTATCACGTGCGTGAAAACTGACCCAAGTCGCACTCAAATTCGCTTTTGAGAATGTTACTAAATTTAATAGTTTGTTAAAGGAAAAGTCATGAAATTTCATTTTGGAATTTTAGTGGACACCTTGTCATTTCTGATTTTATTAGAGTGTTATGGAAAGACAAAATGTATTCTTGAGATGCTCCGTCGATTGTCGAAAACAGCTTCTCGCTATCTATTACAGCTTTTGCTTCACAGTAATGAAAAGTAAACCGAAAATTCTTGAGTTCTACCGGTTCTAGTTTTATCAAAGTGTTAAGAATAAAAATGAAAGGTGTACTTGGAATCTTTTAGTCGATTTCCCAAAATTGCTTCTCGCTATATATTACCGTTTTTCCCCATTCAATGTTAAAGCGGTAACTTGTTTATTTCTGGGACTTTCTATTTCAATACAGTATTAAGAATGGAGTTGAAATGTATTATTGGGATGCTAAATCGACTGCCGGAAACCATTTCTTGCTATCTATTACCATTTTTGGTTTACAGGATCAACGTTAAAAGCAAAAATGGTTGATTTCTACCACTCCTGGTTTCTGATCCACAACCTCTTGGTTTATGATCCTCTACTAAAGAACTCTTTCGAGATAATTACTCTAGCTATCAATTGCAAAAAACAGAAGTTAAATTCAGTTTCGTTCAAGAGATTCGTGCGGAGTATCGGACGAGATGAACCAAAGCACTAACTGTACAATATTATTATAAATCTTACTCTGTAATCCCAATAATTAGATACATATTTCAGCGTTTTTGATTGTGATCTAGAAGGGAAGAAAAGGGTTTGGAAGAGAATAGAGGTGGATATTACAATTCTTATTATACTAAGATGTTTATATCTCGGGATCCCGTTAAGTTGAAGACATGAAACGTGGTATTTAAACTGAAATTGGTATGCTTCCAGATATATATAAAGTGCAAGGCCATAGGCCGAACAAACACGGTGGCCTGGGAGCAAAGCCCCCAGGTATTTCAACTGAAATTCAGTATACTTGCAGGTATGTGAGGTGCGAGGCCGTAAGCCGAGCAAACACTGATGATTGCAGGTTTGAGATGCGAAGCGTTAGACCTAACAAATTTGCGGGTCTGAGGGCAAAGCCTTCCGGGAGACGAAGACTTGTATTGAATAAACTCTGATGAAGACATTAAGGAGGCTCACACAATATTTTTTTAATTAATAATGAAATAGGAAGTGATAGTAGATTTATACCACTTCCGGTGTTAGTAGAGGGATTGGATTGGTGACACAATTATATTCTTGGGATGCTAAACTGATTGCAGGAAACTGCGTCTTGTTACCTATTTCCGTATAGAGGTTGATATCTACCAGTTCCAGTTTTAGTAGAGGATAAAGGATGAAGATGAAGTGTATTCTTAGTCGATTGTAGAAAACCGGGTTACGGTTTCTGCTCTGAAGTGACCAACGTTAAAACCGGAATGTGTTGATGTCTACCACCTCCGGTTTTAGTATAGGGTTAAGAATGGAGATGAGAACGGACGGTTAATCGATTATGGAAAACAGCGTTTTGTTATCTATTACAGTTTTCCTTCCATAGCAATCAACATTAAAAACAGGAAATAGTTAATCGCTACCACTTCCTGTTTTAGTTGTAGGTTAAGAACAGAGATAATATGCATTCTTAGGACGCTTAATCGATTTTCAGAAACAGCTTCTAGCTTTCTACTAACGTCTTTTGTTCTACAGCGATCAATCTTAAACCGGAAGTCGTCGACATCTGCCACTTCCAGTTCAAGAGTCACCTCCATTAATTTTAAAACATTTTTTGGACATAATTATGTAACACTTGGTTTAATTCCAACTAAACTTAATACATATATGTATTACAATCTGGAAAGAAATACTCGGGAGGGTAAGGAAAACCTAGCATCTCAAGGAGTGGTGATGGGAGGGCTAAGATTTTAAAAATAATTGTAATGATCGATGTTCGTATTGAATCCATAGTTTTCGGGTCAGTCGCTGATATGAATAATGACTGTTTCCATGCCATTTAAGTTCATCCCTGAAGAATCGGGAAGAGTGACATTTTAAAAGTAATCGAAAATGAAGGATATTAAAGGCGAATCCATAGTTCTCATTAGTGTTAAGACGAATAGTGGTACTTTTGACAAAATTTGAAGAGAAGTTAGAATGCAACTTTTGAATTTAATTAATGTAAACTTCTGCATTTATAAAAACTAGACTATTTGCCATCCAAAGTTGTAGGTGCGACTGTAGAGTTTACTATTATTATTATTTTTAAAGTATATCTTTTAAATAGCACCACGACATGGGAGGGAGAGAGAGTGAGAGATTTCTGGCCTTTTCAACATATTCTTAAGCGTTTATAAAGATTTTATTAAGATTTTCTTATAATTTTAATTTATGTTTGTTTCTTATATTGCAAGTACACACAACTTGTAAGATGTAAATACAATTTAATTTTTACGAGACTCAAAAATGGCACGTAGTCACACATTCGATTCCCAGTGGGAGTCTCTTACAAAATTTGGTCGATTACTGTGTTTGAGTTTCATCATAATTTTTGAGTCTACGTCTCATATAACCTCGATGCAGAATCCTAAACTTAAATAATTAACTAACTCAAAACCGATGAGAGTACAAAACTCAAGGTTTCGACAGAAAACTAGCACAAAAATTTGGAATAGAAAAAGTATCAACTATCCAGTGATCCCATCAGGGAAAGGATGGGAACACGGACATAAGACCATAAAACACATTATTGAAATGGCAGTCAGTGATGATTATAGAGGTGGCTCTTGGGTCTAGAGCTTTGGAATTCCCTCTAGGGCATTTCCCGAGCGTGCTCAATCTGAGTTACCAGGAATTTCATAGTACTATATTCACCCATCGTTTATTCAATCCCCCCGTACTGGAAAATCTGAAATGAACATTGTCTCCTATCGTGCTCAGTATGAATTACATGTATTTTTGCAGTACTGCTTTTCACCGATAGTGTAATGAAATTCTTCCACGAGAAAATCTGTAATCAACACTCAGGCACGCAAACAAGGGAGGATCTGGGGGGTCCGGACCCCCTTCGAGACCAGAAAAAAAAAACTTAAGGAATGATAAAACAAAATGAAATGACAAAAAGAAGGATCAGCGTTAAAAATTAAAAAGAAAACTACAGGAAGCTTTAGCTTACTCTTTCTTATGAGGAGATTTGTATTACTTGCAATATGGTGGCGAAATAAGCGAGGTATTCTGGAAGAGTCAGGAAAATTGAAAAATCAAGAAAAGTTATGGAATTCTCAGAATTCCTGCTACTAGTCAGAGAGATTTCAAGCTTTCGAAAGCGTAAATGCCGTTGTGTATCAGCGTGGACATTTTTTTATCATAACTTTTCGTCATCGCATCCTTGCAATATCAAACATGTTATTTCAAGGACAATTTTCTGTTGCTCCTTTAACCTGTTATTTGGAACCAACAGTAGTTGACGGAGTAATAATAAAAAAAATATTGAAAGAAAGTTCTGTTAGCATTTGATTCAACAGAGAAAGGAATGCATATATTGTAAAACTAGTTGAATATACACATGCTTCGCACATGGGCTGTATTTGGAAGACCACGCCTGTGGGAATATCACCATTGATCTTAGCGACCGCGAAAACTATGGATTTGATACTAATATCGATCATTTTGGGCAATTTTTTACATCTCGGTATCCACCCCCCCTGATTCCCGGCCCGCATACTTGCAAGTCATCGCTAATGGAAGTGTCACCATTAATTTCAGCGACCGCGAAAACTATGGATTTGGCACTAATATCGGTTATTTTGGATTACCTTTATATGTCTTGGTATTTCACCTTCCCCCTCCGGTGAACCCGGCCCGGAGCCGAATAGCTTGAATTTGGAAGTTAATGCGACTGGAGCTTCACCATTGATTTCAGCGACCGCGAAAATATGTATTTGACACTAATAGCTCAAGTGGTACAGCGTTGGCTTCGCATTCGAGAAGTCGTGGCTTCGAATGCCGCTGCCTACCATCCTGACTGAAGTTTTCCAGGGTTTCCCTCAGTCCTACCAGGCAAATGACGGGATGGCACCTACTAAACAGGCCCTGGGCGATACCTTCCCAAATCTTTTCCATTGTTAATGTTGTTGGATATTCAATGTAAAATGACCTCTGGGCTGCATCTGGTGATTGTTAAATAAATAAATAAATAAATATCACTAGTATTCATAAAACCAATCTGGGGCCACTTCCTCAAACCAGGCTTTTTTATATATGAAATCCTCCAGCATAGAATCTAATTATACACATCGAAAATTACATCTTCCCCACATTGACCCCATACAGGATACATCTTCAATCTACTTTTATGATATATAACCATAAAAGAATTTTACACGTAACTTACATCTAAAAACTTACAGTGGAAACCTACACAAAATATATTTATTGCATCTTAATCTCCAGTTTATAAGCTTTCATTTGACACTTGAATCATGAAAATCCGTTAATAATTAGCTTAGAAAACTCAATGAGAAGGAATACATACAACTACGGAACAGATGATCTGTCACTGATTCATTTTGAACCATTCCAGTACCAGCACAGGACTGTCTAATCCGATTCTCTTTCCTTCTCATCATGCCAACATACATATATGCACTTAGCAACTCTCTTCCTTCAACAGAGCTTCTAGCTAGCTGTGGACAGAGGGAGCTGTACAATGACGTAGTCTCCTTTGGGGAGAAAACGTAATAACTGACGTCATTGAATCCGTGACGTAGTCTCCTTCGGGGAAAAACGTAATACATTGAATCTCTTGGTTCTCTTACCAACATACAATTCTTTAGAGAGAGGATGAGTATAGAAGCGGTAAATTCAAAATATATAACAATAAGATTATCTATATCTTGGCTCCTATTGAATATTTTGGCAATCTGATTGCATTTTTGGATAGCCCATATATGTATTGCGGGTTACATACTTTACAGGGGTAAGTATTGCTGTATGCATAACTTCTGAAATTTCAGGGGCAAAAATGAAAAATGCTTATATCATCCTTATTTATTAACCGATTTTCAAAATTTAAACGGTAAATGAATACTAATGACACAGCCAATTTTCTAAAATGCACCAATGGTTGCATAACCCTCAGAATATGTTTCCCTTTTTCAATATCTCTACTAATTTTCATCAAATCGAGAAAATAAAAAATACTACCATAATTACAATAAAATTCTAAGACTTTTTTAAAGAATAATATTTTCCCGAAAACTCAAAAATAAACCCGTAAAAAATTCCCGAAATTTTGAATTTGCTATAACATCGCCAAATATTAACCGATTTTCAAAATTCAAACGTCAATCAATAGAGAAATAAATTTAAATTTTTTGAATGTATTGAAGGTTGCATAACGTTAAGGATATTATTTAAAAACTCAAATAAATCTCTTATTTATGTATGGATATTTAAAATTCGAATGACATTAAAAGCTCTGCTTCTCCTTATGCATTGTGTATGTTTAAAGATCTCAGTTTTATGGCGTTATAACCATAAAACACTTAGAACATACTTAAAATTACAAGTTCGGATACTGATAATGGAATCTTCTGCTAACCTCTTTCTCTATAGGAAACAATGACTTCTTAAACTCTGTCCACTGATCGTAATTCAAGCTGAATAGACAGCCGTTAATATCAAAAACCACTTGAACTTCGGTTTGCACATTTTTCACAAATACATTGAAATTGTTAGTAAGTATAAACTTCTTTTGGGAATCCATTCTAATCACTCTATTTTTTACTTCTGACAAAATATTTTTGTTCATTTTTGTTATTTTTTGGATTTACATACAGAACTCAACAGTTGGATAGTTTTCTTTTAGACCAGTGTATTTGATTTTTATTCCATTTTTAACGATCTCATCAATCATTTTATCTGTTAAGTGTTTTGTAAATCTAGGTGGAAGAAAAACCTTGAACTTCTCACACTCAACTAATATGCTCTTTCCAAACTTAATTTTAATCTTTTCCATTTTCACAATCTTAAATTCTGTATTTAATTCTAATTCTCTTAATCCAATAACTTGTTTTTGTTCAAGACTTCCAAGTTTATTTAAAAGCTCAATATGACTCGACATCGTATTTATTATATAGAAAATCAATGAACACTCTTCAATTTTTATCTTCACCAAAATATTTTCATCATTTTTGTCAATTTCGTTTAATGGAAAGACTTCCATGAAACAATCGTTAATGAAAACAGTTTGAGGATGCAAGGGTATCTTTTCGATACCCTTTAAGGTCGCCTATGGCTAACTGATAAAGGTCCAGCGCTGGTGGACCTTAGATTCTTGAACCGTAGGGTGAGCAAAATGCTCACCCTTAAAATCTCTATATGTCCGTTGATATTTTGTTAACTATCTAAAACTCTTCTACTACTTTCTCATTCTTAGGATCATATGTAAAGTTCTTTCGTCCAATTAAAATCGCATAACATATGGTATCAGGAGCCACAGCTTCTGCAAGGTCTACAACAATCTTTATGTTTGTTCTCTCATTTACCGATACATTCTTCCTCTTACTACAATTAATCACATACATTGGTCTGTTATCTATAAATTCTTTAGGGTCATAGTACATTTCGGTATTGCCACCCGTTATTTTCTTAAATGCAGTATAATCTTCATACATCTTAAAATAATCCTTGTTAGCAATATCTAAGTTTCTTGATTCTTTTGGAAATACCTCATTCCTCCAATTCTTAAGATAGATATTCTTTACCTTACAATGATCAAACTTACTTGCATCTGCTGTTTGTTTGCCACTTCTATCAGTTTGGAACATTACAACTACGAAATCAGGCATATCAAATTGTCTAGAATTAAATTGAGTAGTAACATCAAATTCCAAGAAAGAACCTGCAGCATTCTTTTGAACACATTGATAAGTATGGAATGAAAACATGACTTTAGGCTCTTTAAGTATATTCAACTTTAACTTGTTTTCATAATTAGATTCGTATTCAACAATAGGCATTCTTATCTCCATACTTTTTATTGTTATTTTCCCGTCATGAGGAGCTGCTCCTGATCCAGTCCATTTGTACAAGACATCGTTATTGTTGTTAGCTTTTGTAAATGTTATTCTCAATCCACCTTTCCACATAACCTCTTTATAATCACTTAAGAAGCCTGGAATTAATCTTAATGGATACAAAACACTAAAGTCCTTTCTCAGACCAAGTTTATCATCTGTTTCAAATCCTGCTTGTTTTAAATATTCAACTTCTGGTTTGGAAATCTTTAATGTTCCAATAGCTGTAGATGTTATTCCAGGTAGTTCAATCTTATCTATAACAACACCATGCTTTCTAACCTCAATTTCAGAAAAGAAGAATGGGAAGAAGTTATCTACAAGTTTTATAGTATCATTTGCTCCAAATGTTCCTCCAACTGATGCACCAACAACTTCAAAAGTCATATGACAATCTGCTTTGTGTGGATGTATGAACTCATCGCCCACATTGAAATCGAACTCAATATCTTTGTTAGCTTCATTCAAATTATTAAATGTTCTTGTGTTAGCTTTAAAACTCTGTAACAAGTAACTCTCAACACTATCCATTTATTATAAAGAAAATCTTGAAACAACGCTTTGATGGGATATACCCATAAAAGAAACAAACATAACAACAATTAAATACTTAACAGATAGGGAGCTCCGATCGGTGCTACCAAAAATATACATGTTGAAGTCTTGGACTTTCTCTCGACCTTCTTATAATCCCCATCCCAACTTAACCTTAGCATTCATAGCAGTACCAACCCCAAAAGCAGCCAATCGTTCACCAATTGATGCATTACTATTAAATGCTCTTTTCAATGCTTTAGTTTCTAGTTCCTTATCTGCAATATGTCTTGACTCTGTATCTTTATTGTCTCTGTAGTATATATCGTGTTCTTTACAAGCCTCATCTAATGGGTTAATACCTTCATCACCTCTTTCTAACCTTTCTTGAAGCTTATTCCCAGGCCCCCAAAATCTGAATCCTGGAATATGTAATTCAACTGGAAGTTTATTAATCAAATCATTTACTAACCCTTTCCCAAGCTTCTCATCATTCCAGAATCGTGGTGGTAATGTATTTAAGATCTTAATCAAATAACCCATACCTTTCGGATCATTAGGAAGAAATTGTGAAAGCTTCTTATTAATCATACTCACTATACCTACTTTCTCATTGTAAAAGTTATGATTACCAGCCCTTTCTTCTCCATCTATAACTATTAACCGATCAATTAACTTTCTCACATCATCCATCTATATATATTCTTTAGGTATCTCTGTATATTGTTTAATTCCTTCACCAGTCCTTTTAGGTGTAGTGTTCTTTCTTGGTGGTGTTGGAGGTAAAGATGGTTTAATATAATTATCCCAAATAGGCTTGATAATATTAATGTACTTTGAACCTCTACTAGATGCTACTTTTTTATCTCGATTATATTTTTGCAAGGCGGCATCTGATTCTATTATTATTTCCTTGTACTGTTCAAAATCATCATCATCATAATCTTCAATGGTTTTACTAGTATTCGTCGTTAACAATTCCCATAGGCCTTCTGTTCCTTTATAAGTTTTACCATTAATTATCAAATCATCACCATTCACTTTAACTTCAGAATTTCCTACCTTATTCATTATTTTTCCATCTTCTTCTACAGTTCTTATTCCAAACACACTATCATTTCTTTTGCCATAATATTTCGTTGCAATCTTACCAAATAATTGTGCTGTTGTTAAAGGTTCTACTCCTTCCACTTTGTCTTTAATTTGTTTTCTCATCTGCTTTATTTCTCCCGTTATAGGCGTATCACTACTACTTGGGGAACTATCACAAGCTATCTTTTTAGGTGTTTCTAGTAGACTAGGATCAATTGAAGCCGACTTATATGCAACTGGAACAAGTTCAGCTATTAGATTTTTATTTTGTTCAGCTACTTCTTTGATCTCACTCCCCAAGTTTTGAATAGCATCAATTACAGGTTGCTCTTGTGTTTTAACTTTATCCCATATACCTGCTCCTTCTTTCTTCCAAGATTTGAAGCACTTTATCAAGAACTCCTTCAACTTAATATTCTTATTAATTCCTTTCTCATCCATTTATTGTATAGAAAACGAACAAATCTCAATGAACGTCAAAGAACGTCAATAAACGTCAATAAACGTCAAACGTTAAAACGTAAAACGTGAAAAAACATCATACGTTTAAGAAGTGTTTTATCTTGTTCCTATACTTACCATTGTTTACTTCCTTGTCACATCAATTACTATAAAACCATAATCTTCTTGCCAACATTTTGAACATATCTCTTTAAATTTATCATAAGACATATCTCCTCCAACAAACTCATTATACACATGTTTAAGATTAGTATCATCTTGCCTGAATATGCATAGGAAGTTAACGTTATCTCTTATAAGCTGTTTAGGTACTTTCGAATATGTTTGTGCAAGATAGAAACAATCTAAATGTCTATGCCTACCTCTTGTAAAGTAATTTCTAACAGTATCTTGATTCTCCAAAATGTAATCGTCAAACACAACAACAGAGTATTCTTCACATTCATCAATAGGTACAATAGAATCATTACCTCTTCAGAACGTTGCTATTTGCTTCTTAAACTTTAGTTCTGCTTTTTCAAATCGATCTTTTAACTGCTCATACTTTGGCTGATTCATGCTTTTAGAATATATGTAGAAGTAATTATTGTTTAACCAACCTGGCTGTAATAAGAAGTTAAATAGCAAAAACGTTTTACCAGACCCCGACGAACCTACGATAAGACAACGAATATCATCAGGTATAAGTTCTCCATTTCTTTTCTTAGCTGTTGTTTCTTTATCATCTCTTTTACATCCCAATTAATAGTTTTCTTACTCACTTATTATAGAGAAAATCAGGGGGTGAGCGTTTTGCTTACCTTTAATAACCCGATGATTAATTATCTGCTAATAGTACTAGTACAGACCCGGTTCGTTGATGAAAGTTATGTGAGGTTATTCATTTGGAAGGGTGTCCGTATTCTGGACACCCCCCTTGGTTTCCAGGTCTTCAACGTGTATATTTTTGGTAGCACCGGTCGGAGCTCCCAAGCTTGTTTGTACCTTTGGATTTGTTAAAGAACTCTAATCCTTGACCATTCACATGAAGGGCCTGAAAGTCTTGTAAACGTTTCAACTGTTTCCTTCGCATCTTGTAATCTTTCCGCCATCTTTACAAAGTTGGACCTCCGAATACAGCGGGGGCACTTTTTATGATCTTATATCTTTAAGTTGTTCTCTGATCTTAAGCAACGTATCTTTTATATATTCGCTATCCATTTCGCCATTTAGTGTTATTATCATCTCTAACTGTTCTTTAAATGAGTTAATACAAGTGACAATGGTTTTATATTCGTCTTTTCTTCTGCTTATGTTTAGCTTAGAAGAAAAACCTGTTATAATAACACTTCCAGTTGCAAGAGACGTTGTTAATATTGAGTAAATTGTTACGGGTATAAAAATATTAATAAACCCAGTTGTTGCAGAAAGTATAACCGACAACGCGTTCAAAGTGTAGTATGCATATTTAACAATTCGTAGTTTTTTCTTTTTCTTCTCTAAACTGTATTCTAACTTCTGAATGACATCTTCTATTAACTTGATTATTTTCTCTCTTGGAATATCTCTAGGTAAATCAAACTCATTCATTTATTATATAATAAATGGCTGAGATATTCAAGTTAACGAGTGATACTTCTGTTTTAAAGAAGACACTCCATTACGAATTAGACAACAAGAGCAACTATTTAAGTATAGGAATAGTTGGGTTTTACAGTACATATCTAACTCCAAACATAACAACAGAAAAAAACAGTTTCTCATATGGTGATAGACAAGTTTTCATACCAGAAGGGCAATACAGCTTAAACAGTCTTAATGAATATTTAAAATCTCAATCCATCAACATGACATTATCAGAAGATCATTTAAGAAATAGAGTTAAAATTGAAACTGATAGTAATGATGTTACATTTGGGAGTATAGGCACTGTCCTCGGTTTTGTTTTTGAAGTTTTAGAAAAGAACAAAACACATATTGGAAGTAAGTTGCCAAAGTTTCATCCGTTTGATACAATTAACGTTCACTGTAATATAGCAGATGGCATGTTTGTTAAAGATACAGAATACACACATAGAGAAACAGGGATTATAGCATCATTCAAAACAGATGCTGAGTTCAAACATAGTATCATTTACGAGCCTACTTATCCATTATTTTTCCCTATATCCAAAGACAAGGTTGACAATTTTGAGATAAGGATAACAGATGAGAATGATTCCTTAATTGATTTTGGTGGAGCAACAACAACTGTACTTTTACAAAGTAAGATTTTCTCTTAAATAAATAGGAAGATGTGTTCTATTAAAGGTTGTATGTTTAGTGTTCCTTATAACGAACTAAAGGATTTAAATATTGATAATGTATTAACAAAGAAACAACTTAGTGATAAACCTAAGAAAATTAAAGAAGGTAAAGGAATGAATTTAACTTTAACTACTGCACAAATGAAAAAGATTAAGAAAGAGCATATGGGTGGTTTTATCTTTACAAATCCAGCCATTTTAGCAACTTTAGGAGCAGTTGGCTCATTAGCAGGTGGTGCAGCAGCGATTACTAAAACTGTACTGGATGCTAAGAAGAATAAACAAGAACTTGAAGAACAAAAAAGACACAATATGGCTATGGAAGAAAAGCAGGGGGCGGGTAAACCAAAGAAGTCAAAAAACTAAAACCATTGACCAACTTCGATATAGAGAGGTTGGCTAAAGAATTAAAGATAAAACGATTTAGAGGTGTATTTATGAGTGATAAACTTCCACAAAAACCCCATATACATGAGTGTGGTGTAGTTAACCTCGATAAATCAGAAAACATTGGTACTCATTGGATATGCTATTGGAAAGATAACAACATAAAGTACGTGTTCGATTCTTATGGTGGTGTTCCTCCTAAACAACTGGTACAATATCTTGGTACCGAAAACTTACTTTACAATGACGAACGAATACAAGACTTTAATTCAGTTATATGTTGTCATCTTTGTGTTAAGGTCTTAAATCTTCTAAATCAAGGGTATTTTTTTAGTGACGTTATGTATATGATTAAAAATGATTAAGTGCTTTTATGGTTTGTTTCCATAAAAGTTTTGTGTTAAGATAAACAATGGAAGCTATACACAATAGATTTTTAGCTTATTTTGAGAAGCATCAGGATGAATTAGATGCACTATATAGTTATAATTTTTATCAGTATTTTGAGTATGTTAGTGAGATAGACTTAAAAGATAGAAACAACGTATATACAGCTATTGATTTATGGAAAATGCTAATACCTAAATTTTTGTACACAGAAGAAGAGTTGGAAAAGTTACGTCCAATAATTACCTTAAAGGAGTTGTTGACAAATTATAGTTCTAGACCATTACAATGCAGTTATTGTGGTAGTAAGTCATTAACAAAAGGTATGAGTAGTTACATTTGTGACGATTGTTCTGTAGAGAGTGGTTGGGTTTACAGTACTTGTGAAGAAGTGAAAGCTGCTTGGAAAGTAAGAAAACCATGGTATGATACTAGAAAAAGATGTAAGTTACAGTTATCTCGTTTGCAAGCTTTACAGGATAGAATTATTCCCGAAGAGGTGTTCAAGGTGTTAAATGATGAGTTTAGAGATATACCAAGAGATTAAATATCAACAAAAGATGTTCTAGAAGTACTAAAGAAAAACAAATACACAAAATATTATGATGATGTCTATTTAATACACTATCACCTTACCGATCAAAAACTATTAAAATTACAACATATGGAGGAAGCACTTATAAATGAGTTCGAAAACTTACACGAGGTCTTTAGGGAACTGTATCCGAAAAGAGTATTGTTTATTAACCTAAAATGTGTACTGTACTATCTGTTGAGAAAGCATGATGTTCATGTTGATATTGATTTTAAACACTCACCTAGACAAATAGAGATGTTAGAGAAATGTTTTGAAAAACTAGGATGGGCATTTTCTGCATAATAAATGAGTATGGATATATTTGGTAATGCTAAAGATAGAAAAGGTGATGTTGATATTAGTGAAGAAAAATTAAAATTGTTGGAGAATTTAAATGATATTGTTAGTGTAAGTCAACTTAGATCAGTGGAAGCTCAACTAGAGAACGATAGAAAACGATTTGAAGATGCATTAGAAACGTTACAAGACACATACATCAATAAAGGTTTTCAAAAGGTTAGGATGGATACTACTAAATTTATTATGCAGAAAGAAACTGTACCTCTACTATATCGATTAAGAGCTAAAAACGTTAAGGAGCCCATCTTTAGAATATTTAATCTCTCTAACGGTTACAACTTTGTCTATAATGGGAAAATAATGCACATAGAATTAAGTTTGGATAAATACTTTCTAGATATATATTTGGGTGATATTTTGATTAAAGAGATACCTTTTGACTTTAAGAAGAACGATATAATTACGATTAAACCAAATAAAAATTCAGCTATGGAAGAAGGACAATTATTGTTTGTTGTAATGTACATAGAAAGAGAGCTTTCCTAAAGACGTTTGCTATATAATAAATATGGATATCTTTGGTAATGTTAAAATGACATCAGAGTTAGATAATACAGTTGTGAGAAGAGATATTGCTATGTTGAAAGAAGAGCTTAACTTCATCAAACGGAGTTATGTTATAGAGCTTCATAGTCGATTGATATCAGAAAATGTTGAAACTCCGTTCTTTTAAATACATAATCTATCTATCGCATACAAATTTCTTTATAAAGGTAGGTTAATGCATATAGAATCATCTTACAATACGTATTATATAGATATATATTTAAATGATTCTCTAGTTGAAACTTTTCCATTGCACTTTAATACAAATGATCTATTAGCAGTTATTCCATCTAAAGATTCTGATCTGAAACATGGTAAATTACTATTGCTTCTTATGCATGTAGAAAGAGAAGATGAAGATAGTGATGATGATGAGAATGCTGATAGCGTAATATTAAACAGCGATAGTTATTGATTTTCTATATAATAAGCAGGATGTATTGTGTTAAGTGTAAGAAATCGACAGATACGAAGAAAGATACTATTAGAATTGAACAAACAAAGAATGGAAGATATCTAAAGAAAGGTATTTGTTCTGTATGTGGTGTTACTAAAACTCAATTCGTTAAAAAGCCTGATTGACTAGAAGAAGGTAAAGGTGTTAGAGAAGACATTATAGAAGAAATTCACAAACCATCTAGAAAAAACTTTGACAGATTAAGTGTAGTTATAAAAGGTATCGATGATCTTTGGCAAGCTGATCTTGTAGAAATTGATAGTGGTGTGTTGAAAGGTGTTTCCAAAATCAATAAAGGTTATAAGTATCTGCTAACGATTATAGATGTGTTCTCGAAATATGCGTTTGCTGTTCCTGTTAAAGATAAGAGTGGGAAGAATGTTACAGAAGCATTCGAATCCATATTAAGAACGAGAAAACCTAGTAACTTACAAACTGATCAAGGTAAAGAGTTTTACAATAAAGAGTTTAAGAAGTTGATGGATGAAAATAAGATTAATCACTACTCAACCTATAGTGGTAAGAAAGCTTCTGTTGTTGAGAGATTTAATCGAACACTTAAGCAGAACATGTGGAAAAGGATCACAACACAAGGGAATTACAAATGGATAGAGATATTACCAACACTAGTTAAAGAGTATAATCATCAAATTCATAGAACAATTGGTTTAAAGCCTGTAGAAGTTAATAAGAAAAATGAGCGAGCAATATTGGAGAAAGTGTATAAGAAAGAATATAAGCGTGTTAAGCCCAAATACAAGTTAGGTGATCATGTTCGTATAAGTAAATCGAAAGGGTTATTTGAGAAAGGATATACACCTAATTGGTCAACACAAGTATTTGTTATTAGTGAAGTTATTCCATCTAATCCGCCTACATATAGAATTAAAGATTTAGAAGAAGAGAATGTGCAAGGGAAATTTTACCAAGCAGAACTATTAAAGACGAAGCATAAAGATGAATACTTGGTGGAAAAGGTGTTGAGGAAGAAAGGTGATAGAGTATATGTTAAATGGCTAGGGTTTGATGATTCGCATAATAGTTGGATAGATAAGAGTAATGTTGTAGTGTAAATATAAATGTTTGTCTTTTATGGTTATTATGGCATAAAAGGTTGGTTTAAATGAGATAAGGGGTAACGAAACGTTACCCCCATAACATGTCGTTGGGTTGATCTAGTTTGTATGTTTGAAAGGGGGCCAGTGCTGGTGGACCCCTTTGAAAAACTCATAGCATATATTTCCAGAGCTCGAATACGGGCCGATGAAATTATCAAAACAATAAAAAAGGCGATGGGGACTATTCTACCAACCGCTCTATGTACACAATCAAAGGTGGAGAAAAGTTCGATCACTGGTTACAAAATAAACAATCCAAGGAATTGATAGAATACTATAATGAAGAAACCGGTAGCTGGAATCCCATCGGGCGCTCTAAGTATCTAGTAAAAGGTGGAAATAAAGAAACAACATTAATCGTCTCAGGATTATATAAAGTCATTGCAACGAATTCGTGGGGATGATTTTAAGATTAGTAAGAAGTAAGAAACTACTGGAATATTATGATAAAATTAGCTGGCCTACATCCAAGCCAGCAAAACTCAACGTATTATATAGAGCCAAAAAGGTACAAACAGTGATCAAAGATTTACAATAACAAACTAAGTGGACCGAATTTGTCAAAATGGGGGAAAACAATTTAAACATTGGACAAGGTTAGATAAATGAAAAGATCTCCTGCGATATTATAACAAGAAATTAGGTGAGCCAGATCTGCACCACCAAAACCCAATTTACATAGTTGAGTCAAAAGGAACAAATAAACAAGATAGGCTGGTTTTACAAACTTCGAAGTGGTCCTGGTAATGAAAATGAAGTTAAAAATAAAGATATTTTTATATAATAAATATGATTACTATGGATAGTCCTCTTAGTTTAAACGATATTTGCTACGAACAGATTAAAGATGATTACTGGTATGGTCTGTTTGGTGATTTCAAGTTGATTATAGATAAGAGTACAGGATATTTCAATGCTACCAAGTTGTGTCAAGATGGTGGAAAAAGGCTTGATCACTGGTTAGAAAATAAGGGATCAAAAGAGCTCATAGCATACATTTCCAGAACCGGTATTCCAGGTCTAGAAATTATCAAAAAAGTAGCAGGAGGTAAAGGAGAAATATGGAATGAAATAAGAGGAACGTATGTTTGTAAAGAATTGATTCTAGATATATCACGATGGTTATCTCCAGAGTTTTATCTTAAATGCAATCAAATCATTATCAATTACTTCGTTAAAGACTTTCAACAGCTATACCTTACTAACAACGATCAGCTTCAAACAAGAGTAGAAGAGATAGAACAACAAATGGACCAATTACGATTGCACAATCAAGAACTAGAAAGCAAAGTTGATTATCTTAAAACAGTTGCAGCACCATATACAGAAGATCCAGGAAAAGTACACAAGGTTATCATTGTTAAAAAGAACCTCACGGCTGGTCAGCTTCAAGACATAGTTGACAAGTACGACACAGACAAACATGATCAGGTTCGGCGTTACTAGTCATACAAATATTGGGTTGGAAGGGTTCAGCAGCGAAACATCAAAGCAAGACTCCAATGTCTCAAAGAAAAGTACCCAAGAATGTCAGTGCTATCAGAAACCAAAGATCCAAACTCGGTCAACCTCCTAAACAAAGTAAAAGAAAAATACAGCTGTGTTGTTTCGTATGGTTGTCACGTAGATATTGAAGAAGAAAACGATGATGAGTTTGCTGTTGATTTGTTTTTGAGTATAAGAGACAATTAACAATAAGTTGTGTGTTTAGATATTTGTAAAGGTAACAACTTTTATTGTTTTCTATATAACAAATATGGAGACACATTTTGATTTATTACATGATAGACTTGAGCTAATTCATCATGATCTTAAACTCTTAGCAACACTACTAGAGAAGCAAATACTGTTGAAGGAAAAAGAATTATTAATAATGCAACAAAAAACATCTGATTTGAGTAGTGACGATGAATATAAATATGGTAGTGATGATTATGATAATGATGATGAGTAAGTTCACAAAAATGATTCAGTTTTAAATGTGTATAAGTAACTTTGATGAGTTAATCCCATGAAAGTTCTAGACTAACACAACGCGTAATATGTAGACAATGGCAGGAGTGTACAATGTTAAGCGTTGTACTAGGACAAATGAAAATGAACTGAAATAACCCGGTGAAGATAAAAATTGAAGATTTTCTCTATAATAAATAGGATGAATAATTATAGTAAATTTACCGTAGTAGAGTTAAGACGACAATGTAAAGAGAGGGGAATCAGAAGGTATTCCCGATTAAGAAAAGCAGAACTGATAGACCTTCTTAGACAATATGACGATGACCAAAGCAGAAGACAAATTAGATATATATTCCCATTTAAAGAAGAAGTATTTGAAACACCGAAACGGAAAAGACCTAAGCTAAAAGTTGAATTGAAAGAAACATCATTGAAATATAGATTACAGACATTTAGAATAGAAAACATTGATGGATATAAAGATCCTTTGAAATTCTTAAATGCAAGTAGTAGGATTGTTAAAATTAAAATCAAGGACAGTTTTAAACTTTTCAATGCGCTTAAAGTTAATATGTCATTTATTTGTAAATTTAAAAAAGAAAATACGATACAAGATCATAATTTTAAAACTTCAAATGAAATAATACTCGAATTTACAGATTTAGATGACTTTTGTAAAAAAGCTTCATACAAACTCATAAGAGAAATGGAAGAGTTTCAAAGTAAAGGATCTGGATGGATGTTACATTCTATAGACTTTTTAGAATTAAGAATTAATAAGTATGTATCAATGAGAGGTTCCTCTTACATAGAATTTCCATACATGATTAAGAAGAGAAGAGCATGTGTTAATATAAAGAATAATGATCAAAAGTGTTTCCTATACTCAGTCATATCTGCATTATATCCAGTTAAACATGGGCAGCATGGAGACAGGGTCTCTACATATAAAAACATGAAGATAAGTTTAAAGATGTTTTTAAAGATATCCCATTTCCTGTACAAATTACTGATATAGCCAAGTTTGAAAAGAGAACTGATATTTCCATTAGTGTATTTAGTGTTGATCATAACTATTCAATTTTCCCACTTCGAATCGCACAAGAAAAGAAAGAAAAACGTATTCATCTGTTATATCTTAAAAGTGAAAAGAAAACTCATTTTTGTTGGATTAAAGACTTGTGGAAGCTTGTAGGCAGTCAAATAACTAAAGATGGTCATAAAAGATTCCTATGTGAAAGATGTTTAGCTAAGCATTTTAAATCAGAAGAGTTATTAAAAGAGCATGAAAAATACTGTGGATTATATTCAGCTGCAAAAATCGTTTTACCAAAAGAATGGAATAAGGTACTTGAATTTGTTAATCATAAATGATCTTTGAGAATTCCATTTACAATTATTGCTGACTTTGAATCACTATTAAAGGAAATTATTACATGCCAACCTGATCCAGAAAGATCTTATTCAAATGCATATCAAGAACATAAACCAAATAGTTTTACATACTATGTCAAAAGCACTTTAGATTCTTATAAAAGCAAACCAGTAGAATATATAGGAGATAATGTATAAGATGTATTTGTAGAAAAATTAAAAGAAGAAGCTATTAAAATTGCAAAGATTTATGATACTTATAAACCTGTGAATCGCCTTACAGAAGAAGAATGAAATATGTTTGAATCATCTGAAAAATGTTATATTTGTGAAAGAACTTTTAAAGAACTTCCACGCTTATTAGAAAAGAAAATAGAGAGGTTAAATATTTTAACTAGTTATTTAAAAAAGAAAATCGAAGAAGGTTATAAACATCTAGAAGAGGAATTGTATATGAAAAAAGATGATGATGATATTGATGATATAGATGACATATTAATGGATATAAAAGAGCAAAAGGAGGATATAGAAGTTATACTTGATGAATGTACTAAAGAATTGAAAAAGACTATAAACAATATAAAATCATGTATAACCAAAGTTGCTGATCATGATCATTTAACTGGAAAATTTAGAGGAGCTGCTCATTCTTATTGTAACATAAGATATACAAACCCAAGAGGCGGAGAATTAGAAGAAAAGATAACTATAATACCTAACACAGAAGAAAAGTATATTACATTCTCAAAAACGATAAGGATACAAGAATAAAGAAAATAAAGAACGATCAATCCAATTAAGATTTGTAGATTCGTTTAGATTTTTATCAAGAAGTCTAGCTGAATTAGCAAAAAAATTTAAAACCAGAACAATTTAGAGAAACATTAAAATTCTTTCCTAAAAATGAAATTGATTTAGTAAAAAGAAAAGGTATCTATCCATATGATTATGCTGATTCACCTGAAAAACTAGATGAACCTGTTCCACTATCTAGAGACAAGTTTAAGAATAGATTAACAGGAGAAGATATAAGTGACGAGGATTATAACCATCATCCATTAATCTGTAAGATATTCAATTTAAAAACCTTAAGAGAATATACTCAATTCTACAACAAAACAGATGTACTTCAATTAACAGACATTATTGAAAACTTCAGAGATACAGCTCTTAATACATATAAATTAGATCCTGCATGGTATTTCACAAGTCCAGCCTTCTTCTGGGATGCAGTGTTAAAGATGACACAACAAAAATTAGAATTGTTAACTGATTATGATAAACTGCTCTTTAGAGAAAAAGGTATAAGAGGTGGAATTTCCCAATGTTCAAATAGATATGCAGTAGCTAATAATAAGTATCTAGAAAATTATAATCCTAAAGAGAAAAGTTCTTACATAATGTACATGGATGCAAATAACGAATATGGATGGGCTATGAATCATCTTTTGCCTTATGGGGAATTCGAATGGAAAAAAGGTTATTAATGGTGTAAATGATAAATACTGGATAAATAAAATATTAGAGACAGACGATGAGTCTAATACTGGATATATACTAGAAGTCGATTTAGAGTATCCAAAAGAACTTCATAATAACATTCAGATTTGCCATTAGCTCCTGAAAATTATATAAACAACAAGAAACTTCCAAAATTATTAACAACACTTTACGATAAAGAAAACTATATATTGCATTATCAAAATTTAAAATTTTATGTGTCACAAGGTCTCAAAATTAAAAAGATACATAAAATATTAGAATTTAAACAATCAGGCTGGTTAAAGAAATATATAGAATTAAATACAGAACTTAGATCGCATGAAAGGAATGATATTGGAAAAGACTTCTATAAACTACCGAATAATGCAGTATTTGGAAAGACTATGGAAAACATAAGAAAGAGAGTAGATATAAGACTAGCACATAATGTAAAATTAGCAGAGAAACTAATAGCTAAACCTACTTTTAAGGATAGAACTATATTTTCCGAAGATCTAGCTGCTATTCATATGTATAAGACAAAAATTACTTTTAACAAGCCTATCTATGTTGGGATGTCTGTTCTGGATATATCTAAAATTTGTCTATATGATTTCTATTACAATGTGTTGAAGGATAAATATGGAGATAAAGTCAAACTATTAATGAGTGACACAGACTCGGTTATAGCACATATAGAAACAGAAGATGTATATGAGGATATGAAAGCTATGTATGAGCATCTAGATACATCTGATTACAAAGATAATAACAAATATGGGATAAAACAAGTTAACAAGAAAGTATTAGGAAAATTCAAAGATGAACTGAAAGGTGAAATCATAGGAAAAGTCGTAGGTCTCAAATCAAAGATGTATTCAATACAAGCACCTCAAATAGACCTCGAAGATAAAGACTTTAAAAGTAAATTTGATAAAGACAAATGCTGTAAAAAGGCTAAAGGAATAAAATCGAATATTGTTAAATCAGAAATAACTTTCAAAGATTACGAAGATTGTTTCTTAAAAGATTATGAATTATATAAAATGCAAAATACTATTAGGAGTAAAAGGCATATGTATATTCAGTAGAAGAAAACAAGCTAGCATTAAGCTCTTACGATGATAAAAGATACATATTAGAAGATGGGATACATACTCTAGCTTGGGGTCATTATTCGATAGATTTAAGGAAAGAAGATTTACTAACAAAGCTAAAAGAACTAATGGATAGCTATATCAAAGGGAGACAAGAAAAAGAAAACGAAGAATAGAAAGTTTAAGAAATGTTTAGATATAAGTTTTAGATGTAAGTTTAGGTGTAAAATTCTTTTATGGTTATATATCATAAAAGTAGATTGAAGATGTATCCTGTATGGGGTCAATGTGGGGAAGATGCAATTTTCGATGTGTATAATTAGATTCTATGCTGGAGGATTTCAATATAAAAAGCCTGGTTTGAGGAAGTGGCCCCAGATTGGTTATATGAATACTACTTATATCGGTCACTTTCTACTACTTTTACATGTCCCGGTAAACGCCCCCCTGAGACCTCCTGGTTCGAATTTTGACAAAAACGTTTAACTCTGGTCTGGAGCCTGGACCAAGGTATTCGTGACTAAAATTTGGTAACTCTCCATGAATTTGTTTGGTTCCCAAGCCGGTTCCGGTAAACGCCCCTGAGACCCCACTGTTTCAAAATTTGAAAAAAACGCTTCGTCTTGATCTGGGGCCGGGGCGAAGGTACCCCTGACCAAAATTTGGTAACTCTCGGTCCACTCGTCTGGTCCCCAGACCGCACACAGACAGACAAACACACAACCAAACTCTTTATTTTATTTATATTAGACAAGACAGTATTCAGTATGTAGTTTTTTATAATAATTGAGGTCATAACGAAAGGAAAATTATTATATTTTAATAAACAGGAGAACGTAAATATTGCAAAATCTTTTTCAATATTTTTTTTATTATTCTTCATAGTTTATTAAAATACTTGCCAACATATCCTCATTTTATTGTCCTAACAAACCAATATATGTTGATACTAAAGTAGTTTAGATTGATCGAGGTACTGGGCTTTCAGAATTTCATGTCACTCCCCCCTCCCCCAGCGTAACGAAATCCCAGCTAAACGAACCAATATATGTTCCAGTAAAATAGTTTAGAGTGATCGAGCCCCTTTTGTGATGACCACAGTATTTCATGTCACAGACCCCCCTTCACGAAATTCTGGCTACGTGCCTGCAAAACTGTCAATAGCTACGTCCTCGACTAATATACATTTAAAAATACAACTTTATTTTCGTGTTTTTTTCAACAGTTAACCAATTTAAAACCGTATTATAATTCAAAGTACTTATCATATTTCTATCCCAAAACAACAATATGTAGTTAACTTCTTAAATACTTCGCTCCGCAGGAACCTGTTCAGCGCGTGCAACAAGCAAAAACAACATGCTTGGCATCTCACAAATGACAAAGGACAAAAAAGAAAAGCAAAAGCAGCACAGCAGGGCCTTATCGCAGTCAGAGCTGACAACATAGTTTCGGTCGTTACATACGCCAATAGGCCTACAAGCGGTGTACAAGAGTTATACAGTTACCATATACGTTGTGCCACAGTAGTGCTACAGGCGGAATGTGCACGAACTACAAATGAATATGTTTCTTAAAAGTATCAATCACTGTTGCACCCTCTTTACATTCTCCACTTGGTTTTTTCTCCAAATTTTT
The DNA here is from genome assembly GCF_964235325.1 of Thermobia domestica. Classification (NCBI taxonomy): domain Eukaryota; kingdom Metazoa; phylum Arthropoda; class Insecta; order Zygentoma; family Lepismatidae; genus Thermobia; species Thermobia domestica. Next base: position 251,982,731 of record NC_137462.1, on the reverse strand, counting down.
TACCTTGACAAGCAGAAGTAGCAGGCCTTCCCAGTTCTCAACCATAAACTATTTGTGTACAGAGTACGTTTTCAGTTCTTCGAATGACTCTGCGCGCGAAGAACAAAGGTGATGATCGGGCAACCGAATACGGCAGCTAGAAACACCCGGTTTCAACTTTAAATGTAAAATACAAATATAGAGCCTTGACAATGCCGTGAGAATATATATATGTATATATTAGGATGTCCCTTATTTTGGGTATTTCGTGTTGCGATACGCTCACCCCCAAATGTATTCTATGTGACCATAAACACGTTTTTGTGAAATAGCAGCTCTCTAAGAGAATGCTAACCCTTACCGACTTGACGACAAAATCATGAAATGGCGTTTTCATATTATAATATAACTTAGAATTTCTAATCGTCATAAAGGATAAACTAAAAGAGACAGAGAAACGAAACTTTGCAAGAAGCAACTAGAAGAAAGGCGATATCTGTTTGTGTATTAAGAGACAGCATCGAATTACCAGTGTTGCCAACCCAAGACAAAGTTATGTTTTTGTAATTCCAATAACGTGAACTGAATATAATCATTGGAAGCAGCAATAAAAATAAAAACAAAAGAGATGGTAAAGGCAGATTAGTGTTGAATGCTTTTCGAGCAATAACGTGTAATATGTGTTGGCGCACACGGGGAGTGAAGTACTAACGTTTTGAACACCTTAAATCAAATATTGACAAGAATCATTTGCGTTGACTCTAAGTCTAAAAGCATCCGCTGTACAGTGTTGCCATCAACAGAAGGTAGAAATTGATTTTGGAATAGATACAATAACTCGGAAAAGGTCACTAGTGCTGTGTGGTTTAAGGGCTATAATGCAAGGCCAGTATGGTCATTAATCGATCACACAGAACATTCGATTTACAAAAAACATAACTTTCTCTTGGGTTGGCAACACTGTTCATCTGTTCATGTTCTTCAATACAATGGAAGATATCGTCCTCTCTCTAGCTGTCTCGTGGAAAGTCTCGTTTCTCAGTTTCTTTTGGTTTCTCAGTAAGGGCGGTTGGAAATTGATAATTATATTACTAGCTGAACCTGAGCTCTTTACACAGCGCATCATTCATATATGAGCATTAATCTCCTTCTTATTCCTCACATCTGTACATGTCCCTTTTCAGACACCAGTGAAAGAAGTCTTGGTAAAAATCGGCAAGAGATACCGTAAAGGGGAGTTTTTTTCGATTACTTTTTCAATATCTAGTACCATTTGCAAGATTTGAGCCTACTTCCGGTTGCAGTTTTTTTAATTCATGTATGATTTTGTTTTCTTTCTTCTTGCATGTAGTATGTAATAAGAAGAAACATAAACTAAGTAACTCTATGGCCTATTGCACCCGGAGGTTCAATGCCGAGTTCACAAAAGCTCTCCACTGACCTCTATTCTTTGCCAATTGGATCCAGTTTCTACTTTGTATTCCTATTTCTCCGAGATCCGTCTTAATATTGCCCTCCCATCTGCGCCTACGTCTTCCTAATGGTCGTTTTCAGCTGGTCATCCAGTTAAGATTTTGAAAGCGTTCGTTCTTTCTTCCATCCTGGCTACATGACCCGACCACCTAAGAATCCTAGAATTGATGGCAATGTTGGATAAACCGTATAAATTATGTAGTTCCTCGTTATGAAGATTCGGGACCAGGTATTGCAACACGTACCTGTGAGCAAAACACAAATACTACACTTAGGGAATTGACGGAAGATATCACTTTCGAAGGGTTCCTTGTTTCTTGAATTTCATCTAATCATCTTTTCATCTTCTTTCACATTCGTTTGGGCTTCGGCCCTAGTACTTCCCATCCTTATGGCGGACTCAGGCAATGCTCAAGGACAATATAAATCTTGTTCACACATCTCCGTTAAATATTGGCCCACGTGGTTGGCAAGGGATACGAACAAAATCTCGCGGCCGAAACATCGCCGCCCAAAATCTCTCCGGCCAAAACCTCGCGGGACAAAATCTCGTCAGGCCAAAAACTCGCGTGGCCAAAACCTCATCGCCCAAAACCTCGCGTTGCCAAAACCTCGCGGGACAAAATCTTGCGGGACAAAATCTCGCCGGGCCAAAACCTCACCGCCCAAAACCTCGCCACCCAAAACCTCGCGGGCCAAAATCTCGCCGGGCAAAAACCTCGCGTTGCCAAAGCATCGCCGCCCAAAATCTCGCGGGCCAAAATCTCGCCACCCAAAACATCGCGTGGCCAAAACCTTGTCGCGAATGAAACTTTCTTTAAAATTTAACCAATGAGTTTCTTAATATGCAATTCCACATTACAAATAATAATAATAATAATAATAATAATAATAATAATAATAATAATAATAATAATAATAATAATAATAAGAAGAAGAAGAAGAAGAATATACAAAACATCGTGTGCGTGGGCTTTCTCGGGTTATTCCCGTTTCCTCCCACTTTCTTTATTCGATATTTTCATTCATCATGGTCATCTACGTCTCCTTTAACCTACAGGACATAATCAAGGGACGTCGTAAAAACTCATATGTTATTTCTTACTTTCATAAATATTATTAGATTTTTGTTAAAATTTTAAGTTTTTGGATGTTCCAAAGTTCACGAAGCTAACCCCGTTAGTTGTCATTACTTTCCTTATGCAGACTTTCTTTCCCTATAACCAGTTTAAAACATCCTGTCGCCCTACCTTCACATTGAAATCCTCTAATACAGAAATAGAATTTTTATATGGTATCGCGGGACTTGGTCAAATACCCGTATTACTTCTTCTGAAACAGCATCTTTTATACCGTCATCCTTATCATCTGTTGGAACATTTACATTTTGGTCAGGCGAGATTTTGGTGCACGAGGTTTTGGAAGACGAGGTTTTGGCAAAGCGAGGTTTTGGCCCGGCGAGATTTTGGCCCGCGAGATTTTGGCCCGCGAGATTTTGGGTGGCGAGGTTTTTGCCAGGCGAGGTTTTTTGCCCCGCGAGATTTTGGCTCGCAACGTTTTGGGCGGCGAGGTTTTGGCCAGGCGAGATTTTGTCCCGCGAGGTTTTGGGCGGCGAGGTTTTGACCAGGCGAGGTTTCGGCCCGGCGAGATTTCGGGCCGCGAGGTTTTAGGAGGCGAGGTTTTGGCCATGCGAGGTTTTGGTCCGCGAGGTTCTGGCCGCGAGGTTTTGTACCTAAACCGGTTGGCCAAAAACGAAACCGCGAATTGTTAACAGTACTACACGTCTAGTACAAGCTACCACAACTGTTCCTACAAGTTATACATCATGTGTAACTAACGGACAGCGAATTCGTACGAGATCTCTTTCCGATGATGAGCAAACATTAGACCCGAAGAAAAATGCCTTACACCCATCGCAGATCCTAATGCTGCTAATAGTGTCAACACTAATATGGATTGGGCATCTAATTCTGCTGAATATGAAACAATGTCACACTAAGAAACAGTTTAAAACTTCTTGTTAACCGATTATGATACAAAATACGATGAATGTCAAGAACTAGTAAAGTACTTTCCTCTTCCAGAAATAAGAGAAATCATCAAGATCACGTCGAGGCATCATCCTGAAATCGACCAATCCAAACTTCGCCGAACACGTCCGGAACAAATCCACTTACGAAATGTTTGGATTGAAAGCAAAAATATAAATTTAAGTTCGATCGGACGGAAAACACCACCTCCAGCACGGCGCCCTGCAACGTTATCTGTTGTCATTCGTAGAATTTGACTTCAACGATGAAGAAATTTACTCTGAATCGCATCAAGAAGGACTACCTGTCAAACGTTGGATACATATTAAGAACAACCAGGGTCCAACATACTTAGTCCGCGTGCTTACTGATCAACAACAGTTGATCGACCGACTTCTTCTCAGCGGTGCATATCTATACCGGCGTCGTTACAAGGTTGAGCCATCTCGCACATCAGCACCTCTACCTGTTAGATGCGAGAAATATCAGCAATACAATTCTCATCCGACATCTGAGCGTCCAAATACCATCAAATTGGCCTACTGTTCACTTGAACATTCTCCAAAACCCTGTCTAAATCTTAAGGAACCACCACATCGAGATCGATGTTCTGAAAGACATCCTACTTATAGCTACAAGTATAAAGCTGAGCCTTAACCCGACCCAGCTAAGCCAGAGCTTGTTTTACTGATCCGTTCCGTTGACACTCCAACATCACCAGCAAATTCATTACGCCATCCAATAACCGTTGATTTCTTACTATTTCTTTACAAAACATTCATCCTTTTGTTCGAAACCACATCGTGAACCAGATCATATATGCAGTCAAATTACTGTTTAAATTACAACTTCATGCTACATATTCCGGACCTACAGTTCACTTTCAAATTCAACCACTAGAAGTCTACGTTTAACATGGATATTTCTACATACACTTGTATACTACATATAATTATGGCTTATAGCTTACTTTTTTTTAACATTCGATCAGTCTTAACACACCACGTGCTTTTTACACAGCTTCTTCAAGAAGAACAAATTGCAGACTTTGCACTTAATGAAAACCACATCTCCACTGTTACTTCCCGAAATATTATTTTCGACATGATGTTCCATCCGGTCCACGAGTCTATGGAGGAATAGCTATAGGTGTTAGCCAACGCCTTCCTTATCGAGCAGTCACGGTTCCGTTAACGCTCACGCTTCACCTACCTGAGCATAATGTCACGACTATTTATTTTCGAGGCCGCACTGTCACCTTTTTCACCATATATTTTCGTCCAGGTAAAGCACTCAACTACGACTTCTTTCGATACATTGATTCTACGTTTAGGCACTATATTATCATGGCAGATCTAAACATACATAGCCGGTCACATCGTGACAAAAATAACTTTCTCGATTTTCTGCACACTGAAACAGTTGCTGAGTTGCGTGAAACCTACACGCCCCGTCAGCAATACTACTCCTGATGTCATCACATCAACATCTCTCTTGCAGAGTATTTATATCGATGTGCTTGATTCAATTGGTAGTGATAATGTGCCTATCAAACTTACACTTCACTGTTCTTCTCGCTCTCAATCTAAGCTACCTCCTCAGAAAATATTCTGCTACAAACGAGCCAATTGCGAACAATATAGCTCCGATCTGGACACTGCTGTTAATAAATTGCTCATGCCTACTACACAATACGAACTTGATCACACAATTGCTATTCTTAATGAATCTATTCAAGAAGCAGCACAAGCAACAACATAAATACAATTGCATAAACCAAAATTGCCTCGTCATTATTTACCTTTTATATCCGCTTCTCGCAGAGCTCATCGCGAGTATCTCGCTACAGGTAATATTGAAGCACTTCGGCTTCATCGCCAATACCTTAGGATTACGCATAATTATATTGTTGTATATAAGAAACTCCACAGGATTTAAACTTGTAACACACTTACAAGTGAATCACACCCTAGTAAATATTGGCGCAAGTTCCATCAACTCACAGGGACAGTTTCCCGCACACCACCCCATTGTTCAAAATAATAAGGCAGTCATCACTGATATGGATAAAGCAAATATATTTTCTTCATTTTTTAAGATACCATTCTTCCAGATTGGCATGCACCGCAACGCCTACAAAAGTCAATAAACCGACTTATAGATCCATCTTCTGCTTTTCTGCGCACATCTATCAACTACTCTTTGGAACCCAATAATCAACTTTCTACTCCGATCCAACCAGACGATATTCTCCAAACATTATTCCGTAAATGCAACACTGCCCCAAGATTTGATTCTGTTACGTTAGTTCTCATCAGGCAAACTCCACCTTCTTTTCTTCGTTTTCTCAGCACCATATATACTTTCATTCTCCGAACTGGATTTTTTCCAATCGACTTGAAATACTCAAACGTTCTTCTCATCCCGAAAGCTAAGAAACCTCCGTCTGACGTCCACTTATATCGTCCTATTCACGTCACTAGCTGCCTCTGTAAAATTTTGGAACGAATTCTAGTCCACCGCATGCACGCTCACCTTGCAACTCATAACGTACTTCCTATTCACCAAGAAAGTTTTCGACCTCATTTTAGTACGCTGGATCCACTATTACGAGTATCCCCGGCTTTTCATAATCAATACAACACAGGTTTACCTTCTTGTCTGGTAGCCTTTGATCTAGAGAAAGCTTTCGACAAAGTCTGGCACCCTGGTTTACTTTACAAACTCCATAACTATCTACTACCGTCTTCATATATGTGTATGTATGTGCCGACCTTGTTGTCCCACACAACATAAGCATGTTTCAGTTTGCTGACTACACGGCCTTTTTCAGACGGCCCGCACAGTGCAATCAATCAGTAAAAACATGCAAACGACAATTAACGCATTCGTTCACTCATGTAATATATTGCGGTTAAGTATTAATTCTACGAAAACTCAGGCTATTGAATTCCTGCCATGTAGACGCCGTTCACGAATATACAGGTATCCAAGTCGATTAAACCTTCAAGTAGATCACACAGCTGTACTTGACTTATCTTGGTGTCATATTTGACTCCAAACTTACCTGGAATCCATACCTCACGAAGATCGTTCGCCAAGCACAAAATCGGCTCAACCTACTCAAGCGCTTAGTCGGTAAACCCGGGGAGTATAAGCATTAAGGGTATTTAATAATTACAAGGCCTTTATGCGCAGCACACTAACATACGGACACACTGCTGGTTGATTTTCTACCTTTATTGTATCATCTCGAACAGCTTCGTACTCGCTACGTTTGTAAGCGAATTGACCAGGAGCATCTCATGTCACTTGATATCCTATGGTACGATCGGCATCACGTACATACCTATAACTTTCGTCGATACTCCTCTCCAGCACTTCACGACCTTCTATCATTTACAACTACATGATGCTGCAGTGGATCCCGAAATCTTTCACATCTATGCACCACGTGAGCTTTCATCATTCATCTACTCATCATATGCACCGTAATTATTTGTTAACATGGGCTTCCTCTGTCTTCATCAATTCCTGAATCGCCCCAGGAGCAGAACATATCTTTTATTCGTCAGTACTAACAAAACACTGTGATATGGCGTCCAGAGCAATGCATTCCATCTTAATCTACTTCTCTGCCCACTGCATCCTACACTACAATCATTCAGTTTTGCTTCGCCATAATTCAGCACGGCATACTAAAAATGTATTATTTTCTACAATATTATTGTGGCACACTTGGCCTTCCAACATATTATGTTTTATCCTCATTATATGTTATTTTTGTATCTATGTGTATCTTCAATCAGCTCTCTGTATCTATGTATACTCAATAAATGAATAAATGAATAAATATTAAATATGTACACCTCTTAGACCAACCATATTAAAGTGCAATCAACTATTCTATATATGAAGCACTTACCCGAAGAAAGGGAAAAACCCTTTAAACGGGAAGACGGACAACAACAACAGTGCTCTTAAGTGCTATTGTAGCATTTTAATAGATAGATAATGTGGAAACGTTATTTCATGACTTTGTCGTCAAGTCGGCGCGGGTTAACGTTCTCGTAGAGAGCTGCTATTTCACTAATGCGTGTTTAAGGTCACATAGAATACATTTGCGGGGTGCGTACCACAACACGAAATTACGCAAAATAAGGGACACCCTAATATATATATATATATATATATATATATATATATATATATATATATATATATAGATAGATAGATAGATAGATAGGTAGATAGATAGATAGATAGATAGATAGATAGATAGATAGATAGATAGATAGATAGGTAGATAGATAGATAGATATGAAGAATTGAGATATGATCAAAAGAATGGGTAGTAGAGCTATACAGTTCAAGGAATTGTGAATCTCAGTTTTGGTTTGTAACCGGTTTCAAACAGTTGACAACCGAAAATTGGTTCTATTTCCAATTGATCATAAATTGGCTTTCCCAATATTATTGGGACGAAAACGTGAGAAATCATAATGACGTTCAAAACTGGGATAGCATATTTACAACTATTTAAAAGAAGCCAAAATCATTACATACCTTCTGAACTGTTCCAAAATATATATGAATATTCGAAAAGGTACAACCTAAAAGTTTGTTTCCATACCGAACCGAACCAAATTACGATATCTGAATTACGGTTTCAGAAGTACACCGACGCATTAATTTTGAACAATGAATCGAGTCACATCAGTTAACTTAGACTTGGAGTACGTCTAGTAGCTAGGCTAAACTTAGTCTTTCTATTGTCCAGCGAAATCAACAGTCATTATGCACTCAAAATTTAGAGCCCAGGCACTTTTGTGCTTAGATCTGCCCATATGCATATGCGTTTGTAAGTATGCGTCTGTGTTTGTGTGCATAACTCTGTAGCGTAATTGCAAAAAAAAAAAAAAAAAAAAAAAGAAAGAAGAAAGAAACAACTATCGAACTCCGAAAACTCGATGTATGTCCTGTCTCCAACATACTATTTTTTTTCCATAAAACCTATTACTAACGTAATCAGAGCATTTCATTTCCTATTTCGTTGAATATTTGTATATCTTGTGCGTTTTAGTTTAAAGTTGAATTCTCTGGACTCTTGTTTTTGCATAATACTTTAATTTTTTATCACGTCTGAAATAAGTGTTTTGTCATTGTTTCAACTTTGGAATTCTAAAAGTGTTGTAAACACACTGCACTTAAAATTTCCGTTAATACAAGTCATCCTTCCTTTTACTTAAATTGATGTCTTAAAGTAGTGGCGTTTCTACAAGTTTAGGGCTCTGGGTACGATTCTGGGATTCTGGGTAGTGTTCTGGAATAATCCATATTTTTTTTTATCATTTACAATAATGATACTAATGATCTATAAACAATAGTAGCAAAATCGGTTAGCCCACCGTACGGCAAATGGTGTTTATGCGACAAATCGACGGTGGTCCAACGCAAGTTTTTGCGATTTTGGCAAACATTTCCCACACAAACAATTTCCAACCTATTTCCCAACCAAAAGAAGTTTGTGACTTCCTTTGACCAACCAATACCCAACTATCTCCCAACGTCCTGCCAACCAACGAACAACGTCAATGGGAACGCTGGGAATTCGTTTACCCAAGTAAATCCCACCAGTCTCCGTACCTTAGCCCAGCCAAACTTCGATGTTCAATGGTGCTTCACCATCCAAATGCTGACGTTTACCTACCAAAATTTATCATAAGTCCATGACGTTCCCCACCTTGTCCTAGCGTCAGAAAAGGTAGCGTGGTTATGCATTCCGTTCGGCACGTTTGTTTGTTTTATATTATTTTCCTGAGATATCCCAATTTTTTAAATTATTTAGACAGTTTAGAGGAAGTTTGAAGTATGAAACCAAAAGTAGAACAAAATGCATGATAGTAAATGAAGGCTAAGTGGTTTCAAATAGCAATAAACAATAACAGGATTATTAATTCAAAGCAAGAATTATAGAAATCATCAGGAAATGAAATGAGGATGAGTTGTACCGGACGCCAAAGCACGACGTTCTGTGAGACGTCAGATACTTTTATCTTCTGTTCCTGAGGCTATTCAGGAAATGATGCAGAGAGGAAAGGTCATCATTTGTTAGTTGGTAATTTTGGATATATTGAAAACGAAACTTAGCGTGAATGATATATGACAAATAATTCTGGGTCTCGACTGGCAGAATTCATTTGCAAGTGGTACAGTGTCACATAGTGTTGAAGCAGAGTGTCAACGTATCGTGGCGAAGGATCATTATCTCGCTCATAGTGTCGTATATATTTAAGCAACGGGAGATGTTAATCAAAACGTTTGGTAATATAGCGAAAGCGGTGCTGTTCTAGAAGGGTGGCAATGATGGAAACTCCATGAGATCGTAGAGGAGCCAGGTTGGGCTTTGTAAGTGAATTCGATAGGCTAATCTAAAAGCATTAGGCTCCATTATCCTTTATCCGCTTGCGTACTGCCAATTCAGTTTCCAATTTGGCCGTCATCAAATATTCACGTTTTTCAATATTGTGCATAATGCAAACTGAATGTTTTGGAATAATAAGGTTTAGTAAATTAAAATAAATTACTCTTGACCAAAAATATATTTATATTAAATTACAACACTGTAAAACATTAATGAATACACAGTGAACAAAACACGAAAGAACCTACCCTAATCAACAGAATCTAAGCTAATCTACATCCATGTCACTCCTGGTTGTGAGATTGCTTGCATTTATTGCAAGTAGTAGTTATGATTGAGTGCTTTTTGCACATGTTTTCCCTCAATTTGTACATTCAGGGGCTGTGGTGGCTCAGTGGCAGAGCGTTCATCTCCGGTGCTTGGAGTCGCTGGTTCGATCCCGGCTCGCGCCCTGTGGACTTTGTGGTGGACAAACACCGTGCTCGTACGTTTTATCGGGGTTCTCCCGTTTTCTCCCACTTTTGTCAATTCACTATTTCACTCATTTCTCATTATCACCGTCTCCTTTAGCCTAACCGGTATAAGAGTGGGACGTTAAACTTAAAGATTTCATTTCATTTTTCAATTTGTACATTCAAGGCGACTTCTAAGCGAGTCAACACCCATATCACTTTCCTTGTTGTTAGATTGCTAGCATGTATTGAAAGTAATAGTAATTTTGGGTGCTTTTTGCAAAACGTTTTGCCCACAGTCTTTACATTCAATGCGAGTTCTGTTCTTTTTTCTTGACCCGTTGATGTTTCAAATAGATTTATTGGACTGGTTCATCGTCGGTAGTTTCCTCCCTGTATTGTGACAAAAACACTAACAAATCTTTCGGAAAAGTTGAGATTTTAGAACGAGATTTAAATTTTCATTCATTAGTTCTAATGCTAACTCGTTCATATACGGTGTTCTTGTATTATTTTTGATGTTCGGACAGTTAGAAATGAAACAACCAATGAAAAATAATGGCACTTTCACTTATGCTTTTATGTAGTTCCACTACAAAAAAACTACTTATTCGCTCGCATTTACGGCATATTGGCCGTAAGCACTCCAACAATAACTTTGGGATTGCACTGAGCCGGACGTAGAGACTGGTTAGACTGAAGCCACACAGAATCGAGAGAGCCGGAGTGTAAATAGGGAATACACACATCTTTAGCCATAACCTTAACGCTCTGGGAAGAAGGGTAGTAGGGTGAGGTCATTTGGCGCTAATTTTTTCCTACTCCGCATGCGCAAACGAGCCCCGCCCCTTCATGCTGATTGGCTGGCGCAGGTCACGTGACCCCGCCCCTGACCCGCCCTTCACGCTGATTGGTTGGCCCCGCTCCCTGGCCCCACCCACATGTAGCTCCGCTCCCGGCACGCCCCGTGACCACGCCCACTTTGCCCCGCCCACTGGCCACGCCCACTTGGCCCACATGATCTATTACGACCGCCATTTTAGGGCTGTACTCGTTCTCTTTTATGAGCATATTATCCCACATAGCAAATGAAATTAGAAAATATTTAGCTCATATCTTAGTCGGTTTTGTTTGGAGCCAATATTAAATAGTTTTATTTTAGCCAATTAGATACTTGACTTGCAGATTTTTCTCCAATGAAAAAGAGTTTTATTTTAGCCAATCAGAGGAAAGCGGAGCAACTATATAAGGACTCATATTTGAAGCTATTCTCAGTCACTTATTCATCGGTTTGTAAAAAGTTAATATCGTGCGCAGAATGAGAGAACATTGAGTGACTTTCGAGTGTGAATTAAGGGTAAGTATTTGTTATACTTTGTCAAAATTTTCGGTGCTGATTTTTAAGTGTACCTCACAACCTCACCCAATACAGGCTATTTTTTGAAATATACGCTAAGCTAAATACGTTCAAGAAAAACAGAGCTCGCAGCGGTCAAAAATAACCGAAATATTGATTTTTAAAAAATTCAAGTATTTCTTAACTTCGTCAAAATTCGAGGGGGTAATTTTTATGTGGTCCTCACAACCTCACCCATGTTTGATTATTTTTTGAAATATAAGTTGTGTTGAATACGTTCATGAAAACCAAAGGTCGCTGCGGGGAAAAATAACCGAAATATTGATTTTTAAAAATTTAAGTATTTTTGGACTGTGTAAATTCGAGGGGGTGATTTTTAAGTGTTCCTTATAATCTCGCACAAGACTGATTATTTTTTGAAATATACGCTATGTTAAATACGTTCATGAAAACGAGAGCTCGCAGTAGAATAGACGCTGGATAGAAGGTCGAGTAGGCAAAAAATTATCTTGTTTTCCTAGAATTCGATATCATTTCCAGGAATTCGGAGGCAAGTTTCGACAAGCCTTTAGTTGTTATGTTCATATCCTGGGAAAATGTTTGTTGTGGGAACCCTCTGTTGCTATGGTCATAGTCTTGGACGCCTACCAGATGAAACATGCCTTTTTCGTGTTCTTGTCGTGTATTGACTAATAATTTGAATCCCCAACCCCCCCCTCCTGCGAAGAGCGTAAGCGGAACGTATGTGCTTGTGTAAATCATTCTGTTAGCAGCTGTTGCAAAGGAAGAAACGTCAAATTTAAAGATGTCATCGTCAATGAGTTTATTAGATAAGCTTAATAAGCCATCAACGGTACCCTTTACAAAAATGCGAGATTTGGAGATTGGAGTACCATTTTGTATTGTAAACTGTGAGATAATCACAACGGTATATGGTAGGAAGGCATGCGTGACTTTTGAAGGAGGAGAAAAAGTAATTTTACCAGGACGTTGTACTGAAAAATTGGAAGCAGATAATGGTGCATTATTAACGTATTCACAAAGTGGGAATGTCTGTTTAATATATAAAGGAATGAAGATTAATGTATCTGGGCGTAACATGCACGATCTTGAATTTATTGAACTGGTATACTCATCGTAAGTGTATGGTAGCATGTACAAACAAGATGAAACATGAATTTTCCTCTTCTCCCCCTTCCACTTCATGCATGCGCAGTCATCTGTATGCATAGTGTCGTTATTCTGTGATGGCCAGCGACTGGAGTAACATGTCTTTGAGTGCTTGTGTATCAACTATGGATACCAAGAAAGAGTACTTGTTAAATGTTGAATATGGACTTAATTCAATGAAAACCAAATTAATTTGTATTGGACTGGATAGTGATACATTTGAGCCAGTGATTCGTGTTGGCAAAGAACTTGTGTTTGGAGTGGAGTTAACTTTGGCACAGTGGGAGAAACTTGTACATTTGACCCCATTTGTTACGTACTATTTTAATTCTCAAGTAGAAACTACATTTATAAAATCTCTTGGTCGAAAAAACGAACTGGTGGTGCGAAAACTAATAGTTGAAAAATTAGTGATGTTAGAGAAGAAAGGAACACTTCATGCTCCTCGAAACACTGTGTACTTAACTTCAAGTGATCGGCTTTATTTCTTGGAAATATTATCGTGCATTGAACATAATGCGAAAAACAGTAAAGTTCGTAGTGTTGTGCTACGTGAATATTTTGACTTGTGTACAGATACTATTCGTAATCATGTACAATTGCAGTGTCTTGCATGCAGAGGACTTGCCTGAATCCATACCTGTGTAGATGAACAGAGTAGTATTAATGATTATTAATGGTATTAATATCAGTTTTCCAAGTGTCTCTCTTGATAAGAACAGTGATGTGAACATTGATGGTGAACGATTAAAATTGGAAATGAAAGTATTTTGCAAACAAAAACTCATAGACTCAATTATGGCTGATTTATTTGATAGTGTATCGACACAGCCATGGTGGGGGAAACCGATACTCAACCATCGGAGGGTATCAATGAAATGAACGTCTCTTCATAAAGAAGAAGAACATTGATTTGTTTTTCATGTATACTAAACAACGTAATATCAAATGTAATAAAAATATATATAGTGAAAGTGAAATGTTTTATTTGTGTGTATGTGTTTTGTGTTCATTTCATACACCTCAATATGATAGGATTTTTAATTTTTTATGATAAGGAAAAAATCCTAACATATTTTTCCTCGTATACTATTAGTGATATGTATAATAATAATAATAATGATTTCAAATTCTTGAAATGAATGTTAAAATAAAAGTTAGTATTTGAAATTATTATTATTATTATTATTATACAACTTTGTCTTAAGTATGATACGACTTTTTATGTTCTAAAAATGGAACTAAAATAATTAACATTACATTCTAAATACAAAAGTCCTATCATAATAATATTGAATTCACATACTTGGTTTAATTTAGGAAAGAATAACTGATTAAGAATTTGAATTCATTATTATTATTATTATTATTATTATTATTATTATTATTATTATTATTATTATTATTATTATTATGTAGTTATGTGATTACATCATTGAATTTTATAAAAATCAGATTTGGAATCTTTATAAAAAAACAGTATGAAGTTCTTTAATTCAATGAGTTAAAAATATGTTTCATGATATGTGTATTTAATTACCTTATTGATCATAAAACATATTCATTTATTAGGAAATTGAGAAGATAAGAAACAAAACATTTGTTTTCAAAGAGAAAAAGGAATACAAACCATTTATTGATGTTGATGATGATGTTATTTACAAAATTAAAACGACGGTAAGTATAGTGCATTTTTTAAAAGAGAGTACGTTAGATTTTTGTTTTCATTGTTCAGGTGATGATAACTTCACAGTTGCCATATAGTGTTCACTGATGCTGTACATACACATGTACACAGCTGTGTTATCTTTTTTTACACAGTTCAATTAATGATAGCTTCACAGATGATACTACTGCTGTTGATGGTGATGAAACATAGATAGAAGTCATACTGTACAATGATGATGTCCATACACACGATGACGATCTTTTATTCTCTGAAATGAAAAAAATTGAAAAACAATTTAAAATTTATTTTATCTATAATCATGAACAAATAATACAACAAATAAATATATATACAAACACAATATAATACAGAAGAAGAAGATATGGCTACCTGCAATAATAATAATAGCTAGAATTTTATCTATAATGAAAAAAGTCATCCAAACAAACGAAGAAGAAGAAGAATGAAGACATGACGAAATGTATACAGGAGAAATGATTACCTGTAAAAGTAAATACAGCAAGCGACGATCATTTTTTCTGGAGTATATGAGAAAGTGTAATGAAATTCATTTAAGGACTTTTCTTTAGCTTTGGAGCATAGGAAAAGATATGAATAATGCCCACATAAGGACGATTTCACACTTTGAATTTGTTTATTATTAAATGTATAAGAAATGATATTTCTACGTAGAAATTGAATATGTTGCATTAGATATGGAGGAAATCCAAATGTATCGAAGTAGTTGGCACGTCCATCAGTATGAATATATGAGGAAATCCAGTGTGTGCCAAGTTTGTTGGAGGGATCTGTATTTATGATGATAGCTGCAGGTAGTGGAACATGTGTTGGTAATTGATTGGCTGCATATACGCCAATGAAATGATTGTGAAATAAAATATTTGTTTGCAAAGCATTCAATAAATCTAGTGTAGAGGACATCATGTATAAAAATGCAGACATGTACATATATGGTATGGTATTTAAATAACGTACCTTTAAAATTCCATGATGATGTTCCTCTGATTATCCACTTCTAAGAGAGATTGGAACTCGCCATATGTGATGCATGAGATTGGTGCTGGTAGAGGATTCTTAAAATGAACTTCCAGACGAACACAGCCGTGTTTGATTAGATTCCAATGCTGCACAGTGCTGGCTTCTCCTACTTGAGTAATGTCGAAAACAAAGATAGTGTATCCTTGAGGAAAGGCAAGGCGAGGAATGTTGCTGCCATGATTGGAAAAGTGAATACCTGATCCACAGAATAAGGTATGATATGAGAAAACATAGAGGTTGCTTTCGAAATTTGGTTGTAATGGTTTTGAAGGTACAGGTTTTCCATGAATGTATATAGAGAAAAAATTGATGTCAAAATGTTTGAAATGAAATGCATTTGAAGTTATTGTTCCTGTATAGGCATCATTTTGTGTAAACGCCACAATCACTCGAGTTGGTAATACTCCCATAAATAAATTATCAAATGTTTTTGACTGAAGATCCTTTGGAATGACGAATGACTTCATTTGCACTCTTGTGAGAGGATATTTGGCTGTTGTTGATTGTAGAAGCTTGTTATGTGCTAGTTTTATTGTAGGACTAACATTAACCTTTTTAATATGTAAAGCAGCACCTAAAATATTCACTTTAGCCTGAACAGACGAATCACTAGCGATGAAACAAAAGTTTGGCTTTGCAGGAGTTAACTTGAGACGTAATTCTACTCCTTGGATTAAAAATTTAGCTTGATTAAAAATATCACAATGAAGATGTCCAAGCATGTCGAATTTTGCAATTTTTGATTAATTCATAACGTTGTTGAAACCCTACGTTATGCATCCATATGTCCAGCAGTGTCTTGAAACCAGAATGCACATTGAAAATGAGTATTTTTAGGAGAATCATTATAATTTAACAGTTTTTCAATGTATGATCGATATGGATAATTATGAGATAGAAATGAAATCAGTTTGTTATATAAATACACTTCACACTTCACTGAACATAGAATTAGAAAGTCATTAATAGGTGCCACATCTTTATCACTTTCAACAAATGCTGATCCATCAGGCTTAACGATTTGAGCTTCAATGTAAAGAACAGTATGTGGTAGGTCTATGTATTCATCACTTGTTCCTGGGATGACCAATTCTATAGGAGCATTATCAGCTAGTGAACTGATTGGTTTGTATGTAACAACATGATTATCCAAAATACTGGTTTGCGTTGGTTTTGTAGAAAAATTATCTAGTTCACTTTTTACACACTCGCAGGATTAATGATGTAAGAAAGCCATGATGGTGATGATTTAATCAAACATATCGTGTGATAACTTCCTCTTCTTATAAGACTGATTTTTCTTTGTTTTCTGTGTACGTTTCCTCTTTCCCTTCTTCTTGCGCTTGATGATGTGTAATGATAAAGGAGTAAAGATGGAATGATGTGTAAGTCTTCTTTTCCTTCGTTGATATCCAGATCCTAGCATATATTTCAGTTTATTTTTTGCTTTGTCTTGCAAGACGGATCTCGCTTCACCCATTCGTTCATGAAGGGAATCGTTAATAGGTTGTTTATCGACGATGACATCAGTAATAACGTTTGCTCCAGATTTTAATAATACCTTTCCTACAGTTTTAGCTCGTTGTTTTACTAATAGCATAACAGAACGAAATACTCTTCCAAGGAAACTTCCAATACCATGTCCAACTTGATAAGGGGATCCAACATAAACGTTTCCAGTTCCAGAAAGAGCTTGTTTTTGATAATATTGTAAATATGTATTATTCATACTTGTTGATGTTGACGCACTGGTCCAAAATGTAGTTTAACGCATACAGTTCCGAAAGTGAATGCCAGTGGAGAGTCTGTACTATCTCTTATATCTATTTTGATGTGTTCAAAAAGCATCTTTTCTATAGGCACATAATGTTGAGGATTAAAAATTTCTCTAACACTACTTCCAAATGTATGATTCACAGGATTCATATTTATGATACGTGATAATGGTGCTACTGAATCCCCAACAAGTACAGATTGAATAATATCACAATACACATACATTTTAGATGGAAGTCTTAACGTAAATTTGGAATGCTTTGGCCTACTTGCATATCCTTTAAATCAACGTTTGGATCAAACACCAACATCGCACTAACACTTGGTGATAATGCAACGTCTACATCTATGTCTTTATGAAGACGTCGTATAAAACAGGTATTACTCTCACGAGTATAGGAAATATGTAAATTTGTGAATCTGTTGTGCGTATTTATTATCTTTATCAATTCTGATATGTGAGTGTAATAACGTACAGGAATAGTTATAAATTTCCATTCATCACTTTTTGCAGGTTTGTAAAAAAAATATTTTCTTCATTAATATTTGATATTGAATGAGGATAATGAATTTCACCAATAGCCACTTCCCACTTTTCACGGAATTCCATTCTTTGATGAAGATTCGTAGTGTATGATGTTAAGGTGTTTTCAGGTAAATATTCCATAGAACTGTTACTGGGAAGCGTAACGTTAAAATGTCCATCAGGTTCCATTGTACTTCTCGATCTTCTTTACGGATGATGCAGGTATCCAGAAATCGAAAGAAGAAGGATATCCTTTCCAATGAACAAGATATTCTTTTCTGCTGCCTTTTCTTCTTGTATGTATGATTTTATCTATGTAAAACGTCTTTGATAACGTCACAAGGTTGTAATTCCTCCCTGTAAAATAATCCATCCAGTGGTTCCTTGTTTAAATCTTCAATTTCATAAACAGCTGGATCTCTTGGTATTATCTTCTTCACTTTAAATATTTCCCAATACCAGTTTTGCATGTATCCTTTATCAAATGTACGTTTAGTTTTACTAATTCGTACTGTATCACCAATCTTAAGATGTTTTGAGAAATTTGAATTCTTCTTCTTTAATTTATTATCATACTGATTGTGCCATACTTGTAATAGGTTATTTTCAGAAACATTTGCAGGTGCCATCTTTATGCTTGAATGATATCCTTCATTGTATGATTTCACAAAAAGAGGTAATACATTTAAATAATTATACGTTTGATACTTTGTAAAATACTTCCACATTTTTTATTTTAGAGTTCTGTTAAAACGTTCTACAATACTAGCTTTTATATCAGGATTTTTAGTAGTAATATGTTTTATTTAGTTGTCCTCTAAGTACTTCTGTATTGTATTATTAGTAAACTCACTTCCTTTATCTGTTCGGAATGTAATTACTTTTCTATCTTTGAATACAATTTCCAGTGCTTTTAACACATCGTTTGTACTTTTAGATTTTAATGGCACAGCTCAGGCATATCGACTGAACACATCTATCACTGTAAGAATATAACGATATCCATCATTAAATTTATGAAGAGATTGAAGATCATTAATAATACTTTCCCACTCATCATCAATGTTATTCACTACATAGAAATCTCTTTTAAACCGACGACGTACAGGTTTGTGTAACGTATATGTAGTTTTTTGCAGTAACCATTTTCTTATACAATGTATAGGAATTTTCTTCTTTGTAGCTATAAACAATTTTTTAACAGTTGAAAACGAGGCAGGATGTGAAGGGTTGTAGTAAATCTTGTTTAACTATTTGTTTATGGTTTCCATCTTGACCATACTGGACGTTTACAGGCACGTTTCCTTTTCCTTATAGGAGATACTATTTTTTCCTTTTCTTCTTCTTCTTCTACTTCTTCTTCTTTGTCGTCTTCTGGAAACGAATTCAGAGGTATTTTTTCCCTTGACGATGATGCTGTTGGTGATGCTTTAGTTCGTCGTAAAATATATGACAAATGTTTTGGATTTCCAATAAGTTCTTGAGGTGTGTTATTAGAAGATAAATAATTACAAAATTTCTCCCATCCCGGTGGATTTGTGTGTTTCCGTGATCGCGACACATCAGAAATTAAATCTACAATGTGAGATCCTTCTAGTTTATTACCTCTGATGTAAACAGTTCCTTTATTATCCGACGTGATATTATCGTCATGTTTCCTTCTATGTAGTAGTAATTCAGCTTTTGTACGAAACATTTTGGGTATAGATAATAATATTTCTTCTTCTACTTCAGGCTTCTCTGATTTAGTTGACGTAATCGAAAGTGTCACAGATTCTTCTTGTTTTCGTATTAAATGTAATTTTTTAAAGAATATTATTATATTAATTCCACTTTTCTTCATCACTAAGCGATTATAAATATAAAATCTCTTGCATTTCTTGATGCAAATTAGATTCACGTTTCTCCAGGGTTGAAGATGATGATGATGCTTGTGTTTGTATACGATTAAGAACTTCAGGTGGAACTAAAATCATCTTTGCGTGTTCCATTGCACTAACGAAATAGTAAACTTGATAATACACCAGTTAAAATAGGAGCTAATAATGCCGGTAGGAATCCACCCTGCTGCTGCACAAATAAATGCTTCTTCTTCTTTTGGATGGAGTTTCCTTTCGTCACAAGATTTCGAAGCGTCCTCTTGTATCCTTAATCTTGCTTTCTCTGTCTTTGTAAAAGGTGCATTCCCTTTTAATACATTGTAACAACATTCGCAGATACTTCGAATCACTGAAGAGTCTGCATTGGCCAGTATAGCTTTACGTAATTTAGGATTGGCTTTGCTCAGCGTACGAAGATCTCCGTGTTTTACTCTTGGAGACATAGTCAGAATGAACAAACACAGTTTAAAACTAACATTATAAACACATCTTCTTCTATTTCGTTGGAACATAAACGTAATGATAAATATCATCAGGAAAGCTGTTTGTTTGGAAACGAAGTTCATCTGGTGTATCATGTTTTATATCAATAAACAAATATCCATATGGTAACTTTGTTCCGTCGTTGAAACTTTCTTGAAGAAATTTTGGATTCTCAGGAGTTAGTTGATAACTCAAATGTTTAGTTTGTGATTTATCTCTTGGATTTTTAAATAATACGAGATAAGAAGAATTCAAGCTCATATCTCTGCTTCCTTTTCCCTGATGAAATATGTTTTGTGTAATAAATAGTATACTAAGATTTCTATGATGAGAACCCTTTGTAAAGAAATCAACTATATTGCGGTTCACTTCACACATTTGATCATCAATAATAATATGTGGTCCAGTTTCAGGTAAAAAGTCTTTTGTTCGAGGTAATCGTTCAATAACTTGTACTTTTGTCGAAATTTCTCTGTATGCATTTTGCCATTCTGCATAGTACCAATAAATATGACGAAACGATGTATTAACCATACATGATAAATTGGACAGGAATCGTATTACAATGGAAGTTTTTCCACATCCAGTTGATCCGGCAAAAAGACATGAAAAGTAATGTTTCCACGTCGTATCCATGTTAAAGAGTGTGATCACTTTTTCTTCTTACGTATATTTATAAGGGCCTTATTACATTTCTCTTCTTCTTTTGTTGGAAGTAGTGTAGCCATATGGAAGAGTACCATATGAATTTGCTATTCTACGTCGTTTTATATAATTTATCTTATAAATTTTTGTTTCGGGCACGCTGACGATAGTATGGTCTTTCCTCCAGCAAACGTTTTTCTCATTGATAATTTTGACTTCAGTGGGACGAGATCCTTCTCCTTCTTCGGCCTCCTCTTCACTATCTACTATCATTTTCTGCATTACATCAAAATTTAGGTGTTCATAGTTTAATGAAAAGCCCCGTATCTTGAATACTTGAAATTCCTTCTTCGTACTGGGGTCAAAAATATGTAATCCATAGTTCTTGGGTCCAGCCGAGACGTCCCAAAATGAATTTAGCATTAATTTCGCTAAACTTCTAAGTGCTGGATTGTGTTGAATTTTCTTTTCATCGAGACGTATTCCTTGTTTTCATAAAATTGCTGAATGTACTTCTGCTTTAGCTCATCTGTTTCACACCATGTTGGCCATCAACTAGCTTCCGTTTTTGCTTTCAGGAAGTTGTTAATGTATTCTGCCAATAAGCCGCCACTTTTTGTTTCTTCATCATATTGAACAACATCATATGCCCAAATTTCATGAATATCTATTATTTTGTATTCTTTTTCTAATGCTTTTCTTACTTCATCTGCTACCCATGTACCATGTAGAACTCGGTCTTCATAGCTGTGATTACAACTCGGTCTTCATAGCTGGTTTAATTCATCACAAGGGGAAACATCAATCTATCATTTGATTTGTATGGGAGTACTGCGTGTAAGAGATTTTTTCGAGGTAGAATGCTTAGTTTAACTAATCCTACTACTTCTTCAATGGTGGGAATATTTGAATCTCCAGGCAGATAGATAGTAGGATGACGAATTGGAAACTTCTTAGTCTTAGAGATATATGGGTAAAACGATATAACATCTTTGTTTTGAATTGTTTCTCCTTCAGATTCTTGTGCTTTATGATACAAACGTATGGCATTCACACGTACTCCATAAAAAGCGTCACGAGGATTTAATGGTGTTTTCTTTGTATACGGATGATTGCTAACACACTTCTTCATCTTTTCATTTCCTGCCAATTGTTTTTTAAATTCACAGTCCCATATTTCATGCACTTCACAGCGAAAAACTTTTAATTTTTGAATTTTCTTCTTTGTTGCTTCATATCGATATTCCATGTATCTGTAGCATTTTTACAGATGGGTTTATCTCTGTCATTAGAATAACAGTAGATATATCCATGGACCCAATCGCCCTCATATTCCCACACGTGTATTCTTCCTGTGCCGGGATCTCTCCATACGCCATCTAGTTTCATTGATGCAATTCGTTTTTCCTTACTACGAGCAGCATTGGTAATTTGTATGATCCTTGTTTTTTCTTCCAAAGCTATCTGGGACTGCTTCAACTGATTGGTCATATCTCCATCGATACTCGTTCCTTGGTATGATATCGATCGTATTTTCCTTTAAGAAATTTCTACGATACACCAAATTGCATGCATTGGCGATTGTAATGCATTTAAGTAAGGGATTTACATTTGTTTCAGATTCAAATGTATTCATAAACGAAATACATGCTTGGCGTAATACTTCAACATCCTGTACACAATATTTGATGAGTTCTTTCATTTTAAAGATATAGTTTCGATGTTCAGTATACCATTGGAGAAACTTGTGTCTTTCGTGTACTTTCGTGGTATCTGCTCCATAATATCTAATGTCTGGAAGTGTACTTTCATATGTTTGGTTCTCACGTCGATTGAAAAGGTGTGGGAAATATCCTTTGGACGATTGAAGACCAAATGCACCACTTAATTTGCTTAAGGGCATAGGAGAAAGCTTAGTGATCAATGAATGTTACGTTCCCTATTTTAAGAGATAGAATTTTCGCCCCATTCATGATTACTTCTGGAGTCCAATTCATCTTCTCAACCATGGTCTTAATGATGAAATGTGCATCATAGCCTTTAGAATTATGGGCTACACATGGTACTGATTTAATGTTTG
Organism: Thermobia domestica; assembly: GCF_964235325.1. Taxonomy (NCBI): domain Eukaryota; kingdom Metazoa; phylum Arthropoda; class Insecta; order Zygentoma; family Lepismatidae; genus Thermobia; species Thermobia domestica. Next base: position 251,959,728 of record NC_137462.1, on the reverse strand, counting down.
GACGTCGCTGTTGAAGGTGTTTTAGAAAGTCGTCTATTACATTTTCTCCGTCAAATATATTTTCCCGTTTTCCACAAACGATACAATTATTTTTGATGTTGTTATCTTCATAACATCTGTAACATGCATGTTGACTAACCAAGACATTACGCATATGTTCATATATGTTTGCGTCCTCCTCTTCTATTTTCGTATCTTGTGTAAATTCAATATCATAAAATATAATCATAGTTTCTTCTAAATGAAAATTTTTTTATTGGCTTTTTTCGATTTTCTTCTTTCATTCACTTTCATGTAACATTCATGATTGGGTTGTACTATAGCATAGCAAATGTTTCAATATGTTTCTCCACATACGTGAGATCCTTTTTCTTTTACTACATAAATTTTCAAACACTGGACACAACATTTCACAGTTGAACACAAAGGCTTTCTATTTTGATACGGCGTTGACTTGTGATAGTCATAGCATTACTGACCATAAAATTCTCGATTACATGCATTGCAAGTAATATGAGCTTCTTTAAAGTTACATGGTGGTTTTTGATGACATCGGTAACATATAGCTGTACAATGTTTCAAATGTGCATGCTTTTTTCATATTTCTTATGAAAACTTTCGCAACAATAACTACAGCTAAAACGTGATGTCAAGCTTTCAATAACGTTGTAATGGTTATCTATGAAGAGTAAATTTAAAACAGTTCTCTCGTTATCACTTGGTGGTGCTTCAAACATAACATCACTTCCTGAAAATCCCCCATACACTGTAATTTTATAATCCTTTAAATATTCCTGAAATTTACGAATTTCAGGAATTCCACCACCATGACTAAGATCTACACCGGCAGCTTCACACAGGTCTTCTGCTTCTTTTTCTATGACATATTTACTTTGAGTTTTTACATATCTATTGTATTTAGTTTGATTTCTTCCTTTGTATCTTTTTATCCTATTGCAACTACGATTGCATGTGCTAAACATCTTGTGCCTTTATTCTTAATTGTGATAATACCACGTTTTGCCTTTACGTATTCTTCAGTATTCATAACATGTTGTTTCAATCCCCCTTGTCCTCTGGGCATACGTCCATGATGAAAATTCACGATGCAATCTTCATTTATAAGAAAAGCTGCATTACTTTGCAGTACTTTTTGATAACTTGTCTATAAAACTTCTGCTGAGAGATTTCTTGCTTCTCTGAACGATAGCCAAAAGGGCAGTGTCCTCCTCTTTCATTTGTGATTGTTATTCCTACGTAATCATGCTGATCCACATTACGTAGCAAATAATCTATTAAAGCCTGTAGACTTGTTTCAATTGCAGTAAAAGGATTTTCACCTGCACGCACGGGGGATAGACGGAATCTTAGCATTGTACCAGCCATATTGTATCTTCTGTATTGTCTTCTGCGTTCTTCTATTATATGAAATCTATTGTATCCATCATTACGCCTGTTATTTCCAATTCCTACTTGTACATTTGAGTTTCGTTCTGCTTCAAATACGGATAACAACTTGTCCATTCTTTTTTCTATTTCGTCTAAATCGCTTTCTATTTCTGTATGTTCTGTATTAGCCTCTGCTAATATTTCCATAATTGATGGATTTATTACTTCTCGTTGTTGTTGTTCTTCTTCTTTTTCAGGATTAGGAGATAAATTGGTAATCCATTTTTCTAGCTCAGTTTCGTAGAACTCATCTTCCTCTGTCTTCTTCTTCTCTTCCGCATTGTAAGTCTCTCCTATTATTTGGGAGAACGTTAGATTTAACAATTTTTTCTTCTTCTTTTGCTCCTTCTTGTAACCATTTTTTAAATTTGGGCAATACGGTCGGATGCTTCCTCTTCTTCTTCTTTTGTTATCATTCTATTACCTGCACTTTCCAATATTTGTAATAGTTCTTCTTCATATTCTTCTTTTTCTTCTGCAGTTTGAATTTCACTTTCTGCATCTCTTTCTTCTTCCTCGGTATTGATGATGATCTCTTCTTCTTTTTTATTCTTCTTCTCCTATGAGTTCTTCCTCTTTTTGTGTACCTTTCTTCATTTCATCTTCTTCTTCCTTCCTTTTCTGATGATCATCTTCTTCTTCTATTCCGATTACGGTATCTATTTCTTTTAGAAGAACTTGTCTCTCTTTATTTACTACAATCTCCTCTTCTTCTTCTTCTGTGTCGTTAATAAATACATTAATCTCTTTTAATAACTCTTGCGTACCCTTGTTTTCCATTTTACTTCCCGGATGTATATACGTAATGCAAAACAAGAATTTTCCAATATGTATATGTAAATAGTTGATATATAAGTATTATTTCAAATGGAATATAAATAAAAGCGCTTTAAAAGAATATACGAATAAATAAAAAGGGTTGTATATATATATATGTATGTAAGTAATAATTAGGAAACGATTACACGTATTTTTTATTTGAATTCAACCTAAAAAAAACAAATGCATCTCGTTACTTATAAATATAAACAGTATATATATATATATATATATATATATATATATATATATATATATATATATATATATATATATATATATTCCATTCGTTATATGGAAAAAGCAGAAGTTTCAAGGAAAAAATAGCATACCTTTTAAGTAGTTAAAATGAATTGTTACTTTTTTTTCGTATTCCCTGGGACTGAAACAAATGTATGTTCATAGTTTGCTTCAGGTGTGTTGTCTAATGTATAAACGTTCTGTACTTGAATTTTATACTTATTCTTTCAGAGTTTCAGCGACCACAAAAAATATGTATTTGACACTAATATCGTCCGTTTTACAACGTAAGGAGCATAATTGTGGGACGTTAAACTAAAATATTTCTCTCTCTCTCTCTCTCTCTTACAATGGTATGATTTGAATGATTACGAAAGCTATCACTTAACTCAGTATGATAGCAAATGCAGAAACTCAATTTAGAGGGCCGCCCAACCCCCTTATATGATGTCTTATTGAGTTCAGAGTGTCATCATTGAACACAGCAACCCCGAAAACTTTGTATTTAATACTAATATCGATCATTTTAAATTATTTTTACGGGTGTCGATATCGACCCTGGAGACCCCCAATACAACGCCTTAGATGATGTGTTATTGAGTTTAGAGTATCATCATTGAACACAGCGACCCTGCGTGAGTGTTGTGGTTTGACCTCTCTCTCTCGTTTTATGGATCTCGGTTGTTTGGTGATAGAGCGTGGGGGTCACAGGCTCAAAATGCTGAGCCAATCAAGTGAACTTTGTGGTAGAGAAATACCGTGTACGTGAATTTCCTCCCACTTTCTCCGTTCCAACATTTTTATTCATTTCTCATCATCACCCTCTCCATTAGCATAACCCACATAACTGTGGGACGTAAAACTCAAAGATTTCCCATTAACATAATCGTCATAAGCGTTGGACGTAAAACTCAAAGATTTCATTTCATTGTTCCTTTCAATGGTTGAGGGAAGGAGGTGTGTTTCTGATCACATTTTGATCGGGTTTATGATAGTGTTAAAACCAGAAATAATTTCTTCCTTATATAATTTCAATTCCTCGTTTGAATATTATTATTATTATTATTATTATTATTATTATTATTATTATTATTATTATTATTATTATTATTATTATTTTGGGGGTGTAGCTTCGTTAACTTACGATATAAAGATTCTGTACAGAAAAATCTACTTTGGTTGGGGAGCTGGGATTTCCCATTAACCTATCTTGCATAATTGTGGGACGTAAAACTCAAAGATTTCATTTCATTGTTCACGTCTAGCCTAGCTGGCATAATCGTGGGACGTAGAACTCAAAGATTTCATTGTTGGCGCCTTTAATGTTTGCTGGCCCCGAGCACATACTACAGACAGACAGGAAAGCGTGATATTATCAAAATTAAAACACATAATATACCTCTTCTTTTTATAATATTACTTTAACGTTAAATTGTAAGTGATACGAATTTACGTTCACTAGCTGCCTTATTGGTCAGCTGTAATCTAATTGCACTGCGAGTCAGAAAACATTCAAGAATTCCATCTTATCATTTTCTCAGAATTAAACGTGGAAGGAGGAGAATCATCATACATCATACAGACTCGCTTATATATGTGTGTTTTTAACATTAGAATTTCATCTCATTATCAAACACGGAAACGCAAAGTAAATACACTGTCTGGAGTGCATCTTAGGTCGGTGGACGTGTTTCTTACCATAGTTTTATACTTTTTTCATCAGGGACCTCGGTGGTTCGTTGGTAAAGTGTTCACTTCTGGTGCATGGGGGTCCCACGTTCAAAATCCTGTTCCCACCAGATGAACTTCATGATGGACAAACACCGTGTACGTGGATTTCCTCTGGGTTCTCCCGGAGCGTTCACCGGTGATGCATGAGGCACCGTGTTCAAAATCTGCTCCAGACAAATGAACTTTATTGTGGACAAACACCGTATGAATGGATTTTCTTGGGAGTTCTCCCGTTTCCTCCCACTTTCTTCACTTCTTCATTTCTCATCATCACTTTCCCTCCACTAGTCTAGTAGTCATAACTATAGGATTAAAACTCATAGCTTTCATTTCTTTTTTTCTCTCGTTCCACATTTTTTATTCTATTATCATTACTTAAAGGTGAAGTGTTTCGATGTTCCAGGGGGCTCTCCCAAGCACACACTACAGACACATATAACATTTTAAGACATAATATTATTTAAAATACAATTAAATGTACTGTACCTTTTTATCATTCATTTAGCAGGGCTGCAGGTTAGTCTGTTAACTAGTTGCAATACAAATCATCAAAACACTTGACAATGTTATCTTATCTGTTGCTCTTGAAACTAAGCAATTTTAAGATGGAATTCATTGTGCTAGCAAACAGAGAAAGAAAAAGACTAGCAAAACAGGCATTCACATATATGTATGTATGAATCTGTTTTTTTAATGTTAGAACCTGAACGGAGCTTTGAATAAATATTCGAATAATTGTTCTTCCAACTGCCTTTATACCTAAATGAAGAAAGAACATATATATATTTTACTTACCCATTTTAATACGAATGACCGGTATCATAAAACACACACTACAGTTTTAGGCTTAAAACACAATCAATTGGTAGGCTTCAATCGTGATAACTGAAAGGACCCTGATGAAGATCCATTAGCCGTCCAAGAGTCTTTGCGGGAGGGGCGGGGCTTCGGAATCCAAATTAGCTAACCAATACAAGAGACTAGAAAAGGCGTGTTTTTTCATGAACCTATAGCTGATGGTAACCCTAAAAGGCCGAAAAATTCATGTTTCATCTTGTTTCTACATGAACATAGGCGTCCAAGACTATGAGCATAGGAACAGAGGGTTCCCACAACAAACATTTTATTACGGGCTATTGTGGTAGCCCTAAAAGGCTATGAACATAACAACTAAAGGCTTGTCGAACCTTGCCTCCGAATTCCAAGAAATGATATCAAATTCTAGAAAAACAAGATATTTTTTGCTGACTCGAACATCTATTAAGCCTTTATTCTGTTCTCGTTGCGGGGAAAAATACCCGAAATATTGATTTTTAAAAATTTAAGTATTTTTGTGCTTTGTGAAAATTTTGGGTTGTGATTTTTAAGTGTTTCTTATAACCTCTCACAAGACTGACTATTTTTTGAAATATTAGCTATGTTAAATAATTTCATGAAAACCAGAGCTCGCTGCGGTCAAAAATAACCAAAATATTGATTTTTAAAAATTCAAGTATTTTTGAACTTCGTCAAAATTCGAAAGGGTGATTTTTAAGTGTTCCTCACAACCTCACCCATGATTGATTATTTTTGAAATATACGTTGTGTTGAATACGTTCAAGAAAACCAGAGCTCGCTGCGGGGGAATATAACCGAAATATTGATTTTTAAAAATTTAAGCATTTTTTGGCTTTGTGAAAATTTTGGGTGGTGATTTTTAAATGTTCCTTATAACCTCACACAAGACTGATTATTTTTAAATATACGCTATGTTAAATACGTTCATGAAAACCAGAGCTCGTTGTGGGCAAAAATAACCGATATATTGATTTTTAAAAATTTAAGTATTTTTGGACTTTGTGAAAATTTTGAGTGGTTATTTTTAAGTATTGTCTGTTTGATGAAATATACGATGTTTTCGATTATGCAGATTACGAACATTCTCCCCTTTTTCACCCAGAGTTAATAGTTTATGTGGGATACGCCTAGTATGCGATTTTTGGATGATTTTGCAATGTCAGATTCTTTTTTTTTCTATTTACAGGTTTAGAAAATATCACTAAAACGTTATGAAGAATACGTTATTGGGAAAAAACACTTTTTGATGTTCTATAATGGGAACAGCCCCAATTACAGTAAAAGCATCAAACAGTGTAAAAATCGCTAATAATACTACTTGATAGTTGATAAAATAATAAAGTCACTTTTTGTTACAAACACCTGATTTATATACTGTAGTACTCTAGGCAATAAAGTGTTTCTCCGAGAGGAGTTTTGCAAAAAAATTACAATAATTAATTATTAGGAAAAATACATTTTATTTGGTATAGTTAGAAATTCTATAAGCATTGCTTTCAATATAGCACTAGAAGCACGGATATTTTGAACCCCCTAGAAGCACGAAGCAGTAAAATTGACTGCTTTTCGTTTCTGACTACAAAAAGAAAATAATGGTGTCACAGGATAACTCTATTTTGTGTGTTTCTTATTGAGACATATCTACAAGTAACCCTATCAAACATATTATTCATTTTATAATGTTTATTTATAAACATTAAGCACACCATATATGTAATATCAAAATGTATATGAATAAGATAAGTTTAAAACAATAGATTTTAAAATAATAAAAATAACAAAAAAATTCTGTCAACTCTTAGATAATAAAAGTTTATTGTAAAATAACATTTTCTATTGTATATTTCGAAAACATCTCCTTATGAGGAGACCATTACATTGTCACTTTCACTTGGAGCAGATAATGCGCTTTCGGATCTCTGCAGTACACTATCTACAAACGTACTTTCGACATTTGAAACATATGTCTACTGTTTTGTAGTTTGTGACAATCGTACTTGACATTGTATTCGCTTGCGTGTGGAAGGAACTTCCCTATCTTTAGATACACTGTCACTGTTATTAGTGACATTGACCATCATCTCTTTGGCCAATCGTTGGGATATTGTAGCCAACTGATTTTCTTTCCAGTAGCTTCTTCTTATACTATCCACGAAGTCAAGAATGCAAAATCAACCAAGTTGAAAAATATGTACATTGGCCACCGGCTACACGCACATCGCACTGTATATTTCTTTACTATTTGATCTACGATGTCTACACTAAACTTCATCTGACTGCAATATATTATTGTTTTGGGTCATTTTCTTTGGTGTTGCGGAAATGGATACTTACTTATGCATGGAACTCAAGACACAAACACTTTTGATCCACTTACATTTGTAGACAGTTAATATATTACTACTCTGGTCATGGTAAACATCACAGTGATACATGTCCTTGTCTTTTGAGGTTGCAAAGCCTTTAGGAAGCTCTCTTCTGTTATGTTTTATTGCCCAAACTAAACTAGTACATTTAGCCCTAAAAGATTTAGCTAGTTTCCTTGTCGTGAAAAAGTTATCACATGTAACACTTATTCCCTTTTATTGAATTGATTTATCGAACTATTGATTTATCTGTGTCCCAGCAGGGCATTCCAAACCCTTCCCAGATATGGAAATTATTTCAGGACATTCTTTGAATGCACGTCGGCAAGTAATCAGAATTTGATGACAAGTTTATCGGATTTATTTGGCAATTATTGTTGAAATCAACATCTGACTTTCGTGGAATAGAGTTGCTAGTCAACGATAACGTCATGGGGTTTCTAACATTTTGTGCACTTCTCAGTAAATGTATCCAAAAGTTCTGACGCGAGTGCGAATTTGTCCGTTTGAAGTCCTGCAGATTTTGTTCCCTTTTCACCAAATTTGAAGTACCGTTTTGTTCCACAGAACCTTTCCCTATTTGTTCTATACCTATAAATTAGTGATCCGGTTGTTCTTTTCCACAAGACCCTAATGGATATTGCTGAACACTATTAGCACCTCAGTAAATAAAGCCCAAATAATATTGTAGTGTTGAAAGAGTTAAAGTCCATGTTGTTGAGTTCAGTTGCCTATATGCTTCAGCTTTAGTGCACTTTAGTATATGCCTCCTCATTCGCTCATCAAATAGGAAACGAACTATTCTTCCTCAGAAACTCGATTCTTGCCAAACTCTATCGGTCATGGAGCTTCGCGAACAGTATTCTTCTTACATGGACGGCAAACCTCACCCTGTCCCAAATCCAATTTTGTCAACATTGTTCCATCCGGAGCAATAAAACTGTCACCACTAATGTCGATTTATTCTCCATCATCGTTCCTTTTCTTCATCACTTGAATATAAAATGTTCTCTTCAAGTTCAAAAACACTCAAGTTTCCATCCCCTCACTTGAATCCTGCAAATTTTTATTATTTTCTTCAGACTCAATTTCTAAGAGATCATGTATTTCTTGAGGTCTCATCATAAAATGTCACATGTAAACGCTTCACCTCAACTAACTATACGTACTCACTATTGGCCGCATGTATCTGAACTAATTTGTTTGTCTACAATAACACACTCCGTGATATCTTGTAAGATAGTGAAAAATATACTATGAAGTTGTTAGAGAAAACAGTGGCTTTTGTGTCTCAAATTACAATCAATAAAAGTTTAAATTTTTCTTTTGTACAGAAATAAGAAGTGTGTAATGCTACCACTTGCATATCACAAATAGAAACACTAATTTTCCATACTCTTTATAAGGCAGTCAACATGATTGCTTCCTGCTTCTAGGTATAACTGACACTAGCGCCCCTGTGAAAAGTGACATAAACTTATTGTTAATATTATCAACAAGTGGGCACAAAAATATTAAAAGTCCATGAATTTCAGTGCCTTATCGAAAACATTACAGAAATGATACGAAATTATATTTCTCGAAGCAGTCAAAATGACAGCCTCGTGCTTCTAGTGATAGCGTAAACGTTATTACAGAAGACACTATTTGGATTTCTACAGTGAATGATTGTTGATCGTTAAGAATAATAGGTTATTAGAAAAAACACTAATTGGCGTTCTATAGTTGGAAGACCAAAATTAAGATAAACCAGCAAGCATTAACGATAATACAATATTACTTGGTAATCTATAGTTGGAAGACCCCATTGTAGTGAAAAAAACTCAAACATTAACGATTTTACAATATTCTAAAAAAATTACATGGTATTATATAGTTAGAAAAAACAGCAAATATTAATGCTTTTACAAAAAATGGAGATATTTAATATAGTATCGGAATCACGTCAATATTATAGACAATTTAAAGATAACGGAAATTTACTGACAATTGAATTAACTCCTCACCCAGAGGGAGAAAACCCCCTTGAATGGGTAGAAAATGATATTGGTGATTTTGGTCCAGTATATAGTGAGAGGTGTGCTCCCTCATCATCGTGTAGGGTTGACTTTCATAAATCAAAATCACCCTGATAAACCATTTTATCTGTCTTTTCGAACTGCTAATAATATGACTGCTGAAAATGTGTGGGTGCGTTAGAAAAAGTAATTCAATCAAATACATCATTCCTATATCAAGATCGTTTTATTCTTTATTTTCACCACGTCGAATTACCTATTGGTATGGGACGGGTGAAAAAGAATTTTTCTGATATAAACGAATATATAAAACATAACAGAGGTATTATGGTCATTAAAAACCCTCATTACTAATGTCTGGGTCAGGCTCTGGTGGTTGCTATAGGTCTTATTGAGCATAAGGATGATAAAAAAGAAAGACATAGATATCGCAATCAATGTTTGACAAATATGTTTAAAAAGGTATCTGCATTAAGTGAAAATGCTGGTGTTAGCCTAGAGAATGACGCAGGGATACCGGATTTAAAAAAATTCAGGCGTATTTATCGGCATATAAAATCACGGTGTATGATGGTTGTCGGGCGAAAAAATATTTTTTGTGGGTCACGGGCATGGTAAACGAATTAATTTACTATATATTAACCTTCATTATAACGTCATCACTAGCCTAACAGCAGTATTTTCGTGCGTTTATTATTGCGAAGAATGCCACAAAAAATTCCAGACTAAACACAGGCATGCGGGGGAGTGTAAAGCTTTATGCAATAGATGCCGGAATAGACCACCATGCACCATTACAGAAAGTGTTGCGGGGAATGCAGTAGGTGCTTTTATGGGGCTCAGTGCCTCAAAAACCATAAGGCTTCATTGTGTGATATTCTGAAAGTGTGTCCTTGATGTCGTAAAGCGTAAGTGGTGAAAAAATGGCGGAATCCATATGCCTGTGGGGAAGTATTCTGCACAGGGTGTAATAATATGATGCCGCCAGGGCATTCATGTTACATTCAACCGTGCGGAACGCGTACTCCCCAGAAATGGTTATTAGTGTTTTATGACATTGAATGCCGCCAGGATAAAGAAGTAGCCGGTTGCATTTTTGAGCATGAGCCCAACTTGTTAGTTAGCCAACAGGTGTGCTATTGTTATAGAAACTGTGCGAGTGAACGGTGTGGTGTATGCGGGATTAGAGAACGTATATTTTATGGGGAGAAATGCATGGTAGAATTTTTAGATTATTTAGCACAAAGGCGTTCTGGTATAAACAAAATAGTCGCTGTAGCTCATAACGCAAAGGGTTACGATTGGCATTTTGTTTTACGCGCGATGATGATTAATAAAGAGTGGACGCCGCGAATAATTATGCGTGGGTGCAAAATTTTAGCGATGGAATATTTATATTTAAAATTTATTGATAGTCTAAATTTCTTATCAATGCCTTTGTCTAAATTAAGCGACGCGTTCGATTTGCCCGTCTCGAAGGGGCATTTCGATCATTTATTTAACACAAAAGCTAATGAGGGGTATAGGGGTGCTTTACCCAGCATTAAGTACTACGATGTGGGGTGCTTAAAAAAGAAACAGAAAGAGAAGTTTTTGCGTTGGTACAATGAGGAAAAAGAAATACTTGGAGAGACGGGCTTCACATTAAAAGAACAGATCATTAAATACTGTGTAAACGATGTGAACGTGCTGCGCAATGCGTGCATAAAATTTATGAACGAATTTGAAGTTATATCAGGTGTCTATCCGTTCCTAGAAAATATAAGCATTGCCAGCGCGTGCAATTTAATGTATAGAAAAAAGTTCTTGCCAACAGACACCATTGGTATTATCCCACATAGTGGGTACAGGTGACGTGATAACCAATCTGTCGGTGCCTTTCAGTGGCTCGCGTACGCGGCCGACCGGTTAAAAACACAAATGCAGCATTTTGGTAACGGACGAGAGGTTGTGGTGTGTGGTGGGTATAAAGTGGATGGTTATGCGCGCTATAATGGCTCAGAACATGTTTGGGAGTATCAGGGTTGTCTATTCCACGGATGCAAAGAGTGTTACCCACAGGTTCTGATAACGCCATATATAACGATGCACACACTACCTTTAATATGCGTTATGAGAATACTGTAAACAAAATTAATAGTTTAAAAGAACTGGGGTATACAGTGCATGAAATGTGGGAATGCCAGTGGCACGAGTTTCTGTAAGAACACCCGACAGTGAATATATTTGTAAAAAACCACAGCATAGCTAAGAAATGTCCAATTCATCCGCAAGATGCCTGCATGGTGGCAGGGTCGACGCCATGAAACTTTACAAAAAGGTGAAAGAGAGAGAACGTATCATGCATACCGATATAATCTCCCTTTATCCTTATTGTTGTAAGGTGAAAAATATCCTGCGGGTCATCGGAAAATGTATGTGGGTGATGATGACTGTTCTGATATTTTGGAACTTGAGGGAATAATAAAGTGCACGATATTAGCCCCATACGATCTCTACCACCCAGTGCTGCCCTATTGGAGTGGTAAAAAGTTATTATTCCCCTTATGCCGAACATGCGCGGACACTTAATGAAGAAGAATGCACGCATTCGGATGAGGAGAGAGCTTTGACTGGAGTATGGGTTGTAGACAGTGCGTGTAGCTGTTGAGAAAGGATACAGAGTGCTCGAAAAACACGAAGCATGGAGCTATGAGGTTGTAATGTATGACGCTGAAAAGAAAGAGGGCGGTCTTTTAAAGGACTATATTAACCTGTTTATGAAGATCAAGACTGAATGTAACGGTTGGCCTGCAGGATGCGTCACTGAACAACAAAAAGACTAGTTCATACACATGTATTATGAGAAAGAGGGTATCCAATTAGACCGAGTAAAGATTATGCGCCACAAACCTAAGAAACGAATTTCAAAGCTAGGGGTAAAGAACCTGTGGGGTAAGTTCGCACAAAGACAAAACATGGAGCAAATCGCTATCATTAAAACTCCCGAGGAGTATTTTGATAAGTTAACAAATCCGAATATTGAAGTTAAATCATGTATTCCAATCGGCAACAAAATCCGTGTGCTCAACTGGAGTGTTAATGAGAGCGTTATTGCTCCTGCTAAAAATACTAACGTGATAATCGCCGCATCCACCACGACCCACGCTCGCATCGATTTATTTCGTTATTTGGATTTACTTTGCGAACGTGTGTTATATTATGATACCGACAGTATTATTTACACTCAATCGCCTGGTGAGCCACAGATAAAAATAGGAGTGTATTTAGGGAAATAGAAGAATGGGTTGGCAGAATATGATCCGGATGCATATATCGAAGAATTTTGTAGTGGTGGTCACAAATGTTACGGTGATTCCGTTGTTAACATTCTTAATGGTAAAACAAAGACAATATGTAAAATCAACGGAATCACACTGAATAATAAAACATTAAAATATGTTAACTTTGAACAGATGAAAGATATGATTTTAAATAATTGATCTTCTATTACCGTTCCTCTCGGTCGACAAATTGTACGTACTAAAGATTATAAATTGATTACTAAGCCGGAGGCGCATAAAATCTATCAGGTTACTGCTAGTAAAAGGAAACGAATAGAAAATTTTGACAACTTCCATACGGGAATAAAAGAAAACGAATAGGGTAAATACAGTATTAATTTTTTAATTAAGTAGAGAGAGAGAGAGAGAGAGAGAGAGAGAGTAAAAAATGGATAATCATATTTTAAATCTTTATTATTATTTTAACGAAATCGAGGTGTGTGTTGGTCTAGCATACGATGATGGGGGAATTTTCTGTTATTATCACTTTACATAATTACTATGATCGTATTCGTCTTTCACCTGATGAGTGGTATACTTTTCTATCATATTATTTATATATTGAAAACTACTTTAATGCTGTTACAAATTCTTCATTGCCTACACAATTTTCCGTTCGTGAAAATTATGAAATATCGTTGTCAGATACTCTTAAAGGTATTCTTAAAGGAAGATACTCTTAAAGTCAGTGTTTTATTCTCTCGTCAGATGACGATAGTAATGGTCAGGTAAATTTTTGTGTTTATACATGGAGAAAAATCCAGCTTTATTTGTCATGCATAAAGCAGGCCATAATTACTTTTTCTCAATTATGTAAAGATGTAACAAAGTATGCTCAAACATGTCTGAAAGAGAGTACTAATTCCATTCCAGAATTTACTACTACTACCAATCTACCGTCTGAACTTATCGCACTAGAAGTATTCACAATTTTAGTCGTAATTATAATAATGTTTTATTATATTCATAATTATTTTGTGTTGTATCAGTTTATGGAGTTTCAACATCCATTTGCTTGTATTATAGCTGGTCCCACTGGGTGTGGTAAATCATATTTTGTAAAAGAGATTTTAAAACATTATACCGAAAAATGGAAAAATATAGTATGGTGTTATGGTGAGTGGCAACCACTGTATGAAACTCTATCCTTAGGTTATATAATTAAAGAAGGACTCCCCAAAATAGATGATTTTTCAGCACAAGCTGGCCCACATCTTGTAATTCTTGATTATTTAATGCGAGAGTGTGATACACAAATTGTTGACTTTTTTACTAAAGGTAGCCACCACCTAAGTTTAAGTGTTATTTTTATAACGCAAAATATTTTTCACCAAGCTAAAGGTGTGCGAGACATACTAAATTGCCATTATATAATATGTTTTAAAAACCCCAGAGATCAGGCCGAAATTAATTATCTGGCACGCAAATTATATCCTGGTAACACAAAATTTGTGCAGGAGGCCTATCAGGACGCAACTCGAGACACTTATAGTTATTTGGTTTTTGATTTAAAACAGGGCACTCGCGACGAACATCCTGTTCAAACAAAAATTTTCCCCTCAGATTCTTACAATTATGTTTATGTACCAGTAAAAAAATCTCAATAGCTTTTATATTTTAATACTCAATTTTAGTATAATAGCTACAAATAAATAAAAAAAATGATTAGCAAAGAGAGTGCGCATTTACTAAAACTTTTAGCAAAGGCAAAACAAAGTACGCAAAGCAAGTTTATATAATGCTGATCCCGCTCTATTTGTGAATGTTCCTATAACGTATTACAAGGAAACTTTCCGTTAAATAAAACAGAGAAAAATAAATTAAAGAGATATAAAAGGAATTGAGGTATTTAGTGAAAAAAGGTCCGTCATTAAAACAAAAGAAAAAACGAATAATTATACAAAAAGTGGGTTTCTTACTGCATTGCTTGCACCTATTATTGGAGGTATACTATCTAGTTTAATTAAATAATTATGCAGCATGCACAAAAACGTGTTTTAATTTCGTCGGAAAAATTGCACCAATATCAAACTATATCTAGTTTAGATGATGAGATGAAAAATATTTTAAATAATAAAAATATGAGTGTTGAAGAAAAATGGATACGATATAAAGAGGTGTTACAAAAAATATTTACACATTGTGCAAAAACCTAGTGCAACAACATCAACCAGTGTTGGTACTAAGGAGGAGGAGGGCGAGGAGGAGGAGTATGTTGAAATGCTATCTACTCTCCCCGAAAATTGTCTGAGTAAAGCAAGACCTTTATTACGTAAATTAAAACAAAATTCCAACATTCATTGGGATGACAGTGTAATGTTAATAATTATAATAAATTATTTCCTGGTGCTAATATAGCAGATCTAATAGCAGATTTTGTAAGGTGTCGCAAGATAAATATTCCCCACACAGGTTGGGAACCCTTTGCTGTACTGTTAGAAAAATCCAATATACCTTTAGAGTATATAGGTAACCCACAGTGTATAGAACATATTCCTAAGCTGACATCATCATCTGCTGCTGATCCAAAACAGGAAGAAAAAGAAGAAGAGGAGCCACCACGTAAACGTAAGGTTGTCAACAGATGGTGTGATTATAAAATAAGAAGAAGCTGGCCGATATTTATTATAACCCTTCACACCCTGCATCGTTTTCAACTGCTACGACATTATGGAGAGCTGTGAAAAAATCAATTCTTTACACAAGGTGCAAAAGTGGGTAAAAGAACAGCCGATTTATTCTCTGCAGAAAATAGTACGTAAAAAGTTCCACGTAATCCTTATTTAGTGTTCAATATTGATGATCATTGGGAAGCTGATTTAAACGATATGCAAAGTCTGCAAAAGTATAATGTTGGTTACAGGTATATTTCAACAGTGATTGATTTGTTTAGTCGTTATGCATGGGCTGTGCCTGTACGTACAAAAACTGGTGAAAACATTATAAAAGTATTTAAGCAAATATTTGCATCTTCCCGTCGTAGATCCTTACGTCTACAAACAGATAAAGGGACAGAGTTTGTTAATAAACCATTTCAATTATACTTAAAAAAGCAAAATATTAAATTCTTCACAACACAAAACTCCGGATATTAGGGCAAGTGTAGTGGAACGTTTTAACCGAACTCTTAAACAACGAATGTGGAAATATTTTACAGGAAAGAAGACTTACCGATACATAGATGTGCTATCGAAACTTGTTTAGGCATATAATTCTAGACCACATAGAGCTCATCAATTACCACCCGCCAGTTTGAACCAAAACACTTCTCAACAAGTTTGGAATAAATTAATAAAACCAATGCCTCATACTAACATTGCAAATATAAAAAACGTGATACTGTACGCATCACTAAAGCAAAACGGCATTTTGAAAAAGGGTACAAAGAAAAGTGGACTGTAAAAATATTTAAAATAAAACAGGTGATACATAAGGAAAAGAAAGTGGTTTATGTTTTGGAGGTCTTAAATGTTAAGGTAATTGATGGTACATTTTACGAAGAGGAATTATAAGTATTGCCTCTGCCTAAAGTTTATGAAATAGACGAAATATTAGAAGTTAAAAATAAACGTTGGCGGGGATACCCCCTTCCTTTAATTCATGTATTCCTGTGTCACATTTAAAAAACGTTTAGCCACAATACAATATTAAAAATTAATGTTATATTTGTGTATATAGGGAAAAAATAATGAATGATCCATACTTTAAATACTATACGCATCAAGCAAGAGGTGGTTATAACGTGTATAGGAAGCGCCATATCAAGAAGGCTATGGTATTGGAAGTTTTGTAGGTGGTTTATTTCGAAGTGTATTTCCATTAATTAAACAAGGTGCAAACACTGTTGGTAAAGAATTGTTACGTACAGGAATTAATGTAGCTGGAGATGTATTAGGTGATAATAGACCTATTGACGAAGCTTTAACATCACGTTGGCAAGAAGCCAAAAATAATTTAAAAACTAAAGCGCAAAATAAAATAAGTCAAGTATTAGTAGGATCAGGCAAGACAAGAAAACGAAGAAAATATCATTTTGCACAGACTAGAGGGAAAAAAGGAAGAGGGATAGTGATATTTTT
This sequence comes from Thermobia domestica, assembly GCF_964235325.1. Taxonomy (NCBI): domain Eukaryota; kingdom Metazoa; phylum Arthropoda; class Insecta; order Zygentoma; family Lepismatidae; genus Thermobia; species Thermobia domestica. The sequence continues at coordinate 251,942,866 of NC_137462.1, read as the reverse complement.
GATTAATATAACAGAGTACTACTAGCTTTTATCTTACATTACCGAGTAACATTTCTATGGAGTATTTCCCACAAAATATTCTGTCATGTTATACTACCAGACTATATCTTCCACTTGTGCTAGATAAAGGTGAGTGGGAGACAGTAGTTGTTGAAGTACATTATACAAATTCATTTCAGAATGTTTCCAAATATACTAATAATATTTATTACCGTCTCATGAATACAAAAGGCTGGAATATAACTAAAATCTTACCAGGACACTATTATCATGTTGACGATATTCTATCTCAAATTAATCATAAAAGTGATATATTAAATCTACAATTAAAAGTTAAATATCAGTAAAACGAATTGAAGTCAGTAGAGTAATAAAAGATCAAGAAAAGCATATAGAAGTACGTCTATCTCCTGAACTAGCCAGAATACTAGGCTTTGATCATATACAACAAGAAGATATTGCAGTTGTGCATTATGCTCGTTATCCACCTGATTTACCAAAATCGCTACCTACACTTATGTATATTTACAGTGATATTGTAGAACCAGAGATGGTAGGTGACACCATAGCTCCATTGCTACGTATTATAAATACAAATATTACAGAGCATGGTATTAATAATGTACGTATTTTTGACAATCCTCATTATGAGCCCGTGCAACGTAAACAATTTGATTAAATTATTATTGATTGAAGAGATAGTACAGGTAATCCACTTCCTTTCCAACATGGCAGTGTATGTGTAAAATTACATTTTCGCAAACGTAATACGGTATTGTAAATTTTACCATGTGTGAATATTAATAGTAAGAAAAAGAGAAAAAATGCAGTTTGAGTGTATGAAATCAGAATTAGATTTAATTGCTGGTTTACCCACTCAAACTAATATTATAGGCAATAAAATAGTTCCATATAAGCCTGTGGCTTCAATATCTGATAATGCACTAGTAGAATTTGTTGTCCCCGTTCATGACTAAATGGTCTTACCGCACACAATGTTATATATTAAAGGTAAAATTACTAAATCAGATGGTTCTAATTTAACTTCTGCCCATAAGAAATTTGGTCCTGTAAATGATTTTCTCAATCCAGTGTTGAGTAAAGTGCAATTATTATTAAATACACAACTTATTTCCTACTCTTCACATACATATCCATATCGATCGTATATTGAAAAAACACTAAATTATAATGCTAATGATAAATCAACGCATCTTCAAACATCAATGTGGTTTAAAGATATTGCAGGTCATATGGACAGTGTGGCCGATGGTAATGTAGGAATTAAACAACGTTTTCTTCTCACTACTTTAAGTCAGTCATCAGTATACTCATGCTGATATACTTAATCAGGAGAAAATTTTACTGAATGGTGTACAACTGCGTATTAAACTAATTCCAGCTAAACCTACAATTTGTCTAATGGGTGCAGATGCTGATGGAAAAGTTGTAATTACAGATGCAACATTGCTTGTGAAAAAGGTTGATGTATCACCAGCAGTTAAAATAGCACAAAATTAAGTATTAAAAAATCCCAAATTTTGAATAAAATATCCTATAACAAAAGTGCAAGTGAAGACAGAAACTCTGCCACAAGGAATTATGGATAGTACACTTCCAGATCTGTTTTCAGGCATAGTGCCTAAATGTATTATTATTGGGTTTGTTGCTAGTACTGATTTCAATGGTACTTATCAAACAAATCTGTTCAATTTTAGTATGTCGTTTCTTACAGTGTATGTTGATGGAATACCTGTGCCATCCAAACCACTACAACCTGAGTTTGGTAATAAGCTATATATACAAGCATATTCTACGTTATTTACAGGTTAATGTATTTATTATTCAAACCAAAGTAATGATATTTCACTTGCCGAATATCCTAATGATTATACTCTACTGGTGTTTGATTTAACTCCCGATTCTAGCGCAAGTGCTGCATTTCATACTAGTCCACAACGGCAAGGAAGTGTACGTTTAGAGGTTCATTTTAAAGAAGCACTGCCATCTCCTGTAACAACAATTATTTATGGTGAATTCTCTTCAGAATTAGAAATTTATTTCCACAGAAAAATATATATTAATTAATTTTAAAAGTGTTAAATGCAATTGATCTTTATGAAGCACTACAACAAAATTTAACTAAAGGCCATTTATTTGGTGTGTATGTTGCAGATGAGCTACCACTGTTTATTCATACATTTCCAGCTGCCATAATTATAAACACTGATTCTAGTGATAAGCCTGGTGAACATTGGGTTGCTGTTTATATATCTAATATGTGTGTGGGAGAGTATTTCGATAGCTATGGTATACCTCCCTATATACAACATAATATAAGGTTTTTAAAACGAAACTGTCTGTATTATACATGAAATAATAGACGTATTCAAGGTGATTTATCTCAATTTTGTGGACATTATTGTTTTCTATATCTAACATGTCGTGCATCTGGTTATTCACTACGTCATTTCTTAAACAAATTCTCACTCACCACTATTGATGCTAATGATATTATGCTTTATTCAGTTTATGAGAGTATGATGATGTTATTTTTTTAAAATTCCGCCATTGCCGGTCCCAAGCCCTGAATGAGAAAGGATGAGGGTTGTGGTTGCTACCCCCGTAAAAGAAAATAATCTCTCTTATGTTCAAATAGGGGTTGAGAAATAAGTCATACTCTTTTACTAGTGCTAAGGGGTGGAAAAGAGTTATCATAAAAGAGAACGAATCTTATGTATTACCCGTTCTGCTATGTGTTCGTAGTCTCCACTCCTATGGTAAAATAAGGGATGGAAAATCTGCTCATAAAAGGGGACGAGTACACAACTTAAAGATTATCTGCTCTGCTATGCGTTCGTAGTCTCCACTTGATAATAAGCCATGCTCCTTTATTAGCTCTGCTGTGTTATCGATCTGCTATGTTATATGTTAAAAGTGCTCATAAAAGGGAATTAGTACACCCCTTCTATGTTATATAGTCTTATGTAATATGTGCTTTGTTAAATAGGCGTTTGGAGAATGTGTTATCGATCTGCTATGTGTTCGTTGTCTCTGTGTAATTTCTGCTACATTAAAAGTGCTCATATAAGGGAACAAATACACTCCTAAAATAGAGGTCGTAAAAGACCGTGGATCGACGGTTCAAGGCGGGAGTGGCCAGGGGCCGTGGCGAGCCAATCAGCGTTAAAGAGGCGGGGCATGGGGCGGGGTCACGTGGCATGCGCCAGGCAATCAGCGTGCAGGGTTTGCGCATGCGCAGTAGGAAAAAATTAGCCCAAGTGACCCCACTCTACTAAGGGTACACAGCAAATAAAAATGACGGCAAAATTGGCACTGGCGCGAGTGGATGAAGGTTATAGACAATTGTCTATAAAATTGGTAAGGAGTTGCGGCGAAAGCTGTGCATTCAAGGCTGGCATCCCCTTCTTCCACTTCTTTAACCTTCAGAAAGCTAATCCTTCCAAAGTATATCTTACAATTGAATTCGTCCCTAGACAATCTACTAGAGAATTTACTTTCCCCCTTGCCGACAACTTCAGTATTCCTCTTTCTTCATTCACTCTTTTCAGAACTTGTTTATTTCTTATTTTTCCGTTCCAGCTCTTTGTTCCACCCTGCTCCATATCTATATCTCAATCTTATTATAATGAGTATAAATATAATAGTACTAAATCATATTTAAAAGTATATTAAGATGAGTACGATTTTTCAACACCACTTGATGGAAGCCTGAATGGTAGACTCAAGAAGACTTAGAGCCACATTTCCCAGTGTTGGCATTTACTAAATATGTTCTAATAACAGTTCGTGTGACTATTTACATTTTATTTCATTCATGATGATAATTGTCTTTAAGTTAGCAAGTATATATTTCAGTGTTGTCCGTGTTTCCTCTATTGTACTCATCCAACCCTAAAGCAAACCATTACAAAACGCGATTCCTTGGGTAGCATATACTCCAATATTTACAACTTGCAAAAAGGTGATTTTATTGTTCCGAGTTTCAACACATAACCAGCCCCAGACACGCAATATTTCCACTCTGTAAGTTTTGATACTATAATGGTTTAATAACGCATATGTCCCACTTAATATTCTTGAGTTCTTGAACTTCCATTAGATCTCTTCAAGAAACAGTGAGTGACAATTAAGCGTCTGAATGTAGAAGACCAGCTACCCTTTTTTTCTAGGAGCAATTTATGTGGACAACACAGTAGCAGATAATTACTTATTGATTGTCGGATGACAACTATGTATTCTTAACAAATGACTATAATCTTCCATTCATACGTTAACTCCAAGTGGAGATCCATTTTGCATAAATCGTGAAATTTCGTACAATTTTTCATTAGCAAATTACCAAATATTTTAAAAATTCATGTGGGGAAATAATTTACAGAAGGCGTAAAAATGTGGAAATTCCTCATAAAGGTGGGAGGCCAAGTTTCTGCTTTAGAGACAGTGATGGATTTATATATACGAGATGATAAAGAAAACAAAATCATTTTGATGTGAATAAATTTTGTCTCCAAAAATATTTCTTTAAAATTTTTTACTATTGTATAATTAATATGTTATCAAATATTTTTGCTTTAGAAATATATTTTATTAGATATAAAATCAGTTTAGAGTATACATTTCTAATTACATGCTTATTTGCATTTATTTCATCCTAATTTTGTACTCGTTCAAGTGTCACTGATTATTGTAGAGATTTAAAGCAGATAAGTCTTATAAGTATTTATTTTCGAACTAAAATTAAGAAAATATAATATGTGTAATAAATGCCAATTACCTATGAAATTTACATGTGTAGGAAATATTACACCTTTATTTAAATCATCGTATCTCCATGTCTGAAAAATTAGAAAAATCCAAGATAGAGTTTATAACTGTCGGCTTTCTAGTTGAATATAATTTTACGAAAAGTTAGTGCCTCACTACGCACGGCTATCGTCAACACAAACACTTCTTGCTGGTAATGGCTATATAGAAAACATGGAGAAAATATAATTCGCTTTGTAGAGATTTGTAGGAATTGTGGTGATCTAGGGTGACTTTTCTGGAATTAGTCTGAAATTTTTCTGAACAGAAGTATGTACCTTGATCAACCAGATTCTCTTTATGTTACTAAATTTTCGTCACTTTTCAATTCAAAATATTTTACAATAACACGTTACGAAACCTCACCACTACTGTAATAATATTCTAGGTGTTATATTCGCTGAGGAATATTAAGGTCTTCAGTTCAAATCCACTCCAATTACAAACTCACCAATAATTTTAAATTGAATTCGTTTTTAGAAGGAGAATGATTAATTCTGCTTGCTTGGAGTTCGGCATCTAGAGATGAGTTGTACGAATCATGCTTATATTAAACGAGAAAGAGTGGAAATAGATCTTCTTCAAGTAGTGCCAGGAACATTCATCCATTTCCATATTTGTTTATGCTTTGGTTTCTTTTTGTTTTTTCTTCTTTATGAAATTCTCAATTGCTTAGAACTCAGCAAGGGATGAAAAACATACACTCTTATACTATTAGTTGTATTTGAAATATGGTATCTCGTTTATAGACACAATAGTTTTCAATAATTGAAACTCATAATTGCACATCCTAGTTTTACTTTTTTAGATTGTCTATTTTCGATTGAATTTTTCAAACAAAATGTCGACCAATACCATAACAGCGACAAATCTTCTTGTTAGCTTTGTCTAAATGTCTAAATATCACATTATAATAAATTTTGTTATTTAATAATTAGAACTGTGATACCTAAGTTATGTGGATAAAGGAAATTATTACAAAAGAAAGATGGGAGACAAATCAACCCGCAAGACATGATATTTGTATAATAGAGTTTCAGTAGATAATTTAAAATTGAAAACTAACAAAAGTGAAGGTAACGCTCAATCGAACAATGTAAAACATTCAGATACTATAAAAATACTGTAACAAATGAAATGAATGTTTGAACAGCGTTTATTTTTCCCTTATATGGTTAAATTAAATTTCTTTGTGATTTTCTCATAACATGAAGGCACTTGAACACACCGAACCTTAATTGCATTATAAATTGTCTAGCATTGCAGGATGTTAAAAGTTGAAGTCTGATTCCAATTTTGCCTGTGGCAATACATTTAAGTTCTGCATAGAACGTCAGAAACAATAATTAAGTATTTTTTATAAGAAATGCTAGTGTAATGTGAATTACTAGTGTAATGAGCAAGCGAAACTCGGCATTGAATCGACGAGCATGGATAAATATGTTTGTCTCAAAATTATATTCTATATTTAAATTTATTTAAACATGCTACTTATCATATTCTCCAACTTTTTCTTATAACGAATTAACTACATTTATCTCAACCAAATGTAGCACCTACCATAAAACTCAACTGTAATAAGAGAGAACAGAGCATTAAAACATAAGTAATGATATGTAACCAAAGATGGCGAAATTTGTCATGCATATAATTTTCTGGTCATTACAATTCAACGCAGAGTATCGATTTCACTAAACCACCTAGTGGAATGTGGTTGTCATCTTATTTATTCATAAGTATCATATGCCTTATATTTATTCATATGAACCAAGTCAATATGAGTATGACAAAACATACGAATGTTATAACCATTTTTTATTTTCTTTATTAATATCGTGTTTACAGTAAGTTAAAGAAACTAGAATATAGTGATTACAAATAACTCAAAAAAAACATTATTCAACAACATATAGTTTTTAAATGTCAGTTTAGTGCTACTTTCAGCTGATGTGTTCAACATTTCTGATTATTGCTTCATTTCTCCAAATACGTGCTGCATGTGTAGTGTAATTATACATAATTATATGCCATACACATATATAAACACACATACATACATACAGATGTGAATATACCATGCTCATATTCAAGAAAATTGTATATATTTTTAGTAAAGAAATGATAGTGGAAAGAATTGAAGAGGATTTACACTAAAGTCACATTTTTATGTTTCAACGTAGTCATAACGAATTTCGAGACTTTATGGTAGTGTGGCACAAGCTTTCTTTTAAAATATGTAAAAGAAGTCTGTTTCCTGATATTGCACCCGATCCAGAACAGATATCTTCAGAACTAAACTATTGTTCAAAAGCTTAATGCAAGCCAAGTACTCAACTGAAGAAGACGAAAAATGTCTTGGGTTAAGTAGTTACTCTAAGACGGATAATTGACTATTGTTTTGGATTGTATGAACGGTATGAGCATTTTTTGTATGGTGGGCATTGTCACGGATCAGAATAATTACAAAGAGTACAATTCCTCTTTATCGATTTTGAATCTCACCACTCTGGTTATTCCGTATTTGGAAATATACATATGATGGTAGTATTCGTTTTACATTCAAGAACTCAACAAAAATCATACCCTTTAGTCCGAACACACTGTTGTGATTTTGAGAACTTATGGTGTTCTCTGTATGCCTTTACTTTAGAGCAAGAGTACTGTCAGTTCATTGAGAGCTTATTTCAAAGTAGCGAATGTCCAGTTCTCATTGCACGTCATTATGTGAAAGGAGATCATCTTCGTCCTTCCACAGCGAGCCTTAAATAACGTGCAGGTGTCATTGCTTTCTCATTGTGAGGAACTGTTAACATGTGCTTCATTTCCTTTCACGCCACTAATATATTCACCGACTTTCCAGTCATGATTTACTATACTGTTGGAAATGAAATAAGCTCCACTTTTATACCGGCTAGGATAAAGGAGACGGTGATGAGTAATGACTGAAAATGGTTGAATGAATAAGGTGGGAGGAAACGGAAGGACTCTAGAAAACTCTGAAACAAGTAGTTTGTCCACCACCATGTCTACTCGGCGCAAGTTGACAGGGACCTCACAAACCCAATATGAATGCTCTACAACTGAGCCACCTTGCCCCAATGCACTTTTTGTGTACTCACCTCTGTAAACCATTTGCAGGTTCAGTTATTGTGGATTGCCTGTTGAATGACACTTTCTTCTTAATCCTTTCGTCGGAAACTAGATCTCCCTCTACGCTTATTGTATGAATATTTGAACGCCCTTTCTGAAACCCTCTACATCATTTCCTTAACTCCGCTCACTGATTAATGCCAGTATAAAAATAGCACACAACTGGCGATGCAAGTCAGCCTCGGTCTGCCTAGTTGGCAGCATAAATCGTATCATGAATATCATTTTATATTTTATAAATTTTGAGTTAGGAAGTTATTGTATTTTACTCTTACTCGTAAGTATAAAACTCTATTCCATTAGTACTATTTCCTTTCCAATCACTAAACACAAGGTCATGATCCTACACCTTCTCAATTTCACCAATATTGCTAATCATGAGTAAAAATAATTATATTCTTCGGCACTCGCCTACCTATATATATACGACTATACAGATTTATCCGAACGCACTGTTTCCAAAAAATAGATAATACATTATTTGGCTTAACTTTTCTCATTTCCTAGCCTCATAAGTTCCTTTAATTCAATTCAAATCAAATGGTTCTGTAATATATATGATAAATCCTACATTACATATATTGCATTTGTTGCATTACATATATTGCATTTTACGGGATTATATTTAGAGGCATAAGAGTGTAATACGTGTAATTGCACTTTGCAATTACGGTATTTCCACTTTGCAATTACAAATACTAATTGCAAATCCGCCGTGCATTTTCTTTAGTCTTACTGCACATTGGCCTTGTACTTTACTTACCTGGTTTATCCCATTTGGGACCAAATTATTATTTTTTTGATTTCTTTCACTTAAACCATTCAATTTAATTTATTATTGCCTAAGTATCACGAAAATATAGCATTTTGATTTTTCCTGCGCATCGGATGTGACTTACGCCCTGTCCTATAAATAGGACGCTGGTCCTTTCTGATATACTAGAAAGGCCATATTCCTAACTAATTGCATTCTATTGCTTGAGTGAAGCAATTCAAATTTTTACCGCTAAGTGCCTCAAGGCATTGAGTGATCACGGCCGGTCTATCGAAGCACGAAGTCTTCCTGATTTATATCTATATATACATATATATACATATCTACATCTATATCTATCTATCTATCTATATATATATATATATATATATATATATGCGTATGTGTTTTGTATTGATGTTTATTTACCAAAATTATAAAAAATAAGATATATGACACATAACTAAACATAACGTAGGAATACCAGTATTTAGAACACTAAACAGTTACGTTTGAAGTTCAGATAATTGCTATTTTGTAATTTCGATCTGCCTGTGCTAGTTTGTTACACGTGTTTGGCTTTGATTCAAAGTTTACTTTTCTTTGCCTTCTTGGTACTTCATGAAACACTTTGAAACACAATGTGACATTACACTTTTCAAAGTACGATAATGGTATTGAAGTGCATCTATTGGCATCTTTACGTCTTCCTTTCCATAATGAAGTAACCACTTCCAGCGAGGCGTACATCATTGCATACATTTGAAAAGGTGACCACCACGTTTGATATATATGATAGATATGCAGATATGTTGCGTGTAAATGTCAGGAGATCCATATTGAACTAAGTTGGTTTTGTAAACATAATTATGAGTTTATGATCATCATGTTAATAATTCGTGAAAATATCACCCAATACCACTTCTTGCATCTTATACCAATTCTAAGTTTTTGAAGCAGTCGACACCTCCCATATGGTTATTGTAGGATAACATGATGCTGCTCAATTCTAATATGTTCATCATGTAGTCGGCTCCACCTCATCGTTCACGAAACAGGATGTATGTTGTCAGAATTTGTGCCAATTACAACACGTCGATTGTCATTCCATTTGGCAATGAGAACTTACCATCCCAGTCGAATCTGTATTCATATGAACTCCCTGTATATGTATTTACTTAACTGTTGAATCAGTCAATGGATACTGAGACACAGGATTGCTTTGCAGAGTACCGGTTGCTCTGAATCCCAATTCACGAAGATGTATTAGCAGATCTCTACTTGCGAAAAAAATTCTCAAAATATAACAGATGACTATTCGGACCATTTACAATATCTAGCATATTGAAAACCACTCTGGAATCCTAAGGAAAATCGTCTTCTCTATCATGATGTATATTGTCGCTAGCACTCTCCTTTATTTTCATATCATTTCCATAGCAGATCAAATTCTTATAACAAATTTTATTATCGTACAACAGAAATGATGATTGTTCTTTATATGTACATCATAACAAACTGTTTCCTTCACTATAGCTATATTGCAAAGAGTCACTGTTCAAAATACAAAAGAATAACTCTGCAGGTGATTTGTTTACAACATTTCTTTTTCAGTTCGCTAAAGTTTCTGTCAGTTTGTACACCAACTTGGGGAAGCTTTGTGTATGATGCGTATTTCTTTTTTCAAATTTGAACATTATTATTCAGCACTTTTCTTTTTCTACCATTTATTTCTCTACTGTAGTTACACTAAGGCTTAGATGCAAATTGCATTCAATTGAGAAAAGTAAAAAAATTGTAGTTTTAAAGTATTGAACAATGAATGATAAGCGTAAGAACGCGAAAAATCAAGGGCGTCAGTCTATCTATACATTCGCTTTTATTACTTAGTAGTATATTGCTTTGGACCAGCGTCCTATTTATATGACACTAATGTTTCAACATCTATAGTACCGTAAGTAATAACAATACTAAAATAACTTTTTTATAGTCTGATTGCCGCGTACCTATTGCTTCCTAATACATATAAATTAAATGCATTGTTTGTATTAAAAACAAAAAAATAACGTTGCCCGAAACAACCCAAATAAAATAACTTACACAGATAAATTTAAGCGTCCGTCTTTTACAGAGGGAAAGGAAAAATGTATCAAAAAATTACAGAGTATTATGACAGGTCTCCAATTGCTCCCTGTAATTGGCAGAACACGAAAACCTTATTCTTCTTTGTTATAAAAAATAAAATATCAAGTGTCCTAAAAATAGGACACTGGTCCCAAATGGGTTAAACATATGATATTACGTAAGTGTTGTCAATGTACTTATCTTAATGTATCATGTTATTACAGGAACCATATATTATTACGTCATGTGACGTGTGTAAGAGGCCACGGCCGGGTCGCGGATGCTTTATATTCGATCCACTTTGCGATGTTGCTATATTGTGTTGCTTGGGCTTATTTTTATAGGTCTGCATGAAGATGGAAAAATGATATTTCCCAGTATCTTATATGGTACATTTACAATTCAATATATCTTATATGCCGTATTAAAATTTAATTACTTATTTAATTATAAATTAATTTTAGTGACAAAATTACATTACAATACATATATTACAAAACTTGTCATGGAGAATGCAGATGATGCAGCATATAGAAATTGAGACTAGAAAATGAAATCAGAAGATTGGAGTTTCCGTCAGTAGAGTATTTTCGAATATGACGGAATTATTTAGAACTGTGACAGAAATTTGTTCATGGTAAGTTTGCAAAAGTATTCACGCCTTAATCAAGTGTTTCAGCATATATATTTTCTAATTTTTCGCTAGCGCTCACTCAAATGGTTATGCCCTTTATTCAGGATGAGGAAGTAATGGAACAGGGATGTGTTAAGGTACATGTAGTTGGTCGCTAGAGGTTTAATTGATTATATTCCTGTTTCAGTAGAATCCAAATAATAATGGTCATTAAGGCATTTTGGCAATAATCATTAGGAAAGAAAAATCGGCAAGGTGTTCAGTAGAACTATTCCTATATAACGTTTTAAGTAGGCTATTCATAAGGTATACTATATAAAATAATGATCATGTTATGAGCATATGATGAAATTAGAGTGAGGTGCTATACACAAGGGAAAAGTTAGACGAACGAATCCATGTTATCTTCTTCATCAGGGACTTGCTATGAATATAATGCAGACATTGAGAGTCCTGTTGGAATTTGATGATTACTATATGACATATAATGGAAGTAAGTAAAATTAGTTCAGATTTGTCATGTAATCGTCGATAATTTGCAAATGTTGAATGTTGAATGTTAGAGTATAGTGGTAAACGGTAAATAGTTGAAAGAGCGGAGTGCAGCATAAAATAGCAGAGGTCCTGCGAAAAGTAGCATTACGATGCATGGCGTTGAATAGCATAGGCTGGTGATTCTGGAATTACTTCATAATATAGCAGTCACCACTCTTTAAGTTGGGACACAAGGTAGGCGAAAGGGGTCCGATCATACAGGTTTGTTGTAGGACTAGGAAGTCTAATAAGGGAAGCAAGACGTATAGGGCATGGTGTTCTGAAATGAGCGAGCGTTTGTGAAAGCAAATTGGTGCATCGATCCAAGCTGTATACCCATACGTCAGGACAGAACGCATAAAGTCTTTATACGTGTTTAAGTCGGTAGTTGTTTGGACACTCCAAGTGTTACATATGAGATAGTTTGTAGAGTAGGTTGAGACGGTTTGTAGCTTTGTATGTAATGCGCCTAAGATATGCATTGCATTTCTGTTGGAAATCGAAGTTCATTCTGAAATGTGTAACTGTTTGTTTTGCGCAAAGATGTGAATTATCGAACTAGGGGTGGAGTCTTGTGGGATTACGATGGGTGTGACTGTGTTTACGTGGAGGAAGAAAAACAATTACATGGGTCTTCTCTGCATTGCTTTTGAGACGCCAGTGTTGACACCAGGTAAGGAAATTATTTTTGGCCTTTTGGAGAATATGATTGATCTGATGAATAGTGTTATTAGTAGTTAGGGATTCCGTGTCTTCAACGTAATGAAACAGGCTGATATGCAATGATAAGTGTGAGAAGTGAACCACAGTAAAGGTGAAAGGGTGATGCTTTTAGAACACTTGAACAAATGAATACAGGATGCAAAAGATTGTTTCTGATGGAGACATATGTCAGGCGGCAGGAAAGGAAGTGAAACATAAAGCGAATATAGCAATGTGTAATGTGGAACGAAATAGTTTATACAGGAGGCCGACATGCCAAATTTTGTAAAATGTTTTTTTCCAAATCATAGAGCACAAGACTAGAAGGTTTGAAGAGATTGTATTGATTAGTGATACGTGTAGTGAGACGTAGAAATTGATCGTTGATTCTTCCTGCCTGCTAAAACATGCTTAATGAATGGTCATGAGTAATGAGATTGATATGAACACAGGAGACTAACATTTGTTCAAGGATTTTCGTGAATACATGAGCAAATTCTAAAAGCGGTAGGATGAAACAGAGGATACTGGCTTACCGGGTTTCAGAAACATTAAAGTTTACAAGTTTTCCAGTTGGAAAGAATATATCTTGTATGGAAAACAAAAATAAAAATAAGAGAGTGTAAATAAATTAGAACATAGGGACCTTCTTTATTATTGCGATATGTGATAGTAGTAATTACAGAAGCTGTATTGCGTTTACTGTCAATGATTTTATGAATTTCAGCGACTACTATGGTATGGTAACAGGTGGAATGGACGGTAAAGTGTGATCCAGATTTGGTTGCAAGGCAGATACTTGGAGATTAAGATGATCAGCAAGATGTAGGCCATTCCATGTATCGGGTGAGAGCGGAGTAAAAATATCCCGAAGAAAATATGCAAAAGCATTTGCTTTATCGGTATCACTGTGGATACGAGTGTCATTCACAATTAACGGATATGAAGATTTACAAATCAGTTGATAATACATTTTCCAAAAATTTTGTATGATACGTACTTTCTGAAAAGTTATTACAGGTTTTGATCCATTTTCGGTACTTCTATTCTACAATGTAATTACGTACAGTTCGTTGGTATTTACGAGATAAATTCCAAATTTCTACTTCCTATAGAATTGTCGTGAACGACCGATCAAAGGCAAGTAGTGATATGGTAATGTAGGTTTGTATGGATGAAGAGTTGTATGCTTTATATATTTAGAAGAAGCTTGATAGATGCTGTAGGCGATCGTTGGAGACTGTCATCTATTTTTGTTCTTTGATGGTAGCAGGAATGTTTTCTAAGTGAGTAGTAGGACAGTTTCGATAATTCGTCCAATGTGCCCTCTCCTGACTAGAAATGAGCCTGGGAGGCATGGCGGGAGGAATTAGATGGTGCTTACCGTGTAGCTTATGTAAGTTTTATAGGTACGTGGTCGCTGCCAATGGGATCCAGTACATCCACTTGTATCTGAGGAAATAAGCTGGGGGATGTAAGAACGATATCAGGTGCAGTGCTCCTGGTAGATCGGGGTGGTTTTCGAAGGTTAAGTATAAAGCCAGTAGTATGAATTTGGATATATGTACGAAAGGCAGATCTTTATCCGTCAGAGCGACTGTGGACATTCATGTACTCCATGATAATATAATAATGAAATTAGTTGGAAATAAACTGGAAGAACTGCGAAGGAGTGATATGTCAACTTTGGATGTATATGGTGGTAAATAAACGCTTTTTAAAATATAAAGCAGGGATCATTTGTTGTGGCAAGAATTGAAACTCAGAGCTGTGGATTCTATGAGGAATTGAAGCAGGGAATACGAAAGCTATCCTACCATGTTCGTGACGTGATGGTATAAAGTAGTCGTGACAAAGTAGATGATGAAATATGTTTCATCGAGTATGAAGCTTTGGAAGTGTTCCTCCAAAAGTAGTTGTTCAGAAAACGGTTAAAGTAGGTAAAGTGCGAATATTTAGAACAAGTAATTAATGGCCATAATCAAGTGATGAATCTAGTAAGATAATAAACTGCAGTTTCGTACGAAGTCGAGTGAAAATTAATATAATTTCAGGAGTATTCACCTGTGACATTAAAATAAAGGACGCCTTTGGCAGCGAGGTGCATTTGTTGAATAATAAGCAGACTATGAAACGGATGGATGTTTTGTAATTAGACTGTAAAAATTGTGAGATATTAATTGATCGTAATAGGTTGAGAAGTTCAAGCAGGAGGAGGGTGATAGTCTTGCGATTCAGGTGGGCGAATTCGTAAAATGAGTTTAGGTTTGAGAGGCTCTGTTCCAGGTTTCGACTTGCACTTACAACTATAGGTGGGATGTTTCAAGTTACGAGTTGAGCATTTATGTTGAATATGGAGATTCGTACTTACCTTCGTTGCCTGAAGTCCAGTCCAGAAGCCGCACTTCAATTGATTTTTATAGTCAGCTGTACAATGTGAATTATAGGACTTACAGCACTTCCATTGTACAGGGAGAAGTGACAAGGAGCGAGAGGATTCAACTTGATGACGTTTCAGATAGATATAAGCACTTTCGCTAAGATTGTCTGTTACGGTATATAAAAAAATGTTTTTTGAAATGCAGATGTAGGTAATGTGCAAAAGTGAATTTGTGAGCAAAAATACTCCTGACTTTTTCCAGATTTTCTTGTGAAGACTTTTTCCTTTTTTCAGTCCTCTTGCTTTATTAATTAGTCACAAACGAAGATATCTTATGTCCGAGTTATGGTTGGTTATTAAAGCGCGCAGAGTTTTAGAACGGTGACGAATGCATTTTTCCAATCACCCTATCAATCAGGTCTCTCAAGTGGTGTTCGAGAAATCGGGACAAGTGAATCATATTTCAGAAGTATCGTGATATATCAGTTAGCAAAGGTATTTCTTGATCGCAAACCACACCAGTGCGTATATTTTCATTATATACGTTGCAATAATCTTCAGCTATTTAGAGGGGTAGGGCGTGATCACATACCTCCACAGCACTTGCTTTACTGACCTTAAACTCATGGACAGTCATGGACAAGTAGTCCGAGCTTATTCCTCACTATACTGCGCAGAAAGATACCGTTGGAAACAGCTGAACAGACATTTAAGGTATTTTATTTAACCGTGATTAAATCTGTTATGAGAAATAAAGTCGCGTGGTTAATGAACTCTTGTTTTACCAATTATAAGTTTTAATGAAGAACACTATGACAAAATTGCTCCTCCACAAACCTCCCTTGCTCTATAATATTAGAAATGAAGAAGTCACGAAAAATAGAAGAATTTTAGTACTTTCAATGAGACACCAAAGGAGTGAAACGACTTATGAAGATCATTGTAGAGGCTGCTTCTTTCGTTTTCGGCGTAACCGTACGTGATAACTAAATGAAAACGAAATTGGAATCTAGAGATCATATTCTGACATAGGGAACAAAAAATGACTACAAAGTCCATGGAGAAAATTAGAAAAAAATCTTTGCCTTTCCGTTGGTAAAATCATGTTTCTAATATCAATGTGGGGTGTGTGGCCCTAGCAGTGCAGCTTCCACCTTTTAGAGAGCTTGGGGTTATTTTTCAAAGCATAATAATCTTTTTAAAATAAGTGAAGCCTTGCACAATAATTAAAGAACTGTTAGTAATTACAAAGTATTTAATTATTATTTTATATCGGAAAACTTTCGAATAAATCCCGAAGCCAGAACCATTTGGAAAACATTAATAGAAAAATAATTTTCAGCCTGAAATTGCCAAATTTTGACGAGAAGTTTAAACGAACAGCATGGAAAGTTAACCCTGAGGCACGAATTTAACATACTGGTTATGGACAAAACAATAAACAATTATAAAGCAGAAAAATATATAAAAGAACCGAATATGACAAATTTGAGAAGTTGTTGTTTATGGTTGCGTACTCTAATCACTATCAAATCTTCTAGATCCTTGCGCGCGTCCTAAGCGACCTCCAAAATATTTGAAAAAGATATCCGTCCTTTTGGTCTCAAATGGCCACTCTTCCGCATCACCAACGTAACCATCTCAAAAAAATGTTTCGATACATCCTGTTGTCCATGGTACCTTGTTAATTCAGACAAATCCGCACCTTATAGATAGAACCATTAGCGCTGTTAACAGGGATGCATTTCAGTATCGAGTGTCCCTCGTACTGTAATTTGTTACGATTTCTTCTTCACTGAATTGCTGATCACAACCTCCTATGACAAGATAATTTGCCTACGGTTTACGAAGAAATGGAGATTATTTTTACTTGTTTCGAAGTCAGTTTCTTAAGATCAACTGATGGGTCGAGAAACTAGATTCGGTTCTGGCGAGTCGATAATGATGTATTACTTGGTATGTATTACTTGTGTGATGTTATTTTTAGGAACTTATTTCAGAATTCGTAAACAGAGGTAACAAAGATAATGGTAAAGGTAACGGGACAGTTTGTGAAAGCAAATCATAAATCACAGGTTTAGGAAGTATCTTAAGCATCGGAAAATCTGTGTCCTATAAGATATATATTCTTTCTCTTTTTATCATTCTAATTATTGACAGGATACTAGCACGTTACACGCACACCTTGCCTCCGCAAAGGCAAAGTCAAAGGCGCACGCTAGAAGGAAGGAACTTACCCCACTAAAAAGAGAGTAAATTGTATGTTGTTATAGTTCAGGTAACTTAAGAGTGTGGACATATTGCATCCAATATTTAGAAGAAAATGTAGTATAGTATGGCATGTAAACTATGATGTATTGTAGACAAATAATAAAGTTAAACCAAATATTACCAACTTTATATAACTGCACTTGAACAATATAATAGATTTGAAAAATTTCGTTTTTACAAACACTAAAATAAAATGAATTGGATAGAGATTACAAATTACACTAAGAACTCAACTATAGAAACATAAATCAGTGTCCCCCAGGGATAACAAATTAAAATACAAGCGACGTGTTAAATGTCATATTGGGTTCAAATGAGAAAATCCAATAAATACACTACTTACAGTTGATTATTACATTATAACCCAAAGCATTAGTAGTAATAAACTTTCAATTCCACAAACATAACATATACATAAGACAAATATAACACAAACATATACATAACACAAACATAACATATACATAACTCAAACATAACTTAAACATAATAGTCCATTTTATTTGGTAAACCAATCACATTGAAAAATTTTAGTTTGGCACAAAATATATTCTGTTTGCTTCCGATTCGATTGCAGCACGTGATCTGACGTTCGTAGGCAGCATTGCACATCAACAAAATTTTCATTCCGAAAGCAACCACCAGAAGTCAAAGAGAGCCATAAGTTTTCTTGGAACAATTTCAAATTCCAAACAGCATATTATTATTACAACTAGACAGATAATTTATTGTTTCATTTAATAACAGCAAAAAGGGGTAATTAAGATTTATAATTATTTTTGGGGAAATTCAGAACCCTAGCTATTTAATTAAATATTACAAGCCATGAGCTCTTACATGAAGGGGATGATTTTCACAACGTGGGGGTACGTTTAGAAGTATTTCTACTAGCGGAAGCATTGGACGGCAAATATGAATTTCCGGTAGTAGTTGAAATGAATTCGTGCCGAGCCTTCCGCTTATCTGCCCTCCTTGATAATATGAAAAGTTCTCGAATAATGGTGTATCGTAATCCGGGATGGGACGAACCTGGTTCATTATACATTCTTCGAGGTTTTTAAGCCCCCAGAAGTAGTAGATAAGGTATGTGGAGGCCACCCGTTTCGATAGAGGTAAAAGAAGGCTGAAGAAGGCTGCCACTGCGTTCATATTAACTAAGTTTTACTTGATGACTCTCTCTGTGTGTACACACTTTTGAGTTTCTTCGACCAGTAAGTGGGAGCTGGTCTCTCAAACAGCAACCGTTCAAACTTTTGGTACGATAAAGTGCAAATTGTCGAAAGAACTATCAACAAAGAAGTTGCGCTGATATATTTTCTTTGTTAACACCGGCAAAGGACACCCTTTCTTCGGTACGAGGATTATAAGTATGGGGAACTTTCTTTGGTGACGGGTGGACATTGGTATTTTGAAGCATTACTTAGCTTTATTTTATTCTTAGCTGATGGCAACATTTCTTTTCCAATATGCAAAGTGAAACATACATTTGCAGAAGATAGGTAACATTTATTGCATCATAGTAAGCCGCGCTATTGTTAGGTAATGAGAGATAAGGTGAAGTGAAAGTGGACGCAATAAACACAATAGTATAACTAGTTTGGAAGAATGATGGTTATCTTCTGTCCTGGGTTGTCGCAGGGCTGACGAATAGAGTTGAAGCAAAGTGCTAGCAACATTGATGAAACACTAGTGGAGAGATGGATAAATCCATATACTTCGATTAAGTGGTCAGTATATAGCAAAGTCGGCATTTTGAGGGTCACTGTCGTCCAAAGTATTAAGATAGAGAGTAAAAAGATGGTAAAGACAGGTTTTATGTTGACGTGGGGGCATATCATGAATAATGTCCTGTTGAAAGGTATCTAGAAATATCGTATTGATTTCTGCAATGACTTATGTAATATATTAGTGTGGGGTGTTTCTAAGTGTGGTAATATTGTTGGAAAGCGAGTGTGGCGATGGAGTTCGGGAGTCGGTGCTGGTAGTTTAATGTGATGAGCAACTCTAAGAGCATGTTGTTCAGGTGTTTCGCGTTTATTACATATTACATCAAGAATTGAAATCCAGCAGAAATAGCCTGTGAGAGGAGGTCGGACAATTACTTTAAAGGTCGTAATAACAGTGTATGTAAGTAAGCCCCAGATTTGGCCCCCTAGCCGTCGAAGTAGGTTAAGCGATTCGTTCCCTGTGATCGAATCTTCTGTGGGTGGGGTTTCCAACTTAGTTAAGAGTCGAGGATGATCCCAAGTTATAACTTGCGAAGATGGATGTATGAAAGAACCATGTACATAAATGTGAAAGAGTGTAGGATTGCGATAGATTCGTGAGCAGCAACGATGTGGAAGAAAAATAAGAACTTACGTTTGGAGAGAATTTAAGGTGAGGTGCCATTTCGAACACCAGGAGGAAAGGGTGTCGATTACCTGCTGGGCTGTTCTATTTATGTTTTGAACAATGTTGGTTGTGGCAAGAAAAGCAATATCATCCGCATGTTGATATAGTGAAATATTGGGTCAGAAAATGTGCATGTCGGCAACATAAAGTATAAAGAAGAGGTGGAAGAACAGATGCCTGAAAGACGACGAAATGAAGAAAGATCGGATAGGAAGGAGATGGTTTGTTGTTAGTGTAAGCCATTTGATTGGAAGGGAAAGAGTGTATACATCCGATGTATGCGATAAGAAAATGAAAAATTGAACTTTTGCGATGCGAACGTTTGCACGCCAAGCTTTGCCAAAACCAACAGTAACATACAAAATGGTTCTGAGGTGTTATAATGATTTTGTTATAGCAGCTCTTAGACGCAGAAATTCTACAGGAATACGTATATGTGAGCGAAATCCGCCTTGATGCAGAGGGATGAGATTACTGTCGGAAAGTTATTTATGGAGACGGCTACCTAGAATTCGTTAAAAAAATTGCAAAGTACTGGTAATGGCATGATATCCTCACTTCAAGCACACCCTCCGCACCAACCCTCACTTACTATAGCTTCTGGTCCACCCGTCAATTGCTAATACTATTTACCACAGTGCTTTGACCAATATTATTTAGCAGAAAAGGATTACATAATTAGAATGTTAAAGTGTTTAAGTTAAATATATCCTGCTTATAACTCCTAATTAAATTTATCTTATTGTAGTGCTTCCCTTGGTTGGATAAATAGTTTTTACTTGATTCAAATCACTTCACAGATAGCTGTGCATAAAGGAATGAAGTGAAGATTCTACGTCATAGTTTAGCAGGTCATTTCAAAACTTGCAGAATTACAAACCGAGTTGATCAAAATTACCATATACACCAAAACGAATACATTTTAAAATGAAATGAAATTTTTGAGTTTTACGTCCCACGGTTATTCCGGTTAGGCTAAAGGAGACTGTGATGATGATACATGAATGAAATGGTGGAATGAAGAAAGTGGGAGGAAATGGGAGAACCCCGAGAAAACCCAAGCACACGGTGTTTGTCCACCATAAAGTTCACTTGGCGGGAGCAGGGTTTGAACCCAGGACCCCAAACACCAGAGGTGAACGCTCTACCACTGAGTCACCGCGGCCCCGAACACATTTTAAAATAGAATATAATCTATTTCAGCTTCTATTTCACAGATTTTCAAAATCCAAACGGGAATATAGGTTTAATTTACCATTAACCAGATCATCTTTACAGATACACCCCTCAGCCACACTTAATTTCCATAACCAAAATAAATATTTGCAGTTCTTAAGTAATATTTTGAGAAAGTAAGAAAGAGTGCAGACTCGCTTACTATAAAAAAAAAACTTACCCCACTCCTAAACTACCCTATCTATCCCTAAATACCCCAATAATTATTTTTAATTTTATCTTACAATTGATAATTTTTGTATCTCAGTTCCTAATTAAGATAAGAAAAAATTCAAACGGACAGCTTACCTTGGTAAACTCACCTCCATATTTCACCCCCTACTAAGTTCAAAATATAAAATATCATTCTATAATTAAGATATTGAAAAAAATCAAATGTTATTCGACAAAGGATTAAATTAAGTTTTTCCTAATGCATTACACATTGCATATTCCTAAGGATAAAAGGCTTTTACGATATAGCCTTAAAATTATTTTTTCTAAATTCTATGTATTATATATTTACATGATTACAAGTTTGGATACTGGTAATGGAATCGCCTGCTGATTTCACGCTCTATTGGAAACAGTGACTTCGTGAACTCAACCCATTGATCATAGTTCAAACAAAATAAGCAGCCATGAATTTCGAAGACCACTTCAGTCTTCTGTTGAACGTTCTTGATGATTACATAGAAATTGTTGGTAAAGTTAACTTCTGCTGATGATTCATATTAACGTCTCACTTCACTCTACCGAGGTTTTGATTAATATTATTTTTGTTTGTAATAGTCTAGAATTACGGTAAGTATACCATTGATTCTATTAACAATAGCCCTCAAATTTTCATTTGTTAATTTAATTATTTTAGGCTAGTCTTTAAACAACTCAATTTGATTCAACATATTTTTATAATACTCTTTCTTCGAAGCTATACTAAATCATGTTGAGAGTCCGGTGGTCATGACAGACCCAGATGCAAAAGCAGGTGCAATAATTGAATAAATAGTAACAGGAATCAACACATTAATAAACCCTGTAGAAACTGATAGTAGAATAGATAACGTAATAAGAGTAATATAGACATTTTATTCTCTAGAATTTTCTTTTGATTTTCGTTAATAGTTTCTTAAGAGATAATATAGTATCCTCGACTAACACAATGAGGTACTTTCGAGGAATATTATCTGGTATATTCATTTTTAATAAATTATTTTTTATGATAAAAACAGTTGCAAACTAAACAAATCTAAGAAACATATAATGGATTACATTTTATCTACCATTTTCTACCATTTTTCTACCATTTATCTGTACATCATATTCAAAGTTTTAATTACCAATCGTAACAACATAACATATCGATTTATCGAGAACATCGCTTTCGAAATTAACTGTCAATTTCAAAATAGTTCTATTACTTATAGTTACTGATTTATGTTTGTTGTATTAATTACATACGTTGGTCTATTTTCCAAGAACTCCCTTGATAGTAATACATTTTAATGGTTCCAATGGTAGCTATCTCACATATAGTATACATTCCACAAGTTTAAGATATTTATGTTTTTCGAAATCTACGTTCGAAGACTCTAAGGGAAACGGTTCATTACTAGAATTAAGAAAATAGATATTCTGGACTTTACAGTGAGCAAATCTACTCGAGTCCTTTTCTTGGTTATCATTTCTATCAGTTTGAAGGAAGGCAATTACGAAATTAGGCATATCAAATTCTACCAAATTGTGTGGTCAAATCAAATTCTAAAAATTTACCTTCAACTGTCTTCTGTAAACATTGATATATGTAGCAGGAAGTAAGAACCTTCCCTTCTTTCAGCATGTTGGATCTTAGCAAGGTAGCATAGTTAGATTGATAAATTAACAACAGGCATTCTCAACTCCATATTTCCAATCTTATCTTTAGCTTATTTGGTTGATCATTCTCAAAGGTCTCATCTTATTTATTGGTTTTCCAAATGAAAAATCCAGTATCATCAGATCTACTTCTTTTATATGTATATTTTAATTCATCTTTCCACTTAATATCCTTATAATCAGAAGAAAAACCTGACAAAAGTCTTAACAGAAATAATATTTCCTCATCTGTTCTCCACCATTTGATTCCTTCCCTACTACTTTCAGCATAATGATTTGCTTTTGGTTTTGAAATCGTAAATGTATTTACAGTTGTCGCAGTTAAAAAAGGATAATCTATAGTACAAAATATCTGTCCATGTTTACTAAATTTTATTTGAGATAACAGTTACGGAAGGAAATATTTGGCTTAGCGCTCTACTCACCATCTGCCTCTCTACCACGTATTTCAAAAGTTACATACATATCAGCATAATAAGGATGTATAAAACCAACGCCAACATCTATATCAGACTAAACAGCCTTGTTTGTTTTATTGAAATTCCCGTTTTTTTGACTAGCTTTAAAGGATTGGAATTCATATGACTAATTTTATTCATATTTATTATAAAGGAAAAATTATTTACGAATAAAACTCAAAGATCTTTTTTCTAGTTCGCTAATAATATCTTGAAAGGTATTTCCATTTATAGACATTTTCAACACTGTAGTACATAGATGTCAACAGATTACCTCGTTATATTTTGTATACGATTGCTACTGTACTTTATATTATTATGACAGAGATATTTTATAAGTGATCTTGGCGGATCACCTCCGAATGAGTCAAACACATACTTTCTATTTCCTTCTTTCCAATAACAAATCCAATGGGTTCCTATACTTTTAGAGGTATCAAAATTTACAATACCATGCTCTTTCTTCGTTGCTTCTTTAGGTAATTCATCACTCATAAATACACCTCTAAAGTTTCTTATCTTAAACTGTTTGACAACTTCTATTACATCCAAATTACTTAAAAGTTTAATTTCTTCTTTTCTTTAATCTTTTGAGCTTTACTTTTTTTAGAAGCTCACCCCCTTGCATCTTTTCCATTGCTAAATTATGCCACTTTTGTTCTACTAATTTGTTTATATTCTTTTTTCACATCATCTACTGTTCTGGCCATAGCAGCAGCTCTGGTACCAGAAGAACCAAGAACACCTATTAAAGCTAAAATGTTTGCAATAGTAAATATATATCTTACATAATGAACTTTATTATCTTTGTTTCATTTCTTTCTTTATCTTTTTAACTTGCGGTATAGAAAGAGTCAAAAACATACATTGCCCCTTACTTAGTTTACTTCTTCTGTTAACTTTGATTCTTGATTAAAATGTGATGATTTTTTAAATCCTTAAATTCCTCGTTAAGAATTTTAAATGTAAAACTACTCAACTTCATACTTATATTTATCATAAAAGTAAAGAAGTATTTCCATACAAATTAATAGCAATACATACTTACAAACTAAACCTAAACACACTACATACTTATAAACCTAAACCAAACCTTACTTTTGTATTCATAGCCAACGCAGTACTTAAAACTAGTAAACGTTCTGTTATCGAGTTTGAGTCTTTACAAAATACTCTTTCCCATGCTTTATTTTCTAATTCTTTGTCTGCAGTATGTCTAGAAGCTGTATCTCTATTATCCATATAGTAGATATCATGTTCTCTACAAGCTTCTTCTAATGGGTTAATACCCTTATCTCCTTTTTCTAACGTTTCTTCTACCTTCGTAAAAGGTCTGCAAAATTCGTAGCCTGGAATATGTAACACTGGTATTCCTTTCATGTTTAATATCCTATTCATTAATAATTTTGATATTTCTCAGTATTCCAAAATTTAGGTAGCAAGATATTCAGTATCTTTGTCAAACAACCTATAAACTTTGGATCATTAGGAATAAATTGCGAGAGTATAGAATTAATCATATCCATAATAACTACATTCTCGTTACAGAAGTTATTATTTCCAGCTCTTTCTTCTCCATCGATAAGAGTCAGTCGATCAATTTGTTTTCGGACGTCAACTATCCATATATATTATTTCGGTAATTCGTTGTATATCTTGATTCCCTATCCTGTTTTCTTTCTTGTTGGTGTTGGAGCAAGAGTTGCTTTTATATATTTATCAAGGATAGGTTTGATAATTGTTTTATATTTTTCGCTTTCACTATATCGTTGTTTTCATGTATTTATATCATTGTTATGAAATGCAATATTAGAATCAAACTATTTTGTAAATGTTTTTAGATCATCATCATTATATTTTGTTGGATTATGGTTTGTTAGTAATTCCCATAAGACTTCTGTTCCTGTGTTAAGTCGACTATCAATGACTAAATCATCATCAATTTTAACATCTGTATCAACTATCATATGTATGACTTTCCCATCTTTATCATATGTCTGTATTCCAAATCTGGCTGTATTTCATCTCTAATTGCATAATAACTCGACGCAGTAGGATCAAAATGAATAGTTGCTAAATACTCTAATCCTACTTTATACGTAATTTGCTTTTTCATTTGTTTTATTTTTTGTTATAGATGTATCACTTTTACTTCTAGGACTATCGTACATAGGAGGTGTCATTAACAAGCTTGAATCTAATTTCTCAATTCTATGTACAACTGGAACAACACATGTATTAGATTTTTATTTTCTTCTGGTACCTTTGATATATCGTGTCCTAAATCTTTAACTGCATCGATAACACGCTGACCTCGTTCTTTATATTTATCACATTTAGTTCGATTAGCCTGTTTAATTTCTTTAAATATTTTAACAAGTTCTTCTCTGAAATTTATAGTTTCTTAGCTTTATTAACATCCATTTATTATAAATAAAAATCATAACACAGCACAACGCAACACAACACTACGCAAGACAACCGAACATACACGTTCATTTACGTTCATGGACGTTCTCCTCTGTATAAACTAAACACAACATAACAAAACATAACATGCACGTTCATTTACGTTCATCCACGTTCAACCGCGTTCACCTACGTTCACCGACGTCCATCTATGTTTAACTTACACTCTTAAAAACTCCTTAAGTTTACTTCTATATTTACCATTAATCGCTTTTTAGTCATATCTGTTGTTAAGAAATCATGCTCTTCATTCCAGCACTTATTGCAGAAATATTGTAATTTTCAGAAAGACATCATATCCGTCAAATTCATCATATATGTGGTTTTGATTCACATTGTCCTAAAGTTCTAAATAAAGTTCAAGTTATCCCTAATTAGTTGTTTGGGAACTTTAGAACATGTTTGTGCGAGACAGAAACAATTTAAACCTTCATTACGACCTCGAGTAAAATATTCTCTTACATTCTTCTGTTGTTCTAAAATGAAAAAAATCAAACACTAACACAGAATCATCCTCACATTCATCTAATGGAATAATCTCTTGGTTATTTCCTCTTACTACTTATACTTTGCCTTTAATATCATGTTCTATGTTTCGAAAAAAAAGTTGTATTAATGGTTGGTATTTAGGTTGATTCAGATTTTTGGAGTAAGTATAAACATTTTCATATTTTAACCAGACAGGGGCAAAGAAATTCTTGTCAGTCATTAACGTCATCTTACCACAACCACTAAGCCCCGTTATTAAATATCTTAAATGATCTGAAAGGGATATACCATTCATCTTTCTCTTCCTTGTTTGTTCTGTTAACCTTACTTTAATATCTCAAGTATCCATTTTATTCTTATTATATAATAAATGAAAGTATTTAATTTAAATTGTTACTCATCTGTACTAAGTATGCCCTAAAATATCGATTTGAAAACAACTTAGACATACCTCTTACAGGATATTACACAACACCAAATTTTTCAGAAGCAATTAGTAGAGAAGGAGATTTGAAAAGCAAATTACAGTTCTGCCTCTGCAATATAGCTTTAAACAATTAGAAGAATATATTCAAATCGACTGCAGTTCAATACTTCATTAGGTGATTATGTTAAATTTACTGAACCTTATGACATAATCTGAGATTCTACTAATACTGTGTTAAGTTTCAGCGAGAAGAAATTAACTACCAAAACTGCATATGTTGTAGAAAGTTACCAACATTTCATCCTATACTATAAATATTCGTGGTGATTTAGCAGAAAGTATGATTTTAAAACATAATTATATAACACATAACAAAACAGATTTAATACCAATATTTAGAACAAATGCAGCTATTAGAGAACCAATCAAATAAGAGGTCAAAGGAAAGACATTTTTCCCAATACTCTACAATAAATTGACACCATCAAAGTTTGAATTCGAGATGAGAATAATGATTTAATTCATTTTTGTGGAGTTCATACCACTGTTCTTCTTGCTGTTAAATAATCTGAAATTTTATATATAATAAATATGGGTATATTGTTATACATTGTTGAAATCGTTCATTAAGCCGTTGACGAGCTGTGAGGGTTTTACAGTGTGGAGCAATAGATAAACGTGTGATAGTGAGAGATATCTGTGTGCAATGTGAACGTGAAGCTTGGGAGAAGAAAGCGGTGTAATCCGTTTTCAAATTGGCTCGGAAATAGTGCTAAAATTACCAAAAACTGATTTGGTTTTAAGAACAGAAGCAAACTTATGCATCGTCCAACAATGGATACAAAATTAACGGTTGATTTTTTAAAACATAGCCATCATAAGTTAATTAAAATGTATATAATTGAAACAAATTTATGTAATAAACTAAATTAATGGAATCATCAAGTGACGGATGTGCTTCGCAAGCTGGAAAGACACCAGCTTTTACAAACAGTGATTCAGTGCCAAGTGCTAGCAATGGTAGCTGTTCCTTTGATGCTTCTAAAAGTGCTAATGTATTGCCTTGTCCTCATTGCGGAAAGCATTATGTGAGTGCCAGAGATTTAGCTATACATATTGGTAAGAAACATCGGGTTGTGCGTGATGATGATGTTTGCTCTTATGTCACTTTTAATGCCTGCCTTCAGAGTAAAACTGCAAATGCTGTCCACACTAACAGCAGTATCAACACGAAAAATTTGACGATTTCTAACTTGGGCAAGATATTACTGTCACTAAGGTGCTCGACACATATATTAAGACGTGTTCCAAGAGGTGTTCGTTCAACGATTTCTGACGCACTCGCAGAGGTGTTAAACCATATAACAACTTCAAATGATGCAAAAGACTGGATCAATCTTTGCCTATTTCCATTTGTTGCTTTAAGTGCTCCCAAACAATCAGATAAAGTTAAGAGTTGAGTTGATTTTAGTTTAGCGTCCCTTTCAGCAGTGAGGCTATATGAGACGTGGACCTACTGATTAACGTAGAATCCGAACCACATGAGCTACCGCCGGGACAGATAAAGTTAAGAATCTAACTACTTGGGTGAAGCAGCGAGTTCGCCTCTGGTATAATATTGGAAATGACGCCTTAACCTGGCCTTCAACTAAGATGAGCAAACCTCGATTAAACCACAAATTTTCTAATTTGAAGGTTGTAGAGAATAAACTTACCGATAGTGACATCCGTGGAGCAGCACGTCTTTTAATTTCTGATGATACGGTTGCGGCTCCGGATACCTCTGTACTGGAGACCCTGTTGGAAAAATATCCTGCCCACCCTGGCAATTTGATTGCGCCGGATCTTCCTGATGGTCAACACACTTTTCAAGGAGTTTCGATTATGGAGGTTCAAAAAGCAATTAACTCCTTTCTGTCAGGCAGCGCGGGAGGTCTAGATGGGCTTCGACCTTCAATTCTTAAAGACCTTCTTTCTTGTCAAATACTGGAATCGAAGGAAAAACTCCTAAAATCCTTATGTGATCTATTTAATTTAATCATTTCTGGAAAAGTACCAACGGAAGTTCCCCACTGTTCTTCGGTGCCAAACTTACAGCGCTAAGAAAAAAGGATGGTGGTATTCGGCCCATAGCGGTTGGGAATGTTTGGCGCAGAATATCGTCAAAAATAATTTGCTTTAGAATACGTGAGTCAGTTAAGAACTTTTTATCCCCCCATCAGCTTGGTGTTTGTGTTCCTAATGGTGCCGAGGCAGCTGTTCACGCAGGCCGAGTTTATTTCTCTTCTACTCACAGTGCTACTAAGGCGATTGTAAAATTGGATTTTCGTAACGCATGTAATGAGCTTCGCCGGGATACTATGCTTGCCGCAGTGATGAATAATTTTCCTTCAATTTATCTATATGTTTATCAATGTTATGCTCAACCAAGTCATCTGTTTTTTCAACGGAAACACTATTTCTTCTCAGAGAAGTGTACAACAAGGTGATCCCCTGGGCCCAGCACTTTTCGCTATAACCATTCACTCTTTAGTTAAATCACTGAATACCGAATTAAACATTTGGAACTTAGACGATGGAACAATTGGTGGTGAACCCGAGATAGTTCTTTCATCGTTAATAGAAATAAATAAGAAGGCATCACTTCTTGGCTTGCGTCTTAATTTTTCTAAATGCGAGGTGGGTTGTCTTGGAACAGATGAAACCGCATTCGACGAAATCTTAAGAAGATTTAATGAGGCTGCACCAGACCTACGCCCTCTAACAATCCAGAATGCATGTCTCCTAGGTGCTGCTCTCACGTCGGAAGCACTCACTAACGTGCTTTTGAATAAAATATCTACTTTAGAATTGTTCTTGTCTCGAATTCCCTCAATTTCAGCCCATTCAGCCTTTTTCCTTTTACGAGCATCTTTATCAATCCCTCGCCTAACCTATTTTTTACGATGCTTTCCATCTTGGCATGAGAGTTCTTTGCTGGAAAAATATGATACTGTCCTGAAAACTGGCCTTGAATCAATTCTGAACTGCTCCTTAAATGACAACTCTTGGATACAAGCATTTACCTGTTGGTTTGGGCGGTCTTGGTATTCGACGAGCTGTGGTAATGGCGATTCCTACATTCTTAGCGTCATACCACGGATCTCTACGTTTAATCGAAGCTCCCCTTCCACAGGGTTATTGTTTGGACCCAGATGGTTCAGTTCAAGAAGGCTCTAATAACTGGGCAAACTTAGCAGATATAAGCCTTCCGGAGATTAACAAAAAGTGTTATCAGTCATCTTGGTATACACCAAGTGCATGTCAATTACATAATCATTTGTTACAATCTGTTGTTGTTCCAGAAGATAAAGCCAGGCTTCTCGCTGCTTCGTCTCCCGAAGCGGGTGCATGGTTGATGGCGATACCTTCTCCGCCTTTAGGCCTTCATTTGTGAAATGAAAGCTTTCGAATTGCTGCAGATTTACGTTTAGGCTTAGCAGTTTGTGAGCCTCATCGCTGTCCAGCTTGTGGGGATGAGGTTAACCAACGTGGCCTGCATGGCCTTTCATGCATGAAGAGCGCTGGTAGATTCGCCCGACATTCCTCGATAAATGATATAATACTACGAGCCCTAAACACAGCTGGATTTCCTTCAATACGGGAACCTTCTGGTTGCTGTCGTTCGGATGGAAAGCAACCGGATGGGATGACACTGATTCCATGCATGAGAGGTAAATGTTTATTGTGGGACTTCACATGCGTTGATACATACGCTCATTCAACTCTCCCTCTGTCAGTAATGAACGCTGGAGCTGTTGCTAATCGCAGAGAAGCTGAAAAGCAGAGAAAATACAACAACTTTCTCGAAAAGTTTGTTTTCATCCCAATCGCTATTGAAACAAGTGGTGCTTGGGGTGCAAGAAGTCTAGAATTCATTAGGGAGGTAGGAAGACGCATTTCTTGTGTTTCCGGCGAAGTTCGCTCAACATCCTCTCTAATACAGCGCATATCCGTTTCTATCCAACGTGGTAACGTCTCGTCGGTCCTTAGCACTTTACCACCTGGCAAGGAACTGGATGAGGTGTTTATACTCTGAGAAGAATTGTCTTTGTAGAAGAACATAATCAGAATCTAATTGCTTGATAAAGAAGAAAAAAAGTAGTAAAATTATTTATATATTATATCAATATATAAATAAACACGTATTGAAAACCGTTAAAAAAGTAATAAAATCGATATTAGACAATCAAAAAAATAAATAAATTAATATATTATAACAATTATAATAAATTTAATTTAAAATAATAAATTTAAAATAAATTGAAAAAAATAAAATTATACATAATGATAATTTAATGTTACGAAGATATTTCTGCCAGTTAACGTCTGATGAAGATAACGTTATTGAAACTGTTACAACTTATTTTAAGTTTAAATCAATAAGCACATACTCTGGCCAAAAAAAATATGGATATCTTTGGTAATATTAAATGTAAGACTTTGGATATTAACTTTAGTGAAGAGCAAGTAGAACTATTAAAGAATTTAAGTACTAGAGAAGAGCTTAGAATCCTTAGTGATCTATTCGAATCTTTTATGTCAAATAATACGACATGGGCTGAGTTTGAAAACAAAACACTTATTAATGTAGCTAGTGCGATTGATCAGCAAGACGTGGTAACTTTAGGACAATAAGAAAGTGATAGAAGGAAGTTTGAGGATGTATTAAAAACATGACAAGACACATACTTAAAGAAGGATGAATTAGTTATAAGATCAGAATTATTAAGTAAATTTGGTATTTTACTAAGAGTTAGTATTTTACTGATCAGAAACAGACGAACAGGTCTTTTAATTGATGCACTTACAAATGATAAATTTGTTTCAGAACAAGATTTCTGAACATCAAACAAAGAAGCAGATATGTTCATTACGAAGAAGGAGACTATAAATCTATAGTGTCGATTCAAAACTAAAAATGTTAAAATCTCAATCTCTAGAATCTTTAATCTATTTAATGAATATAAGTTTCTTTATGGTGGAACAATAATGCATATGTAATTAAGCATAGTTATATACTATCTACATATATTTTTTGAAAAATACTCTTTTTGAAACTTTTCCTTTTGATATTAAAATGGATGATTTAATTACATTTGAAGCACATAAAACTTCGGCTTTTGCACGACAATGCTATTTGTTATTATGTACGAAGACAGATAACTCAAACGATTTTCTATATAATAAATAGTATGTATTAAATAATAAATAGTAGCATATAGTATATAATAAATAATAAATAATAATAAATAGCAGCATATAATAAATAGTATGTATTATGTTAAGTGTAAGAAATCAACAGTACAAAGAAAGATACCATTAGAATAGAGCGAAGAATGGAAGATATATTGAAAAAGGTGTTCGTTCTGTATGTGGTTTCAATTCATTAGAAACAAAGATTGAGTAAACAAAGTAAAGGTGTTAGTGAGGACATTATAGAAGAAATTCACAAACCTGCAAGAAAAACTATCCTAGACTAGGTGTTATTATAAAAGTTATCGATTATCTTTGGCAAGCTGATCTTGTATAAATGGATAATGCAGTATTAAAGGGTGCCTCGAAATTAAACAAAATGTTAAAAGTATTTGCTAACGATTACTGATGTGTTCTCAAAATATGCGTTTGCTGTTCCTGTTAAAGATAAGAGCCGTAAGAATGTTACAGGAGCATTTGAACCAGTTTTTAAAACTAGAAATCCTATTAACTTAGAAATTGATCAAGGAAAAAGTTTTATAACAATGACATTAAAGAGTTGATGAGCTAATATAGTATCGATCATTACTCCACTTATAGTGTTAAAAAGTCTTTCTCAGAAGCCTTTTTAACACTTCATCACACTACAATACTTCATAACACTAGAACTCTTCATCAGAAATTTTAAGGAAAACATGTGGAAGAAATTTTCTGCGAAAGGAAATTATAAATGGATAGATATTGCTAACATTTTTAGCGAATAAAGTACAAAGTACATAGAACAATTGTCATAAAGACTATAGAAGTTAATAAAACGAATGAGCAAATACTAGTACAGAAAGTGTATAAGAAAGAACATAAGCATGTTAAACCCAAAAAAAATAATTATTGATATAGTATAAGTAAAGTTAATCTAAAGAGTTGTTTCAGAAAGGATACAAGAGTAAAAGAAGAATTTGTTATTAAAATGGTTATTCCATCAAATCCACCAACGTACAGAATAAAAGATTTGTATAACGAGGATGCACAAGGAAGGTTCTATGAGCAATAATTATTAAGAACCAAGCACAAAGATCAGTAACTTGTTGAAAAAGTTTTACGAATGAAAGGTAATAAAGTATTTGTCAAATAGCAAGGGTTTGATGAATCCCATAATAGTCGGATATATACAGATAATGTTGTTGTTTAAGTTTAGTATGTTTTGCCACAAAAATGAAATAGAACTATCAGTTCATTAAAAATATGAATACTATGGATAACTCTGGCACTTTGAATAATATCTGTTACGATCAGACTAATGATACCTATTGGTATGGTTTAATGATTTCAAGTTGATCATAGATAAGGAGATAGGATACTTCAACGCTACTAAGTTGTGTCAAGATGGTGGTAAGAGAATTGATAACTGGTTGACAAATAAAGTCACATGAGTTATTGGAATATTATAATGAAACTAATCTATGAATGAATCTAAAAGTAGATAGCTAATTCAACGTATTATATAGAAACAAAAAACAAAAACGAGAAAACCTATTAGTTTCCGGGACATATGTATACAAGAAAATATTTTTCTCTATCGTTTTATGGATATCTCAAGGTTTCATCGATAAGTGTTACGATATTTTTGAAGATGATTTCACACAAGACTTTAAAGAATGTCAAGAGAACATAGAAAAATTAGAATCAATTGTATACACGATTCCAAAAGTGCATTACCACCTGCAATTCTTCTTTTCCTGCAATAGCAGGCAACCCAAAAAGCTCGGCGGTTGGGTTGGTTGCAAATTCGAAAGGCGTTGCACTAAACCTCAATTTTGTCACAAATATATCAGTGTGGCAAACTGCAAATAAAGGAATAAAACAAATTGTTAAGAATGACTTTTTTATTATTGTGACGGAGTTGGGTGACATCAAAAGTTAAAAAAGGACTTACTTAAGCAGCTCAAACAAGATGAATGGTAAGAAACAGATATAAGAAGAAAGCATTTCTCTCTTTCCTCCCACCCCACCCAAAAAAAGAAACTCAAAAAGAAAAAGTTATATAATATAAAGGTTTCATATAAAAGCCTGACAGCACAAAAACAAATAGCTAAACGAAAAGACAAATAGACAAACACAGAAAAGGGGACACCAGTGGCGTAGCAGACCTGCGTCCCTCCCATGCAAGGTAAAGAAATGGGACTCTAGTTGTAACCCTCATTGTTAAAAAAATAATAATTATTATGTTATTATTATTATTATTATTATTATTAATAATAATAATAAAAAGTCGTTTCCTTTTCAAAATATCTGACTCTGCCATTAATGCCTATAACGATTATGTGTGCACTTTTTTGTCAATGAGCGGTCAAAAAGGACAAAAGGGGTGGATATCTCCAAGAGAGAGAAATAAAAAACTTTCTTTTGGGAAATTCTGGTTCAAAGTTCGAAGCACTTTCTTTTGCACGTGATTTTTTGTTTCTTTTTCCAGGGAACAGAACGGTTCTGGCGCCTAAGAAATTATACCATATAAATTTGCAAGCGAAAGTGTTTACATTGCAATTTGTGGAAATAAAGATATTATGATTAGAAAAAAATACTGTAAAAAGTAAGTTTAATTTCTTCATCTATCGCAAGTCTTAGAGGTCCCTTATACCTCGCCTAGCCCCGAATATCGATATCAAAAATTTAGAATGATATATTCATGTCCATATATATGCTATATCGAATGTTGATATATGATAACATAGATATCGACGACAGCAATGTATCGACATATTACAGGCCCAGGTCCGAGAAGTGATGCTTGAAATATACTGGAATCAACAATCAAATTCTAAATAAGTTCTCCATTTCCGTATTCAATGTTAAGGGGGAAGAGTGCGAACCGGAATAGAAATTTTAAGAAAAACAGATGTTAAGATAAAAGTAGGTTTTCCGTTTTCCCTTGAATACAAAAATTAACAGAAAACTATTACTGTAATTTATCTTTTACTTCTGTTTCTGATTGTTATCACAAATCAGCGACAGTAAACATAGTTTACATAGTATACCAATACACTCTATAACTTTTCACAACCAAGCAAACAGGAAGATGAATTTCCTGTGATATTAAAGAGGAATGTTCTACAAAATAGTCATAATTCATTGGCCTATTTCTATTAGTACGTTGGTACGGACTAAGAGCTACAAGACTTACAGAAGTAGAAATTAGTGATTTCATTCCTTTTTTCACTCACACTAAAAGACTTCTGCATTTTCCTAAGATTTTCATTTCCTTAATATAATCCCCTATCCTAGGCTAATTCTGGCTACCGCGGTTTCGAGGTAATCGGTAAACAAAAGTGTAAAGTTTGTCGACTCTCAACTCTCGACAGTTTGTGAGAAGATACTTCACAGTTCATGTTGTTATTTCTTCGTTACAAAAACACTTCTAGTTGACTCTACTCATGGTGAATTACTGAATTTATAAACATTTACAATTATTGAAAAATGAATAATTATTCTTAAACATAAAAGTTGTTACAGCAGAATGCAGTTCTGGCAATGGTAATGTCAGAAATCGTTAACCTATGTGGGCGAGTTGGTGTCCTCCCCGGCAAGCACTTGACACTTTGGTACCCCATAGTTTTTCAATAAATGCATTTCTTAATAATTATACTAATTTTTCTTTTTAAGAGGTGCAATCAATACGTTTTTTTGTTTAATGCTTAGTCACTGTTGAACAAAGTTCTCATTTTTATATCTGGCAATAAGATCCCTTCTCTTCTGTCTCTAGACGCAGTCATATTAGACTTAATAAATACCAAGCTACGATTTTTATCAACAAAGTGGATCTGGTAAATAATAATAATAATAATAATAATAATAATAATAATAATAATAATAATAATAATAATAATAATAATAATAATAATAATAATATGTTTCACCCTTCTTTAAAATTTCTGGGGACTTCTCTGAATCTGGATATGTTGTTTTATAGTGTATAATGCAAAAAGGCTTCAAACAGCAATCTGGCAAAAAGTTTTTCTGTAAAAGACACAAACTTGAACTAAACAACTGAACTTGTTTCTGTTTGCCTTTAAACACAACGTTACGATTTACAAGGCACAGACAAAAGTAGAGAGGAACGTGATATTTCGCCTAAGGGCAACTTCGTTGCTAAACTGAAGACTAGCACTCTGTCAATATATTGCATAGCTATCAATAAGTCCCACTCACAGGTTCTTTCCAAACGTTTTGTATAACAGGTTAATCAAACTACGTAGATGTAGGTAAGAAATGAGACTCTGAAAGACCGATAAGTATTGGAGCTCATAGCCGTAGCTAGAAATTTCGATGCCCGAGGCGAATAGAATTCGGCGTCTCCCGACACTCACCTTACCAACCTTTGACTTTTCCTTTCTGTGCTTTTATTTTTAACATATAAGAGAAACACCTTTTCGTTGTTATGCTATGGTGATTTTTTTTTTACCAAGCCGCTTGGACAGACACTTGCAACAGTCAAAAGGGATCCTTATGTATTCTTTAACAATTAAGAGCCGCTCCCAAGAGACTTATTTTATACCTGCTGCTAAACTTGACAAAACTACTTTGTATAAAATACATTTGGAGAACAATTATGAAAAAAGCATGGAGTCGATTCTCCTACGTCAGAGGGAAAATGTTACACAAGGAGTTGGTTGACACGAGTGCAAGCGTTAGAAAGGTCCGGGTGCCCTGATTGCAGTAGTAATGTCTGAAATCAGGGCACAAAGCTCAAGGCATGGGGCCCTGACGTTATAGGTTCGGGTCCCTTCTATTCACCTCTTAAACATGAAGTTGTTGGACGGCGTGGCGTCATTTGAAAGGTTTTTATCTGTTAAGCACAATTCTGATGTCAGAAATCGATCCCTTGCCTTGAACCTCAAAAAACTGGGTTTCGAAATTTTAGACGCGGGACCTTTCTATTCCCCTTTTAAACACGGGGTTGTTGGACGCGGATGGTAAAATTAGAAAGATTCTAGTCTTTTGATTACAGCGTAATGTCCGAAATCAGTGCTTGCCCTCAAAGCAACAGAAATGAGTTTCCGAATTGGCTCAATCACAATACCTGGTTGCGAGGGATAGAACATTTATAGCTGTAAGGATGGTTTTATCTCGCGTAATAAAATACTGAGATTGAACAACAGCAAAGGTTTATATCACAACCCAAATGCTTGGAACCAAATCTGATTTCTGACATCACCGCAATATTCAAGGAACCAATGAATAAAAGAAGTCAATGAAGATAGAAGAATTGGTTGAATGAAATGTGGGACGAAGCGGGAGTACCCTCAGAAAATCGACGGATACGACCTTGTCCACCCCAAACTTACTAGGCCGGGAATCGAAACTATAAGGACCCCATGCACCAGAGAAAGGGCTCTACCACTGAGCTACCGCGGCCAGTTATTAAATCGTCAATGATAATAGAGAAATTAGTAGAATGAAACGTCAGAAGAAGCTGGAATAGCCTGAAAAAACCCACGGATACCATCTTGTCCACCAAAAACTTACATGACCGGGGATAGAAACAAGAAGGACCCCACGAACCAAAGGAAGCGCTCTACCACTGACCAACCGCTCCCAATGATTAAGGCAAGTAAATGATAATAGAGGAATTGGTGGAATGAAAAGTGGGAAGAAGTGGGAGTACCCTGAGAAAACCCACGAATACGATCTTGCCCACCACACAACTTACTTGGCTGAGGATCGAGACAATAAGGACCAGACGCACGAGACGAAGCGCTCTACCACTGAGAAACCGCGCGCTATGTTTAAACCAGGTCAGTGATACTAGAAGAATTGGTTTAATGAAAAGTGGAAAGAAGCGGGAGTACCCTGAGTAAACCCACGGGTACGATCTTGTCCACCACAAGCTTATTTGGCCAACCAGAAAAACCGCTCCACTACTGAGCCAATGCTCCCAACGATTGAAGCAAGTAAATGTTAATAGAGAAATTGGTGGAATGAAGTGTGGGAGGACGCTGGAATACCCTAACAAAACCCACGGATACGACCTTGTCCACCACAAACTTAATTTGCCCACCAAAGGAAGCGCTCTACCATTGAAACAGTGCGCCCAATGATTACAGTAAGTCAATGATAAAAGATGTATTGGTGGAATGAAATGTGGGAGAAGGCGGAAGTAACCTGAAAGAAAGAAAACATGAATACGATCTTGTCCACCACAAAATTACTTGGCCCACCAGAGGAAGCCCTCTACCACAGAGCCACTGTGCTCAGTGATTGAATCAAGTCAATAGTATTAGAAGAATTGATGGAATTTAATGTGGGAGGAGGCGGAAGTACCCTGAAAAAAACCGCGGATACAATCTTGTCCACCACAAACTTACTTGTTCCACCAGAGGCAACGCTCTACCACTGAGCCACCGCGCCCAATGATTGAAGCAAGTATATAATAATAGAAGAATAGCCGTAATGAAATGTGGGAGGAAGCGGGAGAACCCTGACAGAACCCACGGGTACGATCTTGTCCACCACAAACTTAGTTGGCCCACCAGAAGAAACTCTTTACCACTGAGCTACCGCGCCCAATGATTGAAGCAAGTATATAATAATAGAAGAATTGGTTGAATGAAAAGTGGGAAGAATCGGAAGTACCCTGACAAAACAGACGGATACGAGCTTGTCCATTACAAACACTTAGCAACCAGACAAAGTGCTTTACCACTGAACTACCGCATCTAATAATTAAGGTAAGACAATGATAATAGAAGAATTGGTTAAGCGTTCCCACCACAAGTTTATCAGGCAGGGGATGGAAACTGTAAGGACCTCACGAACCAGAGGAAGCGTTCTACCATTGAGCCACCGTGCTCAATGATTGAATTAAGTCAATGATAAAAGTGGAATTCGTGGAATGAAAAGTGGGAACAATTGGGAGTACCCTGAGAAAACCTTCAGATTCCATCTTGTTCACCAAAATGTCAATTGGCCCACGAGAGGAAGCGCTCTACTACTGAGCCATTGCGCCCAATGATTGAAGCAAGTTCTTGAGAATAGAGGAATTGGTGGAATGAAAAGTGGGAAGAAAGGGTAGTACCTTGAGTAAACCCACGGATATGATCTTGTCCATCACAAACTTAATTAGCTCCCCAGAGGAAGCGCTCTGGCACTGAGCCAACTCGCCCACTGATTGAAGCAAGTCGATGATAATAGAGGGTTTGGTTGAATGAAATGTGGAAGGAAGCGGGAGTACCCTGAAAAATCTCACCGATACAATCTTGTCCATCACAAACACACTTGGCCTAGGAGAGGAAGCGCTTCACCACTGATCCACTGCGCCCAATGATTTAAACAAGCCAATGATAATAGAAGAATTGGTGGAATGAAATCTGGGAGGAAGCGGGAGTACCCTAAAAAAACATGGATACGATTTTGTACACTTCAAACTTACTTGGCCCAAAAGAGGAAGAGCTCTACCTCTGAGCCACCGCGTGCAATGTATAAACGAGGTAAATGATAAAGGAGGAATTGGTGGATTGCAAATTGGGAAAAGCGGGTTTACCCTGAGTAAACCTACGGTTACGATCTTGTCCTTTACAAACTTACTTCGCACACAGACGAAGCGGTCTACCACTTATCCACAGCGTCCAATGATTAAAGTATGTGAATGATAATAGAAGAATTGGTAGAATGAAATGTGGGATGAAACGAGTGTATCCTCACAAATTCCACGAATAAAAACTTGTAAACCAAAAACTTACTTGGCCCACAAGAGGAAGCACTCTACCACTGAGCCACCGCGCCCAATGATTAAAACAAGTCAATGATAACACAGGAATTGGTGAAATGAAAAGTGGAAAGGAACGGGAGCACCCTGAGTAAACCCAGGGATACGATCTTGTCCACCACAAACTTAATTAGCCCACCAGAGGAAGCGCTCTAGCACTGACCCACTGCGCCCAATTAATGAAGCAAGTAAATGATAATAGAGGATTTGGTGGAATGAAATTGCGGGATGAAGCGGGAATAACCTGAGAAACCCACGGTTACAATCTTGTCCATTAGAAACTTACTTGGCCTGGGCTGGAAACAATAAGGACCCCACGCACCAGAGGAAGCCATCTACAACTGAACCATCGCGCCCAGTGATTAAAGCGAGTCAATGATAGTAGAGGAATTGGTAGAATGAAATGTGGGAACAAGCGGGCGTACCTGAGATAACCCACAGGTACGATCCTGTACACCCCACAACTTACTTGGCTGGGGAATGAAACAATAACGTCCCCATGCACGAGAGAAAGCGCTCTACCACTGAGCCACCGTGCGCAATAAATAAAGTAAGTCAGTGATAATAGAGGGATTGGTGGACCGAAAACCCGGAAGAAGTGGGAGTACCCTGAGAAAACCCACGGGTACGATGCAGTCCACCAAACAACTTATTTTGCTGAGGTTCGAAGAAATAGGAAACCTACGCATGAGAGGAAGCGCTCTACCAGTGAGCCACCGCGCCCAATGATTAAAGCATGTCAATGATAATAGAATAATTTGAGGAATGAAAAGTGGGAAGAAGCGGGAGTGCCCTGATAAAACCCAAGGATACGATCCTGTTTAACACAAACTTACTTGACCGGAGATTGAAACAATGAGGACCCCACGCACCAGAGGAAGCGCTCTGCCACTGAACCACCACGCCCAATAATTACAGCAAGACAATGATAATAGAAAAATTGATTTAATGAAAAGTGACAAGAAGCGGGAGTACCTGAGAGAACCTACAGATACGATCTTGTCTGCCGCAAACTTACTTAGCCGGGGATCGAAACACTAAGGACCCCACGCACCTCAGTAAGCAGCATATCATTGATCCACCGCGCCCCACAACAAGAACAAGAATATTGGTAGTTAGTAGGATCCCGATCATCGTCTTTTAATAACTCCATGAGGAGACTATAACTTCATAGTCTCTCTCCTATATTTGCTTTTTAAAACCATATACGTTATCCGGATATTATCTTTTTTTCGTCATCCGGATGTAATCAGTTATCCGAATGTTCTATTATCCAGATATTATCCGTGATCTTAATTTTAAATATTATCCGGATAAATCCGTGATACGTTTCTATTCAATATCAGAATGAAAAATTATCAAGATGTGGCCATCCCTAATCAGCAGCGTCAGAAACATCCATTAACTAAATGTCTTCAAAGTCTGCTACACAAGAGGAGGGGCGGATCCAGGGGACGATCATGACGATTGCCTCCCAGAAAGGAAATCTTTCTTATTTTATATATAAATAAAACCCATTCCAGAGTTTGGAGCTCTTAAAAGTAGCTCTAACTAGTAGTATTATCAACCACCGACCCCCCAGAAGTCCATCGTAAATCCGCCTCTGGACAAGAAAATGGGAAAGACTTATTGTTCACATTTAGTTCGCACATCTCAACAAATAAACAATATTTTCATTCACTTCCATCTACTAATGCATTCTACTTAACTCTATTTTATAGCTATATATAACTAGTTTTTATTTTTAAAAATAATTATTCATTTTTCAATAATTGTAAATGTTTATAAGTTCAGTAATTCACCATGAGTAGATACAACTAGAAGTATTTTTGTAACAAAGAATTAACAACATGAAACTCTGAAATATCTTCTCACAAACTGTCGAGAGTTGAGAGTCGACAAACTTTACTCTTTTGTTTACCGATTACCTCGAAACAGCGGTAGCCTGAATTAGCCCAGGATA
Source organism: Thermobia domestica (assembly GCF_964235325.1). NCBI lineage: Eukaryota > Metazoa > Arthropoda > Insecta > Zygentoma > Lepismatidae > Thermobia > Thermobia domestica. The sequence goes on along the minus strand of NC_137462.1, from coordinate 251,901,206 downwards.
GGGGACTTATATTAAGGAAATGAAAATCTCAGGAAAATGCAGAAGTCTTTTAGTCTGAGACAAAAAAGGAATGAAATCTCTAATTTCTACTTCTGTTAGACTTGTAGCTCTTAGTCCGTACCAACGTACTGATAGAAATATGGCCAATGCATTATAACTATTTTGTAGAACATTCCTCTTTATTATCACAGGAAATTCATCTTCCTGCTTGCTTGGTTGTGAAAAGTTATAGAGTGTATTGGTATACTATGTAAAGTATGCGTACTGTCGTTGATTTGTGATAGCAATCAGAAACAGAAGTAAAAGGTAAATTAAAGAATTAGTTTTCGGTTAATTTTGTATTCAAGGGGAGACGGAATACATACTTTTATCTGAACATTTGCTTTTCTTAAAATTTCAATTCGGGTTCACACTCTTCCCCTTCAACATTGAATACCGAAATGGAGAATTATCTAGAATTTGATTGTTGATTCCAGTATATTTCAAGCATCACTTCTCGAACTTGGGCCTGTGATATGTCGATACATCGCTATCATTTATATCTATATTATCATATATCAACATTCGATGTAGCATACATGAATATATCATTCTAAATTTTCGATATCGATATTCGGCGGGCGGCGAGGTATAAGGGGTCCCTAAGACTTACGATGGATGAAGAAATTAAACTCACATTTTACAGTATTGTTTTCCAATCATAATATCTTTATTAACAAAAATTGCAATGTAAATGCATCCACTTGCAAATTTGCAATATAATATGGTATAATTTCTTAGGCACCAGAACTTTTCTGTTCCCTGAAAAAAGAAACAAAAAATCACGTGCAAAAGCAAGTGCTTCGAACTTTGAACTAGAATTTACCATAAGAAAGTTTTTTTATTTCTCTCTCTTGGAGATTTCCACCCGTTTTGGCCTTTGGGATCGCTCATTGACAAAACGTGCACACATGATCGTTGTATGCATTAATGCTCTTAGGCAGAGTCACAGATTTGAAAAGGAAACGACTTTTTAATAGTAATAATATTAATAATATAATAACATAATAATTATTATTTTTTTAACAATGAGGGTTACAACTAGGGTCCAATTTCTTTACCTTGCATGGGAGGGACGCAAGTCTGCTACGCCACTTGCGTTCCCTATTCTGTGTTTGTCTCTTTTTCGTTTCGTTTAGCTATTTGTTTTTGTGCTGTTAGGCTTTTATATGAAACCTTTATATTATATAACTTTTTCTTTTTATGAGTTCCCTTTTTGGGTGGGGTGAGGGGAAGTGAGAAATGCTTTCTTCTTATATCGATTTCTTACCATTCATCTTGTTTGAACTGCTTAAGTAAGTCATTTTGTAACTTTTGATGTCATCCAAGTCCGTCACAATATTAAAATAGTCATTCTTAACAATTTGTTTTATTCTCTTATTTGCAGTTTGCCACACTGATATATTTGTGACAAAATTGAGGTTTAGTGCAACGCCTCTCGAATTTGCAACCAACCGAACCGCCGTGCTGTTTGGGTTGCCTCCTATTGCAGGAAAAGGGGAATTGCAGGTGGTAATGCACTTTTGGACTCGTTTATACAAGAAATTGAACAATCAATAGAAAACTTCATTCAAAACAATACTTTAAAAAAAGTAGCAGCACCATATATTAATGAAAGTTTAAAAGATAATTGTTTAATCATATGAAACAAGAACAAACCAGATGATCCTTTCCGTTAGTGTGGTATCCAGATTGGGAGTTTATAAAAAACCTCTTAATGAAGCGTACGTTTAATATCCAAACCTCAAGATCACTTACGAAAAGTTTAGAGACTCTAACAATGTTAAGCTGTTTACCTTAATGCAACAACTACTAGATATCCGAAAAGGCAAAGGTAATGAGTTTTGGAAACCACTATCAGAGGAAAATCCAGTTAAAGAAATAGATTATTTCTGTGATTGGTTAATATGTGTTTTAATAATATGTCAAGGTCATCGCACCGAATTCGTGGTGATGACATTAAGGTGCTAGTTGAAAAATAAAAATGAAATCTTTTTAAAACTATTTCATAAAAGTGAGTATCACATTATGTCTCTCAGAGTGTTTCTCTGAATGAATAGAATGTTGTTACTAGAGTTATGGTAATAGTTTCTTGTGGCTATTATCTCTATTCTTCCGAGACTAAGAATAACACATGAACATAGTCATCTACTTAAAACTGAAATGAAGATATATATTCCAAAACGATACTTCGGGGAAATGTTTGAGATCTGGTTTATGGATGTGCGGGTGTCATAGACAGTCCGTATCATGCAGAAGTCATATTAGTAATTAAAAAAGAACATTGATAATATGGTCCATCTGTGAACTATTTGTAGTTAACACAATGCTTAGATTTTTAACTCATTCCCTTATGGTGAAACTGTTCTTCAAATATTTCAGAAGATTGCCCACTTAGTTTTAATAAAACGGTTACCATTACCAATCCAAGTAGTTACAGAATTGGTTAACGAAATCGAAAGAGGTTCTGGAGTTTTCTGATCATCAGGTATACCGTAATCAAAATAGTGGCTATATAGAAATAGAAGCTTGTTAGGAATTTTTCAATTTTGAAACAAAAGCTTTTGACAATTGTTTCTTGTTGAAATCACTATCTAGCATACTCCATCAGCAAACTTTCTAATCTTTCTTGTAGCTTAGTTCCTGGACCGCAGTACGAAAATCCTGGAATATGTAATTCAAATGCAAGTTTATTAATCAAATCATTTACTAATCCTTTTCCAAGCTTCTCATCATTCCAGCATCGTGGTGGTAATGTATTTAAGATTATAACCAAATAACCTATACCTTTTGGATTATTAGGAATAAATTGTGAAAGCTTGTTATTAATCATATTCACTATACCTACTTTCTCCTTATAAAAGTTATTATTACCAGCCTTTTCTTCTCCATCTATAACTAATAGCCGATCAATTAACTTTCTCACATCATCCATCCATATATATTCTTTAGGTATCTCTGTATATTGTTTAATTCCTTCACCAGTCCTTTTAGGTGTCGTGTTCTTTTTAGGAGTTGGGGGTAAAGATGGTTTAATATGATCATCCAAAATAGGCTTAATAATATTAATGTACTTAGAACCTCTATTCGATGCTACTTTTTATCTCGATTATATTTTTGGAAGGCAGCATCTGATTCTATTATTATTTCCTTGTACTGTTCAAAATCGTCATCGTCATAATCTTCAATGGTTTTATTAGTATTCATTCATATAGACCTTCTGTTCCTTTATAAGTTTTACCATTAATTATCAAATCATCACCACTCAGTTTAACTTCAGAATTTCCTATATTATTTATTATTTTTCCATCTTCTTCAACAGCTCTTATTCCAAATACACTACCACTTCTTTTACTATAATATTTAGTTGCAATCTTACCAAATGATTGTGCTGGTGTTAAAGGCTCTACTCCTTCCACTTTGTCTTTAATTTGTTTTCTCATTTGTTTTATTTTTCCTGTTATAGGTGTATCACTACTACTTGGAGGACTATCATAAGTTATCTTTTTAAGTGTTTCTAGTAGACTAGGATCAATTGAAGCCGTCTTATGTACAGGTGGAACAAGTTCAGTTATTAGATTTTTATTTTGTTCTGCTACTTCTTTGATCTCACTAAATTTTGAATAGCATCAATTACAGGTTGTTCTTGTGTCTTAAATTTATCATATATACCTGCTCTTTCTTTCTTCCAAAATTTGAAGCCCTTTGTCAAGAACTCCTTTAACTTAATATTCTTATTAATTCCTTTCTCATCCATTTATTATATAGAAAACGAACAAACTTCAATAAACGTGAAAAACGTTAAAAACGTGAAAAACGTCAATAAACGTGAAAAAACGTCAAATGTTAAAACGTAAAAACGTGAAAAAATATCAAACGTTTATAAAGTGTTTTATCTTGTTCCTATACTTAACATTGTTTACCTTCCTTGTCATATCAATTACTACAAAACCATAATCTGGAATTAATACAAGTGACAATAGTTTTATATTCATCTTTTCTTTTTCTTATGTTTAACTTAGAAGGCAAAACTGTTATATTAGCACTTCCAGTTGCAAGAGACGTTGTTAATATTGAGTAAATTGTTACAGGTATAAAAATATTAATAAACCCAGTTGTTGCAGAAAGTATAACCGATAATGTAATCAAAGTGTAGTATGCATATTTAACAATTCGTAGTTTTCTCTTTTTCTTCTTTAAACTGTATTCTAAATTTTGAATGATATCTTCTATTAACTTGATTACTTTCTCTCTTGTAATATCTCTAGGTAAATCAAACTCATTCATTTATTATATAATAAATGGCTAAGGTATTTAAGTTAACGAGTGATACTTCCGTTTTAAAGAAGAAACTCCATTACGAATTAGACAACAGTAACAACTATTTAAGTATAGGACTAGTTGGGTTTTACACCACATTCTTAACTCCAAACATTACAAAGAAATAATAAGTTAACAATTTGTAGTGATGAACAACCTTCAAAGCAACTAGTAGTTCAACCTGGTCAATATAGTTTAAAAGAATTAGATGAACATATTAAATCAATTCTTCCATACTCTGATGCTTTTAATGCTAGTTTAGATATTAAATTCACCGAAGATAGAAAGAAAAACAAAGTTAAAATATCTAGTAGGCTTCGTGATATAACCTTAGACACCATTAACACTGTAGTAGGTTTTAGTCAGAAGAAGTTAGCTAAAGGTTCAGAACATGTTGAAGATAAGCCACCAAAGTTTCATCCGTTCGATACTATAAATGCTCACTGTAATATAGCAGATGGTATGTTTGTTAAAGATACAGAATAAACACATAGAGAAAGAGGAATTATAGCATCATTTAAAACAGATGCCGAGTTTAAACAGTATTATTTACGAGCCTACTTATCCATTATTATTCCCTATATCTAAAGACAAGGTTGACAATTTTGAGATAAGGATAACAGATGAGAATGATTCCTTAATTGAATTTGGTGGAGCAACAACAACTGTACTTTTACAAACCAAGATTTGCTCTTAAATAAATAGGAAGATGTATTCTATTAAAGGTTGTATGTTTAGTGTTCCTTAAGTTGAACTAAAAATTTAAATATCAATCACGTATTAACAAAGAAACAACTTAGTGATAAATCTAAGAAAATTAAAGAAGGTAAAGGAATGGGTTTAACTCTAACTACTGCACAAATGAAAAAGATTAAGATATTACAGTATTACGGTTCGATCGAGGTACGTCCCACGTGGGGACAAACCATATGTTAGAGTATTAGGTTCGATTCTACTCGCTCCCTATGGAGGTAAATCCTTTTATTACTGTAAGCAGTTCGTGTCCTACGGTCCCAAGGTGGGCTTATGCGTTTACTATGGTCTGGGATTCGATTCTCCACCGTCAGTAATGAGCCCAATTTAGTTTCCGGGGGTGGTGTATAATCAGCAACGAAACATATACAATCTATATATCAATCGATTCAGCTAAACAAATCAAATCGATCGATACCAAATTTAGCTACTTCTGGTTATCAAACTTCCGGTTAACTGAGACCAAATTAATTTCCGGGAGTGGGGTATAATCAGCAACGAAACATATGCAATCTCTATACCAATCGATTCAGCATGACAAAACAAATAGATCGATACAAAATTTAACTATTTCCGGTAAACCACTTCCGGTTTACTGAGCCTAATTTAGTTTCCGGGTGTGAGGTATAATCAGCAAGGAAACATATACAATCTAAATATCAATCGGTCAAGCTTGAAAAAACAAATCGATCGGTAAAAAATTTAACTTCTTCCGGTTTGCTGACCCCAAATTATTTTCCCTGGGGAGTATAAGCAGAGCGGAATTATGTACAATCTATATATCAATCCATTCACCTTGACAAAACAAATCGATCGGTACCAAATTTAACTACTTCCGGTTTACGGAGCCCAAATTATTTTCTGGGGGTAGGGTATAAGCAGCGCGGAAATATATACAATCTATATACATCGATTGACCTTGAGAAAACAAATCGATCGATACTAAATTTAACTACTTGCGATTAACCACTTCCGTTTTACTTAGCCTATTTCAGTTTCCGGGAGTGGGGTATAATCAGCAACGAAACATATATAATCTATATATCAATCGGTTTAGCTTGACGAAACAAATCGATTCAAACTAAATTAACTTTCTTCCGCTTAACGACTTCCGGTATACTGAGCCAAATTTAGTTTCCGAGAGTAGGGTTTAATCCGCAACGGAACAAATACAATCTATATATCAAACGATTCAGCTTGACAAATCAAACCGATCGATACCAAATTTAACTACTTCTGGTTATCAAACTTCCGGTTTACTGACCTCAATTTAGTTTCCGAAGGTGGGGTATAATCAGCAACGAAACATAACCCATTTTAATATCAATCGATTCAGCTTGACAAAACAAATCGATTGATAACAAATTTAAACACTTCCGGTTAACCACTTTCTGTTTACTGAGCCTAACTTAGCTTCCGAGAGTGGTGTTTAATCAGTAACGAAGCATATACAATCTGTATATCAATCGTTTCAGCTCGACAAAACAAATCGATCGATACAAAATTTAACTACTTCCGGTTAACCACTTCCGGTTTACTGAGCCTAAAATAATTTTTGGGGGCGAGGTATAATCAGAAAGGAAAAATATGCAATCAAAAATCAATCGATCCAGCTTGACAAAACTAATCGATCGATACCAAATTTAAATACTTCCGGTTAACCAATTCCGGTTTACTGAGCCCAAACTATTTTCCGGGGGTGGGATATAAGAAGCGCGGAAACATATACAATCTGTATATCAATCGATTCAGCTTGACAAAACAAAGCGATCGGTACCTAACTTAACTACCTCCGGTTAACCACTTCCGGTTTACTGAGCCCAATTTAGTTTCCGAAGGTGGGGTATAATCAGCAAAGAAACATATACGATCTAAATATCAATCGATTCAGCTTGACAAAACAAATCGATCGATACAAAATTTAGCTACTTCCGGTTAACCATTTCTGGTTTACTGTGGCTAACTTAGTTTCCGAGAGTGACGTTTAATCAGCAACGAAACATATACAATCTATATATCAATCGATTCAGATTGACAAATCAAACGATCGATGCCAAATCTAACTACTTCTGGTTAACAAACTTCCCGTTTACTGAGCCCAATTTAGTTTCCGGTAGTGGGGTATAATCAGCAACGAATCATATACAATCTATATATGAATCGATTCAGCTTGAAAAAACAAATCGATCGATACAAAACTTAACTACTTCCGGTTAACCACTTCCGATTTACTGAGCCGAATTTAGTTTTCGGGAGTGGGGTAAAGTCAGCAACGAAACATATGCAATCTATATATCTATCGATTCAGCTTGACAAAACAAACCGATCGATTCCAAACTTTACAACTTCCGTTTAACCCCTTCCGGTTTATTGAGCCCAATTTAGTTTCCGGGCTGGGGTATGATCAGCAACGAAGCATATACAATCTATATACAAATAGATTCATCTAAACAAAACAAATCGATCGGTACCAAATTTAGCTACCTCCGGCTAACATATTCCAATTAACCGAGCCCAATTTACTTTCCGGGGGTGGGGTATAATCAGCAACGAAACTTAGACAATCGAAATATCAATCGATTCAGCTTGCCAACCAAATCGATCGAAACCAAGTATAACTACATCCGGTTAACCACATCTGGTTTACTTAGCCTAATTTAGTTTCCGGGAGTGGGGTATAATCAGCAACGAAACATATACAATCTTTATATCAATCGATTCAGCTTGACAAAACAAATCGATTGATTCCAAATTTAACTACTTTCGGTTAACCACTTCCGGTTTACTGGTCCCAATTTAATTTCCGAAAGTGAGGTTTAATCAACAATGAAACATTTACAATCTATATATCAACCGATTCAGCTTGACAAATCAAGTCGATCGATACCAAATTTAACTACTCTGGTTAACAAACTTCCAGTTTACTGAGCCCAATTTAGTTTCCAAGAGTGGGGTATAATCAGCTACGAAACAAATACAATCTATATATCAATCGATTCAGCTTGACAAGTCAAATCGATCGATACCAAATGTAACTAGTTCCCCTTAACCACTTCCGGTTTACTGAGCCCAATTTAGTTTCCGGGCTTAGGGTATAATCAGCAAGGAAACATATACAATCGATATATAAATCGATTCAGCATGACAAAGCAAATCGATCGATACCAAATTTAACTACTTCCGGTTTACCACTTCAGGTTTACTGAGCCTAATTAAGTTTCCGGTAGTGGGATATTACCAGCAAGGAAACATATACAATCTAGATATAGTAATCGATCCAGCTTGAAAAAACAAATCAATCGGTACCAAATTTAACTACTTCCGGTTTACTGAGCCCAAATTATTTTCCGGGGTGGGGTATAAGCAGCGCGGAAACATATACAATCTATATATCAATGGATTGAACTTGACAAAACAAATCGATAGATACCAAATATAACTACTTCCGGTTAACAAACTTCCGGTTTACTGACCCCAATTCAGTTTTCGGTAGTGGGGTATAATCGGCAACGAAACATAAACAATCTATATATCAATCGATCCAGCTTGACAAAACAAATCGTTCGATACCAAATTTAACTACTTCTGGTTAACCAACTTCCGGTTTACTGAGCCCAATTTAGTTTCCGGGAGTGGGGTATAATCAGCAACGAAACATATACCATCTATATATCAATCGATTCAGCTTGAAAAAACAAAACGATTTTCCGGGAGTGGGGTATAATCAGCAACGAAACATATACCATCTCTATATCAATCGATTCAGGTTGAAAAAACCAGTCGATCTGTACAAAATTTAACTACTTCCGGTCAACCACTTCTGATTTACTGAGCGTAATTTATTTTCCGGGAGTGGAGAATAATTAGCAACGAGACATATGTAGTCTCTATACGAATCGATTCAGCATGACAAAATAATTCGTCCGATACCAAATTTAACTACTTCCGGTTAACCACTTCCGATTTATGAGCTCAATTTATTTTCTGCGGGTGGGGTATAATCAGCAACGAAACATATACAATCTATATATGAATCGATTCAGCTTGAAAAAACAAATCGATCGATACCAAATATAACTATTTCCAGTTAACCACTTCCCATTTAGTCAGTATAATTTAATTTCCGAAGGTAGGGTATAATCAGCAACGAAAAATAAGCAATCTATATACCAATCGATTCAGCATGACAAAACAAATCGATCGATACCAAATTTTACTACTTCCGGTTAACCACTTCCGGTTTACTGAGCTTAATTTAGTTTCCGAAGGTGGGGTTTAATCTGCAACGAAACATATACAATCTATATATCAATCGATTTACCTATACAAAAAAAATCGATCGATATCAAATTTAACTACTTCTGGTTAACGCCATCCGGTTTACTGAGCCTAATTTTGTTTCCGAGGGTAGGGTTTAATCAGCAGCGGAACATATACAATCTATATATCAATCGATTCAGCTTGGCAAATCAAATCGATCGATACCAAATTTAGCTACTTCTGATTATAAATCTTCCGGTTAACTGAGACCAAATTAATTTCTGGGAGTGGGGTATAATCAGGAACGAATCATATGCTATCTCTATACCAATCGATTCAGTATGACAAAACAAATAGATCGATACCAAATTTAACTATTTCTGGTAAACCACTTCCGGTTTACTGAGCCTAATTTAGTTTCCGGGTGTGAGGTATAATCAGCAAGGAAACATATACAATCTAAATATCAATCGGTCAAGCATGAAAAAACAAATCGATCGGTAAAAAATTTAACTTCTTCCGGTTTGCTGACCCCAAATTATTTTCCCTGGGGAGTATAAGCAGAGCGGAATTATGTACAATCTATATATCAATCCATTCACCTTGACAAGACAAATCGATCGGTACCAAATTTAACCACTTCAGGTTTACTGAGGCTAAAATAATTTTTGGGGGTGAGGTATAATCAAAAAGGAAATATATGCAATCAAAAATCAATCGATCCAGCTTGACAAAACTAATCGATCGATACCAAATTTAAATACTTTCGGTTAACCAATTCCGGTTTACTGATCCCAAATTATTTTCCGGGGGTGGGATATAAGAAGCGCGGAAACATATGCATTCTGTATATCAATCGATCCAGCTTGACAAAACAAAGCGATCGGTACCTAACTTAACTACCTCCGGTTAACCACTACCGGTTTACTGAGCCCAATTTAATTTCCGAAGGTGGGGTATAATCAACAAAGAAACATATACGATCTAAATATCAATCGATTCAGCTTGACAAAACAAATCGATCGATACAAAATTTAACTACTTCCGGTTAACCATTTCTGGTCTACTGTGGCTAACTTAGTTTCCGAGAGTGACGTTTAATCAGCAACGAAACATATACAATCTATATATCAATCGATTCAGATTGACAAATCAAATCGATCGATGCCAAATCTAACTACTTCTGGTTAAGAAACTTCCCGTTTACTGAGCCCAATTTAGTTTCCGGTAGTGGGGTATAATCAGCAACGAAACATATACAATCTATATATGAATCGATTCAGCTTGACAAAACAAATCGTTCGATACCAAATTTAACTACTTCTGGTTAACCAACTTCCGGTTTACTGAGCCCAATTTAGTTTCCGGGAGTGGGGTATAATCAGCAACGAAATATATACTATCTATATATCAATCGATTCAGCTTGAAAAAACAAAACGATTTTCCGGGAGTGGGGTATAATCAGCTACGAAACATATACAATCTATACCAAATTTACTACTTCCGGTTAACCACTTCCGGTTTACTGAGTCCAATTTAGCTTCCGAAGGTGGCGTATAATCAGCAACGAAACATATACGATCTAAATATCAATCTATTCAGCTTGACAAAAAAATTCGATTGATAACAAATTTAACTACTTCCGGTTAACCACTTCCGGTTTACTGACCCTAATTTGGTTTCCGAGAGTGGGGTTTATTCAGCAACGAAACATATACAATCTATATATCAATCGATTCAGCTTGACAAATCAGATCGATCGATACCAACTTTAACTACTTCTGGTTAACAAACTTCCGGTTTACTGAGCCAATCTAGTTTATGGGAGTGGGGTATAATCAGCAACGAAACGTATACAATCTATATATCAATCGATTCAGCTTGACAAACAAATAGATTGATTCCAAATTTAACTACTTCCGGTTTACCACTTCCGGTTTACTGAGCCTAATTTAGTTTCCGGGAGTGGGGTATAACCAGCAAGGAAACATATACAATCTATATATCAATCGATCCAGCTTGAAAAAGCAAATCAATCGGTACCAAATTTAACTACTTCCGGTTTACTGAGCCCAAATTATTTTCCGGGTTGGGGTAAGCAGCGCGGAAACGTATACAATCTATATATCAGTGGATTGAACTTGACAAAACAATTCGATAGATACCAAATTTAACTACTTCCGGTTAACAAACTTCCGGTTTACTGACCCCAATTTAGTTTTCGGTAGTGGGGTATAATCAGCAACGAAACATAAACAATTTATATATGAATCGATCCAGCTTGAAAAAACAAATCGTTCGATACCAAATTTAACTACTTCTGGTTAACCAACTTCCGGTTTACTGAGCCCAATTTAGTTTCCGGGAGTGGGGTATAATCAGCAACGAAACATATACTATCTATATATCAATCGATTCAGCTTGAAAAAACAAAACGATTTTCCGGGAGTGGGGTATAATCAGCTACGAAACATATACAATCTATACCAAATTTACTACTTCCGGTTAACCACTTCCGGTTTACTGAGTCCAATTTAGCTTCCGAAGGTGGCGTATAATCAGCAACGAAACATATACGATCTAAATATCAATCTATTCAGCTTGACAAAAAAATTCGATTGATAACAAATTTAACTACTTCCGGTTAACCACTTCCGGTTTACTGACCCTAATTTGGTTTCCGAGAGTGGGGTTTATTCAGCAACGAAACATATACAATCTATATATCAATCGATTCAGCTTGACAAATCAGATCGATCGATACCAACTTTAACTACTTCTGGTTAACAAACTTCCGGTTTACTGAGCCAATCTAGTTTATGGGAGTGGGGTATAATCAGCAACGAAACGTATACAATCTATATATCAATCGATTCAGCTTGACAAACAAATAGATTGATTCCAAATTTAACTACTTCCGGTTTACCACTTCCGGTTTACTGAGCCTAATTTAGTTTCCGGGAGTGGGGTATAACCAGCAAGGAAACATATACAATCTATATATCAATCGATCCAGCTTGAAAAAGCAAATCAATCGGTACCAAATTTAACTACTTCCGGTTTACTGAGCCCAAATTATTTTCCGGGTTGGGGTAAGCAGCGCGGAAACGTATACAATCTATATATCAGTGGATTGAACTTGACAAAACAATTCGATAGATACCAAATTTAACTACTTCCGGTTAACAAACTTCCGGTTTACTGACCCCAATTTAGTTTTCGGTAGTGGGGTATAATCAGCAACGAAACATAAACAATTTATATATGAATCGATCCAGCTTGAAAAAACAAATCGTTCGATACCAAATTTAACTACTTCTGGTTAACCAACTTCCGGTTTACTGAGCCCAATTTAGTTTCCGGGAGTGGGGTATAATCAGCAACGAAACATATACTATCTATATATCAATCGATTCAGCTTGAAAAAACAAAACGATTTTCCGGGAGTGGGGTATAATCAGCTACGAAACATATACAATCTATATATCAATCGATTCACGTTGAAGAAGCCAGTCGATCGATACAAAATTTGACTACTTCCGGTTAACCACTTCTGATTTACTGAGCCTAATTTAGTTTCCGGGAGTGGAGTATAATTAGCAAAGAGACATATGTAGTCTCTATACCAATCGATTCAACATGACAAAACAAATTGTCCGATACCAAATTTAACTACTTCCGGTTAACCACTTCTTATTTACTGAGCTCAATTTATTTTCTGAGGGTGGGGTATAATCAGCAACGAAACATATACAATCTATATGTGAATCGATTCAGATTGAAAAAACAAATCGATCGATACATAATTTAACTACTTCCGGTTAACCACTTCCGAATTACTGAGCCTAATTTAGTTTCCGGGAGTGAGGTATAATCAGCTACGAGACATATGCAACCTCTATACCAGTTGATTCAGCATGACAAAGCAAATCGATCGATACCAAATATAACTATTTCCTGTTAACCACTTCCGATTTAGTCAGTATAATTTAATTTCCGAAGGTAGGGTATAATCAACAACGAAACATATACAGTCTATATATCAATCGATTCACCTAAACAAAACAAATCGATCGATATCAAATTTAACTACTTCTGGTTATCAAACTTCCGGTTAACTGAGACCAAATTAATTTCCGGGAGTGGGGTATAATCAGCAACGAAACATATGCAATCTCTATTCCAATCGATTCAGCATGACAAAACAAATAGATCGAAACCAAATTTAACTACTTCCGGTAAACCGCTTCCGGTTTGGTGATCCTAATTTAGTTTCCGGGAGTGGGGTATAGTCAGCAACGAAACATATATAATCTATATATCAATCGCTTCAGCTTGACGAAACAAATCGATTCATACTAAATTAACCTTCTTCCGGTTACGACTTCCGGTTTACTGAGCCTAATTTAGTTTCCGAGAGTAGGGTTTAATCAGCAACGGAACAAATACAATCTATATATCAAACGATTCAGCTTAACAAATCAAATCGATCGATACCAAATTTAACTACTTCTGGTTATCAAACTTCCGGTTTACTGAGCTCAATTTAGTTTCCGAAGTTGGGGTAGAATCAGCAACGAAACATATACAATCTAAATATCAATCGATTCAGCTTGCCAATCAAATCGATCGATACCAAATTTAACTACTTCCGGTTGACGGAGACGAAATTATTTTCCGGGGGTGGGGTATAAGCAGCGCGGAAATATATATATAATCTATACACATCGATTGACATTGAGAAACCAAGTCGATCGATACTAAATTTAACTACTTCCGTTTAATCACATCCGGTTTATTGAGGCAATTTAGTTACCGGGGGTGGGGTATAATCAGAAACGAAACATATAGAATCTATATATCAATCGATTCAGGTATAAAATCTATCGATACCAAATTTAACTACTTCCGGTTTACCACTTCCGGTTTACTGACCCTAATTAATTTTCCGGGTGTGAGGTTTAATCAGCAAGGAAACATATACAATCTAAATATCAATCGGTCCAGCTTGAAAAGACAAATCGATCGGTACAAAATTTAACTTCTTCCGGTTTGCTGCCACCAAATTATTTTCCCTGGGGGTATAAGTAGAGCGGAATTATGTACAATCAATATATCAGTCCATTCACCTTGACGAAACAAATCGATCGGTACCAAATTTAACTACTTCCGGTTTACGGAGCCGAAATTATTTTCCGGGGGTGGGGTATAAGCAGCGCGGAATTATATACAATCTATATACATCGATTGACCTTGAAAAACCAAGTCGATCGATACTAAATTTAACTACTTCCGATTAACCACTTCCGTTTTACTTAGCCTATTTTAGTTTCCGGAAGTGGCGTATAATCAGCAACGAAACATATATAATCTATGTATCTATCGCTTCAGCTTGACGAAACAAATCGATTCATACTAAATTAACCTTCTTCCGGTTAACGACTTCCGGTTTACTGAGCCTAATTTAGTTTCCGAGAGTAGGGTTTAATCAGCAACGGAACAAATACAATCTATATATCAAACGATTCAGCTTGACAAATCAAATCGATCGATACCAAAGTTAACTACTTCTGGTTATCAAACTTCCGGTTTACTGAGCTCAATTTAGTTTCCGAAGTTGGGGTAGAATCAGCAACGAAACATATACAATCTAAATATCAATCGATTCAGCTTGCCAATCAAATCGATCGATTCCAAATTTAACTACTTCCTGTTAACCACTTCTGTTTTACTTAGCCTACTTTAGTTTCCGGGAGTGGGGTATAATCAGCAACGAAACATATACAATCTTTATATCAATCGATTCAGCTTGACAAAACTAATCGATACATAGCAAATTAAACTACTTCCCATTAACCACTTCCGATTTACTGAGCCCAATTTAGTTTCCGAAGGTGGGGTATAATTAGCAACGAAACATAACCCATTTAAATATCAATCGATTCAGCTTGACAAAACAAATCGATTGATAACAAATTTAAACACTTCCGGTTAACCACTTTCCTTTTACTGAGCCTAATTTAGTTTCCGAGAGTGGTGTTTAATCAGTAACGAAACATATACAATCTGTATATCAATCGTTTCAGCTAGACAAAACAAATCGATCGATACAAAATTTAACTACTTCCGGTTAACTGCTTCCGGTTTGCTGAGCCTAATTTAGTTTTCGGGGGTGAGGTATAATCTGAAAGGAAATATATGCAATCAAAAATCAATCGATCCAGCCTGACAAAACTAATCGATCGATACCAAATTTAAATACTTCCGGTTAACCAATTCCGGTTTTCTGTGCCCAAATTATTTTCCGGGGGTGGGATATAATCAGCAAAGAAACATATACGATCTAAATATTAATCGATTCAGCTTGACAAAACAAATCGATCGATACAAAATTTAGCTACTTACGGTTAACCACTTCCGGTTTAATGTGGCTAATTTAGTTTCCGAGAGTGAGGTTTAATCAGCAACGAATCATATACAATCTATATATCAATCGATTCAGATTGACAAATCAAATCGATCGATGGCAAATCTAACTACTTCAGGTTAACAAAGTTCCCGTTTACTGAGCCCAATTTAGTTTCCGGGAGTGGGGTATAATCAGCAACGAAACATATACAATCTATATGTGAATCGATTCAGATTAAAAAAACAAATCGATCGATACATAATTTAACTACTTCCGGTTAACCACTTCCGAATTACTTAGCCTAATTTAGTTTATGGGAGTGGGGTATAATCAGCAACGAAACGTATACAATCTATATATCAATCGATTCAGCTTGACAAAACAAATCGATTGATTAAAAATTTAACTACTTCCGGTTTACCACTTCCGGTTTACTGAGCCTCATTTAGTTTCCGGGAGTGGGGTATAACCAGCAAGGAAACATATACAATCTAGATATCAATCGATCCAGCTTGAAAAAGCAAATCAATCGGTACCAAATTTAACTACTTCCGGTTTACTGAGCCAAAATATTTTTCCGGGGTGGGGTAAGCAGCGCGGAAACATATACAATCTATATATCAATGGATTGAACTTGACAAAACAATTTGATAGATACCAAATTTAACTACTTCCGGTTAACAAACTTCCGGTTTACTGAGCCCAATTTAGTTTTCGGTAGTGGGGTATAATCAGCAACGAAACATAAACAATTTATATATCAATCGATCCAGCTTGACAAAACAAATCGTTCGACACCAAATTTAACTACTTCTGGTTAACCAACTTCCGGTTTACTGAGCCCAATTTAGTTTCCGGGAGTGGGGTATAATAAGCAACGAAACATATACCATCTATATATCAATCGATTCAGCTTGAAAAAACAAAACGATTTTGCGGGAGTGGGGTATAATCAGCTACGAAACATATACCATCTATATATCAATCGATTCACCTTGAAAAAACCAGTCGATCGATACAAAATTTAACTACTTCCGGTTAACCACTTCTGATTTACTGAGCCTAATTTAGTTTCCGGGAGTGGAGTATAATTAGCAAAGAGACATATGTAGTCTCTATACCAATCGATTCAGTATGACAAAACAAATCGTCCGATACCAAATTTAACTACTTCCGGTTAACCACTTCCGATTTACTGAGGTCAATTTATTTTCTGAGGGTGGTGTATAATCAGCAACGAAACATATACAATCTATATGTGAATCGATTCAGATTGAAAAAACAAATCGATCGATACATAATTTAACTACTTCCGGTTAACCACTTCCGAATTACTGAGCCTAATTTAGTTTCCGGGAGTGAGGTATAATCAGCTACGAGACATATGCAACCTCTATACCAGTTGATTCAGCATGACAAAGCAAATCGATCGATACCAAATATAACTATTTCCTGTTAACCACTTCCGATTTAGTCAGTATAATTTAATTTCCGAAGGTAGGGTATAATCAACAACGAAACATATACAGTCTATATATCAATCGATTCACCTAAACAAAACAAATCGATCGATATCAAATTTAACTACTTCTGGTTATCAAACTTCCGGTTAACTGAGACCAAATTAATTTCCGGGAGTGGGGTATAATCAGCAACGAAACATATGCAATCTCTATTCCAATCGATTCAGCATGACAAAACAAATAGATCGAAACCAAATTTAACTACTTCCGGTAAACCGCTTCCGGTTTGGTGATCCTAATTTAGTTTCCGGGAGTGGGGTATAGTCAGCAACGAAACATATATAATCTATATATCAATCGCTTCAGCTTGACGAAACAAATCGATTCATACTAAATTAACCTTCTTCCGGTTACGACTTCCGGTTTACTGAGCCTAATTTAGTTTCCGAGAGTAGGGTTTAATCAGCAACGGAACAAATACAATCTATATATCAAACGATTCAGCTTAACAAATCAAATCGATCGATACCAAATTTAACTACTTCTGGTTATCAAACTTCCGGTTTACTGAGCTCAATTTAGTTTCCGAAGTTGGGGTAGAATCAGCAACGAAACATATACAATCTAAATATCAATCGATTCAGCTTGCCAATCAAATCGATCGATACCAAATTTAACTACTTCCGGTTGACGGAGACGAAATTATTTTCCGGGGGTGGGGTATAAGCAGCGCGGAAATATATATATAATCTATACACATCGATTGACATTGAGAAACCAAGTCGATCGATACTAAATTTAACTACTTCCGTTTAATCACATCCGGTTTATTGAGGCAATTTAGTTACCGGGGGTGGGGTATAATCAGAAACGAAACATATAGAATCTATATATCAATCGATTCAGGTATAAAATCTATCGATACCAAATTTAACTACTTCCGGTTTACCACTTCCGGTTTACTGACCCTAATTAATTTTCCGGGTGTGAGGTTTAATCAGCAAGGAAACATATACAATCTAAATATCAATCGGTCCAGCTTGAAAAGACAAATCGATCGGTACAAAATTTAACTTCTTCCGGTTTGCTGCCACCAAATTATTTTCCCTGGGGGTATAAGTAGAGCGGAATTATGTACAATCAATATATCAGTCCATTCACCTTGACGAAACAAATCGATCGGTACCAAATTTAACTACTTCCGGTTTACGGAGCCGAAATTATTTTCCGGGGGTGGGGTATAAGCAGCGCGGAATTATATACAATCTATATACATCGATTGACCTTGAAAAACCAAGTCGATCGATACTAAATTTAACTACTTGCGATTAACCACTTCCGTTTTACTTAGCCTATTTTAGTTTCCGGAAGTGGCGTATAATCAGCAACGAAACATATATAATCTATGTATCTATCGCTTCAGCTTGACGAAACAAATCGATTCATACTAAATTAACCTTCTTCCGGTTAACGACTTCCGGTTTACTGAGCCTAATTTAGTTTCCGAGAGTAGGGTTTAATCAGCAACGGAACAAATACAATCTATATATCAAACGATTCAGCTTGACAAATCAAATCGATCGATACCAAAGTTAACTACTTCTGGTTATCAAACTTCCGGTTTACTGAGCTCAATTTAGTTTCCGAAGTTGGGGTAGAATCAGCAACGAAACATATACAATCTAAATATCAATCGATTCAGCTTGCCAATCAAATCGATCGATTCCAAATTTAACTACTTCCTGTTAACCACTTCTGTTTTACTTAGCCTACTTTAGTTTCCGGGAGTGGGGTATAATCAGCAACGAAACATATACAATCTTTATATCAATCGATTCAGCTTGACAAAACTAATCGATACATAGCAAATTAAACTACTTCCCATTAACCACTTCCGATTTACTGAGCCCAATTTAGTTTCCGAAGGTGGGGTATAATTAGCAACGAAACATAACCCATTTAAATATCAATCGATTCAGCTTGACAAAACAAATCGATTGATAACAAATTTAAACACTTCCGGTTAACCACTTTCCTTTTACTGAGCCTAATTTAGTTTCCGAGAGTGGTGTTTAATCAGTAACGAAACATATACAATCTGTATATCAATCGTTTCAGCTAGACAAAACAAATCGATCGATACAAAATTTAACTACTTCCGGTTAACTGCTTCCGGTTTGCTGAGCCTAATTTAGTTTTCGGGGGTGAGGTATAATCTGAAAGGAAATATATGCAATCAAAAATCAATCGATCCAGCCTGACAAAACTAATCGATCGATACCAAATTTAAATACTTCCGGTTAACCAATTCCGGTTTTCTGTGCCCAAATTATTTTCCGGGGGTGGGATATAATCAGCAAAGAAACATATACGATCTAAATATTAATCGATTCAGCTTGACAAAACAAATCGATCGATACAAAATTTAGCTACTTACGGTTAACCACTTCCGGTTTACTGTGGCTAATTTAGTTTCCGAGAGTGAGGTTTAATCAGCAACGAATCATATACAATCTATATATCAATCGATTCAGATTGACAAATCAAATCGATCGATGGCAAATCTAACTACTTCAGGTTAACAAAGTTCCCGTTTACTGAGCCCAATTTAGTTTCCGGGAGTGGGGTATAATCAGCAACGAAACATATACAATCTATATGTGAATCGATTCAGATTAAAAAAACAAATCGATCGATACATAATTTAACTACTTCCGGTTAACCACTTCCGAATTACTTAGCCTAATTTAGTTTATGGGAGTGGGGTATAATCAGCAACGAAACGTATACAATCTATATATCAATCGATTCAGCTTGACAAAACAAATCGATTGATTAAAAATTTAACTACTTCCGGTTTACCACTTCCGGTTTACTGAGCCTCATTTAGTTTCCGGGAGTGGGGTATAACCAGCAAGGAAACATATACAATCTAGATATCAATCGATCCAGCTTGAAAAAGCAAATCAATCGGTACCAAATTTAACTACTTCCGGTTTACTGAGCCAAAATATTTTTCCGGGGTGGGGTAAGCAGCGCGGAAACATATACAATCTATATATCAATGGATTGAACTTGACAAAACAATTTGATAGATACCAAATTTAACTACTTCCGGTTAACAAACTTCCGGTTTACTGAGCCCAATTTAGTTTTCGGTAGTGGGGTATAATCAGCAACGAAACATAAACAATTTATATATCAATCGATCCAGCTTGACAAAACAAATCGTTCGACACCAAATTTAACTACTTCTGGTTAACCAACTTCCGGTTTACTGAGCCCAATTTAGTTTCCGGGAGTGGGGTATAATAAGCAACGAAACATATACCATCTATATATCAATCGATTCAGCTTGAAAAAACAAAACGATTTTGCGGGAGTGGGGTATAATCAGCTACGAAACATATACCATCTATATATCAATCGATTCACCTTGAAAAAACCAGTCGATCGATACAAAATTTAACTACTTCCGGTTAACCACTTCTGATTTACTGAGCCTAATTTAGTTTCCGGGAGTGGAGTATAATTAGCAAAGAGACATATGTAGTCTCTATACCAATCGATTCAGTATGACAAAACAAATCGTCCGATACCAAATTTAACTACTTCCGGTTAACCACTTCCGATTTACTGAGGTCAATTTATTTTCTGAGGGTGGTGTATAATCAGCAACGAAACATATACAATCTATATGTGAATCGATTCAGATTGAAAAAACAAATCGATCGATACATAATTTAACTACTTCCGGTTAACCACTTCCGAATTACTGAGCCTAATTTTGTTTCCGGGAGTGAGGTATAATCAGCTACGAGACATATGCAATCTCTATACCAATTGATTCAGCATGACAAAGCAAATCGATCGATACCAAATATAACTATTTCCTTTTAACCACTTCCGATTTAGTCAGTATAATTTAATTTCCGAAGGTAGGGTATAATCAGCAACGAAAAATATGCAATCTATATACCAATCGATTCAGCATGACAAAACAAATCGATCGATACCTAATTTTTCTACTTCCGGTTAACCACTTCCGGTTTTCTGAGCTCAATTTAGTTTCCGAAGGTGGGGTAGAATCAGCAACGAAACATATACAATCTATATATCAATCGATTCACCTAAACAAAACAAATCGATCGATATCAAATTTAACTACTTCTGGTTAACGCCTTCCGGTTTACTGAGCCTAATTTTGTTTCCGAGAGTAGGGTTTAATCAGCAGCGGAACATATACAATCTATATATCAATCGATTCAGCTTGGCAAATCAAATCGATCGATACCAAATTTAGCTACTTCTGGTTATCAAACTTCTGGTTAACTGAGACCAAATTAATTTCCGAGAGTGGGGTATAATCAGCAACGAAACATATGCAATCTCTATTTCAATCGATTCAGCATGACAAAACAAATAGATCGAAACCAAATTTAACTACTTCCGGTAAACCACTTCCGGTTTGGTGATCCTAATTTAGTTTCCGGGAGTGGGGTATAGTCAGCAACGAAACATATATAATCTATATATCAATCGCTTCAGCTTGACGAAACAAATCGATCGATACCAAATTTAACTACTTCTGGTTATCAAACTTCCGGTTTACTGAGCTCAATTTAGTTTCCGAAGTTGGGGTAGAATCAGGAACGAAACATATACAATCTAAATATCAATCGATTCAGCTTGCCAATCAAATCGATCGATACCAAATTTAACTACTTTCGGTTGAAGGAGACGAAATTATTTTCCGGGGGTGGGGTATAAGCAGCGCGGAAATATATATATAATCTATATACATCGATTGACATTGAGAAACCAAGTCGATCGATACTAAATTTAACTACTTGCGTTGAATCACTTCCGGTTTATTGAGGCAATTTAGTTACCGGGGGTGGGGTATAATCAGCAACGAAACATATAGAATCTATATATCAATCGATTCAGGTAAAAATCTATCGATACCAAATTTAACTACTTCCGGTTTACCACTTCCGGTTTACTGACCCTAATTAAGTTTCCGGGTGTGAGGTTTAATCAGCAAGGAAACATATACAATCTAAATATCAATCGATTCAGCTTGCCAATCAAATCGATCGATACCAAATTTAACTACTTCCTGTTAACCACTTCTGTTTTACTTAGCCTACTTTAGTTTCCGGGAGTGGGGTATAATCAGCAACGAAACATATACAATCTTTATATCAATCGATTCAGCTTGACAAAACTAATCGATACATAGAAAATTAAACTACTTCCCATTAACCACTTCCGATTTACTGAGCCCAATTTAGTTTCCGAAGGTGGGGTATAATCAGCAACGAAACATCACCCATTTAAATATCAATCGATTCAGCTTGACAAAACAAATCGATTGATAACAAATTTAAACACTTCCGGTTAACCACTTTCCTTTTACTGCGCCTAATTTAGTTTCCGAGAGTGGTGTTTAATCAGTAACGAAACATATACAATCTGTATATCAATCGTTTCAGCTAGACAAAACAAATCGATCGATACAAAATTTAACTACTTCCGGTTAACCGCTTCCGGTTTGCTGAGCCTAATTTAGTTTTCGGGGGTGAGGTATAATCTGAAAGGAAATATATGCAATCAAAAATCAATCGATCCAGCCTGACAAAACTAATCGATCGATACCAAATTTAAATACTTCCGGTTATCCAATTCCGGTTTTCTGTGCCCAAATTATTTTCCGGGGGTGGGATGTAATCAGCAAAGAAACATATACGATCTAAATATTAATCGATTCAGCTTGACAAAACAAATCGATCGATACAAAATTTAGCTACTTACGGTTAACCACTTCCGGTTTACTGTGGCTAATTTAGTTTCCGAGAGTGAGGTTTAATCAGCAACGAAACATATACAATCTATATATCAATCGATTCAGATTGACAAATCAAATCGATCGATGGCAAATCTAACTACTTCAGGTTAACAAAGTTCCCGTTTACTGAGCCCAATTTAGTTTCCGGGAGTGGGGTATAATCAGCAACGAAACGTATACAATCTAAATATCAATCGATTCAGCTTGACAAAACAAATCGATTGATTAAAAATTTAACTACTTCCGGTTTACCACTTCCGGTTTACTGAGCCTCATTTAGTTTCCGGGAGTGGGGTATAACCAGCAAGGAAACATATACAATCTATATATCAATCGATCCAGCTTGAAAAAGCAAATCAATCGGTACCAAATTTAACTACTTCCGGTTTACTGAGCCCAAATTATTTTCCGGGGTGGGGTAAGCAGCGCGGAAACATATACAATCTATATATCAAACGATTCAGCTTAACAAATCAAATCGATCGATACCAAATTTAACTACTTCTGGTTATCAAACTTCCGGTTTACTGAGCTCAATTTAGTTTCCGAAGTTGGGGTAGAATCAGCAACGAAACATATACAATCTAAATATCAATCGATTCAGCTTGCCAATCAAATCGATCGATACCAAATTTAACTACTTTCGGTTGACGGAGACGAAATTATTTTCCGGGGGTGGGGTATAAGCAGCGCGGAGATATATATATAATCTATATACATCGATTGACATTGAGAAACCAAGTCGATCGATACTAAATTTAACTACTTCCGTTTAATCACTTCCGGTTTATTGAGGCAATTTAGTTACCGGGGGTGGGGTTTAATCAGCAGCGGAACATATACAATCTATATATCAATCGATTCAGCTTGGCAAATCAAATTGATCGATACCAAATTTAGCTACTTCTGGTTATCAAACTTCCGGTTAACTGAGACCAAATTAATTTCCGAGAGTGGGGTATAATCAGCAACGAAACATATGCAATCAATATTCCAATCGATTCAGCATGACAAAACAAAGAGATCGATACTAAATTTAACTACTTGCGATTAACCACTTCCGTTTTACTTAGCCTATTTTAGTTTCCGGAAGTGGCGTATAATCAGCAACGAAACATATATAATCTATATATCAATCGCTTAAGCTTGACGAAACAAATCGATTTATACTAAATTAACCTTCTTCCGGTTAACGACTTCCGGTTTACTGAGCCTAATTTAGTTTCCGAGAGTAGGGTTTAATCAGCAACGGAACAAATACAATCTATATATCAAACGATTCAGCTTGACAAATCAAATCGATCGATACCAAATTTAACTACTTCTGGTTATCAAACTTTCGGTTTACTGAGCTTAATTTAGTTTCCGAAGTTGGGGTAGAATCAGCAACGAAACATATACAATCTAAATATCAATCGATTCAGCTTGCCAATCAAATCGACCGATACCAAATTTAACTACTTCCTGTTTACCACTTCTGTTTTACTTAGCCTAATTTAGTTTCTGGGAGTGGGGTATAATCAGCAACGAGACATATACAATCTTTATATCAATCGATTCAGCTTGACAAAACTAATCGATACATAGCAAACTAAACTACTTCCCATTAAACACTTCCGATTTACTGAGCTTAATTTAGTTTCCGAAGGTGGGGTATAATCAGCAACGAAACACAACCCATTTAAATATCAATCGATTCAGCTTGACAAAACAAATCGATTGATAACAAATTTAAACACTTCCGGTTAACCACTTTCCTTTTACTGAGCCTAATTTAGTTTCCGAGAGTGGTGTTTAATCAGTAACGAAACATATACAATCTCTATATATCAATCGTTTCAGCTAGACAAAACAAATTGATCGATACAAAATTTAACTACTTCCGGTTAACCGCTTCCGGTTTGCTGAGCCTAATTTAGTTTTCGGGGGTGAGGTATAATCAGAAAGGAAATATATGCAATCAAAAATCAATCGATCCAGCCTGACAAAACTAATCGATCGATACCAAATTTAAATACTTCCGGTTAACCAATTCCGGTTTTCTGTGCCCAAATTATTTTCCGGGGGTGGGTTATAATCAGCAAAGAAACATATACGATCTAAATATTAATCGATTCAGCTTAACAAAACAAATCGATCGATACAAAATTTAGCTACTTACGGTTAACCACTTCCGGTTTACTGTGGCTAATTTAGTTTCCGAGAGTGAGGTTTAATCAGCAACGAAACATATACAATCTATATATCAATCGATTCAGATTGATAAATCAAATCGATCGATGGCAAATCTAACTACTTCAGGTTAACAAAGTTCCCGTTTACTGAGCCCAATTTAGTTTCCGGGAGTGGGGTATAATCAGTAACGAAACATATACAATCTATATATCAATCGATTCAGCTTGACAAAATAAATCGATCGATTCCAAACTTAACAACTTACGTTTAACCACTTCCGGTTTTTTGAACCCAATTTAGTTTCCGGGCTGGGGTATGACCAGGAACGAAGCATATACAATCTGTATGCAAATAGATTCATTTAAGCAAAACAAATCGATCGGTACCAAATTTAGCTACTTCCGGTTAACCAATTCCGGTTTACTGAGCCCAATTTAGTTTCCGGGGGTGGGGTATAATCAGCAACGAATCATAGACAATCTAAATATCAATCCATTTTGCTTGCCAACCAAATCGATCGATACCAAGTATAACTACATCCGGTTAACCACTTCTGGTTTACTTAGCCTAATTTAGTTTCCGGGAGTGGGGTATAATCAGCAACGAAACATATACAATCTATACATCAATTGATTAGACTTGACAAAACAAATCGATCGATACCAAATTTACTACTTCCGGTTAACCACTTCCGGTTTACTGAGTCCAATTTAGCTTCAGAAAGTGGCGAATAATCAGCAACGAAACATATACGATCTAAATATCACTCCATTCAGCTTGACAAAAAAAATCGATTGATTCCAAATCTAACTACTTTCGGTTAACCACTTCCGGTTTACTGGTCCTAATTTAGTTTCCGAAAGTGGGGTTTAATCAACAATGAAACATTTACAATCTAAATATCAATCGATTCAGCTTGCCAACCAAATCGATCGATACCAAATTTAACTACTCTGGTTAACAAACTTCCGGTTTACTTAGCCCAATTTAGTTTCCGGGGGTGGGAATAATCAGCTACGAAACAAATACAATCTATATATCAATCGATTCAGCTTGACAAGTCAAATCGATCGATACCAAATTTAACTAGTTCCCCTTAACCACTTCCTGTTTACTGAGCCCAATTTAGTTTCCGGGAGTGGGGTATAACCAGCAAGGAAACATTAACAAACTATATATCAATTGATCCATCTTGAAAAAACAAATCAATCGGTACCAAATTTAACTACGTCGGGTTTACTGAGCCCAAATTATTTTCCGGGGTGGGGTATAATCAGCTACGAAACAAATACAATCTATATATCAATCGATTCAGCTTGACAAGTCAAATCGATCGATACCAAATTTAACTATTTCCGGTTAACAAACTTCCGGTTTACTGAGCCCAATTTAGTTTTCGGTAGTGGGGTATAATCAGCAACGAAACATAAACAATCTATACATCAATCGATCCAGCTTGATAAAACAAATCGATCGGTACCAAATTTAACTACTTCAGGTTAACCAATTCCGGTTTACTGAGCCCAATTTTGTTTCCGGGGTGGAGTATAATCATCAAGGAAGCATATACAATCTAAATATCAATCGATTCAGCTTGACAAATCAGATCGACCGATACCAAATTTAACTACTTCTGGTTAACAAACTTCCGGTTTACTGAGCCCAATTTAGTATCCGGGAGTGGGGTATAATCAGGTGCGAAAGATATACAATCTATATATCAATAGATTCAGCTTCACAAATCAAATCGATCGATAGCAAATTTAACTACTTCCACTTAACCACTTCCGGTTTACTGAGCCCAATTTAGTTTCCGGGCTTGGGCTATAATCAGCAAGGAAACATATACAATCGATATAAAAAAATCGATTCAGCATGACAAAGCAAATAAATCGATACCAAATTTAACTAGTTCCGGTTTACCACTTCCGGTTTACTGAGCATAATTTATTTTCCGGGAGTGGGGTATAACCAGCAACGAAACATATACAATATATATATCAGTCGATTCAGCTTGACAAAAAAATCGATCGATACCAAAATTAACAACTTCCGTTTAACAACTTCCTCTTTTTTGAGCCCAATTTAGTTTTCGGGGGTGGGGTATAATCAGCAACGAAACATATACAATTTATATATCAATCGATTCAGCTAAAAAAAATCGATCGATTCCAAATTTAATTACTACCGGTTAACCACTTCCCGTTTCCTGAGTATAATTTAGTTCCGGGGGTGAGGTATAATCAGCAAGGAAACATATACAATCTAAATATCAATCGGTCCAGCTTGAAAAAACCAATCGATCGGTACTAAATTTAAATTCTTCCGTTTTGCTGAGCCCAAATTATTTTCCTGGGAGGGTATAAGCAGCGCGGAATTATATACAATCTATATATCAATCGATTCACCTTCACAAAAGAAGTCGATCGTTACCAAACTTAACTAATTTCGGTTAACCACTTCCGGTTTAGTGATCCTAATTTATTTTCCGGAAGTGGGGTGTAGTCATCAACGAATCATATGCAATCTATATTTCAATCGATTTACCTTGACATACGAAATCGATCGATTCCAAATTCAACTACTTTCGGTTAACCAATTCCGGTGTACTGAGCCAATTGAGTTTCCAGCGGTGGGGTATAATCAGCAACGAAACATACACATTGTAAATATCAATCGATTCAAGTTGACAAGAGAAATCGATTGATACCAAATTTTACTACTTTCTTTCAACCACTTCCGGTTTACTAATCCTAATTTAGTTTCCGAAAGTGGGGTTTAATCAAGAATGAATCATATACAATCTATAAATCTATCGATTCAGCTTGACAAATCAAGTCGATCGATACCAAATTTAACAACTTCTTGTTAACAAACTTCCGGTTTAATGAGCCCAATTTAGTTTCCGGGAGTGGGTTATAATCAGCTACGAAACAAATACAATTTATACATCAATCGATTCACCTTGACAAAACAAATCGATATATAGCAAATTTAACTATTGCGGTTAACCACTACCGGTTTATTGAGGACAATTTAGTTTCCGAAGGTTTGGTATAATCAGCAACGAAACATATACAATCTAAATATCAATCTATTAAGCTTCGCAAAACAAATTGATCGATACCAAATTTAACTACTTCTGGTTATCAAAATTCCGGTTTACTGAGCCCTATTTACTTTTCGGGAGTGGGGTATAATCATCAACGAAACATATACAATCTATATATCAATCGATTCAGCTTGACAAATCAAATCGATCGATATCAAATTTAACTACTTCCGCTTAACCACTTCTGGTTAACCAATTCCGGTTTACTGAGCCCAATTTAGTTTCCGGGCTTGGTTTATAATCAGCAAGGAAACATATACAATCGATATATCAATCGATTCAGCATTACAAAGCAAATCGATTGATACAAAATTTAACTACTTGAGGTTAACAACTTCCGATTTACTGAGACTAATTTAGTTTCCGCTAGTGGTGTAAAGTCAGAAACGAAACATATGCAATCTATATATCAATCGATTCAGCTTGACAAAACAAATCGATCGATTCCAAACTTTACTACTTGCGGTTAACCACTTTCAGTTTACTGAGCCCAATTTAGTTTGAGGGAGTGGGGAATAACCAGCAAGGAAACATATTAAATCTAAAATCAATTGATACAGCTTGAAAAAACAAATCGATCGGTACCAAATTTAACTACTTCCGGTTTACTGAGCCCAAATTATTTTGCGGGGTGGGGTATAAGCAGCGCGGAAACATATACAATCTATATATGAATCGATTCAACTTGACAAAACAAATCGATAGATACCAAATCTAACGACTTACGGTTAACCACTTAGGGTTTGTCGAGCACAATTTAGTTTCCGAGGGTGGGGTATAATCAGCAACGAAACATATACAATCTAAATATCAATCGATTCAGCTTGACAAATCAGATCCATCGATATCAAATTTAACTACTTCTGGTTAACAAACTACCGGTTTACTGAGCCCAATTTAGTTTCCGGGAGTGGGGTATAGTCATCTACGAAACATATACAATCTATATATCAATCGATTCAGCTTGACAAATCAAACCGATCCATACCAAATTTAACTACTTCCCCTTAACCAATTCCGGTTTACTTAGCCCAATTTAGTTTCCGGGAGTGGGGTATAACCAGCAACGAAACATATACAATCTATATATCAATCGATTGAGCTTGACAAAAGAAATCGATTGATACCAATTTTAACTACTTCCGATAACCACTTCCGGTTTATTGAGCCATATTTTGTTTCCAAAGCAACGAAACATATACAATCTCTATAAAAATCGATTCAGCATTACAAAACAAATCGATCGATACCAAATTTAACTACATCCGATTAACAACTTCCGGTTTAGTGATCCTAATATAGTTTCCGGGAGTGGGGTGTAGTCATCAACGAATGATATGCAATCTATATACCAATCGATTTAACTTGACATACGAAATCAATAGATTCCAAACTTAACTACTTAAGGTTAACCACTGCCTTTTTATTGAGCCAAATTTATTTTCCTGGGGTGGGGCGTAATCAGCAACGAAACATATACAATCTATATATCAATCGATTGAGCTTGACAAAAGAAATCGATTGATACCAATTTTAACTACTTCCGATAACCACTTCCGGTTTATTGAGCCATATTTTGTTTCCAAAGCAACGAAACATATACAATCTCTATAAAAATCGATTCAGCATTACAAAACAAATGGATCAATACAAAATTTAACTACTTCCGGTTAACCACTTCCGGTTTAGTCAGCCTAATTTAGTTTCCAGGGGTGGGGCGTAATCAGCAACGAAACATGCAATCTATATTTCAGTCGATTCACCTTGCCAATCAAATTGATCGATACCAAATTTAACTACTTCCGGTTAACCACTTCTGCTTTACTTAGCATAATTTATTTTCCGGTAGTGGGGTATAATCAGCAACGAAACTTATACAATCAATATATCAATCGATTCAGCTTGTCAAAACAAATCGAGAGATACAAAATTTAACTACTTCCGGTTAACCACTTCCGGTTTATTGAGCCCAATTTAGTTTCGTGGGTGGGGAATAATCAGCAACGAAACATATACAATCTATATATCAATCGATTCAGCTTGACAAAATCAAATCCAACGATACCAAATTTAACTACTTCCGGGTTACCACTTCCAGTATACTGATCCGAATATAGTTTTCAGCGGTGGGGTATAATCAGCAACGAAACATATACAATCTAAATATCATTCGATTTAGCTTGACAAACCAAATCGATCGATTCCAAATTTAACTACTTCCGGTTAACCACTTCCGATTTACTGAGCCTAATTTAGTTCCCGAAAGTAGGGTTTAATCAGCAACGAAACAAATGCAATCTATATATCAATCGATTCACCTTCACAAATCAAGTCCATCGATTCCAAACTTTGCTACTTCCGGTTAACCAGTTCCGGTTTACTGAGCCCAAATAATTTTCCTTGGGTGGGGTGTAAGCAGCGCGGAAACATATGCAATCTATATATCAATCGATTCAGCTTGACAAATCAAATCAATCAATACCAAATTTTACTACTTCTGGTAAACAAACTTCCGGTTTACTGAGCCCAATATATTTCCTGGGAGTGGGGTATAATAAGCAACGAAACATATACAATCTAAATATCATTCGATTTAGCTTGACAAACCAAATCGATCGATCCAAAATTTAACTACTTCCGGTTAACCACTTCCGGTTTACTGAGCCTAATATATTTTCCGGGACTAGGGTATAATTAGAAACGAAACATATACAATCTCTATACCAATCGATTCAGAATGACAAAGCAAATCGATCGATATTAAATTTAACTACTTCCGGTTTATTGAACCCAATTTAGTTTCTGGGGGTGGGGTATAATCAGCAACGAAACATACACAATCTAAATATCATTCGATTTAGCTTGACAAACCAAATCGATCGATTCCAAATTTAACTACTTCCGGTTAACCACTTCCGATTTACTGAGCCTAATTTATTTCCGGGGTGAGGTATAATCAGAAAGGAAATATATGCAATCTAAATATCAATCGACTCACCTTGACAAAACTAATCGAGCGATACAAAATTTAACTACTTCCGGTTAACCACTTCCGGTTTACTGAGCCCAATTTAGTTTTTGTGGTGGGGAATAATCAGCAACGAAACATATACAATCTATATACCAATCGACTCAGCTTGACAAAGCAAATCTTTCGATACAAAATTTAACTACATCCTGTTAACCACTTCCAATTTACTGAGCCTAATTTAGTTTCCGGGAGTGGGGTATAATCGTAAACGAAACATATGCAATCTCTATACCAATCGATTCAGCATGACTAAACAAATCGATCGATACAAAACAAAAATATTTCCGGTTAACCAGTTCCGATTTAGTGATCCTAATTTAGTTTCCGGTAGTGGGGTATAGACAGCAACGAAACATATGCAATCTATATATCAATCGGTTCAGCTTGAAAAATAATATCGATCGGGTCCAAACTTAACTACTTCCGGTTAACCACTTCTGGATTATTGAGCCCAATTTAGTTTGCAAGAGAAGGGTATTATCAGCAACGAAACATATACAATCGATATATAAATCGATTTAGCTATACAAAAGAAATCGATCAATACCAATTTTAACTATTTCCGGATTATCCTCTTCCGGTTTACTGAGTCTAACTTAGTTTCCGGGGGTGAGGTATAATGAGCAAGGAAACATATACAATCTAAATATCAATTAATTCAACTTGACAAAACAAATCGATCGATACCAAATTAACTTACATTCAGTTAACCACTTCCGGTTTACTTAGCCTAATATTGTTTACGGGAGTGGGGTATAATCAGCAACGAAACATTTACAATCTATATATCATTCGGTTCAGCTTGACAAAACAAATCTTTCGATACAAAATTTAACTACTTCCGGTTAACCACTTCCGATTTACTGAGCCTAATTTAGTTCCCGAAAGTGGGGTTCTATCAGCAACGAAACATATGCAATCTATATATCAATCGATTCACCTTGACAAATCAAATCGATCGATACCAAATTTAACTACTTCTGGTTAACAAACTTCCGGTTTATTGAGCCTATTTTATTTTCCGAGACTAGTGTCTAATCAGCAACGAAATATATATACAATCTCTATACCAATCAATTCAGAATGACCAAACAAATCGATCGATACTAAATTTAACTACTTCCCGTTAACCACTTCTGATTTAGTCAGCCTAATTTAGTTTCCGGGGGTGGGGTATAATCATCAACGAAACATATGCAATCTATATTTCAATCGATTCAGCTTGACAAATCCAATCTATCGATAACAAATTTAATTACTTCTGGTTTACCACTTCCGGTTTATTCAGCCCAATTTTGCTTTCAGCGGTGGCGCATAATCAGCAACGAAACATATACAATCTAATTATCAAAAGATTCAGCTTTACAAAACAAATCGACCGATACCAAATTTAGCTACTTCCGGTTAACAAACTTCTGTTTTACTGAGCCCAATTTAGTTTTCGGTAGTGGGGTATAATCAGCTACGAAACAAATACAATCTAAATATCAATCTATTAAGCTTCGCAAAACTAATCGATCGATACCAAATTTAACTACTTCTGGTTAACAAACTTCCGGTTTACTCAGCCCTATTTAGTTTTCGGGAGTGGGGTATAATCATCAACGAAACATATACAATCTATATATCAATCGATTCAGCTTGACAAATCAAATCGATCGATACCAAATTTAACAACTTCCGCTTAACCACTTCTGGTTAACCAATTCCGGTTTACTGAGCCCAATTTAGTTTCCGGGCTTGGGGAATAATCAGCAACGAAACATATACAATCTCTATATCAATCGATTCAGCTTGACAAACCAAATCGATCGATACCACATTCAACTACTTCTGGGTAACGATCTTCTGATTTACTGAGCCCAATTTAGTTTCCGAGAGCGAGGTTTTTACACCAAAGAAACATATACAATCTATATATCAATGGATTCAACTTGACAAATGAAATCGAACAATTCCAAACTTAACTACATCCGGTAAACCTCTTCCGGTTTATTGAGCCCAATTTAGTTTCCGGGGGTGGGGTGTAGTTACAACGTAACATATGCAATCTATATATCAATCGATTCAGCAAAACAAAACAAATCGATCGTACCAAACTTAACTTCTTCTGGTTAACCACTTACGGTTTACTGAGCCTATTTTACTTTCCGGAACTAGTGTATAATCAGCAACGAAACATATACAATCTCTATACCAATCGATTCAGAATGACCAAACAAATCGATCGATACGAAATTTAGCTACTTCCGGTTAACGACTTCCAATTTAGTCAGCCTAATTTAGTTTCCGGGGGTGGGGTATAATCAGCAAACTAAAGATATGCAATCTATATTTCAATCGACTCAGCTTGAAAAATCCAATCGATCGATCCCAAATTTAACTATTTCCGGTTAACTACTTTCGGTTTACTGAGTCTAACTTAGTTTCCGGGGGTGAGGTATAATGAGCAAGGAAACATATACAATCTAAATATCAATCGATCCAGCTTTACAAAACAAATCGATCGGTACCAAATTTAACTACTTCCGTTTTACTGTGCCCAAATAATTTTCTGGGGGTGGGTTATAAGCAACGCGGAAACATATACAATCTATATATCAATTAATTCCACTTGACAAAACAAATCGATCGATACCAAATTAACTTACTTCCAATTAACCACTTCCGGTTTACTTAGCCTAATATTGTTTTCGGGAGTGGGGTATAATCAGCAACGAGACATTTACAATCTATATATCATTCGGTTCAGCTTGACAAAACAAATCTTTCGATACAAAATTTAACTACTTCCGGTTAACCACTTCCGATTTACTGAGCCTAATTTAGTTCCCGAAAGTGGGGTTCTATCAGCAACGAAACATATGCAATCTATATATCAATCGATTCACCTTGACAAATCAAATCGATCGATACCAAATTTAACTACTTCTGGTTAACAAACTTCCGGTTTATTGAGCTTATTTTATTTTCCGAGACTAGTGTCTAATTAGCAACGAAATATATATACAATCTCTATACCAATCAATTCAGAATGACCAAACAAATCGATCGATACTAAATTTAACTACTTCCGGTTAACCACTTCCGATTTAGTCAGCCTAATTTAGTTTCCGGGGGTGGGGTATAATCAGCAACGAAACATATGCAATCTATATTTCAATCGATTCAGCTTGACAAATCCAATCTATCGATAACAAATTTAATTACTTCTGGTTTATTCAGCCCAATTTTGTTTTCAGCGGTGGCGCATAATCAGCAACGAAACATATACAATCTAATTATCAAAAGATTCAGCCTTACAAAACAAATCGACCGATACCAAATTTAGCTACTTCCGGTTAACAAACTTCTGTTTTACTGAGCCCAATTTAGTTTTCGGTAGTGGGGTATAATCAGCAACGAAACATAAACAATCTATATATCAATCGATCCAGCTTGACAAAACAAATCGATCGATACCAAATTTAACTACTTCTGCTTAACCAATTCCGGTTTACTGAGACCAATTTTTTTTTTCCGGGGTGAAGTATAATCATCAACGAAACATATACAATCTAAATATCAATCGATTCAGCTTGACAAATCAAATCGATCGATACCAAATTTAACTACTTCTGGTTAACAAACTTCCGGTTTACTGAGCCCAATTTAGTTTCCGGGAGTGGGGTATAATCAGCTACAAAACAAATACAATCTATACATCAATCGATTCACCTTGACAAAACAAATCGATATATACCAAATTTAACTACTTGCGGTTAAGCACTTCTTGTTTATTGAGGACAATTTAGTTTTCGAAGGTGGGGTATAATCAGCAACGAAACATATACAATCTAAATATCAATCTATTAAGCTTCGCAAAACTAATCGATCGATACCAAATTTAACTACTTCCGCTTAGCCACTTCTGGTTAACCAATTCCGGTTTACTGAGCCCAATTTAGTTTCCGGGCTTGGGGAATAATCAGCAACGAAACATATACAATCTCTATATCAATCGATTCAGCTTGACAAACCAAATCGATCGATACCACATTCAACTACTTCTGGGTAACGATCTTCTAATTTACTGAGCCCAATTTAGTTTCCGAGAGCGAGGTTTTAACACCAAAGAAACATATACAATCTATATATCAATGGATTCAACTTGACAAAAGAAATCGATCAATTCCAAACTTAACTACTTCCGGTAAACCTCTTCCGGTTTATTGAGCCCAATTTAGTTTCCGAAGGTGGGGTGTAGTTACAGCGTAACATATGCAATCTATATATCAATCGATTCAGCAAAACAAAACAAATCGATCGATACCAAATTTAACTTCTTCTGGTTAACCACTTACGGTTTACTGAGCCTATTTTACTTTCCGGGACTAGTGTATAATCAGCAACGAAACATATACAATCTCTATACCAATCGATTCAGAGTGACCAAACAAATCGATCGATACTAAATTTAGCTACTTCCGGTTAACCACTTAAAATTTAGTAAGCCTCATTTATTTTCCGGGGGTGGGGTATAATCAGCAAACTAAACATATGCAATCTATATTTCAATCAACTCAGCTTGAAAAATCCAATCGATCGATACCAAATTTAACTATTTCCGGTTAACCACTTTCGGTTTACTGAGCCTAATTTTGTTTCCGGTGGTGAGGAATAATCAGGAAGGAAACAAATACAATCTAAATATCAAACGATGCGGCTTGACAAAACAAATCGATCGGTAAGAAAATTAACTACTTCCGGTTTACTGAGCCCAAATTATTTTCCGGGGGTGGGGTATAAGCAGCACGGAAACATATAGAATTTATATATCAATCGATTCACGTTGACAAAGCAAAACGATCGATACTAAATTTAACAACTTCCTGTTAACCACTTCCAGTATATTGAGCCCAATTTAGTTTCCGAAGGTGGGGTTTAGTCACCAATGAAATATATGCAATATATATATATAAATCGATTCAGCTTGCCAATCAAATTGTTCGATACGAAATTAAACTACTTTCGGTTAACCATTTCTGCTTTATTAAGCATAATTTAGTTAACGGGAGTGGGGTATAATCAGCAACGAAACATATACAATCTATATATCAATCGATTCAGCTTCACAAAACAAATCGATTCATACCAAATATAACTACTTCCGGTTAACCACTTCCGGTTTAATGAGCCTATTTTAGTTTCCGAAATTGGGGTTTAATCAGCAACGAAATAAATACAATCTATATATAAATCGATTCAGCTTGACAAATCAAATTGATCGATACCAAATTTAACTACTCCTGGTTAACAAACTTTTAGTTTACTGAGCCCAATTTAGTTTCCAGGAGTGGGGTATAATCAGTTCCGAAACATATACAATCTATATACCAATCGATCCACCTTGACATATCAAATCGATCGATACCAAATTTAACAAATTCTGGTTTACCACTTCCGGTTTACTGAGCCCAATTTTGTTTTCAGCGGTGGGGTATAATCAGCAACGAAACACATACAATCTAATTATCAAAAGATTCAGCTTGACAAAGCAAATCGACCGAAACCAAACTTAACTACTTCCGGTTAACCACTTCCGGGTTACTCAGCCTAATTTATTTTCCGGGACTAGGGTATAATCAGCAAAGAAAATTATACAATCACTATACCAATCGATTCAAAATGACAAAGCAAATCGATCGTTACTAAATTTAACTACTTCCGGTTAACCTCTTCCGGTTTATTGAGCCCAATTTAGTTTCCGGGGTTTGGGTATAATCAGCAACGGAACATATACAATCTATATATCAATCGATTCAGCTTGACAAAACAAATCGATTCATTCTAAATTTAACTACTTGCGGCTAACCACTTCCGGTTTAATGAGCCTAATTTAGTTTAAGGAAGTTTGGTTTAATCAGCAACGAAACATACACAATCTATATATCAATTGATTCAGCTTGACAAATCAAATGGATCGATAGCAAATTTAACTACTTGTGGTTAAAAAAACTTTCAGTTTACTGAGCCCGATTTAGTTTCCGGGAGTGGGGTATAATCAGCTCTGAAACATATACAATCTATATATCAATCGACTCATATTTACAAATCAAATCGAACGATACCAAATTTAACTACTTCCGGTTTACCACTTCCGGTATACTGAACCCAATATAGTTTTAGGCAGTGGGGTATAATCAGCAACTAAACATATACAATATATATATCAAAAATTTCAGTTTGGCAAAACAAATCTACCGATACCAAACTTAACTACTTCCGGTTTACCACTTCCGGTTTACTGACCCTTATTTAGTTTCCGGGGTTAAGGTATAATCAGCAACGAAACATATACAATCTATATGTCAATCGATTCAGCTTGACAAAACAAAAAGATCGATACTAAATTTAACTACTTCTGGTTAACCACTTCCGATTTAGTCAGCCTAATTTAGTATCTGAAGGTGGGGTAAATTAAGCAACGAAACATATGCAATCTATATTTCAATCGATTCAGCTAAACAAAACAAATCGATCAATACCAAACTTAACTATTTCCGGTTATCCACTTCCGGTTTACTGAGTCTAATTTATTTTCCGGGGGTGAGGTTTAATGACCAAGGAAACATATGCAATCTAAATATCAATTGATCCAGCTTGACAAAACAAATCGATCGGTACCAAAATTAACTAATTCCGGTTTACTGAGCCCAAATAATTTTCCGGGGGTGAGGTATAAGCAGCGCGGAAACATATACAATCTATATATCAATCGATTCAACTTGAAAAAACAAATCGATCGATACCAAACTTAACTACTTCCTGTTAACCACTTGCGGTATATTGAACCCAATTTAGTTTCCGGGGGTGGGGTATAATCTGAACGAAACATATGCAATCTATATATCATTCAGTTCAGTTTGACAAAACAAAACGATTCATACCAAATTTAGCTACTTAAGGTTAACCACTTCCGGTTTACTGAGCCTAATTTAGTTACCGAAAGTGGAGTTTAATCAGCAACGAAACATATGCAATCTATATATCAATCGATTCACTTTGACAAATCAAATCGATCGATTCCAAACTAACTACTTCCGGTTAACCAGTTCCGGTTTACTGAGCCCAATTTAGTTTCTGGGTTTTGGAATAATCAGCAACGAAACATATGCAAACTATATATCAATCGATTCAGCTAAACAAAACAAATCGATCGATACCAAATTTAACTACTTACGGTTAACCACTTCCGGTTTACTGAGTCTATTTCTTTCCGGGACTAGTGTATAGTCAGCAACGAAACATATACAATCTCTATACCAATCGATTCAGAATTAGCAAACAAATCGATCGATACTAAATTTAGCTACTTCCGGTTAATCACTTCTAATTTAGTCAGCCTAATTTAGTTTCCGGGGTGGGGTATAATCAGCAACTAAACATATGCAATCTATATTTCAATCGATTCTCCTTGAAAAATCCAATCGATCGATACCAAATTTAACTACTTCCGGTTAACCACTTCCGGTTTACTGAGCCTAATCTAGTTTCCAGGGGTGAGGTATAATCAGCAAGGAAACATATACAATCTTAATATCAAACGATCCGGCTTGACAAAACAAATCGATCGGTAACAAAATTAACTACTTCCGGTTTCCTGAGCCCAAATTATTTTCTGGGGGTGGGGTATAAGCAGCACGTAAACATATACAATCTATATATCAATCGATTCACGTTGACAAAGCAAAACGATCGATACCAAATGTAACTACTTCCTGTTAACCACTTCCGGTATATTAAGCCCAATTTATTTTCCGAAGGTGGGGTTTAGTCACCAACGAAATATATGCAATATATATATCAATCGATTCAGCTTGCCAATCAAATTGATCGATACCAATTTTATCTACTTCCGGTTAACCACTTCTGCTTTACTTAGCATAATTTAGTTTCCGGGAGTGGGGTATAATCAGCAACGAAACATATACAATCTATATATCAATCGATTCAGCTTGACAAAACAAATCGATTCATACCAAATATAACTATTTCCGGTTAACCACTTCCGTTTTAATGAGCCTATTTTAGATTCCGAAAGTGGGGTTTAATCAGCAACGAAACATATACAATCTATATATCAATCGATTCAACTTGACAAATCAAATTGATCGATACCAAATTTAACTACTCCTGGTTAACAAACTTTCAGTTTACTGAGCCCAATTTAGTTTCCGGGAGTGGGGTATAATCACTTCCGAAACATATACAATATATACCAATCGATCCAGCTTGACAAAGCAAATCGACCGATACGAAACTTAACTACTTCCGGTTAATCACTTCCATTTTACTAAGCCTAATTTATTTTCCGGGACTAGGGTATAATCAGCAAAGAAACATAAACAATATCTATATAACAATCGATTCATAATGACAAAGCAAATCGATTGTTACTAAATTTAACTACTTCCGGTTAACCACTTCCGGTTTATTGAGCCTAATTTAGTTTCCGGGGGTGGGGTTTAATCAGCAACGAAACATACATAATTTATATATCAATCGATTCAGCTAAACAAATCAAATTGATCAATTCCAAATTTAACTACTTCCGGTTAACCACTTCCGATTTACTGAGCATAATTTTGTTTCCGGGGTGAGGTAAAATTAGAAAAAATATATGCAATCTAAATATCAATCGACTCAGCTTGACAAAACAAATCGATCGATACAAAATTTAACTACTTCCGGTTAACCACTTCCGATTTACTGAGCCTAATATAGTTTCCGAGCATGGGGTATAATCAGCAACGAAACATATGCAATCTATATATCAACCGATTCCGCTTGAAAAATCAGATCGATCGATTCCAAACTTAACTACTTGCGGTTAACCACTTCCGGTTTATTGAGCCCAATTTAGTTTCCGGGGGTGTGGTACAATCAGCAACGAAACATACACAATCTATATATCAATCGATTCAGCTAAACAAAACAAATTGATCGATTCCAAATTTAACTACTACCGGTTAACCACTTCCGATTTACTGAGCCTAATTTTGTTTCCGGGGTGAGGTATAATCAGAAAAAAATATATGCAATCTAAATATCAATCGACTCAGCTTGACAAAACAAATCGATCGATACAAAATTTAACTACTATCGGTTAACCACTTCCGATTTACTGAGCCTAATATAGTTCCGGGAATGTGGTATAATCATCAACGAAACACATGCAATCTATATATCAATCGATTCAGCTTGACAAATCAAATCGATCGATACCAAATTTAAATACTTCCGGTTTACCATTTCTGGTTTACTGAGCTAAATTTAGTTTCCGGAAGTGGGGTATAATCAACAACGAAACATATACAATCTATATATCAATCGATTCAGCTCGACAAACCAAGTCGATCGATTCAAAATTTAACTACTCCTGGTTGACAAACTTTCAGTTTACTGAGCCCAATTTTGTTTCTGAAAGTAGGGTATAATCGGCTATGAAACATATACAATCTATATATCAATCGATTCAGCTTGACAAATCAAATCGATCTATACGAAATTTAAATACTTCCGGTTTACTATTTCTGGTTTGTGAACCCAATTTATTTTCCGTGAGTGTTGTATAATCAGCAACGAAACATATACAATCTGTATATTAATCGATTGAGCTTGACAAACCAAATCGAACGATTCCAAACATAACTATTTCCAGTTAACCACTTCCGGTTTACAGTGCCTAATTTAGTTTCCGAAAGTGGGGTATAATCAGCTATGAAACATATACAATCTATATATCAATCGATTCAGCTAGACAAAACAAATCGATCGATACCAAACTAAACTACTTCCGGTTAACCACTCCCGGTTTACTGAGCATAATTTAGTTTCCGTGAGTGGGGAATAATCAGCAACGAAACATATACAATATATATATCAATCGATTAAGCTTGACAAATCAAATCGATCGATACAAAATTTAAATACTTCCTGTTTACCATTTCTGGTTTACTGAGCCCAATTTAGTTTCCGGGAGTGGGGTATAATCAACAACGAAACATATACAGTGTATATATCAATCGATTCAGCTTGACAAACCAAGCTGATCGATACCAAATTTAACTACTCCTGGTTAAGAAACTTTCAGTTTACTGAGCCCAATTTAGTTTCCGAAAGTAGGGTATAATCAGCTATGAAACATATACAATCTATATATCAATCGATTCAGCTGGACAAAACAAATCGATCGATATTAAACTTAACTACTTCCAGTTATCTACTTCCGATTTATTGAGCCTAATTTAGTTTTCTGGGTTGCGGTGTAATCAGAAAGGAAATATATGCAATCTAAATATCAATCGATCCACCTTGACATAACAAATCGAACGCTACCAAATTTTAATATTTCCGGTTTACAACTTCCCGCTTTACTGAGCCCAATATTTCTCCGGAGGTGGGGTATAAACAGCGCGGAAACATATACAATCTGTATATCAATCGATTCATTTTGAGAAAATAAAGCGATCCGTACCAAATTCAACTACTTCCGGTTAACCAATTCCGGTTTACTGAGCCCAATTTAGTTTCCAGGGGTGAGGCATAATCAGCAAGGAAACATATACAATCTATAGATATTAATCGATTCAGCTTGCCAATCAAATCGATCGATACCAAATTTAACTACTTCCGGTTAACCATTTCTGGTTTACTTAGCCTAATTTAGTTTCCGGGAATTGGGTATAATCAGTAACGAAACATATGCAATCTATATATCAATCGATTCAGCTTGACAAACCAAATCAATCAATTCCAAACTTAACTATTTCCGGTAAACCTCTTCCGGTTTATTTAGCCCAATTTAGTTTCCAGGGGGGGTATAATTAGCAACGGAACATATGCAATATATATATCAATCGATTAAGCTAAACAAAACAAATCGATCGATACCAGATTTAACTACTTCCGGTTAACCACTTCCGGTTTACTGAGAATAATTTAGTTTCCTGGGGTGAGGTATAAACAGCAAGGAAGTATATACAATCTAAATATCAAACGATCCGGCTTGACAAAAGAAATCGATCGGTACCAAATTAACTACTTCCGGTCTACTGATCCCAAATTTTTTCCGGGGGTGGGGTATATTCAGCACGGAAACATATACAATCTATATACCAATCGATTCATTTTGACAAAGCAAAACGATCGATACCAAATGGAACTAGTACTTCCTGTTAACCACTTTCGGTTTATTAAGCCCAAATTAATTTCCGAACGTGGGGTTTAATCACCAACGAAACATATACAATCTATATATCAATCGATTCAGCTTGAAAAAACAAATCGACCGAAACCAAACTTAACTACTTCCGGTTAACCACTTCCGGTTTACTTAGCCTAATTTAGTTTCGGGGAGTGAGGTATAATCAGCAACGAAACATTTACAATCTATATATCAATCGGTTCAGTTTGACAAAACAAAACGATTCATACCAAATTTAACTACTTAAGGTTAACCACTTCCGGTTTACTGAGCCTAATTTAGTTCCCGAAAGTGGTGTTTAATCAGCAACGAAACATATGCAATCTATATATCAATCGATTCACTTTGACAAAACGAATCGATCGATTCCAAACTTAACTACTTCCGGCTAACCAGTTCCGGTTTACTAGGCCCAATTAGTTTCTGGGTTGGGGAATAATCAGCAACGAAACATATACAATCTCTACATCAATCGATTCAGCTTGACAAATCAAATCGATCGATACCAAATTCAACTACTTCTGGTTAACGAACTTCCGGTTTACTGAGCCCAATTTAGTTTCCGAGAGCGAGGTTTTAACACCAAAGAGACATATACAATTTATAAATCAAAAGATTCAGCTTGACAAATCAAATCGATCGATACCAAATTTAATTACTTCTGGTAAAAAAATTTCCGGTTTACTGAGCCCAATTTATTTTCCGGGAGTGGGGTATAATAAGCAAGGAAACATATACAATCTAAATATCAATCGATTCAGCTTGACAAAAGAAATCGTTCGATACAAAATTTAGCTACTTCCGATTAACCACATCCGGTTTAATGACACTAATTTAGTTTCTGGAAGTGGGGTATAATAAGCAACGAAACATATGCAATCTATATATCAATCGATTCAGCTTGACAAACCAAATCGTTCAATTCCAAACTTAACAACTTCCGGTAAACCTCTTCCGGTTTATTGAACCCAATTTAGTTTCCGGGGTGGGGTATAATCTGAACGGAACATATGCAATCTATATATCAGTCGGTTCAGCTAAACAAAAGAAATAGATCGATACCAAATTTAACTACTTCCGGTTAACCACTTCCGGTTTACTGAGTCTACTTTTTTCCGGGACTAGTGTATAATCAGCAACGAAACATATACAATCTCTATACCAATCGATTCAGAATGAC
The DNA here is from genome assembly GCF_964235325.1 of Thermobia domestica. Classification (NCBI taxonomy): domain Eukaryota; kingdom Metazoa; phylum Arthropoda; class Insecta; order Zygentoma; family Lepismatidae; genus Thermobia; species Thermobia domestica. The sequence continues at coordinate 251,857,364 of NC_137462.1, read as the reverse complement.
CAAACAAATCGATCGATACTAAATTTAGCTACTTCCGGTTAATCACTTCCAATTTAGTCAGCTTAATTTAGTTTCCGGGGGTGGGGTATAATCAGCAACTAAAAATATGCAATCTATATTTCAATCGATTCTGCTTGAAAAATCCAATCGATCGATACCAAATTTAACTACTTCCGTTTAACCACTTCTGGTTTACTGACCCTAATTAGTTTACGGGGGTGAGGTATAATCAGCAAGGAAACATATAGAATCTTAATATCAAACGATCCGGATTGACAAAACAAAACGATCGATACCAAATGTAACTACTTCCTGTTAACTACTTCCGGTATATTAAGCCCAATTTTGTTTCCGAAGGTGGGGTTTAGTCACCAACGAAATATATGCAATATATATATCAATCGATTCAGCTTGAAAATCAAATTGATCGATACGAAATTTAACTACTTCCGGTTAACCACTTCTGCTTTACTTAGAATAATTTTGTTTCCGGGAGTGGAGTATAATCAGCAAGGAAACATATACAATCTATATATCAATCGATTCAGCTTGACAAAGCAAATCGAATCTTATAAAATATAACTATTTCAGGTTAACCACTTCCGGTTTAATGAGCCTATTTTAGTTTCCGAAAGTGGAGTTTAATCAGCAACGAAACATATACAATCTATATATCAATCGATTCAGCTTGACAAATCAAATTGATCGATACCAAATTTAACTACTCCTTGTTAACAAACTTTCAGTTTACTGAGCCCAATTTAGTTACCGGGAGTGGGGAATAAAAAACTCCGAAACATATACAATATATATACCAATCGATCCAGCTTGACAAATCAAATCGATCGATAGCAAATTTAACAAATTTTGGTTTATTACTTCCGGTTTACTGAGCCCAATTTTGTTTTCAGCAGTGTGGTATAATCAGCAATGAAACATATACAATCTAATTATCAAAAGATTCAGCTTGACAAAGCAAATCGACCGATACCAAACTTAACTACTTCCGGTTAATCACTTCAGGTTAACTGAGCCTAATTTATTTTCCGGGACTAGGGTATAATCAGCAAAAAAACATAAACAATCTCTGTACCAATCGATTCATAATGACAAAGCAAATCGATCTTTACTAAACTTAACTACTTCCGGTTAACCACTTTCGGTTTATTGAGCCCAATTTAGTTTCCGGGGGTGAGGTGTAATCAGCAACGAAACATACACAATTTATATATCAATCGATTCAGATAAACAAATCAAATTGATCGATTCCAAATTTAACTACTTCCGGTTAACCACTTCCGATTTACTGAGCCTAATTTTTTTTCCTCGGTGAGGTATAATCAGAAAAAAAAATATATGCAATCTAAATATCAATTGACTCAGCTTGACAAAACAAATCGATCGATAGAAAATTTAACTACTTCCGATTAACCACTTCCGATTTACTGAGCCTAATATAGTTTCCGAGAATGGGGTATAATCTGCAACGAAACATATGCAATCTATATATCAATCGATTCAGCTTGAAAAATCATATCAATCGATTCCAAACTTAACTACTTCCGGTTAACCACTTCCGGTTTATTGAGCCCAATTTTGTTTCCGGGGGTGGGGTATAATCAGCAACGAAACATACACAATCTATATATCAATCGATTCAGCTAAACAAATCAAATTGATCGATTCCAAATTTAGCTACTACCGGTTAACCACTTCTGATTTGATGAGCCTAATTTTGTTTCCGGGGTCAGGTATAATCAGAAAAAAAATATATGCAATCTAAATATCAATCGACTCAGCTTGACAAAACAAATCGATCGATACAAAATTTAACTACTCCTGGTTAACAAACTTTCAGTTTACTGAGCCCAATTTAGTTTCCAAAAGTACGGTTTAATCATCTATGAAACATATACAATCTATATATCAATCGATTCAGCTGGACAAAACAAATTGATCGATATTAAACTTAACTACTTGCGGTTAACTACTTCCGGTTTACTGAGCCTGATTTAGTTTTCTGGGGTGAGGTATAATCAGAAAGGAAATATATGCAGTCTAAATATCAATCGATCCAGCTTGACATAACAAATCGATCGCTACCAAATTTTAATACTTCCGGTTTACAACTTCCCGGTTTACTGAGCCCAATATTTTTCCGGAGGTGGGGTATAAACAGCGCGGAAACGTATACAATCTCTATATCAATCGATTCAGCTTTACAAACCAAATCGATCGATACCAAATTCAACTACTTCTGGTTAACGAACTTGCGGTTTACTGAGCCTAATTTAGTTTCCGGGAGTGGGGTATAATCAGCAACGAAACATTTACAATCTATATATCAATCGGTTCAGTTTGACAAAACAAAACGATTTATACCAAATTTAACTACTTAAGGTTAACCACTTCCGGTTTACTGAGCTTAATTTAGTTCCCGAAAGTTGGGTTTAATCAGCAACGAAACATATGCAATCTATATATCAATCGATTCACTTTGACAAAACGAATCGATCGATTCCAAACTTAACTACTTCTGGCTAACCAGTTCCGGTTTACTAGGCCCAATTAGTTTCTGGGTTGGGGAATAATCAGCAACGAAACATATACAATCTCTATATCAATCGATTCAGCTTTACAAATCAAAACGATCGATACCAAATTCAACTACTTCTGGTTAACGATCTTCCGGTTTACTGAGCCCGATTTAGTTTCCGAATGCGAGGTTTTAACACCAAAGAAACATATACAATTTATATATCAAAAGATTCAGCTTCACAAATCAAATCGATCGATACCAAATTTAATTACTTCTGGTAAACAAACTTCCGATTTATTGAGCCCAATTTTTTTTCCTGGGTGAGGTATAATCAGAAAAAAAATATATGCAATCTAAATATCAATTGACTCAGCTTGACAAAACAAATCGATCGATAGAAAATTTAACTACTTCCGATTAACCACTTCCAATTTACTGAGCCTAATATAGTTTCCGAGAATGGGGTATAATCTGCAACGAAACATATGCAATCTATATATCAATCGATTGAGCTTGAAAAATCATATCAATCGAATCCAAACTTAACTACTTCCGGTTTATTGAGCCCAATTTTGTTTCCGGGGGTGGGGTATAATCAGCAACGAAACATACACAATCTATATATCAATCGATTCAGCTAAACAAATCAAATTGATCGATTCCAAATTTAGCTACTACCGGTTAACCACTTCTGATTGGATGAGCCTAATTTTGTTTCCGGGGTCAGGTATAATCAGAAAAAAAATATATGCAATCTAAATATCAATCGACTCAGCTTGACAAAACAAATCGATCGATACAAAATTTAACTACTCCTGGTTAACAAACTTTCAGTTTACTGAGCCCAATTTAGTTTCCGAAAGTAGGGTATAATCATCTATGAAACATATACAATCCATATATCAATCGATTCAGCTGGACAAATCAAATCGATCGATACCATTTTCAACTACTTCTGGTTAACGAACTTCCGGTTTACTGAGCCCGATTTAGTTTCCGAATGCGAGGTTTTAACACCAAGGAAACATATACAATTTATATATCAAAAGATTCAGCTTCACAAATCAAATCGATCGATACCAAATTTAATTACTTTTGGTAAACAAACTTCCGATTTACTGAGCCCAATTTTTTTTCCTGGGTGAGGTATAATCAGAAAAAAAATATATGCAATCTAAATATCAATTGACTCAGCTTGACAAAACAAATCGATCGATAGAAAATTTAACTACTTCCGATTAACCACTTCCGATTTACTGAGCCTAATATAGTTTCCGAGAATGGGGTATAATCTGCAACGAAACATATGCAATCTATATATCAATCGATTGAGCTTGAAAAATCATATCAATCGAATCCAAACTTAACTACTTCCGGTTTATTGAGCCCAATTTTGTTTCCGGGGGTGGGGTATAATCAGCAACGAAACATACACAATCTATATATCAATCGATTCAGCTAAACAAATCAAATTGATCGATTCCAAATTTAGCTACTACCGGTTAACCACTTCTGATTGGATGAGCCTAATTTTGTTTCCGGGGTCAGGTATAATCAGAAAAAAATATATGCAATCTAAATATCAATAGACTCAGCTTGACAAAACAAATCGATCGATACAAAATTTAACTACTCCTGGTTAACAAACTTTCAGTTTACTGAGCCCAATTTAGTTTCCGAAAGTAGGGTATAATCATCTATGAAACATATACAATCCATATATCAATCGATTCAGCTGGACAAAACAAATCGATCGATATTAAACTTAACTACTTGCGGTTAACTACTTCCGGTTTACTAAGCCTAATTTAGTTTTCTGGGGTGAGGTATAATCAGAAAGGAAATATATGCAGTCTAAATATCAATCGATTCACCTTGACATAACAAATCGATCGCTACCAAATTTTAATACTTCCGGTTTACAACTTCCCGGTTTACTGAGCCCAATATTTTTCCGGAGGTGGGGTATAAACAGCGCGGAAACGTATACAATCTGTATATCAATCGATTGATCTTGAGAAAATAAAGCGATCCGTACCAAATTCAACTACTTCCGGTTAACCAATTCCGGTTTACTGAGCCCAATTTAGTTTCCAGGGGTGAGGCATAATCAGCAACGGAACATATACAATCTATACATCAACCGATTCAGCCTGACAAAACAAATCGATTCATTCTAAATTTTAACTACTTGCGGTTAACCACTTCCGGTTTAATGAGCCTAATTTAGTTTAAGGAAGTATGGTTTAATCAGCAACGAAACATACACAATCTATATATCAATCGATTCAGCTTGACAAATCAAATGGATCGATACCAAATTTAACTACTTGTGGTTAACAAACTTTCAGTTTACTGAGCCCGATTTAGTTTCCGGGAGTGTGGTATAATCAGCTCTGAAACATATACAATCTATATATTAATCGATTCATATTGACAAATCAAATCGAACGATACCAAATTTAACTACTTCCGGTTTACCACTTCCGGTATACTGAGCCCAATATAGTTTTAGCCGGTGGGGTATAATTAGCAACTAAACATATACAATTTATATATCAAAAACTTCAGCTTCGCAAAACAAATCTACCGATACCAAACTTAACTACTACCGGTTTACCACTTCCTTTTTACTGACCCTTATTTAGTTTCCGGGATTAAGGTATAATCAGCAACGAAACATATACAATCTATATGTCAATCGATTCATCTTGACAAAACAAATAGATCGATACCAAATTTAACTACTTACGGTTAACCACTTCCGGTTTACTGAGTCTATTTTTTTCCGGGACTAGTGTATAATCAGCAACGAAACATATACAATCTCTATTACAATCGATTCAGAATTACCAAACAAATCGATCGATACTAAATTTAGCTACTTCCGGTTAATCACTTCTAATTTAGTCAGCCTAATTTAGTTTCCGGGGTGGGGTATAATCAGCAACTAAACATATGCAATCTATATTTCAATCGATTCTGCTTGAACAATCCAATCGATCGATACCAAATTTAACTACTTCCGGTTAACCACTTCCGGTTTACTGAGCCTAATCTAATTTCCGGGGGTGAGGTATAATCAGCAAGGAAACATATACAATCTGAATATCAAACGATCCGGCTTGACAAAACAAATCGATCGGTACCAAAATTAACTACTTCCGGTTTCCTGAGCCCAAATTATTTTCCGGGGGTGGGGTATAAGCAGCACGGAAAGATATACAATCTATATATCAATCGATTCACGTTGACAAAGCAAAACGATCGATACCAAATGTAACTACTTCCTGTTAACCACTTCCGGTATATTAAGCCCAATTTACTTTCCGAAGGTGGGGTTTAGTCACCAACAAAATATATGCAATATATATATCAATCGATTCAGCTTGCCAATCAAATTGATCGATACCAATTTTAACTACTTCCGGTTAACCACTTCTGCTTTACTTAGCATAATTTACTTTCCGGGAGTGCGGTATAATCAGCAACGAAACATATACAATCTATATATCAATCGATTCAGCTTGACAAAACAAATCGATTCATACCAAATATAACTATTTCCGGTTAACCAGTTCCGGTTTAATGAGCCTATTTTAGATTCCGAAAGTGGGGTTTAATCAGCAACGAAACATATACAATCTATATATCAATCGATTCAACTTGACAAATCAAATTGATCGATACCAAATTTAATTACTCCTGGTTAACAAACTTTCAGTTTACTGAGCCCAATTTAGTTTCCGGGAGTGGGGTATAATCACTTCCGAAACATATACAATATATACCAATCGATACAGCTTGACAAAGCAAATCGACCGATACGAAACTTAACTACTTCCGGTTAATCACTTCCATTTTACTGAGCCTAATTCATTTTCCGGGACTAGGGTATAATCAGCAAAGAAACATAAACAATCTCTATACCAATCGATTCATGATGACAAGGCAAATCGATTGTTACTAAATTTAACTACTTCCGGTTAACCACTTCCGGTTTATTGAGCCCAATTTAGTTTCCGGGGGTGGGGTGTAATCAGCAACGAAACATACATAATTTATATATCAATCGATTCAGCTAAAAAAATCAAATTGATCAATTCCAAATTTAACTACTTCCGGTTAACCACTTCCGATTTACTGAGCCTAATTTTGTTTCCGGGGTGAGGTAAAATCAAAAAAAAATATATGCAATCTAAATATCAATCGACTCAGCTTGACAAAACAAATCGATCGATACAAAATTTAACTACTTCCGGTTAACCACTTCCGATTTACTGAGCCTAATATAGTTTCCGAGAATGGGGTATAATCAGCAACGAAACATATGCAATCTATATATCAACCGATTCAGCTTGAAAAATCAGATCGATCGATTCCAAACTTAACTACTTGCGGTTAACCACTTCCAGTTTATGAGCCCAATTTAGTTTCCGGGGGTGTGGTACAATCAGCAACGAAACATACACAATCTGTATATCAATCGATTCAGCTAAACAAATCAAATTGATCGATACCAAATTTAAATACTTCCGGTTTACCATTTCTGGTTTACTGAGCTAAATTTAGTTTCCGGAAGTGGGGTATAATAAACAACGAAACATATACAATCTATATATCAATCGATTCAGCTCGACAAACCAAGTCGATCGATTCAAAATTTAACTACTCCTGGTTGACAAACTTTCAGTTTACTGAGCCCAATTTTGTTTCTGAAAGTAGGGTATAATCGGCTATGAAACATATACAATCTATATATCAATCGATTCAGCTTGACAAATCAAATCGATCGATACCAAATTTAAATACTTCCGGTTTACTATTTCTGGTTTGTGAACCCAATTTAATTTCCGGGAGTGGGGTATAATCAGCAACGAAACATATACAATCTGTATATTAATCGATTCAGCTTGACAAACCAAATCGAACGATTCCAAACATAACTATTTCCAGTTAACCACTTCCGGTTTACAGTGCCTAAATATTTTCAGAAAGTGGGGAATAATCAGCTATGAAACATATACAATCTATATATTAATCGATTCAGCTAGACAAAACAATTCGATCGATACCAAACTAAACTACTGCCGGTTAACCACTCCCGGTTTACTGAGCATAATTTAGTTTCCGTGAGTGGGGAGTAATCAGCAACGAAACATATACAATATATATATCAATCGATTAAGCTTGACAAATCAAAGCGATCGATACCAAATTTAAATCCTTCCTGTTTACCATTTCTGGTTTACTGAGCCCAATTTAGTTTCCGGGAGTGGGGTATAATCAACAACGAAACCTATACAATGTATATATCAATCGATTCAGCTTGACAAACCAAGCCGATCGATACCAAATTTAACTACTCCTGGTTAAGAAACTTTCAGTTTACTGAGCCCAATTTAGTTTCCGAAAGTAGGGTATAATCAGCTATGAAACATATACAATATATACATCAATCGATTTAGCTGGACAAAACAAATCGATCGATATTAAAATTAACTACTTCCGGTTAACTACTTCCGATTTATTGAGCCTAATTTAGTTTTCTGGGGTGAGGTGTAATCAGAAAGGAAATATATGCAATCTAAATATCAATCGATCCACCTTGACATAACAAATCGAACGCTACCAAATTTTAATATTTCCGGTTTACAACTTCCCGGTTTACTGAGCCCAATATTTTTCGGAGGTGGGGTATAAACAGCGCGGAAACGTATACAATCTGTATATCAATCGATTCATCTTGAGAAAATAAAGTCATCCGTACCAAATTCAACTACTTCCGGTTAACCAATTCCGGTTTACTGAGCCCAATTTAGTTTCCAGGGATGAGGCATAATCAGCAACGGAACATATGCAATCTATATATCAACCGATTCAGCTTGACATAACAAATCGATTCATTCTAAATTTAACTACTTGCGGTTAACCACTTCCGGTTTAATGAGCCTAATTTAGTTTAAGGAAGTGTGGTTTAATCAGCAACGAAACATACACAATCTATATATCAATCGATTCAGCTTGACAAATCAAATGGATCGATACCAAATTTAACTACTTGTGGTTAACAAACTTTCAGTTTACTCAGCCCGATTTAGTTTCCGGGAGTGGGGTATAGTCAGCTCTGAAACATATACAATCTATATGTCAATCGATTCAGCTTGACAAAACAAATAGATCGATACTAAATTTAACTACTTCCGGTTAACCACTTCCGATTTAGTCAGCCTAATTTAGTTTCCGAAGATGGGGTAAAATAAGCAACGAAACATATGCAATCTATATATCAATCAATTCAGCTTGACAAATAGAATCGATCGATTCCAAACTTAACTACTTCTGGTTAACCAGTTCCAGTTTACTGAGCCCAATTTAGTTTCTGGGGGTGGGCAATAATCAGCAACGAAACATATACAATCTATATATCAATCGATTCAGCTTGACAAATCAAAACGATCGATTCCAAATTTAACTACTTCCGGTTAACCACTTCCGGTTTACTGAGCCTAATTTGGTTTCTGGGGTGAAGTATAAACAGAAAGTAAATATATACAATCTAAATATCAATCTACTCAGCTTGACAAAGCAAATTTATCGATACAAAATTTAACTACTTCCGGTTAACCAGTTTCGGTTTAGTGACCCTAAATTAGTTTCCGTTAGTGGGGTATAATCAGCAACGAAACATGCAATATATATATATATATATATATATATATATATATATATATATATCGATTCAGCTTAAAAAATCATATCGATCGGTTCCAAACTTAACTACTACCGGTTAACCAATTCGGGTTTATTGAGCCCAATTTAGTTTCCGAAAGTGGGGTAATATTAGCAACGAAACATATACAATGTATATTTCAATCGATTCAGCTAAACAAAACAAATCGATCAATACCAAACTTAACTATTTCCTGTTATCCACTTCCGGTTTACTGAGTCTAATTTATTTTCCGGGGGTGAGGTTTAATGATCAAGGAAACATATACAATCTAAATATCAATTGATCCAGCTTGGCAAAACAAATCGATCGGTACCAAAATTAACTACTTCCGGTTTACTGAGCCCAAATAATTTAGCGGGGGTGGGGTATAAGCAGCGCGGAAACATATACAATCTTTATATCAATCGATTCAGCTTGAAAAAACAAATCGATCGATACCAAACTTAACTACTTCCTGTTAACCACCTCCGGTTTACTTAGCCTAAATTAGTTTCCGGTAGTGGGGTATAATCTGCAACGAAACATTTACAATCTATATATCAATCAGTTCAGTTTGACAAAACAAAACGATTCATACCAAATTTAGCTACTTAAGGTTAACCACTTCCGGTTTACGTAGCCTAATTCAGTTCCCGAAAGTGGGGTTTAATCAGCAACGAAACATATGCAATCTATATATCAATCGATTCACTTTGACAAATCAAATCGATCGATTCCAAACTTAACTACTTCCGGTTAACCAGTTCCGGTTTACTGAGCCCAATTTAGTTTCTGGGTTTTGGAATAATCAGCAACGAAACATATGCAATCTATATATCAATCGATTCACTTTGACAAATCAAATCGATCGATTCCAAACTTAACTACTTCCGGTTAACCAGTTCCGGTTTTCTGAGCCCAATTTAATTTCTGGCTTGGGGTATAATAACCAACGAAACATATACAATCTAAATATCAATCGATTCAGCTTGACAAAACAAATCGATCGATACAAAAGTTAACTACTTCCGGTTAACCACATCCGGTTTAATGACACTAATTTACTTTCTGGGAGTGGGGTATAATCTGAACGGAACATATGCAATCTATATACCAATCGATTCAGCTAAACAAAACAAATCGATCGATACCAAATTTAACTACTTCCGGTTAACCACTTCCGGTTTACTGAGCCTAATGTAGTTTCCGGGGGTGAGGTAAAATCAGCAAGGAAACATATACAATCTGGATATCAAACCATCCGGCTTGACAAAACAAATCGATCGGTTCCAAAATTAACTACTTCCGGTTTCCTAAGCCCAAATTATTTTCCGGGGGTGGGGTATAAACAGCACGGAAAGATATACAATCTATATATATACAATTCCAAATTTAACTACTTCCGGTTAACCGCTTCCGATTTACTGAGCCTAATTCTTTTTTTCCTGGGTGAGGTATAATCAGAAAAAAAATATATGCAATCTAAATATCAATTGACTCAGCTTGACAAAACAAATCGATCTATAGAAAATTTAACTACTTCCGATTAACCACTTCCGATTTACTGAGCCCAATTTAGTTTCCGGGGGTGGGGTATAATCAGCAACGAAACATACTATATCTATATATCAATCGATTCAGCTAAACAAATCAAATTGATCGATTCCAAATTTAGCTACTTCTTTTTAACCACTTCCGATTTACTGAGCTCAATTTAGTTTCTGGGGGTGGGGTATAATCCGCAACGAAACATATACAATCTAAATATCAATCGATTCAGCTTGCCAATCAAATCGATCGATACCTAGTATATCTACATCCGGTTAACAACTTCTGGTTTACTTATCATAATTTAGTTTCCGTGAGTGGGGTATAATCAGCAACGAAACATATACAATCAATACATTAATCGATTCAACTTGACAAAACAAATCGATCGATACAAAATTTACTACTTCCGGGTAACCACTTCCGGTTTACTGAGTCCAATTTAGCTTCCGAAGGTGGCGTATAATCAGCAACGAAACATATACGATCTAAATATCAATACATTCAGCTTGACAAAACAAATCGATTGATAACAAATTTAACTACTTCCAGTTAACCACTTCCGGTTTACAGAGCCTAATTTGGTTTCTGAGAGTGGGGTTTAATCAGCAACGAAACATATACAATCTATATATCAATTGATTCAGCTTGACAAATCAGATCGATCGATACCAACTTTAACTACTTCTGGTTAACAAACTTCCGGTTTACTGAGATCAATTTAGTTTCCGAGTGTGGGGTGTAATCAGCAACGAAACATATACAATCTATATATCAATCGATTCAGCTTGAGAAATCAAATCGGTTGATAACAAATTTAACTATTTTCGGTTAACAACTTCCGGTTTACTGCTCCTAATTTAGTTTCCGTAAGTGAGGTTTAATCAAAAATGAAACATATACAATCTATATATCAATCGATTCAGCTTGACAAATCAAGTCGATCGATACCAAATTTAACTACTTCTGGTTAACAAACTTCCGGTTTACTGAGCCCAATTTAGTTTTAGGGAGTGGGGCATAATCAGCTACGAAACAAATACAATCTATATATATGAATCGATTCAGCTTGAAAACCAAATCGATCGATACCATATTTAACTAGATCCCTTTAACCACTTCCGGTTTACTGAGCCCAATTTAGTTTCCGGGCTTGGGGTATAATCAGCAAGGAAACATATACAATCGATATACAAATCGATTCAGCATGACAAAGCAAATCGATCGATACCAAATTTAACTACTTCCGGTTTACCACTTCCTGTTTACTGAGCCCAATTTAGTTTCCGTGAGTAAGGTATAACCAGCAAGGAAACATATACAATCTAAATATCAATCGATCTAGCTTGAAAAAACAAATCGATGGGTAGCAAATTTAACTACTTCCGGTTTAATGAGCCCAATTTTTTTTCGGGGTGGGGTATAAGCAGCGCGGAAATATATACAATCTATATATCAATGGATTCACTTTGACAAAGCAAATCGATAGATACCAAATTTAACTACTTGAGGTTAACCACCTCCGGTTTATTGAGCACAATTTAGTTTCCGAGGGTGGGGTATAATCAGCAACGAAACATATACAATCTAATTATCAATCGATTAAGCTTCGCAAAACAAATCGATCGATAAAGAATTTAACTACTTCCGGTTAACAAACTTCCGGTTTACTGAGAACAATTTAGTTTTCGGGAGTGGGGTATAATCAGCAACGAAACATATACAATCTATATATCAATCGATGCAGCTTGACAAAACAAATCATTCGGTACCAAATTTAACTACTTCCAATTAACCAATTCCGCTTTACTGAGCCCAATTTTGTTTCCGTGGGTGAGGTATAATCAGCAACGAAACATACACAATCTATATATCAATCGATTAAGCTAAACAAATCAAATTGATCGATTCCAAATTTAACTACTTCCTTTTAACCACTTCCGATTTACTGAGCTCAATTTAGTTTCTGGGGGAGGGGTATAATCAGCAACGAAACATATACAATCTATATATCAATCGATTCAGCTAAACAAACCAAATCGATGGATACCAAATTTAACTAGAACCTTTTAACCACTTCCGGTTTACTGAGCCCAATTTATTTTCCGGGCTTGGGGTATAATCACCAAGGAAACATATGCAATCTATATACCAATCGATTCAGCTAAACAAAACAAATCGATCGATACCAAATTTAACTACTTCCGGTTAACAACTTCCGGTTTACTGAGCCTAATTTAGTTTCCGGGGTGAGGTATAATCAGAAATAAAATATGTGGAATCTAAATATCAATCGATTCAGCTTGACAAAACTAATCGATCGATACAAAATTTAACTACTTCCTTTTAACCACTTCCGATTTACTTAGCCTAGATTAGCTTCCGGGAGTGGGGTATAATCAGCAACGAAACATATGCAATCTCTATACTAATCGATTCAGCATGACAAAACAAATCGATCGATACCAAATTTACTTACTTCCGGTTAAAAACTTCCGGTTTATTGAGCCCAATTTAGTTTCCGGGAGTAGGGTATAATCAGCAACGAAACATACACAATCTATATTTTATTCGATTCAGCTAAACAAAAAAAAGATCAATACCAAATTTAACTACTTCCGGTTATCCACTTCCGGTTTTCTGAGTCTAATTTAGTTTCTGGGGGTGAGATATAATCAGCAAGGAAACATAAACAATCTAAATATCAATCCATCCAGCTTGACAAAACAAATCGACCGGTACAAATTTTAAGTACTTCGGGTTTACTGAGACCATATAATTTTCCGGGGGTGGGGTGTAAGCAGCGCGGAAACATATACAATATATATATATCGATTCACCTTGACAAAGCAAATCGATCGATACTAAATTTAACTACTCGCGGTTACCCACTTCCGTTTTACTTAGCATAATTTAGTTTCCGGGAGTGGGGTATAATCAGCTACGAAACAAATACAATCTATATATCAATCGATTCAGCTTCACAAATCAAATCGATGGATACCAATTTTAACTAGAACCTCTTAACCACTTCCGGTTTACTGACCCCAATTTAGTTTCCGGGCTTGGGGTATAATCAGCAAGGAAACATATACAATCGATATATAAATCGATTCAGCATGACAAGGAAATTGATCGATACCAAATTTAACTACTTCCGGTTAACCACTTCAGGTTTACTGAACCCAATTTAGTTTCCGGGAGTAGGGTATAACCAGCAAGGAAACATATACAATCTAAATATCAATCGATCCAGCTTAAGGAATCAAAGCGATCGATACCAAATTTTTTTACTACTTCTGGTTTACCACTTCCGGTTTCCTGAGCCCAATTTTGTTTCAGCGGTGGGGTTTAATCAGCAACGAAACATACACAATCTATATATCAATCGATTCAGCTTGACAAATCGAATTGATCGATACCAAATTTAACTACTTCCGGTTTACTGAGCCCAAATAAATTTCCGGGGGTGGGGTATAAGGAGCACCGAAACATATACAATCTATAAATGAATCGATTCAGCTTGACAAAACAAATCGATCGATGCCAAATTTAACAATTTCCGTTTAACCACTTCTGCTTTACTTAGCATAATTTGGTTTCCGGGAGTGGGGTATAATCAGCAACGAAACATATGCAATCTATATATCAATCGATACACCTTGACTAATCAAATCGATCGATTTCAAACTTAACTACTTCCGGTTAACCAGTTCCGGTTTACTGAGCCCAATTTAGTGTCTGGGGTGGGGAATAATCAACAACGAAACATATACAATCTATATATCAATCGATTCAGCTTGACAAAACAAATCGATCGATGCAAAATTTAACTACTTCCGGTTAACCACATCCGGTTTAGTGACCCTAATTTAGTTTCTGGGAGTGGGGTATAGTCTGCAACGAAACATACACAATCTAAATATCAATCGATTCAGCTAAACAAAGCAAATCGATCGATACCAAATTTAACTACTTCCGGTTAACCACTTCCGGTTTACTGAGCCTAATTTAGTTTCCGTGGGTGAGGTATAATCAGCAAGGAAGCATATACAATCTAAATATCAAACGGTCCGGCTTCACAAAACAAATCGATCGGTACCAAAATTAATTACTTCCGGTCTACTGAGCCCAAATTTTTTTCCGGGGGTGTTGTATAAGCAGCACGGAAACATATACAATCTATATATCAATCGATTAACCTTGACAAAGCAAAACGATCGATACCAAATGTAACTACTTCCTGTTAACCACTTTCGGTTTATTAAGCCCAATTTAATTTCCCAACGTGGGGTTTAATCACAAACGAAACATATACAATATATATATCAATCGATTCAGCTTGCCAATCAAATTGATCGATACCAAATGTAACTACTTCCGGTTAACCACTTCTGGTTTACTTAGCATATTTTAGTTTCCGGGAGTGGGGTATAATCAGCAACGAAACATATATAATTTATATATCAATCGATTCAGCTTGAAAAAGCAAATCGATTCATACCAAATTTAACTATTTCCGGTTAACCACTTCTGGTTTAATGAGCCTATTTTAGTTTCCGAAAGTGGGGTTTAATCAGCAACGAAACATATACAATGTATATATCAATCGATTCAGCTTGACAAATCAAATTGATCGATACCAAATTAAACTACTCCTTGTTAACAAACTTTCAGTTTACTGGGCCCAATTTAGTTTCCGGGAGTGGGGTATAATCAGCTCCGAAATATATACAATCTATATACCAATCGATTCAGCTTGACAAAACAAATCGACCGATACCAAACTTAACTACTTCCGGTTAATCACTTCCGATTTAGTCAGCCTAATTTAGTTTCCGAAGGTGGGGTATAATAAGCAACGAAACATATGCAATCTATATAATAATCGATCCAGCTTATCGAATCAAATCGATCGATACCAATTTTTTTTACTACTTCTGGTTTACCACTTCCAGTTTACTGAGCCCAATTTTGTTTCAGCGGTGGGGTTTAATCAGCAACGAAACAAATACAATCTATATATCAATCGATTCCGCTTGACTAATCGAATTGATCGATACCAAATTTAACTACTCCTGGTTAACAAACTGTCAGTTTACTGGGCCCAATTTAGTTTCCGGGAGTGGGGTATAATCAGCTCATAAATATATACAATCTATATACCAATCGATTCAGCTAGACAAAACAAATCGATCGATACCAAACTTAACTACTTCCGGTTAACCACTTCTGGTTTAATGAGCCCAATTTAGTTTCCGGGAGTGGGGTATAATCATCTCCGAAATATATACAATCTATATACCAATCGATTCAGCTTGACAAAACAAATCGACCGATACCAAACTTAACTACTTCCGGTTAAACACTTCCGATTTAGTCAGCCTAATTTAGTTTCCGAAGGTGGGGTATAATAAGCAACGAAACATATGCAATCTATATAATAATCGATCCAGCTTAACGAATCAAATCGACCGATACCAAATTTTTTTACTACTTCCGGTTAACCATTTCTGGTTTATTTACCCTAATTTAGTTTCCAGGAATGGGGTTTAATCAGCAACGAAACATATACAATCTATATATCAATCGATTCCGCTTGACAAATCGAATTGATCGATACCAAATTTAACTACTCCTGGTTAACAAACTGTCAGTTTACTGGGCCCAATTTAGTTTCCGGGAGTGGGGTATAATCAGCTCATAAATATATACAATCTATATATCAATCGATTCAGCTTGAAAAATCATATCGATCGATTCCAAACTTAACTACTGCCGGTTAACCATTTCCGGTTTACTGAGCCTAATTTAGTTTCCGTGAGTGGGGAATAATCAGCAACGAAACATATGCAATCTATATATCAATCGATTCAGCTTGACAAATCAAATCGATCGATGCCAAACTTAAATACTTACGATTTACAATTTCTGGTTTACTGAGCCCAATTTAGTTTCCGGGAGTGGTTTATAATCAGCAACGAAACATATACAGTCTATATACCAATCGATTCATTTTGACAAAAGAAATCGATTGATACCAAATTTAACTACTTCCGTTAACCACTTTCGGTTTACCGAGCCTAATTCTGTTTCCGAAAGTGAGGTTTAATCAATAATGAAACATATACAATCTATATATCAATCGATTCAGCTTGACAAATCAAATCAATCGATACCAAATTTAACTACTTCTGGTTAACATACATCAGGTTTACTGAGCCCAATTTAGTTTCCGGGAGTGGGGTATAATCAGCTACGAAACATATACAATCTATATATCAATCGATTCAGCTTGACAAATGAAATCGATGGATACCAAATTTTACTACTTCTGGTTAACAAACTTCCGGTTTAATGAGCCCAATTTAGTTTCCGGGAGTGGGATATAATCAGCTACGAAACATATACAATCTATATAACAATCGATTCAGCTTGACAAATCAAATCGATCGATACCAAATTTTACTACTTCTGGTTAACAAACTTCCGGTCTACTGAGCCCAATTTAGTTTCCGGGAGTGGGGTATAATCGGCTACGAAACATATACAATCTATATATCAATCGATTTAGCTTGACAAACCAAATCGATCGATTACAAGCGTAACTATTTCCATATAACTACTTCCGGTTTACAGAGCCTAATTTACTTTCCGAAAGAGGGGTATAATCAGCTATGAAACATATACAATCAATATATCAATCGATTCAGCTAGACAAACAAATCGATCGATACCAAATTTAAATACTTACGATTTACCATTTCTGGTTTACATAGCCCAATTTTGTTTCCGGGAGTTCGGTATAATCAGCTACGAAACATATACAATCTATGTATCAATCGATTCAGCTTCACAAATCAAATCGATCGATTCCAAATTTTATTACTTCCGCTTAACTACTTCCGGTTTATTGAGCCTAATTTAGTTTTCGGGGGTGAGGTATAATCAGAAAGGAAATATATGCAATCTAAATATCAATCGATCCAGCTTGACATAACAAATCAATCGCTACCAAATTTAAGTACTTCCGGTTAACCACTTCCGGTTTACTGAGCCCAAAATTTTTCCGGAGGTGAGGTATAAACAGCGCGGAAACATATAGAATCTGTATATCAATCGATTCGGCTTGACAAAACAAAGCGATCAGTACCAAATTCAACTACTTCCGGTTAACCAATTCCGGTTTACTGAGCCCAATTTAGTTTCCAGTGCTGAGGTATAATCAGCAACGAAACATATACAATCTAAATATCAATCGATGCAGCTTGACAAAACAAATATATCGGTACATAATTCACAACATTTACACTAGCTACATTCTTTTAATAAGAAATACAGTTTTTGTTTTTAATAATTGAATTGATGTGTTATCATTACAACTTAATTCCCAGAAGTTATGTGCTTAATTTGAAACCTCTCCTTTATAAAACAGATACTTGCCCACTCATTCTAGATGGTGAGTGGAGGGTGATCTGCTCAATTCAATTTTGCATCCCTAAATTCAGACACGAATTGAGCGGGTTGTCATGGTGGAGATGCTGTGAGGCTTATGCCATTTAGTAGCGATCTCAGTAAATATTAAGCTCTCTCAATCCACCCTTTCATGGTGGAGTATGCTTAGGGTTAGTTTCCAGCAAGAGTAGTTATCAGTGATTATTATATTAAGCCCGCCCAACCCACCCTCTCATGGTGAAGTATACGTTAAGAATCTCTCTAGTATTTTCTCGAAATTATTAAGATATGTTTAGTGGTAATGTTTTGTAGTTATAAGTAAAATTTCACGAAATATGGTTATAGATTAAATGTTCGGTTTTAGTAATAAGAATAATTCCCACCCACCCACCCTATCTGATATTTAGATGCTCGACATATACGTGATATAAGAATAATAAGTATTGAATTAAAATAGTAGATAAATGAGTGACGACACAGTTCGTAGTAGAGCACAAACAGCAGGTAGAGGTGTACAAGTTGGAAGTATATTTAATATTGCAACTTCGAGTAGAAAGAAGCAAGTAAAAGTAACTGAACAAGAAGGTGCTAAACCAAATTTAAAACTAGGTCCAGTAGAGAATTTTACATCTAGTACGGTAACTAAATCATATTCTGAGGATTTTGAGTCTATTTTTCCGTTTGAAAGTTGTAGTATTGTAAACAATAAACAGTCTAATAGTGAAAACAATAGTTTGCAAGAAAGCAAAATGACGACCAACGTGATGTTCTATTCTGACGTTGATAAGCTACCTAAATTTGATTTAAAAACGGATAGTGACATTGTAGGATTTTTGACGAATTTGATGAGGCGTGTCAAATGGCAGGCGTGAGCGAAGATAAAAGAAAAGAGCTTTTGCTAAGCGTATTCAAGGAAAACGGAAGGAAAGGGATAAAGGTTTTTTTTTAAAACGGAGGAATACAAATGATATAGGTTATAAGGAGCTACAAAAGAACATTATTGAAGAGTTTACTAGGACGAACGTTACCATGGACATAGAAGAAAAGATTACGGAAAGGATGCATCTCGAGGATGAACCTATTATTAATTATGTTTATGATATGTTGGTGTTGTGTGAAAGATTAGATCCAAGTATGGATGACAAGAAAAAGATTGGAATTATAGTAGGTGGCCTTCAGCCATATTTTATGGAGAAAGTTGGGACGATTTCGTATTCTATAATAGATAAGCTTGTGAAAGATCTCCAGAAAATAGAGAAAAACAAATGCAAGGTAACAAACGTGTAAAAAGAGAAAATGGAAAATTTACGGTGAAGGATCTACTAAAGAAAATGCGTGAGCAGGTAGAAGAAGATGACAGTGACATAGAAGTAGACAAGTTATTATTAAAGAAAGAAATTAGGAATTGGGACGAAGTTAAAATTAAACAAGAGCACATCACCCAAATAGGCGAATTAGAGAAGAAGATCGAAAAGCTACAACTGACTTTAGCCGCGACGTTTCAAGACCATGATGATAGAGAAGATAGACGAGATAGTATGTCTAAACAACAAAAGAATGGAAATAATTTTAGAGGCAATAAGAATTTTACAAGTAAAGGACGTAACTTTTATCGTAATAACGGAAATAGAAGTTGGAACAGAGACAATAGTAATTTTAATAGGAATAGAGGGAATGGTGATTATAATAATAGGAGAGGATACAGGAATAATAACAATTGGCGTGGTAATCGCGGTGCACGAAGGACAAATTATTGGCAAAAACGAGGAGTTGTTGTGGAGATCGAAGTAATGGACAGTCGTGGTGTCAAAATCAAGGGCAGATGAATAATCAAGTGCAGTATGTACCGGTTGTACCCAATCAGATTAACGAAACAACATATTACCAGGCTCAAAATACACCGAATTTAAACTAAGTAATACTGTAAATGACGGAGGCGCATTTACAGGAAGTAAGACGAAGATTAGAGAAATTGTAGCCTCTACAGTAAACGAGAATAATATGTTATACGTACTGATAGAAGTCGATGGGCGAAAACACAAGGCATTAATTGATACAGGGTCTCAGATATCAATCATCAATGAAAAGTAATTTCCACCGAGTGCTAAGGTTCTTTCTAAATCAACACGAATACGTGGTATAACACAGAATGTGTTAGTGGTAAACAAGATAACAATTGTAAAATTTAAATTGGCTGGTCAAACATTTCATTTGGAGTTTCGTGTAGTGAAAGATTTTCCGTATCAGGTTTTGATCGGAAATGATTTTCTGCAAAGTCAAAATTGTCAGATAAATTATGGACAAAATAAGCTAACGCGACAGAGATTTGGGAAACCACGGTTTAGAAAGAGGGAAGAACAGGAACCTGTTACAGTATCAGAAAATGCATCGATTGGCTTAAGATACAGCATTAGACCGAAATGGGTCTTAGGTCACAAGGTACGATTGTTATCTAGAAGGAAAACCACAGTAGAGGTCAATTTAGTCAACTCATGGAATAACAAGGAGTACTTGTTAGAGCCAAATAGGAATATAGAACGCCAATATAATGTCTTAATCCCGCGTGTACTTTTATCGGCACAGAATAACAAAATTGTGATAGTGAATCCATCTAACAAATTTGTTATGTTAAGAGCGAATGTAACACTAGGACAAGCGGAAGAATGTATAGATGAAGAAGAATTAAAACAGGAAGGATTGTCGGATGAGGATATAGAAGGTGTTTTAAAGTCAAGGAAAAACTTTGACAAGTCTAGATTAAAATTTGGAGAAGAAACAAGACCTGAAATTAAAGAACAAATTGAGAATTTATGTTTTAAGTACGCAGACGTCTTTGCATGGCAAGACGACGAGTTACGTCAAGTTAAACATTTTCAACATCACATCGAATTAGAGACTAAAGTACCGTTCAGGTAGGAATACAAAGTAGAAACTGGATCCAATTAGCTAAGGATAGAAGTCAAGGGAGAGCTTTTGTGAACGCGGCATTGAACCTCCGGGTTCCATAGGCCATAGAGTTAGTTAGTTAGTACCGTTCAGGAGACATCAGTATCCCATCCCAATCGCACTCAAGAACAAAGTAAAAGAGCAAATCAATATTTTGCTGAAACAGGGCATTATCGAGGAAAGTTCAAGTGTTTACAATTCTCCAATGCTGTTTATACAGAAATCATCAGGGGGTATTCGTGCAGTTTTGGACTTAGGTTCCTCAATAAATGTGTCAAATTACATAGTATTGCGTTGCCTCCAATCCATCAGATATTAACATGCATGGGAGGACATAAATATTTCAGCATTTTAGATGTAAAATCCGCTTATCACCACGTTCCCATCTCAGAAGAGTCTAGAGATTACACTGCTTTTAACATACCAGGCGTAGGAGCTTATTCATATCGTGTTTTGCCTATGGGGTACTTACAGGCGCCTGCTATCTATACTAAAATAATGGCAATGACGTTGGCCAATGTAAATCCAGAGTCCGTATCCTACTATATGGATGATGTGTTCCTTTACACCGATAAACAAGGAAAAATGGTAGACATATTGCAGTCTGTGTTTAAAAGGTTGAGACATTATGGTCTCAAGTTGTCTGTAGAGAAGTGCCAGTTTGTTGAAAGGAAGATTTTAGCCCTTGGTCACATAGTAAGCGATGCAGATTATGAAGTTAGCCCAAAATTTATACAAGCCATTAAAGCGTGCAAAGCCCCAAACAATGTGAAACAGCTTAAGTCATTCCTTGGACTAACGAATTACGTTAGGAAGTTTTGTAGAGATTACGCCAAGATAACTTCATTTTTCCAACCGATTTTGAAAAAAGGACATAAATTTGAGTGGAACGAGTCATACCAACAGGCATTTGAAAAGTTGAAATTGGCATTGATGAATGCACCATTGTTAGCCCCGTTTAGGGAGGAGTTAGAAACGAGGGTGTATACGGATGCATCAACAAGTTCAATTGGCGGAGTCCTTATGCAAAAACAAATGAATGGTGAATGGACACCAGTGGCGTATTATAGTCGTGTACTAAGACCACAGGAAGATACTAGACACATAGTAGAATTGGAAATTTTAGCCGTGATTAGTTCTTTACGAGCGTTCAACTACTATTTGTTTCATAAGGAGTTTGAATTGTATACCGATTGTAAAGCGCTAAAATATCTTCAAACATCGCCGAAGTTAGCACCAAAACTTGTAAGGTGGAGTCTTGACTTAGCACAATACAAGTATACACCAGTGCATTGTGCTGGAGAAGAGAATCCAAGTGATATTTTGTCCACGAACACTGACATAGAACTTACAACTGACGATGTAGAGTTGGAAACATTGAAGGTAAACACCGAGGATTTGCAAGTGAATTTAACTTTTGATAAAGATATCGACGTAGGGGAATTGCAACGTCAAGATCCATTTTTTGGCCCTATAATGAAAGCGATTGAAAATCCAGCAGAGGCAGATGTTAAAGCAGACAAACAAGCAAGATGGTACACAGTGAAAGATAATAGATTATATACAACACAGCGTATGGCTGGCGGAACGGAAATATCATTGTGTATACCATATACCTTGAGAGAGCAAGTATTTAGGAATTTACATTGTTCAATATATGGTGGTGGACACTTTTCGTATACAAAGTGTTACAGACGAGCATTGAAAATAATATACTTTCCTAATATGAAGAAGTTTTTCATGGATAAAGTAGGCCAGTGTATAAGTTGTCAAATGCAGAAGAGGAAAACAGGTAGAGTCCCGTTTCATGCTCAAACTTATCCGTCATATGCACCATTTCAATCAGTTGTAATGGATGAGGTCGGACCATTTAGATCTCACGTAATAATCGAAATAAGTACATTTTGGTGTTTGTGGATAATGGTACAAGATTCATCATTGCTAGAGCAGTACCGGCCATAACAGCAGAGATCGTAGCGCAAGTGATCTTTGAGGATCTCATTACTAAACATGGGGTCCATCCCAGCTCCATCTGGAAAGGTTATCATCCCACTGCAACAAGATATTAGAGGAGATGTCGGAAAAGTTTGGCATGGACTAGCATTTTGCCAATACGAGTGCCCATTATTCTATTGGAAGCGCAGAGAGGGCCATAGGCTCATTACAACAAGTAATGAAGCACTATATAGATAAAGATTTTGCAAACTGGGACGAAATACTACCTAGTTTAATATTTACGATCAATACGCAAGTGCATGATGGTACTGGTTTTTCACCATACTATTTGTTGCATGGAGTCGAACCGAGAACATTTCTCGAGCAGGATTTAGATATCCCTTGCGAGTTTGTGGACAACGAGGTGAGACTTCAAGGCATAAAGGAGGCACGTCAACTTGCGTATAAGAATTTGCAGAGGAAATTCAGATCCCAGAAAAAACAAATTGAAAAGAAATTTGACCAACCAAGTTTTGATATTGGTCAAATAGTCTTGATCAGGGAAATGCCAAAAGCAGGTTAGCCGGCATGTTTCGGAAATCGTTATAACACCAAAGGTGTAATTATTGACAAAGTCAATAACAATTCATACAGAGTTAAGTATGAAAGTAAAAAGGGTGAAATTAAAATTGATACTATAGACATAAGACGGTTTAAATTATTCGTTGGTAGTAAAGACGAAAAGTTTGGTGATATTGATCAAATGTCAGATGGCGAAGAGTAAATTTGAAAAAAAAAATATTGAAAACATTTAAGTTAGGGTTTACTTTAACTATGGTACAAATTAAGTCTACCGATGAAGTGTCAGACAGGGGGCACTTTTCTCAACCAAACCCTCAACCCAAGATTGGAGGAAATGCTAATCTCCATCAAAAAATTCCCGAATCGATAGACACTTTTTGGATTATAGTTACTAGAATTTTAAATAAATATATATGCAATATGCAAGTACTATTAAAGATACTTTGAGTTGGTGCCTAGAACATAAAATGAAATGTGAAGTACATACAAATTAATAAATCGTTAAAGTAATCTTAAAATATAAATAAATAAATAAATAACAATAAGGTAAAAGAAGTAGATTTATTTTCGCACATGGCTAGAGAAAGAGTGAATAAAATATTCAACAATGTATTAAATAACCAATTATCCTATCATATTTTATCTAATTTAGATGTAAACAAATTCATAAGTACACATGACATTCTAAAACACTCAATTTATCGATTTGACATAGGAATGTTCTACCGAGTTTCATCAATTTATTTCATGAAATATCATTATAATGAAAATAATATTAATTTATTATTGAAAACGCCTATCGTTTACGAAAACACAGTGTCAAGAATGTTCAATGTGATCTCTATGGGATACTTTACGAGGAATTTCCGCATTTATTATAAATTACCTGAAGTTGTATACTTAGCTAATGGTATGTATCACACTTTGGAACGTTCCAAATGTGAATTTAAGAGCTTTTTGTATTTCTGCGAACAAATAACATTGGATGACAAAGCAAAATGTCTTAATAATATTGTTTTCAACAGTTCACTAAAGGGTTGTCAACAACGAACAGAAAAATACCTAGGGAATGTAGTATATAGATATACTCATGCTGGAGTATTGTATTCGTCACTATCAGAGGGATACATAACCAAATTAGGCAACCATCACGAAGTTACATCAACGAAAGTAAACTTTGGAAATAATTGTTCCTATTTTATTAAGTACAGCCAATTTGATAATTTAATCTTTGGAGAATTAGCAATTCCAACGAAATAAGTAATAAATGTCAACAATAAACATCTAAATTTAAAAGAAAATTGGACGCAAAAACAATTAAATTTTAGTTTACATCACGAAGAACTGAATAGTCTAGCCGAAAATTTGTTAAAATTAAAAGTGGATACCACTGTACCACTATTAATAATGAAAACAAACTATATAATGTATGTAGTTGGAGCCATTATACTTGTTCTAGTAGTTTCTGTTGTTGCATTAATAATATTGTATTGTAAATTGTATAAATCGCTAAGGAAATATAAATTGGAAAGTAATGAAGCATTATAATAACAATAACAATAACAATAATAATATCATTCAGTGATACACAATAAACATTAATTCATGTTCTAGTGCACGAAAACTCACGAAAAATTTTGTAAACAGTTAAGTCATTTATTGGTAAATCGTTGAAAAAAAAGAAACAAATATAAACGAATGAGTAGGAGGTATCAATATTGCATAGGAATCATGCATTAGGTACTCACCAAACAGCCATCACCAACAGCAAAGACCATCACCAAATGTAAGAATGAATTGTAGTAAAGAAAGTCTATAGATCATAATATTTCATAGTACCCGACCGAATGTAATAATAGATCGTATTGTAATACCGAACCGAACAATGTCCCATTTACGTTTGAGGTGTAAATGAAAAAAAGTAAGGATAGAAATAGATGAGAATAGATAACCTAGATAAATCTAGGATAGTAACACTAAAGGAGGATAGATAAAGTCAAGAATGTCCAAGAAGGGTAAACAAAATAATAGTAGAAAATAATAGAAAATTAATAATAATAATAGTAAAAATAGTTAATAATAGATAAAAATAGATAAAATAGAAATAGATTAGTATTACTGTATTAATAGTTAAAATATAGATAAGTACTACGATTATTTATAGAAAATACAGAATAATTAAATTTGTATAATATTTACATTGTGAACTTAAGGGTTAATATCTATGAATAAGCATAGATACAACGAGAAATAGTTCACGAAGTGTACAGAAGAACGATTAATTAAAATAGGATTAATATATTTAATGTTTATTTTCCGTATAAAAAGTATTTTAAAAAGAAAAAAAATAAAATAATATAATATATTACTGATATAATTGGTAATAATCAATCGATATTGAGTAAAAATAATGATTGGAATCATTTATTTCATCGTTGTATTTACATTGCAAGCGCTACAGGCAATAACCATATGGGAGTCTTTGCGTCAAGACATTCAGTGAGTTCCGCACGCCAAGAGGTGAAAAATTGACTAAAGACCCGGCGAGAGGCTAGATTTACTCTCCACTCCAGGACCCAGCGAAGACTGCAGACGAAAAACGAACAGTTCCGAGTAAGCACGAATAATTACGGAAATTATTCACGCTACGCTAGCCGCTTTCCAGCCAAGCGAACAAGCCTTGCCGAGCGTAAAAGCAAAGAAATATTATTACGGAAAATAAAGATATTAAATAGAATTAACGATATTTAAGTATATAGATTATTAAAATAAGGTTTAAATAATAGAAAAACGTACGTTAGAAGACATATAAGTGTAAATATATGGAAATATAGTGAATATAGTTTAGTATTATTTTAAATGAAGAAAACGACGGAAAATACGAGATTTTAAGTGTAAATCAGAGTCTAGAGCTTATAAGCAGCTGAGTTTTTGCACATAGTTATAGTATTAATGGTCTATCACGAGTATTACTTTGAAAGTAGCAAGTGTGTTAGACAAAGTAGAGAACAGTATAAGCCTGCTTCAACAACACGCGAAATATAGTCGCAAAAAGTGTAAGCAGACACAAGTTAGAAATAATAATTATTCAAATAATTATAGTAAATATAATTTTCTACAAATTTTAAGTAGGCCTATCCCGACTTTATCTATTTCTCGTCTATTACAGATAAAATCCAAAACAAGGAAAATGGACATCGAAACAATTTTATTATTAACATCTACGATAGTTTTAGGGAGTATGTTAGTTATATTAGTGATTATTACATGTTATATTCTAGTAAGATTACGTAAGCTACAGAGAAAATACGTAAATAGAGATAGTAAAGATATTGTAAAATCGAATATAGAGTTAGAAATAAGTGGTAGAGATGAGTCTGAAACTTACGTACATTCACAAGTTTCTCCCCTCTATGCAACAATATTAAATAAGAATAAAACACAACTTAATAACACAACACAAAGCACTGATAACACAAGTTTTCGTAATTTGCCAGATTGTAGTAGAGCATATCATAGCACTAGCACTGATACTGAATTGAAGCTTACACAAATGAACCACACCACTAAAGAAGAGGATGCACACCACAAAACGCAGAAGGGACATATTTAAACCACGGAATCTAATGTTTTCGTGATAAATTGCGGAAAATACGGAAAAACCGAATGCCCGACAGACATCAACAGAGAATATTTCTACCCCTGTGACGTCGTAATCCTGTAAAAGCACAGAATTTTAGTGAATTTAGTGAATATTTTTGTAGTGCGTTTTCGACAACGAGTTAACATTGAACCAAGGTGACGCGCAGAATTCGAGTGCCAACGTGTATGCAGATTAACCTTGGTTAAAAACTGCTGAATTTGCAGATCCCACTCAAAGTCATTTCCAGTGTTGCAAATGAACTACAGAAGAATTTTATTCTTCTATAGTAAAAATTCAGTGTTTAGTTTTTTTAAAAAAATAAAAAGGGATGATATGGTGTGATATTTATATTTCAATTACTAAAGTATCACAATAAGTGATTATGATATAATTACTAGTGAAAAGTTTCATATTTTTTACAAATGAAGAATAAAGACAACTGGAAAGGACAAAAAGTAACCTGCGCTAATACTGTCAACAAGTGTCCAAGTTGGCAAGTATGGACAATGAAGCAATGGAAAATTCCAGTAACATGATACCAAGCTGAATTGCGAGACTAAAAGAGTCGCAATTAACAAATTAAAGAGTGTTTCTGCTCTTCTTATAGTTTTAGTACAACTCATGAGATGGAGTGAGTGTACACATTTTGAATGTATATTTTCCATGTTATATTGCAATTTAGTGAGATGATTAAAGGATTATTAAATATAAATATATATATGGTAAATGTAGGGGTGTCGGAAACGATTTATTGATTTAAAGATATTTATTTATATGGATATATATGCTTTATTTATTTTCAAGTTTTATGTTTCAGTTTCATTTATTTCACATATGTTGTTGTATATATATACAGGGTGTTTTGTTAGTTCACGATCTCCAACGAGATCTAGTTTGGTTAGCGTAGCTACCAATTTTATAAGGAGGGCCATGTGGCAGAGCCCGTATTTTATGTATCAGAATTTTATTTTAACGATCAACTTTATTTATTTTTGATATTGGGTTTTGTGAAATATTAAAAATTATGTGGTGAAGGAAAACATCTGTTAAAATTGAGGTTAATGCAAGTTGGTAGAATTGCATTATTTTGTTGTCAGCAGATAAAGTAAACAAAAGCATAATTAACAGTCTGCGAATGCAGGAAGGAAATTTATGAAATGAGTTATCTATAACATTTATAACATTCTGTAAAAATCATGAATCGCAGTTGTAACATATTTGTGAACATCAAACACATTCACGGATATGTAGAAATTGCGTAGAATCGGGAAATCAGAGCATGTCGAGTGTTGCAGTTTTTGATTCTTGACACGAGGAAAGAATTTGTTTTCCGAATGAAAGGAGGTCACACGTGCCTGACAGCAGACAATGTC
The DNA here is from genome assembly GCF_964235325.1 of Thermobia domestica. NCBI lineage: Eukaryota > Metazoa > Arthropoda > Insecta > Zygentoma > Lepismatidae > Thermobia > Thermobia domestica. Next base: position 251,828,628 of record NC_137462.1, on the reverse strand, counting down.
ACAGAATTCCGGAAATCAAGATCCGAACAAAACCAAGGGACAGGAAGTCTTTGGGAGAGAAGTCCTACGGCTTTGAGAGAAGTCCAAGCTTTTAGAGAACGAAGTTCTACGTTTTCGTCGAAGTACTTTGAGTTCATCGCGATAAAGATCGAATGTGGTACAACGTAAGAATTCAATCCCAACATCGGAAGACCGATCTTATAACGACTAACAGCCAACGTTAGTTCGTCTATAGCATTGGTTGGAGAGGCCAATACCCAATTCAATTTGTCTACTGACCAGCGACGCCTGTCCGTAACGGTATCAACCTGGCGATACCGAAATCAACGTAGCAACCCCGGAGGTCAACGGAGAACGACCACTGAAGACAACAGTAAAGGTATGTGTTACTCCAATTCAGGGTACAAGTGCTCAATGCTCGATACGCGCTACTCGTCTGGCAAAGTTTCTAAATATCCGTCATAATTCACAACATTTACACTAGCTACATTCTTTTAATAAGAAATACAGTTTTTGTTTTTAATAATTGAATTGATGTGTTATCATTACAACTTAATTCCCAGAAGTTATGTGCTTAATTTGGAACCTCTCCTTTATGAAACAGATACTTGCCCACTCATTCTAGATGGTGAGTGGAGGGTGATCTGCTCAATTCAATTTTGCATCCCTAAATTCAGACACGAATTGAGCGGGTTGTCATGGTGGAGATGCTGTGAGGCTTATGCCATTTAGTAGCGATCTCAGTAAATATTAAGCTCTCTCAATCCACCCTTTCATGGTGGAGTATGCTTAGGGTTAGTTTCCAGCAAGAGTAGTTATCAGTGATTATTATATTAAGCCCGCCCAACCCACCCTCTCATGGTGAAGTATACGTTAAGAATCTCTCTAGTGTTTTCTCGAAATTATTAAGATATGTTTAGTAGTAATGTTTTGTAGTTATAAGTAAAATTTCACGAAATATGGTTATAGATTAAATGTTTGGTTTTAGTAATAAGAATAATTCCCACCCACCCACCCTATCTGATATTTAGATGCTCGACATATACGTGATATAAGAATAATAAGTATTGAATTAAAATAGTAGATAAATGAGTGACGACACAGTTCGTAGTAGAGCACAAAAAGCAGGTAGAGGTGTACAAGTTGGAAGTATATTTAATATAGCTACATTCTTTTAATAAGAAATATATTTTTTGTTTTTAATAATTGAATTGATGCGTTGTCATTACAACTAAATTCCCAGAAGTTATGTGCTTAATTTGAAACCTCTCGTTTATGAAACAGATACTTGCTCATTCATTATAGATAGTGAGTGGAGGGTGATCTGCTATATTCAATTTTGCATCCCCAAAATGAGCGGGTTGTCAATTTGGTACCGATCGATTTGTTTTGTCAAGATGAATCGATTGATATTTAAATTGTATATGTTTCGTTGCTTATTATACCAAACTCCCGGGAAGTAAATTGGGCACAGTACACCGGAAGTGGTTAACCGGAAGTAATTAAATATGGTACCGATCGATTTGTTTTGTCAAGCTGAGTCGATTCATATTTACATTATATATGTTTCGTTGCTGATTATACCCCACCCTCGGAAAATAAATGAGGCTCAGAAAACCGGAAGTGGTTCACCGGAAGAAGTTAAATTTTGTATCGATCGACTAGTTTTGTCAAGCTGAATCGATTGACATATAGATTGTATATCTTTCGTTAACCGGAAGTGGTTAACAAGAAGTAGTTAAATTTGGTACCGATTGATTTGTTTTGTCAAGCTGAGACGATTGACATATATATTGTAAATGTTTCGTTGCTGATTATACCCCACCCGCGGAAACTAAATAAGCCTCAGAAAACCGGAAGTGGTTCATCGGAAGTAGTTAAAATTGGTACCGATCGATTTGTTTGTCAAGCTCAATCGATTGATATTTAGATTGAATATGTTTCCTTGTTTCTTATACCCCACCCCCAGACATTAAATTGAGCTCAGTAAACTGGAAGTGGTTAACCGGAAGTAAAAAAAATTGGTATCGGTCGATTAGTTTTGTCAAGCTGAATCGACATATATATAGATTGTATATGTTTCGTTGCTGATTATACCCCGCACTCGGAAACCGAATTAGGCTCAGTAAACCGGAAGTATTTAAATTTGGTACCGATCAATTTGTTTGGTCAATCTGAATCGATTGATATTTTGATTGTATATGTTTCGTTGCTTATTATACACCACCCCCGGAAACTAAATTAGGCTCAGTAAACCGGAAGTACTTAAATTTGTTACCGATCGATTTGTTTTGTTGATGTGAATCGAATGATATTTAGATTGTATATGTTTCGTTGCTTATTATACCAAACTCCCGGGAAGTAAATTGGGCTCTGTAAACCGGAAGTGGTTAACCGGAAGTAGTAAAATTTGGTACTGATCGATTTGATTTGTCACGCTGAATCGATTGATATTTAGATTGTATATGTTTCATTGCTTATTATACCAAACTCACGGGAAGTAATTTGGGCTCAGTAAACCGGAAGTGGTTATCCGGAAGTAGTTAAATTTGGTAAAGATCGATTTGTTTTGCCAATGTGAATCGATTGATATTTAGATTGTATCTGTTTCGTTGCTTATTATACCAAACTCTCGGGAAGTAAATTGGGCTCAGTAAACCGGAAGTAAATTAATTAGGTACCGATCGATTTGCTTTGCCAAGCTTAATCGATTGACATAAAGATTGTATATGTTTCGTTGCAGATTATACTTTATCCCAAGAAACTAAATTAGGCTCAGTATAAAACGGAAGTAGTTAATTTTGGCACCAATCGATTTACTTTGTCATGCTGAATCGATTGATAGTTCGATTGTATATATTTCGTTGCTTACTATACAAAATTCCCAGGAAGTAAATTGGGCTCAGTAAACCGGAAGTGGTTAACACGAAGTAGTTAAATTTGGTACCGATTGATTTGTTTTGCCAATCTGAAACGATTGGTATTTAGATTGTATATGTTTCGTTTCTGATTATACCCAACCCCGGAAACTAAATGAAGCTCAGTAAACCGGAAGTAGTTAAATATCGTCGCGATCGATTTGTTTATTGAAGCTGAGTCGATTCATATTTAGATTGTATATGTTTCGTTGCTGATTATACCTCACCCGCAAAAACTAAATTGGACTTAGTAAACTGAAAGTAGTTAAATTTGGTACCGATTGATTTGTTTTGCCAATCTGAATCGATTGATATATAGATTGTATATGTTTCGTAACTGATTAAACACCACCCCCGGAAAATAAATTGGACTCAGTAAAACGGAAGTGGTTAAACGGAAGTAGTTAAATTTTGTACCGATTGATTTGTTTTATCAATCTGAATCGATTGATATTTAGATTGTATATTTTTCGTTGCTTATTATACCCCACCCTCGGAAAGTAAATTAGACTTAGTAAACTGGAAGTTGTTAACAGGAAGTACTTAAATTTTGTACCGATCGATTTGTTTTTTCAATCTGAATCGATTGATATTTAGACTGTATATTTTTCTTGTCTATTATACCCCAACGTTTCAAATTAAATTGGGCTCAGTAAAAAGGAAGTTGGTAGCTATTAGTAGTTAAATTTGGTATCGGTCTGTTTGTTTTGTCAAGCTGAATCGATTGATATATAGACTGTATATGTTTCGATGCTGACTATACCCCACTCCAGGAAAATAAATGAGGCTCAGTAAACCGGAAGTAGTTAAATTTGGTCGCGATCGATTTGTTTTGTCATGCTGAATCGATTCATATTAAGATTGTGTATGTTCAGTTGCTGATTATACCTCAGCCTCGGAAAGTAAATTAGACTTAGTAAACTGGAAGTTGTTAACCGGAAGTACTTAAATTTTGTACCGATCGATTTGTTTTTTCAATCTGAATCGATTGATATTTAGACTGTATATTTTTTCTTGTCTATTATACCCCAACGTTTCAAATTAAATTGGGCTCAGTAAAAAGGAAGTTGTTAACTATTAGTAGTTAAATTTTGTACCGATTGATTTGTTTTATCAATCTGAATCGATTGATATTTAGATTGTAGATTTTTCGTTGCTTATTATACCCCACCCTCGGAAAGTAAATTAGACTTAGTAAACTGGAAGTTGTTAACCGGAAGTACTTAAATTTTGTACCGATCGATTTGTTTTTTCAATCTGAATCGATTGATATTTAGACTGTATATTTTTTCTTGTCTATTATACCCCAACGTTTCAAATTAAATTGGGCTCAGTAAAAAGGAAGTTGTTAACTATTAGTAGTTAAATTTTGTACCGATTGATTTGTTTTATCAATCTGAATCGATTGATATTTAGATTGCATATTTTTCGTTGCTTATTATACCCCACCTTCGGAAAGTAAATTAGACTTAGTAAACTGGAAGTTGTTAACCGGAAGTACTTAAATTTTGTACCGATCGATTTGTTTTTTCAATCTGAATCGATTGATATTTAGACTCTATATTTTTTCTTGTCTATTATACCCGAACCTTTCAAATTAAATTGGGCTCAGTAAAAAGGAAGTTGTTAACTATTAGTAGATAATTTAGGTATCGATTTATTTGTTTTCCAATCTGAATCGATTGATTTATAGATTGTGTGTGTTTCGTTGCTGATTATACCCTACCATCGGAAAATAAATAAGGCTCAGAAAACCGGAAGTGGTTAACCGGAAGTAGTTAAATTTGGTGTCGATCTATTTGTTTTGTCAAGCTGAATCGATTCACATATAGATTGTATATGTTTCGTTGCTGATTATATCTTACCCCCGGAAAATAAATTAGGGTCAGTAAGACGGAAGAAGTTAGTTTGGTACCGATCGATTTGTTTTGTCAAGCTGAATCGACTGATATTTAGATTGATGCTGATTATACCTCACCCTCGGAAACTGAATTAGGCTCAGTAAACCGGAAGTAGTTAAATTTGGTACCGACCGATTTGTTTTGTCAAGCTGAGTCGATTGACATATAGATTCTATATGTTTCATTGCTCATTATACCCCACTTCCGGGAAGTAAATTGGGATCAGTAAACCTGAAGTGGTAAACCGGATGTAGTTAAATTTGGTACCGATCGATATGTTTTGTTAAGCTGAATCGATTGATATTTAGATTATATATGTTTCCTTGCTGAGTATACCCCACCCACTGAAACTAAATTGGTCTCACTACACCGGAAGTAGTGAACCGGAAGTAGTTAAATTTGGATCGGTCTATTTGTTTGGTCAAGCTGAATCGATTCACATATAGATTGTATATTTTTCGTTGCTGATTATACCTTACCCCCGGAAACTAAATTAGGGTCAGTACAACGGAAGTAGTTAAATTTGGTACTGATCGATTTCTTTTGTCAAGCTGAATCGATTGATATTTAAATTGTAAATGTTTCCTTGCTTCTAAAAATCCACCCCAGGAATTAAATTGGTCTCAGTAAACCGGAAGTGGTTAACCGGAAATAGATAAATTTGTTACCGTTCGTTTTGTTTTGTCAAGCTGAATCGACTGATTTATAGATTGTATATTTTTCGTTGCTGATTACACCGCAAACTTGGAAACTGAATTAGGCTCAGTAAACCGGATGTCGTTAAATTTGGTACCGATCGATTTGTTTTGTCAATCTGAATCGATTGAAATTTAGATTGTATATGTTTCGTTGCTTATTATACCAAACTCCCTGGAAGTTAATTGGTCTCAGTTAACCGGAAGTGGTTAACCAGAAGTAGTTAGATTTCGTACAGATCGATTTGTTTTGTCAAGCTGAGTCGATTGTCATATAGATTGTAAATGTTTCGTTGCTGATTATACCCCATCCGCGGAAAAAATAGGGCTCAGATAAAGAGATGTGGTTCACCGGAAGTAGTTAAATTTTCTATCGATCGATTTGTTTTTTCAAGCTGAATCGATTAACATATAGATTGTATATGTATCGTTGCTGATTACACCTTACCCCCGGAAAATAAATTAAGGTCAGTAAAACGGAAGTAGTTATATTTGGTACAGATCGATTTGCTTTGTAAAGCTTAATCGATTGATATTTAGATTGTATATGTTTCGTTGCTTATTATGCCAAACTCCAGGAAGGAAAATTGGGCTCAATAAACCGGAAGTGGTTAACCGGAAGTAGTTAAATTTTCTATCGATCGATTTGCTTTGTCAGGCTGAACCGACCGATATATAGATTGTATATGTGTCGTTTCAGATTATACCCCACCCTCGGAAACTGAATTTGGCTCAGTAAACCGGAAGTAGTTAAATTTGCAATCGATCGATTTGTTTTTTTCAAGCTGAATCGATTGACATATATATTGTATATGTTTCGTTGCTGATTATACCCCACCCTCAGAAATAAAATTTTGCTCAGTAAACCGGAAGTGGTTAACCAGAAGTAGATAAATTTGGTACCGATCGATTGTCTTTTTCAAGCTGAATCGATTGATATATATATTGTATATGTTTCGTATCGGATTAAACCTCACCCCCGTCAAGTAAATTAGACTCAGTAAACCAGAAGTGGTTAACCGGAAGTAGTTAAATTTGGTACCGATCGATTTGTTTTGTCAAGCTGAATCGACTGATATTTAGATTGAATATGTTTCCTTGCTTCTTATACCCCACCCCAGAAATTAAATTGGGCTCAGTAAACCAGAAGTGGTTAAGTGGAAGTAGATAAATTTGGTACCGATCGATTTGTTTTGTCAAGTTGAATCGATTCATATTTAGATTGTATATCTTTCGTTGCTAATTATACCCCACCCCCGGAAACAAAATTGGGCTCGGTAATCCAGAAGTGGTTAACCATATCTAGTTAATTTTGGTTAGAAACTATTTGTTTTCTCAAGCTGAATCGATTATATATAGATTGTGTATGTTTCGTTTATGATTATACCCCACCCCCGGAAAATATTTTGGGCTCAGTAAACCGGAAGTGGTTAAGCGGAAGTAGATACATTTGGTAGCGATCGATTTGCTTTGGTACCGATAAATTTGGTACCGATCGATTGTCTTTTTCAAGCTGGATCGATTGATATATAGATTCTATATGTTTCGTATCGGATTAAACCTCACCCCCGTTAAGTAAATTAGACTCAGAAAACCAGAAGTGGTTAACCGGAAGTAGTTAAATTTGGTACTGATCGGTTTGTTTTGTCAAGCTGAATCGATTGATATATAGATTGTGTATGTTCGATGCTGATTATACCCCACGCTACGAAAATAAATCAGGCTCAGTAAACCGGAATTAGTTAAATTTGGTCGCGATCGATTCGTTTTGTCCAGCTGAATCGATTCATGTTTAGATTGTATATGTTCCGTTGCTGATTATACAACACTCCCGGGAAGTAAACTGGGTTCAGTAAACTGGAAGTGGTTAACAGGTTATAGTTAAATTTGGTATCGATTGATTTCTTTTATCAAGCTGAATCGATTGATATATAGATTGTATGTGTTTCGTTGCTGATTATACCTTACCCTTGGAAGCTAAATTTGGCTACGTAAACCGGAAGTCCTTAACAGGTAGTAGTTATATTTGGTAAGGATCGATTTGTTTTTTGAAGCTGAATCGATTGATATGTAGATTGTATATGTTCTTTGCTGATTATACCCTACCCCCGGAATCTAAATTGGGCTCAGTAAACCGAAAGTGGTTAACCGGAAGTAATTGAAAATGGTATCGATTGATTTGCTTTTTGAAGCTGAGTCGATTGTCGTATAGATTGTTTATGTTTCTTTGCTGATTATACCCCACCCTCGGAAAGTAAATAAGGCTTAAAAAACCGGAAGTGGTTAACAGGAAGTAGATAAATTTGGTACCGATCGATTTGTTTTGTCAAGCTGAATCGACTGATATATAGATTGTATATGTGTCGTTGCTGATTATACGCTAGCCTCGAAAACTGAATTGGACTCAGTAAACCGGAAGTAGTTAAATTTGGTACTGATCGATTTGTTTTGTCAAGCTGAAACGATTGATATTTAGATTCCATATTTTTCGCTGCTGATTATACCACACCCTCGGAAACTGAATTAGGCTCAGTAAACCGGAAGTAGTTAAATTTGGTACCGACCGATTTGTTTTGTCAAGCTGAGTCGATTGACATATAGATTCTATATGTTTCATTGCTCATTATACCCCACTTCCGGGAAGTAAATTGGGTTCAGTAAACCTGAAGTGGTAAACCGGATGTAGTTAAATTTGGTACCGATCGATATGTTTTGTTAAGCTGAATCGATTGATATTTAGATTATATATGTTTCCTTGCTGAGTATACCCCACCCACTGAAACTAAATTGGTCTCACTACACCGGAAGTAGTTAACCGGAAGTAGTTAAATTTGGTATCGATCGATTTGTTTGTCAAGCTGAATCGTTTGATATATAGATTATATATGTCTCGTTGCTGATTGTACCTTACCCTTGGAAACAGAGTTAGTCTCAGTGAACCGAAAGTAGTTAAATTTGTGTCGATTGATTTGTTTTGTCAAGCTGAATCCATTGATATTTAGATTGTATATTTTTCCCTGCTGATTAAACCCCACCCCCGAAAAATAAATTGGTCACCGGAAGTTGTCAACTGGAAGTAGTTAAATTTGGTACCGATCGATTTGTCTTCTCATGCTGAATAGATTGATATTTAGATTGTATGTTTCCTAGCTGATTATACCCCAACCCCGGAAATTAAATTGGGCTCAGTAAACCGGAAGTTGTCAACCGGTAGTAGTTAAATTTGATATCGATCGGTTGTTTTGTGAGGCTGAATCGATTCATATATAGCTTGTATATGTTTCGATACTGATTATACCTCACTCTAGGAAAATATATGAAGCTCAGTAAACCGGAAGTACTTAAATTTGGTCGCGATCGATTAGTTTTGTCAAGCTGAATCGATCCGTATTTAGATTGTATATGTTCCGTTGCTGATTATACTTCACCCCCGGAAACTAAATTGGGCTCAGTAAACCGGAAGTCGTTAACTGGAAATGGTTAAATTTGGTATCGATTGATTTGTTTTGCCTATTTGAATCGACTGATATAAAGATTGTATATGTTTTGTAGCTGATTAAACCCCACCCCCAGAAACTAAATTAGACTCAGTAAACCGGAAATGGTTCACCGGAAGTAGTTCAATTTGGTACTGATCGATTTGCTTGTCAAGCTGAAACGATTAATATTTAGATTGTATATGTTTCGTTGCTGATTAAACCCCACCCCATGAAAATAAATTAGACTCAGTTAACTAGAAGTGGTTAACCGGAAGTAGTTAAATTATGTACCATTCGATTTGTTTTTTCAATCTAAATCGACTGATATTTATATTATATATTTTTTCTTGCCGATTATACCCCCACCCCTGAAATTAAATTAAGCTCAGTAAACCGGAAGTTGTTAACAGGTAGTAGTTAAATTTGGTATCGGTCGGTTTGCTTTGTCAAGCTGAATCGATTGATATATCGATTGTGTATGTTTCGATGATGATTATACCCCACTCCAGGAAAATAAATGAGGCTCAGTAAACCGGAAGTAGTTAAATTTGGTCACGATCGATTTGTTGTGTCATGCTGAATCGATTCATATTTAGATTGTATATGTTTCGTTGCTGATTATACCTCAGCCCGGGAAACTAAATTAGACACAGTAAACCGGAAGAGGTTAACCGGAAGTAGTTAAATTTGGTATCGATCAATTTGTTTTGCCAAGCTGAATCGACTGATATATAGATTGTATATGTTTCGTTGCTGATTATACCTCACCCCGGCAACGAAATAGGGAAAAGTAAACAGCAAGTGGTCAACCGTAAGTAGGAGGTAGTTAAATTTGGTATCGGTCGATTTGTTTTGTCAAGCTTAATCGATTGACATATAGATTGTATATGCTGATTATACCTTACCCCAGGGAAGTAAATTGGTCTCAGCAAATCGGAAGTCGTAAACCGGAAGTAGCTAATTTGGTACCGATCGATTTGCTTTGTCAAACCGAGTCGATTGAAATATAGATTGTATATGTTTCGTTGCTAAATATACCCTACCCTCGGAAAAAAATAAGGTTCAGAAAACCTGAAGGGGTTAACCGGAAGTAGTTAAATTTGGTATCGATCTATTTGCTTTGTCAAGCTCAATCGATTCACATATAGATTGTATATGTTTCGTTGCTGATTATACCTTACCCCCGGAAACTAAATTAGGGTTAGTGAAACGGAAATGGTTAACCATAACTGGTTAAGTTTGGTTTGAAACTCTTTGTTTTCTCGAGCTGAATCGATTGATATATAGATTGTATATTTTTCGTTTCTGATTATACCCCACCCCCGGAAAATATTTTGGGCTCAGTAAATCGGAAGTGGTTAATCGGAAGTAGTTACATTTGGTCGCGATCGATTTGTTTTGTCAAGCTGAGTCGATTCATATTTAGATTGTGTATGTTTCTTTGCTGATTATACCTCACCCGGAAACTAAATTGGGCTTACTAAACTGGATGTGGTTAATCGGAAGTAGTGAAATTTTGTACCGATCGTTTTGTTTTCTCAATATGAATCGATTGATATTTAGATTGTATATTTTTCCTTGCCGATTATACACCAACCCCTGAAATTAAATTGGGCTCAGTATACCGGAAGCGGTTAACTGGTAGTAGTTAAATTTGGTATCGATCGGTTGTTTTGTCAAGATGAATTGACTGATATGTAGTTTGCATATGTTTCGATGTTGATTATACCCCACTCCAGAAAAATAAATGAGGCTCAGTAAACCGAAAGTAGTTAAATTTTGTCGCGATCAATTTGTTTTGTCAAGCTGAGACGATTAATATTTAAATTGTATATGTTTCCTTTGTGATTAAACCCCACCCCCTGAAACTAAATTAGGATCAGTAAACCGAAAGGTGTTAACCGGAAGTAGTTAAATTTGGTATCGACTGATTTGTTTTGTCAAGCTGAACCGATTGATATATAGATTGTATATGTTTCGTTGCTGATTATTCCCCAAGCCGGAGAAGAAATAGGGCAAGGTAAACCGGAAGTGGTTAAATTTGGTACAGATCGATTTGTTTTGTCAAGCTGAATCTATTGATATATAGATTTTAAATGTTTCGTATCTGATTGTACCCCACATTCGGAAACTGAATTAGGCTCAGTAAACCTTAAGTAGTTATATTTGTTACCGATCGATTTGTTTTGTCAAGCTGAACCGATTGATATATAGATTGTATATGTTTCGTTGCTGATTATACCCTACCCTCGAAAACTAAATAATGCTCAGAAAACCGGAAGTGGGTCAACGGATGTAGTTAAACTTCGGATCGATCTATTTGTTTGGTCAAGCTGAGTCGATTGTCGTATAGATTGTTTATGTTTCTTTGCTGATTATACCCCACCCTCGGAAAGTAAATAAGGCTTAAAAAACCGGAAGTGGTTAACAGGAAGTAGATAAATTTGGTACCGATCGATTTGTTTTGTCAAGCTGAATCGACTGATATATAGATTGTATATGTGTCGTTGCTGATTATACGCTAGCCTCGAAAACTGAATTGGACTCAGTAAACCGGAAGTAGTTAAATTTGGTACTGATCGATTTGTTTTGTCAAGCTGAAACGATTGATATTTAGATTCCATATTTTTCGCTGCTGATTATACCACACCCTCGGAAACTGAATTAGGCTCAGTAAACCGGAAGTAGTTAAATTTGGTACCGACCGATTTGTTTTGTCAAGCTGAGTCGATTGACATATAGATTCTATATGTTTCATTGCTCATTATACCCCACTTCCGGGAAGTAAATTGGGTTCAGTAAACCTGAAGTGGTAAACCGGATGTAGTTAAATTTGGTACCGATCGATATGTTTTGTTAAGCTGAATCGATTGATATTTAGATTATATATGTTTCCTTGCTGAGTATACCCCACCCACTGAAACTAAATTGGTCTCACTACACCGGAAGTAGTTAACCGGAAGTAGTTAAATTTGGTATCGATCGATTTGTTTGTCAAGCTGAATCGTTTGATATATAGATTATATATGTCTCGTTGCTGATTGTACCTTACCCTTGGAAACAGAGTTAGTCTCAGTGAACCGAAAGTAGTTAAATTTGTGTCGATTGATTTGTTTTGTCAAGCTGAATCCATTGATATTTAGATTGTATATTTTTCCCTGCTGATTAAACCCCACCCCCGAAAAATAAATTGGTCACCGGAAGTTGTCAACTGGAAGTAGTTAAATTTGGTACCGATCGATTTGTCTTCTCATGCTGAATAGATTGATATTTAGATTGTATGTTTCCTAGCTGATTATACCCCAACCCCGGAAATTAAATTGGGCTCAGTAAACCGGAAGTTGTCAACCGGTAGTAGTTAAATTTGATATCGATCGGTTGTTTTGTGAGGCTGAATCGATTCATATATAGCTTGTATATGTTTCGATACTGATTATACCTCACTCTAGGAAAATATATGAAGCTCAGTAAACCGGAAGTACTTAAATTTGGTCGCGATCGATTAGTTTTGTCAAGCTGAATCGATCCGTATTTAGATTGTATATGTTCCGTTGCTGATTATACTTCACCCCCGGAAACTAAATTGGGCTCAGTAAACCGGAAGTCGTTAACTGGAAATGGTTAAATTTGGTATCGATTGATTTGTTTTGCCTATTTGAATCGACTGATATAAAGATTGTATATGTTTTGTAGCTGATTAAACCCCACCCCCAGAAACTAAATTAGACTCAGTAAACCGGAAATGGTTCACCGGAAGTAGTTCAATTTGGTACTGATCGATTTGCTTGTCAAGCTGAAACGATTAATATTTAGATTGTATATGTTTCGTTGCTGATTAAACCCCACCCCATGAAAATAAATTAGACTCAGTTAACTAGAAGTGGTTAACCGGAAGTAGTTAAATTATGTACCATTCGATTTGTTTTTTCAATCTAAATCGACTGATATTTATATTATATATTTTTTCTTGCCGATTATACCCCCACCCCTGAAATTAAATTAAGCTCAGTAAACCGGAAGTTGTTAACAGGTAGTAGTTAAATTTGGTATCGGTCGGTTTGCTTTGTCAAGCTGAATCGATTGATATATCGATTGTGTATGTTTCGATGATGATTATACCCCACTCCAGGAAAATAAATGAGGCTCAGTAAACCGGAAGTAGTTAAATTTGGTCACGATCGATTTGTTGTGTCATGCTGAATCGATTCATATTTAGATTGTATATGTTTCGTTGCTGATTATACCTCAGCCCGGGAAACTAAATTAGACACAGTAAACCGGAAGAGGTTAACCGGAAGTAGTTAAATTTGGTATCGATCAATTTGTTTTGCCAAGCTGAATCGACTGATATATAGATTGTATATGTTTCGTTGCTGATTATACCTCACCCCGGCAACGAAATAGGGAAAAGTAAACAGCAAGTGGTCAACCGTAAGTAGGAGGTAGTTAAATTTGGTATCGGTCGATTTGTTTTGTCAAGCTTAATCGATTGACATATAGATTGTATATGCTGATTATACCTTACCCCAGGGAAGTAAATTGGTCTCAGCAAATCGGAAGTCGTAAACCGGAAGTAGCTAATTTGGTACCGATCGATTTGCTTTGTCAAACCGAGTCGATTGAAATATAGATTGTATATGTTTCGTTGCTAAATATACCCTACCCTCGGAAAAAAATAAGGTTCAGAAAACCTGAAGGGGTTAACCGGAAGTAGTTAAATTTGGTATCGATCTATTTGCTTTGTCAAGCTCAATCGATTCACATATAGATTGTATATGTTTCGTTGCTGATTATACCTTACCCCCGGAAACTAAATTAGGGTTAGTGAAACGGAAATGGTTAACCATAACTGGTTAAGTTTGGTTTGAAACTCTTTGTTTTCTCGAGCTGAATCGATTGATATATAGATTGTATATTTTTCGTTTCTGATTATACCCCACCCCCGGAAAATATTTTGGGCTCAGTAAATCGGAAGTGGTTAATCGGAAGTAGTTACATTTGGTCGCGATCGATTTGTTTTGTCAAGCTGAGTCGATTCATATTTAGATTGTGTATGTTTCTTTGCTGATTATACCTCACCCGGAAACTAAATTGGGCTTACTAAACTGGATGTGGTTAATCGGAAGTAGTGAAATTTTGTACCGATCGTTTTGTTTTCTCAATATGAATCGATTGATATTTAGATTGTATATTTTTCCTTGCCGATTATACACCAACCCCTGAAATTAAATTGGGCTCAGTATACCGGAAGCGGTTAACTGGTAGTAGTTAAATTTGGTATCGATCGGTTGTTTTGTCAAGATGAATTGACTGATATGTAGTTTGCATATGTTTCGATGTTGATTATACCCCACTCCAGAAAAATAAATGAGGCTCAGTAAACCGAAAGTAGTTAAATTTTGTCGCGATCAATTTGTTTTGTCAAGCTGAGACGATTAATATTTAAATTGTATATGTTTCCTTTGTGATTAAACCCCACCCCCTGAAACTAAATTAGGATCAGTAAACCGAAAGGTGTTAACCGGAAGTAGTTAAATTTGGTATCGACTGATTTGTTTTGTCAAGCTGAACCGATTGATATATAGATTGTATATGTTTCATTGCTGATTATTCCCCAAGCCGGAGAAGAAATAGGGCAAGGTAAACCGGAAGTGGTTAAATTTGGTACAGATCGATTTGTTTTGTCAAGCTGAATCTATTGATATATAGATTTTAAATGTTTCGTATCTGATTGTACCCCACATTCGGAAACTGAATTAGGCTCAGTAAACCTTAAGTAGTTATATTTGTTACCGATCGATTTGTTTTGTCAAGCTGAACCGATTGATATATAGATTGTATATGTTTCGTTGCTGATTATACCCTACCCTCGAAAACTAAATAATGCTCAGAAAACCGGAAGTGGGTCAACGGATGTAGTTAAACTTCGGATCGATCTATTTGTTTGGTCAAGCTGAATCGATTCACATATAGATTGTATATTTTTCGTTGCTGATTATACCTTACCCCGGGAAACTAAATTAGGGTCAGTACAACGGAAGTAGTTAAATTTGGTACTGATCGATTTTTTTGTCAAGCTGAATCGATTGATATTTAAATTGTAAATGTTTCCTTGTTTCTAAAAATCCACCCCAGGAATTAAATTGGTCTCAGTAAACCGGAAGTGGTTAACCGGAAGTAGATAAATTTGTTACCGATCGATTTGTTTTGTCAAGCTGAATCGACTGATTTATAGATTGTATATTTTTCTTTGCTGATTACACCGCACCCTTGGAAACTGAATTAGGCTCAGTAAACCGGATGTCGTTAAATTTGGTACCGATCGATTTGTTTTGTCAATCTGAATCGATTGAAATTTAGATTGTATATGTTTCGTTGCTTATTATACCAAACTCCCTGGAAGTTAATTGGTCTCAGTTAACCGGAAGTGGTTAACCAGAAGTAGTTAGATTTCGTACCGATCGATTTGTTTTGTCAAGCTGAGTCGATTGTCATATAGATTGTAAATGTTTCGTTGCTGATTATACCCATCCGCGGAAAAAATAGGGCTCACAAAACTAGATGTGGTTCACCGGAAGTAGTTAAATTTTCTATCGATCGATTTGTTTTTTCAAGCTGAATCGATTAACATATAGATTGTATATGTATCGTTGCTGATTACATTTTACCCCCGGAAAATAAATTAAGTTCAGTAAAACGGAAGTAGTTATATTTGGTACAGATCGATTTGCTTTGTAAAGCTTAATCGATTGATATTTAGATTGTATATGTTTCGTTGCTTATTATGCCAAACTCCAGGAAGGAAAATTAAACTCAGTAAACCGGAAGTGGTTAACCGGAAGTAGTTAAATTTTCTATCGATCGATTTGTTTTGTCAGGCTGAACCGACTGATATATAGATTGTATATGTATCGTTTCAGATTATACCCCACCCTCGGAAACTGAATTAGGCTCAGTAAACCGGAAGTAGTTAAATTTGCAATCGATCGATTTGTTTTTGTCAAGCTGAATCGATTGACATATATATTGTATATGTTTCGTTGCTGATTATACCCCACCCTCAGAAATAAAATTTGCTCAGTAAACCGGAAGTGGTTAACCAGAAGTAGATAAATTTGGCACCGATCGATTGTCTTTTTCAAGCTGAATCGATTGATATATATATTGTATATGTTTCGTATCGGATTAAACCTCACCCCCGTCAAGTAAATTAGACTCAGTAAACCAGAAGTGGTTAACCGGAAGTAGTTAAATTTGCTACTGATCGATTTGTTTTGTCAAGCTGAAGCGATTGATATATAGACTGTATATGTTTCGATTCTGATTATACCCCAGTCTACGAAAATAAATGAGGCTCAGTAAACCGGAAGTAGTTAAATTTGGTCGCGATCGATTTGTTTTGTCAAGCTGAATCGTTTCATATTTAGATTGTATATGTTCCGTTGCTGATTATACCTCACTCCCGGGAAGTAAATTGGGTTCAGTAAACCGGAAGTGCTTAACCGGTAGTAGTTAAATTTGGTACTGATCGGTTTGTTTTGTCAAGCTGAATCGATTGATATATAGATTGTGTATTGTCGATGCTGATTATACCCTACTCTAGGAAAATAAATCAGGCTCAGTAAACCGGAATTAGTTAAATTTGGAACCGATCGATTTGTTTTGTCAATCTGAATCGATTGATATATAGATTTTATATGTTTCGTTGCTGGTTGTAGCAGACACTCGGAAACTGAATTCGGCTCAGTAAACCGGAAGTAGTTATATTAGGTACCGATCGATTTGTTTTGTCAAGCTCAACCGTTTGATATATAGATTGTATATGGTTCGTATCTGATTAAACCCCTCCCCCGTCAACAAAATTATACTCAATAAACCGGAAGTGGTTAACCGGAAGTAGTAAAATTTGGTACTGATCGATTTGTTTTCTCAAGCTGAATCGACTGATATATAGAATGTATATGTGTCGTTGCTGATTATACGCCAGCCTCGGAAACTGAATTATTCTCAGTAAACCGGAAATGGTTAAATTTGGTACCGATCGAATTGTTTTGTCAAGCTGAAACGATTGATATTTAGATTCCATATTTTTCGCTGCTGATTATACTCCACTCTTGGGAAGTAAATTGGGTTCAGTAAACCGGAAGTGGTTAACCGGAAGTAATTGAAATTATTATCTATTGATTTGTTTTGTCAAGCTGAATCGATTTGATATATAGATTATATATGTTCCGTTGCTGATTATATCCCACTCCCGGGAAATAAATTGGGTTCAGTACATTGGAAGTGGTTAACCGGAAGTAGTTGAAATTGGTATCGATTGATTTGTTTTCTAAAGCTGAATCGATTGTTATATAGATTGTATACCACCTTAAACTAAATTATGCTCAGTAAACCGGAAGTCCTTAAACGGAAGTAGTTATAGTTAGTACCGATCGTTTTTTGTCAAGTGGAAACGATTGATATATAGATTGTATATGTTTCTTTGCTGTTTTAACCCCCCCCCTCCGGAACCTTAATTGGGCTCAGTAAATTGGAAGTAGTTAACCAGAACTTGTTGAAATTGGTATTGATTGATTTGTTTTCTCAAGCTGAGTCGATTGATATATAGATTGCATATGTTTCGTTGCTGATTATACCCCACCCACCGAAATTTATATTAGACTCTGTAAATCGGAAGTGGTTATCCGGAAGTAGTTAAATTTGGTACCGATTGATTTGTTTTGTCAATCTTAATCTATTGATATTTAGATTGTATATTTTTCGTTGCTTCTTATACACCACCAAAAGAAAACTAAATTAGAGTCACTAAATCGGAAGTGGTTAACGGAAGTAGTTAAATTTGGTACCGATCGATTTGTTTTCTCAACCTGAAACGATTGATATATAGATTGAATATGTTTCTTTGCTGATTATACCCCACCCCAGAATCTAAATTAGGCACGGTAAACCGGAAGTGGTTAACCGGAAGTAATTAGGATTTGATATCGATCGATTTGGTTTGTCGATCTGAATCGATTGATATTTAGATTGTATATTTTCGTTGCTGATTATACCTCACCCTCGGAAACTGAATTAATCTCAGTAAACCGGAAGAAGTTAAATTTGGTATCGATAGATTTGTTTTGTCTAGCTGAATCGATTGAAATTTTGATATTATATGTTTCCTTGCTTCTTATACCCCACCCCCGAAAATTAAATTGGTATCAGTAAAGCGGAAGTAGTTAAATTTGGTACCGACCGAATTGTTTTGTCAAGCTGAGTCGATTGACATATAGATTCCATATGTTTCGTTGCTCATTATACCCCACTCCCGGGAAGTAAATTGTTTCAGTAAACCTGAAGTGGTAAACCGGAAGTAGTTAAATTTGGTATCGATCTATTTGTTTGTCAAGCTGAATCGTTTGACATATAGATTGTATATGTTTCGTTGCTGATTATACCTCACACTCGGAAACTGAATTAGGCTCAGTAAACCAAAAGTGGTAAACAGGATGTAGTTAAATTTGGTACCGATCGATATGTTTTGTTAAGCTGAATCGATTGATATTCAGATTATATATGTTTCCTTGCTGAGTATACCCCACCCACCGAAACTAAATTGGGCTCACTACACCGGAAGTGGTTAACCGGAAGTAGTTAAATTTGGTATCGATCGATTTGTTTGTCAAGCTGAAAGGTTTGATATATAGATTATATATGTCTCGTTGCTGATTATACCTTACGCTTGGAAACAGAGTTAGGCTCAGTAAACCGAACGTAGTTAAATTTGTGTCGATTGATTTCTTTTGTCAATCTGAATCCATTGATATTTAGATTGTATATTTTTTCCCTGCTGATTAAACCCCACCCCCGAAAAATAAATTGGTCACCGGAAGTTGTCAACTGGAAATAGTTAAATTTGGTACCGATCGATTTGTCTTCTCATGCTGAATAGATTGATATTTAGATTGTATATGTTTCCTAGATGATTATACCCCAACCCCGGAAATTAAATTGGGCTCAGTAAACCGGAAGTTGTCAACTGGTAGTAGTTAAATTTGATATCCATCGGTTTGTTTTGTCAAGCTGAATCGATTCATATATAGCTTGAATATGTTTCGATGCTGATTATACCCCACTCTAGGAAAATATATGAAGCTCAGTAAACCGGAAATAGTTACTTTTTGTCGCGATCGATTTGTTTTGTCAAGCTGAATCGATCCGTATTTAGATTGTATATGTTCCGTTGCTGATTATACTTCACCCCCGAAAACTAAATTGGGCTCAGTAAACCGGAAATGGTTAACCTTAAGTAGTTAAATTTGGTACTGATCGATTTGCTTGTCAAGCTGAAACGATTAATATTTAGATTGTATATGTTTCGTTGCTGATTAAACCCCACCCCTGAAACTAAATAAGGCTCAGTAAACCGGAAGTGGTTAACCGAAAGTAGTTAAATTTGGTACCGATCGATTTGTTTCGTTGCTGATTATACCCATCGCACCGAAATTAAATTAGGCTCAGTAAATCGGAAGTGGTTATCCGGAAGTAGTTAAATTTGGTACCGATCGATTTGTTTTCTCAAGCTGAATCGATTGTTATATAGATTGTGTACCACCGGAAACTAAATTAGGCTCAGTAAACCGGAAGTCCTTAACCGGAAGTAGGTATAGTTGGTACCGATCGTTTTTTTGTCAAGCTGAAACGATTGATATATAGATTGTATATGTTTCCTTGCTGATTATACCCCACCCATCGAAAATTATATTAGGCACGGTAAACCGGAGGTCTTTAACCGGAAGCAATTAAGATCCGATATCGTTCGATTTGTTTTGTCGATCTAAATCGATTGATATTTAGATTGTATATGTTTCGTTGCTGTTTATAGCTCACCCTCGGAAACTGAATTAAGCTCAGTAAAGCGGAAAAAGTTAAATTTGTTATAGATAGATTTGTTTTGTAAAGCTGAATCGATTGAGATTTAGATTCCATATATTTCATTGCTCATTATACCTCACTCCCGGGAAGTAAATTGGGCTCAGTAAACCGGAAGTGGTAAACCGGAAGTAGTTATATTAGTTATCGATCTATTTGTTTGTCAAGCTAAATCTTTGACATATAGATTGTATATGTTTCGTTGCTGATTATACCTCACACTCGGAAACTGAATTAGGCTCAGTAAACGGAAAGTGGTAAACCGGATGTAGTTAAATTTGGTACCGATCGATATGTTTTGTCAATCTGAATCGATTGATATTTAGTTTATATATGTTTCCTTGCTGAGTATACCCCACCCACAGAAAGAAAATTGGGCTCACTACACCGGAAGTGGTTAACTAGTTGTAGTTAAATTTGGTATCGATCGGTTTGTTTTGTCAAGCTGAATCGATTAATATATAGATTGTATATGTATCGATGCTGATTATACGCCACTCTAGGAAAATAAATGAAGCTCAGTAAACCGGAAGTAGTTAAATTTGGTACCGATCGATTTGTTTTCCTCGGAAAATAAATTGGGCTCAGTAAACCGGAAGTATTTAAATTTGGAACCGATCGATTTCTTTTGTCAAGCTGAATCGATTGATATATTGATTTTATATGTTTTGTTGCTGATTGTACCAGACACTCGGAAACTGAATTAGGCTCAGTAAACCGGAAGTAGTTATATTTGGTACCGATCGATTTGTTTTGTCAAGCTGAACCGATTGATATATAGATTGTATATGGTTCGTATCTGATTGAACCCCACCCCCGTCAACAAAATTAGACTCAGTAAACCGGAAGTGGTTAACCAGAAGTAGTAAAATTTGGTACTGATCGATTTGTTTTGTCAAGCTGAATCGACTGATATATAGATTGTATATTTTCCGTTGCTGATTAAACCCCACCCCCGGAAAACAAATGCATAAGAAAAGTAATGACAACTAACGAGGTTAGTTTCGTGAACTTTAGTACATCCAAATAACAATCCTAATAATATTTATGAAAATATGAAACAATATATGAGTTTTTACGACGTCCCTTGATTATGTCCTATAGGTTAAAGGAGACGTAGATGACCAGGATGAAGGAAATGATCGAATAAAGAAAGTGGGAGGAAACGGGAATAACCCGAGAAAGCCCACGCACACGAAGTTTTGTATCTTCTTCTTCTTCTTCTTCTTCTTCTTATCATTATTATTATTATTATTATTATTATTATTATTATTATTATTTGTATTGTGGAATTGCATATTAGGAAACACATTGGGTAAATTTTAAAGAAAAGTTTCATTTGCGGCGAGGTTTTGGCACGGCGAGATTTTGGGCAGCGAGGTTTTGGCCCGGCGAGATTTTGTCCCGCGAGGTTTTGGCTACGCGAGGTTTTGGGCGGCGAGGTTTTGGCCACGCGAGGTTTTTGCCCGGCGAGATTTTGTCCCGCGAGGTTTAGGGCGGCGAGGTTTTGACCACGCGAGGTTTTGTCCCGGCGAGATTTTGTCCCGCGAGGTTTTGGACGGCGAGATTTTGGATGGCGATGTTTCGGCCGCGAGATTTTGTCCGTATACCGTCGATTAACATATAGATTCCAAATGTTTCATTGCTCATTAAACCCCACTCCCGGGAAGTAAATTGGGCTCAGTAAACCGGAAGTGGTTAACTAGATGTAGTTAAATTTGGTACCGATCGATTTGTTTTGTCAAGCTGAATCGATTGATGCGTAGATTGTATGTGTTTCGTTGCTGATTATATTCCAACTACGGAAACAAAATTGGGCTCAGTAATCCGGAAGTGGTTAACCATAACTAGTTAAGTTTGGTTTGAAACGATTTCTTTTCTCAAGCTGAATCGATTAATATATAGATTGTATATGTTTCGTTTCTGATTACACCCCACTCCTGGATACTAAATAGGGCTCAGTAAACCGGAAGGGGTTAACTGGAAGTAGTTAATTTTGGTACCGATCGATTTGCTTTGTCAAGCTGAGTCGATTGACATATAGATTGTATATTTTTCGTTGCTGATTATACCCCACCCCCGGAAAATAAGTGAGGCTCAGAAAACCGGAAGTGGTTCACTAGAAGTAGTTAATTTGGTATCGATCGATTCGCTTTGTCAAGCTGAATCGATTGACATATAGATTGTATGTTTTGTTGCTGATTATACCTTACCCCGGAAAATAAATTAAGGTTAGTAAAACGGAAGTAGTTATATTTGGTACCGACCGATTTGTTTTGTAAAGATGAATCGATTGATATTTAGATTGTATATGTCTCGTTGCTTATTATGCCAAATTCCATGAAGGATAATTGGGCTCAGTAAACCGAAAGTGGTTACCCGGAACTAGTTAAATTTGGTACCGATCGATTTGTTTTTTCAAGCTGAGTCGATTGACATATAGATTGTATATGTTTCGTTGCTCATTATACCCCACCGTCGGAAATTAAATAAGGTTCAAAAAACCGGAAGTGGTTAACCGGAAGTAGATAAATTTGGTACCGATCGATTTGTTTTGTCAAGCTGAAACGATTGATATTTAGATTCCATATTTCTCGCTGCTGATTATATCCCACTCCGGGAAGTGAATTGGGCTCAGTAAACCGGAAGTGATTAACCGGATGTAGTTAAATTTGGTATCGATTAATTTTTTTTCTAGCTGAATAAATTGATATATAGATTGTATATGTTTGTTGCTGATTACACCTTACCCTTTGAAACTAAATTAGGCTACGTAAACTGGAAGTCCTTAACCGGAAATAGTTAAATTTGGTACCGATCGATTGTTATTTTCAAGCTGAATCGGTTATATATAGATTGTGTATGTTTCGTTGCTGATTATACCCCACTTTCGGAAACTGAATTAGGCTCAGTAAAACGGAAGTAGTTAAATTTGGAACCGATCGATTTGTTTTGTCAAGCTGAATCGATTGATATATAGATTTTATATGTTTCGTTGCTGATTTTACCAGACACTCGGAAACTGAATTAAGCTTAGTAAACCGGAAGTAGTTATATTTGGTACCGATCGATTTGTTTTGTCAAGCTGAACCGATTGATATATAGATTATATATGGTTCGTATCTGATTAAACCCCACCCCCGTCAACAAAATTAGACTCAGTAAACCGGAAGTGGTTAACCGGAAGTAGTAAACTTTGGTACTGATCGACTTGTTTTGTCAAGCTAAATCGACTGATATATAGAATGTATATGTGTTGTTGCTGATTATACGCCAGCCTCGGAAACTGAATTAGACTCAGTAAACCGGAAGTAGTTAAATTTGGTACCGATCGAATTGTTTTTTCAAGCTGAAACGATTGATATTTAGATTCCATATTTTTTTCTGCTGATTATACCCCACTCCTGGGAAGTAAATTGGGTTCAGTAAACCGGAAGTGGTTAACCGGAAGTAGATAAATTTGGTACCGATCGATTTGTTTTGTCAAGCAGAATCGACTGATATATCGATTGTATATGTTTCGATGCTGATTATACCCCGCTCTAGCAAAATAAATGAGGCTCAGTAAACCGGAAGTATTTACATCTGGTTGCGATCGATTTGTTTTGTCCAGCTGAATCGATTCATGTTTAGATTGTATATGTTCCGTAGTTGATTATACCCCACTCCCGGGAAGTAAATTGGGTTTAGTAAACCGGAAGTTGTTAACAGGATGTAGTTAAATTTGGTATGGAATGATTTCTTTTATCAAGCTGAATCGAGTGATATATAGATTGTATGTGTTTTGTTGCTGATTATACCTTACCCTTGGAAGCTAAACTAGGCTACGAAAACTGGAAATCTTTAACCGGAAAGAGTTAAATTTGGTACCGATCTATTTTTTTAAGCTGAATCGATTATATATAGATTGTGTATGTTTCGTTGCTGATTATACCCCACCCTCGGAAACTGAATTAGGCTTAGTAAACCGGAAGTAGTTAAATTTGGAACCGATCGATTTGTTTTGTCAAGCTGAATCGATTGATATATAGATTTTATATGTTTCGTTGCTGATTGTACGCCAGCTTCGGAAACTGAATTAAGCTTAGTAAACCGGAAGTAGTTATATTTGGTACCGATCGATTTGTTTTGTCAAGCTGAACCGATTGATATATAGATTGTATATGGTTCGTATCTGATTAAACCCCACCCCCGTCAACAAAATTAGACTCAGTAAACCGGAAGTGGTTAACCGGAAGTAGTAAACTTTGGTACTGATCGACTTCTTTTGTGAAGCTAAATCGACTGATATATAGAATGTATATGTGTTGTTGCTGATTATACGCCAGCCTCGGAAACTGAATTAGACTCAGTAAACCGGAAGTAGTTAAATTTGGTACCGATCGAATTGTTTTTTCAAGCTGAAACGATTGATATTTAGATTCCATATATTTTTCTGCTGATTATACCCCACTCCTGGGAAGTAAATTGGGCTCAGTAAACCGGAAGTGGTTAACCGGAAATAAATGAAATTGGTATCGATTGATTTGTTTTGTCAAGCTGAATCGATTTGATATACAGATTGTATATGTTCCGTTGCTGATTATATCCCACACCCGGGAAGTAAATTGGGCTCAATACATTGGAAGTGGTTAACCGGAAGTAGTTGAAATTGGTATCGATTGATTTGTTTTCTCCAGCTGAATCGATTATTATATAGATTGTATACCACCGGAAACTAAATTATGCTCAGTAAACCGGAAGTCCTTAACCGGATGTAGTTATAGTTGGTACCGATTGCTTTTTTGTCAAACTGAAACGATTGATATATAGATTGTATCCGTTTCTTTGCTGATTATACCCCCCCGAAATCTAAATTGGGCTCAGTAAATTTGAAGTGGTTAACCGGAAGTAGTTGAAATTGGTATCGATTGATTTGTATTGTGAAGCTGAATCGATTGATATATAGATGGTATATGTTTCGTTTCTGATTATACCTCACCCTCGGAAACTGAATTAAGGTCAGTAAACCGGAAGAAGTTAAATTTGGTATCGATAGATTTGTTTTGTCAAGCTGAATAGATTGAGATTTAGATATTATATGTTTCCTTGCTTCTTATTCCGCACCCCCGAAAATTAAATTGATATCAGTAAACCGGAAGTAGTGAAATTTGGTACCGGTCGAATTGTTTTGTCAAGTTGAGTCGATTGACGGTTTGGGTACAAAACCTCGCGGCCAGAACCTCGCGGCGACAACCTCGCGGACCAAAACCTCGCCTGGCCAAAACCTCGCCTCCCAAAACCTCGCGGCCCAAAATCTCGCCAGGCCGAAACCTCGCCTGGCCAAAACCTCGCCGCCCAAAACCTCGCGGGACAAAATCTCGCCGGGCCAAAACCCCGCCTGGCCAAAACCTCGCCGCCCAAAACGTCACGGCCCAAAATCTCGCGGGGCCAAAACCTCGAACCCCAAAATATCACCATACCCAAAATCTCGCCTGACCAAAATGTAAATGTTCCAACAGATGATAAGGAAGACGGTATAAAAGACGTTGTTTCAGAAGAAGTATCATGGGTATTTGACCAAGTCCGGCGATACCATATGAAAATTCTATTTCTGTATTACAGGATTTCAATGTGAAGGTAGGGCGACAGGATGTTTTTAAACTGGTTATAGGGAAAGAAAGTCTGCATAAGAAAAGTAATGACAACTAATTATTATTATTATTTGTATTGTGGAATTGCATATTAGGAAACACATTGGGTAAATTTTAAAGAAAAGTTTCATTTGCGGCGAGGTTTTGGCACGGCGAGATTTTGGGCAGCGAGGTTTTGGCCCGGCGAGATTTTGTCCCGCGAGGTTTTGGCTACGCGAGGTTTTGGGCGGCGAGGTTTTGGCCACGCGAGGTTTTGGCCCGGCGAGATTTTGTCCCGCGAGGTTTTGGGCGGCGAGGTTTTGACCACGCGAGGTTTTGTCCCGGCGAGATTTTGTCCCGCGAGGTTTTGGACGGCGAGATTTTGGATGGCGATGTTTCGGCCGCGAGATTTTGTCCGTATACCGTCGATTGACATATAGATTCCAAATGTTTCATTGCTCATTATACCCCACTCCCGGGAAGTAAATTGGGCTCAGTAAACCGGAAGTGGTTAACCGACAGTAGTTAAATTTGATATCGATCTATTTGTTTGTCTAGCTGAATAATTTGATATATAGATTGTATATGTTTGTAGCTGATTATACCTTACCCTTTGAAAGTAAACTAGGCTACGTAAACTGGAAGTCTTAAACCGGAAATAGTTAATTTGGTACCGATCGATTGTTTTTTTCAAGCTGAATCGATTATATATAGATTGTGTATGTTTCGTTGCTGATTATACCCCACTCTCGGAAACTGAATTAGGCTCAGTAAACCGGAAGTAGTTAAATTTGGAACCGATCGATTTGTTTTGTCAAGCTGAATCGATTGATATATAGATTTTATATGTTTCGTTGCTGATTGTACCAGACACTCGGAAACTGAATTAGGCTCAGTAAACCGGAAGTAGTTATATTTGGTACCGATCGATTTGTTTTGTCATGCTGAACCGATTGATGTAATGATTGTATATGGTTCGTATCTGATTAAACACCACCCCCGTCAAAAAATTAGACTCAGTAAACCGGAAGTGGTTAACCAGAAGTAGTAAAATTTGGTACTGATCGATTTGTTTTGTCAAGCTGAATCGACTGATATATAGATTGTATATTTTCCGTTGCTGATTAAACCCCACCCCCGGAAAACAAATTGGTCACCAGAAGTTGTTAACCAGAAGTAGTTAAATTTGGTACCGATCGATTTGTTCTCTGATGCTGAATCGATTGATATTTAGATTGTATATGTTTCCTAGCTGATTATACGTCAACGGCGGAAATTAAATTGGGGTCAGTAAACTGGAAGTGGTTAACTGGTAGTAGTTAAATTTGGTATCGATCGGTTTGTTTTGTCAAGCTGAATCGATTGATATATAGATTGTATATGTTTCGATGCTGATTATACCAGACTCTAGGAAAATTAATGAGGCTCAGTAGAGCGGAAGTAGTTAAATGTGGTAGCGATCGATTTGTTTTGTCAAGCTGAATCGACTTATATTTAGATTGTATATTTTCCGTTGGTGATTAAACCCCACCCCCGGAAAATAAATTGGACTCAGTAAACCGGAAGTGATTAACCAGAAGTAGTTAAATTTCGTACTGATCGATTTGTTTTGTCAAGCTGAAACGATTGATATTTAGATTGTATATGTTTCCTTGCTGATTAAACCCCTTCCCGAAAATAACTTGGGCACGGTAAACCGGAAGTACTTAAGCTTGTTTTCGATCGATTTGTTTTGTCAAGCTGAGTCAATTGACATATAGAATGTATATGTTTCGTTGCTGATTATACCTCACCCTCGGAAACTGAGATAGGCTCAGTAAACCGGAAGTAGTTAAATTTGGTATAGATCGATTTGTTTTGTCAAGCTGAGTCGATTGACATATAGATTGTATATGTCTCGTTGCTGATTATACCTCTACCTCGGAAACTGAGTTAGGCTCAGTAAACCGGAAGTAGTTAAATTTGTTATTCATCGTTTTGTTTTGTCAAGCTGAGTCGATTGATATATAGATTGTATATGTCTCGTTGCTGATTATACCTTACTCCCGGAAACTAAATTAGGCTCAGTAAACCGGAAGTGGTTAACGAGAAGTATTTAAATTTGGTATCGATCGCTTTGTTTTGTCAATCGGAATCGATTAATATTTAGATTGTAAATGTTTCGTTCCTGATTATACCTTACCCACGGAAAATAAATTAGGCTCAGTAAACCATAAGTCCTTAACCGGAAGTTTTAAATTTGGTACCGATCGATTTGTTTTTTCAAGCTGAATCGTTTGATATGTAGATTGTATATGTTTTCTTGCTGATTATACCCCACCCACGGAAAATAAATTATATTCAGTAAAACGGAACTGGTTAACCGGAAGTAGTTAAATTTTGAACCGATCGATTTGTTTTGTCAATCTGAATCGATAGATATTTAGATTGTATATGTTTCGTCGCTTATTATACCCCACCCTCGGAAGCAAAATTAGACTAATTAACTGGAAGTCGTTAACCGGAAGTAGTTAAATTTTGAACCGATCGATTTGTTTTGTCAAGCTGAAACGGTTGATATTTAGATTGTATATGTTTCGATGCTGATTATACCCCACTCCATGAAAATAAATGAGGCTCAGTAAACCGGAACTGGTTAACCGCAAGTAGTTAAATTTGATATCGATTGATTTGTTTTGTCAAGCTGAATCGATTGATATAGATTGTATATGTTTCGTTGCTGATTATACGCAACCCCCGGAAACTAAATTAAGCTCACTAAACTGGAAGTAGTTAAATTTGGTCGCTATCGATTTGTTTTGTCAAGTTGAGTCGATTCACATTTAGATTGTATATGTTTCGTTGCTGATTATACCTCAGCACCGGAAACAAATTGGGCTTAGTGAACTGGGAGTAGTTGAATTTGGTAAAGATTGATTTGTTTTGCCATTCTGAGTGGATTGATATGAAGATTGTATATGTTTCGTAGCTGATTAAACCCCACCCTCGGAAAATAAATTAGACTCAGTAAAACGGAAGTGGTTAACCGGAAGTAGTTTAATTTTGAACCGATCGATTTGTTTTCTGAATCTGAATCGATTGATATTTAGATTGTATATGTTGAGTTGCGTCTTATACCCCACCCGCGGAAACTAAATTAGACTTAGTAAACTGGAAGTGGTTAACCGGAAGTAGTTAAATTTGTTCGCGATCGATTTGTTTTGTCATTCTGAGTCGATTCATATTTAGATTGTATATGTTCCGCTGTTAATTATACCTCAGCATCGGAAACTAAATTGGGCTCAGTAAACCGGAAGTGGTTAACTGGAAGTAATTAATTTTCGTATCGTTTGATTTGTTTTGCCAATCTGAATCGATTGATATATAGATTGTATATGTTTCGTAGCTGATTAAACCCCACCCCGGAAACTAAATTAGACTCAGTACACCATCAGAGGTTAACCTGAAGTAGTTAAATTTGGTACCGATCGATTTGTTTTGTCAAGCTGAAGCGATTAATATTTAGATTGTATATGTTTCGCTGCTGATTAAATCCCTCCCCCAGAAACTAAATTAGGCTCAGTAAACCGAAAGTTGTTAACCGAAAGTAATTAAATTTGTTATCGATCGATCCGATTTGTCAAGCTGAGTCGATTGACATATAGGTTGTATATGTTACGTTGCTGATTATACCTTACCCCCGGAAACAAAATTAGGCTCAATAAACCGGGAGTGGTTAACTGGAAGAAGTAAAATTTGGTACCGATCGATTTGTTTTGTCAAGGTGAAACAATTGATATTTAGGTTGTATATGTTTCCTTGCTGATTAAACCCCACCCCCGATAAGTAAATTGGGCACGGTAAACCGGAAGTAATTAAGTTTGTTATCGATCGATTTGTCTTGTCAAGCTGAGTGAATTGACATATAGATTGTATATTTTTCGTTGCTGATTATACCTCACAATCGGAAAACGAGTTAGGCTCAGTAAACCGGAAGTAGTTCAATTTGGTACCTATCGATTTGTTTTGTCAAGCTGAGTCGATTGATTTATAGATTGTATACGTTTCGTTGCTGATTATACCTTACCCCCGGAAATTAAATTAGGCTCAGTAAACCGGAAATGGTTAACCTGAAGTAATTAAACTTGGTATTAATCGATTTTTTTTGTCATTTTCAATCAATTGATATTCAGATTGTATATGCTTCGTTCCTGATTATACCTTACCCCCGGAAACTAAATTAGGCTCAGTAAACCGGAAGTCCTTAACGGGAAGTTGTTAAATTTGGTACCGATAGATTTGTTTTTTCGAGCTGAATCGATTGATATTTAGATTGTATATGTTTTCTTGCTGATTATACCCGACTACAGGGAAAAAAATGAGGCTCAGTAAACCGGAAGTAGTTAAATTTGTTCGCGATCAATTTGTTTTGTCATGCTGAATCGATTCATATTTAGATTGTATATGTTCCGTTGTTGATTATACCTCAGCACCGGAAACTAAATTGGGTTCAGTAAACCGGAAGTGGTTCACTGGTAGTAGTTAAATTTATTATCGATCGATTTGTTTTGTCAAGCTGATGCGATATATTTATAGATTTTATATGTTTCGTTGCTGATTATACCCAACTCCCGGAAAATAAATGAGGCTCAGTAAACCAGAACTGGTTAACCGGAAGGAGTTAAATTTGATATCGATTGATTTGTTTTGTCAAGCTGAATCACTGATATATAGATTGTATATGATTCGTTGCTGATTATACCCAACCCCAGGAAAATAAATAAAGCTCAGTAAACCGGAAGTAGTTAAATTTGGTCGAGATCGATTTGTTTTGCCAAACTGAGTTGATTCATATTTAGATTGTATATATTTCGTTGCTGATTATACCTCAGCCTTGGAAACAAATTGGGCTTAGTAAACTGGAAGGAGTTAACCGGAAGTAGTTAAATTTTGAACCGATCGATTTGTTTCGTCAATCTGAGTCGATTGATATTTAGATTGTATATGTTTCGTTGCTTATTATATGCCACCCCCGGAAACTAAATTAGACTTAGTAAACTGTAAGTGGTTAGCCGGAAGTAGTTAAATTTTGTACCGATCGATTTGTTTTGTCAAGCTGAAACGATTGATATTTAGATTGTATATGCTTCGATGCTGATTATACCCAACTCCAGGAAAATAAATGAGGCTCAGTAAACCGGAAGTAGTTAAATTTGTTCGCGATCGGTTTGTTTTGTCATGCTGAATCGATTCATATTTAGATAGTATATGTTCCGTTGCTGATTATACCTCAGCACCGGAAACTAAATTGGGCTCAGTAAACCAGAAGTGGTTAACTGGAAGTATTTAAATTTCGTATCGATTGATTTGTTTTGCCAATCTGAATCGATTAATATATATAGAATGTATATGTTTCGTAGCTGATTAAACCGCACCCCGGAAACTAAATCAGACTCAGTAAACCGGAAGAGGTTAACCGGAAGTTGTCAAATTTGGTACCGATCGATTGGTTTTGTCAAGCTGAAACTATTAATATTTAGATTGTATAAGTTTCCTTGTTGATTAAATCCCACCCTTTGAAACTAAATTAGGCTCAGTAAACCGAAAGTTGTTAACCAAAAGTAGTTAAATTTGGTATCGATCGATTTGATTTGTCAAGCTGAGTCGATTGACATATAGGTTGTATATGTTTCGTTGCTGATTATACCTCACCCCCGGAAATTAAATCAGGCTCAGTAAACCAGAAGTGGTTAACCGAAAGAAGTAAAGTTTTTTACCAAAAGATTTGTTTTGTCAAGCTGAAACGATTGATATTTAGATTGTATATGTTTCCTTGCTGATTAAACCTCACCACCGAAAAGTAAATTGGGCACGTTAAACCGCAAGTAATTAAGATTGTTATCGATCGATTTGTTTTGTCAAGCTGAGTCAATTGACATATAGATTGTATATGTTTCGTTGCTGATTATACTTCACCCTTGGAAAGTGAGTTTGGCTCAGTAAACCTTAAGTAGTTAAATTTGGTATCGATCGATTTGTTTTATCAAGCTGAGTCCATTGACATATAGATTGTATATGTTTCGTTGCTTATTATACCTTACCCTCGGAAACTGGGTTAAGCTCAGTAAACCGGAAGTAGTTCAACTTGATATCGATGGATTTGTTTTGTCAAGCTAAATTGATTGATATATAGATTGTATATGTATCGTTGCTGATTATACCCAACCCCGGAAACTAAATTAAGCTCAGTAAACCGGAAGTGGTTAAATTTGGTCGCGATCGATTTGTTTTGTCAAGCTGAAACGATTGATATTTAGATTGTATATGTTTCGATGCTGATTATACCCCATTCCAGGAAAATAAATGAGGCTCAGTAAACCGGAAGTAGTTCAATTTGTTCGCGATCGATTTGTTTTGTCATGCTGCATCGATACATATTTAGATTGTATATGTTTCGTTGCTGATTATACCTCAGCACCGGAAAATAAATTGGCTCAGTAAACCGGAAATGGTTAACTGGAAGTAGTTAAATTTGGTATAGGCTGGTTTGTTTTGCCAATCTGAATCGATATATATATAGATTGTATATGTTTCGTAGCTGATTAAACCCCACCAAGGAAACTAATTAGACTCAGTAAACCGGAAGAGGTTAACCGGAAGTTGTTAAATTTGGTACCAAACGATTTGTTTTGTAAAGCTGAACGATAGATATTTAGATTTTATATGTTTCGATGCTGATTATACCCCACTCCAGGAAAATAAATGAGGCTCAGTAAACCGAAAGTAATTAAATTTGTTCGCGATCGATTTGTTTTGTCAAGGTGAAACCATTAATATCTAGATTGTATATGTTTCCTTGCTGATTAAATCCCACCCCTGAAACTAAATTAGGCTCAGTAAACCGAAAGTTGTTAACCGGAAGTAGTTAAATTTGGAATTGATCGATTTGTTTTGTCAAGTTCAGTCGATTGACGTATAGGTTGTATATGTCTCGTTGCTGATTATACCTTATCCCCGGAAACTAAATTATTCTCAGTAAACCGGAAGTGGTTAACCGGAAGTAGTAAAATTTGGTACCGATCGATTTGTTTTGTCAGGATGAAACGATTGATATTTAGATTGTATATGTTTTGATGCTGATAATACCCCACCCCCGAAAAGTAAATTGGGCACGGTAAACTGGAAGTAATTAAAATTGTTATCGATCGATTTATTTTGTCAAGCTGAGTCGATTGACTAAAAGATTGTATATGTTTCGTTACTGATTATACCTCACCCTCGGAAACCGAGTTATGCTCAGTAAACCGGAAGTAGTTCAATTTGGTATCGATCGATTTGTTTCGTCAAGCTGAGTCGATTGATATAAAGATTGTATATGTTTCGTTGTTGATTATACCTTACCCGCGGAAAATAAATTAGTCTCAGTAAACCGGAAGTGGTTAACCGGAAGTAATTAAATTTGGCATCGATCGATTTGTTTTGTAAATCTGAATCGATTGATATTTAGGTTGTATATGTTTCGTTCCTGATTATACCTTACCCCCGGAAACTAAATTAGGCTCAGTAAACCGGAAGTCCTTAACTGGAAGTTGTTAAATTTGGTACCGATCGAGTTGCTTTTCAAGTTGAATCGATGTATAATTAGATTGTATATTTTTTCTTCCTGTTTATACCTCAACACCGAAATTAAATTGGGCTCAGTAAACCGGAAGTGGTTTACTGTTAGTAGTTGAATTTGGAATCGATCGATTTGTTTTGTCAAGCTGATTCGATTTATATATAGATTATATATGTTTCGTTTCTGATTATACCGCACTCCAGGAAGATAAATGAGGCTCAGTAAACCTGAAGGAGTTAAATTTGTTCGCGATTGTTTTGTTTTGTCATGCTGAATAGATTCATATTTAGATTTTATATGTTCCGTTGCTGATTATACCTCAGCACCGGAAACTAAATTGGGCTCAGTAATCCGGAAGTGGTTAACTGAAAGTAGTTAAATTTAGTATCGATTGATTTGTTTTGCCAATCTGAATCGATTGATATATAGATTGTATATGTTTCGTAGCTGATTAAACCCCACTCCGGAAACGAAATTAGACACAGTAAACCGCAAGAGGTTAACCGGAAGGAGCAAAATTTGGTACCGATCCATTTGTTTTGTCAAGCTGAAACGATTAATATTTAGATTGTATATGTTTCCTTGCCGATTAAATCCCACTCCCTGAAACTAAATTAATCTCAGTAAACCGAAAGTTGTTAACCGGAAGTAGATAAATTTGGTACCGATCGATTTGCTTTGTCAAGCTGAATCGACTGATTTATAGATTGTATATGTTTCGTTGCTGATTATACCTCACCCTTGGAAACTGAATTAGGCTCAGTAAGCCGTAAGTAGTTAAATTTAGTAAACATCGATTTGTTTTGTTAAGCTGAATCGATTGATATTTAGATTGAATATGTTTCCTTGCTTCTTCTACCCCACCCCCAAAAATTAAATTTGGCTCAGTAAACCGGAAGGGGTTAACCGAAAATAGATAAATTTGGTACCGATCGATTTGTTTTGTCAAGTTGAATCGATTCATTGTTAAATTTTATATGTTTCGTTGCTGATTATACCCCACCCCCGGAAAAAATTAGGCACAGTAATCCAAAAGTGGTTAACCATAACTAGTTTGGTTTGGTTTGAAACTATTTGTTTTCTCAAGCTGAATCGATTGATATATAGATTGAATATGTTTCGTTGCTTATTATACCCCACCCGCGGAAACTAAATTGGGCTCAGTAATCCAAAAGTGGTTAACCGGAAGTAGTTAAAGTTGGTACCGATCGATTTCTTTTGTCAAGCTGAGTCGATTGAAATATAGATTGTATATTTTTCGTTGCTGATTATACCCCAACCGCGGAAACTAAATAAGGCACACAAAACCGGAAGTGGTTCACCGGAAGTAGTTAAATTTCGTATCGATTGATTTGTTTTGTCATGCTGAATCGATTGGTATAGAGATTGCATATGTCTCGTTGCTAATTATACCCCAATTCCGGAAACGAAACTAGGCTCAGTAAATCTTAAGAGGTTAACCGGAAGTAGTTAAATTTTGTATCGTTGGTTTTGTTTTTTCAAGCTGAATCGATTGATATATAGATTGTATATGTTTCGTTGCTGATTATACCCCACTCCCGGAAAAACGTTTTGTTTCTTGAAGCTGAATCGATTGATATATAGATGGTATATCTCTCGTTGCTGATTATACCCCACTCCCGGAAACTAAATTGGGCTCAGTAAACCGGAAGTTTGTTAACCAGAAGTAGTTAAATTTGGTATCGATCGATTTGTTTTTTCAAGCTAAATCGATTAATAGTTAGATTGTATATGTTTCGTTGCTGATTATACCACAGCCCCGGAAACTAAATTGATTTTAGTAAACTAGAAGTGGTTAACTGGAAGTAGTTGAATTAGGTATCGATTGATTTATTTTGCCAATCTGAATCGATTGATGTATAGATTGTATATGTTGCGTAGCTGATTAAACCCCACACCGGAAACTAATTTAGACTCAGTAAACTGGAAGTGGTTAACCGGAAGTAGTTAAATTTTGTACCGATCGATTTGTTTTGTCAAGCTGAAACGATTGATATTTAGATTCTATATGTTTCGATGCTGATTATACCCCACTCCAGGAAAATAAATGAGGCTCATTAAACCGGAAGGAGGTAAATTTGTTCGCGATCGATTTGTTTTGCCATGCTGAAATGATTTATGTTTAGATCGTATATGTTCCGTTGCTGATTATACCCCACTCCCGGAAACTAAAAAGGGCAAAGTAAACCGGAAGGGGTTAACCGCAAGTAGATAAATTTTGTACCGATCGATTTGTTTTGTCAAGTTGAATCGATTCATTGTTAGATTGTATATGTTTCGTTGCTGATTATACCACACCCCCGGAATCAAAATTGGGCTCAGTAATCCAAAAGTGGTTAACCGGAAGTAGTTAAGGTTGGTACCGATCGATTTGTTTTGTCAAGCTGAGTCGATTGAAATATAGATTGTGAATGTTTCGTTGCTGATTGTACCCCACCCGCGGAAACTAAATAAGGCTCAGAAAACCGGAAGTGGTTCACCTGAAGTAGTTAAATTTGGTATCGATCGATTTGTTTTGTCATGCTAAATCGATTGGTATAGAGATTACATATGTCTCGTTGCTGATTATACCCCACCCGCGGAAACTAAATAAGGCTCAGTAAATCGGAAGTGGTTAACCGGCAGTAGTTAAATTTTGTATCGTTGGTTTTGTTTTTTCAAGCTGAATCGATTGATATATAGATTGTATATGTTTCGTTGCTGATTATACCCTACTCCCTGAAAATCGATTTGTTTTTTCAAGCTGAATCGATTGACATGTAGATGGTATATGTTTCGTTGCTGATTATACCCCACTCCCGGAAACTTAGTTGGGCTCAGTAAACAGGAAGTTTGTTAACCAGAAGTAGTTAAGTTTGGTATCGATCGATTTGATTTGTCAAGCTGAATCGATTGATATATAGATTGTATATGTTTTGTTGCTGATTGTACCCCACTCCCGGAAAATAAATGAGGCTCAGTAAACCGGAACTGGTTAACCGGAAGTAGAAAAATTTGATATCGATTGATTTGTTTTGTCAAGCTGAATCGATTGATATATAGATTGTTTATAATTCGTTGCTGGTTATACCCAACCCCCGGAAACTAAATTAAGCTCAGCAAACCGGAAGTAGTTAAATTTGGTCGCGATCGATTTGTTTTGTCAAGCTGAGTCGATTCATATTTAGATTGTATATGTTTCGTTGCTGATTATACCTCAGCCCCGGAAACAAATTGGGCTTAGTAAACTGGAAGTAGTTAACTGAAGTAGTTAAATTTGGTACCGATTGATTTGTTTTGCCATTCTGAATCGATTGATATATACAGTAGATTGTACATGTTTCGTAGCTGATTAATCCCCACCCCCGGAAAATAAATTAGACTCAGTAATAAGGAAGTGGTTAAACGGAAGTAGTTAAATTTTGAACCGATCGATTTGTTTTGTCAATCTCAATCGATTGATATTTAGATTGTATATGTTTCGTTGGTTATTATACCCCACCCCCGGAAACTAAATTAGACATTGTAAACTGCAAGTGGTTAACCGGAAGTAGTTAAATTTTGTACCGATCGATTTGTTTTGTCAAGCTGAAACGATTGATATTTAGATCGTATATGTTTCGATGCTGACTATACCCCACTCCAGGAAAATAAATGAGGCTCAGTAAACCGGAATCAGTTAAATTTGTTCTCGATCGATTTGTTTTGTCATGATGAATAGATTCATTTTTAGATTGTATATGTTCAGTTTCTGATTATACCTCAGCACCGGAAACTAAATTGGGCTCAGTAAACCGCAAGTGGTTAACGGGAAGTTGTTAAATTTGGCATCGATTGATTTGTTTTGCGAATCTGAATCGATTAATATTTATATTGTATATGTTTTTTTGCTGATTTAATCCCACCCCTTGAAACTAAATTAGGCTCAGTAAGCCGAAATTTGTTAACCGGAAGTAGTAAAATTTGGTACCGATCGATTTGTTTTGTCAAGCTGAAACGACTGATATTTAGATTGTATATATTTCGTTGCTGATTATACCTCACCCTCGGAAACTGAGTTAGGCTCAGTAAACCGGAAGTAGTTAAATTTGGTATCGATCGATTTGTTTTGTCAAGCTGAATCGGTTGATATATAGATGGTATATGTTTCGTTGGTGATTATACCCAACCACCGGAAACTAAATTAAGCTCAGTAAACCGGAAGTAGGTAAATTTGGTCGCTATCGATTTGTTTTGTCAGGTTGAGTCGATTAATATTTAGATTGTATATGTTTCGTTGCTGATTATACCTCAGCCCCGGAAACTAAATTGGGCTTAGTAAACTGGAAGTAGTTAACTGGAAGTAGTTAAATTTGGTACCGATTGATTTGCTTTGCCAATCTAAATCGACTGATATATAGATTGTATATGTTTCGTAGCTGATTAAACCCCACTCCAGGAAAATAAATGAGGCTCAGTAAGCCGAAAGTAATTAAATTTGTTCGCGATCGATTTGTTTTGTCAAGGTGAAACCATTAATATTTAGATTGTATATGTTTCCTTGCTGATTAGATCCCACCCCTGAAACTAAATTATGCTCAGTAAACTGAAAGTTGTTAACCGGAAGTAGTTAAATATGGAATTGATCGATTTGTTTTGTCAAGTTCAGTAGATTGACGTATAGGTTGTATATGTCTCGTTGCTGATTATACCTTACCCCCGGAAGCTAAATTATTCTCAGTAAACCGGAAGTGGTTAACCGGAAGTAGTAAAATTTGGTACCGATCGATTTGTTTTGTCAAGGTGAAACGATTGATATTTAGATTGTATATGTTTTGATGCTGATAATACCCCACCCCCGAAAAGTAAATTGGGCACGGTAAACCGGAAGTAATTAAAATTGTTATCGATCGATTTGTTTTGTCAAGCTGAGACGATTGACGAAAACATTGTATATGTTTCGTTACTGATTATACCTCACCCTCGGAAACCGAGTTATTCTCAGTAAACCGGAAGTAGTTCAATTTGGTATCGATCGATTTGTTTCGTCAAGCTGAGTCGATTGATATATAGATTGTATATGTTTCGTTGCTGATTATACCTTACCCCCGAAAAATAAATTAGTCTCAGTAAACCGGAAGTGGTTAACCGGAAGTAATTAAATTTGGTATCGATCGATTTGTTTTGTAAATCTGAATCGATTGATATTTAGGTTGTATATGTTTCGTTCCTGATTATACCTTACCCCCGGAAACTAAATTAGGCTCAGTAAACCAGAAGTCCTTAACTGGAAGTTGTTAAATTTGGTACCGATCGATTTGTTTTTTCAAGCTGAATCGATTGATATTTAAATTGTATATTTTTTCTTCCTGATTATACCTCAACACTGAAATTAAATTGGGCTAAGTAAACCGGAAGTGGTTTACTGTTAGTAGTTGAATTTGGTATCGATCGATTTGTTTTGTCAAGCTGAATCGATTTATATATACATTATATATGTTTCGTTTCTGATTATACCGCACTGCAGGAAAATAAATGAGGCTCAGTAAACCGGAAGGAGTTAAATTTGTTCGCGATCGATTTGTTTTGTCATGCTGAATAGATTCATATTTAGATTTTATATGTTCCGTTATGATTATAACTCAGCACCGGAAACTAAATTGGGCTCAGTAAACCGGAAGTGGTTAAATGGAAGAAGTTAAATTTAGTACCGATTGATTTGATTTGCCAATCTGAATCGATTGATATATAGATTGTATATGTTTCGTAGCTGATTAAGCCCCACCCCGGAAACTAAATTAGACTCAGTAAACCGGAAGAGATTAACCGGAAGTAGAAAAATTTGGTACCGATCCATTTGTTTTGTCAAGCTGAAACGATTAATATTTAGATTGTATATCCCAGATAGCACGAATACTTGCGGCGAATTTTTGCTTCGTTTAGTGGAGCAAACAATCTGAAAGTTTTCGAAGGCAAAATTTCTTAATATTTATTAAAAACTTTTATTATGATCTGCAAATTTTCGCTGATTTATAAAAATAAATTCACCACTGCAATTAATTTGCATCTTTTTTGAAAATATAGCGTCGAAAGTTTGCCGTCGCAAACAGTTTGCAACTCTGTAAAAAACTTGTTTCGAAAAACTTGCTGAAAGCAAATACGTGATGATATTACCGAGTGCGCGCGCATGGTACCCAGAATTCACTGCGCTACATCAACTGTGACAAAACAAGCGGGAAGTGAGAATCGAGAAAAACCAATACATCAGAGGACTCCAGAATAAATTCACTTGTATCTTATCAGATGTTTTTATTGATCCAGGCAGCCTGACGTTATTTTGCGAATGTGTGTGAGAGTAAGTACAGGGATATGAACGTTGAGTAAGTAGATAAATTGCGATATCCTTTGTCTGTGCGTTTATCGTTCGCAAGTTTCTTATCTTTGGCAAGTAGCTAAAGATGTTTAATGCTTGCCACTAAGAAAAGACGGATCCACATTATAAAAATGTTGATGTTTCATAAAGTTAGGTTTCACTTTATAAATTTGCAGCAAACATTACCTGATACATTTGCAGCAAACATGATCTTGTGATCGTGAAAACACTTTCTGTAATGTTGCTGCAAACCTTTTAATATTTCACCAAATTCATCAGCTCATTTTCGGAAATTTTGTCAAAGAAAATATGCACAAAATATTTGCAGCAAAGTCCTGGTAAACTTTCTTGCTGTGCAGTCGCAAACATTTCGTTTGTATTGGCAGATGTTTTCATTTTCTGAGGCAACTTTGCTGCAAACTCAGCCAGCGTCAACTTCGTTATTTGCATTGAACTTTCGGCAAATTTTCTCATTTGAAAAGGCAAGTTTTTTGCAAACATTTTAGTTTGCCTTTGCAAATTTTTAAACATTTTTAAAAAAGTTTTCTGTGCTATCTGGGATGTTTCCTTGCTGATTAAATCCCACCCCCTGAAACTAAATTAGGCTCAGTAAACCGAAAGTTGTTAACCGGAAGTAGATAAATTTGGTACCGATTGATTTGCTTTGTCAAGCTGAATCGACTGATTTATAGATTGTATATGTTTCCTTGATTCTTCTACCCCACCCCCAGAAATTAAATTTGGCTCAGTAAACCGGAAGGGGTTAACTGAAAATAGATAAATTTGGTACTGATCGATTTGTTTTGTCAAGTTGAATCGATTCATTGTTAAATTTTATATGTTTCGTTGCTGATTATACCCCACCCCCGAAAAAAAAATTGAGCTCAGTAATCCAAAAGTGGTTAACCATAACTAGTTAAGTTTGGTTTGAAACTATTTGTTTTCTCAAGCTGAATCGATTGATATATAGATTGAATACGTTTCGTTGCTTATTATACCCCACCCGCGGAAACAAATAAGGCTCAGTAAACCGGAAGTGGTTCACCGAAAGTAGTTAAATTTGGTATCGATCGATTTGTTTTGTCATGCTGAATCGATTGGTATAGAGATTCCATATGTCTCTTTGCTGATTATACCCCACATGCGGAAACTAAATTGGGATCAGTAAACCGGAAGTTTCTTAACCAGAAGTAGTTAAATTTTTTACCGATCGATTTGATTTGTCAAGCTGAATCGATTGATATATAGATTGTATATGTTTCGTTGCTGATTATACCCCACCCGCGGAAACTAAATAAGGCTCAGTAAACCGGAAGTGGTTCACCGAAAGTAGTTAAATTTGGTATCGAACGATTTGCTTTGTCATGCTGAATCGATTGGTATAGAGATTGCATATGTCTCGTTGCTGATTATACCCCACTACCGGAAACTGAATTGGGCTCAGTAAACCTTAAGTTTGTTAACCAGAAGTAGTTAAATTTGGTATCAATCGATTTGGTTTGTCAAGCTGAATCGATTGATATATAGATTGTATATGTTTCGTTGCTTATTAAACCCAACTCCCGAGAAGTAAATTAAGCTCAGTAAATCGGAAGTAGTTAAATTTGGTCGCGATCGATTTGTTTTGTCAAGCTGAGTCGATTCATATTTAGATTGTATATGTTTCGCTGCTGATTATACCTCAGCCCCGGAAAAAATTGGGCTTAGTAAACTGGAAGTAGTTAACTGGAAGTAGTTAAATTTGGTACCGATTAATTTTTTTTTGCCATTCTCAATCGATTGATATATAGATTGTATATGGTTTGTAGCTGATTAAACCCCACCCTCGGAAAATAAAATAGACTCAGTAAAACGGGAGTGGTTAACCGCAAGTAGTTAAATTTGGAACCGATCGATTTGTTTTGTCAATCTGAATCGATTAATATTTAGATTGTATATGTTTCGTTGTTATTATACCCCTCCCCTTGGAAACTAAATTAGACTTAGTAAACTGGAAGTGGTTAACCGGAAGTAGTTAAATTTGGTACCGATCCATTTGTTTTGTCAAGCTGAGTCGATTGTATATGTTAGATTGTATATGTTTCGTTGCTGATTATACGTCAGCGCCGGAAACTAAATTGATCTTAGTAAAATAGAAGTAGTTAACTGGAAGTAGTTAAATTAGGTATCGATTGATTTGTTTTGCCAATCTGAATCGATTGATGTATAGATTGTATATGTTTAGTACCTGATTAAACCCCACCCCAAAAAAAATTAGATTCAGTAAACTGGAAGTGGTTAACCGGAAGTAGTTAAATTTTGTACCGATCGATTTGTTTTGTCAAGCTGAAACGATTGATACTTAGATTGTATATGTTTCGATGCTGATTATACCCCACTCCAGGAAAATAAATGAGGTTCAGTAAACCGGAAGGAGTTAAATTTGTTCGCGGTCGATTTGTTTTGTCATGCTGAATTGATTCATATTTAGATTGTATATGTTCCATTGCTGATTGTACCCC
Organism: Thermobia domestica; assembly: GCF_964235325.1. NCBI lineage: Eukaryota > Metazoa > Arthropoda > Insecta > Zygentoma > Lepismatidae > Thermobia > Thermobia domestica. Next base: position 251,786,656 of record NC_137462.1, on the reverse strand, counting down.
ACTCCCGGAAACCAAAAGGTGCAAAATAAACCGGAAGTGGTTAACCGGAAGAAGATAAGTTTGGTACCCATCGATTTGTTTTGTCAAGTTGAATTGATTCATTGTTAGATTGTATATGTTTCGTTGCTGATTATACCCCACCCCCGGAAACAATTGGGCTCAGTAATCCAAAAGTGGTTAACTGGAAGTAGTTAAAGTTGGTACCGATCGATTTCTTTTGTCAAGCTGAGTCGATTGAAATATAGATTGTATATTTTTCGTTGCTGATTATACCCCAACCGCGGAAACTAAATAAGGCACAGAAAACCGGAAGAGTTTCACCGGAAGTAGTTAAATTTCATATCGATTGATTTGTTTTGACATGCTGAATCGATTGGTATAGAGATTGTGTATGTTTCGTTGCTGATTATACCCCACTCCCGGAAAATCGTTTTGTTTTTTCAAGCTGAATCGATTGATATATAGATGGTATATGTCTCGTTGCTGATTATACCCCACTCCCGGAAACTAAATTGGGCTCAGTAAAACGGAAGTTTGTTAACCAGAAGTAGTTAAATTTGGTATCGATCGATTTGTTTTTTCAAGCTAAATCGATTAATAGTTAGATTGTATATGTTTCGTTGCTGATTATACCACAGCCCCGGAAAATAAATTGATCTTAGTAAACTAGAAGTGGTTAATCGGAAGTAGTTAAATTAGGTATCGATTGATTTGTTTTGCCAATCTGAATCGATTGATGTATAGATTGTATATGTTGCGTAGCTGATTAAACCCCACACCGGAAACTAATTTAGACTCAGTAAACTGGAAGTGGTTAACCGGAAGTAGTTAAATTTTGTACCGATCGATTTGTTTTGTCAAGCTGAAACGATTGATATTTAGATTGTATATGTTTCGATGCTGATTATACCCCACTCCAGGAAAATAAATGAGGCTCATTAAACCGGAAGGAGGTAAATTTGTTCGCGATCGATTTGTTTTGTCTCGCTGAAATGATTTATGTTTAGATTGTATATGTTCCGTTGCTGATTATACCCCACTCCCGGAAACCAAAAAGGGCAAAGTAAACCGGAAGGGGTTAACCAGAAGTAGATAAATTTGGTACCGATCGATTTGTTTTGTCAAGTTCAATGGATTCATTGTGAGATTGTATATGTTTCGTTGCTGATTATACCCCACCCCTGGAAACAAAATTGGGCTCAGTAATCGAAAAGTGGTTAACCGGAAGTAGTTAAGGTTGGTACCGATCGATTTGTTTTGTCAAGCTGAGTCGATTGAAATCTAGATTGTGAATGTTTCGTTGCTGATTGTACCCCACCCGCGGAAACTAAATAAGGCCCAGAAAACCGGAAGTGGTTCACCAGAAGTAGGTTAATTTGGTATCGATCGATTTGTTTTGTCATGCTAAATCGATTGGTATAGAGATTTCATATGTCTCGTTGCTGATTATACAACACTCCCGGAAACTTAGTTGGGCTCAGTAAACAGGAAGTTTGTTAACCAGAAGTAGTTAAGTTTGGTATCGATCGATTTGATTTGTCAAGCTGAATCGATTGATATATAGATTGTATATGTTTCGTTGCTGATTGTACCCCACTCCCGGAAAATAAATTAGACTCAGTAATACGGAAGTGGTTAACCGGAAGTAGTTAAATTTTGAACCGATCGATTTGTTTTGTCAATATGAATCGATTGATATTTAGATTGTATATGTTTCGTTGCTTATTATACCCCACCCCCGGAAACTAAATTAGACATAGTAAACTGGAAGTGGTTAACCGGATGTAGTTAAATTTTGTACCGATCGATTTGTTTTGTCAAGCTGAAACAATTGATATTTAGATTGTATATGTTTCCTTGTTGATTAAATCCCACCCTCGAAAAGTAAATTGGGCACGGTAAACCAGAAGTAATTAAGATTGTTATCGATCGATTTGTTTTGTCAAGCTGAGTCAATTGACATATAGATTGTATGTATTTCGTTGCTGATTATACCTCACCCTCGCAAAATGAGTTAGGCTCAGTAAAAAGGAAGTAGTTAAATTTGGTATCGATCAATTTGTTTGGTCAAGCTTAATCGGTTGATATATAGATGGTATATGTTTCGTTGGTGATTATAACTTACCCCCGGAAACTAAATTAGGCTCAGTAAATCGGAAGTCCTTAACTGGAAGTTGTTAAATTTGGTACTGATCGATTTGTTTTTTCAAGCTGAATCGATTGATATTTAGATTGTATATTTTTTCTTCCTGATTATAACTCAACACTGAAATTAAATTGGGCTCAGTAAACCGGAAGTGGTTTACTGTTAGTAGTTGAATTTTGTATCGGTCGATTTGTTTTGTCAAGCTGAATCGATTTATATATAGATTATATATGTTTCGTTTCTGATTATACCGCACTCCAGGAAGATAAATGAGGTTCAGTAAACCGGAAGGAGTTAAATTTGTTCTCGATCGATTTGATTTGTCATGCTGAATAGATTCATATTTAGATTTTATATGTTCCGTTGCTGATTATACCACAGCACGGGAAACTAAATTGGGCTCAGTAAACCGGAAGTGGTTAACTGGAAGTAGTTAAATTTAGTATTGATTGATTTGTTTTGCCAATCTGAATCGATTGATATATAGATTGTATATGTTTCGTAGCTGATTAAACCCCACCCCGGAAAATAAATTAGACTCAGTAAACCGGAAGAGTTTAACCGGAAGTAGTAAAATTTGGTACTGATCCATTTGTTTTCTCAAGCTGAAACGATTAATATTTAGATTGTATATGTTTCCTTGCTGATTAAATCCCACCCCCTGAAACTAAATTAGGCTCAGTAAACCGAAAGTTGTTAACCGGAAGTAGATAAATTTGGTACCGATCGATTTGCTTTGTCCAGCTGAATCGACTGATTTATAGATTGTATATGTTTCGCTGCTGATTATACCTCAGCCCCGGAAAAAATTGGGCTTAGTAAACTGGAAGTAGATAACTGGATGTAGTTAAATTTGGTACCGATTGATTTTTTTTTGCCATTCTGAATCGATTGATATATAGATTGTATATGGTTTGTAGCTGATTAAACCCCACCCTCGGAAAATAAAATAGACTCAGTAAAACGGGAGTGGTTAACCGCAAGTAGTTAAATTTGGAACCGATCGATTTGTTTTGTCAATCTGAATCGATTACTATTTAGATTGCATATGTTTCGTTGTTATTATACCCCACCCCTGGAAACTAAATTAGACTTAGTAAACTGGAAATGGTTAACCGGAAGTAGTTAAATTTGGTACCGATCCATTTGTTTTGTCAAGCTGAGTCGATTAATAGTTAGATTGTATATGTTCGTTGCTGATTATACCTCAGCGCCGGAAACTAAATTGATCTTAGTAAACTAGAAGTGGTTAACTGGAAGTAGTTAAATTAGGTATCGATTGATTTGTTTTGCCAATCTGAATCGATTGATGTATAGATTGTATATGTTTCGTACCTGATTAAACCCCACCCCAAAAAAATTAGATTCAGTAAACTGGAAGTTGTTAACCGGAAGTAGTTAAATTTTGTACCGATCGATTTGTTTTGTCAAGTTGAAACGATTGATATTTAGATTGTATATGTTTCGATGCTGATTATACCCCACTCCAGGAAAATAAATGAGGCTCAGTAAACCGGAAGGAGTTAAATTTGTTCGCGGTCGATTTGTTTTGTCATGCTGAATTGATTCGTATTTAGATTGTATATGTTACGTTGCTGATTGTACCCTACTCCCGGAAACCAAAAAGTGCAAAATAAACCGGAAGTGGTTAACCGGAAGTAGATAAGTTTGGTACCGATCGATTTGTTTTGTCAAGTTGAATTGATTCATTGTTAGATTGTATATGTTCCGTTGCTGATTATACCCCACCCCCGGAAACAAAATTGGGCTCAGTATTCCAAAAGTGGTTAACCGGAAGTAGTTAAAGTTGGTACCAATCGATTTCTTTTGTCAATTTGAGTCGATTGAATTATAGATTGTATATTTTTCGTTGCTGATTATACCCCAACCGCGGAAACTAAATAAGGCACAGAAAACGGGAAGTGGTTCACCGGAAGTAGTTAAATTTCGTATCGATTGATTTGTTTTGTCATGCTAAATCGATTGGTATAGAGATTGCATATGTCTCGTTGCTAATTATACCCCACTCCCGTAAACGAAACTAGGCTCAGTAAATCTTAAGTGTTTAACCGGAAGTAGTTAAATTTTGTATCGTTGGTTTTGTTTTTTCAAGCTGAATCGATTGATATATAGATTGTATATGTTTCGTTGCTGATTATACACCACTCAAGGAAAATCGTTTTGTTTTTTCAAGCTGATTCGATTGATATATAGATGGTATATGTGTCGTTCCTGATTATACCAGAACTCCCGGAAACTAAATTGGGCTCAGTAAACCGGAAGTTTGTTAACCAGAAGTATTTAAATTTGGTATCGATTGATTTGTTTTGCCAATCTGAATCGATTGATGTATAGATTGTATATGTTGCGTAGCTGATTAAACCCCACACCGGAAACTAATTTGGACTCAGTAAACTGGAAGTGGTTAACCGGAAGTAGTTAAATTTTGTACCGATCGATTTGTTTTGTCAAGCTGAAACGATTGATATTTAGATTCTATATGTTTCGATGCTGTATATACCCCACTCCAGGAAAATAAATGAGGCTCATTAAACCGGAAGGAGGTAAATTTGTTCGCGATCGATTTGTTTTGTCATGCTGAAATGATTTATGTTTAGATTGTATATGTTCCGTCGCTGATTATACCCCACTCCCGGAAACCAAAAAGGGCAAAGTAAACCGGAAGGGGTTAACCGGAAGTAGATAAATTTGGTACCGATCGATTTGTTTCGTCAAGTTGAATCGATTCATTGTTAGATTGTATATGTTTCGTTGCTGATTATACCCCACCCCGGAAACAAAATTGGGCTCAGTAATCCAAAAGTGGTTAACCGGAAGTAGTTAAGGTTGGTACCGATCGATTTGTTTTGTCAAGCTGAGTCGATTGAAATATAGATTGTGAATGTTTCGTTGCTGATTGTACCCCACCCGCGGAAACTAAATAAGGCTCAGAAAACCGGAAGTGGTTCACCTGAAGTAGTTAAATTTGGTATCGATTGATTTGTTTTGTCATGCTAAACCGATTGGTATAGAGATTACATATGTCTCGTTGCTGATTATACCCCACTCTTGGAAACGAAATTAGGCTCAGTAAATCGGATGTGGTTAACCGGCAGTAGTTAAATTTTGTGTCGTTGGTTTTGTTTTTTCAAGCTGAATCGATTGATATATAGATTGTATATGTTTCGTTGCTGATTATACCCTACTCCCTGAAAATCGATTTGTTTTTTCAAGCTGAATCGATTGACATGTAGATGGTATATGTTTCGTTGCTGATTATACCCCGCTCGCGGAAGCTTAGTTGGGTTCAGTAAACAGGAAGTTTGTTAACCAGAAGTAGTTAAATTTGGTATCGATCGATTTGATTTGTCAAGCTGAATCGATTGATATACAGATTGTATATGTTTCATTGCTGATTGTACCCCACTTCCGGAAGATAAATGAGGCTCAGTAAACCGGAACTGGTTAACCGGAAGTAGAAAAATTTGATATCGATTGATTTGTTTTGTCAAGCTGAATCAATTGATATATAGATTGTTTATAATTCGTTGCTGGTTATACCCAACCCCCGGAAACTAAATTAAGCTCAGCAAACCGGAAGTAGTTAAATTTGGTCGCGATCGATTTGTTTTGTCAAGCTGAGTCGATTCATATTTAGATTGTATATGTTTCGTTGCTGATTATACCTCAGCCCCGGAAACAAATTGGGCTTAGTAAACTGGAAGTAGTTAACTGAAGTAGTTAGATTTGGTACCGATTGATTTGTTTTGCCATTCTCAATCGATTGGTATATACAGTAGATTGTATCCTCGTCGCCATAAGTGCCTTTACATCGCAGTGACGGGTATGTGACCGCGCAGTACTCCAAGGAAGGGATGGTTGTACAAGAATGTTTGATTAATTTTGAAGAGTTTTTATTTTGACTAGGGAATTAACATAGGTATAGGGAGTAAAGACACAGATTTGAAGCATCAGTGCACGAAAAGATTCGTATTCTCAGTTTTTCTATTTATTGTTTTATATGTTAAGTTAAACACCACAATATGTTTCACTGATATCGCAGATCGTATTATTTTGTAAAATCGTGCCTGTAGCCTATTGTCAAAACATTCATCTCAAGACATGATGTAGAGAAAAGAGAAAGAGATAAGACATCTGTAATATATGCATAATTACTCAATAAGTAATTATAAGTAAATTAGACTCAATAAGTAATTGTAGAAATTAGTTAAAGGACACGTAAGAGAGCGAAAAGGAGGTCTAGAAGTCTGAACTTTTTAGAAACGTCCTAGATAGGTGAAAATATAGTTAAAAATTTCAAAAGGTATCATGTAATTTATCTTTCTTTTCTTATATCCTAGTATACTTTTTTCTTTCACATCCAAACATCTGTATTCAGAATTACGAGATGTTTGTGAAGAGAGGTGAAGAGAGAAACATTTCCATCTCAAGAATTATATCAGAAAAAAAATCTTTTGACTTAGGCTAGATTCGAACTCGTAACCCTTGAATCCATAAGTCTGCGCTCTACCGATTGAGCTAACAATTGCTGTTGCAAAAGCCTGATTTCTACAACTACCGGTTGCAGAATGGTGTGTATTAACGAAATTGGCCGAGATAATTGCTTCATATAGCTATTGCAATAATAATAATAATAATAATAATAATAATAATAATAATAATAATAATAATAATAATAATAATAATAATAATAATAATAATAATAATAATAATAATAATAATAATAATAAAGAAGATGAACAGAATTTAAAAAGTCGCATTGTTAAAAGTTTGGTGTGCGAAGTTAGTCCTAATGTGAGATTTTATTAATTATATATAATAAATGTAAGCGTGGTTTATTCGTGCGTGCTACTCAAACTGCGCAATTCATAAGGGTTGTACGCGTATGGTACAGTAGTCTTGCGTCCTCCAACCGTGAAGAAAGATTCGGTTTTGAACCTATGCGTGTCCTAAGAGGAAGGAGAAGATTCAAAGAAAGAAAAGTGGTTTAGAAATTATGCAAAAATAGAATATCTCACGAGGTGAGGTGATATAGATTTCAGCGTGTCTTTCAGCTGTGACTCTATACAAGATATGCATCTATGACGTAACGTGGAACCTGAACCACATGACTCCTGCCGGGAATCGAAACACATATCACCTCTAGCTCTATCATGGGAGACACAGGGACATGTAAAAATAATCAAAAATAAACGATATTAATGTTAAATCCATAGTTTTCGAGGTCCTAAAAATTCCTAATTGAAAGATATGAGTGTCTATTCAATAGTTTTCGGGGTCGCTGAAGTGAATAATGACACTCCCGATACCATAAAAGCCCAAGTTTTTATTCTTCGTTAGCGGCAAGTTAATTCATTTGCTCCTGCTGGAAATGGATCCGTACTATTTCATTCCGATTCAAATATGTATTCTACTGGGAAAACTAATCTCAAATATATCTTTGAAATATAAACCTATTCTTCCCGTGCAACGCCGGGTATTTCAATTAGTAAATAAATAATTTAAGAAACAATGAATATATTTAATGGAAACAGACATATGTATTTTTGAATGTTGTATATGAATTGCTAATTCATACTTTATCTAGTAGAAAATGATGCATCCATTATATATTCTGAAGCAATAGGGAGAACTATTGGAGGTGTATTTTATTTATCTACTGTCGAATTTAGTGTGGAATAATTTCAGATAATTTATTTCGAAACTATCGAGACGAGACTGAGACCGCTATTTGTCGGTTGAAAGGAGACTAATACTGTAAATAGTCTCGTATTGTCTCGTTTTGATACCAGTCCTACTTTGGGGTTTGTTCTCTAGTAACTGGTTGCGTAGTGCACCTACAGTATATAAGACGTCGTATATTTAAATGTTTGAGAACTTACCCCACCTCCACTTGACGGATCGTTCTAACTAAAACTACCAGACCGTTTATGTAATTTTGCGTTTAAGTACAGGTCCTATCCTTATGTCAATAATTTTCTTGCAACAGAGAATGAAAAATGTAACAGTTATAATGTTGATCGCGCATAATCCTGGATAGATAAAAGGCACTTTTTAGAGTGTCGAACTCCGTGGTGTAAATACAGTAGTTATTGGCTTGGTAAGTTCATCACCGAACGCGTTTCCGTCATATCGTGCAATGACGTCACCTTTGACACATGCTCGGGACAGGACCACAGCAGGAGTAACGCTGTTGTTTGCTTACTCGGTGCTGTTTATTCTCTTTGGAACCTGATGTGAAATTACTGCTTTCTCCTTACTTTCAGCTGTTTTTGCTATTTCTAATTTTGATGTCTATTATATTAGTGGAATTTTATTCCATCATGGAAATATATTTTATTTCTTTTTAAATGTAAATAAAAAGAAAAGTCTATTTGGACAAGTTTCCCCACAACTCTAGAGGTATTGTCTTGGGTGCGCTTTTATTTTCTTTTCGTTTAGGGCCGCGGTGGCTCAGTGGCAGAGCTTTCACCTCTAGTGCTTGGGGCCTCGGGTTCGATCCCAGCCCCCGCCAATTGAACTTTGTGGCGGACGAACACCGTGTGCGTCGGTTTCCTCGGGGTTCTCCTATTACCTCCCACTCTCTTCATTTCATTCATTACTCATCATCACCGTCTCCTTTAGCCTAACCGGCACAACCGTGGGACGTAAAACTTAAAGATTTAATTTCATTTCTTCAACACAAATGCAATTAAAACCTGGCTCTGAGAGCGCAACAATGTTATCTTGTTCGAAGGGTCAGTGATTTTGTGTCGAAGGTAATGTTACGCGAAGAGACAGGCTGCCTGTGGGCTTACTTCGTCTTACGTTTGGCAACATTGCTCTTGGTCAAGTGGCCTATTGCTTATGCCTTTAGGTATTTGCCCTAAAGCCATACAACGAGCTGTGTGCGTTCTGTTACTCCCTCCCTGCCCCTCGCGGTGTTTGCGAAAATATTATTTGCTTTTCATGCATTGAGGTAAGGGGTAAGACATACCTTGGGACAGGAAGGGAGTCGAGGTCGCTGAGATGATTAGGCGTAAAGCTATCAGCTATTTTCTGTTAGTGGTTTCTTCATATATGTCTACCAAGTTAACGAACCTTGACTTATCCGCGTACAGTAGTTGGTTAGTGTGTCCTCGATTGCTATTTTTACTTTTTCCATGATCATCCCATACCATACAGTATTTTTTATGTTTTGAAAAAGCTTGATTTTATCAATTCGTTAAACAACAATGTTTCTTTTTTTCTAACCATGTTTCTTAGTATTATCCTCTTCATTCTAACTAATTTAACTATTTTCAATAATTCAGAATTTTGACTAAAAAATGTTACAATGATCAAGATTTGTATAAGAAGAGGAGCCTTTATTTCTAATCATTGTCATAAACGGAAGGGAAAACTTATAAAAAATTGAAATAACTTAGTAGACGTAGAAAATCGATAGAAATAATGAACATCAACTATTAGTTGACTGTTAGAAGTATAGTAGATATAGTTCTCAACCCAAGTAGAAGATGCACTCTTTGCTTCATGAAAATAATAAACATTTTTGAAAAATAATTACAGAAAAGTAATTTGAAGACATTTACTGAGCGAACGAAGGTTACTGGTTAGTGTTGACGCTTCGTAATTGAGAGTCTCCCGGTTCAAATTTCGATACGAGGCATCCTGACTAGTGATTTTGCAGTACCACTGGGCGAATACCAGGGTACCTTTAATACATAAGCTTTGGCAAATTTTCTTGAAATCTTTGTTCTTATGTTGTTAATGTTTCAGTGTGAAATGGCATTTTGCTGCATGGAAAATATTTTTAGTAAACAAAATATAGTAGATGAATGGTTAGTGCAAGGAACTCCTACTTGTATGTCTTAGGTTCAAATCCCGACTGTTCTTATTGATTTTTTCTTTTAGCTACGCTCATATGTTGCACTCCAGAAGTTCAATTTTGAATTAAATGTAGTCGCAGCTAGTTTAAACTGAAATTATTTTCAAAACTATTTGCTATTACATGTTTTTGTTTTACTTGCGATGTTTCAACTTTGATATTAGATCTTAGAACCCTAATGTAACTCATTTCCCTACGTCATATCATGATGAATGCTTTCACAACAACGATAGTCGGGCGGTAATACAGAATTTCATTGTTACTGCAGGGCCGGATCTTGAAGCCTGCGAACTACGCGTTCGCAGGAGGCGCCAGGTGAACAGGGAGCCAAATTAGAAAAATGAATTTTGTTTTAAATGTAAATATTTATTTAAATAAATGTTATGATGAAAAATTTTCTTTATATAGCTTCAAATAAATATTGTACAGACTGAGATACAGACAAAATACATCAAAAGGACAATAAAGTCGAATCTTTGCGTGGTTGGCTGTAAAACATCCTTTACAAATGAAATGGACTCGTACATCAATTGATGCCAATACCACACGCACAAGTAATGCCAGTTTGAGGAAAATTTCCACGGCACAGGATAGACTTTTTTAAAGAGGGAAAAGGGATATTTTACGAATATGAGATAAAATGAAGGTAAATTTAGCTTTCCAATAGATGTTGTATTAAGCACTATGACCGTAGAGCTAAAGACAGTGGTATAGTTTCCACAATCCCACCATATGCACAAAATACAAATATAACAGACTCTTCATTCCTTCCTCAACAACCCTTCCGACACCTTGGGGGCCGCGGTGGCTCAGTGGTAGAGCGTTCACCTCTGGTGCATGGGGTCTCGGGTTCAAACCCTGCTCCCGCCAAGTGAACTTTGTGGTGGATAAACACCGTGTGCGTGGGTTTTCTCGGGGTTCTCCCGTTTCCTCCCACTTTCTTCATTCCACCATTTCCTTCATTTCTCATAATCACCGTCTCCTTTAGCCTAACCGGCATAACCGTGGGACGTAAAACTCAAAGATTTCATTTCGTTTCATTTCCTTCCGACACCTTGCAAGAGAATATCATTGCCAAATATGTCTTTAAAATCCGAATGGATCAACAAACCTAAGGAATTCAACGCAAGTATTGTTTATGGATTGGGTGGCATTATCACAGTAGAAAGAAATGTCTCCAAGGGTGCTCCTCCATCTTGTCTTAAACAGTGTCTTCGCATAGTACTTTGGTTCAATGACCTCAGTTAAGGGTTGAGAAAGATCACCGTAAATGAAATTCACATTATAAAAGTTGAAGCAAGCATGGGCGCCCAAAAGGGGACGAGGGGGCCGGGCCCTACCTGGCTTACGACAAGTATAATATATATGTATAATTTCTTAAGATTTTCTTAATACAAATAAAAATACCAAACGTAATATACCAACCAGGAAGATGATCCCTCTAAAAAATTCTTCGGGCCCCCATGGAAGCAAGTAGGCTTTTCTTGTCCATTCGCCCAGGGAGTGGAGCGAATACTAAGAAAACACGGGCGGTACAAATGGAATTTTTAAAAATCATTTCTGAGCGAAATTTTAACTCTTTGTCAAAATCAAACCTGTGATAATGTTAAACTTAAAGCTCATTAGTTTTATTCTATTTCGACTTTTATGTTTCAACTGTATTTGTCAAAATACATCTTAGGTATACATTTTAGTTTTTTCCTGTGATTATTTAATAAAAAAAAATATAAAATTATTAAAACTGGAACTTTGGTCATGTTTCATCCACAGTTAATTAGGTTTAATTTCGCCATTTTCCTTTAATACTCACAGGAAGACTGAATTATTATATATTGAAGAAATTTGTAATTGTAACAATTATCTGAAGAATTTTTGTCCATTACAGCATTCTATTCTTTTATTATCATTTAGGCGGGGGCGACTAAATATTGTTTATTTACACTTACAAAATGTCTACAACCGATCCTGTTACTGTTTTATATATATATATATATATATATATATATATATATATATATATATATATATAGAGAGAGAGAGAGAGAGAGAGAGAGAGAAAGTTTTGATTCAGAAAAAAGTACAGTTGAACGTACGATGCAACATGAGGAACATGAGGAACTGTTCTGAAATCTTCACTGGTTCTCTCCTCTGAAACCGCATGCGAATGGGGCCAACCTTGGTCATATACCACATCTGGAATATTACCGTTTATGTCAGAGATCCCGAAAAATACATATTCGACAAAAATAAAGGATGTTTTCGATTTTATTTTATTTTATTTATTTATTTATTTGCCTGTCACCCTCCCACTCTGACCTCCATGCCAACCAAGGCTTAACTTGAACTTAAGCAACATCGACAGCGTCACTATTCATCTGCGATCACGAAATCTAATACCATAACGATTTCGATATTAATATTGTTCATATTGAGTACTTTTACATGCCACTTGCCCCCTTATTACGGATGGCTTCAGTGTCTCGCCCCCACAACTATGGAGCAATTTCAACAATCTTACGTATAGCTATAAACCACCATCTGTAAAATAAATGTGCGGGTGACCTTTTTCGGGGAGGAATTCATTAGCTACTTTTCCAATATCAATGTGGTGGCTTTTTTCTCTTTCCATGCTAAAGATTGCCGAAGAGCTCAACTGCATTTGCACCACTGTCCTATGAATATAGATTTTAATGGCATTTACTTTACTAAGTGCTTGCTTAGGTGTTACAGGAAAAGTGAGATTCTGTTATAAATGAGTAGGGGTCTAAACAAATACGGAAAACTATTAGCAATGACACTACTCGAAATGAGTTTTCGCAATATAATGGAACAGTATTTTATTCGAATGTGAAGGAAATCATTGCATAAATTGGCCCTTCCCCTCCTTAGAAGTCTAAGCTAAAATACGTATCTAATAATTTTGAATCAGAAAAATATGCATCGAGTTTCATATCCTTAACTTTAAGGTCTCCTGAGTTAAGTAAATGAATAACCTTCCTGCTAACGAAAGAGTAAAGCTTTGGGCTTTAATGGTATCTGGAGTGTAATTATTAATTTCAGCAACCCCGAAAACTATTGAATAGACACTCATATCTTTCAATTAAGAATTATTAAATTTTCACCCCTCCCATTAAACCTCCATGCCGATAATGCTAAACTTTGATGTGAACGATATAGAAGGTTTCATAATTCATGTACTCAAAAGCTATGGATTTAACATTAATATCCTTTATTTTCGATTATTTTTGCATGTCCCTGTGTCTCCAGGGGCGCCCATTAAGGGAGTAAGAGGGAGCGATTGCCCCCTTTAGAGGAAATTATACTTTGCAAGATCGAAAACCCAAAAATTGTTTGAATATTTACCCCAAAATTTGGAACTATATTTGAAATGTCCCTTATACTTGCCCCCTTTGAAAACCACAATATGGGCGCCCTTGTGTGTCTCTCATGATAGAGCTAGAGATAATATGGGTTTCGATTCCCGGCAGGAGTCGTGTGGTTCGGGTTCCACGTTAAGTCGTAGATGCACATCTTGTATAGAGTCACAGCTGAAAGACACGCTGAACTCTATATCACCTCACCTCGTGAGATATTCTATTTTTGCATAATTTCTAAACCACTTTTCTTTCTTTGAATCTTCTCCTTCCTCTTAGGACACGCATAGGTTCAAAACCGAATCTTTCTTCACGGTTGGAGGACGCAAGACTACTGTACCATACGCGTACAACCCTTATGAGTTGCGCAGTTTGAGTAGCACGCACGAATAAACCACGCTTACATTTATTATATATAATTAATAAAATCTCATATTAGGACTAACTTCGCACACCAAACTTTTAACAATGCGACTTTTTAAATTCTGTTCATTTTCTTTATTATTATTATTATTATTTGTATTATTGCAATAGCTATATGAAGCAATTATCTCGGCCAATTTCGTTAATACACACCATTTAGCAACCGATACTTGAAGAAATCAGGATTTTGCAACAGCAATTGTTAGCTCAATCGGTAGAGCGCAGACTTATGGATTCAAGGGTTACGAGTTCGAATCTCGCCTAAGTCAAAAGATTTTTTTCTGATATAATTCTTGAGATGGAAATGTTTCTCTCTTCACCTCTCTTCACAAACATCTCGTAATTCTGAATACAGATGTTTGGATGTGAAAGAAAAAAGTATACTAGGATATAAGAAAAGAAAGATAAATTACATGATACCTTTTGAAATTTTTAACTATATTTTCACCTATCTAGGACGTTTCTAAAAAGTTCAGACTTCTAGACCTCCTTTTCGCTCTCTTACGTGTCCTTTAACTAATTTCTACAATTACTTATTGAGTCTAATTTACTTATAATTACTTATTGAGTAATTATACATATATTACAGATGTCTTATCTTTTTCTCTTTTCTCTACATCATGTCTTGAGATGAATGTTTTGACAATAGGTTACAGACACGATTTTACAAAATAATACGATCTGCGATATCAGTGATACATATTGTGGTGTTTAACTTAACATATAAAACAATAAATAGAAAAACTGAGAATACGAATCTTTTCGTGCACTGATGCTTCAAATCTGTGTCTTTACTCCCTACACCTATGTTAATTCCCTAGTCAAAATAAAAACTCTTCAAAATTAATCAAAAATTCTTATACAACCATCCCTTCCTTGGAGTACTGCGCGGTCACATACCCGTCACTGCGATGTAAAGGCACTTATGGCGACGAGGATACATGTTTCGTAGCTGATTAAACCCCACCCCTGGAAAATAAATTAGACTCAGTAATACGGGAGTGGTTAACCGGAAGTAGTTAAATTTTGAACCGATCGATATGTTTTGTCAATCTGAATCGATTGATATTTAGATTGTATATGTTTCGTTGCTTATTATACCCCACCCCCGGAAACTAAATTAGACATAATAAACTGGAAGTGGTTAACCGGAAATAGTTAAAATTTGTACCAATCGATTTGTTTTGTCAAGCTGAAACGATTGATATTTAGATTGTATATGTTTTGATGCTGATTATACCCCACTCCTTGAAAATAATTGAGGCTCAGTAAACCGGAATCAGTTAAGTTTGTTCGCGATTGATTTGTTTTGTCATGCTGAATAGATTCATATTTAGATTGTATATGTTCAGTATCTGATTATACCTCAGCACTGGAAACTAAATTGGGCTTAGTAAACTGGAAGTAGTTAACTGGAAGTAGTTAAATTTGGTACCGATTGATTTGCTTTGCCAATCTAAATCGACTGATATATAGATTGTATATGTTTCGTAGCTGATTAAATCCCACTCCAGGAAAATAAATGAGGCTCAGTAAACCGGAAGGAGTTAAATTTGTTTGCGATCGATTTGTTTTGTCAGGCTGAATCGATTCATATTTAGATTGTGTATGTTTCGATGCTGATTATACCCCACTCCAGGAAAATAAATGAGGCTCAGTAAACCGGAAGGAGTTAAATTTTTTCGCGATCGATTTGTTTTGTCATGCTGAATCGATTCATATTTATATTGTATATGTTCCGTTGCTTCTTCTACCCTACCCCCAGAAACTAAATAAGGCTCAGAAAACCGCAAGTGGTCCACCGGAAGTAGTTAAATTTTGTATCGATCGATTTGTCTTTTCAAGCTGAATCGATTAACATATAGATTGTATTTGTTTCGTTGCTGATTATACCTTACCCTCGGAAACTAAATTAGGGTCAGCAAAACGGAAGTACTTAAATTTGGTAGCGATCGTTTTGCTTTGTCAAGCTCAATCGATTGATGTTTAAATTGTATATGTTTCGTTGCTTATCATTCCAAACTCCCGGGAAGTAAATTGGGCTCAGTAAACCGTAAGTGGTTAACAGGAAGTAGTTAAATTTGGTACTGATCGATTTGTTTTGTCAAGGTGAATCGATTGATATTTAGATTGAATATGTTTCCTTGCTTTTTCTACCCCACCCCCAAAAAATAAATTGGGCTCAGTAAACCGGAAGTAGATAAATTTGGTACCGATCGATTTGTTTGGTCAAGTTGAATCGATTCATATTTAGATTGTATATGTTTCGTTGCTGATTACACCCCATCCTCGGAAACAGATTTAAACTCAGTAAAACGGAATTAGTTAAATTTGTTACCGATCAATTTGCTTTGTCAATCTGAGTCGATTCATATTTTTATTGTATATGTTTCGTTGCTTATTACACACCCAACTCGAAAACTAAATTAGGCTCATTAAACCGGAAGTGGTTAACCGGAAGTAGTTAAATTTTGTACCAGTCGATTTGTTTTGTCATGCTGAATCGACTGATATTTCGATTGTATATATTTCGTTGTTTTTATACAAAACTCACGGGAAGTAAATTGGGTTCAGTAAACCGGAAGTGGTTAACACGAAGTAGTTAAATTTGGTACCGACTGATTTGTTTGTCAAGCTGAATCAATTCGTATTTAGATTGTATATGTTTCGTTGCTGATTATACCCCATCCCCGGAAACAAAATTCGGCTCAGTAATCAGTAAGTGGTTAACCATAACTAGTTAAGTTTGGTTTGAAACTATTTGTTTTCTTGAGCTGAATCGATTGATATATAGACTGTATATGTTTCGTTGCTGATTAAACCCCACCCCCTGAAACTAAAAAATGCACAGTAAACCGGAAGTGGTTAACCGGAAGTAGTTAAATTTGCTACTGATCGATTTGTTTTGTCAAGTTGAAACGATTGATTTTTAGATTGTGTATGTTTCCTTGCTGATTAAACCCCACCCCCGAAAAGTAAAAAAGGCACGGAAAACCAGAAGTGGTTAACCGGAAGTAATTAGGTTTGGTATCGATCGATTTGTTTTGTGAAGCTAAGTCGATTGACATATAGATTGTATATGTTTCGTTGCTGATTATACCCCACTCTCGGAAAATAAATGAGGCTCAGTAAACCAGAACTGGTTAACCGGAAGTAGTTAAATTTGATATCGATTGATTTGTTTTGTCAAGCTGCATTGATTGATAAATAGATTGTATATGTTTCGTTGCTGATTATACCCAACCCAAGGAAACTAAAATAAGCTCAGTAAACCGGAATTTGTTAAATGTGGTCGCGATGGATTAGTTTTGTCAAGCTGAGTCGATTCATATTTAGAATGTATATGTTTCCTTGCTGATTATACCTCACCCCCGGAAAGTAAATTGGGTTTAGTAAACTGGAAGTAGTTGACAGGAAGTAGTTAAATTTGATACCGATTGATTTGTTTTGTTAATCTGAGTCGATTGATATGTAGATAGTGTATGTTTCGTAGCTGATTAAACCCCACCCCCGGAAAATAAAATTAGACTCTGTAAAACGGAAGTGGTTAACCGGAAGTAGTTAAATTTTGTACCGATCGATTTAATTTGTCAATCAGAATTGATTGATATTTAGATTGTATATGTTTCGTTGCTTATTATACCCCACCCACTGAAACTAAATTAGACTTAGTAAAATGGAAATGGTTAACCGGAAGTAGTTAAATTTTGTACCGATCGATTTATTTTTCAATCTGAATCGATTGATATTTAGATTCGTTATTTTTGTTGCCGATTATACCCAACCCGTGAAATTAAATTGGGCTCAGTAAACCGGAAGTGTTTAACTGGTAATAGTAATATTTGGTATCGGTCGGTTTGTTTTGTCAAGTTGAATATATTGATATATAGATTGTATATGTTTCGATGCTGATTATACCCCACTCCAGGAAAATAAATTAGACTCAGTAAACAGGAAGAGGTTAACCGGAAGTAGTTATATTTGGTATCGATCTATTTGTTTTGTCAAGCTGAATCGATTGACATATAGATAGTATATGTTTGGTTTCTGGTTATACCTTACCCCCGGAAACTAAATTATTGTCAGTGCAACGGAAGTAGATAAATTTGGTAGCGATCGATTTGCTTTGTCGAGCTGAATCGATTGCTATTTAGATTCTATCTGTTTCCTTGTTTCTAAAAATCCACCCCAAGAATTAAATTAGTCTCAATAAACTGGAAGTGGATAACCGGAATTAGATAAATTTTCTACCGATCGATTTCTTTTGTCAATTTGAATCGAAAGAAATTTAGATTGTATATGTTTCGTTGCTTATTATACCAATTTCCCGGGAAGTAAATTGGGCTCAGTTAACCGGAAGTGGTTAACCAGAAGTAGTTAAATTTGTTACCGATCGATTTGTTTTGTCAAGCTTGATCGATTGTCATATAGATTGTAATTGTTTCGTTGCTGATTATACCCCACCCGAGGAAACCAAATACCTCTTAGAAAACCGGAAGTGGTTCACCGGAAGTAGTTAAATTTTAAATCGATCGATTTGTTTTTTCAAGCTGAATCGATTAATATATATATTGTATATGTTTCGTTGCTGATTATACCATACCCTCGGAAACTAAATTAGGGTCAGTAAAACGGAAGTAGTTAAATTTGGTACCGATCAATTTGCTTTGTCAAGCTGAATCGATTGGTGTTTAGATTGTATATGTTTCGTTGCATATTATACCAAACTCCCGGGAAGTAAATTGGGCTCACTAAACCGTAAGTGGTTAACAGGAAGTAGTTAAATTTGATACCGATCGATTTGTTTTGTCAAGCTGAATCGATTGATATTTAGATTGAATATGTTTCCTTGCTTCTTATACCCCACACCCAGAAATTAAATTGGGCTCAGTAAATCGGTAGTGGTTTACCAGAATTAGATAAATTTGGTACCAATCGGTTTGTTTTGTGAAGCTGAATCGATTGATATATAGATTGTATATGTTTCGTTTCTGATTATACCGCACCCCCGGAAACTAAATAGGGCTCAGTAAACCGGAAGTGGTTAACCGGAAGTAGTTAAATTTGGTACCCATCGATTTGTTTTGTCAAGCTGAGTCGATTGACATATAGATTGTATATATTTTGTTGCTGATTATACCCCACCCCCGAAAAGTTAATTGGGCACGGTAAACCGGAAGTGGTTTACCGGAAGTAATTAAGTTTGGTATCGATCCATTTGTTTTGTAGATCTGAATCGATTGATGTTTAGATTGTAAATGTTTCGTTGCTTATTATACCCCACCCACGGAAACTAAATTAGACTTAGTAAACTGGAAGTGGGTAACCGGAAGATGTAAAATTGGGTACCGATCGATTGTTTTTTTCAATCTGAATCGATTGATATTTAGATTGTATATTTTTCCTTGCCCATTATACCCCAACCATTGAAACTAAATTGGGCTCAGTAAACAGGAAGAGGTTAACTGCTATTAGTTAAATTTGGTATCGATCGGTTTGGTTGGTCAAGCTGAATCGATTGATATATAGATTGTATATGTTTCGATGCTGATTATAGCCCACTTCAGGAAAATAAATGAGGCTCAGTAAACCGGAAGTAGTTTAATTTTGTCGCGATCGATTTGTGTTGTCATGCTGAATCGATTCATCTTTAGATTGTATATGATCCGTTGCTGATTATAGCCCACTCCCGGGAAGTAAATTGGGTTCAGTAAACCGGAAGTGGTTAACAGGATGTAGTTAAATTTGGTATCGATTGATTTCTTTTATCAAGCTGAATCGATTGATATATAGATTGTATATGTTTCGTTGCTGTTTATACCTTACCCTTGGAAGCTAAATTAGGCTACGTAAACCGGAAGTCCTTAACCGGTAGTAGTTAAATTTGGTAACGATCGATTTGTTTTTTCAAGCTGAATCGATTGGTGTATTGTATGTGTTTCGTTGCTGATTATACCCACCCAACGAAATTAAATTATGCTCAGTAAATTGGAAGTGGTTATCCGGAAGTAGTTAAATTTGGTACCGATCGATTTGTTTTGTCAGCTGAATCCATTGTTATATAGATGGTATACCACCGGAAACTAAATTAGGCCCAGTAAACCGGAAGTCCTTAACCGGAAGTAGTTATATTTGGTACCGATCGTTTTTTTGTCATGCTGAATCGATTGATATATAGATTGTATATGTTTCTTTGCTGATTATACCCTCCCGGAATCTAAATTAGGTTCAGTAAATCGGAAGTGGTTAACCGGACGTAGTTAAATTTGGTACTGATCAGTTTGTTTTGTCAAGCTGAATCGATTGGTATATAGATTGTATATGTTTCGATGCTGATTATCCCCCAATCTAGGAAAATAAATGAGGCTCAGTAAACCGGAAGTAGTTAAATTTGATCGCGTTCGATTTGTTTTGTCCAGCTGAATCGGTTCATGTTTAGATTGTTTATGTTCCGTTGCTGATTATACCTCACTCCCGGAAAGTAAATTGGGCTCACTAAACCGGAAGTGGTTAACAGGATGTAGTTAAATTTGGTATCGATTGATTTCTTTTATCAAGCTGAATCGATTGATATATAGATTTTATATGTTTCGTTGCTGTTTACACCTTACCCTTGGAAGCTAGATTAGGCTACGTAAACCGGAAGTCCTTAACCGGTAGTAGTTAAATTTGGTAACAATCAATTTGTTTTGTCAAACTGAATCGTTTGATATGTAGATTGTATATGTTCTTTTGCTGATTATACCCCACTCCCGGGAAGTAATTTGGGCTTAGTACATTGGAAGTGGTTAACCGGAAGTAGTTGAAATTGGTATCGTTTGATTTGTTTTCTCAAGCTGAATCGATTGGTATATTGTATATGTTTCGTTGCTGATTATACCCACCCAACGAAATTAAATTAGGCTCAGTAAATCGGAAGTGGTTATCCGGAAGTAGTTAAATTTCGTACCGAACGATTTCTTTTGTCAATCTGAATCGATTGATATATAGATTGTGTATGTTTCGTTGCTGATTATACCCCACCTACCGAAATTAAATTAGGCTCAGTAAATCGGAAGTCCTTAACCGGAAGTAGTTGAAATTGGTATCGATTGATTTGTTTTTTCAAGCTGAATCGATTGGTATATTGTATATGTTTCGTTGCTGGTTATACCCACACACCGAAATTAAATTAGGCTCAGTAAATCGGAAGTGGTTAACCGGAAGTAGTTAAATTTGGTACCAATTGATTTGTTTTGTCAATCAGAATCGATTGCTATTTAGATTATATATGTTTCGTTGCTTATTATACACCACCAACGAAAACTAAATTAGACTCAGTAAATCGGAAGTGGTTAACCGGAAGTAGTTAAATTTGGTACCGATTGATTTGTTTTCTCAAGCTGAAACGATTGATATATAGATTGTATATGTTTCTTTGCTGAAGAAACCCCACTTCCGGAAACTAAATTAAGCACGGTAAACCGGAAGCGGTTAACCGGAAGTAATTATGATTTGATATCGATCGATTTGTTTTGTCGATCTGAATCGATTGATATTTAGATTGTGTATTAGGGTGTATCGAAAAAAACTTTTTTTCGAAATCCGGTTACGGCTAGTGCGGATTGTTGGCCAAATGGCATCAATAAACCGTATAAAAAATCTCAACTCGATCAGACAACTCCTTCTGCTGTCGAGTAGAGCCCAAATATTAGAAAAATCAACAAAAGGTTCACTTTTCAAATGATTTTCCAAAAAAATATTTTTTAAATATTTCCTAAATTTTTCGCTCTTTTAAATTATTGAAATAGCATTGGGAAGGAGAAATAAATACATAAAACAAATTTATTACGGTTATTTCTGTACACCACAAGCATAAAAACCTAGTTAATTATTTGTAAAAATACACTGTTTTTATGGCGTATCGTACAATTAAATTTTAATATAAAATTATTGAAGTCTCTTGATTAACGAAGAAATCACTTTAGTGCTAAATTCTAAGAGCAGTAATAGTATAAATAATTTGTTCCCAATGCTGTATGCATCTGCTTATCACACTAGATCACCTGTCGCCCACCTCTCCCCGAACGCCTCTTCTCTTGTACTTGCCCAGCTGAAAGGATCGGTCTTATCAGTCGCCAGTAGTCAACCAGCTGTGTCGAACGTGATTGTCGCTGCTTGAGTTAATTATTAGTGCTGTAGGAAATTTTAACTAAATAATTTGTTTTCGTGTGAAGTGCAGTATGTAGAAATGAGAACCGTGTTTCAGTTGTGTTAAGTATTTTTATTAGTAAGAGAGTGGCAGATACTCTGACGTTATGGCATCGACAAGTTTGTTACGGTCTGACGTTAGGAATAACATTATTGGGGCACCCAAGGAATTGGGTAGAACACAGCTACCAACCATTGAAATGTGTTGAGATAATACCTATGGGGGCGCGAAGAAAAAAAATGATAATTTCGGCATCCCGGAAAGAGCCTTCAACAAAGGATTTATCTTCTATCGTCGCCAGGAAGATTGTAGAAAATTGAGATTACGCCTCAATCAGTGGCGAAGCAATTTTCAGTGTCAGAAGGATTGTTGCAATGACATTGAAGTACCATAATATTGTCCGTGACTTGCAAAACTCAGCAAAGTCCGGTTTATAAACTTGTGCGAAACGAATTGCTGATTTTCAACAGTCTGCCAAAAATATTTCATTTGATACAGCCTTTTGTAACTGTTCCGATCCTCTTGCCTGCAACTGCGAAAAACGAAGAAAAGTGCCAGTGCTTGAGGTGCCTTTTCTTCTAGATCAAAGAACCACAAGATTGAGGCGTAATATCAATTTTCTACAATCTTCCTGGCGACGATAGAAGATAAATCCTTTGTTGAAGACTCTTTCCGGGATCCCGAAATTATCATTTTTTCTTCTCGCTCCCATAGGTATTGTCTCAACACAATTCAACGGTTGTAAGCTGTGTTCTACCCAATTCCTTGGGTGTCCCAATAATGTTATTCCTAACGTCAGACCGTAACAAACTTGTCGATGTCATAACGTCAGCGTATCTGTCACTCTCTTACTAATAAAAATACTTAACACAACTGAAACACGGTTCTCACTTCTACATACTGCACTTCACACGAAAACAAATTATTTAGTTAAAATTTCCTACAGCACTAATAAATAACTCAAGCAGCGACAATCACGTTCGACACAGCTGGTTGACTACTGGCGACTGATAAGACCGATCCTTTCAGCTGGGCAAGTACAAGAGAAGAGGTGTTCGCGGAGAGGTGGGCGACAGGTGATCTAGTGTGATAAGCAGCTGCATACGGCATTGGGAACAAATTATTTGTACTATTACTGCTCTTAGAATTTAACACTAAAGTGTTTAGTAGTCCTATCGAAATTTGTCCACATACCATCGAGGCAGGGGGTCCTTTGTTCAATGTATAGCAAAGGTTTGTATATGTAACAGATGCTTCTTTTGAAGCTGTCTCGTAATTTGAACCTTGTGTCAATTAAAGAAAGAAGAAAGTGTCAGTTTAATGTGAGATATGGATGTTGGACAATACTTTAACTGTTGGAAGGCAGAGAGACATGTGAAATAACTTTTAGAAACATTGGAAACACAATAGAAAAGGTTGGAATTTGAAATTGACAAGCTTTTTGTAACACTGTTATAATTTGAACCTTGTGTCATTAAAAGATAGAATATACTGTCACTTAAACGTGACATATGGATGTTTGAAAATAGTGTAACAACAGGACGTGAGAAAGTCATGTAAGCTAAGAATGGCGGGGGGAGTGAGAGAACCCTTTGATGCGTACAAAAGAAAGAAACATAGACACAGCTGTGCTGTAATTTTGGATGGTCCAGGTTTTTTGGAGGTGGGGGAGCGAAGTGTACTGTCCATGGAGTAAAAGATTTTGTTTAATTGGGACTGTAACTTGCACCCTATGGAGAGGTAACAGACATTATACTGAAGGACAGAGAATGTAAGAAAGAGATAGTTACGTGTCACTTTGTGAGAGGTATTACATTGCCACATACTGAGAGACGGGGCATACGATTGCATGGGAAGTGTAGTGTTCTTTTGAGTAAAGGGTTGATTTTAAATTGGCGTGGGACTTGTTAGGGAATAGTTAAGAACCTTAACACGTAAAGGGACATGTAGAAAATTGCTACAATAGAAAGCGAAACATTTTTTGTGCAGATGAGAAAATGTGATGTTGCTTGCGACCCACCTGTATGTAACTCTTTTTAGAAAAGAAAGAATTGAAATAGTTGAAAAAAAGATCTTTTAAGTTGTTAGGATGTAGAAAGTTATTTGAGAAAATGTATGTGACATTTATTGTTGACGGTTAAGACCCCCTGTAATTTCGAGTTGAACGTAACTCTTTTTAGAAAAAAAAAAGATTTTTATGACTTGTTAAACAGAAAAATGTTTTCTACTTCGATAGAATGAAAAAAGAAAGAAAGAAAAAGCCCTTTTTCTGGAAAAGATTCTTGTTAACTTTAAAGAATAGCTTTTGTACTTGTTTTTGTGAAAAAAAACGGAAGGGTGTGTGTGAACGCTCGAAACACCCAGGTTAACGAATATATATATAAGGAAGTTTGAAATGAGACCAGATTATATAGTGTGCTTTTGGGCGTTGTGGAAACTTGGCTTCTGTATTTTTCTGTGAGTGTGTTGTTTGGAGAATAATTTTGGAATTACGGGAAGGGAAAAGGTAAGTTAAAATTTACCATTTATATAAATAAATATTGAACTTGGATTTTAAATGTATTTACATTAATTAAAATGACTTGTGTTTGCTTTTATTTATTGGACAAATGTAAAATATAACCGTTGTTATGATTGAAGACATTGAGATTTGTTTGTGAAGATTGAAATACGCAAACCAGAAATGCTGTGTATTTTGTGGATATTTCAAACGGCAAAAAAGCGTATAGGGGACAGAGTGGTTACTTACCTAGCAATAAAAGTATGAACGGGAACGCGTAAGAAAGCGAAAGCCAGACAGAGAGGAAAAAAAAAAGAAAAAAGGTTTGCTTGAGTGCAGGCTAGGGAGCGGGTCGGAGGTGTGGCGGGGGGATTTTGTGCTTGTAGTTTGAAGGAAGGAACGATAGAGACGTGAGGAAAAAGAGAGGGAGAAAGAGAATGTGTGCAAGGATGGATAAATGCGTTGGGTTGCGTGAGAGAAGAGGCGCGGGGGACATTGTGTTTGTAGTTTGACGGAAAGAGCAAGAGCGATAGAGATGCGAGGAAAAAGAGAGGGAGAGAGAGAAAGAATACGGGAAGCACACATACATGTGTTGGTGTGCGTGAGACGGGTGAGGTTAACCTGAATGGTGCTTTAGGCGACTTTTTATTGCTAGTTGAATGGAATGGAATTTACGGTGTTTGAAAGGAACGGAAAATGTTGTTTTTTGAACACAGAAACTGCAAAAGTTGTCGTAACCCAAGAGAAAACGAATACCAAATGATTGAATTAAATGAACGAAAACGAATAATTTATCTGTTGAAAACAGTGGCGTATGCGTGCGTTTATTAAGATTCTAAGTGAATATGTAAATGTTTTTGAGTGACTATTTTTTTCTTTAAAGATATGTGTGCCATTCGAAACAACACAAATGGATTTATCAGATATACCTATGTAAAGCTAGATTATAGTGTATGGGAAAGCACTTGCAAAGTATAGAAATGTTAAAATGATGATACTTACCTAACACAAAATGTCTTCTTTGATGTTTGAAGCACATACGGGAACTGTATATGATGAACTAAAATATGGCGGGAAAAAACACGGGAAGCGACAAAATATTTTTGTCGGTAAACGTATGAGGCAATGCCGGTTGTACAAATAAAACTAACCCGATACTTTTTGATGTTATCGGCACAAAAGCCTGTTTACTACTGTCATGTGTTGGTATATAGGTGGCGCTGATGCAAAAAGACTAAGATTTTTCCGTATAATATCTTTAAATGGACATAAATTGTAAACCATTAATTGTACGCCAAAATGGACTACAGAAATCGATTTGTCAGGTCAAAATCTATATAGAAAGACACCTTACATGATAAATTTGAACCATTTTTTGGGGGGGCTAACAGTGGCGGCTGGCTATGTAGGGCTGTAACATTACATTTTTGGCTTTTTACGGCAAACTATTGGTCGTAGAAACAAAAGAAAAATATTTTCTTAATCGTTAGGAACTAACGAACTATACTATACAGATTAGAACAATGTAACTTTAAAATAATTTCAAATGGGCATAAATCGTAAACTATTCATCGTAGGTGAAAATGGACAACAGAAATCGATTTATCAGGTCAAAATCTATATAGAAAGACACCCTACATGATAAATTCGAACAATTTTTATTTTTTCGATTTTATACGAGGCATGTTCAAAAAGTACATTTTACACTTTTGGCTTTTTAGGGCGAACTATTGGTCGTAGAAACAAAAGAAAGGTATTTTCTTAATCGTTAGGACCTAGCGAACACTACTATACTGATTAGAACAATGTAACTTTAAAATAATTTTAAATGGTCATAAATCGTAAACTATTCATCGTAGGTAAAAATGGACAACAGAAATCGATTTGTCAGGTCAAAATCTATATAGAAAGACACCCTCAAAAAGTACATTTTACACTTTTGGCTTTTTAGGGCAAACTATTGGTCGTAGAAACAAAAGAAAGGTATTTTCTTAATCGTTAGGACCTAAAGAACACTACTATACAGATTAGAACATTGTAACTTTAAAATAATTTTAAATGCTCATATCTCGTAAACTATTAATCGTAGAACAAAATGGACAACAGAAATCGATTTGTCAGGTCAAAATCTATATAGAAAGAGACCCTACATGATAAATTTGAAAATTTTTTATTTTTTGGAATTTTTACGAGGGATGTTCAAAAAGTAATTTTTTAAAAAAATACATTTTTGGGTTTTTACGGCCAACTATTGGTCGTAGAAAGTAAAGAAAGGTATTTTTTTAATCGTTAGGACCTAAGAAACATTACTATATACTTAGAACATTGTAAATTAAAAATAAAAATGTAATGAATTTGCATAAACAATATCGCGTCGATTTTTTTGAAACTTTGGAAATATGCTTATTAAAGGATATACTTTTATATGAATAGGTAAAATAAATAATATTACTAAAATAAATACCGTTTTCGCGCGTTTTTACCGCGACAGGTGCGCGCCGCGCGGTATTTGCGCCCGGAAAAAGGTTTTCGCGACGCGGGACGCGTAAAATATTGCCGCCCGGAAACTGCGCGGGGTATTGCCGATTATAAAAAACAAACAACACTCGGTAACTTGCTATGGTACATGTACACACACGCACAGTCTTATACACACTAATGTGAATGTTATGTGTACAGGTGGCGTTGTGTGAAGAAACAAACATGGCGGATGAATTTTAATGTGTTTCCTTTGCATTAATGATATGTATAACTAAAAATATTTACAATTAATCTAGTATACGTTATTTTTAAAACACCATTAATTAAAAATTTAAACAAGTTAACACGAACTTAACCGAAGTTTTACGAAAATTGCCTAACAAACAAAAATGTATCCACAGTTTTCTTCATATTGGTTAATGTACCACACGAATGGTTCCGAAGTTTCCCGAAGTTTTACGAACATTACCGAACATAAACCTAAGAGTTTATTTACAATTTGTGTACATGTTTATACATGTATTACACAAACGGTTCCGAACTTAACCCAACATAAACATAAAAATGTATCATTAATTACCGTACACGTTTAGTATACGTATACTTTGCATTAAATATAATTTAATAACGAAAATAATTATAATATGAACACAGAGTATAACACTATTACTTGTATAGAATGAAATACAGTTTGTAATCTCGTACCCAAACACATTTCGTTTTTGTAGTCTCCTACCCAAACGCATTTCGTTTTTGTAATCTCGTACCCAAAAGCATTTGGTTTTGTAATCTTGTACGCAGGTGCTTTAAAATATTTTAAAATTTAGTAACAGTGATATTACATAATGTGATGTAATTTGTAATTGTAGTATTAAAGTTTGTAACACTTCAAATAATTATAGATACTTGTTTTTGTATGCTCCTCCATTGTGTTATCGGTCTAAAAAATTGCTTTCATAGTAATGCTAGGAATTTTTTTGTTTGCTTTGCTGCAGGTGTTTGAACTGGTTTAAACTGGTTTTATTGTTTTTTTTGTTAGGCATTGTGTATATATATCTCCGTTGGTAAGGAAATATTATCATATGAATGTTGGTAACCGTACCTTCAACACAATATTTACTTAGTTAGTGATTAAATTTATACAACCATATAATAAAAGAAATATTAAAATATTATATTTAGAGAAGAGTATTAATATTAACTGTATTGTTACAGTTGTTGAAATTGAAAACATCATAAAAGAAAAAAAACAAAAGAAGAAAGGAAGTAAGGAAGAAATCCTGATTTTTACCAAGTTTAGAATACATACCAGATTTACTTAGAAGATCATCGTAAGTATAATTATATATTATACATATTTGAATGATTATGTTTTTATACTTTGATTAAATATTCGTATATAAAGTATTATTTTTAAAAAATTGTAAACTGTTAAATATTTACAATAATATTTTATTTAAAACATACGAAATTTGTTTTACCATTGTGCAAAACATTTTTTTAATACAATTACACTTTATTTTATGAACAAAGTTCTTGCATAATTTTAAAATGTTCACACTGTATTTTAATAACGAAGTTCTTGCAGAATTTAAATACAATCACACTCCATTTTAACAACGAAGTTCTTGCAGAATTTTAATGATGATCACACTCCATTTTAACAACGAAGTTCTTGCAGAATTTTAATGATGATCACACTCTATGAGTGTTCTATTAACTGAAAAATAAGTAGAGCTTCTTAGAAGCAAACTAAATAATATTGTTAACTGAATAACACTGCATTTTTATATATTGTATTTATTTTAATGTATACTAATTTTTGTTTTTTTTTAATATTTTCCAGATGGAATTCCTGGGCACATCGTTAGTAAACGAGTTTAATGAAATTGATGAAATTTACTTGTCTGCTGTTATAGAAGGCCTGAATACAAAGGAACGCGTGTTGGAGACCTGGTGGAGAATTATGGATAAGCTACGCCAAGGATTGCGTGGCAGTGAAAGGTATGATACCTTGCTATTAGCTCTTTTTAATTTTTACTATGACAATCAAGCACTTATATTGCAATATACAATGTCTAGTGCTGACATTGTTGACTTATTTGCACACGGATTTTTCCGTGAGCATGTCATGTACCAGTGGGCACATGACAAATTCGTACATTTTAATTATTTTAATTGCGCACAAGGTGATAGGATAAATGCAGCAGAGGTAGCCGAATTTTGTAATTATGGATCGCGTTTTATTTTGGTTCATAATAATGTGTCGCCATCTGTTGAAAATTCCGTAACCTCGGTCCACCAAGAAAGTCAACCCTTGGAAAACATGCTTCAAGAAGAAGATTTTAATTTAATTGATGAAATTATTAATGAACAAATACAAAATGAAGCAGCAGATGGTACACAAACAATTGAAAATTCCGCAGTTTTAGTAAATCCCGATGAGTTTGGAACTCCTGATAATGTGGAGGCTTTATTAAACGAGTTATGTGAAAACGGACAAAATCCTGTTTGTGTTGTAAATAATGAAGTACAGGTATCAAGTGTACAATGTTCACGGGATACTCGTGGTTACGGAATGGGCTCTCCACAGCCTAGTACATCCGGTTACGTTCCTCCAAGTGAACGTAGCGGATATACAGATGTTCAAAATACAGGGGAAGGTAATTTCGAAGTGGTACATGAAAGCAGAAAAAGTTTCACTAAGTTTAACTTGGTGGGGCATGAAATTGCGGTAAGGCCAATGGGAAATGAAGAAATTAGAAATCCTGCGGTCTATATTGAAAACCTCATGATCTTCGCATTGGATAATGTACTAAACAATGCGAGACCTAATGATTTTGTTGGAATGTACATTGACTCCTCCAATAGTAAGGATAAGAAAGCAGTGTATGTTCCATGGAGACGCCGCAAAGACATTTCTGCTAAGTCCGTTTTAGCTTCTATTACTAGAGTGTTAAATAGTAATGAAGACTTCCTTTTAGGTAATCATGTCCTCTTTCGATTTCATATAGTAAATTCGATGTTTGGTGCTGGAAGAACACGAGATAATAGATCCGTACTAAACAAATATTTACCTTTAAATGAATTTTTAGTACAACATTTGGTTGAGCTCCCGGGAACCGATAATGAAAAACTTTGTTTACCTAAAAGTATTGTTTGGGGTATAGCAAAGCATACCGAAACACTTCAAAATTTGAGTAATTTAACAGATCCAACTAGAGATACATTAAAAGGTAGAGCAATTAAGCTTTGTAGTCAGGCAGGTCTTAGCGTTAAAGGAAAAAATGGTTGCGATTTTAATGACGTAGAATTGTTTCAGAAACATTTAACTCCAAACTATCAAATTATTATTTATGAAAAAGTACCCGAAAGTAAGCGTGAATTTAGAGTACGCTATCCGGAAACAGAAGTACAAAGACCAGAATTGCAGGATGCAAAACCCATCTATATTTATTACGATGAAAGGGGAAGTATTGGGCATTTCCGGCCTATTCGTACAATAACGTCATTTTTAAGAAAAGAAAAGTACTGTTTACATTGTTTAAAGGGTTTTAATGGTGGCAATCGTTTTCATAAGTGTGAGTTAATGTGTTCATCTTGCGAACATATGCATAAACTTGATGTTACGATGTATAAAATGAAATGCAATGCATGCAATAGATATTTTACTAGGGGTGAATGTTTCGACAATCACTTAAAAGGTAATAAATTTGGCAAGAATGTGTGTGAATATGTGAAAGTTTGCATCAACTGTAATGCACTCTATGATTTAAGAAGACGTAAATCTGATCATACATGTGGTGAATACTTTTGTAGTACGTGTCGTGAACATGTACAGGAAGGTCACTCATGTTATGTGAAGAAAGTAAAACCTACTCATATCAAGAGGTTTCTTTATATTGTTTTTGACGTAGAAACCATGCTCAAACCGGAAAATGAGCGTGGGGAGCGGGAACACGTTGTTTGCTTGGTATGCGTTAGACATGTATGTCATAAATGTATGAACACAGGCATTGATGAAGCCTGCAGTACATGTGGTGATGAAAACGGTAACCGCTCGTTTTCTTTTAAAACCATTGATGAATTTATTACACATATTTTATTAGATAGACCCCTATTTAGTAAAGTATGGGTCATAAGT
Source organism: Thermobia domestica (assembly GCF_964235325.1). Taxonomy (NCBI): domain Eukaryota; kingdom Metazoa; phylum Arthropoda; class Insecta; order Zygentoma; family Lepismatidae; genus Thermobia; species Thermobia domestica. The sequence continues at coordinate 251,755,509 of NC_137462.1, read as the reverse complement.
CATAATGGTAGTCGTTTTGATAGCATTTTCTGTTTGAGATCTCTCATTGAGTCCCAGCATATTATTCCAAAAACTTTAATTCAGGGTCAAAAGATTTTTAGTATTTCTATTCATAATAAAATCATTTTTAGAGAAAGTTATTTGTTTGTTGGTGTAAAATTATCAAAATTACCTAAGACGTTAGGCCTTTCACAAAATTTAAAGAAGGGAGATTTCGCATACTTGTTTAATACAGTAGAGAACCAAAATTATGTAGGACCATATCCGGGAATAGAGTACTATGATCCTGAATCGCGATCTGGTGAAGAAAGAAAGCGGTTGGAGGGATGGCACCAAGAACGGGTGCAATTGGGAGAGCAATTTAATTTGCAAAAGGAAATGCTGGAGTATTGTGAAAATGATGTGAGAATTCTCACAGAAGCTGTTATTAAATTTAGTAATATCATAGAAGAGAAAACGGGTGGATTACAATGTTTTCTAATATCGTCTGCGATTGCAAGTTTAGCCATGCAAACATATCGTACATCATATCTTCCAGAAGAAAGTATTTCTGTTATACCACCTTTGCGGTAAAATTATAAAACGAAAACCAGTGAAAAAGCAATGAAATGGCTAAAGTATATGGAACACCAATTGGGTATAGAAATCCAGCATGCTGGATGAAACGGAGAACAATCTTTTGGAAGGTATAATGTTGACGAATACAATGCAGAGCTTAATGAAGTGTTCGAATTTATGGGATGTTACTGGCATGCCTGTAAAACGTGTTATCCAAATAACCGTAATGCCATAATAGATAATGCACATGGTCCGTACAACACATTTGAAAAAAGGTACGAACATAGGGAATTCCGGCGAAAATATTTCACAGAAATTCTAAAAATGAATTTGTATGAAATATGGGAGTGCTCTTGGGATAATAAAGTACGCACAGATATAGATTTACAAAAGTTCCTTAAAGAACAATGTGATAATACTGCAGACTTTCTTACTCCTAATAGTTGCTACAACGCAGGCCGTACTGAAGTATTTCGTTCATATGTGAATTGTGCGAACGATGAATCCATTCTTTATTATGATATTACATCGTTATACCCCTACGTAATGGCAAGGAAACCTCTTCCGTTAAGGGCACCTAAGGTGCATAAGGGGCCGGTTTTCCCAGATGTGGGAAAAATTCATGGGATTGTAAAATGTACTGTATTGGCTCCTAAACAACTCTTTTTCCCATCTTACCGTATGTAGCACAAAGCCGATTAATATTTGGACTTTGTAGGCTATGTATGGAAGGAGAAACTATTGATAATTGCACACATAGTGATACTGAACGTGCATTAACTGGAACTTTTTGTACACCAGAGCTTCACCGTGCTCTTGAAAACGGATAAAAAATCGTCAAAATTTATGAAATATGGGAATTTGAACTCATGGGTTCTGAAGATCGGAATTCACCTAGTTTATTCCGGGACTATGTGAATACGTTTCTTCAGATGAAGCAGGAAGCTTCAGGCTATCCTGCTTGGTGTAAAACTGAAGAAGACAAAGATAAATATATTGACGATTACTATGCTCACGAAGGCATAAAATTAAATAAAGATAATATTAGGACGAACCCTGGACTTAGACAATGCGCGAAGTTGTACCTCAATTCCTTATACGGAAAATGGGGACAGCGTACAGATATGACACAGTGTGTAATTATTGATAGTGGGGCAGAGTTCCATAGGTACCTTGCTACACCGAGATATGAGGTTCATAGTGTTATTCCAGTTGGTGATGAACATCTTATTCTAACATATAAAGACTTGGAAACTGAAAATGTACCTTTACAATTTTCCAATGTCGTCCTTGCTGGTTTTATTACTTCATGGGCCAGGCTACAATTATATGATTTACTTGTGACTGTAGGACCTGAAGACGTAATTTATTGTGACACAGACAGTATTATGTTTACGTGTAAAATAAATAGGGAACCTCCGTTAAAGCTTGGAAGCTATTTGGGTGATCTCACTGATGAAATTGAAGAAGGGTGGGAGTTTGTAACGTTTATAGGCTTAGGGCCAAAAAGTTATAGTATGCGGCTTAAAAATGCCGCAGGGGAATTTCGGAATATTTTCAAAATTCGGGGAATTACACTAAATGATAGGACCTCTCAAAGAATAAACTTTGAGAGTTTCTATGGATTAGTGACAGGAAATATTAATTGTACAATTATAGAAAATCCAAATAGCATTGTGCGAAAACAGGGCTTCACTATCTTTTCACGTAAAGAGACAAAAACACACCAAGAGGTAAACAAAAAACGTAAACGTATTGACGATACACAAAGTGACGAACCAATACCAAAGACAAAAAGTTTACCTCATGGATATGTACAATAATAATTTTAGCTTGGCTTATAAGTGATTGTTTTTATTTATTTATTTATTTTTTAACAGATCATTAGTAGAGTTTCACTATTTATTTATTTATTTATTCCATCGTTTGCTGTGCAAACTTATAAATTGTAAACCGAAGTGTAGTCATAACATCAGCTAAGCTGTGATTCTAGTCATTTCAAGCTTTAATATTTATTTTTTAACTTATTTTTAATTTATTTTTAATTTATGTTGTTAATTGTGTGAGTGAGTGAGTGTGTGAATGAGTGTATATAAAGTAAAGTATCTATTGTGTGCATTCAGTTTAATACAAGATGTTAAAGTTTCAACATCCATCAAACATTTTAATTGCTGGTCCTTCACGTGCAGGTAAAACATGTTTTGTAAATCGATTATTAAATGAACGTGATCAAATGTTTACTATGAAATTTAATGAAATTGTTTGGTGTTATGGTGCAGTCATACCAAATTTAGATGCAAGTTCAGAAATTCGATTTATAGAAGGTATTCCAGATATGAATAATTTTGAAATACAAGAAAATTCATTATTAATATTAGATGATTTAATGTCTGAAACCAATGGTGATGTTGCAAACTTATTTACAAAATATGCACATCATAAAAAATTAACAGTAATATTTATTGTTCAAAATTTATTTCCAAAAGGAAAACATGCCCGTGATATAAGTTTAAATGCACATTATATTATAGTATTTAAAAATCCTCGTGATAAATTACAAATAAAATATTTAGCAAGACAAATTATGCCACGATATAGTAAACAAGTTGTGAATGTGTTCGAAGATGTAACACGTGAACCTCACACTTATTTGTTATTTGACTTAACTCAAAAAACAAATGATGCATTACGATTACGTACAAATATTTTTCCTAATGAAACACTGCATGTATATGCAAATGTAAAAGACAGTAATTCAGTCGTTTACGTTTAGTTTAGTTCAAGATGTTGAAGGTGAAACAACACTTTGATACTTTCCGTGCTTTGTGCAAATGCAAAAGCGCAAAGCGAAAACAAATTATACGACATGCATCTGGTGATTTAATACGTACTATTTCACAAGTTGCTAAAAACACAATAAAAGGAAACATTCCGTTGAATTCGCGTCAGAAACAACGTTTACGTAGACATAAAAAGATCTTGCGTGCTTTATCTGCACAACGTACAGCACTTAATAAGAAAAAGAAAATTTTATTACAGAAACGTGGGGCATTTTTACCATTAATTTTAGGACCATTACTTGGTGCAGTAGCAAGTAGTTTGTTTGGAAGATAAGTATGTCGGAATTTCGTAAAATGATATTAGTGCCTGAAAATGCAATGCAACAAATGCATGCAAATATAAAATCAATAGATTCACATCAATCGCGTTTAGATGAAGAAATGAATAGTATTTTACAACGTCGTAATCTTAGTATTGAAGAAAAATGGAAATTGTATCAACAAGCATTACAACAATATTTAAATTATACTTCATCAGTTTCACAAAATCGAATTACATTACCTATTATTGAAAAAGATTTTCCTCAAACATCATCATCAACATCATCTCAAGAAGAAAAAAATAATTCTATTTTACCCTTTGTATCAGATATTTTACAATCAGTACCAAAAACACAACGAAGGAAAACAGATCTATTATTAAAACAGTTAACAAGTTCTGATAAAATTCATTTCGATCAATCAGGAACAGTACGTATTCAAGGAAAAATAATACCAGGTTCTAATATTATTGATTTAATAAATGATGTTGTTTGTACACGAAAATATTCAAGAAATCCTATAGGCATTCACGAATTTAAAAATTTATTGGATGAACTTAATGTACCACGTGAATTTATTTCTACTCCTATAGTGAAATCACATAACAAAGTTAAAAAATCACAAAGTCCAACACTAGTAACAAATATTTTTAAAAACTGGAAAGAATATAAAATGTAAATAAAAATGGGAAAATTGTCAAAATTATATTATGATTATACAAATCCTGCTTCTTTATCAAGTATTAAAACATTACAAGGAAAAACAAAATTATCAAAAAATAAAATTAAAAATTGGTTAGCATCTCAAGATGCATATACATTACATGCACCAGCACGTAAAGTATTTGAACGTAAACAATATTATGTTAGTGCACCAAATGAAACATTACAAATGGATTTAGCAGATATGCAAAATATTGCCAAGTATAACAAAAATTATAAATATATATTATGTTGTATTGATATTTTTTCACGGTATGCGTATTGTGTTCCATTAAAAACAAAAACAGGTCCTGAAATGGCAAAAGCAATCAAAAAAATTTTAAAAAATTTTAAACTACCTGTGTTTAATGTACAAACGGATTTAGGTACAGAATTTTATAATCGGCATGTAAAACGTTTATTTAAAGAATACGAAATTAATCATTATAGTGTACATTCAGAAATTAAATGTGCCTTAGCTGAACGCTTTATAAGAACATTAAAAGAAAAATTATATCGTTATTTTACGGCTAAAAATACATACCGTTATATAGATGTGTTAGATCAATTTGTAAAAAATTATAATCATTCGTATCATAGTAGTATTAAAATAGCACCGGCAAATGTAAATTACTCTAATGTTGATCAAGTTTTAAATACATTGTACGGTGATAAAACGAATAAAAACAAATTAACATGTAAATTTCACCCTGGTGATTATGTGCGTGTTAGTAAATATAAACATAAATCAGAAAAGGGATATTTACCAAAATGGTCACAAGAAATTTTTATTGTTGATAAATGTATTTTGACAAATCCTATTACATATAAATTAAAAGATTGGAATGATGAGGAAATTAAAGGAATATTTTACACAGAAGAATTACAAAAAGTAAATGTAAATTCAAACAAAACATTTTTAATTGAAAAAGTACTAAAACGAAAAAAAGATATGTATGTAAAGTGGTTGGGATATCCATCAAGTATGAATTCATGGATTAAAACAAATTCTGTTCAGTTTTCAAAATGAGTTCAATGATAGAACATGATTTCTATGTTACTCTTCCTTCAAATGCTAGTAGTGAAATTTTTACTAATAATACAACTTCTTCATTTATAGTAAAGTTAGCACAACCTATTCCCTTAAGTGAAGGAGAATGGTATGTTGCCTTAACGCAACTTAATGTTCCTTTTAGTTTTTATAATGTTGGTAAAAATGAAAAAATTGTAATTGAAACCATCGTTAATGATGAACTTGAAATTGTAGATGTTGATATTACACCAGGATACTATACTTCTATTTCATCCATTTTAGAAATGATTCCTGAAGAATTACGCATGTTAAAATATTATAAAAATAAAAATCAAGTTGGAATTAGACATTCTTTAAAATTGAAAGATTTTTGTGTTATTGGAATGACACGCGGATTGCAACATTTATTTGGATTTATAAATGAAAATACAACAGAGTTTACAGATGCTGTTTTTGTAAAACCAGTTAATGAAGATATTCCAACCGTAACACGTGCAAAATTTCCATGCAATTTAGAATATAATATACCAAACGTTTTTAATGTTTGTGTTGATATTGTAAAACAACAAGAAAATATTGGACCAGTACTTCGTAAAGTTAGTGCATATAATATTGAGCACGGAGATGTAAAATGTTTTCTGTTTCACACACCACAATATGTTAAAGTTGTAAAATCTTATTTTAATACGATTGAAGTAAACTTAAAAGATGAGCACGGTTTAAAATTGCCATTTCAATTTGGAACTTCAAACTTAACACTTCACTTTAAACGAAAATGATTTCTGAAAGTATTGATGATAGTTTTTACATTACACTTGTATCAAACGCAAGTACTGATGTATATCCTACAAATAGTCCAACACATTTTATTAATCAACAAAAAAATAATATTCAATTATCAGAAACCGATTGGAATGTAGGATTAAGTGAATTACATGTTCCTTTAACATGTTATAATGTTAACGATGGAGAAAATGTTATGTGGTATAAAATAAAAAATGAAGAAGCACAAAAAGGTAAAATTATAAGTGGATATTATCACTCTGCACATCATATCATTGATGAATTAAATAAAATATCAAAAGATATAAAATTTTCTATATCAAATATTGTACAAGTAGATTGTAGTGATCGTGTTGAATATGCCTTATTATCAGCAACATTAGCAATGCAATTAGGACTTCGTCAACATAAAGATCTTGTTTTGGATAAACGTGGATTTAAACAACCGTATGTTGATATTGGATATCCACATCAAATTTTTATTTATACTGATATCATACAATATCAGTTTTTAGGTGATACAAAAGCACCTTTATTACGTATTGCAACAATATCAAATGTAAAATACGGTAAAGTCAAAACATTAACATTTCAAGATATTCATTATCTTCCACTTGCAAAGTTTTCATTTAACAGTATTGAAATACTATTAAAAGACCATGCAGGACGAAATTTGCCATTTCGTTCTGGGACACTAAGTGTTACACTTCATTTTAAGCGCTCTCCTAATAAAAAGTAATTAATTAATTATATTTTAAAAATGAAATTTAGACGGCATTATGGACACGGTATCCCATACTTTTCAGGACCTGTATATCAACGGGGACATGGTATAGGTAGTTTCTTTCAAGGATTATTTCGTTTTGCATTACCATTTCTTAAACAGGGTGCAAAAACTTTAGGTCGACAAGCATTACAAACGGGAATACAAGTAGCGGGTGATGTATTAGAAGATAAACCATTTAAAGAATCTGTTCGTGCACGTGTAAAACAAGCTGGTGAAACATTAAAGACAAAAGCTGATAACAAAGTTGGTCAGTTATTAACTGGAAGTGGTAAGAGACGGCCACGCAAGCGTAAAGCTCCGGCAATTGTTCGCTTTGGATCTCCAACTAAACGTAAGCGTACAAACAAAAGCAAAAGCAAAAGAAAAGTAAAAAGAAAAATAAGTCGTGTTACAGATATATTTTCATAATGGCACTACTTAATTCAAACAGTGTGGAATGTTGTACCAACGATTTCGATTTATTTAGTACTCCAATGACACAAACTGCAATTGAGTCTTGCTTTAATGCTGAATACCGTCCAATTTCAACATTAAGTTCTGATGGAAATATTGAATTTTTTATTCCCGGTGAAACAGGAGAATTTATTCATACTGCATATCTTTATCTTTACGTACGTTGTAAAATTACAAAACCTGATGATACACCATTAGCTGACACTGATGTTGTAGCACCAACAAATAATTTCCTACATTCATTATTTAGTCAAATTGACATTTCATTAAATGATAAATTAATTACTTCTTCATCAGGATTTTATCCTTATCGTGCGTACCTTGAAACATTATTAAATTATTCCCGTGATGCTTCTGTTACACATTTGAAATTAGGTATGTGGTATAAAGATAATGCTAAACAATTTGATAGCATTGGTAATGCTAATGTAGGTTTTCAACAACGTGCTAATTATATTAAAAATACTAAATCGTTTGAAATGTATGGTCGACTGTATACAGATATTGCTGGATTACCAAGAGCACTTGTAAATAAAGTAGGTCTTCGTATAAAATTACATCGTAGTAAAGATGCTTTTTGTTTATTATCTCCTGCAAATACTTCTTATAAAGTAAAACTTGAAGATGTTACTCTACATATACGTCGCATTGATGTTGCACCTCATTTGGCAATGGAAATCAATACTAATATGAATCATGAAACAGCAAAATGTCCCCTTACAAGAGTACAAACAAGATCGTATACTATTCCTGCAAACGTTAATTCATACAATCTTGATAATATTTTTCTGGGTAACGTACCTAAAGGTGTTGTTATCGGGTTTGTTTCCAATTCGGCATTTAATGGAAAATCTGAACTAAATCCATTTCATTTTCAACACTTTAACGTTAACAAACTGCAGCTACAAGTTGGATCAAAATCTTTTCCTCCCAGTCCCCTCACCCCCGATTTTAAAAACAATTTGTACCTTCTAAGTTACCATTCTCTGTTTTCCGGTACTGGTTTATATTATAAAGATGATGCACATACTATTACTCCTGAAGAATATCCACACGTCTATACTCTTTATGCATTTATTCTATCACCTACAGCAACATTAGATGATTGTACGTGGGACCTTGTGCGTGATGCACCTGTAAATGTTAAAGTTTCCTTTTCTGAAAATTTAACTGAACCTATAACATGTATTGTGTACGCCCAGTTTGATTCTTTAATTCAAATTGATAAAGATAGAAATATATATACTGATAATACTTTTTAAAAGTATCATTTTAATAAAAGAAGTATAACTGTTCACTTCTAAGCATATGAATTACATGTGTCCTACTGGTACAAAGTGTGTTAAACATTGTATATTGTAATATTTTTGCTTGATTACTCAAAGAGTTGCAAGGTATCATACTATGAAGTTTGTCAAAAGTATTTTTTATGCGTTAGCACCATTCATCGTTATTGGAAAAGTTATAAAAAACTCTGTCATGAATATTTTAAACATGTTATTTCGTTTTATGAGAATATTCCATATACTCCACTAGGTCTTCCAACATATACGCGTATAAAGTGAAGTGATGTGATGTGAATTTAAAAAACAAAAGTTATGTACACGGATGATTTAATAAAAGTGTTACTTCGTGATAAAGTTACTGGTGCAAATGTGCATGGCATTTATCCTATTGATAGAATACCAAAAACTGTACAACCACCGGCTGGACTTATTATAAATTTAAGCAATTCATCTTCAAGTGGTACACATTGGGTGTGTGTATTCATTGATGAAAATCAAAGAGGATACTATTTCGATAGCCTAGCATTACCATTTCCAAAAGAAATAAAAACTTTTTTAAATAAAAATTGTAAAATATATTTTACAAATAGTTCTGCATATCAAGATGATAATTCAATCTTGTGTGGACAATTTGTGTTGTACTTTCTGCATCATATTGTACGAAAGAAAAGCTTTAACGAATGTTTAAATTTGTTCAAAAAAAATAATCTTAAACAAAATGATAAAATTGTATTCAATCATGTAACCAATATAATGAAAAAGAAAAAACAAGTTGATTAGTTTAATAAAAAATTTTTATTTACAATTGAAAATCTTGTACTTTTATTTACAAGAACATATCATATTCTTTTTTACAACTTTGCAAATGCATTAGTTAATGTTATAGTACGTTGAAACTTCCACCAATAACATAACTGTTGTGCATTACGAAATGTACATCCTGATTTTTTCTCAAGTTTAATATTTTGTTCATGAAAAGCACAATAATCATTAAATACGTTTGCATGCATTGTGCTTAATGGTGGACACTGTTTACTTTCCAAATCAATAACATTAGCTAGTGCAAAAATATTTTAATCCAAAGTGTTTTTTCTGCACCTTTACAATAAAAGGTTGCATCTTGTTTACAAAGTTGATATATAAGGTTACGTATGTGTGATACAGTATAACCGCATTTATCATTCCAAGTTAATCCATGTAAGTTTAATGTTAACCATTCAATTTGTTTTTGACAACCTAATGGAAGTATATTGTATTCTACTGGTGATTTTATTAAACAATGCAAATTTACTGTATCATCACACGCAGTTAAACAAAATTCACGTATAATAAATTCATTATTTGAAATCTTAAAAGCTTGTATGTCAATAATGTATTCATTAACACATGGTGAAATTTTATGTTTACGTTCTAAGAAAAATTGTATAATTTGTCCAACAAATTCAGTGTTCTTTAAACAATCACGCACTTTGCGTATAAAGTTTATACTTGAAATTTCACTATGGTGTTCTTCAAAGACTTCAAATAAATCAATAAGAGTTATCTCGTTGGATAAATATCCTACAGCAAAAGTTCCAATATCATCATGAAATAAACATTGATGTTCAAGATGCAGCAAGCATTGTTCACAACAAATATTATTATTAAAACGTAAGTATGCACTTATAGTTTTTAAAACACAAACTTCACTAATATGTTCTTCACTACATGATACACAAAAATTATTTTCGAAATACATTATGTACAGTACGTTTTCTTAACACACCTCACTATAGTCGTTCGATCTGTCCTTTTCAAGAAAAATACTTAAAAGTTCTTTTCGTACATTCACATCCACTGATAGTTCACCAAATGTAATATTACAATAATATCTTGTTAATGGTGTAATAACTGTATGTATTTCTGCATAAATATCAAATAATTCCTCCTGTACACGAGGATTCACTAACACAGACCAAACACGAATGTCTAAAACGTCATCATTACAGTAAAAACATTCATGAGACCATTCACATGTATCATGCCAATAACATGTATAGCATATTAAATAATCATTTGGTTTCCATTTCGCAATGCAGTCTCTTACACAGTTCACATCCACATAGTTAACACCACATTCACAGTTCCAACTTAATTCTGATAAATCAGGTGAACATGGCGGCGTATCCACATTTGATACCACTTCGTCATTTGATTCCACCTCAAAATCTGAGTTATCTTGCGAAAATTCATACACTTCATTATCTATTCCCGCCTCACTATCATTTGCATAAACTTTTATATTATCGTTTTCATATCTTTCTAATTCAATTTCATTAATTGTACAATCTGGAGAATTTGGATATTCATTCTCACCGTCTAACTTATGCTTCACATCAACGTCTTCTACAAACTGACGGTTCTCCATCGCTAACAAAACTATACATGTCTATTTGTTAAAACCAATATTTAAATAAAAATTTCAAATGACGTCACGCGCTCGCGCCCGCGCACGCGGGTATTTTCCGTTCGCGCCCCCGCGCCTTCCCGCGCCGCGTTCGCGTTTCCGCCGCCGCCGGGTTAAAAACTCTTTTATTTTTCTTTATAACAATCCGTTATTGTTCATCACCTAAATTATTATTCTTTAACGCATACAGCTGCAAGGTTTCTCTTTTATTATTCTTTACATACAACTACAAGGTTTCTCTTTTATTATTCTTTATAACAAGCTTCCCATATTTCAACAAGTTTTCCAAGGTTTCTCTTTTATTATTCTCTTTTGTGTCACTACTATACATACAATAGTACAACAACCATTACCTGTCATCATATGTCATTTAAACAATACTGTATTTCTATACAACTATACTCTCTACCTATTGTTATAACAAAGAACCCTTGCGTCGAAGGTATGTGGACATATTTCGATAGGACTACTGTGTTTTCTTCGTCATTCAAGAGACTTCAATAATTTTATAATAAAATTTAATTGTACGATACGCCAGAAAATCAGTGTATTTTTACAAATAATTAACTAGGTTTTTATGCTTGTGGTGTACAGAAATAACCGTAATAAATTTGTTTTATGTATTTATTTCTCCTTTCCTATGCTATTTCAATAATTTAAAAGAGCGAAAAATTTAGGAAATATTTAAAAAATATTTTTTGGAAAATCAGTTGAAAAGTGAATCTTTTGTTGATTTTTCTAATATTTGGGCTCTACTCGGCAGCAGAAGGAGTTGTCTGATCGAGTTGAGATTTTTTATAGGTTTTATTGATGCCATTTGGCCAAAAATCGGCACTAGCCGTAACCGGATTTCGAAAAAAAGTTTTTTCGATACACCCTATTGTATATGTTTCGTTGCTGATTATACCTCACCCTCGGAAACTTAATTAAGCTCAGTAACCGGAAGAAGTTAAATTTGGTATCGAAAGATTTGTTTTGTCAAGCTGAATAAATTGAGATTTAGATATTATATGTTTCATTGCTCATTATACCCCACTCCCGGGAAATAAATTGGGCTTAGTAAACCGGAAGTGGTTAATCGGAAGTAGTTAAATTTGGTATCGATCGATTTGTTTATCAAGCTGAATCGTTTGACATAGAGAAAGTATATGTTTTGTTGCTGATTATACCTTACCTTTGGAAAATGAGTTAGGCTCAGTAAACCGGAAGTAGTTAAATTTGGTTTCGATTGATATGTTTTGTTAATCTGAATCGATTGATATTTAAATTCAATATGTTTCATTACTGATTATACCCCACCCGCAGAAACTAAATTAGGCTCAATAAACCGGAAGTGGTTAACCGTAAGTAGTTAAATTTTGTAACGATCCATTTGCTTTGTCAATCTGAATCGATTGATATTTAGATTGTATATTTTTCCTCCTGATTAAACCCCACCCCAGAAAAATAAATTGGTCACCGGAAGTTGTTAACCGGTAGTAGTTAAATTTGGTACCGATCGATTAGTTTTCTCATGCTGAATCGATTGATATTTAGATTGTATATGTTTCCTAGCTGATTATACCACAACCCCGGAAATTAAATTGGGCTCAGTAAACCGGAAGTGATAAACTGGTAGTAGTTAAATTTGGGATCGATCGGTTTGTTTTGTCAAGCTGAATCGATTGATATTTACATTGTATATGTTTCGATGCTGATTTTACCAGACTCTAGGAAAATAATGAGGCTCATTAAACCGGAAGTAGTTAAATTTGGTCGAGACCGATTTGTTTTGTCAAGCTGAATCGATTCGTATTTAGATTGTATATGTTCCGTTGCTGATTATACCTCACCCCTGGAAACTAAATTGGGCTCAGTAAACCGGAAGTCGTTAACTGGAAGTTGTTAAATTTGGTATAGATTGATTTGTTTTCCCAATCTGAATCGATTGATACATAGATTGTATATGTTTCGTAGCTGATTAAACCCCCGGAAACTAAATTAGACTAAGTAAACCGGAAGTGCTTAACCGGAAGTAGTTAAATTTCCTACTGATCGATATGTTTTGTCAAGCTGAAACGATTAATATTTAGATTGTATATGTTCCGTTGCTGATTATACCTCACCCCCGGAAATTAAATTGGGCTCAGTAAACCGGAAGTGGTTAACCGGAAGTCGTTAAATTTTGTACCGAGTGATTTGTTTGTCAAGCTTAAACGATTGATAATAAATTGTATATGTTTCCTTGCTGATTTTACCTCACCCTCGGAAACTGAGTTAGGCTCAGTAAACCGGAAGTAGTTAAATATGGTATCGATCGATTTGTTTTGTAATGCTGAGTCAATTGACATATAGATTGTATATGTTTCGTTGCCGATTATACCTCACACTCGGAAAATCAGTTAGGCTCAGTAAACCGGAAGTAGTTAAGTTTGGTATCGATCGATTTGTTTTGTCAAGCTGAGTCGATTGACATATAGATTGTATATGTTTCGTTGCTGATATTACCTCACCTTCGGAAAATGAGTTAGGCTCAGTAAACCGGAAGTAGTTCAATTTGGTATCGATCGATTTGTTTTGTCAATCTGAATCGATTGATATTTACATTGTATATGTTTCGTTGCTGATTATACCTTACCCCCGGAAACTAAATTAGCTCAGTATACCGGAAGTCCTTAACCGGATGTTGTTAAATTTGATACCGACCGATTTGTTTTTTAAAGCTGAATCGATTGATATTTAGATTGTATATGATCCCTTGCCGATCATACCCCACCCCCGGAAATTAAATTAGGCTTAGTAAACCGGAAATAGTTAATTCGGGAAAAAATTGAGTTTGGTACCTATCGATTTGTTTGTCAAGCTGAGTCGATTGATATTTAGATTGTATATGTTTCCTAGCTGATTAAACCCCACCCCCGGAAACTAAATTAGGCTCAGTAAACCGTAAATTGTTAACCGGAAGTAGTTAAATTTGGTATCGATCGATTTGTTTTGTCAAGCTGAGTCGATTGATATATAGATTGTATATGTTTCGTTGCTGATTTTACTTCACCCTCAGAAACTGAGTTAGGCTCAGTAAACCGGAAGTAGTGAAATTTGGTATCGATCGATTTGTTTTGTCAAGCTGAGTCGATTGACATATAGATTGTATATGTTTCGTTGCTGATTATACCTTACCCCCGGAAACTAAATTGGGCTCAGTAAACCGGAAGTGGTTAACCGGAAGTAATTAAATTTGGTATCGATCGATTTGTTTTGTCATTCTGAATCGATTGATATTTAGATTGTATATGTTTCGTTGATGATTATAACTTACCCTCGGAAACTAAATTTGGCTCAGTAAACCGGATGTCCTTAACCGGAAGTATTGAAATTTGATACCGATCGATTTGATTTTTCAAGCTGAATCGATTGGTATTTAGATTGTTAATGTTTCCTTGCTGATTATACCCCAATTCCGGAAAATAAATTGGGCTCAGCACCCGGAAGTGGTTAACTGGTAGTAGTTAAGTTTGGTATCGATCGATTTGTTTTGTCAAGCTGAATCGATTGATATATAGATTGTTATAGTTTCGTGGCTGACTATACCCCACTCCCGGAAAATAAATGAGGCTCTGTAAACCGAAACTGGTTAACCGGAAGTAGTTAAATTGGATATCGATTGATTTGTTTGACAAGCTGAATCGATTGATATATAGATTGTATATGTTTCGTTGCTGATTATACCTTACCCCCGGAAACTAAGGGTTAAGCTCAGTAAACTGAAAGTAGATAAATTTGGTCGCGATCGATTTGTTTTGTCAAGCTGAATCGATTCATATTTAGATTGTATATGTTTCGTTGCTGATTATACGTCACCCCCGGAAACTAAATTGGGCTCAGTAAACTGGAAGTAGTTAACTAGATATAGTTAAATTTGGTACCGATTGATTTGTTTTGCCAATCTGAATCGATTCATATATAAATTGTATATATTTCTTTGCTGATTAAACACCACAACCGGAAACTAAATTAGGCTCAGTAAAGCGGAAGTGGTTCACCGGAATTAGTTAAATTTGGTATCGATCGGTTTGTTTTGTCAAGCTGAATCGATTGATATATAGATTCTATATGTTTCTTTGCTGATCATACTCCAGCCCCGGAAATTAAATTTGGCTCAGTAAACCGGAAGTGGTAAACCGGAAAGAGTTTATTTTGGTTTCGATCGATTTGGTTTGTCAAGCTGAGTCGATTGGTATTAAGATTTATATGTTTCCTTGCTGATTAAACCCCACCCACTGAAACTAAATTAGGCTCAGTATACCGGAAGTTGTTAACCGAAGTAGAAAAATTTGTATCGATAGATTGGTTTTGTCAAGCTGAGTCGATTGACATATAGATTGTATATGTTTCTTTGCTGATTATATCTAACCCTCGGAAACTGTGTTAGGCTCAGTAAACCTGAAGTAGTTAAATTAGGTATCGATCGATTTGTTTTGTCAAGCTCAGTCGATTGACATATATATTGTATATGTTTCGTTGCTGATTATAGCTCACCCTCGGAAACTGAGTTGGGGTCAGTAAACCGGAAGTAGTTAAATTAGTTATTGATCGATATGGTTTGTCATGCTGAGTCGATTGACATATAGATTGTATATGTTTCGTTGCTGATTATATCTCACCCTCGGAAGCTGAGTTAGGCTCAGTATACCGGAAGTAGTTAAATTTGGTATCGATCGATTTTTTTTGTCAAGCTGTGTCGATTGACATATAGATTGTATATGTTTCGTAGCTGATTATACCTTACCCCCGGAAACTAAATTAGGCTTAGTAAACTGGAAGTAGTTAACCGGAAATAGTTAAATGTGGTACCGATCGATTTGTTTTGTCAAGCTGAAACGATTTTTTATTTAGATTGTATATGTGTCGTTGCTGATTCAACCCCACCCCCGAATACTAAATTGGGCACGTTAAACCGGAAGTTGTTATTTCATCTAATCCGCCTACGTATAAAATTAAAGATTTAGAAGAAGATGTGCAAGGTAAATTTTACGAACCAGAGCTATTAAAGACGAAACTTAAAGATGAATACTTGGTGGAAAAGATGTTCAGAAAGAAAGGTGACAAAGTATATGTTAAATGGTTAGGATTTGATGATTCACATGAAAGCTGGATAGATAAAAGTAATGTTGTAATGTAGATATAAATGTTGTCTTTTATGGAATAATTACCATAAAAGGTTAGTTTGAATGAGATAAAGGTAATGAAAGGTTACTCTTGAAGAGATTTAAAAGTGGTTGAGAAATAAAGAATCAAAAGAACTAATACAATACTATAATGAAAAAATTAACAACACAATGGAAAAGACCAAGAGCACCTTTGCTCTGTTGCTCTACATATCTAATAAAAGGAGGGGATAAAGAAACATCAATCATCTCAAAAACATCTGTATAGAAAAAATATTTCTTTCCATAGCTTTATGGATATCACAAGACTTCTATGACAAATGCAATGCTATGGTTAGAAAACGTATCAATTATTAGAACGAAAAACTCAACACCTCTAATTATAGGAACTGTATTAAAACAACTTACGAAATAAAAACTTACAGATAGTGATGAAAATAAGTTAAAAATAATGACTTTCTATACAATAAATATGAGTACTATGGATAGTTCTCTTAGTATAAATGATATTTGCTACGAACACATTAAAGACAATTATTGGTATGGTTTATTTAGTGATTTTAAATTGATTATTTATAAAACAACAGGATACTTCAATGCAACTAAGTTGTGTCATGATGGAGGAAAGAAATTTTATAAATGGTTAGAAAATAAACAATCTACAAAGAGATCTTGATAACTTGAAATGTTATATGAATGAACAGTGTCTTTGAACTCTGCAATAAATTCTTCTGTTAAATTTTGAAACATTGAAATCGCTGACCAATCTACTTTGTCAGCGTAATCTCTTATAAGGTTTTTTGATAATTGCTGGGTCCCACATAAGCGCCCCCAAAAACGTTTATCTGCATGTTCTCGTATAAGAGCTTCAGAGAGTTTGCTTCCATAAGATATACCATCAAAATCAACTTTGTCTATAAACTCATTAATAAATTCTTCAGATAGGTTTTGATTAAACGATACTTCTCTCCAATGAATTCTATCAGCAAATTCTCTTATAACGTCTTCTGATAAGTCTTGGCTCTCCGAAATAATCTCCCAATCAACTTTATCAGCCAATTTTCTTATAAACTCTTTTGATAACTTTTTCCATGAACATATTTCACTCAAATTAACTTTCTGCTGATATTTGCGTATAAAGTCTTCTGTAATGTGATCATAGTTATTTTCCTCCTCATAATCATCATAACCTATAGATAACCATTGCTCATCAGTCAATGAATCTAACATCTCATCGGACAAGTTCATAACGTTTCATAGAGAATGTTTTGTATAAGATACGAATTCTTTTCTTTAGTAGCTTTCTTGAACAAATTATCTAACATACCTACGGATATGCTAAAATTTATTTTTTGTTCATCACTATAGTCACCAATATCTAAATGTTTACATACAGAATCAAATATAGGCTTGTAAGAGAATATTTCCTTAGCACTAGTCATATTCACCTGTTCGTTTTTATTTTTAGATTTTATAAAATTTATTTCATTTTTGGTTTTCTATATAATAAATATGGAGAATAATAGTGATTTAATATATGCTCAGCTTAAACTTATTCACGAGGATCTTAAAGTAATAGAAGCATTACTATAGAAGCAAGCTCTGTTAATAGCGAAGAAAGCTTTGTTAATAGAGAAGCAAATACTGTTAAAGGAAAAAGAATTATTAATAACACAACAAAAAACACCTGATTTGCGTAGTGATAAATACGAATATGATAGTGATGATTATGACGATGAGTAAGTTTACAAAAATGATTCAGTTTTAAAATGTGTATATGTAACTTTGATAGGTTATTCCCATGAAAGCCATGTTCTAATACAACGCGTAATATGTAGACAATGGCAGGAGTGTACAATATTAAGTGTTGTATTAAGACAAAGGAAAATAAAAATAGTACGAAAATGGTTAGAAATGTTTGGTGAAGATACAAAATTGAAGAGTGATAATAAGATTTTCTATATAATAAATAAGGTGAATAATTATAATAGATTTACTGTAGTAGAGTTAAAACGACAGTGTAAAGAGAAGGGAATCAAAAGATATTCCCGATTACGAAAACATGAACTGATAAACCTTCTTAAACAACGTGACGATGAACAAAGCAGAAGACAGATTAGAAATATATTCCCATTTCAACAGGAAGTATTTGAAGAACCAAAAGTAAAACCTGAATCAGCAACAATTGATGTAAAGCTCAAAGAAACGACAATGAAATCAAGATTAGAAACATGGAGATTCAAAACAGATTACAAAGAACATGATCCTCTTAAACAATCTATTACTTCAGCAACGAAGGCTTTAATAAATAGACTAAACATGAGCTTACATAAACATGGTTTGTAAGGTTAACCTCAATATAAATTGCCAATATAAGAAAGTTAAGGAAATTCTAAACTTTTACTTTAACACTAACAACAAAGAGGTAATCCAACCAACCAATCTAAAAGAATTCATAAGTGATGCTAAAGAAATATTACGAGCAAGAATGGATGAGTTCCAAGGTAGAGGTTCTGGATGGAGTCTTACAAATATAAACTACATAGAATTAGCTCTTAATAAATATGTACCGTATAGAGGACCATCATACATAGAACTACCAAATAAAATCAAGGAAAAACAGGCTGTTATCAATGTAAAGAACAAAGATAAAAAATGTTTCTTGTATTCAATTGGTTCTGCTTCCTATATTCAATTAATGTTGAAAAATCTCCACAACGACCACCAAAGTACAAGCATGTTGTTATAGACTTAGAAAAAATATTAAGAGTTATCAATTATTCTGTAAACTAAGCGACATCCCAAAAATTGAAAGACAACTCGATATATCATTTAACGTTTATACATATGATGATGATGGGAAATATATAGTGTACGTTTTATATCATCCTAAAAAAGGCATCCATATGAATTTATTATATGTAAAAAAAAGAAAATAAAACACACTATTGTTGGATTAAAAACCTAAGTAGATTAGCAAGTAGTCAAATAACTAAATGAAAAGCTCTCAAAATACTTATGTGATAGATGCTTGTTATACTTTTACTCACAAAGTGCATTAGATAAACACGAAAATGATTGTTCTACTCACGAAGCTGTTAAGATAGAAATGCCACCAGAAAATACATGTGTTGAATTTCAGAACTATCAATATACGATGAAAATGCCATTTGTGGTTTATGCCGATTTGGAATGTCTATTACATAAGGTTATGGGATGTAAATAATGTTATCCGGAAGATGAATCATATACTAAAAAATATCAGCAGCACAAACCATCTGGATTCTGTTACTATATTGTAAAAAGTGATGGAAGTAAAAGAGATCCTGTTGCGTATAGAGGTAAAGATGCAGCTAAGAAGTTCAAAAGAATGTTAAACAAAGAAGCCAAACAAATTTCGGACATATATAGAGAAAATAACAATTTACCTTTAACACGTAAACAGTTAAAAGAATTCAACAAATCCAAATCCTGATCTTACTGTAATGTAAAATATACACCAGAAAACCACAAAGTTAAACATCACGATCATATAACAGAAGAGTTTGTAGCTGCATTATGTAACAACTTTAATTTAAAAGTTAAAATGCCTAAGTTTGTCCAGTGACTATACATAACTTATCAGGATATGACTCACCTGTTTATAAAAAAAACTAGGATGTAATAAAGAACAAATAGAATTAATAGCTAATAACGAGCAACGTTACATATCATTCAGTAAAAATGTTGGATCTATCAAATTAAAATTCGTAGATTCATTTAGATTTATGGCGTGTAGTTTAGACAAATTGTCATCAAACCTAACGAGAGAAAAAATGACTCACACACAACACTTCTACCCTAAAGAAGAACAATTTAACCTTGTAACAAGAAAAGATGTTTACCCGTACTATTATATTAGTGATTGGGATAAGTTTAGACAGAAAATTACCTCCAAAGAAAGCATTCCACAACAAGGTTAAAAACACACATATAAGCGATGAGGATTATAAGCACACAAAGAAAGTGTGGAAAACATTAAAATTAATAATCTCGGACAATACCATGACATATATCTAAAAACTGATGTGTTGTTATTAGCAGATGTGTTAGAGAACTTTAGAGAAACATGTCTGAAAGCTTATGGTCTTGATCCAGCTTGGTATATGACAACACCAGGTTTAGCTTGGGATGCGATGTTAGAGACGACAAATATAAAACTAGAGTTACTAACAGATTACAATATGGTCTTGATGATAGAGAAAGGCATAAGAGGTGGAATTTCGCAATGTAGTAAAAAATACGTAAAAGCAAACAATAAGTATATGGAAGGTTACGATGGAAACAAAGAAGATTCTTACGTAATATACTTGGATGCTAACAACTTGTATGGATGGGCAATGAGTCAATACTTACAATTTAAGGGAAATAGATGGTTAAGTGAAGACGAGATAAGAGAAACAGATTGCACAAATATACCTGATGATTCTGATACTGGTTATATATTAGAAGTTGATCATGAATATCCTAAAGAATTACATGACTATCACAAAGACTACCCATTAGCACCTCAAAACATATGCCCACCTGGTTCAAAACAATCAAAACTGTTAACAACCCTATATGATAAGGAAAAATATGTAATTCACTATCGAAACTTAAAACAATGTTTGCCACTTGGATTAAAACTTAAGAAAATTCATCGTGTAATAGAGTTTGAACTATCAGATTGGTTAAAGAATTACATAGATTTAAACACGCAGATGAGAACTAGATCAACAAATGATTTTGATAAAGACTTCTATAAGCTAATGAATAATTCAGTTTTTGGAAAGACTATGGAAAATATTAGAAACAGATGTAAACCTATAAAAATAGAATGTGACCCAACAAGAGTAGAAAAACTAATTGCTAAACCAAATTTTAAAGATAGATTTATTTATACTGAGAATCTATGTGCAATCATAATGAATAAAACAAAATTAACTTTCAAAAAACCAATATATTTTGGAATGAGTATCTATCGAAATATTCAATGTACGACTTCCATTATAATGTGATGAAGCCAAAATACCATGACAAATTAGAAGTATGTTATACAGATACCGATAGCTATATATACCATATTCAAACAGAAGATGTGTACGAGGACATGAAAAATTATATTGATTACTTCGACACGAGTGATTACTCTAAAGATAACAGATATAACATACGACAGGTCAATAAGAAAATACTTGGTAAGATGAAAGATGAGCTTAAAGGAACAATCATAGAAGAATTTGCTGGTTTAAGATCAAAAATGTATTCAATCAGGTTCGAAAAAGATAAATGTTGTAAAAAAGCAAAAGGAATTAAGAAAACTGTTGTAAGTAAAGAAATGTCATTTAACCCTTATCCGGGCAACCGGAGCCTCCCAGGCCCAGTAGCTTGATTTTTCTAAAATTTCTCAATAACCATACATATTATGAAGACATAAAATACTGAATTCTTCTATCTTTCATCGAAGTTAAAATCATGAACATATCGAGTTGGTAAAGTTTTTTTTTAATTTGAAAATCTTTTCCTGACGTAACTGGGCAACCGGGGCAGTAGATACGGAATGGGGATTCTGCAGACAAATTTATTATTAGTCCATTTTAACTATATGTCACCCTATCATCTCTAATAACTTCTAATCTACCCCTAATAATTTCTAGCGCACTCCCTATCCCAAATAACTTCTATCACATCTCAAATAACTTTTATCTTACTCATATTAACTTCTAACACATTCTATCACTAAATCTAGTTACAAAAAATCACTAAATCTGTTAAAAAATTACTAAATCTGGTTATAACCGGTTTTGACTTCAAAAATCATTAAATCTGGTTACAAAAAATCACTAAATCTAGTTACAAAAACAAAAAATCACTAAATCTGGTTACAAAAAAGTTACTAAATCTAGTTAAAAAATAAAAATCACTAAATCTAGTAAAATAAAATTACAGAAACGTTTTTATGATTTTACCATAAAAGTTAACTAAATTCTACATAATTACATAATAGTACAAATTAATATATTGATTGTTACAAATTAGTATATTGATAGTGAAATCTTCTGCTAACTTCATTTTCTATTGAAAATAATGATTTCTTAAACTCAGTCCATTGATCATAGTTCAAACTGAATAAACATCCATTGATTTCAAATACTACTTGCGTTCGATCTTGTACATCTTTCACAATCACATTGAATGAATTAGTAAGAATAAATTTCTTCTGAGGCTCCATACTAACAGCTCACTTTTTTATAAGATTGTTTTATTTGCATCAATTTTGTTACATACAGAACTCAACATTTGGATAATTATCTTTTAAACCAGTATATTTGATTTTTAATCCATCTTTAACAATTTCATCAATCATCTTATCTGGTAAGTGTTTTACAAAACTAGGTGGAAGAAAGAACTTAAACTCTTCACATTCAACTAAAATGCTTTTTCCAAACTTAGTTTTAATCTTTTCCATTTTCTCAATCTTATATTCTGTATCTAATTCTAATTCTCTTAATCCAATAACTTGTTTCTGTTCAAGACTTCCAAGCTTGTTTAAAAAATCAACGTGTTTTGCCATATTTATTATATAGAATTTTTTCTAATCCTCTCGAATTTCGTTAAGTATATCATTGATTCTGTTAACAATATCTCTTACATTTTCATCTGTTAATTCACCATTCATGAGCTTAGTTACATTAAGCTCATCTTTAAACAGCCCAATTCGATTCACCATATTTTTATAATATTCTTTCTTTGAAGCTATATTAAACCGTGTTGATAGACCAGTGATAACAGCAGAAGCCGAAGCAAATGCAGTTGTAATAATTTGAATACACTGTAACAGGAATAAATACATTGAAGAACCCTGTAGAAGCTGATAATAGAATTGATAACGTAATAAGAGTAATATAAACACATTTTATTCTCTTAAGTAGGGTAGGAATGTAGGTTCTAGGACACTTTTCCCCCTCCACCCCTAACTGACAAAAAATTATGAAGCCACCACTGACCATTGTACTTTAACACAGAAGGATACCCCAAAGTGAGATTGAATATGTTTATATGACATTTAAAATCATAAAGACGTACATCTAAAACTTATAACTAAAACTACAACTACTCTTTTTCTATTCCATAATGACCCCAAGCTATGTTTTTATACCATCTCGCGCTATATATCTTTTATCGTCCGAGGAATCTAGTGCCAGCTTATGAACGTTTATGCTATATATATCGTGCTTATAACTCCTAATGAGGTTTATGTCTTTATATGTTTTCACATTTTTAAATAAACTTTCTTTATAATCATTAAACTGCAACTCCTTTGATATTACAGTTTAGTTACTCCTTTAGCTTTTTTCTCTTCTTTATTTTCTACTCTATAAGCATACATCTTTGATCTCAATCCAATAAACTCCGTCATTGTCTTACCTTTATTCTCATCTTTCATCTTACCTATTACTTTTTTGTTTATTAGTGGTAGCCCATATATGTTATTTTCCTTGTATTCACTCGTGTCAAACTAGTCAACTATTTCTACCATGTCTTTGTAAAAGTCTTCAGTCTCAATCTCATATATAAAGCTGACAGTTACCATATAGCATAAATCTATATTGTTTCCCTATTTCGGCTTCATCGTGTTATAGTGAAAATCATACATTAATAGCTTCGATAGTTCTAACACACTCATACCAACATATATTGGTTTATTAAATGTTAATCGCTCTTTTTTCATATGTATAGCACATAAATTCTCTGTAAATATTGTTCTGTAATCAAAATTAGGTTTTGTAATTAATTTTTCTACTCTTTCAGGATCACATTCTAATTGTATGGGCTGCCTCTTTCTAATATTTTCCATAGTCTTTCCAAATACTGAGTTATTCATAAGCTTATAAAAAT
This sequence comes from Thermobia domestica, assembly GCF_964235325.1. Lineage (NCBI taxonomy): Eukaryota > Metazoa > Arthropoda > Insecta > Zygentoma > Lepismatidae > Thermobia > Thermobia domestica. Next base: position 251,731,294 of record NC_137462.1, on the reverse strand, counting down.
CTTCATCAAACTTGTTTTTAGCTTGCGTTCTCATATTTGTATTTAAATCAATGTATTTCTTTAACCAGTCTGGTTGTTTGAATTCTAATACTCTATGCACTTTCTAATACTCTATGCATTCCAAGCGACATAAATAGTTTTAAGTTCCTATAGTGAATTACATATCTTTCATTATTATAAAGTGTCGTTAGTAGTTTTGATTGTTTAGATTCTGGTGGACACATGTTTTCTGGAGCTAATGGTAAATCAGAATGTTTGTTGTGTAAATACTTCGGATACTCTAAATCTACTTCTAATATGTAACCAGTTTCTGAGTCATCCGGAATGTTCATTATATCTATGTAAGGTTTAACCCATTTAAAATCTTTATAAGGAATGTATTGACTCATTGCCCATCCATATAAGTTGTTTGCATCTAGATACGCTAGGTATGTTGAACACTCATCTTTATTATAATCTTGCATATATTTGTTGTTAGCTTTTACATATCTTTTACTGCATTATGAGATTCCTCCTCGTATAAACTTTTCTAACATTAGTATTTTATCATAATCAATCAACATTTCTAAGTTAATTTTAGTCATCTTTAACATTGCATCCCACGATAGGCCTGGTGCTGTATAATACCAAGCAGGATCTAATCCATATGCCTTTAAACACACATCTATAAAGTTTTCAAATATATCTGTTAATTGAAGGACATCTGTTTTGTTATAATGTTCAGTTAAATCTTCCCCTGACTTTAGATCAAATTCTTTACAAACTCGTACATGAAGCTTATGGCATTCAGGACTCATTTTTCTCCTGTTAATCTGTTTGTAAATTTGTCTGGAGATAATGGAACAGGTTCTTTCAATTTTTCAAATGAATCAAAAAAGTCATATGGATAATCACCTTTAGTATTAACTAGATCAAGTTTATCAATCGGGAAAAACTTTAATGTTTCTCGAAATTGTTCTGGGTTTAAATTCTTTTTTAACTCTGCTAAACTCTTTGGCATAAATCTAAATGAATCAACAAATCTTAAATTTATTCCATCTTTTTCTGATCCTGCTTTTACATATTTTTCATACGTTATGTACCTTTCCTCATTATTAGCGATCAGTTTAATTTTCTGTGTATCATAAGCTAACTCCTTAATAAACAAATGCGTATCATAGCCAGTTAAGTTGTGAAGAAATACAGCAACAAAGTTGGGATTTTTATAGTTTAAATTGCAATAACTGTTAGCTGCACCTCTAAACTTTCCAGTTAAATGATCATGATATCTTACTTTTGCCTTATTTTTATTTATCTTATACAAACATTTTTTAAGTCATGCTTCCATTCTTCTATTTTTTCACTTATATCATCTTTATCCTTGTTGAACTGTATTTTATTTTTCAGTATATTTATTTTTTTGTCAACAGCTGGTGGTAAGTCATTCAAGTTTTTCTCACATATATGACAAGTATCCGAACTGTTATAAGCTTCTATTTCCTCCTCACTAAGCGGGATCATATCAACTACCCTGTTATATATTTCCATAATTTCTATTGCTTCTTTTTGTAACATTTCAATAAATACTTTCGCAGCATCTGGACCTTTATAACTTACAGGAGCTTTATAGTCCCCATTTGAATATTTGACATAGTAACAAAAACTCATTGGTTCATGCTTTTGATATTTTACCGTTTTACTACAATTATGCTCTATTTTTAACTTACATAAGATACATTCAAAGTCAGCAATTATCGTAAATGGAACTTTTAATGATCGATTATAGTTTTGAAACTTTATTTGATTGTCGTATGGTTTTGGAAGTTCTATTCTATCAGCCTCATGCTCTTTACAATATAGTTCATGGTTTTGCAACTGCTTCTCATTTCGAAAGTGCCTCGTTAAACATCTGTCGCAGAAGTATAGTTTTTCCTCATGTTTTGTCACTTGACTTCTTATTAATCGTGATAGGTTTTTTATCCAACAAAAATGATTGTTTTTTTCATCTTTTACATATAATAGATTGATATGAGTTTCCTGCTTATTTTTTGTGATTAGAAGTGGATACACATTATAGTTCTTGTCATAGCTGTAAACATTGATGGAGATATTACTTCTTCTTTCAAATTTTGGAATATATTTTAATTGTACAGGAAATTCAATGTTATCGCAATTCTTCTTTTGCAACTCATTAACAAGCTGTTTATAATGTGAAGGTCTTTCAGGATGTATTTCAACAGGTTTTAAGTAACTTGCTATAGAATACAAGAAACATTTATGGTCTTTATTTTTAACATTAATCGCTCTTTCTTATCTTTAATTGGTTTAGGAAGTTCAATATATGAAGAAGCTCTTAATGGTACATACTTGTTTAATCTGATTTGTAAGTATTTAATTTGGTGTAATGTCCATCCTGATCCTCTACCTTCAAACTCTTCCATTTCTCTACGAAGTTTTTGTTTTGCATGATTTATATATTCACTTAAGTCAGTTGATTCTAATATTCTCTCGTTTGATGTTTTGAAATTGCGCTCCTGTATTTCTTTATCTTTAATATAGTCACAAATAAAAACAAGGTTAACTTTAACTGGATGAAATTTTAATTCCTCTTTGATTTTGTTAATAGCAACTCTTCCACTTGTATCTAAAAATTTTATAGGGTCTTTATATCCTCCTGTGTTTTCAACTTTAATGGTTTGTAAACGTTTCTTGAGTGCTGTTTCTTCTAATTCTATCTTAATTGGTAAACGTGCTGGTTTCGGTTCTTCAATTACTTCTTGTTTAAATGGGAATATATCTCTAATTTGTCTTCTGCTTTGTTCATCCTCATGTTGTTTAAGAAGGTCTATCAGTTCCGGTTTTCGTAATCCGGAAATATCTTCTGATCCCCCTCTCTTTACATTGGCGCCTTAACTCTACTACAGTAAATCTATTATAATTACTCATCTTATTTATTATATAGAAAATCTTGCTATAACTCAATTTTTTATCTTCACTGGATTATTTCAGTTCATTTTCGTGCTATTTTCATTTGTCCTAATACAACGCTTAACATTGTACACTCCTGCCATTGTCTACATATTACGCGTTGTATTAGAACACGGCTTTGATGAGAATATCCCATCAAAGTCACATACACACATATTAAAATTAAATCATTTTTGTAAACTTACTCATCATCATCATCATAATCATCACTACTATGTAGTTGTTGACGATCTTAAAAACCTTGAAGGCAAACTCATTTGAAATCCAAGCTGCAATGTGAACTGTGATGTCTGGGTGGGATTAACAGGTCTGATCGATTTGTACCTTTAGATGGGAGAAAATACTTAACAGATAGGGAGCTCCGATCGGTGCTACCAAAAATATACCAACAAAAATGAAATAAATTTAAAAAATCTAAGAATAAAAAACGAACATGACTAGTGCTAAGGAAATATTATCTTACAAACCTATATTTGATTGTGTATGTAAATATTTAGATATTGGTGGTTATAATGATGAAGACAAAATAAATTTTAGCGTGTCCATAGCTATGTTAGATCATTTGTTCAAGAAGGCCACTAAAGAAAAGGACTCATTTCTTATACAAAACATTCTCTATGCAAACGTTATGAATTTGTCTGATGAGATATTAGATTCACTGACTGATGTACAATGGTTATCTATAGGTTATGATGATTATGAGGGGGAATATAACTATGATCACATTACAAAAGACTTCATACGCAAATACCTGCAGAAAGTTAATTTGAGTGAAATATGTTTATGGAAAAAGTTATCGGAAGAGCTTATAAGAGAATTAGCTGATAAAGTTGATTGGGAGATTATTTGAGGAAGCCAAGACTTATCAGAAGACTTTATAAGAGAATTTGCAGATAGAGTTGATTGGAAAGAAGTATCGTATAATCAAAACCTATCTGAAGAATTTATTAATGAGTTTATAGATAAAGTTGATTTTCATGCTATATCTTACAAAAACGAACTCTCTGAAGCCTTTATACGAGAACATGCAGATAGAGTTAATTGGTGGTGCTTATCTGGAACTCGTGAATTATCAGAAAACCTTATAAGAGATTACGCTGACAAAGTAGATTGGGAAATGATTTCAATGTCTCAAAATTTAACAGAAGGATTTATTGCAGAGTTCGAAGGCAGAGTTCATTGGGTTAACATTTCAATTTATCAAGACCTATCTGTAGAGTTTATATATGCATTTAGACATTTTGTGAATTGGATGCTATAATAAGAAAATATCATAATAATCCCGATTTAGGTGATATATTGAATTTAGCATTCGATGTTGTAGCAGATGGTTTTTAATGTTTAACACTTAAATTATACTTTGATGGGTTAACCCATAAAAGCAATAGCATATTTAGTTTCTCGTATTTTTTATACTTAAATGTCTCTTAACTGAATAAACCTGTCAACAAGATCTATATCACTTAAATCTGTGTTCATATGCGAACCGTGCCAAGTTATTTTATCATCATATCTTTCTTTCGCTCTGTTGTATAAGTTTATAGAGTTAGAATCATCAATGTTAAGCACAATACTCATACTTGGGTATTTAAGTTGTTTAATTCTATTTTCGAAATTGCGTGTTTGTACTCTTCCAACTCAATACTTATATTGTTCTATTCTTCCTTTTTGGTCTTGTTCTTCTTCGTCATAGTAAAGGAGTATATTTTCAAGTTGTTCGTTACTAAGGTTCTTCTTGATAATAAATAGCCTGTGTATCTTTCTTGGATCTTCTGTATACGGTGCTGCAATTGTTTTAAAATACTCAACCTCATTTTCTAGTTTTTGATTCTGCAAACGTAATTCATCCATTTGTTGTTGTATTTTTTGCATTTGTGTTTGGATTAATTCGTTGTTGTCGCGATATTGTTGAAAGTCTTGGATAAAGTAGTCTTCTATTATATCATAACACTTATCATAAAACTCTTTAGACAACCATTGAGCTATAGCGAGAAATATTTTTTTATAAACGTAAGTTCCTGAGATGATTGTGTTTGTTTCTTTATTTCCTCCTGTTATTTGATAAGTAGAGCGTCTGCCGGAAATTCGACCTACACTTTTTTTATTGTAATAGTCTAATAACTCTTTTGAACTTTTATTTTCTAAAAAGTGTTTAAATTGTTTACCTCCATCATGACATAATGTAGTAGCACTGAAGTAACCTGTGTTCTTATCTATAATCAGTTTAAAATCCCCAAAGATACCATACCAATAGTTATCTTTGATCTGTTCATAGCAAATATCATTTAAACTAAGAGAACTATCCATAGTACTCATATTTATTATATAGAAAATCTTTATTTTTACCGGAGCATATCTGCTCCAGTTAAACATCCATGGTGAAGAGTAACGTTTCATTACTGTGTAAGATGAATTTTCAAAGTAGCCCGAATTCGGTCCAAAACTCATTGCCTTTACCTTTTTACACCTATTTATCTTTTAACTCCAATCCTTTTAATTTTTCGATTACTTCATCATCTTGAATTTCTTCTATAACTTTTTTGATCGTGTTGAGTTCACACTTGAAAAATTCAGCTTTATATTTAAATTCATCTAATTGTTTATGCACAAGTGACTCTAACTTTTTAGCATCATCTGTCTTATAGGTTTCTTCATAATAAAATAATTCGAAGTCAAGTTTAAACTCATTAAACTGACCTAAGAGTTGTTCAATGTTTTTTGTATAAAACACTTTATATATATTCTTCTTTTGGTGCTGTTTGGTAGTTGCTCTATAAACAAAACCTGACTTATCATTATCTTTTTTCAATTGATACCATCTTCTTATTTCTTGAAATAAGTCTGGATGAACATATATACCCCTGATTATCCCTTGTCTTCCTCCTAAAATCATGTAATATATTTTTTTGAGATTAATGTTCTTCTTCTAATTTTTTATTAGTGTTGTTGATTCTTTATTTTGAAGCCAATGATCAAACCTTCTACCATTGACATGACACAACTTAGTAGCGTTGAAATATCCTGTAATCTTATCTATAATCAATCTAAAATCACCAAACAAACCATACCAGTAATCATCTTTAATCTGTTCATAACAAATATCGTTAAAACTAGGAGAATTATCCATAGTACTCATTTTTATTATATAAAAAATATTTATTTAATCATTTTTGAAATCGTTACGCAATTACATAATCATCTAACTCAGAGAGTAACGGTTCGCTAGCCTTTTATGGAATAATAACCATAAAAGACAAACATATGTTCCTGAGATTAGATTGTTTATTTCATTACCAGCTACAATGTGAACTATGATGTCTGGATGAAAATATGTACCTGAAACAAGCTTGTCGGATAGTGTTTTGTTTTGTGTTTGTATAAAGAAGTTTGGTTTCGCTGTGTGGGATTTTGCACATGGGGAAATCTTATTAAACAGAGTCAGAAGATCTTTTGAATTTTCAAGACGGTTCCAATCTCTTAACTCCTTACCACCGTTCTTACAAAGTTTAGTTGCGTTCATGAACCCGTTGCGGTAGTCGTCGCTCTTAATCATGATAACGACTAAGTCACCGTAAAGATCCTTGTGGAACTCTATACCATCCTTTGACTTGATGAAACGCTGTGTCTGTGATATCTAGGATTGAAATGTCTTTAATAAGTGAGTCCATGGTGAACGTATTGGTCTTCAGTTCTAAGTTTGGTATGTGTTCATTTTCTTGTGGGCTTTATGGCTTAAATCATCAAGGTTTGGGGGGCTAGGAGCAAAGTCTTTCATTCTAAGGCTTAATCATCTTCAAATCTTAAAACGGGATCAATGTATTGAGTTTATTCAACACTGTAAGCCCTTGACCTCATACATAGAGCGATGACCCAAATCCGGGTCATCGTTTTTTCTCTTGTAATAATGTGAACTATGAGGTCTGGGTGGTAGTATGTGCCTGAGATTAAGAGGTCTGCTGGGTTTGTACCTTTAGATGCGAGAAAATACTTGACATTTTGGACCTCCGAATACAGAGGGGATAAAAATTTTCTGAAATTTAGTACCATGTGCTTGCTTCGTTTGTTTTCTTTCCATTTCCTTACCACCGTCCTTAGAAAGTTTAGTTGCGTCTTGGAGATTAGGCGAAGCGCTTTTTCTATCATAATATTCTATTAGTTCTTTTGATTCTTTATTTCTCAACCAGTTATCAAGCCTTTCTCCACCTTTGATTGTGTACATAGGGCGGTTGGCAGAATCATCCCCATCGCCTGTTCTATGTAATCTTAAACCAACCTTTTATTTAATAATAGCAATAAAACACAAACATATATATTTACACTACAACATTACTTTTATCTATCCAACTATTATGTGAATCATCAAACCCTAGCCATTTAACATATACTTTATCACCTTTCTTTCTCAGCAATTTCTCCACCAAGTATTCATCTTTGTGTTTCGTCTTAAATAGTTCTGGTTCGTAAAATCTACCTTGCACATCCTCTTCTTCTAAATCTTTAATTCTATATGTAGGTGGATTGGATGGAATAACTTCACTAATAACAAATACTACTCTTGACCAATTAGGTGTATATCCTTTCTCAAATAACCCTTTCGACTTACTTATACGAACATAATAACCTAACTTGTAATTGGGCTTAACACGCTTATATTCTTTCTGATACAATTTCTCCAATATTGTTCGCTCATTTTTCTTGTTAACTTCTATAGACTTTAAACCAATTGTTCTATGAATTTGATGATTATACTCTTTAACTAGTGTTGGCAATATCTCTATCCATTTATAATTTCCTTGTGTTGTGAACTTTTCCACATGTTTTGTTTAAGTGTTCTATTGAATCTCTCAACAACAGAAGCCTTCTTACCACTATAGGTTGAGTAATGATTAATCTTATTTTCATCCATTAACATCTTAAACTCTTTATTGTAAAACTCTTTACCTTGATCAGTTTGTAAGTTACTAGGTTTTCTCGTTCTTAATATGGATTCGAATGCTTCTGTAACATTCTTCCCACTCTTATCTTTAACAGGAACAGCAAACGCATATTTCGAGAACACATCTATAATCGTTAGCAGACACTTATAACCTTTATTTAATTTGGAAACACCTTTTAATACTTCACTATCCATTTCAACAAGATCAGCTTGCCAAAGATCATCGAAGCCTTTTAAAACTACACTTAATCGGTCAAAGTTTTTTTCTAGATGGTTTGTGAATTTCTTCTATAATGTCTTCTCTAACGCCTTTACCTTCTTCTAGTCAATCAGGCTTTTTAACGATTGAGTCTTAGTAACACCACATACAGAACAAATACCTTTCTTTAGATATCTTCCATTCTGTGTTTGTTCAATTCTAATGGTATCTTTCTCCGTATCTGTCAATTTCTTACACTTAACACAATACATCCTGTTTATTTTATAGAAAATCAATAACCATCGCTGTTTAATATTAGGCTATCAACATTCTCATCATCATCCTCACTATTTTCATCTTCTAATTCTACATGCATAATAAGCAAAAATAATTTACCATGTTTCAGATCAGAATCTTTAGATGGTCTAACTGCTAATTGATCATTTATATTAAAGTGTAATGGAAAAGTTTCAATTAGAGAATCATTTAAATATATATCTATAAAATACGTATTATAAGATGATTCTATATGCATTATCCTACCTTTATAAAGAAATTTGTATGCGGTAGATAGATTATGTATTAAAAGAACGGATTTTCAACATTTTCTGATATCAATCGACTTGGAAGCTCTATAACATAACTCCGTTTGATGAAGTTAAGCTCTTCTTTTAACATGGCAATATCTTTTCTCACAACTGTATTGTCTAACTCTGATATCATTTTAAGATTACCAAAGATATCCATATTTTTTGCATAGCAAATGTTTATTGAAAGCTCTTATTCTATGTACATTACAACAAACAATAATTGTCCTTCTTCCATAGCAGAATTTTTATTTGGTTTAATCGTAATTATATCGTTCTTCTTAAAGTGAAAAGGTATCTCTTTAATCAAAATATCACCCAAATATATATCTAGAAGTATTTATCCAAACTTAATTCCATGTGCATTATTTTCCCATTATAGAGAAATTTGTAACCATTAGAAAGATTAAATATTCTAAAGATTAGCTCCTTAACGTTTTTAGCTCCTAATCGATATAATAGAGGCATGGTTTCTTTTTGCATAATCAATTTAGTAGTATCCATCCTAATCTTTTCAAAATCTTCTTTCTTTATCTATGTGTCTTGTAACGTTTCTAATGTATCTTCAAATTGTTTTCTATCGTTGTCTAATTGGGCTTCTATTGACCTAAGTTGACTTACGCTAACAACATTATTTAAATTCTACAACAATTTTAATTTTTCTTCACTAATATCAACATTATCTTTTCTATCTTTAACATTACCAAATATACCCATACTCATTTATTATACAGAAAATGTCCATCCTAACTTTTCAAAACATTTCTTTAACATCTCTATTTGTCTAGGCGAGTGTTTAAAATTATTATCAACATGAACATCATGCTTTTTCAACAGATAGTACAATACATATTTTAAAGTAATAAACAATGCTCTTTCCGGATACAGCTCCCTAAACACCTCGTGTAAGTTTTCGAACTCATTTATAAGTGTTTCCTCCATATGTTGTAATTTTAATGGTTTTTGATCGGTAAGGTGATAGTGTATTAAATAGACATCATCATATTTTGTGTATTTGTTTTTCTTTAGTACTTCTAGAACATCTTTTGTTGATATTAAATCTTTTGATATATCTCTAAATTCATCATTTAACACTTTCAGCATATCTTTGGGAATAATTCTATCCTGTAAAGCTTGTAAATGAGATAACTATAACTTAAATCTTTTTATAGTATCATACGTTGGTTTTCTTACGCAAGCAGCTTTCATTTCTTCACAAACACTGCAAACCCAACCATTCTCCACAGAACAATCATCACAAATGTATCTACTCATACCTTTTGTTAATGACTTACTACCACAATTACTGCATTCTAATGGTCTAGAGCTATAATTTGACAGCAAGTCCTTTAAGGTAAATATTGGACATTACTTTTCAAACTCTTCTTCCGTGTACAAAAATTTTGGTATTGACATTTTCCATAAACCAATAACATTATATACGTTCTTTTTATCTTTTAAGTCTATCTCGCTAACATCCTGAAAATACTGATAAAAATTATATTTATCTAGTGCATCTAGTTCATCCTCATGCTTCTCAAAATAATCTAAAAATCTATTGTGTATAGCTTCCATATTTATCTTAAAACAAAACTTTTATGGATATACCATAAAAGCACATAAACCTAATCATTTTTAATCATATACATAACATCACTAAAAGAATACCCATGATTTAGAAGATTTAAGACCTTAACACAAAGATGACCACATATAACTGAATTAAAGTCTTGTATTCGTTCGTCATTGTAAAATAAGTTTTCGGTACCAAGATATTGTACCAATTGTTTAGGAGGAACACCGCCATAAGTATCGGACACGTACTTTATGTTGTTATCTTTCCAATAGCATATCCAATGAGTACCAATGTTTTCTGATTTATCGAAGTTAACTACACCACACTCATTTACATAAGGTTTTTGTGGAAGTTCATCACTCATAAATACACCTCTAAATCGTTTTATCTTTAATTCTTTAGCCAACCTCTCTATATTGAAGTTGGTCAATGGTTTTAGTTTTTTGACTTCTTTGGTTTACCTGCTCCCTGCTTTTCTTCCATAACCATATTGTGTTTTTTATGTTCTTCAAGTTCTTATTTATTCTTCCTAGCATCCAGTACAGTTTAAGTAATCGCTGCTGCACCACCTGCTAACGAGCCAACTGCTCCTAAAGCCGCTAAAATGGCTGGAATTGTAAAGATAAAACCACCCATATGCTCTTTCTTAATCTTTTTCATTTGTGCAGTAGTTAAAGTTAAATCCATTCCTTTACCTTCTTTAATTTTCTTAGATTTATCACTAAGTTGTTTCTCTGTTAATACATGATCGATATTTAAATCTTTTAGTTCGTTATAGGGAACACTAAACATACAACCTTTAATAGAACACATCTTCCTATTTATTTAAGAGAAAATCTTACTTTGTAAAAGTACAGTTGTTGTTGCTCCACCGAAATCAATTAAGGAATCATTCTCATCTGTTATCCTTATCTCAAAACTGTCAACCTTGTCTTTGGATATAGGGAAAAACAATATATAAGTAGGCTCGTAAATAATATTATGTTTAAACTAAGCATCTGTTTTAAATGATGCTATAATTCCTGTTTCTCTATGTGTGTATTCTGTATCTTTAACAAACATACCATCTGCTATATTACAGTGAACATTTATAGTATCAAACGGATGAAACTTTGGCAACTTACTTCCAATATGTGTTTTGTTTTTTCTAAAACTTCAAGAACATTAAACCCAAGGACAGTGCCTATACCTCCAATTGTAACATCATTACTATCAGTTTCTATTTTAACTCTATTTCTTAAATGATCTTCTGATAGAGTTATGTTGATGGATTGAGATTTTAAATACTCATTAAGACTGTTTAAGATGTATTGTTCATTTGCTATGTGAACAAATTCATCTCCATACTTAAACCACGCATTATGTGTAACGTTTGGTGTTAAATATGCACTGTAAAACCGAACTAGTCCTATACTTAAATTGTTGTTACTGTTGTCTAATTCATAATGGAGTTTCTTCTTTAAAACAGAAGTATCACTCGTTAACTTAAATACCTTAGCCATTTATTATATAATAAATGAATGAGTTTGATTTACCTAGAGATATTCCAAAAGAGAAAGTAATCAAGTTAATAGAAGATGTCATTCAAAAGTTAGAATACAGTTTAAAGAAGAAAAAGAGAAAACTACGAATTGTTAGATATGCGTACTACACTTTGATCACGTTGTCGGTTATACTTTCTGCAACAACTGGGTTTATTAATATTTTTATACCTGTAACAATTTACTCGATATTAACAACGTCTCTTGCAACTAGAAGTGCTATAATAACACAGGTTTTTCTTCTTAGTTAAACATAAGCAAAAAAAAGACGAATATAAAACAATTGTCTCTTGTATTAACTCATTTAAAGAACAGTTAGAGATGATAATAACATTAAATGGTGAAACGGATAATGAATATATAAAAGATACGGTGCTTAAGATTAGAGAATAACATAAAGATATAAGAGGGACTTGACGATTTTCTCTATAATAAATGAGTAAGAAAACTATTAATTGGGATGTAAAAGAGATTATAAAAGAAACAACAGCTAAGAAAAGAAATGGAGAACTTATACCTGATGATATTCGTTATCTTATAGTGGGTCAGTCTGGGTGTGGTAAAACTTTTTTGTTTTTTAACTTCTTATTACAGCCAGGTTGGTTAAACAATAATTACTTCTACATATATTCTAAAAGCATGAATCAGCCAAAGTATGAGCAGTTAAATGATCGATTTGAAAAGGCAGAACTAAAGTTTAAAAAGCAAATAGCAACGTTCTTAAGCGGTAATGATTCTATTTTACCTATTGATGAATGTAAAGAATACTCTGTTGTTGTGTTTGACGATTACATTTTGGAGAATCAAGATACTGTTGGAACTTACTTTACAAGAGGTAGGCATAGACATTTACACTGTTTCTATCTTGCACAAACATATTCAAAAGTACCTAAACAGCTTATAAGAGATAACGCTAACTTCCTATGCATATTCAGGCAAGATGATACTAATCTTAAACATGTGTATAATTAGTTTGTTGGAGGAGATATGCCTTATGATAAATTTAAATAGATATGTTCAAAATGTTGGCAAGAAGATTATGGTTTTATAGAAATTGATATGACAAGGAAGGTAAACAATGGTAAGTATAGGAACAAGATAAAACACTTCTTAAACGTTTGATGTTTTTTCACGTTTTTACGTTTTAATGTTTGACGTTTTTCACGTTTATTGACTTTTTTGGCGTTTCTTTCACGTTTATTGATGTTCTTTGACGTTTATTGGCGTTTGTTCGTTTTCCATATAATAAACGGATGAGAAAGAAATTAATAAGAATATCAAGTTAAAGGAGTTCTTGATAAAAGGCTTCAAATCTTGGAAGAAAGAAAGAGCAGGTATATACGATAAATTTAAGACGCAAGAACAGCCTGTAATTGATGCTATTCAAAACTTGGGAAGTGAGATCAAAGAAGTAGTAGAACAAAATAAAAATCTAATAACTGAACTTGTTCCAGTTGTACATAAGACGGCTTCAATAGATCCTAGGCTACTAGAAACAAGAAAAAGATAACTTATGATAGTTCTCCAAGTAGTAGTGATACACCTATAACGGGAGAAATAAAACAAATGAGAAAACAAATGAAAGACAAAGTGGAATTAGTAGAGCCTTTAACAACAGCACAATCATTTGGTAAGATTGCAACGAAATATTATAGTAAAAGAAATGATAGTGTATTTGGAATAAGAAATGTAGAAGAAGATGGAAAAATAATAAATAAGATAGAAAATTCTGAAATTAAAGTGAATGACGATGATTTGATAATTAATGGTAAAACTTATAAAGGAACAGAAGGTCTATGGGAATTGTTAAGGATAAATACTAATAAAACCATTGAAGATTATGATGATGACGATTTTGAACAGTACAAGGAAATAATAGTAGAATCAGATGCTGCCTTCCAAAAATATAATCGAGATAAAACGTAGCATCTAGTAGAGGTTGTAAGTACATTAATATTATCAAGTCTATTTGGGATAATTGTATTAAACCATCTTTACCTCCAACTCCTAAAAAAAACACGACACCTAAAAGGACTGGTGAAGGAATTAAACAATATACGGAAATATCTAAAGAATACATTTGGATGGATGATGTGAGAAAGTTAATTGATCGGTTAATAGTTATAGATGGAGAAGAAAAGGCTAGTAATAATAATTTTTATAATGAGAAAGTAGGTATAGTATGATTAATAATAAGCTTTCACAATTTATTCCTAATGATCCAAAAGGCATAGTTTATTTGATTTAGATCTTAAATATATTACCACCACGATTCTGGAATGAAGAGAAGCTTGGAAAAGGATTAGTAAATGATTTCATTAATAAACTTCCAGTCGAATTACATATTCCAGGTTTTAGATTTTGCGGGCCTGGGACTAAGCTTCAAGAAAGGTTAGGGAGAGGTGATGAAGGTATTAACCCATTAGATGAGGCTTGTAAAGAACACGATATATACTACAGAGACAATAAAGATACAGAGTCAAGACATATTGCAGATAAGGAACTAGAAACTAAAGCGTGGAAAAGAGCATTTAGTAGGGATGCGTCAATTGGTGAACGATTAGCTGCTTTTGGGGTTGGTACTGCTATGAATGCTAAGGTTAAGTTAGGATGGGGATTGTAAGTCCACAAGAAGCAATCAGAGATCATGTAAGAACAAAATATCAACGGGCATATAGAGATTTTAAAGGTGAGCAAAACGCTCACCTTACGGTTCATCCTCAAACTGTTTTCATTAACGAACCCGGTCTCTACTCATTCTTACTAAGATCAAAAAAGCCTAAAGCAGAACCGTTTCAAGATTGGGTGTTCGAGGAAGTGTTACCATGTATTATTCTTTTATGGATATATCCCATAAAAGCGTTGTTTCAAGATTTTCTTTATAATAAATGGATATTGTTGAGAGTTACGAGTTACAGAGCTTTAAAGCTAACACAAGAATATTTAGTAATTTGAATGAAGCTAACAAAGATATTGAGTTCGATTTTGATGGGGGCGATGGGTTCATACATCCACACAAAGCAGATTGTCATATGACTTTTGAAGTTGTTGGTGCATCAGTCGGAGGAACATATGGAGCAAACGATACTATAAAACTTGTAGATAACTTCTTACCATTCTTCTTTTCTCAAATTGAGGTTAGAAAGCATGGAGTTGTTATAGATAAGACTGAACTACCAGGAATAACATCTACAGCTATTGGAACATTAATGATTTCCAAACCAGAAGTTGAATATCTAAAACAAGCAGGATTTAAAACAGATGATAAACTTGGTCTAAGAAAGGACTTTAGTGTTTTGTACCCATTAAGATTAATTCCAGGCCTCTTAAGTGATTATAAAGAGGTTAAGTGGAAAGGTGGATTGAGAATAACATTTACGAAAGCTAACAACAATAACGATGTCTTGTACAAATGGGCTGAATCAGGAGCAGCTCCTCATGATGGAAAAATAACAATAAAAAGTATGGACATTAGAATGCCTATTGTTGAATACGAATCTAATTATGAAAACAAGTTAAAGTTGAATATTCTTAAAGAACCTAAAATCATGTTTTTATTCCATACTTATCAATGTGTTCAAAAGACTGTTGTAGGTTCTACCTTGGAGTTTGATGTTACTACGCAATTTAATTCTAGACTATTTGATATGCCTGATTTCGTAGTTGTAATGTTCCAAACTGATAGAAGTGGCAAAAAAACAGCTGATGCAAGTATGTTTGATCATTGTAAGGTAAAGAACATCTATCTTAAGAATGGGAGGAATGAGGTATTTCCAAAAGAATCAAAAAACTTAGATATTGCTAACAAGGATTATTTTAAGATGTACGAAGAGTATATTGCATATAAGAGAATACCGTGGCAATACATGTGGCAATACCGAAATGTACTATAACCATAAAGAGTTTATAGAAAACAGACCAATGTATGTGATTAATTGTAGTAAGAGGAAGACTGTATCGGTAAATGAGTGAACGAACATAAAGATTGTGGTAGACTTTGCAGAAGCTGTGGCTGCTAATACTATATGTTATGCGATTTTAATTGGACGAAAGAACTTTACATATGATCCCAAGAATGATATAGTAGAAGAAGAGTTTTAGATAGTTAAATGTATGTTTTTTAGATGTAAGTTTGTAGATGTAAGTTTCTATGATTTTAAATGTCATAAAAGCATATTCAATCTCACTTTGGGGTATCCTTCTGTGTTAAAGTACAATGGTCAATGGTTGTTTCATAATTTTTTTGTCAGTTAGGGTCGGAGGGGGAAAGTGTCCTAGAACCTACATTCATACCCTCTCTTAAACTTCCTTTTGTTTTTATTAATAACTTCTCAAGATTTAATATAGTATCTTCAATTAACGCAATTAAATTCTCACGTGGAATGTTATCTGGAATGCTTATTTTATTAAATAAGTTTTATGATATTGTCATAAAAACACTTACAAACTAAACAAATCTAATAAACATATAATTGATTTATATCTTCTCAATTATTTTTTCTTTCTGAACATCATACTCTAAATTTTTCTTACCAATCATAACAACATAGCAAATTGTTTCATCTGGTACATCGCTTTCAAAATTAACAGTCCGTTTCAAATTATTCTATCACTTACAGTTACTGATTTATGTTTGCTTGTATTAATTACGAACATTGGCCTATTTTCTAAAAACTCCTTCGGGTAATAATACATGTCAGTGTTTCCAATTGTAGCTCGCTTATATACTGTATACATTTCATAAACTATCAAATATTTATGTTTTGCAAAATCTAAGTTTAAAGATTGTAATGGGAAAGATTCATTTCTAGAATTACGAAAATGGATATTCTGAACTTTACAATGATCAAAATAGCTTGAATCTTTTTCTTGATTATCATATCTATCAGTTTGGAAAAAGGCAATCACAAAATTATTCATATCAAATTCACTTGAGTTAAATTGTGTGGTTAAATCGAATTCTAAATACTTCCCACTAACAGTCTTCTGCAAACATTGATACGTGTTGAATGAAATAGGAATCTTACCTTCTTTTAGCTTATTAGATCTTAACCAGGTTTCATAGTTAGGTTCATAATTAACAATAGGCATTCTTAACTCTATATTTGTAATCTTAACTTTACCTGGATGCGGTTGATTGTCTTCATATGTTCCATCCTGCTTTTTTGTTTTCCAAATAGCAAATGCATTATCATCAGAACCACTTCTTTTCAATGTATATTTCAAACCTCCTTTCCACATAATTCTTTAAAATCGGAACAAAATCCTGGCAAAAGTCTTAGCGAAAACACTATTTCTTCATCTGTTCTTGCCCACGTAATTCCTTCCCATCCACATTCATCATGGTGATTTGCCTCTGGTTTTGAAATCGTACATGTGTTTACAACTGTTGAAGTTAAACCAGGATAATCTATAATATCTAATATATGTCCATGCTTACTAACTTGATTTTGAGAAAACAAATATGGGAAGAAATTATTAATAAGTCTAATATTTTGACCAGCAGTATATTCTCCATCAGCGTCTCTACCTCTAATTTCAAAAGTTACCTAAATATCAGCATAATAAGGATGTATGAAGCCAACGCCCACGTCAATATCAAATTCAATAGACCTGTTTGGCTTATTTAAATTCTCGATTGTTTTTTGATTAGGTTTAAAGGATTGTAATTCATATGATTCTATCTTATCCATTTTTATTATAAAAATATTTGTAATCGTTTTATGAATTAAGCCCATAAAAGAAACCCATAAAAACTTAAATATAACTTCTCCAAACATCCTTATTCCTATTCACCTGACTAATAATGTCTGAAAAAGACCATCTTCAAACATTTTAACACTGTAATGCATAAATGTCCAAAAATTACCTCGTTAAATGTTGTATACGGCTGCTATTGTACTCTATATTATGACCAAGATATTTTACGTGTGTTTTGGCGGATTACCTCCAAATGAATCAACACATACTTTCTATTTCCTTCTTTCCAATAACAAATCCAATGCATTCCTATATTTTTAGACGTATCAAAATTAACAATACCACACTCATGCTTCCTTGGTTGTTTAGGCAATTCATCACTCATAAATACACCTCTAAAGTTACTTATCTTAAGTTTTTTAACAAGTTCTTTTAGGCCTACATTACTTAAAGGTTTAATTTCTTTTTTTTTCTTTACTGTTTTGGAGTTTACGTGTTTTGAAAGCTTACCACCTTGTTTTTCTTCCATTGCTAAGTTATGTCGCTTTTGTTCCTCTTATTCCATTTTATTCTTTTTTGCATCACCTACAGTCTTAGCAATAGCAGCCGCACCTTTAGCAACAGAACCTAGAGCACCTATTGAAGCTAAAATCGTTGGAATAATAAATATAAAACCACCATAATGAACTTTATTATCATATGCCTTCATTTCTTTGTTTATTTTCTTAAGTTGTGGTATAGAAAGAGATATAGACATACATTGTCCTTTACTTAGTTTTGCTTCCTTTTGTTTCAGTTGTTTGTTAGTTAAAATGTGATCTATATTTAATTGTTTAAGTTCCTGATTAGGAATCGTTAATGTAAAACTTTTAACTGAATATTTATTATATAATTAAAAGCTTTTTATGAAAAATTTCCATAAAAAGTACATATAAACCTAAATCTAAAAAATACTTATAAACCTAAACCAAATCTTACTTTTGTTACTTATAAACCTAAACCAAATCTTACTTTTATGTTCATTACTAAAGCAGTTCCAAGAGCAGGTAGTTTTTCAGTTATTAAATTAGCATCTTTATCAAAAACTCTTTCCCAAGCTTTATTTTCTAATTCCTTATCTGCAATATGTCTTGATTCTATATCTTTATTATCCCTATAGTATATATCATGTTCTTTACAAGCCTCATCTAATGGATTAATACCTTTATCACCTCTTTCTAATCTTTCTTGAAGTTTTGTACCCGGACCACAATATTGAAATCCTGGAATATGCAACTCAGATGGGAGTTTATTAATCAAATCATTTACTAATCCTTTTCCATACTTTTCACTATCCAAAATTTTGGTGGTAGCGTATTCAATATCTTTATCAAATAACTTATACCTTTTGGATCATTAGGTATAAATTGTATGAGTTTAGAATTAATCATATCCATAATACCTACTTTCTGATTATAAAAGTTATCATTTCCAGCTTTTTCTTCTCCATCGATTACAATTAAACGATCAATTAACTTCCTCGCATCATCCATCCATATATATTCTTTTGATAATTCGTTATATACCTTTATTCCTTCTCCAGATTTTGGTGTCTTTTTTGAAGGTGTTGTTGGTTTTATATATTCATCCCAAATAGGTTCGGTAATCTCTTTATATTTTTTTACCTTTACTAGATTTTTGTTTTCTTGTACTTGGATCATTATTATGAAATGCAACACTAGAATCAATTACTATTTGTTTATATTTTTCTAGATCATCATCATTATAATTTTTGGATTATGTTTTGTTAATAATTCCCATAAAACTTCTGTTCCTGTATAATGTCAATTAATAATAACTAAATCATCACCATGAATTTTAACTTCTGCATTTCCTATCATATGTATAATTTTCCCATTTTCATCATATGGTTGTATTCCAAAACTTTTATCATCTCTAGTTGCATAATATCTTGAGGCAATCTTACCAAAATGACTTGTTGCTAAAGATTCTATTCCTTCTACTTTATATTTAATTTGTTTTTCATGTGTTTTATTTCTACTGTTATAGGCGTATCACTTTCATTTATAAGACTATCATACATATGTGGTGTTTCTAATAAGCTTGAATCCACTCTTGCACTTTTATGTACAACTGGAACTAACTCTTGAATTAGATTTTTATTTTCTTCTGCTACTTTTGATATATCGTGCCCTAAATCTTTAATTGCATCAATAACAGGCTGATCTTGTTCTTTAAATTTTTCGTACTTACTTCGATTACTTTGTTACATGTCCTTAAATCTTTTAATAAGTTCTTTTAGTTTAATATACTTCTTAGCTTTATTAACATTCATTTATTATATAAAGAAAAAATCAAAACATAACATAACATAACATAACATATACGTTCACCTGCATTCATATATGTTTAGTTCACACTTTTAGAAATTCTTTAATTTTATTTCTATATTTTTCATTATTCACCTTCCTAGTCATATCTATTGTTATGAAACCATGTTCTTCACTCCAACACTTGCTACATAATAATTGTAATTTTTCAAACGACATATCAAATGCAACAAATTCATCATATATATGTTTTAAATTTACATTGTCCAGTCTAAATATACAAAGAAAGTTTAAGTTGTCACATATTAATTGTTTTGGTACTTTAGAATATGTTTGTCCAAGATAGAAATAGTTCAAACCCTTATGACGACCTCGAGTAAAATATTCTCTAACGTGATTTTTTTCTTCTAATATGAAATCATCAAATACTACCACAGAATAATCCTCACATTCATCTAATGGAATAATCTCTTCATTGTTTCCTTTTATTATTGCTATTGTGTCTTTAATATTACGTTCTATATCTCGAAAAAGTTGTATTAAGTGTTGGTATTTAGGCTGATTTAAACTTTCAGAATAGATATAAACATTTACATATTTTAACCATTTAGGTGCCAACAAACATTGTCAATCATTAACGTCGTTTTACCACAACCCCTAGGCCCAACTATTAAACATCTTATATCATCAGGTAACAACTCACCAATTCCTCTTTCTCTTCACCGTTTCTTCTGTTAACCTTACTTTAATATCCCAATTATCCATTTTAATTATTTATTATATAATAAATGAAAGTATTTAATTTAAATGGTTATTCAACTGTATTAAACATATCATTGCACTACCCATTTGAAAACGATTTAGAAGTAGCTGTTGCAGGATTTTACACAACATACTTTAACTCCAAACATTACAGAAAAGAACAACAAATTAACATTTTGTAATAGTAACTCAAAATTTACAAAACAACTCATAATTCAGCCTGGTCAATATAGTTTACAAGAATTAGGAGAATATATTAAATCAAACCTTCCATATACCAACGATCTTTTTAAAAATATTCAATTTACTGAGGATAGAAGGAAAAATAGAGTTAAAATATTTAGCCAGCAATGTGATATAACCTTAGATACCATTAATACTGTATTATGTTTTAGTGAAAATAACTTGGCAGAAAAGATAGAACATGTTGGAGATAAGCCACCAAGGTTTCATCCGTTTGATACCATAAATATTCACTGTGATTTAGCAGAAGGTATGATTTTAAAACACGATGACACAACACACAATGAAACAGACCTAATTGCAACATTTAGAACAAATGCAAAGTTTAGAGAACCAATTATATATGAATCTGAAGAAAAGATATTTTTCCCATTACATCACAATAAATTTAATAATTTCAAAGTTTCAATTAAAGATGGGAATGGTGATTTGATTGATTTTGGTGGAGCTCGTATAACTGTTTTACTTGCTGTTAAATAATTCAAATTATTATATAATAAATATGGATATTTTTGGTAATGTTAAACGTAAGGTAAGTGATACGAGTGAAGAGCAGCTGAAACAGTTAAGGAATTTAGATAATGTTAAGAATGTTAAGAATGTTAAGGTTGTTAAGAATGAAGAATTTGAAAAATATATAAGAGAAAATTATTACAAACATCAAAATTTAATGAGTCGTACAAATTTTAAATCTGAACTAAATAAAATTTTCACAACAAATTACAGATCGTGGATTGATTTTACACAAAAAAGAATAGTTAATATAACTAATGGTATTGATCAACAAGATGCTATTACGTTAAACCAGCTCGAGTCAGTGGAAAGCGATATTAACAACCAATTAGAAAGTGATAGAAACAAATTTGAAGATGTATTAAAATCATTACAAGACACACTTATAAAGAAAGATGATATTGAGGTTTTAAAAGGTGAATATATGAAAGAATTTAAAAAGACCAATAAAAATGTTACTATTCTATTTAAAGCAAAAGTTCCTGTTTCAGAATTTAATCAATATAAGTCAGAAATTGTATCCCTCTTAAATACACTTACAACAAAAGAAGATTTCCAAATGATGAAGAAGGAAGCTTTTAATCTAATTGTGCAAAAAGAAACTATAAATTTATTATGTCGATTGAGAAGTAGAAATGTTCCAAATCCAATCTTCAGAATATTTAATTTATCTAGTGGTTATGAGTTTCTCTACAATGGAAAGATAATGCATATGGAATTAAGTTTGCATAGATATTTTTAGATATATTTTTGAACAATACTTTAGTGGTAAATTTTTTTAAACATTAAAAAGGGTGATATAATTATGTTTCAAGCACAAAAAAGTTCAGCTATGGAAGAAGGACGATTATTGCAAGTTATTATGTATATAGAAAGAGAACTTTAATGATTTTCTTTTAATAAATAATGATGTATTGTGTTAGGTGTAAGAAATCAACATGTGCAATGAAAGGTACCATTAGAGTAGAACACACAAAGAATGGAAGATATGTTAAGAAAAGTATATGTGTTGTAAGAGGTACTAAAAAATCCCAATTCATTAAAAACCCCGATTGACTATATGAAGGTGAAGGTATTAGAGAAGACATTATAGAAGAAATTCATAAACCATCTAGAAAGAATTATCCTTGGTTAAGTGTTATTGTAAAAGGTATAGATGATTTATGGCAAGCAGATCTTGTAGAAATGGATAGTAATGTGTTAAAAGGTGTTTCAAAATAAAAAAAGGCTATAAGTATCTGCTAACGATTATAGGTGTGTTTTCAAAATATGCGTTTGCTGTTCCTGTTAAAGCTAAGATTGGTAAGAATGTTACAGAAGCATTTGAATCAGTGTTAAAAGTAAGAAAACCTAGTTACTTACAAACTGATCAAGGTAAAGAGTTTTACAATAAAGAATTTGAAGATTTGGTGAGAAAAAACAATATTAATCATTACTCAGCATATAGTGGTAAAAAAGCTTCTGTTGTTGAAAGATTTAACAAAAGACTTAAACAAAATATGTGGAAGAAATTTACAGTTCAAGGTAATTATAAGTGGTTAAAAAATATTGCAAAGTTTGGTTGATGAATATAATAACAAAGTACATAGAACAATTGGTGTCAAACCTGTAGAAGTGAATAAGAAAAATGAGCATGTGATATTGAAAAAAGTGTATAAGATAGAATATAAGTCTGTTAAGTTAAAGTATAAGGTTGGTGATTATGTTCGTATAAGTAAAATTAAAGGTTTGTTTGGAAAAGATTGTACACCAAATTGGTTAGCAGAAGTGTTTGTTATTAATGAGGTTATACCATCTAATCCACCAACATATAAAATTAAAGATTTAAACAATGAAGAAATTAGAGGAAGATTTTATGAACCAGAATTATTGAAAACTAAATATAAGTATGAGTATTTGGTTGAAAAAGTATTGAGAAAAAAAGGTAATAAAGTGTTTCTTAAATGGTTAGGGTTTGATGATTCGCATAATAGTTGGATAGCTAAAAGTTATGTAATATTATAAATGTTTTATTTTATGGTTTAATAATTCACATAATAATTAAATAAATAAAAGTAATATAATATTATAAATGTTATAATTATGGTATAATAATTCACATAATAATTAAATAATACACTATTATAAATGTTATATTTTATGGTTTAATAATTCACATAATAGTTTGATAAGATATGGAAAATGTTGTAGTGTAAATTTAATGTGTTTAACTTTTATGAATATTTTCATAAAAGTAATAAAGTGTTTATTAAATCGTTAGGGTTTAATAATTGCATAATAATTAAGTAAATAAAAGCAATATAATATTATAAATGTTATTTTTTGGTTGTTTCATAAAAAGTAATAAAGTGTTTGTTAAATAATTAGGGTTTATTAAATGGTTAGGGTTTAATAATTGCATAATAAATAAATAAATAAATAAATAAAAGTAATATGATATTATAAATGTTATTTTTTGGTTATTTTTATAAAAGGTAATAAAGTGTTTGTTAAATAATTAGGGTTTATTAAATGGTTAGGGTTTAATAATTGCATAATAATTAATTAAATAAATAAAAGTAATATAATATTATAAATGTTATCCTTTATAGTTATTTCATTAAAGGTAAATAGGATAAGAAGGTGAATGATAATTATGATGATGAGTGAGTTAATGAAAATGATTCAGTTTTTATCATATTAATAATGACTTTGATGGGATGATCCCATAAAGGCCCTATACTAACACAACACACTAATATATGAAGACAATGGCAGGAGTGTACAAGTATTAGCAGTTGTGTTTGGAAAAATAAGTTTGCTAATATTGGTATATATAACATGAAAATAATATTATGAAAATGATCTAAAAATTTTGTTGAAGATAAAAAACAATACACGTTTTTTATATAAGATGAGTATAAATAATGTTAATTTTACTGGTGAGGAGATGAAGGAGATGTCGATTACAAAACTAAAACTAATATGTAAAGTCAAGAAAATCCGGAACTATAGTTCTTTAAATAAGAGTGAATTAATCAAAAAAAGAACAATATCAAAATGAACCAGATAAATTGAAAGTTATGTACACAATGAAAGTTGATGAATTAAAAAAATTGTAAAAGGAAAGGAATAAAAGGTTATTCTAAATTAAGAAAGGCTGAACTTATTGGCCGTATTAAAAATATGAAGATGAACAAAACAGATCACAAATTAGAAACATATTTCCATTTAAACAAGATGTTTTTGAAGAATCGAAACCACAACGAATACCAATTAAAGTAGAAACAAAGGAAACAGCAATACAGAAACGATTACAAACTATCACAATTGAAAACATAAGAGGATATAAAGATCCGGTGAAGTTATTAAATATAAGTGGGGAAGTAGTTATTAACAAAATCAAGGAAGAATTAAATCACCACCCATTAAAAGTCAACCTTGTATTCATTTGTGATTATATTAAAGATAAGGAAGTACAAGAACGCAATTTTAAAACTATGAATGAAAGAATATTACAATCAACTGACTTAGATGAATATATAACCCATGCTAAACAAAAACTATGTAGAGAGATGGAGGAATTTCAAGGTAGAGGATCAGGATGGACTTTGAACCAAATTAAATATTTAGAAATCAGATTAAATAAATATTTACCATTACGAACTTCTTCCTATATTGACCTTCCTAAACCAATTAAAGATAAGAAAGCAGTAATCAATATTAAAAATCAAGATAATAAATGTTTCTTATATTCAATTCCAAGTTATTTAAAACCTATTGATAGATGTTCTCAATATCAACGACCTTCTCACTATACAGAAATTGTGAATGAGTTACAAGATAAATATTGTAATGGTATTGAATTTCCTGTACAATTAAAATATATAGTAAAGTTTGAAAAGAGAAGTAACATATCCATTAACGTGTATAGTTATGATGATGAATATAATATATAACCACTTCAAATCACAAAAAATAAGCAGGACAAACACGTCAATTTATTATATGTAAAAGATGAAAATAATAGTCATTTTTGTTGGATAAAGGATTTATCGAGATTAATAAGAAGTCAAGTAACAAAACATAAGCAGAAATTCTACTTTTGTGATAGATGTTTGGTAAGACATTTTAGAAATGAGAAGCAATTACAACAACATGAGTTATATTGTAAGGAGAATGAATCTGTTAGAATAGAACTTCCAAAGCTATATGACAATCAAATACAATTCCAAAATTATAATAGATCATTAAGAGTACCATTTACGATATATGCCGATTTTGAATGTTTGTTATGTAAAATGGAAGTAGACCATAATTGTTCTAAAACTGTGAAGTATCAAAAGCATTTACCAATGAGTTTCTGTTATTACATCAAATACTCAAGTGGTATGTATAAAAGTCCTGTTAGTTATATTGGTTTAGATGCTGCAAAGGTGTTTGTGAAGAAGTTAAAACAAGAAGCAATAGAAATAAAGAAAATATACAACAAAAAATTTGAAATGAATAACCTAACTAAAGATGAGAACGAGATATATAATAATTCCAATAGTTGTCATATATGTGAGAGAAACTTGAATGATTTACCACCAGCAATTGAAAAACAAATAAATATGTTAAATAAGAAAATACAATTCGCTAAAGATAATGATAGCATGATTGAAAAGTTAGAAGAATGGAAACATGAATTAGGAAAATGTTTAAAGGATATAAATAAAAATAAAGCAAAAGTAAGAGATCATGATCATTTAACTGGAAAGTTTAGAGGTGCAGCTCACAGTTATTGAAACTTAAGCTATCGAAATCTAAATTTTATTCCAGTATTTATTCACAACTTAAGTGGTTATGATACTCACCAGTTTGTTAAAGAACTTGCTTATGATAAGAATGAAATAAAACTAATTGCAAATAATGAGGAAAAATATATAACATACTCAAAATATGTCAAGGTTGATATAAAGAATGGAATTAATTTACGATTTCTAGATTCATTTAGGTTTATGTCAAGGAGTTTAGTAGAACTAGCAAACAACCTTACGAAAGAACAATATAGAGAAACGTCAAAGTACTTCCCTAATGATTTGTTAGATTTAGTAATTAAAAAAGTGTGTACCCATATGATTATATTGACTCAATTGAAAGATTAGAAGAAACAAAACTACCTTCAAAAGAAAGGTTGATTAATAAACTTACTAACACCCACATCAGTGATGAAGATAATGAGCATGCGGAAAATGTTTGGAAGTTATTCAATATTAAAAATCTAGGTGAATATACAGAACTTTATAACAAGACAGATGTGTTAATATCAGCTGATGTATTTGAAAGTTTTAGAGATGTGTGTTTAAAAGCATATGGTTTAGATCCTGCTTGGTATTTCACTGCTCCTGGTTTATCGTGGGATTCAATGTTAAAGATGACTAAGATCAAACTAGAAGTGTTAACTGACTATGACAAAATATTAATGATAGAAAAAGGTATAAGAGGTGGAATTTCACAATGTAGTAAGAGATATATAAACGCTAATAATAAGTATATGAAAAATTATAACAAAGACGAACCTTCAAAGTTATCTAGATGCAAATAATTTATATGGGTGGGCTATGAGTCAATACATGCCTTACAAAGACTTTAAATGGGTTCAATCTTACATGAACATAATGAATATTCCAGATGATTCAGAAACTGGCTACATATTAGAAGTTGATTTAGAATATCCAGAATACTTACATGATAAACATACAGATCTACCATTAGCTCCAGAAAATATGTGTCCACAGGATCGAAACATTCAAAATTATTAACAACGCTTTACAATAAAGCAAGATATGTTGATCACTACAGAAACTTAAAATTGTATATGTCACTTGGGATGATATTAAAGAAAATTCATAGAGTATTAGAGTTCAAGCAATCAAACTGGTTAAAGGAATATATTGATCTAAATACAAATATGAGAACAAAAGCTAAGAATGATTTCGAGAAAGATTTTTACAAGTTAATGAACAATAGCGTATTTGGTAAAACAATGGAAAACATTAGAAAGAGGCCATCTATTACCTTAGAATGTGATCCAATGAGGGTGGAAAAGTTAATAGCGAAACCGAACTTTGATTACAGAACAATATTTACTGAAAATTTGTGCGATACATATGAAAAAAGAAAAATTGAATTTCAACAAGCCAATATATGTTGGTATGAGTGAGCTAGATTTGTCAAAACTATTAATGTATGACTTCCATTACAACATTATGAAACCTAAATACGATATCGATATAGACTTATGTTACACGGGTACTGATAGTTTTATATACGAAATTAATACAGATGACTTCTACAAAGACTTAAAGGAAATGGTTGATCTATTTGACACAAGTGATTATGGAAGGGATAATCAATATGGAATACCATTAGTAAACAAAAAGGTATTAGGAAAGATGAAGGATGAAAACAAAGGTAAAATAATGACGGAGTTTATTGGGTTAAGATCAAAGATGTATGCCTTTAAAGTTTAGAATGAAGACGAGAAAAAAACAAAAGGAATAACGAAATGTGTAGTAGCAAAAGAGTTACAATTTAATGATTATAAGCAATTTCTATTCAATGATGTGAAAACATAAAAATATAAATCTAATTCTAAGTTGTAAGCATGATGTATATACTATAGCTGTAAATAAGTTAGCATTAGATTCGAATGATGACAAAAGATATATACTAGAGAGTGGTATAAGTACATTAGCTTGGGGGCATTATATGATTTAGTTAAAATGTATTTATGTGTAGTTTAGTTTTAGCTCATATTTAATTAACTTTTATGTTTACTGTAGTTGATAGGTGTTAGTGAGTAATTATGTATAGGTTAATTTTAAGTAAAATTTAATTAACTTTTATGTGTGGTGTAGTTGATAGGTGTTAGTGAGTAATTATGTGTAGTTAAGTTTTAAGTAAAATTTATATTTTTAAGTCATAAAAGTTGTTTTTGTAATGTTATCCTTAGACATAGGCAAAAAGTAATACATGAAAATAATTGTATTGTAGTCTAGTATTTATATCCTGTTTACATTTCCTTAATACGTTCTTAAATAGTGAAGATGTTTTGTTTTTTTATAATTTTGTCCTTAGACATAGACAACCTGTAACGCGTTAGAAAAAATTATAAGAAATAGAAACCATTTACCGTTTGAATTTTTAAAATCGATGAATATTTGGTGAAGTTATAACAAAATCAAAGTTTCGGAAATTTTTACGGGTTTATTTTTGAATTTTCGGGAAAATGTTATTCCCTAAAAAAAGTCTTAGAATTAGTTGTAGATTATGATAATATTTTTATTTTTTCGATTTAGTGAAAATTAGTAGAGATATTGAAAAAAGGAGAAATATTTTGTGGGTTATGCAACAATTTATGCATTTTATAAAATCGGTTATATTATTAGTATTCATTTGCCGTTTGAATTTTTTAAATCGGTTGATTAGGGACCGAGCTATTGAATTTTAACGTTATTTGGGTTGAGGTAGAAGTGTTGCCAACTCACTTTTAACAATTATCATATTTATTAGTAATGGGGTGAATTCATCCCTATATGTTTTAAAGCGATATCTTGAAAAATTAAAATCCTGGAACGTTCCTAAAAAAATATTGAGTTGGAAACACTGACTTTTTTCTTTTTTGAACGTTGATGTTTTAGCTATATTTGCTAGCTAGGTGGGCATTTTAAGAAGTTACTCACCTACTCATTAGATTGTGTTGCATATCATATAGTTTATCACTGAGTGTTGATGGAAAGGAAAGAGAGAAAGAGACTCGAGAGATATTTTGTTGTGGATTCAGTGACGTTGTCTAACAGCTATTATACTACGTCATCGGTACAGCGCTCTCTGGTGAAGACAAAAAGAGTGCTTGAATATGTATATATGACGTTGTCTAACAGGTACTATACGACGTCATCGGTATTCACCTTCATCCCACGACTGCTAGCTAGAAGTTGCGTTGGTGTTAGGAGAAGGAAAGAGAGAGACTACAGATCTCATGTACATATATGTTATTGCTTCTCTCAACTTGCTTATAAACTGGAGATATATATATATATATATATATATATATATATATATATATATATATATATATATATATATATATATATATATATACAGACTGTTCCATAATTCGTGTTATTTTCTACAGCGCTGGGAGAAGATGAAGTTTATACACTATTAATGTAAAATTTGGCACTCTTATTGAGAAATATCTGAATTTTTTGAATTTCTGAAGAAAATAAGAGAAAATTGCTGTTTAACCCCCCTTTTAGGGGTGTAAACACGAAAGTTCATTTTCCTTATGAGAGATTCAATGTTAAATTTTAGAAGCAGTTTTCTTCAATAATTATTGGTGAAGATTTTGGAGCAAATGAGTTGTATTTGTTACAAAATGCAAAAACATTCATTCACAAAGCTAGTAAAGCCGTCTCAAACATTATTTTGGGAAGGCCCCCCTTTTGGGGGGCAAGGGGCGTAAAAAGGTGATGGGTGATGTGTTACCAAAATCCCAAAATTTATTTTCGGAGTGCCAGTAAGCGTGAGATTAATCACAAATGTCACAGAATTAATGCTCCAATGTCCTTACATGTAAGAGTGACTGATGATGGGGCTACAGCCCCCTTTCAAAAATAAAAAAAATCACCATAAATATCCTTAGTAGGAACATACGAGAAGAAGGTATTTTTGTTAATTAATGTGAAATTTGGCGTCATTGTATCAAATGAATATGCGTTTTTCAAATCTGGAATGTTATTTTGATAACGCACCGCCTTAGGTTGCACAGGGGGCGAAGCACTCAATGATGGATCTTTATAAAATTCAAAATTTTGTTCCGGAAATACCAGTGAGAGTCAGATTTTTCACCACTGTCACAGAATTAATATTCTAATGCTCCTTGCATGTGCCAGTGACATATGAGGCTATAGCCCCCTTTCAAAAATTAAAAAAAATCACCATAAATATCCTTAGTAGGGACATACGAGAAGAAGGTATTTTTTTAATTAATGTAAAATTAGGCGTCATTGTATCAAAAAAGTATGCGTTTTTCAAATCTGGAATGTTATTTTAGTAACCACTGCCTTAGGGGGGCATAGGGGGCGAAGCACTCGATGATGGATCTTTATAAAAATTCAAAATTTTGTTCCGGAAATGCCAGTGAGAGTCAGATTTTTCACCACTGTCACAGAATTAATATTCTAATGCTCCTTGCATGTGCCAGTGACTTATATGGGGCTATAGCCCCCTTTCAAAAATTAAAAAAATCACCATAAATATCCTTAGTAGGGACATACGAGAAGAAGGTATTTTTTTAATTAATGTAAAATTAGGCGTCATTGTATCAAAAGAGTATGCGTTTTTCAAATCTGGAATGTTATTTTGATAACGCGCCGCCTTAGGGGGCACAGGGGGCGAAACATAAAATGATGGATGTTTATAAAAATTCCAAATTTTATTCTGGAAGTGTGAATGAGTATTAGATTAATCACAAATGACACAGAATTAATATTCCGATGCTCCTTGCATGTGCCAGTGATTGATGTGGTGCTACAGCCACCTTCCACAAATCACCAAAAATCACGATAAATATCCTTAACAGGGACATACCAGAAGAAGCTTTTTTTTCTATTGGTCGATTAATGTGAAATTTGGCGTTATTGTAATAAAAAGTTATTTATTTTCCCAATCTGAAATGTTATTTTGGTAACAGGGGACAAAGGGCGCGGTTGGTAATTTTTGGCTTTGGAGGGCACAGGGGCCGAAGTATAAAAATTCCAAATTTTATTTTGGTAGTGCCAATGAGCATGAAATTAATTTCAAGGTGCACAGAATTAATGCTCCTATGCTATTTCCATGTACAATCCGCAGCAAAGAACCTGCAATATGAGCATGTAAGTTTATTGTGAAACTACGACTAACAGCACAAGGAATCAACATAACGTCTAAGTGGCATGAATCACGCCAGGAAAAACCTCCGCGTCCTCCCCTGCACACTTATTTTGGAGCAAAAGACTTCGTCGTTTCACAATAAACATATATGCTCATGTTGCAGGTTTTTTGCTGCGGACTGTACCAGTAACTGATATTAGGCTACAATCCCCTTTCATAGAACAATAGAAATTCATGATGAATGTCCTTATACGCAAGGACCTACTGGCAGAAGGTAAATATTTTTCATTATTAAAGTGAAATTTGGCATTATTGTCGAAAAATGTTTGTTTAGAAAAAGAGCTAAAGCGACAATATGATAATGGTCATGTGTTGATCTCTTTTAGTGGCGTCAACTCAAAATTTGATTGGCCTAACTGGAGTTTCAATGTAAAATGCGGAAAGCAGTTTGCTCTATATTTATACGAATTTTGCTGTAAATTTGCAGTTTTAGGTAGAAAATACGATAACATTCCTCTTCTTCCTCCCCTTTCATCTATGATGATACATGCGTTTCTAGTTTTATTACGCCAAACCTCCAAATTGGGGAAGATAGGCAGTAAGAAAAATTCAAACTTTTCGTTATTTCCCGAGACCGTCAAAATATTTGGAAATATACCAAAATTAATGCTTAGAAGCTACCTCCATGTGCCAGCGACCACTTTAGTGATTCGATTCCCCCTTCCCGGTCCCAAAATCATTTAAAGAACCACACCACTTTGTTTTATTATCTTCCATGCTTTTCTCTCTGGCCTATTCAGAATGCTTGCTAAGAGATGTGTCTTTAAGAAGCACTGGAACACGTCCGAATCATTTGTTGGTTTCCCACTGTAACCTGATTTTAAGCAATGTCAACAAACTTTTGTTTATAAATTCTCGACTGAACACCCTCTAATTCTTGACTCAACTTCTAGTTCATGTGTGCTGACAACAGTTTCAGACTTTTTCTTATTGCAATACACCAACGATTTACGAGTTAACGTGTTGACAGTTCAATAGGATTCCGTGTCTGTAATCAACACCTGGGTTAGATTGACTTCTTCGGAAATGGACATTACATAGTAGGTGAATCTTGGGGACAGACTGGCTTAATCATTTGATAATTACTTGTCGCTTCCAGTATACTTTAAGAGTGCATTCATACTGTAGTGTCCTTCGATCATGCAGTCTTTAACTCAGGATCAGCGTGCTAATGTAATTGAATGGTACATTTTATCAGAAAAATCTGCAAGAGCAACAAGATCCCGTATAGTTAAAGAACTCGGATTAAAAGTACACGATATGCAAATTCACCGTTTGTACAAACAGTTCAGCAGCAATTGTTTTCACACTGCCCATCTTGCATCTAGAAAAAGTGCAGGAAGATCTCCAAGTGTATCTACAGAAGAAACAAAAAGACAGGTGTTGTTATCTGTTACTAGTTCACCGCGGAAATCCCTTGCTCGTCGAAGCTTAGGCTTAAATATTAAGAAAACTACGCTACAAAGAATTTTAAGAAACTTGAAGGTAAAACCATACAAGGTCCAAATGGTTTCTGATTTGTGTGCAAGTGATTATGGTGATCGTGTTTATTTCTGTAACTGGTTTATCGAGAAGTTAAATGAAAACCCTATGTTCTTATTTCAAGTGATGTTTTTCGATGAAGCAAAATTCTTCTTAAATGGTTCTGTGTCCTCATCACATGCAAGATATTGGTCATCGATACAGCCGAACGTGAGATCAAAAGTGTGAATGGACAAACGAGAAATAATGGTTTGGTGTGGTATAACTGCGACTGAGGTGATAGGACCTTTCTTTTTTGATGAAAATGTCCTCATACCAAAAGCTACTAAGAGAAAAAGTATTTGCTGAACTTGATCGTTTAAATTTAGTTCAAAGTGATGAATTATGGTTTATGCAAGATGGAGCGCCAGCGCATCGCTCAAATACGACTATAAATCTTTTGAGAGAGAAATTTGGGGAACGGATTATTTCTATGGGGTCAAGTGTCGAATGGCCACCAAGAAGTCCGGATCTTACACCGTGCGATTTTTTCTTGTGGGGATTCCTAAAACAAATTGTCTACCAAAAATCATGTAACAGTGTACAGGACTTGAAACAGAGGATTGTCCACAGTATAGAGATAATCACTCCAGATATGTTGGAGAAGGTGTTCACAGTTTCTTTAGTAAATCGCATTAATTTATGTCTTGCTCGTTCAGGAGGGCATGCCGAATAAAAGTAAGTTGATTTTATGAGTTTTACACTTAGGTTAATGATCTTTTTAAACAATTAGTGATAGTAGAGCCAAAAAGAGTTGTTTTCGACAAAGAATAATTTCCAGCAACTGATTCTTATTCCTCGGGAAACATTTGTTTCTATTACAACCCGTGTGTCCGTGTGTATTACGTCTGCAGCAGCGGCGTAGCGTACGGGAACGCAGGTATGCCCGGCATCCCCTGTTAATAAGAAAAAGTACGTATTTCATTATATATAAATTGTTTGCTTGTAAATATCACAATTATTTCCACTGCAATCTTCTGGTGCGCTCTCTCGACTTACTTTGACAAGAGGAACCTACGCATGCGCGTCGCTCAGATGCACATTTTCTGTCTTTCCTCCTGTCGTATGCTATTTTCCTCGGGCTTCCAGGCCTACTGAAATCATCGGGGTTTTCGTCTGCTTTCTGTTGAATGCGCATGCGCAATACTTCCCTTCTCATTCCTCCTCATCCCTTGCAACCCCACATTCGCTTTAGATATACGCTGGCATATTCAAGTATTTCCAACTGTATATATTTTGAACTAAGCCATAGTTTCTGAACAGAACGTACGAGCCCTAATATAAAGGAAATAGAACAATACGGAAATGGTTAGTTACACGCATTTTTGAAGTATGCCGGTTATGTAAATAATAGTATTAAAATAGTTATGCCTTAATCGTAACTAAATGCATCGTAATTGTAATCTTCATCGTGAAGGAGCTCACAGACACAGGCATTAATTTAAAGCATTCTGTAGAATTACGGTCACCGATCTGGTAGGACAAGAGAGCCACCACTCCCCGTCACTCGCAAAGATTGTGCCAGGGCCCTTCAGTCACTGGCACAAATCTCGGGGACATAAGGGGAACATATTCCCTACAATCTTGTCCACCCCCCCCCAATAATCCGATTTGAGATTGTGATGATGATGATTTCTATCCGACTGCCACAAAGGAAACTGATGTCCTTTGACTTGTTTCATTTTTAAAAAAGAATCGTATTCTTTAATATTTCATTGTCATTAATTATTAGTATTCTATTTTCAACTATTTGTTTAATTCCTGTAACAATTCCTATAATGCTATTGTGGTAATCATAATTTTGCTCAGATAAGAGTATTGTTGCGCCAAATATAGGCCTGATTGATTTTCTTTCATAGTTTTGGGGAAGTCATTATTTGTATTGTTATAAAACAAATGTCCTAAAATTTTAATGTGTATCATTGTGGATGCATAAGTAGAAACATGTCAATTATTATTATTATGCATATATTCAAATTTCAGAATGTGCTCACGGCACTAAGTTGTAATAATGATATGTACCACTATTTCATCTACATCATTTGGTATATAATATACGAGTACAACAGGTTTACCTCAGAAATTTGATTCATCTACTGTAATATGAGTCTCTTCTCCCCTTCCCCCACAATAAGCCTTAAAATGGGCCCTCCTGCCGATGTTATAGACAACTCTGCTCCCCTAATCCTCCACAGCATTTTTTTCAACTTCATAAATATTTTGAACATCGTTAAAAAAGGAAAGGATTATGGAACATTCTTACCCATCCCACCAACGTTGAAGACAGATTTGCGCCCTTGACTTCAGTATCTGGATACAGAAACAGGCCCCCAGAGTTGGTTTAAGTGCTTTGTCTTTACATCTTCAAATGATATATACACTCAGGCCCATATTCACGAACGGGCGTCTGAGTTCCGGACCCAAGATGACAAATTTCTAGGGGCGATATATATATATATATATATATATATATATATATATATATATATATATATATATATATATATATATATATATATATTTTTAAAGAATGAGATTGACGTGTGGTATGTGGAGAAAAAAGCCGCCCACGAGAAAGAAATGAAGGGAACGATACTGGAAACAATGTTCATGCAGAAGTGAAGCCTAGTTTTCTCGTCACAACGGTAGTGGCAAGAAGGAGCTGAGACAATTGGTTATTAAATTCTAACGTAATCCACGCATTCGCTTCTCTATGCCCCACTAGACCTCCAATTAGGGGGGCTTCCTCCTAAATTTTGTATAACCCTATATTTCCATTGCTGCTTGCAGTAGTACTATATCGCACAAATGACTAACTTTGGCATCCTCCTTTCGGAATATCACGCTACGCTACTGGTCTGCAGTACATACGAGTAAATTGTTATATGTAAAGTTGGATAATACGGTTATTGTGTAAGAAGTAATGAAAATACATGCTTTTTCTTTTTACGAATAAAGCAAACAATATTGAAACTTAAAACTCACTTTTAATTTTTAAGATCTTAGTTCTCATTAAGTTTTTTTTTTTCTTCTACGTTTTCCATTGTCATTTTGTGTTCTATTTCGAGATGGTTCTGCTTAAGTGTGTAGAAAATACGTAGGTGATTTGTGTGAGAGATTTTCTGCTATAAAAAGAGCCCTAATTGATTTTTAAAAATTTAAAATTCTTTGATTATATTCCAGTGACACCATAACAACAAAGCTATATGCATAATCAGTTACATTGACAGAAGTTATTCATTTACAGCAATTTCCAGGTTTATTGTATTTTTTTGTTTTGTTTTTGTTTTTTGTTTTTGTTTTGCAATAATGAGAACTTACATATTATTTATGACATATTTATTGTGAATTTTTGTGATTTTTGGAAGGGGGTTGTAGCCCATATAAGTCACTGGGGCATGCAAAGAGCATCGGAATATTAATTATGTGACATTTGTGACTAATCTCACGTTCATTAGTATTTTCAAAATAAAATTTGGAATTTTCATAAAGATCCACAATCTTATGTTTCGCCACCTTTACCGCTAAAGGGGTGGTGCGTTATCAAAATTATACCGAATTAAAAAAAAAGCCAGCGCCAAATTTCACATTACTTGATTTTAAAAAATAGCTTCTTCCGGTGTGTCCCTGTTAAGGATATTTATCATGATTTGTGGAAGGGGACTGTAGCCCCACATCAATCACTGGCACATGCAAGGAGCATCGGAATCTTAATTCTGTGTCACTTGTGATTAATCTGATACTCATTCACACTTTCAGAATAAAATTTGGATTTTTAAAAATAAAGATTCAAATGGTTATGCTGCGCGCCCTGTGCCCTCCTAATCCGGTGTCACCAAAATAACATTCTATATTTCAAAAACGCGTACCTTTTTACTAAGATAACAAATTATTTTACATTAATTTGACAAGAAATAATGGTTTCTCGGATGTCCCTGCTAAAATATTTATGGCTATTTTTTATGTGATTTTTTGGATGGGGGCTGTAGCCCCATATTAATCACTGGCACATGCAAAAAACATCGGAATATTAATTCTGCGAAATTTATGATTAATCTGATGCTCACTGGCATTTCCAGAATAAAATTTGGAATTTTTATAAACATCCATCATTTATGTTTCGCCCCCTGTGCCCCCTAAGGCGGTGCGGTACCAAAGTAACATCCCATATTAAAAGACACATATTTTTTTTTTTAGCACAATAGCACCAAATTTAACTTAATTGATTTTTTAAAAAATAGTTTCTGCCGGTATGTTCCTGCTAAGGATATTTATGGTGAATTTTTAATATGATTTTTGGATGGAAGGCTGTAGCCCCATATCAGTCACTGACACATGCAAGGAGCATCGGAATATTAATTCTATGATATTTGTAATTAATCTGACCCTCATTGGCATTTCCGGAACAAAATTTGGATTTTTTTATAAAGGTATATCATGAGTGCTTCGCCCCCTGTGCCCCCCTAAGGCAGTGGTTATCAAAATAACATTCCAGATTTGAAAAACGCATATTCATTTGATACAATGACGCCAAATTTCACATTAATTAACAAAAATACCTTCTTCTCGTATGTTCCTACTAAGGATATTTATGGTGATTTTTTTTAATTTTTGAAAGGGGGCTGTAGCCCCATTATCAGTCACTCTTACATGTGAGGAGCATTGGAGGATTAGTTCTGTTACATTCGTGACTAATCTGACGCTTACTGGCACTCCGAAAATAAATTTTGGGATTTTGGTAACACATCACCCATCACCTTTTTACGCCCCTTGCCCCCCAAAGGGAGGCCTTCCCAAAATAATGTTTGAGACGGCTTTACTAGCTTTGTGAATGAGTGTTTTTGCATTTTGTAACAAATACAACTCATTTGCTCCAAAATCTTCACCAATAATTATTGAAGAAAACTGCTTCTAAAATTTAACATTGAATCTCCCATAAGGAAAATGAACTTTCGTGTTTACACCCCTAAAAGGGGGGTTAAACAGCAATTTTCTCTTATTTTCTTTAGAAATTCAAAAAATTCAGATATTTCTCAATAAGAGTGCCAAATTTTACATTAATAGTGTATAAACTTCATCTTCTCCCAGCGCTGTAGAAAATAACACGAATTATGGAACAGTCTGTATATATATATATATATATGCATGTGCTAGAGTGTGCACAAACATTCTCTGTTGGGTTGTATAAATACAGGCGGCAAAATGCTAAATTCGTTATTTTTTATCCGATTTTAATAATTCAAACGGCATTTAAAAGAGTATGTATCAGAGTTTAAAATGCAATTGATCATTCTTGTTAAATGTTGTTAGATTTAGTGATTTTTTGTTTTTGTAACTAGATTTAGTGATTTTTTGTAACAGACATTGAATTTTGAGTGTTCTGCACTTAAAAGATATACTGG
Source organism: Thermobia domestica (assembly GCF_964235325.1). Classification (NCBI taxonomy): domain Eukaryota; kingdom Metazoa; phylum Arthropoda; class Insecta; order Zygentoma; family Lepismatidae; genus Thermobia; species Thermobia domestica. The sequence continues at coordinate 251,693,057 of NC_137462.1, read as the reverse complement.
GCCTCACAGGCCCCGGTTGCCCCTTTTACGTTACAAAAATATGTTGCCCGGATAAGGGTTAACGATTATAAAGACTGCTTGTTCAACCAAAAGGAATATTATAAAAAGATGAATTTGATTAGAAGTTATAAGCACGATTTGTACAGTATAGAAGTAAATAAGTTAGCTTTAAGTTGTGTAGATGATAAAAGATGTGTTTTAGAGGATGGAGTAAATACTCTACCATGGGGACATTATAAGATAGAAGAGATGTAGTTTTAGATGTAAGATTTTAGATTGTAAGTTTTTAGATGTAAGTTTTTATGATTTTAAATGTCATAAAAGCCCTATGCCCAGAGACAATCTCACTTCGTGCTATCCTTCTGTGTTAAAGTACAATGGTTAGTGGCGGATTCATAATTTTAGACAGTTAGGGGTGGAAGGGTAAAAGTGGGCTCGTAGTTTGGTATGCATACCACTCGCTGCGGGAAATTTTAGAAATGACGGATACATTGTTCCCAAAGTACTTAACTCCGAGTTAAAATTTGACAGTGGGTGAAATGGTATGTTTATTTCGGGGAAGATGCCCGTTTAAAGTTTTTATGAAAAGCAAACCACGCAAATACGGTATTCTTTTCCGTATGCTTACAGATTCTCAAAGTCGTTTAACTGTTAAAATTTTAGATTTATGCAGGGAAAGATAGAGGTAGCAGGAGGATAGAAGTGCTTATAGAACCATTCAAACGGACAGGCAGAAATATCACAATGGACCGATACTATACTTCCATTGAGTTAGCTGACGAATTATACACCAACAACAATCTGACAGTCATTGGAACTCTCCAACTGAATAGGAAAGGCATACCAAATGAACTGAAGGACACTAGAGATCATCCAGAACATTCGTCAAAGTTTGCGTTCACTGACCCTTCTACCGGTAAGCCACCTGTTACGCTAGTGTCATATATTGCTTCGAAAGAACCACTACGATACATACTTATGCTTTCCACCCAGCATAACGACGATCGAGTGAACCAAAGTGAATCCAACAAACATGATAGAATTATTTACAACAATGAAACAAAGGGTGAGGTGGACATCATTGACCAAATGGTTCGACAGTATTCATCGAAGCGGGGAACAAAAAGATGGCCTCCCTCGCTTTTTTACACACTAGTGGATGTTGCTGCTCTAAATAGCTACACACTATTTCTACTAAATTTCCCCGAATGGAATAGCAACAAAATGGAAAGAAGACGACGGTTTCTGCTACAACTTGGGGAATCTCTTTTAAAACCGAACATTAAAGAACAGGTCTTGAACATAGACGGCCTCAAAAAGCCAGTAGTATCAGCAATGGAAAGCATTCTGGGAAGGAATGTCCGTCCTTAAGAATTTAGGAAAAGAATTGCCCCAACTGATCTTCCTTCAAGGAAACGTTGTAATCTGTGTGTTCGGGAAACTCAGACCAAGAAACAGAAGGACAATCTCAAGAAAGTAAAAACTAGATGTGAACGATGTGAACATTTTATTTGTGAATCCCATTGTACCCATAAGATGTTGTGTTTGAAATGTGATGCTGGTGATGACTTAGAAATAACTTTTCTTACTTGTAACACATACACACACAACAATGCATATGTAAAAGGCCTAAGGGCAAAATCTAGAAAAGACCACTGTGTTTACATCTAGAATACACAATATAAAGTATATATATTGATCCTTTGTTATATAGTAAGAGAGACTAATAGGTAAGTGTCCAGAAGTACGCCAAAAGTATGAATGGGACAGCATATAAACGAGAGTAACTTACATCTTAATAATTTTAAATTTTTGCCTAACCTTATATAACCTGAACTTTATATTTTAATAAATAAAACAAGCATTTTCGTATAATATATCAGTGATTTTACGCATCTTTGGTATATATACACTACCAGTGCTGGAGATATTCTCATTTTTGAACTTTGTTCAATAGTTTAACCATTAGGCAACAAAAATAAGGTCTGAAAATTACTTGAATCGAGCGTGGGCAAATTTGACCCTCCGTTGGTACTTCACGTAGCTGACTTGAGCATGGTCTTTCTAGGGTTAATGCTATACAAAAAAAAAAAAAAAAACTAGGCCTGCTATTAGGCAGGACTCTTGGAAGAATCTACCAATGTAAATTTTCGCAGAATAATTTGGACACCCCTGTCCTTCTTGAGATATCCATATCCTTTCTGAAATCCGGTTTGATCCAGATTTCACCATTCCCTATTCGTTTCATATTCTCAGCCGCCAAAACGCTCTGTTGTGATTAGAACTATTTCTTGAACTATGGTATTAAGGCGTGATATCCTTCATTCCAGACTCGGCGTTGATCGAGGACGTAGCACGTAATTTCGTTGAGGAGAAAGTTTGTGTAATGGAAAGATTTGGCAGCAAAAGCCCAGGTAAAATTATTTCATTTTCAAGTCAAGTGGTTGGAAGAGACTGGGAGCCTAAAATTATTAAATTTTTGATTGCGAAAAAATATTGAAATTACTAATTACAGAATGCGGCAATATAGACGCCAATGTTTCCGCTTGAACAGTAACAGTGAATGCAATAGTTCAAAAGTGTTGGGATTTTAGTGCCGAAGATCCTTAACTGAAGCCAGTGATTTGAATCAGTTTAAATTTCCTTCTCACCTCTCCTAAAAACTATTCCGGGTAGTGTTATATAGGCCTGTCGTAGCATAGTTTGAATGTGCATGTAATATAAATTATTTTTTTACTGACATGACGGAGCTGCAAGTTGTAAAGTAGTTAGGGTAGTTTATATGATGTCAGTGTAAACAAAAGCCAAGGGGCTCCCATCTACTCGTGATTTGAACATCGTCCCGGTAAACTTGGTTGAACAAAATTCTTAGGAATTCTTTTCCTTACAGGAAGAGGGTCCGCTTTTCCCTTGATAGCTGCACAGTTCCTAAGTTAGATAGTTAACTAAAGAACCATGAGTTAATCCATAACAGGACCACTTGGGCCCTGATTCATTTCAATCACCCCCATTTTATTACATTTAGAAAAAATATTAACTGTTAATGACATATTTAGAACATATTAAAAAAAGAAAATCGTGACAATATGCATACTACATTTGAAGCAAATTCCGAATGACGTATTATATATATATATATATATATATATATATATATATATATATATTATCATATTAAAATGAATGTTAATAAATAATAGAATATCACTGAATGTATGTGCTTAACGTATTTATTTGCCAAAAGGTAAAGTAATGAGTACTTATGTATAATAATAAATTATTTCGAGCACTGGGCCATACACTATGATTTCGCACGAGGATGTAGGTGTGGTTTAGTAAACGGATTATGTTAGCGCCTCGCAGTTTGGCGATCAGGAGTAACAGTATCTATTCATTGAGAACCAAGTGTTGCGGGGTAAATAACATCGTATAACTAACCATTCGAGATGTTTTACAATTAATCACGAAAATATAATAGCTGTCTGAAAACTTTGGTGCCGTTGAATTATATGCATTTGTTTTGACGTTAACCTGCAACGTTAAATTTTTGTCCAAGTCACCTCTTCCAAGTAAGTTACCCTTGTTCGTAGAGGCGACGGAATGAATAGTCAAACAATTTCATAAGCTAATTACAGTAAACTCTGAAACTTTCGTACCCAGGTGTCGACCCTCTCTGCCCTGCAAATATTTTTCTTTTTTCTCTTAGTTTTAAATTAGATAGCTATTGAAATTAATCGACAACTCAAGACGTGGGGTTGTTTCGAATGTGGGAGCCACTAGTGAGATTTGGCAAGTAAATCAAGAGTACAAAATTAAAGTATATTTAATTTTTTAATTTTAGCAAATCCCCAGTTAGGATTTTTTTTTATGTTATCGACTTCACTCTAGTTTTCTATACTGACCTCGGAATTTTTTATTTTTCTGAGGAGTCGGAATTTTTTTAATTGTTCTAGAAATTTTAAGATTCAGGACAATGACACCTTGCCCTTCCTCTTTTTTCCTTTACCTTGTTGGTCTGGGCCGGATTACGGTTACCATATAATAATTTCGCAAGCAATACATTGTCAAGTTCTTATTTACAAGAAGCAGACTTGCTCCTTGGCTACAAGGTTTCCGCTTCGGGCCATGCATTTGAGTAGACTACTGTTTCCGGCATATATAAGTATATTCCGCTCTGGAATGATATATTTGAAAATTAGACAACTTATCTTTGTAGTTTTAGCGTCCTAACTTATATTCCTTTGGCACGCCGCTGTCCTCCTCCTTCAACTATCTCTCTATTCTCTTCTTCAAGATTTTTTTTTATTTTGAACCCTCCCTTCAAATATGGAACTTTGCAAATATTGATCATTCAGCATATATCTTCTGAACCCAATTTACTAACTGAGACGTCGTAAGACATGATTCGAGGAGATATTCATCGACGAGGAGTTTCGAGGGACTGGTTTTCCATCGTATTTGACCCATCGCCGAGTGAGTGATGGTTCGGTATACTATAATGTTTTGTTCTCAATCTTTCATCATTGTTCGTCTGAAGTTTTCTGTCAAACTGCCAGCTATTTCTACTTTCCTGCTATAAAATTTACTAAACGTTAAGGTTGTAGTAGTTTGGGCTAATAGTAAAATTAACACTCAAGGTTTATAAATATGTGTACGTGCCTGCCTTATACATCAAAGGTCTACTGTTTAAATGACATATATCGAAATACAAATTTTATGCTTATGCGCGAAAAATCCGTTGATTATATGGAATATCGGAAGTTCTTATTTTTTGAAAGTGTTGCAAGCCATTAGCGAATTATTTGTCGGGGTCTATAAATATAATGTGTAAATAATTATTGAATATATGTATATGATGAGATATAAATGTATGTAAAACGTAAATATGATATCGAAGTAAAATGTAGAATTGACTTGAGAGAATGAATATGTATAAAGGGTTTAGTACCTACCCCGTATTATCATTGGTTGCAGTAGTTCGAGACATCCGACGAATGTAAAAGATACATTTTAGAAACACCGCCGCATAGAAAAATATTTTTTATTTCTTGTAGACTTATTGAATGTTATACGTGATCTTTAACAATACAAATCGCATGTCATAAGAGACGAAGGCAGGTCGTATTTATAGCCCTAAGGTACCAACAATTCCATTTTAAAGTTCACAAGTATAACACCTTTGTACAAACCTTTCATCTAAAATGCTTTCCCTTCATCCGAACCTTTTTCTGTCTCATCTGTGTGTGTTGCCCTAACCCCTGTGCATCGATATAAGCGAAATACTCTTCGAACGAAAAAGAGAAAAATAATAATAATTTAAAAAAGTCTCACGAGTCAGGAATTGATGATATAAGTTTATTAGTGTGTGCGTCTACTGAGTGATATAATGATTTAGAGTTGATCTACGACCTCACTAGTGACTGAATGATAGAAGATGTAAAATAGCCTCCTTAAGTGATAAAACAGAACTTTGATTTTTTTAATAACCTGAATAGAGAGAAGTGACATAAATATTCCTATGAATATAATACTGTCAACCTCCCTTGTTCGCTTCTACTTTTGGGGGATGATAAGTGAACTCAGAGAAGTCACCTTCCAGTCACTTTCTAAAATGAATGGGAATACTAATTGTAACAAAGCGAGAGGTAAAAATTCTACTCATGTCAATGCGGAGATTTCTGTGTTTAAATGAAAACTCCAAATTTCGAGAATAGAAACTAACACTGTATTTTCTAAAGCTTGTGCCAGAGTGTGTAAGATGTTGTGTGAAACTTCGGGTATTTAGAGCTGCCAGTTCAGGCACTGCATATCCAAACATTGAGCCATCGACAAATGATTAAGAAAGTAACACATACCTTTTATTGTCCGGTTCGCCTCTCCTAGAAATGCTGGTACAAAAGGATCCTCTCCGTTCCAAGTCACAGGCTGGATGGTCTCTCTCTGGTTGGTCACTCCGAGGGATGGAATGGAATTAATTTCCAGCATAGTCCGCGATGTAGTCCGATGACACTTTAGCAGTTCAAACGATCAATCGCATGATAAAATTTCCTTGGTAATACTCTTTTAATTTCTAAGTCCATGAAAAGAAGTACTAACTTGCACGGTTAAAATAAAGTACTGTTTTTCTATCATAATCGAAGATTAACTTGCTATTAAACTAGGCTGGTACGATCTTAGTCTCGTTCTTAAGTTCGTCGCCGTTCTTCCTCCGTCTATCCGACTCTTCCAGTGACCTCTGGTCCTTTGGTTTTGTTGGATTTCCTGCAACCTGGAATTTGCCGCTTCTGCATGACGTCAGAGGCGTGTGCTCTTTCTCATCTAGGAAACGAGATGGTTTCCTCATTGTAGCCGACGACTGGCAATCCTTGGTATGCCTAGGCTCACAATTCCTAAGCAATTCTAACATACCCGAGAAGAGTGTCTTGTGTTTACAAGCATCTTTCAAATTTACTTAGGGGGGCACGGTGACTCAGTGGTAGAGCGTTCACCTCCGGTGCTTGGGGTCCCTGGTTCGATCCCAGCTCACGCCGTGTGGACTTCGTGGTGGACAAACATCGTGCTCGTGGCTTTTCTCGGGGTTCTCCCGTTTCCTCCCACTTTCTTCATTCCACCATTTCACTCATTTCTCATAATCACCGTCTCCTTTAGCCTAACCGGCATAACCGTGGGACGTAAAACTCAAAGATTTCATTTCATTTTTCATTTTCAAATTTACTTACATAAAATTTTACTAGTGCTTTCCAGTCATACATTGATTAAATTCTGATCCCAATTTCCTGTGATTGAAATAATTTGCTAACCAAGATGTACTAAATACCAACATTACATAATTGTTTATACACTCGAGAGCAATGTCCATCATTTATGTAGTTCCTTTCCTTGTACTATTATTTCCTAATACTTTACTGTCTTCTGCAATTCCAATAATTAAAAATCTAAATCTTTATTAAAATACAATCAACTGAAAATAAAACATAGAATAAATGATAAATTATATAGGCTCTGCCACAATACGTATTTGTAATGAGCGATATACTTATATGAACGCATACAAAAATATGATAGTGAAACGATTGGACGCTGCAAAAGTGAATAACAGTCAAAATGATACTGAGACTCATCTTTGGTAGCTAGGTAGGACTCGTAACTTAACTAAAAGAAAAAGTATAGAATGAACAAATGAAACGTAAATTTTCATATATGAGAAAGGACTCTTCTCAATGTTTACGTTTTTTTTCTAAAACCATATAAAATGTAAAATATATCCATGTATGTAAATGAATACTTTCTTTCGTACCATGTAACCATAAAATTTAAATGATTGCGTATGTAGATTGCAGAATTTAGAATCTTTCCTAGTTATCTTTTCGTTAATATATATATATATATATATATATATATATATATATATATATATATATATATATATATATATATATATATAATTATACGTCATTCAGAATTTGCTTCCAATGTAGTATGCATATTGTCACAATTTTCTTTTTTTAATATGCTCTAAATATGTCATTAACAGTTAATATTTTTTCTAAATGCAATAAAATGTATAGTAAAATGTAGTTAAGTGGTTTCCTTTAGAATATTTTATCCATGCTTATACGCTGTCCCGTGTGTGTTTGTGTGTGTGCGTGAGTGAGTGATAAATTTTTAACTTTAAGTTGTAACATTAACATTAGTTTAGTGTAATTGTTTTTCGTAATGCATGACTAAGGTCATAAGTTATAAGTTCCAAACTAATCATAATCGGCTCTGGGGGAAGAGCCAAGATAGCAGGATGCGCCTGAATAAAGGGCTATCTTTCAGAAATATCAAAATTTTAATTCCTGAAGAATATGTATTCCTTTAAAAATATTTTTTCCTGGCTGATTTAAATGTGTGATCGATCTCTGATTTTGAAGTTCAGAGATTGGATAGTGGTTAACCTTCGTTCCGAAGCAACGGACACATAATAAAGCTAAAGATTTTTGTTTCACAGGCTGGGTGCGGGCAATTCACGTTGGCGCAGTTTAAGCATTCATCTCTTGCGGATCACTTCAATATTGATTCTGAAGCAATAACATTTGAAATATAAACTACCTTTTAGTAAAAATTCAAGGTTCTTAACCGTATTCCTATAGTTATCCAGCAATTTCTTTTCCCTTAACTTCCTTTTTTTATCATCTCCTTCTTTTACTTCCTTCTTCTCTCGTAAGTTCTTCTTTCTCTTCGTCACTCGTCCTTTCCTTATGTCTCCTAAAATCTGAAAAGAGGGGTCGTGGCTGGCCATTGTCGCTATTGAAGTTGTTTTGATATTTCTTGGGAAGTCTGATATGAATTGGTAAACCCAGCCACAAGCATTTCGAAGATAGAATGCAATAAATCCATTTATTTTATTTATATTTAACCAACTTAAATTCTATTAAAAATTTTACAAGAGATTTCCAAATTCGGAAAAAGGGTTAACAGTGACTTCAGCACTTGCTCTGCCACTCACGATATTTCGACTACCACTTTTCTCTTTTCACTCTAACAATAAGTCTTGGGAAAAAATTGTTTAATAAGCAAAACGCATGATGAAACGTGCTCAAATTAATTTTAAAACGAACAGTTGATATTTTATTTATGAAAAGAGAATTTTGAGTAATTCCTTTTATTTGTGTATCGATGTTCATAATCTTCGCCTTTGGTGAAACCAAATCTTCTCTAATTTTTTATATCTGTGAAGCAGAATCTAACACAGCATTTTTATCTCTTATCAGTAATGGCAGTAAAATCATTTTTTGTATTTATGGAGCATTTTCTACATGACCCTCTCTTTTCAAATACTGTTTTATCTGTAAATGTACCTCCCACATTTACAGACACTACGGGACAGACTGTTTCCGTAATAAACAAGCATACTCTATGTGAAATTCGTCAGCAGAAACAGAATAAATGAGATGGGTTGGTGCTTGATTCGAATATTGTTGTGAAACGTATTCTGTCGACTCTGTCGGTTTTTATTACTACTCTTTTTATGTTGTTTTGATCGGTTTTCTGTTGACTGATCTGTAAAGTTAATTTCTCTAACTTTGTACTTAACGATTGCAATTGATTGCCGCTAACTGGACTTGGTGCCTCATTACTTTGTTGACTGTACACTTTCGGTTCACTAGCCTCCTGCTTAACTAACTTTCAATTTCTTCCTCTTCTCTTGATTGTTAGCACTTCCATATGTACTTCACTATCTGACTCGACATCGGAAGAATTAGCTGTCGATTAAGTTTTTAACTTTTCAAGTAAGGTCTTCCAGGATTGCTTCGTAAGGGAAAAATTATGTTCACGTTTTTCCCTTCTCTCTATACAAGCTTTATTTTTCTCAAGCCTAATGAAACACCTAACATTTCTTCTACAATTGTAAATCCATGTTCACCAATGCACTCTAAGCAGTAAGGTTTTAATGCAGAGGCTACAAGAGCAATTACTCTTTCCTCTGACAACTGGTCGTCAAATCTCTGAATCAGCAAAAGCATGCCATATACGAAGTTCGCAACCGGTTCATCAGTTTATTTTATTCTTTCTCATAATTTATCAACTACGTCTAAGCCTACCCAGATCTACCAAATTTCTTAAAAATAAGTGTTTTCAAATTATTGTCGTAAAATTGTGGCTAATTGCCTTGTCTCTACAAAAATACCCGTTAACATTTCCTAAATTGCGATATTTCTTATATTGATCCCAAACATTGATCCTACATACATAATATATTCTTCCATAAATAAACTAATATCATTCTCACTTTTGACATCGAATATCGGAATAGGCAAAAACTCTCCAGTAATCTCAACTCTAACCTGATTACTTCCCGTTGTTTCGGTATTCGTTCTTGGACTCATTTTACTGTTTAAACTATTATTATATCTGTGTGGAATTTTTGTTTGGCTTTTTGCAGACTTTTAGTCAACTTTACTACTTGTAAATTTTTTTCATCTAACAATTATGTTAACTCATCAATGGGCATGCTCAAAATAAGCCAAGGGAATAACCTTTTTAACTTAATAACTAATAATCATTACCCTATCATCATTATAATAATAATCGTTATCAGGTAATATAGATTTAAATTCTTAAACCACCTTAAATACACCTTTAGCACTTAAATTCTAAAACATAGAAATATACTTTCAAGTATGATCCACACTCCTGAACTTGGCTAGACATTACAAATCCGATATCAATTTGAACAGTGAATTTAAGCATAAAACAATAGTTTGTTTCACTACCCAAAAGACGGCAAACTCCATTATGTTAAAGCCTAAAATAGGATTGCATCTACCTTATACATGACCGTTTTTGGGACGCAAAAGTCAGTTAGAAAACCTTGGTCTCGGATGCGAGCTCAAAACCATTCTCGTATATGGTATTACTAAATAGCTTTGACATCCACCCAGTACCTCCAAGTAGGGCTGTGCCGATAATCGAGTAATCGATAACAATTCGATAAAATTTCAAAACCGTTTCATCGATAAAGAATTTTAATTTTATCGAATTATCGAACTTTCGAGACTCCCGAAATGTTCGAGACTCTCGAAATGATCGAGACTCTCGAAATATTCGAGACTCTCGAAATGTTCGAGACTCCCGAAATGTTCGAGACTCCCGAAATGACCGATACTCCCGAAATGTTCGAGACTCTTGAAATGTTCGAAACTCCTGAAATGTTCGGGACTCCCAAAATGTTCGAGACTCTCGAAGTGTTCGAGGCACTCGAAATGTAAGAAACATTAGACAACTTCGAGACACTCGAACTCTTCGAGAATCTCGAATTGTTTGAAAGCAGCAAATACAGAAATATATCAATATGATCGCATTTGTCGAGTCGCTTGAATATTTTGAAAAGTTTGGGATTATCGGAGTGTTCGGAAGAAACAATGAATTCGAGGTTATCATAGTTGTATATAATATTTATTACATATATGCAGAGTGTTTATTTTAAAACTTCTCTCCTTAGCAATGAAGTGAAGGAAAAGTTTTTTCCCCATAGATCTGTATAAGGTTTAAGCAGTTTGTCAGAAGAGAGAAAGAGGAAGAGAAAACATGCATTACCTGAATGGAATTAGAATCCAAGACACCATTAGTCTACTAATAGTCACTTTGCCGATTGCGCCAATAACGGGGCAGGCAAAAAAATAATTTTAATATGATTTCGAGGGTTTAATTTAAAGTTCTGTATAGAGATAGCCACTGATATAGGTAGAGGTAAGGAAAGTCGATAAGGCTGAAGACTTATCAAACTTCCGTTTCGAAAATTTACTCTCCGGCGCTCGAATGCCTTCGAGTATTTGAGATTGTCGTGAAACAAACCTTGAGAATTTTGGGTGCGAAGCTCCCTATTACAGGCCGTCCTGTCTGTCTGTTTGCATGTTGCATCCGGCGATAACTTTCGAACGGATTGTCCGATTTTGATGGAACTCATTTTAAAATGCTCTCTTTTGCTTTCACCAGACACCTATTGTTTTGGTTGCCATACCACAAGGGGATTTTTCCCGTATTGAAGTATTTGTTCTTACTTTGGGCGTAGGCTTGTGAAAACTACGATAACTTTCGAATGAATTATCCGAGTTTAAAGAGGATTCGTCTAAATGCATATGTCAGGTATCTGTTGCTCATGGTATTACTTTACGATATTTGATTTTGTGCATAAGATGCCGTGCGGCTCTGGGCATTACCAACCTCAGATTCAATGCGTACCTGGGAGGGGGGATGCGGTCGAAGCATGGTGCCGACAACACCACATTCATCTACGACTGAGGGCACACTCCCTACATGCCCTCATGGCATGGTGCTATGCACAAGAGAGAACTTTACATATTACAGAACGAAGACTAAAGGAAAATGAAATGAAGTGAAATCTTCCAGTTTAATGACCTACTATTATGTCTGTTAAGCTAAGGGAGAAGTATGATTAAGGCAAGTGAATGATGATGGAATAATTGGTGGAATGGGAATGTGGAAGGAAACGGGAGTACGCCGAGAAAACCCACGGACACGATGTTGTCCACCACAAACTTACTTGGTCGGGGATCGAACCAGGGAGGGACAAAAGGGATGAAGGGGAAAGGAGAAAAACACACATCCTCTGACTTACATTTCAATGGCTCTGATTCAATTTCCATATGAAATTAAAATAACTTCCGATCACTTCTTAAGGAAAAATAGAAAACATTATTTCCTCAAGAGTTCTCTCAGCTGCTTCGCATATTGTTGCAAACAGCCTTTCAAAGAAAGATGGTCGTGCAGTTACTTGTTTTACAGTTGTTGAAAGAAATATTAGACCTTATCTCTCCTGTTGTGTCCTGCATACAATAGACTACTTATCATTGTTTCTTTCTTTTAAGAAACAAGAAGCCAATGTCCTTAAAACCGATTACGATTACATTGCACTTCGGTTGTAATCAGATTTTTCTATGGGAAACAAGGTTATACTGTTAATTCAAGCTGAAACGGCACTGGAAAGTGTGTTCAAGTTACTGAAGTGAAAATATCAGCGAAAAGATCATATGGGATATTTGGATCATTCTGAAACTTGGATATTTGGATAGGGCACATACTAGTTCCAAAATAAAATCTTGACAGGACTACGGTACATCCTATAATATTGGAGCTATGGACCTATAAAGTTCATTTATTCATGTTTTGCGGCATCCTATAACTCCAAAAGGAAGCATTTGTGCACCCAGGTTGGTCTTTTTGTTTTATCTTGGTCTCAGGATAGGGTTGCCATATTTTGAAATTAGAAAAGCGGGGATATTCTAAACCGTAAGTACTGATGTGAATTTGTGTATTAGAAAAACTGACGATTCTTCTGACCATTTTTTTAGTGATTTCTTTGTTAAGTGACACTTCCAATGTACTTTTCTAACAAAACTAAAGAAAATTTAGTTTTTGCCTTTAATATTTTATTAAGTTCAACAAATGTGAGTCTCGAATTGTAAAGTAAGTATTAAATAAGTATTACAGTAAAATATCTCTAATAAGGATTTCTCTAAGACAAGTTTAAAAAAAAGCAAGCGATATATGGCAGATGTTGTTCATACGGTTTTCTCTCTAAGGAATACAAAATAATTTCTAAACTTTTATCGTAAGAAAGCTAAAACATATTTAGGAGTCTTGGTCCATCTCTTATAAAATTTCTGATCATTTTCAAAGATTTCTACTTGAAATCATACTAACATACGAAAATACCACAGTTTCACAATATATGAAATACAGTATAAACATTTTAAAAGAAAAAAAAATACTAATAATGAATCTAATCTAAACAATATGCTAAGGATCCGTAGGTTCAATTTGCAATCATTTCTGAATATATAAAGACTAGTTGAACATATAGATTACGTAACAACATAGACGTGTTCAGTTGAACTGGACAGAATGTTATCAAAGAAATACGCACCCATGAGATCATACATTAGTATTCATGGGTTGAACCAAAATGTGTATGATTATGCCAAATTTTTTACATTTTTCATTCCCTTTAACTTCCTTTAAAAAATCTCGATGGCATAAAATCTTATCATAAAATTCTACGCATGATACATCTTTCATATTGTACAAAACCAGTAGAAATAATTTTACAGTTTTTGCGTTCATCTTGTTTCTGTCATCTGTCCATTCGCGATTGAGATTGACACAGAAATGTAGCGGTTTACGTTGAATATAACAACACTTTATCAACAAAATCGTCTTAGATTTTTCTCCAATCCGAAAAAGCGAGTGGGTTTTCATGATTAAGAGATGATTAAGCGGGGGACGAATATAAGACCTGAAAATCTGGTGGTATCCGCTAAAATTAGGTAATGTGGCAACCCAAACGTTGGCGGTGTTGTTTTGAAACACTCTATATAAAATAATGCACCACGTTATTCTAAATTGATGCAAAACTCTTACGTTTTTAAAACCTACATTATTCGTCCAGGAAGCAATCTGCCTCCACCAAACGACGCTTCTGGATCCGCTAGTGTGTGGATTTACCCATAATGTACAAACCAACTGTATAGAACATGGTATACTATATATTCACTGTTGAGGAAATAGATTTATTTCCGTTTTTCACCTTCATTAAACTTAGTGATGATTTCAAGGTTTCCCCCGCGTAGTCTTATCATACGTCCTAGATTCAAGCCCAATCCGGAAAATTGTCTGGGATTAACTAATGCCCGAAATTTTAGCGAAAATGGAAGACTGGGAAATTTCGCTGTGTTTGGTCAAGTGCTTGGCTTGCAATTCTGTCTTGTGCTGATATTTATGAAAAAATCAATAACGATAAGGTGTTCTTCGCAAAAATATTTTACTCACGAAAATAATTAAGACAATAATATAAAAAAATATATTTTAAGTATAGAAAATGAGCATAAGCATTTTAGGAAGTTAAGATTAGACTTTTCTTAACTTCTCAATAAACACACACACCATTCTTTAAAATATCCAGAAATTATGGTAATCCTGCCCCGGGAGATTTTGAATACACGGAGGGTAGCAAAAATACTGGTAAACCACGGTGAACATGATCAGAGATATGTTTGTGGGAAAATATTCCTCCTAAACAACCCCTGAAATCACCACTGATTTGACTAACATTTATTTTACTGAAAGGCTAAAGGGAGAGTTTGCGCCCAAAGCATCATCATATCTGATTACGGCAATGTGTGAACTAGTGACCATTAAGAGAAAGCAAACACGACAGAAGATAATACATTTGGCTTAAAAATAAAATTTTGCTATAACATTTTAGCAACACCGTGCGTGATTAATATGGTTGAGGTGTTGGGCGTATACTATATTGTATGAAGAGCAAATTACCCTATTTGTACGTTTAAGACCGTATCTCTGGCAACACTAATACACTAGCTGTTAGCAAATAACAAACAAGAGATAAAATTCAGGGAAAAATGAAGATTTTCTGTGTGGGGGGGGGGGAGGGGACGAAAAAGCAATCCCTTTGTGCATTCTTTCCTTTCTCCTCACAAGTACAACTTTGCAATAACTTATCAGATAAAAAAAGTTGTTTGACTAGTTTAGCTGCAAGAAGGAATCATTGGAGAGGTGAAGGAACCGAACTGTCCATCACTACTTTTGATAATACCCGAAACTTCGATAATACTCGAAATTTTGATAATACCCGAAACTTCGATAATACTCTAAATGTCGATAATACCCGAAACTTCGATAATACTCGAAATTCCGATAATACCCGAAACTTCAGTAATACTCGAAATTTCGATAATTCCCGAAACTTCGATAATACTCGAAATTTCGATAATACCCGAAACTTCGATAATACTCGAAATTTCGATAATACCCGAAACTTCGATAATACTCGAAATTTCGATAATACTAGAAATTTCGATAATACCCGAAACTTCGATAATTTCAAATACTCGAAAGGTTTCGAGTAACCGATGACAATTCGATAAATTTTCAGTCCCGAAGTTCGATAGGTCCTCAGCCTTATCGAACACCCATACCTCCAAGAAGTAAAGTAAATTTTTTCACGTCTGGGGGATTAGAAAACGTAGCTAGAATTTAATATAAACTTGGAAATTAAAATTTATTGGTAAAGTGCAACAACACATAGATGATTTAGAACAAGAATTTAATAATTTGAAGTTTAGAAAATAAGAGACAATTAAATAATTACGGAGCATTTCAAGGACTGGTATGATTTTAAGACGGCTAGAAAATGCATGGTGACTTACGTTTTGGTAATGGTGACGATCGGAATCTCGGATTGACAGAGTGACGGTATAAAATTATTAACAATGAATAACTTGAATAACAGAGTCTCGGCGTTGGAATAGTACTAACTTATCCGGAAGAGAATCCGGCAGTATTTACATGATTTCTCCGTCATGTCAACATTATTACACATTCTATGTGAACCTTCCTAGTTTTAAAAGTCATAGCCGGTTATTTGCATTGCAGAAGTCAAGACATTATAAATATATACGTTGCATTATGAATCCTAAAAATATTCAAACTGCCTCCACTTCATATATTGCCTCTTTTATATAGATTTTCCCATTTCAATTAAATATTTTGTGTCATGACATTGTGGTACAGAAAAATATATTTTAGAATGTAGTTACATTACGGTAGTAGCCATTGTTGTTAGAGTAATGGAACAACTGACATTTAATTCCACTTCAAACAATTCCCTGCACTTTTTCATTCCATAATTCTTCTATCATCATTCACTTACTTTATTGCCGTTTCTCTTAGCCTAAGAGGCATAATCGGGACATTAAACTGAAATATATTATGTCATTTTTTTCCAACACGACGGTTGATCCCAATAGGCAATTAAATTTAACAACGACGTTGTAACGTCCAACACCTTGTTTATTTATTTCGTTCTTGTTTTTTTATGCTATTGCTCAAAATAGGCCCAAACTTCTTTTGTTCATTTTTAAATGTGTTGGGGAAAGTTTTAAACACTATATGTTTGAAATTTGTCATGACATTATTTCCTTCATTTCGAAAGGAGCATTCAATAAGCTAGAAGAGGAAAGACAGTTGTAGAAAAGACTACACACGATTGTATACATTATATAGACGGTAGCGTATATATTTGACCAATTCTCCTTCTGTCCTTATGGATTAAACTACAGGACTATGAAACCCGAGGAAAACATTTAT
The DNA here is from genome assembly GCF_964235325.1 of Thermobia domestica. Lineage (NCBI taxonomy): Eukaryota > Metazoa > Arthropoda > Insecta > Zygentoma > Lepismatidae > Thermobia > Thermobia domestica. The sequence goes on along the minus strand of NC_137462.1, from coordinate 251,676,383 downwards.
AAATCAGGGGAAAATAATACATTAGTAACATATAAACAAATACCAAGGAATAAAACAAAAAAGGTAGTTGAGCCGATTGCTACTTCTTACAATTACTTTTTACTGTGTAGTCACAGTCATGTTGCAGAGAACAGAGCGCAATACAATGCATGTGGCATACTTCTGCAGAATCCGCATTTGCTGACATAATAAGTGAATATTAGATTAACTCCCGCAACCACACGCCGGTGGATACAGGGAGAAAAAGAAGCAGAAGAGAAATAGGAGTGTTGTCCTTTCATTCTTCAGATTTCTCTCTCACTCTGGTTAAGAGAAGTACCTCCCGCTTTTATCATCCACAGTCCGGAAATGGAAGTGTATACAATTAATAGAAAGTTAGTCTAGGGGCAGTATTCGGTGTCTAGATAAAGTATATCGATAACGCCTTTCTAGTCCTTTCTAGTCTCAATCGTAAATAGAATTAACTCAAAAATCTTATGATTTAACGCAAGTCATGTTCTTTGAGTTCAGATTAATGTGATAAATGTCAACATGCTATCACACTTGAATTATTTTGCATCTCAGTCTTATTATACTTGTACTTCTGTATTTCTCACTATGTACCCCTATTTCTGTCATTCATGTGTAATATCACTTCATTAATCTCAATTAATCAAATTGTGAAACATATCAACTTGCAGAGTGAATGTAGTTTAGCGATTTGTGGTTCAGACAGGAAGCAATGGTGTCTATGTGATATGTTAGGAATCTAGGGTGGTACCGATACATTTGCTTTTACTCTATATGTCTATGTTTATGAGAAAAATTCCCAAAGAGTTGATTTGGTTGGCGGAACTTTCCTTGGTATAAAAACAGTCCGATATACAGTAAAGAATACATCACTTGATCAGTAAGTGTATTGTGGTATACAAAATACAGTCCGATATATAGTAAAGAATATTTCACTTGATCAGTAAGTGGTTTGTTTATGCGTTGAGTGGCTATGGCCTTCAACTTGATAGATGCCACATTGTGATAGCCATAGCCTTAGCAACGTACATCTTGAAAATATCGCAACACGTCCATTTTTTCGCGGATGGTTTAGTCAGTATCGAAGTTTGATAAAATAAATTACTGTGAAACTGAAAGGCCACACATCATTAAAGATGATTGACATAGTAGATGTCCATGTAGATAATATGAGATAAAGCAGACAATGGTTTTAAATTAGCAAGAGCCTCTAACAATGGACAAATACATGAACGTTTCATCATGTGTTCTAAGTATACGGTTGGGTGTTCCTCTTAAAATCGAAATTCCAAATGTTTATCACAGGCCATCGCCTATGAATATGCTAATGGACAAAAGACTAACATCATTGTACAAGAGACAGGCGAACAGGCCTTTTTTTCGCGAATCCCATATTGCCTATCGCAACAATGATCGAGTTCTTTACAACGTGTTCCATTGTATTTGTTGACGAGAAATGTATATTGGGACGACTACACTGTAGCGGATACTCCATTACTTTGATGGTACAATAGTTTTACGTATACTCCCTCACGGCTCATCGCTAACGCAATGTAATTATTAACCAAGTACATACTTTAATGTTAACAGCTTCTTTAACTGGAAGTGACATCTTTGTGCAATTCAACGGTTACACGTATAAGACTATGCTTCGGCTGATTGATGATGTTAGTGTTGAATTTCAGTTGCAGAAATAGTCCTCGGTATATCAGATGAGAAATGTAAGAAGTCTACATATGATTGAAAGTCGGTTACGAAGGTATTACACTGTACCGCAGAAAGGCAAAACATTTTCTAGTTCGTTTGTAAACGTCATAATCCATGGATCAAAGTTCGTTATTACTGTCTTAGCCAAAAGTAAGCAGAAAGGTCACCAGAACTAAACAAGGAAGGTAGTTTATTTGTTATAATTACTTAAATAATAAGATTGGTACTACCGTAACAACTAGTTATGATTTTATAGTTTCTGCACCAAAAAACTCATAATTTCATAATTTATCGCAAAGCAAATTTGCACTTACCTGCTATATCTGAAAAGGAAAACATTTAGTGAAAAAAACGTATATATAAATGAAGCGGAAAATGCATATTTCTCATGATAATCAAATTCAATTGTTTTGAATTAAATATAGTACCCCGCCTACAGGGATGAGCATGATATCCCATAAATTCATTCCTTCCAATTTTTTCATATGATTCGAGTCCATTAGGGAATTTCACACTCACAGTACACAAAACACACACACACACACACACACACACACACATATATATATATATATATATATATATATATATATATATATATATATATATATATATATATATATATATATATTTAATTATTATTATTATTAAGTATTCTGCCTTTCGGCAGGTCCTGGCAATAGTGAGAATTTTGTTTTTCAGTTTCAGATCTCGGCCTGGAAACGTTTGTTCCACGTTTCTGATCTTCAGCTTATTCTTTTATCTCCCAATATTTCTCCTATTTTTCAAATCATCGACCAGCTGTTTTTTTTCTTTCTGTTCCTTTTTTCCTTAAATCTTTGCTTCTATGGCGGTGTGAAAAAGACAAATTCTTCGAAAAATGTATCCAATCCAACTGGCCTTCCTACGAAGTGTCCTTTTCTCTCTTATCTGTTTTAAAACATCTTCGTTTGTTGCTCTCTCTATCCTATTTAATCTTCTCCATCTTTCGCCAAAGCCATGATTTCGAAGCTTTCCAGATATTTCTTCTCTAACTTTCTTAATTTCAAGTCTCTGAACCATACAGTACAGTGCTCTATAGTTAGCAATTGACTAACTTCTTCTTAAGTCCAATGTTGAGCCTGCTAGTTGAGAGTGATCTTTTCTTGTTGAATGCTTCTTTAGCTATGGTAATTGTTGACCTGATCTCTTTCGTGCAGTAAGTGTCTCTAGTCAAAACACTTTCCAGTTATTTGAAATTATCGACCACTTAAAGTTCTTTTTGTTGTAAACTGCTCCGTAAGGGCATGTTTCCACCTGGTATTCATGAATTTCGAATTTTTGATATTCATTTCCATTCATATAATTTTCCTGTGTGAATTTTTTGACAACCATCTCCTGTAGTCCTGCTTAGGTTTTAGCGGTTTTAACCGTATCATCTGCATAAATGATCTTGTTATCGATATGCTCTCTAATCTTGAAATCTCCAATTCCCATTAATGCTTCTTTCATTAAACTTTCAGTGTAGATATTTACTAATTTGGACGAGATACTACATCTTTGTCTGACTCCTCTTCCAATGTCCACACTATTGGTTTCTACTTCATTCACGCACAACTTCACTCGTTGTAATATATACAGGAGTCTTCGATTTCTCCAGTTGACTCTGATTTCTTTAAGTATTTTCAGAAGTTTCGTCCAATTGACCCGGTTGAAAGCTTTCCACGATCATCTTCATTACGCATGCAATAATATCTGCAGTGTGGGAAATCAGGCTAATGGTTCTGTGATCGTTGCACTTCTTTGCTTCCTTCTTCTTGACAATCCAATCATTGTAACATCAAGAAAACCAATTTCGCATTCTCCACTCAGATAGATCTTGTTAATAACTAGAGTCAAAACTTTCCGTGCATTGTCTCCTATTCGATGGAGGAAATCTAGTAGCATGTTGTCGTCTCCACTGGACGTTCTCCTTCGTGTGTCTTTGATTCCTTGTACTACTTCACCTTTCAATATATTATATTCTTTTTCATCCTCAGCCACCTCTTCTTGGAGCGGTTCTTCTGATCATATAGATTTCTTGTGTATTCCTCCTTAATTCTAAGAATTTTTTATGGTCATTGATTACATTAGTTTGTTGATTCTCGATGCCAAACGTTCGTATATATATGTTAGTTTGCTATTTTTGCTTTGTGGTACATCACATTATATCTGCCGCGCCGTTGAAGTTACATTACTTGTTCACATATCTGTTCGATATACGTTTCTTTTGTTTTGTCCGTTTCCCTTCTCAATTCATTATTCAGCCTTCTGTAATCTTTGATGTCCGTGTTTTTCGCCCTTCTTGGTTCCTCCATCTTCTTAAACATCGCTTCAGTAATCCATGGTTTTCTCGGTAATCTTTCCATCCTTACAATGCTATTGTGGAGACTGTCAAGTAGAAACTGTTTAACTTTTGCCCAACTATTTTCTATATTGTAGACCATATCTCCCATTGAGGAGAATTTTTCTTCAATCTCTTCTTTCACATCATCGCCGACATTTCTTAGTAGATCTAAGTTCTCCCAATTTTCTAGGTCGACTTTAACAAGGTTTGCACTTTCACCACCAGGAGATTGTGATCTGAATCAATGTCCGCTAATGGCAGTATCTTCACGTCTGGTACACTATTTCTGAAATGTTGCTTCACAAGAATATAATCGGTTTGGTTGTCTTTCTCATCTCCTGGACTTTCCCTCGTGAGCAGCTTGATTCTTTTTATTGAACCACGTACTCATCACCATCAGATCGTGTTGTCTACAAAAATTGATAAGCATTTAACCTCATTCGTGATTTCTACCTAATCCAAATAGTCCCACCACCTATTTCCTAGCACCATCTCCTACTACACTGTTGAAGTATCTCATTACAATGGCGTTAACCTTACCTTCTCCTTTCTGATGCAATATGTCACTAATCGATTCATAAATTACTTCTACTTCATCGTCATTGTAGTCGGGTCCTGGCATATACATTTGTATTATCACAATATCCACTAGGTTTGCACGTAGTTTTGAACGCATCAAGCGTTCACTGCAGCATTCCACTTTTTTACACTTCTTGCTCGTCATTGCTATCGCGACACTATTCCCCACCTTATCGCCACTCGAATAGTATATTCTGTAATTTCAAGATACTATCTCATCTTTCTCTTGCCATCTCACGTCACTCAAGCCTAGTATGTCCTCTTCACATTTTTCCATTTCCACGTTTAAAGTTTCACGTTTTCCCCCGCGTCATAGACTTCGTACGTTCCAGGATCCTATGCTGAAATGATAGTTATGTATATTATTTTTTATTTTCTCCTCTTATGATTCTTGCAGGAGTAGTCTCCACCCGGAAGTCTAAACTTGGGACTATTTTAACTCCGAAATATTTTACCTAAGGAAGAGCCATTATTATTGTTATATTTATTTTTTCTCCTCCTTCGGTCCCCTGGGAAAATGATAATGTTGTAGTATTCCCATGTACTTTTCACATCCCCATGCCGTTTACCATCTATTGTTTCATCAATGTTTCAGGAGGGTTTCCCCTCCTAAGGACAAGAAAGTGCCCTGACCTCCACGCGCTCATCAGCCCACCGAGAAGGCTGGTTGCACTTAGTAGAAGCCGACTCCTTATCTCGGTAGTTGGTCGGTCTACAACTACGTTAACCGTTAAAGACTTTGCCCGCTTTCTCCCGCGAGGAGGTATAAGTTGGGATTTTTCCTTCGTATAGGATGAGACCGGAAGTGTTTTCCCAAACCCCTCCTCTTAAAGTAATATTATATTATGTTTGAAGTCTTAATGCTTGATCTCTATACTTCACATTGTTGACTACAACTTCATTAAAAGTTCCGTACGTAACAGGAGTTGCTCACGTCCTCGTTATTCATATTAAAGCTATCTTTACATCATAATGTCGAAAAAACTTCTACTCCAAAAGGTTACTTTCATGCCATACTTTCATACTTTTTGTGTCCCTTAAAATTAACAGTTTGGCAACAACGCACACGAAATAATAGGAGGGAAGTCATATTAAAAGTAGTAGTGAAGCCTTCCCAACAAATCTTTTTGCTTAGTACTAGAAATTTTCTGTTAATATTATCTTACATCACAAACTTTGTTTCATGGCATAGTTTAACAAATGCAGAATAGACTGCTTAGTTAAGAAAACAGCAACGTTTCTCCAGAAGGAATATCGTGTATAAAGCAAAGTATTTTAAGAAATTCTTTGGTTATCAATACAACTGAAAAATAGGTCCACAGGAGTTCCAATAGGTGTGTGTGTGTGTGTGTTTTCCGTAAAAAATTTTGAAGTTACGCCGCGGGGTCTAGTCGTTAACGCTGTCGCTTTTGCCGCGAGAGGTTCGGCGTTCATTTTCCAGTGGGATCACTCTGCGGGAAAAGTTTTAACAACTTTTTCAGGCCAGTCATTTTTAATGATGTTTTCCTTGTTTCCCTCAATCACACCAGTTAAATACCGGGATGGTAACTAACATAATTTTCCCAGGCCGCTTCTTCCCTTCTTTTTCCTCGGAAAGTGTGATAGCCGAGGTACGTCAGTAGAGTTGAGCAGCTTGGTCACTGCGTGGGAAAATGTCACTGGTACTGTGGTCACTGTGGTCACCACGTGAAAATTGGACTATTACTAGTCGTATGTGAGCACAGGCGTGTATGGGGTGTATAAACAATATGAAACTTGTCTTTTCCTCTTCTTCTTCGTCTCGATAAAATTGTTATGTGAATAGTTCTAAGTGGTAGGACCCGTTCATGCTTTTATATGCTTGTATATACAAGATGAAACATTTAATATTGAACTCCGCCTCCAAACGTTGACTATGAGTTGAGGCTGAGAATCTTTCCATAGAAAATGGACTCCAAACGAAAATTGTTATTGAAGAACTGATGATGAGGATGATTAGGTTCGACGAAGTTTATCTTAATTGCTAAGCGGGGATTTCATTGAAAGTCGCTTTTACAGGAAGCATTGGATTAGGTTTTGTCAAATCGAAGTTAGTATGCCCTTGAGGTCACACGAGAAATTGGTTGTGGTTTATGCGGACCTGAAAATTTGAAGACAAGTTTGGAAAGTGGTGAATGCTTTGAGTAATATTTCAAAGCCACTTTTTTACTCTGAATGGTATGAGAAAGTACTCAGTTCATAAATTCCATACAATAAAGCACCGATTCATTTCATGACATGTTTGTATCGAAGATATTCAGGTGTGTGTGTGTGTGTGTGTTGGCACCTGCATATGGTTTAACACCTTACCAGCTGGGACCGGAAAAATTGTTGGGACATTTTCCGGTGCCAACAATTTTTAAGCCTACAGGGCCTTCGTGGCGACCCTCTGGGCCTCCTGGCCGAATTTCGCGAAAGTCCCAATAATTATAGAAAAATGTGAGAATCTGTGTATACCGTGTGTATGTTCTGCCGAATTACTTGCCTCCTGGTGGTCTCACACTTTAACTAAGAAACGGTGTGTAAATGTGACGCATACCGCATTTATTGGCACTTCTCTGCTTACGGGACAAACGTAAGGGGAGTGGAAAGAGGAGGTGAGTCGTGCGGGGAAATAAACACACAAGTAAATTTGTACAGCGCTTGTTGGTACCGATACAACCTTGAAATTTTCGTTTGCGCAGTCGCATTGACTCATTGACTCACAGTAGCCTGCCTGTCACATAACATAGTTAAAGAGCAGAAGTTGGGTTGAAATCAAGGGAAGTGTTGCTCACAATTGGAGAAACGTATATGCATATATTTACAGCTCGTACTTCCAGAAACGATGGGAACAGAAACAAGTGTTGTGATAAGTGAATGGAAGAGAATCTAGCGTAAAACACATACACAGAGAATGATCTTATCGGGACACAATTACTGTTTTTATCTACACACGTAGTTCGACTTTCTGTTTCTCCTGATAAGAAGGCCTGGAACCAGTGTCTGAAGTGAAAGTTAATTCACTTGAACAAGAGCAAAAAAATGTATCCTAAGGGGTACACTAGAATGGTCTAAGATTGAACAACTTACAAGCACATTTGCAGATCACAGATTCATACATAACTATATACTATATGCTCCAACTTTCACACTATTTTATTTCTTTCTTTTGTCAAACAGAACTCATTAGTTTAAAAATAATAATACATTAAATATTTATTTTAACTATTAACAAATAAAAAACTCTCAACCGTAGTTTACCAATATGTCGTATACAGATTTATTAAATTAATTCAAACATATGGAGTAGGAAACACGTAAGATTTCTGGGTTGGCGAAAAACAGGCGACAGCAGCCCTTGATTGTTGGTGGGGGTGATAGGGCTAACTACGTATTCTGTGAGTCTCAGTAGAATAGTAGTGTGCCTATATCGAGCAAGCGGTCATAAAGTATAATAGGTTAACTCTAATTTCCAAAGAGGCCAAATTATTAAAAATCGGATATAAGTGTTAGCGTGGTGAAAGTGGTAAGTATACTGAGTGTGTCGCGAGTAACAACATTTAGGTGATGGTCAAAGTGATGAAATTCTACAAAATTTACGGGGAAACCACAATCTCGAAGAGGAACCGTGGTTAAAAGAATACCCTCGGTGACAGGCCCCACGTACAGCTGAGCAATATTTCGATATATTGATTGGTAGATATTTTTAAGTATCGAAAACTTTTAAGATGGATGTTTTTAATATTCCAATATTTTCAATATTTCAGTATTTTTCAGTATTACGATATTACGATTCTTCGATACTTTTAATGCTCTAATATGTTCATGTTTCTCAATATTTCGATACTTTCTGTTTGACCTCTTCAATTTCAGGCAATTATCTGCAATCGTACACATTTACATATTTGAGTATTTGTATCGTAGAAAATGCAAATTTACATATTTTAAAATTGGAGTGCTCTAAAACATACAAATGGCGTTTTGTAGGAAGACAGTGCCTAGGTATATTTATTTTTATAACCCGAAGCTGCATAATCGAAAAAATAAAGGAAACCTGTGAATTTGAGTGTATATGCACTATGTATATTAGTGTTGTTCAACTATCAAAATACGAGCACAGTATGTTAAAGGTGTCTATCAAGGTAAATTACGACAGTAAAAAATAAACTGATATTGCGTAAAGCAAACACGTAAAACTTTCTCGTGTTCTGACTGTTGAGAACAAAAATAAGAACAGTAAGTAACATTTCTTCTCTCAGTGTGATACGACAAAACTTTTAAGTTTTACGGACATAACTTCCTTCCCGAGCCGAGTCTGGTTTTTAAATGTTAATATTTATTATTATTATGTCTCTTCTTTCTCCTTCTGTATTTCATATCTGTTTTACTTTGCATACAAATCAGCAGAACAGTTTCTATTTTCTCAATACACAAAAAACATTTTTCACTTAGCCCACTTGAAATTTTTTGATTTCGAACACCCAACCTTACTCCATCTTTAATAGTTTTTGTCTTCAGCTCACTTTCTTCACATATCTGCATCACATTCATCCGTTTCTTCAGATCCTTACGCAGGACTTGTTGGTTGATTTAGGGCTTAGCATCCTATAAAGCACCGAGACTATAGGGAACATAAAATGCAGCTTAACGTGAGATCCTAACCACATGAGCTTCCACCAGAATTCCAACCCGGGTTTCACGCACTTAAAGCGCGCATGCTAACCGTGTAGCCAATAGGGAATATGAAAGCGGAAATCCGGTAAGTCTTTTTAAGAGTATCCGAAATTAAAATTCTATTTTCTATGGGCTATCAACGAATTCACTAAATACAGTTCCACTCAATGCCCATATAACCATATAACCAACGTAACATTGCTCTTCCAGATCTACGAATGCTTACCTATTTAACGGTCACACCTTTAGTTGGAAACACGTCATATATCCGGGTCAATAAAGACCATGCAGCCACCGCAGATCTGAGCCGATGGTAGTGGCGTTTTACGGCCAACTCCATACTACGTGAGGGGTAGTAGAACATGAAAGGACAGTGAGCTGAGCAATGTTAGTGTAAAAATAAAATTATATCTAATTTTCAAGGAAGGAAAATTGTTGCTCCGTCAAGTTCTGCACGCGCGACAAAACTTACAGGTCTGTTAGGCGTGTCGCAAAGGACAGTGTCCAAAGTAATTGCAACATACAAAACTGACGGAAAATCCTCATCAGCGAAGTGAAACAGTGGATGGAACAAAACCGCCGTTGACAGATCTCGCCAAGCATTACGGCGTATCGTCACTGAATCCTTGTATGACTGGAGCCTGTATCCTGGTATGTATGGAGCAAATAATGGAGAAACATAAATAGCACCTTCCTCAACCGGCGTCGACAATCAGTCTGCCAAGTTCCATGACATGAATATGCTGACATGGATGACCTTCATAAAGGACCATGACGCTTTGGAGCAATGTCAAAATTGAAACATGTCGACGGCTCTGTGTCGTTGTAGACTCAAATATCCTGTTTTCAGTAGATTCTGTGCTGACGCATACCGGTTGTGCTAGTGCCCGTCATTATGTCGTCATTTTTGAAAATCAAGTATTTTATGATCCAGTTTTCTGTTATGAAACAGAAGAGCACCGAGAAAACCCATTGAATACAAAGGAGTTTTCCCGCACCTGTATGGGTAGGTAATGAAAAGCTCACCCCGCCTAGCATCCTGCAGACAGAGCAAAGACATTAACACGCTGTTACAAATCTTCACAGGAAAATTAAGGGGAGAATGAGTAATTTCGTTGAGAACTTATACCAAAATTGTAAACCAAGTATTCCAATTCCCGACTATCAACGAAGGCATTGATTTTTTCGGAACTGTTCACAGTTGAAAAATTTAGAAACGAAGAAAAATGTTATTTTATAGAAAGAACTCGATTAAAGAAAAGATGGCAACCGTCTAATTAACATTTGAAGAGTCCAGGGGAAATGCGGGATGTCCATTTTTTGGTAAAATTTCGATTTTCATGCCATCTTGTTGAGGAAACTGTAAATTTCATTCAATATATCGAAAAGGGGGAAAAGGTTTAAGGTAAGCCTGCTACATCAGATTAAAAAAATATTTTAAAATGGAATGGAGTATCCTCAACACTCACAGTGGAAGAAAGGGGCATTTATTTTACTCTTATTTTTCTGTCTCTTTTGTCGACAACGTTCAACTGTGTTTATATTTCAGTGCTGACTGATGATACAGCTAAATGTAGCTTCAACAATCTATTTCTTCAAAAACTCCCAACATCCATCATCCTGAGGTCTTCTGCTACTCTTGCAGTAGTCAAAATGAGGATTATACTTTATTCAGATACTTTCATTACATTGCACGTGAAAGGCAGGGGTTCATTTCCTTTCAAGTAAAATTCCAGTTTGTGTCATTCGTACCTTGCGAAAGTGATACGAACATGAAACTGGTGGACATAAAATCAAGAGATGAAATACCAGAGAATTGAAATAATGTGATCAAAGTCAGCAGAGTGAAACCTACACCATATAAAGTAAGTGAATTTGACAATTTCATAACTCGAGAATGGATATTCATACAACCACTGTATTTGAAAAATGTTCATTCCACTCTACGATAATCATGAGCTTCGAGTAGAGAAAAGTTACCCAAGTTTTATGATACCTAGGGAGACTTATAATTGACTTTGGTTTTCTTCTGCGATTCACCCACTATTAAAAAATGGCCCACCACAGCCAGATTTATTAGAGGGAGAATTCTTTAATCCATAAATGACTCGCGTCAGAAAGCTGGACGCTTATGCCATAAATTGTATAATTGTTGTAATTTAGTACAATAACACTTTGCAATAATACGCAAAGGACCGCATACACATTACTATGAAATAAAAAGAAAAATCGAATAAAAAGAAGGCCAGGATTGTAAAAACCATACTATGGAAAAGAGAAGGAATTGCAAAGAACTGGGAGATACCAAGTTATAACCGATAATTATAATGAGGATGACGTCATTGAGCAGAACCTAGAAGTGTAATAGATAAATTGGGGAGAAACCGGAAGGATGCTCATTAAAAGGAAAACTTCAGATTGAAAATGGAAAGTTGACATAAGTTTTCATATAGAAGAGATTTATTTCTTTAAGAAAAGAAGACGTTATTTTAGGTGTTTGTATAACGATAAATGGCCTAACATTACAACCCACGGAGATTTACGGCAAGACAGAGGGCTTTTGTAATGACATTTCATTATCACTAGGGTTCCAATCGATTTTTTTTTTTGTTTTCTAATGTGTGAAAATTACCAATGGCTATGACGCTCATTGGTCGATTGGTTGGAATTAATTCTCCATTTTTAGCACCTAGGCTATATGGCACATGCTAGAGAGAAGTGTCTTTAAAAAAACGGCTGTCGGCCGCCAACAAACATAAATTGTGCTCTGGCATTGAAAATATAAACTGCGAAATGAAGCATTTTTATTTTTCCTATTACCTTTTCTTGTTATTTTCATATTAATTTTTGTTGTTACATCCAGTACAAAAAATGAAATGAAATATTTGAGTTTTAGGTCCAATGATCATGCCGGTTAGGCTAAAGGAGACGGTGATGATGAGTAATGAACGAAATGAAGAAACTGGGAAGAAACGGGAGAACCCTGAGAAAATCCACGCACAAGGTGTTTGTCCACCACAAAATTCACTTGGCGGGGGCTGGGATCGAACCCTGGACCACAAGCACCACAGGTGAACGCTCTACCACTGAGCCACCGCGGTCCTACATCCAGTACAAAATGATGGCACAAAGGATGGCACATGGCGCAGAAATAATAAGTTTTGAAAACTATATATATATATATATATATATATATATATATATATATATATATATATATATATATATATTTCTGTCAACATACTAAATTGCTTCTTCCAAGGAAAATCATTCTTTAAAAACTGTTTGATAAACGTAGAAAATCGATATTTGCAGATGATTAATTATATATCGCAGAAAAGAACATTCAGTACCTCTGTTTTTCTTACTTTGCAAATTTCGTAAATTTATAATTAGCCTAATGTAGGAAATTCAAGAGAAAAATAGGAATTTCTATACCACGAGATGGGATTTTATAACGTTTGAAGTTAGCATAACTGATTTGGAACCATAATCATAATCTGTCACGAAGGACATACAATGTGGATTTGTTGATAATGCGTGCGGGACCACGTATACCAAAAGTGAATTCGCGGTCTCATTGTTAAGTCCCGTACTCTGAGGTCATATATTCAAGGAATGTTCAAGTGAAAAGGCACGAAACGTCGTAGAAACCAAACGTCTTATGTTGAAATAGGAATATATCGCTTTGAAATAAAGTACTGCGACATCTAAGGAGAGAATGTAGTGTCCGGCCTGGTTGTGCCCATGCGTAGCTGCCTTTCACATGATGCAGGAGAGAATCAGGCAATCATGTGTTCCGTGCAAGTCTAATTCACTGTGCAGTGTTTTCACAATGAAACATTCGACGATTGAGGAGCAGCGAGGTATCATCCAATTTCTGAATGGGGAAAGGGTTTATTCGGTCGATATTCATCGCCAGATGATGACTGTATAGGGTGAGACTGTGTGTCCAACAAGTCAGTGAGAAAGTGGAGTGATTCTGCTCCACGATTACGGTTGTCCACGTCTCTCGCAGGTCACACGATGTGTACTCAATAAGTTGAAGTGGGAGCTGCTTGAGCATCCGCCGGTTTGGACATATCTCACTGCGACTTCCATCTGTTTGGTCCGCTAAAAGGACATCTCAAAGGCAAGCGCTTGAACTCTGACGACAACTGAAAGAAACAGTAGAAAACTGGCAGCTGTCTTACCCACTGAATTCTGGGAACAAGGAATCCTTCGACTCATAATACAGTGGGATGGTTGTGCTCAGGCGTCTGGTAATTACTTTTGAACAACCCACAGTGTCATATTTCACCTTTCCATTTGAACACCCCTCGTATATCTGACTTAAATATAATAAAATCAATACACTCTTTGTATCGGGTCTAGTTAGAGAGAACGATGAGAAGCAAAACTTGGCTGCCATAATGGTTCTCTGTTTTTGATAAGAACTGCTTCTTAACTGTTATATAATGATCGAACTTTTTTAAATCGCCAATTTTTAATTCGATAATTTGTGTTCTATCGCAAGCATGCATACTATTAAGTAAACCCATAGTGCTAATAATATTATCAAGCAAGCAGGTGGTAGTAACGATTCTCCAGACCCCTGGAGGAGGATGAACCTCGAAACTGTTTCGCACAGGGCTTGGGTGTTATTCCAGTGATGGGAAAACTTATTTAGAAAGGGGCCAAAAGAAAAAAGAAAAACTCTTTGGCGGGCTAATATTCAAAGAAAAATAACAACTAGGTGGCCTATACATTTTCTTAACAAAAAATAAACTTCTTGTAATACTAAGCCCTATGATTGAAAGACTATAAAGTGGAAGTGGTAAGTGAAATTTGTACAGCATTTCTACAAGTTTCTCACAATATTGATTAAAGTGGGATCACGGGTTTTCAGAAGTAAAGTTAAATTCTGTAGATCAGGACTCATGTTGCGGAACTTGTGTTGGACAAACACCGTGTTCGTGGGTTTTCTCGGGGTTCTTGCGTTTCCTCCCACTTTCTTCATTTCACCATTTCACTAATCTCTCATCATCACCGTCTCCTTTAGCGTAATTGGCATAACCAAAATTTCAAATTGGGCGACACGCTACTTTTTGGGCTACTTTTAATTATATACTGGCTATGACTCTTAAGAATCCGCTACTTTCTTATTTTCATATATGACATCACAAATTATTATTCTTATATTATACAATAAAAGTGCTGAGTGTGTTTATAATGAACAATAGTTTCATTAAAGCTAACATGTTCTTGTTTCAATTTCCAGTTCTGACAACACTAGATTTTTGTTGAGTTTGAGCTCCTGCAGTATAAGTGATCGTATTTTGGTCTCGGTTAATGCTTAGACCTAAAACTTGTACGGAGCTGGTTAAACGTGAACATCAAATATTTAATTATGTTAGTGTATTATCCATATTAACATAAAAACTAAGTTGAGTTATAATAAAAAAAACTTCAAAAATTCATGGCTTCCAGATAAAGAATTTAGGAAATGAATTAAAGAAGTGAGGAATAACAGTGTAAAACCATACTATAATGGTTTTAAGGAGTATTTTAGAGCCCACAGAAGTGGAAATCAGAAAAGTATATTTTATACTATCACCATCTGCCCAGTTCACTGCACATTACAGTTCTACTGATTCTGACGTATGTAGGGATTGCATTAACACCGCCGACAACATTCCGAAACTATGGTCGCTGCCTGACCGTTGCCAACTCGAACATACATGCATACATACATACATACATACATACATACACATATATATGACTAGTAAATGTATAACTGCAAAAAATATTTTGGGCTACAAATAATTCAAATCCGCTACTTTTCGAGCACAACCTCGCTACTTTTGAATCTTTAGATCTGGCAACACTTGGCCGTAGTTTGCACATCACTGTTCTAGTCTACAGATGGATAAGGCAAAGCCGGTTCCGCCACCACTGTCCCAAGTTACTGCATAATTAATATCAACGCCAGATCCTACTGATACACTGGAAACTTATTTGCTTTTGTAAGGTATTGGAATGCCTTCACTAATATTGTTTGCTGTCTTGGGCGATAGAATGTTTTCTTTCTTTAACTGCAGTCAAAACAACGACTAGTGAAGCCTGGGCTCTTCATCAATCACAGAAATGTTTTGCTTTACCTCTGATACATCGAAAGATTTCGGTATACGATTCGTGGAGCCGTCTTTCGGACGCACGCTTGAGAAAACGTCAAACACCATAAGCTCTAACAATATTACCAAACTTTGAATACGTGCTGATGATTTGGTTTCGCAAAAACACATCCTACATAAATCTTAAGACACTGTATCCCCGGGAGATATTCTCCATAGAACGCGTGAGATGACAGAGGCAAAATTTCATGCATAGGAGTTATCAACCGACCTTCAAAGATGACGACTTTTCCAACAAGTCGGATTTTTTCCCTTACATACGCTGCAATCTACACACTTGAAGGCAATTTCGTGATTCCACCATATCTACAAGTTGTCTAGAATTAGACGCTCCCTTATAACATTCCTAGCACTTTCTTACACCGAACATGTATATTTTTTTCAAGGTTAAGGACGGATTCGCAAACTACGCATCAGAATAAACATCACCTCGAAATTTCAACGTCCTAGATACACCTAGACTTTTTCAAATATTTCTTATTTACAGGACAATTTCTTGCAGTTAACCTGTATCTCTCGTCTTGTATTTTCAATAAAGACTACAATTTTGTAGGTAATCTATAAATAAGAATTTTGTTAAGGCTTTTTAAACATTAGTTCATAACATTTGATTCAACACTAGTTTCTGCAGTGTAACGTACTACACCGTATTATAATAGTGTCCTTTGGTAAAAAATGTACTTACTAGGCAGCAAGACTTCTTGAATTATTTATACACACCGGGCAATTACATAGAGTCTTCGTGTATCTTTACTCTTATATTTTCAATGAAGACCATTATTAACTAAGTAATTTAGAATATGAATATAATTGGAGGCTTTTTAAAAATTTGTTTATAGCATTTTAAACAAACCACTTTTTGCATTGTAGTATAACAGTGTATTAGAATGATGTCTTTCTCATTTCATATTACAATTAAATAACAAGACATCATTTCCTTAATGATACTAAAAAACGCATATATAACCCGATTACTATTCCGATTTTAGAGGTGTAATTCCCCACAGTCGAAGGCCGCTACGTACCAGTACTATGTGAGCAGTAAGTAGGAAGTCAAAACTTTAAGGAAATCGGTAGTGTAAGGGATTGACGTGAGCCTACTGGGCAGGAGACCTGGGTTCGATTCCTAACGATTTTTTTCTCACTTTTCCTTGCCTTGAAAGTTTATTTTTATAGCATATATTGTTTGCCTACTATATACTCTGCCGAAGGGACAATTGTCAAAAGGTGCGTATATATATACATATATATGTGTGTGTGTCTGTGTGTGTGTGTATTTTCTTAAAATTTAAAATCTTGTTCAAAATTTGTATACGCATGTATTTAAACAACTAGTACAAAAAAGAGATTGTTTGCAATCATTTTCAGTTTGAAGCACACACTATTCTCGCGAGCCAAATGTATTTTTATCTCGTCTGGATACTATATCGTGAAAATGGCGCTCAATGTTCTTTTCCAAAATGATTCTGGAAGGTACACTGCCTCCATGGAGCTTTTAGAGTGCCCACGCAGAGGACCAAATAATACGTGTATAATAGAATATAAAATAGAATATTATCATCAGTGCTAACTGTGATCCCCCGGACCATTGTTTCTGAAAGAAAAACTGGTGATGCCCCATCTCTAAAGCTAGAAATGTTTCTTCTTAAATTGTTGAGTATCGTCTCGAAGCTTCATACGAACATACTGTTTAGTTTTGAGACAATATAAACAGTTAGCGTATAAACGTATCCTTTTCGTCTATGGCTGTAATAACGAAAATATTTTGTTCACGCAATGCCAACAGAAACTATTTTGATAAAACGAAGCAACGTGATAAGAAAAAAATGCAAGATTAAACAAGGTTCGGCGGGGAATCGAACCCAGACCTGCTACTCAGAACGCAGACACTTTACCGCAGAGCTAACTTCCTACGTTGAATTCTGGTTGTCCTATTCTCCTCAATATACCACATAAGAGTCCAAATGAAGGCAATTCAAAAATATGCCAATTTTACATTCAAGATGGCGACTTCTCCAATGATTTGTTTCTTTAATTAAACTGAACTACGTCCTTAATGACATAGCGAAACCTGGCTTACCTACCAAAAGCACAACTTACAATTCTAATGGTTACAAATATTCGACCCGCAATTTTGAATCGAAGATGACGACTTTTTCAAAATGTCCGATTTTTCCCCTCACATTCGCTGTAATCTACACACGTGCACGCAATTTCGTGATTCCACCATATCTAAAAGTTGTGTAGAATTAGACGCACGCTTATTACATTCCTAGCACTTTCTTACATCGAACATGTCTATTTTTTTCAAGGTTAAGGACGGATTCGCAAACTACGCATCAGAATAAACATCAACTCGAAATTTCAACGTCCTAGATACAGCCATTACAAATTTCACATCTTTTCGATTTGCGCCGCGAAACGAAAACGAATTTTAATGCTCTTTTTCCTATCATAAACTATGTTCCTAGCTTCACTGCCTGACAAAATATGACGTTTCTATGGTGTGCGGAACTACTCTAAAAACCAGCATTTCGAAACGACGAAAAATTTCGAAACTTCATTTACATGGAAAATGTCGCCTTTTTCGTGATATCGGAATTTTCACATTACTCACATCCCATGGCGAACAAGTATGCAAAATTTGGTGTTTGTATGTTTTGTGAAATTATGCAAACAATTAAGTGTGTTTCCGACTTAAGAGGTATATAATTCCCACAGATGCCGGCCGCTACGTACCAGTAGTAAGTGAGCAGTAAGTAGGAAGTCAAAAATCTAAGGAAATCGGTATTGTAGGGGATTGACGTGAGCCTACTGGGCAGGAGGCCTGGGTTCGATTCCTACCAATCTTTTACTTACTTTGAAAGTTTATTTTTTCAGCGTATATTGTTTGCCTACTATATACGCTGCCGACGGGACAATTGTCAAAATGTGCGTATATATATATATATATATATATATATATATATATGTGTGTGTGTGTGTGTGTGTGTGTGTGTGCGTGTGTATTTTCTTAAAATTTAAAATCTTATACTTTTTCAGTTCTGGTATAGACTTCAAATTTTGTATACGCATGTATTTAAACGACTAGTACAAAAAAAGAGATTGTTTGCAATCATTTTCGGTTTGAAGCACACTATTCTCGCGAGACAAAATGTATTTTTCTCTCGTCTGGATACTATATCGTGAAAATGGTGCTCAATGTCTTTTTCCAAAATGTTTCTGTGGGGTACACTGCCTCCATGGAGCTCTTAGAGTGTCCACGCAGGAGACCAAATAATACGTGTATAATAGAATAATAAATAGAATATTATCAGCAGTGCTAACTGTGATCCCCTGGATCATTGTTTCTGAAAGAAACACTGGTGATGCCCCATCTCTAAAGCTACAAATGTTTCTTAAATTGTTGAGTATCGCCTCGAAGCTTCACACGAACATACTGCCTAGTTTTGAGACAATATATGCAGTTAGCGTATAAACGTATCCGTTTCGTCTATGCCTGTAATAACGAAAATATTTTGTTCAAGCAATGTCAACAGAAACTATTTTGATAAAACGAAGCAACGTGACAAGAAAAAACGCAAGATTAAACAAGGTTCGGCGGGGAATCGAACCCAGACCTGCTACTCAGAACGCAGACACTTTACCGCGGAGCTAACTTCCTACGTTGAATTCTGTTTGTTCTATTCTCTTCAATATACCACATAAAAGGTCAAATAAAGGCAATTCAAAAATATGCCAAATTTGCATTCAAGATGGCGACTTCTCGAATGATTTGTTTCTTCACTTAAACTGAACTACCCTTAATAACATAGCGAAACCTAGCTTACGTACCAAGAGCACAACT
This sequence comes from Thermobia domestica, assembly GCF_964235325.1. Taxonomy (NCBI): domain Eukaryota; kingdom Metazoa; phylum Arthropoda; class Insecta; order Zygentoma; family Lepismatidae; genus Thermobia; species Thermobia domestica. The sequence continues at coordinate 251,657,026 of NC_137462.1, read as the reverse complement.
TACAATTTTCATAGTTACAATTTTTTGAGCCGAAATTTTGAATCGAAGACGACTTTTCCAACATGTCCAATTTTTCCCCTCACATGCGCTGTAATCTACACACTTGAACGCAATTTCGTGATTCCACCATATCTACAAGTTGTGTAGAATTAGACGCGTCCTTATTGCATTCCTAGCACTTTCTTACACCGAATATGACTATTTTTTCAAGTTTAAGGGCGGATTGGCAAACTACGCATAAGAGTAAACATCACCTCGAAATTTCAACGTCCTAGGTACAGCCATTACAAAATTCACGTTTTTTCGATTTGCGCCGCGAAACAAAAACGAATTTTAATGCTCTTTTTCCTATCAGAAACTATGTTTCTATCTTCACTGTCTGACAAAATATGACGTTTCTATGCTGTGCGGACCTACTCTAAAAACCAGCATTTCGAAACGACGAAAAATTTCGAAACTTCATTTACATGGAAGATGTCGCCTTTTTCGTGATATCGGAATTTTCCCATTACTCACATCCTATGACGAACAAGTATGCAAAACTTGGTGTTTGTACGTTTTGTGGAAGTATGCAAACAATTAAGTGTGTTTCCGACTTTAGAGGTATATAATTCCCCACAGAAGCCGGCCGCTACGTACCAATACTATGTGAGCAGTAAGATGGAAGTCAAAAATCTAAGGAAATCGGTAGTGTAGGGGATTGACGTGAGCCTACTGGGTAGAAGACCTACGTTCGATTCCTAGCAATCTTTTTCTCACTTCTTCTTACTTTGAAAGTTTATTTTTATAGCACATATTGTTTGCCTACTATATACGCTGCCGACGGGGCAATTGCTAGAATCTTAAAAAAAAGTTTGCAATCTACCTTAAACGTGACCGGTTTTGTGACGTAAAAGGCAGTTAGAAACTTCTGGAGGCATGTCGAATGGAGACCCCAAACAATTCTCATACATGAAAACTACTGAATGGCCTTAACATCCACCCAGTTCCTCCAAGAAGTAATTTAAACTAATGCAAGTCTTGGGGGCGTGGATAGCGTAGCTCAGAATTTGAAACATGGGAGTAGAATTTCAAAGGTAAAGTTCGACAACAAAGAAATAATTTAAAATAAGAATTTAATGAACTGATCTTGAATGACTGAATAACTACAGAGCATGATGTGGACTGGTATGACTTAAATACTAGAGAAGACAATGCATAATCACTTTGTTTTGGTAACGATGACGAGTAGAACCTCTGACGGACAGAATGACGGAGTGACAAAAACTAATTGTGAATAATTTGACTCGCAGAGTTTCGACGTCAAAATAGAACTTCTCCTACCCAAAAGATAATCCGGTAGTATTTATATGATTTTTCCGTCATGTCAACATTCTTGCACATTCCTTCTGAGTCTTCCTAGTTCTAGAAGTCATACCCGGTCATTTGCATTGTATAAGTCAAGGCTCTCTAAATTTTCGATTGGATTATTTATCCTAAAGAATATTCAAACTGCCTCCACTTCATAATTGCCTGTTTTATACACATTTTAAAATTCAATTAAATATTTTGTTTCATTACATTGTGATATACAATATTCCCTGTGGTTTAATTAAATATTTGTTTCTTTGGTGGTTGAAACAAAAGCGTGAAAAAAAATAAATAAAAAGTTAAACCAAAACCAAAAAGTACATAAAATGATAATAATAATGATCAATCAATTCTTCTTAAAATATTGACCCATAAATTATTAAACACCCTATATGTGATATGAAGTATCCTATATGCAATACATGATGTATAAAATGAACGTCAAATGAATAAAAGAAAAAAAATAATGCTTGATTGAAATTTTAAAAAAATGTTCTGAAATATTGTCCACATTGGATTATCCTGTATATATAAAAAGAATATTTTATTGTAATTGTAAATAAGTCTGCAATATTGTTAGTTAAAGTCTGTTAAAAGCAGACACATAACAGTTCAGGAACGTAGAATAAGCAAAGATGGTATGAAGTCATCTTAGATAACAGATTATTATTCTGTCGACTTATCACTTTATGTCTGTGGGAACAAACAACCATTCTCTGTTGTTGGCTCAGAGACCAAGTTCTCAAGAGTGTTCACAGCGCGTTGCCAACTGTATTTAAATTCACCAAGTTTCAATCACGCAAAGTATGTGGATATACACAACTTAAGAAGTATATAATCACTGGAATAAGCGCTTGCACACAACACTAAAATATTGGTTAGGAACATACACTCACTCACTTATGTCATCACTAAATATGTATAAATAATACGAGAAAAAAAGTAAATTAAATCACTTCACTATATCAGTAACTCTAGAGTATTTGGAGTTAGCAACACTCTTGAATATTCACAGTTGATAGCTGAAATGCACCGTAGTAGTATTCAATGACAGCGGGAGCAGGGGGGAAAAACTGGAGATGCGTAGAATGACACTAATTGGTAGAATCCCCTCGTAAGATGCTACAGAGCTGGTGCTGAATGCATCTTGTCTTTATTTGTCTGTGTGTGAAGTCAGTTAATAGTACAAAGTTTGTTAAAATAATAGTTTCTGTTTTCGGTGTTTCTTATTTTATTGTGTTCATGGTGCTTCCAACATAATATAGTGATGGGTCCTTTGTGTTTTTTTTAAGTTCTAGTGGATTGTGAACAAAAGTGAAAAAAATGTGAATTAAACTACAGTTCAGAGGTATTGTGCATCAAAGTGAAACCACTGTTTCCCTTTTCTTTTTCCATCCTCACTTCTTTTCATAACTAGTCCTGCTATAATTATCTTGTAGAAATCATCCTCTAATCAATCAGTCATGTTGTTTTTAGTTGTTATAAAAACAAATTCGTGACCTGCATTGCCTAGGAAGGATATATAGGGTAAAGGAATGCTCTGTTTTAAATAATAGTCATTTGCATATCGCAAACGGCTAAACGAGTTTTATTCAAAGAAATTGAAGTAAAGTTATTACTGGATAGAGGAATATCAGAAACATAATTACTAGGAATAGAAATATTGACATCGTCATATAAATGTAATGAATTTGACGTAGATGCAATTACAAATTGATTGTCACGTGACTCGAATGACCGATTAGAAACATAATGAGGTACGTGAGTGCGAGTGGGTTGCGGTGTTGCCAAGTTTTGCATACAACATTTCGAGAAGGTGCAATCATATTTGAACAACAGTCTTATAAATAATATAACTGCAATAACTATACAAACTGATGTCGTGGCTTCGATGATAAAAATAATTTGTCCGTCCATTCTCTGTAAAAGAAAGAGAGTGAAGTTACTACTAAATATTTTGACCATAACGAAATAGAATAACATAATATCTATAACAACTTCAAGCAATAATAAAACTTATTTCCTATTTCTCAACTACTTTCTTTTGTGTTCTCTTCGTCTGTCTGAACCTTAGAGATCAACTATAAGTTTCTATAAACATCATAAACAAAAGGTACGTTATTCAATCTTAACCTAGCTCAGGATAGTGTGTGTCTTGAACAGTCTCAAGCTTGTAAATAGGGAGAGAGGTTGAATGTCGTGCCTCAATACACTAGTCTTACTATTAATATTGTATATCGTTAATAAAATATTCCAATAAAAACTAAATGTTCCCTGCGCTTTAATACGCAGACCAAAAATAACATACTCTTAACATGATTGCATGAAAATAAGACTAACACATTTAGTATGACGTCTCACACCTTGGTAGCCTTAGATCATGAATTGAGTTAATTCAAATAAAAACTAAATACATCTATGAATTATTACCATAGTCATTCTATCTTAAATTATTTAGAGGAAACTTAAAAGTTCTCAAAATCAATATTGAACTTTGGAATGAGGTGTGGAAGTTTACTTGTGCATCATGCAAGGTACAGTGCCCACATTCCTATGAACTATCTCTATTAACTTACAATACTAACTTATTTCTACAAATATTTGGAAGTATTTAAGAAAAGAAAACTAATACTTTGTTTCTCTTTTCCTTTTTTTAAATATATTTTCCAGGTACGTATGCTGTTACTGATATACATAATAAACTTAAATACATAAATATATTGATAAGGATAAAATAAATATACATAGTTCGGTAAGTAGTTCAATGATTACTGGCTTCAAGATTGTTTGCATGTGAGTTAGCGTAATTTTTATCTAGTTTTCGCAATTTAAAAAATAAATACAACAATAGAGCAAGAAACAGAACTAACATAATCGGGATTACAATTGAAAAAGTGCTATGCAAGTTGTCAAAATGAAGCATGCAAACTATTTTCATTGATTTTGAGTGATTCTAATTCAGCACTGATTTGATCTAAAGATTTAATTGCATACGTTACGTTTAAATGTGAAGCTGAGATATTTATTGTCAAAACAACATTCCTGTTGACCACATTAATAGCTTGCCTTGAGGGCAATACAGTATGTTTTATAAAGATGTTTTCAAAGTTTTCATATAAAATGAATTGTTTTGTTTCATTGTTTTCATATAAAATGAATTACCATACATTAATGGTTCAGTATGAAGAACATTATGAGATGTTCTTTTTGTAATGTGTCCTGGTATTAGAGAATTAACTAATAATCCTTCAGGAGTATAAAGATGGCTATACTCAAGCTTATGTGAAATAGTTTGAACTTTGCAATTAGTAAATGATTTATTGAAAACCATGTTCGTTAAACATTTCGATGGAGAAGTGACTCGTAAACTAGACGTCTCGCATAAAAATAAAAATGAATGCCATTTACATAACAACTTATTGATTTCCATGAATTTGTTGTCGCTTTCATATACCTGTTCTGGAATATTATACTTCACAAGCTTATCAGAATGTAACATTCCTAAATTGGAAACTTGAAACAATTTTGAAATTTTGTTTGGTGTTACTACTGGTGTTTTCAAAACTAAATCAACATTCAGTATTTCAAAATTGAAATTAACCAAAAATACAGATGAAATTGAATAAAATAAACCTATATCATGGACATACAAGGTATCTTTTAAAATTGCATGATTTCTAACTAAACTTAAAACTTGCTTTGAATTTAATATTTCGTGAGTCACTCTATTTTGAAGAATATCAGATACCATTTTCATAATCCTTTGCTGTGATTGATAGTACGTAAACATTGCAAGCAAATAGGTTTCTATGCTAACTACTTTACAAAATCCTTCTTCTATCTGTGATTTCATTTTCAGCATAGTGTGTTTGACTGTTAAGACTACATTCTGTACAATTTTAACTTCATGATTAAAAGCTTTCTTGAGATTTTGAACTTCAGTTGTTAACAAACGATCATGTTCTTTTAACGCATTTACAGATGCCTTTAATTGACTGGTTTGATAAAAATTATAACCTAAAAGACCTAAAGATGTAAGACCAAGTATCCAAGATACAATTGATCTACGATTACGATGTTTAGGTACACAATGAACTGAATTGTTCGAAAATTGGAAAGCACATGGTATAACGTCTCTGATTTCTGCAAAAAATTCTCCTTCATGTTCCAATAATTCTTGCCTGAATTGAGTCCAATCTGTACAACTATCATTGTGTGGTAACGTGAAATTAATATCCAAATGAATCCGAAGCGTAGTATAGATGTTCTCTGCATCATGAACTGCAAAGCCTGCTTGCGAAATAGCAATGCCTAGTTCTGCTTAAGTAATTTGTTGCTGAGGGTCACGATTTAGCTCACAGTAGCTACTCATGGACCACACAAGAATCAGAGTCGTGGAAATCCAATTCATCTGAAATGAATAAAAATTTCCACAAAGCGGCTTGTTGAAAATGAAATCTCAGATTTAAAATTTATTTATAGGATGTTCTCTAATCTAATGTTTACTTTACAGGATCATTTTTTCTCTAATGTTGATTCGTTTCTCTAAGTGTGGAAGAAAAATCTATAATTCCTAATCTAACCCAAAAGGACAGAATAGAAAACGACACAATTGAAGATTATTAAATTACGTTTTGATATTGAAATTTAGAAAATGTTAACATATTTCTATGTCAACTTCTGTCGATTGTCTGGACTTGGTTGAGGTTCAGCGTCCAGAATTCGCTGAAGCATATCAAAACGCAAAATAATAAGATAGTCCACCACCAGTTAATACCTATACTAGATAAGGTTATATTTCATAAACTGTTTTTTTACACTAACGTCCCCATTTGGCAATTGGAATCTTCGTAAAACGGACGTAGTCTTCTAATGTCAAATGAATCCTCGACTTCTTCATTTTTTCGAATTTCGATAGCGAATTCGATACGAATTCTCATTCAATTTTTCAACAATTGTCCCTTGCGTTCTAAATTTGTTTCCAAAGCAAGCCGGAACACCTTTCTGCGGGTTAACATCTTGGATTAGGACTTTCTGTCCTAAATGAAATTTTTGATCGGAGTACTTTTTCTGAAAGTATTGTTTCTGCGACTCGAATCTCTTGGAAAGATTTTTCGCTGCAATCTCCCTCGCATCCTGTACATTGAATTGAATTGAATTGAATTGAAAAAGGTTTATTCAAGCGGGCGAGGTTCAGCATATTGCTGCTCTACCACCTAATCCTTGTCAAGGAAGTACAATGAGTTATACAAAGAAAAAAAAACAACATACAATCAATTGAGTCAAAAGATACGGTTATATACGACAAAAATACCGGTATACATTATGATGATAAAAAAAGACAAAAAGTGGTACTCTTAACAAAACACACACACACGCACAAGTACTACAAGTGAAGAAAGAAAAAAAAGCATACAAATGCAAACATGAAAACAAACACATACCGATCAATAACATACAGACAAAATAAGTTATGCTTGTGATTCACAATATAGGGGGGAGGGTGATTAAATATTTTTACAGTGCATGATTATTTAATAAAGAAGATGTAACAATTCAAGTCTGATTTCATTTACGTGCTTCAAGTAATAGAATACAAATCATGGGTACCTGAACTTAAATTTTGTTGGCTGAGTAAATAAATTTTTAACATTTTCTTTAAAGAATTAAATGTTTTAGCGTCTTTTACTACATTTGGTAGAGCATTCCATGACCTTGGTGCTAATACTGAAAATGCCGCAGTGGTTTGCTTGAGTCTATGGTGCGGAATATCAAACGTATTTCTTTTGCGTGTTAAGTGAGTGTGAATAGTTGACCTAGCAGTGAGTTTTTTTGTATAAATACGCGGGACGTGTTGTTTTAAGAATTTTATAAATGAGAGAGCAATAATGCAAATGTCGTCTTCTGGACATTGTCAGCATGCTATTGCTGTTCAGGATAGGCAAAATATGATCAAATTTTCGTATGTTGTAACAGAAGCGGTTGCATGAATTTTGTACCTTTTGGATCAGGATGGCATTGCTTTTTGTTAGAAGCGGGCCATACACAATATCACAATAATCAAACAAAGACAGTATCAGCGTTTGTGTCAGGAGTAGCTTGGTATCTTTGGACAGAAAGTCTCGTATTTTGTACAAGTTTCTTAGTATTCCTAGAGCTTTTGAACACTGAGTAGAGACGTGATTATTCATAGAAAGTTTATCGTCAATTTGTACTCCAAGACTTTTAACACAAGATGAATAGCTAATGTTTGAGTCCATTATTTGTAATTCTAATTTGTCAGGAGCAATTTTATTAAGTTGATTAACGGAACCTAGAACAGTATAAGTACATTTTAAGGGATTAATAATAAGACCGTTATCAATACACCAGTTACTGATAGCCTTAAGATCTTGGTTAAGGAGTCGAACAACTTGTGGCAAGTCCTGAGGCAAGGCTTTTATAAACAATTGAGTGTCGTCTGCGTAACAGTACATCTTTGAATGCTGTACAACAGATACCAGATCTGCAGTGTATAAGGTGAACAAAACTGGCCCTAAAATTGAGCCTTGTGGAACACCTCTACCAAGTACAGCAGCTTCAGAAATTTTATAATGAGAGGAACTTCGTAAAGTAACTTGCTGTTTTCTCTTATGTAGATAGGATTCGAACCATTTTATGGTATTTACTGAAAAGTTATAGTATTTCATTTTTGCTAAGAGAACACCATGCTGTACAAGATCAAATGCCTTTGAGAGGTCTAATAAGACTAGTATGACAACATATTTGTCATTTAGTGCATGAAGCACATTGTCTTTAATACCTAACAAAGCAGTAGAAGTGCTGTGAAATTTACGAAACCCAGATTGTTCGCATGGAAGTATGTGAGAGCTATCAATATATGAAATCATTTGCTGAAGCACTAACTTTTCAATTACCTTTGAAAGAACTGGCAATATACTTATTGGCCGAAGGTCACTAGTTGATTTAATACAAGGCTTCTTTGGTAATGGCAGAATTTTAGCTAGTTTCCAGGGACCAGGGAATTTACCATTCAATAAAGAGTAGTTCACAATATTAGTTAAGGGAGATGTGATAATAGGTAAAGCTATTTTAAGCATATGTGGGGTTATTTCATCAAAGCCCGCTGCATTGGATTTAATGTTAACAATCGCTCTTCTAACTTCATGTTCATGAACAGGACTTAACATGAAAGGAGTTCCACAAGCAGTGTGTTTCAGTGAACTGTACCGATTTATTTGTTTATCAAATGTATCGTCACTTGTTACTGAGATTTCGGAAACCTTAGCAAAATGACGATTTATGACATCAGGACAATTTAGTTCTTCAGGGAGGTTCAACGATGAACTTTTTCCACCAATTCCCAAATTATGTAACGTCCACGAAGTGTCTTTATTGTTTTTAGCGTTATTTATACGAAAGGAAAAATACGCAATCTTTTCTTGTCGAATAACTGAAGTAGTAAAGTTACGAAGCTTTTTGTACTCATCCCAGTGTTGCTGCAACTTAGTGCGTTTGAACCTGCGGAGCGCACGATCGCGTATTTTCATTAGCAGCTTCGTATTACTAGACACATAAGGCAATTTGTTATTCGAAACTTTAGCTGTTTTTATTGGCGCGTGCTGATCAAACAGATGTTTTAAAGAAGTCTGAAGAAAATTAACTTTAGCATTTATAGATTCCTGAGATTCAATTTGTTTCCAATTCAAGGCTTCAGCATTTTGTAGAAATGCGTCGTGATTAAATATATTAAAGTTGCGATAACGAATAATATCAAATGACTTTCTTGGCGGTTTTTTAATGTTCAGGATAGCATGTGTCACCCAGTGATCGGATGATCCAATGGGTGGACTAACGCCACTTGATGCTATCATGTCAATTTTATCGGTAATAATGAGATCGAGTAATGATTCACCGAACTCTGTTATTCTGGTTGGTTCTTTAATGAGTTGGACAAAACCAAACATATCCAGGATACGGTTCAAATATTTTGTTTCGGCTTTGTCAAGACAGAGCTGATCACAATTAAGGTCACCTAGTATATAAAGACAATCAACTTGTGGATATACATGTGTAATCAGATTGATTACACATCCATTCTTGATTTGGACTTCGTTCTCCACGAACTTGCACGGAAGATCTAACTTCGCATCCAACATCGTTCTCGCTTCAAATCCGAAAAGAAGATAAAAAGGCGAAAAACGGGTACTTTCATGTTTGTGCGTATTAATACAAAATGTTATATTTGCCAAAGCTGTGTCCCAGTCATTTGATTTCTTGTTTACAAAATGCCGAAGGCATGTTTGTATTTTGTCGTTAAATTTCTCAGCTAATCCAATGGTATAGCTACTAGCTGTATTCGCAAATTTCAACTTGATGTTGAATCGTTCTGTCATTTCTTCCATGATCTTCGATTTGTGAGATGTCAATCTATCTAAGTAAATCAAATGAGGATTACCAAACTTCAGAATTATTTCCTCATAAATGGCATTAGCTATCGTTTCTGCCGAAATGTCAGGAAGACTTTTAGTCACCAAATATCTTGTACAAGCATCCACCATTGTTAAAATGTATTTATGTTTGTGTGTAGCCGATAAGGGAAAAGGCCCGCACTCGTCAATCACTATTGTACTCACAGCAGAGTATGCTGGATAGGTTTGTGGATGTAGAGGTGTTCGACCAGATCGTCGTTTGTTCACCTGACAAGATATACACTGCTGACAACGTTTCTGTATGTACTGGTTTAAGGCTGGCATGTAAACTTTCTTAAATGCGGCTGAATACGTTTTTGAAAAACTTAGATGCCCTCCTCCTAAATTAGAAGAATGGACACAGTCAAAAACATAGTCTCTCAAAGAAGAAGAAATACATATTAAATAACTAATTCCTCCAGGATGTTTTTGTTCACGAAAAAGGCGTCCGTCCTTGATCTAAAGTAGTACGATTGTCTTTTCGTCTTCGCGTCCTTCGGTTCTTCTCCTTCCAAAAAACGGATGATTGGACCGCAAAAAGAGTCCTTCCTCTGAAGTTTGCCGACATCAACGTCCTCCTTGAATGAAATGAATGTATTCAGGTCTTCAACATCAAAGTCCTCTTTTGTTGGTTGATTATTTGTTTCCCTGGAAAGTACATCTGCCACATTGTCTGAAGACTTAACATGAATAGGAATATACTGATATTCTGCTAGCTGTAGTTGCCATCTCGCTAGCTTCGATGGTAGGTTAGGAGTAGTTTTCAAGTAGGTAATTGACATATTGTCACAAAGCAACTCGAACTCTCGACCAATTATAAATACTCTAAGCGCTTTGAATGCACTTAGCACTGCGAGTAACTCTAAAGAATAAATGTCCAAATTCTTCTCACTGTCTCGCAAATTCCTGCTGTAGTAGGCTATTGGATATCACTTCTTATCTTCATCGCATTGCATCAAAATTCCACTCACAGATTTTCGGGAAGCATCTGTGTACAAAGCTAGAGGTTTCTTCGCATCGTACGGCTTCAATATGGGTGTCTTCATCAATTCTGATTTTAATCTATCAAAACTTCTCTGGTGTTCGTCTGTCCAATGAAATTTCACATTTTTTCTCGTCAGTTTTTGAAGAGGGTCCACTATTTCTGCATAGTCCTTGAAGAATTTCCTAACACAATTCGTAAGTCTCAAAAATGATTTTAATTTTTTAGTTGATGTTGGTGTCTGAAATGTTTTGATTGAATTAATGACCTTGTCCAAAATTTTGTAACCAAACCTGGATAATTCATGTCCTAACGCTATTACTTTATCGTGGATAAACTTACATTTCTCAACAGAAAGCCTCAGACCTATATTACGTAATCTTTGAAACACTTTTTCTAAAATTTCAATCATTTGCTCCTGAGAATTAGTTGAAATCAGGACACCGTCCATATAACACATCACACGTTCAGGATAAACGTTCGCTAAACACATGGACATAATTCTACTAAATATTGCTGGAGAATTTAAGAAACCTTGGGGAATTGAACACTAACGAAATGACCCGATTTGAGGCAAATTAAAAGCTGTATAAAGTCTAGATTGTTCTGCCAAAGGAACACAATGAAATGCATTGTTGATATCTAACGAACAATAGTACAGTCTTCCTCCTATAGATAAAATATCATGTATTGGTGGTAAAGAGACGGATTGTAACAATGCGTGAGAATTAAGAAGACGCGAGTCCAAACATAGACGTAAATCTCCATTTTTCTTCTTTACAAAGTTATATGGGCTTTCACTGTATTCAATAACTTTTTGATCTAAAAGAAGATTGATTTGTTCTCTAATTTGTGGTCTAAGGGCCGCAGGAATGGGATACTTTCTTCTATAAAAAGGAACCAGTGTTTTTAACTCTATTACATGCTCAAAATTCTTAATTCTCCCTATAGAATCCTCTGACCAAGCGAAAACATCGGCATATCTATAGCATAAATCAATCAATTGTTCTCTAATCTGAGGTTTAACCTCTGTACCAACATCTAGTTTTGTACTATCAAACAATTTCTGATCTTTCAAGAACTGCTCTGAATGTACATCCTCTGACTGTACATTGAAACATTGAAAATCACTTAAATATGCTAGATCTTCGGCATACCCTAAAATCTCATTTTTCGCTAACGAAATTGAAGACACAAAAGGATTAATAACCTGTACAAAGTGTTGTTTGGGAGATAAAACTGTCCTAGGAATCAAAATTCCTGTCTTGTCTTGTAACGATTTGTTTGGTTCAAGTAACCGTTCTTTTCCTGTCTTTGAATTCGCTAATTTTACTTCAACAAATTGTTTCGTTCGAGGCGGAATAGTAACATCATTAACCAAAACAAACGCAGGGTACATACTATTACAAACTAAGTTATTAGCCTGTGGTAATAATTCCTTTGAAATATCCCTGTTATCACTTATAGCAAACCTTGGAGGTTTTCAAAATCTACGTAGCAACAAAACATTTCTCCTCAAGTCTATTTGTGCTCTTTGGGATACTAAAAAGTCATTCCCAAACAACATGTCTTGGGAAAAATTGTTTAACACGCGAAAAGCATGAATAAATGTTCTCCCATTAATCTTAAAACGAACAATTGCTATTTTATTTATCAAAAGAGAATTTTGAGTAATTCCTTTTATGCGTGTATCAATATTCAAAATCTTAGCCTTCGGTGAAACTAAATTTTCTCTAATTATTGATATTTGTGAAGCAGAATCTAACACAGCATGAACATTCTTATCCTCTATCAGTATTGGCATTAAAATCATATTGTTTTGAGTGGTAATGGAGGATTTTACAACATGACCCTTTTTCCCGAATACTGCGTTATCTGTAAATGTACCTCCCACATTTACAGACATTACGCGTTTAAAGACTGTTTCCGCAATAAACATGTATCCTCTGTGTGAAAACCATGACCACAAACGGAACAAATGGGATGTGTTTGTGCCTGAGTCGGATAATGTTGATAATTACTACCATACATAGGTGTTTGGAACTGGTAATTATGAAAATTACCTCTAGGATAAAATTGATTTCTCGATTGGCCTCTAAAATTTCCATAGTTACCACGGAATCGACCTCTAAAATTTCCTCTTTGACTAGATTTATGATTCTGATTTCCTCTATTTTGTCTGAAAAAAATTTTCCGTTTTCCTTGAAAATTCTGTTTGTTTTTATTACCATTGTTTTATTACTACTATCACTCTTATTCTGATCAGATTGTTGCTGACTAATCTGTAAAGTTAATTTCTCTAACTTTTTCTCTAACGACTGCAATTGATCGGAGCTAACTGGACTTTGTGCCTGATTACTTGATTGACTCTCCACTTTCGGTTCACTAGCCTCCTCCTTAACTAACTTTTCTTTTTTCTTCCTCTTTTCTTGATTGTTCAGCGGTTTCACCTCTACATCACTATCTGACTCGACCTCAGAAGAATCTGCTGTTATTGAACTTTTCAACTTTGGAAGTACGGACTTCCAAGATTGTTTCGTAACGGAAGTATTACGTTCGCGTTTTCCCTTCTCTGTACACGAGCTTTATTTTTCTCAAGCTTAACTAAAACACCTAACATTTCTTCTACAGTTGTAAATTCATATACTCCAATACGCTCTAAATAATAAGGTTGTAATGCAGAGGCTATAAGAGCAATCACCCTTTCCTCTGACAACTTGTCATCAAATCTCTCAATCAGCAAAAGCATGTCATACACAAAGTTTGTAACTGGTTCATCAGGTTTTTGTATTCTTTCTCGCAATTGATCTTCTATGTCTAAACCTAGTGTACATCTACCAAATTCCTTAAAAATAAGTGTTTTTAAATTGTCATAAGATCGTGGCTCTTCACTTTGTCTCTGTAAAAATACCCGTAACCTTTTTCTAAATTGCCCTGTAAATGCTAAAGGTAACATTTCCTTTTTCTTAGTTTCATCCCAACCATTGATCCTACATACATCATCATATTCTTCCATAAATAAACGTATATCATCACCACTTTTGACATAGAACCTCGGAATAGGCAACAAATCTCGAGCAATCTCAACCTTAACCGAATTGTTTGCCGGAGTTTCTGTATTCGTTCCCTGATTCATTTTGCTATTTAGCCTAGTATTATATTTATGTTGAAATCTTGTTTGCGTTTGCGCTGACTTTTTCTTTAATTTCACTACATGTAAATGTATGTCATCTAACAATTCTGTTAACTCATCAATGGGTATGAGCAAAATAAGGCAAGGAAAATAATCTTTTAACTTAAATAACTAATATAACATTGTACTCTATGTAATATAACCTTAAATTCCTAAACCACCTTAAATACAACCTTACCACTTAAATTCTAAAACGTTTAAATACACTTTGAAATATGATTGCACACTCCCGCGCTTGGAGAAACATTACGATACCGAAATCAATTTGAACAGTGAATTTCACATACAAAATAGCTTGTTGCACTATCCAAAAGACCGCGCACTCCACCATGCTAAAACCTTAAAAATAGGTTTGCAATCTACCTTAAACGTGAACGGTTTTGTGACGTAAAAGGCAGTTAGAAACTTCCGGAGGCATGTCGAACGGAGACCTCTTGTCTGGGTCGCAAACCCCAAACAATTCTCATACATGAAAACTACTGAATGGCCTTAACATCCACCCAGTTCCTCCAAGAAGTAATTTAAAATAATGCAAGTCTTGGGGGCGTAGATAGCGTAGCTCAGAATTAGAAACATGGGAGTAGAATTTCAAAGATAAAATTCGACAACACAAAAATAATTTAAAATAAGAATTTAATGAACTGATCTTGAATGACTGAATAACTACAGAGCATGATGTGGACTGGTATGGCTTAAAGACTAGAGAAGACAATGCATAATCACTTTGTTTTGGTAACGATGACGAGTAGAACCTCTGACGGACAGAATGACGGAGTGACAAAAACTAATTGTGAATAATTTGACTCGCAGAGTTTCGACGTCAAAATAGAACTTCTCCTACCCAAAAGATAATCCGGTAGTATTTATATGATTTTTCCGTCATGTCAACATTCTTGCACATTCCTTCTGAGTCTTCCTAGTTCTAGAAGTCATAGCCGGTCATTTGCATTGTAGAAGTCAAGACACTCTAAATTTTCCATTGGATTATGAATCCTAAAGAATATTCAAACTGCTCCACTTCATGCATTGCCTGTGTTATACACATTTTAAAATTCAATTAAATATTTTGTTTCATTACATTGTGGTACACAATAATATATATATATATATATATATATATATATATATATATATATATATATATATATATATTTGTGTGTGTGTATTTCCTTAAATTTATAATTTTATACTTTTTCAGTTGTGGTATATACTTCAAACTTGGTATATGCATGTATCTAAACGACTAGTACAAAAAAAGAGATTGTTTGCAATCATTCCGGTTTGAAACACCTACTATTCTCGCGAGACAAAATGTATTTTTCTCTCGTCTGGATATTATATCGTGAAGATGATGCTCAATGCTTTTTTCCAAAATGTTTCTTGGGGGTACACTGCCTACATGGGGCTCTTAGAGTGTTCACGCAGGAGACCAAATAATACGTGTATAATAGAATAATAAATAGAATATTATCAGCAGTGCTAACTTTGATCACCCGGATCATTGTTTCTGAAAGAAACACTGGTGATGGCCCATCTCTAAAGCTACAAATGTCTCATCTTAAATAGTTGAGTATCGTCTCGAAGCTTCACACGAAAATACTGCCTAGTTTTGAGACAATACCAACAGTTAGCGTATAAACATATTCTTTTCGTCTATGCCTGTAATAACGAAAATATTTTGTTCACGCAATGCCGACAGAAACTAATTTGATAAAAGGAAGCAACGTGACAAAAAAACGGAAGATTAAACAAGGTTGGACGGGGAATCGAACCCAGACCTCCTTTTCAGAACGCAGACACTTTACCGCGGAGCTAAATTACTACGTTGAATTATGTTTGTTCTCTTCTCCTCAATATACCACATAAGAGGCCAAATGAAGGCAATTCAAAAATATGGCAATTTTGCATTCAAAATGGCGACTTCTCCAATGATTTGTTTCTTTACTTAAACTGAACCACGTCCTTAATAACATAGCGAAACCTAGCTTACGTACGAAGAGCACAACTTACAATTTTCATGGTTACAAATTTTTGAGCCGAAATTTTGAATCGAAGATGACTTTTCCAACATGTCCGATTTTTTCCCTCACATGCGCTGTAATCTACACACTTGAACGCAATATCGTGATTCCATCATATCTACAACTTGTGTAGAATTAGACGCGCCCTTATTACATTCCTAGCACTTTCTTACACCGAATATGATTATTTTTTTTCAAGTTTAAGGGCGGATTTGCAAACTACGCATAAGAATAAACATCACCATGGAATTTCAACGTCCTAGACACAGCAATTACAAATTTCACATTTTTTCGATTTGCGCCGCCAAACCGGAACGAATTTTAATGCTCTTTTTTCTAACATAAACTATGTTTCTATCTTCACTCTCTGACAAAATATGACCTTTGTATGATGTGCGGAACTACTCTAAAAACCAGCATTTCGAAACGACGAAAAACTTCGACACTTCATTTACATGGAAAATGTCGCCTTTTTCATGATATCGGAATTTTTCTATTACTCACGTCACATGACGAACAAGTATGCAAAATTTGGTGTTTGATATTTTGAGGAAGTATACAAAAAATTAAGTATGTTTCCGACTATAGAGGTAAATAAATCGCTAATGCTCGCTGGAGACTCCGCCCCCAGACCCCCGGTCATAGCTTTGCAATGAACTTTCTCAAGTTCTGGAAAACTATTCTGCAGAAGTTACTTCTCTTTAAAGAATATACTTATCACCAACACATATGTCAATCCATGGGATATTATTTCCTAAATTTCTTTTTGAAAGCAAATATACAATTTATTAAAATGAACTATATTCGTACGTTTACACTGACAGTCATGTAAATGGCTTACTATGCGCGCCGTGCACACATCTATACGTATTAGAGACAACAGTACTTATTTTCTGCAACATAATAGCGGAGAATGTCTTGCAATCTACTACTAATAAACCTTACAATATAAATTTTGTTGCAGGATTTTTATACATTTAAATATAGCATTTTCATAAACACTACCATTTTGCAGTGTTATATATTACAATGTATTATAATGGTGTACTTCGGGATAATTTCACAAATATATTAAATGCAGCAAAGGTACTTCAGATCTGTTATATAAAAGTGGAAAATAATTGCAGTCTTCCGACATATTTATTTTTATATTTTTATCGAAAACTACTATTTATTAGATAATCATTTTTCAATAACTCAAAATCATATCTCTTATTAGAATCAGCTAATAAACCGTGAATTCGAAAATAATATGGTGTAAGAAAGCGCATACATAATGCCATCAGTACTCCGATTTTAGAGGTGTAACTCCATAGTGCTGACCCCTTATGTACCATGTGAGTAGTAAGTAGAAATTTGAATATGTAAAATTTTAAGCAGTTCGGTAGTCCATTGGAAACATGTTAGACTACTGCGGGCGAGACCTGGGTTCGATTCTCTTCGATTTTTCTTACTTTTTCTTACTTCAAACTTATGTTTCGTTAACATATGTTGATTGTCAATAAGGTTGAGTTTATTATTTCCCAATGTTCAGTGCCCGATGTTTTTTTCAGACTGTTTTTGGTGGACACGCCTCCTAAGAGCGCCCCTGGAGGAGATCAAAATTATACGTTTATAATACAATAACAAATAGAACATTACCAGCAGTGCTCCCGGTCTAATAATTCCCCCCCGGAACAATGGTGATGCTCCATTTCCAAAGCTATATATGTTTGATTTTAAATACTTCAGTATCGTCTCGAAACTACACACGAACTTACTGCCTCGTTTCGGGACCATCTCAAAAGTTGCTGTATAAATATATGTTTTCCCTCTACGTATGTAATAATGAAAATATTTCGTTCCCGCAATACGAACAGAAAGTACTTTGCGAATACGAAGAAATGGAGATAAAAAGAAATAAAAAACGTTTAGTCAGCAATAGAACACAGACCTGCTACTTAAAAAGCCCACACGTTACCTCTGAGCTATGCTCGTATGTTGATTTATTTTTGTCTTATTATGCTCAACATAGCTCATAACAAGGCAGATCAAGCCAATTCAACAACATGGCATCTTTGCATTCAAATTGGCGACATCTCTAATGATTTGTTTCTTCATTGAAACTGCACTCCATCCTTAAGAGTATAGCAAAATATGACTGTCCTACCGTGAACTTAACTTACAATTTTCATGGTTACAAACTTTTGAACCGCCATTTTCAATCCAAGATGACGACTTTTCCAACATGTCGGATTTTTCCCCTTACTTACGCTGTAATCTACACACTTGAACGCAATTTCGTGATTCCACCATATCTACAAGTTGTCTAGAATTAGACGCGCAACTTATAACATTCCTAGCACTTTCTTACAACGAAGATGACTATTTTTTTCAAGTTTAAGGGCGGATTCGCAAACAACGCATCAGGATAAACATCACCTCCGAATTTCAAGGTCCTAGACACAGCCATTACAAATTTCACATTTTTCGATTTGCGCCGCCTATCTTCTCTCTGTGACAAAATATGACCTTTGTATGATGTGCGAAACTACTCTAAAAACCAGCATTTCGAAACGACGAAAAATTTCGACACTTCATTTACATGGAAAATGTCGCCTTTTTCATGACATCGGAATTTTCCTATTACTCGCATCACATGACGAACAAGTATGCAAAATTTGGTGTTTGTATGTTTTGCGGAAGTATACAAACAATTAAGTGTGTTTCCGACTATAGAGGTATAGAATTCCATGAGATGCTGACCACTTATCTGCCATGTGAGTACTAAGTAGAAACTTGAATAAGTAAAATTTTAAGCAGTTCCGTAGTCCAGTGGAAATATTTCAGACTATTGCGGGCGAGACCTGGGTTCGATCCTCATCGATTTCTTCTTATTTTTTCTTTCTTCAAACTTATATTTTGTTAACCTATATTGATTGTCAATAAGGTTTAGTCTATTATACACATCATTTCATTCGCACCTTGCACGCCAGAGAAACTATTGAATAGAAAGAAGCACTTTTCCACGTGTCTCATATATTATAACTATTTACGCTGGCGACCACACAACATGCAGAAGGCGTTTTTTGAGCATCTATAATGACTATTTTCCAAACCGTTTTTCCGATATTAACGTATTTTCAATTTGCAACCTAGATGTGTGATATGCATTGTAAACTTGTTATACGAGGATCAACTACGAGAATAAACGGGGAGATTATTTTTCCGGTTTCTAGCATCGTTTCGGCGATGTCAGCTAATTTTCGGTTTGAAGAACACACATTTTAATCGCGAGACACAATATCGTACAAGTGATGCCCAGTGTTACTTCCAGACCTGTATTTCTTTGGGGGGAGACCGCCGGAGCTTTAAGAGTGCCTCTCTGAGCACATCAAAATAATACCTCTTATAATACAAAACGTGAAACTTCTGAACAGAAAACCTGCGTTCGATCCCATCAAATTCTTTTCTGATTTTTTTTTCTAAATGTTATTTTTATAGCATAGGTGATTGCCAATAAGCTTGACTCTATTATACACGGCACTTCATTCCAACCGGAACCGCCACACAGACTATTAAATCGAAAGGGGCACTTTTCCACGTATATTATATATTATAACTATCTACGCAGCCGACGAGACAATATTCAAGAGGTGCCCATTTGTGTGTGTGTTTGTGTGTGTATTTCCTTAAAATTAATATTTTATACTTTCTAGTTGTGGTATTGACGTCAAACTTGCTATAGGCATGTATCTTAACGACGGACATAAAAGGTGAGGGATGTATTTGGCAATCATTTCTGGTTTGAAGCAGAAACTGTTGTCGCGAGAGAAAATGTATTGTTCTCTTGTATGGACACTATATCGTGAAAATGATGCCCAATGTTTCCTTCAGACACTTTTTGGAGGACAGTGCCTCCTCAGAGCGCCCCTGGAGGAGATCAAAATAATACGTTTATAATACAATAACAAATAGAATATGAACAGCAGTGAACCAGTTACTCAGAAAGACCAAACGTTACCTCTGAGCTAAGCTCGTACGTTGATTCATGTTTGTTCTATTATGCTTAGCATAGGTCATAACAAGGCAGATCAAGCCAATTCAACAACATGGCATCTTTGCATTCAAGATGGAGACTTCTCCAATGATTTGTTTCTTCATTAAAACTGCACTTCATCCTTAAGATTATAGCAAAACATGACTGTCCTACCGTGAAATTAACACATGGTTACAAAATTTTGAACCGCCATCTTGAATCGAAAATAGCGACTTTTCCAACATGTCCGATTTTCCCCTTACTTACGCTGTAATCTACACACTTGAACGCAATTTCGTGATTCCACCATATCTAGAAGTTTGCCTAGAATTAGACGCACACTTATTACATTCCTAGCACTTTCTTACACCGAAAATGACTATTTTTTTAAGTTTAAGGGCGGATTCGTAAACTACGCATTAGAATAAAGATCACCTCGAAATTTCAACGTCCTTGACACAGCCATTACAAATTTCACATTTTTTCGATTTGCGCCGCCAAACCGGAACGAATTTTAATGCTCTTTTGTCTAGCATAAACTATGTTTCTATCGTCACTGTCTAACAAAATATGACGTTTCTATCATGTGTGGAAGTACTCTAAAAACCAGCATTTGGAAACGACGAAAAATTTCGATACTTCATTTGCATGGAAAATGTCGCATTTTTCATGATATCGGAATTTTCTCATTACTCACATCACATGATGGACAAGTATGCAAAATTTGGTGTTTGTATGTTTTGTGGACGTATACAAACAATTAACTGTGTTTCCGACTTTAGAGGTATATAATTCCATGAGATGCTGACCACTTATCTACCATGTGAGTACTAAGTAGAAACTTGAATATGTAAAATTTTAAGCAGTTTCGTAGACCAGTGGCAATGTGGCCTGTTAGCTCAGTTCATACTGTGTTTGCTTGTTGAATTGAGTAAACGTGTCTTCGCTCTGCGCAACAAGCTCTGACGTGTTCACTTTCAACGCTGCCTTCCTTAGCAATCTGGTTTGCTTTTTTTCTTTTTTCTGTGTGTTCTTTTTGTGGGTGAATTAGTTGGATGAACCATGTCGTTAAAAAGGGTAAATACTTTTAAATATGATTTTGGTGGTGTTTCGCAGCGACCAAGCACCCTGAGTTTGCATCGGTGGCTCAGTGATAACCTCAAGTTTACTGTTGATGATGTATTAAGTATCGAAATGGATGTTTATCGCAAATTCTTATATTTGAAACTTCGTACGGAAGAGCTTTCTGAATCAGTTTTGCGTACTTCTGACGGAACTGTGTAGTATAGTGATACAGATGGGAAACATCCAGTACCAGTTTTGTGGGCCGATTTGCAAATTGTAACCGTTAAGTTGCTTTGTACACCAATGGAACTTGATGATGCTGAAATTAGAAGAGTTTGTGGGGACTATGGTGTTATTTCGAAAGTTTCAGATGAACTTTATTCTGCTGATCATGTTTACCCTATACGAACCGGGCGTAAATTAATACGAATGGAAGTGAAACGACCTATTTCATCGTTTGTTGCAATCCAAGGACAAAAGTTTTGTGTTACGTACCCCAATCAGACCCGAACATGTCTCAGGTGCAATGGGGCACATATGTATTCTAATTGCCCCCTTCGAGTTCCCAGTGATCCGAACAGTTATGCAGGGAAGATAGCTCCTATATTTCGCAGTAACGATCCTGCAGAGCGCCTTATGCCTAAATTTGACAGTTTGCCCATTCCTTCCCGACACTGGAACAAACCCACCACTAGTGTATCGTGCTCATCTGACGCAAATGTACCTACAATAGGCGCCTCTCAATTTCCGGAACTACCTAGTACGAATGTTTCCTGCGAGCCGAACGGTGCTAAGAGTGTTTCCTCAGAATCGTCCGCATGAGCGTGTTTTAGTTGTTCCACTGAAAATCAAGATAGTTCCCGGCCGTTACTAGTCCCATTTGATGCACCTTTATCTACTTCTGTTTCTGATTTCGAAACAGTTCCTGGGGGACAAGATCTCTCTACTGCGCCGATTTCTACGACAGTTATTCTAATGAGAGCTGCTCGCCTGGCTCCCAAGCAAAGTGTGGGTCTCCTGAAAAAAGGTTTCAAGAAACGTAATGAATTGACTCAAAAGCTATTTAAAAAGTCTGAAAATGACACGAATGCGTCTATTCTGTCTCCAACTACTGACATTATGTCGTAATATGGTTCTTAATACAGTACATGTGCTATATTTTAATGAATTCAGTTTACGTATCTTACAACACGTTATTCTCTTCTTCTATAATACGTTAGATTGATATGTATGTCATTTAGATGTTTTAAGCTTTCTTTTGTTGTTCCTCTTGTCAGAAATTATGCCGTTATATTTACTTTCTCTGCTTATTCTTTTGTGTCGGTGATTTTCTGTGCTTAACAGTGTGATGATGTTTAAAATTGCTACAATTAACATTAATAATTTGCAAAGTTCCGCCAAGCAGTTTGCTCTTTGTGACTTTTTGCGCATATAGGACATTGACGTTGCCCTTTTACAAGAGGTTGGTATTTCTGAAATAAATCTTAGTCCATCCTATGCTGTAGAAAATAACTTTGACAATAATGGTACAGGTACAGCTATTGCTTACCGACATTCAACAAATTTTTCTTCACCTGCGTTCCATCCATCTGCTCGAATAATACGGGGTAATCTAGGAGACATCAATGTTGTGAATATTTATTCTCCGAGTGGTTCACAAGCTCGCACCAGGCGAAATCCTTTCTTTTCCAAGGACGTTGTTCTGTCGCTTGAACCCAATGTTGACAGGTTAATTTTAGCTGGAGATTATAATTGCGTTTTAAGGCCTGAAGATCAAACGCCGGGATTTAACTACTGCCATAACCTCCATGAGTTAGTCAATGGATTTCATTTACAAGACACATGGATCTGTCTGAAGACACAAGCACGGGATTACAATTATTTATCACACCAGAGTGCCTCTCGCCTTGATCGTTTATATGTATCTCCTGTGTTGGTACCATGCATTAAGCACGTTGAAATTGCCCCCACCTCCTTTTTTGATCACTCAGTCTATATCGTATCTTTCAGCTTTCCAGATCCACGAGTTGAACGATGTAGGGGTTATTGGCAATTCAATTCATCGTTAATAGGAAGACGATCAATTTTGTGCTGAGTTTCAGTCCAAATGGCGTTACTGGCTTAGGCAACGTCAATACTTTCCCACAGTAGGCGACTGGTGGAATACATATTTCAAACCACTGTTTGCAAGTTTCAGTCGGTGGTACTCATCTGAAAAATCCAGAGATCTTCGTAATTAGCTTTACTTTTATACCAGGTGTTTGCGAGAAGCTCACTGTGCTGCTGTTTCTGACTTATCTATGCTCTCTCAGGTTAAGCGCTATCAAGCTTTGCTTCTCAATTTGCATCGCCGTCGTGTAGCTGGCACCAAGGTCAGAAGCAATGTTCCCATAATAGATGATGATGAAGAGCCATCATTACATCATGTCCTCAAAGAAATCAAAGAGGCCAAGGAAAATGGATCCATCAAATCATAGATGACGACGGACATCTTCATAAGGATGTTACTTCCATTAAACATGTGTTTTGGATGCACTACTCAGAACTCTATAGTATTGCAGACACTCCTACAACGTCTGGGGAATTAACTGTTTCACTTTCTGGTATTCTAGATGATGCAGCACAGCAATCTCTTGTTCGAGCTTTTAGTATTGGAGATGTACACCACGCTGTTCTCGCAGCTCCGAAGTTTAAATCTCCAGGAATAGATGGCATATCTGCAGAATAGTATGTTAAGTTTTACCCTCTAATTGGTGAAACACTGACCTGTCTCGTTAATGAATATTTCAGTAATAATCCACAGAGACTGTATAGAAGTCCTGGTGTCACAGTATTTATACCTAAGCAAGCACACCCTACAAGTGTTATTGATTATCGACCCATCACTCTCCTGAATTGTGATTGCAATTTGCTTACTCGTTGTTTGAACAACAGACTCTCCCACTATATTGATATTCTCGCTGGACCGTTTCAATATGCACGAGTTGGAGTGAAAAAATATATCACGTAATTCAAACTGTCCGAGATGTTTTTGCCAATTTTCAGACTAACACTACTATTCTCTGTTTCACATAAAAGAATAGGAAAAAGAAGAAGTTTTTCCCCCCACCGCGCTCAAGTACAGGTGAATGTTGGTGTTCCGTCTTCTACCATCAGCCCCCGCACACGGAGGTATAGAGTGTATTTAAATATGTCTAGGCCTAAATAATAAATTACAACTTTCATAATAACATTGAGTATTTTAAAACACTTAATGACATTTACCTGCATTAGTGAGTAAGTAGCACATGTGTCATTTTAATGGAAATTTTATTGAACAGTTGTATTGTTTATTTTCCTTCTTTTTTGGCAGTCGGGGTTATGACATAATGTTGGAATGGCAAAGGATGTCAGGGTTGGTGATTGAATTGGTATTTACTGCTTTCATACATGAATTTCATAATATAAAATCGGAAACCAAGTACAATATGTATGGGTAAATTATCAGTGCGTTAAGATAATAACAATAGAACCTGAAATAATAATAATAATAATAATAATAATAATAATAATATAATAATAATAATAATAATAATAATAATAATAATACACTTCTTGTTTCCTCTCTTATATACATGTGTTCTTACATTAAAAAGAACCAGAAGAGAAATAACCATATGTATACACACTGATAATAGTGAATAAATGCGTCTCGCCCCGGGCGCCTCAACTCAGGCAAATGCCCTGGTTTCTATTAATTATTTTTCAATGAAATCATTTTCCTACGTTTTTCTCTTCGTACGTACACCTGATGTGATAGTGGCAAAGTATATTTTTTTTGTTTGTTGTTTATTAATACGCGGCGATAAATTTACGGTAAAGCATCATACATACAAGATTCATCAACATTGGACTCTTCTGAGTTTATTAAGAAGGAAAATTTGTTATGGTGGACTTAGAAAAAAAATACCAGATTGATTGAAGCCTGACACGAAATAGTAACTGCAGATGCTATGTAATTTGAACAGGCCCATGTCTGAGTCTGTCGTTTCAAGCAAAATTATAATATTGGAGCTTAACCATCATAGTGAATTTGACGCCCCTAAAATCCCCTAAAATTTGGCGCCTTGTGTGGTTGCAATCCTCACCCGGCCCTTTCGTTGGCCTTGAGTTTAGCCAATTGATAATAGAGGAAATTGACTTTTGAATTGTTACTTGACTATTTTAATAAAAACGGAGTTGTCAACAGTCCTAACGACCGTTGAGGGGGAGGGAGAGTAACAGATGTTTGGAAATGAAATTAAATCTTTGAGTTTTACGTATCGCAGTTATGCCGGGTAGGCTAAAGGAGACTGTGATGACGAGAATGAATGAAACACTGCAAAGAAAAAAGTAGGAGGAAACAGGAGAACTCCGAGAAAATCTGCAAAAACAGTGCTTGTCCACCACAAAGCCCACTAAGCACGAGCTGGGATCGAACCAGGGCCTTATGCCCCAGAGGTGAACGCTCTACAACGGAGCCACCACGGCCCCAACAAAAGTTTTTAGTTCTCACAGAACTCTTGTCTGGAGGTCAATGCAATTAATGGGTGCTATACATACTTGAATTTCATTATTTTCAACAGTCTATGCAGAGTTGAGTGAGAAAAGCAGGGCAGTTCATCATCGGTATTTATAGCTATCAGAATTTTATTTAAC
Source organism: Thermobia domestica (assembly GCF_964235325.1). Classification (NCBI taxonomy): domain Eukaryota; kingdom Metazoa; phylum Arthropoda; class Insecta; order Zygentoma; family Lepismatidae; genus Thermobia; species Thermobia domestica. The sequence goes on along the minus strand of NC_137462.1, from coordinate 251,631,249 downwards.
GTTGGCAATTCATTACGGGAAAAGACCTGATGTACCTTTGATCGAATTGCCGATTTCGTGAAGTCGTCATAGTTTTCCGAGAGGAGAAATACTTGTACGTGTATTTTTGGGACTTCTTAATTTATTTTCATTAAATTTAGCCTTCCGCCTACTTCTATAAACAGTTGCCTTTCCTACACTTGTCTGTTTCCCAGTCATGTCGGCGAATTCTTCAACAGTTAAATTAGGGTGTTGTTCTCTTAAAGCATGGAAGATATTCAAAATGCAACGCTTCTCACCACTTCGTAACGCTGTCCCGGGCTCATGTTTTATCACAGAACTACTGCAAGCATCATGAATTGTCGCTTCACAAAGCACTAAATACGCAATTATTTACAATTTAATATGCACTAAAATTTGTTTCAGATAATATAAACTATACAAAACATAATGGATACAGAATACAATTTAATATGCACTAATTTCACACGACACTATATATAATATAGTTACCACACACGCTAAATTCATACAATATTTGCACAGGTCGATAGTCTGCGCACTCGATACTCAGACAGCCAGAAGATTACCTTTCTTGAAATTGTAAATAAAGACAGAATGTCGACAGGATTGGTTTGTTTTTTCTCCCGATTCTTAAGTGAAACAATGATGGAAATTAACTTTATAACGAATTAGTTCTTATTTCTAGAAATGCAATTTAATAAATAGGACTAAAGCCAAAACTTTAATACATAAATAGTAAAAAATACTTTTCTTAAAGACAACAATTAAAAGCAGTAATTGTTTGTTATTCGGGGTTGACAGGTAAAAACAGTAGTCAGTGCTTTCTCACCATCAGATGCGAGTGAATTGACGTACGAATTTAGTGTGTACACGATTTTGTTTATTACAAAAGCTTCCCTCCCTGTGAAGGTCAACGGCTTGATTTCCCCTCCGTACTGGAGAGTCGTGGGAGGAAGGGGACTTTCCTATCAGGTTGCCTGGAATAGATCTTAGTCATGCTTTGCTATCCTTAGATTTTAACCAAGCCTTTGATCGTGTAGATCACAATTATTTGTGGTCGGTATTGAACCATATGGGCGTTGGAGACTTATTTGTCCGTTGGATTTACGTCCTGTATGGTGACGCTCAATCGAAATTAAAAATCAATGGGTTCCTGACTAAACCTTTTAAACTCAAACTCAGCGTTAGGCAAGGATGTCCATTAAGCATGACTCTTTTTATAATTTCCATCTGGCCCTTCCTACACAGCATTGTGGAAGGTATCCAAGGCCTCACTATCTGCAATGTTCCTGTTAAGGTGTATAGTTTTGCTGATGACGTACATGTTTTCCTTCGTGATCCCTAGGATGTAGAAGTAGTTGAAGATTGATTTCACAAGTACTCTGAACAGTCAGGAGCACGTCTTAATCGCTTTAAATCTAAACTTATGCCATTAGAAAATGGTACTACGAATGAATATACCAATTTTCCTCAGGTAGTGAAGATTATGAAAGTACTTGGTATTTATTTTTCTTGCAACTTGGATGAGAGTATAGCCAAAAATTTTGAAGATTTTTTTTTCTGAAGGTTCGCTCTGTTTTACATCAACATACATCTCATCACCTGTCGTTGGTATCTCGTGTCTACTTTGTGAATACATATGCATTTTCCAAGTTGTGGTACGTCTGTCAAATTTTGCCTATGCCTACATTTTACATTCAGAAGTTTACGAGCATTGGTAACTGGTTTATGTGGACAGGTATGATTTTTCGACTACGATATCCAACTCCATGTTTACCATATGGTGCAGGAGGACTCAACTTGATCCATGTTGCAAGTAAAACAAAAGCTTTATTCTCCTACCGAGGATTCCAAAACATTCAAGGTATTGGAGATCTACTCAGCACGACCGTTGTTTCGTCTCTCGTTGCTACCAATGATGGAGTACTACCTGTGAACTTATCTCAAATTCCTCCCGACTTTTGGTATTTTAAAGATATAATATTTAATTATTTCTACCTGTCTGTCCGTGGCCTTCAAACCTTATCTCACAGGGTGAAACTTCTCTATAACTTGTTTCTACAAGAACAACCAAGCCAATGTCCTCACATAGTTACTAAATTCCCATCTGCCCATTGGCAACGTATTTAGAGAACAATATCATCTTCTGTTGTGTCAACCTCAGCCCGCTCCTTATGGTACAGAACTGTAAATGACATTATAGATAATAAGGCTAAATCACCTTCATATTACGGATCACAACCAGTGTTCTCTTTAGAACACCGTCTCACCACCTGCGACGGATCGACCTCAGTTTGGAAAACCTATAGAGAAATGGTTCAATATTTGTGTAAAATAAGAATGGATTCATTACTGTTCAGATGCTTTTGTTTCCTGATTTTAAGTTTTTTCTTAATGAGAAGCAAAACTCTGTTGTATGGCTCACTGCTAATACCATTGAATATATTATGTCCCCTAGGTTTCCTCAAGCCCATCACACCTACAACGATTTTCTGTATTTACGAAAGGGTCAATTCCCACCACTAAGGAAGAAAAAGTTCCTTGCGCATTACCTGAATTACCTCTTGTATGGGTGTGCACTATAATTGACTTGTAAAATTCTTGTTATTTGCTCTACTATATATATTTACTTCGTAACTACAAACTGTACCAATATGTAGTCTTATTTTTTTATGAATTTTGCGCTGATATGTAATATCAATTATTCACAATAAACAAGCAAAAACAAGTGGTAACATTTCAGACTACTGCGGGCGAGACCTGGGTTCGATCCCCATCGATTTCTTCTTATTTTTTTCTTTTTTCAAACTTATATTACGTTAACATACGAGTATATTGATTGTCAATAAGGTTGAGTCTATTATACACATCATTTCATTTGCACCTTGCACGCCAGAGAAACTATTGAATAGAAAGAAGCACTTTTCCACGTATCTTATATATTATAACTATTTACGCTGGTGACAACACAACATACAAAAGGCGTTTTTTGAGCATCTATTATGACTATTTTGCAAACCGTTTTTCCGATACTAACATACTTCCGATTTTCAGGCCATATGTGTGGTGTACATTGTAAACTTGTTATACGAGGATCAACTACCAGAATAAACGGGGAGATTTTGTGCGATCATTTTTCCGATTTCTAGCATCGTTTCGGGAATGTCAACTAATTTCCGGTTTGAAGAACACACATTTTAATCGCGAGACAAAATATCGTACAAGTGATGCCCAGTGTTACTTTCAGACCCGTATTTCTTTGGGGGGTGGACCGCCGGATCTTTAAGAGTGCCTCTCGGAGCACATCAAAATAATACATCTTATAATACAAAACGTGGAACTTCTGAACAGAAGACCTGCGTTCTATCCCCATCAAATTCTTTTCTGATTTTTTTCTTTTTCGAAAATTTATTTTTATAGCATAGGTGATTGCCAATAAGCTTGACTCTATTATACACGGTATTTCATTCCAACCGGAACTTGCCACACAAAATATTAAATCGAAAGGGGCACTTTTCCACGTATCTTATATATTATAACTATCTACGCTGCCGACGAGACAATTTTTACGAGGTGCACATTTGTGTGTGTGTGTGTGTTTCCTTAAAATTAATATTTTATACTTTCCAGTTGTGGCATTGACTGTGGGACATAAAAGACGAACAGAAATTAGTTTGCTAATACGAAGAAATGGAGATAAGAAAAAAATACAAAACCGTTCAGTCGGGAATAGAACCCAGATATGTTACTCAGAAAGCCCAAACGTTATCTCTGAGCTAGGCTCGTACGTTGATTAATGTTTGTTCTATTATGTTTAGTATAGGTCATAACAAGGCAGATCAAGCCAATTCAACAACATGGCACCTTTGCATTTAAGATGGCGACTTCTCCAATGTTTTGTTTCTTCATTAAAACTGTACTTCACCCTTAAGAGTATAGCAAAACACGACTGTCCTACCCTGAAATTAACGATTAAGATTGTACAATTTTCATGGTTACAATCTTTTGAATCGCCATCTTGAATCGAAAATAGCGACTTTTCCAACATGTCCGATTTTTCCTTTACTTACGCTGTAACCTACACACTTGAACGCAATTTCGTGATTCCACCATATCTACAAGTTGCCTAGAATTAGACGCACCCTTATTACATTCCTAGCACTTTCTTACACCGAAACTGACTTTTTTTCAAGTTTAAAGTCGGATTCGTAAACTACACATCAGAGTAAACATCACCTCGAAATTTCAACGTCCTAGACAAGCCATTACAAATTTCACATTTTTTCGATTTGCAACGTCAAACCAAATCTAATTTTAATGCTCTTTTGTCTAGCATAAACTATGTTCCTATCTTGACTGTCTGACAAAATATGACGTTTCTATCATGTGTGAAACTACTCTAAAAAACAGCATTTGGAAACGACGAAAAATTTCGACACTTCATTTGCATGGAAAATGGCGCCTCTTTCATGATATCGGAATTTTCCCATTACTCACATCACATGATGAACAAGTATTCAATATTTGATGTTTGTATGTTTTGCGGAGGTATACAAACAATTAACTGTGTTTCCGACTTTAGAGGTATATAACTCGCTAAAGCTCGCTGGAGGCTCCGCCCCCAGACCTTCGGTCACGGCTTTGCCATGAGATATCATGTTCTAGAAAACTATTCCCTGAGGAATTCACTTCCTTTTACAGCAGACACCTGTTACGAACACATACTTCAATTCAACCGATATTATTTCTTCCATTTAACTTTGAACAGCAAACACACAATTTATTACAAAGAACTCTATTACTACTTCTACTCTGGCAATCATGTACATGGCTTATTATGTGCACTTTATGAATATCTATATATGTTAGAGACAATAACAGATGTTATTTTCTCAAACATAAACAGCGGACAGTGTGTTGCAATATCCTACCTATTAGACCTTGAATTTTCCGAAAACACTCACTGTTTACAAATGTGAATTTTTGCAGCCGTTTAAACATTTATTCGTAGTATTTTTTATATTACGTTTTGCAGTGTAATTTAATACAATGTATTATAACAGTGTCGATGTGGTTAATTGTATCCTGGTCGCCATAAGTGCCTTTACTTCGCAGTGACGGGTATGTGACCGCGCAGTACTCCAAGGAAGGGATGGTTGTATAAGAATTTGTGATTAATTTTGAAGAGTTTTTATTTTGACTAGGGAATTAACATAGGTGAAGGGAGTAAAGACACAGATTTGAAGCATCAGTTCACTGTTATTGAAGCATCAGTGCACGAAAAGATTCGTATTCTCAGTTTTTCTATTTATTGTTTCATATGTTAAGTCAAACACCACAATATGTATCACTGATATCGCAGATCGTATTATTTTTTAAAATCGTGTTTGTAACCTATTGTCAAAACATTCATCTCCAGACATGATGTAGAGAGAAGAGAAAGAGATATGACATCTGTAATATATGTATATGTGATTCACTAAGTAACTGTAGAAATTAGTTAAAGGACACATAAGAGAGCGAAAAGGAGCTCTAGAAGTTTGAACTTTTTAGAAACGTCCTAGATAGGTGAAAATATAGTTAAAAATTGCAGAAGGTATCATGTAAATTACCTCTCTTTTCTTATATTCTAGTATACTTTTCTTTCACATCAAAACATCTCTATTCAGAATTACGAGATAAAGGTGAAGAGAGAAACATTCCCATTTCAAGAATTATATCAGGAAAAAAATCTTTTGACTTAGACTAGATTCGAACTCGCAATCCTTGAATCCATGGCTCAGCACTCTACCGATTGAGCTAACAACTACTGTTGGAAAAGCCAGATTTCTACAACTACCGGTTGCTGAATGGTGTGTATTAACCAAGTTTGCCGAGATAATTGCTTCATATAGCTATAATAATAATAATAATAATAATAATAATAATAATAATAATAATAATAATAATAATAATAATAATAATAATAATAATAATAATAAAGCAGAAGAAGAACAGAACCTAAAAAGTCACATATGTTGAAAGTTTGACGTGAAGAGTAAGTCCTAATATGAGATTTTATTAATTATATATAATAAATGTAAGCGTGGTTTATTCGTGCGTGCTACTCAAACTGCGCAACTCACTACCTAGTCCCATAAGGGTTGTACGCCTATGGTACAGTAGCCTTGCGTCCTCCAACCGTGAAGAATGTTTCGGTTTGAACCTATGCGTGTCCTAAGAGGAAGGAGAAGATTGAAAGAAAGAAAAGTGGTTTAGAAATTATGCAAACGTAGAATATCTCACGAGGCGAGGTGATATAGAGTTCAGCGTGTCTTTCAGCTACTACTCTATACAAGACGTACATCTACGACTTAACGTGGAACCCGAACCACACGACTCCTGACCTGAATCGAAACCCGTATCACCTCTTGTACTATCATGGGAGACACAGGAACATGTAAAAATAATCGAAAATGAACGATATTAATGTTAAATATATAGCTTTTGAGTGCATGAATTATGTATGATACACTCTATATCGTTCACATCAAATTTTAGCATTATCTGCATGGAGGTTTAATGGGAGGGGTGAAAATTAAAAATTCCTAATTGAAATATATGAGTGTCTATTCAATAGCTTTCGGGGTCGCTGAAATGCATAATTACACTCCCGATACTATTAAAGCCCAAAGCTTTACTCTTTCGTTGGCAGGAAGTTTATTCATTTACTTAACTCAGGACACCTTAAAGTTAAGGATATGAAACTCGATGCATATATTTCTAATTCAAAATTATTAGATACGTATTGTAGCTTAGACTTCTAAGGAGGGGAAGGGACAATTTAGGCAATGATTTCCTTCACATTCGAATAAAATACTGCCCCATTATATTGCAAAAACTCATTTCGAGTGGTGTCATTGCTAATAGTTTTCCGTATTTGTTTATATCCCTACTCATTTATAACAGTATCTCACTTTTCCTGTGACGGGAGCAACACCTAAGCGAGCATTCAGTAAAGTAAATGCCATTAAAATCTATATTCATAGCACAGTGGTGCAAATAAAGTTGAGCTCTTTGGCAATCTTTAGCATGGGAAGCGAATAAAGCCACCACATTGGAAAAGCAGCTAATGAATTCCTCTCCGAAAAAGATCACCCGCACATTTATTTTACAGGTGGTGGTTTATAGCTATACTTAAGTTTGTTGAAATTGCTCCAGTGAGGCGAGACACTGAAGTCATTCGTAATAAGGGGGAAGGGACATGTAAAAGTAGTCAAATATGAACAATATTAGTATCGAAATCATAGTTTTCGTGGTCGCACATGAATAGTGACGCTGTCGATGTTGCTTAGGTAGAAGTTAAGCCTTGGTTGGCATGGAGGTCAGAGTGGGAGGGTGACAGGCAAAAAATAAATAAAATAAAATCGAAACATCCTATATTTGTGTCAAATATATATTTTACGGTATATCTGACATAAATAGTAATATTCCAGATGTGGTATATGACCAAGGTCGGCCCCATTCGCATGCGGTTTCAGAGGAGCAGTGATGAAAATTTTCCGGAAAATTTTCCGATTCATAAAAACATACTCCACTTATTCCTACATCGTTGTTTAGTCGAGATGTGAGGTGGAAAATTTTCTTCCATATTTTTCCGGAAAATTTTCAGTTCTTAACAAATATCAGTGATCAAGTAACAATTCGTCAGTATTCATAAAATTGATTGAATTCGTATATAGAAATGTTAAAAAGTGAAAGATCGTTGAAAGAATCTGAAAATTTTCATGACTCAGAATATTTTCAGTACGATGTAGGAACTAGTGGAACAATTTTTCATGAATCGAAAAATTGTCTGTCCTGTACAATGAAAATTTTCCGGAAAATTTTCCGATTCATAAAAACATACTCCACTTATTCCTACATCGTTGTCTAGTTAAGATGTGAGGTGAAAATTTTTCTTCTATATCTTTCCGGAAAATTTCCGTCCTTAACAAATGTAAGTGATCAAGTAACAATTCGTCAGTATTCATAAAATTGATTGAATTCATATATAGAAACGTTAAAGAGTGAAAGATCGTTTAAAGGATCTGAAAATTTTCATAGCTCAGACAATTTTCAATACGATGTAGGAACTAGTGGAACAATTTTTCATGAATCGAAAAATTGTCTGTCCTGTACAATGAAAATTTTCCGATTCATAAAGACATACTCCACTTATTCCTAGTTGAGATGTGAGGTGGAAAATTTTCTTCTATATTTTTCCGGAAAATTTTCCGTTCTTAACAAATATCAGTGATTAAGTAACAATTAGCCAGTATTCATAAAATTGATTGAATTCATATATAGAAATGTTAAAAAGTGAAAGATCGTTTAAAGGATCTGAAAATTTTCATGGCTTAGAAAATTTTCAGTACGATGTAGGAACTAGTGGAACAATTTTTCATTAATCGAAAAGTTGTCTGTCCTGTACAGTGATGAAAATTTTCCGGAAAATTTTCCGATTCATAAAAACATACTCCACTTATTCCTACATCATTGTTTAGCCGTGATGTGAGGTGGAGAATTTTCTTCTACATTTTTCCGGAAATGTTTCCGTTTTTAACAAATATCAATGATCAAGTAACAATTCGTCAGTATTCATAAAATTGATTGAATTCATATATAGAAATGTTAGAAAGTGAAAGATCGTTTAAAGAATCTGAAAATTTTCATGGTTTAGATAATTTTCAGTACTATGTAGGAACAAGTGGAACAATTATCCATGAATCGAAAAATTGTCTGTCCTGTACAATGATTAAAATTTTCCGGAAAATTTTGAAACGGAAAATTTTCCGATTCGTAAAAGAATAGTCCACTTATTCCTACATGGGTGAAAAATTTCTTCTATAGAAAGAGAGAAAAAATGTGGTAAAGGTTTATTTCCCAACTTGAAATACAAAATTTTCCGGTTCCCGAAAGCTAATTGGAAAATTATAATTTGTTGCTGACTAACTTTACTCTACTGAAATTCAATTTTGTAGCTCTATGTGCAGTTAAAGATAACGTGGGTTCCTGTCACCACGGCATGGCGCGTCCTCAGGTTGCGGATCGAGGAGAAGGCCTCTAGATATAGAGGTTAGCTGCGAATATACTGAATAAGCAGTCGCGGACAGACGACTAGGAGTGGTCCTCCAGCTTGGGGGTTTGGGTAAGGCTAACACCCTTATCCTGTAAAAAAAAGTACTTGTTCAGAAATATTCACAAAAGCCTCGGACAAGGACTGATAACTTGGCACGACATCAGCAAAAGAAAATGGACATGAGATTTGGAACATGGAATATTAGAAGTCTTTATAGGGCAGGCGCGTTAAAATCTGTAACGAGTGACTTAGAGAAATACAGGATGGACTTAGTAGGAGTTCAGGAAGTTAGGTGGGAAGGAAATGGATCTGAAAATTCCGGAAATTTTACGTTCTTTTACGGGGAAGGAAATAAAAATCACCAGTTAGGAACAGGGTTTTTCGTTCACAAACGAATATTACCAGCAATTAAACGGGTTGAATTTGTTACTGACAGACTTTCTTTTATTACTCTTAAGGGACGGTGGTGTGATATTATTGTTTTAAATGTACATGCTCCAACTGAAGATAAGGGTGACGATATAAAAGATAGTTTTTACGAAGAAGTGGAACGGATATTTGACCAACTCCCGCGATACCATATGAAGATTCTATTAGGGGATTTCAATGCGAAGGTAGGACGAGAGGATATTTTCAAACCGATTATAGGGAACGAAAGTTTGCATAAGGAAAGTAATGACAACGGTGTTAGACTCGTGAACTTTGCAACATCCAAAAACCTAATCGTGAAGAGTACAAAATTCCCACATCGCGACGTTCATAAATACACTTGGACATCACCAGACGGAAAAACACATAATCAAATTGATCACGTTTTAGCAGATAGAAGAAGACAATCTAGCATAATTGACGTCCGGTCGTTTAGAGGGGCTGATTGTGACACTGATCACTACCTGGTAGTAGCGATAATACGGGAGAGATTATCGTTGAATAAAGGTAATATTCAATGTCCGAAAACGGAGAGATTTAATTTAAAGAAATTAGAAGAGAGCCAGGTAAGAGAGGAATACCAGATTGAAGTTTCGAATAGATTCGCGGTTTTAGAAGACTCGGAGTGCACTAGTGTTGAGGATACTTGGATTGAAATTAGAGATAGCATTAAAAGCTCAGCAATAGAAAAATTGGGACACGCGGAAATACGTAGGAACAAACCATGGTTCGACCAAGAATGCATTAAACTAGCAGAGAAGAGAAAACAGGCAAAATTACGGTGGCTACAAAATCCGAATGAAACAACTACACAAAATTTCGCAGATATCAGGCGGGAAACTTCCAAAACTTTTAGAACAAAGAAACGGGATTGTTTGAAAGCTAAAATTAAGGAACTTGAAGATAATAGTAAAAATAAAAATATTCGGGACATGTATAAGGGGATCAGCGAATTTAAGAAAGGCTATCAACCTCGTGCTTATATATTAAAGAAATCTGACGGAACAGTTCTCACCGATACGGATAGCCTCTTAAATAGATGGAAGGATTTCTTTGACGATTTGCTTAACACGCAACCAAAAACTAATGTGCGTGGAGAAAAGGAGATACACACCGCAGAACCGTATATTCCAGAACCCAATCGAATAGAAGTGGAAGCCGCTATAAAGAAATTGAAGAAACACAAATCTCCGAGTGTAGATGAAATTCCGGCTGAGTTAATTTTAGCTGGAGGCGAAATATTGTGGAACAAGATACACAAACTCATTCTCCTTATCTGGAACAAGGAAGAATTGCCACAAGAGTGGAAAGAATCAATCATTGTTCCAATTCACAAGAAAGGCGACAAAACTGACTGTAATAATTATCGAGGCATTTCTCTTCTGTCAACATCCTATAAAATCCTTTCAAATATTCTGTTAGCAAGATTGACCCCATACGCAGATGAAATTATTGGAGATTATCAGTGCGGATTTAGACGAAATCGATCAACTATCGACCAAATATTTACCATTCGCCAAATACTCGAAAAGAAGAGGGAATACAATACCCCGGTACATCAACTATTTATTGATTTTAGAAAGGCTTACGACTCGGTTAGGAGAGAAACAATATACAACGTTCTTACAGAACTTGGAATACCGAGAAAGCTAATTAGATTAATTAAGATATGTTTAAGTGAATCCCAAAGTAAAGTCCGGGTAGGAAAATTTTTGTCCACGAGCTTCCACGTCGAAAATGGCCTGAAACAAGGAGATGCGTTGTCGCCATTATTATTTAACTTTGTGCTGGAATACGCCATAAGGAAAATCAAAGATAGCAACCAGGGCCTAGAGTTGAACGGCATTCACCAGGTTATGGCATATGCTGATGATGTAAATTTAATAGGGGATGATAGGAGAACAGTAGAAATAAATGCAGAGATCTTATTAAACGCTTGCAGGGACATGGGTTTAGAAGTAAATGCAGAGAAAACTAAATACATGGAAGTGCGTCGGGACCGTAATACGGCAAATTGTGGAGGCGTTAAAATATTAAATAATGCTTTTGATAAAGTGGATACTTTCAAATATTTAGGATCAATATTAACAGACGAAAATCATATTCACGAAGAAATTAAATGTCGACTAAAAGCAGGGAATTCGTGTTACTATTCGGTTCAAAATCTCTTGTCGTCGCGAATTCTGTCGAGGAATTTGAAGCTTAAAATATATAAAACGATAATCATGCCTGTTGTTCTGTATGGTTGTGAAACATGGTCGCTTACTCTGAGGGAAGAACATAGACTGAAAGTATTTGAGAACAGGATCCTGAGAAGAATATTCGGACCCAAGAGGAACGAGAATGGGGAATGGCGGAAGCTTCATAACGAGGAACTACATAGTTTATACGGTTTACCCAACATTGTTAGGGTCGTCAAGTCTAGGAGGCTTAGGTGGGCAGGTCATGTAGCTAGAATGGAAGAAAGTAGAAACGCTTTCAAAGTCTTGACTGGTAGACCCATAGGAAAACGACCATTAGGAAGACCTAGGCGCAGATGGGAGGACAATATTAAGAGGGATCTCGCAGAGATAGGAATACAAAGTAGAAACTGGATGCAATTAGCTAAGGATAGAAGTCAGTGGAGAGTTTTGTGAACGCGGCACTGAACCTCCGGGTTCCATAGGCCATAGAGTTAGTTAGTTAGTTATGTGCAGTTAAAGATAGTGGAAAATTTTCCACCTAACATCACTATACATAATATCCAAATTTGTCAGGCCTATGAAAAGTATTTTCCACTTGTTTCTACATCGTAATGAAAATTTTCCGATCTATAAAAATTCCTCTCACTTGTTTCTACAGAGCAATAAAACTTACCGATTCAGAAAACAGTTGTTTTACTTCTTCCTTCGAAATGATGAAAACTTTCCGACTCATAAAAAATTCTTCAATTTTTCCATATAAGGCAGGAAATATTTCGATTCATGAACAATTGTTTAACTTGTTCCTACATAGTACTGAAAATTGTCTAAGCCATGAAAATTTTCAGATTCTTTAAACGATCTTTCAGTTTTTAACATTTCTATACATGAATTCAATCAATTTCATGATTGCTGAGGAATTGTTACTTGATTACTGATATTTTTTTAGAACGGAAAATTTTCCGCCTCACATCACTACAGAGGAGAGAATCGGTGAAGATTTCAGAACAGTTCCTTTAACTTAAGTTTCAGTACACTGAGAGAGAAGAGTGGTAACACACAAATACTGGTGTCACATCCGGACCTATCAGAGGTATGATTTCTGGGGAACTGTCGTTGCTCCAGGGAGGCATTACCCCCTGATCAGTCCCTAACATTCTTACTGCTTTACAGGGGCGTAGGCAGGAATTTATTTCAGTGATCGAAAGCATTTTTAGGGGTAAATTGTGCACCCTCCAGGAGCCCATGTAGCATCGTACGTTCAACAGTACTTTTTCTGAGTCAAAACTTTCTCTCTCTCTCTCTCTCTCTCTTATATATATATATATATATATATATATATATATATATATATATATATATATATATATATATATATAGATAGATAGATAACAGTAACAGGGTCGGTTGTAGACATTTCGTAACTGTAAGCAAATAATATTTAGGCGCCCCGCCTATATGATAATAAAAGAATTGAATGCTGTAATGGACAAAAATTCTTCAGATAATTGTTACAATTACAAATTTCTTCAATATATAATAATTCAGTGAGTCTTCCAGTGAGTATTAAAGGAAAATGGCAAAATTAAACCTAATTAACTGTAGATGAATCATGACCAAAGTTCCAGTTTTAACAATTTATTATTATTATTATTATTAAATAAGCACAGGAAACAACTAAAATGTATACGTAAGATGTATTTTGACAAATACAGTTGAAACATAAAAGTCGAAATAGAATAAAACTAATGAGCTTCAAGTCTAACATTATCACAGGTTTGATTTTGACAAAGAGATATGCTCTTACACTTCATTAAAAGTATATTTAAATAGTGTTTTCTAGTGATACAAATATGGTAATTAGCTTAATTTCTCGTTTTCTTTGTTACAGTAAAGTTCATGTTATAAAGACACTTTTCTGGCTTTCAATTTGGCAAAATCTCTTATTATTGCATCCATATCAATTTCATTCAGAATGTCATCTTCAATGGCCATCAGAGCTAGTCCATTTAATCGTTCTTGAGATATACTTGATTTCAAATAATTCTTTATTAGTTTTAGTTAAACTAGTTCAATACACAACAAATGACAAAAGTGTGTCTTAATTTATATGTAATTTGTCCCCGATCAGTGGCAGAACTTTAAAATCAGGTTTCTCCGCAAAAATTCTTTTCAGGGCCCCTTATGCCTATAGAACAATTCAATTCTTTCATGTTTCTTTCCAACATAGACGTTCGAAATCAGGCAGTAACACAATGTAAACACAAGTAATGATGCACCCATTGAGGTCCGAAGATTTTTTCGGAATAGCCTACAAAATGCAAATAATTTTGTGTATGTGCCCCCTGAAATTATGCTAATTGGGGGATCCAGACTCTCAGACTGCCTGTTCAGTGTTTCGTCCACACATATTTTAGGAGGCCACTCCCCCCGGGAGGAGATCAAAATAATACTTCTATAATATAATAATAAATAAAAGAGTACCAGCAGTGGCCCTACTAAGTGTGCCCCCGGAAGATGTTTTCTGAATAGAAAACTGCACCTATTAGGGATGCGCACGATACAAGATTTGTGGCTGTCTCGTCTCGAAAATGTGCTGTAAAAGTGATGGCTGGGCTCGAAAAATGTATATTTCTCTATTGGAAGAGCCGTGTCTCGACTCGAATTTTGTCTGGAAAATTCTGTCTCGACCTGGCCCCTTGCGCATCCGTAGCACCTATGTCGGTACATCCCTGAACACAAGTAACTAATAATGAAAACTCTACTTTGCATTAGAATTATTACTAATTTAAAATATCGCTCCATCTAAATTTATTAGCAGAGAATGGATTAATAATTATTGTTATCTGTCATAATAAAACGAGCATCTGTATACGCTGCTGTGATTGAAAGTGAGAGTACTGAAAAAAAAATACTTGTCATCCAAATGACCTTTCGTCGCTTTCGATTATATCCTTTCAAGTTCTATACTTATATGCCACGTGAAAACTAATTGTATTCAAACAAATTTTGAAATACATGAAATTTAATTCAGACCCGCAACCGAAATGACCGTATCGTTCCATTTTAATTCAACAATTAAATTACTGCAATCAGGTTAAAATAAATTTGTCAGCTTCAAAAGAATGTCGACCTGCAAATGCTTCGTTAACAGTGACTGATTTTGACAACTCCCCACCTCAATATTTGTCTAATTTTGTCCAGCACTCGAAAGAAACTCTTTTAGAGCCTTCGGTTGCCTCTTATCTTCTTTCACGTTTTGTAGCTTTCTTTTCCGATAAAATGCTCACTTGGTTTTATATCGTTGGTCATTATTATTACATGAAAAACAAAGTACTATTAAAAAGTGAAAGCACACATCATTATAAATTAAAAATATAAACAAAAACGAAATGACTTAGGGTAGAAATGAAAATGTTGACGAATGACAAATGACTAATAGATATTAACAATGTGAGCATTAAGCACTGGACAGCGATTGTGAGTCATTTGGAACTTAAGTTAAAATTTCCCTCAGAAATGATTTTTAAAGAACCCATTTGTACCGCCCGTCTTTTCTTAGTATTCGCTCCACTTCCTGGACGAATGGACAAGAAAGCCTACTTGCTTGCATGGGGGCCCGAAGAATGTTTTTAGGGTGGTCATCTCCCTCGTTACTATATTACGTTTGGTATTTTTATTTGTATTAAGAAAATCTTAAGAAATTATACATATACATTATACTTGTCGTAAGCCAGGTGGGGCCTGGCCCTTTCGTCCCCTTTTGGGTGCCCATGCTTGCTTCAACTTTGATAATGTGCATTTCATTTACGGTGATCTTTCTCAACCCTTAACTGTTTAGAAATTAATGAAGAGTCTGTTATATTTGTATTTTGTGCATATGGTGGGATTGTGGAAAGAATACCAGTATTTAGCTCTACGGTCATAGTGCTTAATACAACATCTATTGGAAAGCTAAACTTACATTGATTTTATCTCATATTCGTAAAATATCCCTTTTCGCTCTTTAAAAGATCTATCCTGTGCCATGGAAATTTTCCTGAAACTAGCATCTCTTGTGAGTGTCGCATTGGCATCAATTTCTAGAGGATATCAGGCTTAGCGTCTATTTTGAATTCTCTCTGTATGTTGTTATTGTTCTTCAAACAAGAAATTGTAATTATTAAATAATAAAGAAGAGACTTCCCTATGTTGTCACCTCATCCCAATACAAATTCATGCTTACCATTCTCTTTCTAGTTTCCGTAACTTCATCAAAACAAGCTCAGCCACGCCGTTTCAGCAATTAACAAACTTCCCTATTGACCAAGATAATTGTGATGAGCTAGTCATCCACGTGCGGAGCACCAGGAAGAAGCGAAAGCAAAGAAGTAGAACAAAACCAGGGGACACGGGACCCTCGAGGTGAGAAGTGTGACAGAAGCCGCCAGAAACACACTTTGGACCCCTATTCAGAAGAGTCGTCGTAGCAGCAATTGAAAGACGGTCGGCACGCTTGGGCCCTCACCAACCATTGCATGACAGAGGTGTCATTCTGAAGAGGCCAGGACATCTGGGAGCTGTTGCCCTGAGGTCGAGAGGTTCTTCACTCTCGAACGTGAGGTCCGGGATTGATATCAGACGGAAACACTCAACGAATTGGAGGATAAGGCTTCACCCGATATTTGAAGAGGCTCATCATATCGAAATGGCTGAGGTACAGTAAAACCCTTTCCTTTCCTAACCTTTGTGTCTGTGCTTTCTTCTATTAGAAAACATGCATTTCATTTCATTCATCCCCAATTAATTACTTCAGCGCTGTACTACTCAGATCCCCACGTACTTTCTCTCTTGCCATGCGAAGTGCTATCTCCACATTCTTTCAGTAAAGAACTGATAATTGAGCAAATAACTGTGGTTGTAACTCCACAGTACAGTACAGCAAGACATTGATGTGCGAGTCCATTTCATTTGTAAAGGGGTGTTTTACAACCAACCAAGCAAAGATTCGACTTTATTGTCTTTTTGATGTATTTTATCTGTATCTCAGTCTGTGCAATATTTATTCGAAGCTATATGAGGAAAATTTTTCATCATAACATTTTTAAAATGATTATTTACATTTAAAACAAAATTCATTTTTCTAATTTGGCACCCTGTTCACCTGGCTCCTCCTGCGAACTACGGCCCTGCAGTAACAATGGAATTCTGTATTACCGCCCGACTATCGTTGTTGTGAAAACATTCATCATAATATGACGTAGGAAAATGAGTTACATTAAGGTCTAAGATCTAATATCAAAGTTGAAACATCGCAAGTAAAACAAAAACATATAAAGCAAAAAGTTTTGAAAATAATTTGAGTTTAAACTAGCTGCGACTACATTTAATTCAAAATTGAACTTCTGGAGCGCAACATATGAGCGTAACTAAAAGAAAAAATCAATAAGAACAGTCGGGATTTGAACCTAAAGAAAACAAGTAGGAGTCCCTTATACTAACCATTCATCTACTATATTTTGTTTACTAAAAATATTTTCCATGCAGCAAAATGCCATTTCACACTCAAACATTAACAACATAAGAACAAAGTTTTCAAGAAAATTTGACAAAGCTTATGTATTAAAAGTATCCCGGTATTCGCCCAGTGGTACTGCAAAATCACTAGTCAGGATGCCTCGTATCGAAATTTGAACCTGGAGACTCCCAATTACAAAGGTCAACGCTAACCAGTAACCTACGTTCGCTCAGTAAATGTCATGAAATTACTTTTCTGTAATTATTTTTGGAAAATGTTTATTATTTTCATGAAGCAAAGAGTGCATCTTCTACTTGGGTTGAGAACTATATACTATACTTCTAAGAGTCAACTAATAGTTGATGTTTATTATTTCCATCGATTTTCTACGTCTTCTAAGTTATTTCAATTTTTTATAAGTTTTCCCTTCCGGTTATGACAATGATTAGAAATGAAGAGTCCTCTTCTTATACAATTCTTGATCATTGTAACATTTTTAGTCTAAATTCTGAATTATTGAAAATATTTAAATTAGTTAGAATGAAGAGGATAATACTAAGAAACATGATTAGAAAAAAAAGAAACATTGTTGTTTAACGAATTGAAAGAATCAAGCTTTTTCAAAACATAAAAAATACTGTATGGTATGGGATGATCATGGAAAAAGTAAAAATAGCCATCGAGGATACACTAACCAACCACTGTACGCAGGTAAGTCAAGGTTCGTTAACTTGAAAATGAAATGAAATGAAATCTTTGAGTTTTACGTCCCGCGGTTATGCCGATTAGGCTAAAGGAGACGGTGATGATGAATAATGAATGAAATGGTGGAATGAAGAAAGTGGGAGGAAACGGGAGAACTCCGAGAAAACCCATGCACACGGTGTTTATCCACCACAAAGTTCACTTGGCGGGGACTGGGATCGAACCCGTGACCCCAAGCACCAGAGGTGAACGTTCTATCACTGATTCGTTAACCTGGTAGACGTATATGAAGAAATCACTAACAGAAAATAGCTGATAGCTTTACGCCTAACCATCTCAGCGACCTCGAAACTATGAACTCTACATGAACATCGGTTGTCGTTTTCGATCATTTTATATGTTACTACCTTTCAAGGTCGCAAGGAGTCTTGCCCCTTATCCTAATGCATGAAAAGCAAATGATATTTTCGCCACCCAGGGGTAGGGAAGGAAGAACACACACAACTCGCTGTATAGCTTTAGGGCAAATACCTAAAGGCACAAGCAATAAACCACTTGACCAAGAGCAATGTTGCAAAACATAAGACAAGGTGAGCCCACGCTCAGCCTGTTCGACACAAAATCACTGACCCTTCGAACAAGATAACATTATTGCGCTCTCAGAGTCAGGTTTTAATTGCATTTGTGTTGAAGTATGTTTTCTTTGATTTTTAAACATTTGATGAATTTCTTACACACTGTTGTGTATGATATTTTCTATGTGGAATATTATTGAATATTTTCTACTGTAAACATTGGGTAAATAGAACTCATCTGTATTTCTTACATTGACTTTGAAAACTTTAGCAATGCCCTCATGCGCTGTGTACGGCTTTAAAATGAACACACGAAATAGAAAAGTTGGTGAAGCGAATGTCAAGTTCCGTTCATTTCCAAAGCAGGGAGATTTACAGCAATTGTAAAGCAATATGGGTGTAATTTTGTCATCTGTGGTTGGACCCAAAAAGCCGTAGGTCCACGCTGCTTTTGCCCTTAGCAGAGCTGAGCTGATTTTGAGTTTAACATCCCGTTCAGCAGCGAGGCTATATGATATGTAGACCTACTGGTTAACGTGGAATCCGAATCACATGAGCTCCCACCGGGAATCGAACCTGGGTCTCCCACGCCAAACGCGCGTACGCTAAGCTTGTGCCCTTAGTTTTATGAATTTTACCAAATGAATGAATATCTACATATTTTAACACAGTATATGAGTTCTTTGCTATATTGCTTTTGTAGTAATATTTTTGTCATTAATTTGCTTATTATGTATCTTTCTATATAAAATAACAAGTTCTGGCTGGCTGATTGATCAACGCTAGGCGAAACCGCTTAAGCTAGAAACTTGAAGTTTAGAAAGGGCATATGATTTGTAATGTAAGGTCCCACTAAAAGAAGAATATTTGGAAATTTGAAGGGAAAAGGGAGAAAGAGAAGTGGCAATTATCTTAAAATGCCCATACCTTGGAATCTTTGAGTGTTAACGACATGAAATTTGGTATATGGACTTCTCATTTATAATAATTAGATATGTATGTAAGCGTTTTTTTATGTATGTAGATATTACTATGTATGTAGATAATAATTATATACGTATGATGTAGATAATAATTATAATAATAATATGTATGTAGATACTAATTATATACGTATTAATATTAATATGTATGTAGATAATAATTAGATATGTATGTAAGCGATATGTATGTAGATATTTGCCCTAGAAAGGAAGAAAATAGGGTAAAGTTATAATTGTTATAATTGGATGATCATAACTCGAAAATCTTTAAGGTTTTGACATGAAAATTGGTTGTGTTGATTTTGAGTTTAACTTCCCATTCAGTAGCGAAGCTATATGAAACGTTAACCTACTGATTAACGTGGAATTCGAAATACATGAGCTCCCGCCAGGAATGAAAATTGGTGTTTAGGTTTTGCAAGTAAACCAAACCGCTTAAGCTAGACATTAAAGACATGTTTCTGCGTTTTTTCATTTTTCCATAGAAAAAAAAAGGTTTAAATTGTAATTGGTAAAATAGAATGGCCATATTCCAAAATCCCTTAAGAGTAGAAACATCTTGATTAAAGATGTATTTCAGCGTTATATATATATATATATATATATATATATATATATATATATATATATATATATATATATATTACGGTTAGAAGAAAAACAGCAGGAAAACAAAGTTGGGAAATGAAATTGTTACAATAAGATAGCCATGTCTCGAAACCACTTAAGATCAGAGGTCTTTAGGAAATGAGAAGTGAGAGGTCGGAGAATGAGCAAATGCAAGCGTCTGGGGGCGGACTGCCCGCCTAGCCCAAAGCAAGTTATGCAATAAAAAAAAATTTGCATCAGTTAGACTTTACACGACGGTTTCTGGGTGTTGGTTTTTGAAGCTCCAAGTTAATCACATAACTTTAATTTACATGTCTTTATTTTCTAAAATTCAGCAGTTGTTTATAAGTGGGTATTTTGGACTCAAATTTTACATTTAAATTCATATGTTTTTTCGTTACTTATATCTGGTATCAACTTTGTTTTCTTTATCAGAAAGATAGAAGAAATTCTCGATTATTTTTACATGTTCCTGTGTCTCCTATGATAGAACTAGAGGTGATACGGGTTTCGATTCCCGTCAGGAGTCGTGTGGTTCGGGTTCCACGTTAAGTCGTAGATGCACGTCTTGTTTAGAGTAGTAGCTGAAAGACACGCAGAATTCTATATCACCTCACCTCGTGACATATTCTAAGTTTGCATAATTTCTAAACCACTTTTCTTTCTTTCAATCTCCTCCTTCCTCTTAGGACACGCATAGGTTCAAACGGAAACATTCTTCACGGTTGGAGGACGCAAGGCTACTGTACCATATGTGTACAACTCTTATGGGACTAGGTACTGAGTTGCGCAGTTTGAGTAGCACACACGAATAAACCACGCTTACATTTATTATATATAATTAATAAAATCTCATATTAGGACTTACTCTGCACGTCAAACTTTCAACATATGTGACTTTTTAGATTCTGTTCTTCTTCTGCTTTATTATTATTATTATTATTATTATTATAGCTATATGAAGCAATTATCTCGGCAAACTTGGTTAATACACACCATTCAGCAACCGGTAGTTGTAGAAATCTGGCTTTTTCGACAGTAGTTGTTAGCTCAATCGGTAGAGTGCTGAGCCATGGATTCAAGGGTTGCGAGTTCGAATCTAGTCTAAGTCAAAAGATTTTTTTCCTGATATACTTCTTGAAATGGAAATGTTTCTCTCTTCGCCTTTATCTCGCAATTCTGAATAGAGATGTTTGGATGTGAAAGAAAAAGTATACTAGAATATAAGAAAAGAGAGGTAATTTACATGATACCTTCTGCAATTTTTAACTATATTTTCACCTATCTAGGACGTTTCTAAAAAGTTCAGACTTCTAGAGCTCCTTTTCGTTCTCTTATATGTCCTTTAATTAATTTCTACAGTTACTTAGTGAATCACATATACATATATTACAGATATCGTATCTCTTTCTCTTCTCTCCACATCATGTCTGGAGATGAATGTTTTGACAATAGGTTACAAACACGATTTTAAAAAATAATACGATCTGCGATATCAGTGATACATATTGTGGTGTTTAACTTAACATATAAAACAATAAATAGAAAAACTGAGAATACGAATCTTTTCGTGCACTGATGCTTCAATAACAGTGAACTGATGCTTCAAATCTGTGTCTTTACTCCCTTCACCTATGTTAATTCCCTAGTCAAAATAAAAACTCTTCAAAATTAATCACAAATTCTTATACAACCATCCCTTCCTTGGAGTACTGCGCGGTCACATACCCGTCACTGCGATGTAAAGGCACTTATGGCGACGAGGATACATATTACCTGCAGGAAAAGTAATTCACGTCTGTGATATAAGAGAGCGAAAATTTTTCAGGCTTTCTGCATATTTATTCTTGTATTTACAATGAAGACTACAATTTACTAGGTAATTTACAAATATGAATATTTTTGGAAATTGTTTAAAAATTGTTCATAGCATTTGAGTGAACACTACTTTTGCACTGTAATATAGTTTAGTGGATCATAATGGAAACGTTGTTCATAGTTGTACATATTACCTGCACCAACACGTTTTCTCATATTTCTTATTTACAGGACAATTTCTTGCAGTCAAATTTTTCAGGCTTCCTGCATATTTATTCTTGTATTTTCAATAAATAAAGACTACAATTTGTAGGTAATTTATAAATAAGAATTTTGTTAAGGCTTTTTAAACATTAGTTCATAACATTTGATTCAACACTAGTTTTTGCAGGGTAACGTAGTACACCGTATTATAATAGTGTCCTTTGGTAAAAAGTGTACTTACTAGGCAGCAAGACTTCTTGAAATGTTTATACACACCGGCCAATTACATAGAGTCTTCGTGTATCTTTACTCTTATATTTTCAATGAAGACCATTATTAACTAAGTAATTTAGAATATGAATATAATTGGAAGCTTTTTAAAAATTTGTTTATAGCATTTTAAACAAACCACTTTTTGCATTGTAGTATAACAGTGTATTAGAATGATGTCTTTCTTATTTCATATTACAATTAAAAAACAAGACATCATTTCCTTAATGATACTAAAAAACGCATATATAACCCGATTACTATTCCGATTTTAGAGGTGTAATTCATCACAGATGCCGGCCGCTACGTACCAGTACTATGTGAGCAGTAAGTAGGAAGTCAAAAATCTAAGGAAATCGGTAGTGTAGGGGATTTACATAACGTGTTTGGTTGCTGGAGTGTGTGGACGTGTGCTGCGCGCTCTCTGCGATTGATTCACTTCGTAGTGTTTGGTTGTCAAATACCTCGCTTTCTACGTGTGAGTGTTTGTTTTCCCGTTGTTTGATATAGTGAAGTTTCTATTAATTGTTTTTCTAGTGTTTTTTTTCTTTTCTTAAGTTTTCGTTTTCTTCCTTTTGAATACTGTGCTCCATTTGAAGATGTCAACTCTCAAACGAGTAAACACTCTGAAGTTTGATTTTGGCCCTGTCTCTGAGCGACCTACGTTTCTTATAATTCATGAGTGGTTGCATAACACCTTCGCTTTTACTGTTGGTCAAGTGTTGAGTATCGAAATGGACATGTATCGTAAATGCATTTTTGTCAAATTGGTCTCTTTACATTTATGTGAAAAAATCCTTCGTGATACAAATGGTGTTGTAAAGTTTCGCGATTCACAAAGCTCATATGACATAAAAGTAACTTGGGCAAATGTTAGCATTCTAACAGTGAAACTGCATGTTACTCCCTTGGAGTTGTCACATAATGAAGTCAGGGAAGTCTTTGAGAAATAGACAAGATATATAGTATACAGGATGAACTTGTTTCTGAAAGAAACACTGGTGATGCCCCATCTCTAAAGCTACAAATGTTTCTTCTTAAATAGTTGAGTATCGTCTCGAAGCTTCACACGAACATACTGCCTAGTTTTGAGACAATATCAACAGTCAGCGTAAAAACATATCCTTTTCGTCTATGCCTGTAATAACGAAAATATTTTGTTCACGCAATGCCAACAAAAACTGTTTTGATAAAACGAAGCAACATGATAAGAAAAGAAAACGCAAGATTAAACAAGGTTTGACGGGGAATCGAACCCAGACTCCCTCTCAGAACGCAGATACTTTACCGCGGAGCTAACTTACTACGTTGAATTCAGTTTGTTCTATTCTCCTCAATATACCACATAAGAGGCCAAATGAAGGAAATTCAAAAATATGGCAATTTTTCATTCAGGATGGCGACTTCTCCAACGATTTGTTTCTTTACTTAAACTGAACTACGTCCTTAATGTCATAGCAAAACCCGGCTTACCTACCAAAAGCACAAACTTACAATTTTCATGGTTACAAGTATTTGAGCTGCCATTTTGAATCGAAGATGACGACTTTTCCAACATGTCCGATTTTTCCCCTCACATGCGCTGTAATCTACACACTTGAACACAATTTCGTGATTCCACCATATCTACAAGTTGTGTAGAATTATACGCGCCCTTATTATATTCCTAGCAATTTCTTACACCGAACATGTCTATTTTTTTCAAGGTTAAGGACGGATTCGCAAACTACGCATCAGAATAAACACCACCTCGAAATTTTAACGTCCTAGATACAGCCTATACAAAAATTCACATTTTTTCGATTTGCGCCGCGAAACGAAAACGAATTTTAATGCTCTTTTTCCTATCATAAACTATGTTTCTAGCTTCACTGCCTGACAAAATATGACGTTTCTATGGTGTGCGGAACTACTTTAAAAACCATCATTTCGAAACGACGAAAAATTTCCACATTTCATTTACATGGAAAATGTCGTCTTTTTCGTAATATCGGAATTTTCCCATTACTCACATCCCATGAAGAACAAGTATGCAAAATTTGGTGTTTGTATGTTTTGTGTAAGTGTGCAAACAATTAAGTGTGTCTCCGACTGTAGAGGTATATAATTCCCCACATATGTCGGCCGCTACGTACCAGTACTATGTGAGCAGTAAGAAGAAAGTCAAAACTTTAAGGAAATTGGTTTTGTAGGGGATTGATGTGAGCCTACTGGGCAGGAAGCCTGGGTTCGACACCTAACAATCTCTTTCTTACTTTGAATGTTTATTTTTATAGCATATATTGTTTGCCTACTATATACGCTGCCGACGGGACAATTGTCAAAAAGTGCATATATATATATATATATATATATATATATATATATATATATATATATATATATATATATATATATATATATATATGTGTGTGTGTGTGTGTGTGTATGTGTGTGTGTGTGTGTGTATTTCCTTAAAATTTAAAATCTTATATTTTTCAGTTGTATTATGGACTTCAAACTTGGTATACACATGTATTTAAACGACTAGTACAAAAAAAGAGAAAGTTTGCGAACATTTCCGGTTTGAAACACACACTAATCTCGCCAGACAAAATGTATTTTTCTCTCGTCTGAATACTATATCTTGAAAATGATGCTCAATGTTTTTCTCCGAAATGTTTCTGGGGGTTACACTGCCTCCATAGGGCTCCTAGAGTGCCCACGCAGAAGAAGAAATAGTACGTGTATAATAGAATAATAAATAGAATATTATTATCAGTGCTAACTGTGATCCCCGGATCATTGTTTCTGAAAGAAACACTGCTGATGCCCCATATCTAAAGCTACAAATGTTTCTTCTTTAATAGTTGAGTATCGTCTCGAAGCTTCACACGAAAATACTGCCTAGTTTTGAGACAATACCAACAGTTAGCGTAAAAACATATCCTTTTCGTCTATGCCTGTAATAACGAAAATATTTTCTTCACGCAATACCAACAGAAACTATTTTGATAAAACGAAGCATCTTGATAAGAAAAAAAAACGCAAGATTAAACAAGGTTAGAGTGGGAATCGAACCCAGACCTCCTCCTCAGAACGCAGACACTTTACGGTGGAGCTAACTTACAACTTTGAATTCTGTTTGTTCTATTCTCCTCAATATACCACATAAGAGTCCAAATGAAGACAATTCAAAAATATGGCAATTTTACATTCAAGATGGCGACTTCTCCAATGATTTGTATCTTTTCTTAAACTGAACTACGTCCTTAATAACATAGCGAAACCTGGCTTAGGTACAAAGAGCACAACTTACAATTTTCATTGTTACAATTTTTTGAGCCGAAATTTTCAATGGAAGATGACGACTTTTCCAAAATGTCCGATTTTTCCCCTGACATGCGCTGTAATCTACAAACATGAAAGCAATTTCGTGATTCCACCATATCTACAAGTTGTGTAGAATTAGACGCACCCTTATAACATTCCTAGCTCTTTCATACACCGAAGATGACTATTTTTTTTCAAGTTTATGGGCGGATTCGCAAAATACGCATAACAATAAAAATCACCTCGAAATTTCAACGTCCTAGATACAGCCATTGCAAATTTCACATCTTTTCGATTTGCGCCGCGAAACGAAAACGAATTTTAATGCTTTTTTCCTTATCATAAACTATGTTTCTAGCTTCACTGCCTGACAAAATATGACATTCTATGGTGTGCGGAACTACTCTAAAAACCATCATTTCGAAACGACGAAAAATTTCGACTGTTCATTTACATGGAAAATGTCGCTTTTTTCGTGATATCGGAATTATCTCATTACTCACATCCCATGACGAACAAGTATGCAAAATTTGGTGATCGTATGTTTTGTGTAAGTATGCAAACAATTAAGTGTGCTTCCGACTTTAGAGGTATATAATTCCCCACAGATGCCGGCCGCTACATACCAGTACTATGTCAGCAGTAAGAAGGAAGTCAAAAATCTAAGGAAATCGGTTTTGTAGGGGATTGACGTGAGCCTACTGGGCAGGAGAACTGCGTTCGATTCCTCACAATCTTTTACTTACTTTGAAAGTTTATTTTTATAGCATATATTGTTTGCCTACTATATACGCTGCCGACGGGACAATTGTCAAAAGGTGCATATATATATATATATATATATATATATATATATATATATATGTGTGTGTGTGTTTGTGTGTTTGTGTGTGGATTTCCTTAAAATTTAAAATTTTATATTTTTTCATTTGTTGTATGGATTTCAAACTTGGTATACGCATGTATTTAAACGACTAGTACAAAAAAGAGATTGTTTCCGAATATTTCCGGTTTGAAACACACACTATTCTCGCGAGACAAAATGTATTTTTCTTTCGTCTGGACACTATATCGTGAAAGTGATGCTCAATGTTTTTTTCCAAAATGTTTCTGGGGGGTACACTGCCTCCATGGGGCTTTTAGAGTGACCACGCAGGAGACCAAATAATACGTGTATAATAGAATAATAAATAGAATATTATCATCAGTGCTAACTCTGATCCCCTGGATCATTGTTTCTTAAAGAAACACTGGTGATGCCCCATCTCTAAAGCTACGAACGTTTCTTCTTAAATAGTTGAGTATCGTCTCGAAGCTTCACACGAACATACTGCCTAGTTTCGAGACAATCTCAACAGTTAGCGTATATATATATCTTTTTCGTCTATGTCTGTAATAACGAAAATATTTTGTTCACTCAATGCCAACAGAAACTGTTTTGATAAAACGAAGCAACATGATAAGAAAAAAACGCAAGATTAAACAAGGTTCGGCGGGGAATCGAACCCAGACCTGCTTCTCAGAACGCAGACACTTTACCGCGGAGCTAACTTACTACGTTGAATTATGTTTGTTCTATTCTCCTCAATATACCACATAAGAGGCCAAATGAAGGCAATTCAAAAATATGGCAATTTTGCATTCAAGATGGCGACTTCTCTAATGATTTGTTTCTTTACTTAAACTGAACTACGTTCTTAATAACATAGCGAAACCCGGTTTACCTACCAAGAGCACAACTTACAATTTTCATGGTTACAAGTATTTGAGCCGCCATTTTGAATCGAAGATGACGACTTTTCCAACATGTCCGATTTTTCCCCTTACATGCGCTGTAATCTACACATTTGAACGCAATTTTGTGATTCCACCATATCTACAAGTTGTGTGGAATTTGCGCGCCCTTATTACATTCCTAGCACTTTCTTACTCCGAATATGACTATTTTTTCAGGTTTAAGGACGGATTCGCAAACTACGCATAAGAATATACATCACATTGAAATTTTAACGTCCTACATACAGCCATTACAAATTTCACATCTTTTCGATTTGCGCCGCAAAAAAAACGAATTTTATTGCTCTTTTTAATATCATAAACTATGTTCCAAGCTTCACTGCCAGACAAAATATAACGTTTCAGTGGTGTACAGAACTACTCTAAAAAGCAGCATTTCGAAACGACGAAAATTTTCGACACTTCATTTACATGGAAAATGTCGCTTTTTTCGTGATATCGGAATTTTTCCGTTACTCACATCCCATGTCGAACAAGTATGCAAAATTTGGTGTTTTTATGTTTTGTGGAAGTATGCTAACAATTAAGTGTGTTTCCGACTTTAGAGGTATATATAATTCCACACAGATGCCGGCCGCTACGTACCAGTACTATGTGAGCAGTAAGAAGGAAATCAAAAATCTAAGGAAATCGGTAGTATAGACTCGGTTGTGTTATAGACTTCAAACTGGTATACGCATGTATCTAAACGACTAGTACAATAAAAGAGATTGTTTGCAATCATTTCCGGTTTGAAACGGGTCTACTTCAAAACCCCCACAGCCAAAACCCCCACACTCAAGAAATGTCAAAACGCCCACACGATCGGTCATAACTCCCACACAAATGAACAAATCCCCCAAAACGCACGAACGGTCAAAACCCCCACAGCAAAACCCCCACACTCAAGAAATGTCAAAACGCCCACAGGATCGGTCATAATCCCCACACAAATGGACAAATCCCCCAAACGCACGAACGGTCAAAACCCCAACAGCCAAAACCCCCGTACTCAAGAAAGGTCAAAACGCCCACACGATCCGTCAAAACTCCCACACAAATGGACAAAACTCCCACACATAGCAACGGTCACAATCTCCACATAAATGGACAAAACCCCCACACAAATAGACAAAACCCCCACACAAACGGACAAATCCCCCACACTCTGAAAATATCGTGACTGCGCGTCTTTGTTGCGGTTCTTTACGACGCCCACTTTAGTGTTTCTGTCATTACAAAACAGTGCAAAAAGAATAGTTGCAACATCGGTTTAGGTGGAATAAAAAATGTTATTAAAAGTACAAGGGCAAGACATACAACCAGGATCATTTCAGAGTGTGGAAGATTTGACCGATTGTGTGGGAGTTTTGTCCATTTGTGTGGGGGTTTTGTCCATTCATGTGGGGATTGTGACCGTTGCTATGTGTGGCTGCTTTGTCAATTTGTGTGGGAGTTATGACCGTTGGAGGTTATGACCGATTACCAGTGTGGGGGTTTTGGTTTTGGGGGTTATGGCCGTTCGTGTATTTGGGAGATTTGTCCATTTGTGTGGGGGTTATGACCGATCGTGTGGGCGTTTTGACATTTCTTGAGTGTGGGGGTTTTGGCTGTGGGGGTTATGACCGTTCGTGTGTTTGGGAGATTTGTCCATTTGTGTGGCGGTTATGACCGTTTGTGTGGGCGTTTTGACATTTCTTGAGTGTGGGTGTTTTGGCTGTGGGGGTTTTGATCGGTTCCCTTTGAAACACACACTATTCTCGCGAGACAAAATGTATTTCTCTCTCGTCTGGATACTAAGTCCTGAAAATGATGCTCAATGTTTTTTTTCAAAATGTTTCTGGGAGGTACACTGCCTCCATGGGGCAATTAGAGTGCCCACGCAAGAGACCAAATAATACGTGTATAATAGAATAATAAATAGAAAATTATCAGCAGTGCTAACTGTGATCCCCCGGATCATTGTTTCTGAAGGAAACACTGGTGATGCCCCATTTCTAAAGCTACATATGTTTCTTCTTTAATAGTTGAGTATCGTCTCGAAGCTTCACACGAACATACTGCCTAGTTTCGAGACAATCTCAACAGTAAGCGTATAAATATATCCTGTTCGTCTATATCTGTAATAAGGAATATATTCTGTTCAGGGAATGCCAAGGGAAACTATTTTGATAAAACGAAGCAACGTGATAAGAAAAAAACGCAAGATTAAACAAGGTTCGGCGGGAATTTTTATTTATTTATTTATTTATTTATTACATAGTAATATACATATGAAATACAATAGTAGTAGTTAGAAAAGGTTACTTCTGGCGCATTTCCCTCCTTCTAATATATTTAACCAGCGCAGAAGTAACCAACTAATTATACACACTTACACAGAGCAAAGTATCCCCATAACTACAATGTTAAAGTGAGATTGAATATGCTTTTATGACATTTAAAATCATAATAACTTACATCTAAAATATTACAATGGAATCCTACACAAAATATATTTATTGCTTCTTAATCTCCAGTTTATAAGCTTTCATTTGACACTTGAAGCATGAAAATCCGTTAATAATTAGTTTTAAAAACTCCATGAGAAGGAATACATACAACTCCGGAACAGGTGACCTGTCACTGATTCATTTTGAACGATCCCAGTACTAACATTGGAACACCACAACACGAGATCATAAGAAATAGGTTAAATAAATATGTTTTAAAAATCAGAGTTTATTTCAGCAAAACTGCCGTCGCAGAAATCCTAGGATCCATCTGAGAGGTTAGCGCTAATGTTGTTGTTTTTTTTTTTCAGATAGATCCTAGGATTTTTTGTTCAATTTCTATGTGCCTTTCTTCTTTCTTTCCTTTCTTCCTTTGAGGTCTGTAAGCGAACTTGTGGCTTTCCACCCAGCCTCAGTATAGCTACCTATCTGAATACGAGTCACAACATTCACCCACACAGCTCACAATTTTAATGTATTCATCCCGTCCCATCCCTGGCGCCAGGTTCCCCTCCCTTCCCTTTTTGCTGTCCCAAGTAACAGAGACGCCCAGCCACATCCCACACATGAGTCAGAGCTGAGGACACTGTAGCCATCTGTGATGAAAGACAGCCGTATAGCTCAGTTTACTTTACAGTTCCTTGAGAAATTACAAATTTATACCCCGCCCGTAGATATAAATTTGCAAGTCCTAGGCAAGGGTTCGAACTTACGTTATCAGCTACAAACCACAAGCTTTATGGAACCGCGCGCTAACCCACTGAGCTACGGGTTAACGCTGTATGTAGGAGAGAAAATCGGTCCTTATATATGAACAAATACTTATACAAGCAACGCAATCTATTAGCAAAGTGATAAACTACATGATATGCAGCACTATCTATTGAGTAAGTGAGTAACTTCTTAAAATGCCCACCTACCTAGCAAATATAACGAAAACATCAATGATCAAAAAAGAAAAAATGTCAGTGTTTCCAACTCACTTACCAAATATTATAGTGTTTACCCAAAATATTTTTAATGGGGGAGTTTTACCCCCCACTAGTTATAATGTGCTAACTCATCAAATAAAGAAGCTGGCAAATTTCAGAAAAAAAATTATGAGTTGGTTTACACTGCAAAAATAAAAATTCAGATATTTGAAAAATAAAAAACACCAGCATAATTTTCACAAAATTCTAAGACTTTTTTAAAGAATAACATTTTTCCGAAAACTCAAAAATAAAGCGTCAAAAAATTCCCGAAAATTTTGATTTTTTTTCTAAAATTTGCTGTAACATCGCCGAATATTAACCGATTTTCAAAATTCAAACGAAAATCGATAGAGACTTAAAAGTACTATTTTTTTCATGTATAACTGGCTGCCTACCTTCAAGGATGCGATTTTAATTTTTAATAATTTCACTAATTATTGTTACTTTTGAAAATTAAAAAACTACCATAATCACAATAAAATTCTAAGACTTTTTTAAAGAATAATATTTTCCCGAAAACTCAAAAATAAACCTGCAAAAAGTTCTCGAAATTTCGAATTTGCTATAACATCATCAAATATTAACCGATTTTCAAAATTCAAACGACATTCAATAGACAAATAAATTTCTTATATATTGAATGTTTTATAAATTGCGTAACTCTAAGGATATAATTACAAAAAATTCAAATAAATCGCTTATTTATACATGTATCTTTAAAATTTAAATGACATTATGTTCTGTATATCTAAAGGTCTTAGTTTTTATAGTCTTGATACTATAAAAACACTTATACACTTAAAACATACTTAAAATTACAAGTTCGTATATTGATAATGGAATCTTCTGTTAACCTCGTTTTCTATAGGAAACAATGACTTCTTAAACTCTGTCCACTGATCATAATTCAAGCTGTTAATATCAAAAACAACTTGAACTTCGGTCTGCAAATTTTTCACAATTACATTGAATTTCTTAGTAAGTATAAATTTCTTTTGAGGATCCATTCTATCCACTCCATTTTTTTACTTCTGACGACATATTTTTCTTCATTTTTATTATTCTTTGGATTCACAAAACCGATCATCATTTGAAATTCACATACAGAACTCAACAGTTGTATAATTATCTTTTAAACCAGTGTATTTGATTTTTATTCCATCTTTAACGATCTCATCAATCATTTTATCTGTTAAGTGTTTTGTAAATCTAGGTGGAAGAAAGACCTTAAACTCTTCACATTCAACTAAAATGATCTTTAGAAACTTAGTTTTAATCTTTTCCATTTTCACAATCTCATATTCTGTATTTAATTCTAATTCTCTTAATCCAATAACTTGTTTTTGTTCAAGACTTCCAAGTTTATTTTGAAGTTCAATATGACTCGCCATCGTATTTAACACTTCAATTTTTATCTTCATCAAAAAATATTTAATCATTTTTATCAATTTTCGTTTTATGGAAAAACTTCCAAAAAACAATACAAACATACATTTAACTATCTAAAACTCTTCTACTACTTTATCATTCTTGGGATCATATGTAAAGTTCTTTCGTCCAATTAAAATCGCATAACATATAGTATTAGCAGCCACAGCTTCTGCAAAGACTACCACAATCTTTATGTTTGTTCTCTCATTTACCGATACATTCTTCCTCTTACTCCAATTAATCACATACATTGGTCTCTTATCTATAAACTCTTTAGGGTTATAGTACATTTCGGTATTGCCACATGTTATTCTCTTAAATGCAGTATAATCTTCGTACATCTTAAAATAATCCTTGTTAGCAATATCTAAGTTTCTTGATTCTTTTGGAAATACTTCATTCCTCCCATTCTTAAGATACCTCCCATACCTTACAATGATCAAACTTACTTGCATCTGCTGTTTGTTTGCCACTTCTATCAGTTTGGAACATTATAACTACGAAATCAGGCATATCAAATTGTCTAGAATTAAATTGCGTAGTAACATCAAACTCCAAGAAAGAACCTACAATAGTCTTTTGAACACATTGATAAATATGGAATGAAAACATGATTTTAGGTTCTTTAAGAATATTCAACTTTAACTTGTTTTCATAATTACATTCGTATTCAACAATAGGCATTCTTATCTCCATACTTTTTATTGTTATTTTTCCATCATGAGGAGCTGCTCCTGATTCAGCCCATTTGTACAAGACATCGTTATTCTTGTTAGCTTTTGTAAATGTTATTCTCAATCCACCTTTCCACATAACCTCTTTATAAACACTTAAGAAGCCTGGAATTAATCTTAATGGGTACAAAACACTAAAGTCCTTTCTTAGACCAAGTTTATCATCTGTTTTAAATCCTGCTTGTTTTAGATATTCAACTTCTGGTTTGGAAATCTTTAATGTTCCAATAGCTGTAGATGTTATTCCTGGTAGTTCAGTCTTATCTATAACAACTTCATGCTTTCTAACCTCAATTTGAGAAAAGAAGAATGGTAAGAAGTTATCTACAAGTTTTATAGTATCGTTTGCTCCATATGTTCCTCCGACTGATGCACCAACAACTTCAAAAGTCATATGACAATCTGCTTTGTGTGCATGTATGAACCCTTCGCCCACATCAAAATCGAACTCAATATCTTTGTTAGCTTCATTCAAATTATTAAATGTTCTTGTGTTAGCTTTAAAGCTCTGTAACTCGTAACTCTCAACACTATCCATTTATTATAAAGAAAATCTTGAAACAACGCTTTGATGGGATATACCCATAAAATAATCATACATTGTAACACTTCCTCGAACACCCAGTCTTGAAACGGTTCTGCTTGTTTGATCTTAGTAAGAATGAGTAGAGACCGGGTTCGTTAATGAAAACAGTTTGAGGATGAACCGTAAGGTGAGCGTTTTGCTCACCTTTAAAATCTCTATATGCCGGTTGATATTTTGTTCTTACATGATCTCTGATTGCTTCTTGTGGACCTATAATCCCCATCCTAACTTAACCTTAGCATTCATAGCAGTACCAACCCCAAAAGCAGCTAATTGTTCATCATTTGACACATCACTACTAAATGCTCTTTTCCACGCTTTAGTTTCTAGTTCCTTATCTGCAATATGTCTTGACTCTGTATCTTTATTGTCTCTGTAATATATATCGTGTTCTTTACAAGCCTCATCTAATGGATTAATACCTTCATCACCTCTCTCTAACCTTTCTTGAAGCTTAGTCCCAGGCCCGCAAAATCTAAAACCTGGAATATGTAATTCGACTGGAAGTTAATTAATCAAATCATTTACTAATCCTTTCCCAAGCTTCTCATCATTCCAGAATCGTTGTGGTAATATATTTAAGATCTTAATCAAATAACCTATGCCTTTTGGATCATTAGGAATAAATTGTGAAAGCTTGTTATTAATCATACTTACTATACCTACTTTCTCATTATAAAAGTTATTATTACCAGCCTTTTCTTCTCCATCTATAACTATTAACCGATCAATTAACTTTCTCACATCATCCATCCAAATGTATTCTTTAGATATCTCCGTATATTGTTTAATTCCTTCACCAGTCCTTTCAGGTGTCGTGTTCTTTTTAGGAGTTGGAGGTAAAGATGGTTTAATATAATTATCCCAAATAGGCTTGATAATATTAATGTACTTAGAACCTCTACTAGATGCTACTTTTTTATCTCGATTATATTTTTGGAATGCAGCATCTGATTCTATTATTAATTCCTTGTATTGTTCAAAATCGTCATCATCATAATCTTCAATGGTTTTATTAGTATTCATCCTTAACAATTCCCATAGACCTTTTGTTCCTTTATAAGTTTTACCATTAATTATCAAATCATCACCATTCACTTTAACTTCCAAATTTCCTACCTTATTTATTATTTTTCCATCTTCTACAGTTCTTATTCCAAATACACTATCATTTCTTTTACTATAATATTTCGTTGCAATCTTACCAAATGATTGTGCTGTTGTTAGACGCTCTCCTCCTTCCACTTTGTCTTTAATTTGTTTTCTCATTTGTTTTATTTCTCCCGTTATAGGTGTATCACTACTACTTGGCGAACTATCATAAGTTATCTTTTTAGGTGTTTCTAGTAGACTAGGATCTATTGAAGCCGTCTTATGTACAACTGGAACAAGTTCAGTTATTAGATTTTTATTTGGTCTGCTACTTCTTTGATCTCACTTCCCAAGTTTTGAATAGCATCAATTACAGGCTGTTCTTGCGTCTTAAATTTATCGTATATACCTGCTCTTTTTTTCTTCCAAGATTTGAAGACCTTTATCAAGAACTCCTTTAACTTGATATTCTTATTAATTTCTTTCTCATCCATTTATTATATAGAAAACGAACAAACACCAATAAACGTCAAAGAACATCAATAAACGTCAAAAAAAGCCAAAAACATCAATAAACGTGAAAAACGTCAAACATTAAAACGTAAAAACGTGAAAAAGCATCAAACGTTTAAGAAGTGTTTTATCTTGTTCCTATACTTACCATTGTTTACCTTCCTTGTCATATCAATTACTATAAAACCATAATCTTCTTGCCAACATTTTGAACATATCTCTTTAAATTTATCACAAGGCATATCTCCGCCAACAAACTCATTATACACATGTTTGAAATTAGTATCATCTTGCCTGAATACGCATAGGAAGTTAACGTTATCTCTTATAAGCTGTTTAGGTACTTTTGAATATGTTTGTGCAAGATAGAAACAGTCTAAATGTCTATGCCTACCTCTTGTAAAGTAATTTCTAACAGTATCTTGATTCTCCAAAATGTAATCGTCAAACACAACAACAGAGTATTCTTTACATTCATCAATAGGTACAATAGAATCATTACCGCTTAAGAACGTTGCTATTTGCTTCTTAAACTTTAGTTCTCCTTTTTGAAATCGATCTTTTAACTGCTCATACTTTGGCTGATTCATGCTTTTAGAATATATGTAGAAGTAATTATTGTTTAACCAACCTGGCTGTAAAAAGAATTTAAATAAAAAAAGTTTTACCACACCCAGACGGACCCACTATAAGACAACGAATATCATCAGGTATAAGTTCTCCATTTCTTTTTTTAGATGTTGTTTCTTTTATCATCTCTTTTACATCCCAATTAATAGTTTTCTTATTCATTTATTATAGAGAAAATCGTCAAGTCCCTCTTATATCTTTAAGTTTTTCTCTAATCTTAAGCAACGTATCTTTTATATATTCATTATCCATTTCGACATTTATTGTTATTATCATCTCTAACTGTTCTTTAAATGAGTTAATACAAGTGACAATGGTTTCATATTCGTCCTTTCTTTTGCTTATGTTTAACTTAGAAGACAAACCTGTTATTATAGCACTTCCAGTTGCAAGAGACGTTGTTAATATCGAGTAAATTGTTACAGGTATAAAAATATTAATAAACCCAGTTGTTGCGGAAAGTATAACCGACAACGTGATCAAAGTGTAGTATGCATATCTAACAATTCGTAGTTTTCTCTTTTTCTTCTTTAAACTGTATTCTAACTTTTGAATGATGTCTTCTATTAACTTGGTTACTTTCTCTCTTGGAATATCTCTAGGTAAATCAAACTCATTCA
This sequence comes from Thermobia domestica, assembly GCF_964235325.1. Lineage (NCBI taxonomy): Eukaryota > Metazoa > Arthropoda > Insecta > Zygentoma > Lepismatidae > Thermobia > Thermobia domestica. The sequence goes on along the minus strand of NC_137462.1, from coordinate 251,594,716 downwards.
TTTATTATATAATAAATGGCTAAGGTATTTAAGTTAACGAGTGATACTTCTGTTTTAAAGAAGAAACTCCATTATGAATTAGACAACAGTAACAACAATTTAAGTATAGGACAAGTTGAGTTTTACAGTACATATTTAACACCATCGTTACACATAATGCGTGGTTTAAGTATGGAGATGAATTTTTTCATATACCAAATGGACAATACAGCTTAAACAGTCTTAATGAGTATTTAAAATCTCAATCCATCAACATAACATTATCAGATCATTTAAGAAATAGAGTTAAAATAGAAACTGATAGTAATGATGTTACAATTGGAGGTATAGGCACTGTCCTTGGGTTTAATGTTCTTAAAGTTTTAGAAAAAAATAAAACACATATTGGACGTAAGTTGCCAAAGATTCATCCGTTTGATACTATAATATTCACTGTAATATAGCAGATGGTATGTTTGTTAAAGATACAGAATGCACATTGAGAAACAGGAATGATAGCATGATTTAAAACAAATGCTGAGTTCAAACATAGTATTATTTACGAGCCTACTTATCCATTATTTTTCCCTATATACAAAGACAAGGTTGACAATTTTGAGATAAGGATAACAGATGAGAATGATTCCTTAATTGATTTTGGTGGAGCAACAACAACTGTACTTTTACAAAGTAAGATTTTCTCTTAAATAAATAGGAAGATGTGTTCTATTAAAGGTTGTATGTTTAGTGTTCTTTATAACGAACTAAAGGATTTAAATATTGAACATGTATTAACAAAGAAACAACTTGGTGATAAATCTAAGAAAATTAAAGAAGTTAAAGGAATGGATTTAACTTTAACTACTGCACATATGAAAAAGATTAAGAAAGAGCATATGGGTGGTTTTATCTTTACAATTCCAGCCAATTTAGCGGCTTTAGGAGCAGTTGGCTCATTAGCAGGTGGTGTAGCAGCGATTACTAAAACTGTACTGGATGCTAAGAAGAATAAACAAGAACTTGAAGGACAAAGAAGACACAATATGGCTATGGAAGAAAAGCAGGGAGCAGGTAAACCAAAGAAGTAAAAAAACTAAAACCATTGACCAACTTCGATACAGAGAGGTTGGCTAAAGAATTAAAGATAAAACGATTTTGAGGTGTATTTATGAGTGATGAACTTCCACAAAAACCTTATGTAAATGAGTGTGGTGTAGTTAACTTTGATAAATCAGAAAACATTGGTACTCACTGGATATGCTATTGGAAAGATAACAACATAAAGTACGTTTTCGATTCTTATGGCGGTGTTCCTCCTAAACAGCTGGTACAATATCTTGGTACCGAGATCTTATTTTACAATGACGAACGAATACAAGACTTTAATTCAGTTATATGTGGTCATCTTTGTGTTAAGGTCTTAAATCTTCTAAATCAAGTTTATTCGTTTAGTGATGTTATGTATATGATTAAAAATGATTATACTTAAGTGCTTTTATGGCATATTAATAAAAGTTTTGTTTTAAGATAAATATGGAAGATATACACAATAGATTTTTAGATTATTTTGAGAAGCACGAGGATGAACTAGATGCACTAGATAAATATAATTTTTGTCAGTATTTTCAGGATTTTGCGAGATAGACTTAAAAGATAAAAAGAACGTATATAATGTTATTGATTTATGGAAAATGTTAATACCAAAATTTTTGTACACGGAAGAAGAGTTGGAAAAGTTACGTCGAATAATTACCTTAAAGGACTTGCTGTCAAATTATAGCTCTAGACCATTAGAATGCAGTAATTGTAGTAGTAAGTCATTAACAAAAGGTATGAGTAGATACATTTGTGATGATTGTTCTGTAGAGAGTGGTTGGGTTTACAGTACTTGTGAAGAAATGAAAGCTGCTTGCGTAAGAAAACCATCGTATGATACTATAAAAAGATTTAAGTTACAGTTATCTCGTTTACAAGCTTTAGAGGATAGAATTATTCCCAAAGATGTGCTCAAAGTGTTAAATGATGAATTTAGAGACATATCAAAAGATTTAATATCAACGAAAGATGTTCTAGAAGTACTAAAGAAAAACAAATACACAAAATATTATGATGATGTCTATTTAATACACTATCACCTTACCGATCAAAAACCATTAAAATTACAACATATGGAGGAAACACTTATAAATGAGTTCGAAAACTTACACGAGGTCTTTAGGGAGCTGTATCCGGAAAGAGCATTGTTTATTAACTTAAAATGTGTATTGTACTATCTGTTGAAAAAGCATGATGTTTTGTTGATATTGATTTTAAACACTCGCCTAGACAAATAGAGATGTAAAAGAAATGTTTTGAAAAATTAGGATGGACATTTTCTGTATAATAAATGAGTATGGATATATTTGGTAGCGTTAAAGATAGAAAATATAATGTTGATATTAGTGAAGAAAAATTAAAATTGTTGGAGAATTTTGATGATGTTTAGCGTAAGTCAACTTAGGTCAATAGAAGCCCAATTAGAGAACGATAGAAAACAATTTGAAGATACATTAGAAACGTTACAAGACACATAGATAAAGAAAGAAGATTTTGAAAAGATTAGGATGGATACTACTAAATTGATTATGAAATAGAAACCATGCCTCTATTATATCGATTAAGAGCTAAAAACGTTAAGGAGCCAATCTTTAGAATATTTAATCTTTCTAATGGTTACAAATTTCTCTATAATGGGAAAATAATGCACATGGAATTAAGTTTGGATAAATACTTTCTAGATATATATTTGAGCGATACTTTGATTAAAGAGATACCTTTTGACTTTAAGAAGAACGATATAATTACGATTAAACCAAATAAAAATTCTGCTATGGAAGAAGGACAATTATTGTTTGTTGTAATGTACATAGAAAGAGAGTTTTCATAAAAACATTTGCTATACAATAAATATGGATATCTTTGGTAAATTTAAAATAATATCAGAGTTAGATAATACAGTTGTGAGAAAAGATACTGCCATGTTAAAAGAAGAGCTTAACTTCATCAAACGGAGTTATTTTATAGAGTTTCCAGGTCGATTGATATCAGAAAATGTTGAAAATCCGTTCTTTTTAATACATAATCTACCCACCGCATACACATTTCTTTATAAAGTTAGGATAATGCATATAGAATCATCTTATAATACGTATTTTATAGATATATATTTAAATGATTCTCTAATTGAAAGTTTTCCATTACACTTTAATATAAATGATCAATTAGCAGTTAGACCATCTAAAGATTCTGATCTGAAACATGCTAAATTATTATTGCTTATTATGCATGTAGAAAGAGAAGATGAAAATAGTGAGGATGATGATGAGAATGTTGATAGCCTAATATTAAACAGCGATAGTTATTGATTTTCTATATAATAAACAGGATGTATTGTGTTAAGTGTAAGAAATTGACAGATACGGAGAAAGATACCATTAGAATTGAACAAACAAAGAATGGAAGATATCTAAAGAAAGGTATTTGTTCTGTATGTGGTGTTACTAAGACTCAATCGTTAAAAAGCCTGATTGACTAGAAGAAGGTAAAGGCGTTAGAGAAGACATTATAGAAGAAATTCACAAACCATCTAGAAAAAACTTTGACAGATTAAGTGTAGTTATAAAAGGTATCGATGATCTTTGGCAAGCTGATCTTGTTGAAATGGATAGTGGAGTATTAAAAGGCTTTTCCAAATTAAATAAAGGTTATAAGTATCTGCTAACAATTATAGATGTGTTCTCAAAATATGCGTTTGCTGTTCCTGTTAAAGATAAGAGTGGGAAGAATGTTACAGAAGCATTCGAATCCATATTAAGAACGAGAAAACCTAGTAACTTACAAACTGATCAAGGTAAAGAGTTTTACAATAAAGAGTCTAAGAAGTTAATTGATGAAAATAAGATTAATCATTACTCAACCTATAATGGTAAGAAAGCTTCTGTTGTTGAGAGATTCAATAGAACACTTAAACAAAACATGTGGAAAAGGTTCACAACACAAGGAAATTATAAATGGATAGAGATATTACCAACACTAGTTAAAGAGTATAATCATCAAATTCATAGAACAATTGGTTTAAAGCCTATAGAAGTTAACAAGAAAAATGAGCGAACAATATTGGAGAAAGTGTATCAAAAAGAATATAAGCGTGTTAAGCCCAAATACAAGTTAGGTGATTATGTTCGTATAAGTAAGTCGAAAGGGTTATTTGAGAAAGGATATACACCTAATTGGTCAAGAGTAGTATTTGTTATTAGTGGTTATTCCATCCAATCCACCTACATATAGAATAAAAGATTTAGAAGAAGAGGATGTGCAAGGTAGATTTTACGAACCAGAACTATTAAAGACGAAACACAAAGATGAATACTTGGTGGAGAAAGTGTTGAGAAAGAAAGGTGATAAAGTATATGCTAAATGGCTAGGGTTTGATGATTCACATAATAGTTGGATAGATAAAAGTAATGTTGTAGTGTAAATATATATGTTTGTCTTTTATGGCTATTATTCCATAAAAGGTTGGTTTAAGATTACATAGAACAGGCGATGGGGATGATTCTGCCAACCGCCCTATGTACACAATCAAAGGTGGAGAAAGGCTTGATAACTGGTTGAGAAATAAAGAATCAAAAGAACTAATATAATATTATGATAGAAAAAGCGCTTCCTCTAATCTCCAAGACGCAACTTTGTAAGGACGGTGGTAAGGAGTTGTTCAAATGGAAAGAAAACAAACGAAGCAAGCCGATGGTACTAAATTTCAGAAAATTTTTAGCCCCTCTGTATTCGGAAGTCCAAAATGTCAAGTATTTTCTCTCATCTAAAGGTACAAATCCAGCAGACCTCCTAATCTCAGCCACAAACTACCACCCAGACTTCATAGTTCACATTATTACAAGAGAAAAAACGATGACCAGGATTTGGGTCATCGCTCTATGTATGAGGTCAAAGGCTTACAGTGTTGAATAAACTCACTACATTGATCTCGTTTTAAGATTTGAAGATGATTAAGCCTTAGAATGAAAGACTTTAGCTCGCCTCCTAGCCCCCCAAAGCTTGATTGTTAAAGCCATAAAGCCCACAAGAAAATGAACACACGCCAAACTTAGAACTGAAGACCAATACGTTCACCATGGACTCACTTATTAAAGACATTTCAATCCTAGATATCACAGACACAGCGTTTCAATTCATCAAGCCAAAGGATGGTATAGAGTTCCACAAGGCTATTTACGGTGACTTTGTCGTTATCATGATTAAGAGCGACGACTACCGCAACGGGTTCATGAACGCTACTAAACTTTGTAAGGACGGTGGTAAGGAGTTAAGAGATTGGAACCGTCTTGAAAATTCAAAAGATCTTCTGACTATGTTTAATAAGATTTCCCCATTGCAAAAACCCCCACACAGCGAACCGTTACTCTCTCTGTTAGATGATTATGTAAGGGTGTAGCGATTTCGAAAATGATTAAATAAACATTTTAATATAATAAATATGAGTACTATGTACAATTCTCTTAGTTTAAATGATATTTGGTATGAACAGATCAAAGATAACTATTGGTATGGTATCTTTGGCGATTTTAAACTGATTATAGATAAGAACACAGGCTTCTTCAATGCTACTAAATTGTGTCATGATGGAGGTAAACAATTTAAACACTGGTTAGAAATAAAAGTTCAAAAGAGTTATTAGACTATTACAATAAAAAAAAGCGTAGGTCGACTTTCCGGCAGACGCTCTACTTATCAAATAACAGGAGGAAATAAAGAAACAAACACAATCATCTCAGGAACATACGTTTATAAAAAAATATTTCTTGCTATAGCTCAATGGTGGTCTAAAGAGTTTTATGATAAGTGTTACGATATAATAAAAGACTACTTTATTCAAGACTTTCAACAATATCGCGACAACAACGAATTACTCCAAACAGAAATGCAAAAAATACAACAACAAATGGATGAATTACGTTTGCACAATCAAGAACTAGAAAATGAGGTTGAGTATTTTTAAAAAAATTGCAGCAACGTATACAGAAGATCCAGGAAAGATACAAGGCTATTTATTATCAAGAAGAACCTTAGTAACGAACAACTTGAAAATATACTCCTTTACTATGACGAAGAAGAACAAGACCAAAAAGAAAAAATAGAAAAATATAAGTATTGGTTGCGAGAGTACAAACACGCAATTACGAAAATAGAATTAAACAACTCAAACTTAAATACCCAAGTATGAGTATTGTGCTTAACATTGATGATCCTATCTCTATAAACTTATACAACAGAGCTAAAGAAAGATATGATGATAGAATAACTTGGCACGGTTTGCATATGAACACAGATTTAAGTGATATAGATCTTGTTGACAGGTTTATTCAGTTAAGAGGCATTTAAGTATAAAAAATACGAGAAACTAAATATGCTATTGTTTTTATGGGTTAACCCATCAAAGTACAATTTAAGGGTTAAACATTAAAAAGCATGTGCTACAACATCGAATGCTAAATTCAATATATCACCTAAATCGGGATTATTATGATATTTTCTTATTATAGCTCTCCAATCCACAAAATGTCTAAAAGCATATATAAACTCTACAGATAGGTCTTGATAATTTGAAATGTTAACCCAATGAACTCTGCCTTGGAACTCTGCAATAAATCCTTCTGTTAAATTTTGAGACATTGAAATCATTTCCCAATCTACTTTGTCAGCGTAATCTCTTATAAGGTTTTCTGATAATTGATGAGTTCCAGATAAGCACCACCAATTAACTCTATCTGCATGTTCTCGTATAAAGGCTTCAGAGAGTTTGTTTTTATAAGATATAGCATGAAAATCAACTTTAACTATAAACTCATTAATAAATTCTTCAGATAGGTTTTGATTATACGATACTTCTTTCCAATCAACTCTATTTGCAAATTCTCTTATAAAGTCTTCTGATAAGTCTTGGCTTCCTGAAATAATCTCCCAATCAACTTTATCAGCTAATTCTCTTATAAACTCTTCCGATAACTTTTTCCATAAACATATTTCACTCAAATTAACTTTCTGCAGACATTCGCGTATGAAGTCTTCTGTAATGTGATCATAGTTATATTCCCCTTCATAATCATCATAACCTATAGATAACCATTGTTCATCAGTCAGTGAATCTAATATTTCATGAGACAAATTCATAACGTTTGCATGGAGAATGTTTTGTATAAGAAATGAGTTGTTTTCTTTAGTGGCCTTCTTGAACAAATGACCTAACATACCTATGGACACGCTAAAATTTATTTTGTCTTCATCATTATAACCACCAATATCTAAATATTTACATACACAATCAAATATAGGTTTGTAAGATAATATTTCCTTAGCACTAGTCATGTTCGTTTTTTATTCTTAGATTTTTAAAATTTATTTCATTTTTGTTGTTATATTTTTGGTAGCACCAATCGGAGCTCCCTATCTGTTAAGTATTTTCTCGCATCTAAAGGTACAAATCCCTCAGACCTCTTAATCCCACCCAGACATCACAGTTCACATTGCAGCTTGGATTTCAAACGAGTTTGCCTTCAAGGTTTCTAAGATCGTCAACAACTACATAGTAGTGATGATTATGATGATGATAATGAGTAAGTTTACAAAAATGATTTAATTTTAATATGTGTATATGTGACTTTGATGGGTTATTCTCATCAATGCCGTGTTCTAATACAACGAACGAAGACAATGACAGGAGTGTACAATGTTAAGCGTTGTATAGGATATATGGAAGTAAAAATACCAAAAAAATGAACTAAAATAATCCGGCAAAGATAAAAATTGAGCTATAGTAAGATTTTCTATATAATAAATAGGATGAATAATTATAATAGATTTACGGTAATAGAGTTAAGACGACAATGTAAAGAGAGGGGAATTAGAAGATATTCCCGATTAAGAAAAACAGAACTGATAGACCTTCTCAAAAAATATGATGATGAACAAAGCAGAAGACAGATTAGAAATATATTCCCATTTAAACAAGCAGTATTTGAAGAACCAAGAATCAAAGTTGAATCAGTACCAATTGATGTAAAACGCCAGAACATTGCATTAAAATCAAGATTAGAAACATGGAGATTTACAACAGATTATAAGTCACAAGATCCACTTGAACAATATATTACTACAACATCTAAAGCCATATTAAACAGATTACAAATTAGCTTAAGTAAACATAGTTCATTGAAAGCTAATCTTTATATAAGTTGTACATATAAAAAAGGTGAAGAAACTCAAAACTTCTATTTTAACACTGAAAACCAAGAAATATATCAATCAAGTAATTCAAAAGAAGAAATAACTATGATGAAACAAAGATTAAGAACAAAAATGGATGAGTTCCAAGCTAGAGGTTCTGGCTGGGCTCTTATAAACATTAACATTTTACAACTAGCAATCGTCAAATATAGACCATATAGAGGATCAACATACATAGAATTACCTAAACAAATTCAAAACAAAAGGCAGTAATTAATGTAAAGAATGAAGATGAAAAATGTTTCTTATATTCAATTTGTTCTGCACTATACCCAGTTAATAAAGACCCACAACGACCTTCCAAGTACAAGCAAGCTGTCAAATACTTACAACAAAAATTAAAAAATATTCATTTTCCTGTAAAACTATGCGTAATTCCAATAGCTGAAGAATTACTTAATATTTCTATAAATGTTTATGCATATGATAAAGACTATTCAATCTATATACTACATCACACACAAAATAAGCAAGAAAATCATGTCAATTTATTATATATAAAAGAACAAAATGAAGACCAAGTTAAAACACACTATTGTTGGATTAAGGATTTAAGCAGACTAGTATGTACACAATTAACTAAAAAGAGAGCTCGAAAATATTTATGTGACAGATGTTTGTTATACTTTTACTCTCAAAACGCTTTAAATAAACATGAGCAAGATTGTTCGTTAAATGAGCCAGTAAAAAAATAATGCCTGAAGAAGGTAAATGTGTTGAATTTAAAAATTACCAATACATAATGAAAATGCCATTTGTGATTTATGCTGATTTTGAATGTTTGTTACATAAAGTTATGGGTTGTAAAGAATGTTATCCAGATAACGAGCCATATACGAAGAAATATCAACAACATAAGCCATCTGGATTTTGTTATTATGTAGTAAAGAGCGATGGAAGTAAAACTAATCCTGTTTTGTATAGAGGTAAGAACGCTGCTACTAAATTTATAAGGTTGTTAACAAAAGAAGCCAAATACATATCGAACATATACAAACAAAATAACGAATTACCATTAACAAAAAGTCAGAGAAAAGAGTTCAATGAATCTAAATGTTGTTATTACTGTAAGCAGGAGTATACTAAAGAAAATCATAAAGTTAAGCATCACGATCATATAAAAGGAAAATTTGTAGCACCTTTATGTAATAACTGCAATTTAAAAGTTAAAGTACCAAAGTTTGTACCAGTGATCATACATAACTTGATAGGATATGACTCTCACTTGTTTATAAAAGAGCTTGGATGTAATAAAGAAGAAATAGATCTAATACCCAATAATGAAGAAAGATACATATCATCCAGTAAAAAGGTTGTAACTATTAAATTGAAATTTGTAGATTTATTTAGATTTATGGCTTCTAGTTTAGACAAATTGTCATCGAACTTGAAACCTGAGCAAACGATACAAACCCAACACTTTAATCCTAATCAAGAACAGTTTCAGGTTGTAATAAGAAAAGGTGTTTACCCATATGATTATGTTAACAATTGGGATAGGTTCAGAGAAAGAAAATTACCGTTAAAGGAAGCATTCTTCAACAAGCTTATGAACACACATATAAGTAATGAAGATTACGAACATGCAAAGAAAGTATGGAAAACATTTGACATTAAGAATCTCGGACAATACCATGATTTATATTTGAAAACAGATGTATTATTGTTAGCAGATGTGTTTGAGAACTTTAGAGAAACATGTCTTAAAGCTTATGATCTTGATCCTGCTTGGTATATGACGGCGCCAGGTTTAGCTTGGGATGCAATGTTAAAGATGACAAATATAAAGTTAGAATTTTTGTGGGATTATGATATGGCATTAATGGTAGAGAAAGGTATAAGAGGTGGAATTAGTCAATGCTCAAAAAGGTATGTAAAAGCAAACAATAAGTATATGGAAGATTATGATAAGAATAAAGAAGATTCTTACTTAATGTATCTAGATGCCAATAACTTGTATGGGTGGGCAATGAGTCAATATTTACCGTAAAAGGGATTTAGATCGTGAAGTGAATATGAGATTGAAGAAATAGATTTCAGAAATATACCTGCTGATTCTGATACTGGTTACATATTAGAAGTTGATCTTGAATATCCTAAAGAATTACATGACTATCACAAAGACTATCCATTAGCTCCTCAAAATATATGTCCGCCTGGTTCAAAACAATCGAAGCTATTAACAACTCTATATGACAAAGAAAAATATGTAATTCACTATCGAAACCTAAAACAATCTAGAGTTCGAGCAATCAGATTGGTTAAAGAAATATATTGATTTGAACACGCAAATGAGAACGAAAGCAACAATTGATTTTGAAAAAGACTTTTATAAGCTCATGAATAATTCAGTATTTGGAAAGACTATGGAGAATATTAGAAAGAGAGTTAATATTAAACTTGTAAGTGATGAGAAAAAAATACGAGAAACTTGTAGCAAAACCGAATTATAAGAGTACTACAGTTTTTACGGAAAATTTAGTAGCAGTTCATATGAACAAGGTTAAAGTGCAATTCAACAAACCGATTTATGTTTGTATGTCAATTCTAGATTTGTCAAAATATTTAATGTATGATTTCTATTATTATGTGATGAAACCTAAATATCAAGACAAAATAGAAGTATGTTATACAGATACTGACAGTTATATATACCATATCCAAACAGAAGATGTGTACGAGGACATGAAAAATTATATTGATTACTTTGACACTAGTGATTACTCTAAAGATAACAGATATAAGATACCACAGGCCAATAAGAAAATACTTGGTAAGATGAAAGATGAACTTAAACGAACAATCATAGAAGAATTTGTTGGTTTAAGATCAAAAATGTACTCAATCAGGTTCGAAAAAGATAAATGTTGTAAGAAAGCAAAAGGAGTTAAGGAAAATGTTGTAAGTAAAGGACTATCATTTAACGATTATAAAGACTCCTTGTTCAACCAAAAGGATTATTATAAGAAGATGAATTTGATTAGAAGTTATAAGCACGATTTGTACAGTATAGAAGTAAATAAGTTAGCTTTAAGTTGTGTGGATGATAAGAGATGTGTTTTAAAGGATGGGATCAATACCCTACCATGGGGTCATTATAAGTTAGAAGAGATGTAGATGTAAGTTAGGTATAAGTTAGTTTTAGGTTTAGGTTTAGATATAAGTTTTTATGATTTTAAATGTCATAAAAGCATATTCAATCTCACTTTAACATTGTAGTTATGGGGATACTTTGCACTGTGTGAGTTTGTATAATTAGTTGGTTCCTTCTGCGCTGGTTAAAAATATTAGGAGGGGAAAAATGCGCCAGAAGTAACCTATCCTAACTACTAATAGTAATACAACAGCAGTACATGGGATTAATGTGAAATGTATTACAGTATTAACATGACATTAACATAAAGAGTAAAAAGTGTATACTGGGACGGAATCGTACACAGATATCGGGAAAAGTCCGAAGGACAATATTCACAAAAACAGTTCACCAAACGTAGTAGTGGTTGTCGTTGAGTTTGGAAATTCATATATATTCAGAAAGTACAATGTCCAGGTAGTTTGCAAATAGCTTTTTCTTTCTAGCTGGAGGATAGTGTTTGTATTGTGTACACAAGAAATCTTGATAGTCGATCCTGTAGCATGGCTTTGAGGTGTGTAATATATATTCAATCGTATTAGCTGTTAGCCATGTAATTTAATTATGTTTAGTTGTTGGATAGAATTTATAGTCCGGTAGAATAAATATTCGAACTGTGGTAATAGTAGGAACTGTACGACAGATTTTGCTGATTACTGTTTGAATTTAAACCATAGTCCTGCTGCAAACCCACATTTAGTTAATCGATGCACAAGATCATCTTCATTACCACACTTGTCACAACGAGGACTATCACTGAACTTGAGACGATGCTTTTTAGCGTTCGTGGGAAGAAGCTCATTAACAACAGTATACCACGTCGATTGAACATATCGTGGAAGATGAGCGGCAAAAATATTTCGCCAAATGTGAGACCAGTTGCTATTCGGATGTTTCAGTGCCAGATGAGGAGGCTCAATGGTCAATTGGTTGAGGAGCAATAGATAATGACTGCTCAGCAGTCATATAAAGATAATCAGCAACCTCTTCTCTGAAATACCAATAGCAGCGAGGGATTGTAGTAATATTTAGAGGGAAGGTCATACTTGTACGCTCAATACAATCAGCTAAGATGCTATGGCTGGTCCAATTTGCATTGTGTTGAATATTTTGAAAACAGCGAAACTTAAATAAAGCCATTGCTTTACAGCCAATATGTACAAGCCTAAGCCACCTTGTCCGGTTGGTAGGCAGGTATATGGATATTTGACCCGGAAGATATGACCGTGCCAAAGAAACCAATTGCCAACACTGGTAAAACGTTTAACAATGTGAGAGGGTATAGGAAGGATCTGTGCTAGAAACCATATTTTGGAAAATGCAAAGATATTGAGAAAACATACTCTGGACTGTAAGCTTAGCTGACGGGATTTGTGAAGTTGGAGAATATGTCGCACAGTATCAACTAACTTGTTATAATTGAGTTGGTATCAGCAAGGACAGGCGTGAAAGTTATCCCAAGAATTTTCAGTTGGTCGACTCCTTGTAATTGTGTGTCGTAAGAGTTGTGTACAAGAGGAAGTATTTTAGTCTTCGCACGATTTACCAGAGTGCCGGATAGATTCACATAGTCTCCAATGCATGTTTCAGCAGAATGAAGACCCTCTTTGTCACGTAGATTCACCGTTACATCATCCGCATAACTACAAATTGTGAGTCTATTGTTGTAAAGAGGAATCCCTTGAATATTTGCGGCAATGTGACTTAGTAAGGGACTCAGGGAAATGATGAAAAGTGTCATGCTCAGCGGACAGCCTTGTCGGACACTTCGGTTGATGTTTATAGGATCACTCAGAAAGCCATTTATTTTGAGCTTTGTTTGTGCTTCGTCATATAATACACGGATCCATCGTATGAAGGTCTCCCCTACGCCGAACATTTGTAGAAGAGTCCATAAATAGGCATGGTTGACTCTGTCGAATGCCTGATGAAAGTCAATTGATAAAATCGCAGGAGTGCTTGGTGAATCTTGGCAACTGGCAATGAAATCTCAAATCGTTTGCAGAAGATGGTAGATTTCCCTATCTCCGACATTTGCAAATTGATGCGGTCCAGCCAAGGATACCAAATACGGTTGGAGTCTATTGTTCAAGCAGCGGGCCAGAATTTTGTAATCAGAATTCATTAGGGTAATGGGTCTATAATCAGTGACCAAACTTGCAGAACTCTTTTTGGGAATAAGTACTGTTACTACTGGAGATTTATAATTGTGCACAGGCGCAGCACTGAAATATTCATTAACCCATTAAGGCCCATGATCCCCATTTGGGGATCGGTGATTAAATATTTTTTTCTGTAATCCTCTTAACTTTATATTGTGTTTTGTTTGTTCCGGTCTGTAGTTAAATAATACAGTTAACGTATGCAACCAATATTTGGCATTATTATACACAAAATAATAACTTACGTTCTAATAAATTAAAACAAGATCAATTTTCGTTTTTGAAAATACTCAATAAATTTATTTGATCAATAAGTTTACAATGAATGTAGATTTGGGTTTTAGTTTCACACTACCGTACATACAATGCTTCTACATTGCACTAAACTGAATATAATTGCTCGACAATACTTACGATCTGAAATATATATGCAAATACATTGATCCCCATTTGGGGATCATGGGCCATAGCGTGTTGTTTTATTATCCCATATGTAAAGTTTAGGAAAGAGCAGTTTTCCCTTGAATTTTACTGTGAGTTTCCACCACTGTTCTGAAAATACGGTAGATTAACAGACAATTGCATCACAGATGGCAGCACCAGATAATAAGTTGTGTTGTAGGTGGCAGCACTTCCCAGATTTGTTTCATTTGGAGGGATAGGCAGTGATTGTAAGCTAATGTTTGAAGTATGGACGTTATTTTCGTGCTTTTGTTTGTGTTTTCGTCTAATGTACGCCAAATCAGTTATCAGAATAGACTAGTGGGTTTAGGTTTGATCAATTTCCTTGTGAACATTTTTAGAAAATGAGTCGAAAGTATTTGATACTCAAAGAAGTAGAATACTTGCTTCTTGATCCTCGTTCCTTCGAAAATTAAGATTTAGAGGACGATTCTCCAATTGACATTTGCGAATTACCTCCTGATAATGTAGACTCACTTCTGATATTGAGGAGGGTAACGATGAAGAATTAGTTGATACAGCTTCGCGCGATGTAACTGGATTTGTTGAGATTCATACCTCGGGCGGCACTCAGTTTAGTAGTGACGAAACTGAAAGTTTTTCAAACTGTCCAGAAGTTCCTCGCAAGAAGCAAAAAACAAGTTCTTATAAAAGTCGCTGGTTGAAGAAGGATGGTGAATATTCTTCTTTGCCTAAACAGACCAATACTTGAAATACTAATCGTGAGAAGCTCATATCTTGTGTACAAAAGAAAACTCCTGTGGAAGTGTTTGAACTATTTTTTAGCGATGAAGTCTTGGAGTATATTGTTCAAGAAAGTGTAAAGTACGCATTTCAGAGTAATGACCACGTTTTTTCTGTGTCATCTGACTGTGTTCGAAAATTTTTGGTATTCTTATTTTTAGTGGATATCACGTTCTCCCCCAACAACGGTTATATTGGTGTGAAGATGATGATATGAATGTAGGTATTGTTAGAAAGTGCATGAGCAGGAACAGGTTTATTGATATTAAAAAGTACATTCATTTTAATGACAACGAAGATCTCGCTGGTATTACACCTATATGTCCAACAATAAAACTATATGTCATCATTTTACCTATCTTGTAGTTTTCCGGCAGCTGCATATTTTACTGTTTAGGTACGTTTACATGAATGTATTTTTACATACAGGTTTGTTTACAATTGCAGAGCTAACTGAGAAAAATGTATGTGTATTGTTTTCAACAAAAATATCTTTAGTAACAGAAAAATTTACCCGTATTGTTTTCAACAAACATATCTATGCTAACAAAATATATTCACGGCATGTCCCATGATCCCCATTTGGGGATCATACATAAATTGGCAGTTTTAAACAATAAAAAGCTTTGAAAAAATCTTATTCTTATCTTTTCTCACTAAAAACACTGAAACACGTCTACCAGATGAGTTTTGTTTAAAAACAAAATTTGGGCCTTAATGGGTTAAATAAGGCTGTTAAAGTGTCTCCTATCAAAGAGAAGAAGCGTTGGTACCATTCCGCTGGAAGTCCATCAAGACCAGGAGATTTGTTTCTACGTGCGTTCATTACAGCAGATTCTACCTCCTCTTTCGTAATTGGGGTTTCCATTGTTCTAGCGGAATTATAATCGACCACTCGAGAGAGGTTCTTTAGGATCTGATGGTCGGTGTTTGCATCACCGCGTTCGCCAAAGAGGTTATTATAGTAGGAATAAAATGCTTTGTTGATTTCAGAGAAGCAAGTAAAGATATTCCCATCCTTATCTTGAATACGAGTTACTAATTGACTCGCACCACGCTTATATTCCTGTATAACATGATAGAGTGATGGCTCTTCCTCGAGATCGAATATGGGAGATTTACTTCGAATAAGTACACCTTTCATTCTGTGTCTATTCATGGTTAAAAGCTTTGCTTTAAATTTATTAACAGTAGGTAAGAAAGTACGATCAGAAATTGCAGAATGTTGAGCGACACACAAACATCTGTAGAAAAAATTATACAGGGCTCGATTATCTCGACTTTTCTCCGAAGAATACCATCTGAAGAAACTAGAAACGCGAGGTTTCAAATATTGATGCCACCATGCGCGGAGAGTTCGGAAATGTCGTTGTTGTGTCACCCAATAAGCCATTTAGCTGCAAATTCTTCACAGAAGGTGGTGTCAGAAAGAAGGAAAGTGTTGAAATGCCAATAGCCTCTACCACGTTCAATCTTAGCGTCAGGAATTTTCAAGGATATGGCATAAGCTTGATGATCAGAAAAGATGGTATGTGTAACTTCTACGTCTAGTATCTTTTTTGCAAGAACGGAAGACAAATAGATGCGGTCAATTCTCGAAGCGGAGTTGTTCCGTATGTAAGTATATCCACGTTCATTTGGACGTTTCAATGACCAACTGTCTGGTAAATGAAATCCTGTAACCAATTCATGTAAGGTAGGACAATAGTTAAAACCAGGAGTTTGGTCTTCAGGATGGATGACGGAATTGAAGTCTCCAGCTATTAAAAATATTCAGTATTTGGGGATAAGGTAGAGGGAACATCATGCGCATAAAAGTCATTCCTTTCTAAACGTTGCTATGCTCCTGACGGTGAGTACAGATTTATGACCTGTATAGTTCCTAGTGTGCCAGTTATTATTGTCCCGGTTGAGTGAATTTCTCCAGGTGTAAAGTTTACATCATTCTTAACCACTATTGCAGTACCTGTGCCGTTTGCGGTATAATTATTGTATACTGTATAAGCTGTTCCAAAATTGAGCTGTTCAAAACCAACTACCTGTAAGAGTGCGATATCTATGTGCGACTGTACAAGAAAATCACGTAAGAAAAATTGTTTCATAGGTGTCTGCAAGTTGTTAATATTGATGGTGGCTATCTTAAGAGACATGAAAATTATGAAGAGAAACACTATAAAAATGTAGATTTTTCTGTAAGTACACCATATTGGACACAGGGTATTAAAGTCGATAACAGGCGCGATGATTAACTGAGTTATCCTAGAAATTCCACTAATGGTGAGAATGGAAATGTCATGTAACTCAATGTTGACAAAGAAATCGTCGGTATTGTCTTATTAATGTACAGATTAGACAAAAAAAAACAGACACAAATTGAAAATTTGATCCACTATGGCAATTTTGTAGTACTTACTTATTGTCAGAAGAACGCGTGGAAACGATATCTTCAGACAGATGTTCAGTTCTTTGAGACAAGGCTTTACTCAATTCTTGTCGTTTCGTACGTTTCCGTTTAGCGCGATCAGGGGAACTGGATGCACTTCTTACACTTTCTCGGTGAGAGGAGTACTCTTGCCCTTGATGATCTTCTGGAATACTTACAGCAGGGGAAGATTGAGGTGAAACACTAAGATTTCCCAAGGGTGGTGGAATGGGGCTCACACTTGCGTCGGTATAGTAATGGAAGCATCAGGTGAAGAAGAGGGGAGAGATTCGGCCATATTGGAAGCAATTTCTATTGGGGGGACAATTGAGGTGGGAGGTTGGTGCAGTGTATCTGGGAGCTCAGTTGGTTGTACTTTCAGAGGCTGGCGGCCGTCAGTATCATTATCACACGATGTGGTCTTGTCGTGGGCAGTGGCACTGTCAGACGAGAGGGGGGAAACTCACTGATATTGTTCATAACAGGTATGGTGTTATCATTCACATTAATATCATAGTTACCACCGTCTAGTGCGGATACCTCTGGAAACACTGTGGATAAACTGACTTCACCTCCTCGCTGCGGAACAGTTTGGGCGAGGGTGGAAAATTTAGGAACAAAATCCGGTGGTGATAGCAAATGGGAAGGCTTGGGAACAGATACTCGTCCAGCATAACTCGAAGAAACAGAAATAATCTGGGGCTGAGGGCGGAGAGGACACGCAGAGTGTAGATGTTGAAGGAAATTGCATCGCAAGCATGTCTTTTGTTGACCAGGATAGGTAACACAATAGCGACTATTTTGAATACTTATAAACGAAGGGATGGCATGTTTCAGTTCCATTTTAATTAATTTCGTGCCAGCTCGAACAGGGTAGACATGTTCAGCGGATTAAAGTTCGTCCTGTATACTATAGATCTTACCGTATTTTTCCAGAACATTTTGGATATCTGTGTGTGTGAACTCCAAGGGAGTGACATGCAGTTTCACGGTTAAAATACTAAAATCAGCCCAAGTCACTTTTATATCTTATGAACTCTGGGAATCACTAAACTTTGCAACACCATTTATATCACGAAGAATTTTCTCACATAACTGAAAAGAGACCAGTTTGACGAAAACACACTTACGATACATATCCATTTCTATACTCAACACTTGATCAATAGTAAACGAAAAAGTGTTCTGCAACCACTCATGTATCACAAGAGACATTGGCCGTTGAAAGACAGGGCCGAAATCAAATTTTAGTGTGTTTACTCGTTTAAAATCGACATCTTCAAATGCAGCATCGTATTCAACAAGAAGTAAACAAATTATCCTTTTTTTTAAAAAAAAGCACTTCGACAACAATAAATAGAAGCTTCGCTTTATATAACGAGGCAAAACAAACACTCAACACATTAAGGTGAACTATTTGACGACCAAGACTGGGAAGTGAGTCTATCGCAGAGAGCAAGCAGGACACGTCCACGCACTCCAGCAACCCAAAACGTTATGCGGGGAATCGAACCCAGACCTGCTCCTCAGAACCCAGACACTTTACCGCTTAGGTAACTTACTACGTTGAATTCTGTTTGTTCAATTCTCCTCAATATACCACATAATAGGCAAAATGAAGGCAATTCAAAAATATGCAAATTTTACATTCAAGATGGCGACTTCTCCAATGATTTGTTTCTTCACTTAAACTGAACTACGCCCTTAATAACATAGAGAAACATGGCTTACCTACCAAAAGCACAACATACAATTTTCATGGTTACAAATTTTCGAGCCGAAATTTTGAATCGAAGATCACGACTTTTCCAACATGTCCGATTTTTCCCCTCACATGCGCTGTAATCTACACACCTGAACGCAATTTTGTGATTCCACCATATCTACAAGTTGTGTAGAATTAGACGCGCCCTTATTACATTCCTAGCACTTTCTTACACCGAATATGACTATTTTTTTAAGTTTAAAGGCGGATTTGCCAACTACGCATCAGAATAAACATCACCTCGAAATTTCAACGTCTTACATATAGCCATTACAAATTTCACATTGTTTCGATTTGCGCCGCGAAACAAGAACGAATGTTGATGCTCTTTCTAATATCATAAATTATGTTCCTAGCTTCACTGCCTGACAAAATATGACGTTTCTATGGTGTGCGGAACTACTCTAAAAACTAGCATTTCGATACGACGAAAATTTTCGACACTTTATTTACATGGAAAATGTCGCCTTTTTCGTGATATCGGATTTTCCCATTACTCACATCCCATGACGAACAAGTATGCAAAATTTGGTGTTTGTATATTTTGTGTAAGTATGCAAACAATTAAGTGTGTTTCCGACTTTAGAGGTAAATAATTTCCCACAGATGCCGGCCGCTACGTACCAGTACTATGTGAGCAGTAAAAAGGAAGTCAAAAATCTAAGGAAATCGGTTTTGTAGGGGATTGACGTGAGCCTACTGGGCAGGAGACCTGGGTTCGATTCCTAAGAATCTTTGTCTCACTTTTTCTTACTTTGAAAGTTTATTTTTATAGTATATATTGTTTGCCTACTATATACGCTGCCTACGGGAAAATTGTCATATATATATGTGTGTGTATGTATTTCCTTAAAATTTAAAATCTTATAGTTTGTAACGCCCCCTTCCACCTAGCCTCGCCTAATCGAAACCACATTGAGAGTTTATTAAAGAAAAGACAAAACAAAAGTGAAACAAATTGTCAATCAAGGCTCAGATAACAAAGCCTGGCAGAAGGGGCTTGGGAGCGCGGAGTCGAGCCGAAACGGGTAATCAACTTGGATATAATGGGCTGGAATTGCAGATCCAATATTTATCATTTAAGGAAGTTAAACACCTCAAACGGAAACTAAATAAACATGTACACAATGTTTCAATTTTAAATATAACAACTTTATTAACAATAGTGGGTGGTGTATATGCACTAAATCGTTAGGATAGCGCATATACACTCAAATTAATCGTGCAATAAACAACTATTGTAACAAATTTTTCTCTGTCGGTTAAATTTAATACTATCCAAAAAATTCAATTTTTTTACTTTAATAGCAGTATCAAATCTTCTTAATCCAATTCACAATTATATTAGAAGATAAAATGTTCGTCCGAGGAGTAGACTGTTGCAGGTTAGATGGGGGATTTATATGAATTATCAACTTCCTAGCTTGAGTTTTGTAAAGTCTATTGGACACATCTATCACTGCTTGATATTTTCGATGGAAACTATTTCCCAATAAGAGGTCAAACTCTGAAGATGGAACTATATAAAAGTTTTCCGAAAACTGTTGGAAACCCATTCGAAAATACAAGCGAACACGTGATTTAACTGTCACTTGTTGTTCTCCAAGACCTACCACTTGTAAACTAACGTCTACTTCTCTAATTTTACACTGTTTCTGCAGATTTCTAAAGAATGTCTCACTCACAAAGCAGGACTCACTCCCTGTATCTAGGATGGTATTGACTAATTTCCCTTTTATATATGCAGGCACGACCAGATGATCTCTATTCTTTTTATTATATTGTGAAGAATTTACTGTTTGGAACCCAGATTTATTCACCAGTGACCCATGTTCCGAATTTCTACCAACAGCACTGTTCCTTTTTTGAAAACGTTTATTTGAACCCGAAGAACTAGTCACAATATTTTTCCGAATTGCACCTGTTTTACCTTGAAATTGTTCACTACCTGATGACGTATGAGTATTGTCACTAGCAACTATTACATTTCGATTCTGTTCAAGATTTCCCTCTAAATATCTACCTTCTACCAAATTTACCGGTTTACTATTTATACCAGGTTGACTAATTACATTACAAATAGCCGTTTTATTCGTTATACCCTTATGGGGATTTTTATTTACACTGCCCATTTCCGGTCCGACCGCATTCCAACGTTCGTAATAATCATTACTATATCTATACATGTTATCAAAATGTAAAGCTGTGTCCTCATGTTGTTCAAAAGTCATCGGTACCCCCCTACAGTTAAAAAAATTATGAACCATTGGACTAACCATATTACAAATTAAATTACAAATAACTGGTTCTTCGATTCATATCCAAAACATGTATTATGCTTATTTCTCTTCCACAAAACCATAAAGTGTTTTATTTTCCCTCATAACTCGGTAAAATTCCAAGCGCATAAACTACGTTCTAGCCAAAGGTGAGATGAATTTATTAACAAGTTGTCTACAAATGTCTCCCCAAACTGAACCGGTACCAATCATTGACTGTAAAAGATAATTAAATTCCCCTTTTGTACGCGATAAACTAGCTACTAAAATTACATCACAGGGTAAATCTTTACTACGCACAACTTTTTCAAGTTTCAAAATGAATTGGAATGATAATTCCGTATTTCTTCCGTCTACCCAAGGTAATTGATTAGTCTCGGCCAATAACAATTTATACACCCCTTCGGTTGCTAATTTATTAAAAACAAAATTTAAATGCTCAGACCGCATATTATGTCTGTATACATTTCGTCTATCTAAGCCTGGAACAGAGGAAGAACGTATCCGTGGCCTCCCACGATTAGGTTCGAGAAAGTTACCCTCTAAATTTGACTCAACATTCCGAAAACAAGGATTTTCAAAAGCTACATACCCTACAAATCCTTCTTCACTACTTGAACTACTACGTTCAAAATTATCAATATTTTCATAATTCTGCCTATTATCCATCTTTCCTGTAGCCAGAATTCAATTTTATCCGTAAATTCTTCTCCTTTTACAGACAACAAACAAATGCGCAACAACGCGTGCCAACTTATGCTGGGTGCACCCTCCAAAAATTTTCCTCTTATAAATTTCTTTCCTTTTCATATATCTCTTGTATATTACTCTGCGCTTTTATTCTTAACATTACATTCAAACTTAAACAAGTATATGGCCAAAACAAGTAAAACTTGAAGATTCGAAAGTTGTAACGTTCCATGCATACACATGCAACCGTGGTCCCGCGATTAACTTGTCTACAGGTAAAAGTCAAACCTTGCCCAATAACCAGACATAATTCCTTCCTTTACCTGCATACAAATCAATCACAAGCACACTTGACGGGATAGCCGTTCCCCGATTCATGTTTTGGCATTGCAGAATAAAAACACTGAAAATATTTTTTCCTTGTGGCGATTAAGCTTACTTTTTGATTAGGAAATATAAGTAAACTCTCAAAATTCAACTGGAACCATTTATTACAAACTATATATATATATATATATATATATATATATATATATATAACAATAACAACAAATACCCAAACCCCGAAAAAAACGTTTAAATTTTTCAACTTCTTCAAAAACCTTCCAACAAGTAATAACTCGAAAAATTAACATTAAATTTCCCAAAAATTCAAGAAAATATCTAACCGTACACATTAATTTACCCGAAAAGTATTATTACTTCCAAAAGATTCAATGTTTCCCGCACACATCGACTTAATGTTCCTAAATACTGAAATTAACCTCCATTGCCAAAGGTGAGCAAATTACTTAAATAACCATAACTTAAATTTTCTCACCTTTGGCTAGAACGCAGTTTATGCGCTTAGAATTTTACCGAGTTATGGGGAAAAATCAAACACTTTATGAATTTGTGGAAGAGAAATTAGCATAATACATGTTTTGGATATGAATTTCGAAGAACCAGTTATTTGTAATTTAATCTGTAATATGGTTAGTCCAATGGTTCATAAATTTTTCAACTGTAGGGGGTACCGATGACTTTTGAACAACTTGAGGACGCTGCTTTACATGTTGATAACATGTATAGGTATAGTATTGATTATTACAAACTGCGGAATGCTGTCGGACTGGTAATGGGTAGTGTAAATAAAAATCCCCATAAGGGTATAACGAATAAAACGGCTATTTGTAATGTAATTAGTCAACCTGGTATAAATAGTAAACCGGTAAATTTGGTAGAAGGTAGATATTTAGACGGAAATCTTGAACAGAATCAAAATGTAATAGTTGCTAGTGACAATACTCATACGTCATCAGGTAGTGAACAATTTCAAGGTAAAACAGATGCAATTCGGAAAAATATTGTGACTAGTTCTTCGGGTTCAAATAAACGTTTTCAAAAAAGGAACAGTGCTGTTGGTAGAAATTCGGAACATGGGTCACTGGTGAATAAATCTGGGTTCCAAACTGTAAATTCTTCACAATATAATAAAAAGAATAGAGATCTTCTGGTCGTGCCTGCATATATAAAAGGGAAATTAGTCAATACCATCCTAGATACAGGGAGTGAGTCCTGCTTTGTGAGTGAGACATTCTTTAGAAATCTGCAGAAACAGTGTAAAATTAGAGAAGTAGACGTTAGTTTACAAGTGGTAGGTCTTGGAGAACAACAAGTGACAGTTAAATCACGTGTTCGCTTATTTTTTCGAATGGGTTTCCAACAGTTTTCGGAAAACTTTTATATAGTTCCATCTTCAGAGTTTGACCTCTTATTGGGAAATAGTTTCCATCGAAAATATAAAGTAGTGATAGATGTGTCCAATAGACTTTACAAAATTCAAGTTAGGAAGTTAATAATTCCTACAAATCCCCCATCTAACCTGCAACAGTCTACTCCTCGGACGAACTTTTTATTTTCTAGGGATAGCGTAGTCCATCTCACTCCAGCATGCTCGAATGGGGCTGAGGAGGCTGCTGGATTCCCTAGAACCATGCAAAATCAGACATGCAGATCAGAACAGCAGGCTCTTGGAGAACAACAATTGGCTGCTGAATTGGAAACCTATGTGGACCATGAGGTTCTTCAGGTTACTGATTCCGTGCAGAATACAGCACCTTCAGAAGGTAATTATAAAATTTCTTCGGAACTTTTAGATGAAGATCCTGAGTTACAAACTTATGTAAATAATTTAGTAACTTGTTTTTCAGACGTTATAACAGATCATTTAGGATGTGTGAAGGATTTCTGTTATCAAATTGAATTAGTAGATAATACTCCCGTGAAGTTACAACCATATAGTGTACCAAACTATAAACAAAAGGAATTGGATAATTTTATTCAAGACTTGATAAAGAGGGGGTGGTAGAAGAGATTAATACCTCTCCATTTTCCAGTCCGTGTTTTTTAGTAGAAAAAAAAAGACCACGGTAAGAGATTAGTCGTGGCTTATGGATCTGTGAATAAGAAAATAATTACACGTAACTTTCCGTCACCCAATCTTGAAAATGTTATCTCTAGCATATCAAATAACCATATATTTTCAAAAATTGACCTCAAGAAAAGTTTTTATATGTGCTTGCTCACTGAGGATAGTAAAAAGGTAACAGATTTTGTAACTAAAAATAAGATGTATCAATTTCGGCGTCTACCGATGGGGCTATCAACTTCACCACATGTTTTGAGTTATTTGATGTCAAAAATATTAGACGGCTTGATTGGGGATAACTTAGAGATATTTTTGATGAAGTGTTAATATTTACACCTGATTTGGAATCACATAAAAAAAACTGGTTGAGGAAGTATTAAGTAGGTTCCGGGAAGCTGGATTAACTGTATCACCTTCAAAAACTCTTTTGTTTCAAACCAGAATAAAATATCTAGGGTTTTGAACGTGGGACGATGACCATAGATGAGGACCGAGTTGAAACTATTAAAAATTTATCAAAGCCTAAGAATAGGAAGGGCTTGAATAGGGTGTGAGCGTTTTTTCAGTTCTTTTCTAAATTTGTACATAATTTTGCTGAACTCATTGCACCAATACAGGAGATGCGTTCCGCAAAGGTTCCATTTAAATGGACTAGAGAACACGATGATGCCTTTCAAAAACTTAAAGATGCGTTTTGTGACGAGGTAATCCTTAAGGTTCCTGATATGAACTCGAGTTTTGTTATTCATTGTGATTCTTCTTTGAAAAACTACAGTGCTATATTATCTCAGTATAATAAAGACGGCGATTTAATGCCGGTACACATGTTTTCAAAGGCCATACCACCATCAGATTGGAGCAAGAATGTAGACTATTTCCATTCTCAATTGATTAGTGGCGCACATAGAAGGCTAAGAAAGGCAACTGCCGCCATAGCTAGACGTATCACATGGCCGAATATGTTTAAAGATATCAATGAATTTGTAAGATCGTGCCCTAAATGCCAAAGGATACGCGATAGGAACACTTTGCCTCAGGGGAAATATTATACGAGACAAGTTAAAGCTCAAAATAACACGTTTTCTATTGATATTGCCGGGAAATGGCCAAGTAGTCAGGGATATGAATATGTATTAGTTGTTGTTGATGCCTGTAGTAAATTTGTATTTCTAGAACCTTTAAGGAAACTTTCTGGTCAAGCTATATGTAAGAAATTGATGGATATATTTTTAAGTACTGGGTTTGTCTCTAAGGTGGTTCACGATTGTGCGCAATACTTCGTATCAGAGTATTTTACACATTTCCGGTAAAGCCTATAGTCTTTAATGCATCCTACTCGTTCTGTGATAACATCTGAATAATCTTTATTAATCGAATCTATGAATGAAATAACTTCCTGATCGCGATACTTCCAGTTTTCTTCCTCTGATTTTTCATCCTGTGTGTTCAACGGGTTTTTCACCTGTGGAGATCGTTTACATTTGGTTTCTCCCTGTTGAGTATCCTTATTAATGTACTTTTTATTTCTATTGAATAATTTAAGGAAGATTTCGGCTTGTTCAATATCCACATCTGATGCCTCAGATGAACTGTGATGTTGTCCTGTCCTTATCTTCGATGAAGAAGGTATATATATATTGGTGCTATCAACCTTGGATCTTTGACTATCATCCTTACTCACCAGATCTGTACTCTTCTTCTTCTTTGTCTTCCTCTTCCTGGACTTCTTTGATGGATCCTTCGTTTCCAAACAACTAGAAGATTGATCAACCATGTCGCTTCCCTCATCAACTTCTTTGTTCTTCTTTAAGGATATCAACTCTTCCCTTTCATCTGGTTGAGTTTGAACTAAATATCTACCATTTCTATCAGTCGAAATCATAGCCATGTCGACACAAGTTGATTCACTAAGTATATCCTCCGATTTGGTAGTTGGAAATCTTCCTAGTTCCAAGTCTTCACTATTCACGCTAGGATATCTTGATTTATCTCTCACTGTATTCACTGGAGTTCCGTTGTTGTTAGAAGTTCTTAACAGATCACACTCTATCCAATTCTTCAGATCCAATAATTGTGATGAATTAGGAACTTCAATGGTAAGCATCTGATCTTCTAAGTTATTCAGTTCTAGTTCACATTGAATTCCCCTATCACAATATCCCGAAGAATTGTAATCCGCTCTAATAAAGATCGAAGAGACACTCACTGAATTCTGATTTACTGATTTCTTTCCCGCTGATCTTCTCATAATTTGTCGCTGGTCTTGATGATCTACAGATCTGAAACACGTTCTTCTGAAATATTAATCGCACTCTCTTCCTTCCTCCGTTCAAAACTAAGATATGGTTCTCATAGTCCAAAACAGCAGATGTTGATCTAAGGAAAGGCATTCCTAACAAACACTCACTTGGGGTTGTTCCACAACTCGAAAATTCACAACTTGGATATATCCAGATAAGTTGACGTTCAACGTTATCTCTTCTCCCGTGGAGAAATGTAATCCCGAAGGGGCATTAACTGTTTTTTCATCCACAGTACGTATATGTTGTTCGACACCACTTCGACGAACCAAAGATCTTGTGACAAGATTAAAGCTTTAACCTCCGTCTACACAAACACTGGTTAAAATATTATTAATCTTGAAAATAACGAAAGTCGCTACCAATCCATCCATCTCCGAAGGAATTTTCTGGTTAACTGTCTTTCCCATTACTTTAGAACGATCTCTATTGCTATTAAATTCCGAGAATCCTGAAGGTATCTAGACCTCAGAACATTCATTCATTCGATTCGATATTACATTATTAGTGAAAAAATATGATATTTCTGATTATATTCATTCACTTTTGATTTAAAGTTTGTCAAAACCATTTGATTTTTACTTTTCAATCCCATAGCTCTATTATATTCAATTTGTTCGCGAGTACTCATTATGAATCTTTCGGCTATGTCTAATGGCTCTAGTCGGTTATTAGGAAAGTAACTTCCTAGCATCCTATTTCTTTGATTCGGGTTCATTCCCATTAAAATTATTCTAACAAATTCACATTCTTCCATGTTTAAACCTAGAACATTCATTGAGATAATTACTGATTTAACATATGCATTCATTAGTTCCGATAACCTTTGCTTCCTATAAACTCTATCACTCACTAAAGAATGAACAGTAGTTGGAGTAATCAACCTAGATAGCAAGTTATTCTTAAAAACATTCCAATCTAAATGATCATTCAACGCCGATGTAACTATTCTTAAAATAACCCCATCACATTTTGGAATAAAAACGGATAATATAATATTAAATGAATAGCTGCTCTGCATTAAAATTTCTTCTACCAAGAACAATAATTCAAAAATCTGCAAGGTATCATTACCATTTACGTTCTTAATATTCATAAATCTATTCTCCAAATAAGTTAATGATCTAGCGTGGGTATATTTTAACATTAATTTATGATCATAATTCGCTTCTGAATGATGATCATCTAAATTCAAATGAGATTGCGCATCCCCTATCTATGTTTCTACCATCTAGATTTCTCAAACTTTGACCATAATTAGAATTGCCAGTATGTATATTATTTATTCCCACTCTAGGAGTCGAACTGAGAATATTGGAAACTACTATAATAATTACCCAACTCTAGGTATCTATTCCGAGATCTAATATCATTGGAAGAATTTAAATTAGGAGGAGAAGTCCCCATCTCTCTTCTTATAGGCGGTTCATTAAATGTAACTCTATGTTCAGGTCTAGAAATATTCAAGCTAGGAGAATTAGCTATCCGACTAAAACCGTAAGTCCCCGCTGAACTATTTACTGAAGAATTCAAATTGTTCCTAACTGGAGTAGGAAAAAACCTAACACCTGAATTATTTTGCATCGGCGGCGTTAAACTCATACTCAATGAGCCGAAATTAGAATTTAAATTTGGATGACCAGTAGCATCAATAGTAACAAATTCGGAGTCTGGCATATCAATGCTGACGTAGTCACGTACACTTTAAATGTTCTCCATATCACAAAAATAAATTTAAAAAATAGCACAATATATAAACAATACTTATGAATAACCATATAAAGATACTAAATTACAACTACTACTAGGAACATAAACTAGAAATTGATATGAAAAACTTGGAAGAGATCTGAAATTATTCATAAACCACAATAATATTCAACCAACTAATGATCCACAATTCAAACAACACAAAACGGAGTGGCGATATATTTTTATAAATATTCGGAAAAATAATCCTCAACAAGTCAGAATTTATATTCAAAAACACTACAGAATTCAAATTCAATCAATTTGAATAAGTTAGATACTATTATTAACACTAAGTAGAATGACTACGTTGGAGGAAAATGGAAAATTTAACTATTAATTAAACAAAATTTAAAATTTTTCACATTAATCATCAAATAATTTAACAACATTCATAACATTGTACAAAAATACAAAAAATATTTTTGGTGGAATTATAATGTAGGAGGAAAAGACAAATCTCTAATAGGGCAAATTATTAACAAAGGTCAATGCTAAATAAATATTCTTAACTAACATTCAATATGTCAAAGTCCTAGCAATATTATAAAAAATTTTGTAGAATGGGAATGTTGGAGGAAAGTATCAACCAACACTTTATAAGGTGAAAACCTACCAACAAATTTAATTTAAAACAGTCAAATCTCCAAAACATTCACAATCTTATCTTTAGATTCAATAATAAATTTAAGTGGAATGATAAAATTGGAGTAATCTGAATACTCAATAAAGTTTTTAACAAGAATACCAATGTTAAAGATAAATTATAAAAATGTAATTTAGTATTATCTAAATCAATTATATTTCCTATGCTTTTAACTTTATAATCCTTAGTGGAATGAAAATGTAGAATATTACCTAAGTATAAAACCACCATAAACTTATTCTCTTTTAAGAAAAAATTCTTAAGCCGTGATCTAGTTCCTTGTGAATTGTAACGCCCCCTTACACCAAGCCTCGCCTAATCGAAACCACATTGAGAGTTTATTTAAAATAACAAAACAAAAATGAAACAAGCTGTCAATCTGGGCTCAGATAACAAAGCCTGGCAGAGAGGGCTTGGGAGCACGGAGTCGAGCCGAAACGCGTAATCAACTTGGATAGTATGGGCTGGAATTGCAGATTCAATATTTCTCATTTAAGGAAGGTAAACACCTCAAATGCAAACTAAATAAACTTGTACACAATGTTTCAATTTTAAATATAACAACTTTATTAACACTGGTGGGTGGTGTATATGCACTAAATCGTTAGGATAGCGCATATACACTCAAATTAATCGTGAAATAAACAACTATCGTAACAAATATTTCTCTGTCTTTTAAACTTAATACTATCCAAAAAAATTCACTTTTTTACTTTAATAGCAGTATCAAATCTTCTTCTTAATCCAATTCACAATTATATTATTCAAAGAATCAAAAGTCAATGATTAATATTTTCACAAAAATTCTACTTTTAATAATGATTAATCTTATGTTCACTTTTGTGAATATTGACTACTCAAAGGCAAATTCATTCTAAAATTGAAATTTCTTCTAAATATGATTTCTGACAATATTTTCAATTCTCAAATTGTTTTTAATCAAAAAGATAGCAAACAAAATAGTTCTAGATCAAGAATGTTACCTTTAAGGCTGATGACAACTTTCGAGAAAAATATAAAGTATTTACGTCTTTCGAGAAAATTAACTAATCTCGCACCCTCTTTAAATATATAGTTAAATTACTGCAAAGAAAAATACTTAATTAGCTGAAATACTGGATCCGCAGGTGGTTCAAGTCTTAGTTCGATGTTTCGGACCAAAGTAGAAAACAAGAATCGCCACAAATCTGGGAGGAATTTTATTACTAGTGGAAAGCAAAGGCCCGCGAGTTTAATCCCTTTGAAGACAAACTACAACAACCGCACAATCCACACTTTCAACGAACACAACTACTTTATAGAAATTAGAATAGACTACTCACCCAGTTTTCGGAAAACTTAATGGTTTACCTACGAGCTTCCTTCCTCTTGTTGGATACTTGGTCTCTTTGACTAACGATATACTAACCACGTTAGCAACTCTTTGTTCTGTGCCAGAAGTTTTGCTCTTCAAACTTTCAAGATTCTGACTAATTCAAACATCAGAACACTTTATTACAGAGATTCACCATTGGACAAATCTTTAGGATTGCCAGAAAAAAAGATAACTACTCTAGCAATCACTTCAGACTCTAACAAGAATTGCCCAGCACTACAAATTTTCTCTCCTTAATAAATTTCTTTTTTTGAAAAAAGAAATATTCCAGAAAGATAAGGAGTAATGAAACAGGCACAAATTTTAAGTCAAATTCACTCTCTGATTACGATCAATAGAGCGAAATGAAGGGTTACATTCAATCCTCACTTTCCCTCAGATAACGGAACCTTGAGTCACCGAGCCAGGTAGAATCGGCAAGACAAGCCAGCCCCACTGAACATACACGCGCTACACTCTTTTTTCTCAATAGTTGTCATAGCACAAGAGTTTAAAGTCAATTCCCCCTTACATATTCCTTTCAACTTTTGTACTTTTTTCTTTTCTCTTCTTTTTCTCAAACGAAAAACTTTCTACAACATTGAATTAATCGTTTTAAATACTGAAATTCTTAACAATATTAATATAAATAACAATACTAATTAATTATATACAATTGTTCCTTCTTATAAACATCCATACTTCGTCTTCACAGAACTCAGAAGGATGGTATGTTACAACTTTTTCAGTTGTGGCATAGACTTCAAACTTGGTATAAGCATGTATCTAAAGGACTAGTACAAAAAAAGAGAATGCTTGCAATCATTCGGTTTGAAACACACATATTCTCGCGAGACAAAATGTATTTTTCTCTCGTCTGGATACTATAGCGAGAAAATGATGCTCAATGTTTTTTCCAAAATGTTTCTGGGGGGTACGCTGCCTCCATGGGGCTCTTAGAGAGCCCACGCAAGAGACCAAATAATACGTGTATAATAGAATAATAAATAGAATATTATCAGCAGTGCTAACTGTGATCCACCAGATCATTGTTTCTGAAAGAAACACTGGTGATGCCCCATCTGTAAAGCTACATATCTTTCTTCTTAAATAGTTGAGTATCGTCTCGAAGCTTCACACGAACATACTGCCTAGTTTCCAGACAATCTCAACAGTTAGCGTACAAATGTATCCTTTTCGTCTATATTTGCAATAACGGAAATATTTTGTTCACGCAATGCCAACACAAACTATTTTGATAAAACGAAGCACGTGATAAGAAAGAAAAACGCAAGATTAAACAAGGTTTGACGGGGAATCGAACCCAGACCTGCTACTCAGAACGCAGACACTTACCGCGGAGCTAACTTACAACGTTGAATTATGTTTGTTCTATTCTCCTCAATATACCACATAAGAGGCCAAATCTAGGCAATTCAAAAATATGGCAATTTTGCATTCAAGATGGCGACTTCTCCAATGATTTGTTTCTTCACTTAAACTGAACTACGTCCTTAATAACATAGCGAAACCTCGCTTACCTACCAAAAGCACAACTTACAATTTTCATGGTTACAAATTTTTGAGCCGAAATTTTGAATCGAAGCTGACGACTTTTCCAACATGTCCGATTTTTCCCCTCACATGCACTGTAATCTAAACACTTGAACGAAATTTCGTGATTCCACCATATCTACAAGTTGTGTAGAATTAGACGCGCCCTTATTACATTCCTAACACTTTCTTACACCGAATATGACTAATTTTATTTAAGTTTAAGGGCGGATTTGCTAAATACGCATCAGAATAAACATCATCTTGAAAATTTCAACGTCCGACATGCAGCCATTACAAATTTCACATCTTTTCGATTTGCGCCGCGAAACAAAAACGAATTTTACTGCTCATTTTAATATCATAAACTATGTTCCTAGCTTCACTGCCTGACAAAATATGACGTTTCTATGGTGTGTGGAACTACTCTAAAAACCAGCATTTCGAAACGACAAAAATTTCGACACTTCATTTACATGGAAAATGTCGCCTTTTTCGTGATATCGTAATTTTCCCATTACTCACATCCCATGACGAACAAGTATGCAAAATTTGGTGTTTGTATGTTTTGTGGAAGTATGCAAACAAGTAAGTGTGTTTCCGACTTTGGAGGTATATATAATTCGCCACAGATGCCGGCCGCTACGCACCAGTACTATGTGAGCAGTAAGAAGGAAGTCAAAAATCTAAGGAAATCGGTTTTGTAGGGGATTGACGTGAGCCTACTGGGCAGGAGACCTGGGTTCGATTCCTAACAATCTTTTTCTTCCTTTTTCTTACTTTGAAATTTTATTTTTATAGCATATATTGTTTGCCTACTATATACGCTGCCGACGGGACAATTGTCAAAAGGTGCGTATATATATATATATATATATATATATATATATATATGTGTGTGTGTGTGTGTGTGTGTGTGTGTGTGTATTTCCTTAAAATTTATAATCTTATACTTTTTAAGTTGTGTCATAGACTTCAAACTGGTATACGCATGTATTTAAACGACTAGTACAAAAAAAGAGATTGTTTGCAATAATTTCCGGTTTGAAACACACACTATTCTCGCGAGACAAAATGTATTTTTCTCTCGTCTGGATACTATATCGTGAATTAGAAACGTGTATAATAGAAACGTGCTCAATGTTTTTTTAAATGTTTCTGGGGGGTACACTGCTTCCATGGGGTTCTTAGAGTGCCCACGCAGGAGACCAAATAATACGTGTATAATAGAATAATAAATAGAATATTATCAGCAGTGCTAACTGTGATCCACCGGATCATTGTTTCTGAAAGAAACACTGGTGATGCCCCATCTCTAAAGCTACAAATGTTTCTTCTTAAATAGTTGTGTATCGTCTCGAAGCTTCACACGAACATACTGCCTAGTTAAGAGACAATCTCAACAGTTAGCGTATAAATATATCCT
The DNA here is from genome assembly GCF_964235325.1 of Thermobia domestica. Taxonomy (NCBI): domain Eukaryota; kingdom Metazoa; phylum Arthropoda; class Insecta; order Zygentoma; family Lepismatidae; genus Thermobia; species Thermobia domestica. The sequence goes on along the minus strand of NC_137462.1, from coordinate 251,561,301 downwards.
TTTCGCCTATATATGTAATAACGAAAATATTTTGTTCACGTAATTTTCGTGATATCGGAATTTTCCCATTACTCACATCCCATGATGAACAAGTATGCAAAAATTGGTTTTTGTATGTTTTGTGGATGTATGCAAAATTTTAAGTGTGTTTCCGACTTTAAAGGTATATAATTCCATGAGATGCTAACCACTTATCTATCATGTGAGTGTGAAGTAGAAACTTGAATATTTAAAATTTTAAGCAGTTCCCTAGACCAGTGTCAGTTCGTCCGTGACCTTCGTGCAGTTCACGTCGTGTACTGTGTTGTGTCTGTACGAGTTGTGTCCTTGGAGTTTGGTGGAGGGTGGTGTCTGTTTGATTAGTTGTTTTTGCCCTCGTTTGGTGTTGTGTTTGCTGACTGTGGAATTGAATTGAATTGCATTGTTTCTTTGTTTTTTTTCTCGAAATGCTAAGTTTATTAATTGTCATTATTCAGTGACTAATGGCTGCCACACGTCTTGATACGATTCGTATTAACTTCCAGAGTGTAGTAAATGTTCCTAATTCTATTTACTTACATGAATGGATACACAATGAATTTAAGTTTCCATTAAGTGATGTTTTGAGCATAGAACTTGATTTTGCTCGTGAGTTTCTTTTTATTAAACTTTCTCATGCGGACTTGTGTGATCGGATCCTCATGGATCGTAATGGTGTTGTGTCATATACTGACGCTGAAGGTACTTATGAACTGCCTTTAGAATCGGCTTCTCACATGTTCAAATTGGTGAAAATTCATACAGTTCCTATGGAAATTTCGGATGCTCAAATAAAGCAAGTGCTGGGACAGTATGGTGAAATTATTTCTATGGACAACGAAAAACACACCAAAGGTCATTATTATCCTGTACGAACTGGTCGGAAACTCTTAAAGATGATTTTAAAACGGCATTCCTTCCTATGGTACCATCTTTAATTTACGGCTTTGGGTTATCCATTTACGGCAATCTAATACAAATGCTAGGTGTGATAGCGAACATCACCTCATTTCCTCCTGCCCTCATCGCCAGGCCAAGCCAGTTCAGCCTCATGAGCATACGTCAACGACAGTGGCTTCATGTGTCCGTACCATACTGAGGGGACCCCCTCCCCCATTACAACTTGACAGTGTGCCCGACCTTACAAATTACAGTATTTTTCCTGTATTGCAACCGAAACCTCCTTCAGACCCTCCAGATAATACCAGTGTTGAGTGTGTTTCTTCTGTGCCAGCCCCCACCCCCGCTGTAACTGGGGAAGTGCTTTTTTCAACAGTAGTTCCTAACAATTCTAAAATTCTACCTAGTGCTGAGTATTTTTTTGAAGCTGAACCTTCTAGTGCCAAATGTTCTACCCCGGATCCTGTATTTTGCAGTCGCAGCAACAGTCATACTACCGTAGTAGAAGAATTGCCCGGCTCTCCGGTACCAGTTTCACTGCCTCCCACTGTTGAGACCCCTGTGGATACTCCTGTGACAGGTTTGAATGCTTCATCTACCAAGAGTACGACTACTCCTGACGTTCACCCTGTTTCTACCACTCCGACTTGTTCTGACCCTATGGTGCTGGACAACGTTTCAACCGCAGCTACTACCACGGAAGTCAACCGTTCATCATCTGCATCTCCAGAACGAGGACGTCGAAAACGTAAGAAGCGACATGAACTTGGTAAGTTACTCTTTTCTCAAACCGTTCAATTACAAGATGATATCAGTGCTCCCGAGGATGTCAGTGCTTCTCAGTGAACTCGCCGATCTTGTGTAAATTGAAAACTACAGTGCCTAGTGTATATTGGATATTGTCTTGTTTTTATAATGAATCTCCTCCCGATCCGTTTCTTACTTTTATGGTCCCTTTTTATAGGGGTTTCATTGTGTTTGTTACCGTTTCCGTATGACTATTTCTCCATGTATTCAGTGAATTTTGCTACAATTAATGTTAATGGTTTGTCTTCCGCGGTTAGAAAAGCTGCTTTAGTGGTCCATTATATTGGTCCATTCTCTTGACGTATTGTTTTTACAAGAAGTAAACTTTTCTACTCTTAACTTACTTCATCACTATATATCTATGTTGCTAATGATACTCCTTCTGGTACCGGAACCGGTCTCATTTATAGGGCAGATTTGGCAATTGATAATTTATTTTTACATCCGGAAGGTAGACTGTTAACAGCAAAATTAGAACACTGCCACCTTGCTGACGTTTATGCTCATTGTGGAAGTAATTAAAAAGCTGACAGAGAGCATTTTCTTGCTACGGATCTTGCAGTCGCTTTACATGATAGTACCGCTCCTATTATCTGCGCAGGGCATTTCAATTGTTCTCTTCTTGCGCAAGATCATCATCCAGGACGCAACTTTTCGTCTACCCTACAACAGGTAATCACTTCGTTTAACCTTATGGATGTTTGGAATTATTATAAGCCTACGGAACTGGGACATTCATTCTTTACTAGCCACAGTTCTAGTCGGTTAGACAGATTTTACATATATAAATCTTTAATTCCTTGTGTGCTAGATATACAACTTTAACCATGCTTCGTTCACCGATCACTGTTCTGTATTGTTAACATTGAAGTTACCTGTTCAAAAATTTTATGAGTGTTCTCCAGTATGGCATATGAATACATCTGTATTAACGGATCCTCAGTTGCAACAACCCCTTCTCACTAAATGGCGTCAATTTTTCAACTATAGTGAACGTTCATCCTTGCTTACTCGTTGGGAACTTTATGTTAAACCGGCTTTAAGATCTGTATGTAGACATTATAGTAAGGAGCGTTGGCATGCTTATCATACCCAGTTTAATTATTATACTCGTTTACTTCATGATTATTACTCTGCATATCCTGGACCTATGCCTCCTTCTTTGTTTGTCAAGGTCAAAGAAATTAAAGCGTTACTGATATCATTGTATCGGAAGCGCACAAAAGTTTTTTTTTGTCAGAAGTAAAACAGAAAGTTGTAATGCAACGAAGGATACGGCACTTCAGCAAATTTGTAAAGAGCGCAAACGCGGTCAACATAAACTTATAAGTAAATTAGTAGATCAGACTAACACTGTGCATCAGGGTAATCAGGTCGTGCCATGCTTTCATAAGTATTATACCAGTTTATATACAAATGTATCTCCCATAAATACTTCCTCTTCCCCATTTTTTGCTATGCTTCCTAGCTTGGAGGCTGTCGATCGAGAAACTCTGGATGCACCATTTACAGAACAGGAAGTTAAAAATGCTATTCTTATGGCTAAACGATAAAAGTCAGCAGGTCCTGATATGATACCCAATGAAATGTACTTAATGTTTACTGACTTGATGTTACCATTCCTCACTCAAATGTTTATTGAATTTTGGAGTCGGCCTCACTTGACTCGGCACATGAAAAAAGGCTTTTTGGTATTAGTTACTAAACATACCCATTCTACACGCATTCAAGATTAACGTCCTATTACCTTACTTAATTCTGACTACAAGATTCTTGCCCGTCTTCTTGCAAATAGACACGTCTTACACCGTTTATTGTCTCCATTTCAGTTTGGTCATGGCTCTTGCCCCCCCTTGTATGTCACCTTAAGTAATATCAGGGACACTATTGCTTATTTTACTAATGTTCATGGTTCTACCACTGCATTACTCTCAGTCGATATGACACAAGTTTTTGATCATCTCCATCTCGATTATTTATATCAATTACTGCCGTCTTATGGTATCGGATCTCATTTTATTTCTATGATAAAAGCGCTTTCTTCCGATCGCTTACTTCAAATACATTGTAATGGTATATTATCTAAGCAATTGGTTGCGAACAAGGGTCTCCCCCAGGGAACATCCTTAAGTTCCATTTTATACAGTTGCACCCTTAGTTTGTATACTATTGCACCCTTAGTATACAAACTTAATAATCTTTTGCCTGGTATCCGTATTGAAACAAGGGCCATTTGCATTCAAGCATATATTGATGATGTCCACGTCATACTTAATTCCCCTGCAGATTTACAGGTGGTTCAGACGGAGCTTAATAAATTTGCTAGTATTTCGGGTGCTGTTGTTAATTACCACAAAAGTAAACTTTTTTGTTTTCACTCTGAGGCTGAGCAATTTTATCACACTCCTATTACTCTTGTTGATGGTTTTAAACTTTTAGGAGTTCACTGGCGACGCACAATAAAAGAAACCATAGATTATAATTATTCGCAATTCACGGCTAAAATAATTTCTACTTTATATGGTAATAAGTTGCGAGACCTTACATTATATGGTCGTGCTTATTTTCGTAATGTATTTGCATTTTCTCAACTCCGGTTTCTTGCTCAAATTTTCCCATTACCGGTCAAATATGATAGTAAACTCACCAGCCACGCATTATACTTTCTGTGGCAAAAACAAATCTTCAGAGTTGCTCGTCCAACTATCAATTAGCCTTTTGCTCATGGAGGTTTACGTATTTTAAATATTCGCCAGCAATGCCGCAGCTTATTATTACACTGTACATGTGTTTTACTTTGTGTGTATGATTCTTCAATCACAGGTGTGTTACTAAAACAATGTCTTTTTTATTTAGATTCGTCAGTAAGTGTTCTACCTTGGTCTCATATGTACCCACACCTTACTAATGCTATTCTTGATATAAGTTATGCTCTCATCAGTCATGAGAAAATTGAAACGTATACTGTTAAACAATTATATTGTTATTATCATAGTAATATAAGGTATGTTCCTAACATACAGCAGCAATTTCCGACTGTTCAATGGTCGCAAATTTGGACCAATATTACGGCAAAATTTCTTTCTTTTAGTCTTCAATCGCTTTGGTTTCTTCTTGTCCACAATTTAATTGTTACAAATGTACGTAGATATAACATTGGACTCAGTAATACTATGTACTGTGCTCCTTGCCCTACTGAGGATACAATTGAACATCGTCTTTCAGGGTGTCATGAAAGCAAAGTGATCTGGTACAAATATTGTTCTATTGTAAGCCGCATTCTCCGTTTGCACCGAAAATATGTCACTGTTAGAAAATGTTGCTGCTTCCTGAATATAAACATATTCCGCAACCAAAGCACAATCTTATTATCTGGTTAACGATAACTACTGCAGCTTTAATACTTGAGGACGATATCAAAGGAAATACTGATCTGTATCTGAAACTTTTAATTTCTCGTCTGTCACTTTTTACATCTCAACAACAACAGAAATATTTTGCTAATTATATAAACGCCATTTATTAACGTTCAAAATTTGTTTTCTGTTTCCTTTTAGTTTAAGTCTGTGCTTAAGTATGTAACTGCAATTTTCTTGAATGAAGAAAAAAAAGTGGAAACATCTCAGACTACTGCGGGCGACACCTGGGTTCGATCCCCATCGATTTCTTCTTATTTTTTTCTTTCTTCAAACTTATATTTCGTTAACATATATTGATTGTCAATAAGGTTTAGTCTATTATACGCATCATTTCATTTCACCTTGCACGCCAGAGAAACTATTGAATCGAAAGCACTTTTCCACGTATCTCATATATTATAACTATTTACGCTGGTGACCACACAACATGCAAAAGGCGTTTTTGAGCATCTATTATGACTAATTTCCAAACCGTTTTTCCGATACTAACGTACTTCCGATTTGCAGGCTAGATGTGTGGTATACATTGTAAACTTGTTATACGAGGATCAAATAAGACAATAAACGGGAAGATTTTGTGCGATCATTTTTCCGATTTCTAGCATCGTTTCGGGGATGTCAGCTAATTTCCGGTTTGAAGAACACACATTTTAATCGCGAGACAAAATATCGTACAAGTGATGCCCAGTATTACTTCCAGACCTGTATTTCTTCGGGGGGGGGGGACCGCCGGACCTTTAAGAGTGCCTCTCGGAGCACATCAATATAATACCTCTTATAATACAAAACGTAGAACTTCTGAACAGAAGACCTGCGTTCGATCCCCATCAAATTCTTTTCTGATTTTTTTCTTTTTCGAAAATTTATTTTTATAGCATAGGTGATTGGCAATAAGCTTGACTCTATTATACACGGCATTTCATTCCAACCGGAACTGCCACACAAACTATAAAATCGAAAGGGGCACTTTTCCATGTATCTTATATATTACAACTATCTATGCTGCCGACGAGACAATTTTCAAGAGGTGCCCATTTGTGTGTGTGTGTGTGTGTCTTTCCTTAAAATTAATGTTTTATACTTTCCAGTTGTGGCATTGACTTCAAACTTGCTATACGCATGTATCTTAATGACGGACATAAAAGGTGAGAGAGATATTTGGCAATCATTTCTGGTTTGAAGCAGAAACTGTTGTCGCGAGGCAAAATGTATTGTTGTCTTGTATGGACACTATATCGTGAAAATGATGCCCAATGTTTCTTTCAGACACTTTTTGGAGGACAGTGCCTCCTCAGAGCGCCCCTGGAGGAGATCAAAATAATACGTTTATAATACAATAACAAATAGAATATTAACAGCAGTGCACCCGTCCTAATAATTCTCCCCCCCCCCGCGGAACATTGCTTTCGAAAGACACACTGGTGATGCACCATTTCCAAAGCTACATATCTTTGAATTTAAATACATCAGTATCGTCTCGAAACTACACACGAACATACCAGGGGGAGGTGATCGGGGGGGATCGCCCCCAAAAAACAGGAAACTTTCTTATTTTATATAAAAATAAAATATATAGTTTATTTTTTGACGCTCTTAAAAGTAGCTCTAAGTAGCAGTATTAAAACCCACCGCCCCCAAAAGTCCGTCCTGGATCCGCCCCTGGAACATACTGCCTCGAGTCGGGACCATCTCAAAAGTTGCTGTATAAATATACCTTTTCCCTCTACGTATGTAATAATGAAAATATTTCGTTCCCGCAATACGAACAGAAAGTAGTTTGCTAATACGAAGAAATGGAGATAAGAAAAAATACAAAACCTTTCAGCCGGGAATAGAACCCAGACCTGTTACTCAGAAGACACAAACGTTACCTCTTTTTTTTTTTAAAAAAAATCTTTATTCAAGATATTTGCAATTACATAATTAAGCACAGACTTAAGCTAAAAGGAAACAGAAAACAAATTTTGAACCTTAATAAATGGCGTTTATATAATTAGCAAAATATTTCTGTTGTTGTTGAGATGTAAAAAGTGACAGACGAGAAATTAAAAGTTTCAGATACAGATCAGTATTTCCTTTGATACCGTCCTCAAGTATTAAAGCTGCCGTAATTATCGTTAACCAGATAATAAGATTGTGCTTTGCTTTCGGAATATGTTTAAATTCAGGAATGAGAACATGTTCGTAACAGTGACATATTTTCGGTGCAAACGGAGAATGCGGCTTACAATACAACAATATTTGGACCAGATCACTTTGCTTTCATGACACCCTGAAAGACGATGTTCAATTGTATCCTCAGTAGGGCAAGGAGCACAATACATAGTATTACTGAGTCCAATGTTATATCTACGTACATTTGTAACAATTAAATTGTGGACAAGAAGAAACCAAAGCGATTGAAGACTAAAAGAAAGTAATATTGGTCCAAATTTGCAACCATTGAACAGTCGGAAATTGCTGCTGTATTTTAGGAACATTCCTTATATTACTATGATAATAACAATATAATTGTTTAGCAGTATACGTTTCAATACTCTCATGACTGATGAGAGCATAACTTATGTCAAGAATAACATTAGTAAGTTTGGGGTACATATGAGATCAAGGTATAACACTGACTGGCGAATCTAAAGATACATAAAAAAGACATTGGTTTAGTAACACAGCTGTGATTGAAGAATCATAAACACAAAGTAAAACAAATGTACGGTGTAATAATAAGCTGCGGCATTGTTGGCTAATAAATAAAATACGTAAACCTCCATGTGCAAAAGGCTCATAGATAGTTGGACGAGCAACTCTGAAGATTTGTTTATGCCACAGAAAGTATAAAGCATGGCTGGTGATTTTACTTTCATATTTGACTGGTAATGGGAAAATTTGAGCAAGGAACCGGAGTTGAGAAAATGCAAATACATTAAGAAAATAAGCACGACCATATAATGTAAGGTCTCGCAACTTATTACCATATAAAGTAGAAATTATTTTAGCCGTGAATTGCGAATAATTATAATCTATGGTTTCTTTTATTGTGCGTCGCCAGTGAACTCCTAAAAGTTTAAAACCATCAACAAGAGTAAAAGGTGTGTGATAAAATTGCTCAGCCTCAGAGTGAAAACAAAAATGTTTACTTTTGTAGTAATTAACAACAGCACCCGAAATACTAGCAAAATTATTAAGCTCCGTCTGAACCACCTGTAAATCTGCAGGGGAATTAAGTATGACGTGGACATCATCAATATATGCCTGAATGCAAATGGCTCTTGTTTCTATACGGACACCAGGCAAAAGATTATTAAGTTTGTATACTAAGGGTGCAATAGCTAAACTGTATAAAATGGAACATAAGGGGGATCCCTGGGGGAGACCTCTGTTCACAACCAAATGCTTAGATAATATACCATTACAATGTATTTGAAGTAAGTGATCGGAAGAAAGCGCTTTTATCATACAAATAAAATGAGGTCCAATACCATAAGACGGCAGTAATTGATATAGATAATCGAGATGGAGATGATCAAAAAATTGTGTCATATCGACTGAGAGTAATGCAGTGGTAGAACCATGGACATTAGTAAAATAAGCAATAGTGTCCCTTATATTACTTAAGGCTACATACAAGAGGGGCAAGAGCCATGAAAAAACTGAAATGGAGACAATAAACGGTGTAAGACGTGTCTATTTGCAAGAAGACGGGCAAGAAACTTGTAGTCAGAATTAAGTAATGTAATAACGGCAATCTTGAATGCGAGTAGAATGGGCATGTTTAGGAACTAATACCAAAAAGCCTTTTTTTCATGCGCCTAGTCAAGTGAGGCCGACTCCAAAATTCATTAAACATTTGAGTGAGGAATGCTAAAATCAAGTCAGTAAAAATTAAGTACATTTCATTGGGTATCATATCAGGACCTGCTGACTTTTGTCGTTTAGCCATAAGAATGGCATTTTAAACTTCCTGTTCTGTAAATGGTGCATCCAGAGTTTCTCGATCGACAGCCTCCAAGCTAGGAAGCATAGCAAAAAATGGGGAAGAGGAAGTATTTATGGGAGATACATTTGTATATAAACTGGTATAATACTTATGAAAGCATGGCACGACCTGATTACCCTGATGCACAGTGTTAGTCTGATCTACTAATTTACTTATAAGTTTATGTTGACCGCGTTTGCGCTCTTTACAAATTTGCTGAAGTGCCGCATCCTCCGTTGCATTACAACTTTCTGTTTTACTTCTGACAAAAAAAAACTTTTGTGCGCTTCCGATACAATTATATTAGTAACGCTTTAATTTCTTTGACCTTGACAAACACAGGAGGAGGCTAGGTCCAGGATATGCAGAGTAATAATCATGAAGTAAACGAGTATAATAATTAAACTGGGTATGATAAGCATGCCAACGCTCCTTACTATAATGTCTACATACAGATCTTAAAGCCGGTTTAACATAAAGTTCCCAACGAGTAAGCAAGGATGAACGTTCACTATAGTTGAAAAATTGACGCCATTTAGTGAGAAGGGGTTGTTGCAACTGAGGATCCGTTAATACAGATGTATTCATATGCCATACTGGAGAACACTCATAAAATTTTTGAACAGGTAACTTCAATGTTAACAATACAGAACAGTGATCGGTGAACGAAGCATGGTTAAAGTTGTATATCTAGCACACAAGGAATTAAAGATTTATATATGTAAAATCTGTCTAACCGACTAGAACTGTGGCTAGTAAAGAATGAATGTCCCAGTTCCGTAGGCTTATAATAATTCCAAACATCCATAAGGTTAAACGAAGTGATTACCTGTTGTAGGGTAGACGAAAAGTTGCGTCCTGGATGATGATCTTGCGCAAGAAGAGAACAATTGAAATGCCCTGCGCAGATAATAGGAGCGGTACTATCATGTAAAGCGACTGCAAGATCCGTAGCAAGAAAATGCTCTCTGTCAGCTTTTTAATTACTTCCACAATGAGCATAAACGTCAGCAAGGTGGCAGTGTTCTAATTTTGCTGTTAACAGTCTACCTTCCGGATGTAAAAATAAATTATCAATTGCCAAATCTGCCCTATAAATGAGACCGGTTCCGGTACCAGAAGGAGTATCATTAGCAACATAGATATATAGTGATGAAGTAAGTTAAGAGTAGAAAAGTTTACTTCTTGTAAAAACAATACGTCAAGAGAATGGACCAATATAATGGACCACTAAAGCAGCTTTTCTAACCGCGGAAGACAAACCATTAACATTAATTGTAGCAAAATTCACTGAATACATGGAGAAATAGTCATACGGAAACGGTAACAAACACAATGAAACCCCTATAAAAAGGGACCATAAAAGTAAGAAACGGATCGGGAGGAGATTCATTATAAAAACAAGACAATATCCAATATACACTAGGCACTGTAGTTTTCAATTTACACAAGATCGGCGAGTTCACTGAGAAGCACTGACATCCTCGGGAGCACTGATATCATCTTGTAATTGAACGGTTTGAGAAAAGAGTAACTTACCAAGTTCATGTCGCTTCTTACGTTTTCGACGTCCTCGTTCTGGAGATGCAGATGATGAACGGTTGACTTCCGTGGTAGTAGCTGCGGTTGAAACGTTGTCCAGCACCATAGGGTCAGAACAAGTCGGAGTGGTAGAAACAGGGTGAACGTCAGGAGTAGTCGTACTCTTGGTAGATGAAGCATTCAAACCTGTCACAGGAGTATCCACAGGGGTCTCAACAGTGGGAGGCAGTGAAACTGGTACCGGAGAGCCGGGCAATTCTTCTACTACGGTAGTGGGACTGTTGCTGCGACTGCAAAATACAGGATCCGGGGTAGAACATTTGGCACTAGGAGGTTCAGCTTCAAAAAAATACTCAGCACTAGGTAGAATTTTAGAACTGTTAGGAACTACTGTTGAAAAAAGCACTTCCTCAGTTACAGAGGGGTTGGGGGCTGCCACAGAAGAAACACACTCGTCACTGGTATTATCTGGAGGGTCTGAAGGAGGTTTCGGTTGCAACACAGGAAAAATACTATAACTAGTAAGGTCTGGTGCACTGTCAAGTTGCAATGGGGGAGGGGGTCCCCTCAGTAGTGTACGGTAGGGATGGCCAGACGGATCCGGATCTCGGATATCCGGATCCTATAATATCCGGATGCGGATCCTATAAGATCAGGATCTTAGATCCGGATACGGACTTTCGGATCTTAGATCCGGATCCGGAATTTCGGATCTTGGATTCGGATCCGAAGTTTGATCTTGAATCCGGATCCGGAATTTCGAATCTTGGATCCGGATCCGAAGTTTCGAATATTGGATCCGGATATTCGGTTCCTGGATCCACACCCGAAATTTCGAAGTTCAGATTCGGACTCCTGATTTGAATATTTTAGGCCTTAGATTGAGACCCAGAACTAAAATATCCATATGTATAAAATTTACTAGGGAATTTTATCTATCTCAGTGGGAAGACAATTCAATTTAAATGGTAAAAGATTACATGAAAATCTCATTTTCACATTTTTCGAGGTTAGACCACTGTTGCGCACACCCCATCATTTAGTCTTTAGTATATCTTTAAACGTACTACAAGTATGTCACTTTCATCTCAAGTCAGTAGTTGTATAGATCTGCCTTTTGTTATATATTAATCGAGTTAGGATTAAAACTCGATTATTTGTGAGACCTATGGTAATATTTTCAGAATGAGTTATAACGTTGAAAAACTGCATAGTAATGCTGCATATTTTCTTTGTGCCACATTGGAATTTAATGTAGTCTATCTTATACAGTCGGCTCTTATAATTAATTCAATGATCTGAACTCCTGCAGCATTACGCTAAAATCATGGATGTCTTTGAATTTTCGTCATTATTTCTATTTTTTATTACGAGCAAAATAAATATCATAAGCGGCATTTTACATAATACATATAGACACAGATCAGTCAGTTGATTGCTTAAAGTTTATAGCAAAGCTATTACATTTCTAAGACACTGGCGACCTTAGGACAAAATCCATGGCTTTCCCATAAAATCTTAAATCTCTCTATATAAAAAGGGCAAAGTCCTGAGTGAGTGAGTGACAGATCACCGAACAGGCCAAATCGCTTAAGCTACAAACTTGAAATTTGGACAGTTTATAGGCTTTGTGACGTAGGATACCACTAAGGAAGGACTTTGGGAAATTCGACGAGGAAGGGGGGAAATGGGATGGAAAATAATGATGATTCTTGACGTTAGATACTTCAAATTTGTTATTTGGGTTTCTCATTGAAAATAATTTGATACTTGTTAAAGTGCTTTTTGATATTTAAATTAGAAGGGGCAGGGAAGATGTAGAAAGTAAAAGAACGGGTGGTAATTGCAATTATTGCAATTAGTATAATAATATGCCTATATCTCGGAAACTCAAAGGGTCAGAAACATGGAATTTGGTATTTGGACTTCTCACTTAAAATAATTAGATACGTATTTCAACGTTTTTTTTGATATGTGGCCCAGAAGGGAAGAAAAAGGGCGAGAAGAAAATTAAGTGGAAATTACAATTATTGTGTTAATATGTTCAATCCTTTAAGGTTAGAGACTTGAAATTTGGTATTTGCATTTCTCATTGAAAATAATTTGACATGTGTTTCAGTGTTTTTTGACGTTTTAGTAAAAAGGAAAAGAAAAGAGATGGAAAGAAAAGAGGGTGGGGATTGTAATTTTTATAATAACATGTCGATATTTGGGAACCTCTGAAGGTTAGGAGCATAGAATTTGGTATTTGGACTATACATTTGAAATAATTAGGTATGTACTTAAGCATTTTTTGATGTATGTCTTAGAGGGGAAGAAAAAGGGGCGGGGAGAAAAGACTTTTATATCTCGGAATCCTGGAATGTTAGAGAAATGAAACTTGTTATTTGAACAAAAATTCGTTATGAAATGAAATCCTTGAGTTTTACGTCCCACGCTTATGCCGGTTAGGCTAAAGGGGACGGTGATTATGAGAAATAAATGAAATGAAGAAAGTGGGAGGAAACGGGAAAACCCCGAGAGAACCCACGAGCACGGTGTTTGTCCACCACAAAATCCACACGGCGCAAGCTGGGATCGAATCAGGGACCGCAAGCACCGGAGGTGAACGCTCTACCACTGAGCCACCGCTCCCTCTTAAAAATTCGTTATGTTTGCAGGCGTATGATGTGCGAGGCCGTAGACCGAGCAAATGTGTGGGCTGGGGGAATGCCCCCATGTACTCGCACTGAAATTCGGTATGTCTCGGGATACGGGAATGTTATTACATACAATTTGATATTTGAACTGAGGTTCGGTATGGTTGTAGGTTTACGAGGTACGAGGTCATAGGCCGATCAAATGAGATATCAGAGGGTCTAAGGGCAAATCCCCAGACATTTCTTTTTAAATTGATTATGATTAGAGGCTTTTGTGGTGCGAGACCCTAGTAGCGAAGCCCCCAACTAGCTGAGATCTATTTAGTATATAAATGTATTTGCGTAATGACTGGAAATGCATGTATGCCTGTGGACAAAATTGCATAAGTAGCCACGAGAAATGACAATCCTTTAAGATAAAAATTTTAAAATGCTACCAAAATGTACTCTTGAATGAGTTGTTTATTATGTTTGAGCAGGGGCGAATCCAGAACGGACTCCTGGAGGGGGCGGATGGATTCTTAGCGGGCAGTTGGAGATGCTAGCAGTGAAAAATTACTTAGATGATCTGAAATTTCCACAAATAACTACTAAAGTACACTGTTAATTGTGGCGCTGGGTAGAGGCGAACGACTTTTCGCCCTCCCCCTGCATCCGCCTATGTGTTTACATGAATGATATAGCTTCTTATACAACCTATGCAGAGTTAATAGTAGTGGATTACTAATTACAAAGATACGTGTTACTGCTCGAGGCTCTATATGGTATTTTGTATACACATACAGTACATTATTACATTGATTTTTATACATTAATTGCCATTTAGAACTTCATCTCTACTACAATTCTTAATTCTAACTGGAGTGGTACGGTCACAGAGAAACGTTTTTTTTAAAGAAAGAAAACAATCTCGTCAAGATCAAGAAAAGGAAGTTGCTCCTTAATTTGATTTGATCTATATTTTATGGGCTGTTCTATTAGCAATGGCCTAGCCCATCACGACTAGGAAATGGCCTCATTCAGTGACCACAATAACTCAGAAAGAATTAGAAAAGTAAGCAGACTGAGTATAATGAAGAAGCTTGGGCTTGAGACTAAAGTTTCATCCCAGCATTTGACTAGTGTTACAGAAAACAAGGGACAAATTTCCATCAGGACGACCGCTTTAAAAAAGATTTACTACCTTTTCGGTCAAGAATTTCCACTAGAATCGAATCTGATAATGAGATTGCTCTTACCTAAGTCGACAGTTTTACCCAATCAAATTTGGAGTAATTGTGCCATATTAAGGCACGAAAACCAAATATCAACAGAATGAAGAGAACGCAAGGCTGTCACACGATCAGATACCAAAAATGTCTTAAAATCTTATTTTAAGCATAGGAATGAAAAAAAAAACTTTGTCAATAATTTCGAAAATTTTGCTGATTCGGAAAACCCGAATTTTCTGACACGGAGTTTCGAAACCGGATCCAAGTTCCGGTTTTTCAGGTCTGGATCCAAGATCCGAAATTTTGGATCCGGATCCAAGATCCAAAATTTCGGATCCGGATCGAAGATCCGTTTTTTCGTATCCGGATCCGGATCCAAGATCCGTTTTTTCGAATTCGGATCGAAGATCCGTTTTTTCGGATCAGGATCCAAGATGCGAAATCTCGAATCCGGATCTAGTGTCCGGATATCCGGACCCAAGTAGATCCGGATATCCGGATCCAAAAATATCCGGATCTGGCCATCCCTAGTGTACGGACACCTGGAGCCACTGACGTTGACGTATGCCCTTGAGGCTGAACTGGCTCCAACCTGGCGATGAGGGCAGGAGGAAACGAGATGATTTTCGCTATCGCACCTAGAACACGTTTTAGTTTGCCCAAAATAGGTAACCCAAAGCCGTAAATTACAGATGGTCACATACGAAGGAATGTTCGGTTGCAAAATCATTTTTAAGTGTTTCCGACCAGTTCGCACAGGATAATAATGACCCTCGTGTTTTTTCTTCGTCCATAGAAATAATTTCACCATACTGTCCCAGCACTTGCTTTATTTGGGCATCCGAAATTTCCATAGGAACTGTATGAATTTCCACCAATTTGAACATGTGAGAAGCTGATTCTAAAGGCAGTTCATAAGTACCTTCAGCGTCAGTATATGACACAATACCATTACGATCCATTAGGATTCGATCACACAAGTCCGCATTAGAAAGTTTAATAAAAAGAAACTTACGAGCAAAATCAAGTTCTATGCTCAAAACATCACTTACTGCAAACTTAAATTCATTGTGTATCCATTCATGTAAGTAAATAGAATTAGGAACATTTACTACACTCTGGAAGTTAACACGAATCGTATTAAGACGTAAGGAAGCCATTAGTCACTGAATAACCACAATTAATAACTTGTCGTTCCAAGAAAAAAATAAAAGAAAAACAATTATGCAATTCAATTGCACAGGCAGCAAACACAACACCAAACGAGGGCAAAAACAGCTAAGCAATCAGACACCACCCTCCACCAAACTCCAAGCACTCAACTCGTACAGACACAGCACAGTACACGATGTGAACTGCACGAAGGTCACGGACGAACTGACCTCTGAGCTAAGCTCGTACGTTGATTCACGTTTGTTCTATTATGCTTAGCATAGGTCATAACAAATCAGATCTAGCCAATTCAACAAAATGGCATCTTTGCATTCAAGATGGTGACTTCTCCAGTGATTTGTTTCTTCATTAAAACTGCACTTCATCCTCAAGAATATAGCAAAACATAACTGTCCTACCGTGAAAATAACTTACAATTTTCATGATTACAACTTTTGAACCGCCATCTTGAATCGAAGGTGGCGACTTTTCCAACATGTCCGATATTTCCCTTTACTTACGCTCTAATCTACACACTTGAACGCAATTTCGCGATTCCACCATATCTACTAGTTGCCTAGAATTAGACGCACCCTTATTACATTCCTAGCACTTTCTTACACCGAAAATGACTATTTTCTCAAGTTTAAGGGCGGATTCGTAAACTACGCATCAGAATAAACATCACCTCGAAATTTCAACGACCTAGACACAGCCATTACAAATTTCACAATTTTTCGATTTGCGCCGCCAAACCAAAACGAATTTTAATGCTTTTTTTTCTAGCATATACTATGTTCCTATCTTCACTGTCTGACAAAATATGACGTTTCTATCATGTGTGGAAGTACTCTAAAAACTAGCACTTGGAAACGACGAAAAATTTTAACATTTCATTTGCATGGAAAATGTCGCCTTTTTCATGATATCGGAATTTTCCCATTGCTCACATCACATGATGAACAAAAAAAATGAAAATGAAATCTTTAAGTTTTACGTCCCACGCTTATGCCGGTTAGGCTAAAGGAGACGGTGATGATGAGAGATGAATGAAATGGTGGAATGAAGAAAGTGGGAGGAAACGGGAGAACCCGAGAAAACCCACGAGCACGGACGTGATGAACAAGTATGCAATATTTGGTGTTTGTATGTTTTGCGGAAGTATACAAACAGTTAACTGTGTTTCCGACTTTAGAGGTATATAATACTAATTTCCATAGAGCAAAATCGGTCAGAGATATCGAGATGCATTTTTTTAAAAATTAATCCAGCATCCCAAGAATAGATTCCACCTTCTTCGTTAACACTTTATTTGAACCGAAAGTGTTCAAATTAATCATTTCCAGTGTTAACACTTGTAGCGATAAAACAAAAATTGTAATAGATAGCGACAAGCAATTTTCTGGAAACAATTCAGGGTTATAAGAGAACCTATCGTCATAACCTGCTTCACTCTGTTGTAAACGGAAATGCTTGATATTTACTACTACTTTCGGTTCGAATACTTAATGCATAGAACAAAAACTAAAAAAGATATTGAGAACTTTACTGAAATCGATTTAGCATCCTAAAAATAGATTCCGTCTCCTCCCTTATTCCTCTATTCAAGCCGGAAGTGGTTCAAATTAGCCATTCCTGCTTTCAATCTTTATAGCCATAGAACAAAAACGATAAGTGATAGCTAATAATGGCGTTTTGATACGGGTTCAGCATCCGAGGAAGATATTCTATCTTTAATCTTATTAATCTATTCAAACCAAGAGTTTTAGTTGTGCTACTTGTTGTACTGAAGTTTGAATATTCAAGTCACATGGATTGGAAGTCTGCCGTAGTTTTACACTGTGAAATGAAACTCATTTGTTTCTCTACAAAAACAAAAGTAGGAAAAATGTATCACAATCAGGGGAGATCCAGGGGTCGATTGCCCCCCAGAAGAGAACACTCTTATTTTATATATAAATAAAACCCATCCCAGAGTTGGAGCTCGTAAAAATAGCTCTAAGTAGCAGTAGTATTATAACCCCCCAGAAGTCCGTCCTGGATCCGCCCCTGATCACAACTCCCGGTTTCAGTATTGATCACCATAGAGCAAGCATGGTAATAGCGAGAAGCATGAAGTCAGTACCTTCGCAATAGACTATCTCCAAGTTTTATCCTGTGGTAGAAATTTACTACCACTTCTAATTTCAATAGTGATCACCATAGAGCAATAATAATAAGAGATAATGAGATATGTTTATATTTATGAATCCAGGTTTCGAAGATTGTCATATCGATCGCTATCCTTCTATGTAAAACGGAAATAGTGAGAAACTACCATTTCCGATTTCATAGTAAAGAAAAGGCGATAACCGGAAGCAGTTTTTGATATGGGTTCTGTGCCACAATGGTAGTTTCCATCTCTAAGTTTAATGCAACCGAAAGTGATAAATACTTACTATATCTCTGGTTACAATCTTTCTTTCTCATAGAACGAGAGAGGTACTAGGAAGCGACAAACGTTTCTTTTCAATATATAATTTTATAATTCCAAGAAAAGATTTCAAGCCCTGCAACTGGTCTAGTGGCTAGCGCGTATTCCTTTGATGCACAGGGTCCCGAGTGGGAAAACATTGAACGTGTTATGGTGGTATCAGTACATATAATCACTTCATGTTTCATATTTTGTTAAAATCAATTGTTAAAAGTCAATTTATTACAGAGTTGCCTGATACTATCACGATCAGTTTATACAGCATCCTTCTATTTGGTAATTTATTAGTCTTTTTTTACATTATAAAATATAATGTCGGGCTAATTGCTGTATCGCCGGACTAATTTTAGGAAATTTACCGGGTCAATTGGAGAATTTATTTAAGTTTATGAGGAAGAGTGATTGAAAGTCAGGTAAGGGGAATAGCAAAAGCTCAGATAGTGATTGCATTTGCTGGTTGTTTTTGATGTTGTAAGCGGCACTGTATGTGGAGACGGATGGACTATTTCGCGGAGAGGTACACTTGTTTTACTATACGAATCCATAGATTGTAAAATGTATAGATAAATTTGAGCAAATCTTTAATTTGCCCATTTCATGCCGAGAACAGAAACCAACAAACCCCTGTGGGGCTTCTAATCCGTTCCTACTACTATCACTACCCCTACTCCTACTCCTCCTCCTACTACTACTGCTACTCCTACTTATACTATGGATCCGTATAGTAAAACTGCGCACCTAATAATATAATCTAACGTAACTTAATGTAATCCAACCAAATATAACCGAATGCAGTATATTTTGTTCCAGTTTTTCGATTTTCAAATTGATCCGGCGATTCAGCTGTAATGCCATATTGTCGGTAACACATTAATAATCACTAGTAAATAATTATTTTTTAATATTCTGTAAAATATAAATTTTACATTGTTTACCTTTGTGAATTATTATTTCTAATTTATATCCCTCAAGAACCGAGAACCAAGGGTCTGTGGATCACAATATTTCATGCTGAGCTCGCACACGTACTAGACTTGTTAAAGTCTATGACCATATCAACTTTGGCCAATATCGGATGAGATTAACGCGTTTTAATGAAATTTATTCATTTAACTAAGTTCAAGTCCAAATTTTCTGAACAGTATTTTGAGAAAAAATACTGCTACAGGCTAGTCAGAGCATCAATGCAACTCTGTACTGCCAGCAGTTGAGCCATGTTCAAAAAAAAAAAAAGACTCTGGAGCCAGCACTTCTGAATCGCAAAGGGGTCCTCCTCTTACAGGACAAAGCTAAGCCCCACGTGGCTAGGATAACCCGGGACACCATTCTACACTTTGGTGGGAAACACTATTGCATCCGCCATACTCCCCGGACATTGCACCGTCCGATTACCACCTGTTCCATTCATTGGACAATCAGCTAAGAGGACGCCAGTTCAAATCCCTAGTAGAGGTGCAAAATGCACTTGATACCTTTTACGATTCACGGCCCACCAAGTTCTACCGCGATGGAATACATGGCCTTCCAAAACGTTGGCAGAAGGAGACTATTTTTGATCTTCCAGGTATGTCTTAGGTTAAATATCGATGTTTGAAGGTGTTGGGTGAAAAAGCGACAGATCTTTCTTGGTTACCTTTATAGTTACTAAGCTCGTCAAGATCTACCACCTTACCAAGTTTGGTAAAAATTGGATGAGTTCCATCTTTCGCGCTTTAATGAAATTTCTTGATTTCACTGATTCCAAACCTAACATTGATAGCTAATAACTCAGGAACAAAAAGTCTGCACATCATAATATTTTATATGAGCTTCCATGCGTACCAAGCTTGTCAATATTTACGATCCTACCAACTTTAGTCAAGATCATTTGAGTTTAATCAAATGCGACTTAGTGAAATTTCTTGATATCACTAACTTAAAACACAAATTTGATTAGCAATAACTCTGGAACCAAAGTCCCAAACACCATAATATTTAACATGTGTACTAAATACATTGCAGTCCATAACCATACTAATTTTGGTCGTGATTGGATGAGTTTTCGTCAATAGTAGCACTACACACTATCCTTTCATTAGATCGAGCTCCTCCGTGGCTTAGCGGTTAGCGTACGCGCCTTGGGCGTGTTAGACCCGCGTTCGATTCCCAGCGGGAGCTCATGTGGTTCGGATTCCACGTTAACCAATGAAATGAAATGAAATCTTTGAGTTTTACGTCCCACGGTTATGCCGGTTAGGCTAAATGAAATCTTTGAGTTTTACGTCCCACGGTTATGCCGGTTAGGCTAAATGAAATTTTTGAGTTTTACGTCCCACGATTATGCCGGTTAGGCTAAAGGAGACGGTGATGATGAGTAATGAATGAAACGGTGGAATGATCAAAGTGGGAGGAAACGGGAGAACCCCGAGAAAACCCACGCACACGGTGTTTGTCCACCACAAAGTTCACTTGGCGGGAGCAGGGTTTGAACCGAAGACCCCTAGCACCAGAGGTGAACGCTCTACAACTGAGCCACCGCGGGCCCCCGCCGGTTAGGCTAAAGGAGACGGTGATGATGAGAGATGAATGAAAATGGTGGAATGAAGAAAGTGGGAGAAAACGGGAGAACCCCTAGAAAACCCACGATCACGGTGTTTGTCCACCACAAAGTTCACTTGGCGGGGGCTGGGATGGAATCCGGGACACCAAGCACCAGAGGTGAACGTCCACGTTAATCAGTAGGTCCACGTCTCATATAGCCTCGCTGCTGAACGGGACGTTAAACTCAAAATCAATTCAACCTTTCATTAGATCCAAATCCAAGGAGCACGGTAGCTCAGTGTTAGAAGGCTTACCTCTTGTGCATTTGATCTGAGACCAAGTAAGTTCGTGGCAGACAACATCGTGTCCGTGTATTTTCCCGGGGTACTCCCATTTCCTCCCACATTATCATTCCACGAATTCCGAAAACTTTTTGAGAAACGAAAAGTCATCAAAAAAGGGAAAACGAATTTTTCGAAAAAAATCTTTTCGAAAAAACGAAAAACGATTTTTTTCGAAAAACGAAAAATCTTTCGAAAAAGCGGAAAACAAATTTTTTCGAAAAATGAAAGACGAAAAAATTTCCGAAAAACGAAAAACATTTTTTTCGAAAAACGAACGAAAAAACGAGAAACGAAATTTCCGATAATCGGAAAACAGATTTTTTAAAAAGGCTTTCCCTAATGAATACCACCGCGACAAGTCATGGTTCTTATGATAGTGGCGTATTTTCGTCCGGAGAAATTATGGAAATAATAAATAATGTAGACTCCGATGCTTTTGAAACGGACGATGAATGTAGTTTGTACGAAGATTCTAGCATCAATTTATGTGACACACATACCTCTTTTCATATAACATCGCTGTTGAACGGGACGTTAAACTCTAAATCAAAAGTCAACACATACCTCTTTCTATTTAAAAATATTGTGTGGTATACAATATTCGGAATTCAAGATGGCTGCCATGATGTGCACTAAATCATTTATGTCGTTATTATTGTTCTGTCCCAATACTTTTCAGTAACCCTGTATACAGATCCACATGTCTTCTCACAGCAAAATTAATCTAATGTTTTCCACAGAATATTTTTCATACTAATATGTATTTTTATACTTTGATCCAGGAGTAGAAATGGAATTCTAGAAGTAAGGGAAAAGTCAGCAATAGATAAAGTTTGAGCTATGTCACGAGAATACAAACTCAGAAAGACGGTAGTTAGGGGCGGACTGGCCAGGGCCCTTAGGTCGCAATCGCGGCCTAGGCCCTCTAAGAAAACAATGATGAAAGAATAAAGAAAGAAAGAGAAAGAAAAGCTAAAACTAAAGAGAGCTAAATAATTCGGTAGCTCAGTGTTATTATGCTACCAACACACACTCCTCTTCCACCCTTCCATCAATCAGTAAGTTATCTTTTTTAATAGGGTCCTTTCGTTACTAGATTTGTGGCTAGGTCCATCTTTCACTATGGTCTTTTATTATCAGAAACTGTGATTTAGTTTGTACCTGGGGCCTTGGGCCCTTCTTTCAATATATTGGACAGTTGGGTCCTTCTTTCATTACATTGAGAAGTTGGGGCCCTGGGCCCTTCTTTCATTTCATTGAGCAGTTGCGGTCCTAGGCATGTTTTTCATCATGTTGAGCTGTTGGGACCTGGGACCTTTTTTCATAATGTAGGGTAGTTGCATCCCTTTCAAGGTTGAAGACTGGTGCCTGGTTTGTAGCTGGGTTCATATTTAACCACAGGCTGATTGGTTCTTTATGGATGTTAATACACCTTGTAGGTCTATATTTGATAATTCAAAAATGGGAAAACAACGCATTTTTAAAAATTTATTTTCTATCAAAAAGTTTACAAAATAACAGGAGAAAACAGTGGAAGACGCCAAGAAAGCGGACATTTCAACATAATGGTTGATTCTATTCAAGATGTTTCAGGGCTTAATCAGCTGGCTATAGTAATTCTCTGCGTTATAAACGGTCAAGTATTTGAGCGGCTGTTAGTAGTTGTCGTAAACAGCTTGGGCGTCTCTGGCGGGGGGACGATGGGAACGCGTCCCTCCAATATTTTGAAGTACAAAATATTCAATATTTTGTTCTAATTTAATTTATTTACTAACGGCAGAATAACATATAAATGATAATAATTATATTTATTTGTCATATAATATTCAGGCTGTGTAACAGAGTTCTTGATATGCCTCACGGGGTCCGTGAAGGTAAGCAGAAATGTAACAAATGGAATTAAAGATAATAAACAGGTTGGGCTAGATAGTACCATTTAAATAACTTTCTTTGATGTCCTCCCCAAATTGTATATGCCAGAGACGCCAGTGGTAAACAATGACACTACAAGACATGTAACTTATAATGAAATCAAAAGAGTACTTTGTGACAAAAATGTTTTGATGCTTGTGATGATATTGTAAGTTGCGTTTTTGATGGAGCTGCTAACTTCAGTGGCTGCTATTAAGGATTTAAAGCATTACTGGAGAAGGATAATCCTGAAATCATTTACACCCAATGCATGGCTTATGCTCTTAATTTCGTTATGACAAATTCGACTGAGTAGATACCTGAAGGTGCAAATTTTTTTGAAACCAGTGCCATGTTCTGTCTGAATACTACAAAAGAAAGGATGTTTGTAAGAAAATGATTGATGCAAGCCACGAGGGACATGACAGACTACGAAAAGTTCAACAAGTTGGTACAACACGATGATGGAGCAGAAACAAGGCACTGAATGCAGTAGTGGACACTAATGAGTTTCGCTACGAAAGATGAAACCAAGACGAGGATGACTGTCTATCATCAAGATTTCTTTCATTTTTATTGTTCCTCAGTGATGATGAACAGAACATTGGTTTTAATGCGAAATGAAAATTTTAAGCTAAACTTTGCTGAATAAATGGACAGAATTTAACACTGTAATGAGGACTTCTATGTTTCAGGACTTATTTACGGAAACGGAGCCTGTTTCAAAATACCTGCAGTCTCACGGATTGGACTATCTTACTACCTGGAGATTTCTAGACAATTTGCAGCAGCAGCTTCAGAAGAAAATAGAGGCAAAAGATGTCTGTTTAATACTTTACGAAAACAAAAATATTTTGTGTGAAAATAAATCAACAGCTTGCGCAATCTGGTGTAGAGATAGCAATGGAAAAAAACTTTTTGCACAGAAGAATCTTAAAGAAAAAGAAAATTCCAGGAGAGCAGACGAACTGGAAAAGAACTTAAATATAAGTGAAAATGATTTATTCAGAATAAAAAAAAAAACGAAAATTCTGAATACAGCTGTTACATGTGTCAGTGATAGATTTCAGCAGCCGAAAAAACTCCAAATACTGGAACCTAAGGACTTTTCAGAAATCAAGAAGAATGGTGTATCTGCAAGAGCTTTCAGAGTTCTTCCGAAAAAAAAACTAAATATAAAACAGGAGAAAATATACAAAGAGCTCCAGCAGTTCTCTGTCGTGTATTTCACTGTCACAAAACGTTCTCGTTTTTTATGATCCTGAAGAGAATGATGCCCCTGAATCCGTAGAAGATGATGATGATTATGCATCTGAGCATGCTATGGAAGATGGAACATCTTTGGACGGGATTCACGGTAAGAGTGATAATGATACTGCAAACACCTTGTATAAAAATTGTTTGTCATGTGCAGGGAAAAGTTTGCACCAATTTCTGTCAGTCTAGTTGCTTTAATAATTTATACATTGTATACAAACATGCGTTGTCTCTACCATGCACACAAGTGACATGTGGAAGGTGCTTCTCAAAGTTAAAGTTAGAGTAAACAAATCTCAGAGCTAGTTTGTGTGAAGACATTTGGACACATTTTTGCTAATGAATATGGAAAGAGATATGTTAAATTTAGTGTCTGTGAACGAAGTTATTCAGAAACTCCGCGATTCATAAGCTGAACTGCAAAGAATCATAACTTTTTAAAATTATTAGTTGTTTCGTGGTTCAGCAGTGTTTATCATTTTCAGTAAAACTGTCGTGTTCATTCCACAGTCAAAAGTTATTATTAGTTGTTTAGTGTTACAATTTTTAGTAAGCTGCCCTGTTCATTCCATAGTAAAAGTTATTCGCTATTATTTTTTAGTGTTTCAGCTACTATACAGAGTGTCTCAAAAGTCCCGTGACATACGATAACTCTCTTATTATCAGAGTTACAACAAAATATAGGCGGGGAAACGGTCTCCAAATATGATGATTTCAATCTAAAGTGAAAGAATTTTTCAAATCGGACAAGCCGTTTGGGCTGTAAACTCTATATGCGCCCAATGTTACATGAAAATGCAACGTTACCATTTACCCGGACCCACAACATAAATGAATGAAGTTACTGTCTATTAAAAACATTATATTTGTAGGCGGTTTCCTCTGTTACATTTTGTTGTAACTCTGATAACAACAGAGTTATCCATGTCAGGGGACTTTTTAGACACCCCGTGTGGCAATGCAATAATAATTATAAAATATTCTCTTGAAAGTTTGTTTCTGGAAATTCTGTGCTTGCTGTGTCATCAAATTTTCAACGACCAATGATAAATTATAGCTTGCAAAAACTATCAAGTAACAACAAATTTATAACTGCACAACGCGATGGCTCATCGCAGATGTTCATTGTACGCAGTGGCGCAACCAGGATTTTATTTCGGGAGGGGCCAAGAATATCCAGTACAGTAGTCTGCAAACGACGTGCTGCACCATTTGATGTGGACAAAATTGAAATTTTGAATTCTTCTTATTATAAGCAATTTAGTTATCCTTATTATTAACATGCTAAATAACCTTAAAATGAAAATTCCAATTCACAAATTCCCTATTATTAACGGTTACGAGTTTTAAATTTTGCGCTGTAATAAATATTTTGAACATCTTTATTTTTGCATAAAATGACGCACTCTTTACTAACATTTATTACTCTAAGAAATTAATGTAGGGGTTTTCATTGGGTATTTCTCCTTTCGTACAGTGCTTTGACTTAATTCAGTATTCATTTATGCTTTGATCTATTTTGAAATTTCACCAAAATTTGTCTGCAACGCTGCTGTATAAGATAGATCAGGTTTGCTTCGGAGAGGGCATGGGCCCCCGAGTTCATAGCTCGTTGCGCCACTGATTGTACGTTATTTTAGAAATTGGTGTTATAGTCTGAGCTCCCTCCATAGTAACCGCGGCCTAGGCCCTAATACACCCAGTCCGCCTATGACGGGAGTGCAAGCAAACTTTCATGGAGAACGACTTAAGCGATAGCGATTGTTCCAAAACACTCAACAAGCAAACAAATCTAATATTATCATTCAAATTTCCATTTGTTATTAATAACCACAGATATATTTCCTTCATTTGCATAAACACTTCAACTTACTAAGGTGACACAATCCTCTTTTGCATGATTGATCTCCACTCTTGCTTTGATCTCAAGCTTTTAACACGTGGAACCGTATTTACCGGGCCCTTTGGACGCGGGGTCTTTCTGATTTGTGTCTTTTTGACGCAGGACCCTTTTGACTCGCACCCAGTTGACGCCTGGCCGTTTTGACCCGTGACCTATTGTAATGGTGCTCCTTTTGATCAGGGCCCGTTTGACGAAGTTCCTTGTTGACTCTGGCCCTTTTGTCGCAGAACCCTTTGGACCCGGACCCTTTTGACAAAGCGTTCTTATAACTCGGCTCCTTTTGTTGCAGATCCTTTTTGACCCGGGCCCTTTTAACGCAGAGCCATTTTGTCGCGGAGACCTTTTTACCTAGGCCCTTTCGACGCGGGGCTGTTTTGACTCGGGCATTTTGTAGCGGGCCCCCTTTTGACTCGGATCCGTTTGACGCAGGGCCCTTTTGACTCGGATCCTTTTGTCCTGGTACTATTTTGACCCAGGCCCTTTTCATGAGGAGCGTTTTGATTCGGCCCCTTTTGACTCGGGTCCTTTGTTGCGTAGATCTTTTGACCCAGGCCCTTTTGATAGGGGGCCATTTGACTCGGGTCCTTTTGTAGCGGGGCTTTTTTTCACTCGGGCCCGTTCGACGCAGAGCCCTTGGGACTCGAGTCCCTTTTGTACTGGGAACCTTTTACTCGGGCCCTATTGATGAGGGGTGTTTTGATTCGGGTCCGTTTGACGCGGGGCATTCTGACTCGGGTCATTTTGTCGTGGGACCCTTTTGACACGGGCTCTTTAAATGAAGGGCGTTTTGATATGGGTCTTTTTGACTCAAACCCTTTTATTGCGGAGAGGTTTTGACCCGGGCAATTTTGACTAGAGCCATTTTGACTCGGGCCTCTTGTAGCGCGGCACCTTTTGACACGGGTTCATTTCAGGCAGGTCTCTTTTGACTCGGGCTCTTTTGTCGTGGGACCCTTTTGACGCGGAGCTTTTGATTCTTGCCCTTTTGACTCCTACCCTTATCTTGCGGAGAAGTTTGACCCAAGCACTTTTTTCGCGGGTCCCTTTTGACTCGTGCCCTTTGTAGAGGGGCAACTTTTGACTTCTGCTCTTTTCTTGTGGAGATCTTTTGACACGAGCCCATTTGACGTGGGAAAGTTTTGACTCGGGCTGTTTTGTAGCGGGACTCTTTTGATCCTGCCATTTTTATGAGGGGCGTTTCGTTTCGGCCCTTTTTGACTCGGGCCCTTTTGTTGCGGATACATTTTGAACCGGGCCCGTTTGACACAGATCGCTTGGGACTCAAGCCCTTTTGTTGTAGGATCCTTTTGACTCGGGTCCTTTTAATGAAAGGCGTTTTGACTCGTGCCCATTTTTGCGGAGACCTTTTGAACCGGGCCCTTTTGACGCCGAGCCGTTTGACTCGAGCCATTTTGCAGCGATGTCACTTTTTGACCCGGGGCCTTTTGACTCGGGTTATTTTGTCGTGGGTCTCTTTTCACCCGGGCTCTTTTTATGAGGGCCGTTTTGATTCGGCCCCTTTTGACTCGGGCCCTTTTGTTGCGGAGGCCTTTTAGCCCGGGCCGTTTGACTCGGGTTCTTTTGTAGCAGGGCTCTTTTTTAGCCGGGCTCGTTTGAAGCAAGTCCCTTTTTACTCGGGCCCTTTTGTCATGGACACTTTTAATGAGGGTCGTTTTGATTCGGGCAATTTTGACTCCTGCCGTTTTGTTCCGGAAACCTTTTGGCTCGAGCACTTTTGTTGCGGGGTCATTGTGGTCTGGCTCTTTTGTAACATAGTCCATTTTGACTCGGGTGCTTTTGACTTGGGCTCTTTTGTTGCGGAGACGTTTCGACCTGGGTCCTTTTCACATGATCCATTTTGACTCGGGCCCCTTTGTAGGGGGGCCTCTTTCAACCGGGGTCCGTTTGAAGCAGGGCCGTTTTGACTCGGGTCCTTTTGTTGCGGGCCATATTGACTCTGGCCTTTCGGTGTTTTCCCTTTTGTCATTCCCTTTTGACATGGAACCGTATATATAACGCAGCAGCTGAAATACCTGGGGAAGGGGGCCTGGGGGAGTATGAGTAAATCGAAGGTAGATCGATCCAGGGTGCAGTAAAATTAATCACATCACTGTTTATATCAATTTATTTTTTCTTTCGACATATCTGGAGATCAGTGTTCTGACTAATAGCCTACAGCGGCGAAAGACGATATACGTTATCAGTGTTATGACTGTTAACGTAATATATATAGGGAATAAAACGAAAAACTCTATATCGGTCTCCCCCCCGTTAGAAAAAATCCTGCGGGCGTTAGTGATTATGATGTTGCTTAGTTACTGTATTATATTATTCTATACACGGAATAAATACTTATGTGTTTTATATAATAATAAGAACCTGATCTACATTTATTACGGCCCTTGCTTTACGACAACGAAACATATTCATGTTCAGCGTAATCAGTTTCCATTCACAAATAATTACAGTGAGGCGAATGAAATAATTCAAGCCCGAACATGTCGTAGTAAATAACTGAAGAGTGAAAAGCGCTAGTAGCAGTTGTTAGCAGTTTTTAACTTAACCTATAAGACAATAATTTGAAAAACTGAGAATACAAATCTTTTCAGAGATGACAGTGCACTGATGCTTTAAATCTATGCCCTTGCTCCCTATACCTACGTTATTTCCCTAGTCAAAATAAAAACTCTTCAAAATTAATCAAAATTTCTTATGCAACCATCCCTTCCTTAGAGTACTGCGGTGTCACATACCCGTCACGGCGATGTAAAGGCACTTTTGGCGACGAGGATATCATGTGTTTGGTTTTTGGCCCAATTTTTCCCCCTTTGATGAGGTTTTATTACCTTATATGGTTATATGGTCATGTATAGAGGTTCATTTCCTATCATAAGACATGGGTACATTGATGAGCCCTTTAAAAATTTGGGAGGGTATCTTGGCTCATCCACTCAGTTTTAGAAATTGTTTAATATAAGCATTTGGTATCTTCGTACAGGTCTTCAATATGTACCACTATAAATTTGGATGGTCCACCTCGTTCCCTTTCATGGGTGAAAAACTACCAAAAATCAAATTTCGGAGGTTATTGACCCTTATTTAACACGTTATATGGTTTATTACCTTTATATGTTTATGTTCCCTTTTAAATTTGGGAATTATCAAATAACAAAATTCGGTAAACGTTTTCTAGGACCCATTGGTATTCCTCTTATGGCCAAATATTCAAAATTTAAAGGTTATTGACCGGCTTTATTATTGAATAAGTACAGGATTTATTACTTTTTTATAAGACACAGGTGTATTTGTGTACAAATCTTAAATTCTGAGAGGGGTACAATTCTTATTGTCGTAACAATAATTGGTAATTGTTCTTAAAATTTGATAGTATCTCATTCATTGGGTAAATGATTGTCAAATATGAGTATGATCACGTGATCAGTTATTGACCTATGATGGGATTAGAAGTCCAGGACATTGGTACATTTAACCATTGTAGGATAATTTGAGAAAGCGTCATTGGTTTTGATTATTCCAGCCTATGGACCAAATATAAACGTAAGCAACACGATGTACCACGTGATTGACCTTGATGAGGTAGTGTACAGAGATTCATTTCCTTTGTTGTGGGACTTCTTAAGTTTGAGTACACACACTTGCAGAGAACAGTTGGTTCTACTCAGGTAAACAATTGACGGACATTATTGCTCTTATTGAACATATAATGATATGATTAATTCTAAGACTTAAGTATATTGAGAGAAGTATTCCTTAAATTTGGGAATTGTGATAAACAGAACTTTAACATAAGGCGCGAAATTTGAAACAATGCTTTGAGCTTTAATCACAGCTCATAGTCTAAGATCATTTTGGTGATTGATTGGACCTTGAGCTTTAGAAATCTGATAGCTAACCTTATTGAGTCTTATGACTCATAGTCTTAAGGGAATACACGCTACAACACAGAAATTTAGTCACAAGGTGATGTAATCTGACACTGGCAAAGTTATTGTTGATGCAATTTGAATGGCTCATCACTATTTTTCGCGCAATCTGATTGGTTGGTGATTTTCAAATCTTTGCTGCATTCAGTTTTGTTTTGTTTAACATTAAAAAAAGTATTTGAAATTTTTGTTTAAAACTTTGGTTTGACATTTTTTTGGTTTGATATTTTTAGTTTGAAAATTTTTGTTTGAAAGTTTTTTCTTTGAAACTTTGGTTTGACATTTTTTCGTTTGATATTTTTAGTTTAAAAATTTTTGTTTGAAAAGTTTTTTGAATGTTTCTCAAAATTTTTTCGTTTGAAATTTTTAGTTTGAAAATTTTTGTTTCGAAATTTTTTTAATTTTTTTTTAAATTTTTGTTTTAATTTTTTTGTTTCAAACTTTTTGTTTGTAAATTTTTTTGTTTCAAAATTTTGAAATTTTTCGTTGTAAATTTTTTGTTTAAAATTTTTCGACTCAAAATTGAAAATTTTTTGTTGAAATTTTAGTTTAAAAAATGTTCGAATTTTTTTCTGTTTAAAATTTTTGTTTGAACAATTTTGTTTCGAAATTTTTGTTTGGAAAATTTTGGTTTCAAATTTTTAAATTTGTGCACTCATTAGTGAAGAACCGTAACTGCTTAGAAGAAAATTTGGTTTGAAAATTTTTGTTTCGAAAGTTTTGTTTGAAATTTTTGTTTCAAAGTTTGGTTTGACATTTTTAAAAATTTGTGCACTCATTAGTAAAGAACCGAAACTGTTTAGAACAAAACCTCTGGCAACATTGTGGTGCAATAGTACACGTCAGAACATGATAATGCAATGTCATCAGTTTTGCATCATCGTTCGAGTTAGTATTCATGATAACATCATCATGGCTACTTGTCTGCAGTTTCTAAAGACACGTGATGTGATGAAATCATTTACCAAGATTACTGATTTACAACAGAATGTACCTTATAGAATCTTAGCTAGCCAAAAAATCCCTACAAAGTTTGGATTAAGAATCGTAGTGAAGCTTGAAAATGATAAGAATATAATTTTACGAGCAAGATATTTACCCATGGAAGCATCAAAACAGGAAGAACTGCTGCGTTTCTTAAAAACTGGATGTGTATCTATGTTACAAAGGATTCTTGGGTCGAAGTCATCAATTTGAATTTAGTACATAGCCGGATTCGTCAGCAATTGTGATGAAATCATGAATTCAAACGTCAGCACACTCCTTTGACGTCAGACATAGTTGTATGAATTTGGTTGGTCAGCATGACGTCAGCAACTGTGATGAAACCATGAATTCAAACGTCAGCACATTCCTTTCCAATGACGTCAGCCGTAGTTCTATGAATCAACCAATACACTGTCATCCCACGAAATCATTTGAGCAAGTGCTTTTCAGGAGGAAAGATGTGTACTTCTAACGATAAAGAGTTCATCTTCGCAAGCTATTATCCAATAAATATATTTCAAACAAAACATGTGATGATTGGTATCAGTGCTAGAACATTTGAACCAGTAATTCGATTGGGCAAAGCAGAACAATTTGGTGTACAACTGACCTTTGAAGAATGGCAAATATTATGACCTAATGAACGATTATTTTCATGATGAGCTAAATGTGACCATAGTCAAATCATTAGGCTCAAATCATGAAGTGGTGCTGCGTACAGTCCTCGAAGAGAAGATGGTGCTGTTACGTAAAAAGAGTACATTCCATGTCCCTCGCAACATGGTGTATCTAACACAAACGGAATGGAACAAATTCATCAGCGTATTTCAGTGTGTTAAACATGCAGTGGAAGTGTGCAACAAAACAAGTATATTTCTAAAAAAGTACTATTTTGAAAAATGTGTTATGCATATTGTACAACATGTATCTAGATATTGTGATAGTTGTCAACATCGTTCGTGGGTGCATACCTGTATTGATAAACAGTTTATATGTGATCAAATGGACATTGAGATTCCACCAATTGATATCGCAATAGACCTTAAAAGACTTCAATTGGAATTAAAATTATACGCTAAAGACAAACTAGTGCAAGAAGTTCAAAATACATTGTATCGACAATATCCAGAACCACTATCTGGTATGGATGTATGTGGAGTGTAATAAAATGATCCATTTCAATGAATTGTGTTTTTTTATTTCAAGTACAACCCCATATTCTGATGTGTACTATTGCACCACAATGTTGCCAGAGGTTTTAGTTCTAAACAGTTCCGGTTCTTTACTAATGAGTGCACAAACTTTTAAAAAGGTCAAACCAAACTTTGAAACAAAATTTTTGAAACGAAAAAATTTGGAAACGAAAAATTCAAACAAAATTTTAAAACGAAAAAAATTTTCAAACAAAATTTTGAAAAAAAATCGAAACAAAAAAATTTCAAACAAAAAATTTGGAAACGAAAAATTTCAAAACAAAAATTTCGAACAAAAAATTTTAAACAAAAAATTTTCAAACAAAATTAAAAATTTTCAAACAAAAAATTTTGAAACAAATTTCAAACAAAATTCTGAAACAAAAAATTCAAACAAGAGTTTTCAAACAAAAACTTTCAAACAAAAAATTTCCAGACTAAAAAAATTTCACGTTTCACGGTTAACGTCAAACTTTATCCGGTTTTTAACTATTCGATTAACAAATAAACGATTTTGATCATTTTTATCAGTGAGTGCAAAATGTTGAAGGAAACCAAGATTTTTAAATGTTAAACAAAACAATCAGATTGCAGGAAAGATAGTGATCAACCAATCAAATTGCATCAACAATAACTTTGCCAGTGCTGTAGCATGTATTCCCTTAAGACTATGAGTCATAAGATTCAATAAGGTTAGCTATGTATCCCTGTACACTACCTCATCAAGGTCAATCACGTGGTACATCGTATTGCTTACGTTTATATTTGGCTGTAATAATCATTACCAATGACGCAATTTCATTTGACAATTCTCAAATTATCCTACAAAGTTTAAATGTACCAATGTCCTGGACTCCTAATCCCATCATAGGTCAATAACTGATCACGTGATCATACTCATATTTGACAATCATTTACCCAATGAATGAGATACTATCCAATTGTAAGAACAATTACCAATTATTGATATGACAATAAGAAATGTACCCCTCCCAAAATTTAAGATTGGTACACAAATACACCCGCGTCTTATGAAAAAAGTAAAAAAATCCTGTAGTTATTCAATAATAAAGCCGGTCAATAACCTTTAAATTTTGAATATTTGGCCATAAGGGGAACACCAACATCTACAATGGGTCCTAGGAAACGTTTACCAAATTATGTTATTTTATAATTCCCAAATTTAAAAGAGAACATAAACATATAAAGGTAATAAACCATATAACGTGCTAAATACTTATCAAAAGGGTCAATAACCTCCGAAATTTGATTTTTGGTAGTTCTTTACCCATAAAAGGGAACGATGTGGACCATCCAAATTTATAGTGGTACATATTGAAGACCTGTACGAAGATACCAAATGCTTATATTAAACAATTTCTAAAACTGAGTGGATGAGTCAAGATACCCCTCCCAAATTTTTAAAGGAGTGCACAAATGTACCTATGTCTTATGATAGGGAATAGACCCCTATACATAACCATATAACCATATAAGGTAATAGAACCTCATCCAAGAGGATAAATTGGGCCAAAAGACCAAACACGTGGTACAACGTATTCCTTACGTTTATATTTTGACAATTTTGTACCCCTAAAAGGGAACGAGGTGGACCAAACAAATTTATCATAATACATGTTAGGGTCCGGTACTATAATACCAAATGTTAAAATTGGGCAATTTCCAAAATTTAAGGGGTGGGCCAAAGTACCCCTCCCAAATTTTTAAAGGAGTGCACAAATATACCCATATCTTATGAAAGGTAATGGACCCCTATACATGACCATTTAACTATATAGGATAATAACACCTCATCAAATGGGATAAAATCGACCAAAAACCAAACACGTGGTACTAAGTATTGCTTACGTTTATAATTTGGCAATTTTGTACCCCTAGAAGGGAACGAGGTGGACCACCCAAATTTATCATAATACATATTAGGGTCCTGTACTATAATACCAAATGTTTAAATTGGTCAATTTACAAAATTTAAGGGGTGGGCCAAGGTACCCCTCCCAAACTTTTCAAGGGGTGCATTAATATACCCATGTCTTGTGAAAAGTAATGGACCCCTGTATATGCCCATATAACTATATAGAATAATAATACCTCATCAAAGGGGATAAATTAGGTCAAAACCCCGAAATTTGAATTTTTTGAAATTTTTTACCCATGAAAGGGAACGACATAGACACCCAATACTGATAGAGGGACATATTAGGGTCCTGTACTATAATACCAAATGTTTAAATTGGGCAATTTCCAAAACTTAAGGGGTGGGCCAAGGTACCCCTCCCAAATTTTTCATGGGGTGCATTAATATACCCATGTCTTATGAAAAGTAATGGACCCCTGTATACGCCCGTATAACTATATAGGATAATAATACCTCTTCAAAGGGGATAAATTAGGTCAAAAAACCCCAAAATTTGACTTTTTGCCAATTTTTTACCCATAAAATGGAACGACATAGACACCCAATACTGATAGAGGCACATACTATGGTCCTAGACTATTATACCAAACTTTTAGATTTGGCAATTTCCAAAATTTAAGGCGTGGGGCAAGGTACCCCTCCCAAAATTTTCAAGGTGTGCATTAATATACCCATGTCTTATGAAAAGTAATGGACCCCTGTATACGCCCATGTAACTATATAGGATAATAATACCTCATCAAAGGGGATAAATTAGGTCAAAAACCCCGAAATTTGACTTTTTGGCAATTTTTTACCCATGAAAGGGAACTACATAGACACCCAATACTGATAGAGGTACATACTATGGTCCTAGGCTACCATACCAAATTTTTAGATTTGACAATTTCCAAAATTTAAGGGGGGTGGTCCTATGTACCCCTGCCAAAATTTAGGGGTGGGCCATGGTACCCCTGCCAAAATTTAGAGGCGGTGGTCCTAAGTACCCCTGGGTCATTGACCCCGGGCCAAGGTGATTGACCTTTGACCTATGACGTCACAAAGTCGGGGTCAAAGTCCAATTTTTCCTCAGGTGCTGCAAATACTACTCCAGAACTATATCAACCCCAAACCGTATACACCTCATCATTTCATCAATAGACATATTACATCAGGGAAATAGACATAAATTTCAGATATTTCGAAACAGATTTCGTTCGTTCTTACCGCTAGTCTAGTGGTTAGCGGGTGTGCCTTTGGTGTATGGGGTCCCCGGTTCGATTCCCGGTGGGGGAATTTTAATTGAACGAAATGGTTTTGCATTCGTTTTCCTGTCGTTCAAGCTCAAGAGAAATTATTGTAAAACGTATAACCGAGTAGAAAATAAAGACAACTTACTCAGATACGTTCAGTGAATCAGTTAACTTAAAGAAAACAAACAAAGTTTCTAAGGCATTAGTAACTTGAAAGGAACTCTTAAAGGTTAGTTCCAGTCCCACCAAAGTAACATTTTTCTTTTACGTGTTCTCGAAGCTTATCTTTGTATTTCTATCGGATTCGAATAAATAGAATTTCGAATAGAGACCTCGTTGAATTCATTTAATGAGTAAGCCTGAAATGGCTATGATTTTATTATTATTATTATTATTAGTAGTAGTAGTAGTAGTAGTAGTAGTAGTAGTTAGAAGTTTCAAATCAGGCGATGCAGTATTTACGTAAACTAAATGATAATTTATTTGATAATATTCACTAGCCCACTACACATTTGCAAGGTTTTGTTTTGGGAAATGAAGTGTATACAACATTGAATAGTGAAAATATTATAATAAAAATATATTATTAAATATATTGATTAAGTAATTGGAGTTAAACATGCTTTCCAGTAAGAATTATATATAGAGAAGATTTACTTTAAAATGCGATGCAATGAATATTCTACTTTTAATCCGATTAGAAACCGATAAATTACACAATACTATGTACTTCATTAGTTCTATAAACCTTTATGCTTATCGTATTATAATTATCTTTAAAATTATGATTTTGTCATTTCAAAACGTAGAACGAGAAATAAATATAATATTCTACGTAGGTATTTGGTAAGGAAACCTTTGAAACAGTAATGATTTCAGGGCATGACCTGTGGGAGAATTTGAGACCATGTCGACATAAATTCGTGACCATATCTTCGATCATGCTCAAACTGGACTAATAATGTTCTATAAATTTCCTCTCATCCATATATTGGCCATTACATGGGGACAATCTTCTGAAATCACCAATGCTTATAATTAGTTTTTCATTACAAATCAAAAGATAATAATGAAATATTGAACATACTTAATATTTTGTTTTCAGTTTTGGATTTTAAATTTGCAATTCATATAATGTTCCCTTCTAATGGAATTTGAGAGAAAAGTAGTTGCCAAAGATTTATTCAAAGAAATGTTTTCAGTTCTCTGATGAAAATAAGGAACACATTTTTAAGGAAAAAAAAACAAAACGAATACTTTCTACAGGATTTGAACACACAAACTTATGTTTGATAGACTATTGACCCAAACCGCTCGACCAGTTTTTTTAATTCTTTATTAACAGTTCTATCATATGTACATTGGAGAGTTATAAAAGCAATACAAGAGCGAGTTGATTTAAAAAATCTACTTACAAATCTGAAAAGTTTACCGAATTGTTATGGAGCTAAGACAACAAAATAATTTCCGAAGTGTTGTTTATACTGCCCATTCATTTGCTGCAAATGGTACCTTAAATAAGACAAATACACATCGACATGATATGGTCGATGTGTGGTTAGCACATAAAGAAGCGTATATGCAGCGAGCCAGACTACGCTGTTATTTTTTGCTTTAGGAAAATAGTTAAAATCTGGATATATCAGAACATCAGTAGCAGTAATATGAGCTGGGGAAGAATGACAAATCTTACTTATGAGTGTACTAAATTTGTTCCATATATGTTGAATCTCTGTACAATATTGTAAGCGATGCTCAAGAGTATCTCTATTATGACAGTAGTCACACAAATTACAAGACACTATACCGAGCTGATATAGTCTGTCTCGCGTTTCGTATTTATTATTAACGATAAAATACCAAAGAGATCGTTGCTGGGTAGTTAAAAAGGGAGCATTAATATTTTGCCAAATATAATTCCAATGAAGTTGTGGTTCTTTCAATTGAATGTGGGGCGTGACGATATGTTGCGTTCTGAGATAATGTCGGTAGAGTGCTTTGACAGGCATTAACTCAATTAGTGCTCGTTCAATTAATGCATAAGCGATATCTAAGACGGGTTCACACAAGTGTGGGAATTTAATTCCCCAAGGAAAAATAATAATCGGAGCTACAAGGTCAATGCAACCTAAACATTCGGAGAGAACAGATGACGACACACTGACCCTATCGTTCGTAAACAATTCAATGCTTCTTTTCAGCAGTAGTGATTTTGCCTGGAGGGCTATTTTTACATAAGCTACGCCACCCTGAGCTGGTAAAAGCTCAAGTTGATCACGTGCAATTCTCAACAGCTTGTTTCCACAGAAGGAACAAAGCGTGACTGTTGAGAAATTTATATGTTTTTGTTGGAAGAGGGAAAATCTGACAGAAATACCACAAAAGACTCAATGCTTTTTGTTTGAGAAATGAATTCCTACTGATCAGGTTCATATTGCGAGGCTTATGCTGTATTAGAAGACCACGTATTTTGTTTTTAATTATGTCAGAATTGTAGTGAATGGTTTGTTTGGTGTTATTGAACCATTCAATACCTAGGATTTTAACTGAGTCAGCAATCGTATAGTGCGAACTGTATGTAGTCCGGTATTCGGGGTGTATACATAGTAGTTTGTTTTGTCCTTATTTGAAATCGCTCCAGAAATTTGTTGATACCTGTGTAAAAGGCTCTGAATATCTTCTAAGGTAGAAATACTGTTAACATAGAAATGAACGTCATCAAGATAACTTGCGACAGAAATGGAAACTTGATAAACTTGTATGCTAGTGAGTCTGGTTTGTGCCGCGTATATGAGAGGTGCAACTGAGAAACTGAATAAAAGGCTCGACATGCTATCACCTTGAAGAATATCATTACAGAAAGGAATGACACAACTGAGACTACCATTGAGTTTTAATTTAGTTGTCCTGTTATGATATACTCCTTGGAGCATGGACAAAAAGACGCCATTGAAACCAAATTTTTGTAGAACTTTAAAAAGATACTCATGTGATACCCTATCAAAAGCTTTCGAGAACTCGGTAGATAAAATAGCAACGGGCGTAGGAGAGGCAGTCTCATGATAGGCTATAACATCTCTTATGTTAGCTAAGGCTTCATGAATTAAAGCTTGTTGCCCATGTCCATATTGACAGGAACTTAATAACTCTCCCACATATTGTTTCATACGAAGCGCGAGACATCGTGTTAAAATTTTTAAGTCCGCATTTAAAAGGCTGATAGGACGATAATTGTCTATGAAGTTAGAGTTAGGCAGTTTAGGGATTAATACAGTAATACCCGTGGATAGAGATTAACCTAAGGTACAGGTATCTCGATATTCATTGAAGAGGTCCGTAAGAAACGGAGCAAGAATATCAATGAAAGTAATATAAAATTCTAATGGTAAAGAGTCAATACCAGTAGATTTACCACGTTTCCCTAATTGAATTGATCTCTTGACTTCATCAAGTGTGAAGGGACTGTTGAGATACTCTTGAGCATTTACATCTAGGTTTAGAGGAATAAAGTCCAAAAGAGATTCATCTTCATTATGTACATTAGGTTTTGTATACAATTGTTTATAATACTGAACAAATTGGGGAAGTACCTGCGAACCTTCATAAATTTGGCCATCCTTGCCCTTAATAGAAGAAATTAACTTTTGGTTGCCTCTGAGTCGTTCTTTGTGAATTTGTACGATGTTAGCTTGTTCCGTGTCATCGGCCTGGACAAGTTTGCTTCTAACAAAAAAACCTTGCATGCGTTGTTTATGCAACGACAATAAATGCGCTTTGATTTCTTGAATTTGAGGCCTGACCAGACGGCCTCGTAATTGTTCTTGCATGTATTATTTGAGAAGACTAGAGTAATAGTTGTATTGAGTATTGTATGCCTGTGTCCGTTGAATACAATATTGTTTACTTATGGATCGAAATGTCGGTTTAATTCGCTTGTCCCAAAAATACATAAGTTTGCCCTGATAGCGTGATATTAACGGAAACAAGATCCGCCATTCCTCTCGAATTAAATGCTGATACTCAGGGTCCATAAGCATAGATGTGTTAAAATACCAAAGGGGACTACTTCTCAAAAATTTGGATACTGGTAGGGTTATTCTCATAATTAGAGCATAGTGATCACTGAAACAAACAGGTTCGAGCTTAATATTGCGCACTTGTGCAACAAGTGAGCGGCTTATGTAAAAACGGTCCAAGCGACTAGATGATTGTGAAGTATGAAATGAGTGACCCGGTTCAGCGGGTCGAAAATGACGCCACACATCCACTAAATCATACGTATTTACTATGCGCTGGAGTTCGGTAGAAAAGTTAAAGTTCGGAGTCTGGTCAATGGGTTGTAAAACGGAATTAAAATCTCCACCTAATATACAAGGGTTAGTACCATTAAATAGAGCCTGAGCAAGGTCAGTGTTGAAGAAATCTTCGCGCTCTCTCTTGTTATGAGAACCAGAGGGGACATAAATATTACATAATTTGATGCGTTCAAGCATACCAAGGGAGATTCGTTCATTTGGCTAATCATTAATTGTCTTAAAAGCTAGATCACTACGATAGATAATTGCTGTACCTAGCCCAATCTCTGTAAAACGAGAATAGCATGTATGATTGGAAAGAGATCCATATTCTGGAAGGGCCACTTCTTGAGCGAACAAAACATCAATATCTGCTTTGTAAATAAAATCTCTTAGCGCTTCTTGTTTAACAGGAGAAGTAAATCCATTTAGGTTAATGGTGGCAAAACTAAAACTATACATAAACAAAAAGAAAGTGAAACGAAGTGGTAAACACTGCATAAAGGGCTGAAAATGATACCACAGTAATACAAAGAAGATAATTATAAATCTTCTCCAACAGGGGTACCAGCTTTCAACTTTTTCAAGGTGGCCCGTGTTCGTGCAACTGAAACAGGTGTAACATCTGAAGAACGACCTCCTTTAAAAGTTTTTGAAACTCCAGTAACAGTTGACTTTAATTTGGAAAGTTTACGTTTTTCATATACAGGGGCACTAAGATCGGATTCACTGGCGGAATCACTTGTGAGTGATTGCACATTCCGGTCACAGGTGGTATTCGAGTCGGCTACCAATGGCACAACAGACTGATTATCTTGGTCCATGGGAGCACTAGAATCAATTTGTAAATCCTTTACTGACTGTTGGTCACCTACCTGAGCTAGTTGTCCTTCCTTGAGAATTTTTTGGGCCTTGCATTCAGGAGTAGACTGAGGTACTGCAGTAGATTCCAGAGGGGCAATAACTTCCGGGTCAGGAGTACGATCTTCTTCCATTGGTAGGTCGGGGCGAATAACGGGATCGTGGGATGTTTCAGGTGCTGGAACATCATGACTTGAAGAAATACCAGGGTGAGCAGAAGTGAGCAGAGGAAATTCCGTATAGTTATCAGTATGCAGAGACACCTTTTCATGTGGGAGATTATAAGGGGTACGAAGCGGTGGCAGTGGAGAACTGCGAACTGACGGGTGAACTTTGAAGGGCGGACCTTCTTTCGGGAGCATTCTTGAACAAAATGGTCCTGTGAATTGCACAACGCGCAAGTTTGGATTTGACCGGAATAACTACAAAAGAGGCGCAAACCACACACAGTAATAAATGAAGGAATATTTTGTTTAACCTTCATTTTAATTAATTTACGTCCAGTACGGGTGACATAGACATGATCCGCAGAATAATGTTCATCTAGGATTGACTGTATTTCTCCATACTGAGAAAACACTCGTGTTAACTGCTGATTACTAAGTTCCATGGGGCACAAAGACACCTTAACGACGGTAATACTGTTGTCAGCGAGATCGATAGGAAGTAAATGTTCCTTGTCACTATCGGTGAATTTGACTTCACCATGAGTAGAAGATAGAATTCGTTCACACAGAACCTTGTTGACTAACTTAATATACAGTTGTTTCTTGATATAGTCCAGTTCAATGCTGTATATTTTGATCTATGGTTAATTTAAACGTGTTTCGGATCCATTCATGGACAAAAATTGTAGAAGGCTTTTGACTTACTTGACCAAAATTTATACGTAAGGTATTTTCACGTAAACAACTCATGTCGAAATTTCGTCGTAGAACGATCACAAAATCACTCGAAGAAATAAATATATGAAGAGCTAGAAGACACTAATAAATTCAATACCCCACTAAGATAATTGCACAGTACACAAACTTAAATCGACTCGTCGTGTGTTACAACACTAACAGCGAGCGAGAGGCGATGTGAGTAGCTCGAAGTCTCACGAACGTATATAATTCGTACGTCTTTATTGAGTGTCTTTAGACTTTTGTGTAAAATAGTGTCCTGCTCCACACTTTTTTGTTTATGTCGATACCACTATAAGTTTGTGGTGAATATTCGGGCGTTACAGGTCTTGCAATGTATAAAGGTCTTTTTCGTAAAAACTATATTCAACTTTAAGTCCTAATAACTTATATGTAACAGGTTAAATCTGTGAAATGATTGGGGGAGTGATCGTAAATGTTTTCATAGTTAGACGCCTGGATATGGAAACCCGTCTGGATATTGGGATTTACTATTGTGAAACTTGGTATATTCTTCAAGTATATTACATAGACAGTATAACTATTATCAATGATACTACTACTACTACAAATTTTATTTTTAATAATAATATAATAGTAATAATAATAATAATTGTAACAACTCTGTATGTAAACGTGAAAGATATGCGGTTTGTATTTCAATACTAAAAAACTAGTTGAATGAGAACCTCGGTAGTCGTGAAGTCTAGGAGTCAAGGACATTGTTCACTAGCTTCTGAATTTGGGTTGAGGGTCTAGGTTGAGTATTCGCTCTCGAGCCAAAAACTATTAAAAGTTGTAGGACACTGGCCAAATATCTTCAAAACTGCTCGGTCCGGGTTTAGAATTTTCAACGACTCGACCAGCTCGGCTCACAGATCATTCACTATCGACCCGAATCGAGAAGTAAGCCGAACCAACAGCTCACCCAACGACTCGGCTAGAGCCCTCGGCTCGGTTAAGCCGAGCCGAGCTGAGCTTGTTATTAAAAACCTCATGTGGTTTCGCTATCGAGACGAGACGAGATGCGAGCATTGTCCAATCTCGTGAGCAACACTAGAAGTACTCCATATTACTGTTTAGCTTACATTTCTCATGGCTTTCGTTTTCCTGTATAATCAGCCCATGATTTCAAGACGAGTTAAAACGAACGAACCATTTATCAAACTCGACTGAACTCGACGCGAAAAACTGAATTGGCTCTTAACTCGAATCGAGGTTATTACCTTTGACTTTACTCGAAACTCAATTTGAATTCGAGTCGAGTAGAGTTTTAGCTTGACTCGTGCTCATCCCTATGCGTTAGAAAAAAATGTTGCTTATTATTATTCTGCTAAACTAATTATATAATAATAACAATGTTGTTATGTAAAATTAAAAATACAGAATATAGAGAAACATTACACTACAACTAATAAAATGAGAACACATGAACTGGGAGTGAATCAAAACTTGCCAGTAACTCTAAAATCGATACATTCTTTTTAAAGCTAGTTTCAAACTCTATAATCAACGGGACTCTAGGATAAGCAAACTGATCTCAAAGAACTCCAATATTACATACCTTCAGCAAACTATTTTCTAGTAATAAATTAGGCCTGCTCATCAGAGCACAGTTTATTCATATTAACCCCTTACTATAAATCGTTAATTATGGCACATTAGTTGTTGATAAATATTTTCCGCCGTGGCGGTTCAGACGGTTTACTTTTAAATTTTGTCCACCTTCATCCTCGGCTCTCAAGAAAAAAGTATTCTTTCAAATGTTCGAACGGTAAAATATTTTCGTTCTCCATCTTTATAAAAACAACACAAATCAAAGTAAAATAGAGTACTGGTATCATTGCACTTCTAGTTCACTCACTGAACGTATTGATTTTGAGCTGATAAATCTACGACAAAATCTTCCAGGTGCTTGGAATCAGTACACGTGATTTCCCTAAGACTGTCTTCTTCTTCCAAAAACAGCAATTGGCACTACAAACATGGTATTTGCCTCCATCCAGCTGTAACTAATGCCCTCAATTTCCTTCGTGTAATTGAAACCGATTTTCCTCCAAATTATTACACAACGACAATTATTCTAGTTGTCTACGCGTCTAACTGCTGAGCGAAAGGACGAGCGATCGAATTTCGGAGAAGGACATGAAAATTTTTATTACTTGCAGAATTATACGTTTCACCCATAATAAAATGAGCATTCAAACAGTTTGTGTTTCCGTGGAAAAGTAAGAATTTTTTTGAAGCTAAGCTTGTGAACAGTGAAGCAAAACGAATTGGCCTCATGCTTGTCCGAAAATCTGACCGTTTGAATAAATCATACGACACGTCTTTAGTATGGAGTTAAAGAACTTTCTGATACGTATTAAGAAATCTCGCTGTCCTGAAATTCATTACGAAATAGGACCTACTAGAAGCTTCAAAGACACGTCTGCATCACTTCGGTGAACGCTGTATCGAAACTTCCTATATAAATTTCACTCACGTGACGTCTAGTCAATCGATCGTTTTTGGTTTGTTAGCTAACTATATTGAACGGGTATAGACGAACAATATGCTAAATCCATTTTTCAAATCCTTATGTTTCAGAATTGTTGAAATTTTCGGGGGGGGGGATTTCACTCATCTGCT
Source organism: Thermobia domestica (assembly GCF_964235325.1). NCBI lineage: Eukaryota > Metazoa > Arthropoda > Insecta > Zygentoma > Lepismatidae > Thermobia > Thermobia domestica. The sequence continues at coordinate 251,517,245 of NC_137462.1, read as the reverse complement.
ATAAGTAGTGACTACTGCTGTTAACCATTGCTTTCTTTAATTTTTCATTTACACATCCTATTCTCTTTCAAGTTCAGTTCCACATGCCATTCCATTTAGTTTCATATATTCTGTTCGATTACATACACATTCCTCAATCTCTTATAATATGTCCAAATTAACAAAACGGTTCTCTTGCTTTCTTTCTAATAATGATTATTTAGATTTCAAGAGAGTTAATTTTAAATAAACATGCAACCATTTTGTTGATTACTACGAGCATTGAGTTCTTCCTCATTGTGTGTTAATATATATTCTTCAGTGTTTACATTCTAATAATAATAAATATTTATGCCAAACTTAGATATAATTGCAGTATACGAAGGTTAGATGGGTAATAAAGCAGTTCAAGCCAATATCTTACTTCAATCCGTATCATAGATTACAATTAATTGTTAATAGAAATTGAATATTCGTATCTAAAATTGATTTCATGTAAGTAGGGCGGATTGGTATGCGAGAGACAAGATTTGAGGTCTCGACAATATGCTGTAAAAGTGATGTCTCGACTCGAAAAATGTATATTTTTCTATTGGAAGAGCTATGTCTTGACTTGTATTTTGTCAGGAAAATTCTGTCTCGACTCGGTTCTGCGCATCCATAAGAATGGACAGTTTGAAGAGCCCAGTATTCCAAATCTGGCGGGGTAACCAACTACACCATTACGCAACATCTATTTAAGATACAACCATTATTATACACTTCATTTTCACAAGCTTCTTCTTATAATAACTATATCGATTTCCTACTTAAATTCAATTATAGATAATTGTTTCTTATGTAGCAGCTAATATTCATGCCATACAGTATAAAGCCAGTACACATTCAATGTAAATAAATAAAAATGTAAGATATTACAGATTCCTGGCATTGCGATTTAATCCGATTTTAAGCAGCACATAGTTTCTAAATAATTGTTCAAATTGCTTTATAAGAATCCAGATTATGAGGTACCCTAAGGTTTTGTAATGCAAAAAAAATTCAAGCATATATATATATATATATATATATATATATATATATATATATATATATATATATATATATATATATATAGAGAGAGAGAGAGAGAGAGAGAGAGAGATGTATTTTAGGGGACTTCCGGGCTTGATCCCCCCAAATTTTATGTTGATTCAAATAAAATATTGTAAAGTGAATGAAATATGTTGTAAAATGTTCACATTTCCAAGAATGAAGTTAGAAAGGGCCCCCCGAAATATATATATGAATAATTTTCATTTTGGACATTCATTGTGGTTTTAGGTATTCAATTGTCTTCACAATTCTCATTTTTGGCGTTTTCGTATATGAATTATGGACATGGCGGGCTAGTAAATGGAATAGGGATTTGAAAAGTGACAGTATGTCGGATAATGTGTTTCCAATAACTTCACAATAAAAATTAATATTTAAAAAATGTTCACATATATTTAAAAAAAGAAAAAAAAACATTTAACTTTCCGCACGGAGGCTCGAACCGTCGCCCTTCGATTTAGAAATGTAATAGCAGTAGTAAACCCGCTTGCAAGAGAATAGCTCCAGCACAGGTTTCTACTTGGATGTTTAAATATTCATTTTCTGTCGTTTTCAGCAATTTCTGCTTAAGCTATTGGTTGATTTTGCATATTGGAACTGTGCATGAGGTGTGCAATCAATAATAATCTAGAAAAAGGTAGTTTAATTTTGTTTTTACATTTTCACATCGCTGTTGAAATTTACTCAAACAGGGTTGGGGCTGAAAGTGTTAAGTATCTTTCTACCCTTGGGCCTTCTTTTAACAACTTGTGCAAATGTTCGGAGGTTCCAGACCTCCTGGCTACGCCACTGATTGGTAGCATGCATTTTTCCTAAACATCATCAGTCTCTGTTCACTTGTACCTTCAGTCATAATTTTATTCTTTCAAGCCAAAGATTATACATTCGTTCTTCTTCGCATTTGGCATTCTTAAAAATAAAATGATGTTATAATTAAACGTGCGATTTTGCCATTTTCAATTACAATTTCTGTCCCCTCCTCCGCAAAACAAATCTCATGTTCGCAACTTGCGTGTATGCCCCCCTGTTCCAGACAGAAAAATTGTTTCTTTTTTTTAATATTTTCTGCAAGACTATTGCCAAAATATAGAATTTCATGTCCAGTATTCCTGTTTACTTGGTACTGGAATTAATAGAGTTGGAAGTAATTGTTTTGTATATATATAATTGTGCAGAAGAGCCATGGATAAATGTTTTGTGCTGCTATATATAAATGTATGAAAATTGTTAGGAAAGTTTATAGAGGGGTGGAAAATATTCTTCCCAGGCTGGGACAACAGTAATTAAGTTAGTGCCAGGGAAAGAAAACTAGAGACAGGGAATTTCCTTTGTTTTCCCCCTTACAAAAAAGTTTTGTAAGTAACAAACGTTCTGTGTCTGAAGTATGACTGCCTAGCGTTCAGTGTGGCTCCGTGGAAGAGTGAGTAGAGTCGTTGCTTAGTAATCATAATTTTCATGGTTCAGGTTCTGCTCAAAACAGTCCAATTTTTTCATTATTTGTTTCTCATATCTGAAGATGTTTTTCCCCTCCGTAATCATCTGATGCTCTCAACTGAGTTCTTTACTTGAATCCAACAATTGGTTGTGGGATGCTCTCAGTTTTATGTGAGCTTTTACATGTCTACTTACCAAATCAAAATTGTCGACAAAATATGGATGCTATCTGATCATTTTGTCTCAAATTCTAAATATGCGCATGTGACTGTATACCTCTTTCATCATATTTGCATTTCTCCTTCTCCAATATCATCAGCTATGACATAAGATGGCTTGGAGCAAAACTTGAAATCATAAAATTGCCGTACCAATGGGCTCACTCTCAAAAAGCATTTGATTAAATGTATGTGTTTTCACACTGAAGGATCCGCTCTTCCTACCCTGTGTATCCGCTCTTCCTACCCTCCTGAACTGACAGAAAATTATTCAGACTCTGCAAAGTGATTTCAGGTCAAACGGCAAAAAGAGTGTTCGTTCCAACAGCAACAGGATTGGACTTTAAATTTTTGTTTCAATTTATCTCCACAAATAGGACAAATATCAAGTAATATGTTTTCCATAAGAAGTATATCTCTAGGATTCATTTCATTTAGAGAAATGATGCTGTGGACGATAGTGGGAATTTCGCCCAAGTGTACGGGAATTTTCAGCTCCTGGCGATTATGCACCCGCCTCCTTTTCAAGTTAATTTAGTTGCAATACTTCCCGGCAAATGCTTCGGACTCAACTGGTGGAGCACTTTAGCCGTAAACTTCCATATGGCTGTACCATCCAGAAGTTTCCCTTACTTTACATACTGGACACATTCCCATGTACCAGAAAGAACATCACAGTCATATGCCTACTATGTAATTGAGCTCTTAATGTTAATATCACTGAACAGTAAGGCATATAACAAACTCACTTTTAGGATATGCAGAAGTAATTATAAGAGCTTTGCTACGAAAACAACTACACAGACTATAATAAATTCAACGAGCTCCGGAATACAAAGTAACGAAATAGGGTGTAAGATTCAGTCTACAAAGCAAATGTTACTTAAAGAATAGACATACACTATTTCGAGAATCGAGATTAAGTAATGTTTACGATACTTTTCGTCTTTCCTCGATTTCCATTTCCAAAGCGAGACGATAATTTGAGTTAGTCTTGTCCTGTCTTGAATGTAAAATGTTATCTATTATCTCAGTTTCGTTTATTTTGTTTCAAAACCGAGACGGAAAATTCTTTTCTCGTGAGCGACACTAAAGAAAACCGAAATATTCTTGCCAAATGTTACATTTCTGGATATAATGTTATGTCCTGAGCCACAATAAGCTCCTAACTTTTAATGTTCTATAAGATTATTATTATTATTATTATTATTATTATTATTATTATTATTATTATTATTATTATTATTATTATTATTATTATTATTATTATTCCGGAAGATTTGATAGTTCAAGTATTGAAATATCCGAGTATTCAAATATCTGAAGAAAATAAACCGTGTGTCATCGCCGATTAATAATTTTGAAGTGAAAAAGGACTACTCGTTCGTGTATCCGATTCGATTCCACTACCTTCAGTTTACTAGTCGAGCGCCTTGACCACTTAACCACGATTATTAACCAGCAATTGATTTGCCTTTAGTTTGTTTACGATTAAATACACGCACCGTATTTGATTCAAAATAAAAGAGTTTTTTTTTTTTTGAAAATCTTAATGTAAATAATTTAGTGAATACAATGATCTAATACCCTCCGAGTCCTCAATTACATATTTTTGAGCGAAAAGAAAATGCTTTTTATTTAGGCGAGCCGGAAGGAGTAACGCATTAGATGAGTGCTTAGCGTTGTAGTTTTCTAATCCGACAACCTGTGTTAGGTTCCTGCCTTCACTGTTTACACCTTTTAAAAAGTTTCATTTAATCGCTGGGCTCCAGTTGGATGCTACATAATGAAAGATAATTTCCAGTGGAGAAATTCAGCGATGATGGGTACAATTGTTGATGTCTAAAGTGGAATATGGATGTTGTAAGTGCTCAACTTGAGGTGAATCAAAGTTCAAATATTTGATTGCATATAACTCAATTTCCGTGTATTTTGTGAACCGTTCCACATATTTAAAATGTAATTTTAGTTTTAATTCTACATCAGCAAATAGATTATGTATAAAATTGTCAACTCGAGGTGAAATTTGAATTTTAAAATTGCAATTGACAACCGTAGTGTCAGAATTAGACTTACAGGTAGCATTGGCAAGGTGAGCCTAATCGGAGGAACCGGAACAGGAATCGAAACCAGTCGCAACGGTGTTTCGCTTCTTTGGAGTCACGCACAACACTCTTACGCCTCAGGCATTCGCAATTATTGCTTAAAGACCCCGTCATGAAAACGTAATGTTATTATATCCACATTTTAAGAAATGCTTCCCGGCAGTTCCCCAAGGTCAATTTCGAAAAAAGAAAAAATAGTAGTTACTAAATTTTGTTCAATAATGGCTCCGAAATTAGTATTGAGTTATATTAGTCGTCAGTCTGACAATTTGTACATATGCTTTGTGCCAACGTAATACCAAACTTAAAAATAATGAGTGTACTTATCTAAAGCAATATTTTAGGCTACAATTTCTTTTAGATTTATGTGTCTGTTTAATATTTTTGCGAGCTAAGATTTAAATTTTAAAAAAATATTTTTTATTTTTTGATATTAATGAACCAATTGAGCTTCTCACTGCAAGCTCATAAAAGAGAGAAAAACTTTACTAGATTTGATTTTAAAATGCCGCCGAAATTAGTGTCCCCTAGAAATTATTTTCGTACCTATTTAAAAGCGAATCTGAAAATAAAATCTCAAATAGTTCCCCCACATTGACCTCGAGCTGACCACTTTTTACATATTCTATGAGCCAACATAATACCAAAGTTGAGAATAGTACATATACTTATCTGAAGCAAGATATGTAGCTGCAACTGCTGCTCTTAATATTGTCCCAAGCTAAGAATTAAATATTTAAAATTATTTTTTGTTCATTTTAAAATGATTGTACTAATTGAGCTTCTTACAGCAAGCTCGTAAAAGAGAACAAATGTGTTACTAAATTTGATTCCAAAATGACACTGAAATGAGCCTTGCCAACGCTACTTGCGGTTGTCAACTACCCGTGAAGAAAACGCCGGTTAAGTAATGACACGCGACTAACCACGTGAGCATACCGTTGTTCGGTAACAGAAGGTTTGGGTCCAGAGTTTTGTATTAATGCTTTAATCAGCTGGTAAAAATGTCCTATGCGCAATGCAGCGATCAGTGAACCAAACAAACAGGAAGACTCTCTTATATTATGAAAACTTTACGGTGGTTGGAAAAAGCTAAAGGGATAAAGGAAACTATTATTATTTTTGGAACAAAGAAAAACATATTCTTAACACCATTAAAATTTTCGAAAATTACACATAATAATTGAATCTCTGACATCGCATTTTTTAAGTTTAACGGCTCAAAATTATACTTTAAGGTTCAGGGAGAACAATATGGAAGAATTGATGGAATGACAAATTGGAAGGAAACGGGAGGGCACAACGTTGCCCAGTACAAACTTACTTGGTTAAGAACCGAACGATAAATCCAAGCACAAAAGGTAAGCGCTCTGTCACTGAGCTACCGTGTCTCCCAATTAAAACGCACAGTTCTGTTGAAAGGGACTTTGTACCCATCCTGTACTTCGTCGGGATGCAGGATTAATCCTAAAATGTGCTAGTCTAAAACTCCAGAATGAGGGTATCCTCCGCGCTGCACCTCAAAAACTACGCATAACAGTCAAATCATTTTCTTGAGCTCTACGAAATTGATTAAATCGAAATTATGCTACTAAATTGGAACTTTAGTTTTACTGCGCATACGCCATCAATTGCTCCGTGAAATGTGTGTGTGTGTGTGTGTGTGTGTGTGTGTGTGTGTGTGTGTGTGTGTGTGTTTGTTAATCACTGCTTCACTATTTTGCACGAGTAAAACTGATGGACTTTGTATGTTATTTAGGTTCCGATTCTGCATTTCTGCATGCTGTCACAACCTTTCTAGACTAGGAGTTGGAATATGTGTTCATTGTATCCCTTTCCAGGTTTGCGAAATATGCCATACGTTTCTGCATGTTGTCATAAAGCCTACTGCTACAGTGTTCAACAGGAATCGGAAGTGGGAGTTAGAACTACAATATTTCTGAGCATGTGTATAATTTCTACTAAATTGGAACTGCGAATCCGCCACCAAGTGCTCCGTAAGTTGTGTGTATGTGCGTGGGAGTGAACCGAAATGCAATTTTTATGTTTTACGTCCCACTAATATGCCGAATAAGCTAAACAAGACAACACGCAAAGTGAGAGCGAACCATTGAGAAACCGCAGCTGTTATTTTTTTTTAATTTCTGCTCTACTATGTTGCCGTAGTCTTTTTTCATACCAAGACAAGTAGTACGGGTAGCTATTGTATGTGATTTAGGGAATGAAAAAGTAATCGTAAAGGTCTATAAAAACTAAAATTGTCATAAAAGTGCGTATGCCGGATAAGCTATAAGGCTTAGGTAAAAGCAAAGACGATATTCGTATTTAACATGTCAGAAAAAGAACTATATACCGAGTTCCATCCAAATCGGTAAAAAATTGTCATAGAAATGTCTTATCTCATATAAACTATAAGACCTAGGTAAGAATAAATATGCTATTCGGAATCAGCATGTTCGAAAACCTCTATATGGAGAGATTCATCCAAATCGGTTAAAATTTTCACTGGAAAAGCGTATCCCATATAACTGTAAGACTTAGGTACAAACAAATATTATATTCGTAATCAGCATGTTCGAAAAGTTCTATATACTGAGTTCCATCCTAATCGGTTAGAATTGTCTTGAAAAGGGAGTATCCCACATTAATTATTAGACCTAGGTAAAAATTAATATGGTATTTAATTAGCATGTCCGAAGAACACCATATGCCGAGTTTTATCCAAATTGGTTAAAATTGTCATAAAAAGGGCGTATCTCACATAAACTATAAGACATAAGTAGAGGTAAATATGGTATTCGTAATCAGCATGTTCGAAAACCTCTATATGTAGAGTTTCATCCAAATCGGTTAAAATTGTCATGAAAGGGCGTACCACACATAAACTATAAGGTAATATCTGCACTATGCGTCATTGTCATAAAAGACTGCAAAAACACTTTCGCCAATGTCATACTAGTGCTGCTTCTGTGTGTTATCGAAACCGGAACTGGAACAGTAATCGGAATCGGAACTGTATTTTCTCTACTAAATTGCATCTGTAATTTTATTAAGCATGTGCTCACAAGTGTTCCGTGAACCATGTTATATATATATATATATATATATATATATATATATATATATATATATATATATATATATGTGTGTGTGTGTGTGTGTATGTGTGTGTGTGGGTGTGTGTGTGTGTGTTTGTGTTATAATCGCAGCCTCACTCTTTCGTCGTAGAAGAGTGAAGGAGTAAAACGGATGGACTTTGTATGTTATATATGCTCCGTTTCTGTATTTCTGCATGTGGTCATAACCTTTCTACATTGGGAGTTAGAATGTGTGTTTCGTAGTCTGTTGCTGCTGTGCCGTACCTTTCTTATGTAATCTTAAAAAGTCTGCTATGTTTATAGTCGGGTGCAACTTCTCCGGAGTTCTGAATTCGGAACCGGAACTTGTACTCCAACTTGAGTCGGAACAGTTTGCTAATGCGCCACAAAATGCTACGTAAACCAAGTGTGTATGTATGTTGTGTGTGTGAGCTGGTAAGGAAACCACACGCAACCGGTGACCAACCACTGCTCTACTATGCTCAATAGGAGTTGGAATAGGAGTGTTCATATTTCTATTTTGTAGCCTTTATAGTCTGTTGCTGCTCCTGCTGCTGTGTTCAATCGGAACTGGGAGTGGAAATTGGAACTGTATTTTGCACTAAAATGGAACTGTGCATGCGTAACCAAATGTGTGTGTGTGAATGAAAAATAGGGCATAGTCTTTTATAATGGTTCATAAAATGGGGTCATAACAGCCTACTCCTTGCGTAGTCTGTTCCTGGTGAACCGATTATGTTACTGGAACTTGAGTCGGAACAGGAACTGGAACCTGAACAGTTTGTTCATGCGCTGCCAAGTACTCCGTAAACCAAGTGTGTGTGTGTTCCCGCCTTCCTACCCTTGTTGGTACCTGCATATGGTTTAACTCCTTACCAGTTGGGACGGAAAAATTGTTGGGACATTTTCGGCGCCAACAATTTTTAAACCTACAGGGACTTCATGGTGACCACGTTGCCACCTGGCCGAATTTCGGAAAGGTCCCAATAATTATAGAAAATGTGAGAATGTGTGTAAGCCGCTCTGTGTGTAAGCCGTGTGTAAGCTGCCTCTTGGTGGTCTCACTTTGACTAAGAAACGTTGTATAAATGTGACGCATATCGCATCTTTTGTCACTGCTCTGCTTGCGGGATGGGGAAAGGTATGAAAAGTGGAAAAAGGACGTGAGTCGAGTGGAGCTAAAAACACAAGTAAATTCGCACAGCACTTGTTGGTATCGACACAACCTTGAAATTTGCGCTTCCTCAGTCACGTTGACTCCCAATAGCCTGCCTGTCACGTGTCATAGGTAAAGGAGAAGGTGGGTTGAAATCAGGGGAAGTATTGCTCACAATTGATAAAAGGTATATGCATATATTAATAACTCGTACTTCCAGAAACGATGGAAACTGAAGCAAAGATAGTGATAAATAAATGGAAAGAGAGGTTAAAACATATACACAGGCGTAAAACATATACACAGCGCGTGATCTTATCTTGACACAATTATTGTTTGTATCTCTACAAGTAGTTATACGTTCTGTTGCTCCGGATAACAAGGTCTGGGACCGATATCTGGAGCGAAAGTTAATCCGTTTGAAGAAAAACAAAGCAAATGTATGCCTAGAGGTACACTAGAATTCTCTAAGACTGAAGACTTACAAGCACATTTCCAAATCACAGATTCATACATACCTACATACGATATATTCCAACTTTCACACTATTTTATTTCCTTCTTTTGTTAAACAGAACTCGTTAGTTTAAACATAATAATAAACTTAATGTGTATTTTAACCTTTAACAAGTAAAAACCCACAATCGTAGTTTGCCAATTTCGTAATCATATACAGAATCGTTAAATTAATTGAAACATATGGAGTAAGAAACACGTAAGATGTTTGGGTTGGCAAAGGACAGGAAGCTACCGCAGCCCTTGCTTGTTGGTGGAGGTGATAGGACTAAGTGCGTATTCTGTGAGGCTCAGGAGAATAGTAGTGTGCTTGTATTGAGCAAGCGGTCATAAAGTAAAATAAGTCAACTCCAATTTCCAAAGAGGCCAAATTCTTTTAGCTCGGCTATGGGGTGTCAGAGTGCTGAGTGTGTCGCGAGTAACAACATTAAGGTGACGGTCAAAGTGATGAAACCCTACAAAACCTACGGGAAAACCACATCCTCGAAGTGGAACAGTGGTTAAAAGAAAATTCTCGGTGACAGCTGTGCGATATGTCGATATATCGATTGATAGATATTTTTAAGTATAGAAATTGTTATGGTGGATGTTTTAATATTTTGATATTTCAATATTTTTCAATATATCGGATAATTATTTTTAGCAATATTTCGATATTTTCAATTTAACCTCTTCAATCCCAGGTACTTATCTGCAATCTTACACATTTATATATTTGTGTATTTGTATCATAGAAAAAGCAAAATATATACATTTTTAAATTGGAGTAATATAAATCATACAAATGACGTTTTGTAAGAAGACAGTATCTAGGTATATTTATGGTTATAACGTTAACCTGCATAATCGAAAAATAAAGAAAACCTATTATCTAGTGCACTATATATATATTAGTATTGTTCAACTATCAAAATACGATCACAATATGTTAAAGGTGTTTACCAAAGGCGGCTCCTACGACAGGTATAAAGTGTACGACTTATGACAGTAAACTATAAAGTGGTATTGAACCAAACACAAGTAAAATTTTCTCTTGTTATGTCTGTTGAGAAAAAATAAGAACAGTAAGTATCATTTCTTCTCACAGTTTGATGCGACAAAACTTAATTTTTATAGACATGACTTCCCTCCCGAGCCGACTCTGATGTCTAAATGGTAATATTTATTATTATTATGTCCTTTCTTTTGCCTTCTATATTTCATATCTGTTTTACTTTACATGCAAATAATAAGCAGAACTTATATTTTTCTCAATACACAAAAACATCTTTCACTTAGTGCACTTGAACCTTTTTGATTTCGAAGACCCAACCTTACTCCATCTTTGGTAGTTTTTGTCTTCAGCTTTTCTTTCTTTCTTTACATATCTGCATCCCATTCATCTGTTTCTTCACACCCTGACTTAAGAGTTGGTTGATTCAGCGCTTAGCATCCTGTACAGCACCCAGGAAACGTGAAATACAGCCTAATGCGGAATGCTAACCCACCAGAAACCGAACACCGGTTTCATGCACTTAAGTCGCTCATACTAACCATGTAGCCACTAGGGAATATGAAAGAGGAAATCCAGTTAGTCTTTCTAAGAGTATCCGAAATAAAAATTGTCTTTTCTATGGGTTATCAACGAATTCACTAAACGCAGTTCAAGTAAATGCCCATATAGCCAACGTACCAATATTTCTTCTTTCAAATCTACAAATGTTTACCTGTTTAACGGTCACACCTGGAGTTGGAAACACATCAGATATGTGCGTTACCATGGACCACGCGGCCACCGCAGATCTGAGGTGATGGCAGTGACGTGTTACGGCCAATTCATACTGCGTGAGAGGTAATAGAACGTGAATGGGCAGTGAGTTGAGCAGACAGTGTTAATGTAAAACGAGAGTTCTATCTAGTTTCCGAGGAAGGAAAATTGTTGCTCGGTCAAGTTCTGCAAGCCCAACAAAACTTGCAAGTCTGTTAGGTTTCCCGCAAAGATCAGTATCCAAAGTGAATACGACTTACAAAACTGACGGTAAAGCCCCATCCGCGAAGTGAAACAGTGGATGGAACAAAGCCGCCGTTGGCAGATCTCGCCAAACATTACGGCGTATTGTCACTCTGTATCCTCATATGACTGCGGAACAAATAATGGAGAAAGACAACTAGCACATTTCTCAAACGTCGCCGACAATCACAGTCTGCCGAGTTACATAACATTAATATGACCTGACATGGATGGCCTTAATAATGTCCATAACGATTTAGCACTATGTCAACAGTGAAATATATCGACAGCTCTGTGCGTTGTTGGCTCAAATATCCTGTTTTAAGTAGGTTCAGTGCTGACGCATACCCTTTGTGGCAGTGCACTTGATTGTCTTCATTTTAGGGAATCATGTACTCTATGGTCCAGTTGTCCCCGTTATGAAACAGAACAACACCGAGAAACCCCATTGAATTCAAATAACTTTTCCTGTACCTGTGGTATAGGTAGGGAATGCGAAAGCTGACCCAACCTAGCATCCTGCAGACAGAGCAAACTGACATCAACATGCTCTTACAAATTTTCACAGGAAAAATAAGGGGAGAATGAGCAATTTCGTTGATAACTTGTACCAAAATTGTAAACGAAGTATTCCAATTCTCAACTATCAACGAAGCTGTTTCGAAACTGTTCGTTCATAGTTTAGATACGAAGAAAAATCTTATTTCATAGATAGAACTCGATTAAAGAAAATTTAGCAACCGTCTAATTAACATTTGAAGAATCCAAGGGGAAAGGGGGATGTATACTTTTGGGGGAGATCTCGATTTTCATGCCATCATGTTGATCACGCTGTCAGTTTCATTCATTCAATATATGAGAAAGGGAGAAAGATTTACGATTAGCCTGCAATAGCAGCTTAAATATTGCTTTTAAAATGGGAGAAGTGGTATCGTCATCACTTACAGAGGAAGAAGGTGGCATTCATTTTACTCTTATTTTTCTACCTCTTTTGTCGACAATGTTCAACTCTGTTTATGCACAGTTCAACTGTGTGTGTCTATGTTTTGACTAATGATACAGCTACATGTAGCTTCAACAATCTATTTTTTTTAAAAATAGTAAAACAAAATATTTCCCAACACCCATCATCTTGAGCTCTTCTGTGACTCTTGCAGTGATCAAAATAAGGATTTCACTTTATTCAGATGCCTTCATTACATTGCACATGAAATGCAGAGATTCATTTCCTTTCAAGTAACATTCCCAGTTCATGTCATTCCTACCTTGAACGTTATAAGAACATGAGACTAGTGAATATAAGATCAAGAGATGAAATACCGGAGGATAAGAATAATGCGATAAAAGGCAGCAGAGTGAAACCTGCACCATATCAAGTAAGTGAAATTGACAGTTTCATAAATCGAGGTTGGATATCATTCTTAGAACCACTGTACTTGAGAAAATGCTCATTTCACTCTGGCCAATCATGGAGCTTCGAGTAGAAAAAAGTCACCCAAGTTTTGTGGTATGTAGGGACACTTAAAATGGACCTGGGTTTTGTTCTCTGATTCACCTACTAATAAGAAATGGCCCACCACTTCCATATTTATTGGAGGGAGAATTCTTACATCCAGAAATGACTCGCGTCACACAGTGGTCGGAAACTTGAAAAACAGCAGACAAAAATAGTTTATTCCGAAACTATATAAGTTGTTGGACGTCTCTATCGTTCTATAGGTAATTGTCTTTTGTAAATCAATTGCAAGTACTGTTAATGTGATTCGAAGAACCCCTGCTGCAATACGTTCAGTTATATATACAGCAGCAGCTAATAAATAGACGGTGTAAAACAAATGTGTGTTTGGCCTTAGGATAAAAAATTAAAGTTCGCGGTTTTGCACTCGCACCATCTTCGAAAAAAACACTAATACTTACTGAAATGTAATTTTGTTCAGGATTACTTTGTTTCGATAATATTAAAAGATTCAGTGTAGAATTTTGTATACTACTGCACTGATGTGTAATATACAGCAACTCTTGATTGCGACCACAACATTGCTAATTGCACATTTCCAGTTAGATAAGGCTGAGTCCTCCAGGAGCACTTGGGTGCAGATATTTCCAATGCTCAGCCTTTGTAGTACTCATGGACTACTCAATAAACACTATTTTACAGACAAGCAAGGATAAGCTTAGACTGCAGAGCCAGTAACTCAACTCACTGCCCATATGTAACTTGTAGGAAACAATAACAAACCTATGATATTAATGATATAACAATAGATAACAAAGAAACTCTTCATTAAACACAAGTATTTGAGTCAAATGTACTATCTAACCTATTTTATCGACCTCTCAAACGATGTAAATGATTAAAACATATACGATTTGGTTATTATTTTACTGATTTTTCGGCACTTTGGTTTGTTCAGATTTACATGCATTTTATAGACAGCGAAATTTTACCTATGTCCTGAAACTCCGGAATTGAAAGCAGGAGATATATCAATACCGCGGGCCGTGGTGTCTCTGTGGTAGAGCGTTCACCTCTGATGAGTGGGGTCCCGGGTTGCTTATCGTGTGCGTAGGCTCAGTTCGTTAACCAAAGCAATATGGGCGTTGCTGCTTCTTTTTAATTAAAACTATGCTCCCTTGTGTTACTTAACTCAATGGCAGAAGGACTACCATGGACATCTGGAGATTTCATCGTGCTTGAGGATTATCAGATAAGCTGCTTGGTTTTCTTAACTTGGAATAATATATAGCTTCCAGAGCTGTCTGGTTTGCTTAAGTCTCCTTGTTCGTGCTTCTGTAATTTTTTCTCTATTCTATGATGTTCAATTTGAACCAATGTCAAATAAATTGCCAAAATTGACTCTCAGCAAGGAGGCTTAAACCCGTATTACGAACACAAAAAAGAAAATAATTTTCCATCGTTATTATTATTAATATTCTTGTTATTATTATTAATATTCGATAGCTAATTTCCTTTAAATTGTTTCAAAATTATTTTCATGTTCTGTTTTCGTTCTGCAACTGATTCTATAAAAGTGACGAGCATCAGTCAGTTCAGTTAATTATTAAGTTTGTTTTGATTAGGTGAGTCATCACTTTTTTAGTATAAGAACGATGTTTTTATAATCGATTAAATCTTTGCGACTATTTTAGGACTTTTCCGGGTGTCAATGGTTCATGTCCCGACGGAGATTCTTTGTAGTGTCATACTGAGGAAATTTTGGCCGCCCGATCAGCTGTTACATCGACGTATTCTGCTGGGTATTTCGGAGGGTTCAGGTAGTATAAATGAGGTTTTATGCCTTCCTATACCCCCCAATTGATTTCCAGAGCAGTGATATTGTTTACGTGTATATACGTGAAGGATAAATTGTGGCCAGTAAATCAAGAAGATAGCCTACAGCGTCGTGCGCGTGCTATTTCCATTAACTTGTTTTTATTTCTTCATTCTTTATTCTTTATTTGGCAGTGTCTTTAGTTTCTGTCATGGGAATCGAAGTGCTGACCCGGTGATACAAAACAACAGTGCTCCATTTCAGTGTAGTGATTTTTTATGTTAGTGTTAATAGGATGAGTGGATATTCTTTTGGTGTGCGACTTGTGTTTAAACATCCTAGTATTATCGTACTGTAAGTGAAATGAGAGATAATCGCTAAGAGAAAACTGAAAATGTAAAGATTCCCTCTACTATATCTACTCCCATTATAATTCAAGAGCCTGGCTGTGATTTGGGGTGTAAGTGTTCGAAACCTTGTTGTGTCCTTATTGTTTTCCCTGGATAATGAACGTTTATAAGCAACAACATTACGATTACATTACGATCATTACTGTTTAAGAGACTGTAATGATCAATACCTCTGTGCTAAAAGACTGTTATATTAACTTGCTCTGGGATTCGAAGTACGGACGGTTTACTAACCGAGAGACTGTTATTCATTGCCCTACTCATGTAACGAGATTAATGAAACCCAATCCTAGTGCTTGAAGTTACAACGGAACACTAGGAACGTTTGGATTTTCTTTTTCATTTCGTTTAGAAGTTCCTTCGACTACATAATAATGGAGGTGGAGTCTAATTAGGACTCCCGAAATGAGATTAAAGAGAGTGTGATTAATATCCAAGTTCAGTGAGGCGCTTCCATGTCTTATTTTCTCATCAAAGCACAAGAAATTGGTTGATTATTTGATTTAATTTAGTTTGAATCTTCAGAAGTCTTATCTTATTACCTGAGAGTTCTGAATTCTACGTGAATGAGAGTTATTACCTTTTCGGGTTATCTTGGCAAGGTGTAATCGTGAGAGAGCGAATATTATTATGTGTTCTGTGGATTATCAATGACTAGGTGACGTGCAGTGCCACAAAATGAAAATTATAGCTATTTTAATTTCGTTCTGCATTCTGGTCCATAGAAATTTTTGAGTGAGCCTTTTGTAATTTTGAAACCGGACCCATTGGTCTGAAAAGAGCATTAAAATGTGTTTGCATAATCCATTACCTTAGAAACTGAAATTCCTCCTAAAATTTCTTCTATGAGTGTGTAGTGTCTAATATTGTTGATATGGACTGTGGTAACGGGTACAAAAGAAAAATCAATCTTAATTAAAAGCAGTATTAAAGATCGTATGTTGGTTCAGAGCTGTACAAATGAACTAGTTACCTCAATTCACCAGTTTTCTGTCGGGAGTAATGTTTGGGTGAATTTACTGGAACTATATTCGATTCATTCTCATGCGCTGATCTTTGAGGCTAGTAGGGCCGCAGTGTGTGCCCCGTGTTAAATTTTTGACTGTTATATGACTTCTCTTTAATACTTGAGCATGTAACATTATTCTGATGCAAACAAATAAGTAGCGAGCGAGAGCCACAACTAGAATTTTAGCATTAGTGCAATGAAGAGGGGAAAAAGCTTTCCCAAAATTTAATATTTTCGTTCTCATCTTTTTTAGATAAACTGGTCCTTTTCCGTTTTCCCCTTATTGCTAAAGTACCTTCAAATGGCATCATCGATTAATTTATGAAACCGTCTATTCGTATTTGTTTATTTGATTTAGTATGTTACCTCTGTAGAATGTTGGTACTTTTTCGCCCATAATAATGAGGCAGTTTGGCGATAATTTTGACAGTTTCTAATACACTGGAGGTTGTCAGTTTGAAGAATAGATACGCCTTTTTTTCCGCATAGGAATGATCTTGTAAATGACACAGAAGAAATACGATAATGTATACACCTGCGTACGTATAATGTAAACGGAAAACAGAACATGACACATAATAAATCTTTTCCAGTAAAAAAACGCTAGTTGGACAAGCGGAATACAAAAGAGACCTTTCGGAAATAAAATATGCAGATCACACACACGTCTAGCAAGGTAATATAAAGTTTGATTCATTTTATATGCATGACATGTAACGCGGCAGCTGATGTTGATCGTTGGAGAATGTTCTGGAATTTTGGTCGTTGGAATGGAATATCACGTGATGGACGAAACCTATTAAATACCCGTTTTTTTTTGTGAAACCGAGTTATAGATTGGTTTTAAAGCGTGTCTATACCGAAACCTTAGAATTTTAGTACAAGAGGTGAAAGTGATTTTGCAGAAACGTCATTTTTGCCGGGAACAGAGGTTTTATCCCAATCGGTGTAGTAGATAGGGGTCACTTGGCGCTGTTTTCTTCCAACTGCGCATGCGCAAACCCTTGACGCTGATTGGCTGGCGCAGGTCACGTGACCCCGCCCCCTTGGCCACGCCCCCTGACGCTGATTGGCTGGCCACGCCCCCGACCACGTCCCTTCACGCTGATTGGTCGGTGCAGGCCACGCCCCGTTGGCCACGCCCCCTGACGCTGATTGGCTGTCCACGCCCCCGACCACGCCCCTTCACGCTGATTGGTCGGTTTCGGCCACGTCCCCAGCCACGCCCCTTCACGCTGATTGGTCACGCTCTTTTACGACCTCCTATCTACTGCGCTGAATGGCTGGCGCGGGACCTCCGCCGATTGGCTGGCACCGGACCACGCTCCCTTGACACTGATTGGCCGGTCGGCACCGGACCCCCGCCCAGCGCACATGCCACATAAGAGTCGTTCCCTTTTATGAGCACTTTACGAACACATAGCAGATCGATAACACATTCTCCATCCACCTATTTAACATAGCACATAGCAGAGCTAATAAAAGACTATGGTTTATTTAACATAACATAGCAAAGATTCGTACCCTTTTATGAGCACTCTTTTTAAACATAGCAGAGAATAATGGGGGTGTATTCGCCCTCCATTTGGAGACCAATTTTTGACCTAAAGCGCATATGCGCAGAAACATAAAATAAGACATAACACCCCCGTTCTCTTTTACGAGCACTTTATAGCAGCATAATAGAGCAGACCGCAGATTGTTCCAGTTTAGGAGCAGACTACGGCTATACGCAGAAACATAAAATAAGACATAACACCCCCGTTTTCTTTTACGAGCACTTTATAGCAATATAATAGAGCAGAGAATAAAAAATAACAACACATACCACACACACACACACACACACACACTTGATTGCTTATGCGCAGTAAAATTAAGTTTCCAATTAATTACACATTGCACGCATGCGCAGAAAAATAACACTAGACTACAGACTGTTCCAGTTGCAGTGTTGGTTCCGGTTCAATAGAGCAGACTACGTACAACGAGCAGGTCATAAAAGACTATGACCTATTTTTCATCCCCTAAATAACATAGTATACACACAGTTGGTTGCGTATGCCAAATCCGATTTAGTACAAATAACACGCATGCGCAGAAACATTTACATTTCCGATTCGACCATGCTCGTAAAGAATACCACACTTATTTCTACCTGGATCTTATAGTTTATGTGGGATACGCCCTTTCTATGACACTTAAAACCTAATAACTCAAAAACGAAGCAACATATTGAAGTGGTGTTTCCACATTTAGTAATGGGCCACCAGCAACTACACGTTCCAAAATAATGACCATCGAGGTCAAAGGTCAAAATACTTAAAACCTAATAACTCGAAAACGGAGCCAAATATTGAGGTCGTGTTTCCACATTTAGTAATCGGTCATCAGGTACTACAAGTTCCAAAATAAAGACCGTCGAAGTCAAAGGTCAATATACTTAAAACCTAATCACTCGAAAACAGACCCACATATTGAGATGGTGTTTCCACATTTAGTAATTGGTCATCAGGTACTACAAGTTCCAAAATAATGACCATCGAAGTCAAAGGTCAAGATACTTAAAACCTCATCACTTGTAAACGGAGCCACATATTGAGATGGTGTTTCCACATTTAGTAATTGGTCATCAGGTACTACAAGTTCCAAAATAATGACCAACGACGTCAAAGGTCAACATACTTAAAACCTAATCACTCTAAAACGGAGCCACATATTGAGATGGTGTTTCCAAATCTAGTAATCGGTCATCAGGTACCACAAGTTCTAAAATAGTGGCCATCGAGGTCAAAGGTCAACATACTTAAAACCTAATAAATCGAAAACGGCACCACATATTGAGATGCTGTTTCCAAATCTAGTAATCGATCATCAGGTACTACACGTTCCAAAATAATGACCATGGATGTCAAAGGTCAACATACTTAAAACCTAATCACTCGTAAACGGAGCCACATATTGAGATGGTGTTTCCACATTTAGTAATTGGTCATCAGGTACTACAAGTTACAAAATAATGACCATCGAGGTCAAAGGTCAACATACTTAAAACCTAATCACTGGAAAACGGAGCCAAATATTGAAATGGTGTTTCCAAATCTGGTAATCGGTCATCAGGTACTACAAGTTCCAAAATAATGACCATCGAGGTCAAAGGTCAACATACTTTAAACCTAATAACTCGAAAATGGCACCACATATTGAGATGATGTTTCCAAATCTAGTAATCGGTCATCAGGTACTACAAGTTCCAAAATAATGACCATCGAGGTCAAAGGTCAACATACTTAAAACCTAATAACACGAAAACGGACCCACATATTGAGATGGTGTTTCCTAATCTAGTAGTCGGTCATCAGGTACTACAAGTTCCAAAATAATGACCATCGAGGTCAAAGGTCAACATACTTAAAAGCTAATCACTCGAAAACGGACCCACATATTGAGATGGTGTTTCCAAATCTAGTAATCGGTCATCAGTACTACAAGTTCCAAAATAATGCCCATCGAATTCAAAGGTCAACATACTTAAAACCTAATCACTCGAAAACGGACCCACATATTGAGATGGTGTTTCCAAATCTAGTAATTGTTCATCAGGTACTAAAAGTTCCAAAATAATGACCATCGAGGTCAGAGGTCAACATACTGAAAACCTAATAACTCGTAAACAGCCCCACATATTGAGGTGGTGTTTCCGCATTTAGTAATTGGTCACCAGCAACTAAATGCCCCAAGAAAACGGGGAAGGGCCTTTTTATTTAATTTTGTAGTACTCAAAATATACAAAGATATAAATCTGTGTGACCCATCCAGTTTTGTACTAAGCAGAAAATTTGTTGGCTTTTTTAGAAAGACCATTTTATCTTTTGTTTTCAGATTTTCCGGCTAATTTTTCTGCTCTACAAATACGCGGGGGAAAATATAAGAGAGACCATTTTATGTGCCTTTTGTAACGAAGAAGCAAATTTAAAGGAAGTTCATTTTAAGTAATCCTGCTGCGAGTAGATCTATTAGTACATAGTAAAAAATAAAACAATATGGCATTATTGCGACTTTCATTTTCGAATACATTCGAATTAAGCTACTATGGCAAAAAAATTCTACTCTCTCCTTATGCTTATTTGGAGCAGACTTAAGAGGACCAAGCATTAGAAACCCTCTAGTAGGGCGTCGATTCAGTAATCCATATTGGAGTATACCTTTTATACAACAAACAAGCTTCTTAGCCCCGCTCCAGAAATTAGAAAACAAATTCTTTCTTCTACGGTCTTCGGCACGCATTTTAGACCAAGGGCAGCAAGACACTATATTAAATAACACTTCTGCTGGATAGAAATTCCATTCTCTCGATCTTCTGCTTTATCCGGCAACTTTACTTGGAAATTATCCACACATTAGAATGTATCAGGTTACATCTAGTAAAAGAAAACGAATAGATAATTTTGAGGCAGTTCCATATGGGTAAATACAGTATTAGTAGAAACGATAGTTTTTAATTAAGTAGAGATAAGGAGAGAGTGAAAAAACGGAATATTAAATTTTAAATCATTATTATTATTATTTTAGAGGTCAAAAGGAAGAATAAATGAATTTGAGCGCCATATGTACGGAATTTAATTCTGTACCGGGCAAGAAAAAGAAGTGAAGAATTAATAAAATTTGAATGGAATATTTTATTTTGTACCAGCTGGGAATTTAGTGTTGTACCATTGTATCAATTTAAGTATTTTGTACTATTTAGTACCACCGAGAAGGTGTAGAATATTTAGTTTTGTACCAAGCAGAAATTTGTTGGCTTCTTTATTTTGTATTAACGACTAAAACCTTTAACACATACTTGGATGTGTGCATTACAATGGCCGAAGTTTTCATTTCCCTGTGGTACAACGTAATGGTCGCCCCGCTTATTCTAGGTCTACAGTTAGATATTTTCGACTGGATAATGGTATACATCCATGTTTTGTTGAGCACACTGCCCACTATAACGATGTGGTAGACAATTATTTGATGGATAGATATTTGTTTAATAGTCGCTAACAAATGGTATATGGTAAAATTTGTTAAGTATTTATCGCAGGTAGATATTAAGATAGACTTTTTGTCGTTGGTTATTCGTTTAACCGCACACAGTTCTCTTTTACAATCAGCTACCTTTTTTGCCATGAAAACTAAGGGTAATAGTTATACTGTGACAGCTTTCTTTCGCTATGGGGGAACGCAGGACACTTTGGATGAGTTATTAAAGTTTTGGAATCATGTGTGCGAGTTCAGGCCAAGTATCCAGATTGCAGATTTACTTGGTTGCTTTACACGATGTGGTAAAACTGGCCTTTTTGCGGTATCTCCTGATACCTATCTGTTGGACCTCGCGGTATTTGGAAACTTGGTGAAAAAGAATAACAAATGTTTTTTCTCACAATAAAGCTATACATACAGAATAATCCATTATGGCAAAAAAATACTACTTTCTCCTTATGCTTAGTTGGAGTAGACTTCGATAACAAGAACGATAAATTGTGTAAGAATTTCCAAATAATAGCGGTATTGCACTGTACTTATAATAGTCTGTAATAGTGCAGTTTATTTTTCGAATGAGAGTAGGTTTTAAAGGTGTATTGTAGTCTACCAGCAATAATGATCTCTAAGAGGGTTATTAGGTAAAGATAACAATTACACCGCTATTCTGCGAACACATTTATACGATCCAATTTCTCAGATTTAAACAGAAAGACCATATTCTGCTACTCAAACAAACGAAGCAATAAGCTCAGAATTTCTATACCTTTTTGTGCTATTCAAATAAACGAAGGAATAAACCTATTCACTTTTATACCACCTTTTGGTTTTGTACCAACCCCAAAAAGGGGGAGAAGGACCATTATAACAAGCTCACTATTTTTATACCATTTTGTATTACTCTAATAAATTTGGGAGGTCTATTTCATTTTCGTAACGACCAGAAGAAAAGTGAAGATGATACATTTTATACCTTTGTGACAGATTAAAAAGAAAACGAGTGGTTCATTTAGTTGTGGTGCTACATTTTGTATATTTTTTTGTCATCCAGAGAACAATTTAAATTGCCTCTCTCGTCACTATATGGGTATTGACGTGTGTTTAGCGAATTAGGTTTACAAAATACTAACGGCGACGCTAAAGTCCAAAGTTTCCCGGTCATTAACTAAATATTTGAGCATGAGATTTAACAAACCGGAGTTGCGTCATAATTCAATTATAACTTAATCCATAGCAATTAGCGTACTAAAGAAAACTGATGAAGGACGACGAATCATAACAGCATGCATGACCATTTTTGATCAGAGTGGTGATAGAGGAAAAATCAGAAGGAATCATATCAAAGTAAGAATCAGCTCATCAAGGAAAACAAAAGTTTCATGTTCCACACCATCTATAAAGAGTGCGAAATTATTCATTCTGTTGCTGCAGATATTTAAGCAGCGTTACGAATGCGTAACCTAACACTTGTATTGCTAGGGTACTGCCTATTGCTCAACGATTCAATTATCTTTTAAACTTTCTTTCCTCGTCTAAGTCCAAAAAGACAAATATATATTTTTGCAGTTATGTATTTTATTTTAATGGAATATAAGATTATGGAGTATATTTAGAAATAATAGAACATACATCATGACGTTATATTAACGAATTATTTTGCATTGCCTTGAAACATATTATTAAACACGGAGAATGCATAGAATGCTTTTATTGTAGGTATATAAGTAGATGTGTCACACTTGATTTGTTTTTGCGGAAGAGTAGAAAAATGACTAGCATGGAAATTGCTTATGTTTCACCTAGAGAAAAAGAAATTCAGCGTGAAAACGAGAAACCAATACTGTTAATCCTGCCGTCTGACCCCGATTTGCCGGATGAATTACGTGATAAAGTGAGAATCATACCCAACACAGGAAATAGAAGAAGTGTATTATTTTAGACGGTATAATAGATATAATGTTCCGTAACCCATCCCAGAGGTTCCGGATTCGATTCCCGACGATGTACACAAGGAAGATTTTATTTATTTATTTTTTTTTCCTTACAATTATTTTTGTAGTCTCAAGGCTCGAAGAGCACGCTGTAATTTCTTTTTTTTTTCTTTCTGTTAATAATAAATGATGGCACAAGGCAAATGTCCTTTCCTACCCAAGCTTCCGCAAAGCTTGTTAATATTTCACTTCTGGATTCCTTTATTCTCTTCCTGTCTGTCCTAACTTCCCTATAGGTCTGCATTCTTAAAGAATGCTGAAGTATCGATCTAATGTTCCTGTTTGGTTGTCTACAAGGAAGTCAGAACTTGCTGAGCTACGTATCTTCCGTATTTATGATTTAATGCTGCATTTGGTTTTCTTGCTTAAACATCTAAATTTCTACCGGGTTTGGTGCCCGCTTGCATGGTCAATCCCCGGACACGTTTTGCAAAAGATCAAGCTGACGTTGGGCTTCATGACGTATGTGGGAGGTGCCAGTTTGGACACCATCGTCCCATGTTCGGATTAGGAGGAGGAGAGAGGCGGAGTTTCAACCAAACCCCGGAAACGAATGATGAACAAAATCAGGAGGATGAGGAACGATCGGGGTCTTTGGACGAGCAGTGCATGAAGGTGACATCGCACGCTTAAGGATCCTTTCGACGATGGAACTACATCAAGCTCAAAAGGTAAATCACCGCAGAAACAATCAGGAACGAACACACCAAAAGTCTCTCTAAATTTGTCAAATTCAAATCTCGTCTTAACCTTTTCCTTAACGTTTGCCGTGCCAATTATCTAAAACCAATTCAAATTGCATTTTATTTCTAGTATTAGTAAATTCAAGCTACATCTCAGAGTTATGAAGAAAATAGTAATTTATATGTATTTCAACTTAAGATTAGGGCCTGTCTATCATAAGAAATTCAGCTAAATAAGGACAACATTACCCTTCCTTCTATCCGAAGATTGGTAATGTTTCATGGTGGAAAGATGCTGTTTGATCTCTGTTGTGCCTCCCGTTTAACTTAAGTTGGCTTGAAACTTTAACTTATTACGAGAAATTGTGTCTATATAGCGTGTTGCTTTTATTGTAGTTCATATTATTTGGTGTATTGTTCTGAATTGTTTTTGCATGCCTCTGTTTATTTATTGTTTTCTTTTTAATTATTTATGTTGCGACATTTTGCTCAGAATTGTGAATTATATGATGATTTGTGTGACAATTTAGATTTGACCGAATATTTTGAACCCATAGCGTCTTCATCCCCTGGTAAGATTCATTTTACTCGACAGTGTTTGGATCGCGTTAAGCGTAACTTACAATTCAGTCAGTCTCTCTCCGATATCGAGTACCCATCGAGTTGTGCTTCCTCTAGTTTTGTGATAGATTCTGATATGGCGGTAGGGGGTACTCACGAGAACATGGGCTTGCTTAGCCACATACTCCGTCCGGAACCTTTCTTTGGGCGCATGGGTGACGATGCGGCGCGATATGTGGACCAGTTTGAAGTATTAGCTCAAGTAAATAACTGGCCTGATGCCAAGAAAAAGTGGATATTAGGGTCTCTTTTAAAAGGGCCAGCGTCCTACTGGTTCGACACTGTTTCTAAACAACCTGATTTTCCGGACATGACCTACGATCAATTTAAAAATAAGTTCAAGGACGCGTTCAATAATGTGCTGTTGCCTCAGCTTACCGAGCATGAGATGAGGAGTAGGGAACAGGCATCCAACGAGTCTGTGCTTTCCTATGTATACGCGAAACGTAACCTGATTCTCAGAAATGACAAGGATGCTCCCGTTCAAAAACAAGTGCAGTTGATCATTGACGGGTTAATTCCTGAATATATGAAAGTAGCAATAAAGAAGAAATATGATTCTGTAGAACAATTAGTGCGGGATTTGCTTGATGAAGAAAAGGCTCGTGTTTTACTTGAAAGGAAATCGGTAGAAAAGTTGATGAAACAGAATCCTTTTCTTTCATATTCTGCTTCTCAGCTTAATCCTCCAGACAATGTTGGAATTCAGCCTGATACTGTTGTGCAGAATCAGCAAGCTCAGGTTTCCGCGCGGACTTTGCCCGATGCTGCCTCAGCTCCGAAGGCGGCAACGGATGACTTTAAAGAACAGTTGTCAGCTATTCAAAAGCAACTGACACAGCTTTCTTTGCAAGGTCAGTCTTCGAACAAAAGTAATAGCTCACGTAATAATTTTCGCCGTAATGGCAATAATAATAGTAACCGAGGTAGACGTAATTTCCAACAGCGTCAAAACAATACTCAGCAGCGGCCTTCACGTGGGAATCAGGACAATAGTAGCAATAATAATAGTAATCAATCCAACAGGCGTACTGTTATATGTTATAAGTGTGGTAAGGAAAATCACCTTGCTGCACATTGTTTGAGTGCTTT
This sequence comes from Thermobia domestica, assembly GCF_964235325.1. Classification (NCBI taxonomy): domain Eukaryota; kingdom Metazoa; phylum Arthropoda; class Insecta; order Zygentoma; family Lepismatidae; genus Thermobia; species Thermobia domestica. The sequence continues at coordinate 251,491,554 of NC_137462.1, read as the reverse complement.
AAACTGATTGGTAGGGTTGATGAAAAAGGGCCATCGACTCTCAAGCGTTTCAAAGTCCCTCTGCAGATTGATAAGGCTCTTCCCCATGTTTTGATACAGTTAAATGGTAAGGAAGGCCCCATCCTCTTAGATAGCGGGTCGCAAGTCTCATGTATCTCTGCACAGATGCTTCCATGTAAAGCAAAAATTTTGCCTACTAATAGCGTTTTGAGAGGGGTTACGGGGAAGACGTTACCTGTTAACAAGATAGCTTTACTTCGATTCCGGCTTGGGTCGGAAGTATTTTGCCATCCTTTTAGAGTAATTCCTAGTTACCCCCATCCCCCTCTTTTGGGTCAAGATTTTCTTCTTGCGCATGAGGCAGATATAGATCAAAAAAGTTGTACGTTGGAAATTACTAGATTTGGGAGAATCCCGCCCGCCACTTTACCGCACTCCGAGAGTGTTAACATTATTTCCTCTGATTTAGCTACTCTTGTTACTCCTGTTTTTAAGGTAGCGGCATCTATTTGGTTGCCCCCCCGCGCTAAAGTTTGTGTACCTGTTCGTAAGTTTTATGATTTAATTGGATCCAGAGATTGGCTGCGGCCCACGACTTTTATTTCAGGGGTGGCTAACCTATTAGTGCAGGAGTGCAGAGTTGATACAGTTAATTCTCTTATTTGGGTTTCTAACCCCACCAATAGAGGGTATTTGTTGTGGAAAAACAAAATTTTAGGGCAAGCAGTGGACGAACAAACTGAATTTTTCTGCACAAACGTTACGCTTAGTCATGGTCCTCAGACAGCTGAGAACCCTAAATTTGATTGTAAACGTGTTGATGTGAATCCTGCGCTTTCTGAAGCAGAAAAACAGCAATTTTATGATCTCATCTCGGAGTTTAAGGATGTTTTTAGTTGGTCCCCTGAGGATTTTTCTCAGGCCCGGGATTATGAACACGATATTCAGCTTAAAGACCCCCAACCCGTGAACGTTAAGCCGTATGTAATCCCATACCATCTCCGGGATGCTGTTAACGAGCAGATAGAGTTATTGTTAAAACAAGACGCCATTCGGCCTTGTCGATCCCCATGGAATTCGCCCATTACATTGGTGCGTAAGAAGAATGGCTCATTTCGATTTATTGTGGACCTCAGATCTGTGAATTCCCACGTTATCGCCCCGACCTTTCCGGTCCCGGCGATGCAAGATATTCTGGAGCGGTCTAGTGGCCATAAATTTGTCAATAGTTGTGACCTCACCTCTGGATTCTACCAAATTAAACTCACTAAAAGAAGTCAATTGATTACTGCTTTCTCTGTTCCTGGTGAGAAACAATACTGTTTCAAAGTTCTACCTATGGGGCTGGTGTCTAGTCCAGGGGCATTGAATGATTTAATGAAACTTACGCTGCAAGGTCTAGAAAAGTATTCCGTCTATTACTATTTGGACGATATAGTGTGGAGTGGGGACACATTGGAGGAAGTTTTGGCAACCACTCGTAAGCTATTTGAGAGGTTGAGGGATCGAGGTCTCAAGCTTTCCCCAGAGAAGACCAAACTGGGCCACTTTTCGTTGGAGTTATTGGGGCACACCGTCTCCCAACAAGGGATTTCAATTTCTGATAGGATTACGGATTCTATTCGTAAGTACAAGAGGCCGAAAACGCAGAAACAACTTAAGAGTTTTCTAGGGTTGTGTTCTTTTGTTCGAACGTACATTAAGGACTTTTCAAGTAGAGCGGAACCCCTTCAGATGCTTCTTAAGAAGAATGTGCCTTTTAAATGGGGAGTTGCGCAGCAACAGGCTTTTGATGAAATGAAAGAGGCGGTAATATCTGCCCCGACCCTAATGCGTTTTCATCCGAATAGGGACGTGTATGTCTTCTGTGATGCGAGTCTCCGCGGCCTGAGCGGGGCCATCCTGCAACCTGAGTTAGATAAAGAAGAGGCTCCCTTGGTCCCAATAGCCTTTTGTAGTAGAGCAGTTGGTCCCCATGAAAGACGCTATCACCCTCTAGATCTGGAATTATCTGCAATTGTGTTCACGTTACGGCGTTTTAAATACTTTTTATTGGGCCGTCATTTCTATCTAAAAACGGATTGTCGCTCTCTGACCTATCTCCGGCAAACTAAGAACGTAGCTAAGTTCGCACGTATATTGGCAGAACTGGAACAATATAACTACACCATCTCACACGTGCCAGGGAGAATGAACACCTTAGTGGACACACTTTCACGTAATGTCGACTGTGAACGCGACATTGTTGACGAAGAAAGGAATCTTCAGGATCCCCGTGTGTTTTTTGTCCAGTTGGATGAGAAGTTGAGGGATGAACAGCGGAAGGACCCCTACTTCACCGAGATCATCGCCTTTTTGGAAGGGAAGACGTCGCAGGATTATGCTATCGAAAGGAAAGCCTTATGTTATGAGCTGAAGGACGGTGTTCTACATCGTAAGCATCGGCTTCCATCCGGGACGCAGCTACTGCCAGTTATCCCAGTATCACTGCGTGACAGAGTGTTCCAGTCTGCGCACGAGTCGACGTTTGGAGCTTCGCATTCTGGGTACGGTAAGACGTACCAGATGCTGTGAAAGACGGTCTATTTTCCCTTTATGAAGCAGTACGTGGCTGATCGTTGTAGGAGGTGTCAGATATGTCAGCGTTTCAAGAAGCCACCGGGGAAACCTCCAGGAATTCTCCAGACGATGCCCTCTGTGCCCCAACCTTTCTACCGCGTGGGAATTGACATTTCTGGACCATACTCTGACGCTAATATTTTAAGGCACAAATACTTAGCTATAGCCGTTGATTATAATACTCGATACGTCGTGACGGCTACTTTGGGTGACCAATCTGCATCTACACTTGCCGACTTTCTGTATCAGAATGTGTTCTTAAAGTAGGACTTTGCAAAGAAATTTTGGTGGATCGCTCCACCGCCTTTACAGCTTCATTATTTCAAGAATTGTGCATTATTTTGGGGGTGGAAATTAAGTTTGTCAACCCCTATCAACATCAAACAGCGGGTCTGGTCGAGGTGACCGTTAAGAACTTAGAAGCTCTCTTGAAACGCAAGTTAGATCCGTCCAACCAGGGTAGTTGGGTTGAACATGTACCTTCTATCACTTTTTCACACAATATTACTATTAATCATTCGACTTCTTTTTCGCCTTTTTACTTGCTTTTTGGTTTTAACCCGTACTTAGAGCATCAAGCTATTATCAATGGTCCATGTTTACACGTTTCGAATGAAGATCGGTTAGCAGTACTACAGGATGTACGCGAGAAGGCGCAGGACAAACTATTCGATCGCTTTCGTACTTCTGAGAAGTCGTATAATCAACATCACACTCCAGTTAAATATAATGTCGGCCAACGAGTTTGGATTTTTGATCCTACTAGACGCCGTGGACACGCGAAGGCCTTTTCAGGACAATACTTTGGAACAGGTGCTGTCATCCGCATGGATAACGCTAATGCGTACTTCATTAAGTATAAGACGCCGAAGGGGCGAGAAAAGATTGAATCTATTGTGGTGACCAGACTTAAGCCCTATTACCCGGATGACCCACCACCCGAGGAAGAAGACCTACAACGTTCCGATGATGTGTTACATATTAATAAGCAAGATTTATGTGTGAAGGACGAACGAAATTTGGATTTGCAACAGCTAACTTTGACTACAACATTGCACGAACCCACGCAGTTTATGGATGTTGTTGACGTGACAAAGCTACCGTCACTCTCGGCGTTGGCCTATAAACCTGGAATTGTTAAACCGCTATACAACATCAATGATGAAATTAATGACAAGGTTAAAATTTACTATGGAGACATTGTTAAATTGAAATGTGACGTTGTTGTTAATGCTGCCAACGAGACGCTCACTCCTCTTTCTGGAGTGGATGGTGCAATACATAAAGCCGCTGGTAAACAACTAGCTGAAATGTGTAGGAAAATTGGCTCCATAAAACCGGGAGAAGCGAAAATTTCTCCGGGGTTTAACCTACCAGCAGAGCACGTAATATTTACCTGTGCACCTAGGAATAATGACAAGCGTATTTTGAAGCGTTGTTATGTAAATTGTTTGCAGCGAGCAATTGAAAATAATTGTCGTACATTATCTTTTCCATGTCTTGGCACGGGTGCGTTTGGTTTCGACAAGCACCAAGCCGTGAAGGTAGCCTTATCCAGTGTACGCAATATATTAGAGACTAATCTAACTGATTTTGACGCTATTGTGTTTTGTCTATATGATAAGGACAATAAAATGATATATGAAGACAATCTACCTGTGTATTTCCCCAAAGATATTAGATGTGGTTAGTAGAAAAAAAAACTTATTTTAATGTTAGTTCAATATATAATTCCTTAGAGATTTTCTTCCTTATCTCTGAGAAACCATATGGAGAGTTAAACCTTTTACTAATTTATGGTTTCATACAGTTCCTCCTAGTGTATACGACCGATGACTTGTCCATACTTTAGTTCGCCTGGGAGGAGTTTTGAAGTTTCTTACCTGTAAGAGAACAAATACCTCGGATTAGACTTAGTAGTATATGTGGAAGAGATAATTGTTACCCATATTATCTATACACCTTTATACCTATATTATTTGATATGATAAACCTAGGTTTTATTATCTTCGGGCATTGGCCAAGCCCTGATAAATCAGAATTTGACGTTTTGTATACCTGATTTGACAATTGCGCGCAAATACTTACTTGACTTATTAATTCACCTATATAGGATATATTTTTTCCCGGATTTGTTTTTTTTTCCCTGATTTGGACATAATTTACTGAAATTAGACATTTTAAACATCATATGTCATACTTTCCATGACATACTATCATCTTAAAACTGATAATATAGTGTTTAGTGTTGATCCTGTTAATGCGTTAATGTATTGACTGTTGTTATTAATGTGTATGTATTTATTAGAATGAATATTGGATTAGACATGTTAAACTTCGTACTTGGAGTTTATTTATTATGATGAGAATATATTATTATTATTTTTTAATTCTTTATTGGAATTGCATGGTTGTGTATACTCGTTCCCTCACTGTTTATTTGATATTCGTTGACGTTTGATTCGAGCCAGGAGCGTCTACATTTTAGTAACCCAAATGAACGCTTAGTCTAAATGTATGAGTTATTTTGGTGTATGTACATACATTCATATACATATATATATAGATTTTTTTTTCTCGAGGCAACTAATGGCTATTGTGGTACAAGCTTTGTTATTAGTGTTACTATTATCACTACTATGTGTTTTTTTTCGTATTTTTTTTTCCAGACGTTCCTGGGTTTTACTTTATTATCCGTTGCTTTGGCGTCCCTAGATGTATCGATATCTAGCGGCTTTTATTTTTCCCAACTGCATGGACATGTGCTATATCAGTATGCTGTGCCCTTACTATTTAATGTGAGTTTTGAATTTCCTAAGCCTATTTCTGCGTCTTCTTTGTTTAAGTCATTGCATTGTAATGTGAATTCAACCTATCCCGTTCAAATATGTAGTTTGGCTTCAAGTTTAGATGCCTTGCATACTCATCTAGCTAACAATTTGTTAACGATAAACGAGCCTTATAGGCTTCATGGACACACAAGAACTACCCGTTCTATTTTTAATGCTGTGGGCTCTCTCTTTTCTTGGTGTTGTGGAGTTGCTACCCACAGTCAACTTTCAGTCTACCAACAGAAGCAGGATAAAATACAGGCTACAGTTCTCGAATTACGCCAACAACTGTTACGTAACTCTATTTTTATTCAAAACGCCTCAGCGGAACTGACGAATTTTCAATCGAAATTGGGCAAGGATTATCAGAAAATGGAAACCTTTTCAAAAACACTTTTAGACCAATCTAAGGTACTTGCTAAAACTTTACAAGATTACGTTGATAAGGACCAGTTAGAGACCTTCTCTATCTTGGGGGAGATTTTTCAATTATCTATGCACATTTTAAAATTGGTAGATTTACAACGTTATCAAACTTCAATGCAAAGCTGTAGACTTGGTAAATTAGACCCTATTTTAATACCTTATAATGTTTTAGAAGCTGAGTTAAGGACTCTGGAAGAATCGTTAGTACCTAAGCGTTTGCTTTTGGCTATACCTAGATCTAATATCGATCTTTACTACACAGTAAAATTATTGTCTTGTAACATTTTTGATTCACATATTTTGGCACATCTTAAAGTTCCACTGCGAGAACGTGATGCAGTCTTTAAACTTTATTCAGTCAAAGCTATTCCCTTTGGATACCATAACCAAACTTGTTCTATTAGCGTTTCCCCTAGCTATGTTGTTTTTCAGTCTCAAATTTTGGCTCTCCCTATTGTTGGATCTGACTTATTGTATTGCGATTTACAGACCTCTAATTTGTGTAAAATTCCGTCGCACATTGCTGTCTCTTCGCAATTGGCACGTTGCCTTTATAAGGGTTTTTTCGGAACTACTGTCAACGATATTTTATCAGCCTGTTCTTATATCTGTCACGACAATAACCACAGTCAGCTTTTGGAACTTGAACCCCACACGTTTGTTTTGACGCACCCGCCCTCTACTCTACAGTTAGTCTCCGCAGGGAATACCACTCTTTTGGATGTTTCGACCAAAGCCAAATATGGATCTTTGTTAATCTCCTTGCCTTGTGACGTTACCTTAAGAGTTTCCGATCACTTATTCGCTAAGGCAGTGTTCCCCTGTTTCCAGAATCATTTCACTTCTCCGACTGTATTGCATCTCTTTCCCGCATTTTTGACTGCCAACAATTTTGTGCATCTAAATCAAAAGTTTAAGTCTCATGAGGTTTTTAATAGCTCAAAGTTATTGAATTTAAATTGGAGGTTTACAGTTCCGCATTTAAATTTGTCATCCTACTCTGTAGTCCCAACACAGTCGTTTACGCCTATCTACTATCGTGAGAATTTTGTACCTACACTCCTAGTTTGTTGGAACGTACTTCTAACCTTAGCTATTGGGTATCTGCTTTATCGGCACGATTTTTTTCTGTGCGCTCTATGTTTTCGCAAGGCTAGGGCAGACCATGTCTCCTTCGATCAGGATGTCTTATGGATTATTGTTCACATAGTGGAGATTTCGTTACTTCTATTGGCACTTTTTTTACTTTTTAAATTGTATAAACGTCGTATTGCCTTTAGACGCAATATTCATTTACCTCGCCGAAATAGTCTGCCTCCCCCTCCCCCCGCTGCTTCCGCAGACAATCAACGTACGACTGTTACCGTTTCTAACCCTGGTTCATATTTGAACGATTATGTCCCGTATTTCTAAGTTTCCTAATTTTAGTTACTTTTTTCCCTTTTTTTTTTAATGCACGTCTGGGATAAAACAATTATGACCTAATAGTAATTTTAGTCTATATTTGTGATGTTTTGTTAATACTGTGTAACTATGTATATTCGATGAATATTTATTTATGTACATACATGTATATATAAATATATTTTAATGGATTGCATTAGTATTTCTTATTATAATTTTTCTTTTTTTGACATGCTACATTCTCTACGACAATAAGCCATTAGTAATTATGTTATGTTATTGAAGATAATACCTTTTTTTTTCCTTTGAGTGAGTATGGCCGTTCTTCGTTTGTACTCCCCGGCTTCTTCGTCTCGCATTTTAGTAACGATGGAATGATGTCGTTTTGGCCACATTTTATTAGTACGCCTACAGTACATTGTGTTAGTGTTGTTTACTTATTAGTCAATATGGAAGACCTATATTATTTAATTACATGCTACGACTATAATTAAAGGATCTACGACAGAGTGATTAGTTGTTACTTATGGTTGGGTTAAATAAGTTGTTAGTAGAACCACTAACGTTAATCGATTTATTTTCGCATGCATTTTATACAAATCGTCTTTTTTTTAGTAAATTGTTAGTATATACGTTAGTAGGTGGCCAGTTTCCTTTTCCTTCCTCGGTGTTGTCTGCATTACCTGTGGAGAGAAGAGAGTATTATTAGTGCACTAATATTTCGAGATTTTCAATATATATTTGTTATGGAGCAAGCACTACTTATGGAAGTTATATTTGCATACATTTTTATGAACTTAGCACTTACGTGCGTGTCGCTGTTGTTAGTGACCGAATATACTATTTGCACTTCGACATTGTGGATTTTTTTTCACTTTATTTATATACGTTATATAGGATTGTATACGGATCTACATTATCGTACTTGTGGTAGTTATATACTGTTATGTTTTAAGTTTTGGATGTTTGATTTTTACACTAGTTACCATTTAATTCCGTGTTGGACTTTGTTTCTCGGATACTTGGATTTTCTGTGTACCTTTGTACATCGTTTTTAAATTTCGCATGTATTCCGTGACATTGCTATTTGTTTTTGACAACCTCAATATACCCTTGAAGATATTATTTAGATACATCTTAGCAGATTTCGCTGCCGCCTGGAATTTCATTTGTCATACTTTCCGCACCTTAATGCTATCTGATATCGAATTTCAACCTTTCTACTTTTTGCATATGCCGTGGTTCCTTAGCCCGTGTTTAGATATAGTTAGGAGGGTGTGGTCTATCGTTTTCTGAACTGCATGCTGCTTCAAGAAGCGAGTCAGCCCGCTATAAGGCTTAAGAATCGTCGGACATCGTAGGCCCAAATACCCTGCGATTTTCCTTTTATTCAGGTGCAGTTTAGAAACCCTTCCCCCATCGCGTTATTCCACCAACATCTGCTATTTGTCTTTCACTAGTTAGATTAGCCCGTTTTTTTTATTTTTGGTTTTGTTTCTTCTTTTTAGAGAATATTATTTTTGAAAAAAAAATATATGCTTATTATTTTATTCTTATCTATTATTTGATTACTTTCAATTTTCTATATCCGTACCGTTGAGTATCCGGTACGTTGACTCATGCCGGTATATCCTCAGTGCAAGGCTAATTTACCTCCTACCCATATCGATTCCCTCCCTACAAATATCACCTTCTACCCCTTGGTTTTCATGTACCCTTTATCTTATTCACTCCCATAATGTATTTTTTCCCCTGTACATATATTTTTCAAATCCTTTTTGCTATACTAAGCCTACTCGCCGACCTCATTTCCCAGTACGTCTCCCAACCTGTTATTATCGTGCTGTTTTTTTCTTTCCTTCGCTTCCTACCCTCTTCCTTCGCACGTTTGTAAATCATTATTTTTTTATTATCACTCCATTTTTATTCCTTTTACGCCTTGCTGCTTTAATTATTTTTAGTTTGCACTTATGGGCGTTGCTTACGTCGTATTTTCCCACGACTGACGCTATGTTAATATTAAAGTTCATTCGCACATATACGTTATATTCACTTTAAATATATGTTTTAAACCTTATACCTTGTTTTTATGTTACGTTAGTTATTTCTTATACATATATATATACATATTTATAATTATATTTATGCATTACTTACACTCTTTTTTTTTCCTCTTCTGGACGCATGCCGCTGCCCGCAGCTACAAATATTCAATGTTGCCAACACATTATGAGGCCTCCTTTTCGATTCACCTGGAAAAGAATCGACTCTTTTTTCCCGTTCCACGCAGTCACTTGGTGCCGCATTCCAGTACAACCTGCATGTTCTGAATTCGACCGACAGAGTGTGTTCCCGTTTTGAGGTGCTGTCTAGTGCTGCAATCTAGCGTCACCAGGTTGTACTACGTTCACTATACTTCGCTCTTTCATTTACGTATTGTTTGAAATGATATATTTAAAATTTATTTTAGTTTTTTGCAGATCTTATGGTTCGGCTTTTCCATCCATGTATTCTGGAAAATCCTGCACATTATTTTAGGGGGCGGGCATGTTCCGTAACCCATCCCAGAGGTTCCGGATTCGATTCCCGACGATGTACACAAGGAAGATTTTATTTATTTATTTTTTTTTCCTTACAATTATTTTTGTAGTCTCAAGGCTCGAAGAGCACGCTGTAATTTCTTTTTTTTTTTCTTTCTGTTAATAATAAATGATGGCACAAGGCAAATGTCCTTTCCTACCCAAGCTTCCGCAAAGCTAGTTAATATTTCACTTCTGGATTCCTTTATTCTCTTCCTGTCTGTCCTAACTTCCCTATAGGTCTGCATTCTTAAAGAATGCTGAAGTATCGATCTAATGTTCCTGTTTGGTTGTCTACAAGGAAGTCAGAACTTGCTGAGCTACGTATCTTCCGTATTTATGATTTAATGCTGCATTTGGTTTTCTTGCTTAAACATCTAAATTTCTACCGGGTTTGGTGCCCGCTTGCATGGTCAATCCCCGGACACGTTTTGCAAAAGATCAAGCTGACGTTGGGCTTCATGACGTATGTGGGAGGTGCCAGTTTGGACACCATCGTCCCATGTTCGGATTAGGAGGAGGAGAGAGGCGGAGTTTCAACCAAACCCCGGAAACGAATGATGAACAAAATCAGGAGGATGAGGAACGATCGGGGTCTTTGGACGAGCAGTGCATGAAGGTGACATCGCACGCTTAAGGATCCTTTCGACGATGGAACTACATCAAGCTCAAAAGGTAAATCACCGCAGAAACAATCAAGAACGAACACACCAAAAGTCTCTCTAAATTTGTCAAATTCAAATCTCGTCTTAACCTTTTCCTTAACGTTTGCCGTGCCAATTATCTAAAACCAATTCAAATTGCATTTTATTTCTAGTATTAGTAAATTCAAGCTACATCTCAGAGTTATGAAGAAAATAGTAATTTATATGTATTTCAACTTAAGATTAGGGCCTGTCTATCATAAGAAATTCAGCTAAATAAGGACAACATTACCCTTCCTTCTATCCGAAGATTGGTAATGTTTCAATAATGATGAAATACTCCCGGAAAGTGATGATGACTGTGTTTCAAATATTACCTGTTTTGAACTGGAAGCTAATGAGTGCGAGTGTACTAGTGAAAGTATTAGTGATACATGTGTTATAAAATTATTTAATGAGTATACACCAAATTCAGTATTATTATGTGAAGCATGTTCTAAACATAATGAAAAAGAAAAAACACACTTGTTTGCTGCAGTATGATTACGAATTATTACAAAAGGTGTGCACGATCTTAATTAAACGTGAAATGAGAGAGAAAATCTATAAAATTTATTTAAAGAAGCATTTTAAAGGTTGCAATATTAAGAACACTTATACTTTGGAGAAAAAATTTAATATGGTATATGAATACATTACAGAGTGTGATTATTATATCAACAAAAAAGTAGAAATGTTTTTAGAGAAAGATAAACAATTATTTAATTCTGTAAATGAACACTGAGCCCACTGTAGCATATGTATTTGATTGTGTAAGAATAGAATAACATTTTAGGGCTAAAAGTACAAAGGGTTACTGAGAATTGAACTGTTAACTATATTATTTTATAAATGGATCAATTTGTACTATTGTAATATTAAGAATTTAATAGATTACAAACATTGGACCCTGGCAACTGAATTGTCAGTGAAAGTAGTATATTGTTTTCTTTAAAAGAAATAAAGAAACTGATCTGGATGACAAAAAATATACAAAATGTAAGACCACAACTAAATGAACCACTCGTTTTTTTTTTAATCTGTCACAAAGGTATAAAATGTATCATCTTCACTTTTCTTCTGGTCGTTACAAAAATGAAATAGACCTCCCAAATTTATTAGAGTAATACAAAATGGTATAAAAATAGTGAGCTTGTTATAATGGTCCTTCTCCGCTTTTTTGGGGTTGGTACAAAACTAAAAGGTGGTATAAAAGTGAATAGGTTTATTCCTTCGTTTATTTGAATAGCACAAAAAGGTATAGAAATTCTGAGCTTATTCCTTCATTTGTTTGAGTAGCAGAATATGGTCTTTCTTTGCTTAAACCTGAGAAATTGGATCGTATAAATGTGTTCGCAGAATGGCGGTGTAATTGTTATCTTTACCTAATAACTCTCTTAGAGATCATTATTGCTGGTAGACTACAATACACCTTTAAAACCTACTCTCATTCGAAAAATAAACTGCACTATTACAGACTATTATAAGTACAGTGCAATACCGCTATTATTTGGAAATTCTTACACAATTTATCGTTCTTGTTATCGAAGTCTACTCCAACTAAGCATAAGGAGAAAGTAGTATTTTTTGCCATAATGGATTATTCTGTATGTATAGCTTTATTGTGAGAAAAAACATTTGTTATTCTTTTTCACCAAGTTTCCAAATACCGCGAGGTCCAACAGATAGGTATCAGGAGATACCGCAAAAAGGCCAGTTTTACCACATCGTGTAAAGCAACCAAGTAAATCTGCAATCTGGATACTTGGCCTGAACTCGCACACATGATTCCAAAACTTTAATAACTCATCCAAAGTGTCCTGCGTTCCCCCATAGCGAAAGAAAGCTGTCACAGTATAACTATTACCCTTAGTTTTCATGGCAAAAAAGGTAGCTGATTGGAAAAGAGAACTGTGTGCGGTTAAACGAGTAACCAACGACAAAAAGTCTAATATCTACCTGTGATAAATGCTTAACAAATTCTACCATATACCATTTGTTATAGCGACTATTAAACAAATATCTATCCATCAAATAATTGTCTACCACATCGTTATAGTGGGCAGTGTGCTCAACAAAACATGGATGTATACCATTATCCAGTCGAAAATATCTAACTGTAGACCTAGAATAAGCGGGGCGACCATTACGTTGTACCACAGGGAAATGAAAAACTTCGGCCATTGTAATGCACACATCCAAGTATGTGTTAAAGGTTTTATTCGTTAATACAAAATAAAGAAGCCAACAAATTTCTGCTTGGTACAAAACTAAATATTCTACACCTTCTCGGCGGTACTAAATAGTACAAAATACTTAAATTGATACAATGGTACAACACTAAATTCCCAGCTGGTACAAAATAAAATATTCCATTCAAATTTTATTAATTCTTCACTTCTTTTTTTGCCCGGTACAGAACTAAATTCCGTACATATGCCGCTCAAATTCATTTATGCTTCCCTTTGACCTCTAAAATAATAATAATAATGATTTAAAGTTTAATTTTCCGTTTTTTCGCTCTCTCCTTATCTCTACTTAATTAAAAACTACCGTTTCTACTAATACTCTATTTACCCATATGGAACTGTCTCAAAATTATCTATTCGTTTTCTTTTACTAGATGTAACCTGATAAATTCTAAGATGTGGATAATTTCCAAGTAAAGTTGCCGGATAAAACAGAAGATCGAGAGAATGGAATTTCTATCCAGCAGAAGTGTTATTTAATATAGTGTCTTGCTGCCCTTGGTCTAAATTGCGTGCCGAAGACCGTAGAAGAAAGAATTTGTTTTCTAATTTCTGGAGTGGGGCTAAGAAGCTTGTTTGTTGTATAAAAGGTATACTCCAATATGGATTACTGAATCGACGCCCTACTAGAGGGTTTCTAATGCTTGGTCCTCTTAAGTCTGCTCCAAATAAGCATAAGGAGAGAGTAGAATTTTTTTGCCATAGTGGCTTAATTCGAATGTATTCGAAAATGAAAGTCGCAAGAATGCCATTTTGTTTTATTTTTTACTATGTACTAATAGATCTACTCGCAGCAGGATTACTTAAAATGAACTTCCTTTAAATTTGCTTCTTCGTTACAAAAGGCACATAAAATGGTCTCTCTTTGATTTTCCCCCGCGTATTTGTAGAGCAGAAAAAGTAGCCGGAAAATCTGAAAACAAAAGATAAAATGGTATTTCTAAAAAAGCCAACAAATTTTCTGCTTAGTACAAAACTGGATGGGTCACACAGATTTATATCTTTGTATATTTTGAGTACTACAAAATTAAATAAAAAGGCCCTTCCCCGTTTTCTTGGGGCATGTAGTTGCTGGTGACCAATTACTAAATGTGGGAACACCACCTCAATATGTGGAGCTGTTTACGAGTTATTAGGTTTTAAGTATGTTGACCTCTGACCTCGATGGTCATTATTTTGGAACTTGTAGTACCTGATGACCGATTACTAGATTTGGAAACACCATCTCAATTTGTGGGTCCGTTTTCGTGTTATTAGGTTTTATGTATGTTGACCTTTGACCTCGATGGTCATTATTTTGGAACTTGTAGTACCTGATGACCGATTACTAGATTTGGAAACACCATCTCAGTATGTGGTGCCGTTTTCGAGTTATTAGGTTTTAAGTATGTTGACCTTTGACTTCGGTGGTCATTATTTTGGAACTTGTAGTACCTGATGACCAATTACTAGATTTGGAAACACCATCTCAGTATGTGGTGCCGTTTTCGAGTTATTAGGTTTTAAGTATGTTGACCTTTGACCTCGATGTCATTATTTTGGAACTTGTAGTACCTGATGACCAATTACTAAATGTGGAAACACCATCTCAATATTTGGCTCCGTTTTCGAGTGATTAGGTTTTAAGTATGTTGACCTTTGACCTCGATGGTCATTATTTTGGAACTTGTAGTACCTGATGACCGATTATTAACGTGGAAACACGACCTCAATATTTGGCGCCGTTTTCGAGTGATTAGGTTTTAAGTATGTTGACCTTTGACCTCGATGGTTATTATTTTCGAACTTGTAGTACCTGATGACCAATTACTAAATGTGGAAACACCATCTCAATATGTGGCTCCGTTTACGAGTGATTAGGTGTTAAGTATGTTGACCTTTGACATCGATGGCCACTATTTTGGAACTTGTGGTACCTGATGACCGATTACTAGATTTGGAAACACCATCTCAATATGTGGCTCCGTTTTAGAGTGATTAGGTTTTAAGTATGTTGACCTTTGACCTCGATGGTCATTATTTTGGAACTTGTAGTACCTGATGACCAATTACTAAATGTGGAAACACCATCTCAATATGTGGCTCGGTTTACGAGTGATTAGGTTTTAAGTATGTTGACCTTTGACATCGATGGTCATTATTTTGGAACTTGTAGTACCTGATGACCAATGACTAAATATGGAAACAACATCTCAATATGTGGGTCTGTTTTCGAGTGATTAGGTTTTAAGTATGCTGACCTTTGACTTCGACGGTCACTGTTTTGTAACTTGTAGTACCTGATGACCGATTACTAAATGTGGAAACACGACCTCAATATGTGGGTCCGTTTTCGAGTTATTAGGTTTTAAGTATTTTGACCTTTGACCTCGATGGTCATTATTTTGGAACGTGTAGTTGCTGGTGGCCCATTACTAAATGTGGAAACACCACCTCAATATGTTGCTTCGTTTTTGAGTTATTAGGTTTTAAGTGTGATAGAAAGGGCGTATCCCACATAAACTATAAGACCCAGGTAGAAATAAGTGTGGTATTCTTTACGAGCATGGTCGAATCGGAAATGTAAATGTTTCTGCGCATGCGTGTTATTTGTACTAAATCGGATTTGGCATACGCAACCAACTGTGTGTATACTATGTTATTTAGGGGATGAAAAATAGGTCATAGTCTTTTATGACCTGCTCGTTGTACGTAGTCTGCTCTATTGAACCGGAACCAACACTGCAACTGGAACAGTCTGTAGTCTAGTGTAATTTTTCTGCGCATGCGTGCAATGTGTAATTAATTTAAAATTTAATTTTACTGCGCATAAGCAATCAAGTGTGTGTGTGTGTGTGTGTGTGTGTGTGTGGTGTGTGTTGTTATTTTTTATTCTCTGCTCTATTATATTGCTATAAAGTGCTCGTAAAAGAAAACGGGGGTGTTATGTCTTATTTTATGTTTCTGCGCATAGCCGTAGTCTGCTCCTAAACTGGAACAGTCTGCGGTCTGCTCTATTATGCTGCTATAAAGTGCTCTTAAAGGAGAACGGGGGTGTTATGTCTTATTTTATGTTTCTGCGCATATGCGCAGTAGGTCAAAAATTGGTCTCAAAATGGAGGGCGAATACACCCCCATTATTCTCTGCTATGTTTAAAAAGAGTGCTCATAAAAGGGTACGAATCTTTGCTATGTTATGTTAAATAAACCATAGTCTTTTATTAGCTCTGCTATGTGCTATGTTAAATAGGTGGATGGAGAATGTGTTATCGATCTGCTATGTGTTCGTAAAGTGCTCATAAAAGGGAACGAATCTTATATGGCATGTGCGCTGGGCGGGGGTTCGGTGCCGACCGGCCAATCAGTGTCAAGGGAGCGTGGTCCGGTGCTAGTCAATCAGCGGAGGTCCAGCGCCAGCCAGTCAGCGCAGTAGATAGGAGGTCGTAAAAGAGCGTGACCAATAAGCGTTAAGGGGCGTGGTCGGGGGCGTGGCCAGCCAATGAGCGTCAGGGGGCGTGGCCAAGGGGGCGGGGTCACGTGACCTGCGCCAGCCAATCAGCTTCAAGGGTTTGCGCATGCGCAGTAGGAAAAAAAACAGCGCCAAGTGACCCCTATCTGGTGTTGATTCCGAACATTCCGCCATTGGAAGCAGAAGTTACTCCGTCTAAAGTGGATGTATTAGCATCTTTACCGGGAACAGAGTTTTCATCCCAACCGGTGGTGAACCCGCAACTTCCACCATTGGAAACAGAAGTTACTCCGGTCAACTTGGATGTATTGACGTTTTTATCGGGGACATCCCAAAAGGTAGTGAGCCCGCAACCTCCACCACTGAAAACAGAAGTTTTCCCGTTACTTCATGTGGATCATGGAATAGAAGAATATTCCCCTAAACCTTCACCAACAGTGAGTAATTGGTGCAGAATTGGGAGTTGACGGCAGTCAATGGACACATGATTGCTTGGTGTTGGATACGGAATCTCTTGAACGGAAAGCTGTAGATGCCGTAACAAATGTTGAGGTGCGTGAAGAATTATTATCCATTTACAGAAAAAAAGCATAAACAGCCTTTTGCGATGATATGGAATTTCATTGAACGTTTTCGAGATCTTGTGTGGGACTTCGAATACAAACCCACCATATTAAAAATTATACTAGAGAAAGATTTTGGGAAATAGGTGGACATATTGTAAATTGTGTATTATTTTCAATTTTAGTTGCTTGATTTAATTTTTCATTATTATTAATTATGTATTGTGATAGTGAAAATTGTGGACAAAACATTAGTGAAAGTTGTGTGTTGGAAACATTAACTGTATACATACGCTCAAATGGAATAAGTGGTATGCAGCATAATACTGTAACTTCTCTGCGAAAACACTTGTTGAATGATAAGACTTTACTAGAACTCTTTGAAATATCTCATGAACGGCATCGTGAAATTTCAATCACAAACTTTATGTTCAAAACTGGTGAATGTTTAAAAAAATAGTGAATTTATTGGACAACTTATTCCAGTAGTCATGGAACGTTCGTGCGAAATTTCAGTTTGCCATAAAATGTATATTGTAGACATAAAAGCCTACCATTCATACAAGAATACCATTTAAGATTTACCCGAATGAATTTGTGATACGTGAATTTTGTCTTACTGCGTATAATGTTACATTAAATTTTTATTGTTTAGTAAAAGTACCATGTGAATTTAACGATTTACCAATAGGTTGCTAAAAACAAATTGATTGGCTTACAAACCACTTGCACGGCTTGTCGTGGTCTAGTAAGACTGGCTATCTCCTATCACATATTCGGAATATGATTTTTGTGCATCAGGTGCAACTTTCCTTCGTAAAGGTGGGGCAAAATCGATTTGAATAAAGAAAATCAGTGCGTTAGCAAACGTTGTGAATCTGGAAAGAGAAGGTTGTCCACCATTAACAGAATTACAAGGTACCGTTTGTAATGAAATTTGTTCATTTTACAAGCATGTAGAATCAAAATTGGCACGTGCATATCGAAATACACAACAATTGAATTATTGGTGGAAACATGAGCGATCCACAATCCTTACTAAGGGCATAGCAAGTTTAATGTTTTCATTGTAATCTTAAAATTATTGTAAGGAAGATATATTTTATGGAGAAATAAAAATATGAAAGTTTAGGAAATGGTATTTATTTAATTCTAAAATCTACAAACATCTACTTTTTCATTTTCATTATGTTTTCTACATGTTTATTTGACAAGCCTATCATTATTTTTTAATTTTCTGTGATTAAACTTTGCAATACATTTGTCAAATGAAACACCACGTATCACATAATACAGAAAATATAATACAAAATATCCATACATGACAGAATGATTATCTTGAACTTGTTCAGTATTTATAAAATAGAGTTTACAGTTCCTTTGTAGGAACTGTTGAAATAGTTTAGTCACACCCTGTGTCAGAGAATCAAAATAGTAGCCATGTTTATTGTTATTGATATAGATTGCTACCCAATGGCTACCAGGTAAATCAGACTTGTCCAAATTAATAATCAGCCCTACAGGGTGTTGAACAAGTATAGGTAAACGATCAATGGGATAAATTCCAGTCACATTTGCACCACTAATACAGTCCTTTAGTAACACTTGTAATATTTGATCACTATACATGTTTATTAGTCTATTTCGCCTTTACTCTCCTCCTCTTGTTTTATTTTTGATGGAGCATATGTTGCACTATTTGGGTCTACATAGACATAGACTTTTAAGTATTCGGCATATAATAAAGCCTCACGCACACAACACTTAAATTGTCCAAATCTGTGTTTTAAATAAGCACAAGAGTAAACATGAGATCCCAAAGAAGACTTTTTGGGCACTGTAAATCTTCTACATTCACAACAGTCCGTTCCAATAGTTGATGCAGATAGTCCTGACGTATCTTACCATAAGTATACAAGGTACAGGTATTAGCACAATATTATTTCAATATAGTAGGTAAGAATGAGTAATCTACTTCGCCATTGTACCACTCAATACCATTTTCATATTGTCCATTCGAAAATATGAGCGGCACACATAATTTATGTAATGGATATGGTGGTTTAAAAATCCAGCTTTGTACAAAGGGGATATCTCGATTTACAATTGCAAGTTCCTTAATAATAATATGATCATCATTATCGTTGAACGCGGAGAAGAGAACAATAACCCTCACCTCACTCAAATGACGAAATTTTACATTGTATGATCACCATATACATTTCTGTCTATCGATTTGAAAGAGAGAGTCAAATTGAGCGTACACAATACATGTAATGGAATTTTGTAGAGGTTGAGAAAATGATAATTTTAAATTGACAGGGGAATCACGTATGACATAACACGTAGAATCATCTAATGTTCCTATTGGAGATAAAACGAACGTGTAGAAAGTGTATCCATCTCGAAATTCTTCACGGGAAATTGTATGCGAATTATCTTGATAATATATACCTGTACCGGAAACAGAGTGGAATATGTTTGAACATATAATCCATTTGCAAAATCAAAAGTGAGGGGTGTCGGTGGAAATGATTTTGAACCAACTTGGAATTGCAGCTTGTTAACATCAAAAGGTTGAAAATCAAAAGGGCTTACAAGTGGTTGACCATTAAATGCAGCGTTTGATACAAATCCTATAACGACACCTTTTGGTACTTTACCCAAAAATAAATTATCGAGATTATATTAACTTAATTCTGCGGGAATGGTATAGATACAAGAGGTATGCTAGCCGGAATGTGTTCCATGCCAGCATTCATTTGCATAGCTAAGTCCGCAGCAATATTTAGACGCCGCACATGAAGTGTTACGTCTTCAAGTTTGACCTTATATGCTGTATTTTCAGCAGACATTAAACAAAACGTATCTTTTGTACGATGTAATTTTACACGTAAGCTTACTTTATTAGGAAGCAAACATCCCACACCGGCAACATCAGCATGGATACGTCCATAGATATCGAATGATGCACTATTTCTAACATACTGGGCACGATTTCTAAATCCAGTATTTGTATTACCTAATACATTAAATTAGTTTGCAGTATATTTATACCATAATCACCCAGTTAAATGGGTTCGAGCGGCATCTCTATCATAATTTAATAATGTTTCGATATAAGCACGGTACGGATGTGAACCAGATCATGAACTAATTAGTTTATCGCTTAATAAAACTTCAACTTGATTAAAATAACGAATGAAGAAAATTATGTACAGGTGCAACAATCTCCGCCTCAACTAAATTTGTATTATCGGTTTTTGTAATTTTACATTTTACATAGAGATACAAGTATGCAGTGTGAATAAAATCACCAGTTTCATCAGGTACAAAAATTCCAATTGGTCCTTCTGACGATAAAGTAGAAACCGGACGATATTCAACAGTGGAAAATGACTCTATAGCAGCTTGAGTCATTGGAATAGTAATCAAATCAAGTTCATTTGTACAACATTCAGGACTACTTCCAGTGAGTAAAGCCATGATTAACTAAATATATCACCGGAATATTTTCGATTACGTTTGACCGGAGGACCGAATTGTGCAATAGCAGAAGCCATATGTTTTCGTGGACGTCTCTTACAACTACCGGTTAACAACTGACTACGTTTATTTGCAGCTTTAGATTTTAATGATTCTCCAGCTTCTTCTACGCGAGCACGAACGGATTCTTTCAATGGAAGGTCTTCCAGTACATCACCTGCAACTTGTATTCCCGTTTGTTACGCCTGCCAGCCTACAGCTTTGGCAACTTGCTTTAATAAAGGCAATGCAAAACGAAATAAACCTTTAAAGAAACTACCAATCCCATGACCTCGTTGTTCAACTGGACCTGATAAGAAGGGGAGGCCACGTCCTCGCTGAAAATACGTATGTTGCTTTCTCATTTTCCAGGAGAAAGTTTAAAATGAAGTGTCACTGCCAATGTCCCGGAACGAAATGGTAAATTTCGTCCTGCGTGGTCCTTAACAGTACTTCAACAATGTTAAAGGAAAATTTAGAAAGTGGTATATAGTGACTATCTTGATATCGTAACGTTTGAATTTTCCCATAATTCATATTCCCAACAGTTGCTATACATAGCAAGGGAGCTTGCGTATCTCCCACTAATTGATATTCAATAAGATCAGTATACAAAAAAATTTGAAAAGGATATCCAATATCTAAGTTTGGTTGTTTAAATCCTTGTTTTTGAATAACGAGATCATTTTTTAAATGAAAATCTAGTTGTATAGTCAAAGTAGGTGAAAGTGTTATGAATTCGACGTTTGGTTCAGAAGCAGCATGTATAATATTGGAAGTGCTTAATCGTATACATTCTGAAACTTTATTTAAATCTTCTAGTATGTGTTCAATGTTTGCATAATATCCAGGTGTGATTTTACTTTTCACAATTTCATGACCTAATTTATACCAAACTAAATTTTCAACTTCGGTGACATTATGACACGTTAAAGAAATATCTATTTCACTTAATCCGACCACCACCCGTATCTGTTAAACGTGCAGTAGTTTTTCAAATTATTAATGAAATGTGTTGGACTATTTTTATGATAAACGTCTGTACTTGCATTTGAAACCACTGTAATGTAGAAGCTGTCTTCTATGCTTTCAGAAATCATTTTCGTTTAAAGTGAAGTGTCAACTTCCAAGTTCCAAAACGTAATGGTAAGTTTATTCTGTGTTCATCCTTTAAGTTTAGTGTGTATCAAAATATTTCTTTTCAACTTTCACGTACTGCGGGTTAAGAAATAAGATATTTTTGATTCGTCCATACCGCTCGTAAAATACACTAATTTTACGAAGTAAAGGTCCAATTTCTTCTTGTTGTTTTACAATATCCACACATACGTTAACTTCCGTTGGAATATTATAATCAAGGTTACAGGGATATTTTCCCTGAGGTGTCAGGAATTGTTCCATATTTTGATCTTTTATGTACACTACTGAATTATAAAAATTTAAATTTTCATTCATAAAACCGAGTATATGTTGTGAACGTTTTGTTATGTCTACAATACACCGATCATGTGACCGGAAAGAATGCAGAATATACATTTGATTCTTAAAATAATTATATTTTATTATACGTACTTTCTCCGGGATTAGATTTGAGATTGCTTTAATGAATGCATAATATCCCTCCGTTACTTTAACAGGATATCGAATATATTCACAATCAATAAATGTATCGATTATAATTTGTTCACGCGGGCCAACATTATAAAAACTCCACGGTATATTACTTTGTGTTAAGCCCACAACCCGCTCTCCGTCCGTGAAATATACGGCTCTTACAAATTTTAATCGAAATGAGGATGTTGTATTATTAAAAAGAGTACTACTTGCATTGGAGGGTAACGTCACGTAAAATCCGTGTTTCAATGACTAATTCATTATGCAAACTGAATACTAGATACTCGAATCCACGAATTCATACTTTCTGGGTAGCCTAACCATTTTACGAAAACCTGCCCCTTCTTACGTTGAAGAACTTTTTAATTAAATAGATCTGGTTTGAGCTTAGAAATATTTTTGTAATTCTTCAGCATAAAATATTCCTTTAATTTCAACACCATTCCAGTCTTTTAATTTATAAGTTACAGGATTTTATTTCATACACTTATTAACGAGAAATATTTCTCGAGACCAATTTGGCAAATAACTTTTTCAAGTTTAGTAATGCGAACATAATCTCCTGCTTGAAATTTACACGTTAATTTCTTCTTTTCTTATTTACAGTCTTTCCGTACAGCGTATTCCACACTTGATAGATATTTGAATCATTTACCTCTGTGGGTGCCATTTTAATAGATGAATGATAACTATGATTATAATTGTATACAAATTGATCTAACACATCAATGTTCCGATACGTATTTTCTGCAGTAAAATAACGATATATTTGTTTAAATGGTACGAATTAATCTATCTACTATCGCCCCTCTCATTTCTAAATGTACACAATAATGATTAATCCCAAAATCTTTAAGCACTTTCCTCACATGGCGATTATAAAATTCTGACCCTAAGTCAGTTTGAACGTGAACCAGTAGTTGCACTTGGTTTAAAATTGAAGTTATTGCAAGCCATTTCAGGCCTTCTCTTTGTTACCACAGGAATGCAATACAAGTACTGTGAAAAAAATGTGAATTGCACATAAAATATAGCGATATCCGTCATTATACTTTGAATTACTTTGCATGTCGGCCAAATCGCATTGTAATGTTTCAGTAGGACCACTAACATAATATTATTTCCGTGGAAATGTTTTTCGTATTGGAGCGTGCATTGTATATGCATCTTGTGATGCTAACCATTCTTTAATTTTCTCTCGGGATAATTTTGTTTTACGTTCTAACGTACTAACACTGGATAAAGGTGAAGGATCTGAATATTTGTAATCGATTTTTGATAATTTGTCATTTCTTATTTACATTTTTATTCTTTCCATACCGAAATACGTCAGCTGCAATTGCGGGAGATACTGCAGTCGAAGAAGAATGCCGTTTACAAATTTTACTGCAAGTCACTTTCGGGGTTGCAAAAGCAGGTGAAGACGGTCCTGGTGTACGTGAACTAATAAATTCCCGAGGAACATTAATATCATCCAATAACGTTTTAAACGACTGCAATGCTACTGGTTGTGTTGAATATTTTCGTGTACGACCAACATCATTCACTAAATCGATAATATTGGAACCGGGAATACTATTTCCATCGATAACCACTGTACCTGTTTGATCCCATGAGATATTCTGTGAATCAATGTGTTGTTTAAGTAATAAATCCATTTTCTTATGAAGGGTTTTTCGTACTGATTGTAATATATCGGGTACAAGACTTAAAATACCACTATCTGTACGAATACTTGCATTTTCTGAGTCAACAATTGGTAAGGCAATAGGATTTTCCGGTGTGGGACCCGATTTATATTGCTTTTCGCAATCGTGCAGAGCGTATTATAATGATGTTTACCTTCAACGTCTTGATGCCAACTAAACATAAAACGGTGTGGCCGTGTTTTTAACACTACTGTACACATGCATTATTTCTCCGGGAAATATATTCGTTCTCAGTCCTAGGGCATCATGTGTTTGTTGTGTAAGATCAAATAATAAATACGTGTGTGGTTTTTGTGTAATTTCCTCAAAGACATTCACGAGTTGTTTGGTTTCACGAGGCATAATTTGTCTCGCTAAATATTCTATTTGTAACTTATCACGTGGATTCTTAAATACCACTATATAATGTGCAATTAAACTAATATCTCGAGCATGCCGGTTTTTTGGAAATACATTTTGAACAATAAATATTCCGGTTAATTTCTTGTGGTGAGCGTACTTGGTAAATAAATTGGCCACATCGTCATTTGTTTCTGACATTAAATCATATAATATGAGTAATAAATTTTCACTTATATAAAAAGTATTAATATCGGGAATTCCTTTTGGAAAACGTATTTTTCATCAACGTCCAAGTTTGGTATAACTGCGCCATAACACCACACAATTTCTTTAAAGGAAACATTAAACATATAATTTCTTTCTTTGATTAATCGGTTGACAAAATGAGTTTTACCAGCGCGTGACGGACCTGCGACGAGAATTGTTTAGGGATGTTAATAACGTAACATCTTAGTTGCAAATGACACAATGTGATAGAAAGTCTGCTTTTTATTCTCAATAAAACTGGTCTGTGGCCAATCAATTATGAGAGCTTTAGCCATACGGAACAGTAACACTTTTTGTACCTCAGCCACAATGTCAGCGTGTATTCGTCTGCGTTTACTGGTCACCATTCGATGTGTCTTTAGTTCTCTTCGAGAAAAGATGCGCAAATCTTTTTTGCGAACAATTTTGGATTGCATTTCGATTACAGTTTAATACCGATTCCCCGTCACTAAATCATAAAAACTATCAAAATTAATTTTATATTTTGTTCTGTGATTTAATGTTATTCCATGAATTTTATATACATATTTCATTTCCCCACTAGCATTGCGTAAAGGGTAGGCGTAATTCTTTGCACCTAATTCCATTACTTTACGTGTTTCCGAATCTTCGGGAACTTCATTTGTTAACTTGTGACGCTGGGTCCAAAATATGTTTATCTTGCTCTTTATTAGAATGAGTTGAAAAGGTTATTTTTGATTAATAGACATTTTAAAAGAAATTTTTCTCTGTTGGCTCGCCACAGCTAGCAAAAGAGAAAGGAAATACGCAAAACTTCTGAAAGTGACTGATGTTTCTTTTACTGCGCAATTTTCGTAGGAAGTTTACTTGTTGAAGGTTATACTACCATACAGGATCCACAATCACGATTTTGACAACGTGACCCTGCTTTAATGTGTGCGGAAATTGGTCAAATAGTCAAGGATCTATGGATAAGTCTAGAAATAATGTCATTGAATTCTTCCGGCTGTGACTGTTCACGCAGTCCATGTGTGTACATGTGTGTAATGCCATGTATCCTGGGTGTCGTAGTTGGACCAATCAGAATGCAAAAGAGAAATAGGTTTCCATATTTAGTGATCTGATGCAAAGGGATGAGCTGACTGATACGAGGGTTGGTATAGTAATAGAAAGTAATAAAAACGACCTCAAGGTCTCAACAAAGTGATTCGAGCTTAGAGATTCGAGAGTAGAGATTCAAGAAATTCGAGACGTTGGTTGTGAGTTAACGGAAGCGTCATCAAAGTTTCTAAGAGTTACAAGACTACTACTGCAAGGTATGTATGAGCACTTATTGCATCAGTAATTTCATTATTAGAGGTGTCATGCAGTATTTTAAAATGTTCTGTCTACCCACAGTAAAACATTGAAGATTAAGAACTGTTGTCGCATACTTGCATTTTATCATTCACCTCCAATAACGTAATTAGCGGAATATTTGATCTATTAATTCAATCTATATTAAACTGTCAAACTATAGAATACACTAATCTATAATATAATTTACTCTTGTTGAATTACTCAAATAATGTGTTGTATAATACAATTCTAAGCATGTAATAAAACCTAAATTTTTAAGAAGTTATGTTGTTATTCCCCTAGATTAGTCCACCCTTCCCATGAAAATCATGGTGTGATTTTGTTATAAATCTTTTGTGACAACCGCTAAATTATAGCGATAGCACCTCTCTATATGATGTGGAATTTAACGAGCTAAGTAAACAGATAGAGACCTGCACCTTCGTCACAAACTCACCCAAATTCGAACTTAATTTAAATGGTAGCTGCTCATCTTTTCTTTGTATAAATATGATACTGTCCGTATCGCAATAGATTAAATTCTCTTCTCCAACACTTGTTAGTAGGTCATACAACCACGGTCATTCCCATGATGTTATAAGTGCCTGCAAGCACAACATTTGAAAATGTTAATGGGATATTTTCACTCTCACAGTCTTTATATTGAATAATTAGATAAGTTTCAACAACTGGTGTTACAGCTTGAATTTCATATTTAGGGTATGTTAAAATTTCAAATATCCTCTGTTGTATCAACAATCGTGCACTGCGAAAGGTCTGTTCTTTGTTCCCATTTCCCGTACAGCAAATTCAAAAACAGTTTCGCTGTACTGCGCAGGCCTGGATTATATTCTGTGTTCTCATAATTTAACTGGTCCCTCATGCCTGAAATATTCTTAAATATACATTTCCTGCTCTTCCTTTGTACTGCATTCAGCAAGAAAACCTGAAGCTTCTTGTTTCATTTGTAAAAAGCATTTGACGTATGAGACAAATAATCCTTCACAAACACCTTTTTCGGGACTAATATATCAAAGTCCCGTACTCATGAATTTCAATTAGCTCACACCCATTGTCTAATGCTTTGTGTAGTTCGAGGGTACAGAACGTACCGGTAATGGTACGTTCAAGATCTATGTGCGTACATTCGTCATCATTTTGTTCATCCATGCACGATTTATATAATCCAAAGATCAATCTGCCTCCCGTAACAAAAGGAGGATTCGAGAATATAAAGCCGCGGGTGGAAGAACACTGCACTTTACAAGCTCATGACTGTTTCGCACATTAAGGAAATTGGGGCCATTGTGTACTTTAGGTACATTCACAGGCATGCCTCGTTTACACATTGTTGCGGGGGCATAACGAAGTGACATCTACGTAAACCACGTATTCGTTCTGTGCACAGTCTACATATAACTTAAAATTTTCTGTTCTACCTCCTTGATAGGCAGATTTCGGAATGAGAGGATCACGAATATGTTTGCATCGTTGTTCGAGGATATTCTGTATATGTTTATCACGTTTTACCATTGCATCCCATTCACATTTCCAGATTACTAATAAATTATAACCTAGTTTTTTCAGATAGTTGCGGCAGTGCACTGTTTGTTCGTATCTCTTCTCAAAGGTATTGTACGCACCATTTTCTTTGCGTAAAATGGCATTTCTATTATCTTTATAGCCGATTTTACAGGAATGCCAGTAACAGCTCATAAATTGGTATGTAGTGTTTGTTTTTGCGTCAAAACCATCGACTTTATGTCTGCCAAACTGTTCCTCCAACGCGTTATTCGAAGTAACAATAGATCTATTTCTTACGTGTTCCATATACTTCCACCATATTAATGCTTTAATACTCTGTTATTGAGTAAGTTGGTACAGGTTTAGAGGAATAACTGGAATTGTGTTTTCAATCAAATGATGACACCGGTACGTCAACATTGCTAGACTGGCAATCGTTGTGCTGGAAATAAAATGTTGAATATAATTTGTTTTCTCTTCAATCATGCAGGTAAATTTAATAACTGCTTCCGCCAATATACGCACATCGTTCCGGCAGTACTCCAACAATTCCTTCAGAAAATCAAAAACATCACCATTCCGTACTCGCTCTTCATGCCACAGAGTACTACCCGGTCTGCCGTACTACGTGAGTTAGGGTCATAGCAATGCAATGCCGGCCATTCTCCAACATAATTTTGATGTTCCTCTGTATTAAAGAGGTATGGAATATCACCCTTTTTCAATTCAACATTCAATCCTAATGTTTTCGGTAATTTGGATAATTTTACCCCAAGATAAAGAAAAGTATCCCGAAAAAAAAACGCTTACTAATACTAATTTGAAATATCTTTGACCGTGCATAAGAATTGTGGAGTTATTTTTTGTTTTTCTATATGTGTCCGAACACAAAATAGGTCATTATATCGCGAATTATTGTGAGCAACAAATTTGAAACACTAACAATTTACTCCAGTATTTATGCAGTGGAAACATACATTCAAACAACAACAGAAATTTACGGCATGCTCCCGTTCACCTTTCTCATTTGGAGCTAATAGCATGGTTTTCACATCAAATATAATGTAAAAAAACCTTTCAGTGCGTTTTATCTTACACTTTTGAACGACACATCGATGAAACATCGATTACGTGCACTTTACAAAGACTACAATAATAGTCGCCGCATACAGGAGAAGATTTTCTTTTTCTCACATCGTAAATTACACCACATGTGTTGCACAATTTCAGGTAATCACATGTGGATTTTTTACTTTATTTAGTGCTAAATTGTTATTAAAACAAGTGTCTTCAGCAAAGTTTCTATTACATTGTGTACAATGTACCAGTTTCGCGTTACTTTCCTTACTAACAAAATGTTCACAGTACGAACATTTAATCTGACATTGGTGAGCTTCACGTGTTTCATAAAGTCCTTCCAAACACGAAAAGCAAAAATTCCTCTCACCCATAAATGAATTAATATTCTTAATGGGTTGGAAATGGCCCACAGTATCCCCTCTTTGATACAAAATAAATATTTTTTCTCCGCATTTATTCCTGGGTAGCGTAAACGTTTCTGCGAAATCACTTTCACCTCTTGTACTAAAATTCAAAGGTTTCGGCATATCCATGCTTTAAAACCAATCTATAATTCGTTTTCACTAAAAAAAACGGGTATTTAATATGCTTCACGTGATATTCCATTCCAATGACCAAAATTCCAGAATATTCTCCAACGACCAACATTAGCTGCCGCGTTACATGTCATGCATATAAATGAATCAAACTTTATATTACCTTGTTAGACGTATGTGTGATCTGCATATTTTATTTCCGAAAGGTCTCTTTTGTATTCTGCTTGTCCAATTAGCGTTTTTTTTATCGGAAAACATTTATTATATGCCGTGTTCTGTTTTCCATTTACAATATACGTACGCAGCTGTTTATATTATCGTATTTCTTCTGTGTCATTTACAAGATCATTACTATGCGGAAAAAAGGTGTATCCATTCTTCAAACTGTCAACTCCCGTGTATTACAAACTGCTAAAACGTCAAAATTATCGCCAAACTGCTTCATTAATATGGGCGAAAAGGTGCGAACAATCTACTTATCTCACGTGATTTCCTTTGGTTAGCTAGAGATGGACCATAGTTCACAGTATGAATTGATTCCGTAACAGTTTTACGGTTTTCACGGTTTTATTCCACTTTTTTCTATTTTCTCGGGGTAGACAAGAAATTCTCGACCACTCCCGATCATTCTCTGGGTGTTGGTTCCTAGTTTATATATGAACTTGTTAAATGATTTCTTGAAATGTTTCGGTATGGGAATGTTACCATAGTATGAAAGTGCCTAATTATATTTCCGTTTTGTTTAGATTTGCTGCACATTATCCATATATTATGTATTAATGTGCAGTATAGCTCAATATTGGTGATTACTACCTTTGGTAAACAGACAATAATGCCAATTAATGACAGTTAATCAAACCAATTGTATTATTATATTATTATATTCACGAACTGTAGTTTTAGTGTAATTAAACGAAGGGCTTACAAGGAGATTTGTCTTTACCTATGCTATTTATTTTTTGTGTTTAACAGCGAGGGGGTTGCTTAAACATTTATGACTCCTCCCTATAAATTATTTAAATATCTTTATTGAAGATATTACAATTGAGATGGGAACGGTAGCTCAGTGATAGAGCGTTTACCTTTGGTGCTTGGGGTCCCGCGTTCGATCCCAGCCCCCGCCAAGTGAACCATGTAGTGGACAAACACTGAGCTCGTGGGTTTTCTCGAGGTTCTCCCGCTTCCTCCCACTTTCTTCATTTCACCATTTCACTCATCTCGCATCATCACCGTCTTCTTTAGTCTAACCGGAATGAACTTGTACGTTAAACTTACAGATTTCATTTCATTTCATTACAATTGAGATTAATTAATTGCAGGCTGTGATGATCCAATTAATTTTATTTTTTGAAATAACAACTCCTAAGTCAATCACATTCTACATTATAAAGTCGACTTGGATTTTTTAGTTGGCATTTTATTCTGTTTTAAATTTACGGAGCCATAATAGTTTATTGCATCTTGCTAGTGCAAATTGTGTCTCAGTACAACTTTTCAGCTAATATTTTACTTCTGATTGAGGAAAACATATACAATCCAATAATATGTTCCGTTGTATTAATTATTTACAACTCTACTAATTACAAACTAATTGTTTGCATTATATTACGTATAATATATGCTATAGTATTCTAGTTATAATATATATTCCAGTTATAATACATATGCAATTAATATCTATAAAACGTTTGAATAAACAGTTCTTTTAGCTAAAGCATTATTTTGTAGAGTACTCATAACATGTAATGTTAAACATACTTGCGATTTGCGCGGCAAATATGTACAAATATGAATATTAATATTGCTACACACTACACGTAATCAGATTTGTTGGAGCCGTGTGTAATTTTCTTTTGAACTCATTACTAGGAGAACCGACCAACAATTTGTTAGGATGGACATCCTCTTGTTGCGTGTTATCCATTGTTCAATTTTTTCAAACAATCTGTTTCGTACGCAAGCGTATAACAATAGTCCGTATAACAATAGTAATAATACCACAGTACTCCGACACAAGTTTAGTAAAAAATCGATTAGTAAGCATAGTAGATAATGTAGAGAAGGGAACCACTGATGATCAAACTCTTGAGCGCTCGGCGGAAAACCAAAAAATGAGGAATCCAATCTTCGTAATGCCCGGGAGAGTTTGGATTTGGTGGAGAACTGATGGAGAACAAGAAACCGTCAGATTCAGAACAGCGGGTGGGGAAACGAGAAGAAACTGAGTCAAGGGTAACTTGGAGGCTGCGGTTCGCAAATTAATAAAAGCAAACAAATTGCCATGTAGTTATATAAAGAAATTCACTGGTTAAAATAAAGCCAAAGATATTCATAGTTAAGGACATCCAACCATTCCGACTTATCAGTTGGAAAAAAGAACATATAGTTCCAGCGTAAGGAGGTAGTGCGCCAACGTAGGAAAACAGTAACATAGAACAAAAAAAAAATAAAACTGTAAAATACATAAAATGTTGCGCAGGAAGTAGTGAAAGACGTCATTATTACAGAATCTGCACTGGGATGCTAGCTATACATTTAGGCTATTACAATTCGTCATAAGTGAGTCCTAAGTACAAATGTCATGTATGGTGGGTATTTCTTATTTACATTACCCTCCGGAATGGGAAGTTACACGATAAGATTTTCGCGATTTACAGTTGTATAAGTGAGTGCGCGAAGTTGCAAAGTTTCTCGAAGAAGGATAGAAGCAGTGAACCAGAATTAATATCCGTAACGTAAATACGCATTATGTATGAAGTGGTCAAGCAATCGCAAAAAATTTGCATCCCGAAGAAAATAACAGGAGGAAGCAAAACGTCCGCTATTTGATGCTCAGAAACTGGCAAACGAAAGACCGAAAATACTGCGGAGAAATGTCTAAGACGCAGCGTGAGACTTTTGCGCGTTATTAGCCGGCAAATAGAGTTAGTTTCCGGGAAATGAGAAGAAGTATGATGTTGCAGTGGCGCTAGAGAATAAGGCAAAGTGGTCACGCTAGCAGCAAGACAACAAAATATGAACGGTACTCACGGTCTTCGGAGACGGTTCGGTACACTCTGAAACAACTCAAAGCATACAATAGGCCAATGTGAGTTACAAGTTTATGTAAAACAAATACAGGGAGACCACAAAAGAGAGTTCAAGGAAGTGATACCTGAGGGACTCACAAGAGAGAGAGTCTCTAGAAGCAAATGTGAGCGTTGTATGATTTCAACAGTGCAATGACAGTGCAATGATCTGTAACACTACAGTCCTTAACACGGCGGAAAGATCCTTCACACTGTACAATGTGCGTAAATTGCGCAGAGTTCATGTCGGCCAGTAATTCAAGCTCGCGTCACCTAACAATACAATGTGGGTGATGTCACGATGTAGGAAGATGAGTAATTTCCTAAGTTCGCTATTCCGTTTTGCATTTTCCAAGGTTCTAAGGCAGTCCATGCATTCACCTAAACTGTTTAAACGATAGACCTCGCTAATTATTAACTTCTCTTAAAGGTCTGGTTGCAAGCCTATTTTAATCTTCGAGAGCAGCTCAGTCTCAACCAGATATACACGAATATATTTAAGATCTTTCATTAATTTATAAATAAAAGCTATCTTTACCTATCTTCTGAAGCCTATGTTCTAAATCTTATTCGAGAAGAGAGCGGTAATGGATGGCCGAGAAAAATAAGTTGTATTTTGCTTTTTAGTTCTGAGTAATTTGTCGTAGGCTGGTTTACTACTTCGACAAAATACTACACGGTTGAGGGCCCCTTCAAGCAAATGGAAAAGTAATCCGACATTTCCTGAGGCGTCCAGTCGTATATACGTGCCGTCATTTCGTAGCAGAACAGAAAATTCTCTACAGCATCATATTTGCCAGCTGAAAATAACGGGACCTTCACATACGGTTAAATATGATATGCTCGAGATTGAGTAATAATACTAGAAATGTGTGTACGATCTTCGGGTGGTGGAGATTGCCTATTTTCTTTCAGATGCAAACCTGTTATCTGAGGCATCTCTAAATATGGTAAGGGCGAAGGTTCTGTTACCTGAGTAGTCTTATATTCTCTTTCAGATTTAATATCAATATTATCTTTTTGTTCTGATATTGTGTTCTAAATTTAATCTCATTTTTGATTGCTAATAATATCTTTTGAATCACTTCCATACGAAGAAAATTCAGTTTTTATATCCTCTAATTTGTTTTTTGTAGGGGCTCTACGTCCGCCGAGGTTGTCGTAGAGTCTAACCTACTTAAATCACTACTCTGTGACCCTGTACTTTGTTCTGGTCTAACATCTGTATTTTCGAACGTATTAGCTCCACTATTAGTGACAGAACCAGCACTACTAGTGGAAGACACAAACACTATTTTCAGTGGGTTATAGTTTCCATTTTCTTGGCCCTTTTTTATTTCTTTGGTGGCTTTCAATTCACTATTACTATGTTTCGAGATCGAATAAGCTGCACAAAATAAACTACTATTAAGTCTGACACTAACGTTTTCTTGAAATGTGCCCGTTTGTTATAAAAGAGGTTAAGAAGATTTTGGTTTTTCTATCTTCTTTATACACATTATCTAAGTTCGGTATTCAGCATTATCGAATATCTTCTAGGTCGTTTCTAACGCTAGACTCAGATCACGAGTCGCTGTTATCCGCTTCTTTTTCTTCCTTTCCTGGCCAGAAAGGTGGATGAGAGAAATATTGTCATTTTTTATTCTCATCAACTAAGGGTCTTGTTCAATACTAAGGTTGACGTTATCATCTTCTTCGCTAGTAGTACTAGGAATGAGATATCGAGCTGTTTCCTGGGGCGTGGATACTTTAGGGCGGCGGTCCGAATTGAAGTAGTTTAACATGTAAATGCAACACAATAATTGCCTCTACTATCCACAGCCCTGCGGGAAAAGATCTCACCCTCCTCCCCCTTTAAAATAAGAAATTATAAAATTAGAGGAAAGAAAATTCAATTCCCCCACGACTGAGAATGATGACGAAGCAGTGAGATGATACATAGGTATCTGGAAAACGCTTAACACTGGACAAAGTATATTTACAAAATATATATTATACCTTAATACCTTACCTTTAGTAATACCTTTATCATATACCTTTAGTAATTATACTAGGATTTTTTTCTAAAGCTACGTGTGAAGACAAAAGATAATTTAGCAGACAAATTTATTGTAATAAATTTGGTTTAGAGCACATAGAATATAAACAACTATTAATAATGTAACACGATAGGATTAAAAAACCAACGATAAACGTGAAAATTCCATTGATTAAATAAATTCAATGGAAACAAGATT
Source organism: Thermobia domestica (assembly GCF_964235325.1). Taxonomy (NCBI): domain Eukaryota; kingdom Metazoa; phylum Arthropoda; class Insecta; order Zygentoma; family Lepismatidae; genus Thermobia; species Thermobia domestica. The sequence continues at coordinate 251,457,551 of NC_137462.1, read as the reverse complement.
TTTTGGGGTTTTAAATCTTTCGTAAATGGAGCAATTTTTATTAAGAAAATTTACCAAATGTAAAGTTACGTACCGCTTTATGTTGATAGATTTTATTTTTAGTTGAAAAGGCAGTGATGTTACGGTTCTCAATGGACAAGGGGGAATGATAGAAAGAAGATTTCCAATCGAACTTCGAGAAGATATTATTATCAGAAATACTACAGATAACATTCTCCATGTTAGGTAAAAGAAAGCTATTTACAACCACACGTTTGTTCACTTCCCCGTACGAAACTACTAAGCGTTTACTACCATCTGAATTGATATCAAAAAAGCAGAGAGAAGTAAAAGGAGGGTAATCCACTTTCTAAAAAATAATATCCTTTAAAAGCTGTGCAATAAAGGAACCTAACTTTTTTGACAATGGGGGGTAAATGATATGACTGTCATCGAATTGGAGTTTTATCAGCAAGTTCGATATTATAAGTAAAGTTTTTAACTCTACCAATCTTATCCCCGAGTACCTCGATATATGAATCTAACAATTTATTTACATACTCTTCTAATTCAGGATCGCACTGTAACAGCTTATCAGGAACCGTATATTTACCTTGAGATTCCTCTGGTCTAGTCGAGGTGGATTTGGAATGGACTGATCAAAAACGAACTCCAGTCCAGGGTCAAACATGGTTTCCATTCCCATATCTCTCGTTGCTGATGACGACTTAGCAGGATTTTGAGCTGTAGAACCAAACGATCTAGGCTGAGGTGAAGCTTTCGAACAACAAAGGTTGCATAGCTAATATATTTTTCAATTCACCACTCTTTGGTTTACATTTGAACTATCTCGATTTGAACAATGAGCTTCTGAACATATTTTGTTTGAAAATTTCGCCATATTATGATAATTATTATAATTAGAATCAATAGAATATATAGATGGAGAGACAAAATTCTTATAGACGTTTACAGGCCCACGAGATTGCAACACTACTTGTTGTTTCGTAATTTCAGCACCAATAAAGGAGGACGGTTTATGGGGTGGTACCATGTCCCTTACCCTACCTCATTGATTACAAAACCTATAAAAATCTTTTCGATAGCGATGCAGAGCATCATAATGTTCTGCAGGTAAATACAATTGATTTAAATTCATAGCCATACTTCTTTCAGCTAAAAATTGATGGGCAGAAGACGTTACAATATTAGTAATCAAACTACAAATGGTAGACTTATTATAGGACGTATCAAGAACATGAATAATTGACAATTTATTGTCTATGAACTCATATAACGATTGATCTTCCCGCATGTGAGCGTAGAAAAATAAACGCATGGATTGAGTTCTGCCAATATTGAAATAAATCGTACCACTAAATGTCTACATACAGTCTGCCAAAGGAAATAGCCACAATAAACGATTGTATTACTTCTTATATTTCTCCTTTTGTACGAGAAAGACAAGCTACTAACACTAGGTCTAAAGGCAAATCCTAACCTTTGACAGTACTATAAAGTTTTAATAAGAATTAAAATGTAGACTCAGTATTGGTACCATCTATTATAGGTAAGTTATTTATATCATGCAACAATGACTTGTAAAATTCTTCAGAAGTATATTTCTCAACATTCAAATTAAGTGATGTTGCCATGTTAGATGGTACATTTCTAAACTTATTATGTAAGCTCAAACTCCCTTCTGCCCATAAATTTGACCAGGAGGTTTCCACTTGTGAACGTTGTCTCACATTATTTTGTGGATCAAAATTACAAAATTGACCCTGAGGGGGTATTAATTTATCGACCTTGTAAAGGTTCCTCGGGGTGGTTTTTATCATATGCTAAAGGCCCTCTTAGGCTAAAGACCAAACATAGGGTTACTAAATGCATAAGAAAAACTAAGAAACTCATCCCCACTTGAAATACATTAATCCAAAAATCTATATTTTGCATGTGTGTCCTTTGAATATGCCATCCTTACAATCACACAACAAAATATTGAGATTGAGAAACCAAGAAAGATAAAGATTATTAAATTTACTAATTTTGCACAAAAAATTGCTTGGAACACAACGTACTAAATAACAATAATTGCATTAACCGACCCTGGCAATACTATTAAATTTTTCGCAACATCTTTCATTTGCATTTCTTAACCGACAAGAAAGGTGTTTTAAAGCGAACTGCAATATTTCCAATTTACAGGTTATTTTTGACCGAATACGAATATACATAAAGCTATTATTAGAGGCACCTTGCTCAAAAGCCATTCACTAGAGCAAGACACAAAAGCATTCCAGGGCAGTGACAATGTGATATTTGAAAATATTATATATGTAACATGTAGACGAAACACATATAATTGCCTCCACTATCCTCAGACCTGCAGGAAAAGGTCTCACCCTCCTCCCACTTTAAAATGAGAAATTATAAAATTAGACGAAAGGAAAATTCCATTCCCCTCGACTGAGAATAATGACGTAGCAGTGAGATGATTGATAGGTATCTGGAACAGGCATAAATCTGGACAAAATATATAATATATAGTTCTAGTAATTATACTATAAAGTTCTAGTATTTTTTTCTAAAGCAACGTGTGAAGAGTAACGAAAATTTAACAGGCACAAATTTATTCTAACAAATTTGAAATACAGCATGAAGATCATAAACAACAATTCATAATGTTATAAAATAGGATTAAACCAACAACGACAAAACATGAAAATTTCGCAGATTAAATAAGTTCAATGGTATCAAGTTCTTAGGTTTTAAATCTCTCGTAAATTGAGCAAATACTATTAATAAGATTTACCAAATGTAAAGTTACGTTAAATGGTATTATTACTTCAAGAATTCTTTTCAAAATATAAATTCTTTGAGAAATAATAATCACTTAAAATAATTTTTATATTTTATGAAACTTACCTTACAAACTCAGACACTTCATAGCATGAAAATGTTTGAAAAATAATTAAGTGAATAGGCTTTAAAGGAAGTTAAACTCTCAAACGTTGTAATCCATTATTTAATTTTCGTTTTTGTAACGAAAACCAATATTTCTTCCATTTAAAAGTCTTTCACTTGCCTAAGAATGTAATTCTGTAAAAGGAAAACTAAACTAAGCTTTCTAATTTTTGCAATATGGCTGTTTCACTTATACATAGAACAAGTTTCAGCATGTCTTAACTAGATGAAAGCTTGCTTTTATTACCATGAAGCATTATTCAAGATAACGTTCCTTCGTTTTTCTTTTCTTTCTGTATTAATATTTCGTCCTCTAGCCAGGAAAATATTAAACTTGCGTTAAACATTGAAAAAAATTTAAGATTCAAGTAATTTAACGAAACTTAATTTCGAGCCATTTTCTCTTTTCCCTACATTCTTAATTTAGATCATACTCACTCAGCTATCACATTGGCACTGCGAAGAGCTTGGATCAAACAGGTGGTCAACCGCGTGACGGCATATCAAGAGCCACGAAGGCCTGCGCCAAAACAGCCTATCTAGGTTATCTGCTGGCAATGCTACAAATTATATAAAATTCTGACTAGCTTCGCGGTGAGACGAAGTTCCATATTACAATTTTCATTACAGTTATTATTTTATAATGAAACTGGGGTGGTTTATAATAGGTAAGGTTACCTTCGGAGCTCCACGGAATTAACGACGTTCCTTCATTGCCCGACAAAGTAGGAGTGAACTATCGGTTACTTCTGTGGGTACGTTCCATTTCTCCCTCGTAGATAATCTTCCTCAGCTTATAATCGGTTCCGTTCATAATCCAGCCACGCTTCCTTTACGGCATCATCCTCGTGGGATTCGGCATTACTCATGGTTTCAACATACCATCTAACTCGTCTAACTACACTAAGCAAATTGTCTAAGCTTTCTAGGTGTGCCAGTTTCTCTTCCCACCGAATGTTTGCTTCAAACATTATAGGATTATTTTGGATATTAACACTATTATGCAGAAATTTGAGATCAGGATTCTTCTCGATTCTAATCATTTTCGGGAACCTAAAGCCTGTCTGAATACTAATACCCTTTCTCCGCATGGGAACCACAGTTTGAACCTCAATATCGAACCTTCTTATTATATGATTTGCCGGTGATAAATCCTCGGTGTGACAATCCTCGGTTTGTCGGTGATGATTACGGACGATCGGATCTGCTTGAAGAAGTATCCCTATTCTTTCCCCACAATGGTCCGTACGACGGAACACGATCGTTTGTATCTTTTTATTTTTGTTTATCCTATTCAGTGGTTTTACTAAAGCTATTATCACTGGCAATAAGTCGGTTCGTAATGATGTCCTAAGCTGTTCTACTATCTTATCATCCTGATTTTATTTGAGCAATTTGAGTCACTTTCTTTCCATTCTCTTCGTACTTCCTGTTCCGAGCCCTGGATTTGATACCTATATCAGATATGTTAGACTTAACACTTATATCGAAGTCTCTAAGTTCGTTACTAATATCAGTATGGTAAGTCTCGAAGACAAGTTGTTCTAACGCATTTTAAGATGGAATCTTAGATGCTTCATATTTTACTGGAAAGTAAATTACTTCCGGACCGTCAGGTTCACGCGAAGAAAGTAAGGTTCCTTTCCTACTGTTAACTTCGGCTTTATGAGGTTTATTATCTAAAATTTCATTTCTTATTTCTTTTTGATGAACTAGGTTCACACTATATTAGGGACAATGTCTGGCGTAGATTATAGCACAGTACCGTGGCCGTAGCATCTACCTGACCAGCTACAATTAACTCTGCTATATCTATTTCCACCTGCAAAAGTTTTCCATTTCTCAAGTCCCTAGCAATCATTTCATGAGGTGCTTCGTCTATTTTTGATTCAAAAACAAAAGTTCTATGTAATGGAACCGGTTTCTTCTTTCATTGTACAGGATTAAGCGCAGGCCATGCACAACTAGAAGCAGCTAAGAGGGTTGTTTCACAACCAGTCTCGGGCGGTCCCTGGATTTCAAATTTAGGAGTGGGAAGTTCTAAATACAAGATTCTGTCGCACGTATCAATATACTTCGGCTCAAAGCTCGGTAACCATAGGCTAAATTCAGGGGGTAGATTATCCTCTTGCTTTCACTTTATCACAGTATAAACCATAGACATTGTCATATGAATCCCATATAATTATGTTTAGGAACAGGTACTAGAGCAGTATTCATAAAACCAGTTTGGGGCCACTTCCTCAAACCAGGCTTTTTATATTGAAATCCTCCAGCATAGAATCTAATTATACATATCGAAAATTACCTCTTCCCCACATTGACCCCATACAGGATACATCTTTAATCTACTTTTATGATATATAACCATAAAAGAATTTTACACCTAAACTTACATCTAAAACTTATAACTTATAGTGTTGTCTTTGGTTGAAAAAATAGTTTTTGTTTGATTGAAATCCGTCCACAGATGGCTGAATGATGATAAGTTAAAGTTAAGTATGTTGATTCGTTGGTTACACCAGACGCACATACATATATTCAGCTTACAAACCAGTTTCAGTTCAGAGAAGCAAAGAGTATACAGCCTCTCTCTTTCCTTCTTCTCCTCACACTAACATACATATATATATACATTAGACTCCCCATGCCAACAGAACTTCTAACCGCAGCAGACATCAGATGGAGCTTTTATGACGTAATCCCACGGCATGGGACTACGCAATAACTATGACGTGATCCCACGAGATGGGACTACGCAATAACTATGACATAATCCCACCGCATGGGACTACGTAATAACTATGATGTTCGTTGATACACGTCATTATATCCTTCCACCTTCAGTAAGAAAGAGAGAGAATGACTTACATATAGCTCAACATGATTTCCTCAACACGATTTCCTCAAAAAAAAAGAAATTCACAACTCACAAATTGTACATGCTGTTCTCACTAGATCTTTTTACCATGCAGTGTCTCCAACTCAATATTTTTTTCGGAACGTTCCAGGATTTTAATTTTTCAAGATATCGCTTTAAAACATATAGGGATGAATACACCCCATTACTAATAAATATGATAATTGTTAAAAATGAGTTGGCAACACTGATAGTTTTACCCCCAAATAACGTTATTATTTAATATCTCGGTCCCTAATTAACCGATTTCAAAAATTCAAACGGTAGATGAATACCAATGACATATCAAATTTTCTAAAATGCATAGATGGCTGCATAACCCACAGGATATGTTTCCCTTTTGCAATATCTCTACAAAGTTTCAACAAATCGAAAAATAAAAAATACTACCATAATTACAATAAAATTCTAAGACTTTTTTAGAGAATAACATTTTCCGGAAAACTCAAAAATAAACCCGTAAAAAATTCCCGAAATTTTAAATTGGCTATTACATAGTCAAATATTAACCGATTTTCAAAATTGAAACGGCAATCAATAGACAGATAAATTTCCTATCTATCGAATGTTTTGTAGGTTGCATAACTCTAAGGATATAATTACAAAAACTCAAATAACTTTCTTATTTATGCATGTATCTTTAAAATTTAAATGACATTATGTTCTGTATATCCAAAAGCCTTAGCTTTTATAGTGTTGATACTATAAAAACACTTATACAGTTAAAACACTTAAAATTACAAGTTCGGATACTGACAATGGAACCTTCTGCTAACCTCGTTCTCAATAGGAAACAATGACTTCTTAAACTCTGTCCACTGATCATAATTCAAGCTGAATAGACAGCCGTTAATATCAAAAACAACTTGAGCTTCGGTTTGCACATTTTTCACAAATACATTAAAATTGTTAGTAAGTATAAACTTTTTTGGGGATCCATTTATAACCACTCCATTTTTTACTTCTGACGACATATTTTTGTTCATTTTTGTTCATTTTTTTGGATTTACATACAGAACTCAACAGTTGGATAGTTATCTTTTAGACCAGTGTATTTGATTTTTATTCCATCTTTAACGATCTCATCAATCATTTTATCTGTTAAGTGTTTTGTAAATCTAGGTGGAAGAAAAACCTTGAACTCCTCACACTCGACCAAAATGCTCTTTCCAAACTTAGTTTTAATCTTTTCCATTTCTACAATTTTATATTCCGTATTTAATTCTAATTCTCTTAATCCAATAACCTGTTTTTGTTTAAGACTTCCAAGGTTTAAAAAATCAACGTGTTTTGCCATCGTATTTGTTATATAGAAAATCAATGAACACTTTTCAATTTTTATTTTCACCAAAAAATATTTAATCATGTTTATCAATTTCCTTTTATGGAAAAACTTCCATAAAACCATCGTTAATGAAAACAGTTTGAGGATGCAAGGGTATCTTTTCGATACCCTTTAAAGTCGCCTATGGCTAACTGATAAAGAGTCAGTGATACTGGCCCTTAGATCCTTGAATAGTTTTTGATATTTTGTTAACTATCTAAAACTCTTCTACCACTTTCTCATTCTTGGGATCATATGTAAAGTTCTTTCGTCCAATTAAAATCGCATAACATATAGTATCAGTAGCCAGAGCTTCTGCAAAGTCTACAACAATCTTTATGTTTATTCTCTCATTTACCGATACATTCTTTCTCTTACTACAATTAATCACATACATTGGTCTCTTATCTATAAACTCTTTAGGGTCATAGTACATTTCGGTATTGCCACACGTTATTCTCTTAAACGCAGTATAATCTTCATACATCTTAAAATAATCCTTGTTAGCAATATCTAAGTTTCTTGATTCTTTTGGAAATACCTCATTCCACCCATTCTTAAGATAGATATTCTTTACCTTACAATGATCAAACTTACTTGCATCTGCTGTTTGTTTGCATCTTCTATCAGTTTGGAACATTACAACTACGAAATCAGGCATATCAAATTGTCTAGAATTAAATTCAGTAGTAACATCAAACTCCAAGAAAGAACCTGCAACATTCTTTTGAACACATTGATAAGCATGAAATGAAAACATGATTTTACGTTCTTTAAGAATATTCAACTTTAACTTGTTTTCATAATTAGATTCGTATTCAACAATAGGCATTCTTATCTCCATACTTTTTATTGTTATTTTTCCATCATGAGGAGCTGCTCCTGATCCAGCCCATTTGTACAAGACATCGTTATTGTTGTTAGCTTTTGTAAATGTTATTCTCAATCCACCTTTCCACATAACCTCTTTATAATTACTTAAAAAGCCTGGAATTAATCTTAATGGATACAAAACACTAAAGTCCTTTCTCAGACCAAGTTTATCATCTGTTTCGAATCCTGCTTGTTTTAGATATTCAACTTCTGGCTTGGAAATCTTTAATGTTCCGACAGCTGTAGATGTTATTCCAGGTAGTTCAATCTTATCTATAACAACACCATGCTTTCTAACCTCAATTTGAGAAAAGAAGAATGGGAAGAAGTTATCTACAAGTTTTATAGTATCATTTGCAAAAAATGTTCCTCCAACTGATGCACCAACAACTTCAAAAGTCATATGACAATCTGCTTTGTGTGGATGTATAAAGCCATCGCCCACATTGAAATCAAACTCAATATCTTTGTTAGCTTCATTCAAATTATTAAATGTTCTTGTGTTAGCTTTAAAACTGTGTAACTCGTAACTCTCAACACTATCCATTTATTATAAAGAAAATCTTGAAACAACGCTTTGATGGGATATACCCATAAAAGAATCATACATAATAACAATTAAAAACTTATAATCCCCATCCCAACTTAACCTTAGCATTCATAGCAGTACCAGCCCCAAAAGCAGCTAATCGTTCACCAATTGGCGCATCACTACTAAATGCTCTTTTCCATGCTTTAGTTTCTAGTTCCTTATCTGCAATATGTCTTGCCTCGGTATCTTTATTGTCTCTGTAGTATATACCGTGTTCTTTACAAGCCTCATCTAATGGGTTAATACCTTATCACCGCTCTCTAACCTTTATTGAAGCTTCGTAAAAGGCCCGCAAAATCTGAAGCCTGGTATATGTAACTCTGGCATTCCCTTCATGTTTAAAATCTTATTCATTAGTCCTTTTCCAAGCTTCTCATCATTCCAGAATCGTGGTGGTAACGTATTTAAGATCTTAATCAAATACCCTATACCTTTTGGATCATTAGAAATAAATTGTGAAAGCTTATTATTAATCATACTCACTATACCTACTTTCTCATTGTAAAAGTTATGATTTCCAGCCTTTTCTTCTCCATCTATAACTATTAACCGATCAATTAACTTTCTCACATCATCCATCCATATATATTCTTTAGGTATCTCTGTATATTGTTTAATTCCTTCACCAGTCCTTTTAGGTGTCGTGTTCTTTTTAGGAGTTGGAGGTAAAGATGGTTTAATATAATTATCCCAAATAGGCTTGATAATATTAATGTACTTAGAACCTCTATTGGATGCTACCTGTTTATCTCGATTATATTTTTTGGAAGGCGGCATCTGATTCTATTATTATTTCCTTGTACTGTTCAAAATCATCATCATCATAATCTTCAATGATTTTATTAGTATTCGTCGTTAACAATTCCCATAGACCTTCTGTTCCTTTATAAGTTTTACCATTAATTATCAAATCATCACCATTCACTTTAACTTCCAAATTTCCTATCTTATTTATTATTTTTCCATCTTCTTCTACAGTTCTTATTCCAAACACAGTGTCATTTCTTTTACTATAATATTTCGTTGCAATCTTAATAAATGATTGTGCTGTTGTTAAAGGTTCTACTCCTTCCACTTTGTCTTTAATTTGTTTTTTCATCTGCTTTATTTCTCCGGTTATAGGCGTATCGCTACTACTTGGAGAACTATCATAAGTTATCGTTTTAGGTGTTTCTAGTAGACTAGGATCAATTGAAGCCGACTTATGTGCAACTGGAACAAGTTCAGTTATTAGATTTTTATTTTGTTCTGCTACTTCTTTGATCTCACTTCCCAAGTTTTGAATAACATCAATTACAGGTTGCTCTTGTGTTTGAAATTTATCGTATATACCTGCTCTTTCTTTCTTCCAAGATTTGAAGCCCTTTATCAAGAACTCCTTCAACTTAATATTCTTATCAATTTCTTTCTCATCCATTTATTGTATAGAAAACGAACAAACGTCAATAAACGTCAATAAAAGTCAATAAACGTGAAAAAACGTCAATAAACGTGAAAAAACGTTAAACGTTAGAACGTAAAACGTCAATAAACATCAAACGTTTATAAAGTGTTTTATCATGTTCCTATACTTACCATTGTTTACCTTCCTTGTCATATCAATTACTATAAAACCATAATCTTCTTGCCAACATTTTGAACATATCTCTTTAAATTTATCATAAGACATATCTCCCCCAACAAACTCATTATACACATGTTTGAGATTAGTATCATCTTGTCTGAATATGCATAGGAAGTTAACGTTATCTCTTATAAGCTGTTTAGGTACTTTTGAATATGTTTGTGCAAGATAGAAACAGTCTAAATGTCTATGCCTACCTCTTGTAAAGTAATTTCTAACAGTATCTTGATTCTCCAAAATGTAATCGTCAAACACAACAACAGAGTATTTTTCACATTCATCAATAGGTACAATAGAATCATTACCGCTTAAGAACGTTGCTATTTGCTTATTGAACTTTAGTTCCGCCTTTTCAAATCGATCTTTTAATTGCTCATACTTTGGCTGATTCATGCTTTTAGAATATATGTAGAAGTAATTATTGTTTAACCAACCTGGCTGTATTAAGAAGTTAAATAGCAAAAACGTCTTACCACACGCAGATGGACCTACGATAAGACATCGAACATCATCAGGTATAAGCTCCCCATTTCTTTTCTTAGCTGTTGTTTCTTTTATCATCTCTTTTACATCCCAATTAATAGTTTTCTTACTCATTTATTATAGAGAAAATCATCACCTTTTATGATCTTATTTGTCTTAGAGTATTCACAAGCTAAAAACGCCATCCAAGATCATGTAGACGAAGAAGATAAGAAAAAAATTTCAGAAGTTAAGGGCGGCAACTCACCGCCCTTACCAAAAACACATCCAGATACAATCTTCATTAACGAGTCTGGACTGTCTTTTTGTAAACGTATGTGCCTGATATGGTGTTATTGATTACCTGCTAATTTGACCTCATATGATGCTTGTTTAAAAACCCTCAGAATTCCGATGATTAATTTTCTGCTCATAGTACTAGTACAGAACCGGTTCGTTGATGAAGGTTGTGTGAGGTTGTTTGTTTGGAAGGGGGTGAGCGTTTTCCTCACCCCCCTTGGTTTCCAGGTCTTCAACGTGTATATTTTTGGTAGCACCGATCGGAGCTCCCAAGCTTGTTTGTGCCTTTTGATTTGTTAAAGAACTCTAATCCTTGACCATTCACATGTGAAGGGCCTGAAAGTCTTGTAAACGTTTCAACCCAATCAGATACCTATCCAATCTTGAAACCGCTCAGCCTCTTTCCTTTTTGACTTCATGATTAGAGAGTACAGACCCGGTTCATTGATGAAGGTTGTGTGAGGTTGTTCATTTGGAAGGGTAACCGGATTACGGACGCCATTTGTAGTTTCCAGGTCTTCAAATCTACTCTTTATGATCTTATATCTTTAAGCTGTTCTCTGATTTTAAGCAACGTGCCTTTTATATATTCGTTATCCATTTCACCATTTAATGTTATTATCATCTCTAACTGTTTTTTAAATGAGTTAATACAAGTGACAGTGGTTTTATATTCGTCTTTTCTTTTGCTTATGTTTAACTTAGAAGACAAACCTGTTATTATAGCACTTCCAGTTGCAAGAGACGTTGTTAATATTGAGTAAATTGTTACAGGTATAAAAATATTAATAAACCCAGTTGCAGAAAGTATAACCGGCAACGTGATCAAAGTGTAGTATGCATATTTAACAATTCGTAGTTTTCTCTTTTTCTTCTTTAAACTGTATTCTAACTTTTGAATGACATCTTCAATTAACTTGATTACTTTCTCTCTTGGAATATCTCTAGGTAAATCAAACTCATTCATTTATTATATAATAAATGGCTAAGGTATTTAAGCTAACGAGTGATACTTCTGTTTTAAAGAAGAAACTCCATTACGAATTAGGCAACAGGAGCAACTATTTAAGTATAGGACTAGTTGGGTTTTACAGTACATATCTAACTCCAAACATAACAACAGAAAAAACAGTTTCTCATATGGTGATAGACAAGTTTTTATACCAGAAGAGCAATACAGCTTAAACAGTCTTAATGGATATTTAATATCTCAATCCATCAACATAACATTATCAGAAGATCATTTAAGAAATAGAGTTAAAATTGAAACTGATAGTAATGATGTTACAATTGGGAGTATAGGCACTGTCCTCGGGCTTAATGTTTTTGAAGTTTTAGAAAAGAACAAAACACATATTGGAAGTAAGTTGCCAAAGTTTCATCCCTTTGATACTATAAATGTTCACTGTAATATTGCAGATGGCATGTTTGTTAAAGATACAGAATACACACATAGAGAAACAGGAATTATTGCATCATTTCAAACAGATGCTGAGTTCAAACATAGTATTATTTACGAGCCTACTTATCCATTGTTTTTCCCTATATACAAAGACAAGGTTGACAATTTTGAGATAAGGATAACAGATGAGAATGATTCCTTAATTGATTTTGATAGAGCAACAAGAACTGTACTTTTGCAAACCAAGATTTTCTCTTAAATAAATAGGAAGATGTGTTCTATTAAAGGTTGTATGTTTAGCGTTCCTTACAACGAACTAAATCATTTAAATATTGATCATGTATTAACAAAGAAACAACTTAAAGATAAATCTAAGAAAATTAAAGAAGGTAAAGGAATGGATTTAACTTTAACTACTGCACAAATGAAAAAGATTAAGAAAGAGCATATGGGTGGTTTTATCTTTACAATTCCAGCCATTTTAGCAGCTTTAGGAGCAGTTGGCTCATTAGCAGGTGGTGCAGCAGCGATTACTAAAACTGTACTGGATGCTAAGAAGAATAAACAAGAACTTGAAGAACAAAAAAGACACAATATGGCTATGGAAAAAAAGCAGGGAGCAGGTAAACCAAAGAAGTAAAAAAACTAAAACCATTGACCAACTTCGATATAGAGAGGTTGGCTAAAGAATTAAAGATAAAACGATTTTGAGGTGTATTTATGAGTGATGAACTTCCACAAAAACCTTATGTACATGAGTGTGGCGTAGTTAACCTTGATAAATCAGAAAACATTGGTACTCATTGGATATGCTATTGGAAAGATAACAACATAAAGTACGTGTTCGATTCTTATGGTGGTGTTCCTCCTAAAAAACTGGCACAGTATCTTGGTACTGAAAACTTATTTTACAATGACGAACGAATACAAGACTTTAACTCAGTTATATGTGGTCATCTTTGTGTTAAGGTTTTAAATCTTCTAAATCAAGGGTATTCTTTTAGTGATGTTATGTATATGATTAAAAATGATTAAGTGCTTTTATGGTTTGTATCCATAAAAGTTTTGTTTAAGATAAATATGGAAGCTATACACAATAGATTTTTAGATTATTTTGAGAAACATGAGGATGAACTAGATGCACTAGATAGATATAATTTTTATCAGTATTGTCAGGATGTTAGCGAGATAGACTTAAAAGATAGAAACAACGTATATAATGTTATTGATTTATGGAAATTGCTAATACCAAAATTTTTGTACACAGAAGAAGAGTTGGAAAAGTTACGTCCAATAATTACCTTAAAGGAGTTGTTGACAAATTATAGTTCTAGACCATTACAATGCAGTTATTGTGGTAGTAAGTCATTAACAAAAGGTATAAGTAGATACATTTGTGACGATTGTTCTGTAGAGAGTGGTTGGGTTTACAGTACTTGTGAAGAAACGAAAGCTGCTTGCGTATGAAAACCATGGTATGATACTATAAAAAGATTTAAGTTACAGCTATCTCGTTTGCAAGCTTTACAGGATAGAATTATTCCCGAAGAAGTGCTCAAGGTGTTAAATGATAAGCTTAGAGATATACCAAGAGATTTAAGATCAACAAAAGATGTTCTAGAAGTACTAAAGAAAAACAAATACACAAAATATTATGATGATGTTTATTTAATACACTATCACCTTACCGATCAAAAACCATTAAAATTACAACATATGGAGGAAACACTTATAAATGAGTTCGAAAACTTACATGAGGTCTTTAGGGAGCTGTATTTGAAAAGAGTATTGTTTATTAACTTGAAATGTGTATTGTACCATCTGTTGAAAAAGCACGATGCTCATGTTGATATTGATTTTAAACACTGGCCTAGACAAATAGAGATGTTTAAAAAATATTTTGAAAAATTAGGATGGGCTTTTCTGTATAATAAATGAGTATGGATATATTTGGTAATGTTAAAGATAGAAAAGATAATGTTGATATTAGTGAAGAAAAATTAAAGTTGTTGGAGAATTTAAATGATCTTGTTAGCGTAAGTCAACTTAGATCAATAGAAGCTCAAATAGAGAACGATAGAAAACTATTTGAAGATGCATTAGAAACGTTACAAGACACATACATAAAGAAAGAAGATTTTCAAAACATTAGGATGGATACTACTAAATTGGTTTTGCAGAAAGAAACCATGCCTCTACTATATCGATTACCAGTAAGAGCTAAAAATGTTAAGAAGCCAATCTTTAGAATATTTAATCTTTCTAATGGTTACAAATTTCTCTATAATGGAAAAATAATGCACATGGACTTAAGTTTGGATAAATACTTTCTAGATATATATTTGGGTGATACTTTGATTAAAGAGATACATTTTCACTTTAAGAAGAACGATATAATTACGATTAAACCAAATAAAAATTCTGCTATGGAAGAAGGACAATTATTGTTTGTTGTAATGTACATAGAAAGAGAGCTTTCCTAAAGACGTTTGCTATATAATAAATATGGATATCTTTGGTAATGTTAAAATGACATCGGAGTTAGATAATACAGTTGTGAGAAAAGATATTGCCATGTTAAAAGAAGAGCTTAACTTCATCAAACGGAGTTATGTTATAGAGCTTCATAGTCGATTGATATCAGAAAATGTTGAAAATCCGTTCTTTTTAATACATAATCTATCTATCGCATACAAATTTCTTTATAAAGGTAGGATAATGCATATTGAATCATGTTACAATACGTATTATATAGATATATATTTAAATGATTCTCTAGTTGAAACTTTTCCATTGCACTTTAATATAAATGATAAATTAACAGTTAGACCATCTAAAGATTCTGATCTCAAACATGGCAAATTATTATTGCTTAATATGCATGTAGAAAGAGAAGATGAAAATAGTGAGGATGATGATGAGAATGTTGATAGCCTAATATTAAACAGCGATAGTTATTGATTTTCTATATAATAAACAGGATGTATTGTGTTAAGTGTAAGAAATCGACAGATACGAAGAAAGATACTATTAGAATTGAACAAACAAAGAATGGAAGATATCTAAAGAAAGGTATTTGTTCTGTATGCGGTGTTACTAAAACTCAATTCGTTAAAAAGCCTGATTGACTAGAAGAAGGTAAAGGTGTTAGAGAAGACATTATAGAAGAAATTCACAAACCATCTAGAAAAAACTTTGACAGATTAAGTGTAGTTATAAAAGGTATCGATGATCTTTGGCAAGCTGATCTTGTTGAAATGGATAGTGGAGTATTAAAAGGCTTTTCCAAATTAAATAAAGGTTATAAGTATCTGCTAACAATTATAGATGTGTTCTCGAAATATGCGTTTGCTGTTCCTGTTAAAGATAAGAGTGGGAAGAATGTTACAGAAGCATTCGAATCCATATTAAGAACGAGAAAACCTAGTAACTTACAAACAGATCAAGGTAAAGAGTTTTACAATAAAGAGTTTAAGAAGTTGATGGATGAAAATAAGATTAATCACTACTCAACCTATAGTGGTAAGAAAGCTTCTGTTGTTGAGAGATTTAATCGAACCCTTAAACAGAACATGTGGAAAAGGTTCACAACACAAGGGAATTATAAATGGATAGAGATATTGCCAACACTAGTTAAAGAGTATAATCATCAAATTCATAGAACAATTGGCTTAAAACCTATAGAAGTTAATAAGAAAAATGAGCGAGCAATATTGGAGAAAGTGTATCAAAAAGAATATAAGCGTGTTAAGCCCAAATAAAAGTTAGGTGATAATGTTCGTATAAGTAAGTCGAAAGGGTTATTTGAGAAAGGATATACACCTAATTGGTCAACAGAAGTATTTGTTATTAGTGAAGTTATTCCATCCAATCCACCTACATATAGAATTAAAGATTTAGAAGAAGAGGATGTGCAAGGTATATTTTACGAACCAGAACTATTAAAGACGAGGCATAAAGATGAATACTTAGTAGAAAAGGTGTTGAGAAAGAAAGGTGACAAAGTATATGTTAAATGGCTAGGTTTTGATGATTCACATAATAGCTGGATAGATAAGAGTAATGTAGTGTAAATATAAATGTTTGTCTTTTATGGTTATTATGCCATAAAAGGATAGTTTGAATGAGATAGGGGTAACGAAACGCTACCCCACATAGCATATATTTCCAGCGCTAACATGTGAGCCGATCAAATCTTTCAAAAAATAACAGGTGGAATCGAATACTACGATCAAAAAATAACCGACTCCTCATATACGAGGGGTCGCTTTAAGTATCTAGTAAAAGGCTGATTCTAGGAACTTTAGAAACTCATCTTACACAGTAAAACTAGCCGGTAACGAAAATGAAGTTAAAAATAAAGATTTTTTATGTAATAAATATGAGCACTATGGATAGTTCTCTTAGTTTAAACGATATTTGCTACGAACAGATTAAAGACAACTATTGGTACGGCGTCTTTGGTGACTTCAAGCTGATTATAGATAAGAACACTGAGTACTTCATTGCAACTAAGTTGTGTCAAAATGCGGGAAAACAATTTAAACATTGGACAAGGTTAGATAAATCAAAAGATCTCCTGCGATATTATAACAAGAAATTAGGTGGACCAGATCTGGCCCACCAAAACTCAATTTACATAGTTGAGTCAAAAGGAACAAATAAATAAGATCTATTAGTATCAGGAACATATGTAAGAAAAGAATTAATATTGAGTATCTCGTTTTGGATTTCAAATGAGTTTTATGATAAGTGTTACAATATAATCGAAGATTACTTCACACAAGACTTCAAACAGATTCATGAAGACCAAAAAGAGTTGCAAAGAAGAGTAGAAGAGATAGAACAACAAATGGATGAATTACGTTTGCACAATCAAGAACTAGAAAGCAAAGTTGATTATCTTAAAACAGTTGCAGCACCATATACAGAAGATCCAGGAAAGATACAAAGGCTATTCATTATCAAGAAAAACTTTACTAAAGAACAACTTGAAAATATACTCCTTTACTATGACGAAGAAGAACGAGATCAAAAAGAAAGAATAGAACGATATAAGTATTGGGTTGGAAGAGTACAAACATGCAATTACGAAAGTAGGATGAAACAACTCAAACTTAAGTATCGAAGTATGAGTATTCTGCTTAACGTCGACGATCCAAACTCTATCAACTTATACAACAGAGCGAAAGGAAGATATGATGATAGAATAACTTGGCACGGTTCGCATATGAACACAGATTTAAGTGATGTAGATCTTGTTGACAGGTTTATTCAGTTAAGAGACATTTAAGTATAAAAAATACGAGAAACTAAATATACCATTGCTTTTATGGGTTAACCCATCAAAGTACAATTTAAGTATTATACATTACCCTCTGCTGCAACAGCGAATGCTACATTCAACATATCACCTAAATTGGGATTATTATGATATTTTCTTATTATAGTTCTCCAATCCACAAAATATTTATATGCATACATAAAGTCTATAGATAGGTCTTGATAAGTTGAAATGTTAACCCAATGAACTCTGCTTTCAAACTCTGCAATAAATTCTTCTGTTAAATTTTGAGACATTGAAATCATTTCCCAATCTACTTTGTCAGCGTAATCTCTTATAAGGTTTTCTGATAATTGATGAGTTCCAGATAAGCACCACCAATTAACTCTATCTGCATGTTTTCGTATAAAGGCTTCAGAGAGTTTGCTTCCATAAGATATAGCATCAAAATCAACTTTATCTATAAACTCACTAATAAATTCTTCAGATAGCTTTTGATTATATGATACTTCTTTCCAATCAACTATATCTGCAAATTCTCTTATAAAGTCTTCTGATAAGTCTTGGCTTCCTGAAATAATCTCCCAATCAACTTTATCAGCTAATTCTCTTATAAACTCTTCCGACAAATTTTTCCATAAACATATTTCGCTCAAATTAACTTTATGCAGATATTTGCGTATGAAGTCTTCTGTAATGTGATCATAGTTATATTCCTCCTCATAATCATCATAACCTATAGATAACCATTGTTCATCAGTCAGTGAATCTAATATCTCATCAGACAAGTCCATAACGTTTGCATAGAGAATGTTTTGTGTAAGAAATGAGTTGTTTTCTTTAGTGGCTTTCTTGAACAAATGATCTAACATACCTATGGACACGCTAAAATTTATTTTGTCTTCATCATTATAACCACCAATATCTAAATATTTACATACACAATCAAATATAGGTTTGTAAGATAATATTTCCTTAGCACTAGTCATGTTCGCTTTTATTCTTAGATTTTTAAATTTATTTCATTTTTTTTGTTGGTTTTCTATATAACAAATATGGAAGCACATTTTGATTTATTACATGATAGACTTAAACTAATTCATCATGATCTTAAACTCTTAGCAGCACTAGTAGAGAAGCAAATACTGTTGAAGGAAAAAGAATTATTAATAATGCAACAAAAAACATCTGATTTGAATAGTGATGATGAATATAAATATGGCAGTGATGATTATAATGATGATGATGATGATGGGTAAGTTTACAAAAATGATTTAATTTTAATATGTGTATATGTGACTTTGATGGGTTAATCCCATAAAAGCCGTGTTCTAATACAACGCGTAATATGTAGACAATGGCAGGGGTGTACAATGTTAAGCGTTGTATTAGGACAAATGAAAATGAACTGAAATAATCCCGTGAAGATAAAAATTGAAGAGTAATAAAGATTTTCTATATAATAAATAGGATGAATAATTATAGTAAATTTACCGTAGTAGAGTTAAGGCGACAATGTAAAGAGAAGGGAATCAGAAGATATTCCCGATTACGAAAAGCAGTACTGATAGACCTTCTCAAACAACATGACGATGAACAAAGCAGAAGGCAGATAAGAAATATATTCCCCTTTAAACAAGAAGTATTTGAAGAACCCAAACCGAAAAGACCTAAGCTAAAAGTTGAATTGAAAGAAACATCATTGAAATATAGATTACAGACATTTAGAATAGAAAACATTGATGGATAAAAAGATCCTTTGAAATTCTTAAATGCAAGTAGTAGGATTGTTAAAAATAAAATCAAGGACAGTTTTAAACTTTTCAATGCACTTAAAGTTAATATGTCATTTATTTGTAAATTTAAAAAAGAAAAAAACGATACAAGAACATAATTTTAAAACTTCAAATGAAATAATACTCGAATTTACAGATTTAGATGACTTTTGTAAAAAAGCTTCATTCAAACTCATAAGAGAAATGGAAGAGTTTCAAAGTAAAGGATCTGGATGGATGTTACATTCTATAGACTTTTTAGAATTAAGAATTAATAAGTATGTATCAATGAGAGGTTCCTCTTACATAGAACTTCCATACATGATTAAGAAGAGAAGAGCATGTGTTAATATAAAGAATAATGATCAAAAGTGTTTCCTATACTCAGTCATATCCGCATTATATCCAGTTAAACATGGGCAACATGGAGACAGGGTCTCTACATATAAAAAACATGAAGTTAAGTTTAAAGATGTTTTTAAAGATATTCCATTTCCTGTACAAATTACTGATATAGCTAAGTTTGAAAAGAGAACTGATATTTCCATTAGTGTATTTAGTTTTGATCATAACTATTCAACTTTTCCACTTCGAATCGCACAAGAAAAGAAAGAAGAACATATTCATCTGTTATATCTTAAAAGTGAAAAGAAAACTCATTTTTGTTGGATTAAAGACTTGTGGAAGCTTGTAGGCAGTCAAATAACTAAAGATAGTCATAAAATATTCCTATGTGAAAGATGTTTAGCTAAGCATTTTAAATCAGAAGAGTTATTAAAAGAGCATGAAAAATACTGTGGATTATATTCAGCTGCAAAAATCGTTTTACCAAAAGAATGGAATAAGGTACTTGAATTTATTAATCATAAACGATCTTTGAGAATTCCATTTACAATTATTGCTGACTTTGAATCACTATTAAAGGAAATTATTACATGCCAACCTGATCCAGAAAGATCTTATTCAAACGCATATCAAGAACATAAACCAAATAGTTTTACATACTATGTCAAAAGCACTTTAGATTCTTATAAAAGCAAACTAGTAGAATATATAGGAGATAATGTATCAGATGTATTTGTAGAAAAATTAAAAGAAGAAGCTATTAAAATTCCAAAGATTTATGATACTTATAAACCTATGAATCGCCTTACAGAAAAAGAAAGAAATATATTTGAATCATCTGAAAAATGTCATATTTGTGTAAAAACTTTTAAAGAACTTCCACGCTTATTAGAAAAGAAAATAGAGAGGTTAAAAATTTTAACTAGTTATTTAAAATAGAAAATCGAAGAAGGTTATAAACATCTAGAAGAGGAATTGTATATGAAAAAAGATGATGATGACATTGATGATATAGATGACATATTAATGGATATAAAAGAGCAAAAGGAGGATATAGAAGTTATACTTGATGAATGTACTAAAGAATTGAAAAAGACTATAAACAATATAAAATCATGTATAACCAAAGTTGCTGATCATGACCATTTAACTGGAAAATTTAGAGGAGCTGCTCATTCTTATTGTAACATAAAATATACAAACCCAAGATTTATTCCTGTGTTCATTCATAACTTATCTGGATACGATACACATCTATTTATAAAAAGTTTAGGAGGCGGAGAATTAGAAGAAAAGATAACTATTATACCTAACACAGAAGAAAAGTATATTACATTCTCAAAAACGATAAGATACAAGAATAAAGAAAATAAAGAACGATCAATCCAATTAAGATTTGTAGATTCGTTTAGATTTTTATCAAGAAGTCTAGCTGAATTAGCAAAAAATTTAAAACCAGAACAATTTAGAGAAACATTAAAATTCTTTCCTAAAAATGTAATTGATTTAGTAAAAAGAAAAGGTATCTATCCATATGATTATGCTGATTCACCTGAAAAACTAGATGATCCTGTTCCACTATCTAGAGGCAAGTTTAAGAATAGATTAACAGGAGAAGATATAAGTGACGAGGATTATAACCATCATCTATTAATCTGTAAGATATTCAATTTAGAAACCTTAAGAGAATATACTCAATTCTACAACAAAACAGATGTACTTCAATTAACAGACATTATTGAAAACTTCAGAGATACAGCTCTTAGTACATATAAATTAGATCCTGCATGGTATTTCACAAGTCCAGGCTTCTTCTGGGATGCAATGTTAAAGATGACACAACAAAAATTAGAATTGTTAACTGATTATGATAAACTGCTCTTTATAGAAAAAGGTATAAGAGGTGGAATTTCCCCATGTTCAAATAGATATGCAGTAGCTAATAATAAGTATCTAGAAAATTATAATCCTAAAGAGAAAAGTTCTTACATAATGTACATGGATGCAAATAACGAATATGGATGGGCTATGAATCATTATATGCCTTATGGAGAATTCGAATGGAAAAAGGTTATTAATGGTGTAAATGATAAATACTGGATAAATAAAATATTAGAGACAGACGATGAGTCTAATACTGGATATATACTAGAAGTCGATTTAGAGTATCCGAAAGAACTTCATAATAAACATTCAGATTTGCCATTAGCTCCTGAAAATTATATAAACAACAAGAAACTTCCAAAATTATTAACAACACTTAATATATTGCATTATCAAAATTTAAAATTCTATGTGTCACAAGGTCTCAAAATTAAAAAGATACATAAAATATTAGAATTTAAACAATCAGGCTGGTTAAAGAAATATTTAGAATTAAATACAGAACTTAGATCGCATGCAAGGAATGATTTTGAAAAAGACTTCTATAAACTAGCGAATAATGCAGTATTTGGAAAGACTATGGAAAACATAAGAAAGAGAGTAGATATAAGACTAGCACATAATGTAGAATTAGCAGAGAAACTAATAGCTAAACCTACTTTTTAAAGATTGAACTATATTTTCCGAAGATCTAGCTGCTATTCATATGTATAAGACAAAAATTACTTTTAACAGGCCTATCTATGTTGGGATGTCTGTTCTGGATATATCTAAAATTTGTCTATATGATTTCTATTACAATGTGTTGAAGAATAAATATGGAGATAAAGTCAAACTATTAATGAGTGACACAGACTCGGTTATAGCACATATAGAAACAGAAGATGTATATGAGGATATGAAAGCTATGTATGAGCATCTAGATACATCTGATTACAAAGATAATAACAAATATGGGATAAAACAAGTTAACAAGAAAGTATTAGAAAATTCAAAGATGAAGTGAAAGGTGAAATCATAGGAAAAGTCGTAGGTCTCAAATCAAAGATGTATTCAATACAAGCACCTGAAATAGACCTCGAAGATAAAGACTTTAAAAGTAAATTTGATAAAGACAAATGTTGTAAAAAGGCAAAAGGAATAAATTCGAATATTGTTAAATCAGAAATAGCTTTCAAAGATTACGAAGATTGTGTCTTAAAAGATTATGAATTATATAAAATGCAAAATACTATTAGGAGTAAAAGACATAATGTATATTCAGTAGAAGAAAACAAGCTAGCATTAAGCTCTTACGATGATAAAAGATACATATAAGAAGATGGGATACATACTCTAGCTTGGGGCCATTATTTGATAGATTTAAGGAAAGAAGATTTACTAACAAAGCTAAAAGAACTAATGGATAGCTATATCAAAGGGAGACAAGAAAAAGAAAATCGAAGAATAGAAAGTTTAAGAAATGTTTAGATATAAGTTTTAGATGTAAGTTTAGGTGTGAAATTCTTTTATGGTTATATATCATAAAAGTAGATTGAAGATGTATCCTGTATGGGGTCAATGTGGGGAAGAGGTAATTTTCGATGTGTATAATTAGATTCTATGCTGGAGGATTTCAATATAAAAAAGCCTGGTTTGAGGAAGTGGCCCCAAACTGGTTTTATGAATACTACTAACTAGGACAATGTGATTTTCCTAGTTCGTGCCAGCGTTGTTTTACTTTCTCCGCAAGACTCACAGTTTTAATGTTTAATTCGTTTCATTAATTCCATTAGTGGCTCAACATATATCCGTGACAACGCTATGATTTAACCTACTTCCTATTATAACAACATACGTACAGCAGAAAGAATTTAATAATCGAATAGTTACTTCGTTGGCAAGTTATGTAAACAAATACAAGATATATAAGTTTTGTCCCGTATTGAGAGGATAGTAACATTTCCTTTTTCCTGTCAATGTTTTTTTTTCTAGAATGAGTGTTAAGTTTATGGCTGTATTACCATTTATTTAAAATAAAGGAACTAAGATTCAATTTACTTCGTTTAATTGGTTCACTTCCTTTACAAAATATTTTGTTCAGCTGTCTTCAGCGAAGCGGAGTCAATGTTTCACTTAGACGCAACACAAGATTAACTTTGTAACGGATGGAATCGAGGATGGCTAATAGGCATTAGAGAAGTCACCAATAGTTTCTAAATGAAACTTTACTGCAACGCTTTGATTTAATTTTGGTAATTGCAGAGGTGTGTCCTTGAGGTCCAGACACCCTCCCGAAATCTCGACTTATCTGTAAGTTTTGCCCAATTTTAGGGTATTTTTAAAAATTTTAATACCATTATTATTATTATTATTATTATTATTATTATTATTATTATTATTATTATTATTATTATTATTATTATTAAGGGATTAGTAAATGAAAACTTTGAGCTTTACGTCCCATGGTCATACCGGTTAGGCTAAAGGATGCGGTCGATGGATTAGTGTCCGAAAGGAAACGAGAGGACAGAAAGGTGTCAGCTCCTGGACAATATTAATATCGAAATTTCTGTTGCCTAAACAGAAATTAAGTAGGAGTAGTCTTCACCATGATACATAGTAACACACTTTTTTTTCGATAAAAGACTTTCGATTAGGTATGCGTTATATTTACATTTTAACAAAATATACATACCAATACCTAGGCATAAAAAGATTAGTTCTTATTTACAAATTTGAGTTGAACGGATATATGAAACATGCTGGAAATGGCGAAGGAAAATATATTATTTCTAGCAGTAGGAGTAATAGTGGAAGACGTTGGGAGTAATTGCTCAGAAACAATATCGTTTCGGACATATTTATAGCTCATACTAGGCCATAAGCATGACCCTTAGGGATTGTATTCATGAATTGTTTGCTAAACACGTTACGATTCCACAAAATACGAATCTAGGTTGTAGACAGACATGTGACGTTATTTTGCTAATATTTTCCCTGTGAAGAAAGCCGCCTCCACTCTAACTTGTAAGATAATGAATGATGAGTAATGAATGAATGAATGAGTAATGAATGAAATTGAGTATTTTTCATTTTATTACACTTAAGAAGTATGGGTATTGTAGTTTAAAAACACTTACAGCAGCGAGAATCGAACCCGGGACCCCTGAATTACAAAACGAATGCTCACGTCACAACGCTAAGAGATCCTTAGGTAAATAAGAGTCTAAAAACACTCGTTTATGAAGCAAATTGCACACCTTTACGATAACGACGAAACACATTCATTTCTGCCATGATAAAATGCTATAGTCGAAAGAAAAATGAAATCATTGAGTTTTACGTCCAACGAAAATGCCGGTTAGGCTAAAGGAGACCGTGATGATGAGTAATGAATGAAATGGTGGAATGAAGAAAGTTGGGGGAAACGGGAGAACCCCTAGAAAACCCACGCACACGGTGTTTGTCCCCCACAAAGTTTACCTGGCGGGGAGTGGGATCGAACCCGGGACCCCAAGCACCAGAGGTGAACGAGAAACTATTCTACTGTATGTTTTAAGGAAGATAGCTAATAAAAATAACTTCCCAAAAAGCACAAATGTGCTAGGTACGTGCCATTTAGGTGTTCCAGCTACGTTTTAGGTACCTGACACTTGGTACATGTGGTACTCATGTGCCAAGTATGTACTTCAGCTACCTAAAATTTTAGGTGCTTGTTACAGCTAATTAATATTTGCGACTATGTACTACAAAAATAGCATTTATATACTTGGCTCAATTTCGCACTGTGATAGTCATTTTTTTATGACTTCACTTGGGACATATATCTTTCATGTTCGAGGTACTTCCTTTAGGTGTATATTTTTTGAGATACTTATGACACATAATTGATATCTGCTGCGGCGCACGAATGTCAGCTTTTTGCACCTGCTCATGCGCAGTAACGTGCAACGGTTTCTCGCGCTTTCTTCTCCAATTTCTGTCCTTCTAATCAGTGATGAAAATTTTCCGATTCATAAAAACATACTCCACTTATTCCTACATCTTTTTTAGCCGTGATGTGAGGTGTAAAATTTTGTTCTATATTTTACTCGAAAATTTTCCGTTCTAAACAAATTGTTTAAAAGTGAATGATCGTTTAAAGAATCTGAAAATTTTCATTTCTCAGACAATTTTTAGTACTATGTAGGAGCAAGTGGAACAATTTTTAATGAATCGAAATATTTTCTGTCTTCTATGGAAAAATTGGAAAACTTTTTATGAGTCGAAAAACTTTCACCATTTTGAAGCAAAAAGTGAAACAACTTTTTGTGAAGCGCAAAGTTTTATTGTCGTATAGACACAAATGAAAGGAATTTTCCTGGTTCGGAAAATTTTCATTGCGATATATATAGAAACAAGTAAAAACTTTCATAAGCCTTACACTTTTGGATATTATGTATAGTGATGATAGGTGGAAAATTTACACTATATTTAACTGCACATTGAGATATAAAATTCAATTCCTGAAGAGGAAAATTAGACAACAAATTATAATTTTCCCATTTTCCCATGTAAAAATTTAAACAGTATTTCTCTCTCTTTTTCTTTCTCTCTCTCTCTCTCTCTCTGTCTCTCTGTCTCTGTCTCTCTCTCTCTCTGTGTGTGTGTGTGTGTGTATGTACGTGTGTGGAGTGCAGGAAACATACATCGAGTTCGTAGAGAACAAATATCCCATCCCAATATTTAAATTTTAACAAGAAATCCAAAAGAAACCTTTGTGAATTTATCAATTATTTGAAAAACAAAAAAATCCATTATTTCTTCACAAATATCGGTGCCTATGTAATGAAATAACTACATGAAAGTTCCTTATGAAGATTATTTTTGTAACAGAAAATAAGAAATGCTTTGATTGTATTGTGTTTAACACTGGTAAATCATAATTTCAATACTGGGATTTTGTATAATCATAATCTTAGAGCAAATATTTGTATTGTAAAACTACCATTATTATGTATTAAAATGTATTTTAAATAATTACGATTCTATAGAACAAGTACATACATATATAATAAAGAAATATGTTTTTTTATTTTGTAAGTTAAAGTGATATTACTTGTTGCTTTTAAAACGCAGTGCTAATAGTGAAGATTTTTAGGTTTCTTTTATTATTGTATTGGTAGAACAACTACACAAATCAGCTTTTTATTAGTTATATTTCACTTTCTCTTCTGAATAAATAAATGTTTATTTCCAGAAAATGGTCAGTATTTGTTTTCATGAGTTACTTAAATTCGAATTTTGGATAGTCAGAAATTTACAGTAGGCACTTTATATTATCTCTACTTATTTATTAATGTTGCAGTATGTAAATCTAGAAAAGTAGTGAAGCTATGAGGAAACTTCGTATTACGCGTATTAAACCGATAAAATATAATTGTGTAAGATCAAAAGTGGATTCTGAGGGAAAACGCATTGAAGTTCTTGAAACATATTTTTGAAGAAATGGAGAATCGTTAGATTTTCAGTATATGAAACTTTTTAAGACAATATTTATTACCAATAAATCTTACGGCTAACCAACGATGCACGAATAAGTGAAGTATGTTTTTATGAGTCGGAAAATATTCATCACTTTTAATAAATTTATATTTTAAATAATAGAATGGGATACTTGTACTTTACGAACTCGATGTATGTTCTCGGCACTTTACACACACACACACACAGAGAAAGAGAGAGTGGGAGAGTTGAATTGATTTTGAGTTTAACGTTCCTTTCAGCAGCGAGGGTATATGAGACGGGACCTACTGATTAAAGTGGAATCCGAACTACATGAGCTCCCGCGGGATTTGAAGCAGGTATCCCATGCCAAAGGCGTATATACTAACCGCTTAGCAACAAAGGAGCTCGCAGAGGGAGGGAGAGAGAGAAAGATCGAGAGGAACACTATGTAAATTTTTACTTCCCAACTTGAAATATCAGAAATTTTTCCGTTTTCCAAAAGCTAATTGGGAAATTATAATTTGTTGCTGACTAACGTTCCCCTACAGAAATTCAATTTTGTAGCTCAATTTGCAGTTAAATATAGTGGAAAATTTTCCAACTAACATCATTAGGGGAGAAGAGGGTAATAGCGGTCAGGCGATAATGATGGTCAGTGATGTCATTATATAACGGTGAGTCACAGACAAATTTTGACAGGTGCTGCTGTCTGCCGAGTCCCCAATAAAGCTTGATAAGCATTCTCGCCCAGATCGCAGTCTTTGTTTGAGTACAGTAGTGAAAAGTGTGTTTTGTCATTTTCTGATCTAAAAATAAGTGACATTTACAGACTTGTTGTACCATTTGTTGTTGTTCGATAGTACTGCAACTTGTACATAGAATACTTTGAAGAGTCTTCTTAAAGGTACGTATTCATTTTTCTTAATTGAGCTATATGTGTGCTATACACTGAAAAGAATAATAAATGTATGTTTCGGATAATGGCGGTCACTCGATAATTATGACCGGTATTACCCTCTTGAGTCTTGAATAGTATTCTTATGTCTCATTTCAGATGCCCTCTAAGTGGACAAGGAAAACAGACAAAGGGAAATGGTCAACACAGTCGCTGGAAAATGCTATTGCTACCATAAGAGGAGGGATATCGATTCGGAAGGCAGCCAAAATGCATGGAATTCCCTTTAGTACCTTACAAGAGCGAGTGAAGAAAGGTGTTTTTAGCTCTCCAAGGTTTGGAAGAAAAACTTATTTTCCTCCAAATTATGAACATGCTCTTGCGAATCACGTCAAATTACTGTTCAAAATATTCCACGGTTTGTCACCTATTCAGTTGAGACGCATAGCTTTTGAATATGCCGAACGTAATAACATAAAAAATCGTTTTAATAAAGCAAACAGGATGGCTGGAAAGGATTGGCTTAGCGGTTTCCTTAAACGGCATGATATTAGCGTCCGGAAACCTGAAGCTGTGAGTGTAGGTAGACTTATGGGCCTTAATAAGATGGATATTAACCGGTTTTTCACCAATTTGGAGGAAGTAATGGAGAAGTACCATTTTAAAGATACTAATATATGGAATATGGATGAGACTGGCATAACCACAGTCCAAAATCCAGGAGTCGTGATTGCTGTAAAAGGACAGAAAAAAGTTGGCTCAATCACCAGCTGGGAGAGAGGAAACACTATAACAGTTGTTTGCGCTATGAGTTCCGGAGGTCAGTTCGTGTCACCAATGTTCATATTTCCTCGGCAGCGCATGACACCATTGCTGGAAAAGAACGGCCCACCCGGTTCTATTTATCACTGCAGTAAATCAGGATGGACAACAGAAGAACTATTCGTGTTGTGGCTTAAGCATTTCCCGGACTTCACCAATGTACCGAAAGACAATCCTGTCTTATTAGTCCTTGACAACCATACTTCTCACTGCACATTAGAAGCTTATGAGTTTTGTAAAGATCGTGGAATGGTTATGGTTTCCTTACCACCTCACTCCTCCCATCGTCTCCAGCCGTTAGATGTGACTTTTTTTCTCCTTTAAAGGCTGCATATCGCAGAGAATGTGATTTGTTCATGAAAAGCAGGAATTTTCAGAAGATAACCCCTTATGATGTAGCTGAACTTTTTCATAAGGCATATGCAGTCGTAGCGACTATTGCTAAAGCAATTTCTGGGTTTCAAGCCACATGTATCAAACCACTTAATCCAAATATCATTACCGAAGAAGATTTCCTTTGCGAAACAATACTACAGAATTATTCTAGTACACCTGTTTGTACTGATGATGCATCTCCAGCAGGCGATCACTCAGAACCAGGTTCGCTGTTATCTTCTCGTCTACAAACAGACAACAAACCTGAAGATCGAGTTCAACAAGGATGTTCACCAAGTAAGCCTAGTTCTACATCTTCTAAAGAATCTGAAATGTTAGTTCCAATAGAAGACATCTATAATCTCCCATCGACGAGCACGGGCTATCGGGGAAAAGAGCGGGAGAGAACGCATTCTGAAATATTAACATCCACACAAATGAAAGACCGACTTAAAAAGGAGAAAGCAAAGAGACTTCAGAAAGGCCTTAAGAGCTCTAGTAAGATAAAGGAGAGAAAGGAAGAAGAAATATTCAAGAACTGTGAAGTAGAGCTAGAAGAAAAATGAACGTAAGCAGAAGAAATTACTAAATAGAGGCCTACAGAAGAATTTTGATAGCTCTTCAGAAAGCTGTTCGCTTAATGAAAGCCAAATCTGTGACGATGATTCTGATGATGACTGTGAAACAAACATAGGCAAAGATCTTTGCTTCATTTGTGAAGAGTTTGGTAAAGACGGTGAGATGTGGTTTTGCTGTACAGGATGCGGATTGTGGGTACATCAAGCGTGTAGTGGTTGGGACACTGCAGAGGGATATACTTGTGATAGATGCAATTGAAAAGGTTGTCTGATAAAAGAAAACTGTTTTAAGGTAGTAACTTCATGTTTTTGTACATATCTAAATGACTTATTATATTTTATCTGAAACTTCAAACTCATTAAAATTGTACTTCGTTTTGAAAAACCATATAAGGCTATATTAGTACTAATATGCTGTATATTACTACCGCCATGCAGTTTATAAATACTATAGTTAGGTTCCTATTGTTATTACTAATAATATAACAAATAATTCGATTGGTCAAGAAAGATAGGCAGACATTTAAATAATTAAAATTGTTTAGTACGCTGAAAGTAGGCCTACTGAAGCAACTCCTCTGTAAAAGCAGCTAAGTTTTTACGATTCTTATTGTAAAGACCTTTTATGACTTTCATTTTTACCTAAACTTTGAAATTACATTATGAAAACTACGTTATAACATATATGATATTATTAATATTTAACCATATAAATATTTTCTACTCTATGAATTCTATGTAAGAAAAGTATATAAAAATAAATATTGTTCCAGTGGACATAATTAGTTCTTTCTCTCATTTCCATACAGTTATACATAAGCTACGTACCATAATTATTATGAAATAAATTATTTTTATATGAAAATTGTATTGTGTAAGAACTGACCGCCATTATCCGCATGTGAGGGAAATCCCGGTCAAAGCTCTTCTTTCACTTTTTCGGGTGTATGTGATAGATGATGCTTCACAGAATATTCAGAGTTGTTGTTTTGCAAAGAGTACATTTCAGCTTAATTATTCCATTTTAAAAAGTTCGAATAACTGCTTCCAATTCTCCAGTATATCGAATTGCGCTTAAGTGACCGCCAATACCCCATTCTCCCCTATATATAATGTCCAAAATTGTCCGGCTTGTGAAAGTTTTTTTTTCCACTTGTTTCTACACCGTAATGAAAATTTTCCGATCTATGAATATTCCTTTCAATTGTTTCTACAGAGCAATAAAGCTTTCCGATTCACAAATAGTTGTTTTACTTTTTGCTTCAAAATGATGAAAATGTTCCCACTCATAAATAGTTCTTCAATTTTCTCATAGAAGACAGAAAATAATTCGATTCGATTGAAAAACCATTTCGATTGTTCCTACATAGTACTGATAATTGTCTGAGCCATGAAAATTTCCAGATTCTTTAAATTATCTTTCACTTTTTAACATTTCTATACATGAATTCATTCAATTTTATGATTACTGGGAAATTGTTACTTGATTACTGATTTCTTTTTAGAGCGAAAATTTTCCGGAAAAATCTAACTGAAAATTTTCCACCTCACAGCACTCCTTCTAGTAGACAATAGCTTAGAATAAAAAAAGAAGCAACAAATGCATCAAATTTGGAAGATGAATTTAGAAGAAAGAAATGGCATAACTAACGAATAAAAATTAAGAGGAATCCTTTATTCATGTATGAATAGTTAATTACGTATTTATGTAGCTACTTATAAAGAATTGTCTCTTTTAGATGCTAACTGTCGCCAATCATTTGAAAGTCAATATGGAAGAACCATCAAATAAAGTAAAGAGACGCGCCTCATTTTATTATGAAATTACATGGCGAACGGACTTTATCTGATTCCAAACAGTTATCGTCGAATATACAGGGTTACAGGAGCACTATGATTAGAAAAATTAAAAAGACCCCAAGGATTTATCCCTGTACAAGTGAAGTTTTGTTCATCGCCTCCGTTGTCAAGTCGGAAGAGCACGTGTCTAGTGATGAAAGGGTTGGTGGCTCGCTCCCCACCCTTGTTGTGTACTTTTTTCTACTTTTTAAAAGTGTTTTTAGACTCAACTTAATGTAAACGAATTACGCATAAAGACGAATATTTTGTGGTGTAATTTTCGCTTACGGTATGGGGAAGGACACACCTAGAACATACTAATTAAGTTCCTGAGTACATTTCAGGCATGTGCCTACGGGCGGACATAAACTGTGACTATCACTTGCTGCCCATGATATTCCTCTCTCATAGGGACATAAGGCAAATACTGGGCATATTCCCATCTACCTGAAGGGAAATCATAGTCATATGCCTGCTATATAATTGTGTTGTTAGGATTAATATCACTGAATAGTGAGGCACATAATAAACTAAATTTAAGGTATCCAAAACAAATTATAAAAGCTTTACTACAAAAATACCTACACAGACCATAATAAATTCAATGAGCTCCGAAATACAAAGTAACAAATAACGTATAAGATTCAGTCTACAAAGCAATTGTTACTGAAAGAATGGACATACACTATTTCGAGAATCGAGATAAAACGAGAAATATTACGACAGTTTTCGTCTCGTCTCGATTTCCATCTCCAAAGCGAGACGATAACGTGAGTTATTCTGGCCCCATCTTGAATGTAAATGTTAACTCTCGTCTCAATTTTGTTTGTTTTGTTTCAGAAACGAGATGAAAAATTCCTCTTCTCGTGGGAAACACTAAACCAAATCGAAATATTTTTGAAAAATATTACATTTCTGGTTGTAACGTTATGCCCTAGGCGATAATAAGCTCCGAACTTTTAATGTTTTAGAAGATAATAATAATTATTATTAGTTTATTATTATTATTATTATTATTATTATTATTATTATTATTATTATTATTATTATTATTATTATTATTATTATTATTATTATTATTATTATTATTACTCTTATTATTCCTGAAGATTTGGTCGTTCAAGTATTGAAACATCCGAGTACTCAAATATCAGAAGAAAATAAAACGTGTATCATCGGTGATCAATCGCCATCAAAAATTCTAAAGTAAAGAAAGAATTAATCGTTCGCGGATCCGATTCGATGCGACTACGAGCGCCTTCACCACTTAACCACGATTATTACGCAGCTACTGATTTGTCTTTGGTTTGTTTACGAGTATAATACACGCACTATATTGGATTGAAAATAAAGGAGTTTTGTATTTTGTTTTTAAAAAATCTGTAATGTTGATAATTTAGCGAATACAATGATACATCAATACAATACAATACATTGAATTGAGGCGAGTACAATACATTGAGCTCTTCGAGTCCTCAATTACATATTCCTGTGACTTGTAAATCAATCTGACTTTTAACAAGCTACTATTTTGAGCGAACAGAAAAGGTTCTTTATTTA
Source organism: Thermobia domestica (assembly GCF_964235325.1). Taxonomy (NCBI): domain Eukaryota; kingdom Metazoa; phylum Arthropoda; class Insecta; order Zygentoma; family Lepismatidae; genus Thermobia; species Thermobia domestica. The sequence continues at coordinate 251,424,282 of NC_137462.1, read as the reverse complement.
AGCGAGCCGAAAAAAGTAACGCTTTAGATGAATCATTAGTGTAGTTTCCTAATCCGGCAACCCGTGTCCGATTCCAGCCTTCGCCGTTTCCACTTTTTAAAATGTCTCATTTACTGGGCTGAGCTCCAGTTGGATGCTGCTAAATGAAAGATAATCTCCAGTGTAGAAATTTAGTGATGATGTAATCCTGAAAATAAAGGAAGGAAAATGAATGGAGAAAACGAGTTACAGAGTTAATTCTATCAATGGTTCCTCATTTGATATTAACCGTTAATTTCGTGCATTTTTAATTTGTTGTTTATTGACACTATAATCTTCCCTTTTCTCCTTGTGTCTCAATGTGTAAATTTGTACAAATATTAAAGAAATCACGAACCTTCATTTACAGTGGGTGAAAAAGTTTCCGTACAGATGTTTTCTGGTTATGTATTGTAATATATCTTACAAAGTACAGAAAGAAAATGACAATTTCTGTGAGCTTTCTATAAGGAACTCCATAATAAGCATATACATAAGAAAATAAAATAATTGGAACCTTTAATTCAGAAGAAAATCAAATACACACGACCTACTGACCATATTACAAATAATAAAAAAAAGGTTTCCGTACACATAAAGAAATAAACATAAATAAGGGCACCACTTTGCATTTCCGCCGCAGTTACTGATCAGTTTGGCCTCCTTTGGCCTTAAGTACTTCTCGCATTCGTTTCTGCATTGCAGTGACCAATTTTGATGTAGTTACAGGGGAGACGTTCCTCCGTTCTTCATGTAATGCACTTTTCAACTAGTCCTTGTTTCTAATATTGTGTTTCCTAATGCACATTCCTAATTCATCCCACAGATGCTCAATAGGATTACAGTCAGGAGATTGTGGAGGAGTATGAAGTTGTTTCGGTTCATTATACGACAACCACTCTTTCACTTTTCGTACAGTATGTTAAGGTCGTTATCTTGCTGAAATATAAAAGAGGCTCCCATATTCAGTTTCTTTGCACTGTCATGGAGATTCTCTTTCAGAATGTTCAGATAAACATGTTGGTCCATTGTACCTTCGATAAAATCCAAATTTATTACTCCAACTGCACTCATACACCCCCAGAAGAGCATACCACCTCCTCCATGCTTTAGAGTAGGACACAAATTGGAATGGGCACTTCCATTCTGACGAGTCGTTTTACTGCCTCTGTAGGTCTTCCTTGCCCAGATTCAACTGCAGTAGTACCTTATCACTAGTAGAGCAAGCTACTGTCATCTGTAACCACTGAAAATGCTGTTTTGTGTGTGTTTTGCATCCTTCTTTTGTATATTTGTGCCGTGTACGGAAACTTTTTGACCTCAATTTTCAGCAACTTAACTTAAATAGTCATTTTTACTATCAGTTTATTCAATACCATCACTATAATGTGTACACATTACAAGTAGACACGAACAAATCCAGCTAATATAATTGCGTTTCATTATTTATTTATTTTACGATATATTAACATTTTAAAATTACTAATCTCTGGTGTACGGAAACTTATTTGACCCACTGTATATTTGCAACCTAAGGAGAAATGCGCTTAGTGCGGGTAAGTTATCCAACTCTTTTAAGTGTTATCTAATTTTTCATTTTTAATATTTATAAATAAATAACTGCATAAAATATTTAACATTTTCAAAAGTCATTAACAAATAATGAAATCAGACAAGTTCTTTCGAAGTAACATTACGTATGAATCAGTGGCTCCGGAACCTAGGAGCTCAGGCCCTGTTAGACCCCCAAAATATTATTAGCGGCTGACTTCTTCTTCTGAATGATCAATCCATACTTTAATTGATTTGCAGGTAGGACTTCTGTTAATAGTTTTAAAACTCAGTGCAAGACTATGTGTTTGCTTAAAAAAAAAAAAACTAATACATGTACCGCATAATCTATCATTATATTACTTGATAAGGATATATGTACAGTCATTTGAAGTAAGTTAACTTGTTTATATAATTCCTCATTTGAGTTAATTATAAGATTATTTAAGTCTCCTGACTGTTATCTACTCATCGACGCCACTGGTGTCCGTATATTTTTTCTGGTATTGTGCTGTTTACTGTGAATACAAGTATCCAAAGACTCCATTTTGTCATTTCGTCAGCCAGCGTTTCTCCTCACTCCTGTACAAAAACGCACTTTTACGTTTGTTCTTTTAACTGGTGGGGCAATTTCAAGCTGCTGTTCTAGCTACTCTACCAGGCGTAAATAATCTTGTAGTGGGCGTTAGTTGGATTGTCTAACTCACGGACTTTGAACCTCAAGAATTTCTGTGGCCCGCTGTAGAAAGCGAAATATGGGCGAAAAGTAGATATAATGAGTAATGAATCACCTTGAAATCATTATTGATTGTCGAATTCGAAATCTTTGACCAATGTTTCCTTTGCTGACGGAAAAGTGCATGTAAGTGCGGAAGTGATTTTTGAAGTAATTTAATTATATGTAATGTTCAAAAACGAGGTGCTAAAGAACAAAATTGTGTCCGGACATTTAAAGAAAATAATGAGAATAAAATAATGAACAAACGAATGTAATGAAGAAAAAGTAAAATGCGATATTAGAACAAGCTAATTTTTGAGTGTGTCGGAAATGTGTGGAGAAAGAAGTTTATGATATAGATTCTGCTTAAGAAAAAATGTTTATTAATAAACTACTTTACAAACATAAAGGATCAAAATTTACGAATGATTCATTTAGATATTGTAAAAAACAGGGTTGTTTTGTTTAAATCAAAATATTTAAAACAAATGATTAAAACTTGTTTTAAACAATTGATTTTGTTTTAAACAAATTCTAGATACATTTTGCTTTAAACATTTTGCTTTAAATACATGTACTTTGTAAGTCTTGTTTTAAACATTGTATTTTATTTAATTTTTAGAAAAAAATCTGCCAGAGAAAGAAAATTGATAACATTCAGAAGGCTATTTTCTTCCAGTACAGTGTTGCCACACTTGTTACAATTAACAAATTCAACCCCTTTTTTTATTCATCGGCCTGTTGGTACCACCCTGGTATTTTAAGCCCTTTTGCGAAAAACGTTGGTACAATTCTGTCCATTTCAGCACTATTTAACAGGTACTTGCCACATTTTCAAATGTGTCAGTAAGACTTTTCCTACTTCTCATGATTGATTGATTTTTTCCTAGTTTTATATATTTTACTCATATATGGCCACACTATTGTTTTAGTTTATTGGTTACTTTGAAATAAAGGCTCCCTTACAATACATACCGAATATGATAACTGTTTTCCGTTCTAATTTACGGCCTCTATTACACTTCCTACGTGCGAGAAAAGTTTTATCTACTTCCACAATTGTTCGGGGTCTTCCTATTTGGACGTCTTTAAAAAGTAATTTTTAAAAAGAGCATTTTCTTGATTTGGACTCTTGGAGAAAGGGGGCGGAGTGTTCTAGAACTTTACGTCTTTTAGTTTCGTGTTATAGAGCCATGTAACTATTACACTGTAATAAAATTATGAAACCAGCCCTTTTTGTTTTAATTTGGTACTATTTTTCAGCCCTTTTCAGAGCTAGGACTGGGGCAACACTGTTCTCGTGTGAATGGTTTGATTTCTCGTGGCTACAGTAGGTCTATGTGGTGATCCATAGCTTATTTCGTCTCTTTTATCCTTTGCTTTTTTTATCGTCTATTGTATTGTTTAAATGTTTATCAGTTAACTTAGTGTTGTAGTCGAAGGCTAGAATACTTGTGGAAATGATATTAAACAATAGATAAAAGAATTGGCATTGAAACAAGTTTTGTTGTGTTGTATTCAGAAAACAAAGGGCTCTTTACTAATTTGCGGTTTTGAAATTAAAATATCGCAGGCATTCGTTAGTATGTACAGTACATGTTGGTTCTTAGTCTTCGTACAATTTGGAATCGTTTAACATGAGTATTACTGGAAGAAAAAAGATGAATATGAACAGACCGAAGAAATTAATTGTATACGTTTCGAACAAACTTGGGTTGCAGGATACACTTGACTCCAACTTAGGGTTTTTTAAAAAATATTTTTAGATATGGGTCGTTCAGAGCACAAAAATCCAAGTCCATTTTCAAAAAGGTTCATTTTTGCTCAGCAAACAGTTTTTCATAGCGAAGAGTCCGAAATAAATGGACCAAAAACAACGTGAAAAGGCGCAGTGTGGGGTAGAGTTTCATAGGACAACCGCTAGATAAGGTAGGTTCTAGAACGGGGGAACAGGAGGGCTAATTTCCCCCTCCCTGCTCATAAATTTAAGATATTCTGTACGCTGCAACGTGATAAAGATTAATAAGTCAAGCTCCAAATTTCATAGTCAATGATGCATAATTACATTTAATAAATGCAAGGTGTGTCAAGAGTAATACACCGACGGAAATCGTCATATATTCACAACTGCGAATCTGAAGAGAAAAAGAAAAAAAGAAAACTACGTGACAAGGTGCAATCTAGAGCTTTTATATGGTTACCGCTAGAGAGGGGCGTCTGTTTAGAGGTCATCCGCCCTCCTACCGCCTACCGTGCATTTTAAATTTTGGGACCGTAATGAAGATTTGGAAACCTTTTGCTGAGCTGAGAACAAAATTGAAGTCCTTACGCCGAATAAATACGGAGTTTGATCAGTTAAAATCCATTTCCATTGGCCGCAAGGAGCTATGGGCTTATATTGCTCTTTTGTATTATTTTTCCTTTTGACCAAAGGATTCCAAACTTTCTAGTTTCTGGCCTGCTTAAAATTCTGGAAATTGTGCCTAAGCACCTTTCCAGTTTTGATCATCTATATTTATTCCGTATTTATTTGGTGTAAGGACTTCAAACTTGTTCTGTTGGACTTTGCTTATGAAAAAGTTTCTAAACCTTCCTTACTGCCCCCAAAGTATGAAATTCAGAGTGGGGGTGAATGCGACTGCCTTCCTGTCCCTGTCTAGCGGCCACCTTATGAAACTAGCCCACGCCCTTTCACATGGTTTAATTTCATTTATTTCGTATTCTTGACTGCTAAGAAATTACGTTTTGAATCAGCGTTCATTTCCTGAGCAAAACTGAACATTATTGAAAGTAGACTTGGATCCATTGTGCTCTGAATGTTCCAAATATTGTTTCTCTTCAATACAATTATTTATTTAAACAACAGCCAATACACAGGCTTGTAGAAAATTTAATAAAGTTAGCAAAACATGAAGTGTGCTTCAAAGATCAGTTTTCGAAATTTTATTACTTTAAGAAAATTTTATTAGCATTAGTATTCTGAAAGTAGTAGTGGTCCCGTTATGTCCAGCCGAGTCAGCAAAAATTTTTGTGACGTAATAGGTCAAAGGTCAATGACCTTGGCAAGGGGTCAATGACCTAGTGGTACCTAGGACCACCCCCTCTAAATTTTGGCAGGGGTACCTTGGCCCACCCCCTAAATTTTGGCAGGGGTACATAGGACCACCCCGCTTAAATTTTGGAAATTGTCAAATCTAAAAATTGGGTATGGTAGCCTAGGACCATAGTATGTACCTCTATCAGTATTGGGTGTCTATGTCGTTCCCTTTTATGGGTAAAAAATTGCCAAAAATTCAAATTTCGGGGTTTTTTGACCTAATTTATCCCCTTTGATGAGGTGTTATTACCCTATATAGTTATATGGGCGTATACAGGGGTCCATTACCTTTCATAAGACATGTGAATATTAATGCACCCCTTTAAAAATTTGGGAGGGGTACCTTGGCCCATCCCTTCATTTTTAGAAATTGCCCAATTTAAACATTTGGTATTATAGTACTGGACCCTAACATGTATTATAATAAATTTGGGTGGTCCACCTCGTTCCCTTCTAGGGGTACAAAATTGCCAAAATATAAACGTAAGCAATACGTTGTACCACGTGTTTGGTTTTCGACCTAATTTATCTCCTTGGATGAGGTCCTATTACCTTATATGATTATATGGTCATGTATAGGGGTCCATTCCTTTCATAAGACATAGGTACATTTGTGCACCCTTTAAATTTTTGGATGGCCCACCCTCTAAATTTTGGCAGGGGTACATAGGACCACCTCCCCTTAAATTTTGAAAATTGCCAAATCTAAAAATTTGGTATGGTAGCCTAGGACCTTAGTATGTACCTCTATCAGTATTGGGTGTCTATGTCGTTCCCTTTCATGGGTAAAAAATTGCCAAAAATTCAAATTTCGGGGTTTTTTGACCTAATTTATCCCCTTGGATGAGGTGTTATTACCTTATATAGTTATATGGGCGTATACAGGGGTCCATTACCTTTCATAAGATATGGGTATATTTGTGCACTCCTTTAAAAATTTGGGAGGGGTACCTTGGCCCACCCCTTCATTTTTAGAAATTGACCAATTTAAACATTGGGTATTATAGCACAGGACCCTAATATGTATCGTGATAAATTTGGGCGGTCCACCTCATTCCCTTCTAGGGGTACCAAATTGCCAAAATATAAACGTAAGCAATACGTTATACCACGTGTTTGGTTTTTGGTCGATTTTATCCCCTTTGATGAGGTGTTATTATCCTATATAGTTATATGGTCATGTATAGGGGTCCATTACCTTTCATAAGATATGGGTATATTTGTGCACTCCTTTAAAAATTTGGGAGGGGTACTTTGGCCCACCCTTAAATTTTGGAAATTGACCAATTTAAACATTGGGTATTATAGCACAGGACCCTAATATGTATCTTGATAAATTAGGGCGGTCCACCTCATTTCCTTCTAGGGGTACAAAATTGCCAAAATATAAACGTAAGCAATACGTTATACTACGTGTTTGGTTTTTGGTCGATTTTATTCCCTTTCATGATGTGTTATTATCCTATATAGTTATATGGTCATGTATAGGGGTCCATTACCTTTCATAAGATATGGGTATATTTGTGCACTCCTTTAAAAATTTGGGAGGGGTACTTTGGCCCACCCCTTAAATTTTAGAAATTGCTCATTTTATATATTTGGTATTATAGTACTGGACCCTAACATGTATTATGATAAATTTGGGTGGTCCACCTCGTTCCCTTTTAGGGGTACAAATTGCCAAAATATAAACGTAAGCAATACGTTGTACCACGTGTTTGGTCTTTTGGCCCAATTTATCCTCTTGGATGAGATTCTATTACCTTATATGGTTATATGGTTATGTATAGGGGTCTATTCCCTATCATAAGACATAGGTACATTTGTGCACTCCTTTAAAAATTTGGGAGGGGTACTTTGGCCCACCCCTTTAATTTTGGAAATTGCCCCTTTTACATGTTTGGTATTATAGTATAGAACCCTAATATATATATATTACTATAAATTTGGGTGGTTCACCACGTTTCCTTTGATGGGTACGAAATTGCCAAATTTTAGTACAACCACGTGTTTGGTTTCGGCTCAATTTATCCCCTTGGATGAGGTCCTATTACCTTATATGGTTATATGATCATGTATAGGGGTCCATTCCATATCCCCTTAAATTTTGGAAATTTTCCAATTTAAGCATTCGGTATCATAGTACATGACCTCAACATGTATCATGATAAATTTGGGTGGTCCATCTTGTTCCCTTTCATGGGTAAAAATTACTAAAATATAAACATAAGCAATATGTTGTACCATGCGTTTGGTTTTTGGCCCAATTTCTTCCCTTTGATGGGGTTCTATTACCTTATATGGTTATATGGTCATGTATATGGGTTCATTTCCTATCATAAGACATGGGTACATTGACGCACCCCTTGAAAAATTTGGGAGGGGTATCTTGGCTCATCCACTCGGTTTTAGAAATTGTTTTAATATAAGCATTTGGTATCATAGTACAGGACTTCAATATGTACCACTATAAATTTGGATGGTCCACATCGTTCCCTTTCATGGGTAAAGAACTACCAAAAATCGAATTTCGGAGGTTATTGACACCTATTTAGCACGTTATATGGTTTATTACCTTTATATGTTTATGTTCCCTTTTAAATTTGGGAATTATCAAATAACAAAATTCGGTAAACGTTTTCTAGGACCCGTTGGTATTCCTCTTATGGCCAAATATTCAAAATTTAAATGTTATTGACCGGCTTTATTATTGAATAAGTACAGGATTTATTACTTTTTTCATAAGACACAGGTGTATTTGTGTACCAATCTTAAATTTTGTGAGGGGGTACATTTCTTATTGTCATATCAATAATTGGTAATTGTTCTTTGGGTAAATCATTGTGATCACGTGATCAGTTATTGACCTATGATGGGATTAGGAGTCCAGGACATTGGTACATTGAAACTTTGTAGGATAATTTGAGAATGCGTCATTGGTATTGATTATTACAGCCAAATATAAACGTAAGCAAGACGTTGTACCACGTGATTGACCTTGATGAGGTAGTGTACAGGGATACATAGCTAACCTTATTGAAACTTATGACTCATAGTCTTAAGGGAATACATGCTACAACACTGGCAAAGTTATTGTTGATGCAATTTGATTGGCTGATCACTATCTTTCCTGCAATCTGATTGGCTGATCACTATCTTTCGTGCAATCTGATTGGTTGATGAGTTTCAAATCTTTGCTGAATTCAGTTTTGTTTTAACATTTAAAAAGTTTTTGAATTTTTTGTTTGAAACTTTGGTTTGACATTTTTTCGTGTGATATTTTTAGTTTAAAAATTTTTGTTTCGAAAGTTTTGTTTGAAAATTTTGTTTCAAAATTTTGTTTGAAACTTTTCGTTTGAAATTTTTTGAAAAAATTTTTGTTTGAAATTTTTGTTTCAAAATTTTGTTTGAATTTTTTTTGCTTGAAATATTTTGTTTGAAAATTCTTGCTTTCAAATTTTTTGTTTGAATTTTTTGTTTCAGAATTTTGTTTGAAATTATTTTGACAACTTTTGTTTCAAAATTTTTTGTTTAAAATTTTTTTGTTTGAAATTTTTTCGTTTCAAAATTTTGTTTAAAATTTTTGTTTGAAATTTTTCGTTTCCAAATTTTTTTTGTTTAAATTTTTTTTAAGTTTGTGCACTCATTAGTGAAGAACCAAAACTGCTTAAAAGAAAATTTGGTTTGAAATTTTTTCGTTTAAAAAATTTTGCTTCAAAATTTTGGTTTGACATTTTTAAAAGTTTGTGCGCTTATTAGTAAAGAACCGGAACTGTTTAGAACAAAAACCTTTGTCAATATTTGTTTTCATGATGCAATAGTACACGTCAGAACATGTGGTTTGTTCTTGAAATGAAAAAACACAATTCATTGAAATGGATCATTTTATTACACTCCACATACATCCATACCAGATAGTGGTTCTGGATATTGTCGATACAATGTATTTTGAACTTCTTGCACTAGTTTGTCTTTAGCATATAATTTTAATTCCAGTTGAAGTCTTTTAAGGTCTAATGCAATATCAATTGGTGGAAACTCAATGTCCATTAGATCACAAATAAACTGTTTATCAATACAGGTATGCACCCACGAACGATGTTGACAACCATCACAATATCTAGATACATGTTGTACAATATGCATAACACATTTTTCAAAATAGTACTTTTTCAGGAATATACTAGTTTTGTTGCACTCTTCCACTGCATGTTTAACACACTGGAATACGCTGATAAATTTGTTCCATTCCGTTTGTGTTAGATACACCATGTTGCGAGGGACATGAAATGTACTCTTTTTACGTAACAGCACCATCTTCTCTTCGAGGACTGTACGCAGCACCACTTCATGATTTGAGCCTAATGATTTGACTATGGTCACATTTAGCTCATCGTTCATTTGGTCGATTCGTGAACATAATATTTGCCATTCTTCACAGGTCAGTTGTACACCAAATTGTTCTGCTTTGCCCAATCGAATTACTGGGTCAAATGTTCTAGCACTGATACCAATCATCAAATGTTTTGTTTGTTGGATAATAGCTTGCGAAGATGAACTCTTTATCGTTAGAAGTACACATCTTTCCTCCTGAAAAGCACTTGCTCAAATGATTTCGTGGGATGACACTGTATTTGCTGGTTTATAGTTATTGCTGACGTCATGTGCTGACGTTTGAATTCATGATTTCATCACAGTTGCTGACGTCATGCCGACCAACCAAATTCATACAACTATGTCTGACGTGCTGATTCATGATTTTGCTGACGAATCCGGCTGTGTACTAAATTCAAACTGATGACTTCGACCCAAGAGTCTTTTATAGCATAAAGATACAGATCCAGTATTTAAGAAACGCAGCAGTTCTTCTTGTTTTGATGCCTCCATGGGTAAAAATCTTGCTGGTAAAATTATATTCTTATCATTTTCAAGCTTCACTACGGTTCTTAATCCAAACTTTGGCTAGCTAAGATTCTATAAGGTACATTCTGTTGTAAATCAGTAATCTTGGTAAATGATTTCATCACATCACGTGTGTTTAGAAACTGCAGACAAGTAGCCATGATGACGTTATCATGAATACTAACGCGAACGATGATGCAAAACTGATGACATTGCGTTATCATTTTCTGACGTGTACTATTGCACCATGTTCTGACGTGTACTATTGCACCACAATGTTGCCAGAGGTTTTTGTTCTAAACAGTTCCGGTTCTTTACTAATGAGTGCACAAACTTTTAAAAATGTCAAAACCAAACTTTGAAACAAAAAATTTCAAACAAAAATCTTTGAAACAAAATTTTGAAACGAAAAAACATTCAAACAAAAAATTTCAAACGAAAGAAATTCAAACAAAATTTTGAAACAAAAAAAATTTCAAACAAAATTTTGAAACAAAAAATTTCAAACAAAAAATTTGGAAACGAAAAATTTCAAACAAAAATTTTAAACAAAATTTTGAAACGAAAAAAATTTCAAACAAAAAAATTTTAAACAAAAAATTTTGAAACAAAAGTTGTCAAAAATTTCAAACAAAATTCTGAAACAAAAAATTCAAACAAAAAATTTGAAAGCAAGAATTTTCAAACAAAATGTTTCAAGCAAAAAAAAATTTCAAACTAAAAAATTTTTACGTTTCACGGTTAACCGTCAAACTTTATCCGGTTTTTAACTATTCGATTAACAAATAAACGATTTTGATCATATTTATCATTGAGTGTAAAATGTTGAACGAAAACAAGATTTTTAAATGTAAAACAAAACTTAAAAACTGAATACAGTAAAGATTTAAAACTCATCAACCAATCAGATTGCACGAAAGATAGTGATCAGCCAATCAGATTGCAGGAAAGATAGTGATCAGCCAATCAAATTGCATCAACAATAACTTTGCCAGTGTTGTAGCATGTATTCCCTTAAGACTATGAGTCATAAGTTTCAATAAGGTTAGCTATGTATCCCTGTACACTACCTCATCAAGGTCAATCACGTGGTACAACGTCTTGCTTACGTTTATATTTGGCTGTAATAATCAATACCAATGACGCATTCTCAAATTATCCTACAAAGTTTCAATGTACCAATGTCCTGGACTCCTAATCCCATCATAGGTCAATAACTGATCACGTGATCACAATGATTTACCCAAAGAACAATTACCAATTATTGATATGACAATAAGAAATGTACCCCCTCCCAAAATTTAAGATTGGTACACAAATACACCTGTGTCTTATGAAAAAAGTAATAAATCCTGTACTTATTCAATAATAAAGCCGGTCAATAACATTTAAATTTTGAATATTTGGCCATAAGAGGAATACCAACGGGTCCTAGAAAACGTTTACCGAATTTTGTTATTTGATAATTCCCAAATTTAAAAGGGAACATAAACATATAAAGGTAATAAACCATATAACGTGCTAAATAGGTGTCAATAACCTCCGAAATTCGATTTTTGGTAGTTCTTTACCCATGAAAGGGAACGATGTGGACCATCCAAATTTATAGTGGTACATATTGAAGTCCTGTACTATGATACCAAATGCTTATATTAAAACAATTTCTAAAACCGAGTGGATGAGCCAAGATACCCCTCCCAAATTTTTCAAGGGGTGCGTCAATGTACCCATGTCTTATGATAGGAAATGAACCCATATACATGACCATATAACCATATAAGGTAATAGAACCCCATCAAAGGGAAGAAATTGGGCCAAAAACCAAACGCATGGTACAACATATTGCTTATGTTTATATTTTAGTAATTTTTACCCATGAAAGGGAACAAGATGGACCACCCAAATTTATCATGATACATGTTGAGGTCATGTACTATGATACCGAATGCTTAAATTGGAAAATTTCCAAAATTTAAGGGGATATGGAATGGACCCCTATACATGATCATATAACCATATAAGGTAATAGGACCTCATCCAAGGGGATAAATTGAGCCGAAACCAAACACGTGGTTGTACTAAAATTTGGCAATTTCGTACCCATCAAAGGAAACGTGGTGAACCACCCAAATTTATAGTAATATATATATATTAGGGTTCTATACTATAATACCAAACATGTAAAAGGGGCAATTTCCAAAATTAAAGGGGTGGGCCAAAGTACCCCTCCCAAATTTTTAAAGGAGTGCACAAATGTACCTATGTCTTATGATAGGGAATAGACCCCTATACATAACCATATAACCATATAAGGTAATAGAATCTCATCCAAGAGGATAAATTGGGCCAAAAGACCAAACACGTGGTACAACGTATTGCTTACGTTTATATTTTGGCAATTTTGTACCCCTAAAAGGGAACGAGGTGGACCACCCAAATTTATCATAATACATGTTAGGGTCCAGTACTATAATACCAAATATATAAAATGAGCAATTTCTAAAATTTAAGGGGTGGGCCAAAGTACCCCTCCCAAATTTTTAAAGGAGTGCACAAATGTACCTATGTCTTATGATAGGGAGTAGACCCCTATACATAACCATATAACCATATAAGGTAATAGAACCTCATCCAAGAGGATAAATTGGGCCAAAAGACCAAACACGTGGTACAACGTATTGCTTACGTTTATATTTTGACAATTTTGTACCCCTGGAAAGAAACGAGGTGGACCATCCAAATTTATCATAATACATGTTAGCATCCGGTACTATAATACCAAATGTTTAAATTGGGCAATTTCCAAAATTTAAGGGGTGGGCCAAAGTACCCCTCCCAAATTTTTAAAGGAGTGCACAAATGTACCTATGTCTTATGATAGGGAATAGACAACTATACATAACCATATAACCATATAAGGTAATAGAACCTCATCCAAGAGGATAAATTGGGCCAAAAGACCAAACACGTGGTACAACGTATTGCTTACGTTTATATTTTGACAATTTTGTACCCCTAGAAGGAAACGAGGTGGACCATCCAAATTTATCATAATACATGTTAGGATCCGGTACTATAATACCAAATGTTTAAATTGGGCAATTTCCAAAATTTAAGGGGTGGGCCAAAGTACTCCTCCCAAATTTTTAAAGGAGTGCACGAATATACCCATATCTTATGAAAGGTAATGGACCCCTATACATGACCATATAACTATATAGGATAATAACACATCATGAAAGGGAATAAAATCGACCAAAAACCAAACACGTAGTATAACGTATTGCTTACGTTTATATTTTGGCAATTTTGTACCCCTAGAAGGAAATGAGGTGGACCGCCCAAATTTATCAAGATACATATTAGGGTCCTGTGCTATAATACCCAATGTTTAAATTGGTCAATTTCCAAAATTTAAGGGGTGGGCCAAAGTACCCCTCCCAAATTTTTAAAGGAGTGCACAAATATACCCATATCTTATGAAAGGTAATGGACCCCTATACATGACCATATAACTATATAGGATAATAACACCTCATCAAAGGGGATAAAATCGACCAAAAACCAAACACGTGGTATAACGTATTGCTTACGTTTATATTTTGGCAATTTTGTACCCCTAGAAGGGAATGAGGTGGACCGCCCAAATTTATCACGATACATATTAGGGTCCTGTGCTATAATACCCAATGTTTAAATTGGTCAATTTCCAAAATTTAAGGGGTGGGCCAAGGTACCCCTCCCAAATTTTTAAAGGAGTGCACAAATATACCCATATCTTATGAAAGGTAATGGACCCCTGTATACGCCCATATAACTATATAAGGTAATAACACCTCATCCAAGGGGATAAATTAGGTCAAAAAACCCCGAAATTTGAATTTTTGGCAATTTTTTACCCATGAAAGGGGACGACATAGACACCCAATACTGATAGAGGTACATACTAAGGTCCTAGGCTACCATACCAAATTTTTAGATTTGGCAATTTCCAAAATTTAAGGGGGGTGGTCCTATGTACCCCTGCCAAAATTTAGAGGGTGGGCCATCCAAAAATTTAAAGGGTGCACAAATGTACCTATGTCTTATGAAAGCAATGGACCCCTATACATGACCATATAATCATATAAGGTAATAGGACCTCATCCAAGGAGATAAATTAGGTCGAAAACCAAACACGTGGTACAACGTATTGCTTACGTTTATATTTTGGCAATTTTGTACCCCTAGAAGGGAACGAGGTGGACCACCCAAATTTATTATAATACATGTTAGGGTCCAGTACTATAATACCAAATGTTTAAATTGGGCAATTTCTAAAAATGAAGGGATGGGCCAAGGTACCCCTCCCAAATTTTTAAAGGGGTGCATTAATATTCACATGTCTTATGAAAGGTAATGGACCCCTGTATACGCCCATATAACCATATAGGGTAATAACACCTCATCAAAGGGGATAAATTAGGTCAAAAACCCCCGAAATTTGAATTTTTGGCAATTTTTTACCCATGAAAGGGAACGACATAGACACCCAATACTGATAGAGGTACATACTATGGTCCTAGGCTACCATACCCAATTTTTAGGTTTGACAATTTCCAAAATTTAAGCGGGGTGGTCCTATGTACCCCTGTCAAAATTTAGGGGGTGGGCCAAGGTACCCCTGCCAAAATTTAGAGGGGGTGATCCTAGGTACCCCTAGGTCATTGACCCCGGGCCAAGGTCATTGACCTTTGACCTATGACGTCACAAAAATTTTTGCTGACTCGGCTGGACATAACGGGACCACTACTACTCTGAAATAGCAATTAAATTGCAACTAAAATTTCACCCAGATCCAGGAGATCAATTAAGTAAACAAATATGCACATGTGTGTAAAATTCCAATAATGGTACAATAATTTGAGCCAAATACCGTAAAAAAATGTCATATTAAATCCAATGGTCACTCGAAAGTCACTTTGCAAATCACTGGTATTACACTAATTAAATTAGGTATGTATATATCGTGGTCGTGCATCAATGACGAAAAATTCGGGAGATGAATCCACAGGTAAAAACAAGCAAAAAATGTCATATGAACATTGGGTGAATGACAAACGTTTAGACTCAGAATTGTCTGAAATTTCACATTAAGAGTCGGCAATTTGCAATATCTCAAGAACGGAGAGAAATACGAATGTCGGGTCAAAACATATCAAAGAAAACCCCATCCGAAGAATCCAATTATGCATAAGTAATGGTGAAACAGTGGCGGCGCTAGAGGGGGCACAAAGAAAGTGAATGAAACATGGAGAAAAGTGAACAATTTACACAGAAAAATTGTAGGAGGGGATGTTACATGGAACATCAGCAAGAAATGTTAATGAACAAAGGCAACAATGTCTACACTGTAGGGACACTATGGGAGGCAGAATGTAAGCATAAAGTATCTTTGTAACGGAGAGAAATAGAAATGTCGAGTCAAAAGATATCAAACGAAACCCCATCCGAAAAATCCAATTATGCGCACGTACTGCGGAACAGTGGCGGCGCATGGGAGCTACAAAGAAACTTTTAAACACTCTTAGTGATGATACGTGCAAATTGTATAAATCACGTATGGAAGATGAGACCCAGTGTACTGTAAAAACAAGCGGTATTATACTTACTGTGGTCAACATAATGCTGTCTTAAAGAATGTATTCAATATGTCCTTGTTCTTCGGGACAGACAGTTATACGATGGTGTACGGATTCTCTGACTTTTGGCAATAACGCTGGAGTTTGCCGTAGTGTGGCAAATGCAGCTCATACACGCTAGCGAAGATCTTCAATGCCATCTACGGGGCGTGTATACACGAGACTCTTCACGTAACCCCAGGAAAAAGTCTAGGGTATTTAGAACGGGTGAACGTTGGGGCCACACTCCTTTGCTTCCACGATCTATCTACGTGCTTGGAAATTTTTCGTTCATATATGCACGAATAGTGGGACATGAATGAAAAGGGACGCCATCATGCATAAACCACATATATTGTCGTGTGCTCAGTGTCACGTCTTTAAGTAGAATATGTCTTTAAGTAGAATCTCTTAAGTCAGAAACTGGAGATACGATATCGCTTGCGTCCAATCGCTGTGGTAAGAAGTGTTGTTTCACAACGTCATCATCAGTAATACCAGTCAACACATGGAATTGGAAACGCTGATGATGCTTCGTCTCTACAATTGCATGCGGGTTATTGGGTGTCCATCGATGATCATTGCGGACATTTGTGATGCCATCCCGTATCCCGAATGCCTCATCCCAGAACAACATCTGTCCTACAACGTTCTCCGCGTTTCATTCACTTTCTTTGCGCCCCTTGGGCCGCCACTAGTTCACCATCAATTATGCAAAATTAAATTATTCTGATGGGTGTTCTTTTGAAATCTTCTTACCCGACATTCCCATTTCTCTTTTTTATACAGATACTGTATTCCTACATTTCGCCTCCCATAGTGTTGCTACAGCGTAGCCATTGTTGCCTTTGTTCATTAACATTTGTTCCTGCATGTTCCATGTAACATCCTCTCCTATAGTTTGTCAATGTAAATTGTTCACTTTTCTCCGCTTTGCATTCACTTCGTTTGTGCCCCCCGGCGATCCCACTGTTTCACCATCACTTATGCATGATTGAATTCTTCAGACGGGGTTTCCTTTGATATCTTTCGACCCGCGATTCCTATTTCTTTCCGTTACAAAGATACTGTATTCCTACATTCCGTCTCCCAAAGTGTCCCTACAGCGTAGCCATTGTTGCCTTTGTTCATTAACATTTGTTGCTGCATGTTCCAAGTAACATCCATCCAAAATTTTTCAGTGTAAATTGTTCACTTTTCTCCATGTTTCTTACACTTTCTTTGTGCCCCGTCTAGCGCCGTCACTGTTTTGCCATCACTTATGCATAATTTGATTCTCCGGATAGGGTTTCCTTTGATATCTTTTGACGCGACATTCGTATTTCTCTCCGTTCTTGAGATATTGCAAATTGCCGCCTCGGAAGGTGACATTTCAGGCGCCTCTAGCGTCTAAACGTTTGTCATTCACCCAATGTTCATATGACATTTTTTGCTTGTTTTTACCTGTTGATTCATCTCCCTAATTTTCCGTCATTGATGCACGACCTCCCTGCACTAGAGACCTGCACGGGCCGGGCTTGGACGGCCGACTCTGCTATTTCTTTGGGCCGGGCCGTGCTTGGCCGGGCCGACACTGTTATTTCTTTGGGCCGGGCCGGCTGGCCGACACTGATTTCTGTTCAGGTCGGGCCGGGCTGGGACCGATTAATTGCAATTCGTTAATAATTATTGACTTTCGTTAAACGATAATTGGAATAAACCAAACGTTGAAGAAGTAAATTGAGCTCTGACCTTGATCTTCACTGAACTCAAAATATAACAAGAAGGGGTGGGAATGTTTTGCCTATCGCTAACCAATATTACCATCTTCACTTTATGCTAAAAATCAATTAAGTTAGATTTTTGTTACAGGGAATGGAGTTTTTGTTCTCTCGATGACAGGCAAAGTTCTAGGAGGCAGTGGTACCATTCGGGAGGCAAGCGTCAGGTTGTGAACCAGAGTTTAGAAAATGTTTCTGAGGGTTAGGTCAAATTTAGTACTAAATTTTGAGAAAGATTGGGGCTCGAGCTAATTTTTTTAAAAAAATTATCGGGCCGGGGTCGGGCCAAAAACTTTTAAAATTTATCGGGCCCGGGCCGGGCTTGGGCCAAGAATTTAAAAAAAACTTATTGGGCCGGGCCGGGCTCGGGCCGAAAATCTCCAAAACTTTTCGGGCACGGGCTGGGCCGGGCCTAGGTACGTTTGGGCTGAAAGAAAAATTCGGCCCGTGCAGGTCTCTACCCTGCACGACCTTATATATATATATATATATATATATATATATATATATATATATATATATATATATATATATATATATATATATATATAAGGTGTTATCAGTGACAGTTTACGGGAATAAAAAGTCTGCATTTTGAATCCGATGCGGACACTCAAAAGTCTTATCCGAAACCGCTGATGTTACAAACGGAGATGGTCAGTTTTCCCAACCCTCACTCACCCTCACCCTCAATTGACGCCCCTCACCCTCCATCACACTCACCATCCATTGACGCCCTCCGCTCACCCTCCCTCACACATCACTCTCCATTGACGCTCTCGCCTCACCCTCCCTCACTGTCACCCTCCATTGACGCCCCCACACTCACCCTCCCTCCAACTCAACCTCCATTGACGGCCTTCTCTCATCCTCCCTCACACTCACCCTCCATTGATGCCCTCCCCTCACTCTCCCTCACACTCACCCTCCATTGACGCCCTCACACTCACCTTCCCTCTCACTCACCCTCAATTACTTTATCGCCCTCACCCTCCAACACCCTCACCGTCAACTACTAAAGTGAGAAAGAGGTGAGGTTGAGGGCGGCCCTCATGCGGGCAAAATGAGGGAGGATGACCATCTCTGGTAGAAACCACCCTTTGAACGGTAGGGGTGTTCTCCAAGCATAAACAGAAAACAATCATTTAATGTAAGAAAAGTTACTTGCAGGAGGGTTTCAGAACAGCTGATGCAGAATCTGACGTCAAAATTACAAAATTCAAAATGGCAGATCCAATATGATGATTACAATTACAAAAAGTCTTCTGGTTTGAAATGCTCTGAACTTAATCAAAAACAACAATAGTTGACAGGGGTTATTGGCGTAACTAGGATTTTTTAAAAGGGGACTGAAAAAAAACATTTTGGGGCCAAGGTACCCAACACTCCAAAATTCCATTGTTTCGGTATTTTAGGTTTATCTTTAATCAAGAACATAACACAATTTGCGAGCATTTGGGGCAAAAGAATTCTGGTTACTAATTCAGACTTACACATTTTTAGCAACATAGTCATGTTTGTTTTATTCTTTATTAAATTAAAGCTATTGTTTCTCAAAATAACTCGACAAGATTCGAGATGAGACAGGGTTCTTTCAACAGAAAAAGATACATTTTTCGAGGCATCACTTTACACAACATATTTTCGAGGTGACACAACCTCTAATCTTGTCTCTTGCGCATCCCTATTTGCACGAAATAATATTAGAATACAGTAAATAAAGAAAATATTAATTACCTTATAAAGTAATCAAAGCTTAAAAAGTCACCTATTTAAAATTTGCCCTGTGAAATAGTTTATATTTTAGGGGGGTTATTCATATAGTAACAGACAATTAATAATCAATGATCAATTACTCTGTAAACATGCTGAATTTTAAGGTATGTGTGCACCTTCTGTTGCATTTGGGTGCAAATTCGTCAATACTGTAATTTCGGTAGATTTTCTTAGTATCCTCTTTCCTAAAAGTATGTAACTTAGTGAAATTTAGTTGGGCTTGTAAGAAATTGGGAAGGATTGAACACCCCAAATTAGACCTAGTGACGCCACTGCCAACAAGCCACCAGTCACGAAAGACAAAGGGAAATATTTAATTTAATAATAATGAAAAAGTTGAACTGTGTAAATTTAGGACTATAATTGTATATGAAAATCATTATAAATACAATTATGTTTAATATTTAATTGAGCTTTTCTCCCTATCGCGGAACTAATGTCCGGAACGGAATCGAACCCGGATAAGCCAAGGATCTCTGCTTCAGATAATCGCCGGTTAGAAATTTTCTCCTTCAAATAAAATGAAATGAAATATTCAGTTTAACGTCCCACGATTATGCCCCGAGGCTAAGAGAGACGATGATGATGAGAAATGAATCAACTGGTGGAATGAAGAAAGTGGGAGGGAACGGAAGAACCCCGAGAAAACTACCGCATACGATGTTTGTTCACCACAAAGTACACTTGGCGCTCCTTCAAATAAAGTACAGCTACAAATAAAACACTTTCTACCCGAGAAGAAAGAATCTCCTTTACATTGTTCCGTCCATTAAATGTACATATTAACAATTGCTCTACTGAAACCATCCCTGCAACTAGTGATGTGAAGTGGAAAATTGTCCGCTTAAAACTTCCCATTTCTGAAAATTTTCCATTCTAAACAAAAATTTACTATCAAGTATTAACTCTACATTAAGCCATGATATTGATTGAATTCATGAATAGAAATATGACATTACAGCAAATTATAATCTTCCAACTTTCTAGGTTCTATAATGGGAAAATATATAAATATTGAGTACCTGGTAATAAACCTAGTATTTGATAACACAAGAATTATATAATAGAACAAGCGAGTATCGTTCTACAGTATGAAACTACGGTAAACTTCCCAACTATACAAATTCAATAGTAAAACTGAAAATAGTAGAAACCGGAAGTAGTTGATTTCTACCACATACGGCTTAAGTATTATGTTGTCGAAGGAGATGGGACCTATTATTGGAACGACGAATCGTTTCCCGAAAACCGTTTTCAATAGCTCTTACCGTTTTTGAGTTATAACAAATATTGTTGAAACCAGAAGTGGTTCAACATAGCTTCTGGTTTAACTCGAAGATTGGTGAAAGAGATGGAACCTATTCTTGGGTTGCTGAATCGATTCCCAAAAACCGCTTGTCGATAGCACTTACGGTTTTAGGTCTAGGAAAATCAATATTGAAACCAGAAGTAGTAGTGAATTTATACCACTTCCGATTTTAGTGGAAATACAGGAGTATAAGTTGTTTGTCACCTTAAGACCTTAAATCGATTTTTGAAAACTTTTTATCGCTAGATATGTTTTATATTCGTTTATGAGTTATGAATATGTTTGTTGAAACCAGATATGGTCGACTTCTACCACTTCCCGTTTAAGTAAGATTGTTGAAAGAGATGGAACCTATTCTGGCAATGCAGAATTGATTCCCAAAAACCGTTTGTCGATAGCTCTTACCCTTTTAAGTTTATGTAAATAAATATTGAAACCTGAAATAGAAGTGGATCCTACCACTTCCAGTTTTAGTAGAAATGCAGGAGTTAAGGTGGTTCCTTTCATATCCACCTATTTCCGAAAACCGTTTGCCGATCGCTATTACCGTTTTTACTCGTGGTCTTTAATTTGAAACTGGAAATTTCCGATTTCTACCACTTCCGGTTTAACAGATTGTCTGCCAAGGTGATTTGAGGGTACCTGTTAAGTAGGAGGTTGTTGAAGGAGATGCAATATATTATTGGAAAGCTGGATCGATTCCCGAAAACCGAATTTCAATAGCTCTTACCGATTTTGATGTGATGCCTGTTGACAGACAGACACGCAGACGGACACAGCCGTTCTATAAGACTTCCCTTTCATATGCATAGCGTAGTTTGGAAGTCTAAAAGTACGTAAATAGCCAAAAGCAGGAATTATCTTTTTAATTGATAATTAAATATAAAGTTACTTATTGCGGCTTGCAGCTTTATACTTTTCTTATATATATTTTCTCTTCTGAACGAATATATGAAAAAAAAACATTATTTCCTGAGAACTTCTAGTATTTTAAATGGGTTACTTTCGTTAAACTTTAAAATTTTAGGTAGCCAAAAACTTGCAATAGATATTTTTATATATTTCGTAATTATTATTTCTATAAAGTGAAAATATATAAATATAGAAAAGTAATAAAGCTATGAGAAACATCTTGTCTTCGCGCATGAAAAGCGTATGAAATTGATGGAATATTGCTATTACGATTTTCTGTGAACGACGATTAATTCTAAGAAAAAAACTACATTACATTTTCTAACATATTTTCCAGATATGAAGAATTGCAAGATAATTAATTTTATGAACCCTTACCCTCACCATCAATTGACGCCCTCACCTTCACCTCCCTCACACTCAGACTCAACTGACACCCTCACCCTCCCTCAGACGCACCCTCTATTGACGCCCTCACACTCACCTTCCCTCAAACTCACCCGGCATTGACGCCCTCACACTCACCCTCCCTCATACTCACCCTCAATTACTTTATCGCCCTCACCCTCCAACGCCCTCGCCCTCAACTACTAAAATGAGGGTGAGGTGAGGGTGAGGGCGGCCCTCATGTGGGCAAAATGAGGGAGGATGACCATCTCTGGTTACAAACACGAAATTTGATTTATTAAATTGCATTATCACCAGTATACTACGAAAGTATTTAATTTTTTTTTTCGAAAATCATCTTGAACAACAAGTGGCCAATAAAAATTCATTTAAAAAGTATTTAAAAACCATCTTTTGTCAAACGATTTTATTTCTGTTATCAATTTTGCACTTACCAGTATATACCGCTCGAATCTGTAATACTACTTACAAGTAAAGAGTAAAAAAGTCTTAATAAATAAGTGTTTACACGATTTTGAAATATTTTTTAAATTGTTCAAAATGTTTAAAACTTGTTTTTTTCGTTCGTGTTTTAAAACATGATTAAAACATTTTGATCATGTTTTTCATGTTTTATACACATGTTTTATTCTTTTTCAAAAAGTAGTGTATTTTTCCAACCCTGGTAAAAAAAGAGTAACATATATTCATTTTTCATATTATATCTCTTTTTTAAATTAGTATAACGTATTAATTTCAGACGCGAAATGGGACTTTTCTGCTTCACGAGATGGTATTTTATGTTTCAGGTTGGCATCATTGACAAGACTTGTGTCATTATTGAAAACATAATAAACAATGGTGGTGGTGCTCTCAGTCGGTGCGTTTTAAATGCATTTAAACCAATTCGTCCTGTCTGCCATGTTCTAAAGAATAATTTTACAAAGAAGCGTTCTATCCATTCCAGTGAGTGTAAAAAAATGAAATATTTGAGTTTTACGACTCACAGGTATGCCGGCTAGGCTAAAGGAGACTGCAATGATGAGAAATGAATGAAATGGTGGAATGAAGAAAGTGAAAGGGAACCCTAGAATCCTGAGGAAATCTCCGCATACGGTGTTTTAAGACCACAAAGTTATTTGGTGGAAAAAGGTTTTCAACCTGGGACCCCATTCCACAGAGGTGAACACTCGAGCACTGAACCACCGCGGCCCCGCCCAGTGGGTGTGGAGTGAAGTCTTTGTCCGGGTAGAGTGAAGTCAACTTTTCAGTAATTTTCAGGTTAAAATTCCGTAACAACTGAGAATAGCACAAAACGTGTCACTTTAAACATATGAAGGTAGTGGTGCTCTTCTAACTTTCTAACAATTTGTTCTGTATATATCATGGACACCCCTTAGGAAAGGGCATGGTTTGGTCCACCCCCTGGATCAAGTAAATGTATACGTAATATAGCAAAACATATACTAAACACTAGCCGTAGTATAGCGAAAAAGAATATTTTCTTCGAGCGCCCCTGCTATATATATATACAGGGTTTTTCCGGGAAGTAATAGGACTGATTTTATTCCACCATGACTGTACTTCGGAGCGTGCGCGCATTGACTGGATCCGGTAGAGGGCGTTCCTAGCTAACGAACGAGCGGCTGGTCAGTTGTCTCCGAGCACACGGAGAGTCACGACAGGCTTTTTCGCGCGAGGTGTTTCTGTGAGTGGTGCAAGCCAAAAATGCAGCGTTCGTTAGAGCAGAAGTACGCGATGAAATTCTGTGTTAAACTCGGTAAATCAGCGACAGAGACTTTGATATGATCAAGCAGGCTTACCCAGATGATGCTTTAGCAAGAAGTGGTGTGTTTCGGTGGCACAAGGCGTTTTCGGAGGGCCGGGAAGAGGTTGCCGATGAAGATCGTGCTGGAAGACTTTTGACTTCGACAAACACCGACAATGTGACTCGTGTGCGCGAAGTTTTGAACTCAGACCGTCCACTAAGTATTCGTTTAATTACCTAGTGTTAAATTTACCAAAAACTGTGGTTCTTGAAATTGTGACTTAGCATTTGAACATGCGCAAGGTGTGCGCGAAGATTGTCCCAAAAGTGCTCACTGACGACCAGAAATTGCGGAGAGTGGAATTGTGCCAAGAAAATTTGAACATGTGTGAAAGTGACCCCCAATTTTTGAATAACGTAATCACAGGTGACGAATCATGGATCTTTTAGTGTGATCCCGAGACAAAGAAGCAATCTTCCGAGTGGCACACGCCGGCGTCTCCTCGCCCAAAAAAGGGAAGAATGAGCAAATCCAAAGTGAAAACGATGCTCTTTGTCATTTTTGAGATCAAAGTCATCGTTCACCACGAATGTGTTCCTCCTAAACAAACCGTCAACGCCAAATTTTACGTGGAAGTGCTCAAGAGACTCAAATGAAGGGTCAATCGGGTCCGACCAGACATCGGAGCCGACTGGAAGCTGCACCACGAGAACGCCCCATCTCACACCGCCTTTCTTGTGAACAGCTACCCGACCAAGGCCGGCATCCCAACGCTTCCGCAGCCGCCTTACAGCCCAGATGTGCCCCCCGGACTTCTTTTTGTTTCCTCGCCTGAAACGCCCGATGAAAGGCAAGCATTTTGAGTAGACAGAAGGGATCCAAGCAGCTTGCACCGCGGCTCTCAAGGCTATTCCCGAGAATGACTTCCGTGGCGCCTTCAATGCTTGGAAATCGCAGCGCTGCATCGACGCAGAAGGAGCCTATTTTGAAAGTTTTTAAAGAATTGTAACGATTGGCACAATATTTTTTTTAAAAATCGACTCAGTCCTATTACTTTCCGGACAAACCCTGTATATATATATATATATATATATATATATATATATATATATCGGGTGCACCATTTATAATGTCCCACCTTTATAACTGAGGAACCAAGCGAGAGAGAGAGAAGCGAAACTTTGCACAGAGAAACTACAGGAAGGGTGACAGGTACCCATATATTGGGTAACATCACCAGGTGAACAGTCTTGACGACCCAGTATAAAGTTAAGATTTTTTAAATGGAATGATCTAAATTAATTTCATAATTCGAATCAGCAATTAAAACGAAAACGAAAGAGATGACACTCGCAGATCAGTGTTGCATACTTTTTGAGAAATATCGTTAAAATTGTGTCAAATTTAAACGTTAAACATGTGTCATCCTTTAACACACACAATGAATGAAGTAGTAACTATTTGTGCAAATTAAATTAACTACAGGGAAGAACTCTTTCAAATGACTTCAAGTTTAGAAGGATCAGTTAAACAGTGTTGCCACAACAGAAGAAACAAAAGTTGAGCTTGGAAATATTGTAGTAACTTGCAAAAGATCCCTAGTACAGTATGGTTTAAAATTCATAGAGCAAATCACTATATCATAAGGAGTATTGTCACGTTTATTTGAGATCGATAAGTCAAGTATTCACTGAGATATTCGGTACTTTGTAAAACCTAAGAATTTTGTGCTGTACAAGATGGTAACGCTGTTTCAAAATTCCCTTTTTCCCTCAGCGTTGGAGAAGTCGTGAAGAAATGATTAAAACGAAATAAAAGAGTAATGAATAGACATACAATGAAATGAAACCCATTTGAGTTCTTGAAGGGACTAATTAAACGTAATGTGGATATAGATTGTTGTTGAGTTAGTAATACGAATTCACATTCAACAAGATAGAAATACATTTACGAGAGTTACGTAATAGCTATTTCGTGCGGTGAATATACTTATTCTCGTGCAACTTTAGGGGAGTAATATCGAAACAATTCAATACTATCTGTAAATATTACCGACATTATACCAGTTCTTTTTTAAACATGAATGATTTAAATAAGTAACAGTTTGTTGGAATTGAAGCAATACAAACGATGGCTTCCAAGCACAATTTCTTTGGCTGTGTTGTAGCTGGTGCGTGTTGCCAAGTGGGTGTAACCAAGGTAATTACCCACTTCCTTCGTTTGCTAACATAGGTCTAAGGGGATCATTCGGAAGCGATGTTCAAGAAATTGTACATACAAGAAAGGCAAGACGTCATTATAACTGCTATGCCGATGATCACTAACAAAATGGTAAATATTGCTTTGCGTTGACGCAATCCATATCGGAATAGTTCCCCAAGTCTCTCACATTATCCATTAGGTCACGAAACAAATTTCTTTGTGTGGCATGCTTAGTACAGATGAACTCTTACTTAGGAATTAAAAATTTTAAAGTCATTGGTCCACCTGAGTATTTTTTTTATTTATTATTATTATTTTCCTACCATATTATAAATCTCTGCAAGGGTTAGCTGTATGAGTTGTAGCCTATATGCATAATTGAAATAGGCATTTTCTGGAAATACATAATTATATGTACCATAAAATTCGTGTATTGTTTACATTTAAACTTTGCCGCCAACTTGTCAAACTGCACGTTATCTTCTGTATTATTCTTCTTTAGGAATATTTGTCGTTAAGGTTTACTTTTGCCGCACCACTCGAAATAATTGTTCAAAAATTACAATTCTTGACAAATTTCGTCTTATTGTTTACTAAATGATTTGCGCTGGCCGACATGAAAACATCTCAAATTGAATAGTTAAATTTCAAGGAAGACTATCATAATCAATTGTTGTAAAATTAAACTTTTTCTAGTATTTGGCTGTAAATACGGCGTCCGGATGTATGCATAAAAACTGCAATGCAAAAAAAAAAAAAAAAAAAACCAGAAAACCTGTGCTAGTAGGCCACTAAAACACAAATGCTATCTAACCGAGTCAGGGCAGAGCGAAACTGCAGGGACCGAGCACTAGCGAAGGTGTGCGTTCGAAGTTAGCAGGTGCGTCAGCGAAGGTTGGTATATGCAAAAATGTGGATAGTGAAAACGAATGGATTTTGCCAGATAAGAGTTTCAATAATACTTGTTTCATACTTGTAGCGTTCCACTTGAAAACATAAAATACAATTTTTGTACAGTGTGCATAAATACAGCACCGGTGGAAAATAGTTTCTAATACAACCACCATTTATATGCACTCACTTATTTTATTCGTAGTAAAGTTCTCATAATGATTTTACGCTTGTAAACATAAAATACAGTTGTAGTTCTTTGTATTTGCAGAAATTTGTTCTTTATAAATATCTTTCATGCGAAGTACGGAATTTTACCTGTAAACCTTTCAAAATTTGGTGCTACAAAGTAAATCAGCACCATATTTATTATAAATTCAAAGGTAAATAAACTGACCAAAATGCAAGGAGTAAGACAGACGTAATCTATATATATAAAAGAGAACGTACAAAATCCTTTGTCCGCTCATCACGCTAATACGGCTGAACCAATTTCTTTCATTTTGGGGGGGTTATTAGGATTTGGACCCTAGATGGTTTTTATCATATCACTTTAATTTTCAATTACCAGTGTCTTGAGATAATTGACCATTCAGGTGTCCACAAATCCTTTGTTAGTTCATCATAGGTAAAAATAAACGTATTTATATGCAACCCGCATGACCGTGTCACTCGGCGGGTTAACATAAATGACAGGCGATATACAGCGGAAAATAGCTTGAATCTTCTGTTTAAAATTTTTTAATTGATTTGCTTATTTTTACAGACACTTTTACAATATGCCAGCACCGGGATGACCGCAGCGAAGCGGGGCGGGTTAACATAAATGACAGGCGATATAATGTTAAGATTTACTGCAATCTTCTATGGTTTTTATCATATCACTTGAAAGCGAAAAAGTAAAAATTATCTAAGTAACAAAGTTTATTGCGTTCCGGGGTGACCGCAGCGAAGCGGGGTGAACGCTGCTAGTATACTATACAACGACTCACGAACAACAATGCGTGATATGTTTAACTTCTGTAATATAGTTCTGAGGGTACACTAAAATTTTACTTAGGTGTTTTTCTCTTTCTTTTTTTCCTTGAACATAAAATATGAGTTCGGGTAGGTAGGTTGGCTTTGGTTAGCTTAGTAAAGTATACAGTTGGTAAGCTCCTTCTATCATACTTCCCCAAATGTAAAAATATGTGAATTGTGCATTGATATCATAAAAATCACAGGTTCAAGTTTTATTTTACATACGCAGCAGCTGGGTCGTAATTAATGAATGGATTAAAATGTTTTATACTACTTCATTCTGCAGTGGATTGTGTTAACGAAATGTAAAATTTTGGCTTTTTTGCGATACTTGGTATGCAGTTATATTCATTATTTGCGTTCGTTTGCGATCCGCAAATTTTGCGAACATTATTACGAAATTAGACATATACTGTTATTTAGTATAGCACATAGACTGTTATTTGTTATGATACCAATAGTTTCTAATATTTGCATTTAGTGTTTAGATGTATTATCTGACAGAAAAGTAAATGTGCACGTATTTTTCGAGTCTGGCATTGCTGCGCTCCATCCGTGGAGAGTATGAGAATTAAATGAACCAAATGTTTACTAAGGGGCAAGAAGACAAGTCTAATCTGTTAAGAACATTGCAGAGAGGCACAAGCTGTGAATACGAATAGTGCATACTGTAAATAAAGGACGACACCCAAAGAGAAAGGCAGAAACAGCTGCTAAACGCAAAAAGAGAGTAAAAATTGTCAAAGTGGGATCATAAAACAATTACATCAAATACGCCGACAACTAAACGTTTACCACGCCATGATCTTGGAGTAGTGGTTAAGGTGATGGCCTACAAATGCAAAGGAAGCCAGTTCGAATCCCCGGCAAGGACATTTTTAAAAATTTTTGGTAATAATACATACAGCTCATGGAAGATGGTAAAAGAGATCGTATTTAGTCTTTCGCAGCAATTATTATTGGTAATGTTTAGTACTGATAATACTTTTTGTCTTTGCGTATTGGTTTTATTCTTGTCTTCATTTCGAAAGAGAAGAATATCCGAACAAATGCCACGAAAATTCCTCTTATTTTGAATGTAAACGCAATTTGCAATTAGTAAAGAATTAAAATTGAACGTTCCGACGTAACTGCAAAAAGTAAAAAAAACATGGCAGTGGAGGGGTTCGAACCCATACTCATGGTTATTAAAAATACAATATCTACTTCCCTTACAACTCTCGACCATGTTTCTACGTTAACAAATAGCAGGCTTGTGTTTAGGTTAGGTTGGTCAATACGTTTTGCAAAGAGGCGGCCCGGTTTACCACTTACGAAGCACTGGTGCAAGAAAGGAGAAGGGAGCAAAACACTTTTTTCCTCTCTCTCTCTCTCTCCCTCTCTCTCTCTGTGTGTGTCTATCTATCTATCTATCTGTATATATATATATAACGCTATTTGAGAGTGCCATAACCATCCTAATTTTCAGCGGATTGAGACGAAACTTGGCACAATCATTAACTGTTGAAATATCTTGATGAGTTCGTTAACCAGAATAATCAGATGAAACTGTTCAAAATAGCGGCCCTCCAAACTCTTAAAAAGTTCCAAGGGAACCAAATTTCGCCCATGAATAGGTATTCAAAAAGTTTGAGTAATTTTTCCACTTTTACTGAAATATTTGTGTGCAGGGACTTATCCTCTTTTATTGAAATATATGAGACCCAATTAATCGCCCAAAGAAATTTCACGCCCTTTCGCTACGGTCACCTTTTTTTTGCAGGAGGGGGATATTTTCCTATCGGAACATGATTGTTAGTGACGATATGAAATTACACATTGACAGTGAAGTAACTTGTAAAACGTGTTATTTGAAAGAATGATATAATAAATGTGCTTTCCCCTAACTCAGAGAACTGGAAATCATGTATTTGGAGTTCGGGAGCGTGCATGGCGAGGAGTGTTATTTGATTTGCTTTTTAGTAATACATTGCATTGCAAATAAAGGTAGGCAACATTAGTGGTAAGTAAAACAACAACAACAACAATAATAATAATAATAATAATAATAATAATAATAATAATAATAATAATAATAATAATAATAATAATAGGTGTTGTTTGTGGCAAGGCAATATCTTCCTCAATTCTTCTTCAAACGTAATGATTGTAACGCCATATCTCCCTTACAAACAAACTATTAGCAATTTATATCGAGAGAACGGGAAATTGTATAGTGATGGGAGCAACGTTGGACAGTATGCACTCATAGTACTCAGAAAAATAAGCGATTTCAATGCAAAATGTACGAAGTCATGTCATGGGGAGTTATGGGGCCACGGCAGTGCCCTCTTGAGGCAAAATGTCGATAACTTAAATCGAGAGAACAGGAGATGATAGTGGGATGTGACCAACGTTGGACACCGTGGACCCATAAGGAGCATCGAAAAAATTAGAAGGGGGCGCTAGGGGGGATTTTTTCGAAATCCGGAGTTTTTTTCAATTCCGGAAATTTCTAAATTCCGGATTCTTTCCGAGTTCCGGAATTCATATTCCGGAGTTTAACTAAATTCCAAAATTATCCGAAATCCGGTAAGTGAATATTCCGCTTCCGAAAAATGAATTTATTTTGGTTATTATGAATCATGGCGGAAATAAGTCTTTGACCAGGTAATGGCGACTGGTTTGAAAGAAATGGAGAGTACGAGTATTCAATCTGTGATATCTGTAGTTTCGTGTGGTGAAAAAACAAACTTGTGAACCAACGGCTTAAGAACATCTCAAGTTATTAATGTAAACTTTGCCGACATCATGAAAGAAATACGAAATACATTTTTGCAAGCGGAGACAAAGAAATCTAACGTAACCAGACTAAAGACGAATTGTTTACCGCATAGACAATATAGGTTTTGTTAAATCCCAGACGAGAGAAAGCGTCTGTCTCGTCTCGTTTTCCTAGACGTGATGTGACAGTTCCTTGTCTGGACTCGTCGCGTTTTAAATGTCTTGAAAGCATTCCATAGCCCTCTCTTGTCCGATTATCAATTCTACCTTGTAAACTTCGTTATATTTCGAAGCCGCATAGCTTCCAATTTTACTTCTATTATTATGAGGTTTACGAAAGACAATTAGACGAAAGGAGACCAGATAACAATTTGTCTTGTTTCGGAAACACGAGAAGACACCAGGATAGCCACGAGACCAATGGCGGATCGAGAAGGTAAAAACTGGGGGGCTGTCTGAATTTAGACTGTGATAAGTATATCATGACCTTACTATAAATTTTCAAAACTATATAAATAATAGCATAAATTATTTTCGATAATCTCAAAGTGGGGGCACAGGCTCCCCGCCTTCGAGCTAGATCCGCCACTGCACAAGACGAAACACAGGCTTTTTCTCGCCTCTGTAAAACGAGACATTTTCAGATAACGAGACGAAACAGGCAACCATGTTGTGTCTAGCGCATAATAACCATTCCTTTTATAAAATTCTGTTTTCAGCTCATTATCAAATTATTTTTCGCAATCCGACCTCGGATCATCTTCCTTTCATTGACTGTCACTGTTTCCTTCACTAACTTGTGTTCATAATTATAATTTTAAAAAATCATTCTATTATCTTCGGTTTTAATTCCACGGACAGTCTACGGTTTTCATTCTACCATTTGTGAAGTTGAATTAACATATGATAGGTTATAATGGTGTTGTGAATATTTGTTATGTGTCTAATTGTTTGAAACTAGTGTTTATTTAGACAATCGATATTATGTGGGTTAATTGCATTCATCTATTACTACTTAACTATCTATGTATGATATATCTGTAAGTGTTGTGTTCTACGTTTTCCTTCGTAGAATAAAGTTGTTTGAAGGCCCTGGATTAAGTGTAATGGAAATGTATAATAGTCTAGGCATGTAACTTTGATGGGGAAATGGAAGTGAAAACTACAGCATGAACTGTGGAAAGAGGGATCTTTCTTTTTCCTCTTAAATGTCTGTAATGCATTGCTTGTTCAGTTCATTATCTGTCCTCGCTGCTTCCTTCAGGCGTTATTCAGCATGCTTTGACGGCTACGCACGGCATAGCAAAACTCACGAGTGTAATATGCATGACTCACCGTGTAACGCAGTGTTGCAATAACTTCGCTTTGTCGTTAACAAATATAGTGCTTTTGCTGTCTTGAATATCAATAAAATTGGTTGTGGAAAAAAATAACTGAATACGACTTCTTGTCTACTTATATAGTTTAATATTGTAGTCTGAGTACGGTCCCTCATCCCAAAATTTGTGCTTGTTTTCACAGGACACATTTGGGGAAAGGGGGAGCTGTGTAAGTCACAATATTTTGGCATTCGGGCTATTAGTGATATGTTGTTCGGATCTTGGAACCTTAGGTGATAACGCTTGCAATTATTACTTTGCTTTTTTATGGCTGTTTGAATTCGGCATCCTTATTATGTAAGCGTCTATTTGTCATCTCGTTGATTTGAATGGAAGCAACACACTCTCAGTCCCGGGAGCATCTCTCTCTCTCTCTCTCTCTGTCTCTTTCTCTGCAATAGGCACTTTTCTGAAGAAATTTGCCTATCGTAGAGACTCAAATGGGCGAAATTCGGGAAAATTTCCAGTTCTTCCGGTCACCACCCTCTGACACAACCCTTGATTAAATATACTTGCTTCCTCTTTTTCCTTGTCTCACTTCTCTAATAAATTTCACCGAAATTTTAAACTCGTTTTCACTTAATATATTAAACGGGTAATACGTTCTCTTTTACCACCTTTCATGTGCTGTATGTATTATTAAAAAAACTACTTGGAGCAAATTCGAACCGCCGTTCTTTGGATTTGTAATCTAGCGTCTTAACCACTACACCAAGATCGTTGCTTGTTAAACGATTAGTTGTTGGTATATTTGTTGTATCTGTATTTTATGTTCCCACTTCGACAATTTTTACTCTTATTTTTTCGTTTAGCAGCTGTTTCTGGCTTTCTCTTTCGGTGTCGCCCTTAATTTACACTATGCACTATTCGTATTCACAACTTGTGTCCCTCTGCAATGTCTTATTCAGATTAGACTTTTCTTCTTGTACCTCAGTAAACATTTGATTGATTTAATTCTCATACTCTCCATGGATGGAGCACAGGAATGCCAGACTCAAAAAATAGGTGTACATTTACTTTTCTGACAGATAATATTGTTACTTACAATATAGTGTGTTTGAAAAAGAACTCCCTAGTTTTAATGTGTCCTAGAATCTGTACAAAGTGACATACACTATTCTAGTTTGTGGTGTTTGATTCACCAACTCTCCAAGTTTGGCTCTCCTGCAGTTGGCAGGTCTGTTTGACCTTGAGACGGCACCATTGCTGTTTCCCCCTCCCTCTGTTTCCTCAGATCAGTCCAAGCAGGCATGCAGTGCAGAGCAACTAAGCAACAATGTGTACTTAATCCCAGTGGACTTTTTTGGGGGGGCACATAAAAAATTGAGTTGAGTTGACTTTGGGTTTAACCTCCCGTTCACCAGCAAGGTTATGTGAGACATGGACCTTCTGATTAACGTGAAATTCGAAACACATGAGCTCCCACGGGGAATCATACCGGGGTCTCCCACGCCATAGCCACATAAAAAATGTTGTGTACAGTGAAAAGATCAGACACATCAATCATTTATGGGAAAGAATCGTCGCGGTGGTTGGGACAGTTACACCTGAAATGTTGGTGACTACGTGGCGAGAAGTGGAATATCGTCTCGACGTGTGCAGAGCTACAAATGGATCCCAAGTTTAAGTCCCATCATTAAACAATAATTGAAGGAATTCTAATTAAATTTCCAATTAAATTCCAATTAATTTCCAATTAAATTTCCATTCATTTTCCAATTAAATTTATACTTAAAACTAGGGAGTTCTTTTTCAAACATCCTGTATTATTTCTAGCAACTGTTCGAAATATTTTTGCAATATATTTACAACAGTCATTTCAAAGGTTCTGCACGCTGAAAGATATTATGGAATTTAATAAATTATTGTACAACATACCTTTACAGGCCTTCAACGCAATCTCCTTTCTTGTTTATGACTTCTGTATTCTGGATAGGTCACCTTCATTGTTGAGGTGTTTGATCGACCGGGCCACCTCACTGAAAGTTTCGTCAATCGAATCAAAACGTTTTCCACAAAGTGATTCTTTTAATTTGGGAAACAAATCAAAGTCTGGTGGGCTTAAATCAGGACTATTTTCGGCAGAAAAGTATTGCCCATTCATACTTGTTAAGTGCCACCCTTACTTGTAGAGCAGTATGCGACCTTGCATTATCGTTCAGAATGAGGACACCAGCTACAAGCATGCCAGAATTTCTTTCACGAATTTTCGGGTGCAATTTTTTTTTTTTTTTTGCAGAAACAGCCTGGTACAGACGTCCCCTGTGGCATTCTATTGTAGCCATCTCTCCATTCGTATCATACGCGAAGATCATCGTGAGTTAAACCTTTAATTGTTGCCGGCGAAATTTCTTTGGGTTTGAAGCGTCTGAACTGTTTTATTGTGACGACTGAAACTTCAGTTCTGGTACAAAATCCCGAATTCAGGTTTCATCAATTGCAACAGTTCTTCGTAAGAACTGATTTCCTTCTTTTTGATAATGTTGAAGCAATTTTTCTGCGATTCTTTTGCGACATAATCTCTGCTCTTAACTCACATCATGCGGAAGCCATCTCATCTTCAGCTTCTCAGTAATGATTCTTTAAACTGAAGTGACAGACATTTTGTCCTCATATGCACTTTTCTTGCATGTTTTTGTCAAACCTTTCTCAAAATGTCGTTCACAATAATCTCAGAGGGGGTGTAGTTTGTTGCAGTTGATGCCCTTTTACTTCTTGGGGTGTCCGCAGTTCTTACACGACCTTCACAAAAACCAGCTGAGCACCGTAATACAGTGCTATGATCCATTACACTATTTTCATAAAAATCCCGCAAAGTATTGTATATTTCAGTACATTACGGTGCTCAGCTCCGTTTAGTTCTTTCCACACAGAGTTTCGATTTTGATATAGGAACAGTTATAATCATGTGTAACCCAACCTCAGTCGGGTTCAAAACTGAATTTCTCACAACACATCAACCCAAACCAGAAAACACAGAAACAAAACTAAATCCCAAACTCTGACCCACAACTAACCTAAAAGTGAACTGGGTCAAAGCACTCAAACGGTCGTGCATGGGCTGTGTATAAGACGTTTGAAATGACCCTCGTATTTATACCTAGGTCTCATTTGACCTCTTATTTTGTAACGGTTTGTGTCAACACAAAGCGAAAATAAGCATTTCGGTTTTACTTTCACATGGTGACGTGTTTGTTTTCTACGGACAGTCCCACGTTTATTTATCCTGAACTCCAAGAATATGTTACATCATAACCACCACGTAGCACAGGATGGTGCTAGTTTCTCTCCTTTGTCTTCCTTTACGCGCATACACTCTGTCGCTGACGTGCCTCCTCCATACGGACAAAAGCCCGTGTGAGTTTTCAACTTCGTTCTGTTCAAATAGATGAAATAATAGTTTCTAGTGACCACCATGAAGAGGTTTGTACGTATTTTTCCGAGAATAATCGCTTTTCAGACATATAAGTTTGCAGTATATCATAAATCTGTATTCAATTATTGTGAAGCATTGTACAAAAAGCAAAAGATATTGATTGAATTATAATAGGAAAATTGTGTGGTTATGCCTTCTTAAAGATAAGCTGCGAGGACACGGTTGCTTAGTGGTAGAGCGTGGGGTCGCGTGCGTGGTGTCGCTGATATGATTTCCAGTCCAGTAAGTTTGTGGTGGATAACATCGTGTCGATGGGGTTGTTGGGTACTCTCGCTTTCTATCAAATTCTTCTATCATCAATCACTTGCCTCAATCATTGTCCCCTTTAGCCTAAATGGTATAAACTTGAGACGTTATACAGAAAGTTAAGCTGCTCTAAGAAATAGGATGTCAGATATAATTTGCAGAAGAACTGCGAAATATTCTTTACGCAGTATGTTTACATTACTTTGTTTACAAGAATACCCACCTATGTCAACGCGCCAGGTGCCTATAGATACCTTGAGTTTCCACTAGTTTTGCCCTGCCCTGACTTGGTTAAACATTTCCTTGCTTATTTTGTACACTGTACTCGTTTACTTGCCAGTACACTGCCGTTCATGGACCTACCAGGTTCTCCGTTTCTTAACCGATCAGATACATTTCTTGTTTTTAATGGCCACCTAACACAGGTTGTTTGCTGTTTGCTCCACTGTAGCTTTTATGGCATATATATCTATGTACTATATTTTTACTCATAACGTTTGAGTCCGCATAAGAGAATCGGCACCTATGAATCCATAATTGCTACTCATTTCTTAAAAAAAAAAACTGTAAATTATTTGTACATAATTTCGTGGTGAATGAAATGCAAAATAAGTTGTGTATGTTCTCCTAAAATTGGACAGTACGTATAAATATTGGATAATCTGAAAAATTTTGCTACAATTTGGCAACTATTAATATCTACGTTTTATTGTCTTTTCTAACTTATATTCAGAAGAAAGAAATTAAATTAAAGATATATGTTTAAGATGATTAAGAAACAATTATTCGTAACATACATTACAAAATTTAACAAATAGAAAATATATTGTTTCCTTTTTTAAAATAGTTTGCTTTAGTTCGGCAGTCACAGAATATAACTTGTGTCACAGATAACTACATTATTATTTCTTCAACGTAGAGGGAAAGAAGGAAATTTTGAAACAGTGTTACCATCTTGTACAGTACTAAATTCTCAGCTTTGACAGAGTACCGAATATTTCGGTAAGTACTTGACTTATCGATCTCAAATAAATGTGACAATGCTCCTTATGATATACTGATTTCCTCTATGAATTTTAAGCCATACTGTACTAGGGATCTTCTACAAGTTATTGCAATATTTCCAAACTCAACTTTTGTTTCTTCTGTTGTGGCAACACTGTTTAACTGATCATTCTAAACTGGAAGTCATTTTAAAGAGTTCTTACCAGTATTTAATTTAATGTTCACAAATAGTTACTACTTCATACCTTGCGTGTGTTAAAGGCATTTAAATTTGACACATGTTTAACATTATTTCTCAAAAAGTATGCAACACTGATCTGCGAGTGTCATCTTTTTCGTCTTTGCATTCATTGCTGATTAGAAATATGAAATTAAATTTAGGTCATTCCATTTTAAAAAAATCATATCTTTATATTGGGTTGGAAACACTGTTTACCTGTTGATGTTACCCAATATATGGGTAGATGTCCCCCTTCCTGTAGTTTCTTTGTGCAAAGTTTCGCTTCTCTGTCTCTCTCTTGGTTCCTCAGTTATAAAAGTGGGACACTATAAATGGTGCACCCGGTATCTCTCTCTCTATATATATATATATATATATATATTTGGAAAACAGCAATCATGCCAAATTTAATATATATAGTCTTAACTATATATAAAACTACACTAGCTGACAAATTATTAAGCACTTCCTGTAGGGCTACAATGATAAATTTGGCATGATTGTAGCTTTCCGGGACAAACCCACACCAAAAGCGATTATTTCTAACTTCTAGGAGGTCTGAAAGGGTATGAAGAACTTCTGCATGTTATTTAAGTGGGTCTTTTTTTTTCACCCATATTCTCATATTTTAGATACTTAGAATTGGAATAAAAACTTGAAATTCCGTATGCTTGTACGTTTTCGTTAGCGTTACCTAAGTGAATCATCAGAAATAAAAATGTCCAACCGTAGAGTGGTTTTATGGGGAACTGTAAAATCTTTCCCATGTTATTTATATTGGACGACTTCTACACCCCAAAATGTTTAGGCACTTCCCACAGGATTAGAATCGTTAAATTTGGCATGATTGTAGCTTTCCAGAACTAACTGAGAGGAATATTGGTAAAAGTGAATATTTTTAATTTTTAAGGGGTCTAAAGGGGGATGAAGTAGTCCCCAAGCTAGTTAAATGGTCGTTTCCTTGGAATACAAAATCTTATATGTTAGCACTAGTTAACAAAGGTTTTGTTAGATAAAAGGAAATACCTGTTCTTAAAGGAACTTTTTGCGCTGAATTCGAATATGTACTCGGTTTTTCTCCATCACGTACGATTTTCCCGTAACAGAGGGATTTTCGGGAAAATCCCTCAAAAATTTCCCTTTTCATTTTACAACCCCAAGATCTTGTCCCCTTGCATATACTACCATAGAAATTATACCTAAGTATACTTTGATTCATATTTAAAAAACCCTCCAAGTTTTGTAATAATCGCTTTATTCTTTCTAGAGAAATAAATATGTTTGTATGTATACTGTGTGTACTGTTTATTGCATCTTATAGTAATGCTTTCAGATCTCTTAAGTTGAGGTAAAACGTTTTGCTTTATTACCACAAACACATATATAAAATATAATACGATATAATTTGCAAGTGTGACAATTTACAATAAACAATAATACGTGAAAAGACAATCAAAACTATCACAATATATGAAACTTCCATTGGGTTACAAAAACATACACTACTTCCTTCTTTTGTAAGAAATGTTGCATTCTCTAACAAGATCCCAACAATAGTCCCCCATCATTGAAGGATCCCATCGTCCCTGGTACCTTTTCTCCATTGCCATTATATCTTGCTGGAATCTTTCCCCCTGTTCGTCGCTGAGAGCACCTAGGTTAGCAGGAAAGAAGCTGAGGTGGGAGTGCAAAAAGTGGATTTTTAAGACATCCTACAACCCAACTCTTTGTATTTCTGTATCATGTCCTGTACGATTTCTGTGTAGCTCTCAGCTTTGTTATTGCCCAGAAAGTTGAGCACAACACACTTAAATGCTGTCCAGGCAGCTAGCTCAGCACTGTTTAACTTGCCATCAAAGCTATCATCAAGCATTAATTTCCTAATTTGGGGACCACTAAACACTCCCGCTGAAATCTTAGCATCACTCAGGTTAGGAAACTTATCTCGCAAATACTTGAAACCTTCACCAGATGTGTCCATGGCTTTGACAAAGTTTTTCATAAGTCCTAACTTGATATGAAGTGGCGGTAGTAATATCTTATTAGGATCTACCAAAGGAGCGTATTTGACGTTGCATTCTCCAGGTACGTAATTCACTCTAGGTTCCCATTCCTTCACTTCATTATGTTTGTTATCAGCTCGGATATCCCATAAACATAAAAAACATTGGTACTTCGTGTAACCGCACTGCAGTCCTAATAAAATACCAACTACCTTGAGATCACAACATATTTGCCAACAATGGTCCTTGTAATTTATAAGATTTAGCAAAGTTGACATGGTGTCATAGGATTCCTTAATCTTCACTGAGTGCGCAAGTGGTATAGAAGGTTTTTTATTTCCGTCATGTAAAAGGATAGCTTTAAGGCTGACCTTTGACGCGTCGATAAATAACCTCCATTCTTCTGGAACGTAAGGAATTCCTAGCTCCGCCATCAACCCATTTATATCCGTCCATACGCACACATTATCTTGCATTGAGAAATAGCTTGAAAATTGAACATGCCTTTTCCTGTACACTGATATGTTCGTTTCTGCATCCAATAAGTTCCACTGCTGGAGCCTTGATCCCAGAAGTTCCGCCTCTTGTTTTGTCAGGTGCAAATCACGGGACTAGGTCATTAAGTTCACATTGCCGGATGAAATGTGGCTCGCGAACACAGTCAGGGATGAACGTTGGATCCTTGGATGTACATGTTGATGTCGATGGTTCATCAAGGTCATGATCATCATCAGAGTCTTTTGGCCATATCTCTTCCCAATTGGTAGGGGGCTCG
Organism: Thermobia domestica; assembly: GCF_964235325.1. Taxonomy (NCBI): domain Eukaryota; kingdom Metazoa; phylum Arthropoda; class Insecta; order Zygentoma; family Lepismatidae; genus Thermobia; species Thermobia domestica. The sequence continues at coordinate 251,384,483 of NC_137462.1, read as the reverse complement.
GGAAGTGGAAGTTCATCCCCGTGCGGAATAGGTCTAATTGCGGATTTAACGTTGGGATAACTTATTGTGTATTTGCTTTTTTTAGAATGTCCCTTAACTACTGTGAGACAAAAATAACAATCATCCAGAAGGTTGGTGGGTTCTCTCCACACCATTGGTACAGCAAATTTCATGAACCTCCGTTTCCCTTTGGCCCATGCAAGTAAAGTGACGTAGCACGACGCACAAATTATGTTAGGTGCCCAAGTTTTGTCCTGATCTCCCACACGAAGTCCGAAATATATATAATATGCTAGTTTCACCGATGGCGTAATGGATCTACACTGTCCTTTAACTACAAACTGGCCACACACATAACAAAAACTATTTGGTGAGTTAACACACGAATGCCGTCCTCTTGACGCTATTGTACTGATCACAAACTAAACTTCTGGTCTTAGTTGGGTATAATGCCGTTAAGATCAAACATGAAAGCACTCTTAGCAGCAAAGACAACTTTGAAAGTGAAGTAGTGTTAAACCACACGTCAATATAAAAATGTACAAAACTCCCTCACCAGGTGTCAAGAACACAAGAAAGAAAGAAAGAAATGCGCGGGGGGAGGGGGAAACGATACCGTAGTGGAAAATTCAGACTGCATTAAATCATTGTTGTCAACAATGAGTCTGTATTACATTCTTTCTTTCTTTTGCATTCTGTTACATTTGATAACAAATATTGATAACCATTTTATGAACAAAACGAAAAAACTTGGAGAATTGTATATATATGTATTAAGATATACATATACTGTACGTTTAAAAAAATATACGTTGGAAGTATTTACAGAGAGCAATACAAGTGTGTTGTTGACTATTGTAAATATTCATTTTTACGTCTGTGTTTGTAGTAATAAAGCAAATCGTTTTTACCCCAACTCAGGAGATCTGAAAGCATTACTATCAGGTGCAATAAACAGTGCACACAGTATACATACAAATATATTTATTTCTCTAGAAAGAACAAAGCGATTTTTTACGAAACGTTTAGGGTTTATTAAATATAAATCAAGGTATACTTAGGTATAATCTCTATGTTACTATATGTAAGGGGACAGGAGCTAGGGGAATAAAATATCTGAAAAAGGGAAATTTTTGAGGGAATTTCCCGAAAATCCCTCTGTTACGGGAAAACTGTACGTGATGGAGAGAAACGGAGTGCATATTCGAATTCAGCGGAAAAAGTTCCTTTAGGATCAGGTGATTTTTCTCATGTAACAAACAAAAAGCTTAAATTTGTTAACTAGTGTAATTGAAAAAGGAAAAGAAACGATAAAATTTTGGGTTGAAGGGGTGCGAGGCCGTAGGCGAGCAAAGATAGTGTGTGGGGGCGAAGCCCCAAGCTAGCCAAAGGCTAGTATATATGCATATATAGGGTGTTACACCAGGAAGGACCATATGATTGATTCATGTCAATCAATCATTCGAAAATACCACTCTATATCGTACACATTGATTCGAAGGTACACATATCCAAAACTAATGAAGGTATCAGAGTCTTTCAAAAACAGGTAGGTAGCACACGTAGTAGACATTAGATATGTATTACGTTCATTACACTCACAGAGCTTTGTATTCTGGTCAAAATGAAGGAATTCATATTCAAATTTTTGTCTTGCCCGTTCAATTGAAACAATTCTAATTTGCTTATTTTCAAAATAATTCAAACGAGCAGGAAAAGTACAGAGATGTTTTCCCAAATTGATTTATGTTCTTTCTTTTACTGTTGACTAGGTTATGTGTGTGTGATTGTTTGTGTGTGAGTGTGAGTGTTTATATGTGGTATGAGAAACTTTTCTACAAACTTACAACATTTTAACCCGAACTAGAAATATTTTTACTGCCGGTTTAAGCGAACCAGCAGAATTCCACCACTGCAGGTATGTCTCTTGTTTAATTTTTAAAATGGATTTTCCTTCTGTTGAACTTTTGGAGAACCTACGTAGGTCTTTAAAGAGATTTACTTTTAGTATATAGTTCTTAATTTACCTTAAATGTATTTTTTCTTGTTAAATTTGTACTTATTTTAGAATAGTGTTTTTGACTCAGGCGATGACGCTACAAAGAGAAAACTATCTCCTCAGTCATAAATGGGATGCTGTGTCGTAATTTGCGTCATATTTAAAAAATGTTAAAAACAGAACAAGTTGGAGTTCGGAATAAAGATTGACAGGCAGCTTTTCTCATGTTACCCTCCAATCGAAAACAAAACATTGAATGAAGAATGGTCCAGGGATCCGCGGGAATGGATTTTGATTTTTTTTAACTATTCGATCACATTGTATTTCTCTAATAATCTAATAATTGTAATAATCTAATCTTAGTATTAATAGCATTAATTTATAGCTTTTTTCGAAAGTCTAACATTGTGATAAAGCTTTACACCCATTTGAATTCTGCTTAAATTAATTTCCAGAAATGAATAATATCTAATGTACATATTTGTGCAGTGTAGAAGGGTTAATAATGCAGTTCCTGGATATATTACTATATATGAAACATTTATTTTACGGTTTATGTTTTTTCTTTTTAGAAAGAACATTACTAAAGAATGGAATATACACAACCTAAATTATTATCTGTGCTTCGAATTTTCAAAACACTCATTCAACACACTGTAGAAACACACATTGCTGTAATATAATTGAATTTAAATACATTGGTAAGTTAGAAAAAGATACAATCAAAGAGAGAGGGAGAGAGAGAGAACAAACATAAAAATGAAGTAGAAAATAATAAATGGAAGTTGGTTATCTAAATTTCCTCTATTCTATTTGATAAAACTTACTTAGATGGAAATCAGTACTCTCCAGATTTCTGAATTTTATATTTTATGTAATAATGGGAACTAGCTAGAAACTGTAGAAAAATAACAACCTGTTCCAAAGTTGTTTGTAGGACAAGATAATAATAATAATAATAATAATAATAATAATAATAATAATAATAATAATAATAATAATAATAATAATATAATTGTAGTAGAAAAATTGAAACAACAACACTCCAAAGACAAGAAACGAAACAGGAATACCTAGCGCCTTGTCACTCACTCTCTTCATTTAAACCAGTGGCCCGCCGCATGTGTATCCAAACATAAGAAAACATTGCCACCGATAAAGTCGGTGCCTGCGATATCGCCTATATTTTCGGGAGCTTCTCCGGCTGCATTGTCGTCGACGGAAGATCGGCCGATAATCTTGGTGCATGTGGAAGCTACAAATTGAGTACATTGAAGTCGATTAAATCGCCGACATTATCGGCTTCCCCAATATTATCGTTGCCCTGTGCAAACCACCTTATTGGCCAATGCGTGTAATCGAGGGTGAGATCTTTAGTTCGCATTGTTGCCACGCATCAAGACATTCTTTCAGCGATGTACCAGACATATCGTATTGACTTTAGTACATTTTGAAGATTAAATCCTAGTTCCGCATTTAGTATCCCGACGTTCATTCAAATTAAAACTCTCTGAAAGTAAATTCAAATGTGTTTTGGGGGATATTATTATTATTATTATTATTGTTTAATAATAATAATAATAATAATAATAATAATAATAATAATAATAATAATAATGATAATGATGATAATAAAATAATTGTGATAATATGTTCTAGTTTTATTTTCGTGGGAACTAAGACAAACATACCTTTACAACGAATTTCAAATGCTTTACACTAATTCTATTATACACTGAAAAGTGTGTGTACGACAATATACATGCAAAAGAGATATATGGCATGCGGTTTAGGATTGTTTTGATGAGCAATTGATTTAGAAACACCTTTTGATGTAGAACCATCTGTTGATGTAGAACCATCTGTTGATGTAGAACCATCTTCCTTAGAATTATTTGCTATTACATCTTGAATCCAATTCAGATATGAAGCAACTTTCGTGAATATAACTGGAGCACGAGGTTCGCCACATTCACTCGCTGACGTAACTCCTACAACTACATTATCACATGTTAGAGGTCCGCCTGAATCCCCGAGACAAGTGCTTTTGCCCCCTTCTAAAACTCCAGCACATATTGTATTATTCAGATGTACACCGCCAGCGTAAATTCTATCACAAATATTTACATCTAAGATAGGCAACTCAACTTCCATTAGCACTTTGGACGTTTTGCCTTCATCAGTTTTACCCCAACCGACTGCAGTACATGTACCGTTTGGTGTGACTGTACTAGAAAAAATATCCTTAGGCAATGTTGCCACAGACAAGTTATGAAAATTTGGTAGTCCCAGTTTAAGTTTTAGAAGCGCAATATCATGATCAGTATCTTCAGGACTATAATCGGGATGTGGAAACGCCAGAGAAACCATGTCTGAGTTAACAGGTTCTGCCGGGACGAGTTCCGTATGCCCTGCAATCACTAAAATATTATTGAATGGTCCTTGATCAACGAAACAGTGTGCTGCAGTAAGGATCCAATACTGAGAGAGAATAGATCCTCCACAAAGAGATTTACTGTTTTCTCTAAAAACAAACATTTGGACAGCATACTTATATTTCTCTATATCTACAACGTTTCCTCCAATAATTCTACTGTAATTTGCTGTAGCAGAAGTACATAAAAACGTGTTTGCGACAAGAATTTCTAATAGGTATAACATCTTGCTTTTTCTTTATTATAACTGACCACACAGTACAACATTAATGACACTTTCTCTTCTAAATGCGCAGGAATGTGTCTTAAATAACACATCACACCATATTATGATTTCATGTAGCGGTCGATTGTCTGTAGAAACAAGGTTCGAGTCCAAGTAGCTGTGAGCACACGCTCGATGCTTTCTGCTCGTGAGTGTCATCTAGGGTAAGAACGCCCAATATGAGTAAATAAAAGTTAGGATGCTATATACTGTTAGTTAAAGCATAAACAGATACTGGTGTTACTTTAATATGTTCTGTGCAGAAATGTATTCTTTCGCTTATCGTTCGTTTCAAAAGAAAGTAAAACTAACTTCCACATTTCGTTTTTAGTTAGGAAATATACGTTCATTTAGTTATGATTTATGAGAAACTAGAGAAAATGTATGCATCCTACAAAATATGAATATTCTTCCAACAATTGAAGTTTTTCCTTTTCTGATAAACAAATAGCGCCCCACATTGTTTGTATTTCTTATATGATTTGAGCTACCGGTAGATGTCAGCTATTACTTCACATGATAAGAAGGGCTCTCAACATAGGTAGCTGTCCTCATATTAGGGGTTCTTATCTTACATTTTTAGAAAATATTTTTTCTGTATTTTTATACTTTTTGATTTAATATTTACTACCTCTTAATTTTATATTCCTATTTGACAGAAATATATTACAAGGTGCAGATTTATTGTACAGATCCATACATAAATTCATTCAGTGGCGTATTTACAATTTTGTTTCGAGGGGGGCTTTAACTTTCGGGGGGGGGGCTTTGTCTGAAAATGTGAAACTTCAGAAAGATAATTCATATACTTTACTATACTAAGTAAGATTTCGAGGGAGCTTAAGCCCGGAAGCTTTCCCCCCTAAATACGCCATGCATATGTACTTCGTTTACAGTAAATCAACTTTTTGTATCTAAGCATTCATGAAAAACAAGAATGACATCTAGCAGATTCAGGACAGGAGCGCAGCAGGTGGGCCCGAGAGTAAGCAAGGGAGATGCGTACTACAGAGCAGGTGTTACAGCGAAGGTAAATATAGTGAGGATAGCGCAAAATATTGTATATGGCTTGAAATTACATATGCTTTACGCAATTAACTATGTATTTGTAAGTTGCTAAAGCATTATTGGAAATACCCAATATATTTTCGTTGCGTATATATTTTTGTTCCAAAATAACATAACATACATTTTACAATTATGTGGATCCCCTTACCCCTGAACATTGTAATGTTCGCATGTAATGTTGCTTTGCATATGTAACGGGGCGTTTACACTTAGTCGATTAGTGGTCGATTCACTGGAACTGATGTCACTTTCCACTCTGTGGATTATGTAAACAGGATTTCGACTTAATCGCCTGATGGTCGAAAGCGACTAATCGACTGGCAACTGCATTAGACGTTCTATTTTCTGGGGTCTATTAGATCAGATTGCTCAGCGACGACGACTGTGTTGCCTGATGTAAACACCTGATTCCAGAAAGTTTTCTTTGGAAAGGAAAAGTACCTTCGAAATGGCCCGTTTCGGAACAGGTAAGATGATATTACTTTTACAATTATGTGAGAAAAATGAATGTTTATGGAAGACAAAAAATGATCTTTACAAGAATATTGCTGCTAGAGGAACAGTACAAGAAGTTATTATTCATCAAATGAACTTAAAGGTCATTTAAAAATCGTCAGAATTAAAAATATTGAAATGATTCGAAAAGGTCGGTTGAGTGCAGATGTGGAAGAAATATCCCAAACAAAGATAGCTTGGTTCATGAAGCTAATTGATTTTTACCAGTGTGCGAATTAGATAATCTATATTAGGGGGGGAGATAAAATTAGAAAAACAGGACGTAAAGTCTGAAGGTACAATAATTCAAACTGAGATAATAATGTCTTACCCCCACCACACACACACATAGAGAACAATCAGTGTCCAACATACTTAGTCCGCGTTCTTACAGATCAACAACAGTTGATTGACCAACTTCTTCTCAACGGTGCATATCTATACCGGAATCCTTACAAGGTTGAACCATCTCCCACACCAGCACGTCTACCTGTTAGATGCGAGAAATGTCAATAATACAATTCTCATCCGACATCTGAGTGTCCAAATACCATCAAATGTGGCTATTGTTTACTTGAACATTCTACAAAAACCTGTCCAAACCTTAAGGAACCATCACATTGTGACCGATGTTCTGAAAGACATCCTACTTATAGATACAAGTGTAAAGCTAAGCCTAAACCCGACCCAGCTAAGCCAGAGCTTGTTGTACCGATCCGTTCCGTTGACACTCCAACCCCGCCAGCAAATTCGTTACGCCATCCAATAACCGTTGAAGACCTATTACGCTTCCTTACTATTTCTTTACAAAACATTCATTCTTTTGTTCGAAACCACATCCTGAACCAGATCATATATGCAGTCAAAGTACTGTTTAACTTACAACTTCATGCTACCTTTTCCGGACCTACAGTTCACTTTCAAATTCAACCACAAGAAGTCTACGTTTAACGTGGATACTTCTACATACACTTGTATACTACATATAATTATGGTTTATAGCTTACTTTTTCTTAACATTCGATCAGTCTTAACACATCACAAGCTCTTTACACAGCTTCTTCAAGAAGAACAAATTACAGCCTTTGCACTTAACGAAAGGTACCTCGCACCACATCTCCAATGTTACTTCCCGAAATATCACTTACTCCGACATGATGCTCCATCTGGTCCACGAGTCTATGGAAGAACAGCTATAGGTGTAAGCCAACGCCTTCCTTATCGAGCAGTCACGGTTGCATTAACGCTCACACTCCACCTACCTGAGAATAATGTCACGACTGTTTATTTTCGAGGCCGCACTGTCACCCTTGTCACCATGTATTTTCGTACAGGTAAAGCACTCAACTACGACTTCTTTCGATACATGGATTCTACGTTTAGGCACTATATTATCATGGCAGATCTAAACATACATAGAGGGTCACATCGTGACAAAAATAACTTTCTCGATTTTCTGCACACTGAAACAGTTGCTGAGTTCCATGGTCTACCGAAAGCTACACGCCCCATCAGCAACACTATTCCTGATGTCTCATCACATCAACATCTCCATCGCAGAGTATTCACATCGATGTGCTTGATTCAATTGGTAGTGATCATGTGCTTATCAAACTTACACTTCACTCTTTTCCTTGCTCTCAATCTAAACTACCGCCTCAGAAAGCATTCTGCTACAAACCAGCCAATTGGGAACAATATCGCTCCGATCTGGACAATGCTGTTAAGAAATTGCTCATGCTTACTACACAATACGATCTCGATCACACAATTGCTAATCTTACTGAATCTATTCAAGAAGCAGCACAATGTTCCATTCCAACAACAGAAATACAATTGCATAAACCTAAATTGCCTCCCCATTATTTACCTTTCATATCAGCTTCTCGTAGAGCACATCGCGAGTATCTCGCTACAGGTAATCTTGAAGCGCTTCGGCTTCATCGCCAATACCTTAGGACTACGCATAATTATATTGTTGCATATAAGAAACGCCATTGGATTCAAACTTGTAACACACTTGCAAGTGAATCACACCCGAGTAAATAATGGCGCAAATTTCATCAACTCACAGGACAGTTTTCCGCACACCATACCCCATTGTTCAAAATAATCAGGCAGTCATCACTGATATGGATAAAGCTAATACGTTTGCTTCATTTTTTAAGATATTTTTACACCTCTCCCAGGTTGGCATACACCGCAACGCCTACAAAAGTCAATAAACCGACTTACATATTCCTCTTCTGCTTTTCTGCGCCCATCTATCAACCACTCTTTGGAACTCAATAATCAACTTACTACTCCGATCCAACCAGACGACATTCGCCAAACATTATTCCGTAAACGAAACACTGACCCAGGATTTGATTCTGTTACGTATGTTCTCATCAGGCAAAATCCACCTTCTTTTCTTCTTTTTCTCAGCATCATATATACTTTCATCCTCCGAACTGGATTTTTTTAAAATCGACTGGAAATACTCAAAAGTTCTTCTCTTCCCGAAACCTAAAAAACTTCCGTCTGACGTCCAGTCTTATCGCCCTATTCACCTCACTAGTTGGCTCTAAAATTTTGGATCGAATTCTAGTCCGCCGCATGCACGCTCACCTTGCAAATCGTAACCTACTTCCTATCCACCAAGCCGGTTTTTGACCTCATTTTAGTGTGCTGGATCAATATTACGACTATCCACGGTTATTTATAATCAATACAACACAGGTTTTCCATCTTGTCTGGTAGCATTTGATCTAGAGAAAGCTTTCGATAAGATCTGGCACTCTGGTTTACTTTACATACTCCATAACAATGTACTACCGTATTCATATATCAGGTTCATATATTCCTACTTATTAGGCAGGCTAGCATACACTCTCTCATCCGATCTTCCTACAATCTGGCGTTCCTCAAGGTTCGTCACTGTCTCCTCTATTATACTTATTGTATGTTGCCGACCTTGTTCCAAACAACATAAGGATATTTCAGTTTGCTGACGACACCGCCTTTTTCACGGCGGCCCACACAGTGTATCAATCAGTAAAAACATGCAAACGGCAATTGACACATTCGTTCACTGATGTAATATATGGCGGTTAAGCATTAATTCTAAGAAAAATTCAGGCTATTGTTTCCTGCCACGTAGACACCGTTCACGAATATACAGGAATCCAAGTCGATTAAACCTTCAAGTAGATCATACACCTGTACTGCCATCAAATACTCTGACTTATCTTGGTGTCATCTTTGACTCCAAGCTTATCTGGAATCCACACCTCACAAAGATCGTACGCCAAGCACAAAATCGGCTCATCCTACTCAGGCGCTTAGTCGGTACAACCTGGGGGCTAAAGGCATTAACAGTACTTAATACTTACAAGGCCTCTATGCGCAGCATATTAACATATGGACACACTGCCTGGATATCCGCACCGCCAAAATTCTATCAGAAATTGGCTATCCTAGAGCGTCATTCTCTACCCCTAGCACATCGCATCAGCTTACCGCATCCGACACGGCTACTTTGCGAGCTGATTGATTTTCCACCTTTATTGCATCATCTCGAACAGCTTCGTACTCGGTACGTTTGCAAGCGAATTGACCAGCAGCATCCCATGTTACTTGATATCCTACGGTACGATTGGGATCACGACGCACCTCCAACTTACGTCGATACTCCTTTCCAGCATTTCATGACCCTCTATCATTTTCAACTAGATGATGCTGCAGTGCATCCCGAAGTCATTCACATCTATGAACCACGTGAGCTTTCATCATTCATCTACCCATCATATGCACCGTAACTACCTATTAACATGGGCTTCCTCTGTCTTCATCAGTTCCTGAATCGCCCCAGGAACAGAAGATAACTTGCATTCGTCAGTACTAACTAAACCCTGTGATGTGGCGTCCAGAGAACTTCATTCCATCTTAATTTACCCAATCAGGATGCCGCGGTCGGCAAGAGGGATTGCCGCCGTCGACGATGGCAGGCCGCCGGTAGGCAGCCTTCCGCGGCAGCACGAGGATCAACTTGTTCAAAATTGCCGACCTTTTGCCGAGGCGGCAAGCGGTCGAAAATCGTAAAAAAAAATGTCCTTTGCCGACTCTTTACCGACTGTTGCCGACCGTCAGAGTCGGCAAAACAGTCAGAAAGACCTCTTTCCAATCCTCTGCCGACTCCTTATGCCGGCCTCTAATCGACGGCGGCGCCGGCGCATTTACTGCACCATTACGGCTGTTTGCCGACTGGTCGGCAAGGCAACTTTCCGACGGCGGCGCCGGCGCATTTAATGCTCATTACCGGCTGTTTGCCGACTGCTCGGCAAGGCAACATTCCGACAGCGGCGCCGGCGCATTTAATGCTCATTACCGGCTGTTTGCTGACTGCTGGAAAGGACCTATTTTCGACGTCGGCTTCCCGATTCTCCCACAGGCGGCATCCGACTTATTGCCGCCGTCGAAAAGTGGCTCTTTGCCGACTGGAAATCAACGCTTCAGGAAGGCAAAATTTTCATCAGCTTTTACATTAGTCTTGCCTAAGTCTTGATTTCTCGACAAGGAGCACCCTTGCAAGTTCTTGAAGTATAATATTTGCATTAATTTCTGTGTCCCAGTATAAAATTTGTTCCTTTTTGCTTTTTTGCAGCACTCTCAGGCAAAACAGAAGAAATTGAATTGGACATGGAAGTATTATATACTTTCAGAACTAGCAATTGAGAAATCATAGCACGGAGGAGGTGGTGAAAATATTGCCTTCCTGAAGGGTTGATATCCAATCGGCAAAGGGCTACTTTTCGACTGCGGCAGGAGGTCGGATGCCACCTGTGGGAGAATTGAGAAGCTGACATCGAAAAGAGGTCCTTTCGAGCAGTCGGCTAACAACCGGAAAGGCGCGTAAATGTGCCGGCGCCACCGGTGGAAAGTTGCCTCTCCGACGAGTCGACAGAGACCAGAAAAGATGCGTAGCACTGCAATGAAAATCATGGCGGAGTAATCATGAATTCCCACCAGTAATGTTGCACTCGGTACATACGCAGTACATTTCTACAATGCTCAGTACGATTTAAGTGCTATATAAAGTATCTGGGAATGACTTACAAATGCTTAAAAGCTACCTAAAAATAACAACTAAACAGCTAATATTGAACGTTAAGAATAATTCAATTAACATGTCTGTGGGTCTAATGTGAAAAACTTATAACAGTCAGTACATTTTCCCCCTGAAAGCACATTTTTCACTATCACGGCCACTAGGAACAACACTGTTCTATGTAATCAAAATTTGTTAGTTGCAAACGCTTTCTTCGAAAAAAAAAGAAAGCCGCGGCAATCCGTCGGAATACGGTCTTTTCAGGTTGTCGTTTTCCCATCAACTATTGGAAAAAGAATTTTAAACGTCAATGATTTTCTAAATTTTTTAAAGTGCAGGGGTCACACTCCCAATGGAAAATAAGTAAAAATTATAAATAAAAATACTGTAATAAAAGGTATGTGGTGCCGGAGAGATTCAAACCGAGCCTACACGCAAAAAAAAAGTTACTAGTTAACAAGAAAAAAGGTGGACAGTAACGAAGTTAGTTTGTCAATATATGGAAAACAGAGACACGTGTCCAAGCAGCCAAGCCAAAAAGGTTAACGAGTGAAGGTGATAGCAACCTTGCGTTACAGGTTATTATTGCTAGGTTACAATGTAATAACTCACAGGAGTACGCTAACCGATCACGTAGTTACCACTATCAATCATAGCCTGTAACCGGTAACCTAGTTAGTATGTTGGAATAATCGACTGCTCGGTTAATGAAACAGGGTGCATCAACTGCAGTAACCGAGTATTTTTGTTAATATAACATATTCAATTACTTAAAGTAACCCATTTACTGGGTTAAAGTAATACGGTAGGACAAAAGTATAACCAAGTAGATCGATTAATATAACAAATTAAATTAGTTAAGATAACATATTTACTTGATTAATGTAATAAGGTAGGGCAAATGTTTAACCGAGTAGATCGGTTAATTTAACCTGTTCAGTTAATTGAAATAACCCGTTTACTCGGTTAATGTAATAGGTTAAGTTAATCCTAGTAACCGAGTATCTCGTCTAATATAACCTCCTTTTATTAGTTGAAATAACCATGACTCAATTTGTTATAACCTCTTTCGCTTTGTTGTCCATAAATTGACAAAGTTTCCAGGGTTAAAATTGTGTTTAACCTTTCTGAAGGTTAAAATTTTATGCCCAATTCAGAACTGTTCTCGCTTTATAATTTTTGAACCACTTAACGTAGCGATGTGAAACTAACGTTTATGTACAAAACTAAATTTTTCTCTAGTTTATAAAACCACATAAAGTGACGTACTTATTTTCAATATGAATCCGAGGACGGTGTCTTATACAGAAAGGTAAAAGCATTGTTTAGAATGATTCAGAATGAATAATTGGAAACGTTAATTAATAATAGTATAGAAAAGGATTATCATTGCAATGCGAAATGGTAATTCCTTAATTTCCTATAGTAATTTGCTAATTGAAATTTGAAAAATTATTTCGGCTGCAACATAACAGATTTCTAAAAGTACAGTAGAGGGTCTATTTAATAATCCATAAAATTATGTTACTACCTTTCTGTATCATTTAAAGAAAGACGAAAAATGTGTAGTTTTATAAAATGGAAAGAATTTAGCTTTGTGGAATGGATTTGTTTCACGTCAAACTTAAGTGGTTCAACGGTTTATACTGGGAAACATTTTTGGGTTCGACATAAAATCTTAACCTTAAAATGAATACAAAATTTTAACCCTGAAAAATATAAAGCACTTCATAGTCCTGTAAAATATAAAGCTTTTATAGTCCTGTAAAACACAGTAGAGCAGGAGCTCTGTGAGTTTTTACACATTGTGAACAATATGAAACAATTGAAATAAAAGCAGAACAATGTTATAAAGAGTCATGACAGTATCCCTCCGCCCTTAATGTGAATTCTACTTTCCATTTCCATACTGCAGATTTTTTGATATTCTGTTCAATTAACTGCAAATAAATGGTGAATATAAAATTAACTCAAAAAATTATTCACAGAGTCAAATAAACTAATTAAATATATAATGATATAATGATACTGCAAAATATCCGTATAGCTCAGCCGTTAGGGATTATGTGTATGAATCAAGCTTCAAATACTGGCCACAATGTTAAAAATTTTTAACTAGCAATTAAACGCCTGCGTCTCTGAATGCATTCATTTTCTTATACTACACTAAAACCAAAAATGTCTCTTCATTTGTTGTAACTTTGGTATTAAAAAAAAAAAAAAAGTGGCCGGAGCGATCACTTGTCTGCTTACACCCATGACTATATTCGTAGAAACCAAACACTGAAATGCACTAAACACAAGTTCAAACGACTAAGCTATCAGTTCTAACTCTATGCCTTAAATATTTATTTAAATACACTTTAAAAGTGGAAATCATATTAAGATAAAATAACAATTAAGTAGGTAACTAATTGTTCATTCAATTCGTTCCTATATGATTTATACATTAATTGTATACAATGAAACAGAAAAATGCGAGAAAATAAATTATATCGTAAATGAAACAGCCACATGTACAGTACACTCATAGTGCATACCCATTATATAGAGAAAAAAGGTTAATGAAGTCATTTACATAATAAATGAAGTGTTTTAACATAATACTTTGCAAAGATCCTTTGTTTTAAAGGAATTCTTTAAGAGAATAAATGAAGGGAAGATCACAATTTTCTCTGGTCTATATTAGCACTAAAAACACACCAAATTGTATTAACAAAATACAATGCACACCGTATTAACTTATATACATTAGCCTATGTAATGAACTTTATGATTCAATAGAAGTTATATGTAATATACCTTCGGATGTACTACTAATTTTTTTTAAAGAAAAGTTTGTAGCATTTCATAACAGTGAGTTTTAACACATATAGCCTTCATACAGTATGTAAAATCAGAAAAGCAAATATATATGAAGTGATTACAATGTTCAAAAATGTACTATATTATTCTAAAGAATTCCTGCTATCCATATGTTGTCTTGAATAACTCCGCCATTTTTCTTTTTTAGCCCATTGATATATACGAGGAAATCTTCCTCTGTTTCTTTGAGATTTTAAGGGTTTTACTTTTTATTATTTTTCTTCAGGTCTATTTAAATGTCTCTTACTTTGTGGAAATAAAATTCTGTGTTGTATGTTTTTAATATTCATAAATGACATCTAATTTAAATAATAATATACTTATATATACTAAAAGATCATTTTGACAAAGCAATTGACATTTAAATAGATATTCAGAAGAAATCAGTAAAATCAGAACATCAAAAACTTTATTCATTTCAAAGAAAAGGAAGAATACTTCCCCTACAAATCAATGGGATAGAAAAGAAAGGAGGCGATGGTACTGAACCTCACCGTTAAGGAGCTTGTACTCTGAGAAATATAATTACACTTTCTCTCTTAACTGATTCCACGCAAAAAAAAAAAGTTAAGAACAATATCAAACAACAGTTGTCTTTATAATTGAAGAAAACTTCAAACCTATGAAATAGTAATGTAGAATTTAAATAGCTAAGAATCAGGATTGTGAGAATATAGAGAGATACAGAAAATTTTACAACACTGCATAGAAAAGATGAAGTAATAATAAAAAAAGAATTTAACGACAAAAACTGGGATAGGGAGACTAAGGTAATATTGGCAAAACAAAAATCAATTTCAAAGCCGTAATTCTCAATATTCGCTTGAAAGGTAAGTGATGACCATAATTCCCGTGTAATTTGAAATAAACCGCATTAAAATGGGAAATTTTTTACAAATGTTATGATTGAATGAAATTCATCCGTTCTAAAAGGAAAAAAAAAACTGTAGTCCCACATATATCCTACCACTCTTCACAAATATCTTTAAGGATGTTAGTACATATGATTTTTGTCAATACTCCTCCGGGCCCCCAAAGAGGTCCGACAATGTAGTTTGATGTTTGTAATTTTTTATATATTTTTATGTTTATATATTTTTTGTTTGGAATTGTTCCATATGTACCTATAACAGCACTTGCCCCCCCAAACACACATCCTGGCTACGCTACTTCTCTCTGTGGGTCTTCTTCCATTGCAACACTTCTGTATTTCTTGAGCAACGTTTCCCCTTGCTTCCAGAAATAAATGAAGTATCTAAAATAGAACAAATATAATGCTTTGTAAAATATACTCTTTAATGTGTACGGCGTTGGCACATCACGTATATTTATTACAATCGAAAATATATTTCATCACACCAAAACCAAACCAAACTACACAGTGTAATAGACCTTGTTGCAATGAACCGGCTTCAACGCTATATGTTACAAGAAAACCTGTAAGAGTAATGAAAACTATAGTCACTGATGAAGAATTCAATTACGTCGAAACAGTTAACTTTTACTTAATCTTTATTACAACAGTACGGTCGCCACCCCAAACGAGAATCAGAAAAGAAAAGAAATCCTGCCGTATATCCAATGGTAGGAATTGGAGTTTCTTGAGAAATCTTTGAAACATTACCTTGAAGCTGCAAGTTAAACAATAAATCCCTAAGTCCCTCACCAGACAAAAAGATTTATTAAAATAGAATATTATATTTAGTGAAGATAGCATTATATTGCTTTGAAATAGAACTTCAATACGCGTCAGGGTTTTGCGACACTATTGTATTGGCAATTGAGAATTTTGTATCGGCTGAATTCAAAATATTACATCTTAAAATAAAACCTTGTTAGTGGAACAAATAAAACCTTGTTAGTGGAACAAATAAAATGCACATATACTTAAATAAACTACAAGTAAAATCGATCAGGTGGGCAAAAATGATAAAGGTTTCAAAACAAATACATTTTATGTTCTCCTAGGAGTCAATTTGAGTAACATATCTAAAACACAAACCATCTGTAATAAGAATTCAATCGAATGAAGATAACTTTGAGAAACGCTATAAAAAAAAATCACAAAACTATAACTTTACATTTGTTCGTTTGTCTGCCGAGCTCCTTTATGGCTAAGCGGTTAGTGTACGCGTCTTAGGCGTGGGTGACCCGGGTTTGCTTCCCGGAGGGAGCTCACGTGGTTCGGATTCCACTTTAATCAGTAGCCTCGCTGCTGAAAGGGACGTTAAACACAAAATCAACTCAACTTTCGGCCTTTTAAGTTAAAATTTTCAGAGTACAAGCACGAGACACTCTAAATTTCCTGTTTAGATTTTGGCGGCATACCAACGTAAAATATCAAAATGGCAGCCATTTTGTCAAATGAACGAGTATCTACGCTACGAAGCGCAATTTTCATTCTTTTAAGTTAAAATTTTGACGGTAGATGCACAAGATATGATAAATTTGCTGTGTAGATTTTCTCGGCGGTCCAATGTAAAAAAAATCAAAATGGCGGCCATTTTTTCAAAACGGCAGTGAGTAGAAAATTGTTGAAAGTTGTGACAATGACAATATTGAAATATAAATCACATTTTAACATATTTACCCCAAAGACATTGAAATATTTCGAAAAAAAAACGATTAAACCCGAAAAAAAACCAATTAAACTCGAATAAACCCGAAAAAATGGGCCCAGGTGGGTTTGGCTTTTTCAAAAAAGCCCGGGGTTTTTTCAAACCCTCGTTCATGATGAGCTTTTCTCCTCAAAAAAGTTTTAATAGTAGTCTCTAATGGTTTTCTACAGATGTTAATGTTAAACTGTTTAATTTTTTCAAACTTCCGATGTCCAAGTTTTTGTACCTACACATCGTGAAACAGTGTCAGGAGAAAGGGTTAACACTCGGAAAATGAAAATGAAATATTTCAGTTTTACGTCCCACGGTTATGCCGGTTAGGCTAAAGGAGACGGTGATTATGAGAGATGAATGAAAATGGTGGAATGAAGAAAGAGGGAGGAAACGGAAGAATCCCGAGAAAACCCACGCACACGGTGTTTGTCCACCACAAAGTTCACTTGGTGGGAGCAGGGTTTGAACCAGGAATCCCATGCACCAGAGATGAACGCTCTACCACTGAGCCACCGCGGCCAGCAAAAAATCAAAATAAGACAGTATGGTGCAGGTGTAGTTTTGGTGCACTACATTTTGGAAGATTTACAGATAAAATTCAATACTTTCCATGAAAAGACATGTTAATAAGGAACGAATTTCTACAGGTAACTTAATTACATACACTGTAATACAACTGTATCTTACGTTTACTAATGTTAAACCATTACAAGTGCTTTACGACGAATAAAACAAATGAGTGCATATGAAAAATGGCTCTATTAGATGTTATTTTCCACGGGCGGCTTATTTCTGCACCGTGTACACCGACATCATATTTCTGCACAGTGTGCAGAACCTGTATTTTGTTTACAAGTGGAGAGTTACTAGTATGAAACAACAACAAGTGTTGTTGAAACTTGTATTATTCTCAAAACGCACTTCCTTCCACTACCCTCACTTCTGCGCATACACACTATCGCTGACGTGCCTGCTCCCTTCGGACGTATTCCCGCGCGGGCCCACCAGCTTCGCCCTATCTGGCTCGGTTCGATAGCATTCGTGCTATTTAGTGGCCACCCAGCACAGATTGTTTTGTGCTTTTTTGCGATGTTTTTATGCTAGACATCAGGAAGCCTTATTTATACGCAAATCGTAAAAGAATTATAATTTTTCAACAATTACTTCTAGAGGTCCCCTTGAATTTTATTTATGCCAAGTAAAATATATTCCGCCCATTTGAAACCGACTAGGGGACAATAAAAAACTAACTGGTGAAAGAATTATAATTTTTCAATTTTTTTAGTATTGCGCCACAAGTAAACCTGTACACAAGAGCGTTTAACCACTACCTCATTTCTCCTGTTTTTTTTTGTTTTTTTTTAATTGGAAGTTTTCGCTCACATGTGAAACAAGTCCTGCAGTATATAATCTAGTGGATCTTATTAGGTTACTAAAGATACACTAAATACTAGAGAATACTAAAGGAACACAAACCTTGTCATGGCACAAGCATTATGAGAAATTGTCCACGTTTCTCTAAGATAATTATCTTCCTTTTTGGTATTTAGGCTTAAAACTTATGTACAAATCCGAATTTGTGTTCGTTCAGGTTTTATTCTGCGCAGCACCCGGAATAATTGATGAAACATTTTAATTATTGCACCAATTTCCTTCTTATTGCTTCTAAAATATTTCCACTGGGCGACATGAATATATCACACCTGGCATAGATAAAATTATTAACTGCTTCTAGCAGCCAAGTTATCCTTTAACCTCCAGTTGGTTACCGATTAATTTTCTCAGTGTACCACTCGCGCTGACGTTTTCCCCTGGAGTAGGATTTCTGCTTGGAAATAGCGTTCCTTTGATTGTATTATAAGAGTGCAGCCTGTATACCACCTCGCTTTATTAAGTATTTTAGCCATAAGAAAAGGTTGCGGGTCACTTTCTCACTCTATTATGCAACAACTATTCACAAAAGACAAAATCAAGCTATCACCTCTAGTAGTACGTCAGAGCACCTAATCTAAAAATTATCTAATTTAACCTAACCCAAATTTAGGGTTTTACTGTTGTATCGCAGAACCAAATTGAAAATCGAAAAAAAAGTACCAAAACCTACTCCGATCAGTTATATTTGGTTGGATTAGATTAAGTTACGTTCGATTACTTTGTATTAGATTAGGGGCATACAAACTACAGTGCAAAAAACGTAAACCAACCTGTGCTAGTCAGGGGCGGATCCAGAACGGATTTCTAGGGGGAGGAAGTGAGGTTGTAATACTACTACTTAGAGCTACTTTTGAGTACTCCAAACTCTGGAATGGGTTTTATTTATACATTATATAAGAAAGTTTCCTAATTTGGAAGGGGGCAATCGCCCCGATCGCTCCCCCTGGATCCGCCCCTGGTGCTAGTTGGCCACTAAAAAGCACGAATTCTATATAACTGAGTCAAGCAGGACAACGCTGGTGGACCCGCGCGGAGGTGTGTTCGAAGGGAACAAGTGCGTCAGCGACGGTGGGTATACGCGTAAGCGAGGGTAGTGAAAACATGTGGGCTTTGGTAAACATACATATTTCGATATCACTTGTTATGGTTTCATACTATTAACGCTCCAGTTCTAAACATAAAATACAGCTCTCCTACACTGTGTAGAAATACATTGCCGTTGAGTTAGAAGCCACTTACCTTAAAAACTAAGGCATGTAAACTTTTGCAATTTTAAGAAGAAAATCGTGTACTACAGTTTCTTAACTGTCCTTCGTTTTTTAAAATAAAAAATTAAGTGAAATCCTTAAGTTTTTTGTCCCACGGTTATGCCGGTTAGGCTAAAGAAGACGGTGATGATGAGTAATGAATGAAATGGTGGAATGAAGAAAGTGTAAATAAACGAGAGAACCCCGACGAAACCCACGCAGACGCTGTTTGCCCACCACAAACTTTACATGGCGATGGCTGGGATATAATCCGGGACCCCAAGCACCAGAGGTGAACGTTCTACCACTGAACCAGCGCGGACCCTACAATTGCAATCGAGTTCTTGATATACCTTAGGGGGTCCGTGAAGGTAAGTAGAAAGGTAAGAAATATAATCGAAGTTAATACACAGGTTGGGCTAGGTAGTACCATTTAAATGACTTTCTTTGATACCTTCCCCCGCAAATTTTACATGCCACAGACGCCACTGCGCGGGAACATACTATAAACGAATCTACCAATTAACATATGTAACACAACATATAAAATTTATTATAAAACAAATATTAGAGATTTGATTAGCACGTGTAAGGCTATATTTTAGTACACAGCAAATTATTTCTCTACTACAGCGCCATCGTATCCGTTTTCGGTAGTCAATTGTTTGTTGACATTACGACATCGCATGAGTTAGTGATCTAGATTCTTTGATTTTTGCCCCTTATTCTTAAATTACGTCCCGTGGACATGGTTTTCGGTTCATATGAGTATACATTCATATGAAATAGCATGAGATCTTACTGTTCTGAAAATTACAGCTTGCTATGTCAATTAGAAACCGAAATATCCACTGAAATTAAGAATGCCTATTTTCTTAATAGAAGTAAAGCGCATATGATGTTACTGTTTGTTTCAAAATGTAGTATTAAATTCTCTTTTCCCGTGGCTTATCGGGTTTATATATACAGTTCAATGTTGCAACCTTACGAGAACAAAAAAGAATTTTGTTAGTCAGGGTTTTTGTTTATTTTGAGCCAAGAAAGTGTGAATACTTGTTGAATATGACAAGGTTATGTATAAACTTAATTGTCGACGAAATACTAAGATTGATATTATATTGAGTAATACGAATATATATATATATATATATATATATATATATATATATATATATATATATATATATATATATATATATAATCGAATATGTGTGTAAAAGGCTCGGTATCTACCCTGGTTGTTTTAGGTTGGCATAAATTTTTGACAACCGACATTGACCAACAATTTGTGATGTAAAGTATTACCGCGTAACTTATAATAAATGACACCTTACTGATTTGTTAGTAATGTTAGTAACTTAAATTTCTAAAACTATGTTAAATATTGCATGTAAATAGAACAAGTAACAGATCGCAAAAATAACCCTAATCCGTATCCAAGGTTATTTTTGTGAAATCATAGCGAAATCAGTGAATTAGGAAACGGCGTGCCCCAAATCCTCCCCTACGACTGGAAACACAACTGTTTGGCTTTCGTCAATTCAGTGACTAGAATCTCTTGACTCCAAGATTTAGACCAGAAATAAAATTTTAGTGATCTTAATTTGAACTAAAAGTAATTAATAATTTCGTAATTTGAGTACAGGACTTACGATGGGTCCATAGACCTAGCTCCATTGAGATATCGTATAATGGAAATAAGTTCCCAATGTTTGGAACTAGATTCGATATTTCTTTTTTAAATCTTAACAAATTTTGAATTTTCATACCAAGTCCGTCAAGTGACGAAATAATATATATATATATATATATATATATATATATATATATATATTGTGAAGCAACTATTTTGTCTGTAGTTAAAACAAAAACGACTAACTACTCCCATGGACGCCAATCATAGTGGATAAAGAGAGTTGATAAAGAAGTTATTATCGAGATGAGAAAAGGACTCATAAAATTGTCGAAATTTCTCCTTTTTTGACAGAGACTCAATAAAAATGCTACCAAAGTTTTTTAATGATTAACCAGTTATATTTTTTTCTTTCCTCTTCCACATTGATATATATTGTTTGTACTGAATTTTAAATATGTTCAATGTTGACCTTTGAGTTTTTTCTTTCTTCGTCTTTCGTTTTGTCGATTTTTTAACGTAATCCAACTTTCAATATATCTACAAAGAGAAATGTGTTATTAGATATTGAAAAGTAACAAAATTAATGCATGTCTATAAACCATATTGTTTTTACTAGTATTATTTTATTTTCATGTAACAAAATTTCTCCTGTGCTGTCGAATTAAGTTTTCTTGAAATGTAATAAATGTCTATAGAAATGTAGTTAGGTTAGTTTAATTCAACTAAATGCAACCTGAAGTATACATTGTCCTGTATGAATGTGAGTGTGAGTGAATTGTAAGTTTAGTATTAAGTGCACCAATTCTTATGTGTGCACCAATTCTTATGTATTCTTATGTCAGACATATATGTGTAACTTACTATAATTAATGGTAGTTGGGAATTAAAGTCGTGGAAAGTCAATACAAACTTAATTTAAGTTGGCTCTATAAAGGAAGCAAAAGGGACGGAGATAGCCTGAACGAATGATGATCATAGGAGAACTTGGAGAGTCAAAATCTTCAAAATCTGATTTTTTTTGGTCGCTTCTAGAATGCCATCAACTTCGTCATTTATCTTTCAAATGTTGGATACTAGTCGAGAACTTCCGGAAATATTGAATAAACTGTTAAATTAAACTTTCTCATCTATCTCAGATCCAGATTGGGATAATTCGGTAGTTGGGGTTAAATGAATCTAGGTCTGGGAGTTATGGGTTAACATGTGTCTACCTTTGGTCACCTTAATATCAAATATTCACCCAATAGCTATTGAAAATGATCCCAATTCGATAATTATTCACTTTCCTTTACCATTTTTCTCAAAATATCCAGTAACAGTTTCCCTCTTTCTTACCTTCTTACTTTCCCTCTTTTCTCTTCTATCCTATCTTCCTTTTCCTTTCTTTATCTTCTTTTTCTTTTTCTTTTAATAAAACTGAAAAGGGGGTCGTGACTGGGGATTCTATATATAATAAACGCAGTCATGTATTTATTTATTTTATTTTATTTTATTCGGAAGTCCGATATAAAAGTCTTTTCATTTTGATTGAACCTTGTATTTTCGAAAGTAAGAAATTAATTATATATATATATATATATATATATATATATATATATATATATATATATATATATATATATATTAGACATAAACTGATAGTTTCACGAATATCCCCCCATCAGGGGTGAAGGGTTCCCAATCACGACTTATCGCATGCATCTCATTTGTTACGGAGCTTTCTTTCTTTCTTTCTTTTTTCTTTTCTGCTTTGCCCTTTTCAGTTTTAGATTGGCGAACCACGACAAGGACGGTTATCTTTTCAACGTTTGTTCCCATGGCAACGAATCTCAGTTTACATGGCGATCGGTAGATCTGAATTTTTCTAAGAATGTCAAAGAGTGAGGTTGAAGGCATGTTGAATTGATTACAACATTGAAATTAATAAGAGAAATTTTATAGTCAAGTGGGACAACTAGAGTCGTTGGCTACTCTGTCATTTTGTTTCCTTTCCTAAGGGGAAGAATGGAAGGAATGTCTAAATTAGAACTAAACGCTAGAAGGGTTTCAAGGAAGGAAAGAGAATGGGAGTCCTTTAATTCATGAATAATACTAGTCTTAATAGTGAATAAGTATTTCATAGTACATGTGTATTGTATATGTGTATTTGTGATATATATCTTGTCTTTTGTATAGTGTCTCAAAGATATGGCAACAAATGTTATTGTGTCACAGGACGAATGTTAAGTCACGTGCACTCAATGCATGTTGGATGAAAAAGCTAAAAGATCTCTCACCCCTCAGAGATTAATAAGGTGCACCGGTTGTGGACTAAAATGGATCCACTTTGCTTGCACCAATTTGGATGATACTGCTGAAAATGCAGAAAAAGTCCAAACCGGCGAAATAATAAAATACTGTGATGATTGTGAAAAAGACCGAGGCCAAATATCTCCAGCGGAGATATCTGACCTCGATCATGAAAAAAATGTAGATCACAGTGATTCTCGGGATCAGACGGTAAACCCGAAGAAAGGAATGTAATCTGGAGGGTCTGAGACGTCTGCATTAATTCGCCAGATGATGCAAATGATGAACAACAAATTTGATGATTTGAAACAGAACGGTGCAGATCTGAGGCGTGAGATAAATGAAAAGTTAGATCAGAATATTGCAGATTTGAGACGTGAGAATTCAGAAATGAGACGTGAGATAAATGAAAAGTTTGACACTTCGAAACTAGAGACCGACGCTCGATTCTCGGTACTAAACAACAAATTTGATCAGATCTGTTTAGACTTTGCTTCTTCAATTAGCAAATTGAAGGTGCAAACGTCCACTGAACTAGACCAGATTAGAACCAGGCCCAACATTCTACCGAGCAGCTCAGAGAGGAAACAATTGCAAAACTACATGAAATAGATGTAAGGTTTGAGAACACAAACACAAGATTCTGTGACAGAACAAAAGGTTGAAGAGCAGCAGGCTGAAATAAGTAAATTAAATGTTACAATATCCAACCTATCAATAGAAACCAAACTAGATACGGTTGATCAAAGGATTAGTCAAATTCAAACCGAAGTATACAGTCTTAAGGGGAATATTACTAAATTGGAACTAGTCAAGTCTGATATCTCCTATCCTTTTCCTGGTAGCTATTCCCCAGGAAATATTTTCCCAGAAACAATAACGTTCAACCGGTAAAGTGTTGCCTGATGCACGGGACGCAGCAATGTATTGTCCCCCGCACCAGCAAACATCGAAAACATGGTTGAGCAATTTCAATGTACCGTTGCAGTCAAGTGTTGTGACTACAACAGTCACTAGCGTAAACGCTCATTCTACTTTTGGAATGGTACTATCTTACAGCGTGCTGCCACGAAGGGGAGAGAGATGTGCCGGACCGTCGGTTACTGACGTGGTGGGTCCTAAGTTCGAACCTCACATGGTCGAAACGAATTATAAAACCTCTCTTGGTCATATGGGAGCGTTCAGTTCGGTGACCACTCCGTCGGTGGCAACCCCAACCGCTCAGGATAACGCGTTGATTCCAATAGATTCTTTTCCTGCCCCGTATAGTGTGAGCTGTAAAGTTTCCCTCCGGGATATTGAACGCTTTCCCACTTTTGACGGGAACATTGCTAACGGGTTACCTCGAGTTTTCCTGCGAAGACTGCAACAATATCTCGACATGTGCAAACTCACTGATGAGGAACGTTTACAAATAGTAGAAAAATGTTTAATCGTCACTTCCGGCGCATGGTATGCCTGTGTTCAATACCAAATTCCTACGCTCAGTGACTTTTGATTCTTTTCAAAGAAGAGTATTGTAATGAGCACATCGAGCGGCTCCAAAAGAGAAACTTGCAATCACTCCGATATGATCGCTCCAAATATGGGTCCCTCTTGGACGATGCTTGGAATATAATTGAATTATGTTATCAGATAGCTGAGCATCCCTCTCAGGCCGAACTGGTAGACATTATAGTAAACGCGCTTCCACCCGATGAGCCCCGGGCCATAAGGTCCCATTTGTGCCAAACGGCGCGAGAAGTCACTTCGCGTGTGGCTGCCTTGTGCGGAAAGGAAGTTGGTGGCCCACCAAAACGGTACTTCGCCCGACAGCCGAAGATTCTAAAACCAACTAAAACGAAGGTAACGGCAAGTTCTCAGACAGATTTCCTGAGTTATACCCAAGCTGGATCTCGTTATCCTAGTGGATATGGCTCAGAAAAGAACAATAATGGGCGGTGACTATTCAGGAATCGGCCCATGTTCAACAATCGCCGGAGTTATCATCCCTATGACCGTACTAACATGGAATCGAACCCGATAGGGGTGATAACGCCCGGAGGAATTTTAACAGGACGTACGGAAGAAGGGAGAACGGTAATAGTCAGGGTAATAATAATAACAATAATAGTAATAATAATGTAAATCGACCCCAGAATTCAGTCCCTTCCCAAGTGCGTGGTAACGGCGAATCTAGAGTTATATTAAATGGAAGTGATAGTCGGGAAACTGCATCCTAATGTCATCGAATATGCTAGTCGACGGGTAAAGCCTTACGAGTTGTCTCTGTCGATTTCTCAGTTGGAACTACTGCCCGTTCTATTCCTATGTGAACACCACTGAAAAATTGCTTAAAAGCTGCTTCGTTTTGCATAATCTAAAAGGTGAAAGTATTGGAACTCACAACTTTCGAAATTAAAAATATTCAACTGTAGAGAAGATAAACGTAGCGAATTATTCGCGCAATACCCCAAGTAGATGTAATATACTGTCCTAGTGTAACTTATAACGTTTGAATGGAATGAATGAGTGTGTTAACTTAAGAAGCATCAGTAGTTAGTATTCCCAATTAGCAAAATTTTGTTATTCTAACAATTTTTTTTAATGGGCCGGGGAAAACTGTAATGTACCATTACAGTTGAGAGTAATGGCAACTTTTTTTACTCACTCTGTTTCTAGTATTTTTTTAATTCGATTTCAGTTTAATTACACAATTTATTTATTATCTTTACTTCAAATTAAATGTAATGAATAAAAAGGTTTCATTAGGAATCACATTTTAACTGAATAACATATTTATTTATATTTTGATTAATTGTAAATCCCATTTTCGCATATACAAGTTGAACAGTAACAAAGTTTACCATGC
The DNA here is from genome assembly GCF_964235325.1 of Thermobia domestica. Classification (NCBI taxonomy): domain Eukaryota; kingdom Metazoa; phylum Arthropoda; class Insecta; order Zygentoma; family Lepismatidae; genus Thermobia; species Thermobia domestica. Next base: position 251,358,198 of record NC_137462.1, on the reverse strand, counting down.
TGACGTCATACCGAAATATAGTTCCGCCATTGGATATAAATTTTCTTAATTTCAGACCAATGTAGATTTTCGCCAGGTACCTAAACTTTCCCTCACCCCCTCTCACTAGTCCATAGTCACTTTCAGATCCGGTTATATCTGGATTTCACCAAATTTCTATTCGCTTTGTAATTTCCGCGGCTGGAAGACTCCGCCCTGATTGGTGGAATTCTCCAATCCCTGTCGTTTTCGGCGCAATGTTTTTTTCTCAACACAGGATTCTACAAGCATAGACGTGGACAGCATCTACTCTATATTTGCTGGTAAGGACTTAAATTTTTAGTGAAAATCCAGTAAAAGTCTGATTAAATGTCATCGTACACGTCGTGTGATCATTTAGGAGGCAAAAACCCATATTTTTGTTGAAAGAACTGTAAAAACCAAGGGAAAATATCAGATTCCGGTTTACAGGAAGTCATATTGCTGCCCAGATAGGATGGACAGGAAGGAAGAGTGATTTTTGATCCTTTCATATTCAGTTAGGGGTTAGGGAAAATACGACCTGGTTTTGTGCAATTTGTTTGTGTATTCGGTAGATGTGATTTTTTAATTTTTCAGTAAGTGCATGTATCTCTTAGGCTTCATAGTTGGAATGTTAACTATCAGGATGGCAGCTTAATATCACTAAAAGGGCTCCTATTCCTTTCCAAATCGAACCAGTTCTAGCGGAGGATGGGTTAGTTATTGTTTGTTTTAGGGCCTTTTCCCCTCTCAGGGGAAGGGTTCCTCAATAAACCTCGTTAAGGTGCCCCCTAGGGCTTCAATCTCTAGTAAACATGTTGTAAACAATTGGTCAGGTCAATTGGACCTAGGGTTACCCTTCTTATTTTGTCCCCTTAAAGTTCAATAGAGTCAACTGTATATACCGACAAGGGAGTAGTGTTTTAAGTATATCAGGTACTTGCCTATAATATGCATGAAATTAAATGGTGCTTGTTTGGTTTAGTAGTTTAGTATATATATTGTTATGTGTAGATAGTAGTTTTGTGTGAAAGTGTGACGTTACTGTATGAGGACAGTGTAGTTACGTATGTAAACTCATTACCATTTTTCTAACTAAAAGTAACTAAACCAGAATAAATATTAGAGATTTGATTAGCAAGTGTAAGGCTATATTTTAGTACACAGCAAATTATTTCTCTACTACAGCGCTGTCGTGTCCGTTTTCGGTATTCAATTGTTTGTTGACATTACGACATCGCATGAGTTAGTGATCTAGATTCTTTGATTTTGGCCCCTTATCCTTCAATTACATCCCGTGGACATGGTTTGTGGTTCATATGAGCATACATTCATATAAAATAGCACGAGATTTTACTGTTACATGATAGCATGAGATCTTAAGCCTTTCATCAGATAGGGTAGCATCATGTGGGAATTACTTTTAAAGGCTGACAGAAATGATAATTAAAAAAATAACTGCTATATCCTGTGATCATCGAAAAGTACAGGTTTGGTCATTTGTACCTTTAACATTCATTGACTCTTCGAGATTTTTTTGTTGCTTATCTTATTTACCGGGCAGTGTTCATATAGCTAACAGCTTAGATCGGACTATCCGATTAAATCAACCGCTACTAAATTAATATTTATGTCAATTGCGTACCCGGTCGTCGACCCCTAGTCCTCTTAAGTATTTTCGTTTCTTTTCTTAGTTTAATTAGATGATGGAAATTGACGACGTCCCAGACTTATGCATGTCTGCGCAGGGTAGCCATCGGTGATGTTTGGTCACTGAAATCACCGATCCAAAATTCAGTTTATTTATTTTTTTATTTTGCAAAATTATCATTAGGGATATCTTAGCTTTATTTTACTATAGTTTCATTGCTATTCTGGATTTTCTTAGTTTCTAAGAGGTCGGATGATTTTTTTCCTTTTTGAAATTCCAGATTAAGTATCTACACTAACCTTCCGGTGGATTTCGGGGTCTTTAATGGCGTTGACCGGATACGGTGAGTGGTGAGATTTCTCTAAAACCTTTGTCTTTCCGAAAATCCCATAGAGGGCACAGACTCGTCTCGTCGTGGCAGACATTCGTTTTTCGGCTATTTATTTGGTAAGCCAAATCCCTTTTCGCATAAAGAAGGATATTTGGTTATAGTATGTTGTATACATAAATTCGACCACTTATCTTTCGTAGTTCTAGTGTTCTGTCTCCTCTCGTTTTACCTATCCTTCTTCTACTTCTTCTCTAAAGTTTTTTTTAAATTTCAACCTCCCCCCTTCGGTTTCTGATACTCATGAAAGCATAGAATGTTCATATCACTTATTTCGATCGTATGTACTAACTCAGACATCGAGGGATACAATTCGTTGAGGTATTTTCGGTATTTCAGAACAACTTACTACTGTTTTTCACGATACTCAATCCACCATGGGAGGGACTGACGAGAAGGTACACTACGATTTCAGATTCTCAGAAACTTAATTGTTGTTCAGGGATCGTACAAACTATACCCGTTGATTACTGATTTCTGGTTTTCTTTCTATTGATTGGTTATATGGGGTATGTATTAGTAGTTTGGGCCCACTAGTTTCAAATAACTTTGATTTTTTTGTTCTCTGTATAAACATCTATATATATATATATATATATATATATATATATATATATATATATATATATATATATATATATATATATATACTTAATAGTTTGAAAAGTTACGTGCCTGTTCTATTTGTTGTATTTCCACCTCTTGTGTCAACTTATTAAATAACATCAACCATTTCTTTATACGCGGATTTTAGTAAATTGAGAATTATTATTGATTATCGGGTTTATATATACAGTTCAATGTTGCAACCTTACGAGAACAAAAAAGAATTTTGTTAGTCAGGGTTTTTGTTTATTTTGAGCCAAGAAAGTGTGAATACTTGTTGAATATGAGAAGGTTATGTAGAACCTTAATTGTCGACGAAATACTAAGATTGATATTATATTGAGTAATATGAATATATATATATATATATATATATATATATATATATATATATATATATATATATATATATATATTTATGAGCGAATATGTGTGTAAAATGCTCGGTATTTACCCTGGTTGTTTTAGGTTCCCATAGATTTTTGATACCCGACATTGACCAACAATTTGTGATATAAGGTATTACCGCGTAACTTATAATAAATGACACCTTACTGATTTGTTAGTAACGTTAGTAACTATTAAATTTTTAATACTCTTGCTGTACTGTACTGTGGGTTACAACCATAGTTATTTGCTCAATTATCAGTTCTGTAATGAAAGAATATGTGGATAGCACTTCGCATGGCAAGAGAGAAAGTACGTGGGGATCTGAGAAGTACAGCGCTGAGGTAATTAATTGGGGATGAATGAAATGAAATGCATGTTTTCTAATAGAAGAGATCACAGAGACGCAAATGCTAGGAAAGGAAAGGGTTTTACTGTACCTCATTTCGATATGATGAGCCTCTTCAAATATCGGGTGAAGCCTTATCCTCCCATCTGTTAAGTATTTCCGTCTGGTATCGATCCCGGACCTCACGTTCGAGAGTGAAGAACCTCTCGTCCTCAGGGCAACAGCTCCCAGATGTCCTGGCCTCTTCAGAATGACACCTCTGTCATGCAGTGGTTGGTGAGGGCCCAAGCGTGCCGACCGTCTCTCAGTTGCTGTTACGACGACTCTTCTGAATAGGGGTCCAAAGTGTGTTTCTGGTGGCTTCTGTCACACTTCTCACCTCGAGGGTCCCGTGTCCCCTGGTTTTCTTCTACTTCCTTGGTTTCGCTTCTTCCTGGTGCTCCGCACGTGAGTGACAAGCTCATCACAATTATCTTGGTCAATAGGGAAGTTTGTTAATTGCTGAAACGGCGTGGCTTAGTTTTTTTTGATGAAGTTACGGAAACTAGGAAGAGAATGGTAAGCATAAATTTGTATTGGGATGAGGTGACAATATAGGGAAGTCTCTTCTTTATTGTTCAATAATTAGAATTTCTTGTTTGAAGAACAATAACAACATACAGGGAGAATTCAAAATAGGCGCTAAGCCTTTACACTCCCTGCTCTATTTTTCCACGACGATTTTGAAAAAAATTCGGAGTGTTCTCCTGGAGAAGAGTGTTGACCAAAATATGCTGTAGTAATCTCCAATGTCCTTAAGATGGCGGTCAGGTATGTATTAATTATAATATGTTGTCGAAGGTTGCCCTCTGGTGGACGCTTTCATTACTACGTAGAAACTGAAGATGTAGAAGGATAGAATTCAAGGTTGCGCTGATTCAGATTTTTTTTACTTGAAAGAAAAACAAAACGAATTAGTTCATAGTACTTCAGGGAGTGTGGTGGTATGCAATCTTGATGAGAGGTAAGTGTAATACTTTTAATATGGGATTATTAGTATAGGTTATGGCTGAGATACAACTAAGGGGTTAAGTGGGAAGGAAAAATGACATTTGAAAGAAAAATTAATTGTAACTTGTTTATATACAATAAGTATATGATTCCTTAATCTAATTGTGATATAAAAATAAATATATGAATATATGTAATATAATAAGATAAATTATAAATAATGAATAACAAATAAGATAAATAATATATATATATATATATATATATATATATATATTACACATATGCAAAGTAAAATCTCTCCAAGTTTAGGTATTCGTAAAAGTTTGTGTTAGTTAAAATTGATATTCGTGTGAGTGTTAGAGTATGGGAGGATACAATTAGATTAACTAATTTGGTTAGTAGCATTTCCTCTACTAAGTGCGTGAAAAGTCCAATATACCGCGGACTACTCGGTAACGGTATATGAAGAGTAGCACTATTCTAGATTAGTTAAATGACTGGGATACCACGAGCTAAAATACGTTACACATAAGGGATGTAATTGTTTAAATACAATGCCGAGATATTTCTCGGAGTAAGTTCTAGCGTGGAGTGATGCAAGTCCTCGTGTGTTTCTGTCGAGGTGTTGTTTCTAGCAGTAGCAGGCAAAAATCTTGGAAGAGTACGATGAAGAGATGATAGTTTCTTTTATAGTAATCGGAAGATTTTTATTAACACAAATAACATGAGAACTAGGGTTATAAAGATGAGCAGGTCAGTAATTCCTAAAAAGCTGGTCAGTAATTCCATTGCTCTCACAGGCGTGGAACAAAATGGCAGAATTAAAATTTTGTTTTGTTTGAGAACGTAAATTACGTAAATGGTGAGTATTAATTGCCAAAGAAAAATGATTCCGGGAACAAACCAGTTATGTTCAAAGATAGGACGTTCAAATGATGTTTCAACCAATGAAAAAGGCGTTACATCATGCGGCTAACAGATGAAATCCATAAATAATTCACTAATGTATTGACATTAAAGAAAACAGTGGGTTTGAATTTTTGTCCAACGAGAAATAAATCATTCTTTACAATCATTGCAGGAAATAAATGTAGTTTAGGTTTTGATAAATCATTATCGAAGCAGGGAAAATTTGATTTTACAAAGAGATGCTGAGTGACTTCCAATTTGATGTTACACAGTAGAGTTATTTGTACTGCAACAAAATTCAAGTGATGAAGTAATGAGAGTTGGTTGGGATACTATTATTTCATAGGGTAACAAATTTTGGAGGTTGCGTTAATATGTATTGATGGTCATCTAATTTGATTATTTGAACTGTTGTGACTGATTCACATCGAAAATCGCAAGTAGAAGTAATATCCTTTACAGTATGTCCTTTATATCCATGCGTAATACATTCTGTTTGGCGAGAATTTGTAATAACGTGGTTGGGAATTTTACATAAGCGAGTAGTTCGAAACTGGCAACCAAGCATATCAGATCCTATTATGGGAATTATGGTCTTTTTGTTTGGAACAGCTACAATAGCAGGTTCCAAATTGACGACACATGTCTGGTTTCTAATTGTGAACGGTATACTTCTTACAGAAAAAATTTCAAAGCTAGAATCTTTTTCCAGGATAGGAATTTTCAGTTGCAAAAATATGTAATTTTCTGTTATAGAGAATGACAGAGTTGAAATAGTGTAATAAATTTCTTATAGGTTTCTATCAATGGCTAAAACGAACCCAGATTTAATAAGAGTAGATTCTATAGCTAATAGTTGTGCATCAAGAACATCATATGTTATATTATTGGCATTGAGTTTGCAATCTCTACAGCTTTCTACTAATAAATCATATTTATAAATTTCCAAAAATTTCAAAAATTGTGCCGTGATTTCATAAAATTCGGAGATAAAAGCATACGATTCAGCCGTCATTTTAGAGTCTAGCGTGTTAAGAGATTTGCCTAATCTTTTTTCTTGTTCTACGATGTGTTGGGAAAAATTTCTAATTCTCTGGAAGTTGTTTTGAATTTGAGCCTGAAAATTTGAAAGTTCTTGAGATGAGTTCTGTAAAAATATGTTATTTTTCATTAATTGCTTTTGAACTTGCAATACAGTTTCTTCTAACTTTTCTTCCTTTTGATGCAAAGCATCTACAGTTGATGATTCAGCTACATCACAACAATATCCTAGAAGATTGCCAATAAAACCCAATAACGCTCTCTTACATTCTTAGGTGCCGGATTATGAAACATAGGTTTCGGTATATGCAAAAAGTTTTTCAAAATGTGATCGTGTTATTGCTTAAGCGTATCTGCGGCTTTTCATACATCCATGTGATAATACTGTTGTGTATTGCAGTGTAAAAATTTATACAACGTCGAAGAGTTTATTTTTTCCGGGACCACAAAACTAATATTGAAGGTTAATGGTACTGATTGATAGGTGACCATATTACTTAACTTTTGAAAATAAAATCCAGAGGAAATACTGAATTCTAAAGTTGCTACTGTAGTGAAAGCAGTTATCGTCACAAAAAGCAGAATGAGATATTTTGCCTCAACAAAGTGAGAAAAGTGGCACATTAGAATAGTAACCATGCCTAATTTTACAATTAAATATAGATTTGAAGCAGTATTCTTGTGTTTACTTTTTAACTTCATGGTGAAGAGCTAGGAGCAATAATAAAACAATATTAAAATTATCTACTATATACAGCACTAGTAACATCTGAGTGCTTCTTTCCCTTATTTCGTCTAATATGTACATATATATTTTTATTTATTTATTTATTTCCATGTTACTTGAAGGTTCACTGACAGTGAAAAAAAAACGACCAACAAAAAGGTCAAGAAAGAATATGTAACATATTCAAAGAACACTTGTCATGCAACTCACTACTCATACACAATAAATAATACTCAAATGAAAGGACTATAAACATATCCCACAGAAACTAAAAAGTAGTTTCAAAATTATCAAAAATAGGGTATCAATACTTCGCTATACATTACTAACGTATCGTAATAATAAGATTAGCTTATTCACTCATATGCTCAAGCTCGCTTTTGTTTACACCACAGGAAAATATTCATGCATCAAATGTTCGTAGATTCGTTTATTCTGTACATCGTAAACAAAAAAATAATTTTATCTATAGAATCCAAATTTTCCTCCAAGAAATTTCACAGTTCTTAAGGCTATGTGTCATGCTGGTGTTTTAGGATATAAAAATGCACCTGTTGAAATGGTGGGCAATGCATTTGTACGAAAATCATTGTTTAAAACACTAAATAAGATTTTCTCGTAACAAGACTGTAATGATTTGCTCTTTTCACCTTTAGGTCCACAAGTGTGTATTAATGTTTAGCTGGAAGATAGAACCCTTCTGTAATTATGCACGAACATTCTTTTAATTTCCCAATGCGCGCACATTCTTGAGTTAATTGTGGCCCTGGTGCTAAGTGTATTGCCCTGTCTGCGCCCCCTATGGTTAATAAATCCGTGTTGCTTGGGTTTACAATGGCATCACCCTGGAGTTCTACAATGCTTCCATGGTACAAAGCTACTTTAGAATTGATCTCAATGTTCACACCAAATTTTGAAGGAACTTTTGGTGCACAGCGTACTCTGGCTGTGACATCCCACACCGGTAAATGGAGCATAGAAAAGGCATTAACGATATTTAGACACGTGTAATTGTCACCTTTTTCTTCCTCTCCCTCTTTTCTTCCAGTGAATTCAATGATGAACCTAGATGTTGGTAAGCCTGTTTCGTCTTCTTCATTCCGTAGAGACAGCTGATTCCGTTCCTCCTCATTTTCTGTACAGTTCTCTTCAGGGGGTACGTTCTGTCCTTGAATGGTGAGTCTCTGGCTTCAATATCATCACTGCTGAGAGGCTTCTTGCGTTGATGCTCCTGATCTCCTAACTCGTCCATAGGCGACGGAGGGTAATATTTCTTAAGACGGTCAACCGTAATGGAGTCTATTTTCTGTCTTCCTGTACCAGTAGTGAATTTAACGAAGTAACTATTTTCGTTATTCTTGCCCTGTATCTCACCTGGTCCAATGTATTTCCCAGTGAAAGCACGTGTCTGGCCCCGTTTCATATTATCTACATATATCCAAACAAGATATCCCTTCTGAAATTGCACTTGTTTATGACGCTTGTTGTATGATTTTGCAGAGGTTTGGAACCTTTTGAATAATTTTTCAGCAGCCTGCTCTCGAATATCATTAAGATGAGATAGCCTGACTGCGTTGTCTTGAAATTGACACTCTGTGTCAAACATAACTTGATGTATTAACCTTGGTTTGAAACCATGGAGTAATTCAAAACTGGAGTGTAACATATTTGTGTTAATGGAAATATTATGGCTAAATGTAACCTTGGGAAGTAACTCCACCCAGTTTCCTGAATTATCTGGGTCAATATTGAGCTTCAATTTTTGTTCCAAATTACGTATTGTTACCTCAGCAAGCCCAATAGAAAAATGTGCTTTCACGTCTGCGAATTTCAACGTAACACCACAAATATTGCACAATTCCTTAAATATAGCGCTTGTAAAAGCAGCTGCCCTGTCTAGGCAGAGTTCATAAAATAACCCATATTTTAAAATGACGTCATTAAAAAGGAATGATGCCAAGGTATTGGCAGTAGTGTCTGGAATACTAGCTGTTATACAAAATCTTGTCGCTTCATACACACAGACTACAAAATATTTGTGTTTCAAAATATTGTTAGTGCAATAAAGCCCAGCAACATCCAAATACAGTCGGTAAAAGGGCATAACACTAGGGTGAGTTTGCAGCTTACCATAACTCAAGCCAACTCTTTTCTTTAACATTTGGCAGTGAAGGCATTCCTACAGCGTCTATATACAAAACGTTTCATGTCAGGAAAATATACACTGTTAACTAGTAATTTATGTTTTACTAAAAGTAGAGTGATTGGCTCCCAAAATCTCCTCATGACACTTCTTAGAAACTGTTTCCCGCAATGACAAAGAAATGGCAAGCAAGTAGTTCATACCCATAGGTGTATTATTTTTTCTGTAAAGAATGGTATTGCGCAATTCATAACAGGAAGCTTGTCTTTCATACTGATTGTCTTTAGATTTGCCCTCAAGTCAGTCAAGAATGTGCTTAAGAACATTATCTTTTACTGAGCTTCGCTAATATTAATATCGGTGTTATCTTCTAGAAAAAAAACACAGGGATCCTCTGAACTTAACTTTTCGTCTTCGAGATCTCTTTTATTGGAAGCAAAACGACTGATATTATCAGCTTCTATATTGGTGGTTCCTGACACATGGGATATTGTAAAGTCAAATTGTTCTAGTTGATAAAGCCATCGAGCTAGCTTCTCACTAACATTTTTAGATTGTTTTAGAAACTTGATCGCTCTACAGTCCGTTTTTAGAAAAAAATGTCTTCCGATGAGCCACTTACGAAAAAAAACGTAGTGCATACAGCACCCCAAGAAGCTCAATCTCATATATAGAGTATTTTTTCTGTGGCGTTTAAAGACCGTGAACAATACCCAATAGGATCTAATTCACTGTCAAGGTTATCATCAATTGGTTGCTTAGCAGCCGCCCCACCCCAGATTTACATCCATCCGTGTACAGAAATAATGATCTGTTGGGTTCATTAAAGTTGGTGAATTTATTATTGCTTCTTTGAGTTTTTCAAAAGCATCCTGTTGTGGCTTTTTCCAGCTATATTTAGCATCACGCTTAAGTAATTGTAGGAGAGGAGCTGAAATTTCACTGAAATTCTTTACAAAGCGTCTCACAAAACTACAAGTGAAGTTAAATGACTTGAGTTGTTTCTTAGTTTTAGGACGTTTGTAACATTTTATAGTTTCAATCACTTTGTCAGACACAAAAATACCATATTTATTTACTTTATGTCCAAGAACAACTACAGAAGTCTGTGCAAACTTGTTTTTCTTGGGAAACAATTTTAAACCTCGCTTGCGAAAAGCATCAAAATGTAATGTGCATAATTCTAATATTTCCGGTATGGTGTCAGCTACTATAAAATAGTCATCTAGGTAATTCAATATGTGGGGCGATGGAATATCGGCTAATGTCAGTTTTATGGGCCTGTTCAACGCCGCAGAAGAACAAAGTAATCCCTGAGGAACCACATTATAATGAAAGGATCCCTCCCCTGGAACAGAGAATGATGTGATTGGTTTGCTATCTTCTGTGATGCGGATTTGAAAGAAGGCATCTTTTTGATCACACGTTGTAATAAATTTCTTTCCAGAAACACGATTTAACACGTCCTGCATGCTAGGAATCGAAAAGGAATCCACACTACACTGGACATTTACAGCTCGAAAATCAGAAACAAAACGATAATCACTTGTTCGTTTTTTAACTAAGAGAATGGGTGAGTTCCATTGGGATATAGGTCTCGAAATGATCCCTCTTTGTAATAAATTGTTCAGCTGTTTTTTATCTACAGCGCGCAAATGATACGGTATAGATAGGGTTGGTTTACAAATAGGCGTGTGGTCTTTGAGCTGAATCTGATACTCATAATCCTTAGCAAAAGAAAAATCTTGATCGTGCCACATGAAAATATCACTATAGCGATAAGCGAGATCATAAAATTTCTCTTTATCACTTTCAGAAAGGTCGGGGTTAACCTGAATTTGTGACTTGTCAAACAGTTTTCTTTTTTCTAAAATTTCGGTGACAATTCTTCCTGAATTTGACCCACTACATAAACAGAGTGTTCCTCTAATATTTCTTCAAATTCTTCGGCTAACCCTATTTCTTGACCCTCATTTAACGTTATATCTTTAATAGTAGGATTCGTAATCCATACACAAGGCTGAGATGGTGACAACACAAAAAAAGGGATATAAATTTCTAATTTATTCTGCAAAGAAATATTTGGCACTAAAAGATTCTTATTCCCTCCTATGTTGTAACGTTTAGTGAGAGAAACTCGAGTATGCGTTTTAGCTGGAAACAGTATTCGTTCAGGAAGTGTGTAAATAGCTTTAGGAAGAGACGCCAACTTCTCTTTTAAAGTTTCAGAAATTACACCCTCATTGTTATTACGTGGAAGGTGGTTTAGAGGTGGTTTCGCAAATCTATTGACTGAAAAAATATTGTTCTGAAAATCCAGGAAAACATTATGGGATATTAAGAAATCCTGACCAAGCAAGGGCTTAAATGGAAACCGAGGAATTATTCTGAACGGATACGTAAAGGTCTTTTTTCCTATGAAGAAACGCAAAAAAACAATATGAGATACTTCAATTGTGTTGACCGTCACTCCCTTTAATTTTGTAGTAATTGCTACTTTCTTTGCTCCTTTAGGAACTAAATTTTCAGGGAGACAAGAACCTTCTGATCCTGAGTCGATTAACAATGGAGTGTACACGCTCCCTGCTCTAATATTAATGTATGGGAGTTCTGATTCCTTGAATATAGGGACTTGTAGCACCGAATGACGAATAGATGTGTCCCGACCAACTATTCCGTTTCGTTTCAAAATGCAGGACAAACTCGGACTATATGATTTAATTCTTGGCAGCGCCAACAGACAATAGGAGAACGTGGTGGTTTAGAAGTCCCCGCAGCGGGGCTTGAACCCTGGTCACTCGAGTTATTGTCAATTACGTTACCCCTGTCACCATTACTCCCTTGATTTTGAGCATAATTGTTGTAGTAGCGAGCTTGGTTTCCCCCTCTACCTCGGCCTCTTCTTCCTCTATTATTACCACGAAAAGATGAACTTGCATTTCCTGTGTTTGTCGATTGACCTTGATTTGCAGTGAGAGACGTAATATTTAAAGAAAGTTTCTCTAACTGTTGCTGTATTTGCTGCAGTGCATTGGAGTCAGGGACCTGAGAATTTACATGGGGCTTGAGGGCCTACCCTCAAAATGAGGTTGAGTTTAGAATAAACATAATCAAATATGCTCTCAGTTTCTCCTTGCTCGCGATCACGCATTTCACTTTCTGTCAACTGAATCATGGCGTTGCTCCCAAAATCTTCTATTAATTTTCTTTGAACTCATCGTAAGTCCAATTGGCAAATTAGAGTTTTTTGGAAGTATTATCCACCCAAAATTCAGACGAACAATTCATCAATGTACGTAGGATTAGCTATTTTCATATGCCTGTCTAAATAATGATGGAGGCTATAGCCTTGTATTTCTGCAAATACCGCGTGATGTCTTCTCCTAATTTAGCATAAAATTGTTCGGGCCTTACTATCGTATGAATCGATGTATATGAACCTTCTATATTCTCACTATTATTCTGGGCCATGTTTAAACTGTCCGGTGTGACAGAATAAGAAATACTCGAAACTGGGTTAGATAAATGCAAATTTTCTTTAAGATTGGTATAAAAATTTCTAGTAACTGGAATGGCAATCGGTGATGAACAAATTATAGGGTCAAAGTACTGCGTAGTGGAAATATCGTTTAGATCATCAAAAGGCTGTAGATGCTGTTCAGCTAATAATCGAAACATGCAGAAAGTGCTAAGTAAACATACACATAAAATCAGTGGCAACAAAACATACTTAAAGTTAAAATAAACACAATCTTTGCGTCACTTCAAAAAATAAATAATAACAAAGACATGATTTGATGTAACAGAATTGTAACAAAAAATGATATGATAAAAATCGGCGGATTGACGTTAATTTAAAAGTCTTATGGTTCGGAATTTATAATAACAATGTCTCACAGAAGCTGCATTTCTACATTAGGAGAAAAAAATTCCTAAATGCTAGGCAAAGGCCTAAAAAATCTTCACAAAGTGAAGGTCCACATCTCCACCATCTTGCTGTACTGTACTGTGGTTTACAACCACAGTTATTTGCTGAATTATCAGTTCTTTACTAAAAGAATGTGGGGATAGCACTTCGCATGGCAAGAGAGAAAGTACATGGGGATCTGAGCAGTACAGCGCTGAAGTAATTAATTGGGGATGAATGAAATGAAATGCATGTTTTCTAATAGAAGAGATCACAGAGACGCAAAGGTTAGGAAAGGAAATTGTTTTACTGTACCTCAGCCATTCCGATATGATGAGCCTCTTCAAATATCGGGTGAAGCCTTATCTTCCAATCCGTTGAGTGTTTCCGTCTGGTATCGATCCCGGACCTCACGTTCGAGAGTGAAGAACCTCTCGACCTCAGGGCAACAGCTCCCAGATGTCCTGGCCTCTTCAGAATGACACCTCTGTCATGCAGTGGTTGGTGAGGGCCCAGACGTGCCGACCGTCTCTCAATTGCTGTTACGACGACTCTTCTGAATAGGGGTCCAAAGTGTGTTTCTGGTGGCTTTTGTCACACTTCTCACCTCGAGTGTCCCGTTTCCCCTGGTTTTGTTCTACTTCCTTGCTTTCGCTTCTTCCTGGCGCTCCGCACGTGGGTGACAAGCTCATCACAATTATCTTGGTCAATAGGGGAGTTTGTTAATTGCTGAAACGGCATGGCTGAGTTTGTTTTGATGAAGTCACGGAAACTAGGAAGAGAATGGTAAGCATGAATTTGTATTGGGATGAGGTGACAACATAGGAGAGTCTCTTCTTTATTATTTAATAATTACAATTTCTTGTCTGAACAAGAACAATAACAACATACAGGGAGAATTCAAAATAGGCGCTAATCCTGATATCCTCTACAATACTATGTTAAATATTGCATGTAAATAGAACAAGTAACAGGTCGTAAAAATAACCCTAATCCTTATCTAAATTTTTTTTGTGAAATCATAGCGAAATCAGTGAATTAGGAAATAGTGTGCCGCAAATCCTCCCCTACGACTGGAAACATAACTACTTGGCTTTTGTGAATTCAGTGACTAGAATCTCTTGACTCCACGATTTAGACCAGAAATAAAGTTTTAGTGATCTTAATTTGAACTAAAAGTGATTAATAATTTCGTAATGTGAATACAGGACCTACGATGGGTCCATAGACCTAGCTCCATTGGTATATCGTATAATGGAAATAAGTTCCCAATGTTTGGGACAAGATTTGATATTTCTGTTTTAAATCTTAATAAATTTTGAATTTTCATACCAAGTCCGTCAAGTGACGAAATAATATATATATATATATATATTGTGAAGCAACTATTTTGTCTGTAGTTAAAATAAAAACGACTAACTACTCTCATGGACGCCAATCATAGTGCATAAAGAGAGTTGATAAAGGAGTTATCATCGACGTGAGAAAAGTACTCATAAATTGTCGAAATTTCTCCTCTTGGGACAGAGACTCAATAAAAATGCTACCAAAGTTTTTTTTAAATGATTAACCAATTATATTTTTTTCCTCTTCCACATTGATACGTATTGTTTGTACTGAATTTTAAATATGTTCAATGTTGACCATTGATTTTTTTCTCTCTTCGTCTTTCGTTTTGTCGATTTTTTAACGTAATCCAACTTTCAATATACCTACAAAGAGAAATGTGTTATAAGATATTGAAAAGTAACAAATTTAATGCATGTCTATAAACCATATTTTTTTACTAGTATTATTTTATTTTCATGTATGAAAATTTCTCCTGTGTTGTCGAATTAAGTTTTCTTGAAATGTAATGTATGTCTATAGAAATGTAGTTAAGTTAGTTTAATTCAACTAAATGCAACCTGAAGTATACATTGTCCTGTATGAATGAGAGTGTGAGTGAAATGTAGGTTTAGTATTAAGTGCACCAATTCTTTTGACATATATGTGTGACTTACTATAATTAATGGTAGTTGGCAATTAAGGTCGTTGAAAGTCAATACTAACTTAATTTAAGTTGGCTCTATAAAGGAAGCAAAAGGGGAATGAGATAGCCTGAACGAATGATCATCATAGGAGATCTTGGAGAGTCAAAATCTTCATCAAATATGTGTTACCCTGATTTTTTTTCTGTGGTCGATTTTAGCATGCCATCAACTTCGTCATTTATTTTTCAAATCTTGGATACTAGTCGAGAACTTCCAGAAATATTGAATTAATTGTTAAATTAAACTTTCTCATCTATCTCAGCTCTAGATTGGGATAATTCGGTATTTGCGGTTAAATGGATCTAGGTCTGGGAGATATGGGTTAACATGTGTCTACCTTTGATCACCTTAATATCAAATATTCAGCCAATAGCTATTGGAAATGATCCCAATTCGATAATTATTCACTTTCCTTTACCATATTTCTCAAAATATTCAGTAACAATTCCCTCTTTTTCACCTTCTTACTTTCCCTCTTTTCTCTTATATCCTATCTTCCTTTTCTTTTCTTCTTCATCTTCTTATTCTATTTTTAATAAAAGTGAAAAGCTGGTCGTGATTGGGAATTCTATATACAATAAAGACGGTCATGTATTTATTTATTTTATTTTATTTTATTCGGAAGTCCGATATAAAAATCTTTTCATTTTGATTGAACCTTGTAGGTTCGAAAGTAAGAAATTAATTATATATATATATATATATATATATATATATATATATATATATATATATATATATATATATATATATATAATTAGACATAAGGTGATAGTTTCACGAATATCCCCCCACCAGGGGTGAAGGGTTCCCAATCACGACTTATCCCATGCATCTCATTTGTTACGGAGCTTTCTTTCTTTCTTTCTTCTTTTCTTCTTTGCCCTTTTCAATTAGGTTAGAAAGTGGGGGGACGCCAGGAATATTTCCTGGAAGCGAGGGGACGGCGTCCACCCGCATATTCCACACTTATACCCCTACTTACACCCTTGACTATATTCGTAGAAACCAAACCCTGAAGTGCACCAAGTTCTAACGACTAAACTATCAGTTCTAACTCTATGACTTAAATATTTATTTAAATACACTTTAAAAATGAAATTTTTTTTTAAGATAAAATAACAATTAAGTAGGTAACTAATTGTTCATTTAATTCGTTTCTATATGATTTATACATTAATTGTATACAATGAAACAGAAAAATGTGAGAAAATAATTTATATCGTAAATGAAACAGCCACATGTACAGTATACTCATAGTGCATACCCATTATATAGAGAAAAAAAGGCTAAACAAGTCATTTACATCAAAAATGAAATGTTTTATTATAATACTTTGCAAAGATCATTTGTTTTGAAGGAATTCTTTAAGAGAATAAATGAAGAGAAGATCACAATCTTTTCTGGTCTATATTAGCACTAAAAACACACCAAATTGTATTAACAAAATACAATGCACACCGTATTAACTTATATACATTAGCCTATGTAATGAACTTTATGATTCAATAGAAGTTATATGTAATATACCTTCGAATGTACTACTAATTTTTTTTAAAGAAAAGTTTGTAGCATTTCATAACAGTGAGTTTTAACACATATAGCCTTCATACAGTATGTAAAATCAGAAAAGTAAATATATATGAAGTGATTACAATGTTCAAAAAAGCACTATATTATTCTAAATAATTCCTGCTGCCATATTTAAGTGTCTTGAATAACTCCGCCATTTTTTCCTTTTTTAGCCCATTGATATATACGAGGAAATCTTCCTCTGTTTCTTTGAGATTTTAAGGGTTTTACTTTTTATTATTTTTCTTCAGGTCTATTTAAATGTCTCTTACTTTGTGGAAATTAAATTCTGTGTTGTATGTTTTTAATATTCATAAATGACATCTAATTTAAATAACGATATATTTATAGCTATATACTAAAAGATCATTTTGACAAAGCAAGGGACATTTAAATAGATATTCAGAAGAAATCAGTAAAACCAGAACATCAAAAATTTTATTCATTTCAAAGAAAAGGAAGAATAGTTCCCCTACAAATCAATGGGATAGAAGAAAAGGAGGCGATGGTACTGAACCTCACCGTTAAGGAGCTTGTACTCTGAGAAATATAATTACACTTTCTCTCTTAACTGATTCCACGAAAAAAAAAGTTAAGAACAATATGAAACAACAGTTGCCTTTATAACTGAAGGAAACTTCAAACCTATGAAATAGTAATGTAGAATTTAAATAGCTAAGAATCAGGATTGTGAGAATATAGAGAGATACAGAAAAGTTTAAAACACTGCATAGAAAAGATGAAGTAATAATAAAAAAGAATTCAACGACAAAAACTGTGATAGGGAGACTAAGGTAATATTGGCAAAACAAAAATCAATTTCAAAGCCGAAAATCCCATTCCCCAGAATTATAGAATCAGACAACTCTAGCTGACAATAAGGTTACATGGAATGGAGCACGATAATGCTGTTATGAAAGAAAAAGTACTTAATCTAACTAAACTGAGAATAACAAATTGAAAAGAAACCTTATTACTTTCGGACTTACTCAGTTATGTAACATAACTTAGATACAAAAATGCTCCCCTTTTATTTTATCTGATTAACCTCATCAGGGCTAACTTAAATATTGAATTCAATACCAAAATCTACACAAAGTTTAGAGATTTAGAGAAAATATATTTTACTCTTATATATTCTAATAGAAATGCATCCTAGGTAAAAAGCTAACAACAGAAACATTAAGGAATTATAATCCATTTCCCTTTTTCAAAAAGGCATTGTTAATGTGAACAGGTATTGGCTCTGAGAACATAAACACGTGCCTCATATGATTTTTTTTGAATGGGTGGATTTCATTCGGTCATAACATCTGAAGAGGATGTTCAACTTTAATGTGGTTTGTTGCAAATGACGCAGAAGAGATGAAAATTTTATGCAACATTCGTTGTGGTAGTGTGAGCAACGCGTCACCTCAGTGGACACTTTTTTTAAGGGTTACTGAACGCGGCATGTTATATGGACATTTTAAATGAATTTGTTCAAACCAACTGGACGACATTAAAGAGAATGTTATACCACATTCACTGGCCTATCAGCAGTCAGAATGATGGGCCAGATGCCACATGGCTCTGATTAGGTGATCGAATCATTTCTACGAACTTCTTTTCCGAAGTCTCCTGATTTTATGTCCTCAGATTACCTGCTATGCAGTTAACAAAAGGGTTTTGTGTACCATAATAACCGACGAATACTTGAACATTTGCGAGTTAACAAGAGAAATTGCAAACTCTTGTAGGATACTTTGCGGGCTACTGCAGCGAATATTGAGTGACGGTTCGACTGTACTAAAAGCAATATGGATGTAATTCTCAATATTCGCTTGAAAGGTAAGTGATGACCATCATTTCCGTGTGATTAGAAATGAACCGCATTAAAATAGGTATATTTTTACAAATGTTATGATTGAATGAAATTCACCCGTTCTAAAAGGAAAAAAACTGTAGTCCCACATATATCCTAAAACTCTTCACAAATATCTTTAAAGATGTTAGTACATATAATTTTTGTCAATACTCTCCGTTAGCGGTGTAGGGTAGGGGGGCCCAGAGCAGCCGCCCCCCCCCTCAAAGAGGTCCGACAATGTAGTTTGATGTTTTTAATTTTTTATATATTTTTGTTTATATATTTTTTTTTGGAATTTTTCTATATGTACCTATAACAGCATTGCCCCCCCCCAAACATACATCCTGGCTACGCTACTGCTCTCTGTGGGTCTTCTTCCATTGCAACACTTCTGTCTTTCTTGAGCAACGTTTCCCCTTGCGTCCAGTAAGAAATGAAGTATCTAAAATAGAACCAATATAATGCTTTGTAAAATATATTCTTCAATGTGTACGGCGGTGGCACATCACGTATATTTATTACAATCGAATATATACTTCATCACACCAAAACCAAACCAAACTACACAGTGTAATAGACCTTGTTGCAATGAACCGGCTTCAACGCTATATGTTAGAGATTGCAGGAACTACGTCTACCTGAATGACGAATATGTAGTCAACCCATTGTGTTACCTGCCTCCACAGGTGTACCGGGAAAATTCTAGACCAAATGGCCGATACGTCTTTTATTTAAATGATCCCAGTATACATCACGACGCTGGGTAGATAGCGAGAATTTGGGGTACTCCATCAGGGGATTGAACCCGGGACTATACATACATGAGTCCAACGCTCTAAGCCCTAGACCAGAGATCGTCAACTGAGTGAGACATTTTTACATTCTTCGGAGCTAGTGGGCAGCGAGGTGCATAACTGTGCATTTACCTTGAGTGAAATCAGAGTAGCTAACTGAGTGTAAAACGTGCTTGTGCTAGTAGTCACATTAGAAGCAGAGAAAAGTTTTGGCCCTTTCACGTACTGATTATTATTTCAATTTTATCGTTTGTAAGTTAAAGCACCGGTTCTCAACTTGGACATTAATGTCTCTCAAGGGAAGTTCTCGTTTCAGAAGGCACCATAAACTATAGTTACAGGCCATTATAAAATTGTGCTAGTAGAGTGTATTCATTTGATCTAAAAATGGCTTCTCATGGGTGTTAAAAGAAGCAAGTTACGTCGCGGCGTGAGATAATCCTCTGGGGCATAAAGAGCTAAACTACCTGGCCTGCCGAGAGCCGCATACAGCTTGTCGCCATGATATTCCTTGTTTCTAAGGGAGGAATCTCTTCCTCAACAAATGTTAGAAGAAAATTTTCATACATACCAACCCGTTCACAGGCATTCAGTGAAAGACATCTAATGCATCACCGATGAATTACTACTCTTTCGGCCTATTGAAACAAGCCTTCTCACACAAGAGCAACGCACCATTGAAGGATTGTGAAAAGCCAGGCAGAAGGGTTACGAATAGACATGTCTAACCTTTGTGCCAATCTCTAAAAGTGGAAACTTTGGATTGGATTAGATTGATTTTAGTGTCCCACGGATTGTTTTGAGTTGATTTTCAGTTTAACGTCCCTTGCAGTAGCGAAGCTATATGGAACTATACGTATTGATTAACGTGGAATCCAAACCACATGAGCTCCCACCAGGAATTTAACCCAGGTCTCCCACGCCAAAGGCGCGTATGCTAACCGTTTAGCCACGAAGGAGCTCACGGATTGTTTTGAATTTAGTGGACCTGTATATACCGACTCCGAAAAATATATTTGTGTTAGATGGAGAACTCATTCTTAAAATGAAAGGGCCGAGGTATATCAGTGGTTAAGCCTTCACTTCTGGTATGTGGAATCCCTGTTCGATCCCAGACCAAGTGAGCTTTGTGGTGAGCAAGCACCGTGCGCATAGGGTTTTCTCGGAGTTCTTCTGTTTCCTCCCCCTTTCTTCATTCCACCATTTCATTCATTTCTCATCATCACTGTCTACGTTAGCCTCAGTGCGTGATCGTGAGACGTTAAACTAGATATTTCATTCTTAAAATGGAAGCAGTCATTTGCTTCTAAATTATCTAATAAACATATTAGCTATTTATAGTATCTAATTTTAATGGATGGTACAAAATGTTTACAAAGCTGCTTTAGTATGACAGTGATACGCGAAGAACACGGAGAACCGAATAGACTGATAAGTTACTTTGATACAAATCAACATTTAAAAATGTACAAGAAAACCTGTAAGAGTAATCAAAAATATAGTCACTGATGAATAATTCAATTACGTCGAAACAGTTAACTTTTACTTAATCATTATTGCAAAAGTACGGTCACCACCCCAAACGAGAATCAGAAAAGAAAAGAAATCCTGCCGTATATCCAATGGTAGGAATCGGAGTTTCTTGAGAAATCTTTGAAACATTACCTTGAAGCTGCAAGTTAAACAATAAATCCCTAAGTCCCTCACCAGACAAAAAGATGTATTAAAATAGAATATTATATTTAGTGAAGATAGCATTATATTACTTTGAAATAGAACTTCCATACGCGTCAGGGTTTTGCGAGACTATTGTTTTGGCAATTGAGAACTTTGTATTCGGCTGAATACAAAATATTACATCTTAAAATAAAACCTTGTTAATGGAACAAATAAAATGCACATATACTTAAATAAACTACAAGTAAAATCGATCAGGTGAGCAAAAATGATAAAAGTTTTAAAACAAATACATTTTACGTCCTCCTAGGAGTCAATTTGAGTAACCAATCTAAAACACAAACCATCTGTAATAAGAATTCAATCGAATGAACATAACTTTGAGAAACGCTAAAAAAATCACAAAACCATAACTCGGCAGCAGAGACTTCAACATTTAAAGAATAAGACATAATACATAAACCGTATTACGTTATTAAAAGAACATATTTAATATACAGGAAACAAATTATTTTATTATTACACATGCTTAAGTTTAAACGAAGATTTATTTATAATTTTTATTTTTATGTTTCAGTCTTTATGTGAATTGAAATAGTCTTAAGTTTCCAGTTAAATAGCTACCTGTAATAAGTTTATTGAAGCTAAACCGAATAAAGTGAAGCATCTTTGAACAAAGTATAGTTCTAGTAGTATTTTAGATTACTCATAAATCGTTACGAAAGTCAACTCTTCACATTATAGTCATAAATTCGGAGCTAAAGACGAGATTGTGAATTATCACTTATACCGTAAAACATTTAACTTCACATCAAAGTTAAGAAACGGCTTGCCTTCATTTATCTTATTATAATAAGAAGCAATTAAAACATTGTACTTCCCACTGAAACACCAATAATACTGTATGATAAATCACTGTCACTGTCACTATTCTTAAACAAGAAAGAAAACTTTACGGTAAATATCAGTCAATGTGCAACTATCTGCACAAAATCACAACTCAAGAACAGACATCACTGCTGTAACTGCTACAAAACGAATTTTGCTTGACTACGCTCCTGTTTTGAGTCTCCCTTTTCCACGATTAAATAATGGATCAGATGTATGGAGAGTGAAGTCGTTTTTGTTGCTGAATTACTACCTTGATGGAAATCCGTTAATAAAGATTAAAAATTAAGAAGTTGAACGTTTAAAAGTTCATGATGAGGTTTTCTCTTCAAAAAAGTTTTAATAGTAGTCGCTAATGGTTTTCTACAGATGTTAATGTTGAATTGTTTATTTTTTCAAACTTCCTAAGTCCAAGATTTTGTACCTACACATCGTGAAACAGTGTCAGGAGAAAGGGTTAACACTCGAAAAATAAAAATGAAATTTTTGAGGTTTACGTCCCACGCTTTTGCCGGTTAGGCTAAAGGAGACGGTGATGATGAGAGATGAATGAAAATGGTGGAATGACGAAAGTGGGAGGAAACGGGAGAACCCCGAGAAAACCCAAGCACACGGTGTTTGTCCACCACAAAGTTCACTTGGCGGGGGCAGGGATCGAACCCGGGACCCCAAGCACCAGAGGTGAACGCTCTACCACTGAGCCACCGCGGCCCACAGGGTTAAAACTCGGGGTGGCTACTGCAAAAGCTATTGTGGCCCGTTAAACACAAGAGGATACCGTTGCGAAACATTCACCCACGACAGCTACTAGAAGAAGGCCTGCAAGCAAAGTGACACCCGTGGTGCTAAGGGGAATCCATCGAGTGCCAAGAAAATCTCCCGAATCAACGTGATATGGTCCACAGATTTCACTTCGTAACTTCAACAGTGAACAAAAACATTTGCAAGGGCCTCAGTGAAGTGTGCGAAGGCCCGTGTACATCATCTTCTATCTCGTCACTTTGCCGAACGTAAGACGAACTGCTGGACAAACTGTATGAAACGTATCTGGCGGGTTACAAATGGAAAGTCATATATCCATATCACTGCTGGTAGTCAGATTCGGGCGACCACATACCGTGACCAAGGATGTTATAAAATAGGGAATCTACCTGTACGTATCTTCATCCTGTGAACTCAATGAAGGCAAAAAAACAACCACGCATCATTTGAGCCAGTACGTTTTATTGGCTACTCTCGTTTCCGCCATGATTGTTGGCTCCAAACATTGCTATCTTAGTGACGCGAAGCGGGCAGAGTAGGTGTGGCGAAAATGTAACGTATGGCTTCACGATTTTGTTGTATGGCCAGAATTCTCAATTTTATGACATCCTTGATCATGACGTTGACGGCAAATGGCGCAGCAACTTCGTTCGTCAGTGCAGGGAGTTTCCCTCGTGGATTTATGGTTGTTACGGGATTCGGATATGAGGGTACGTTGATGATACGCAAGGTCGAAGAAAACCTGAAGGTGGATGCCAAATACTTCCAAGAATCCATTCTGATATTTACCTACTGGAGAGATATCCCACAATTGTATCTAACAGACGCGAAGCAGGTGATAATCCATATGGACAAGGCTTTGAATGTACGGCCAGAACATCACTACGTTTTAATAAGGAAGGGACAGAGGAATTAGGTATTCGTGTCATCCTGTTTGAGACATTTGCTGTATTCTGTTTGAAAAGTATTTTGCTGTGACTTTTTCCTTATAAGTTATATAAAATCAAAATTTAAAAAAAAAATCTTTTACTTTTACCTCCCACGTTTATGCTGGCTAGGCTAAATGAGACGGCGAAAATGAGAAATAAATAAAATGGTAGAATGAAGAAGGTGGGAGGAAAAGGAAGAACCCGAGGAAAGCCACGCACATGTCGTTTGCCCAACACAAAGTTCACTAGGCAGGAGCAGGGTTTCAACCAGGAATCCCATGCACCAGAGATGAACGCTCTACCACTGAGCCACCGCGGCCCGCAAAATATCAAAATAAGACAGTATGGTGCAGGTGTAGTTTTCGTGCACTACATTTTGGAAGATTTACAGTTAAAATTCAATACTTTGCATGAAAAGACATATTTATAAGGAACAAATTTGTACAAGTAACTTAATTACATACAATATAATACTACTGTATCTTAGGTTACTAGTGTAAAATCTTTACAAGTGCTTTATGACGAATAAAACAAATGAGTACATATGAAAAATGGCTCTATTAGATGTTATTTTCCACGGGCGGCTTATTTCTGCACCGTGTACACCGACATCATATTTCTGCACAGTGTGCAGAAACTCTATTTTGTTTACAAATGGAGAGTTACTAGTATGAAACAAGAACAAGTGTTGTTGAAACTTGTATCATTTTCAAAACGCACTTCCATCCACTATCCTCACTTCTGTGCATACACACTATCGCTGACGTGCCTGCTCCCTTCGGACGTATTCCCGCGCGGGCCCACCAGCTTCGCCCTATCTGACTCGGTTCGATAGCATTCGTGCTGTTTAGTGGCCACCCAGCACAGATTGTTTTGTGCTTTTTTGCGCTGTTTTTATGCTAGATATCTGTAAGCCTTATTTATACGCAAATCGTAAAAGAATTATAAATTTTCAACAATTACTTCTAGAGGTCCCCTTGAATTTTATTTATGCCAAGTAAAAATATTCCGCCCGTCTAGGGGACAATAAAAAAGGAAATTGGTGAAATAATTATAATTTTTCAATATTTTTTCTAGTATTGCGCCACAAGTAAACCTGTACACAAGAGCGTTTAATCACTACTTCAATTCTCATGTATTTTTTTTAATTCGAAGTTTTCGCTCACATGTGAAACAAGTCCTGCAGTATATAATCTAGTGGATCTTATTAGGTTACTAAAGAGACATTAAATACTAGAGAATACTAAAGAAACACAAACCTTGTCACGGCACTAAGCACTATGAGAAATTGTCCACTTTTCTCTAAGATAATTATCTTCCTTTTTGTTATTTAGGCTTAAAACTTATGTATAAATCCAAACTTGCGTTCGTTCGGGTTTATTTTCGGCGCACCACCCGGAATAATTGATGAAAAGTTTTAATTATTTCACCAATTTCTTTCTTGTTGCTTCTAAAATATTTCCACTGGGCGACATGAAAATATCACACCTGGCATAGATAAAATTATTAACTGGTTCTAGCAGCCAAGTTATCCTTTAACCTCCAGTTGGTTACCGATTATTTTTCTCAGTGTACCACTCACCGCACTGACGTTTTTCCCCTGGAGTACGATTTCTGCTTGGAAATAGCGTTCCTTTGATTGTATTATAGGAGTGCAGCCTGTATACCACCTCGCTTTATTAAGTATTTTTGCCATAAGAAAAGGTTGCGGGTCACTTTGTCACTCTATTATGCAACAACTATTCACAAAAAGACAAAATTAAGCTATCAATTCTAGCAGTAAGTCAGAGCACTTAATCTCAAAATTATCCAAACTAACTTAACCTAAATCTAGGGATTTACTGTTGTATTGCAGAACCAATTTGAAAATCGAAAAACAAAATGTAACAAAACGTACTTCGATCGGTTATATTTGGTTGGATTAGATTAAGTTACGTTCGATTACTTTACATTAGGTTAGGGTCAGAAAAACTACAGGGCAAAAAACACAAACCAACCTGTGCTAGTCAAGGGCGGATCCAGGACGGATTTCTGGGGGGGAAGTAGGTTGTAATAGTACTATTTAGAGCTACTTTTAAGTACTCCAAACCCTGGAATGGGTTTTATTTATATATAAAATAAGAAAGTTTCGTCTTTTGGGAGGGGGCAATCGCCCCGATCGCTAACCATGGATCCGCCCCTGGTGCAAGTTGGCCACTAAAAAGCACGAATTCTATATAACTGAATCAGAGCAGAGCATCGCTGGTGGGTCTCCGCGGTAGCTCGGGGGTGTGTTCGAAAAGAACAAGTGCGTCAGCGACGGTGGGTATACGCGTAAGCGAGAGTAGTGAAAATATGTGGGCTTTGGTAATCATACATATTTCAATATCACTTGTTATGGTTTCATACTAGTAACGTTTCAGTTGTAAACATAAAATACAGCTTTCGTACACTGTGCAGAAACACACTGCCATTGAGTTAGAAGCCACTTACCTTAAAAACTAAGACATATAAACTTTTGCAATTTCTATAAGAAAATCGTGTACTACAGTTTCTTAACTGTCCCTCGTTTTTTTTAAATAAAAAATTAATGAAATCTTTAAGTTTCTTGTCCCACGGGTATGCCGGTTAGGCTAAGAAAATTAAATGAAATGAAATTTTTGAATTTTACGTCCCATGGATATGCTGGTTAGGCTAAAGAAAACGGTGATGAATGAAGAAAGTGTAATAAAGATAACGAGTAATAATTGAAAAGGTGGAATGAAGAAAGTGTAAATAAACGGGAGAACTTCGAGGAAACCTACGCAGACGGTGTTTGTCTACCACAAATTTCACATGTCGATGGCTGGGATCGAAACCGGGACCCCAAGCACGAGAAATGAACGTTCTACCACTGAGCCAGCGCGGACCCTACAATTGTAATCGAGTTCTTGTTATGCCGTAGGGGGTTCGTGAAGGTAAGCAGAAAGGTAACAAATAAAATCGAAGTTAATATGTAGGTTGGGCTAGGTAGTACCATTCAAATCACTTTCTTTGATACCCCCCCCCAAATTTTACATGCCAGAGACGCCAGTGCGCTGGAACATACTATAACCGAATCTTTTTCATGCGCAGCAACAATTAACATATGTAACACAACATATAAAATTGATGACAATTTCAAATGTATATGCAAAATATTAAATTAACTCAACACATGTATATTGCTGTCTCACTTCATACTCAATGAATAATCCATAAAACTATGAGCGTCCTGCTCCTTCGGGAGCTGATGCAGCTTGACATATACTTTAATCGAATATTTTTTATCATAAACATTTTTCCCCACTTGTAAGCTCAACCTCAACGAACTTTGTTTGAACAGTACATCCACACTGCATCACCATGTGACAAATGAAGAACTCGAACCGAACATACAGGTAGCGCAACCAGACTACGATTTCTGCAACAAGGCTCTTCAGCGGCACTGGCGACTCGGCGCCTGTCCGAGTATCTTTTCAAGGTCGGTACATCCGCTGTTTGCCGACCTTCTTCCGGCTCCCTTACTTGTCGGCACGCCGTCAACGTTTCGGCGTCTTTCCGACAATATTTGCCGCGGTTGCCCGTCTGCTGTTTGCCGTCTTCTTCCAAAATGTTTGTCAAAGACCCTCTCGTACTTGTAATTTTATTTTAAGCATTTACTTCTCATATACCCTTTACGTGCAGTCCCTTTACTACATTTACCTTTATTATAGTCGGCACGCCGTCAACGTTTCGACGTCCTTACAACCATCATTTGTCGGGTCGTTCCTCCGCTGTATGCTGACTTTCTGCCGACTCCATTTTCACAAGATATACTTTATGGAATTTTGGCCACCCACATGAAAAACCTTTGGACAGTTGCAATTTTTACTTCATCATTAAAGAAGACACAGGCTCTATTCATTTTCCAAAATTCGACTCTGCCGCTGGTACGCGTTATTGAAACTTTCGCCGACGTCGTGGAGGCGTCGTTTTCCAAGAAATTGTCGGCAGTCTCTTTTTGCAGTCATCGTCCGACTGTCTGCCGACTTCGAGAAAGGTTTATACGAGGGAAATATAAGCCCTAATTCGTATTTTAAAGCAACAAATTACCTTCTAACACTCTTTGTTTTCTTTTGGTGAACTAATCTCTTTTTGCTCGTCGCGGTCGAAAATCGAGCGGAAAGACGCCGGAGTCCGGCGCCGGCAATTCGACCGCGGCATCTGGTCGGCATGGACAAATTGTCCGACTATAGGCGGCAGGATCCTGATGGGGTACTTCTCTGCCCACTGCATCCTGCACTACAATCATTCAGTTTTGCTTCGCCATAATTCGGAACGGCATGCTAATAAATGTATTATTTTCTACAATATTATTGTTGCACACGTGGCCTCCCATCATATTATTTTTGAGCCTCATTATGTTATTTTTCACCCTTCAATCACCTCTCTGTATGTATGTGTACTCAATAAATGAATAAATATTAAATATGTACAACTCTTAGACCAACCACATTAAAATGCAATAAACTTTTCTATATATGAAGCACTTACCCGATGAAAGGGCAAAATCCTTTTAACGGGAGGACAGACAAAAACAATTGCGCTGTATTAACACATAAGTAACACGCTAAAGTGGTAGTCATTTTGTGTTGCTTCAACACCTCATTTTTTTACAGTGTACTGTTGCAAGCAACAACCGTAGTCATAATAATATAGTTCTACTAAAAAAAATGGTAAAAATAGTGGGTAATTCGGTGATAAGTAGAAATGACCAAAACTGAATAGTTTTCATCGCTCATTTCGAAATACAGCTAGAAGATTAAACTTACAAGAAATGACAAATATCAGTAAAATTTGGCGTTATACTAACGATTAAGGTCCATAAACCGTGAGAGTTGAATTTTGATGAAAATTAGTGACAAAATTCAGTTCGAGATGCTAAGTAACGTAGTGATAGGCACTCTATTCGCAAATGCTTCGTTGAGCTACTACACCGACACCATCTTGAAATCGAGGTAGGCAATGTACAGGTACTATTATGGCACAAAAATGAAATAGCCTTGTTAGATATATAGCTTTACTATTATAAACCGAAATAAAGCATCTATATGTGTGAGTACTTCCAGTGCATGATCACTATCTTGAAAGACACCAATTGAATTGCGGTCAAATATGATAAACGGCAAGAGGGTCATGTGGGGTATCAAATAACACTAGTATTTACTCCTGAATCCATTTCCGTAACCCAAGTTCACATATCTGTTGTCACTTCAGATTTAAGAACTCTTTCACCCACAAGAAGATACAAAAACTGTGCGAGTTAGATTTGTGTTTTGAAACGCTGTCTTGCGAGCAGTTGCAGGGTTTTAATTAATGCAATAGTAGTCATTTGATGAACAATAGTCATTATATCAATTAGGTGTTGAGCCTATTATTCAGAGAAATTGTTAAAAAAATTGAAATACATGTAGTGAAAAATGGAATAGCAGCATTCTACAAATTATATCTATTTCGAAGAACGATGGAATAGACTTGTGGTCGATGAAACACATGTTTAATACTACTGACGAGCAGAAAATACCAAGGGGATTGTTCGGATATATATTAGAAAAGTGATATAAAATGATTCATATTAGTTGTACGACCAAACTGGTTCGGATTCTACTATAATCAGTATGTCCAAGTCCCCTTTAGCGTACCAGGCATAAGTGTGGGACGTTAAACTGAATCAAACCAAAAATATATTTAAGGCAATTGTACATGGCCCGTTATAGTGTTGTTTTCTTCTCCAATCTTGAAACCTTACGGAAGAATCTCATTGTTGCAGAATATTGCGTTCTTTTCCAATACTCATACTTGACAACTTATAATTTACCGTACATACTACGAAGTTAAAATACTTTAATGTATTTATTGTCAGTTTGTCTAAATAAAATCAATTTATCGCTGACGCATTGAACAATTAAGGGGATTTAAATTATCAGTTTACAGCCTATTCTTAAAAGAAGACACATCTGGAAACTTAGAATTCACTTTTCTTGTGTCTATTCTACTATTAATGATAAGAGAATGCATACACACTTGCTAAGAATAGATGTCAATAAAGGTTATTACAAGATTCAATACCAAGTGGCAATCCATAAAACTAAAATACTAAATAGTTAAATATCTGCATCTTTCCACCTTTAACGATAAAAAAATCTCGCTTATGATAACGGCAAGACTAGTTTTCATATCAAAACTGTGATAAATAACTAACTGTAGCAGGTGTTTCTTGAAGTCCGAAGATTTATTTATTATTTAAATCACGTACTTGCCAACTCAAGAAATTCATTTTGGGACTTGTTTATTCATTTACTTTAAGGCCCGTTACACAGTTAAGCGGGGCTCCGCGCTCCGTCTTCCGCCCTCCGCACTACGCGTGTGTGCTTACAGTCATCCGTAGCTACGCGCTACGCGTCACGTGATTATATACAGGATTCTTCTCAGTCAGTGTTGCGAGTCAACATGAAAAGTTCGAAACGATAATAGTGGCATCTTAATATTTCTGTAAGAAGAGAAAACGAAAAACACAGAAAAATAAATGTCTCAAGATTCATCCCTTAGTTTCTCAAAGAAGTCTCTGAAGGGAGCTTTTGTGTCTGTGTATATAGATTTGCGAGAAGACGAGAAGTACTTCAATAATTTCCGTACGTCAATTCAGTCGTTCGATGACCTAATTGAAAAAAAAAATCCATTGAAATTATAAAAATGCAGTTTAAATAGGATCCATATACACGCTCTTAAAATACAGCACTTTTTTTAAAGAAAAGAAACTGTTTTTTTTAAAAAAAAACAGTGTTTAAAAACTTAACAGATACTGTTTTTTCACAAATGAAAATAACGAATGTTTGTACATTTGGTTAGATCTTCACATCCAATCACTTTTCATCCAATCAACTATTTGATAATAGAGAGAAATTATTTGCCTCAATTTATCTTTTTTATTGTTCATACCTTCATTTTTACAAAAAATCTTTTACATATCTCGTTCCATGCCTGTTCACGAATGTCATGCTTTTTGTGTTCCTCACAAGAGGGATCCCATTAACATGGTGTTAATTTAACCTCCGTGATAATTGAAACTGAAACTGAAATTTGAAATTTGTTGAAAGAAAGACGAAAAATTACAATAGTCACGTACTGTTAACAATGGTACATTAGAGGCACCACATGTACATTCCAATTAAGCAAAGGCATTAATTGGAAGTTAAAATTAAACGAATACATTATAGCTAAATTAAAAATAATATTTAAAAACATATGAAAATAGTATTATAGAACAATATAAAAAATTATTTAGCAACTCACTATCAAAAAAAAAAAAAAAGAAAGAAAGGAAATCTGGAACAATTTTCATTTTGCTTTTGCTACCATGCACGTTTCTTTTTAAATTTTAAAGAGAAGTGGCTGCTCTGCGCGCGGAGTTCCGCTTGACTATGTAAGCACCCATTTGCTCAAGGGCCCTATCTGCCTCGCGGAGCGCGGATAGGGACACGCGGAGGCTGCTCCGCGCGCGGAGGCCTCCGCGTTACTATGTATGCACCCATAAGAATCAATAGAACAATCTTGCCACGCGGGACTCCGCGTGACTGTGTAACGGGCCTAACACTCACAATGACATGTATGGCTCTTTTCTTGTGTTTGAAATACTCTATGGGAATGTTGGTGAATTTCCCCAACATTGTACTTGGTATTTTTAAAAATTGATAAAGTAGTCATATTCGTTCTCTTGACTTTAGACTATTGTTTAGGGTTTTAAGACATAGCACGCAGGATTAAGAGTACTTTCCTACAAGCAATTGCAACATGGGTGTGCAGTGAGGCGTATGGTGTCTCTCTTCGAATGACAAACGGTAGTAGTATAGCAATTTTGTTGCGAGCAAGCATGTGATGTTCGGTACGGACCAGTGAAACATTCGTTCCGTGCATACAATGCGAACGGTTAATCCGATAATCGTAGTCTACATTTTAAATCAAGCAGTGGTGGAAAAATATAGTGTCGTGGGTGAGAATGGGGTAGAAGATAAGACATTTGCAGGTACATTGCTTTCAATGATAGCAAGCAAATATGATGGTGACGTTTCTCAAACAGTTAGTGACACATTAGATTTAGACACTGATACAGAGTCTGAAAATGAAGATTCGACAAACGAAGTGGATTTGGAACAGATAACTAAACCACAAATTAGTGACAGCGAGCTTTCTACAAGGGAGTATGAGATCGTCTCCAAGTCGGGATAAATCTGTACGTGTAACAGAAGCTGTCGTTTTACAAATTCAGGAGCACGTTGCATTATTGAAAAAGAATGGGAAACGCAGCACTGTTGCAGCTGCAGCGAAGAAATTCAAATGCAATACGGCGTTTGTGTAAAAGGCTTTGAAGTCCCATAACAAACCTCCTCGCTGTAATGTCATGTCACAAGTAAAATACCAAGTACTAAAGACATTCAACATCATCGCACTAAAGGACTTATGGTTCATGATTATCATTTGAAAGCGTGGATGTTACTGACAGCGAGGAAATTGAACTATCCATTCCGTGCTTCTCGTTGTTTCATTAACAAATTTAGAAAACAGCACAGGATTCGATCACGAAGAATTACTCAATTTGTGACGAAGAAAGATGTTGGAAACGAAAGTGAATTACTTGATAAAGCCAAAAATCTTGTGATTAAAGTTAATAAAATTATACATGAGAAACCGTACAACAATGAATGTATCTTTAATACTGATCAGCCTAGGTTTGAGCACAAAAGGGTCTAGGTTAAAATCCGCACTCCCACACTCAAGAAATGTCAAAACGCTCACACAATCTGTCATAACTCCCACACAAATGGACAAATCTCCCAAACGCACGAACGGTCAAAACCCCCACAGCCAAATTCCCACACTCAAGAAATATCAAAACGCCCACACAATCGGTCATAACTCCCACACAAATGGACAAATCTCCCACACATAGCAACGGTCACAATCCCCACATAAATTGACAAAACTCCCACACACAGAAATTGTCACAACCGCCACACAAATGGACAAAAATCCCACATAATCGGACAAATCTCCCACACTTTAAAATCATCCTGGTTGCACGTCGTATAAGTTTCATACGCTGAATATAATAAAAAGAAGTCCAAGAAAACGCTTATGATCCAAAGTGGACAAGGTGATAGATGGACAAATCTCCCGCACATAAACAGCCATAACTCCCATACAAATGCACAAAAACCTCACACGTCAAAACGGTGATAACTCTCACACAAATGGACAAATTTCCCACACATCGAAACGGTCACAACTCCCACAAAAATGGACAAAAGCCCCACACGTCGAAACGGTTATAACTCCCACACAAATGGACTAATCCCCCACACGTCGGAACGGTCATAATTCCCACACAAATGGACAAAAACCCCACACGTCAAAATTGCCATAACTCCCAGTCTATTACAGTAATTAACATGTAGATAACATTCATTATAATTTCTGCAAATCATTTTCATCTTCTATCATCAGGGGAAGTACGCTGCAATTTGTATAAACGGCATTTCTTTCTCCATTGTATACTCAGGCAGTACATCGTCATAATATAGATGTAAACAGCCTTTCTACGTAAGCATTGGGTTATTTTAGTTTGGAGGA
Source organism: Thermobia domestica (assembly GCF_964235325.1). Lineage (NCBI taxonomy): Eukaryota > Metazoa > Arthropoda > Insecta > Zygentoma > Lepismatidae > Thermobia > Thermobia domestica. Next base: position 251,324,930 of record NC_137462.1, on the reverse strand, counting down.
AAACAGAGGATTGAGTGACTAATTATGTCCATCTGTATTTCGATACACACTATGCTGAAATTATTTTTCACAACTTGCACACAATTCTCGAGACCTAGCCGAGTCAAGTGGGATTGTCTTAAAACTGCCCACCTGAAAATCCAAAATATTCGAAGGACTTTTCCCTGTTTTGAAAGAAAATGAAGTTACTTAACATTCCTATCTAGTTAATCTGACTAAAAAATCAAGTTAATTGAAGATTATATTAAAATGGATGCTGGTATGAAACTTGAAAAGAAATATCTAGTCCTCGTTCACGCTGAATACTTGTTGGAAAATACGAAATACAAAATATAAATTAACATATAAGTTAATAATTCTTGAACCACCCGACCGATCTTGATAAAATTTTCAGGGGAGGGAGGGAAAGATGTATATATATATATATATATATATATATATATATATATATATATATATATATATATATATATATATATCGGGTGTTGCAAAATAAGTGTTACAACTCTTGAAAGGTGACTCCTGCCACTGAGACAAGCAAAAAAGTTCTCTTGAACTTTCGGCTATCGGACATAGTTTCGGATATACAAGGTGCCGAAAGCTTGGAAAAAAGACTTTCGGACGCCAATAGTTCGGAAACTATCCAACGTAAAGAGGACGGGTAAAACATTCACTGAAGAAGTGATACCTGCTGTCTTGAATTTTGCATGTTTCACAATCCTACCATGCATGCGCAAGGGATTCCCCAAAGGAACGTAGGGAGTCCCGGATAATCTCCCAAATGAAAATTGGTCTAAATGGATATGAATTGATAGGGTTTATGCCAAGTAACAATAATTCGTTTGTATTAAGTCGATGTCTGGAACAAGTACAAAATGGTGGACACCTTCACGCCCGTTGTGTGTGGTTGCATAATCGGCAGGTACGGATGCTGGCCAACAGTAACGTTCTCAGTATTAAGTGTAGCGAATTTGTACTCAAATGCTCTAGAAATACCTCTGGAGTCTGCGTAGAGAACAACAGATGAAGTAGGGTGATTCACATGTCTGGAAACACGTGACGAAAAATACCCAGAAATGCCCTCATACTAGGGAAACGTAAGTTCAAAGCGTCCGAAATGTAAGGAATAGTATCAAGAGCATGAAAGCAATTGCCAATTCTTCAATAATATTCCCACAAGCCGATGCAATATGATCTGCGTGGTTGTATACCAATAAGGATGCAACAACTGAGGTCAAGTTGAAATTGTGTAAGGAACTCACTAAGAAACTGGGTAAACTAAATGAATGTCACTAGTGGGATCGCATGATCGATGTTGAAATGTGGCCAATGTGTGTGTTGATATCAACATGTACCTAATAGACAAATGTCAACATATCCCACTACTGCTGGGACACCGTCCCACGTGCGAAAACTAGGAAAATAACATTGTACATTCTGCTACTAAATCTGGTGCACTTTTTGCTAGATCGTAGCTAGAACACAATTGTATCAAAGTACCTCTTTGTTTGGAACACTCTCACAGTTGACACATGAAAAGAAATATCTTAATCCATGGTTCACATTCTGATAGAGCGTGAAACTAACAAACTTGTATCATGTCTCACGCCTTCTGGGACATATGACGTACTCGAAATATACGAAAATACCTCCAGAAATTCGTATCTTACATACAGTGCACATGCCAAGACAAGGACGAAAATGAACCAATTTGGCACATCTAACACTACTGCTGGAACACCATATATATGGGAAATAAAACGACGTGAGAAATAGGAAGAAACGTCTTAAAGCCCTGATTGTTTATAACTCTGCAGTAAGAGTAACAAAATGTAACACACAAGCATGTCGGGAGGCTGTACAAGAGCGCTTGCCAAAAACAGTGGGTACTCCTAAAAGAAATGAATACAGAGAGTGAGGCTTCCTTGAAGCCTCAGGACTAGAGCACTCGCTTTCGCTCGCGCAGAAGCAATTTCCAATCCTGCTGGGAGGCCACGGCCTCAGATTTAAAACCCAAATAGTTATTTTCCTATTTTCCGCACATAGGACGGTGTCCCAGCAGTAGTGGGATATGTTGACATTTGTCCATTGGCCACATGTCGATATCAACACACACAGTGGCCACATTTCAATGTCGATCATGCGATCAGTGACATTCATTTAGTTTACTCAGTTTTTTAGTGAGTCCCCTTTCACAATTTCAACTTGGTCTCAGTTGTTGCATCCTTATTGGTATGCAACCGTGCTCATCATATTGCATCGGTTTGAGGGAATATTATTTGTGAATTTACAATGGCTTTCATGCTCTTGATGCTAATCCTTATATTTCCTACGCTTTGAACTCACGTTTACTGAGTATGAGTGCATTTCTGGGCATTTTTCGTTACGTGTTTCCACACATGTGAAACACCCTGCTTCATCTGTTGCGTTCTACCGACACTTCAGATGTTTTCTAGAGCATTTGAATACAAATTCGCTACACTTAATACTGAGAACGTTACTGTTGGCCAGCATCCGTACCTGCCGATTACGCAACCACACACAACCGGCATGAAGGTGTCCGCCATTTTGTACATGTTCCAGATATCGACTTAATACAAACGAATTATTGTTACCTGGTATAAACCCTATCAATTCATATCCATTTAGACTAATTTTCATTTGGGAGATTATCCGGGACTCCCTACGTTCCTTTGGGGAATCCCTTGCGCGTGCATGGTAGGATTGTGAAACATGCAAAATTGAATACAGCAGATATCACTTCTTCAGTGAATGTTTTACCCGCCCTCTTTACGTTGGATAGTTTCCGAACTATTGGCGTCCGAAAGTCATTTTCCCACGCTTTCGGCACCTTGTAGATCCGAAACTATGTCCGATAGCCGAAAGTTCAAGAGAACTTTTTTCCTTGTCTCAGTGGCAGGAGTCACCTCTCGAGAGTTGTAACACTTATTTTGCAACACCCGATATATATATATATATATATATATATATATATATATATGATTGGAAATAACCGATATTAGTGGAATCCATAATTTTCGTAGTCGCTGAGACGAACAGTGACAATTCTGATGCCTTTTAAACCCAAATTCAGTCTCCAGCAGACTCGTAGAAAGGGGATGGGGGCGACATGTAAAAATAATTGAATGACTTATATTAGTGTTGAATTCGTAGTTTCTGGGGTCCCAGTTCTGGTGCCCTTCATCTCCAAAATGAAACGTATTCTCCTCGCGTGAAAATCTAGCATTTTGCTAGTGCAGATCATTTGTGGGAGCAGAAAACAAAACGATTTCCAAATACTGTTCTGTGGGTGTTTTTTTTTTTTTTTTTTTAATTCCATAGTCTATGTTCGGCGTGCCATTTGCGAGTAAGCACTTTCTGTTTTGAAATATTTCAAGAACAAAGCACGACCAGGATTAAGTAATTCACATCAATAATTCCGTAAGGACTGTTTGAACGTAGGTAGAAGCGGCTTCTGTTTGTATGATATTTTCAAGCCCGTATTTAGATAAGTGCTATTCTGTGCTCGAGCACAGGGCGGCAGAATTTAGGGGGAGGCAAAATTTTGGATTTAAAAAAATGCACAATAAAGTAATATTTAAAACTAGCAGCCCGCAGAGTCCTGCGCAAGTGCGAGAAAATATGGTCATGTGTTTCATTTGCTGAAATTATAGTAGTTACTAATTAACTAGCTTATCAAATTATTGTTAAAAAATCATCCTTTACCACCACTACTCCGAGGGTGAGGATGAACTTGAACATCATGAAAACTGATACCGCTAAACTCAGCAACCTCGAAAACTATGAATTCTACTCTAATATTTGTCGTTTTCGATTACATTAAAAAACTCGCCCCTTCCCTGGGGAGTGGAGTATGATCTTGATGTAGAATTGTTTTAAAACTGTCAGTATTCATCTCCGCGACTCCAGAACTGTAAATTCAACCCTAATATATGTCGTTTTAGCGGAAAGGGGCGGCAAATTTTGTGTGAGGTGTAGCAAATTATTTAGAGCGCAGGGACACACAATATATATATATATATATATATATATATATATATATATATATATATATATATATATATATATATATATATATATACGGGCCTGGATATTCTAAGCAACATTAAAGCTCAAAAATCTGATTAATCTCATAGGTATTTTGAACGTATATGTCTATTAATTAATGCGCTCAATTTCATTGTGCTGGCGTGCTTGTTATTACCTGTGGGTGGTATTCCCAATCTTGAAAGGATTGATAATAACAGTTTTAAACTATTCTGTTTAAGAAGCAGGCCTGTACTGGAGCCTGGTTGAGCCCAGTCTTACCTAAGACTGCAAACAACCTGCTTGCTACTTTCAATTTTTAGAATTTCTTATTCTACAGCATAAGTTAAATACTATGAAGGAACGTATTAGGGTAAATAGGTCTTGTCCTAATTCAAGGAACGACACAAACGTTCCGTGGAAAATGGGACAACGATATGTAAGAGATCAGTATTGAAAATTTTGTCGGTAATTTCTGAGGATGTGTTAATTTTTGCTTTTTCTTTTTACTTTTTATCTTTCTTTCTTTTTTTGCTCTATTTTAGACCTCTAGCTGTCGAGATAGTGAATGTGGTTGCCAGGACCTAGATATTAATGATATTCTTCGACTCCCCAGTGAGGGTAGTTGGCCGCATGGATCGATCTCAGGACATCCTGAATATCATCCAATTGACGATCTATTTGAGTTTTAGTTCTATATTTTTATGAATGTACTTATTTATACAATCTAAATATAGTTATGAAAGGAGACATTACGTTCATTTTATTGTGCAATGTATTAGTTTAAATCAGATATAATAAATAAAGCAACCTATAAAATTACGCATTTTACAAGCTTCTAATATCTTCTTTCTACAGAAAGTTATATTATGAAAAATAATATAGTCGCAAACTTGTCATCATCACTATTCTGCTCTAAAATTTCGAGGTGTACTTTATTATTATTACGTATTTATTTATTTATCCGAAATCAGTTTTTTTAGGGCGCGACCTGCAACCGGGCAAAATTTGAAGGCTGGTTATGGGTCTGTTACGAAGCACTAGCATTCGGTGAATGAATTATTGCTCTCGTCACAATGTAATAAATGTAATAAATGATTATCAGTATCAATTTTTGTTAGGAGTCACAAGTGTTTCAGTCTCGACTTGGGTCACATATTTGTACGTCACCTACAACCCCTGAAGGCAACGACATACCAACATCGGTTCATTTTGCCTGGTAGCTTTCTTGCCATAGACCTAACATTGGATAGTCAACAGAATACCCCATCATTGTAATTATTTTAATAATAATAAAGACTTGTAACAGTTTAGCTTGTCTTATTAACTGCTAAAAGATTACTTTCTGACAATATATTTTTGCTCAAATATTTAAAAAACATTTTCTCCAAAAACAAGAAAAGACAGGGGGAGAGAAAGAGACAGAAATAAAAAAAAATATGGAGTGGGAAAGAGTAATCCGCGAGCATGAATGAAATTGCATTTCTCAATATAGTAGTATATGTATGTATTTCAAGTATATTTTTTTTCTCGACTTTGAGTCAGTTCCCCCTCAAATTTACGTTCTTTTTTGTTTGTTTGTTTTGATCTTTAATTTGTAAGCAACCACATTCCAGTTTCCTTATTTTTGAGCAACAACATTCAGTCAATAGTTTTCTCAGTTTTGAGTACTAATATTTATTTTCGTTTGTCAAGAAATTGAATATGAATGTACTGGTAAAAGAACAAAAAGAGATCAAAAGAAATAAATAATTAACAGTGAGCAGGAGTCCAACAGGACGTTCCAGGAACGTCTGAACACCTACCACAAAACCACTGTGATCAACGCTCAAATGCCAGATTACAAACTTCTATTATTATTATTGAGTAACCTGTTTCTAAATCTGCTATTAGAAGCCATTAATTGCAACATTCATTATATTTTATTTAGGTGATTCACTCCTGAAAATAGACCTTCATCTTTCAGCAAGAAGGGACGTCTCCATTATCCAATTATCATTTAATAACTACATCAACGGTTTTCTCCGGTAAGCTACAATAGACAAATAAGAAGTTAATTCAGCAGCCGTACTTCATATGATAAAACGTTAGTTTGCATTCGGGAGGTTGGCAGTAATTCAAATCCCAAATATAATACCTTAAATCTGGTTTTCCTGTTTACCAGCGAGATGAATGGATTTTTCCTTAGAGTAAGACACTAGTCACCTCCATCTTCCCTTACATCTATGTCAGTTAGCCTAACCAAATTAAATAAGAGGAAAATATAAAGGAGATGTATTCCGTCATCACATAATACAGAGACGTTTATTAAAATGTAAATTAAATTCCTAGAAACTGAAAATGTCTGATAAAAACAGAGATAACTGAAACAATGATTTAAATGTTATAATAAAAATGATTACTTTGGTCAGATGAAATTTATTTTAGGCTATGTCCAGCGCCTGAAATACGATAGAATTTCCATATGCAATAACATGGTACACTTCTTTCGAAAGCAAAAATGTATTATTATTATTATTATTATTATTATTATTATTATTATTATTATTATTATTTTAGATTTCGATGTTTATCCAGCTGTTTGTTACTAAGTACTTTATGTTTACTTTTACTTTTTCTCACTACGATAATTTTAGAGCATGACAGTAAAAAATTAATTTCTTTCTCTTTGACATCTATTTTAAACATGACGTCTTTTGGGAACAGAGTGATTGACATTCCTTTTTGAATTAGATAGGTAAGTTTCTTGGATTCTCTCCCCACCGGTAAGATCTCCCAATAGTGCTTTCGATTGTTCTGAAAACAATGACAGTAGATATGTGCTTTCTCTTTGACCGCCCAGGAAAGCTGTGTCTATGTTATTTGTAATTCGCGTGTTTATTTTATGCAAGTAGTTCGAACTGTATGATTTAATTGGAAAGGAAATACGTAAAACGAAGTGGGAGTAATAATGGTGCTTTATCAGACTCCAACGTAAAGAGTAAACTCATGTAAAAAAAAAAAAAAATCATATCCTAATGAGTTTCCTATTTGTGAGACTAGATTCTAGGGACTTACAATCTGCCGAATTTATTTTACACTTGAATTTTTGGGCAAAATAAAGGTCTTGGATTGGTTGAATTGGAACTTAGCATTTCATGCAGCACCGAGGCTACATGAGGCGTGGATCTACAGCTGCACATGGTGTAAGATCTACTTCAACTCTTCACCGGGATTCGAACTCAGTTTCTCCCGCACAGAAGGCGTGTATGCTAACCAAACAACCTCGAGGCTGGTCTATAACTATTTATTTTTGAGAAAAAAGACAACGTAATATGAGGGGTTTAAGTAAACTGTACGCTGCAAGAAATTCTTAAATAAGATATATTTGGTATTTTTTAAGCTTTATTTCAAATATTGTGACAATGTACTTTTAAAATCAATTAAGATTTTTTAAATTCTTCTGGTAAGTAGATATAATGAAAGAAGCGCTAAAAGAAGCGCTTCAGTTCGATGTAGTTCAGAGATGAACATACAGAAGTGAATAGAGTATGCTGGACATATCGAAAGTTAAAAGTAAAGGAATTGAGCCTCACAGCACAACCCTAAGTGCATTGAAAGTTGAAATAATATTTTTTGAATATTGTTTCCTTTGAATTGCTAATATTCATAGAATGTTGAAAATCGGCCTACTTTTGACAGCTCATTGAATGTTTATTGAATATTGAAATTATGTTACTATGAATATTTTATGAATATTTATTAATTCAAAAATCAATTTTGTTCACAAGTTGAATAAATATTAATAGAATGTTGTGATTATGTTACCATGAATATTCTATTAATATTTAATCACCCAAGAAAAAAAATTGTTCACAATTTAAATAAATATTTATATAATATTGAAATTGTTACTATGAATGTTCTATGAAAAATTATTATGCCAAAAAATATTGTTCCAAACCTAATAAATATTTATGTCATATTACTGATAAACTGAAGAAATATTAGCAAATATTTATTTTCCACCATTTTTGACTGTTCATTGAATATTCATTGAATGTTGAAATTACATCACTTTGAAATATTCAATGAATATTTATTAAGCCAAAAAGAAATATTCTTCACAAGTTTATTAAATATTCATGTATTATTATTGAATTGAAACAATATTTGCAAATATTTATTTTTCATTGTTTTGAGCGCTCATTAAATATTCACTGAATGTTGAAATTTTATTAGAATTAAATATTATGTGAATATTTATTAAGCGCAAAATATCGTATCCACAAAATAAATAATTGTTTATATAATACCGTTGACTGAAATGTTTTATGGATATTTATTGCATAAAATATATATAGTTTACAAATTTACAAGTAACAATTATTTTCATCAGCATCCTTCTGACTGTATATTACTATAATCCCTCATCTCAGAAACAATGTGTTTAACGATGAGTAAATATGCATTTAATCCTTATTAATTATTCTTCTCACACATTTTTCTTTTTATATCGTAATTTCAAAATTTTTCTTGGTACGTATAAAGTCACTTTAGTCATCAACAGGATTTTCTTCATTAGTGTGTTGTGCCTCTGCTGTTTCTTTCTCCGTTAGCCTAAATACAAAATTACTAGAAAATTAAATTAATTAAGTAAACTGTATTATGCTGAAACTAAGCTGTAAAAAATGTACTTTTTCCTATTCCAACTTTGGGATGTCATTGTACCTATTATCCTATCTCAAAAAAAATATTAACGTCAGAGCCTAAAGGTTTGCTTCTGTATCCATATTTTTTTCTGAAAGGCAATAACACAATATATAGGGAAGGGACAATAAGACAGTGTGATCCGAAACCATATCACATGAATGACTGTGCATACCCTAATTCTACACAACAGTCAAGTTTAGGTCATGGCTCATATATAAGAATACGAATATAATCCGTTCTTCATAACCTTGCTGCACAAAGACGTAAAGAAAAAACAACAAATCAAAATAATATATTTTGAGTTATGATCCTTTTCATATACATTCCGAAAGGAATTAAATCTTCAAATAAGGGATTTATGGAAACTTATCTTATGGTTCATAAATAGTGATGTTGGAAATACATTTTAGTGTAAAAGATTGATTTCGCCATTTGTGTTTAACAATTATAGGAAACGTCTGAAGATATAATTTTATTTATCTTGAAATGCTTTAGGTTATGAGAAAACAAGAAGATAAAGTCTTTGAAAACATCTCCACAAGTTTTAGGGAAACGCACGGAAAAGTTAAAATAATTCGGCTGACAGGTAACCTTACCTACTGCTGCATTGATTAGTATTGCTGGTTTGTTGGTCCATCACTGAGTTTGCGGGTATTTCGTTTCATCCGTCTCTCAGCTGAATCAACTTCTCCGCTACAGTGAAACGGACGTAATCATCATATGGAATTTCCGTTTATGAAAATTCCTTGCCGATAGTACGACAAGCCGGTAATTTACAATCTCCTTCATAACGTTCAGTTAACACCACAAAACCTTTGTATTAGCCGGAAACAGAAGCTGGGATTGCGAACACTAGTAGTACACAAAATGGGAGGCTACAACAATGCTAATAGTACGTGAAAATAATTTTTCACATATATATTGTGTTGCGGTTCAGTAAATGTTTCTGCACATTTTCAATTATTAATTTGTGACACTCATCTCTTGTGTTGAAATTTATGGAGTATTCAATTTTCAAGCAAATGGCGCCAGCACTTAACACTTTTCTTACTAGAAAAATCTTTTGCCAAAAGCTATAAAATCCATAACATATACATACTTTCCTATTTGTATAAACAAATAGTAATGCATGGAACCCCTCGTTTGAACCCACTTCGCACTAGTGAACTGTGGGGTGGACAAAGACAATGTGCGAGGGATTCCTCGGTGTTCTCTCGTTGCTTCCCACTTTCTTCATTCCTCCATTTCGTTCATTATCACCGTTTCCCTAAGCCACGTTCTATACATAAACACCTCTATGACGACTTCATTGTCGCAGTTTCAACTTGTAAGCTTCTCGTTTATGTTTATAAACAAGAAGAGTACAAATGAATTCATTATGTAGAGGCAGCGAGGCTCAGTGGTAGAGCGTTCACCTCTAGTGTGTAGGGTCCCCGGTTTGATTAAATCGCACGCCAAGTGAGTTTGTGGCGTATGCGTGGGGTTTTCTCGGGTTCTCCCGTTCTCTACCACTTTCTTTATTCATTTCTCATCATCACCGTCTTCAGTAGTCGGCTCATAACTGTGGGACGTTAAACACTACTTATTGGAATGATGTTTGAAGTGAGAATCGTACGACCGGGTCCACATCTCGTCAAGATGAAGGAACTTGGTGGAAATCGCTTCCAGAATTCCCGAGCTTTTGAATAGAATAGACTTCTCCGCAAGAAATATCAACAGAACAGGCGCTGCTACATGGATACTCTGAAATCCACATTGCTGGTAAAGATTTGTTTAGGACACTCGCGACTACAGAAACATGTTTCCTCTTACTAGTAATTGAATTGTTCTAACTATTAAATTTATCACACACGTAACTACCTATAATCAAAAATTTTCCCCTCTGCATATTAATTAAGCAACAAAATATGCACTTACATTTTGCTTTTCCTTTGGCTTTGTAATCCTCGAAAAGGAACTTGAGATAACCACCTTCCAACTACACCAATTATAAATGGCTCCCTCACCTCATCTATCCTCTTGCTCATGATAGAAGCTCTTCGGTGAACAAAATATATTTAAAAATTTAGAACCTCAAAAATACAACTTTCTTTCTTTTTTCTTTTCTTTTCTTTTCTTTCTTTTTTTTTTTTTTTGAAAATTAATGTACTAAAAGTAACACACTTACTGGTTAAAACACAAATACCATAAAGGGAAGAAGACACCCGCTTTGTCTGCTGGCTAGCATGCTTACCTTCTGTGCGAGTGGTCCTGGTTTCGATTCCCGGTGGGGGTAGAGTTGAACGAAAAAAGTGGTTCGGATACAACTATAATCAGTAGGTCCCAATCTCCTTAACCACCAAGGCATAACCAAAGAATGTTAAACAACAGGAAACAAACTAAGACACTAAAGCAAAGAATATAAGTTATAATACATATTAGGAACTACGAAGATATTCTAGTGAAAGGCTTGCATACGTAAAATACAAATACATCAATATTAACTATGAACTAATTTGATATAAATTTTACATTTGTGCAATTGACATAATATACGGTTGGTGCCTTTTCCTACATAGTTACTGTTAACATTATACAAGTAAAATAAATTTATTATTCCTGCAATACAGTTTTTCATACTTTTTTACATGGTTACTGCAAGTAAAAGAAATTTAAATTTACAACAGTAATTTAACTAGTACAGCTTTTTTGCAATGATATTGTTTATAATTACCAGCTTTCGCGACATTCTAAACTAGAGATGATAATTGACAGAGGTTTTTTTTATTCGAATCATGAAAATATTCAGGTAGAGTATCCATGCACTACTTGACCATAGGCGTAACTAGAGTGGGCCAAGGGGGCCTCGTCATCCCCAAACCAAAGCTGACCCTGTAATGTACCATTACAGTTGAGAGTAATGGCAACTTTTTTTACTCACCCTGTACCTAGTAAATTTTTTAAAATTCGATTTCGGTTTAATTACACGATGTATTTATCCTCTTCACTTCAAATTAACGTAATGAATCGAAAAGTCTCATTAGGAATCGTATTTTTCACGGAACAACATATTTATTTATTTTTTAATTAATTATAAAATTCCATTTTCGCATACACAGGTTGAATAGTTACAAGGTTTACCATTTCTGACGTCATACCGAAACATAGTTCCACCATTGGATATAAATTTTCTTAATTTCAGACCAATGTAGAATTTGGCCAGGTAATTAAAACCCTACCTCACCCCTCTCAGTAGTCCATAGTCACTTTCATATTCGGTTGTATTCAGATTTTACCATTTTTCATTTGCTTGGTAATTTCCGCGGCTGAAAGATTTCGCACGATTGGTGGAATCCTACTATCCCTGTCGTTTTCTGCGCAATGTTATCATTCTTACCGTGGACGCGTCACGAAGCACCACTTGAAATATTGACTACCACATCTCTGCCGAAAAGACCTAAAATTTCAAGGAAAATCGAGGTAAAACCTGATTCAATTTCATAGTTAAACACTACAACTGCGTAGTAGCCCAAAAATTTGCATTTCTATTAAAGAAACAGTTAATAATTTAGTGAAATACCGGATTTTGGTTTACAGTACGCCATGCTGCTGCCAAGCTAGAATAGACAGAATGGAAGAGTGATTATTATGTCCCTTTTTTCGTAAACCATCTAATTCAGTTAGGGGTTAGGTAAAATACGACCTGGTTTTGTACATTTTTGTTCGTGTATATACTAAAGGTGAATTTTTTATTCACTAATTGTTTGTACATAGTAGGTTTCGTAGTGTAATACTAATTATCATAATGACAGTTTAATCTAACTAAAAGGGCTCCTATTCATTTTTCGAATTGAACCATTTCTAGCGGGGGAAATGGGTTAGATAATATTCGTAATTAGGGCCTCTTCCCCTCTTAGGGGAAAGGTCCCTCAATAAACTTGTTAAAATGCCCCCAGGGCATCAAATTCCAGTAAACATGTTTTAAATAATTGGCCAGGACAATTGGACCTAGGGTTACCCTTCTCATTTTGTCCCCCTAAAGTTCAATAGAGCCAACTTTATATACCGACAAGGGAGTAACGTGTTTGAAGTCTAATATATTAGGTATTTGCCTTTAATATTCATATAATAAATGGTGCTTGTTTAGTTAGTAGTTTAATGTGTAGTATTTATAGTGTTGTATGCAGTTAGTAGTTCTGTGTAAGTGAGTGATTCTAAGGTGAGGACAGTGTATTTACTTCTTGTTAATTTAATACCACTTGTCTCATTCGAAGTACACCAAACAAGAGTAAATATTAGAGTTCTCATTACTAAGTGTAAGGGTATATTTCAGTACACGGTAAACTATTTCTCGACTACAGCATCATTGTGTCCGTTTTCGGTAATCAGTTGTTTGTTGACATTACGTTATTGCATGAATTAGCTATCTAGGTTGTTTGAGTTCGGCCCCTTATTCTCAAATTACTTCCCGTAGACATGGTTTTCGGTTCATATGAGTATACATTTTGATGAAATAGCATGAGATCTTGTAGTTTTGAATATCCATCGAAATCAGGAATGCATATTTTCTTAATAGAAGTAAGCCTAATGTTACTGTTTGTTTCGAAAGTACAATATTAACTCGAATTTCCCGTTGCTATAGAAAGATTTGATTGTTGCTTTGATATTATCGTTAAATCAGAAAAAATAAAATCTTTGATAATTTAGCATTCAATGAATGCATTTATAAATATTTTTTTCTTACTGCAAGTAAATATAATTGGGTGCTTCGGAACAAAGAGTCGGTGGTTCGATGAAGGTTATGGTGTAGCAGTTTAAGCGTGACGGATTGCGATAATTATAGATTTGTTAGTGCATAATGTAATATGTGTATGGCCTGCGTGTAAATATATGTAATAGGGTGTCCGTAAAGTATTCCTTCGCATGCAAACGAGTAAATAATGAATAAATGTAATGATATAGTAATAATACGATTCTGATATGAAATGAATAAGATGATAGGACACTTGTATTTAAATGGATAGGCCCAGTGTATATTATATATTGAGAATATGAATATGTTTACTGAAAATCTCTCGCGTTTTGACTTCTACACCGATGCATTCATTCAACCGAGTTTGTTATTGGATAGTAATGTGTAGTTGGGAATTATATGTTACTTCGTATTTAAGTATCTTTTATTGGCAACCCCGGTTCTTAAGTATTTCATCAGATAGGGTAGCATCATGTAGGACTTACCTTTGACGGTTTACAGAAATTATAATTAAGAAAAAAATAACTGCTAAATTCTGGGATCATCTGATCAACTGGTTTGGCCAGTTGTACCTTTAACAATCATCGACTCTCCAAGATTTTTTCTTACTTTTGCTTCTACGTTGCTTACACTATTTACCGTACAGTGTTCGAATAGTTAATAGATCGGATGGCGCTATCCATTTAAATCAACCGCTACTAAATTTATATCTAGGTCCATTGCGTACCCGGATGTCTACCCTGGTCCTCTTACGTATTTTCGTTTTTTTCTTAGTTTAATTAGATGATGATGGAAATTAATCGACATCCTAGACCTTGCCATGTCTGCGCAGGGTAGCCATCGGTGATGTTTGGTCACTGAAATCACCGATCCAAAAATTATTTTTTTTATTTTGGCAAATTACTTGTTAGGGATATCTTAGCTATTATTTTTACTCTAGTTTTAGTACTATTCTGGTCTTTCTTAGTTTTCTGAGAGGTCGGAGGATTTTTTTTTGAAATTCCAAATCAAGAGTCTCCACCAACCTTCCAGTATGGCCGGGGTCTCCAAGAACTCAACCGGATACAGTGAGGAGGGGAATTTCCTTAAAGATTTTGTGGGCACGGGCTCGTTGTGGGCTTGGAGATAACTTCCGAGACTACGTATTTAAGTAAGCCACCCTCTTTCGGCATATGTGAATATTTTTGGCTGTGAGTTGTTATATATTTAAATTCGATCACTCGTCTGTGTAGTGAGTAGTACCTTAATCTTGCTCCTTTCGTTGGCGCCGCTTTCTCTATTTTGCCTCTTTCTTCCTTCTTACTTCAAGATTTTTTAACCTCCCCCCGGTTCTGAAACTCATGAAAGTATACAATGTTCATATCACTTATTTCGATCGTATGTACTAACTGAGACATCGAGGAATACAATTCGTGGAGGTATTTCCGGTATCTCAGAACAACTAAGGACCGTCTTCCACGATAATCATCCCACCATGGGAGGGACTGACTAGAGGGTACACTACGATTTCAGATACCCAGAAACTTGATTATTGCTCATTGATCGTACAAACTATACCAATTGATTACTGATTTCTGGTTTCTTTCTATTGATTGGTTATATGGTGTGTATGTATTAGTAGTTTGGGTCCACTAATTCCAAATAATCTTGATTTTTCTTTATATATATACATTTATATATATGCTTACATGGTTTGGAAAGTTACATGCCTGTTCTATTTGTTGCATTTCCACTTCCTGTACCAACTTATTAAATAATATCAAACATTTCTGTAAACGCGGATTTTGGTAAATCGAATTATTATCGATTATCGGGTTTATATATATATATATATATATATATATATATATATATATATATATATATATATATATATATATATATATTTCAATGTTGCAACCTTATTAAAAGAAAAGAATTTTTGTTAGTCATGGTTTCTTTTGTTTTGTTTTGAGCCAAGAGAATGTGAATACTTATTGAATATGAAAAGGTTATGTAGAAAATTAAGTGTCGACGAAATACTAAGATTGATATTAGAGTAAAATTTATTATATTGAGTAATATGAATATATATATGAGTGAACATGTATGTAAAGGGCTTGGTATTTACCCTGGTTGTTTTAGGTTGCCATAGATTTTCGACACCCGATATAAACCAACTATATGTGACTGTAGAGTATTACCGCGTAACTTGGAATAAATAACACCTTACAGATTTGTTATTAATGTACGTAACTATTAATTTGTAATACTATGCCAAATTTTGCATGTAAATAGGACAAGTAACAGGTCGTAAAAATAATCCTAATCCGTATCTAAAGTTATTTTGTGAAACCATAGCGAAATCAGTAAATTATGAAACCATGTGCCCCAAATCCTTCCCCTACGACTGGAAACATAACTATTTGGCCTTCACCAGTTCAGTGACTCGAATCTCTTGACTCCACGATCTAGACCAGAAATAAAAATTTAGTGATCTTATCTTGAACTAAATGTGGTTAATAATTTCGTAACGTAAATACCGTACCTAGGATAGGTCCAGAGACCTAGCTCCATTGAAATATCGTATAATGGAACTATGTACCCACAGTTTGGGACTAGATTCAATATTTTAAATCTTAAGAAATATTTAATTTTTATACCAAGTGCGTTAAGTGACGAAATGGAAAACATATATAACGTGAAGCTACTATTTTTGTCTGTATTTAAGACAAACGACTAGCTACACTCATGGACGCCAACCATAGTGTATAAAGAGAGTTGATAAAGGAGTTCTTATCGACGTGAAAAAAGGATTCATAAAATTGTCGAAATTTCCCCTCTTAGGACAGAGACTTAATAAAAATGCTAACAAAGTTTTTTTTCAAATGATTAACCAATTATATTTTTTCTTTCTTCTTTCACATTGATATGTATTCGTTCATACTAAATCTTAAATATGTTCAATGTTGACCTTTGTTTTTTTCTTTCTCTCTTCTTCTTTCGTTTTGTCTACTTTTTAGTAACGTAATCCAACTCCTAATGTATCTACAAAGAGAAATGTGTTATTCGATATTGTTGAAAAGTAATAGATTTCTGTGCATGCCTACGAACCATATTTTTGTTTTTTGTAATTCATGTGTCAAAATTTTTCCTGTTCTGTCAAATTGAGTTTTCTTGGAATGTAATAAATGTCTATAGAAATGTAGTTAGGTTAGTTTAATTCAACTAAATGCAACCTGAAGTATACATTGTCCTGTATGAATGTGTGTGAGTGAAATGTAGGTTTAGTATTAAGTGCACCAATTCTTTTGATATATATGTATGACTTACTATAATTAATGGTAGTGGGCAAATAAAGCCTTTGAAAAGTCAGTACTAACTCAATTTAAGTTGGCTCTATAAAAGAAGCAAAAGGAACAGAAACAGCAAGAACGAACGATCATCATGGGAGAACTTCGAAAGTCAGAATCTTCGACAAACATGTGGGTTACTTTGATTTTTTTCTTTTCTTCGTTCAATTATAACATGCTGTCAACTTCATCATTCATACTTCAAGTACTGGATACTAGTCAAGAACTTTCGGAAATATTGAATAAACTGTTAAATTGAACTTTCTCATCTATCTCAGAGCTAGATTGGGATAATTCGGTAGTTGGGGTTCAATGGATCTAGATCTGAGTTGTGTGAGTCAAGATGCGTCTACGTCTATTACCTTAGTACCAAGTCTTTATCCAATAGCTCTTGGAAATAATCCCAATTCGATAATTATTCACTTTCCTTTACAATATTTCACAAGATTATCCACTAACAGTTTCCCTCTTTTCTCACCTTCTTACTTTCCCACTTTTCTCTCCTCCTATCCTACTTTTTTCTTCATTTCTTCTTCTTCTCCTATTGTGAATAAAACTGAAAAAGGGGGTCGTGACTGGGAATACTATTTATAATAAACACGGTCATGTAACTATTTATTTTAATTTATTTTCCTCTGAAGTCCGATATAAAAGTTTTCTCATTTTGGTTGAACCTTGTATGTTCGAAGTTAAGAAATAGATAATATATTCATATATAATTAGACATAAGTCGATAGCTTCATGAATATCCCCACCAGGGGTGAAGGTTCCCATTCACGACTTATTCCCATGCATCTTATTGGCACGATTTTTATTACTTGACGAGAATAATGTAATAAATTTACCTAAATTTACTAATAACCATTTTAGTGGTGTTTGCATTTGACCCACTTGGTGAGTATACTTCGTCCACCCATCGATTTTTAAAAATTTGATCTGATGCCTGGATGTAATAAAATTCTTGGACCGCTGTGATAGTGGCTAATATAGAGACCTCTCAACTTGCGCTATACATTTCTTTAATTGAATAGCTTCATTAATGTAAACTATTTTTGTACTGTTTCAAGTAATTAACATTATTGACGTAATAGGCTCTTCTTGTTTATATATATGAAAAGCCAGTATTATGGAATATTAATGTTTGAATAGTTAAGATTCTCAGAGCAAACTCCTGTATTAAGGTATTGTAAAAACAACAGAAAGAAGAAGCGGTATCCTTAAGGTTCTAATCTTAAGCGATTGTTGAACTTCCACGTACAAGGACAAACATATTACCCACTCAAAAGTGACTATTCGACATCTTCCGTTACTTTTATTTTAATTGTTGCTATTCAACCCTGATAGACTTCTTTCCAAACAATATAATTGGTTCCATTTCTTCCTCTACTTTCTACATTAAAATTAGTTCTGGCGAGGGTGTGAACCCTTGATAAGGATAGATCGTTACATTTGCAGAGCGGGCGTGGAAATAGTGACAAGAACAAAATTTTAACTCTTGTCATTGTATTTAATCCAGAGGTGTGAGTAGCAAAGAGAAAACCGTGAAAGTTATTGATGGTGTGAAACTTAATTCACAAAATTTTCTGAGTTAATTTATAATCACTGTATGCGTATTGAAAAAAGCTCGAGTACTTGCTAGGGGGCCGCAGTGGCTCAGTGGTAGAGCGTTTGCCTGTAGTACGTGGGATCCTGGGTCGATCCGAGGTCGCGCCAAGTGAGCCTTTTAAGAGACAAACACCGTGTGTGCAGGTTTTCTTAAAATTCTACCTTTTCCTCTCACTTTCTTCATTCCACGAGTTCCCATAATTCCCATTATCATCATCACCATCACACTTAGCCTTGGTGCATAATCGTGGGACGTTAAATTAGCTCCATGATTTCCGGATTCGAAATTTAGAAAAAATGAAAATTATGGAGCTTACCTTATACATAAAGAAATCGAACCAAGTTTTATTCATTCGATAACGTTTAACTTGAACTCAGCATTGTACGAATGTCTTTTTGCAGCCATATCTTGGAAAACGTAACCTGATGTAAATAAAAAAAAAGTGCACAATGAGCACAACAACAAGTCCGCACAGAAACACCTAAAAGCACGTATTATCAACTACTTTACTAGTATCTTGTTACGTGTTGTGCGAACAATGAGCACAAACGCAAGAAGCTAGAAACTTGACAGACATTTTGCACGAAAACAACAAAGTGTAAAATGCGAGAAAGAAGACACCATTGTATAAGACACGACCACCTTTTGGATCCAAAATTCCGAAAAAAAAAAGTACGACTTATACGTGATAAAGTACAGTATTTCATTTAATTTCGAGTGTTTGCTACTAAAATTAAAGATCCAGAGATCCAACTACTGACCATGTTTTCTTTATAGAAGCTTTAGGGATTCTATTCTATTATTATTATTATTATTATTATTATTATTATTATTATTATTATTATTATTATTATTATTATTATTATTATTATTATTATTATTGTAAACGTGGTCATGAGGGCGGTGGAAGCGAAACTTAGAATGTATTATAAAAGCATTATATGAAGGCCTTCTACAAGGTTCTTCCAATTTTCAGAACTAAGGGGCCATGCGTCCCCCCGAAAAAAATATTCTAGTTACGCCACTTGACATTTTTACCTAACTAATATCTGATCTGTTGTAAATGTATTTTGAAACTTATGAGATATCTGAAAAATGATGTTCTCAGAAGCCTAGGTCTTCTTTTAAACAACTAAGATTTGTATTTTTATGTGCAATGTAATTCCACAAGTTATATTATAAATATATTTGTCATTGACTGCTGGCCCATTGAAGAAGTATAACAAAATCCCGTCGCAAATTAAACGGAATGAGGGAAATGAGGTTATATTGCTTTCTCTAAAGCTCTGTTTTTCGCAAAGTAGAAGCAAAAGTAATTATTACCTACAAATTAAAAGTTTACTCAAATTGGGATAAAACTTCATGAGAGATTCCTTTCCTTTCCTTCCGACCCAACTGAAGTTAGAAACTATTT
The DNA here is from genome assembly GCF_964235325.1 of Thermobia domestica. Lineage (NCBI taxonomy): Eukaryota > Metazoa > Arthropoda > Insecta > Zygentoma > Lepismatidae > Thermobia > Thermobia domestica. The sequence continues at coordinate 251,305,107 of NC_137462.1, read as the reverse complement.
GACCTGAGAGGAGTTTTCGACATATTCCTTGGATAATGCTATTCAATCTATTCCAAAAATCTTCAATTTTTGGAGCCTTATTTTCTCCTCTTTCCATTAACTTCTGTCTCTGTAGGAAACAGAATGAAGCTTTTGAAATAGAACGTTTTTACTACTAGTAATCAGTAAACATTTGACAGTGTGCAAATATTAGTAACTAACGAAGTATCTACTGTCAGTATTCACTTACACTTCGTTCCTAAACATTGCTTACGTTGTCCTTCGTCGAATAGGTATATAGCAGCCCGCAGCAGGTCACAAAAAATTGGGGAGATAGGAAAAGTTATGGATGCAAAATGGCTATGTTTACTGAAGGTCTATCTATATTTTCCTATAGTAAAAATCCCTATGTTAAGGAGGAACACGATATTTCGCGGCCAGTATATCTAGCCCCTTTGGTTGTGGGCTTGCTACATATTTTGTAAGAGAGTGAAATATAGAACACAACACCCAAACAAGAGATTCAAGGTAATATTAAAAGAAATATCAGGATGCTGAATTAAAACGTGAAAATTCTAATACAGACTAAGGCACTGACCAAGCTTAAAGTATACTAAAATCAAAGATTCGAACACACAAGAGAAATTACTAGTTTTAACGAATATTACTGTATATAATTTAACATTAGCACATGAAGCAACTTACAAAAATCTTCAATATATAGGAAGAAGGAAAAAAACTAAATTGGTTAGTTGATTTGAAGTTAAGCGCCCCTATCAAAATCGAGGCTATATGAAAAGTAGATCTACATCTTACGTGTGATCTGGGGGCTTATTCTGGATCAGCTGGCTATCGAGATATGACGTAAGTCGCTCGGAAGCGCTACGTTTCGACTTCTCTAACTCGCGCTAGCGATATTTCCGTGAGCTAAGTAACGAGAAATGTCTTCGTTCAAGCCGTCAGCTGAGGGGCAGCAGAGGTCGCAAGTCGCTAGCGAAAAGAAGATAAATATGGCTGCTCCTGTTGCGTTGTATATGGTCAATAGCGCTAAAAATAATTAAATATTTCGAATGCAAATATAATTTATGAATTGACACTATTCTATTTTTTCATGTTATTTTTAACTTCATCCCATCACTGTAGTTATGTAGAAGACACATAAATTTTTAATTAGCTTGTTTGGGAGAGATTGTGCACATGTTACCTTCGGTTACGATATGTATGTTTCATATTCATGATACTCAGTTTTATTGTCTAATCGTTTTGACACTAGTTTCACAGAAGGAGTCTACACATTAATGACATATTGCTATATTGGTATCAGTTTTTTCCCCCAAAAATATATTGTTATCGTACTGATTTAAGAAGACTTATTATAGTAGCCTTATTAACTATAATAGAGCCTTATTATAGTTAAGACATTTTAACTTTGTATTGCATTGTATTCAACTTTGCACCAACCTAATTAACTTATTGCTAACCTAATACTAATTTTCTTTAAAAAAACTTAAATAAGCATTTAAAAAAAATAAAATAAGCATTTTAAAGATTTCCCCATAAATTGACCTAACCCATATGGGTTAACTTCTAAAGTTGTCCGTCCGTTTCAAGGAAAATTGAAGACCTTGGGGCAAAAACCCGTTAAGTCCAAAAAGTGAAAATGTAAAGGAGATAATTTCTCAAGGCTTTGTCGTGGTCCGATTTTCTTCAAATTTAGCACATATATACTAGACCGAAAACAAATAGACAGTTTTTTTTGTTTCTTTCGGAAAATAGGTTAAAGGGGGCAAAGGGTCAATTTGACTAAAAGAGACACATTAAAGAAACCAAACTCTCCCGATGCAAAGACGACTTCAATGTAGGAAATACGGGTTTTGTCGTTTTTGTAAGAAAAGAGTTTCAGAGGGCAATGACTCTCTTCGAATTGACAAAGGACCCACACAATTATTACGGAAATTAGATTTCAGTGGGATTGCTTGAAATCGTGATATGTTGTAGATATTGTGTACCAGAGAAAAAGTCTCAATGGGCACAACCAAAAATCACTGACTGTTTGCCCACAACAGGGCCACATGTTTGAAAATTATCGAAAATAACGGTATTCTGGATTTCAGTAAAAGTGACTGAAACCGTTTTATGTTGTAGATATTTTGACCCTGAGAAAAAGTCTTAACGGACATAACCACCAATCACTGACCGTTTGGCCACTACATGACAACTTTTTAGATAGCAGCCGAAAATAGTGATATCCTGGATTTTGATTAACTGTGATATGTTACAGATATTGTGATCCTGCGAAAAAGTCTCAATTTGTACAACCATGCATCACTGGCCGTTTGGCCACTATAGGGCCACTTTTTACAGGACGGATAGGGATTTCAAGAAAATCGTAGACCTTTACGTTGACGGCCCTAGTACCCGTTCTAATTGTCACAGGGAAATGAACTATACATCGTTGTAAAGGTTATGGAATGCAAATTCCAACGAGGAAACTTTTTTGCCCCTCGTCCTAAACTCGTAGAAGAAGAATACGAAAGTTGTAATTTTTCGCTTTTGGTAATTTGTCAAAAGCTGGCAACACTGTTACTTCTACGCAGGAAAAATATTTTTTTTCCTATACGCCAGACATTGGGTAGAACCATGTAAAAAAGTGAAGGGCGAAAGTTCAATACCAGGTGAGAAAAAAATCCTTATGTGTTTCCTACCAGAATCATCCTGTACACATTTTTCGAAATAGTTTGGTCTACCCTGACGTCCCTAATTGGCACAAAGAGAGATGCCATACCTCATTTGAAAGCTTATGAGACAGATTTCAACGAGGTAACTTTTGTGCCCCTCGTACCCAACCCGTAAAAGAAGAAGAAATTTAAAAATCGAAATAAAAATACATTTTCTCAAAGTTGGCAACACTGTAGTAGTAGTAGGGACCGACGTTGGTGCAACTGACTCAGCAAAATTTTTTGTGACGTCATAGGTCAAAGGTCAATGACCTTGGCCCGGGGTCAATGACCTAGGGGTACCTAGGACCACCCCCTCTAAATTTTGGCAGGGGTACCTTGGTCCACCCCCTAAATTTTGGCAGGGTACATAGGACCACCCCCCTTAAATTTTGGAAATTGCCAAATCTGAAAATTTGGTGTGGTAGCCTAGGACCACAGTATGTACCTCTATCCGTATTGGGGGTCTATGTCGTTCCCTTTCATGGGTAAAAAATTGCCAAAAAGTCAAATTTCGGGGGTTTTTGACCTAATTTATCCCCTTTGATGATGTATTATTACCTTATATAGTTATATGGGCGTATACAGGGGTCGATTACCTTTCATAAGAGATGGGTATATTAATGCACCCCTTGAAAAATTTGGGAGGGGTACCTTGGCCCACCCCTTAAATTTTGGAAATTGACCAATTTAAACATTGGGTATTATAGGACAGGACCCTAATATGTATTATGATAAATTTGGGTGGTCCACCTCATTTCCTTCTAGGGGTACAAAATTGCCAAAAATATAAACGTAAGCAATACGTTATACCACGTGTTTGGTGTTTGGTCGATTTTATCCCCTTTGATGAGGTGTTATTACCTTATATGGTTATATGGTCATGTATAGGGGTCAGGTACATTTGTGCACCCCGGGAGGGGTACCTTGGCCCACCCTTTAAATTTTGGAAATTGCCCAATTTCAACATTGTGTATTATAGTATTGGACCCTAACATGTATTATGATAAATTTGGGTGGTCCACCTCGTTCCCTTTTAGGGGTACAAAATTGCCAAAATTTTAGTATAACCACGTGTTTGGTATTTGGTACATTTTACCCCCTTTGATGAGGTCCTATTACCTTATATGGTTATATGGTCATGTATAGGGGTCCATTATCTATCATAAGACATGGGTACATTGGTGCACCCCGGGAGGGGTACCTTGGCCCACCCCTTCATTTTTGGAAAATGCCCAATTTAAACATTTGGTATTATAGTACAGGACCTCAATATGTATCATGATAAATTTGGATGGTCCACATCATTCCCTTTTAGGGGTACAAAATTGCCAAAATATAAACGTTGTACCACGTGTTTGGTTTTTGGTCCATTTTATCCCCTTTGATGTGATTCTATGATTACAGGGGTCCATTTCCTATCATAAGACATGGGTATATTGCTGCACCCTTCTTAAATTTTGGCAATGGGGGTCCACTGAAATTGTCCAATTGAAGCATAGTACAGGACCTCAATATGTTTCGGTGGTCCTATTGTTAAATTTTTAAGTACAACCACATGTTCGGTTACTGACTCAATTTATCCTATTTGATAAGGTATGGACGGGTATCCCCTTTCAATTTGGTAGGACCCTTCGGGTGTAGTACAGTCACGTGATCGATGATTTGGTTTTGATGCGCGACAAGGTCCCTGGTCAATGTTCTCTATTAATTAGGTGGAAACTTTGCCCAGGGTTCTCGTCTTATATCGCACAGTTCTTTAGGAGAATCTGATAACGTTGTATGTGGAATGGACAATAAAAACACATAAATGAGCATAAATTGCATTTTATTAATTTTTTTCTGGTTTCTTCTTTTTCTTTCTTATTGACAATGTTTGTATATTGAGCTGGGTTTCTTCATTAGACCGCCTCCTCTTCTTGATTGTAATGATTTGTTTCCATGTTTTGCAGCATAGCACCCGTTTGCAAAGCTTCGTATTGTGAATTCTGTAAAAAAGAACGAGGAAAAAGATGATTAGTATAGAAATAGATGATGATTAAACAAATACACTTACAATGATAAATATGATAAAATTACCTGGAAGGTATATTGCAGCAGTCTACGATCATTAACCGTGGGTACTGTTGTGAACAAGTATTGAATTTCACGCAGAGATTTTCCTTGGGCTTTACAACACAAATAAAAATAAGCATAATAGCCACATACGGATGAACCAAGACTTTGCATTTGGCTATTATTATATTTATAGTACATACAATGAAGTTTTAAGAATGCAACATGTTGTGGTACATAAGGAGGAAGGCCATAGCTGTCAAAATATTCTCCAACACCGCGATGATTAATATAAATTGCAATCCAATGACTTCCTAGTTTTGTGGATGGATCTGTATTAACAATGATTGCCAGAGGAAGAGAAATCCGTGAGGGCAACTCATCGCTTGCAAATACCCCAGTAAAATGATTTCTGAACAATGGACTACCGTTTAAAGCACTAGCTAATTGTAATGTATTCAACATCGTGAATGGAAATGATACATAACGTATACGTACCTTGTAATTTAAAAGTCCAGGATAATGTTGCGCTGGTGGTCTATCTCTAGGAGTGAGGAAAACTCCCCATACACAATACAGTTTGCAGGTGCTGCTAATTTCTCTTGGAAATTAACTTCCAATCGGATGGCTCCATGTCGTTGTAAATTCCAATAGTGACAATCTCCAGCAGAAGAATCGGGAGTTAGGTCAAATACAAACAGTGTATATCCATTCTTGTAGTCGGCTCTTGAAATTGTATTTCCAGTATTGGTAAAATGTATGCCAGAGCCTGAGAACAATGTGTGGTACGATGAAATGTAGAGATTTTCTTCAAAGTTGGGTTGCAATGGTTTTGAAGGTACAGCTTTTCCATCCACGTACAATGTAAAGAAATTAATGTTTAGATGTTGAAATTCAAATGGATTGGTGGTAATAGTTCCACTGGATGCTTCATTCGATGTAAATCCTACAATAATACGATTTGGCAATGTTCCCATAAACAGGTTATCAATAGTTTTGGATTGTATATCCTTCGGGATGGTAAATGATTTCATTTGAACCCTTGTCAGAGGATACTTTGCCGGTGTAGATTGTAAAATTTTATTGTTTGCCAATTTGACACTAGGGCTAATGCTGACTTTTTTCACCTGCAACGACGCATCTAGAATATTGATTTTTGCACTGACATCACTTTCACCGGCCATGAGACAAAAGTTTGGTTTTGCAGGAATAAGTTTCACACGTAATTCCACTCCATGAATTAAAAATTTATCTTGATTAAAAATGTCACAATGAAGATGCCCAATCATATCGAATTTCATACTTTGTTTTGTCAGTTCATAGCGTTGTTGAAATCCTTTGTTCTCACTTGTGGTTGCGTTCATATGACCAGCCGTATCTTGAAACCACATTGCTGTTTGTAAATGTGTATTTTTAGCTCCATCACTATAATTGAGCAGTTTTTCCAGGTACGAACGATATGGATGATTATGTGACGGAAATGAAATCAGTTTATTGTTCAAGTAGATTTGTACTTCACTAAACATAGCATTTAGAAAATCATTGACAGGTGCAATTGCTTTATCTGTATTGGTGAAGGATGAACCATCTGGTTTCACAATTTGTGCTTGGATGTATAATAAGGTTTGTGGTAAATCAATGTATTCATCACTGCTACCACTCACTACAAATTCTATTGGTGAATTTTCAGCTATTGAACTAATTGGTTTGTACCCTATAATACGACTGTCCAGAACACTGGTTTGCGTGGGTAATGTTGAAAAAATGTCCAATTCACTTTTTACACATTCACAGGATTGATGATGTAAGAAAGCCATCGTTGAATTAATCAAAAATATCTGGTGACGATGCCAATGATCTCTTCTTCTTCTTATGTGATAATTTACGTCTCTTCGTAGGATTGATGGTGTTGTTGATCGTTGGAAGGTCAACCTCAAACTGAGAGCAGTCATCCCATTTTCGTTTATGATATCCACTTCCCAGCATAGTTTTCAACTTATTTTTAGCTTTTTCTTGTAAATTTGATTTTGCCTCTTGCATACGTTGATGAAACGATTCTTCCAGCGGTTGATTCGAGATCACAACATCATTAATCATATTGGCACCTGATTTTAATAATTCTTTTCCCACAGTTTTAGCGCCTTGCTTCACAATTGGTAACACTGAACGAAATAAGCCACCAAGGAAACTTCCAATGCCATGTCCTGCTTGATAGGGACTTCCCACATAGACGTTGCCGATACCGGATAACGCTTGTTTTTGGTAGTATTGCAAATACGGATCAGTCATGACGACGACGACGGAAATGTAGTTTTGTACACACCGTTCCAAAGGTGAATGGCATACGATGACCTGTGCTATCCCTTATATCGATTTGTATTTGCTCAAGATTCATTTTTTCCACCGGAACATAATGTGCAGGATTAAAGATTTGTACTGCATGACTTCCAAAAGTATGATTCACAGGATCCATGTTGACAATTCGTAGCAAGGGTACCATTGTATCTCCAACAATGACAGATTCAATAATGTCACAGTAGACGTACATTTGTGATGGTAAACCTAATCGTACATCCGGTGTATATTGTCCCTTTTGCATATCTTTTAAATCACTTTTTGGTTCAAATCCAAGCATTAAACTAACACTTGGTGAGATTTGTACAGAAGTATGGATTTCCTTATTGGGATGTCTTATGAGGCATATATTATTAGTTGCATCATGGGATATAAATAAATTGGTTTCTTTATGATGTATATTAATTGCATGAATAAGATCCCGTATATTGTTATAATAGCGAATAGGGATCGTTACAACCTTCCACGGTTCCTGATCATTACTACTTGATGATTTGTAATATATTTTATTGTTTTCACTGTTAATGTTCAGCAAAGAATGTGGATAATGAATCTCTACAATTGCAACATCCCATTTCTGGCGAAACTCTACACGTCGTTGTAGTTTCGTAATATATGAAGTCAATGTATTTTCTGGAAAATAATCCATGGAACTATTACTGGGAAGTGTAACGTAAAAATCTGGATCAGGTTCCATTCTTCTTCTTCTTCAATGAAGTTGCAGGGATCCACGAATTGAATGAGGAAGGATATCCTTTCCACTGGACGAGATACTCCTTTCTGCGACCTTTTGTTCTTGTACGTAATATTTTATCGATGAGGAACGTCGAAGGGAGCGGCACTGGTTGTAATTCTTCTCTGTAGAAAACACCATCGATGAGTTGATGATTTAAATCCTCTAGTCGATACACTGGTGGGTTTCTTGGTACAATGGCTTTTACTCTGAATATTTCCCAAGTCCAGTTCTCGAGGTAACCCTTGTCAAAGATACGTTTTGTTTTACTTATACGAACAGTATCACCAACAGATAAATCCGTATCTTGTTTTGAACGTTGTAGCTTTTTGTCGTATAAGTTATGCCACACCTCCAGTAAATTGTCCTGAGAAACGTTTGCAGGTGCCATTTTAATACTGGAATGCCGACTTTCATTGTATGCTTTTACAAGTAAAGGCAATGCTTTGATGTAATTGTATGTTTGATATTTGGTAAAGTATTTCCACATACGATGTTTCAATGTCTGATTAAATCTTTCTGCGATGCTGGCTTTAATATCTGGATCCTTTGTTGTAACATGTTGCACGTTGTGTTTCCTGAAAAACTTTTGTACTGTCTTGTAGGTAAATTCAGTTCCTTGATCACTACGTAGCACAATTGGTTTCCTTTCCTGGAAAATCATTTCAAATGCATTCACTATATCCTCGGCACTTTTTGATTTTAGTGGTACAGCCCACCCGTACCGACTAAACACATCAATCACTGTAAGAATATAGCGGTAATTGTCATTATAGTTTTGAAGTGATTGTAAATCATTTAAATCACATTCCCATTGATCATCAATATTGTTGACAAGGTAAAAATCTCTACGGAAACGACGACGTACAGGACTATGTAACGTGTAGGAAGGTTGTTTGTTTAACCAAAGTTTTATTTTGGCTAGAGGTATAGATTTTCCTGTGGCTTGCCATAATTTCTTTGCAGTAGAAAATGATGCAGGGTGTGCTGGATTGTAATAAATGGATTTCAACTTTTGGTTCATGGTTTGTACGTTGACCATTGTGGAATGATACGTTTTCTTTTTGGTCGGACTTCTAAAACATCATCATCATCTTCTTCTTCTTCTTCTTCTCCGGAAGAAAATAATTCAGGTGCCGGTTTTGGTGGTGCAGATCCTTCAGATGCTGTTGTACTATTATGCTTGACAATATAGTTTAATCTTCGTGGATTACCAATCAATTCTTGAGGTGTGTTTGACGATGCAAGGTAGTTGCAAAACAATTCCCAGCCTTGAGGATTAGAATGTTTCCTCGGTCGAGTCACATCGCACATTAAATCTACAATATTGGATCCATGTAGTTTATTGTCGTTGATGTACACTGTTCCTTTATGATCCCACGTAATTGCGTCATCTTGTTTTAAACGACGGAATAGTAGTTCGGCTTTGTTACGATACATTTGTGGTATTGCGGCTAAAATTTCTTGTTTCGTGCTATCGTCAACATTCGGAACGTCACCATCAGGTATCATTGATGTAATTGTAAGTGGTATTGGTTCTTCTTGATTACGTATCACATAAAGATATTTCTGTAATATTCTATTGTACTGATTCCATTTTTCTTCATCACTTGGATACGATGTGTTCAATATAGATTGCATTTCACGATCGAGATTAGATTCTCGATTTTCACTCGCACGGGATGATGATCCATGCATTCGTTGAAGCATTTCTGGTGGCACTAAAACCATCTTCTTGCTATGTTCCATGATATTTATTGTTTAAACAAAATACTGGATAACACACTTCCTACAATAGGTGCAAGCAATGCAGGTAAGAATCCTCCTTGTTGTACGGCTTTATTAATTAAATCTTTCTGCGATGCTGGCTTTAATATCTGGATCCTTTGTTGTAACATGTTGCACGTTGTGTTTCCTGAAAAACTTTTGTACTGTCTTGTTGGTAAATTCAGTTCCTTGATCACTACGTAGCACAATTGGTTTCCTTTCCTGGAAAATCATTTCAAATGCATTCACTATATCCTCGGCACTTTTTGATTTTAGTGGTACAGCCCACCCGTACCGACTAAACACATCAATCACTGTAAGAATATAGCGGTAATTGTCATTATAGTTTTGAAGTGATTGTAAATCATTTAAATCACATTCCCATTGATCATCAATATTGTTGACAAGGTAAAAATCTCTACGGAAACGACGACGTACAGGACGATGTAACGTGTAGGAAGGTTGTTTGTTTAACCAAAGTTTTATTTTGGCTAGAGGTATAGATTTTCCTGTGGCTTGCCATAATTTCTTTGCAGTAGAAAATGATGCAGGGTGTGCTGGATTGTAATAAATGGATTTCAACTTTTGGTTCATGGTTTGTACGTTGACCATTGTGGAATGATACGTTTTCTTTTTGGTCGGACTTCTAAAACATCATCATCATCTTCTTCTTCTTCTTCTTCTCCGGAAGAAAATAATTCAGGTGCCGGTTTTGGTGGTGCAGATCCTTCAGATGCTGTTGTACTATTATGCTTGACAATATAGTTTAATCTTCGTGGATTACCAATCAATTCTTGAGGTGTGTTTGACGATGCAAGGTAGTTGCAAAACAATTCCCAGCCTTGAGGATTAGAATGTTTCCTCGGTCGAGTCACATCGCACATTAAATCTACAATATTGGATCCATGTAGTTTATTGTCGTTGATGTACACTGTTCCTTTATGATCCCACGTAATTGCGTCATCTTGTTTTAAACGACGGAATAGTAGTTCGGCTTTGTTACGATACATTTGTGGTATTGCGGCTAAAATTTCTTGTTTCGTGCTATCGTCAACATTCGGAACGTCACCATCAGGTATCATTGATGTAATTGTAAGTGGTATTGGTTCTTCTTGATTACGTATCACATAAAGATATTTCTGTAATATTCTATTGTACTGATTCCATTTTTCTTCATCACTTGGATACGATGTGTTCAATATAGATTGCATTTCACGATCGAGATTAGATTCTCGATTTTCACTCGCACGGGATGATGATCCATGCATTCGTTGAAGCATTTCTGGTGGCACTAAAACCATCTTCTTGCTATGTTCCATGATATTTATTGTTTAAACAAAATACTGGATAACACACTTCCTACAATAGGTGCAAGCAATGCAGGTAAGAATCCTCCTTGTTGTACGGCTAAATGTTTCTTCTTTTTATCCAATGATTTTGTATTGTCTACGAGATAGCGGAGCGTGTTCTTGTAACGCTTTAATCTTGACTTCTGCGCACTTGTCAGTGGAACATTGCCTTTTAAGACATTATAACAACATTCACAAATACTATGAATTAATGAAGCGTCTGCATTGGCAATCTTGGTTTAGCTTTACGCAATCTTGGTTTAGCTTTGTGCAGAGCACGTAGCAGATCAGCGTGTTTCACTGTAGGAGACATCGTGACAGACTAAGTCATTCTTTTCACATGCACAATAATTTAAACATGTTTTGTTGGTACGTAAACATAATGATGCAAATCGTCGGGAAAAATATTTGTACGAAATCGCATTTCATCGGGTGTATCTTGTTTAAGATCCATCAGTAAATAACCATGTGGATTTCTTGTTGCGTCTGCATAACTTTCTTGTAGAAACAGTGGATGCTCAGGCATGATTTGATAACTCATATGCTTGATTTATGACTTGTCACGTGGATTTTTAAACAACACCAAATACGAACAATTTAAACTCATATTTCTATTTGCTTTACTTTGATGAAATACATTTTGTGTTATAAAACTCACACTAATATTTCGATGATGTGATCCATTTGTGAACATATCAACAATATCACTATTCACTTCTCGCATATGGTCATCAATAATAATCAAATGTGGTCCATCTTGAGGCTGAAAATCTTTCATTCGTGGAAGTCCTTCGTGAAATTCTACTGGAACCGGCATTGTTGAATACACGTCTTGCCATTCTGCATAATACCAGTATATCTTACGAAATTTTGCATTGATCATGGTTGGGAGATGTGACAGTAATCGCTTCACAAAATACGTTTTTCCACACCCACTAGGCCCTGCGAGAATACAGGTAAATGGATGTTTCCACTGTGTATCCATGATGAACACTAACACCTTGTTTCAAAAATGATGCGTATTTAAAGCGAATACAAAAATTCTTGCACTCACTGGTGTGAAAAGGAAAAAACCGTTCATCTCTTTATCGAATAATTGAAAACCGTTTATTTGTTAATCGAATAGTTGATAACCGTTTATTTGTTATTCGAATAGTTAAAAACCGGATAAAGTTTAACGGTTAACCGTAAAAGCTGATCACTGATTTAAATTCTATTTGAAAAAATTTTTCTTTTGAAATTTGTTTTGAAATTTTTGTTTCAAAAATTTTGTTTGAAAATTTTTTGTTTCAAAATTTTGGTTACAATTATTTTTTGTTTGAAATTTTTTGTTTCAAAATTTTGGTTACAATTATTTTTTGTTTGAAATTTTTGTTTGTAAATTTATTTTTCAAAATTTTTTGTTTGAAAATTTTTCATTTCAAATTTTTTGGTTGAAAATTTTTTCGTTTCAAAATTTTTGTTTGAATTTTTTTGTTTCAAAATTTTTTGTTTGAAAATTTTTTAATTTCAAGATTTTTGTTTAAATGTTTTCGTTTCAATTTTTGTTTTAAAAACTTTCGTTTGATTTTTTAGTTTGAAAGAGAGAACATTGACCAGGGACCTCGTCGCGCATCAAAATCAAATCATTGATCACGTGACTGTACTACACCCGAAGGGTCCTACCAAATTGAAAGGGGATACCCGTCCATACCTTATCAAATAGGATAAATTGAGTCAGTAACCGAACACGTGGTTGTACTTAAAAATTTAACAATAGGACCACCGAAACATATTGAGGTCCTGTACTATGCTTCAATTGGACAATTTCAGTGGACCCCCATTGCCAAAATTTAAGAAGGGTGCAGCAATATACCCATGTCTTATGATAGGAAATGGACCCCTGTAATCATAGATTCACATCAAAGGGGATAAAATGGACCAAAAACCAAACACGTGGTACAACGTTTATATTTTGGCAATTTTGTGCCTCTAAAAGGGAATGATGTGGACCATCCAAATTTATCATGATACATATTGAGGTCCTGTACTATAATACCAAATGTTTAAATTGGGCATTTTCCAAAAATGAAGGGGTGGGCCAAGGTACCCCTCCCGGGGTGCACCAATGTACCCATGTCTTATGATAGATAATGGACCCCTATACATGACCATATAACCATATAAGGTAATAGGACCTCATCAAAGGGGGTAAAATGTACCAAATACCAAACACGTGGTTATACTAAAATTTTGGCAATTTTGTACCCCTAAAAGGGAACGAGGTGGACCACCCAAATTTATCATAATACATGTTAGGGTCCAATACTATAATACACAATGTTGAAATTGGGCAATTTCCAAAATTTAAAGGGTGGGCCAAGGTACCCCTCCCGGGGTGCACAAATGTACCTGACCCCTATACATGACCATATAACCATATAAGGTAATAACACCTCATCAAAGGGGATAAAATCGACCAAACACCAAACACGTGGTATAACGTATTGCTTACGTTTATATTTTTGGCAATTTTGTACCCCTAGAAGGAAATGAAGTGGACCACCCAAATTTATCATAATACATATTAGGGTCCTGTCCTATAATACCCAATGTTAAATTGGTCAATTTCCAAAATTTAAGGGGTGGGCCAAGGTACCCCTCCCAAATTTTTCAAGGGGTGCATTAATATACCCATCTCTTATGAAAGGTAATCGACCCCTGTATACGCCCATATAACTATATAAGGTAATAATACATCATCAAAGGGGATAAATTAGGTCAAAAACCCCCGAAATTTGACTTTTTGGCAATTTTTTACCCATGAAAGGGAACGACATAGACCCCCAATACGGATAGAGGTACATACTGTGGTCCTAGGCTACCACACCAAATTTTCAGATTTGGCAATTTCCAAAATTTAAGGGGGATGGTCCTATGTACCCCTGCCAAAATTTAGGGGGTGGACCAAGGTAACCCTGTCAAAATTTAGAGGGGGTGGTCCTAGGTACCCCTAGGACATTGACCCCGGGCCAAGGTCATTGACCTTTGACCTATGACGTCACAAAAATTTTTGCTGAGTCAGTTGCACCAACGTCGGTCCCTACTACTACTGTTATTTGTCGTGACCATACATAGGGTATCATTAGTTGGGATGTTTATTTATCTTTATTGATACCTTTGGAGGGCTTCTAGCTCCTTTGGAGGGAGAGTCTCCATCCCCCACTGCTGAGGTGTGGAGGAACTAGTACATCTAACTTCTCTCCCTACCCTTCTGCTGCTGGACACCCGAAGTAAACGAAATGCACACTGTTGGAAGGTTTGATCCCTCCTAAAGAGATATACACTTAAATAAACTCTTTAGATTAATTAGGAGCGAAGTGATGGAGTTTTTAACTGCTAGCTCAACGCTTGAGCCGTTGAGGTAAAGGTTAGATGACCAGAAGGTAACAGTGTTCTGGATTTCGGTGTAATTACATGAAACTGTGATATGTTGCTGATCGTTTGGCCACTACGAGGCCACTTTTATTGAAAGCAGTAGAAGATAACTGTATTCTGAATTTCGGTGAAATTGCTTGAAGCCATAATACGTTGTTAATATTGGATCGAGAGAAAAAGTTTCAATGGACACAGCCACCTATCACTTACCATTTGACCACTTAAGGACCACGTTTTTTGACAACAGCAGAAGGTAGATCTGAATTTCGTTGGAATTGGTTGAAACCGTGATATCTTTTAGATATTGTGATCCTGAGAAAACGTCACAATGGACACAACCACCAATAAGATCACATTTCTTAAAACATTAGAAAGTTGTATGTAGTGATATTCTGGATTTTTGGTGGAATTGTATGAAGCCACGAGAAATCCTATCCAACAACCAGGAAAAGGGATATGGAGAGTAGCGTCTATCATCATTTAAGCATAGATAACATTCCGATGTTCATCTTAAAGGGCAAAGGAAAACCCTGGAAGCAATATACAACTTTTCTCAGGATGATGATATCTACAACGTATCACAGTTTCATTCACTTACACCGTAATAAAACTAATATGATACTAATATGTTACTGAATATAGCAACAATTAATTGTTACGTTAAGTAATCAGAATGCTAATAAAAGGACAAGTCATACATTTGTGGTATTTATTAAAACCGTCACCATAAATGCAAACGATATAGATACAAACAATATTTACAAAACTATGATGTGAAATATAAGTAGTACAATGGTTGGGGTCTATCAAGGAGAAATCCCTGATATTCTCGTGTGTTTTTAATGTCACGTAGTCCTCCTTCACGACATTTATGTCATGCAAAAGTTCATTAGAGCAAAGCATACACTTACAAACACAGGCCTTCCATCACCGCTGTCAATCCTGGGTGGTTCCTCTGGATGCAGAATGAATATACCATACCACACTCTTAGCAGGTGTAGGTCGAATGATGATAATTTTTTAAAATGCCTGGTTTTATAGTATCACAAAAACTGTTTTAGTTTTAGCAAGGCGCTGTTTATGCTGGAAAATATGTTTTATCAATTTAAAATAGACACCTTGAAAGATTTTAACTTATATGTTTTGACACCATCACCTTGAATAAGCTTGATATTATCACTTTGAAGGTTTTTATATTTTGATGCCACTGAAAAATCCGTTTGCGTAGGATGTGTTGTTTTTCGTGGTTGTATCGTATTGTTAATCTTGATCTTTAATAGAATTTTTACAAGGAGAAATCACGAAGTATATGAGTGTTTAATAATTTTAAACTTTTCATCGTTTAATGATTTTGGGAATATAATAAAACATATCGTTATACCCGGCTGTTTTCAGAAATCTGGACCTGTAGTGGTCATACAGTCAACACTTGATGGTTGTGTCCATTAAGACTTTTTCTCACAAAAAAAAAATGAGATCTACAACATATCACAAATTTACTCTTTCTTACGGAAATCCAGAACATCGTTACACTTGGCTGTTTTCAAGAAAGTAACCCTGTTGTGACCAAACGCTTAGTGACTTGTGGTTGTGTCTATTAAGAATTTTTCTCAGGATCACAATATCTACAACATATCACAGTTTCTGTCATTTTGACTGAAATCCAGCATATCACTATCTTCGGCCCGGTGCTTTCAAAAAAGTGGCCTCGTACTGGCCAAACTGTCAGTTATTGGTGGTGTATGCCTATTAAGACGTTTTCTCAGGATCACAATGTATACTACATATCGCAGTTTCAATCAATTACACTGAAATTCAGAATAACGTTACCTTCTATTTTTTTTTAAAAAAAAAAGCTCTACAGTGGCCAAACGGTCAGAGATGGATGGTTGTACAAATGGAGACTTTTTCTTAGGATCACAGTATCAAAAACACATCATGGTTTCATTCATTTTAAAGCGAAATCAAGAATACCGTTACTAGTGCTGCAAATAGAAAAACATCCGTTTGTATTTTTTCATAAATGTACGTATTTTTTTAGAAAAACAACATTGCCTCCCCTTTTTCTCTAAATTTCGTTTTTTTTTCAAATAGTCATTTGTAATGCATCTTACGTCTATTTAAGTATAAAATATTTTTATGTAGGTTTAATCACAGTAAAATGCAACATAAATTAAACGCTAGATATTGATACGCTACAAATATTTTACAATTTATATGTATAGCATACCAACTAACAATTTGGGTTTCAGCAGTTTTCATCAATATCAACTTAGAAATAAAAGTGGAAATGAAATTCTTTTTCGTGAAAGCAGGCCTTTAATAAGTACGAAAATAATGTCACGAACAGTATAAAATTCAAATAACTTTTCTAAAGATAAAACCTATACTAAATTACCAAATAGTGTTTTTCTAAATATCATATACAAATAATTTGTCGACTATTTATATATGATATGCAGAGTCGGCTCTACCATATATGCAACACGTGCATTTGCATGGAGCGGCAAGTTTGGAGGGTACGGCAAAATCTGTCATAAGTATATTAGTTAAATTAAATATTTTTGTTGGAAATAGATTTCATGATGATGGTAGTTACATTAAGCTGACCTTTTTGAATACTGCATTCATAAATATGAAACATTTTTTTTTTAAAAAAATGTTAACAGATGTAGAAGAAAAATCAAGAAATAAAGATGATAGATCTAGTTGCACTGGAATTGTAAACTGATGCATAGAGATTGAAGCTCGATATTGAATTCTATAAAAAGAATTACCATCTTTCCTCTGCAGTTGTTTGCTTTATCTTTCACTAACATAATAGATTAATATTTAAAGAAAAAACAGACACAACGGGATTGCATTTTTAGTAAGTATTTTAGCCTTTCTGAGTGCCACTGCACCTATTCTCCCTTTCGTTGTTCATGCTGGAGTAGCATACTTAAAATTATAACTTTTAAGGTTTTGTTCTTTCTGGAGAAAGGGAAAGGCGGGAAATTATGCCATTGCACAGGGCGACAAATTGCCTAGGACCGGCCCTGATGATATGTATATACAAGACATGAATATAGGATGACACAATTTGAAGTAATGCAGGGTGTTTCAAAATTAATTTTAGAGTTTTGAAACTTTGTAATATATATTACAATTAACTTACAATTATAAATATTATATGAAATGAAAAAGCAATTCAAACAGTTTTGTACGCACGCATGCATTGTTTCTTCTGTCTGCCGTTAGAAAGAGCAAGTAGCAAAGACGGAGACCATAGAGCAGAACGCTTTTTGTGTTTTAATAAAGACTGAATCTGTAGTTACAGTGCAACCGTCTGTGTGAAGAATATTAACGAGACGCTTGCAACTACCTCTTTATCGTATGCAGTTGTTACAGGTCCAAAGCCTACAGACTACGGTTTACGTGCCAATTTCGCAAGTGAAATATTGCTGCATAACAATGAAGATTTTCTGGATCGTGTCGTCTTCAGTGAAAATCAACATTTCACCTAAGAGCTAATGTGAACACTCATAATGTTTGCATCTGGTCGTCAACAAATCCTCAGGAGATGGTACAGTTGAAACGAGACTCCCCTAAATTGAATGTGTTTTGTGCCATATGGCGGAAAGTTTATGGGCCTTTCTCGCCTATCGACTAGATGTGTGTCCTCTGACGAATGAATCTCACATCGAACACTTGTAGCAAAGACTGTTTAAGTTGCTCTTTTACTTGATGCATTCCTTATAATTGTACGTAAAATGTAATAAGTACTACGAAGACTTAAAACCCCGATATTCATTTTGAAATACCCTGCATTTCTACCAACAGTGTTGCAACTAAGATGTAAAAAGGAGAGAGAACTTTACTTATAAAGTTGTTGTTTACAACAACGATATTATTATTAGTCGAGACTATAACTACAACAACAACAACACGCATTAGTAGTCAAAAAAATGTAATCAAATGTACACTCGGTGGCACAGTTGGCTACCGAGTGTACTAGTACCGAGTGTACCGAGTTGGAAAATAGACTAAATGTAGTGTGTCACTTTTAATCCGCTCCTGTGTGGACACTAATTAAGATATCGGGATATTATTCTTGCCAAATATGATTGGACCATAGTTTATCATATTAATTTCTTTTTCTTTTGGTGTTGAATTAATTTCGAATTTCCTTTATTCTTTTCCCCTGTAGCTTCCTTCGTTGTTAAAAGACCTCCTTAAGACTGGTCATTAAAATTTCCTAAAATTTGGGCAAAAAATTCGAAATTTTTGTTTAGAAATCCGTACCTATATGCCCGTGTGCAATTCAATTTACGCCAATCTTACATTTGTCCTTACATACCAACGCAAGTACAGATCGTTATAATGGGGTAATTAGGGGACGCACGAAAAATTCGTAATTAGGTTCTAACCCTTGATTTTTCTAGTTTTTCCCTTCTTTTCTGTTTAACGTAATACTTTTTTGGTAATTAGAAGCTTTGTTCCTTAAATATCGTCATAATACTTGTAGGATATATTAGTAGTGTACCAATGTTTAATTTAAGATCTGTCGTCTGGTAGCAGTGTTGTCAGCTACAGAAAATTTTAATTCCAGATTTTAGGGGAAAATTATCTGTTTTGTCTCTATTATTTCTTTCTTGTTGGCTACATCGGAACAAACGTACCAGTATCTGAAAATATCTTCATTCCTTACACAACACACTATAGAAAGTTTCAATAGGATAATTACGGGAAATACAGTTGTGACGCGCTGTCACAGTATTTACAGTATGTATATCTAAGATTTTATTGGGAGAGAATCAACATTTTACCCTGAGTGTACCGTGCAATTTGTTTTCCATGTTTCGGTTCGTATAAAATACTTTTGCGTTTGCAATCATAATTAACATTAATATTTTTTTATCCAGTTCCGTGGAAATTATATGTGGGAAGAAATAGTTTTATTTTACACTATTTCATGATAATTTCAAGGCAAGTGTATTTCCGACGAACGGGAATTGAAAATCATTGCTCTACTACTATTTGAAAATATAGGCCCACTATTGGGTAAACTTTTTCGGTATAAAGTCACCAATCCAAATATGGAAGGATATTTTAGGCCCCCTTCCACCTCGTCGGACATACCTTGATCCTCCTAAAATCCAGTTGTAACCAGATTTTACCAAATTGTTATTCGGTTTTTATTCTCACCGCCAATTCTCTACGTTTTGATTGGCGCTATTTACCGACGCGGTGTGAAAAGGCCGCGAGTTGGTATTCCTACACTGGACGTCGGCAAAGAGAGATGCCACCTAATCTTGAGCTCCGCAAGAAATTATAGTTTTTTGAGATTAAGAAGCTGAAATATTGAGGTAAAATAGTTATTAGACATATATAAGATCGTCAGGAACAGTAGAAATTTCACTAAGTATCACTAAGTACAAATTTCAAAAGTGAAAATAGACTAAATGTAGTTAAATACCGTAAGTTGCACGACAGACGCCATATTCCGCAGTCATCGAATCATGGGCAGGATTCTTTTGTGAAGTGATTTTGTGAAATGAAGACAGTGTGAAACTAGTGCTTTACCCTATGAAATTTCCTTTATACCCTCCCAGAATCAACATTATTATCCACGGGGGCCTGCCCAAACATAGTTTAGTTCGTGTGTATATGTAGGCCCTATATGTAGATAGGTAGATTCATGGCGTATTTTCAATGTTTTGTGTGTAGTTAGGTTATTACTAAAAATGTCCGAGTAAATTTAGTTAGGGGCTTCAGCTCGCTTTCGGATTGAAATCCGCGTCCACGACAGCCATGGGTTAATTACAGTATATTAAACCAAATTTTCCGTTCTGTTTAGTAAACATTACTCCCATTATTCCAATAGTTCATTAATTGGTCAGTGATGTAAACAGGGTCATTCAGTTCCTGACCCAGTTGCCCTTTCAGTTTTTCCTATACAGAGCCAACTAATAATTGATAAAATCTGGTAAAATAACTTTTTATATTGACTGCCAATGGGGGTAGTGATAAAGTTAATTACATGTGTCTTGTTATGTGTATTAGTCATAGTAATGTAGTTGTGACATGTAGTTTAGCTGCAGTGTGTAGATGAGTGAGTGATTTTATGTGTATAATTGGACAGTGTTTCGTTGATAACCGAAAATTTATAATGATCCGTCAAAACAATCATTTCTGTAGGTCAATAGTTAGTAATTTTGAATAGCACAAGGAGAATTCACAATTTAGTAAATACAACGCCACAGCGATGAAACACCGTTCCAACCATTGTTTTCAGTTCTGGTTACTCACTTAGTGATCTAGAACCAACTGAATTAGAGTGAAATTCGTAATTATTTCATAAACCATATTATTTCCGTCCAAAGTAAAAACCTGGTAGCTAGTTCAATTATTAATACAACATCTCCGAAAATATCAATAGCGCATGTAGTCAGATGGCTATAATATCAACAAAAATAAACTTCACTTAGTTTCTTAACACAGTTCAGCCATATAGCCTAATTCAGTATTCCTCATCTGACTATAACATTAATGCTAGTTTTAATTCATAACCGCAGAATAAAAATCCATTGTTGCCGTTGAGACGAATTGTGTTTAATTGATAGTTAGTATTGATAATTCTGCTTTTCATTCGTGTGAACATTTAATTTACCAAACTGTGGGGTGTAATGTATTAGGTTTGGCTGATAGAAAGGTCTTGGGTTCACAAGGGATTTCCGTGCGTTAATCAACACTTCGATTTTATTGATCTTAGTGGAATATAAGTAAGTAAAATGTACGTGACTGATTTGAACAGTTGTTAATATAAAGTATAGGGTGCTAAATACTGATTAGTCGTCGCTATAGTATTTATCGAGTCTACGTGAATTATATATATATATATATATATATATATATATATATATATATATATATATATATATATATATATATATATTGAGTAGATGTTGATGAAAGAGTAGGCACCTCTAAATATATAAAATATATATGTGATGTTTTCGTTAATGTGATATGATGATAAACGTTGTATTATATAATTATTATTATCATCAGGGCCCGGATCTTGTTGACCTAAACTTTTCTAAAAAGTGACCTATCAAATGACACTAAAATTCCTGTAAAATGACCCTAAAATTTATAAAAATTGACTTTAAACTTGAATTTTTTTAAACTTTTACTTCGTTAAACATGGACATTTTTGAATATCTATTGGGTTTTAAATATTTCTGTCATATTCAAAAGTTTTGTTTCAGTTAGCTGCAGCCCATTGATCAAACGTTGTGTTAAATGATCAGTCCATTGTACTGTATTGTAAATACTGAAAGTGTCAATTCACTCGCGAGTTGAAACTAGGAAGTACAAGTGAAGTACAAGTTTGACACTAGGAATCAAAGTTTACAAGTGTAGACTGTATACACAGAATAATATATATAAAAAAGTTTAAAATCTTTGAACGCCTTCCAATTTATTTTTAGTTATTCACCTGATCATATCTTATGTGGTCTACAACCCAAATCCATCTGTTTTACAACCTACCAACCCCCACCCCTCATCAACCAGCTACAGCTTAGTGCTCATTAGCTTGTTAGGAATGCAGTTTTCCACCCCAATAGTCAGAAAGGAGAAAAAGAGATCATTTAACTTCGTGTTCCTCAAATCCGTAAACAGTGTTCATTTTAAGATTTCCTTATGTAGACCATAAGTGACCTAAAAGTTACCTTGAAATATTGAAAAATGACCTGAAACTTCAAAACGGCAAAAAGTGACCAAATGTTGACCCTAAAAGGATATATTTTTAGAACCTCGAGTTCATGAATAACGTTTTTATTTCAACTTGCCTCGTCCTATGCGTAACAGAAAAAAGTTGACTTGTCAACAAGATCCGGGCCCTGATTATCATTATCTCGAGTATTGATTTTCACACCGAGGTCTTTTGTGAAGGGGCGTGTGTGAACAGACGGCTACATTCCCACGTCATAGTTTGGGGGAGATTTGTTTACCTCTGCATATGAACATCGAGAAAGCGGTCTAACAGGGGGAATAGAGTTATATGGTTGACAGTTGAAGCATTTTTAGAATAATTATAGAATACAGCTACCGTCCGGAAATATGGTTCGATGAAATATTTACATTCAGTTGGATAAAATTATTCAACTTAGAATTTTTTTTTTCGCGTCACCTGTTAACTCACATTTTCAATTGCTCTCAATTAGAAAGAAAGTGGATAAGGATAAGAAATTCAATAAATAATTACAGTAAAACCTTATTATTACCGTACCCAGGCGTCAATATTTTCCCCCCGCCACATTTTCATTCTCCTTTAGTCTTAAATTAGGTAATTGTGAAATTTAATAGACGCTTCAAGACTTGGTGGATCTTGCGTATGGGTACGCTACTGGTGCAATTTGCCTGTTAACAGCGCCAGTACAAATTAGATTTTTTTTTTAAATTTTTAATTTTTTTTTTAATTTTGGTGAATTCTTAGTAGGTTTCTCTAGTTTTATCGAAGTCTACTCTAGTTTCCCACTCTGTTCTTAAACCTCTTAGTTTCCTTAGGGGTCGGATGAATATTTTTTTTGAAATTCTACATTAGAGACGTCACCAGCCTTCCGATATATTTCGGAGACCTCAAGGGCTCGGCCAACTGGAATTGCATCGTCACTTTGAGGTTATTTGTTTTTTTAGCTATTTATTTGGTAAGCCGAACCCTTCTGGCATAGAATAGAATATTTGGCTACAGTATGTTATATATGTAAATTCGACCTCGACCACTTATCTTTCGTAGGTGTAGTGTTCTTTTCTATTCTTTTCCTTTTCTGTTCTTTCTTCTCTCCTTGTCTAGATTTTTTTAATTTTTCAATTCCCTCCCCCCAGTTTGAACCTTATAATTTCACATTGTATAGTATTTGTTTACATTTAAAAATTTAGTAACTGAAATATTGTGAGATTTGATTCGTGGAGGTAATTCATTAACGTCATAGTAAAGGACTTGTTTTTATCTTCAGTTGACCATCTGCCGACCCGATCTATGGTTCATTTCTGTTATTTCATTTTTAGTTAATTTTCTTTTGTCAACAAACAAATACAGTCTTTGTTCTACAGCTGAAAACGTTGAACCTGGGTTGAATAATAGGTTAACGGAGATGAAACCTATTCTTGGGACGCTGAATCGATTGCAAGAAACTGCTTTATGTATCTTACCGCTTTTGTTCTGATATCTGTCAACAGACAGAAAGAGTTCTGACGCTTATGCGCAGTATAGTTTAGAAGTACATGTATAATAATAATAATATTAATAATAATAATATTTTCCATCAGCAACTAAAATTTAATTTATTTTGAGGACTAGGAAAAAGCCGGTTTCTCATGAATAAGCACTTTTCAATAATGACCAATTAATATCCTGAGTTCTATATTAATTTTGTACAATTTCCAAATACATTTTGTAAGGTAAGGTTTAATTGTAGCGTATTATAAACATGGGAAAATAATTTCATTTTGTTCCGTATATCCGAACATTCTAGGGAGTATATATTTGCCCGGTCCAAAAGCTATATTTGCCGGGTGCTCAACTATCTAATGCACATATTATAATTTCCGAGAAAAAGGAAACAGTAAAGCGACTGAACAAGGTGTAAAAGTCCCATTCCTCCGGTACATTGAGTTCGATGAACAGTTAAATATAAAGATTCTGTTCGTGCTCCACTACTAGATAATACTATAAATTGTTTGAGGTTATTGTGACATGGATATAATAATAAATATGTACGAGTAAGATTGTTACGGGTCCACTCAACTGTTTCCTTCTTACCTCACTTCATAATGTGATCATCTCCTTGTTCTGATATATATGTGCAGGCGTTTTATCTATTGAACTAACTAAATAAAATGCAAATAAGGAAATTAAGCGTTGACGTTGAAGCTGTCGTTCTTTTGATTGGTATAATCCTGAAGTAGTGTATATATCTATATATATTTCTAACATGTATGGAATGGTTGACTGATATATATATATATATATATATATATATATATATATATATATATATATATATATATATATATATATATATATATATATATATATATATATATATATATATATATATATATATATATATTAGAGTCGATTAGTGATACTACATATGGATTCCCCATATAAAATAATATTTCAAGTTCGAGCCGATGATATGCCGAACTGAATAGAATAAGAGGTGTTGAATCCGATGTACTTAAATAACCACTCTGTTGATCTTATTTTGATTCTCACCCTCGTAGGGGAGCAACTGATTGCGCACAGTGTAGATCCCGAATTGCGCACAAATCTCTGCTGGCCTTTCTGAACACAAATTTTTGTCCAACTTTGCCACAATGGTAGATTTAAAATCTGTGCGCAAAGAAGGTTTTCCTTCAAACTAGGATAAAACAGAAATTAGAAATAAAATTCATATTATATTGAACATTAACCAGTGGTGCCCACCCCCCCTTATGTCCATGACGCACCCCCCAACTGTCTATCCGTAGGTGTTCTTCCATGAAAAAAATCTTCTTTTCGATTAATTTTACCCCCCCCCATCAAACATATTTATATAGATTTTTACCCCCCCCCAAATATTTCAATGACGCAGTTTGCGTCATAGCCCCCCCTTGTGGGCACCCCTGCATTAACTAAATATAATTTGATCAGTAGATACAAGAAGCCATGTTACCTACAAATTTTACAATCCAAATGTTAACATTTTCTTGTCTCATACTCTGAACATGTATCACCTTTAACCCTTTGGAGTTCTAGTGTATCGATTCTAAGATTTATTAATTGAGATAGATATTGATTTTGTTTTGGTAGTATAGTGGTTTTACATTTTGATTGTAAATTAAGATTTCAAATGTCTATGAAAGAAATTCAAATTGACGTGCATTTATTAGATCACAAATTGACTTATTAACAAGACATATTATTACAAATGTTGCAGAGATATTCAAAATATAAACCAGTAAATAAATAATTCAAATATTTAGTTATTTTGATTATTTAGTGCACTAAAAGAATGTCTGCTGTCTTAAAGACAATTAAAGTTTTACTTTTATAGAATTACCAAGGTCTGAAGGATCTGGTATTTAGTAGGCCTATCACGAGACCTCCATGAGAACACTTTTAAATACATTCTCATACAAGACAAAATTCCACTAAAAAGAGGTTAACTTACATAGAAGTCTTCGTCCTAAGTGAATTCTCATTTCTCGGTGGTAACGACTTAAGCGAGTCGTCCTTCCGTCTTCTTTCGAATACCCACCGCAAAATTTTGGGAAGTATTTATATGTATCAGAGAAATACTTTCTCTGTCTTCAAATACATAAACAACTAGGATGTCACACATCCTTTAAGACTATTGTGGAGTTGTTTATGCATTTGAAAGTTTATGCATTGTGGAGTTGTTATTTCAACAATAAACTATGTTTATAGTTTTTTCGGTTCCTGTACATACTCACACGAAAGTTTGTGGTACTTTAATTTATACAATAAAAGTTTTAATATTTCACAGATATAAACGTTAGTCAATACACTAGTACCTATTTTCAGGTACTAAAGTAGCGTCTTTTTACGATTAATTATTATCATTGTATTGAAAGATATTTGTAAACGAAACCCCATTTCAATGTTTCCGTAAAAGTAGGTGGCAAGTCTGACTTGGCACGCTACTACGTAGTGAGCTGCTGCCGAAACCAGCTGTGAGAGTGAGTAACTGACGTCATAGCAAAGGCTTCCTCCTCGTGGATCACGGAATGCCCTTCCTGTTGATTGGAAGTTTGGCGAGTGTAATGTAGGGGACAAATTGCAGTGCTTAATAAGAAAATGGGAACGTGATATAGTATTATACATTAATGAAATAACTGTTGAGAATTAGTTTCGTTGGGCTCTATGGTTTTGGAAGACTTAAAAGAGTGCAAATGAAGGTGAAAATAATACTTAATTGGCGTAACAGGTATTTGATTTAAAAATTAAGAGTAAGTTATTACCATCTTTAGGAGCCTCATAAGCTATAACTGTAATGTGTGATTCAAGGAAGAAGTGGGTGAGTTAGTGGAAGTTTCCTCTATGTTTATCCTCTCTTGGAATTTTGCTTTTATTCTAAATTTATAGAGGATTCAGTCATTGACACTATTCATTTTCCTTCTTAAAATTCAAGCTTTCATTTGGTCTCATAAATTTAATGGCAGAAAACGAAGAAGTAATACTTAAGCTAAGAGATAAATCAGGTTTAAAATTTGAACATAAACCCTCTTCTATTTCGGAACTTTGAAGGAGGATTTCATATTTAAAAGCGTAAGGATATGTAAACCATTTTTGTGAAAAAAAGTAAGAAAATTAAATTAAAACTTCGTTTGCTTTGAATCCCACAAAAATTATTCGTTCCAAGTTCAAGGCTGGAATTGTTTTGCACTATTTAAAGCTTTCCAAGTAGTGGGATAGCTAAACCTCCGAAGTCGGGAAAATATTTCACTTCCGGATACCAGTCTGTCCTTTTCAGCTCAGTAAGTATAGGTCATAAGAAATCGAAAAAGACTGGGACACAGGTTTTCCCTGGTCTAGGGTGGTCGTGGCTGCCATTTTCCAAAATGGCCGCCCTGTACCACAAAGTGTGGGTGTAAGTCAGGTGCAAGTATCTCAAATGAGCAATATCGGTGTTTATTTATTGGTCTTTGATGACGCTGAGTCGATTGGAATAGTTTCTTAACATGTAAAATACATAATGAATGACAAAGCCGCCATTTTTAAAGATGGCGGGTCTATAAGGCTATTTATGGAAGTAAATCAGGGAGTAAAAGTCCTACAAGTATAAATTTGGTGTCCATTTATAGGTTTTCGAGGTGGCTGAGTTGATTGGAACAGTTTTTGGAATGGTCAGATAAATTCCTTACAATCTGTCATTTATCAATATAGTTTCATTAATAAAATTTAAAAAAATGAAATGAAATCTTTGAGTTCTACGTCCCGCGGTTATGTCGATTAGGCTAAAGGAGACGGTGATGATGAGTAATGAATGAAAGGGTGGAATGAAGAAAGTGGGAGGAAACGGGAGAACCCCGAGAAAACCCACACACACGATGTTTGTCCACCATAAAGTTCACTTGGCGGGAGCTGGGATCGAACCCGGGACCCCAAGCAAGGAAATCAATATTGTGTGGCATGACCGTATTTCCTTGGCATATCTTTATTATTTATCAGGGTTTTTCAAGAAAAATTTTATGACTGTTTTTTGTAAAGGCTTGGGTCTCACAAGCCCAACGTTACCAGCGTATTATTATTATTATTATTATTATTATTATTATTATTATTATTAATAATAATAATAATAATATTAAAACACAAATATATGGTGGGTCTCCTTTCTTCTACCAGATACCATATTGAAACAACATTTCTGAGGCAATAGTCTCTTAGAAATCAAATACAGAAGAGAAAAGTGACTTTCCACTTAATACTCCCTGAAGAATAAGAAAACAAAAGAAAACATTAAGAACTCTGTTTGTGGTTTTTGTTTGGGACATTTCTTAATCATGTAAAGTCAAAGGTGGCTCAGTGGTAAAGCATTCATCTCTGGTCTGTAATAAAACTAGCAGGGAGCTACATAATACTGTTTCTAATAGTATATTCTAACTAGATTTAGGAAGGTGATTTAACATATTTATTGATAGATTCCATAACTAATAAGTAATTCGTGTAATTTTGCAAGGATTATATTGGAATGCAGTGTAATTAGTATGAGGAAGTAGTTTACGCACATCGTTGTATCATATTAATAGTATTGTAATTTAAAATTATTCTATCGCACATATTATTGCAACAAGTATCCTATTATATGACCAGGGAAAAACAGACGTTAACAAAATACCTTAATAAATTTACCAAAGCAAAACTTTGCTACAATGGAGAAAATTATTCACTTTTTCAAAATCGGGCGGAAGCATTTCACAAACATTACAATGAACAATTCTATTCACTGGGTCCAGATATTTATCAGGTGATCTCATCTTTGTTGAAGATACAATCAGAGAAAGGAGATACCAATACACACAAGAAAGGAAGACTTAAAGAAACATAACTTTATACTAAACGAGTATAAAATGCTTAACCCTTATAGATTCCGGCTTTTTAAGGTAAATTCTAGACTTTCAGTCAAGCGGCTACAGCATCATCTCTATTTATTGTAGGATCATTGTTCATACCTCGTTTTCTTTTCACAACAGAGCAACCTCTCAAATGGCACAGTACGCAGCAAAAAAAAAAAAAAAAAAAAAAAAAAAAAAAACTGCAACATGAGCATGTAAGTTTATTGTCAAACGACGGAGTCTTTTGCTTCAAAATAAGTGTTCAGGGGAGGACGCCGAGGTTTCTCCTGGCGTGATTCGTGCCACTTAGACGTTATGTTGATTCCCTGGGCTGTTAGGCGTAGTTTCACAATAAATGTAATCCTCATGTTGCAGGTTTTTTGCTGCGGACTGTACCATTCACATCTTATCATGTCCCTGAGGCGGGAAATTTTGAGAGAAATTGGGATTTTCTTTAAAAATATTTTTTTTTTATTTTGAGCCCCTCTGGACACCCAGTGTGTTAACGCAGAGACCTAAAACTCAACTGGAAGACACTAAGAGATGAACTAAATTTCAAGCTTCTATCTTGAACAGTAGGGACGGAAAAAATATCAATAATCCCCACAATGCCCCAGATTACTGCAAAAGACCTTGATCTCAGGAAGAACATTCCCTGAGACATCCCTATTTATCCTAGAATCATAGTTCGCCCTTTATTATCTTCAGAATAGAACTGCCTTTTAAACGGACCCTTCACATGTCTTCATCATGTATCTGAATCAGGAAAATCGTGAAAAAGATTTTTGAGGTAAATAAAATCTCTTTTATTTGCCTTTTAGCCCCTGTGGATCCCCCTTGTGCTAACGCAGAGATCTGAAGAAAAATCTAATAAATACTACTCGGTGGGCTGAATGTTTGTTACTAAATTTCAGTCTTCTAGGTGAAAAAGTAAGCTCGCCAAAAAAGTAATAAAAATAGGCCTGACAAAAAATACGTTTTTAAGTTATGACGTCATCACCTCCTATGTCTCGAAGCAGGAAGGTGTGAAACTATACATAACGTGTTCTACAATCCCTCTAGATTTAAAAAAAAACGACGTAAAACACTTCATTGGTTCTTTTTTAATCGAATAATGAAGACTGTTGCGAATAACCACAACATACATAATTCAGCGCGACATGTAAACCTCTACCTCGGTAGACCAGCCCGTTCCAATATTCTTTAACCTTATATGCAAAACACTTTTTTTTATGAGTACCTAATTAGTGGGGTAAGGATCTAATACCATCCTGAGAATTGTAAATCCCCAAACTTCCAAAATAGTTAACAATTTATTGTAACAAAATTATCAAGATAACGATAATAAATATATCCTCAACAAAATAATTAATATATGTGAAAATGATAACTTTAGTGGGATAGCTTAGCGAAAAAATATTTCACTTCCGGATACCAGTCTGTCCTTTTCAGCGCAGTAAGTATAGGTCATAAGAAATCGAAAAAGACTGGGACACAGGTTTTCCCTGGTCTAGGGTGGTCGTGGCTGCCATTTTCCAAAATGGCCGCCCTGTACCACAAAGTGTGGGTGTAAGTCAGGTGCAAGTATCTCAAATGAGCAATATCGGTGTTTATTTATTGGTCTTTGATGACGCTGAGTCGATTGGAATAGTTTCTTAACATGTAAAATACATAATGAATGACAAAGCCGCCATTTTTAAAGATGGCGGGTCTATAAGGCTATTTATGGAAGTAAATCAGGGAGTAAAAGTCCTACAAGTATAAATTTGGTGTCCATTTATAGGTTTTCGAGGTCGCTGAGTTGATTGGAATAGTTTTTGGAATGGTGAGATATATGCTTGATTGCCGGAAGCCGCAATTTTCAAAAATGGCCGACGTATAAGGCTCAAGCTGAGCATAAATCAGGGAGTAAAAGCGCTACATGTGTACAATTCATGTCTATTTATAGGTTTCAGAGGTGACTCAGTTTATTAGAATATTTTTAAGTTGCTTTACTGAAACAAATACATTTACATTTATTAAGTGCATTTATAATAGTTAATAAATGAAAAAGTTGTGAACAGTTTGAACTTAATTTTACGAAAAATCAGCTGTAGAGCAGTGTCCTTCGCATGTGCACAGTTGGGAGCATGGTAAACTCTTTTTCATACACTTGCATGTAGAGCAGCGCTTTTTGCAAGAATATGCAACGAGTTGCTTACAACTTTTGGGTATGTCTGGAATTGTTGCCCAAATAGGTGTATACTGATCACTTCGTTTTCATCCATAGCTGTCTGGATCTGGTGTCATATATTCGTGATTTGTACAATTGTGCCATAGTTTTGCTTGAAAAGCAGTACGCTTTATATGCTGAATAAGTGCATTCTTCGTATTTGGTATGTTTTCTATTGCGCGATTTTTCTTCGTGTACAGTATCCGTCTACACTCATTTACATTATTCAAGTGAGACGTTCTATCATATAAGAGGACGACATACCGCTCAATAACAGCAAGCACCTCTTCCTCTACCTCAAAACCCATTTGGTACATATGTTGAAATGCTAAATCCATTTTTCTGTACTGCATCCATGCTTTCCACGCCGTTCGTTTGAATATTCCACAGAATGCAGGCACAGTGTCACACCCACTAAAAGCATGAAATGCAGGTAGATTTTTCTGGATCTGGAGACATAGGCGGGAGCGGATATCATAAACTGCGATATAGTGCCTGAACTTTCCACATCCATAATCAGTCCATAGTTCATCAAGGTGCTGTATCTTGCTAAAAACAGCGATCGCAATTACTACAACATCTGTGTCTACTGTTCGAATACATACTTTTCTGTGACCATGCTCAGCTGCATGTTTGACGTGTAACATAAGTCGTCCATCTGCTTTCTCATGCCATGATAGTGAAATACCACTAACATCTAGCACTAAGGATGAAGTCACAACATTCTCGCCAACAGTACACACAACTTTTTACCATAATATATTTCTTGGATGAGCAGCTCCGCTAGAAGCGTAAATAACTGTTCTTTGTTACTGCCTTCTTTCAGAAAGTCACTAAAATTTCTAGGAACTTGAGTAGATGGCCGAACACGTATGTAAACGCCTCTATTGCATTTTCTTCTCTGCCTAGTATCGCTCTTAAGAGAAGTGGACTTGTACGTATCAAAGACGACATCTACTCGAGTTACGGTCTTCAACACATAATTTATATATGGTTTAAAAACATGGTGGAAGTAGTCTTGAAACATCTTAGATTTACCGACCTTAAGAATGCACATTGTAGCCGCACCATCTAGAACAGTGGCACTGAAGTCAGGTGCGTCAAATCTCTCCTTCTCTTCGATGTTAATACACTCCAGTACGTCTTGTTTGTTAGCAGATTGACGTAGTCTTCCGTTGTCAGAGAGAGAGAGGGGACATGGTTGGTTCTCGTGAGCAAAGAACTGATAAATATCACTTTCACGTGATTGCGATGCGATGAACAATTTACAAAAGAGATTTGAATATCTTCGCAAATTCACTATCTTCTCGTTTGTGGCACATTTCTTCTTCACGGGTGTGTTGAATATTGAAATATTGTTTTTCGGAATAACATCGTGTATCGAGAGTTTAACATAATCGAGACGATTTGTTACATATTCCTCATATTGCTGAAGTACCTTCTCATGCAATTCTTTAATTCTTTGTCTCATTTCATCTTTTGGCATTATCTGCCGAATGTCAATTGATACCACACATAATAATATAACTTTAGTTGGCAACACTCGAACTGCTACATCCTCCCCCTACCTTCCGCTCCTAAGTTGTAGTTTAATCATACGTAGCCTGTTTTAGTTTTCGCTTGGTCATTGTTGTGTGCTGCGTGCTTTTTCATAGAGTGGGCCAGACAGACCCAACGTTACCAGTGATGTTATTTTTACTAGCACGATTAAATAATATTATATAGCGATTTTAGAAGAGAAAACTTCATATTTCCGTGTGTTGATTTGCATGCTTTTTAAGCATATGTCGTATAGCTTTTTTTATATATTCAAGTGAAGCATGGCCGAAAGCTATGAGGCATATGTTCAAAGAATAAGGGACATGTTAGAGCAAGAACTAAGTGATGTAGCTTGCAAAGAAGATGATGAAGATTGTGATCCTGACTTTTGTTTGCCTAGTGATCATTATACTAGTGATGAAGGAGGAAACAGTGATGGAAGTTCTGAT
Source organism: Thermobia domestica (assembly GCF_964235325.1). Lineage (NCBI taxonomy): Eukaryota > Metazoa > Arthropoda > Insecta > Zygentoma > Lepismatidae > Thermobia > Thermobia domestica. The sequence goes on along the minus strand of NC_137462.1, from coordinate 251,272,423 downwards.
TTTGAAGAAACTGTGCACAAATTTTTTGTAGGTAGAGACAAGGACACGAAATGGAGGAAGAAAAAAAGGAAATGTGAATATTCGTTCTCGTTCTAGTAACATCGTGACTGCTCGTATACCGATGTCTAAAGAATTGTTTAAAGAATTCATACAGAGCCAGTTGATGCAGAAACCACAAAATAAACGCAGTCCTACTGATCTTCGAAAATCAGCTGTAAGATAATGTGGATTAACCCTTGAAGATCATGCTCGTATGCAGCGAGAGTTGAAATGAGGACGTTGCAACATGTGTAAAGACAGCAAAACCAGGTACTTTTGCCAAAATTGTGGTAAGTGGATTTGCCTGGGTCACGCAAGAATGTTGTGTGGTGAATGTTCAGATCATTACATGTAAAGATGCCAATAAGAGTGGCTGCAGTTTTTTCATAAATTCGATGGAAATTAGTGCAAAGAAAAATTGAAATAAAGTTAAAAGACATATTTTTCTTCAGTTTCAAGTAATATCGTCATTACCTAACACTTTTCATTTTTTGCATCATGTTTAGAATATTGTTTTAAGTGTACAATACTGTGTTTAAACCAAACCTAACTAAATAATAGCTGAATGAAAAATGTTCGTTAAATACTTTCATAACAATAAAAGACATAAAATAATTTTGAATTTGGTATTCAAAATAAATTACTGTAGACTTTCGTTTAATGTAACTAAAGATAATTTCGTGAATGTAAGCTCGAAGTAATAATATTCTTCTTTAATTGATTTCAGTGCGTAAAAACTTGAATGGGTCCCGTAGACCCAACGTTACCATTTATGAGTTTCCTGAACGTTACCACTGTAGTGATAATAATACTTAATGTTTAAATATTTATTAGGGACAAACAGCTACAGCCACAAAGTGCTCCCAAGAAGGATTATACAAATATAGGGCGCTTACCTTTAAACATAACATAAAAATGAAACATGCAAAAAAAAAAAAAAAACATACAATGGGTATTACAGATGAACATACGATTAAAATCATAATGAAAAAAATAAACATAATTATCATCTCATGTACATCTCGAACAAAGTACACCCAGTAAAGAGACTAAAATAATAACACATTGATATGAGTATACAATAGGGAAAAAGTATTAACCAGAGACCCCAACCACCAGAAATAATAATAATAATTTGATTAATATTATTATTATTATTTCTAACATACTTTATTTTATGGAAAACTAAAATTCCTATTATTATTTCTAACAATTTTGTTTTCAATGCATGAACGTATATAAAATGATAAAATATGTTATTAAAACAAAACTAAACTTCCGAAGATTAGAAATAAAGTTCATATTTCACAAAGGCCATTTATTTAACTCACATTTGTAGACACCATATTTTAAAATACTTCCTGATAGTATGAACCAACAGCAACCAAATACGGTATACATAGAAAACCTTAATAAAAACAAATGTAAACGGAAGATCACTCTTCAAACTGAAGAAATGGATATAACATTTCCTGGCATGACTACAAAGCATAACAGTATCCTTCTATTCTGTTTTCTAACTATGCTTAAATATAAATATATCTCAAAAGAATCAGCCTATAAACTCATTTAAACATAAATTAATAAGCAATCGAGTGCTAACCAATGTCAAACGACCAGAAATAGAAATCTACTAAAATGGCTTACGGTAGTCAGAAATGGAAAATTCAGATATATGGTAATTTAAATTTTGGGAAGAAGCTAAAACACTCCTAAAATTCCTTTGGGCAGAAATGTTTAATGAATATCCGGAACTAGATTTACGGAATAGGAGCAGTAACCCAATAACATGTTTTTGTGACGTTTTTATTGTATGTATTCTGTTTATAAATATAATAAATTTGATTGTTATAATATAGTCATCTCGCAACCCTCAACTGATGAGACGATTTTGTATAAATCTTTACGATTATGATATAAGATAAATCAGATAAAACAATACCGTGGGAAACACTATCAAAATCTAGTCGTGGCAAACTACACCGTGGCAAACAACACCTAAACCTTCAGTACGTATCGAACGAATCAAGTGCCTTTCCTCCACTTGTGTTTCTAAAGAGAAATAAACTTCATCTTTGTTCCATGACGTTTGACTGGCAGACAGTTTTTTGTTTCTCGTTCCACTGAAGACTATGGAACGGGACGACAGATGTAGCAGCAAGTATTTCCTACAGAGGTGGATCTTGAAGGTAAAAACTGGATAGACAAGCCATAAGCCAGACTATGATAGGTTACTATATTTTTACTATAAACTTTCAAAAATATATAAATAATAGTTTCAATTATTTTTGTCACTCAGAAATTGTGGGTCCCAGGGCTCCCTTCCCAGGCTATACCCGCCACTGATAACCTCTGATTCGGCGCTAAGAGATGTTATTGGTTCATGGTCAGAATATTTTACACAGCTGGACTATGGGAATCATTTCCATTGTGTTAGAGGATTTGATGTTCTGTAAATTTGGAGGGAAACAATTGTGTCGTTTTGAGCTAAATGAAGCAAGAAGGTCATTGTCTGTAACGAAAGATACTAACAGGTCGTTAGGGGGCGGCGAGCACTTAAAAGGAAAAGCGTTGGAATTCCTATCAGAAAACCACTCATTGAAGTGTCTGTGTGGGAGAAAGTATTTTTTTAAAAAATAAAATATGTTAACTACATGTTAGGAGACGGACTTCTTTACTTATATTAAATTGATCAACTTAAAAAAATATGTATATATAAGTATAATTCCTTAAACAGAATGAGCTACTATGTATTTTAATATCTATATATTGATAGTGAATTAAATTTCCTGTAACATTTCACTATTTTCAGTAATAAAATATTGCTAGTTTCAGCCATGATGAACGAATTTTTTTAAAATTAAAATAGGATTTCTTATTTAACTAATATTTAGTTTTATAATTACACCGTTTGTGTGTTCTAAAAATCAATTAGAACAAAGTTTATAATTTACTATAGGATATTAGATATTATTGTTATATTACAATTTAAAAACTATTTTCAATAATTGATGATAGCAGAGGTGTATCAAGGGAAAAAGGATGAGATTGTACCTCTCCTATTGATTATTTTTATATATACATGCGTTATTGAAATGGAATGAATTTCAATTTTCTTACACCTCGAAACTGCAGCAATATCTCTATAGGGAGGATGGTTAATTTCAATGTTACCATTGCACCATTTCCAAATGTTTAGTAGATATAAATGGCCTAGAATGTATTCTTATACAGAAAAGGCAATGCAACAAAGTGATTTTTAGTTTAAGATACTCGTGCGTCATTTCAAACAATTTGAGTGTACATCTAATAGTCTAAACCTAATCCCAGCTTTTAAAAAAAATCCTTGAGACACCCATCTATTTTCCAGACATTTGAAGGGTTTTTCAGACTGTTATTGGTATGACGTCGTGCCACAATTTATTTCATTTGAACTTAAATTTAATATATGTTATTATATGTAAATACTCATATAAAACAAGTCCTGAATGACTGATCAACACCCAGGCCAAACCGGTAGAAACTTGATACCTGTACGGGACATAGGATTTGAAATATAAGATAAGAGATGTATTAAGGAAAGATTTTTGGAAATTCAACGGGGAATGGAGAAAAGAGGAGTGCCAATTATTATCTTAAAATGTCCAAATGTCGGAATCTCTGTAGTTTAGAGTCATGTAATTTGGTTTGTGAACTTTCCATTAAAAATAATTATACCCATCTTTCAGCTTTAAGAAAAAAATATTTGACACGAAAGAGAAGTAAAGGGTCAGAAGGAAAAAGGAGTGGAATTAGCAGTACTATAATAAGATGAGCATATCTCGGAATCTCTTTTTGTTAGAAACATGATATTCGGTATTTGGATTTCTCATTTAAAACAATCACATCATGTTACACCAATTTATTTTCATTTGCTCTAGAAGGGAGAAATGGTGGGAAGCGGAAAGGATGGTGTTACAATTATTATAATTGGATTGTCATATCTCGAAATTCTTTAAGATTAAAAATATGAGATTTGGTACTTAGATTTTGCACTTAAAAAGAGCTGATTCAGTGTTTTCAGAGACAAAATGTTAAGAGTGAATACAAAGCAGTGGCGGCTAATGTTAGTGTTGCAGCGTTGCGCAACGACCAAAGTATTTCAAGAAAAAAATATTATTATCAATAGTACTATAAACAGAAAAAATACTTTTTAATACTTGCATATATACACTTTAAATAACATATTTTTTACTTCTGTAACTGTTCGTTCCGTTAATCCGTTTTAAAAAGCAAAAAATAATCCGTCACAGAGTCTCTAATTTACATTGTGTTGCAGCGAGCATGCAACGACCAGATCCTTCAGCGCGGCAATTGGAGCAAATGTTAAGTCTCCTTTCCCCTACCTCAGAAGTTAAAGGGACTGGTCGTTGCAGTGCTTCTGCAACACAACACGGTTTCCAGTGAACGAGAAGTTTTTTCACGCTAAATAAGATTTCTGAATTTTCTTTCACTAGCAGTTAACAGATGGAATTTCTTTTTATGAATTCATATTTTTAAATTACGGGACCATACTGAAGCAAATCAATATAATGACAGTTAAAAAAAGTGATTGCAAAATTACAAAATAAGAAATAAAATATCTAGTAGAGGAGAAAACAAATGAAAGTAGACCCGCATTTACAAGTTAATTCTTAGCTTATATTGATAATGAAGGCTTCTTCTACAGTAATTTGTGAATCAAATATGAGTCAGTATGTAGAATCGTCCCCCCCCCCCTCTGTGGATAGTATTTTAGTATAAACATATTTCTTTTATAAAATTAGTATATTTTATACTCTTGATAATTTCCACATAAAACTGTATGATGGGGAACGCCACATTGAGGGGGGGGGATTTGGAGTTTAACGTCCCGTTCAGCAGCGAGGCTATATGAGACGTGGACCTACTGATTAACGTGGAATCCGAACCACATGAGCTCCCGCCGGGGAACGCCACATTGAATTTGGGACTAGTTAGCAATGCTCAGGGGCGTAGCCACGAGGGGGTCCACCAGGTCCGGACCTCCCCAAAATTTCGAAACTTGACTAACATTTGTAGACTTTCTTAATAAACTACACATTTTTAACACAGAAACGATTGATGTAGGCTAAATATTTTATTTTACGCCTTATCATGTGCTCTTCTTTTCTTATAAAAACAATTGTTCTATCATTTTTTCTAAAAATATAGGTGACAGTAAGTAAGAATTACTTATCGTCTTTTCGGGTGCAGTATAAGACAGGTTCCATATTATGTAGACGTATTGGACCTCCTTCAAATACTTTGGACCCCTCCCAGTTAACATTTCTGTGTGTAGAACTGGCAGTGCTGTTTGTTTTTATGTTCTTTGATTTTTTTGGCTTCTGTTACATGCAGATCCTTCATCTGGCTGGTTTCGAGGTTTCCTTTCCAGAACATATCACATTGGTAAGCATTGTTTCGCCTCATGTGGAAGTATATTGTGTTCATCGTGCATTGCGTAACAAGCAAGACGGATGATTTTGAATGATTTTTTTTACGCACATGTGTGTGTGTTGATGTATGAGTATGTGACATCCGGAATTCATATGCCAGTACCTATTTTGTATCAGCTGTTTTGGTTTTTAATTATTAGGTTTACTTTTATTGTGTGTGCTTTAATTCTGTAAATAACCTACAAATTCTGAATGAATTGTATACCATGACTTCTGTAAATAACTTACAAAAAACATTGACCAGCTTTCAACTGAGGAAAAATTTGCAATTAAGGCTTAGACAAAACAAGCAAAGGGCAATTCAGGAGAGTTTTCGAAAAAAAATCCACACAGTTTAAATTTATAGGATATCTTATGCAGCAGTGTTGCTTGCACCAGATACATTTCCTCAATTTATTTTAAATTTTGCTGGATAAACTGTGAATAAAGTGTGTTCAATGGACATTTTTTTATAACACTAATCTCTGCTACGAACTCTCTTCAGTCAACACTGAAGAGGAATTCGGATCACTGTCAAGGACTGAGTTTGCTAGAATGAATCGTTCGCAATAATCTAGAAAAAATATTTAGTGAATGTACAAAGCTTTGAAATTAATATTAACAGTACCTACGGCGTCAGCACAAGACGAAAAGTTTTTTTCCACATGAGAAAGAATTGACACTTTCCATCGAAAAAGACCTGACAATAGGAATACCAGAGTTCAACCAGCATGTATTAGACAGATTTGCTCCAATCAAAGATAGGAGAATGAACTTACTAATTAATTAAGGTGATTAATCGGATAAAATGTTCTGCATTTTTTATTTTTTAAAAACATAATTTTATTTAATTTAACATGTCACATAGCATTTGCATCTAAAGTTACGCTGATTAGTCAATGAGTCCACTTTATATCTTCTGTCTCTTATCATTCGTACTGCAACACCCGAAGCCACAATCCACCGGCCGCCACTGATACAAAGAGTCCTAAAAATGAGTCAAACACGGGGTTTTCTCCACCCCCATTTTGGGGGGAGTGAGTGTACGTAAAATTTTCAAATGGGAACATAAGTCGAATGATACCTCGTTCGAAGAGCTTGGAAAATTGAACAATTTTCGTAGGAAACAATTTTTGATATGGGACAGTGTCTTCAAGATGGCCCCCCAAAATGGTCTTGTATCCGATAAAATTTGCAGTACTGATCGGCAACGGCTGAGTAGAAAAAGATGAAACAAAAAATGAAAAGGGAAAACGCCATAGGCAAAGTTGAATGATGATGTCGCGTTGTCCCCAGGGCCACCATCTAGGAAGGTTGTTGGTTTGTTTATATAGTTTAATGAATTCAATTCTTTGCCCGCTAATTCCAACTACAACAAAAATACACATGTCTTCCTAACTGGCCGATTTCTGTTTTACCAAAACACCTAGGCTGTCAGCCATGTTTGGCAAAATGGAAATTCCTGTTTGACAGAATCCTGTTTTGTCGACAACCAGTCCAAGTACAACGATATTGTATATCTATGCGATAAATTACTTCCGTTTTCCTGTAGTTACTTTGGGCAATTGTGCATAAAAGTACTCAATCTGTTGAGTAGGAGAAAACGAAGAAAGATAGCTGAATATATATATGTTGGTTTTAAGTGTAAAAGCTGTAACCGTAGTTACTGTAACAGTAAATAGTTTCTTTTTATTAAAAAATTGCTATGACGACCGAAGAAAAATACTATTATTAACGGAGTTGTGAAAAGAGTAATAAAAGGTAATAAGAATATAAGTGATGCGTCTGATTTGAAGTATTGTTGAACGTGTTGACAACTTTAAAATCTACACGAACTGTGGGCTAAATATAACGTGCAAAATATCAGAACTATAAGTTATAATCGTTACATATTAGATAGTGTTTTCCGCCAAGGATTCTTGAGATTTGTTTGAAGAAGAGTAAACATTCTCATAAATAACCAACGCTACATTTTAGATGATGTATTCTCGACCAGGAACTACCTTGAGAGTTGCACTTTAGATGGTGGTTTACCGACCAGGAACCTTGAGATTAGTTTGAAGTTTAGTAAAGCAATCTCATCATTGCATTCAACACGGATTATACGTTACTCAGAAGTGGGAGAAGGATTTATAGAAACATAAAAATGAGTGTGTCTGGAAATGAAAATATGAATGAAGAAGGTGGTGACGTAGAGTTAACAACTATGAACTCTTCAACGAACGTGGGTGATCTTGTAAGACAATTGGGACAGCAAATATCGCAGCAACAACAAAAAATGGATACTCAGATGGATCAACTAACACAACAGATGGATGCTAAGTTTCAGCAAATAGATTCCAAGTTGGAGCAAATAACTCAACAAATGGACACTAAAATAGATAATAAACTAGAACAAATAGCTCAACAAATACATTATAAATGAGAACAAACCGATGGTAAGATGGAACAAATTTTGCACTGATTCGCGGATGTACAAAGTTCCGTAGAAGTTGTTGAAACTTTAGTGATTGAACATACTAGTCAAATTAAGGAGTTAAAAGACGAAATAAATACCACCAAAGAAAAGTCTAGTATTACTAATAGTGATCCAGTTCCAGCTATTAACACCGAAAGGGTGGCATATCAACCTGGTGTAGCAGAGGAAGATAGTCATTCAGCGGAAGGATATTCCGAACAAGATGATAGTGAAGATACTATAGAGAGAAATGAGAAAAGAAATCATCTATCTCACCGCCGGAAACACATTCCCATAAATTCCAAGCATTGTAGTCATAGTAATAAAGATAATCCTTTTCGGTTTAGTGAAATTAGATCATTAACAAAATTTAGTGGAAAGACAGATGACATCCCGGCCAGTACATTCTTGGAAAAGTTCGAGGAGGAGTGTGAGTTAATTTGAGTAGACCGATCTAAATTTTTCAAAATTCGGCCTCAGGTTTTATTACCACCTTGTTTCGTATGGTTTAAGGCAATCAGAAGTAATTTACGTAATAATTTGGATTTTAAAAATGCCTTACTTTCTAATTTTGAAAATTATTTCATGTTGGCCAATAGAGACACCTTAGTTTGAAATCAACATTATAACCCGAAATTGGATCAGTCTCTCACTGATTTTGTGATATCTGTATATAACGAATTGAAGTTAATTATTCCATTCCAATAGTAATCAAGAGTAATAGTATCAATCCGAATCTTGTTACCTTTTAAGTTGCAACAAATGTTGATTTCTGCACAATGCATTAATTTCAATCACCTGATTAAGATAGTGCAAAATGTTGAAAGTTAATCTACGTTGCGGGCTAATAGTAACCGAAATGAAGCCCATAATCATCGTAATCAAGTTAATTATGTACCTGTTCGCAACATCAATATCAGAGAAGAAGATGTTCTTAATGCGAGAAATAATAATAGATTCTATTGTAAAAAAAATACAACTGAACCTAATTTTACCGATAATAGAACAGAATCTAATTTTAGGAGAAATATGGATAAAAATCGTAATGCATTTAGGAACCAAGCGAATAATAGGTCTAACTTTACACAAAATGGATTTCGTAATAGATTTATAGGTGGCAGGAATTCTCAAAATAGAAACCAAGGTACCGTTGAAGTACATAATAGGCAGAATCGTACGCAATACTGTAGCGTGCAATGTAACTTAACCCAATCCTTTGGTAATATAACTTAAGCTAATGTGGAATCCGAGAAAACATATGCAATTGATTTAGCATTGGTGCATTGAAACATAACAATTTCATTTACATAAAAAATATTACTTTTAATGACCCCACTATTTCCAGTGAATTGTATTATGTTGGTGTGTCAATGGGATGGAACTAGTAGTATTTTAAAAGTGAAACATACATGTATATAACAGAAACCATTATAATTTTTGCAAAGTAGTAGTTTGAAGTATTTTAATCATGAATTCAGTCGATCTGTGACTTTGATATGTGCAGATCGTTTCCAAAACGTACTTATAGCTTACATATATATATGTAATTCAGTGTATGATAATCTTTCGTAACTTAATTTCATATAAGACCGATTACGTTTCATAGCAAAGCTCAGCCAAAAAAAAAAAGAAAGAGCATCATTCCTTATGGACTGTGGCATGGTTTGTACTAATCATGTAGACTTTGTTTTATTTCACTGTAAATATCATAATGATTTAATTTGTAATTCGTACTTTATTTGAAGTCTATACAGATAATAAAAGTTATAGATGGTGTTGATTTATACTTAATTTCGGGACGTTGTGATATGAATATGAATATGGCTTACTAAAAGTTATGATAAATATCCTCGAGTAAATAAAACATGTTATAGTGTATTTTAACCCACATAACTGATTCTTAATATAATAATTTCTTTACTTGTATTAATCCTTATTATGATATTGGTTATTTTCTTTCACTTTGAATATTGTTATAATTTCTTTGTAATTCGTACTTCTTCTAAATTCTATACTATTTACATTTATGCATTGATACAAATATTGTTTATCAAAGCTATGTTAATTATGTCCAAATGGAAGAAACACGTTATATCTCGATGTCCTTTCATTTAATGTGTTAATGAGCTCCGAAGATATTGAATTAAAGAATCTATGTTAGGATCATTATAATTAACAAGTTGGTCGTGTTTTTGAATAAGTCCTCCTCGACGATAATTTATAGAATTAAAATATAAGATTGATTGTTAAATGAATATAAGAATGAGAGAAAATTTGTATATAGAGAATATATCTTGTAATTTGTATGGTGTCTTCCCACTTGCGACAGTCCTATTAGCGACAAGAACTTAAACTGTCCTATGAGCGACGATTCGATCTCTTAATTGTCCTATGAGTCACCGAATCGTTCATACTAAGATAATGGAAGAAGATATGGTCCTCTTTTCTTTAACTTGTTTTATGCTAATGCAATTCAGAACCTAGCAAAATCTACTATGAAAAATTTCGCTCTACCTAAATTTAATACGTGAGAATGCTCTCATTACATTAACAATCTTTCATACGTTTTTCCTAATATTATATTTTTTGAATTAATTTCTATGAATACATTGACTCTATCAAGGGGACAACTAATTAAATATTTAGAATAGCTCCACCTTTGTCTATGATTCTAATATAATTAAAAATTTCATGTTAAAATGATACGGAGCATAAGTTTAGATTGAATATGTTTATGGCATAGGAAAGAAATAAGAAAGAGGTAGGAGCGCCCGAAGAAAATTATCTAGGGAGGGGCATCTCCATGGTTGCTGTATCACGTCTGGTATTTAATATACGTGGCTTGCTGTATTACGTACACATTTTTGTGAGCCAGAAGAGCGACCCCTGCCTTCCCATCGGGAGCCCATGGAAAAAAGGTGTTCACCATTTGAGGATATCAAAGAAATCTAAAAACACGGTGTATTCGAAGAAATTATTACACAAGTTAGAAATTTCTCGCAGAACTTAACAGTTCATCTAGTTATAAGGGGTCATTTCAGATTGCTACACGACAATCTTTTATATATAAGTCAAAACAAGGGAGGAAGGCAAATTAAGCAATTAGTTTACGTTTTAGTAGCTTACAATAGGGCGGAAGGTAGCTTAAAGAGTTTGTTTACCTTTTGGAATGTTTAGAGTGAACTGCATTGTAGGTGTGGTGTTACCAATTTTACGGAAAGTTATACTGAATAGTGAGCAAGAAACTCCGCTTAGGTGTTATATACAGATTTTTTTTTAAATAAAGTTTTAAGTTAAGACACCCACTTCTGATTGATCCTCATCCCTCACTAACATTTGATCATATTTTTATGTTTTCAACCTTTCATCTCCATCAATTCCCCATTCAAAACATTTTCTTTGAGAGATGAATGAGATATAACTGAAAAACAAAAATGAGATTACTTCATATATGAGGCCAGTAGTTTGTTTGATAAAAGTAAACATTCATGAATATTCATGAGTGTTTACTTTTTTGAGTTGGTGATACACAGTTGGTTGACAGTTTGAAAAAAATTGATACACCTTTTTTTCCGCATATTAATGACACACAATGTATGAGAACATGACATATAATAAATGGTTTCCGGTGAAAAGAAATGTTAATTGGACAAGCAGAATACAGAAAAGACCTTTCGGAAATAAAATATGCAGATCACACACGTAGAACAAGTTAATAGATTGTCGGATTCATTAATATGCAGCACATGTAACGCGACAGCTGCTGTTGGAGAATATTCTGGAATTGTGATCGTTGGAATGGGATATCACGTGATGGACGAAGCATATTAAATAGCCAGTGTTTTTTTAGTGAAAAGGAGTTATAGATTGGTTTTAAAGCATGGATTTACCGAAACCTTTGAATTTTAGTACAAGATGTGAAAGTGATCTTACAGAATTATCACCTTTGCCGGGAACAGAGATTTTATCCCAACCGGTGGTGAACCCTTAACCTCCGCCACTGGAAACAGAAGTTACCCCGTCCAACTCGGATGTATTGACGTCTTTATCGGGGACATCCCAACCGGTGGTGAGCTCGCAACCTCCGCCACTGGAAACAGAAGTTTTCCCGTTACTTGATGTGGATCATGAAATAGAAGAATATCCCTCTACACCTTCACCAACAGTGAGTAATTCCCCGGTGGAGAATTGGGAGTTGGAAGAATTTTTGAATTTGCCATTTGAGTATACTGTGGAACGTACATCATTGGATTGTATAAAAGACTGTATAATATACTGGAAACCAGACGATATGTGTATTTGTTTTGCTTGCGGGTTCGGAAACGGCAGTCAATGGACACATGATTGTTTGGTGTTGGATACGGAATCTCTTGAGCGGAAAGCTATAGATGCTGTAACGAAATTTGAAGTTCGTGAAGAATTATTATCAATTTACAGAAAAAAGCATGGACAGCCTTTTGCGATGATATGGAATTTCATAGAACGTTTCCGAGATCTTGTGCGGGACTTTGAATATAGACCCATTCTATAGTAGTATTCATAAAACCAGTTTGGGGCCACTTCCTCAAACCAGGCTTTTTTATATTGAAATCCTCCAGCATAGAATCTAATTATACACATCGAAAATTACCTCTTCCCCACATTGACTACATACAGGATACATCTTCAATCTACTTTTATGATATATAACCATAAAAGAATTTTACACCTAAACTTACATCTAAAACTTATATCTAAACATTTCTTAAACTTTCTATTCTTCGCTTTTCTTTTTCTTGTCTCCCTTTGATATAGCTATCCATTAGTTCTTTTAGCTTTGTTAGTAAATCTTCTTTCCTTAAATCTATCGAATAATGGCCCCAAGCTAGAGTATGTATCCCATCTTCTAATATGTATCTTTTATCATCGCAAGAGCTTAATGCTAGCTTTTTTTCTTCTACTGAATATACATTATGTCTTTTACTCCTAATAGTATTTTGCATTTTATATAATTCATAATCTTTTAAGACACAATCTTCGTAATCTTTGAAAGTTATTTCTGATTTAACAATATTCGATTTTATTCCTTTTGCCTTTTTACAACATTTGTCATTATCAAATTTACTTTTAAAGTCTTTATCTTTGAGGTCTATTTGAGGTGCTTGTATTGAATACATCTTTGATTTGAGACCTACGACTACGACTTTTCCTATGACCTTTCATTTCCTCTTTGAATTTTCCTAATACTTTCTTGTTAACTTGTTTTATCCCATATTTGTTATTATCTTTGTAATCAGATGTATCTAGATGCTCATACATAGCTTTCATATCCTCATATACATCTTCTGTTTCTATATGTGCTATAACCGAGTCTGTGTCACTCATTAATAGTTTGACTTTATCTCCATATTTATTCTTCAACACATTGTAATAGAAATCATATAGACAAATTTTAGATATATCCAGAACAGACATCCCAACATAGATAGGCTTGTTAAAAGTAATTATTGTCTTATACATATGAATAGCAGCTAGATCTTCGGAAAATATAGTTCTATCTTTAAAAGTATGTTTAGCTATTAGTTTCTCTGCTAATTCTACATTATGTGCTAGTCTTATATCTACTCTCTTTCTTATGTTTTCCATAGTCTTTCCAAATACTGCATTATTCGCTAGTTTATAGAAGTCTTTTTCAAAATCATCCCTTGCATGCGATCTAAGTTCTGTACTTAATTCTATATATTTTTTTAACCAGCCTGATTGTTTAAATTCTAATATTTTATGTATCTTTTTAATTTTGAGACCTTGTGACACATAGAATTTTAAATTTTGATAATGCAATATATAGTTTTCTTTATCGTAAAGTGTTGTTAATAATTTTGGAAGTTTCTTGTTGTCTATATAATTTTCAAGAGCTAATGGCAAATCTGAATGTTTATTATGAAGTTCTTTCGGATACTCTAAATCGACTTCTAGTATATATCCAGTATTAGACTCATCGTCTGTCTCTAATATTTTATTTATCCAGTATTTATCATTTACACCATTAATAACCTTTTTCCATTCGAATTCTCCATAAGGCATATGATGATTCATAGCCCATCCATATTCGTTATTTGCATCCATGTACATTATGTAAGAACTTTTCTCTTTAGGATTATAATTTTCTAGATACTTATTATTAGCTACTGCATATCTATTTGAACATTGGGAAATTCCACCTCATACCTTTTTCTATAAAGAGCAGTTTATCATAATCAGTTAACAATTCTAATTTTTGTTGTGTCATCTTTAACATTGTATCCCAGAAGAAGCCTGGACTTGTGAAATACCATGCAGGATCTAATTTATATGTACTAAGAGCTGTATCTCTGAAGTTTTCAATAATGTCTGTTAATTGAAGTACATCTGTTTTGTTGTAGAATTGAGTATATTCTCTTAAGGTTTTTAAATTGAATATCTTACAGATTAATAGATGATGGTTATAATCCTCGTCACTTATATCTTCTCCTGTTAATCTATTCTTAAACTTGTCTCTAGATAGTGGAACAGGTTCATCTAGTTTTTCAGGTGAATCAGCATAATCATATGGATAGATACCTTTTCTTTTTACTAAATCAATTACATTTTTAGGAAAGAATTTTAATGTTTCTCTAAATTGTTCTGGTTTTAAATTTTTTGCTAATTCAGTAGACTTCTTGATAAAAATCTAAACGAATCTACAAATCTTAATTGGATTGATCGTTCTTTATTTCCTTTATTCTTGTATCTTATCGTTTTTGAGAATGTAATATACTTTTCTTCTGTGTTAGGTATTATAGTTATTTTTTTTTCTAATTTTCCGCCTCCTAAACTTTTTATAAATAGATGTGTATCGTATCCAGATAAGTTATGAATGAACACAGGAATAAATCTTGGGTTTGTATATTTTATGTTACAATAAGAATGGGCTGCTCCTCTAAATTTTCCAGTTAAATGATCATGATCAGCAACTTTGGTTATACATGATTTTATATTGTTTATAGTCTTTTTCAATTCTTTAGTACATTCATCAAGTATAACTTCTATATGCTCCTTTTGCTCTTTTATATCCATTAATATGTCATCTATATCATCAATATCATCATCATCTTTTTTCATATACAATTCCTCTTCTAGATGTTTATAACCTTCTTCGATTTTCTTTTTTAAATAACTAGTTAAAATATTTAACCTCTCTATTTTCTTTTCTAATAAGCGTGGAAGTTCTTTAAAAGTTCTTTCACAAATATGACATTTTTCAGATGATTCAGATATATTTCTTTCTTCTTCTGTAAAGCGATTCATAGGTTTATAAGTATCATAAATCTTTGGAATTTTAATAGCTTCTTCTTTTAATTTTTCTACAAATACATCTGATACATTATCTCCTATATATCCTACTGGTTTGCTTTTATAAGAATCTAAAGTGCTTTTGACATAGTATGTAAAACTATTTGGTTTATGTTCTTGATATGCGTTTGAATAAGATCTTTCTGGATCAGGTTGGCATGTAATAATTTCCTTTAATAGTGATTCAAAGTCAGCAATAATTGTAAATGGAATTCTCAAAGATCGTTTATGATTAATAAATTCAAGTACCTTATTCCATTCTTTTGGTAAAACGATTTTTGCAGCTGAATATAATCCACAGTATTTTTCATGCTCTTTTAATAACTCTTCTGATTTAAAATGCTTAGCTAAACATCTTTCACATAGGAATCTTTTATGACCATCTTTAGTTATTTGACTGCCTACAAGCTTCCACAAGTCTTTAATCCAACAAAAATGAGTTTTCTTTTCACTTTTAAGATATAACAGATGAATATGTTTTTCTTTCTTTTCTTGTGCGATTCGAAGTGGAAAAATTGAATAGCTATGATCAAAACTAAATACACTAATGGAAATATCAGTTCTCTTTTCAAACTTGGCTATATCAGTAATTTGTACAGGAAATGGAATATCTTTAAAAACATCTTTAAACTTATCTTCATGTTTTCTATATGTAAAGACCCTGTCTCCATGTTGCC
Organism: Thermobia domestica; assembly: GCF_964235325.1. Classification (NCBI taxonomy): domain Eukaryota; kingdom Metazoa; phylum Arthropoda; class Insecta; order Zygentoma; family Lepismatidae; genus Thermobia; species Thermobia domestica. The sequence continues at coordinate 251,256,425 of NC_137462.1, read as the reverse complement.
CATGTTTAACTGGATATAATGCAGATATGACTGAGTTTAGGAAACACTTTTGATCATTATTCTTTATATTAACACATGCTCTTCTCTTCTTAATCATGTATGGAAGTTCTATGTAAGAGGAACCTCTCATTGATACATACTTATTAATTCTTAATTCTAAAAAGTCTATAGAATGTAACATCCAGATCCTTTACTTTGAAACTCTTCCATTTCTCTTATGAGTTTGAATGAAGCTTTTTTACAAAAGTCATCTAAATCTGTAAATTCGAGTATTATTTCATTTGAAGTTTTAAAATTATGCTCTTGTGTCGTATTTTCTTTTTTAAATTTACAAATAAATAACATATTAACTTTAAGCGCATTGAAAAGTTTAACACTGTCCTTGATTTTATTTTTAACAATCAGACTACTTGCATTTAAGAATTTCAAAGGATCTTTATATCCATCAAATAGGTAAGAAAAAAATTTCGGCGGCACTAATTTCGGCGGCAATTACACTCTTACAGATACACCATTACAAAACAACTTACATTATACATAGATCCACCGTTACAAAACAACTTTTATAAGTATAACAATAATGGACTACACAAACGACTGATACATTTAGAACTTGCGACAGATATAACAATAATAGTCTACACACGAAACAGATAGGTTATTTAAAATCTTCCAATTGGTTTCACATAATAAGGCGGCTCCCACAGATTAGAGTTTATACATTGGAGCTAACAAGTCTCTATCCATTGGAATTTCTACATATAGGTCTTCCCATCTTACAACGGTCTTACATACAAACATACAAAACTTTACATGCAGGTCTTATAACTTACAACGGTCTTACATACACAACTCCACACGCAGGTCTTTACATTGGGGTTCCACTTATAGCTATCTTACAATCTTTACATTGGAACTTATCTTACACAGCGATCTTACATACAAGTCTCTACACATTGGGAGCTTCTTTGAACTTTTTATGTTAACAGTTTGAGTCTACAAAACACTTACATAGATTTCTTTAACAACAGACAAATGGAGGTCAGTTTGCTATTACACATTTCCTTAACAAGATCTAGCGTTCCTATGGTTTCTGCTTGATTTTGTATTTAACTGTTTTAGACTACTGCCAAAGATGATTAATATTTTTTTCTTTTTATATATATAATAAATGGTAGATGAAATTACCGCTAATAATATTCCTACAACTTTTTCTGCTACTACTTCTAACACCAATACTAACTAACTAACTAACTAACTAACTCTATGGCCTATGGAACCCGGAGGTTCAGTGCCGCGTTCACAAGAGCTCTCCACTGACTTCTATCCTTAGCTAATTGGATCCAGTTTCTACTTTGTATTCCTATCTCTGCGAGATCCATCTTAATATTATCCTTCCATCTGCGCCTAGGTCTTCCTAATGGTCGTTTTCCTATGGGTCTACCAGTCAAGACTTTGAAAGCGTTTCTACTTTCTTCCATTCAAGCTACATGACCTGCCCACCTAAGCCTTCTAGACTTAACGACCCTAACAATGTTGGGTAAACCGTATAAACTATGTAGTTCCTCGTTATGAAGCTTCCGCCATTCCCCATTCTCGTTCCTCTTGGGTCCGAATATTCTTCTGACGATCCTGTTCTCAAATACTTTCAGTCTATGTTCTTCCCTCAGAGTAAGCGACCATGTTTCGCAACCATATAGAACAACAGGCATGATTATCGTTTTATATATTTTAAGCTTCAAATTCCTCGACAGAATTCGCGACGACAAGAGATTTTGAACCGAATAGTAACACGAATTCCCTGCTTTTAGTCGACATTTAATTTCTTCGTGAATATGATTTTCGTCTGTTAATATTGATCCTAAATATTTGAAAGTGTCCACTTTATCAAAAGTTCTAACACCAATACTAGTTTTACAATTCGAGAACTACTAGGCAAAGACAAAACCACAACAGAAAGATTTAACCAATGGCTGCTACTAGAAAACTTACACAACAACAACTTACTTACAAACATTGGAGATATAGTGTATGCAGAAGGAGAACCAAGACTTAAGTCTCTAAAACCAATTACCCCACCATTTTGCGATAATATTATGCTTGTTAAGATCTCTAGTTGGGAATTGTGCTGCGAAGGTCGAAGGACTAATAATAAGTTCCTAATTAAGAAAGAGATGTGTAGTTCCTCCAATTTGTTTTTAAGAGGCCAGTTTAGCGAATTCTCTTTGGCATTGCACGGTGTAAAAGCTAAGCTACCATTCTTCTTAAATGCTGAAACCCCTAGAGCAAAAGGTGTACAAGAGGAGATTGCCTCGAGTTTAAAAGAAATAAAGAAACGATGCAGGGAGCCTATCGTGATCCCTTACAAAATAGAGTTTCCAGATGTTCCAATAGAAGACCTACTAGACCGGCTACCAGAGATCTTAGAACGAATAAGAACAGAACATTATTACCTTTTAGATTTAGACATAACCCAAGACTTTGCAGGTGTGTTTAAGAAAAGAGAGATGGAAGAGTACTTTATACGCAATTTTAACTTTAAGATGGAAGGGAATGTTGTTGCAGATGATTACGACGAAGAAGAGTCCCTTGAGGTTATATGCAGAAATGACAAAACTGTTGGGATCGATTGTCTTAGGTGGAACATGGATAATTCTTCTGTTAAAATTTACAATAAGTTCGTATGCTAGATAACCAGTCCATGTGTAACTAAAACATTGGGAAACCACATAATCAATTTCGTTAAGTGTCTGGATAAGAGGTTAAGAGAAACTTTCCAGTCCAAGTTAGCGCAACAAAACGGAATTACAAGGTTAGAAGCCACCATTTGCAGTTACAATAACAACCACTTGGGCACAACAACTAAAAACTGGGATCCTATACTCGATTGTTTGACCTTATTGGAAAGCACTAGATGTTATTTTGCTAACGCTCCGTTCTATAAAGTTCCGATATCTACTATGTGGGCTAAGCTAACCGGCGTCTTAGAGAACAGCTGCCTTATAGTTAACAAAACACAAGGGCTCTTAAGCTATGCATACTGGGGAAATTTACATACTAATAAGCTAACTGGAATACAAATAAAGCTGGCAGAGGACCCGGATGCCCAAGAAAAACAGATAAGGTTTGTGCTGTCTGCCTTTAGTCTAGATACGTTACCAATTACTACATAACAGTTACAGAGGAAACGAGTTCGAACTTAAGCTTTTCCCAGACATGTTATTTAAAGGAAGGTAAGACATACTTTACTAGATCCAATACACTCTTTTCCACTATACCAGCAAGCATCGATCTTACAGTTTTAGGTTTAGTACCAACAGAGAATATTATTCCAGAAGTGTTTCGTAAGAGAATTAACATTACCAATGCTCTATGTCCTTGCACTATTAGAGAGATTTGTCCACCTAATAAGGTTTACCTAAGATCTACCAAAAAACGAGCTGCAGAACTAGAGGAACTTACTATACAACAAGAGCAACAGAACTACAGAAACACTCACAGAGAGACACGAGAAGAAACCAAAGGAAGATACAAACAATTAGTACAACAGCTTAAACAAAAGGACGAAAAAGAAAACGAAATGAAGCTCTTATTCTCTCTACCATGGACAGAACTAGAATTACATTCCTCCTATCAATTGTTAGCGCTTGCAGTTCGGGAGTACAAGACATATAAGTATGTTGGAGCTTTAGTAAATAAGTTAGGTACAAAAGAGAAGTCTGTTTGTTATGTTAAAGGTTATTGTAAAGGACTGTTCTCTAATCTCCTTTCCAAGCCAGAGTTTTTACAAGCTAATGGTTTTTCCTTTTTACGATTAAAGACATTTACAGTTGTTTACCTTCCTACCTTTGTTCCTCTCGCCAAGATACAAAATGGTGGATTAAGTACTTATTGTGATCATTCTTTTCCTGCAATAGAACATTTTGATTTGTGTGATCGTCTTTCTAGTGTGTCGGCACGTGTAGAGTTGGACCCAGATTTACAAGAAGAGATCGATACCATAGACATGGGCAGTTTGGATTCTTGTGTTAAGGTTGTAGACTGCAGTAGGTTAGAGTCCTTAGACGAGGGGCAAGAGTTAACAGTAAAGGCTCTCAAAGTGGTGGAATTTAGAAAAAGGACACGCTACATATTACAGTTTTCTTCCGTACCAGGTTTGTATGTTTCTAATTACTGGCTAGAACACAAGATAAACAATGAGCGCCCAGATCTAAGTCTAAAGTTTAAGGTAAAGTTAGGTCCGCTTAGAACTGCACCTACCAAGAAAAAAGAACGATTTGTGTTTACTAGAGTTTAAATGTGTGTATTGTTTTAGCGTTAGTGCTTTTATAACTAATATTTATAAAAGCCCCTGTGTGTGTGTATTGTGTGTCGAAAATTCTAATTCTGAATCTCTAAGTGTATGTGTCTTTCTATAGCTCTAGGCTTCTAAGTCTGGATCTCTAGATCTGTGTGTGTCGATGTGTGTGCATCCAGAGGCTCTAGGCCTCTGTTTCTAAATCTAAGTGTGTGTGTGTGTGTGTATGTGTGTGTGTGTGTACTCTAAACTCTGGGCTTCTAGTTCTAACCTTTAAGTGTGTATTTGTGTATCTCTAACTCTAAGCTTTCACTTCTAAATCTCTATATGTAGCCCCAGATCTCTAAGCTTCTAATTCTAAATCTCTAAATGTGTTTGCAACTGACGAGAGCTCTAAGTCTCTAGGTATCTGTGTGTGTACTCTGACTCTAGGCTTCTAGTTCTAATCTCTAAGTGTGTATGTGTGTGCTCTAGCTCTAGGCTTCCAATTCTAAACTTCTAGGTGTGTGTGTGTGTGTGTGTCTAAGGCTTCTTATCTTAAAACTCTAAGTGTATAATTCTAAATACTCGGGTGTTTATGTATGTATTCAGTTTTCAATTCTAAATCTCTAAGTGTAATCAGACGTCCAAGCGTACGTAATTGTTTCCTCTTTATAATAAATGGAGGCTATAGTAAGAAAATTAAATTCTCTACATACATCTTCTAAACAGTTTCTGCCTCTTAGAGATCTTCCAACTAATAAACCGTTTTAAGTGAAGCACGTAGATTTACAAAAGACTCGTTTAGGATCAAAAGTGGTCGTACATATTTCTAAAAATTTAGTGTCTTTGCCTGATCGATACCTAACGCTTTTTGACTCGAGTTTAGTAGATAAAATTAACAAAAGCAAAGAACGACTGTATTTAGTATACGAAGGGAAACAATCCTTAGGGGCGAACAAAAGTTTCCATAAGCTTTCTTTTACTACAGATCGAGATTATGAATCTGCTGGTTCCGAAACTGTCGAAGAAGGGGAGTTAACAGAAGACGAAGAAAACAGAGAACCAAGGAAGAAGTAGTAGTTAGATGCTAAGCCTTTATGGAGTTTCCATAAAGGTGTGTGTGTGTGTGTGTGTGTGTGTGTTTTAGGATTCGTTGCTACTAACCTTGGGAATTGTTACATTCTATGGTGTAATTAGTTCCGGTGTGTTACGTATTTTCCAAGAAGCTCTGCAATTTCTTAGTAATGTCTGTTAACGTAAGGTCTCGAGAATGTGGTGCAATGTTTCCTTAAAGACTGGAAGCTATTACATTTGGTGGTGCAATCATAAGTATGTAGAATGATGCAATCTACTGTATAACACGTAAGCAGAGGATGCAGCACAATTCCGGCTATGTATAAGTGTGACCCCCTGCTACGATCCATGGTGCAATATAGTTCTAACAAAAAAGGCGTAGGCTGTACGGGCTGTTAGTACTATGCAATAACAAGATTCCAAGAAGGGTGTTGGTTGTGCTCTGTTGTGTATATAAGTAGTAGAGTTAGCAAGGAGAAACACATTCCCAACCACAAGAACGAAGGCACCAGCACACCGGGAGGCAAGAAGCAGTTGCAGGAAGGAAGTTACCCCAAATTGCCTTAAGCATGCTTAGTTGTAGAAAGATTAATAGCGAAATAAAGTTCCAAGTCCTAATATAAAAACGTAAGAACGTAAGATGAACATAACTAAACGTAAGGTGAACGTAAGAACGTAATCTAACGTAAAAAACGTGAAAAAACGTCCCATGTTATTATGTTTTAACGTCCATGTTTCCATGTTTAACGTCTATGCTCAGCCCAGAAACGTCCATACTCCCATGTTTAACGATCTATGTTATTATGTTTAACGTCTATGTTCGTGTATTTAATATTTGTGTTCCATGGTTAGGGTACTATCGTTTAAGTTCCTATCTCGGTCTTTGTTCCGTTGTTATGTTTAACGTCTATGTTTGTGTATTTAATGTTTGTGTTCCATGGTTAAGGTACTATCGTTTAGGTTCCTATCTCTGTGTTCGTTCCGTTATTATGTTAAATGCTCTAGCTCTAAACTTTTGTTGTATGCTTGTATGTAGAAGGAAGATCTTTAAAACCAGTTCTTAAGTTGCATGCTAAAGCGAGTTATGCCTTCGTGCGAGTTGAGAAGAAAAACCGTTAGCCGCGGGGAAGCATCGAGAGAGAAAGTGGCTGACCTTGAACTTGTATTCTGCAGCTGATGGAAAGAGAAAAAAATAAGTAAGAGGAGGAGCACATGTTTCTATTTTAAATTGTTGTGCCGTTACGAAGACTAGTTCTGTTATAGAGACAATACAGGTTTAGTTGTGTTTCTTGTTGTATATTTTAAGCCAAGGGGAAACTTTCTGACTTTGGATTTGCTTGTTAATTGCTGCGTTGATTTTCTTTTGCTCCTCCGCTATTTTTAATTTTTCTTGGTATCTGGGGTTAAGCAAACATCTTACTTCGCGTTCTGTTACCGTCTTCTCTAGTACTTGCTTTTGCTGCTCTGTTAATATGCTAGAGTCTTGGATCCGAATTGCTAGTAATAACTTTTAAGGAGGATTTGTGTACCAATTGGAAGGGCGGTTCTAACTCTGTTTCCTAATTAAATACCAACGAAATGCGAACAAACCAGAGGAGTTACCAGAATAATACAGAGGCAATCCATACACAATATAAGAGTGGACAAATGCATGGAAGATGGCTGATCGATGGGAATTCTTACGTACTATGTTAAAAGCCGATAAGTTCTTTCTAATTTGTTTCCTTAAGTAGCCAATGTGTTCGTCCCAGCTTAGGTTTCTGTCTATGTAAATGCCTAAATACTTAAAATTTGTTACATACTTTAAAGGAATACACTTACAAGATCTTTTACAGTTAACATCGTGCAAAACCAATTTGTTCTCTGTGTCTTGGTCCAAATAGAAGCTCGAATATTCACACTTAGTAACATTTACACACAATTTACAGGATACTAAATATTCTCTAATCTTCTCTAAGTCTTTGTTGGCTTTCGTGTATAGTTCTTTTTCGTCGTTGCCATGTACTACTAAGGCTATATCGTCCGCAAAAAGAAGAAGCTTACCGTTTAGTTTTAGTTTGCCAAGGGAGTTTACGTAAATCTCGAATAACAATGGGGAACACCACATACTAGTTTCTTCCAACTCGATACAGTGCTGCCAACTCTAGTTCTACAATATCGGTTAGCCAAGAAAGACTTAAAGAACTTCAGAACAACACCTCTTATACCTAATTTTTCTAGCTTACTTAATAACAGTCTATGCGAAACGGTGTCGAAAGCTTTCTTAATGTCCAAATATATTGCTAACTTTGGTCTGTTGTCTGTTTTTAGTTCCCTAGTTAGTTCTAATATTGCATCTTCTGTACATTTGTTCTCTCGAAAGCCGAATTGAAAATCATAGAAAAAGTTAGAACTCTCCAAATAGACTGTTAGTCTTCTCTGCACACACCGTTCTAATAATTTGCCTACGTTAGAAAGAATAGAGATTGGTCTAAAGTTACCTGGATCTGTAGCTGTGCCATCTTTGTAAATAGGTGTAATTGTAGCTCGCTTTAGGACTCCTGGGAAATAACCAACTTCTAAACACAAATTGAAGATATACGTTAACACACCCGACACTAAGCACTTGTAATTTTTAAGAAACGAAACACTAATGCCATCGTCTGCTGTACTCTTCCCCCATTCCAATTTGGTTATTGCGTCTTCTAATTCTTTTGCAGTTATTGGCTTCCATGTAAGAGTTTTTGGTAACGTGTCTTCTGCTGTCTTCCTTCCTTCTGGTAGCTTCTCCTGTAACTTTTGACCAACCTCTACGAAAAAAGAATTTAGTGTCTCTGCGTCTCCTTGGTATTGTGTAGAGTTAGTGCTTCTTCTCGGTGTTTTCCTAAGGTTTTGTGCGTTGGAAGATAGTATAGCCTTGTCCCGTTTAAGATATTCGTTGACCAATTTCTACATCCGATTCTGGTTGCATTTTAGAATTTCTTCGCGGTAGTATTTTTCTCGTAGTATGTTTAGGTAGTGTCTAATTTTGCTGGAGTATTTTTTAGCGAGTTCTAAATTTCCTTTCCGTCTTAGTTTGTTTCGAATACGTATGGAAGTTCTTATGCCGATTGTGATCCATGGTTTAGGTGCAGCGGTTGTTAGCCTTGGTCGAGATCTTCTTATAAGGTTTTCCCGTCTAAGTATTTTTGTAAACGTATTGTAAGCCAATTTTGGGTCTTTGGTTTCGTTTACTTCCTGGAACAGTTCTTTGCCAATGCTACGTAGTTCTTGGTCGATGTCTAAGTTCTCTGGCTCTGTCTGTTTTAAAGGTGGGTTTTCGAAGTCGTAATATTCCTCTTCCATTCTAACAGCGGCACACAAATCTCGTACACAAAGTCTTCCACACACACACACAATAATAACGCTAGAACTCCAACAACTATTTCCACCTATTAGCGTCGATTTACTAGTTAAGGCAGATTTTGGCTGTTGGAGTTTTCTCTTCTTCTCTTCTACTAGTCTCTCTGGCTAAAAGTCTTTTCTTCTACTAAGTTCTATCTAGAAAGTCCACAACTGACTTACGGTATCCGAGGCACTGTTTAACTTCTTCCTTCTGTCTTCCTTCGCTCTTTTTCTATATACAAAGTTCGCTGCTTAAACTAACACACAAAAACTATAAGTCCGAGGCAATGGGTAACTTCCTTCGTGCAACTGCTTCTTGCTTCCCGGTGTGCTGGTGCCTTCGTTCTTGTGGTTGGGAATGGGTTTCTCCTTGCTAACTCTACTACTTATATACACAACAGAGCGCAACCAACACCCTTCTTGGAATCTTGTTATTGCATAGTACTAACAGCCCGTACAGCCTAAGCCTTTTTTGTTAGAACTATATTGCACCATGGATCGTAACAGGGGGTCACACTTATACATAGCCGGAATTGTGCTGCATCCTCTGCTTACGTGTTACAGAGTAGATTGCACCATTCTACATACTTATGATTGCACCACCAAATGTAATAGCTTCGAGTCTTTAAGGAAACATTGCACCACATTCTCGAGACCTTACGTTAACAGACATTACTAAGAAATTGCAGAGCTTCTTGGAAAATACGTAACACACCGGAACTAATTGCACCATAGAATGTAACAATTCCCAAGGTTAGTAGCAACGAATCCTAAAACACACACACACACACACACACACACACACACACACACACACCTTTATGGAAACTCCATAAAGGCTTAGCATCTAACTACTACTTCTTCCTTGGTTCTCTGTTTTCTTCGTCTTCTGCTAACTCCCCTTCTTCGACAGTTTCGGAACCAGCAGATTCATAATCTCGATCTGTAGTAAAAGAAAGCTTATGGAAACTTTTGTTCGCCCCTAAGGATTGTTTCCCTTCGTATACTAAATACAGTCGTTCTTTGCTTTTGTTAATTTTATCTACTAAACTCGAGTCAAAAAGCGTTAGGTATCGATCAGGCAAAGACACTAAATTTTTAGAAATATGTACGACCACTTTTGTTCCTAAACGAGTCTTTTGTAAATCTACGTGCTTAACTACAAACGGTTTATTAGTTGGAAGATCTCTAAGAGGCAGAAACTGTTTAGAAGATGTATGTAGGGAATTTAATTTTCTTACTATAACCTCCATTTATTATAAAGAGGAAACAATTACGTACGCTTGGACGTCTGATTACACTTAGAGACTTAGAATTGAAAACTGAATACATACATAAACACCCGAGTATTTAGAATTATACACTTAGAGTTTTAAGATAAGAAGCCTTAGACACACACACACACACACACCTAGAAGTTTAGAATTGGAAGCCTAGAGCTAGAGCACACATATACACACTTAGAGATTAGAACTAGAAGCCTAGAGTCAGAGTACACACACAGATACCTAGAGACTTAGAGCTCTCGTCAGTTGCAAACACATTTGGAGATTTAGAATTAGAAGCTTAGAGATCTGGGGCTACATATAGAGATTTAGAAGTGAAAGCTTAGAGTTAGAGATACACAAATACACACTTAAAGGTTAGAACTAGAAGCCCAGAGTTTAGAGTACACACACACACACACACACACACACACACACACACACACTTAGATTTAGAAACAGAGGCCTAGAGCCTCTGGATGCACACACATCGACACACACAGATCTAGAGATCCAGAATTAGAAGCTTAGAGCTATAGAAAGACACATACACTTAGAGATTCAGAATTTTACATTTTCGACACACAATACACACACACAGGGGCTTTTATAAATATTAGTTATAAAAGCACTAACGCTAAAACAATACACACATTTAAACACTAGTAAACACAAATAGTTCTTTTTTTTGGTAGGTGCAGTTCTAAGCGGACCTAACTTTACCTTAAACTTTAGACTTAGATCTGGGCGCTCATTGTTTATCTTGTGTTCTAGCCAGTAATTAGAAACATACAAACCTGGTACGGAAGAAAACTGTAATATGTAGCGTGTCCTTTTTCTAAATTCCACCACTTTGAGAGCCTTTACTGTTAACTCTTGCCCCTCGTCTAAGGACTCTAACCTACTGCAGTCTACAACCTTAACACAAGAATCCAAACTGCCCATGTCTATGGTATCGATCTCTTCTTGTAAATCTGGGTCCAACTCTACACGTGCCGACACACTAGAAAGACGATCACACAAATCAAAATGTTCTATTGCAGGAAAAGAATGATCACAATAAGTACTTAATCCACCATTTTGTATCTTGGCGAGAGGAACAAAGGTAGGAAGGTAAACAACTGTAAATGTCTTTAATCGTAAAAAGGAAAAACCATTAGCTTGTAAAAACTCTGGCTTGGAAAGGAGATTAGAGAACAGTCCTTTACAATAACCTTTAACATAACAAACAGACTTCTCTTTTGTACCTAACTTATTTACTAAAGCTCCAACATACTTATATGTCTTGTACTCCCGAACTGCAAGCGCTAACAATTGATAGGAGGAATGTAATTCTAGTTCTGTCCATGGTAGAGAGAATAAGAGCTTCATTTCGTTTTCTTTTTCGTCCTTTTGTTTAAGCTGTTGTACTAATTGTTTGTATCTTCCTTTGGTTTCTTCTCGTGTCTCTCTGTGAGTGTTTCTGTAGTTCTGTTGCTCTTGTTGTATAGTAAGTTCCTCTAGTTCTGCAGCTCGTTTTTTGGTAGATCTTAGGTAAACCTTATTAGGTGGACAAATCTCTCTAATAGTGCAAGGACATAGAGCATTGGTAATGTTAATTCTCTTACGAAACACTTCTGGAATAATATTCTCTGTTGGTACTAAACCTAAAACTGTAAGATCGATGCTTGCTGGTATAGTGGAAAAGAGTGTATTGGATCTAGTAAAGTATGTCTTACCTTCCTTTAAATAACATGTCTGGGAAAAGCTTAAGTTCGAACTCGTTTCCTCTGTAACTGTTATGTAGTTAATTGGTAACGTATCTAGACTTAAGGCAGACAGCACAAACCTTATCTGTTTTTCTTGGGCATCCGGGTCCTCTGCCAGCTTTATTTGTATTCCAGTTAGCTTATTAGTATGTAAATTTCCCCAGTATGCATAGCTTAAGAGCCCTTGTGTTTTGTTAACTATAAGGCAGCTGTTCTCTAAGACGCCGGTTAGCTTAGCCCACGTAGTAGATATCGGAACTTTATAGAACGGAGCGTTAGCAAAATAACATCTAGTGCTTTCCAATAAGGTCAAACAATCGAGTATAGGATCCCAGTTTTTAGTTGTTGTGCCCAAGTGGTTGTTATTGTAACTGCAAATGGTGGCTTCTAACCTTGTAATTCCGTTTTGTTGCGCTAACTTGGACTGGAAAGTTTCTCTTAACCTCTTATCCGGACACTTAACGAAATTGATTATGTGGTTTCCCAATGTTTTAGTTACACATGGACTGGTTATCTGGCATACGAACTTATTGTAAATTTTAACAGAAGAATTATCCGTGTTCCACCTAAGAGAATCGATCCCAACAGTGTTGTCATTTCTGCATATAACCTTAAGGGACTCTTCTTCGTCGTAATCATCTGCAACAACATTCCCTTCCATCTTAAAGTTAAAATTGCGTATAAAGTACTCTTCCATCTCTCTTTTCTTAAACACACCTGCAAAGTCTTGGGTTATGTCTAAATCTAAAAGGTAATAATGTTCTGTTCTTATTCGTTCTAAGATCTCTGGTAGCCGGTCTAGTAGGTGTTCTATTGGTACATCTGCTAACTCTATTGTGTAAGGGATCACGATAGACTCCCTGTATCGTTTCTTTATTTCTTTTAAGCTCGAGGCAATCTCCTCTTGTACACCTTTTGCTCTAGGGGTTTCAGCATTTAAGAAGAATGGTAGCTTAGCTTTTACACCGTGCAATGCCAAAGAGAATTCGCTAAACTGGCCTCTTAAAAACAAATTGGAGGAACTACACATCTCTTTCTTAATTAGGAACTTATTATTAGTCCTTCGACCTTCGCAGCACAATTCCCAACTAGAGATCTTAACAAGCATAATATTATCGCAAAATGGTGGGGTAATTGGTTTTAGAGACTTAAGTCTTGGTTCTCCTTCTGCATACAGTATATCTCCAATGTTTGTAAGTAAGTTGTTTTTGTGTAAGTTTTCTAGTAGCAGCCATTGGTTAAATCTTTCTGCTGTGGTTTTGTCTTTGCCTAGTAGTTCTCGAATTGTAAAACTAGTATTGGTGTTAGAAGTAGTAGCAGAAAAAGTTGTAGGAATTTCATCTACCATTTATTATATATATAAAAAGAAAAAAATATTAATCATCTTTGGCCCTAGTCTAAAACAGTTAAAGACAAAATCAAGCAGAAACCATAGGAATGCTAGATCTTGTTAAGGAAATGTGTAATAGCAAACTGACCTCCATTTGTCTGTTGTTAAAGAAATCTATGTAAGTGTTTTGTAGACTCAAACTGTTAACATAAAAAGTTCAAAGAAGCTCCCAATGTGTAGAGACTTGTATGTAAGATCGCTGTGTAAGATAAGTTCCAATGTAAAGATTGTAAGATAGCTATAAGTGGAACCCCAATGTAAAGACCTGCGTGTGGAGTTGTGTATGTAAGACCGTTGTAAGTTATAAGACCTGCATGTAAAGTTTTGTATGTTTGTATGTAAGACCGTTGTAAGATGGGAAGACCTATATGTAGAGATTCCAATGGATAGAGACTTGTAAGCTCCAATGTATAAACTCTAATCTGTGGGAGCCGCCTTATTATGTAAAACCAATTGGAAGATTTTAAATAACCTATCTGTTTCGTGTGTAGACTATTATTGTTATATCTCTCGCAAGTTCTAAATGTATCAGTCGTTTGTGTAGTCCATTATTGTTATACTTATAAAAGTTGTTCTGTAACGGTGGATCTATGTATAATGTAAGTTGTTTTGTAATGGTGTATCTGTAAGAGTGTAATTCCCGCCGAAATTAGTGCCGCCGAAATTTTTTTCTTACCTATTTGCTAAAGACAAATGTTGTAAAAAGGCAAAAGGAATAAAATCGAATATTGTTAAATCAGAAATAACTTTCAAAGATTACGAAGATTGTGTCTTAAAAGATTATGAATTATATAAAATGCAAAATACTATTAAGAGTAAAAGACATAATGTATATTCAGTAGAAGAAAAAAAGCTAGAATTAAGCTCTTACGATGATAAAAGATACATATTAGAAGATGGGATACATACTCTAGTTTGGGCCATTATTCGGTAGATTTAAGGAAAGAATATTTACTAACAACGCTAAAAGAACTAATGGATAGCTATATCAAAGGGAGACAAGAAAAAGAAAAGCGAAGAATAGAAAGTTTAAGAAAGGTTTAGATATAAGTTTTAGATGTAAGTTTAGGTGTAAAATTCTTTTATGGTTATATATCATAAAAGTAGATTGAAGATATATCCTGTATGGGGTCAATGTGGGGAAGAGGTAATTTTCGATGTGTATAATTAGATTCAATGCTGGAGGATTTCAATATAAAAAAGCCTGGTTTGAGGAAGTGGCCCCAAACTGGTTTTATGAATACTACTTTCTATTTAAAATTTTACTAGAAAAAGATTAGGGGAAATACGTGGACATATGGTAAATTGTTTAATTGTTTGATTTCCTTTTATTAGTAATCATGTATTGTGATAGTGAGAATTGTGGACAAAACATTAGTGAAAGTTGTGTGTTAGAAACGATAACTGTATACTTACGCTCAAATGGAATAAGTGGTATACAGCATAATACTGTAACTTCTCTGCGAAAACACTTGTTGAATGATAAGACTTTAGTAGAACTCTTTGAAATTTTTCATGAACGGCATCGTGAAATTTCAATCAGAAACTTTATGTTAAAAACTGGTGAATGTTTAAAAAATACTGAATTTATTGGACAATTTATTCCAGTTGTCATGGAACGTTCGTGTGAAATTTCAGTTTGCCATAAAATGTATATTGTAGACATACAGGGATTTAAGATTTCCCCGAATGAATTTGTGATACGTGAATTTTGTCTTACTGCGTGTGATGATACATTAAATTTTCATTGTTTAGTATAAGTACCATGCGAATTTAATGATTTACCAATAGGTTGCCAAAAACAAATCGATTGGCTTAGAAACCACTTGCATGGCTTGTCATGGTCTAGTAAGATTGACTATCTCGTATCACATATTTGGAATATTATGTATGATTTTTGTGCATCAGATGCAACTTTCCCTTGTAAAGGTGGGGAAAAATCCATTTGGATAAAGAAAATCTTTGCGTTAGCAAACGTTGTGGATCTGGAAAGAAAAGGTTGTCCACCATTAGCAGAATTACAAGGTACCGTTTGTAATGAAATTTGTTCATTTCATAAGCAAGTAGAATCAAAATCGGCATGTGCATATCGAAATGCACAACAATTGAATTATTGGTGGAAAAATAAGCGATCCACAACCCTTATTAAGGGCATAGCAAGTTTAACGGTTTCATTGCAAACTCAGAACAATTGTAAGAAAGAGATATTTTATGGAGAAATAAAAATATAAAAGTTTTAAAAATTGGTATGTATTTATTTTTAAAAATCTACAAACGTCTACTTTTTTCTTTCTCATTATGTTTTCTACATGTTTTTTTTGACAAGCTTATCATTATTTTTAATTTTTTTATGATTAAACATTGCAATACATTTGTCTTATTTAACAGCACGTATCATATAATACAGAGAATATAATACAAAATATCCACACATGATAGAATAATTATCTTGAACTTGTCCAGTATTTACAAAATAGAGTTTACAATTCGTTTGTAGGATTTGTTCAATTAGTTTAGGCACACTCTGTGCCAGAGAATCAAAACAGAACCCATGGTTATTATTATTGATATAGATCGCTACCCAATGGCTACCAGGCAAAGGAGACTTGTCCATATTAATAATCAGCCCTACAGGGTGTTCAACAAGTATAGATAAACGATCAATGGGATAAATTCCAATCACATTGCACCACTAATACAGTCCTTTAGTAACACTTGCAATAATTAATCACTATACATGTTTATTAGTCTATTTCGTCCTTACTTTCCTCCTCTTGTTTTATTTTTGATGGAACATATGTTGCACTATTTGGATTTACGTATGAAACATAACCATAGACTTCTAAGTATTGGGTATATAATAAAGCTTCACGCAAACAACACTTAAATTGTCCAAACCAGTGTTTTAATTAAGCACCAGAGTAAACGTGAAATCCCAAGGAAGACACTTTTGGACATTGTAAATCTTCTAAATTCACAACAGACCGTTCTAATAGCTGCTGCAGATAGTGCTGACGTGTCTTACGATAAGTATACAAGGTACAGGTATTAGCACAATATTGTTTCAATATAGTTGGTAAAAATGAGTAATCTGTATCGCCATCGTACCAGTAAATACCATAATCATGTTGTACTAGATGTTTATTCGAAAGTATAAGTGGCACACATAATTCATGTAATGGATATGGTGGTTTAAAGATTCAGCTTTGTACAAAGGGGATATCAGGATTTACAATTGCCAATTTCTTAATAATAATATGATCATTATAGTAGAACGCGGAAAAGTGTGCAATAACCCTTATGGCACTCAAATGACGAAATTTTACATTGTACGATCAGTATATACATTCCTGTCTTTATCGATTTGAATAAGAGAGTAAAATTCAGCGTATACAATACATGTAATGGAATTTTGTAGATGTTAACAAAATGATAATTTTAAATTGACAGACTAATCACGTATGACATCCCACGTTGAATCATCTAATGTTTCTGTTGGAGATAGAATGAAGGGGTACAAAGTGTATCCATGTCGAAATTCCTCACGGGAAATTGTATGTTAATGATCTTGATAATATATACCGGTACCGGAAAACAGAGTGGAATATGTTTGAACATATAATCCATTTGCAAAATCAGGAGTGAGGGGTGTCGGTTGAAATGATTTTGAACCAACTTGTAATTGCAGCTTGTTAACGTTAAAATTTGAAATTCAAAAAGATTTACATGTGGTTGACCATTAAATGCAGCGTTTGATACAACATCTATAACGACACCTTTTGGTACTTTACCCAAAAATAAATCATCAAGATTATATGAACTTACTTCTGCGGGAATGGTATAGGTATGAGTTTGAACACGAGTAAGATGTATCCTGGCCGGAATGTGTTCCATGCCAGCATTGATTAGCATAGCTAAGTCGGCAGCAATATCTAGACGCCGCACGTGAAGTGTTACGTCTTCAAGTTTGATTTTTTTGCTGTATTTCCAGCAGACACTAAACAAAACGTATCTTGTGTTGACGTAATTTTAAACGTAAGCTTGCTTTATTAGGAAGCATACATCCCACACCGGCAATATCAGCATTGATACGGCCACACATACCGAATGATGCACTATTTCTAATATACTGAGTACGATTTGTAAATCCAGTATTTGCATTACCTAATACATTAAATTGGCTTACAGTATCTTTATACCATAATCTTCCCGTTAAATGGGTTCGAGCGCATCTTTACCAAAATTTAATGATGTTTCGATGTAAGCACGGTACGGATATAAACTAATTAATTTATCGTTTAATAAAACATAAACTTGACTAAACAACGAATGAAGATAATTATTTACAGATACACAATATCCGCCTCAACCAAATTTATATTATCGGTTTTTATAATTTTACATTTTACATAGAGATACAAGTATGCAATGTGAATAAAATCACCAGTTTCACCAGGTACAAACTAATTCAATTAGTCCTTCTGACGATAAAGTAGAAAGCGGAAGATAGTGGAAGATGACTCAGTTTCAGTCATTGGAATAGTAAACAAATCAAGTTCACTTGTACAACATTCAGGATACTTTCAGTGAGAAAAACCATGACCAATTAAATATATCACCGGAATATTTTCGATTACGGTTGACCGAAGGACCGAATTGTACAATAGCAATAGCCCTAAGTTTTCATGGACGTCTATTACTACTACCGGTTAAGAACTGACTAAGTTTATTTGCAGTTTTAATTTTTAATGTTTCTCCAGCTTCTACGCGAGCACGAACGGATTCTTTAAATGGACGGTCTTCCAGTACATCACCTGCAACTTTTATTCCCATTTTTAACGCCTGCCGGCCTACAGCTTTGGCACCTTGCTTTAATAAAGGCAATGCAAAACGAAATAAACCTTTACAGAAAATACAAATCTCATGACCCCGTTGATAAACTGAACCTTAGAAGAAGAGAAGGCAACGTCCCCGCTGATAATAGGTATGTTGCTTTTTCATTTTCCACGAGAACGTTTAAAATAAAGTGTCACTGACAATTTCCCGGAATGAAATGGTAAATTTCGTCCTGCGTAGTCCTTTAGTAGTATTTCAACACTGTTAAAGCAAAATTTAGAAAGTGGTATATAGCGAATATCTTGATATCGTAACGTTTGAATTTTCCCATAATTCATATTGCCAACAGTTGTAAGGGAATTTGCGTATCTTCCACCAATTTATATTCAATAAGGTCAATATACACAAAAACTTGAAAAGGATATCTAATATCTAAGTATGGTTGTTTAAATCTATGTTTTTAATAACGATATCTTTTTTTCATGAAATCCTAGTTGCATAGCCAAAGTAGGTGAAAGTGTTATGAATTCAAAATTTGATTCAGAAGTAACATGATTAATACTGGAAGCGTAAAATCGTATACATTCTGAAAGTTTATTTAATTCTTCCAGTATGTGTTCAATGTTTGCATAATATCCAGGATTAATTTTATTTTCCATAATTTCATGACCTTCTAATCTGTACCAAACGATATTTTCATCTTCGATGACATTATGATACGTTAAAGGAATATGTATTTCACTTAATCCGACACACCAATCCGTATCTGTTAAACGTACAGTATTTATCACATTGTCAATAAAATGGGTTGGACTATTTTTAGGATAAACGTCTGTACTTGCATTTGAAACCAGTGTAATGTAGAAGCTGTCTTCCATGCTTTCAGAAATCATTTTCATTTAAAGTGAAGCGTCAAGTTCGAAGTTCCAAAACGAAATTTAAGTTTATTCCGTGTTCATTTTTCTAAGTTTTCTTCTATCGTATGAAAATATTTGTTTCGACTCTGACGTATTGCGGGTTATGAAATAAAATATGTTTGATTCGTCCATACCGTTCGTATAATATACTAATTTTACAAAGTAAAGGTCCAATTTCTTCTTGTTGTTTTACAATATCCACACATACGTTAACTTCTGTTGGAATATTATAATCAAGGTCAGGTGTCAGGAATTGTTCCCTATTTTGATCTTTTTCATACACCACTGTTATAAAAAATTGAATTTTCATTGATAAAACCGAGTATATGTTGTAAACCTTTTGTTATGTCTAAAATTCACCGATCACGTGACCGGAAGGAAAGTTGAATATATACTTGATTTTTAAAATAATTATATTTTATTATACGCACCTTCTCGGAACTTAGATTTAGGATGGCTATAATGGATGCAAAATATCTCTCTGTTACTTTAACAGGATATCGAATATATTCACCTTCAATAAATGTATCGATTTTAATTTGTTCACGCGGACTGACATTATAAAAATTCCACGGTACAATAATCTGTGTTAGGCACACAACCCACTCTCCGTTCGTTAAATCTATGGGTCGTGCAAGTTTTACTCGAAATGAGGATGTTGTATTATCAAAAAGAGTACTACTTGCATTGGAGGGTAAAATCACGTAAAATCCGTGCTTCAATGACGAATTCATTATGCAGATCGAATATTAGATATTCGAATCCACGAATTCATGCTTTCTGGGTAGCCTAACCCTTTCACGAAAACCCACCACTTCTTACGTTGAAGAACTTTTTCAATTAATTAGGTCTTGTTTGAGCTTAGAAATACTTTTTGTAATTTTTCAGCATAAAATATTCCTCTAATTTCATCACCATTCCAGTCTTTAAATTTATAAGTTACAGGACTTAATTTCGTACACTTATCAACGAGAAATATTTCTCGATACCAATTTGGCAAATAACTTTTCTCAAGTTTATGTTTACAATTAGTAATGTAACATAATCTTCTGCTTGAAATTTGCAGGTTAATTTCTTCTTATTTACAGTCTTTCCGTACAGCGTATTCCACACGTGATTGATATTTGAATCATTTACTTCTTCGGGTGCCATTTTAATAGTTGAATGATAACTATGGTTATAATTGTGTACAATTTGGTCTAACACATCAATGTACCGATACGTATTTTCTGCAGTAAAGTAACGATATATTTTACATGTAGTTGTACAAATCACTCTTTCTACTAAGGCATATTTCTTTTCCGAATGTACACTAGAATGATTAATCCTAAAATCTTTAAACACTTTCTTTACATGGCGATTATGAAATCCTGACAATAAATCAGTTTGAACGTGAACCAGTGATGGTACTTGGTTTAAAATTGAAGTTATTGCATTAGCCGTTTCAGGGCCTTCTTTGTTTTCACAGGAATGCAATAAAAGTACCGCAAAAAATGTCAATTGCACATAAAATATAGCGATATCCGTCATTATACATTGCAATATTTTGCATGTCCGCTAATCGCATTGTAATGTTTCATTAGGACCACTAACATAATATTGTGTCCGTGGAAATGTTTTTCGTATTGAAACCTGCATTGTGTAAGCATCTTGTAATGCTAACCATCCTTTAATTTTCTCTCGGGATAATTTTGTTTTACGTTCTAATGTACTAACACTGGATAAATGTGCAGGATCTGAATACTTGTAATAGATTTTTGTTAATTTGTCATTTCTTATTTACATTTTTATTCTTTCAAATACCGAAATACGTTAGCTGCAATTGCGGGAGATACTGCATTCGAAGAAGAATGCCGTTTTCGAATTTTACTGCCAGTGACTTTCGGGGTTGCAAAAGCAGGTAAAGGTGGTCCTGGTGTACGTGAACTAATAAATTCCCGAGGAACAATAATCCCAAAATCCTATTGGTTGTGTTGAATATTTCCGTGTACGAAAAACATCATTCACTAAATCGATAATATTGGAACCGGAATGATATTTCCATCGATAGCCACTGTACCTGTTTGATCCCACGAGATTTTCTGTGCATTAATGAGTTAAGTACCTTCGAAGCGTTTTAGGTACTGGTTGTAATATATCGGGTACAAGAGTTAAAATACCACTATCTGTAATACTACTTGCATTTTCTTTGTCAACAATTTTTAAGGCAATAGGATTTTCAGGTGTGGGACACAATTTATAATGTAAATATTGATGTAATACTTGCTGATACAATTTCCATTTTTGTTCTCTATTCAAATCTGCACGTTGTAGAATTTCGCTCATATCTTTATCTAGTCTTGATTGATGTGTTTCATGCGTCTTTAAATTAGATTGTATTCTATGAAGTGCATTTTCTGAAATTAATAGCATTTTACGTAATTCCGACATGGTATCTTCCAAAAATTGTTGAATTTAAAGCACCAGTGGCCCGAGAATTAATGGAAATAATACACCAACCTTCTGAAGGAATAATTTCTTTTTCTTTTTAAGAGAAAGTTTTGAAGAGAGAGCACGTAAAATCTTCTTATGTCTACGGAGAGTTTGCTTCTGAATTAATAATATGGTGATATTTTCTTTTATAGTATTTTTTGCTACTTGTGATATGGTACGAAACAAATCAACTGGTGCCTTTTAAAGAATAACTTTCCGATCGGATGGCTTGCATTTCGCAAGCGTGTATAGCGTATTATAATGATGTTTTACCTTCAACATGTTGATGCCAGCTAAACATAATTCGGTGTGGCCATGCTTTTAACACTACTTTACACATGCAATATTTGTCCGAGAAATATATTTGTTCTCAGTCGTAGGGCATCATGTGTTTGTTGTGTAAGATCAAACAATATATACATGTGCGGTTTTCGTGTAATTTCCTCGAAGACATTCACGGCTTGTTTGGTTTGACGAAGCATAATTTCTCTCGCTAAATATGCAATTTGTAATTTACCACGTGGATTCTTAAATACCACTTAAAATAATATCTCGAGCATGCCGGTTTTTTGGAAATAAATTTTTGAACAATAAATATTACTGCTAATTTCTTATGGTGAGCGTACTTGGTAAATAATTTGGCCACATCGTCATTTGTTTCTGACATTAAATCACCCAATATGAGTAATAAATTTTGACTTATGTCAAAAGTATTTTTATCGGGGATTCTTTCCATAAAACGTATTTTACCATCAACGTCCAAGTTTGGTATAACTGCGCCATAACACCACACAATTTCTTTAAAGGAAACATTAAACATATCATTTCTTTCTTTGATTAATCGATTGACAAAACGTGTTTTACCAGCACGTGACGGACCTGCGACGAGAATAGTGCAGGGATGTTGAACATGTAACATCTTCGTTGGAAATGACACAATGTGATACAAACTCTGGTTTTTATACCCAAAAAAAGAGTCTGTGAACAAGCAATTATGAGATCTATAGCCATACTAAACAGGAACACTTTTGGCACTCAGTCACTATTTCAGCATCTATTCGTCTGTGTTTACTTGTCACCATTCGATGAGTCTTTAGTTCTCTTCGAGAAAAGATGCGCAAATCTGGTTTCCGAACAATTTTGTATGGCATTTCAATTGCAGTTTCCTCACTATTTCCCGGTACTAAATCATAAAAAGTATCAAAATTAATTTTATCACTTGTCCCGTGATTTAATATTATTCTACGAATTTTATATACATATTTCATTTCCCCACTAGCTTTGCGTAAAGAGTAGCCGTAATTTCTTGCACCTAATGCTATTACTTTATGTACTTCCCAACCTTCAGGAACTTCATTTAACCCACGCAAATAAGAACGTATTTTTTATGGGAGTTGCTCATATTTTCTTTGTATAAACATAATACTGTCCGTATCGCAATAGATTCAATTCTGTTCTCCAACACTTGTTAGTAGGTCATACAACCACAGTCGTTCCCACGATGTCATGAACGTTCCTCCAACACATTATTTGAAGTAACAATAGATCTCTTTGTTAAGTGTTCCATATACTTCAACCACTTTAATGCTTTAATACTCTGTTGTTGAGTAAGTTGGAACCTGTTTGGAGGAATAACTGGAATTGTGTTTTCAATCCAATGATGACACCCTTACGTCAACATTGCTAGACTGGCGATCGTTGTCCTGGAAATAAACCATTGAATACCATTTGTTTTCTCTTCAATCATGGAGGTAAATTTAATCACTGCCTCCGCCAATATACGCACATCGTTCCGGAAGTACTGCAACAAGTCTTTCTGAAAATCAAAAACATCACCATTCCGTACTCGCTCTTCATCCTACAGCATACGTTCTGCCCGGCCTGCCGTACTACGTGACTCAGGGTCATAGTAATGCAATGCCGGCCATTCTCCATCATAATTTTGATGTTCCTCTGCATTAAAGTTATGAAAAATCACCCTATTTCAATTCAACATTCAGTCCTAATGTTTTTGGTAATTTAGATAATTTTACAGCAAGATAAACAAATATCCCGAAAATAAAATCGATTACTGATACTAATTTGAAATATATTTTGAACGTGCATAAGAACATGTGGATTTATCTTTTGTTTCTCAATAAGTGTCCGAACACAAAATAGACAATCATATCGCTGATTATTGTGAGCAAGTGCCACAATGATCTGATACCTTGGCCTTTCCATAAGCACTTGTTCAATAAACGCCTCCATTGTTGTAAAATAAAACATACGGTTCCGGTTATTTTATCTCCGCACTTAGAACACAAACTATCTACTCCAGTATTTATGCACTGAAAGCATATATTCAAACAACAACACAAATTTTCGGATTGCTCCCGTTCACTTTTCTCATTTGATGCTAATAACATTGTTTCCACATCAAATATAATGTATAAAAACCGTTCAGTGTGTTTTAGCTTACACGTTTGAACAAAACATTGATAAACAACAGTTGCGTGCACTTTACAAAGACTACAATAGTTGTCGCCGCATAAATGAGCTGATTTTCTTTTCCTCATATCGTAAATTACACCACATTCGTTACAAAATTTCACGTAATCACACGTTGATTTCTTAACTTTATTTAGTGTTAAATGATTATTAAAGCAAGTTCCTTCAGCAAAGTTTCTATTACATTGTGAGCAATGTACTAGTTTCCCATTATTTTCTTTAATATGGGAATGTTCATAGTACGAACATCTCATCAGGCATTGGTGAGCACACCTATCTGATCTAAATCCTTCAAAGCCCGAAAAGCAAAAAATCCTCTTACACATAAATTAGTAAATATTCTTAATGGGTTTGAAATGGCCCACAGTATCCCCTCTCTGATACAAAATAAATATCTTTTTCTCCGCCTTTAATCCTGTGTAGCGTACCACAGGTGGTCACTACATCTTCCAATCAAGTCCATGTTTCCGTTCGACGTACGTGTTTGCATCATTACACAATTTTTTGCTTTATTTTGTCATGTTTTCTTCGTAGGCAGGGTCATATTGTATAGAGCATCCTTACTTTGTTCATGTTTTGTAATTCAATATACTATGGATTTTGGCATGCAGAAGAAATCACTAGCCTTTGTCGCCACCACATGATCCTTCAGAAAAACACTCATTTCTGCATATATTTTTTTACCGCTGCGCGTTTACGTACACCCTGTCCGTGTAATCCATCAACAATTTCAAACTAAAATTCTATTTGATTTTCTAGAAGAAATGATTCGTTGATAATTAGTACGTTCTCCACCGTTCTAAGACCTATACCGTTATTCACATTTTGACGTTTTCGCCATGAAACAAACACTTCCATATTCAACAATCTCTGTCAAAATTTATTCTTAAATCGACAAAATCGTGGGGCTGTGTATCACTCAGAACGGTAGATAACGCATAATCCATCATGGACGTAATATAATCCATGTGATCTGTAATTACATGTTGCGGCGTTGGTTTTACAATAATTTTCACCCCTTTCATATTGAAACGCGGGTTAACCTCTTTCACATATCTCCACACAATTTCAAGCATGTTACACTCTCTTTCATTCCCTCCATACGCTCGCAATGGAGGGTGCTGATAAGTTGTGGGACGCATATCTTCTGAATAATGTGCATTATTCAAACGATCCATAAGCGCATTTTCTTCCTCAATTTCTTGCAGTTTTTGCCACATCTCAGTAAAGTCGGTTTTGTTATTTGTTTCGGAATTTTGAATTTCTAATGGTTCATCCAAATTAATTTCATCTAATAGTCCCCAATCAATATGTAATGAGTAATCATCATTATGTTCTGATTGACCATTTTCACGATTTCCCGTAAATGAAAAAAAAAAACTCGGATACACATTTATCACTCACTCGCTCTAACCGTCCCTTCTCAGAGGCCATATATTTTAAATATGACGTAAATACCGCATCATACAATCTAACTTTACGGTAGAAACCGTGGTCAAAGAGATCTATAATATCCGCTGCTGAGCGAACATTATTCAGCATGATATATTGATTATTCTTAAAATATAGGTACAAAAGCGATAGTAGATCACTTACAATTTCAGAAGATGCTTGCAAATCAACTACCTGTTTCCAAGTATGTAATGGGGCGTTTACACTTGGTCGGTTTAATCGCACGGCTAAATCGACTCGTTGGATTTGCGACTAAATCGAAGCAACTAGGCCGAATCAGATTGATGGATGTGTTCAATTGTTTCAACCGAAATTGAATGCTGCTTGTCGACTCCCTCTCCTTTGGTCGATTCGAAATCGACTGGCAATTTTAAAGTTGTCCAAGCAAAAAGTAATTGGTACAATTTGCGGTGTCATAGCAGAAGAATTAAGGAACGAAATTAAATAGCACTGACAAGAAAAAAGAAAAGAAAATGGTGTTGAATAAGGGAATTTATATTAAGAAAATAGTATTTAGAAGCATTGTATACGTGTACTTTGATGAAAGACTTTTCAGTAGAGAATCTTTGTGTAGGTTTAAGCACTTGTCATGGCTCCACAGTAATAACTCGAAACTTGTAAACATAAATATACTTTCCTATATTATAGATAAAGACTCCGCTGGTGAAATTAATATATTACGCAGTCGTCTTTCATATGGAGTCACTCATCATAACCACAGTACACCACTTGTTAACATAAAATACTGCTTACCTTCATTTAGCAAAAATGTTCCACTAGTGGAAATCAATATCATATTAATCTACTTTCATCTATAGCCAACTCTTTTTTACCATAAAATTGCCATTTTTATTATTATAAACTTGCCGGTATATTATAAACTTGCACTATACAATGAATTAAAAAATCATTAAATAATGAAGAATTATATGATTTTTTAATTAACATTATCTCGTAAAATTGACAAGTTCTTTAGTAGGATAGTCATTAGTAAGTGGAAACCGTGCAGTCCCAGTTTAGATACACATACTTAGAATCATAATGTAACCATTATCTATATTATCTAAGTATCCATTATAATGAGGAAGACTATGTTACATAGCCGAAACTATAACACAAACATATAATTTTAAAATATATATACTGTTTTGGTCAGTTGGAGTCTTATTAGTAATGTATCCATGTCTTTCAACGGCAGTTTTACTCTTGCAGAGAGCGGACTTGCATTACTGGATGCAGATTTACTTTAAAAAGGCTTACCTGTTATCAGTACAAGTATAGAGAAGTGCCATAAAAGCTAACAGTAAATAGCTACAAAAAGCAAAAACCAACTTGTGTTGGGTAGCTACTAAAAGCGAGAATTTAGATTTAGGATTTAGATTTCTGGGCTTTCGGCATCGAATGGCATGTTAGCCCGTCACGTTTTTGAGGAATGACGTCCCTCAGCGAGCACATTGAAAGGGTAGAAAGAAAGAATTGAGGAAGGAAGGAAAAGTCCTAGGATTTATGTTAGGTACCAACCCGGCGTTTGCCTAGTGTGAATAAGGAAACCTCATTCAGGATGATTCGCATTAAAAAGCTGTTTATAGTTTTTCGAACGAGTGCTGCCACCGGGAATCGAGCCCGGTACCGCTCATACTGAAAGTAAAGCAAGAATGGTAGTTAAAGCGCACAGACTAGGAGCAGCAAAACCTTTGCTTAGCCCAAAATAATACATTATCTTTAACAGGTCACATCATAACACTTACCATGTTGCTAACTTGTGCAGGTTTTGTTTTGGTGCATTGTATTTTGGAAGATTTACAGACAAAATTCAATACTTTACATGAAAAAAACATGTTTATAAAGAGCAAATTTCAGCAGGCATCAGAATTAAATACAAAGTAATACACCTATATTTTAGGTTTACAAGTGTAAGGTTACTAGTATGAAACCATAACAAGTGCAATTGAAACTCGAATCATTGCCAAAATCAACTTTTTTCCACTACCTTCGATTGCGTGCACACCTACCATCGCTGGCGCTCCTGGTCTCTTCGGACTTGCCCCTCCCGCGCTACTACGCGGACCCACTAGCTTCGTCCTGTCTGACTCCGATAAATAGTATTTTTCTTTCAAGGTTGGTTTGCGTTTCTTAACTGTAGGTTTTATTATACGCACCCGGAAGCCGTATTTATACGCAAATCATAAAAGAATTGTAATTTTTCAGCAATTACTTTTTGTGGCCCCTTTGGATTTTATCTATGCCAAGTGAGGTTTTTTCATAGTGCTCAGTGGAAACTTTTTAGGTTAAAATAAGAAGGATATTAGTGAAAGATTTATAATTTTTCAACAATTCTTTCTAGTGGTGCGGCAAAAGTAGACCTGTATGTTCTAATAGAGCTTATATAATCTAGCGTAAAAAGCGATCGGCATCATGAACCAAGCTATCTTTTGTTGAGGTATATCTTCCACACCTGCACCTGACCTTTTCGAAGCATTTCAATATTTTTAATTTTATTACGTAGATCAGCAGTTGTGATTCTTAAATTCATTTGATTAATAAATCTAGTGCTGTTCCTCTAGTAGCAATATTTCTGTAAAGCGTATTTTTTGTATTCCATAAACATTCATTTTTCTCATATTATTATAAAAGTAATTTAATGTAAAATAAGCATAACCACATGCCGGACACTTTTCCTTTCCCTGAAAATGTTTTGGAATCAGGTGTTTACATTAGGCAATCTAGTCGCATTCACTAGGCAATCTGATCGAATCGACCACAGAAAATAGAACGTCTTCGCCAGTCGATTAGTCACCTTCGATCAACAAGCGATTAAGTTGATGTCCGGTTGACACGGTCAATTAAGTTGAAAGTAACGTCAATTCAACTGAATCGAACGCAAATCGACTAAGTGTAAAAGCCCCAAAAGACACGATCAGCGCTATCTAAGCCTCTAAATCTTCCTTGGAAAATTGCTTCATCAACAAAGTTAACCTCTTAGAAGTAAAACTCCATTTTCTGTAAAATAGAAGACGAAAAGTCCAATCAATATATGTATACAATGAATAAAAACCTAGAAACAAACACAATTTTAAAAATAATAATATTAATAATAATTACCAAATATTAGTTTATCTCTTGTTTAATTAATAATCCAATTCAAATTTACATCCTTTGTCTCTCTCGCTCCCTGTTTGTTTTCTCGCTTATATCAGTTATTATTTGCTTCAGCACATGTAACAAAAATACTGCAATTAGTTACCGTACTTTTCAAATCACAAAAATATGATATTCAAAGTAGGTCTAACGTTCCCAACCGTATTGACTTTGCATGTTAGAGAGCCATGGTTCGATTCCCGGTGCGGATTGTGCTAACTACCTATCCAATATAAGTTTGTTTTCATGCAGTAAAACTTAAACCATTTATAACTGAACAAATTCTACGGTGCACGTATAAAAAAGGATTAGCGTACCGTTTTGCACGTAGAAAATCTTGGTTCGAGTTTCGGCAGTGTCATCGCTACCTATCCATCTGGAAAATTGCAATGAGAAAAGATCTGGAAAATTCCAGCACTTTCTTTCACCGATTCCGAAGACTAACATCAGCTGCCGCGTTACGTGTCATGCATACAAATGAATCAACCTTTATATTAGCTTGTTCTACGTGTGTCATCTGCATAGTTTAATTCCGAAAGGTCTTTTAATATTCTGGTTTTCCAATTAGCATTTCTTTAAGCGGAAAACATTTATTGTACGTCATATTCTCTTTTCCATATACAATATTCGTTTGCAGTTGCATACATTATCGTATTTGTTCTGTGTCATTTACAAGGTCATTACTATGCGGAAAAAGGTTGTATCAATTCTTCAAACTGTCAACCGCCCGTACATTAGAAACTGCTAAAATGTCAAAATTATCGCCCCTCATGAATATTCAAGCTGGCGGAAAGGTGCCCCGAATGTACTGAAGTAGGATGCATATTATGAAGGAGAATGATGGCACGTTTTAGAAACTTTATTCAAAATACTCTATTGCTCTGTTGGTATACACACTCCCGCATACGGTTCATTGAGTATAAACACATACATTTTCACTTCACTACCTTCACTATTAATATTTTACATAGGATTCTACCTAAAATATTAATTGGTAGAGCCGTCTGTTAAAGTGAACTTAATGGAGGTCTCCTCGCTATTTCTAAGGTGTTTTAATACACTGTAATAAGAAACAATAGGCAACTCTATATAAGAGGAGCTAATCTTCACAATTACAATACTCAATCTGATGAATTTTACACAGAATGCACCCATTAAGAAAATTCAGTGAATGCATATACTTACTTGTATTAAAGCTGACTTATCTTCACAGCAACCCATGTATGTTGTGGTTGTTCTCCCGTTGTAAGTGCCCGTTCCAAACTACTGGAATCTCTGTATGATGGGAATAATCATTCCTTCCGGGGGATGACCCAGAGTTTGCGGGATGCTTTTGGTTTTTTCAATAACATAATACATTGTTCTTCTTTACACAGAAAATCATAATAACAAACCATAACAACCATAGCGCAATTCTGCAAATGGCTCACGATTCCCAGCATACACTACTCGAACTGCAATTGCAGTATGGGGAACGTCCGTTCTTTCAAAACCTAAACAACACGTCTATTTTTGGTGATGTGCCACACGTATATTTCTTGTACCATTTTGGCATGTGATACATACGTATAATTTTGGTCATGTTTATCACGTCTCTTTGGTACCATTTCGGTACGTGATAAAGATGTTCCAATTTTTCAAAAGACGTCATTTTGAATTTGAACCCCAAAAAACACCTGGCTATGACGTGACTGTGCTACCTGGGTAGTAGACATTAGAAACGTATCACGTTCTTTACACTCACGGAACTTTGTATTCTGGGCAAAATGACAGAATTCATATTCAAATTTCTGTCTTGCCCATTAAATTGAAACAATTACAATTTGCTCGCTTTCAAAATAATTCAAGCAAGCAGGAAAAGTACAGAGGTGTTTTCACAAATCAATTTTCTTTCTCTAACTCTTTACTAGGTTATGCGTGTGTTTTTGTTTGAGTGTGAGTGTTTATGTCTGGGTATGATAAACGGTTCTGCAGACTCAAAATATTTTAACCCAAACTCGAAATATTTTACTACCGGTTCTAACGAAACGGCAGAATTCCACAACAGCATGGAGGTATGTCTCTTGTTTCATTTTGATAATGGACTTTTCTCTTGCTGAACATTTGGACTTTTCTGCTGCTTACTTTTAGTATATAGTTCTTAATTTACCGTAAATGTATTTTTCTTACTAAATTTGTATTTATTTTAGGATAGTGTTTCCTACTCAGGCGATGAAGAGAGAGAAAAGTATCTCTTCGATCATAAATTGGGTGGTGAGTCGTATTTTTCGCAATATTTAGGAAATATTAAACAGAACAAATATAAGTTGGGACTAAGAGACGTCAGGAAGCTCTTCGTATGTTACCCTCAAATAGAAAGCTAAAAATTTGAATAAAGGGTGGTCCAGGGAAGAGCGTGAATGGATTTTTTTTGTTGAAGTATCCGATCACATTGTACTTCCCATTGTGTCACGAAACATTCGTGACCCTCTAACTACCTCTATTTCTTGCCAGAGGTTTGGGGAAGAAGCCTCTGTTGGTCACAGGCAGGTCATTAATGATAATAATATCATTTTGGTATTAGTAGTATTAATTTTTCGAAAGTCTAACATTGTGAGAAAGCTTACCACCCATTGAAATTCCACATAAATTAATTTCCAGACATGAATAATATTTACTGTACATATCTGTGGCAGTGTAGAAAAATTAATAATACAGTTTCGGGATATATTACTATATATAAAACATTTAATTTACGGTCTCTCCTTTTCATTTTAAAAAGAACTTTACTCAAGAATGCAATATACACAACTTAAATTATTATTTGTGCTTCGAATCTCCAAAACACTCATTCAACAGACTGTGCACACACAATGCTGTAATATAACAGAATTTAAATACATTAGTAAGTTAGAAAAAGATACAATCAAAGAGAGAGAGACAGATACAGAGAGAGAAAGAGAGAGAGAGAGAGAAAGCAAAAATAAAAAGGGAGTAGAAAATAATCAGCGGACATTGGTTATCTAAATTACATATATTCTATTCTATAATAGCTATTTAAATGGAAATCAGCACTCTCCAGATTTCCAAATTTATACTTTATGTAATAAAGGGAACTAGCTACTCCAAAACAGAGACTGTAGAAAAACAACAATCTGTTCCGAAGTTGTTTGTAGAACAAAATAATAATAATAATAATAATAATAATAATAATAATAATAATAATAATAATAATAATAATAATAATAATAATAATCAACTGTAGTAGAAAAATAGAAACAACAACACTCCAATGACAAGAACAGAATGAAGAATACATAGTTGCTTGTCACTCACTCTCTTCCTCTAACAATGACCGGCCGCATGTATATCCAATCACAAGAAAACATTGCCACCGACAAAGTCGGTGCCTGCGATTTCGCCTACATTTTCGGGAGATTCTCCAGCTGCATTTTCGTCGTCGGAAGATAGGCCGAAAATGTCAGTGCAAATGCAAGCTACAAGTTCAGTATACTGAAGTCGATTCCATCGCCGACATTACTGGCTTCCTCAATATTATCGTTGCCTTGTGCAAACGACCTTATTGGCTCAACGCGTGGGTGAATCATGGGTGTGATATTTAGTTCGCATTGTTGCTACGTATCAATACATTGTTTCAGAGATACACCAGATATATCGTAGTGACTTTAGTACATTTTGCAGATTAAATCCTATTTTTGCATTTACCGTAGTATCCCGACGTTCAGGTAAATTAAATCTCTCTGAAAGTAAATTTTGAAAGTAATGTGTTTTTGGGATATTATGATTATTATTATTATTATTATTATTATTATTATTATTAATAATAATAATAATAATAATAATAATAAGTTTTATTTTCGTGGGAACTAAGACAAACATACTTTTACAACGAATTTCAAATGTTTTACACTAATTGTATTATACACTGAAATGTGTGTGTACGACAATATACATGCAAAAGAGATGTATGACATAAAATTTAGGAATGATGATCAATTGATTTAGCAACATCTTTTGATGTAGCACCATCTTCTTCATAATTATTAGCTATTACTTCTTGAATATAAGTTCTAGTTTTATTTTCGTGAAAAATAAGACAAATATACCTTTACAACGAATTTTGAAATGCTTTGCACTAATTGTATTATACACTGAAAAGTGTGTGTACGACAGTATACATGCAAAAGAGATATATGATATTTTTTTTTAGGAATGTTTTGATGAGCAATTGATTTTGAAACACCTTCTGATGTAGAACCATCTGCTGATGTAGAACCATCTGTTGATGTAGAACCATCTTTCTCAGAATTATTTGCTATTACATCTTGAAACCAATTCAGATATGAAGCAACTTTCGTGAATATACCTGGATTATTTCTTTCGGCACAATCAGGAGCATTCCTTGAAATAACTCCTACAACTACATTGTCACATGTTAAAGGTCCGCCTGTATCCCCGAAACAAAAATTTTTGCCCCCTTCTAAAACTCCAGCACATATTGTATTATTCAGATCTACACCCCTAGCGTAAATTTTATTACATATATTTACATCCAAGATAGGCATCTCAACTTCCATTAGCACATTGGCCAATTCGCCTTCGTCAGTTCTACCCCATCCGACCGCAGTACATGTACTGTTTGGTGTGTCTGTACTAGAAAACATATCCTTAGGCAATGTTGCCACAGACAAGTTTTGAAAATTCGTTAGTCCTGGTTTAAGTTTTAGAAGCGCAATATCATCATCTCAACCTTCATGAACATAACCAGGATGTGGAAACGTAAGAGAAACCGTGCCTCTGCTAAAAGGTTCTGACGGGAGTAGTTCCGTATTCCCTGCAATCACTAGAATTTGTTTTAATGTTCTGTTCAGAACGAAACAATGTGCTGCAGTAAGGATCCAATTTTCAGAGAGAATAGATCCTCCACAACTCGATATGTCTCCGTCTGTGAAAATAATAACCACTTGGACAACATATTTATATTTCTCTATATCTACAATGTTTCCTCCAATAATTCTCTGTAATTTGCTGTATCAGTTGTACATAAAAACGTGATCGCAACAAGAATTTCCAATAGGTATAACATCCTGCTTTTTCTTTGTTATAACTTACCACACAGTAAAACAGTAATGACACTTTCTCTTTTAAATGAGTAGGAATGTATGTTTTAAATAACACATCACACCATATTATGATTTCGTGTAGTGGTCGATTGTCAGTTGAAACAAGGTTCAAATCCAAGGGCCTGTGAGCAAGCGCTGGGTGCTTCCTTCTCGTGAGTGCCATTTAGGGTAAGAACGCCCAATATGAGACCATAAAAGTTGGGATGCTATATACTGTTAATTAAAGCATAAACAGATACTGGTGTTACTTTAATATATTCTGTGCAGTGTGTAATTTAAGTTACGAATTATGGTAATACATACAAATATAATCATAATAAATTATATTAAAAAATGTGACCAAAGTTTCTAAACTGCCATTTTTATTAGGGGTACCTAATAGGAGGGTATCCTGTTTTTTGTGTAGTATTATTAGTCCCTATATTAATTCTCATCAGCACTGTAATGGTACAAACATTTAAAACGTTACATTTTCAATATACTTCATTTTCTTCAATTTTAGAATATACTCTCTTAAAAAATACACTTTTTGTACGCGCAAACTGTAAGGAGTTTTGTTCACTTTTTTTAATATGCAAATGTGTACCAAGTAAGAAATGTGTCTAAAATGACAGCACAATGCCAACGAAATTATTGGTTCTATGCACAGGACTAAGTTACTCCTAGTACGATCCTTTCAGGAGAGTAATGCTCCCGGAAGTGCTTTTTTCGCGTCCTACTCTAGCCAGGTGTTTCACGCGATATCTTAGGCTGCTGTTTTAAGTTAATCACAAAATTTATATTATTGATTACAAGAAGAACAAAACTAGCTCTGCCGGGCTTCTAATACGTTCCTGCTACTACTACTAGTACTACTACTGCTTATTCGCACAAAAGTAAGTAAATCTCTTTTTTGAGTATTATTTTCATCTTATTTTAATTTAAAAAGTGTTATAGAAATGTAAAGAAAAAGAAACCTTCATTGGGTCGGGCTGAACGCACGCCCAAAGAGAACTTCGTTACTACCATATAGCGCCCCCTCGGCCACGAAAACCGACAGCAGCAATCGTTTGAGTTCTGCTTTTTGAATGCAATATCTCAAGAAATGGGCAACGTGTTTTTTGTTTCTATTTCCGTTAGCATTAGTCTCTTGAGGTGGTCCTCTCCTCTTTGCTAAAGATTAACTAGAACGATTTTCGCTTATCGTTTGTTTCAAAAGAAAGCAAAACTAACTTCCACCTTTCGTATCTAATTAGGAAAATCTATGTACATGTAGTTACGATTTATGAGCAACTAGAGAAAATGTATGCATCCTACAAAATATGGATATTCTTCCAACAATTTAAGTTGTTTTTCCTTTTCTGATAAACATAGCGCTCACATGGTTTGTATTTTTTTTATATGGTTTCATCTATCGGTATATGGTTTCAGCTGTTACTTCACAAGATAAGGAAGGGTCTCAAATTAGGTGCCTTTTCTCATATTAGAAGTGTTCTTATCCTAAAATTTTAGAAAGCATTTTTTCTATATTTTTTATACTTTTTGATTGAATATTTACTAACTCTTAATGTTATTTTCCTATTTACCAGAAATATATTACAAGGAACAGATGTATTGTACAAATCCATGCATAAATTCGTTGCATATATACTGCTTTTACAGTAAGTCGACTTTTTGTATGTTTTTATGGTATAGATTTGCATTTATGTGTACAAATTCACTTTAGGGGACATTCAGTGTAGGTACACGATAAACGACATTAACATGATCGAAAATGAAATGAAATCTTTAAGTATAACGTCCCACGATTATGCCGGTTAGATAAAGCAGACGGTTATAATGAAAAATAAATGGTAGAATGAAGAAAATCGGAGGAAACTGGAGAATCCTAAGAAAATCCAGGAGCATGATGTTTGTCCACCACAAAGTCCAGACGGCGCACCAAGCACCGGAAGTGAACGCTCTACTACCGAGCCACCGCGTCCCCTTAACGTGTATCTGTAGGCGATAAAAAAAAGCAAGAATAACATCTCACAGAATCAGTACAGGAGCGCAGCAGGTGGGCCCGAGTAAGCGAGTATAGCCCAAAATATTGTACATTGCATAAAATTACATATGAATTTGTAAATGGCATAAAACTATGTACGTTGCTAAAGCATTATTCGAAATATCTAATATGTTTTCGTTGCTTGTATATATGTGTTTCAAAATAACACAACATATATTTTACAATTATATGGATCCCCTTACTTCCGAACAGAAAGAGATTTGTAGTCAATATAAAAGTTCGCAAGAAATTTAAATATTTCTTTTAAATAATTTAAGTCAACAAACTTCATTTTATAGTAAATAATATTAAGACTTACTTGAAGTGTAACGTTAGTATGTAATGAGGCGTTTATACTTAGTCGATTTGTGGTCGATTTACTGGAAATGACGTCACTTTCCACTCTGTCCATTGTGTAAGCAGGATTTCCAGTTAATCGCCTGATGGTCGAAAGCGACTAATCGAATGACAACTGAATTGAAAGACGTTATATTTTCTGGGAACTATTGGATCAGATTGCTTAGTGAAGACGTCTGTGTTTCCTGCTATAAACACATGATTCCAGAAAGCTTTCACTGGAAAGGAAAAGTGTCTTGAAATGGCCCGTTTCGAAACAGCTACTATGATATTACTTTTACAATTATGTGAGAAAAATGAATGCTTATGGAATACAAACAATTATATTTACAGGAATAATGCTGGTAGAGGAACAGCACAAGAAGATATTATTCATCAAATAAATTTAAAAGTCATTTAAAAATTTTCAGAATTAATAATATGGAAATGATTTCAAAAGGTCGGGTGAGTGCAGGTGTGTAAGAAATATCCCAACAAAAGATACCTTGGTTCATGAAGTTAATTGATTTTTACGCTACATTACACAAGCTTTTGTAAGTATTTACAGGTTTACGTTCTTGCACCACTAGAAAGTATTGTTGGGAAAATGTAATTCTTCCATTAATCTTTTTGTTATTAACCGATAAAAGGTTTCAACTGAGTGACATGAAAATATCTCATTTCGCATAGATACAGCTCAAAGAGGCCACAAGAATAATTCCTGAAAAATTGCAAATCCATTACGATTTTCGTATACCCAGATAGCATGTAAGCTTAAATCAAGGGTCGCTTTCCCTTGATTTTGGCTTAGCAATGTACAGTTGATGCGACAAGCGGCAATCAACGTTTATTTTAGCTTGTTTTTAACTTGAAAAGAAGCTTGAATGCGACAAGCGACAATCAACGTTTATTTTAGCTTGTTTTTAACTTGAAAAGAAGTTTGAATTTATCAACTTTCTACTAAGCCTATTTCAAGCTTGATTCAAAACGCTTGACGTTTGTCGATTGTTTAGCAAATGGAGCCATCTGTAGGATTGGTGAGTAGTTTGATTTCTTCCAAAAGGTAAACAAAGGTAAGCTATGTGTATGAAATGTAATAGTAAGCCCGACTTTAGTTTTAGTTACAAAATAAAAAGGTGATTTTTATTTTAGACTGGTGCGCTGAGCGCTTTTAGGATAGTATTACTTCATTACTTTTCAAATATGGATGGAATTTTATGTTTATACCTTTTATGTTGTTTTCTTTTTTTTAAGTGTGTTCATCCGTATAATGTATACCATATTTAGCCATTGGATTCTTTAAAGTCAGTGATGGCTCTTGACAATTAGCATCAGCATAGGCGCCAGAAGGAGAGGGCGGTGGGGACCGAGCCCCCTTTGGCTTACGAAAATGTGTACGTAATATAGGAAACCATGTATATTAAATACCAGGCGTAATATAGCAACCATGGAGATGGGCCCCTCCCTAGAAAATATTCCTCGGACACCCCTGAATATCAGTACAAAAATTAGAGGGTTAACTTCAGCAGACGGCTTTATCATATTAAAAATTTATAGGTGGAATACTTTATAACTGTTAAGGCATTGCTTTAGCAGACGGCTGTACCATATTTATATCGATTTTATGGTCATTTTTCACTAGATTTGAGATAATACTGTTACATATAGAGAATTTTGGAACTTGGGGGCCAAAATCAGGTAAAACCACCGTGTTTACAGGAGAAATGAGTTGGTGTTGCGTAACCATAATTACTAACATAACTAACCAGACCTAACCTAAATCATCAAAAACAGAAAATATAGGAAGAAAGTACGAATTCAGGTAAAATCACCATGTAAAAATTATGGCGGATATTTTATGTATTTTTCCACTTTCCTCGTTTATGTGCATGTCCTCCGTCGCTGACACGCCTGCTCTCTACGGACGCATCCCCTCGCTCCGCTCGGGATACCCAGCAACACCCCTGCCCTGACTCGGTTAGATGGTATTCGTGCTTTTTTTGTGGCCACAAAGCACAAGTTGGTTCGTGGTTTATGCACTAGCTTCTCATTTAGTAGATATTCTACAAAAAGGAACCCGGAAATGCAATGTGTGAACATTTGGTAGAACCATCTGCTCGAGTAATGCCCAAGTATCTTAACCCAGCCTAACCCAAACTAACTTAACCTACCTAAACCATAAAAAAAAATACAAAATATATACCAAGATAGTACAAAATTTAAGCAAAATATTGCCCCCCCCCCAGTTCAAAAAATATGCCGTTACATAACACTTTACGTAGCATAGCTGAGCGAGCGAAGGGGAATAGATGTCCCGCAGGGCTCGTTTTTTTTCTACTTTTTAAGTTACACGCGTTTGGTATTGCAACCATTGCAGACGGTCATTTTCCAAAGCTTCACATGTACTTACTGCCATCTCATTCCTTGCTTGTATTCGTCTGCCTACCGCCTTGTCAATTAGATCCACCATAACATACTTAATTTTCCATTTCGTAGGATTCTATATAACAGATACGATTTATGAAGTCTAAACACATTAAAATAATTTATTTAATTAGGTAGAGCCATCTGCTAAAGTTAACCCCATATTAATAATGAAGGTAGTTAAATGATAATGTAAGTGTTTTAAACTCAATAAATTGTATGTGCAAATGAGTATACATGGGAAAGTAAGAATGTTATGGTGGAGCTATTTGCCAGGGCGGAAGGCGGTTGAATACAAGCAAGGAACGAAATACCAGTATTTGTATGTTAAGTTTTGGAAAATGACAGTCTACAATGGCTGCAATGCCAATCGTGTGTAACTTAAAAGATAAGGGGAAAAAACGAGTCCTACGGGGCTTCTAATCCCCTCCGCTCGCTCAGCTGTGGTTCGTGAAGCGTTTGTAAAGTAGTGCCCCAAATCTAGTGAAAAAATCGATTTAAATTTGGAGAGCCGTCCGCTAAAGTAATGAAAATTACGTTTTATCTCTACAATCGAGGAGAAAACTGCTTTGAATTAATACATTGCCTAAGCTTTCTTGTTTTAGCTTTCACCGATACACTAAAAATTTTAACCGATGTGGCTTCCCCAAGAATCGGTACGGATGATATTTAAATGCAGCAAGCAAGCCTGGACATTTCACTCATTTTAGAATGCATCATGCTTATCTTTCGTTCCTTATGTTCTTCCATATTTATTCGGAGCTTGGGTGCAAAATTGAAGAATATAAATACTTATGTCCGACTTTATTTAATAACAATTACTTATTCTAAGGTATACTTCATCAATCTTAGATTAAGTGATATCACTCATTTCATCGCTTTACAATAAGTGCAAGGAAAGGTTCGATCGGTTATGGACTTTTGGGTTTAGGGTAAAAGAACGATGAATTTCGAAAAATTAGTTATTAGATATTAATAATAATTCAAAATGGATTATTACGCGAAAATAAGTTGGCATATTAGTTTGAAGTTTGTTAGGTAAGAAGTCGAGGGTGTAAGTTTGAAGAAAACTAGGTTTTTCGTTGCTTACATTTTTATCTTTTTATCCTCTAAAAACAGTAACTTCTGTCTCTTAATTGATTTTAGTGCTTTTGTTTACTTTTTTTTTCTACCAGGTGAATGAAGTCTGGATCTAAAATCTCAGAAAAATATTTGCAATCTGAACGGATGTAATAAAGAAATAACGCTATTTTTCAGGATTGGCAAAAACCGTGTTTTTTTTTTAACTTTTTTCACTTAAACCGGAATGTTTGCTTTACACCAGTTTTTTTTATACGTTTACCTTAGATTAAAGTGGAGTAACCGTTGCCCCCTTTTTTTTGAGATTAAAGGTAATTTGAGGTTGATGATTCGATTGAACAAGGTCGCAACCTCGGGAAATGAACGCAACTCGCTCAAACTATAGGTCATAGGTCAACTAGTTCTGCAAATGATTTGCCATTACATCATAAATTATTCAGCAGTCTACTCCTTCAGCATTGGTTAAGCTTGAATTTTCCTTGTCGGAGGCATGATAGTCCACAAGTTGAGTGGGGGTGGGATTCGTGAAATATACTTTTTTAAGTTGTCTCTTTAATTGTGATTTTATTTTATCAAGTTTGGAGTTCCCGCCGAACTGCCTGTAGTGCGCTGCCACACTAGCGGACGGTCAACAAAACTTTACCACAGAAGCTGATTAAGTGTCTAAATTTATAACATTGGAAAGTAGATCGACGAAACAGAGATTTCTATTAGGTTTGACTGGTTTGTTAATAATAATAATAATAATAATAATAATAATAATAATAAGTTTTATTTAGAAAGATAGTATGAATGGTCCAGAACTATTAGTCACTTTCTGTATTGATTAGCAAATTTAATTAAGCCTATATTTCTGACTGACTAAATTAGATCTTCTGTACTATATAGTCTTTTAAAATTGTCCATTGATTTAATCTGTATAACTATAGAGTGATTCCATTTTGCAGTTCTTTCCCTTTTGGTTCTTAAGTGGCTCCTAAAATATTCACAAGTATGCAAGATCACTGCAACGTATTTCTATCAGTTGACCTCCGTGGATGATGGGTCTGTGGATTTATCGCCTTTGTTATCAAGGGATTGTGGTTTCGAGTTCAAATGAAGAACAATTTCTCGAGTGCAACTGAGTAGTGGCTCGGATCTCACTTTAAGCTGTAGGTCCCGTTCTTCATAACCCCGCTGTTATGTCCTTAACCATAGAAAGACGAAGGTGGGTCAAATTTGCCCGCACTTTCTTTTTCTCTTTGCCCGAACAAATGAATTTTACAACGTTTGAATTTTTTTGTATTTTCTTCTGTAATCTAAACTTAAATTTAGTTTTATTAGAAAGCACATTATTGTGGTAGTTTTTTTTTTTAGCGCAGGAGACTAAGAACATTTTTTTAGCAACTCTGAAATGTTAAGAGGAGTACAGTTTTACTTTGAAAGGATCATGTACACTTATCTATTCTTTGAATGGATGACTAAATTAACATAATCTACTTTTATACATTGAGCAAACGTAATACTCTCAGGTTTAGTATAGTAAATTGTCTACACAGGCGAATTGTATTTCAAGCTACTTCATGTCTGCTAACCAAATGCGGTAGTAGTCTGTACTGGGACTTGTAATATTTCCTATTAAAATAAAATTTCACAAGTCTTAAAATAATTTTACAACTCACATTTATTAGTAGCAGTCATTAAATAACTTTAAAATACATTAGTAGGGTTAAAATTGGAATTTACAACCGCGAGCAAAATTGACATCCCTTAGTCTTTCACGTGACCAATTATAGTTTAGTCTTCCTAGGGTTAATGTTAAGATACACGGATGACTACTGATAGTGAATGATTATGAAGGAATTAGTGGCATGAGAACGGGAAAACCCTCACGAATATGATATTGTCCATCATAAACTCATAAGGCCGGAGATTGAACCAAAGATCCGTCGCACCAAAAGGCAACGTTCTACCTCTGAGCAATCAACCCTTTCCTTCCGCAGTGCTGATTTATGAAGTCATAATTTAATGACCTGGTCATAATTCTGCAACGTAGTGGTCTTCTACACACGTCTTCCTAATTGTTCCCCACTTTCCCCCCCCCCAAGATTTCTGATTAAATGAACAGCGAAATCATATTTAAATAAAATCTTTGAGTTTTGTCCCACGGTTATGCGGGGCAGCCTAAAGGAGACGGTGATGATGAGAATGAATTAAATAATGGATTGAAGAAAGTGGAGGGGAACGGTAGAACCCTGAGAAAATCTACGCACACGGTGTTAGTCCACCACAAACGTACACCCATGTCCAAAATTATTGTCGCATGTCTATAAATATGTTGTTGTAGGAATAAAATTTGATAACGAATTCGCCCTGTATTTCTTACAATGTTGGTATGTGCGTAATCGGCAAAGACATGTATGTGGCAAATTTCATGTCAAAAGAGCAGTAAATAAGAACAATAAAACGAAAATAAAGCTTTCTTGACCATTTGTTTTACTCATTCTAATTTATGTGCTTATAATTCTTTCCCTATAAAATTTTCCACAAATATACATTTCTCGATTATACACATAGTATCGGTATTAAAAGTATCCTGCAAAATCATTATCAAATTATATTCTTACAAGAAGACAGTTATAGATATACGACAATCATTTTGAACATGAATGTATCCTCGTCGCCAAAAGTGCCTTTACATCGCTGTGACGGGTATGTGATCGCGCAGAACTGCAAGGAAGAGATGGTTGCATAAGAAATTGTGATTAATTTTGAAGAGTTTTTATTTTGACTAGGGAATTAACATAGGTGAAGGGAGAAAAGACACAGATTTGAAGCATCAGTGCACTGTTATTGAGGCATCAGTGCACGAAAAGATTCGTATTCTCAGTTTTTCTATTTATTGTTTTATATGTTAAGTTAAACACCACAATATGTATCACTGATATCGCAGATCGTATTATTTTTAAAATCGTGTTTGTAACCTATTGTCAAAACATTCATCTCCGGACATGATGTAGAGAGAAGAGAAAGAGATACGACATCTGTAATATATGTATGTGTGATTCACTAAGTAACTGTAGAAATTAGTTAAAGGACACATAAGAGAGCGAAAAGCAGGTCTAGAAGCCTGAACTTTTTAAAAACGTCCTAGATAGGTGAAAATATAGTTAAAAATTGCGAAAGGTATCATGTAATTTACCTTTCTTTTCTAGTGTACTTTTTCTTTCACATCCAAACATCTCTATTCAGAATTACAAGATAAAGGTGAGGAGAGAAACATTTCCATTTCAAGAATTATATCAGGAAAAAACACTTTTGACTTAGACTAGTTTCGAACTCGCAACCCTTGAATCCATAGCTCAGCGCTATACCGATTGAGCTAACAACTTCTGCAGGAAAAACCTGATTTCTACAACTACCGGTTGCTGAATGGTGTGTATTAACCAAGTTGGCAGAGATAATTGCTTCACATAGCTATTGCAATAATAATAATAATAATAATAATAATAATAATATAAAGCAGAAGAACAGAATTTAAAAAGTCGCATATGTTAAAAGTTTGGCATGCAGAGTAAGTCCTAATATGAGATTTTATTAATTATATATAATCGATGTAAGCGTGGTTTATTCGTGCATGCTACTCAAACTGCGCAACTCACTACCGTAGTCCCATAAGGGTCCTATGCGCATGGTACCGTAGCCTTGCGTCCTCCAAACGTGAAGAATGTTTCGGTTTGAACCTATGCGTGTCCTAAGAGGAAGGAGGAGATTCAAAGAAAGAAAAGTGATTTAGAAATTATGCAAACGTAGAATATCTCACGAGGTGAGGTGATATAGAGTTCAGCGTGTCTTTCAGCTACTACTCTATACAAGACGTGCATCTACGACTTAACGTGAAACCCGAACCACACGACTCCTGACGAGAATCGAAACCCGTATCACCTCTAATTCTATTATGGGAGACACAGGAATACGTAAAAATAATCGAAAATGAACTATATTAATGTTAAATCCATAGCTTTTAAGTACCAAATTTCTCAAAATTAAATCCCCACGTTAAGCGGGTTTGCATATCCAGGCTCCTAACTATGAAAACATTTACGATCACTCTAACCCCAATCATTTCACAGATTCAACCTGTTGTATACAAGTTATTAGGACGTAAAATTGAACATAATTTATACGAAAAAGACATTTATGCATTGCAAGACCTGTAACTGCCAAATATTCACCACAAACTTATAGTCAGTCGTATCGACATAAACAAAAAGAAGTGTGAAGCAGGAAACTACTTTACCCAAAAGTCAAAAGAAACGCACTGAAGACATA
Source organism: Thermobia domestica (assembly GCF_964235325.1). Taxonomy (NCBI): domain Eukaryota; kingdom Metazoa; phylum Arthropoda; class Insecta; order Zygentoma; family Lepismatidae; genus Thermobia; species Thermobia domestica. The sequence continues at coordinate 251,212,701 of NC_137462.1, read as the reverse complement.
GAAACGGGTCGAGCGGTTTGGGTCATTCTTCTTTCAATTACAAGTTTATGTGTTCAAACCGTGAAGTGTGTATTCGTTTTTTTTTTCTTTTTTTAAAAGTGTGTTCCTATTTTCATGAGAGAACTGAGAACATTTCTTTAAATAAATCTTTGGCAACTACTTTTCTCTCAAATTCCATTAGAAGGGAACATTATATGAATTGCAAATCTAAAATCCACAGCTGAGAACAAAATATTATGTTCAATATTTCATTATTATCCTTTGATTTGTAATGAAAAACTAACTATAAGCATTGACGATTTCAGAAGATTCTCCCCCGGTAATGGTCATTATATGAATGAGAGTCCCAAATTCTCCCACAGGTCATGCCCTGAAATCATCACTGTTTGAAAGGTTTCCTTAACAAATAGAATATTACATTTATTTCTCGTTCCACGTTTTGAAATGGAAAAATCATAATTTTAAAGTGAATTATAATACGATAAACATAAAGATTTATAGAACTAATGAAGTAAATATTCTTGTGTAAGTTATCGATTTCTAATCAGATTAAAACGCGAATATTCGTTTGCATCGCACTTTAAAGTAAATCCTCTCTCTATATAATTCTTACTGGAAAGTATGTTTAACTCCAATTACTTAATCAATATTTTTAATAATATATTTTTATTGTAATACTTTTACTATTCAATGTTGTATACACTACATTTCCCAAAGCAAAACCTCGCAAATGTATAGTGGACTAGTGAATATTATCAAATAAATTATTATTTTGTTTACGTAAATACTGCACCGCCTCATTTGCAACTTCGTACTTTAAATAATAATAATAATAATAATAATAATAATAATAATAATAATAAAAAATCATAACCATACTTTTATCAGAATTTCAGGCTTAGTCAATAAATAAGTTCAACGTGGTCTCTATTCGAAGTTCTATTTAATCGAAACCGCTAGAAATACAGAGAGAAACTTCGAGAACAGATAAAAGAAAAATGTTACCTTGGTGGGACTGGAACTAACCTTTAACAGTTCCTTTCAACTTACAGACAAATGCCTTAATCACTTTGTTTCTTTTCTTTAAGTTAACTGATTCACCGAATGTATCTGAGTAACTTGTCTCGATTCTCTGGTCGGTTATATACGTTTTATAATCATTTCTGTTAATCTTGAACGACAGGAACACGAATACAAAAACATCTAAGGGAATTAAAATTCCAAACTCCCCCACCGGGAATCGAACCCGGGACCCCATACACTTAACGCACACGTATTAGCCACTAGACCAGCGGGGAAAGCTAGTGAAATGCATTTTGTAGTATCTGAAGTTTACACCTATTTCATCCTGCTGTAATAATGTTTACTGTATTCGTTACTTTGAGGAATGATATATGTTATTCATATAGGTTCTCTTACGTATTCGTCCGTAAATATTATACAAATTATCAGAATTATTCATGGCCTTCTATGGAAATTCACTGGCGCATGCACAGTAGACAGGCAGTGTAATTGAAAGGTGAGTTCAACAGATATTATATATTTTGCCAACATTATTTAATAGCTATGTAGAAGAGATAGCAAAAAATGAGTTTTCATAATGAAGATGGAATTTCGGTAGGAGATGATGAGGTGTATACGGTTTGGGGTTGATATGATAGTTGTTGCAGAATCTACAAAGAAAATTAATAAGATGTAGAAAACTTGAGAAAGGCTTCTGAAGAATATGGAATGAAAATAAATGTTAGAAAGACAAAATCCATAGTGATAGAAACGAAGCGATCGGTGTCAAATATAGAAGTAGGAGCGGGGAAAAAAACAGGTGACTAGTTTTTGATGTCTGAATAGTATTATTAGTGATATGACATGCGAACGTGAAATAAAAGCAAGGATAGAAATGGTGAAAGAAGCCTTTAGGATGAAGAAAATACTATTTTGTGGGGCCTTAGAGTTGAAAAGAAAAGACTCATAAAATGCTTCGTGTACTGTATTTTACTGTGTTTATAGGACAGAAACATTGACATTACGCAGAAATGATGAGAAACAATTGGAGGCTTTCGAAATATGTGCGTGGAGAAGAATGGAGACAAATAGCTGGGTCGAGAGGAAAACGAATGAGATGGTTGGAAATGGAAGGAAAAAAAATATTATTAAGAAGAGGAAGAGAAACTGGTTGGAATATTGGTTAGGAAGGAACTGTATCATGAGGGATGTGTTGGAGATGGAGGGGTCGAATTAGACTATATAGAAACATAATTAGGCTATTGGCGATATCGAAACAGAAAAATCGTATGTGAAGATGGAGAGGTTAACAGAAGATTGTGGAGCATGGCAGCTTCTCAGCTACGGTAAGTGACCGCTGGTAATGGCGGAATACTTCTGATATAATGATGCTGATTATGCACAGAAGAAACAGAAAAATCCACTTTACTGTCATTGCTAATACGAATCGCAATGCAAATTTCTACAAGTTGTCAAAATGCCTAGCTCTAAAGGCTGTAGAGAACTATCTGTTAGTCTGCGAGGAGAAATTATAGTCGAGTAAAAGTGGAACAAACTCTCATTCAGATCGCTTGGGTTTTGGGCTGCGACGAGAAAGCAGTGAAGAAATTGATTTAGTGGTATGAATATTATTATTATTATTATTATTATTATTAATAATAATAATAATAATAATAATAATAATAATAATAATAATAATAATTTATTTCACAATTCATTTCTGCCAGTAGCTTTCGCCCCCTTACTCCCACTTCATTCTTACTCAGGAGGAAGCTGCGCGTCCCCAGGTTGGGAACCACTACTTTCCAATAAGGAATTCTGATAGCCTGTTAGAAATTTGCATTCTGACTAATATCAGTGAACTGCATTCTTCTGTTTCTACTGCGCATGCACCAGTGAATTTCCATGAAAGATCATGAATAATTCTGATAATTTATATAATATTTACAGACGAATACGTAAGAGAACCTACAGTAAACATTATTACAGCAGGATGAAATAGGTGTAAACTTCAGATACTACAAAATGCATTTCACTTGGTTTCCCCGCTGGTCTAGTGGCTAGCACGTGCCTTCGGTGTATAGGGTCCCGGGTTCGATTCCCGGTGGGGGCTTGGAATTTTAATTCTCTTAGATGTTTTTGTATTCGTGTTCCTGACGTTCAAGATTAACGGAAATGATATATATAACCGAGAGCCGAGTAAAACATATATAACCGAGTAGAAAATAGAGACAAGTTACTCAGATACGTTCGGTGAATAAGTTAACTTAAAGAAAAGAAAAAAAACTGTCTAAGGCATTTGTTTGTAAATTGTAAAGAACTCCTACAGTTGGCGAGAACTATCTTGGCAGTGACGTCAACGCTCTCAGTTGCAAGGCTACCAACTTACGCTATTCACAAATAGTGCTTAGATGGTACGCTTCGCACGCCACGTCTTAACTACAGTTTAAAATAATGCTGGTAGCGAACTAGAGAGAATTTAGATAACAATGTATTTGAATAATGCTAGCATATATAAGTGCATTGTTACGACAAAGAAAGAAAAATAAGATTAGATCCTATATTTATGTTGTCAAACAACAATATCTTTCCTTTTAAAAAGCAGTTTTCTATTTCCAATAGATTTTTTTTTTAACCTAAATCCCAACTTGCGCAGTATTTGTTGTAATGCCCACTCAAAACCTTTGAAGTCAATGCTTTTCTTAAGTTCGCACAATAATTTATTTAAGATGGCGATAATGTCTTCAGCATAGAGATTGTGAATTGTTCTACGAACTACTACTTCATCGAAAGAATCTAAATTTATTTGTCTTTTCTGTATATTTGGCCTTGCTTTACAGGGTGTTACGACGGGTTGTCCAGACTTTACTCCTTCTCTTTCACAATTCGCCACACGGATCTCTCACTGACACATGTTGCTCGAGAGGTTTCATGAACACTGTCAGATTTATTATTGTTTGCTGCAAGAAAAGTTGTGAACATTAAAAACAATGTCTCCTGCATCACAATGCAACGGCTTGCCTTTCTTTAAGGTACTATCACCCATTTTTATACACTAAATTTCGAGAACGGGAATAAAACAAAGGATTGACAACTTTCATCAGTCAGCATAGACTGTACAGCCCTACACAAAGAAAACACGCGCTTTTCAGTTCATTTCATTTCGCTTTTGTTTTTTAATTTGTTTGTGTGTTTTTCCTGGAATTAGGGATGCACGCGAGACGCGAGAAGTCTCGTCTCGTCTCGCGTCTCGTCTCGCATTTGCGAGACGAGACACGAGACGAGACTGAAAATTTTATGCGAGACGCGAGACGAGACTAAACCATGCGAGACGAGACTCAGTTAAGTCTCGCACGAGAAGTCTCGCGAGACTTCTCGCAGTCTCGCAACATTTATGAATTACATGTAATTATATATTTAGTGATTTTACATTTATTGAATTTTCTAAGTTGAGCATTAATGCCTCCAGGAACAAAAAAGTGATTGGGACAATAGACATTTTATGAGATTTATTATTATTCAAGGTTGATTTTCAGAATTAAAGCCTTCTTTAGTTTCTAAACATCATTAAAAAAGAAAAGCTTTGTAAATTGGAAATTTATTACAACATCGATTTAGGACTTTATTTTGCGACACAAACACATACACGCGGGCGCGCACGAATACATGAACTTCTGTTTTTTGGTCTGAAAAGCAAATAAGACTCCCTATTGCTGCAAAACGTGATATTTCCGTTGTTTCTGTCTTTTTCACATTACTACTAGCGATTTATGTTGGGGAATGGCGGGGAAATCCCCTCTCGTCAAAGTTTATCCCGGGTCCATCTCGCATAAATAACATGATATTTTTACATGGAATAAGTATTTTCTTTCTATATATTTATCAAAAACATCCCCCTCTAGTTCGGAAGTTTAATTCAAACACTGGTTTGGTAGGATGGCCCTATAGGTTTGATGCGAGATGATAGGAATGGCCTTATATCTGTGAGTAATTTTATTTTCTAGATCTGGCAACACTATATAAGTTGAAAGCGAAAGTTTATAAAATGCGATAATGCAACATTGCTACAAGCGCGAACGAACCAAAAGAATTGGGTCGTATTGTGTTGTGAGGAGTTCTTTTGCTGTCTACAAGCGCTTTTGGTGGTATAAAAACATCTTAATAATGGAAAATCACCCTTCAAGGAAACGACCAAAACGTGTAAATGTTGATAGTGGCGACAATATTTTAGAAGAGCCAAATATTGCTGGAGACCTCTAAGCTGGAAAACAATGTTGGATCAAGCAACAATTTATGCTGTAAATTATGCTATTAACCATTTGGGGATCCCATGGTACAATCTGTACCATACGGGGTGTTTCATGGTACATTGCGTTATAACTCTCCTATTTGAGCTTTTTCGACCGTTTTTGTTTTGTTTCTGTTTTTCAAGTCCAGAGGCATTGTAGAAGACCTTACGTATGGTTTCACACCTTCCTGCGTTGAGACATAGGAGGTGATGACATCATAATTCTAAAATATATATTTTCTTTTAATATTGCGGGGCCGGTCTATGTTCATTATTCTTTGGCGGGCTTATTTTTACACGTAGAAGATTGAAATTTTGCACAAACATTCAGTCCACCGAGTAGTATTTACCAGATTTTTTTTCAGATTTCTGCGTTAAAATAGGGGGGGATCCAGAGGGGTAAAAAGTTGAAAAAAGGGATATTTTACCAAAAAATCCATTTCTTCGCGATTTTCCCACCTTAGATACATGATGGAGACAAGTGAATGGTACCGCCTGAAAGGCAGTTCTATTCTGAAGAGAATGATGTGCGACACATGAACCTAGGGTAATTAGGGAAGTGTCAGGGAATTTTTATGAAAATATACTTCTGTATAGGGGAATTTTGGACATTTTCGGTATTATTATTTGCGGGCTTATTTTTGAACCTAGAAGATTGAAATTGTGCACAAACATTCAGTCCACCGAGGAGTATTTACGAGATTTTTTTTCGTACTTCTGTGTTGAAACATGGGGGTACAAAGGGGCTAAACGTTGAAAAAGAAAAATTTTTACAAAAAATCCCTTTCACGGATTTTCGAACTTCGATATCGACCAAATATCGAACTTCGATATCGACCAAATATCGAAAGTCGATCGATATATCGAATATCGAAATATCGAAGGTTTTATAATATATCGGTCGATAATATCGAAAAATATCGAAGTATCGAAAAATATCGAAATATCGAAGTGTCGAAATATCGAAAAATATCGAAGTATCGAAATATCTATATATCGAAAATATCGAAGTATCGAAAAATATCAAAGAAAAATTGCTATGGATATTAGAAAGTAGGGCAGTGTTTGCTTCTAAGCTTTCGAGCCACTTTCAGGGCCAGTTTTAATAAAATGTCTCGATATCTCTTAACCGTCAGATAAGGCAACGGGATGATACAACCGATCACAGTACTAATGTGTTATTTTGGGTAAAGTGAGCGCTCAGCGCTACTGCCGCGACATCTTTCCAACTTATCTGACGGTTAAAGATATCAAGGGATTGTAGGACGGGATCGAGGTAATAGAAATGATGTTAGATTTATCTTCCCTCCCTTCACCAACACACTTCAAAGGGCAAAAGAGAAGCAAAATATCACCGGAGTGGGGAACTGCATTTGTTAAACCTTTTATTCTTTAGTAGGGAGATCGTTTACTGATAACGAGAATCGATTCTTTTAAAACTACAGCAGTACTACTAAAAAGAGACTCGTTTGTTTCTTGTTTTTTTTTTTATTTTTTTTCTCTGGACCATGATGAAAGAATATGTAATAAAAACACTGGGTATTTAAAGTCCAAGTTGTTTCTTGGCTCTTTTTTCTTGTTCTTACACAAAATAGTCATGTCATACCCAAATAAATTTCATCATTTCTTCTTAATAACGTTTTTAAAATGGTCCGATTCATTGTCACACCCTATAAGTAAAATTATACACTTTATGGATATACTGACATACAAGTCTATTTGCCTATATTACATCACTAATTTCTTTAAGCAAACTGATTGAATTATTTGGTATATAGTAAAATGTAGCTATCATTTTTATAAATATTAAAATATTTGTTTTTTGAAGTTGTGAACACGTCATAACATATTTTGAATATGACAAATATGATAATTGTATGATGCTTTACAAAATAAAAATTGGTAAGGTTTTATTACCTACTCTTAAAAAAGAATTGAAATATTGTCAGGTTTACAAAAACATGTTAGATTTCAGAAGAGTACTGTGTAATTTTTAAAGATAGCACTGTAACATTTAAGTAAGATTTCGCTTATCCAGTCCGGTGGTATAACATTATTTTTTTTTCTTTTTTAATGAGATTTGTGTAAGGAAGAGAAAGTTAATCTTAATTCCTATTTAGTGCAACTTTTGAGCATTTACTTAAATTCTTATTACTATCACGATGGTGAGAATTATTTTTACGAAAATCTCATTTTCTCTTGTATATTCACTTCAATAAGTTTCCTGTTCACCAGTTATACTTATTTGTAAGAAACAAAGATTCGTAGTATGTATACTATAAAAGTTTGTGTGCAAGTTTAGTTGTAGTTCACGTAATTTTTGCGTTTCCGACAACATAAGAGTAGTAGTATGTAGAAATTGTATAAATATATCTGGAATATTGTATAAATATATCTATTCTATCCAATTATACCAGAGATTATAAACACAGTAGGTACTCATTATTCAGCTCTTTTCCTGTTACACAATGTCGTGTTTGAGCGGCTCAGCGCCACAGATAACTGAATAACATCAAGGAAGTTTCGAGAAAACTAAGGATAAGGCTTGCAGATTGTATGCGCCCTTATGGATCGCCACATTTTCTCAATTCTGGCATCATGTTGACTATATTGTTTGGGCTTTGATCATGTTTGGCACACATAATATGTTACAGCCATTTCAGTATAGAACTCAAAATATGCCTTGATATCAGTTATTCATCTGGGCGCTCAGCCATTTATTTACGGGCAAACTGCACGCAACATTTTTGTTTATTTTTTGTAATTAAAACATGTTTTCTAGTAATTATGGAGATCACCTCCATTATCAAAATATCGAATGGTATCGAAGTATCGAAATATCGAAATATAGAAAAATATCGAAATATTTAAGTATCGAAAAATATCGAAGTATCGAATATCGAAGAATATCGAAATATCGAAGTATCGCAAAATATCGAAATATCGAAAATATCGAAGTATCGAAATATCGAAGGATCGATATATCGATTTTGATATTTACAAAATATCGAAATTTCAATATTCACAAAATATCGATCGATCTATCGATATATCGAAGTATCGCACATCCCTACCTGAGATCATGGTGTTTTACGGTAATTTGGGGCATGGTGAGAATTCCTGATAAAATTTCTTCCGCCCTTACTATTCAAGATAGAAACTTGAAATTTGGCACACACATTTAGTATGCCAAGCACTATTTACCAGATTCTTTTTAGGTGGGTACGTTCACACAGGGCCGCTCCACAGGGGCCCAAATTGCGAGAAAAAATTCCCTCCGTAATTTTCCCTTTGACATCATTTTCCCGCTCCTGGTATATGGTATGAGCATACAAGTGGTACCATTCGAAAGCACGCTTGATTCTGAAGAGAATGAGGTATGAACCATGATCCTAGGATAAATAGTGACGATGCAGTAGCTGCTTGACTGAAAGTCTAAAATATAGCCCAAAAAGCCGGGTACCGGAAAGGGTTAATTTGACGAAAATTAATGGTCCAGGAATCAAATTCCAGCACAACTTTTCTTTTAATTTGGAGCGGAGGGGGACACAAGTTCGGATACCATGTTGAACTTTAGGTTCCGTCTCCTTAGGATGTTATGAATATTCATCCCATGGAAAGCAGTGGCATACCACCAAGCATTCAGCTTGCCAAGGGACTTTTACGTCAAATACCTGTCTTCGGACAGAATATCACATCATCATTCATTAACAGCCATAGAATAACAGATTGCAAAATTTTGACCAGAATGTATGCGAGACTGCGAGACCATGCGAGAAAGTCTCGCGCGAGACGCGAGACGAGACTCGAAATTTTATGCGAGACGCGAGACGAGACTTCACGTTTGCGAGACGAGACGAGACGCGAGACGAGACCAACATTTGAGGCTGCGAGACGAGACGAGACTTTTCCATTTCTCGTCTCGTCTCGTCTCGCGTGCATCCCTACCTGGAATGCTGTTCTTATGTCCTATTGGTAAATGTTATACTTTTCGAAGCTACACTCACTAACCCCCACGCTCTGTTTCCGCGACCAGGAAACACATTCATATATCATCCTCTAACTCAAGAACCGTGATAGGTAAAGACATGGGAGTTTCTTTAAAATAAACTTTGGACTCCCCCTTCTCATTTCGTCCACAGCATGTTTGTGTCTATCTTCAATAGAACGAAAGTTTGTAGCATGTTGAAATCTGAGTATTATTAGAACAGAATAAACATAAATGGCTATCATTTAAAATTATTTTCTACATACTTATAATATAAAATTCAAATATAAAATAACCATGTTCTTCATGAAAATTATATAAATATAATAGCAAAAAATGTAGCATTTATGTCTCCTCGAACTCCAGTTATCGTTATACAAAGATGAGAAGTATATTTATCAAAAACGAATCTCCCATTTCGGTTCATTTCCTTTCGCTTTCCTGTTGTAGAGAACGGAGCGTGCTTTTAAGTTGGTATTTCTGTTCGCGCATTTTCTCTTTCCTGGGATTGGACGTTAAATTGAACGAAGCGTCTGCTTTAACCAGTGGGATAGCATTTGAACAAGAGCAAAGTCTACGTCACTGCCAGGATAATTCTCGGGCACTTTAAAAGTTACTTCCAATCCCACCAAAGTAACATTTTTCTTTTACTTGTTCTCGAAGTTTCTCTCTGTATTCCTATCGGTTTCGATTAAATAGAACTTCGAATAGAGACCATGTTGTATTCATTTATTGACTAAGCCTGAAATTCTGATAAAGGCATGGCTATGATTTTATTATTATTATTATTATTATTATTATTATTATTATTATTATTATTATTATTATTATTATTATTATTATTATTATCATTATTATTTAAAGTACGAAGTTGCAAATGAGGCGATGCAGTATTTACGTAAAGAAAATAATAATTTATTTGATAATATTCACTAGTCCACTATACATTTGCGAGGTTTTGCTTTGGGAAATGTAGTGTATATGACATTGAATAGTAAAAGTATTACAATAAAAATATATTATTAAAAATATTGATTAAGTAATTGGAGTTAAACATACTTTCCAGTAAGAATTATATATAGAGAGGATTTACTTTAAGGTGCGATGCAAACGAATATTCGCGTTTTAATCTGATTAGAAATCGATAACTTACACAAGAATATTTACTTCATTAGTTCTATAAATCTTTATGTTTATCGTATTATAATTCACTTTAAAATTATGATTTTTCCATTTCAAAACGTGGAACGAGAAATAAATGTAATATTCTATTTGTTAAGGAAACCTTTCAAACAGTGATGATTTCAGGGCATGACCTGTGGGAGAATTTGAGACTCTGTCGACATAAATTCCCCCTTCGTGGCCATGCTCAAAGTGGACTAATAATGTTTTATCAGTTTTCTCTCATTCATATATTGACCATTACCGAGGGAGAATCTTCTGAAATCGTCAATGCTTATAGTTAGTTTTTCATTACAAATCAAAGGATAATAATGAAATATTGAACATAATATTTTGTTCTCAGCTGTGGATTTTAGATTTGCAATTCATATAATGTTCCCTTCTAATGGAATTTGAGAGAAAAGTAGTTGCCAAAGATTTATTTAAAGAAATGTTCTCAGTTCTCTCACGAAAATAGGAACACACTTTTAAAAAAAGACAAAAACGAATACACACTTCACGGTTTGAACACATAAACTTGTAATTGAAAGAAGAATGACCCAAACCGCTCGACCCGTTTCTATGTCTTCAGTGCGTTTCTTTTGACTTTTGGGTAAAGTAGTTTCCTGCTTCACACTTCTTTTTGTTTATGTCGATACGACTATAAGTTTGTGGTGAATATTTGGCAGTTACAGGTCTTGCAATGCATAAATGTCTTTTTCGTATAAATTATGTTCAATTTTACGTCCTAATAACTTGTATACAACAGGTTGAATCTGTGAAATGATTGGGGTTAGAGTGAACGTAAATGTTTTCATAGTTAGGAGCCTGGATATGCAAACCCGCTTAACGTGGGGATTTAATTTTGAGAAATTTGGTACTCAAAAGCTATGGATTTAACATTAATATAGTTCATTTTCGATTATTTTTACGTGTTCCTGTGTCTCCCATAATAGAATTAGAGGTGATACGGGTTTCGATTCTCGTCAGGAGTCGTGTGGTTCGGGTTTCACGTTAAGTCGTAGATGCACGTCTTGTATAGAGTAGTAGATGAAAGACACGCTGAACTCTATATCACCTCACCTCGTGAGATATTCTACGTTTGCATAATTTCTAAACCACTTTTCTTTCTTTGAATCTCCTCCTTCCTCTTAGGACACGCATAGGTTAAAACCGAAACATTCTTCACGGTTGGAGGACGCAAGGCTACGGTACCATGCGCGTAGGACCCTTATGGGACTACGGTAGTGAGTTGCGCAGTCTGAGTAGCATGCACGAATAAACCACGCTTACATTGATTATATATAATTAATAAAATCTCATATTAGGACTTACTCTGCATGTCAAACTTTTAACATATGCGACTTTTTAAATTCTGTTCTTCTGCTTTATATTATTATTATTATTATTATTATTATTATTATTATTATTATTATTATTATTATTATTATTGCAATAGCTATGTGAAGCAATTATCTCTGCCAACTTGGTTAATACACACCATTCAGCAACCGGTAGTTGTAGAAATCAGGTTTTTCCTGCAGAAGTTGTTAGCTCAATCGGTATAGCGCTGAGCTATGGATTCAAGGGTTGCGAGTTCGAAACTAGTCTAAGTCAAAAGTGTTTTTTCCTGATATAATTCTTGAAATGGAAATGTTTCTCTCCTCACCTTTATCTTGTAATTCTGAATAGAGATGTTTGGATGTGAAAGAAAAAGTATACTAGAAAAGAAAGGTAAATTACATGATACCTTTCGCAATTTTTAACTATATTTTCACCTATCTAGGACGTTTTTAAAAAGTTCAGACTTCTAGACCTGCTTTTCGCTCTCTTATGTGTCCTTTAACTAATTTCTACAGTTACTTAGTGAATCACATATACATATATTACAGATGTCATATCTCTTTCTCTTCTCTCTACATCATGTCTGGAGATGAATGTTTTGACAATAGGTTACAAACACGATTTTAAAAATAATACGATCTGCGATATCAGTGATACATATTGTGGTGTTTAACTTAACATATAAAACAATAAATAGAAAAACAGAGAATACGAATCTTTTCGTGCACTGATGCCTCAATAACAGTGCACTGATGCTTCAAATCTGTGTCTTTTCTCCCTTCACCTATGTTAATTCCCTAGTCAAAATAAAAACTCTTCAAAATTAATCACAATTTCTTATGCAACCATCCCTTCCTTGCAGTACTGCGCGATCACATACCCGTCACAGCGATGTAAAGGGAATTTTTTCGACGAGGATACATTTAATTGTTTCAATGGTTTGTGAAATAATATATTTTCTAGTTATATTAACACCTTCAAAACAATATTTCCTAAAATTTATTGCAGATATCAGAATGGTATTTGGCCAAATGCAATCTACTTTAGCTGGCCTTAGTGAAAGAGTATCTTCCGTCGAGAAGAAGGTCGACACACTTCTAAGTAATGGTGTGATTGTGAAAGCAGAGTCCACAAACGAAGAATCCGAACTTGTTGGCCTTCTGCCTCTGCGAACGTTGAATGATTTTAAAACATTTGAGAGAAAGCTTGAAGAACCTAACTTCGGAAAGAAATATGTAAGTATCCTATCAAACCTGTACAAGTTATGAAGCAGGTTTCAAATCTTTGTTATATCTTTTAATTTACGTCTTTTTGGAACATCTCTCTTTTGACTCAATGTTAGCATCAACTCCATTTTTGCCAATTTAGCCATTATCATGTGCATTAGCTATGGACTATAATTTTGGTCAACTTGCCATTCATACTTGCTAATATAGCGGCAATTACATCTTTTGCAGTCATTTTTTTAGAAAATATGAGAAACCTTAAAAAAGTAGTTTATCTTGGTATTTTTCTAATTCTTTTGTTTACAACAGCACTTACATTGTCACAATAGATTAGATATCTTTTATCAGTCTCACCTATCCGTCACGGTAAATTGGGATTCCTTTATCTGGTTTCTCCATAGTCAATTTGTTTGATTAGTTTCTAGTGTATTTTTAGTTTGGGTGGAGTTTTTCTTGTTGAGATGCGTGCATGTGCATGTATATATTTTTGTGATAGATCAATAGTGTTATGAAGCCATACCCAGCATTAGAAGTTGAAAATAATTCAAGAGATTTTATTACTTCTAGTCAATGAAGGAACAAATTGTATTGTGAAACTGTTTGATTTCAGGATATCAAAAGATAAATAATATTAGAACATCTTTGTAAACTAGTAGACTTAAAGTACCAAATATTTAGTTCCTTTATTCCTAAATTCTGTTGCCTATAATTTAAGGTAAGTTTAGCCATTTTTAGCTAGTTTTTTTGCGTCATTTAGCTATTTTCTGACACTACTTGTTGGCAGCATTGATTAACCCACTGTTACTTGTTACTTTTGGAAGTGTATGTAATTTCCATATACATACATACACAAACACACACACACACATACACATATATATATATAGTATTTTTTTCTAATTCAAACGGACAATGGTCCTTTTAAATAACCGCTATTCCGATATAAAGCTGAAAGTTACGAAATAAATCCCAGGCAAACAGTTTTTGTTAGTCACGTAGCCCATTTGATACGGCCTTCCGTGAAACTCAGAACCCCACGCTTTTTTTTTCACACTTCACATTACGGTATCTAAAAATTAATCTAGTTTCATTCATGCTTCGTTTTTTTCCACTGGTAGAAAAACATAACAATACGGACCCTTATATATATTGCTTTTCTTTTGATTTCAGCATACATTAGATCTAAATACTTTCCTTTCTTTCAGGTAAAAGTATTACTGTCAATTGGTGGTAAGGATTTTAAAAGGTTTCGCTCACAATGCATTAAGAAGAACTTTGTGCGACAAACTCGCAATGGAATTCTCCTACTCTGGCAGGAAACCAAGGATCATGAAGGAAAAAAGCACACCTTTGGGTCCAACCAAACGTGCAATAAGATCAACAGTAAGTTGATTTGAAAAGTTGTACTGAAATATTTAACTTCATTTATTTATTTATGCTAGTAACCATACAAAATTCCAGTTTGCTAATTATTAAGTCTTACTTCTCTCGTACTGGACGTGTGTTCTCATATTAGTATGTCCCAAGCAATCAGAAGTAATTCTTCATGAATAAACTATGCTTTGAGTACTTTAGGATTCTTTTACTGTCAAGTAGTAAAATATGTAAATGTGTTCACCCTTACTGGGTGAATATAACATCTGTGTAGAATGTATAGGAAATTCAATAACTGATCCAACACTCTATGTTGTAAACAAAGCTTTACTGGCAAAGTACATATTTAAACAAATCTTTGCTTGAAAAAGCATTCAAAAGAATTTGTAAGGTGTACGGAAAATCTAAAACCAAATAAAATTCCAAGGTAGGAATGATTCCAGGGCTAAATAAAGTCAATAGTGTCAACGAATTTAAATTGAAGTACAGTGTAGGAATCACTACTGTGAAGTATAATTTTGCACCAGACTTTTCGTGTATACCTGTAAATTTGATACTGTCTACCACACGAATATAACTTTGTTGGGTTGGCAACACTGTTAGTCTGGTAGTATTACATACTATGCCAAACTGTCTTCCCTGCCGATATTTTAAAGGTGCAAAATTTCAGAGCTCTTTGCCTAACACTGGAACGGAGATAAAACACCAGAAGAACATAGCTTTCGAAGTTACCATAATTCCAGTATAAAAAGAGAAAAGTTGCAGGCTTTCAAGACGGCAAATAGTCAAACTTTCGTCTTTCTGTCGTCTTCATCTTTCAATTATTCGTGACAACGAAGTTAGCCAAAACCTTTTTTTGTAGTGTTATTTAAGGTGACTTTAAACGTTGCCTCAAAACCATATCACCACTAAGGGCACCGGAAGAAAGTCTTGTTACACTTGTATCGAAAAATGTAACTTTTCCATTATATAATATACCAAAAGAGTGGTGGAAGATAACTTTCTATAGTACCCTTACATAAAAATCACAAAATAGGGGCCTAGCTTAGATGACTTGAAAAATAATATAGGAATTAGTTTCAGCTCTAGGTATCCATGTTTACAAACCATACCATAATTCCGTAAAGCTATTTAAGAGGGAAATTTATTTCAAATGACAGTTTTTTTGTTTTTTTTAAAGAATAAAAATCGCTAGTACTTGCTTGAAATTCTATCTTTCTTTTCAGCTGCTGTTCGTAAGATGTACACCGTCGCAACAGAAGAAACGGTGAAGGAAGTATTGGGTGTTTGGCTGCAGCAGGCGGAGCCTAGACTACTGCGTAGGTAAGTATAGTTTTACCTATTTTCCTTACAATCACAAGAGATATCGGAAAGTTCTTACCATCACTAAATAAGCCAGGGATCTGCAACTTAGTCCATGGACGCGTTCTTCTCTACATATACGTTTTGTATTCACTACATTTCTCTCATCTGTAGGTCACTAGATCAATATCATATGCATAGAATTCTGTGGATTTGGAGGAAAAAGAGATTTCCGCCGTTTCAATGCCTCTTACTTTCCCGGACCCCAAGATATGAACATCTTATTATAATAATTGTAATCCTTCCCTTTTTCTTCCTTTTAGGATATGTATCATAAAACGCTTTTGTAATAATTTTAAATGAGAAGTTATTTCCATATTTCAAATCTTAAAAGATTTAGAGATACCGACATTTTATTAGAATAATTGTAATCCCCACCTTTTTTTTCTCCTCTCCACATCGTTTCTTTCCCTTTTTACTAGCATGTCAAAAAAGAAAAAAGAGGGCCGAAACACGTGGCAAAGTATTTTAAATGAGAAATGGAAATACTGAACTTCAAATCTCTCACCTTAAGGAATTAAATACTTTACTATAATAATTATAATCCCCATCCATTTTTCTTTCCACCCCCCCCTTTCTTACCTCCTTGGCATATTTCAAAAGCGCTTAAATTCTTATCTACTTATTTTAAATAATATGAAAATACAAATTTCATGTTTCAAACCTTCATAAATTCAGAGATTTTGACATCTTATAATAATTGTAATCCTCACTCCTTTTCTTTTCTTTCTCACCTTTTTTTCTTTTTTTTCCTTTGTACTAAAATATCAAAAACCGCTTAAATATGTCAAATTATTTCAAATGATACATCCGAATATCAAATTTCAAGTCTGTAACCTTAAGGAATTCGGAGATATGGTCATATTTTAAAAATACGTCCCACACCTATTTTCCTCCCCTTCCTGTCGAATTTGCAAAAATCCTTCCTTAGTGGTATCCTACGTAACAAATCCCATGTACTGTCCATATTTAACTTGTCTATCTTAAGCGATTTGGCCTGTGCAAAGATCTGTCGGTCACTCAATCACTTAGGTCTTTGTATTTTATATAGCGAGATGAGTTCATTTTTACGCACTCATGTATTAGTACACAGTGAAATGAGATGAAATGTTTACCTTGTATGTATTTATTATTTTATTATCCTTTATAATTTAGCAACTTGCCTGTTACTTTCCTCGGAGGATGGAAATATTAACTAAAATCGAGATTCATTACTGTTTACATTTTTATTTTTTTGTCTTCTGGAAGAAAGTACCTCTGTTAATTTTATTTTTTGATTACTCCTATCTGCTGAATGAAATCTTTTTTTTCTAAGAATAACTTTTATTCCTTGATTAATTTTGGTGTTGATTACTTCTTTTCTATACTGCGGGAAATTTCATTTTTTGAAAACTGCGATGTCAGAGTAATAGAGAAATAGGCACTTACTGTTATATTTGCCTTCTAAAAACATTTCCTACCTGCTGCATGAAAAACAGAAAGCAACTAACCTCTTTTTTTCTTGACTAATTTTAGTGTTATTTTACATCTTTTCTATCTACTGAACGAACTCATCTCATGAGAGAAAAACTACAATACCACCCTCTTTCTTGATTGATTAGAGTTAATTACTTCTTTTCTATAGTAAATGAAATCATCTTACATTCTGGAAAACTCTGCAATGTCATTGTAATAGAGAAATATGCAATTGCAGAATCTTCCAGACGAAAAGATTATTTCGTTTAGTATAGAAACAAGCAATAAAGTACTATAATTAATTAAGATACAGATGGTATTGTAGTTTTTTTTCCTTCTCAGTAGATACGGTTTCATTCAGGAGATAGAAAAGAAGTAAAATAACATTAAAACTAATCAAGAAACAGTTTTTTTTCCTAGAAGATAAAGACTTCAGCAGTTAGAAAATTTTGTTAAAAGACAAAATAATAGTAAATGCACATTTCTCTCTTACAAAGACATTCCCGAGTTTTCGGGAAGATAAGACTTCATTCAGTATGAAAAAGTAGTAATCAACACTAAAATTGAACAAGAAATAAAGGTTAATGTTTTATCCACAAGATAAAGACTTCATTCAGCAGTGGCAGTAATAAAAAAATAAATTTAAAAAGTAAGAGTAGTTTTTTTCCCCCAAAGACAAAAAGATTTCAATAGGATGGAGCACGCCAAAGTATGCGTATGCGTAAACACTCAACAACAAATTACCAGGAAAATAAATAGGGAGACACAGGTCTTAAAATGCATTTAGAATTTGACTGGATTGAAGTAAATGAAGTGATTTTCCTGCCTTGTGCCATGTACACTGAGAAATGTTTCTGCTTTCAAAGATGGGATATAAAGAACTAGGTCGATAGGTCGCAGGAGTATTTATTACTTCTCTATAATGAATTGTGAAACGACGCTAATGACTCCGACACGACGTTCCATGAATATGGGTCAAATAAACTTAGTGTTACATTTACGGTAATGAGTCATCCCTTCTTCATTTGATATGTATGATGAAGGCAATATGCATGTCTTCCTATCAGTGATTCTTGTGTTTTGAAAGAATGAAACGTTGCAAAGATGTATTCCTCCGCTATAAGGCTCAGGATTAAAATCTGTTTGTTTTACTGTCACAAATAATTCCAGTGAATTGTTGTTCAACACCTCTTTACGTATTAGTCACCAGTAACTTTTTTATTTTTTATTTTTAAAGAGAAATATTTCATTGAATCTCTAAGGTATGTTCTAAACTCGTTGCAAAATGGTACGAAGTTGTCCGTGTACACGGTGCCTACTTTAGTAAATTCTACACGTTTCCTGTGAATTGCGAACTACACTTTCCCACGCGTTCTGTTGTACGCGACGCAGGATAACGCCTTGTAGGTCATCATCTGTCATTTATGTTGCTCCGTGAAGAATACAAGGTATATAGGTTCACACACTTATGACCTATCTTTCCTGTGAATCGTGAGATCAGATTGCATTTCATACAAGGCATGGAGAGAAAATTACAGAAATAAGTGAATATTTGTTCTTCCATCTCTCAGTGATTTCTTATATCAGTGATTACTTCGTTTGGTTTTCGTAACGCCGTGCTTATACAACAGTACCGAGTGAGTCAATATGACATTTTCTGGATTTATCTCAATTGATGCTCTCACAGAACAATGCACATCTTCAGCTAGGAAACTAAAAAAAAACTTTACTGAAAATTTACTGGCACTAGAACATTGAAATAGGTAAAGTAAATAAATACCATGCAGTGGTACCAGTGATGAAACGAGTAACATACTTCGTGACTCGTGATCCCGAAGTAGTCAGATCCCTGACCCTGTATGACCCAGACAGATTCGTGCGATCCCGAGACGACTTCATATCAGACTGTGGGAGAGTATGTTGTAATTGTAACAAACGCGATTCTTTCCTTTCAAGTGTTTCTTATGAGTGATCGTCAAAATTTAATCAAATAAGGCTGTAAAACGTAAAATGTAGAATATAAGGGATGCCGCTAAACCGAAAGAGTGTTTGGGTAATGTTTATGTATAGTAGTGTTTAAAATTACTTTATTAATTTTCACTATGGGAAGATGAATTATATTGTATTTGACATAGTCAAGACACTTTGAATAAGAAGTGTCACACTACAAATCTAACATCTGAATAGGTGAGCTCGATTAGGGAATATTAATTCACTATAAAAAATTCTACCGTAATGCTATAGAGATGATATTTGGAGTGCCTCCAAGCCATGGATCACCAGATCTGAGAAACGAGTGCTAGACTCTGTTGCCTTGTGTGGCACTTACTTCAAAGAATAATAATTTATTTTAATGAGAGCGTATTTATAAGGTAAACAATATGAATGTTTTCTTTTAACTGTGCAATCAATTACATGTTTTTCAGTACGTATTTATGATCGTTATTTTGCAGAGAACGAAGAAATTCAAAACCTGTAGTGGAAGGTCACACCGTTGAAGTTGAGGAACCCAATTAAGGAAATAAGTTAGAAATAATACAAAATATGTAAATAAGTTCAATAAATAACATTGTAATACAAGCTGGTTGTTTTCATGGAACCTTATATC
Source organism: Thermobia domestica (assembly GCF_964235325.1). Classification (NCBI taxonomy): domain Eukaryota; kingdom Metazoa; phylum Arthropoda; class Insecta; order Zygentoma; family Lepismatidae; genus Thermobia; species Thermobia domestica. Next base: position 251,192,893 of record NC_137462.1, on the reverse strand, counting down.
AGTTGTTGTGTAGAATGTAGGGATAATTTATTTCAAATATGTAGCAGCAGGATGAGAAATCATAACAGTTATGATCAGGGAGAGATAGGAGTAAATAAATAAGTAAAAAAAATTGCACTGGAAAGTTTTGAAATGAAGATTTCATATATTGAACGTCCAAAATTATTGATATATGTAAGGTTAGGAATAATGCTTATCCACTAGGTTGTCCACTAACTGCACAGATTTACTGTAAATAGTTTGTATACTTCTGACAGTGTCGATGTCACCTTATCTCTCCAGTGAATTATTTAGGATGAATTTTCTTCCAAAATTTTGAAGTGTAGGAATGGCCATCCTCAGTATTTCGCACCCTGTGTAGCAGTGGTTTTAGGATTTAATTTATATTTCTTTCTTTCCTGAAATCTGATAATTTAAAAGTTTGCTTAGCCCTTGACGCTTGTCTAGTGGTGTACGTCTTTGGTGCGCCTAGGGTCGTGGTCGATTCCCAGTGGAAGACCTTACAAACACTAAACGCATTACTGTTCGGATTCTACAGGTCAGTGTCTCATGTAAAACATCGTGCTGAAACGGGACGCTGAACTTCAACATCAAACTGTGGTTAATGGTAAACTAATTGGATGCTGATCTGCAAGGTCGCATAGTATATTCACCAAGGAACTCAGGAAAAGTGTTGCTTTCTATGTTGAGATAAGATACTAATCTCAATAGACTGGAGTATGGGGTATATATTCAACACCAATGTTGTGTGGGACATGGATTTATAATTTAACATGATATTTCAATAATGTTACTCAACAGAAGTAAACCTGAACCTAGTGCTGCAAAGACGCATAATGGACGAAGGAAAGAAGCATAATACAGATTGTGAAAGTATACATTATTTTGCTTTCATTTTGACCGAACACAACTATTCTTTTTCAGAACATTGCTTATGTAGGTTTAACAGTTCTTTCGTCGTCACCTTTACGTTTATTTTTGCAGGATTGTTGTCTATATGAGGTTAATTTCATTTTGTATAAGATTTGATGTGAGGCCCAGTAGTGTCAACCTTGATACAGATTTGTTTCTGCACGTGAGAAAATGATTCATCTGGTTGGCGTCATGTATAATGTTTGATGTTCAGGTTAGTATAATGTTCAGTGTGTAAGTTACATAAATGATGGTGTGTGTTCTTTTGCCATCTGAGGGTGTTTGGATATTGCCACCACTTTATTGGCATTCTTTTAAAAATATTGCAGAAACCATAGCTTACTACTATGTTTACTATTAATAGTAAGTATGGTATGGTTTCCCCTATATATATTTAAAATAATGCCAATAAAGTGATGGCAATATCTAAACACCTCAGATGGCAAAAGAATACACACCATTATTTATGTAACTTACACATTGAACATTATACTAACCTTCACATCAAACATTATACATGTCGCCAAGTAAATGAATCATTTTCTCACGTGCAGAAATAAATTTGTATCAAGCTTTACTGAGAAGCTTGCAATAAACGAGACAGATTAAGCATGTGCTAAACTTGAAGTGGACAGCTTGAAATAAGCTTGAGGTGACAAGCCTGTAGCAAGCATTATGTACCAAGTTTGAAATAAACTTGAGGTAACAAGCCTGTAGCAAGCATTATGTACCAAGTTTGAAATAGACTTGAGGTAACAAGCCTGGAGCAAGCATTACGTACCAAGTTTGAAATAAACTTGAGGTAACAAGCCTGTAGCATGCTTTATGTAACAAGTTTGCAATAAGCTTGAGCTGACAAGCTTGAAACAATCTTACAGTATAAGCCTACAATATGCTTGTCGCCTGTCAACTTCGTCGCTTGAATCAGCCTTGATATACGCTTACAGACTTGTCGTAACAAGCTTGGGACAAGCTTATATCCTTGTCACGACACGCTTATATCATGCTTGTGGCAAGCTGTTTCCGCTATCTGGGTAAATACGTGTTGTGGTTGTGTAGAATAAAAGGTACAGTGGAGAAAACATAAACCAAACTGTTCTAGGTGGCCAGTAAAAGCAAAAAATGCTATGTAATCGAGCCAAAGCAGGGCGAAGCTGGTGGAACCGCGTGTTAGTGCAGGATGTGTCCGAAAGAACGAGGAGCACCAGCCATGGTGGGTATGTGCGCAATCAATGGTAGTGGAAAGAAGTTAATTTTTAGTACAAACTTCAAGGTTTCATATTAGTTTCATTGTTCGTTGCTCGTTTCAATTGCAATTGTCATGGTTTCGCACTAGTAACGCTGCATTGTAAACATGAAATTCAGGTTCTCTACACTGTGTAGAAATATGCCGCCTGTATAAAATAGCATTTAATAGTAATCTCTCATATGCACTCACTTATTTTATCCTTCGTAAAACACTTGTAATGCCTTTACACTAGTAACCCTACAGTTGTAAACTTAAAATGCTGGTGTTTAAAGTTTGATTAATTCTGATGCCTGCACATATTTTTTTCCTTATAAATATATCTTTTCATGCAAGGAATTCAATCTTCCATGTAAATCTTCCAAAATTATGTGTGCCAAAAAAACACCTGCACGCGTTAGTAACATGGTAAATGTTATGGTATCGCGTGTTAAAAACAATAAAATATTTGGTCGTAAACAAAGGTGTCCGCGCTCGTACCTTGTGTGGTTTAGACTGACTTTGCCTTATGTGAGAGTGCTCCCGGGATCGATTTCCGGTGGGGGCACTCTGTTTAAAATGTGTCAAATGTTTTTGTTAGGCCAGACATTTTAAACGAGTTTTCCTCATTCACATTATGCAAATGCCGGAGTGTTATCTAACATACAGATCCCAGACCTCTTCCTTTCTTCCCCAATCCCTTATTCCTTCCTTTTTCACGGATAGTGCGCTCGCCGTCTGACGTCACCTCTCAACATGTTGACGGGCTTACATGGTCTTCGATGCCGGAATCTCAGAAATTTAAATCCTAAATCCTACCATTCACCTTTTTAGTAGCTGTATAGCACAAGTTAGCTTGTGTTTTTTGTATTTACTCTTAGTTTTTATGGTACTATGTTCTATTTGTACCGATAACAGATAAGGCTTTTTGATGTATATCTGATTCCAGTAATACAAGTCCTTCCTTATGTAAGAGTAAAAATGCCGTTGAAAGACAAGAATATATTATGATTCTAAGTATGTGTACCTAAATTATAACTGCATAGTTTTTACTTACTACAGATTATCCTAGTAAGGAACTTTGAATTTTTTTCGAGATGATGCTAAAATTGTTGGATTTGTTATGGCAACATTTATACCGAGTTTGTTCTTCTTTTGTTTTTTTTCCTTCGCTCGCTTTCTATCAGCTGTAGGTCAACTGCTAATGTTAGAATAAAAATAGTATTTTTGCCTTCTATAATATAATATTATCGTTTTATTTGAACATCTGGCGACCGTGACACGAGTGGAAAACAAATCAAGTAATGGAGAAGGCGAAAAAAAGTTAGAACAGTGACCAGAGCTGTATTTACAAAAATCGCAAAAAATGTGGAATCATCCGCGTGACAGTCAAATGGAATCGGGAAGTACACTGTTTTAGTTCATAACTTTCACTGCGAGAGCGATTGTCGATAGTGTCGTTCCGTCTCGCGTGCTAATACTCACTTGTTTAAGAATGTGTCCATATTTTTCTGATAAGAGCCGATTCCAAGATACGACTTTTGGTTAGAAGCATTTTTTTTTATTTTGAGCCGTCTTCTTTCAACGTGTGGATTGAGTATAGCCCGCTCCACCCAGTGATTTTTAACGAATCATAGTGATTCTAACGATTCATACTAGTTCATAATGAATCACAATCGCATGTTATAAAAATTTAAGATGTAAATCTTGTGGTAAGGAGGCGTTAGTATAAGTAGTAGTAGTAGTAGTAGCAGCAGTAGTGGTAGTAGTAGTAGTAGTGGTGCTAGTTAATAGCAATACTAGTAGTAGTAGTAGTAGGAACGGGTTAGAAGCCCGGCAGGGGTTGGTTGGGTTCTGCTCTCGATATAAGTAGTAGTAGTAGTCCGAGTAGTAGTAGTAGTAGTAGTACTAGTAGTAGTAATAGTAGCAGTAGCAGCAGCAGCAGCAGCAGTAGTAGTAGTAGTAGTAGTAGTAGCAGCAGCAGCAGTAGTAGTAGAAGTAGTAATAGCAGTAGTAGTAGTAGTAGTAGTAGTAGTAGTAGTAGTAGTGACTCTTCCAGTTCCGGTGACAAAGAACTGGGGGGAGTGGGCTATACACAAGCCCAACGTGTTTACAATTTCTTTCATATTCATAATTAAATATCCGTTTATTTTATATGTTGCCGTTGTTGTATTATGTATATGACATTCTTTAAAGCAGTATGTATCACTTCATTGCGGCTGTCATTACCGATTGGAAAGAAGTGCTGCTGCATGTTTTAGTATTTTCCAGTAAATAGGTTTGTTACATTACATTATAACATTATAGGGTAAATAGTTAAAGGTTTCAGTGTTCGAATATCAATATTCACAAAAAATAGTTTTACTAACTTTTATCTAAAATTCAAATTTTGTTGGATTTAGGTTCTGTGTGTTTAACAAAGTAATTGAGTAGCAAAGATACACGTATATATGGCTGACTGAACTTTTTTCGTTATATATACATAAATTTAGCAATACTTAATATGTTTGTATAAGAGCAGAGTGAAACATAAGTGTAAATTTAACCAAAAGAGCTGTGGAACTACAAAATGAGTCATGTTAAACACATTTATGAACTCCCATGCGCAAAAAAATGCGCGTATATTGTAACTCACGATTTTTCGCAATTAATTCATTTTCCATATGTTTACGGGTAAAATTTAGTTATTAGTAAGTGGAGATAATATGAAAGCAATCTATCTAAGGAGATATTTCCAAAAAAATATAATAAAATAATAAAAATTATAAGCAAAAAACAAAATTATGTTCGGTTTTGTGTATACTGGCAATAATGTTTTCGAGGGAATTTCTGGAGTAGCACAGCACGATTGCAGAGGGAATAACAAGATTAGTAGAAGAAGAGCTGAATGAAGGAACTGGAAATTGGAGTAAAATATTGCATTTATTGGCTTAAATCTAGGGTGTAAATTGTCTGCCAAATATAAATTAGCTCCTGTAAGCAAGATGTTATAAGAAAATATATAAACAAAGAGAAAAACTGTTGTCTTAAGTTTGGAAGTGACATGCTCTATAGCCATGAGCATTTATTTCTTAAGAAAAAGATAGGCAACAAAAGAAAATCTGTGTGGTCAAGTGGGTAGAGTGACGGACTAGTAATGCTTATACTGTTTTGACACCAGATCGAATCCCATCCGATCCTGTTCATTTTTATCTTCACAAAACATTGTAGAAAGTGTATAATTTTTATGTTAATAAAACTGAAACAATACAATCAGGAAATAACTCTTTGTTTCCTCTGATGACGTATTTATTTAGAATTAGTGTACTATTAGTAATACCGATTGCTTTCAGTTTATGGTGTTGTATAGCTTCCTTTATCATCCTCTTTTCTTGAAAAAAAATTGTCTCCAATAAAGTATGAAAAACATATATAGTCAGAAATAGACATCTTAGTATCAAACGTGATTTATCGTGATGAAATAAACAAGTTTTCCGTTATTAAAAAAGAAAACTATAGAAAATCATTGAATTTGGTCTTAAGGTTTTTATTATGCTATATATATTCTTTATAAGACTATACTTTATAAGACAAGATGAGCGATCATACCCTCAAATTTAGCTAGTGAGTGAAAATTGTTTTCGGCACAAATATTTTACAGGTTTAGGTGCATGAAACACCAATACGCCATGGTCTTGACCTTCGTTTATTTCACATTATTATCCGACATATCATAGGTAAAAAGCAGCATCAATCGGCAAGAAAAACTGCAAGTTGTGGTCTTAGTCTGTTTTTGGTGCTCCGGACTCGATCGCCGAGCACGCCCGTCTATACCTTGACTCATACGTCTATCATTCAGTGCAGGCACATATCCAGCTTTTCTTTTCGGAGGGGGCCCAACACGAATCCTCGTAAGCACGTAATTCTAATGTTTCAAAAATATCAATAATAATAATAATAATAATAATATTAATGCAACAGTTCTGTATTTCTCTTAAACGTTTCTTACTTGTCATTTATGAACCGGTCAAACTTAATTCTAACTCACATGAAATCAAAAAATATTTTCTAGAGACATGTAAGGAAAACTGTCTGCTACGTATATCACATAACAAAAATAGCAAATGGCAATGAGTGTATCGTTCTAATACAGTTATGTTATAAACAGACCGGAAACGAAATTGTAATCCCATTTAAAAGTGTTCTTTAATTCCACCTGGTATCAATGGCATTACGTATATTCTTACAAGTAACACTTCCCAAGTGTAACACTCCGATTTTGATAAAACTTGACAGGCAGATACTACACATAAAATAAACGAATACATGTTTTTTTATTTTTTTGCGGTAAAACTGTTTTACGGGGGCAAAAGCACTCATCCAAAATTTTGAAAGTTGACGCCCGAAAGACAAAAACAAGTGGACCAAAGTGTACGAAATTGTGCACAGATATGGCAGACGTAAAATGAAGGAATACGTGTTTTGTATTTTCCTGGAAAAAACGGTTAGGTGGGACGCAGACCCCTCCAAACCATTGATCATGAAATATCAAAAGTGCTAGTAACAATATGTCTGATGTGTGTAAAGGACGAAGAATTCCGATGACACTTTGTGTATGGACAATACGCAAAAACTAAACGAATGCCTGTTTTAGGGTACAAAATCCCCCATCCAAAATGATGAAAGTTGACGCTCGAAAGGCAAGAAAAAGTGAACCGAAATGAATGAAATTGTGCACAGATATTGTAGACGAAAAATGAGGGAATATGGGTTCCGTATTTTCCTGAAAAAAAGAAAAACGTTTCGGTGGGACACAGACCCCTCCAAAACTTTGATCGTGAAATATCAAAAGTGCTAATAACAGTATGTCAGAAGTGCTTAAAGGACATGAAGAATTGGAACGATAAATTGTGTAGGGACAATACGAAAAAAAACGGGTTCATTTTCTGCGAAAAATTGGTTTTAGGGGGCAGAATTCCCCACCCAAAATTTTGAAATCGTGCACAGATATTCTAGACGTAAATTGAGGTAATTGTGTTTCGTATTTTCCTGCAAAAAAGCGATTGAGTGGGACACGGACCTTCTAAGCTGTTGATTAGGAAATATCAAAAGTGCAAATAAGTATGTATACGTCAGAAGTTTCTAAAGAGTATGGAGAATTGGAACGAAACTTCGTATAGGGACAATTTGCAAAACAATAAATGAAAAGGAATTTAATTTGTATGAAAAAACAGTGTTGGGGCCTAGAGCCCCTCCAAAAAAAAAGTTAATATTACCGTAAAAGTGCAGGAAGGAGTGGACCGAAGCAAATGAAATTGTGTGTAGATATTGTATAGACTGTATGTAAAATAAGGACTTTCGTGCTTTAAAGATGTCCCTATCAATTTTGGCACATCAACAGCAAACAGGAAATTAATCGGCACGTATTTTTGTTTATGCGGAAAAACATTGTAAGGGTTAAAGTTGCCTCGTTAAATACTACAAAATACGCTATACTGTTTGTGCTTGTTGTTAATCTGCCAAATTTGAAGAAATCTGTTGGAGACACTTGTGAAACACGAGAGGCTTTATTTTTCATATCCAACATTTACAGACAATTTCATTCGCTTCGGTCCAATCCTTCCGACACTCAACGCCTCGGTCCACTCAAAAGGTTTTTTTCTCTTTTCAGGAAAATACGAAGCACGTATTTCCTCATCTTACCTTTACAACATTTGTGAACTATTTCATTCAGTTCGGTACATGTTTTCTTGCCTTTCTTGCGTCAAATTCCAAAATTCATGGGGGGGACATTTTGTCCTCTAAAACCGTTTTTTCGCAGGAAATAAACAAGCCGAATTTGTTTATTTTTTGCTTATTGTCCTAACACAAAGTTTTGTTCCAATTCTTCATGTAAATTTAGACACTTCTGACATACTGTTATTAGTACTTTTGATATTTCATGATCAAAGGTTTGGAGGGATCTGTGCCCCACCTAACCGCTTTTCCAGGAAAATACAAAACACGTATTCCCTAATTTTATGTCTGCAATATCTGTTCACAATTTCGTTCACTTTGGTCCACTTGTTTTTGCCTTTCGAGCGTCAACTTTCAAATTTTGGGTGAGGGCTTTTGCCCCCTAAAACCGTTTTTCAGCAAAAATAAATAAAAAAAGCACTTATTTGTTTATTTCATGTATAGTATCTACCTGCCAAATTTATCAAAACCGTAGTGTTACACTTGGGAAGTGTTACTTGTTAGAATTATAACAACAACGCATTGTCCACAGTTTGAACACTGACTCAAAGTAATCTGACATAAAAAAAAACTCAAAAGGGAAAAAGTAGTTTTATTTAAAAAAGTGCTTGAGGTTTGGTAAGGGACAGCTTCCAAGACCTCACGCTGGATACGTCACTGAGTCAATGCATTATATTTGTTTCTTGCAAAGATGATAATTAGATGCGTAATGTGTAAAATTATATAATAGTTTGTCTTTTTATAGGCCTTTACTTAACACATCCATATTATCCGGCGTTCTGCCTGCCTGTTTTATGTCGGATAAGCGAAACTCTACTGTATTTTCAGATAGCGTATACACAGGAGCTAGGGGTCTGCACGGGCCGGAATTTTTAGAACGGACCCGGCCCGTCCCCTTTAATTTATAATCTATAGGCATTAGCGGATTAAGGGCGGAGCCAATGGAGCCCAGGGCCCCCAGCTCAGGGGGCTCTTTAAAATCCCTCTGTTTAATACTTACGCTCGCGGTATCGCTAGATTTAAGTCTTTGCATCAGCAGCATTTAACTGTTAATAATGAATGCAATTATTTAATTGTTAATAATGAATTTAACTAAACTAATTATTGTAAACTTGGAACACATTCAAATATTACAGCATAGTTCTCGGTAGTTCCATAAGTAATTTCAGAGACCACGGTGTTTCAGTGGTAGAGCGTTCACCTTTGGTGCATGGAGTCCTTGGTTCGATCTATGCTCGCGCCAAGTGAACCTTGTGCTGGACAAACACTGTGTGCGTGGGTTTTCTCGAGGTTGTCCCGTTTTATCCCACTTTTTTCATTCCACCATTTCATTCATTTCTTATCATCACTGTCTCCTTTAGCCTATTCGGCATAATCGTGGGACGCAAAACTTAAAAATTTCATTTCAAATCATTTCAATCAAAAAACAGTTGCAGGAAGTATGTAATTTCGAATAAAACAAACTACTATATACAATTCTGAGTATATTATTCTTTTATGAAATTCTCGCGAACCTTATTTCTAAATTGAAGGGTAAGAAGACTAAATTCATTCTCTTATTATTATAGATCCATTTCAATTGAAGCAGTTGGAATAGTTGGAAAAAAATTAAAAAAAACATACCCTATATTCCAGTGTGCCACAATCGGTATAACGCGCCACACTGGTGTGTCCAACAAAGTGAACAGTGTGACGCAAACTTTTTCCTATTATTTGCAAGAATATTTGTCGAGTTCCTGTTATTTATTTTTATTATTATTATTATTATTATTATTATTATTATTATTATTATTATTATTATTATTATTATTATTATTAACGATTTTTCCATGGATCAGCTGTCTGTATACGGTTAAGCAACCACAAGTATCACATTGAAGGAATGAGTGTAATTATTTACTTTAATAGTAATACAAAAGTCTAGTTGCTTGTATATTCTACCGGTAATAACTGCATCCGTCTAGAAAGCTAGGACTAACAACAAAGGTATACCAAGTTGTGACCACACACCGCCCCAAATCGTGGGTGCCACAAGTTCTCTTCTACGCCTTAGAACAATAAGGGCTGTAGCGCTCAGGGAGAGAGAGAAACAACTTAATTCCATTGCAGTTATATGCTTATTAAATGTTAACTTATATTTATCAATTATGTAAGTGATCGTATCGTTTTCTGTTTATTATTATTATTATTATTATTATTATTATTATTATTATTATTATTATTATTAATAATAATAGTTCTTATTATTATACATTTCTTAATACGTTGATTGCCATGTGTATGGAATTCCATACACACGGCTGAACTGTACAGTAGAGCGTGATTATTTTCCATACGCAAACAATGTAGATATTCCAAGTTTGTTGTGTTCGTTCTATAGGTGTGTATGTAATTAGATACATATGGCGTAGAAATCAAAATTTAATGTCCATGCCACGTATATGCAAAACCATAGACAAAGACATTTATGAACAAAGACATTGAGTTTCAGTTTAACGTCTCGTTCAGCAACGAAGCTATATGAGACGTCGGCCTACTGATTAACATGGACTGCGAACCACGTGAGCTCTCATCGGGAATCGAAGCCGGGTCTTCCACGCCAAAGGCGCGTACGCTAACCACTAAGGAGCTTATGAACAGAGACATTTATGAGCTAAAACAAAGGCGAAAACAAAGATGTGTGATGTGATTTTGAATTTATCGTCCCTTTCAACAGCGAGGCTATATGAGACGTGGAAATACTGATTAACAACGAAATTACTGTGGTGAAATCCGAACCACATGAGCTCCCGCCGGACGAAAACAAAGACCTTTGGAATTGACAATTGTTTGGACATTCCAGTCGAACCTACCGTAATATTAACAACGTTTCTACGATAATTTCGTAACATTGTATTATTTCTTTTGTTGATTAGCTTGGTTAGGCTTATTTAAACACTTTCTTCTTTGCACCGACGTGTCACATCTCTTGGATGAAGATACACTACCTCTCACTGGAAATCTAATCCAGAACCAATGCACTTGAACCATTTGACCACAACAAGGCATATTTAAAAAGAAGTTTCGATTTTGTTCGGAAAATTGTGATTAGGTGCAACATTTAAAAATATATTTAAGAAAGGGTACGGAGTAAACGCACTGTACTTTCTCGCTCGAATTTTTTACACTGACTTATGTTAGGCTGCAACTGTTATTGAAACTTTTATTTGGGATATTGCGAATAAAATAATGTTTTGGAAAACTTTGCTAGAAGAAACTTCAGGCCCAAAAGTAAAGTACCCATTGGTCATATTTCCGTTAGAAATAACTTGATCCATATATTAGAATTATAAAGGATATTATTGTATGTGAACTATAAGCAAAAGCGTCTGAGTAATTTCTGAGAAAATTCGGCAAAAAGTCACCCCCAAGAATAAATTATCCCTTGTGGATCTTTTCAGTACAAACGAGCTATGCTATATTGTTAGCGTTTTCATAAAACATTTATTTATGAAATACGAACACAATCGCCTGAGTCGTTTTTGAGAAAATCGCAGGGTAAAACTTACTGTCAAAAGTAATATACCATTTCTAGATTTTCCGGATGATGGAATTATACCATATAGCTAGGTTATTTATGTAACACGTATTTATAAAATATGAACAACAAACATATCCTGAGTGGTTTTTAGGAAGGTCATCGGGAAAAGCTTACCCCCAAAGGTAAACTCTTCTATCTGTAATTTTGACAGTATATCGAGTAATTTTTAAGCAAATCGTCGGGAAAAATTTCACTGTCAAAGTAAACTATTTCTTTTGGATTTTTCTTTTCGGAACGAGCGAGTTATACCATATTGTAAGATTATTACAGAAAATATTTTTACTGAAATTAGAACAAATTTGTCTCAGTAATAACTGAGACAATTGTCCAAAAAAATCAACCCTTGAGAAAACCACTTCTTCTGTATGTTATCGGAATAAACTATTTATGCTCTATGTTAGTTTATTAATGAAATATTTCTTTACGAAATATGAACAAAATTGCCTGTGGCGTTAATGGGAAAACCATCTGGGGAAAGCTCACCCTAAGATTAAGCTACTCCTTCGAACGAGTTGTCATATTGTTAGGTAATTAATGATACGTTTATTTATGAAATGTGGTTGAGAAAATTGTGCAAAAAGAACGCATACCATACAGTAAATTACACCATATATATTTTTTCACAAAATTATTCATATGTGGTGGAGATTTGTTAATAAAATATATATTTATCAAAAGTAAATAAAATCGTAACAGCTTTTTTTATTTGAGAAAATTGAATTATTTTAAATTTTAATCCTTGAGTAAATTACCATTGCTTTTAGGTGTCGAAGGACAAAATTCGAAAGATATTATGTTATTAAAACGTTATGTCTAGAATTCGGTGCAGATACGTTGAACAGTATGGCCTCTAGTTGAGTGCGTGTAAAAGCGTGACGAACCGAGAGACAAATAGATGGACAGACATCGAAAAATCATTTTTTTTCGATATGTAGGAGCCATGTAACTTTAATTTATTGAAATCTGGTATTTGGTTTTTATAACTATCACCACACTTTGTTCATTCGTCGCTGGAATGTGAAAACGAATAGGCCTACACCGACACGTAATGTGATAATTTGTAATCCCAAAAATTTAATTTGTTATGTTTAATGTGTGGTTACTCTTGGAAAAAAAGCTTATGCATGTTACATCATTTTATTATCAGTTTTTCACGCTACTGTATAGTTCGGTACGATTATAGTTAATATTCATGCCATCATTTGGAAGCTTTCGCGTTCCTCACAAAGAGAGCTGTAAAATTTAGTTTTGTTTAAAGAAAGCACTCTTGAATTTTTTTCACACAGACTTGCATTTGTTGCACTTGTGGATATGAAACAAAAGGAGAGAGAGAGAGAGAGAGAGAGAGTCAGAGAGAGAGTCAAAGAAACACACACACAGACACACTAGAACTTTTTTTTTCTTCATGACAACGAGCTATCGCTGTGACTGTGTTCCTCACGCTGTGTGTAAAGCTGCAGGTTCTCTTGTTTTGTTTTTTCCAGTTCCTGACTCACAGACACTCGCAATGAGTTGAAGCTGTGTAAAAACGGAGAGGGAACGGTTAAGCATACCATACCATAAACTAAAAACAATCTCTATTAGTAATAAATAGTAAGCTAATTCTGAATAAATACGTCATCAGAAAAACAAAAAGTTATTTCATTATTATATTATTTCGTTTCTTATTAACATAAAAATTATACACTTTCTACAATGTTTTGTAAAGAAAAAGATGAACAGGATCGGATGGGATTCGATCTGGTGTCAAAACAGTATAAGAATTACTAGTCCGTCACTCTACCCACTTGACCACACAGATTTTCTTTTGTTGCCTATCTTTTTCTTAAGAAATAAATGCTCATGGCTATAGAGCATGTCACTTCCAAACTTAAGACAACAGTTTTTCTCTTTGTTTATATATTTCCTTATAACATCTTGCTTACAGGAGCTAATTTATATTTGGCAGACAATTTACACCCTAGATTTAAGAAAATAAATTCAATATTTTACTCCAATTTCCAGTTCCTTCATTCAGCTCTTCTCCTACTAATCTTGTTATTCCCTCTGCAATCGTGCTGTGCTACTCCAAAAATTCCCTCGAAAACATTATTGCCAGTATACACAAAACCGAACATAATTTTGTTTTTTGCTTATATTTTTATTATTTTATTATATTTTTTGCAAATATCTCCTTAGATGGATTGCTTTCTATTATCTCCACGTACTAATAACTGAATTTTACCAATAAACATATGGAAAACGGAATAATTGCGAAAAATTGTTAGTTATAGTATACGCGCAATATTTTTTGCGCATGGGAGTACATATTAAGAATAGGTGATCCGATCTAAAATCTTCGTTTAGTTGAATTAGACTTTAGTGTCCCTTTCAGTACTGAAACTATACGAGACCTTCAATTTAAGGTGGAATTTGAACCAATGTAATGCGTTTATATTTCAATGTACTTCCTGGAAGACTAGGATTGGATTTCCAGCGGGAGCTCATGTGGTTTGGATTCTACGTTAATCAATATGTCAACGTCTCATGTAGCCTCGCTGCTGCACAGGACGTTAAGCAGAATTTCACCTTAACTCATTTAATGTACTTCTACCATAAGTCTAACGTAGGAACATGTGCACTAAAGGTGTGCATATGAGCCAGTTGACCAGTGAAGAAGACATATAAAAAGTAATTACATATATACCCTGTGTTTCATTAAACTGTACTCTTAGTACCTTGAAAAGTTGCATTTTATAAAGGCAAGTTTGAATTAGGAGCACAATTATTCTTGCTGCAAATGCATTTTCTGGGCAAAATGACTCATATTGTCTAGAAGCAATCGTACTGCTGGGGTGTTGGAAATTAGCATATGGAAATTAGAGGTAATATACTATTTATATGCCTCGAGCGCCGGATTGGGAGGTCGCAAAATTGGGCAAATATTTGGGGCAGTGATTTGGTTTGATTTGGTCAGGGAGGATCAAAGGTGAGTTCTTGCCCCGGGCGACAACTAGCGTATTTCCGTCGCTGCGTGGCTTGCACACGTAATTCTGCCATGGGTTGTGAACTTCCGCTCTCTTGTCGGAACATCTATTTGTTACACACGCAACAATATTATCATCCTATCACCGGTGTGAACATTACAGCCTTCGGATCATTTCTTTTTGAACACTCCTTATATATAATTTACGCACATATCATACCTGTAAGGTAAAGGGGAACAAAAGAATTTCAGCAATCAAAAGTCATTTCCTATGACAGAATGCGTTCTGTTTCTTTCTGTTTGAGCGCTATTTATCTTAAAGTGTAACCTAGTGCTGAAAGAGCACATGGAATATAACACCGGTACCTATAATGGTTATATGACATTACTGTTAAGAAGAGAGAGAATTGTTGGTTTAGCTTTGTACTATTGGAGGTTACGCAAAATTCAAATAGTTAATTTGAAAAAAAAGTGTGAAAAAGCAAGTACAGATAGAACTAGTGTTTAAAAATTAGGTTAGATAAACTTATGTATTTTAAGCAAAATTTAGGGTAAATAACCCACGTTCTCTGACTTAGGAGTCCTAAGTCTTCGTGTTATTTGTTAGGGATCGCTCTGCATGTTTCCAGCTAGTTCACGGAAACAATCCACTCGTTCAAGCATCTTAATGAAGAAATATAACTACTACTTAATTAATTTGAAACGAATTTTGTTTTCAACAAACAAAGTATTCATCAGTCTTTGAAAATCAAAATCCACGTGTGTTTGTGTGTGTATTTTTGTTATAATTGATTTTGTGAAAGTTTATTAGCGATTGTAATGTTAAAATGTGATTCTGCAATTCATATACAATAGCTTGTTTCGGGGCATAAGTGGTTCAGTAGTAGATCTCTCACCTGTGGCGCATGGGGTATTTGGCTCGATCCAGCCTAGCCAAGTGGACTTTGCAGTGGAAAGACATCTTGTTTGTGACTTTCCTCGGTGATCTCCCGTTTTGTCATTCCATAATCATCCACCGTCTCTTTAGCCTTGATGAATAATTATGCAACATTCAACTGAAAAAGATCTTCGGCTCACGAGCCGGAGTAGTAGCTAGCGAACGCACTTTTGTTGCACCGGCAGGAGTTCTGGGTCAGATTCCTGGTTGTTCGGATTCAAGAACTATTAGTTCACGTCTAATATAATTTTAGTGCTAGAAAAAGAGCTGAAACTTCAACAAATAAGTGCAAGACTGGTTTCTGTTTACTGATAGAAGAGGGTTCAAGATGCTGGGGATGTGTTAGGGGAAACTATATATTAAGAACAATAGAACAGAAGTGTGCAGCGATCTGAACAGACAGTGATAGTGTAAAATAGGTAGGCTCTTATTTCCGAAGATGTCAAATTGTTGGTGTGACGAAAGTGCTATGTGTGTTGAGTGTATTGTGAGGATGAGTGCCTAAGATTATTAATGCCACAAAACTCACGGCAAAAACACGCTAGCGAAAAAGAACAGAGGTTGGAATCAAGCCCCCTGTTACAGGCACTGCCGAACATTTAAGCTGATTGTCACTTAGAACTGCCGTGCGACTGTGATGAAAGTGACCCGAGACTGTGAGCACCAGTTCTCTCAGCCTATGTCGCAATCATTCCACCCTTAATTCCATGATAGGGACATACGGTGTTGGTTGCACAACTCAAACTGTTGATAAGGGACCATAAAGCTTTACCACGACGCCTATGTTGACGCTAATATGCAACATTGATTGCTGACGTCTGGGAATGTGTGATATTGTTGGATGAGTCTTCGTTCATTATATTTCAAATCACGACCGTGTTTATGTGGTCAGACACCCAGAGAACCGTATGATATGCACTGTCTTCTCCCAACCATGAAATATGGTGAACACTTTGTGACCATGTGAGAGGCAATATCGTAGCTTTCATGTTGGCTTTCATGTTCTATGTTGACGCTTACGGGTCTCGACCTTGCTGTGATTATGGTCCGATTTTAGGGGACTGTTTGTATCCTATGCGGGGGATGATGTTTCCGGTCAACTATGCTATATTCCAGGATGATAATGCGCCTATTCATACTACTAAAGCTGTTGTGTCGGGATTTGAGGAACATGTAGATGAAATTGAACACTACCCCTGGCCCGTCGAATAATGGACTTATACTTGTTTTCGAGCCACGAATCCGACGTAGACAGAACTACACGCAAAATGATGCAGTATTCTATTCTTGCCAATCACCTCATGTATGAGTCCATTGAGTCGCATCAGAGCTGTTCTAAGGGCGGACAGTAGTGCAGCCCTATAGTAATCTAGTAAGTTACCCTTTTTTAAGGTTCAATTCACATTGAATTGATACGTATCTATATACCAGTATTCCTTTGTCGTCAAGCGCGTACACAACTTCAAGACGGGTTCAATTCCCGGTGAGCTCATGTGGCTCTAATTCCCTGTTAAGCAGAGGTGCATGTCTCATATTGAATAGATGCTGAAAGGGACATTATGCCCTGATCCAACCAACGAAATAACATAGTAAATATTATTCATCAAATATAAAAACATATATACCAACCCAGGGTGCAAAATTTCAAAGTCAGACGCACTCGCCAATCCAAAAATCATGGTCGCCAGTATCTCATGTACAAATTATGAGAATCCCCCCCCCCACGGCTTTTGGTTTGAGAAAGAGACAATTAGATTCAGGATAATCAATTTTGAATTGAACAATTCATATACATGTTAAAAAGTATCTTAAGGCTGCACGTTTGTGTAACGCTATCTTTGTAGTAAAGTACCAGTTGTCGATTGCAGTGATAACGGTATCTCATTCAAATATCATTTTTTTTAAAAAAATATTTTACTTACACCGCTCCACTCATCAAAAGGGCCCGGGTTAAAATTGTTCCGCGACAAATGGGAACTGCGTCAAACGGCCCTCAGTCAAAAGGGGCCCGAGTCAAAAGTGGCCTTTCCAAAATATCTCCGGAACAAAACGGACGAGTCAAAAGTGGCCAAATCAAAACGTCTCTCATCAAAAGGACCCGGGTCCAAAGAGTTCCACTACAAGAGGGTCCGATTCGAAAGGGCACTGCATCAAACGGGACCTGCTACAAAAGGGCGCGAGTCAAACCAGTCCCGCGTCGAAAGTGTCCAGGTAAAAAGGTCTCCGCGACCAAAGCGCCCGAGTCATTAAGGGCGCTGCGTCAAAAGGGCCCAGGTCAAAACTGTTCTGCGACAAAAGAGCCCTAGTCGAAAAGGAACTGCGTCAAAGGGGCCTTGGTCAAAAG
The DNA here is from genome assembly GCF_964235325.1 of Thermobia domestica. NCBI lineage: Eukaryota > Metazoa > Arthropoda > Insecta > Zygentoma > Lepismatidae > Thermobia > Thermobia domestica. The sequence goes on along the minus strand of NC_137462.1, from coordinate 251,175,215 downwards.
GGGCCCTGCTGCCAAAAGGCACGAGTAAGAACGACCACGCGCCAACTGGACCCCGGTCGAAAGGGCCCGCGACAAAAGGCAGGAATCAAAACGGCCCCGCATCAAAAGGGCACAAGTCAGAAAGGCCCCGGTTCAAAAAGGCCCGGTAAATACGGTTCCACGGGTAAAAAGCAAGGGTGAAGATCAGGTATGCACAAGGGGATAGTGTCTCCTTAGTAAGTAGAAGTGTTTGTGAAAAGAAGGAAAAATATCTGCGGTTATTAGTAACAAATAGGAAATTTGAATGGTGATATTAGTTTTGTTTAGTTGTTCATTGTTCTGCAACAATCGCTATCACTTAAGTCGTTCTCCATGAAAGTTTGCTTTCACTCCCGTATTTCGGAGTTGGTTTTCTCGTGACATAGCCCAATCAAACTTATGCTACTGTTGACTTTCCACTTAGTTCTAAAATTCCAGTTTTACCCCTGGATCAAAGTATAGTGTAAAAATGTTTTGTGAAAAAAATTAGATTAGTTTTGCTGTGAGAAGACATATGTGGATCTATATACAGGGTGAGTGAAAAGTATTGGGATAGAATAATAACGACATGCGTGGACGGAGAAAAAATAAATGTTACATTACATACAATTGGTATTATTGCAAAAACTGCATTGATTTGGAGTGTGGTCACCATGGAAGGCATCTTGAATTCCGCTATATTGCATATCACACAATATTGTTTTAAATGTAAAAGGTTATGATTTTACACATCAGGTTAGTCTTGAATATTCCCACAGATGAGAATGTAAACTCATTTTTGACACATCATCTGTTTGAGACAGAGTTGCTATGTTTGACATATGTATCTAATAGAAAAAGTATATTATGATAGGGTAGTAACAATGAAACGCACAAATGAAGGAAAAGCAAATTTGGCTTGGTGTAGAAACTGCGTTAAATGATTTATTGTAGATCATGGCAGACATCTTGAATTCCGCATATTGTATACCACATAATATTTTTCAATAGAGAGAGGTATGCTTGTCACATAAATTGGTGCTAGAATCTTCCTACAAACTACATTTATCGTCCGTTTCATAGCAATAGAGTCTACATTATTTATTATTTCCATAATTTCTCAAGGCCAAAATACGCCACTATCATAAGAACCACGACTTGCCGCGGTGGTATTCATAACCAAAAGCTCAACTAAAAAGAGGAAGTGAATCTTAAGCAAACTACAAGAAGGATGTTGAAACAACCATACAAATTTCCACTGGCTAATACAAAAGGCAAACAAATATAGTTACATGTTTTTGCCTTGTGAGTACTCATATCTTTATAGGGAATATATACTTGACACAGCATGTCAATTAAATCTACGCAATAAGTGACCTGTGCGCATGAAGGTGAAAAATATTCGTGAAAAGTAAACAGAAGGTGCTAGTTGCCTGCTGCACTTGTTTTCTAACAGTCAACTGCGTGTTCTACTGCCAGAACTGGCCTTGAAAGGTGCGCCGTGACTGAACGCCTAGTAACAAGAGGGCAACCATAATTACCCATTGATCTTTTGCAGCTATACAGCGAGCTGTGTGCGGTCTTTGTCACTGCATCTCTGTCTCTGGCTGTGTTTGCGAAAATATTGTTTGGTTTCCATGCTTTGGGGTAAGAGGTAAGACACCTTTGCACACCTTGGGAGAGTGGGAGGGAGTAACATAAAATGATCGATAGACGACCGATGTTAATGTAAAGTTTATAGTTTCAAGCAGTGGCATATACTGATTTGAAGGCATGGGCTACCACTGACCTTGTATATTGTTATTATTATTAATGATAATAATAATAAAAGTAATATAATAATAAGTATAATTATCAAAATATGCATAAAAATGTACAAAAAGTGGTGGGTGTGTTTTGTTTGAACTTTTGTTTTGAGACCATTAATGTTTTTCACCGTAAATGAAATTCCATCATACCTTTGCACAGTTAACTAATCGTGGATTACATTCGTAAAATGTTAATTTTTACCAATGTTACTTCCCTCAAGAGTCGCCTGTTACTGACGTTGGATGTTATTCCGTACCAAATTTCGCAAAATTTCTGAGTACAGTAACGTAACGCAAAAATACAGACAGTCATTATAATTGTTATGTTTATTATCGCCACATAAATCGCAAATTTTTGCATTGTGTTAACAAGCGATTCTCTGGCCTTTTTGTTGCGATCTTTCGACCCGGGCCCTTGTGATGAGAGGCGTTTTGATTCGGGCCTTTTGACTCGGGCCATTTTTGTTGCGGAGACCTTTTGAAACAGGCCCGTTTGACTCGGGCACTTTTGTAGCTGGACTCTTTTGACTCGGGCCCATTTGACGCAGGGCCCTTTGACTCTGGTTGTTTAGTCATGGGACCCTTTTGATCCGAGCTCTTTTTATGAGAGGCGTTTTGATTCGGGCCATTTTGATTTAGGCCATTTTGTTGCGGAGACCCTTTGACCCGGGCTCGTTTGAGGCAGGTCCCTTCTGACTCGGACAATTTTGTCGCGGGACCCTTTAACCCGGCCCTTTTGATGTGTCAAAAGAAGGCATGATGCGCAATGCGACGGCACGGTTGCTCAACATTCCAAAAACTGAGTTCCAGAAGTGATTCCAACAATGGGGGAGCACTGGGAGAAGTGTGTGCATTGCCAAGGGCTCGTTTCGAGTCGAGCCCTTATGACTCTTACCCTTTTGTTGCGGAGACCTTTTGTCGTGGGGCCGTTTTGACTCGGGCCTTTCTGTCTTCGCCCATTTGTTTGGCACTTCTGACATGGAACCGTATATATAACGCAGCAGCTGAAATGCTTGCCCGCCCAGGAAAGATTCCAGTCCCAATCTTTACCCCCTCATAAATCATAGTTGTAAAATGTCAATACATACTGTCTTAAAACAGCAGATGGCTTTTGACCTTTGAGGTACAAGTTTTATAGTCATACATGGTTGCCAGTGCAAGGACTGCAGAGAGGAGGTACTTTGTCCAACCATAGGATATTTCTGTATCCCCAATAAAATTAGGAAAAGCACGGAGTAATAAAACTACCACACCTCTTGACCACAAATTATCTTTGCTGAAAACGGTAAGAGGAAAATTGGCACGTGACACATTAAGTGACATGTAATAAACCAACCGCTCAATGCGGAGAATCAGTCTTTTGAAAAATCTTCTAAATTAATCAATGCATTTAACTTTTTGTAAAATACTAATGCTTTCACATAATAAATAAAACTGCCACTGTTTATTGGATCAGTCATAAGCATATTTTTTTTAAAAATCAATTGATCAGTGATGATAAATTATGTTCCAGACTGCAAATATTATCTTTGCATATATTAAAATTAAGTTACTTGAAATAAAATTTAGTAATTTAATCATTTAAGCTTGAGATGTATAATGAAATAGTAGTGGAAAACGTTCATTAGTAGATAACATTATGAAACCTGAAATGTTACTCCAGAATATATTTCAATTAAATTCAATTTCTTTAGTCATTACGCAACACTAAGATTATATAGGACGGAACGTGGGCCTTGAAGCGCAACCGGAGCTTGAACCAACTGTAGTTGGCTTGTGTTCAGACAATCATATAAGATCAAATTTCTCAGAATAAGCGGTTTCCCACCACACTGTGTCACTTTCCAGATAGTTGGATTACAGGATGACGCAACTGTCTTGACCACCTCAAATAATCTACATTAAAAATATATCGAGTACTTAAGTCTTTCAAAAATAATAAATGAATAACCTAACCATTCTTTCTGAGTTTTATAAGTTTCTGTCGAAGGGGCATATATATCTGATATCTCGCTTAATTTCTAAGAAGAGCGAGACTTTATTTTGGTGTTACCTTTTGATCAATTTTGGAAATGCTTTGAAAATGATTCGTTTCTTGGCCTGTTTGTCAATTACTAATATATACAAGTGCGTATTTAGGTTGGGGTAACCGGATCCCCAACTGATGCAGACGCTTAAATTAATTATCGTTTTAGGCCTTAGGGTTGCAGCTGTTGAGTACGTAGAGGAAGCAGAGTTGAGTAATGTTACGTATAGGGTGTGTATGCAGGGACATAACATGACTGGTGCAATAGTAGGACGTAGAGCGAAGAATGAGTATTGACATCACTGGCGTAATTTCTGTGTAGAAAGGGCGGAGAAAGGTCACGGGCCCCGAGCCCCGTCTAGATGGTGAGGGGACCCAAGGTAGGCAGGTTCTCCAATTAAAATAAACGACTGGATCACTCGTAACCTATACCTACCTACTAAGTTTCATTCAGCCATGGGTCTTTATAAGTAAAAATGACCAAGTAGTTACTGGCAAGGGGGCCGGAGGGGACCGGACCCCCCAAAGCTTACGTGTCCCCCTGTATTTTATGAATATGTATTTTATGTGTACTTTTTATTGTTATATGTATTCTTATATGTATTTTTATAAATGCCCCCTCCCCAAAGTTACAGAGAAATCGGCGCCCTTGTTTACTGTGGCACTTTTCTGCTATCTCCTACATTGTATATGCTATTCTTGGATTTTCTATACTTTGTTGATAATCACAAGTGTTCGAACTGAGTTTATCCTATACTGTGGAGAGAATTAGACTACAGACGGGGGGAGTGTATTTATACAAGGCGGCAAAGTTGTAATTTCTGTATACTGTTTCAATAAGTATACTGTAAACTGTAAAGTTGTCGAACTCTTAGCGCAAGATATCCAGCAACTACAACGCCAAGATAAATTTCAACAATTGGGTCAAGAATCGATAAGTACAAGGCAAAATAGAAAGACCTGGAGCGACATCGTAAGAATTACGGCCGAAGAACCAAATGCTTCTAGTGAACCTAATAACAGCGCGAAGATACCATCTTTTTCCAGTTGGAAATCACAATATAGTGGAAATTCTAGCCCTCCGAAAAATCATTTGTAGCCCTATCCACAACGCAAGTGCAACAGCAAATTGCCAATGGAGTGTCAAAGCTGCAGAGAGACACGACACTGTGTGCAACTCAAATACTAAGGGTAAACTACTGGGTAATAAAGTATCAGATCTACAATACGATTATAATATTAACAAAAAACAGATTCAGTGAGTTAAGTGGCCAGTGTGATAGTGTAAAGCAAGTTAGCCTAAGAAATAGGCCTATTCAAGTGCGACGTGTAGAACGTTTAAACCAGCAGGATCGCCCAAGATTTCCGTCACAGGATTCAAGCAGTAAGTCATGTTTTAGTGTTGAAAATGGAAACTCAATTTCAGTAAATCGGGTAAAAAAAGTGCAAGGGAAGGTGTTCATTGTAGGAGATAGCCATGGTCGTGGTCTTGCTTCCAGATTAATGCAGGAGTGTGATGATATGAACGTAGTAGGTATTGTTAAGCCTGGTGCAAAACTAAATAACGTTGTAAGTTCATGTGTGGACCAGAAATCATTCTCAGATACTGATACTGTTGTACTTATAGGAGGCACTAATGATGTGTCAAAAAATGAGTCTGAAGATGCTGTCCGTGTTTTGAAAACTACACTCAGCACTCTTACTCATACAAATGTAATAGTAGTTAATCTGCCACACCGGCATGATCTATTGAAGAGTTCTTGTGTTAACTCAGAAGTACATAAAACAAATAGCATCATTAGCAAAGTTTGTAGTCGATTTAAAAATGTACAGTTATTAGATGTAAGTAGTCTTCCACGAGAATTTCACACCCATCATGGTTTACATTTGAATAATCTAGGAAAGCGTCATGTATGTGAAAATTTAAGTAATATGATTAAGGCTCAGAACAAGAATAGGGATCCCATTCCTCTTACTTTCCCCCGTACAGGTCTTAGCAATGATAATACAGTATCGTTTGCAGCCGGACAAAATCACGTAAAAAATGTAACTTTTTTAGCACACCAGATGGAAAATCCGAACCCAAGATAGCTAATACAATAAGTATTTTTCATCAGAATGTACAAGCGATCCAGAATAAAGTCGAATACTTTGCTGTACTTTTAGCTGATGATTTGAAAGAATGTAAGGTTATTTGTCTTGGTGAACACTGGCTAAATGATACACTTATTAAGGAGGTCAATTTTGAAAACTTTAATCTTATCACTAAATTCTCTCGTGTTTCACACGAACGTGGAGGTGTATGCATCTTTGTTCACAACAGTTTAAAAGCTTCTGAAATAGATATTACAAAATTTACCTCTGAATTTGACTTTGAAGCTGTAGCCATTAAATTACCAAGTGTTAACATTTGTATTATATGCATTTATAGGTCGCCATCCGGCATACTTACTGTTTTCTTAAAGAAACTGGAAAGTCTTTTGGACTTCATACGAAAAGACTTTGAAAAAATGATCATCTGTGGTGATATTAATGTAAATTGGATAGTGGAAGCAAAATAGAAATCCGATCTACGAGATCTGCTGAATGTGTACAATCTCCAAGCGCTAGTGGATGTACCGACACGTCATAATAAAAGTGCGCTAGATCAGTTCATCATTAGTAAAAATCAATTTGCCTATAACCTTGAAGTATTTGATCCCGGTTTCTCTGATCATGATGCGATTATTTTAAAAATCACTTTAAACAATACCACTGTTCTTAAGTCTAAAGTATACACAGTTACAAAGAGAATTTTCTCCAGCCATAATATGGAATATCTAAATTTCTTGCTTTCTCACGAGTCTTGGAATGGCATATATAATACGTCTAACACTGAATATAAGTTTAAATACTTCTTTGAAACTTTCTTACATTACTTCAATATGGCGTTTCCAAAAGTTACTCGTAAAATCCGGACGTCGTCCACTAAATCGTGGTTAACTAAAGGCATTAAAATTTCTAAAAGTAATCTATTTAGATATAATAGATTACTCAAAATAAATACATCACTTCCTCACAGCTTTCGAAATTATATTTTTTTTGTACAGGAAAATATACAGAAGAGTAATTAAAAAAGCTAAATTACTATCAAATAGCTCCACAATACTTAATTCTACTAATAAAGCTAAAACTATGTGGAAAATCTTAAATGGTAGAACAAACAACAAAAAGAGTGACTTTGAGTATGTTAAAGTTGGGGACGAAATTATTAAAGAACCTAAGCGGATTGCAGATTTCTTCAATGATTATTTTCTAGATAGTGTACCATTTCCTGACCCCATACAAGCGAGTTATGACGACTCGATGAAATTTCCCATGCATTCACATACGATCTTTTTAATTCCAGCAACAGTAGAGGAGTTATGGAAAATATTGAGTAAGATGTCTAATTCGGGATCTTCAGGTTTTGATGAAGTTCCAGTGACTGTTATTAAATTTTGTTTTCCTTTCATTGTAAATCATCTCTGTTATTTAGTTAACCTATCTCTTGAGAAAGGATGTTTTCCATCAGTGTTAAAAGTGGCAAAAGTAATTCCTCTCCATAAAAAGGGGAGTATGCATGATGTAAGAAATTATCGCCCAGTCTCCATTCTTTCCACGTTTTCAAAAATTTTTGAATATGTGATGAAGTCACGACTCAGCAATTTTTTGAAATCATGTAACTTACAATCACCATCACAACATGGCTTCCAAAATAAGAAAAGTATTGAAACAGCCTTGTTTGATTACATGTCCAATATAGCTCTTGAATCAAAAAACAGTAAATATATTGTTGGCCTATTCATCGACTTATCCAAAGCTTTTGATACAATTGATCTTGTTATTCTTTTAAGCAAGTTGTATGCTTATGGTATTAGAGGAGTAGCTCACAACTGGTTTCTCTCTTATTTATCCAATAGGCAACAAGCGGTACAAATATCAAAATTAGCTGCAAATGGGTTTCAAACAACTTGTTCGTCTTTATCAACTATAGTCAGAGGTGTTCCTCAAGGTTCCATTTTGGGTCCTATTCTCTTCCTGATATATATAAATGACTTGTTAGAATTTATGCATCCAGCGAAATGTATTCTATATGCTGATGACATCAGTATGATAATATCAGGAAAATCAATAGAAGAAGTTGAGAGGAAATCTGACATTTTTACGGACAAATTAGTAAAATGGCTAACAGCGAATAGGTTAATTATAAAACATGATAAATCGATTCTCTTACATTTTCATTTTCCAGGAAAACCGCGTATATCACCTAGAATAAAAATATCTTCTAACTTACTCCAATATTCTTGCATAACAAAGCTTTTAGGTGTAATCATAAGTGATGATCTTTCATGGTCTGCTCATATCTCCACTTTAAACAAGAAACTAAGTAGCGTGTGTTTTGCCTTATACAAACTTCAAGGTACTGTATCGAGAGAAGCACTTCTTAGCTTTTACTACGCCAAGTTTAATTCATTAATTAACTTCGGCATAATACACTGGGGATCTGCTGAAAATAGTTTAAGCACTTTCCGATTGCAAAAGAAAGCGATTAGGATAATTTTTGGGTTACCCACAAAATCGTCATATAAAGAGGTTTTCATAGAAGCAAAAATTTTAACACTCCCCAGCTTATACATCTATAAATCTATTCTTTTTACTGTGAAAAACAAGCATCTTTTTATCTTTAATAAAAATGTTCATAGCCATAATACAAGACAAGATAGTGACATATTTGTGATGCATCAAAAATATGCTAATATAAGCAAAACCGTGTACATGAATTGTGTCAGATTGTATAATAAACTTCCTCTGTACTTGAAAAATATGACCAATGTTTCCATTCTTCGTAAGACTTTATATAATCTACTCACTGAAAAGTGCTATTACACAATTAAAGAATATTTAAATGACTCATTAACTGAAGAGTTGGAAACAGATACTTAACCGTGAGTACATGCCTGGTGTGGTACAAACAGTTACCTAATTATGTGGTTTTGTATTTTTAGAAAGATTGCATGATGTATACTTCTGGTACTTGACAATATTGTATGTTTTTTTTTCTTTTTGACAACTGTAATGCTTACATGAGAATTTCTCATGTTTTGTAAGCTAATGAAACAGGCAAATAAATGAATGAATGAATGAATGAATATAATTTTCTAATTAAAGACTGATAACATACTGAGGTAAGAAATATAGTTAAGGGAAATTCATATAAATTGTTAAAGTAAGCGTACTATAGCGATGTATTTTCTTTACATACATTTGACAGGAAATCCATTCACAAGTCAGGAAGGAACTGACTCTCTAGAATTGAGTTTTCTTATTGATAGGAGAAATCAACATATGTATGGAGAGAATTCATTTCCTGCAAAGTCAGTTTCCTCGAAACTTGTCCTCTGGGTGGAAGGCGGGCCAACGTTCTAGAACCCTGCTCACATGTACAGACAGGTGGTTAGAACGGCTCAAATAGTTCATAACGGATTAGAGTCGAATATTTCACACAGCATGCGAAATCGTCCCAATCTAGTAGGGGGAAATATTCCTTCTCAATGTGAAAAATGAAAATGAAAATTTCACTTTCTCGGAGTTTCTAGTGGTGGGGGAAAATCCGCATCGCGCCATGATTTCTCATTCTGATGTCACAGTATAAGACTAATTGCTAATAACTACGAATGCTGTCATTTATTTGTGTACGACAATGAAGTTAACTGGAAATTAACTTATTATCCCACAGTCATTTTCTAGCAACAGAAACTGCAAATATATACAGCAGAGGCCCTTTGAGACTTTTTCTCAGGATTAGAATATCTATAATAGTTCCGGTTTCAATCATTTTCAAGGAAATCCAGAATATCACTATCTTTGGTTGCTTTCAAAAAGTGGCCCTGTACTAGAAAAACGGTCAGTGATTTGTGATTTTGTCCATTGAGACTTTTTCTCAGGATCATAATATCTACAACATATCACGGTTTCAGGCATTTCACCGAAGTCTAGAATATCACTATATTATGATGTTTTCAAAATAGTGGCTTCGTACAGACAAAATAGTCAGTGATTGATGGTTGTGTCCATTAAGAATTCTTCTCAGGATCACAATATCTAAAGCATTACGGTTGTAAGCAATTTCACTGACACCCAGAATACCGTTACCTTCTTCTGGGTTCGAGAAAGTGGCCGTATAGTTACCAGACGGTCAGTGATGGGTGGTTGTGCCCATTGAGACTTTTGCTATGGATCGCGTCATCTTCAATATATTACTATTTCAAGCAATTCCACCGAAATCCAGAATATCGATATCTTTTACTGTTTTCAAGGAAGTGCCCTTGTAGTGGCCAAACGGTCAGCGACTGGTGGTTACGCTCATTGAGACTTTCTCTCGGGAACACAATATCTGTAACATATCAGGGTTTCAAGAAATTCCACCGAAATTCAATTTCCTTAAGGATCGTGGGAGGTCCTTTTCAACATAGTTGGGGTTCGAGCCTGGAATGGCTTTTATCATTCCAGTTTGACGGTAGAACCTAAGAGAGGGAAGGAGTGAGAGATATGTAAAAATAAATAAAACTTAATAACTCTTGAGCCAGGAGATGGATCTTGGTCAAATATGTCACATAGATAAGGTTCGGGCCTGATATAGTTTTTGTCATTTTCCTTCGACGGTGCAACTTAGGGGAGGGGAGAGGGAGATATATAAAAATTATAGGAAATGATCCATATTAGCGTCGAATCGATATTTTCGGGGTTGCTGAGATGAGCAGTGACTCGTGCGATGCCGGTTGCATCCAAATGCAGTCCCGCAGCTTGCAGGCGAGGGAGCAAGAGATATACGAAAACTGTTTAAAAATAACACATATTAGTGTCGAATCCAATTACAGACGTTTTACGTATACTAAACACTCTGCATTTAAAGTTTTAACTTTAATACGCGTCGGAAAAAATTCACAATCGAAGTAAACTACATGTTGTTTTTCTTTTCGGAACAAGGAGTTATATCATATTGTAAAGTTACTACTGAAATGATTATAACGAATTATGAATACATTTGAATCAGTTATTTGTGAGAAAATTGTCAAGAGAAAACATTAAAACAAAAACAACAACAACCAAAACTTCACCCCTTGAGAATTCAGTTCTGAATTTTTTCGGGACAAACGAGTTATACAGTATTGTTATATTATATTATTGAAACATTTCTTTACGAAATACGAACCACATTGTCTGATTCCTTAACGGGAAAACCGTCGAGGGAAAGACTCATCCTATCGGTAAATCCTTACCTTCACTCATCCTTCTGAATGTTTACATGACGAATGCGTAATATCATATTGTTAAGTTTATTTATGAAATCTGATTGAGAAAATTGTGGGTGAAGAACTCATCACATAGAGTAAATTACACCTTTTGTATTTTTTCAGAGCAGTGATTCATACTACAGTGTAGGCTTGTTAATAAGATCTTAATTTATAAAAAATAAATAAAATCGTTACAGATGTTTTAGAGAAAATTGAATTATTTTAAATTTTCATTCTTCTATAAACTACCTATATTTTTAGGTGCAGTAGGAACGTTTGAAAGGATAAAATATTATAAAATCTTTATGTCTAGAATTCGCCCAAATACGTGGACTGGCATGGCGTCTAGTTCAGTGCATTTAAAAGCGTGACGAACAAATGGACAAATATCAAAAACCATTTTACTGATATGTTGGGGGCTATGATACTTAAATTTATTGAAATCTCGAATTCCATTTTTATGCTATCACCATGCTTTCTTCTTTCGTCGCTCGAATGTGAAAATGAAATGAAATGAAATCTTTAAGCTTTACGTCAAACGTTTACGACGGTTAGGCTTAAGGAGACAATGATGATAAGAAATGAGTGAAAAGGGTGGAATGAAGAAAGTGGGAGGAAAGGGGATAATTGCGACAAAACCCACACATACTGTGTTTCTCCATCACAAAGTTCACTAGGCACAATCTGGGATCGAACCAAGAATTACATGCACCAGAGATGAACGCGCTACCACTGAGCCACCGCGACCCCGAATCTGAAAACTAATAGACCTACACCGACACGTGAGTTAATAATCTGTGATTCCAAAAATTAAACAAGTTATGTTTAATGTGTTGTCATGCTAAAAAAAATAGCTTTTAATATCAGTTGTTCACGCTACAGTAAATATTATACGAATGGTATGATTATCTTTCATACACATTCTATTCTTTGGAACTATTCATGTTCCACACCACGATCTGAATAATTTATTTTTGTACAAAGAAAGTAGTCTTTATTACTTACAAGACTTATGAATACGATCGCATTTCTTGCACTTACCGCATCTGAGACTAGTGTGACTCTTACCAAACCAAAGAACTTTCAATAGTGTAAAAAGCAGAAGAATAATTTGACATAAACTTTTCCTTTTTCCATAACAACAAGCTTTTCTATTTCATTCGCTGTAGGTGGTAAGATTGGAAAGGCTACATGTTGAGTATGTTACTTTTTCTGTTCCTGACTCAACACACACCTGCAGTTACTTGGTCTGCTGTGTAGGGACGGGGAGGGGAGGAATAAGCATAAAGTGAAAACAACCATTGTTACCAATAGTACTGTAATCCTTAATAAGTACGTCGATTAAAGGAAACTATGAATAAGTAGTTTCCTTATTATATTGTTTCGGTTGTTATTAACATGAAAATTATACACTTTCTATAATGTTTTGTAAAAAAAAAAAAAAAAAAAAAAAAAAAAAAAAAACGAGAGAGAGAAATGCAATGGGATGGGATGGGATTCAATCTGCTGTCAAAATAGTAGGACAACTGCTAGTCCGCCACTCTACCCACCTAACTACGGAGACTGGTTAGGGCCCTCTTCTGTTTTCGGTTTTTGCTATTTTATAACCATGGAGAGTGTCACTTCCAACCTCAAGACAAGAGCTTTCCTGTTTATTTCTATTTTCGTACACGAACTCTTTGTGACGGACGCTAATTTATGTTTGGCAGACAATCTTGACACTATGTTTAAACCAATAAATTCAATATTTTACTCCGCTTTCTAGTTCCTTCGTACAGCTTTTTTTAAACTGGTAATTGTCAATTTTCCTTCGCAATCGTGCTCTGCTACAGCAAAAATCTCTCTAAAGCATAATTGCCAGGATACATAAAACCGAGCACAATTTGGTTTTCGGCTTATGTTTTTATTGTTATATATTTTAGAAACATCAGAGTAAATGGATTACATTCCATTATCTCCAATTACTAATAACAGAATTTTATGCGTTAATGTAAGGAAAATGAAATAAATTAGACAAATCGTGAGTTAACAGTACGCGCCATTTTTTTTCACATAGTGGTACATCTCGATTTTGAAATGAGACGAGACAGGAGTAATTCTCGTCTCCTAGCAACACTAGCAAGAACTCGAAAAAGTTTAGATTCATGTGGACACCGAAACACTACGCTGATAGGAATGGCTTATGTTCTGGGAAGGAATTGAGATATGTAGGGGCCCTCCACGTCCATTTTGGTGCAGATACCATTCAGACGTAGACCTGGTTGTACTGAGGGAAACCCTGTCAACTGTCAGGACGGCCGAACGGGAATTTAACAATGTAAATAGTGTGTGGTATATACGTTCCTCTGCCAGCATAACGTGCTGGCTGATGGTAGATAACGTAACGACGTAGGCCTTGGAGAAGTACCATTAATACATTCGCTTGGTGTAACAGTTGGAATTGGTCAGAGGGAAACACCAAAACAAAATACGTAAGATAAGAATAAGACGAGCAGACATACTTATTACAGAAACTATTATTATTATTATTATTATTATTATTATTATTATTATTATTATTATTATTATTATTATTATTATTATTATTATTATTATTATTTCAAAGTTAACGAGTCTAATGCCGTTGTCATTACTTTCCTTATACAAAATTTCATTCCCTACCTACACAGCACATCACAGCCAGAGGACGTACATATTAGATACAGAACGTCCAGTTTTAGTACATTGACTTATGCGTAACATCCATTGGTGGTCCATATTACGTTCGGCAATGGATATCCACATTCTGAACTTGAGTGGACGGTCCATTGGATGTCCACATTACGTTCAGAGGTGAATATCCATTTTCTGGACTTCAGTGGATCGGCCATTGGATGTCTATACTTAATCCACGAATGAGGCGTCCACGGACCTACATTATCTGGTTTAAAAATTGACGTCTTTTGTCTATCGCGGATGTTACGAAAAAACAACATTCAGTTGTTAGTTGTTGCACATGCGCAGATGCAACGGCATGAGATGTACATTTTGCTTGGCGGGCTGAAGTTTTGATCCTTTGTGTGCGATATTGATGAACTACAGGAACAGTGAAATATGTATCATTTTATATGTTTTTTATGTTATTGTTATGGTCCACTATCTATACGTGTAGATTATGTGTTTATCATCCGTAACGTCATATGAATATTTTATCATTTATGAACTAATTCTAAATTCTTGAGGAAACATTTCAGGACGTGGGTATTTTCACTATTACGTCGAAATCACTCTATATCATTCCCAATCTTACATTTGGGTGTATTATTATAGGCTGAGATATCGTATATGGACGCATGGAAATTATTGGTAATTTATATTACTGAACTCGGATGTGTAACACTGACTGCCTCATATAGGTTAGTAGGCAGGTTGGTTCTTTCTGTACCAAAGCTCAATACTCGATTCACACAGTATCGCCGAGCAGCGATAGCGAGTGAAGGCGGGTTAGAGCCCCGCAAGGCACGTTGTTTTCTATATTCATTACAACTAAATGGGGAAACAGTTCACTGTCTACACTCGTGCCACTCGGATGTGGTGATTAAGTTTTACTATGAAATGTTCTGGTAAGGATATAGACAATTGCTACATTATTGCCGTATTGACATGAGGTTAGTTTAGGCCTAGTTTTTTTTTTCAGGGTATAATGAGTGATCTTGAATATTTTTTACTTCGTTATGATGGAACCTTTATTATCGGGAGTGTAATGCTGTCATTGTACTCTTTAAAAGTGGATGTACTTACACTGAGCTATGCAGATTAGAGCCCTGGAAGGGTAGGTTGGGAGCCTTCTCATTATAATGAAACATATACTCGGCACTTGAAGCGAAAATGGATTGTAGACCTACAGTAGCTGTTTCTATGCTGGATAATACATAGTACAAGGGCAAATGCTAATTGTTTTGCAGGGTTAAGTTTCAAAGATACTCGTAGCTTCTAGCAAAATTATGAAAATTTACCGGGAAGAAATGGATAATTTACTAATTTTTGTGTGTTGGTAATGTTTCAGGTGACCGAAAGTTCTGTTTGTTTGTTTATTTTATACAGGATTGGCGAAAACCATGGTTTTTATTGTAAAAAGAAAAAAAATGGTTTAAATAATTTGCTCTATGTATATATATTGCATATGGACAGAAGGTTTTTTTTCTCCTTGGTGTTATTATGCAACAATGGGGTAATGCTGGCTCAGTGGTAGAGCGTTCACCTCTGGTGCTTGGGGTCCCGGGTTCGATCCCAGCCCGCGCCAAGTGAACTTTGTGGTGGACAAACACCGTGTGCGTGGGTTTTCTCGGGGTTCTCCAGTTTCCTCCTACTTTCTTCATTTCACCATTTCATTCATTACTCATCATTACCATCTCCTTTAGCCTAACCGGCATAGCCGTGGGACGTAAGATTTCGATTTTTTAATGGGGTTATGCTGAAATGGTCACATAAGCTTAAAGCGGAATCCAAACCGCTTTTCGACTTACATACGGAAGAAATTGTTCTCCATTTGGACTCGAAACCGGGACTAATTGGACACAAATGTGATGAGTCTGCCGACTCACTCACGAAGGACTCCGATAGAAATGCCTGATCTTTACATACTTGTTAGTATGATTGTCAAGAGTCATTTCAGGGGACAAAAAGATAAACAGTTGCACAAATGAAACCACTATACAAAATTATACATAAGTCGGGAAACTCCCGCCTTAACCATTAGGAAAATCCTATTATTACTTTAAATGCAGAGCAATAACGGAAAAATCCCTTTATTGTTTAGCATGTAAAATTTTATGGTCAACGTATCGTAATCAGTACGCTAAAACTGAGTTATTATATAATTTATTATGTAGATATCATTCAAATAAATTAAAACTGAAAGTCCAATCCGATCTATTGTTGGAAGCTACATAGGCTGTCGATAAATTTTGCCAAATTCTATCAATATATTTAGGCAACCTTGACTTCTTTATAAAACAACAGGCATTTAGACATTCAATTTGGTTTCGTTTCGTATGTTTAGATTTAACATCGTTATGTAATACCAACGCTATCAAGAAGACGACTTGCGTAAAGTGACATCCAAACCGCTACTTGGTTTACACTTGAAAGAAGGGTTGTGGTTCGACCGAAAATTGAACAAGGGACGCCTTGATTAAAAGGTGAAAAGGAGATAAAACCAATGTAGATGGTTTGATATGTAGAAACGTCACCATAAAGTTAATACGATTTAAAGCATTTTTCGTCTTTTTTTTTTGGTTTAAACCACTTGTTTTTTTCGAAAATAACCGCTGGTTTAAACCAGCCAACCCTGAGTTTATATATAAGTAATTACAAAAGTGGGACTATTTCTCAAACGGAGGGAACTACTTTGCGCTTACCGCATGGTTGCATTATGGAGGAAATAACGACCATTTGCATTGTCAACACAGAGCATGGCTGCATGTTTATAGTTGTTATGAAGCGCAATTATTTCCGGGAACAGAATAGAACCCTGTGGGGAACTAAACCGCCTTCGCTCACTCAGCAATACTGGGTGAATTAAGTATTGAGGTTCATTTGTATAGTATTACTATCTACTATCACTTATAGCAGCTTACCCATTGGGTCAAGAATCAGACGGACGGACTACCTTGGAATAAATGTGGATTTGCAGAGGAAGTTAAGAAAATACTTGTTATTGTTGTTTTTGTAAGCGGCACTATATGTAAAGGCGGATGGGACTGTTTGGCGGAGAGTTACATTCCTTATGATTTATGGGAAAGGTAGTGTGAAAATGGTGCGTAAATAATAATGTGCCTTATGCAAACTCGTTCTGATGTGTGATTAGTGCCATACTTAAGAGTTCGACTAACATATGTTTCCTGCAGTAGTCAGGCCTTTGGTATGGCGCTAATCATACGTCAAAACGACTCTGCATAAGGTCCAAGATAGCAGGTACGGATCCAGGGCGGACTTGTGGGGGGCGGGTGGTCGTAATACTGCTACTTACGAGCTACATTTAAGAACTCTAGGATGGGTTTTATTTATATGTAAAATAAGAAAGTTTCTTCGCGATCGCCCCTGCAAGATACTTAGGTAAGAATGCATTTTTTGTAGTATAGATGATTTTGGGTATCTTTTAGTTTCTCCCTTAATGTAGCAAATATAAAATCACCTGTGTCGTTTTTTTCACAAAACGATGCTGAGCGAGCAACGGGGTTAGAAATCCCAAACTGCTCCTTTAGGAATGGTTTCTATGTATTTTCTGCGCAAAGTGCACTCGTACCGATTGTTACATATCGTATTTGAGTTTTATTGGGTTATAGAAAAATGGGTGTAAGTTGTTGAAATTGAATGAAAGGCATGGTCTACTGAACAGGCAAACAGCTTGTCGTAATTGAAGAAGGAATTGAAACTACAGAAAAGACTACGGATGCAATCTCTCGCTAGCGCTCGGGCCCCTCTTCTGCGCTCCTGTCGTAGCTCGGTTAGATAAAATTTGTGCTTTTTTACTGGACACCGATGTTTCTTCCAGACCTGTTTTTCGGGGCACTGCCCCCACCCCCGCCCGAGCTCTGAGAGTGACTCCGGACCTGACCAAAATATTTTATAATATAATAATAAATAGAATAGTGTCAGCAGTGCCCCCCGGAACATAATTTCTAAAAGAAACACTGTTGGACATCTAGCACAGGTTGGTTCGTGTTCTGTGCACTAGTTTGTGTCGTTCGTCCACACTTTATTTCGAACAATAAACAGTATCAACTATGCCAGGATTACAAGCTGGTATTTTGGGTGATAAACTGAATAGTATTATCTTTTTACTATTTTCATTTGGTCCGATGATACGGCGGTAATGCCTTATTTTGTGCCGATTAGTGATAGGCATGCATACACACACACACACAATATATATATATATATATATATATATATATATATATATATATATATATATATAGCACAAAGGAAACATGAGATGATGCTGTTGTGCTTTGTAGTCGAGCATGCTAGCGAGCGGATTAGTAATAAAAATTGCTTTTGGCGAAGGTTCAAATCTGGCCCAAAGGAAGATTTTTTTATTGTTTTAAATTTATAATTATTATCGCTTGTGGGTAATATAGAATGCGTAAATTGTGCTTTTTTCCAGTATTTAGCTAGAGATTTCTGATAGCCCGTATAAAAAATAAACTTATAAACCAACAGGAGAGGAAGAAATGGTTTCCTCGCCAGGCGAGGGGTTGTACACGGTGATTGTGAGATAGAGGGGGAAAACTTTGCACACACAACTTTTTGATAAAAGAAAGAAAAAGATTTATTTAAACTGAGAAACATAGTTGAGCAAGTGAAGGGGGTTAGAAACCCTGCAGTTCTTGTTTTGTTGCACCTTGACCCCTATGATAATACGTGACACTCGGGTGGTGAAAGTCCGATGTAAATTTAACTTCACTTGCTTGTTTATGACCAACTTAAAACAGTTGGCTATGGTAGTGCGTGAAAAAAATAAATATGTTGTAAGGAATGCGATTATAATTGCCTCTTGTACTTAAGGAATTTGAGGCGTGCGTGTGCAGGTGGGTAGGTCTACACTTATCACTGTTCGGCACAAAGTAAAATATTGCTGTAGTACATGATTTTCTTTTTAGTCTTGCCTAACTAAAAGGAAAACTATCTTTGTTATATTTCTTTAGATTTCTTTAACATAATCTAATCTGATTTAACCTACAGTGAATAATATAAAATAGTGTAAAGTACTGTAAAGAAAAGAAATGATCTTTAAACGTATTGATTTTCTGTCCCGCTGGAACAACCTTGGATACAATAAACGCAAATGGACTTACATTTGTGGAAAAGTCGGTATGGAATTCCCACGGTTTTGTGAGTCTTTGGCTTTTAAGTTCACTTCATTTTAGTATAGTTTACTTATTTTGTTTTTCTAGACCAATTAATATTTTTGAAGAAAGAAAAAGAAACACCTGGCTTAAACCACTGAACCCTACACAAAATAATTTCATCGGCGCTCGTTTAATCACTCCAAGTTTATTAGATTAGTACACAGAGAACGTGATATCCACTAATTAAGCCTTATGTCACAAAAGCGTCTGCATTCATGCAACATTGTATGCGTGCTAATTCCAATTTATAGTTTAAAAAAAATAGTTGAACATACTTTCGAAATATAACCTTGAAAAGTAGTTTTATTTAAATATTTACGTTTCAATAGAAGTTTCAGTTCATTATTCATCGTATTCAAAGTTCTCTTATTTGCGAAACTAATCAGCAAAAATATTCTGTGGATATGAAGTTCAGTAGCAGATTTAGAATAACAGTTTGAAAGCTCTTTTTCGTAAGAATACTTTATTTCTTTTAAAAAATAAAGCTCCCATATACACGAAACTGAGTGCTTAGTGTGTCCAAAACGTCGCAAAAAATTAAATAAGACAGTAGAGAGTGATATTTATTACAAGCCCATAGCAAACACGAATTGCTGCAAACGATTCCAGCACAAGAAAAACTCACAAAAATTAAAGGCTTGAGGTTGAAAGAAATAATCGGTGAAAAATGAACCTACACAGAAATAAGAGCAAAAGGAAATTTAGTCAGCGCGGTGTAGGAAAGACAAGAACAACAATCAACCTTGTCAAGACAAAATTGAACAAAAGTATAATAATAATAATAATAATAATAATAATAATAATAATCCTTCTCAATCTATAATTTGTGTACGAAAGAAATTAACGGAATATTTTGTTCCTTTCTTTACTTCACTCTGCACATATTGAATGGAGAAGCGGTACGCTATTGTTTTGTTTACTGCAACAGAAGAAACAGAAGTCGTTCCAGTAAATTGGATAGAGAAAGATTGGTGTGCATGGCCGCCATTTAAAGGAACCGAGAGAATAAGGAAATGTATTTTGGAACGCCAGGAAGCAGGAAAGGATTGGAATAGGTACCCGGCAAGGATTGTGAACTTGTACGGTGAGTTGTTGAACTGTATTGTATGGTAGGCTACATTCCTAATACTTTAGATTTTAGTATATCGTATACGCCTGTGTAATATCCTCATTTTTATCAGCAAATTTCCAATGCGGATATTACACAGGTCATATGTCGCGGACACGTTCGACAGCAACTTACGCTAGAGCTCAAAAGAAGACAGTGTCTTTCTTTTCCCTGTGGGACCTACTTTCCTCGGTAAGGCCGCTCGAAGAGCTCAATTTTGAATTTTATTTTTGGTTTATAGGCAACTTTCGATAAACAAAGGACCAGGAAAGGGTGTGGGGTATTAGAAAGAAGTGGGATAGAGCTTATTCATAAATTAACATCTCGTTACTTTACCATTCAGGACTCAGATAAATGTTTGTAGTTAGCATCTCTATTTTGAAATAATGGTCCAGTTTTACTGCAAACTTGTATCTGCGCACTGCATAACAGAAAAACAGAATGTTACTTTATGAATAGCTCGTATTCGACTTCTTTCCAATATCCTATTTCCTTTCCTGGCAAATTGTCCATCTAAAGTTGCCTAAAAGCCAAAGTAAAATTCAAATTTGGACCCTTAGAAGGACTCTTCCAATGAAAGTTGGTCCCACAGGAAAAAACGCAAGACAATTTATTTAGTCTCCTTTTGACTTCTAGAAGTTCCTGTAGAACTTGTCCACGATTTTTAGAATACCCTATATATATATATATATATATATATATATATATATATATATATATATATATATATATATATATATATAGGGTGGGTGGGTGTGTTGTTCAAGTAGTTTCTGCAATTTCACATCGTCATCCTAGGTTGTTACCAGTTTAAAAAAGATGCATAGGTATTTCCTTCACAAATGGTTGAAAAGCAGTAAATAAATAATTTTAAAAAATACTGGTTCATTTGTTTTTTATTGTAGTGGCGTGATATGTATTAACGCTCTTCTTGCTTTATATATATATATATTACCGATTTTTAACTATTCGTGAATCCAGTGCTTGTGTATTCTACTCTATTAGTAACAACGAGGATAGCAATGTAAAATCGCCAAAAGTACTTTCGTTTATTTTCTTCATTGCATGTGTGTTGAGCTCTTATTTTTTTGGTTTATATATCATCACAGCCCACTCTGACTTAGATTACAAACACCTTTCTTCTACGTCTTTGGAAGGCTCCCCTATTGATGAAATTTAATTCTAACACTGGGAAGACACTCGTTTAAAGTAGTAGACAGGATGCAGGCAAGCCTTCGTTGCCCATGGTTGTGGCTTAAGGCTTGTCGGTAGTCCATTTGAACGAAGTTGTTCGAATACAACTTTACCAAAAATTACAACCTTAGAACTTCGTATATTCTTTTAGGACGATTATCACGGTTCAGCTTCGAACAATAGGAGTCACAAATATCATTCTAATTTCTAAGTGTGCAAAGAACTCGAAATCAAAGATTTTATGCATAAATGTCGTACCATAAATTATCCTTTTATTTCCGTGCTCACATATCTAGCTTTTTCTAACCGGACAATTTCCCAACACTGTGACCTCATTCACATCTGCAGCTCAATTTTTAAAGGTGCTTCATTTTTTTCCTTCCCTAGTATTACATTCGAGCATCGATACCTTTAACGAGTCACTTTTTTTAAATTTTGAGTAGATATATTTTGGGGGGAGGAGAGAAATTTTGTCTACGGGATGTATCAAAAGTCGTTTCTACGCTTGGGAGGTGATTCTAAATCAAAATGAGACGAAAAATTAGCATTTTTTGCAGTGGGTCCTCTTTGGACTCCGGGGAAAAATTTTTATTTGGGACTTTTACACTAATTTGTCTCAGCACTGAAGTGGAAGGGTATGAGATATTGGAAAGAATTTGGATAGGACCTATGCTTTAGGTAACATCACGGTTTCTCTTGCCAGGTAAGAATTACGAAAACGCCTGTAAATAGAGCTAGACACGATGTCTTTGAAGTTTTTGTTCTCCTGTTGATCTCTAGAATTTCGCCTCAAGCGTACTAAACAACCTTCTGATTCAACCTGTGTAAATAAAACTTACATTTTCGAAAAATAAAATAGCTTGAACGTATAAGTATTAAAATTATTCTACTACAGCTTTTTAATTAAAAGTAGTGTTACAGAATAACGATATCTGCACATTTAAGTGTATTGTATATAAAAATCGAAAGTTACATAAATTTCCATATTTTTAATTCTATTTTAAATTTCCTTATTTAATACAGACAGCTATGACAAGGGTCGTAGCAAGCTGAGAAAGGCTGAGTACACCTCCGATCTGAACACAGACGATGGAGGACGATTACGTAAACGAAAAGAACAAAGACCTTTAACGCCAGAAGTTAGCAGTGAAACTTTGGACGACGAAGTGAATTCTATGATCGAAATGCTACCTACACCACCTAAAGTAACTAAATCTTTTAGGGAGCAAGATGGTTGCGTTAGTTCAGTGTGCTTTGCTTCTGCTAAAGATAAGAAACAGAGTAAGAATCTCATTTAAATGAGCTATATTAGGCAAGCTTCGCTAACACTTCCATAAAATATTTATAGTATGGATATTGTAATGAGGCTAGTATCAAAAAAGTATACTCTGTAAAGGAATGTTCGTATTCGTAACATGTTGAATGTGAGCCCCAGTTTGATTTTGACTTTTTAAGTGAGTATGGTGTTCATTATTGATTAACAGACAATACGGAAACATCATGTGTTTTACTGATAAGCATCACTTATTTGAATGGTGTGGTTAACAAATAAAAATGTGCGTTTTGGACTAATGTAAATCCGCAATTGCTCCATGAAAAAAACATGCTTTGAAGGTTAGAGTTTCCAGTCATAGACTAATTTGAAACTTTATTCTGATGTACGGTCTTAGTTCGTGTGACCTTTTTTTAAGGGGGGGATCAAGAAAAAACTTTCCGAAACATCCCCGAAATTTGATCTAGCTCAAAAGAATCCATGCGTGCAGTAAAATCATGGAAAGCATGTGCCATAGTAATCAGTAACGTTCATGTTCCCATAAATAATATTTAGATTCAAAATGGCGGGCGTACGAAACATGATCGGCTTTCAAACATTTCTCCATAGAGTACTTTTTTCGATGATAGTCTCATTACAATATTCTTGCAAATAAAGCTTTATCGGCTAAACAAATAATGGATTATTTCGTGCGAGACCTAATGTCAGTTTTCCTTATGACCGACGGTATGTGGCTGGGTTATTCCATGTCAATGCAGTCCATAGCCCACCATCTCCAGAACCAAATGACACTTTCAGTACTGTCCTAGTAGAAATACAGAACTAGGTTCTTACGTGTAGCATCTTGCCAGAGACACGTGTTTGAAATATTAAAATTTGGGGGAAAATATTGTAACTATTTATTTAAACTTGTCTGTATTTATTCTATTCCTATTCTAGTACATTCTTTATATATTCTAGCCCAATTAATCTATCGATTTTTTCGGCCTTAATATTTAAAGGTTAAATTGTAAGTTATAATATTACGTACATAGAATTGTTATTGCCTTGATCATTTCTTCTAAGACAGGTAATGAAATTTTTATCCAGGAGAACATGGAAATAAAATCTAGTTGAAAGAAAGGAGTCGGGTTAAAAATGTACTCTAGTGTAATAATTTGAAGTGGAATGAATGTTTCTTTTTAAAAGAATTAATAGAGGTAAATTTCCAGAATATATCGACAAGTATTTAAAGCAGTTCACATCATTTGCGTATATATTAGAAAGAGTAAAGTGGATAGATTTTTACACAATATTATAGGGCAGTTATTTGTTCTTTTCTGCTTGCCATGTTTTGCATTAGCTTTTTTCCCTTCCTTCTAGATGTTGCACGTTTAATGTGCGATAAATATATTTTCGTAGTAAATGGGCTGAAAGTTAACTAGATAACATTTTTGAAGTATATTACAAATATTGTGATAGACTTCATTTTATAACATTCAGACCTTATAACATTTTTCCTTTCAATTACACACAATATATAATGTCTTGCTCTAAATGAAAGTTAGTCAAACGAGCATGATTACGTAAATTGCCAAATTCTTCAGTTGCTGTTTCTATATTTTATAGTTAGAACTAGTTTAGATCTCAGATTTGCGGATGTTAGAGTATCAAAATAATACACACAGACTTAGCTATAACACATACTCTTTCCACAGAGTCCGTAGAAAAAGCTTAGGGGACTGTAACAGAAAGAAGTGGAGACGACAGTCCAAAAGTGGCTGCAACGAGCCAAGGAGAGACAGGAGGGAAGAGAACAAAGGTTAGTTCCTATGATTTATTGAGCAAGTGTATTTTTAAGTTATAAAATTCCACAAAGGTTACAAAGGAATGAAATATTACAGTTATTTTAATGGATTGCGCAGAACATCAGATAGAGAAACAATATACAGAATAGAAAGTGAAGTTTAAGATATCTGGCAACAAGCTTTACGATACTAGGCAGCTATGTTGTATTGAAGAAATAATATATTTGCTTGTCTTTGCTCGTTTAACTAATTTTTAAAAATGTCAGGGGTTTTTACCGAGTATTTTACGAAACATTTGAGAAAAGAAAATTCATAGTTTCACCAAACGCTTGCTTTGCATTTGTATTCATTCTCCATAAGTAGTACATTAAGATACGAAACTATAAATGAATGGATATATATTTTTATCATACTCTCGAAAATAATCGCCCTCCTTTAGCACATATATACTCTTACGTTCTTACAATGGGTTTGGAAAATCTATTTCTTGTCCTGAACGTAAACTAATATAATAATAATAATAATATTAATAATCACGACTTGTTAGAAGTTAAACGTGAAATTTTCTGTACGACTGTGCTTGAAGAGAATACATTTTGACTGTGCTTAAAGAGAAACTATGAAAAGGAAATACATTTTGTGGCACAAGGCTACAAGAAACAAGCAGATTTTTCAGAAAGCTTGAAACTGCCGCTTTTTATTTATTTATTTATTTATTTTTTCAGCATGCTAATATTCATACTCAACTACGGAATTGATAACACTCATTTTTGTTTTGGGTTTTGATTTATTCGTGATTGCGAATTGAAAAGTTTTAACGGCCACCATTTTATTTTTTTTTTAAATGGATCATTTTAATTTTCATCCAAATAAGGTGTTCTGAATACCCATTTTTGGTTAACATTTGGTTCCGATATGTTGATAATTATGGGAAGTACGAGTTCTTAAAATATATATTGTCCATATTCTGGAAAGTCAAGGAAATGAGGTTTAGTCAGGGGAAACCAGAAAAAAAAAAAAAACGTTAAAGGTTAGGAAAAATGTAGAAGGGATCTTCGGATTAGATTTTATCCCATTTTATTCATTTATAATTAACGTAGGAATCTCGTGTTTTCTTTACATTTCAAGTTGCTATGAGCAAAAGTATAATAATTTTATGTACCTTAAATGTCCTAATTTAGATGTTAGGATATAAAATACCCTAAATTTGCTTTTAAATTTCATGACGTTCCTAAATGTCTTAAATACTTTTGAAATTAAAATTATATGTGATAGTCATATGGTTTCGGAAGTTCTATTCTAACATCCTGATCTTCTTTACAATATATCTCATACTGTAACTGCTTCTCATTTCTAAATGTCTTGTTAAACACCTATCGCAGAGTATAACTTCTCATGGTGTTTGGTTACTTGACTTCTTATTATTTTTGTTAAGTCTTTTATCTGGCAATAAAGATAATTTTTCATCTTTTATATATAATAGAATAACATGTGTTTCTTCCTTATGTTTCGTGATTTGAAGTAAATATATTTTATATTTCTCACCATAACTATAAATGTTAATTGAAGTGTTACTTCTCTTTTCGAACTTTACCACTTCTTTTAATTGTACAGGGAATTTGATCAGATCACAATACTTATGTTATTATTCTTTAACAAGTTGTATATAGTTGGACGGTCTTTGGGGTTGTGATTCACAGTCTATAGCTTTTAAGTAACTTGCCACAGAATATAAGAAACATTTGTTGTGTATACATTATGCACTTGGGCGTTAATTATTATTTTCTTATCTTTAATTGGTTTACGAACATCAAAATAATTTGAAGCTCTTAATGATACAAATTTGTTTAGTCTAATTTCTGAATGTTTAATTTGGTGCAATTTATCCTGATCCTCTACATTGAAATTTTTCCATTTCTCTACGAGGTTTTTCTTACATTGGTATATGTATTATCTGAGTCAGTTGATTCTAATATTCTCCCATTTTTCTTTATAAAATTTACATTTTTCTACTTGTTTTCTTTCATATATTCACAAATGAAAACAAAATTAATTTTACAGGTAGGAATTGTAGCTCTTCCGTGTTTTTAATACCAACTCGTCCACTTACACTAAAAATTTTATAGGGTCTTTATATCCACCTATGTTATCGACTTTAATGATTTGTAATCTCTTTTCAAATGTTGTTCATTCGGCTTCTAGTGTCATAGATAGACGTGCTGGTTTTGTTTCTTCAAATCCTTCTTCTTCAAATGGAAACAACTTTAAAGATTCCCTTCTACCTAATCTTTTAGGTCTTAGTTCTACATTTTTTTCCAATGGAAGTGTTTGCGCTAACTTCAATCTGTTTTGTTTGTCTTCATATTCATACTTATTAATACGATCAATAAGTTGAGCTCTCCATAGTCTGGAATAACCTCTTATCCCTGACTCTTTAAATATACTACGTAGCTCTACTACAGTACATTTAACTAAAGACATCATCTTCTTGTTTTGTCCTTGCAAATTTTGATCCGATTTCAGACTTCTTAACAATATTCTTCTACTCGTCTTATTTATTATGGAGCGGCTTCTATGAGATTATCACATAAAAGTCCTAGATACCCATAGTACATTTATGAAAATCACCTCTATTAATGTCATCACATATCTCAAAGTAAACTGTAATTATATTATGTAGGTCATCCATATTTACGTAAAGGAAGCTTTTATGAAGATTACTAATAAATTCAATAAAATATATATTTATTAATTTTTTTTTATATAGACTACATCGGTAAAAGAATCTCCATCACTTAATAATTTTGAAACCTTAATACATAGAAATAAAATTCTATATTCGACTGTCAATATAAAATAGATTGTGATTTCCAAGATGTTGTTTTAACCTTTTAGATGGTACTCCTCCATATAAACCAAACACATATTTAACATCCTTGTATTTCCAATATCATATCCTATGTGTGCCAATGTTTTCTTATTTAACTAAATTGACTACACCACACTCATTTTCTTTAGGTTTTCTAGGTAATTTATCTCTCATAGAGACTCCACGAAAGTGTTATATTGTCAGTTTTTTAACAATCTCACTACGTCGAAGTTGTTTAATGGTTTTAGTTTTTTGAATTTTTGTTTGGCTTCCATTGCTAAATTATGTTCTTTCTGTTGTTCTCCTTGTTTATTCTTTCTTTTTATCCATTCAGATTTAGCTACAGCTCCTGATCCTCTTGTTAGAGAACCTGAAGCTTTAACTTCTGCGAGAATAGCTGGTATCGTAAATATAAATCCACCAATGTGTTCATTAGGTGAACTCTGAATCTTTTTCATTAGCGCATTACATTCATATCTTCTTCTTCTTTCATGTTCTTAGTTTTATCACTTGTTTCTTTTTAATATAGGCCTATGATAAATCTTTAAGCTCTCAAGTTTATTTTGAGGAATGAAAAATGTACATCCTTTAATAGAACACGTGCTTCCGATTTATTTAATAGAAAATCTTTGTGAAAGTATGGTTGTTGTTGCTCCACCAAAACCAATTAAAGTATCATTCCAATCTATTATTATTATTTCAAATCTATCGATCTAGTTTCTTGCTAAAGGGATAATAAAGGATAAGTTGGTTTGTATATAACACTACGTTTGAAAACTTTTTTGTTTGAAATGATGCTAATACTCCTGTTTCTTAATTAGTATAACCACCTTTGAGGACCATGCCATCAGCTTCATTACAGTGAACATTTATTGTATCGGAAGGGCGAAACTTTAGTAATTTACTTCCAATATATGCTCCCTCTTTGCTAACTCCGGTAAACGCTCAAATCCAAGAACAGTATTGAAATTTCTTTTAGAAAATCACTATCGCATGTTTCTATTTTTATTATATTTCTTATCTGGTATACTGTCAATGTTATATTTACAGATTAAGACTTGAAATAAACGTTAAGGCTCTTGAAACTTTACTATTCGCCTACTATAAGTACCCGTTTATCTCCATATGGATTATCTGCAACATTTTGAGTTAAATAAGTACTATAAAATGCAGTTAGTCGTATAGTTAAGTCGTTGTTACTGTTATCTAATGCGTAATGTAGTTTCTTTTGCAAAATAGAACTATCACCAGTTAACTTGAGCACCTTAGCGATTTATTATAAAATAAATGAATGAATTTTATTTCCCTAAAGATATTTCAATTCAAAAAGTAATCAAGTTAATAGAAGATATCAATAGAATATTAGAAGAATAAATTAACTCAAAGAAGATTAGAACAAATTACGTTACTTTCAATATGTGTATTGTAGCCTAATCACTCTATCCATATAATTATCTGAAACAACTGGCTTTACCAATGTATTTAACCGTGTGACCGTTTATTTAATTATAACAAAATCTTTAGCTACATGTAGTGCAGTTGTCTTCTAAATTTAATATTAGTAAGAAGAAGGATGAATGTGAGACAATTGTAAATTGTATCAACTTCTTTAGAGAACAATTAGTTTTGATAATGACATTGAATGGTTATATGCATAACGAATATATTAATGATACTTTTCATAAGATCAAACAAACACTTAAAAATATAAAAACATAAGGCCCCTAATTAAGATTTGTCGTATAATAACTGAGTAGGAGTGAGAAAACTGTTAATCAGTATGTGGAAGAGATGATAAAAGAAAAGACTAAGAAAAGAAATGGAGAACTTATAAGTGATTATATACGATGTCTTATTCTAGGTCCATCTGCTTGTAGAAAATCGTCTTTCTTATTTAATTTTTACTACATCCAGGTTGGTTAAACAATAATTACTACATTTATTCTAAAACCATGAATCAGGCAAAGTATCAGGAAATACAAGAACAATTCGAAGAGGCAGAATTCAAATTTAAGAAACAAATAGCAACATTTGTAAATAGTTATGACTCGATTGTAAGTATTGAAGAATTTAATAAATACTCTATTGTTGCATTTGATGACTATATTATAGGGAATCAAGATAGCGATAGAAATTGCTTAACAAGAGGAAGGCATAAGCACTTGGACTGTTTCTATCTTGCACAACTATATTGCAAAGTACCTAAAAAGCTAGTGAGGGAATAACGTTAATTTCTTATGTTTATTTCGTTAAGATGAAACTATACTAAAGCATGCGTTCAATGAGTTTGTAGGAGGAGATATATTTTACTATAAATATAGAGATATGTTCTACTTGTTGGTAAAATGATTATGGTTTTACAGTTATCGATATGACGAATAAACTAAATAATGGCAAGTATACAAACAAGATGAAACATTTTATAACCATTTGATTAACTACGTTTTTTCACGTTTATCTACATTTTCTTGACGTTTCCTAGATGTTTGTTGACTTTCGTTTGATATTCGGTCATTTTTTTAACGTTTTCTAGACGTTAGTTCGTTTTCATTTAAATAAATGGATGAGAAAGAACTTATGAGGAACCTTAAGTTAAATGAGTACTATATTAAAGGTTTTAAAAATGGCAATAAAAATTGCACTAATATATGAGAAGTACAAAAAGCAAGAAGACACTGTAATTGATGCTATTGAAAATTTAGATACTGAGATTATACAAGTAGTAGAACAGAACTAAACCTTAAACACGCAACATGTTCCAGGTGTAAATAAGACTGCGAGAATAGATTCGAAATATTTTGAATCACCTCCAATTTATGCCAGTTCTGTAGAGGAAGCTGATTTACCAGTGACTATAGAGATAAAAAATAAGAAGACAAATTAAAGATAGAAGAAGTAGAGCCTTTAGCATGTCATTTTGGTAAGATTGCAACGAGATATTATGCTAAAAGAAATGATGTATTTGAAATAAGAAGCGTCGACGAAGATGGTAAAATAATAAATAAAATAAGAAATTGTAATATTAAAGTTAATGGTGATTTAATAATTAACGGAGAACCTATAAAGGAACAGAAGTTTTATGGGAGTTGTTAACAATGAATACTAATAAACGTAATAAGGATTAAGATAAGGATGATCCTAAAAGTTATGAAATATAATAAGAAATCAAATGCTAATTTTCAAAATTGTGATAGATATAATAAAAGAATTGCTTCTAGTAGAAGCGCAAAATACGAAAATATTATACATCCTATTTGGGAAACAAAGATTAAACCAAGCTTAACTCTAACGCCTAAATCTAAAAAGTCGAGAGAAAGAATTCAACTATATACTGGACTGCCTAATAAATGTGTTTGGATGGATGATGTTATAGATGGAGAGGTAAAAGCTTTAAATAATTATTACAATAAGAATGTGGGTATAGTAAGTATGATTGATAACAAGCTTTAACAATTTATTCCTAATGATCCAAAGCTATAAGTTGTTTGAAAAAGATTTTAAACACATTGCCGCCAAGACTTTGGAATGATGAGAAACTTGGTAAAGGATCACTAGATGATTTGTATAATAAACTCCTACTTGAATTACATATTCCTGGATTTAGACATTACTTCCGACTGGACCACTTTCGGGCTTGAAATACAAGGGCTTGAAATACAAATAGAAGGGAATACAAGGCTTCTTGCAAGAACGTCCTTAGAGTCTAACCTACCATCTATATTTCGAAACATTTAGAGGGAACTCGTGTAATGACCGAACACATGGTAATGACGACTAGGATTGGATAACCCGCAGGCGAGCTCCTAAGTTAGCAAGAGAGGTCTGTCAAATATTGAGATCTGTCAGAGACTAAACGGGTGTGGTGGCGAGGAACGTGACCAACTCAGATGATCCATTAAGATAGATCGCCGCCTCCAGGGAAACTTGATGGATTAACTGTTAAGTACTAAACTAAAAGAAAGTGTAGAAAGAGAAGATAAAGGTTTTGACACGTTAGATGAAGCTTATAAAGAACACGATATGGACTACAGAGATAATAGGGAAACAGCCTCAAGACATATTTTTGATAAAGAATTAGAAATTCAAGCTTTAAAAGGCTCGCAGCTCATGGATTTTGTACTACTATGAATGCTAAAGCTAAGTTAGTATGAAGTTTTTAAGATTTTCCCTATAATGAATAATATGGAGAGAATTTAGAGTTATGCTTTACAGTTTCTACAGCAAACAGAACAACATATAACAATTTGAGTGAACCTAACAAAGATATTAAATTTAACTTTGAGGTGGGAGGAGAATTTATTCATCCTCACACAGCAGACTCTTATGAAATTTTAAGTTGTATGTGCTGAAGAAGGAGAAACATTTTGAGATACTGATACAATAAATCTTGTTAAAATTTCTTCCCAATCTTTTTCTCTAGTATGGAAATTAGAAAGCATGGAGTAATTTAAGATAGGATTGATCTACCTGGAATAAAATCTACAGCTATCGGAACTTTAAAGATTTCTTAACCGGAAGTAGAATAATTAATCAAGCAGGTTTCGAAACGATGATAAAATTGGATTGAGAAAAGATTTTACAGTTTCATATACGCTAAGATTAATTCAATGCTTTTTAAGTGATTATAAAGAGTTCATGTGGAGAGTTGGATTGAGAATATCATTTAGAAATAGTAATAATGATGCCAGTAGTAATAATGATGTTTTGTATAAATTTACAAAAGCGGGTGCAACAGCTCACATGATTTTAAAATAATAATAAGGAGTATATAATGAAAATTGTATAGTATGAACCAATTTACGAAAGCAGGTTAAAGTTAAATATTCTTAAAGAACCTAAAATTATGTTTTTTCTTTCACATTTATCAATGTGTACAAAATAATGTAGAAGATTCTTAGAAATTAGTGTAACTACTCAGTTAAATTTTAGACAACTTGATACGCATGATTTAGTAATTGTAAATTTTGAAACTGATAAAAGCAACCAGCATACTGTAAATTCTAGTAAATTTCATCATTGTAAAGTTAGGAATCTGTCCTTGAAAAACATACATGAGGAGGTCTTTCCAAAAGAAAACAAATTTAGATATTGATGATAATGATTATTTTAAGATGTATGAAGATTATACAGGATTTAATAGAATAACATGTGGAGATACAGAATTGTACCACAATCCAGATGAGTTCATTAAAACAGACCAATGCATCTGATTAATTGTAGTAAGAGAAAGAATGAATTTGTAAATAACAGAACTAATATAAAATTAATAGTAGATTCTGCAGAAGAGTTTTTGATTAGATTAAAAGGGGACTTCATTTGAACATGACATATGTAAGTAGATTATCAAGAATTTCGTGTTATGTTGATGTAAATAGAATTAGAATAGAAACCTTCATGTTATTTTGATATAAATTTAAGTTAGTTATCAAGGCCTTGAAGTTATATAGATTAGAGTGGAATTAGAATTTCAAGGACTAAGTTTGTGTTAGATTGAAGTTTTAGAATTTTTATCAGTATAATTTCATAAAAATAATTATGTTATATCTCAATAAGGGAAGATAAAAATTTTATATGAAATAAATACGGCAGAACACATTGAATTATTAAATAATCTTGGAAACTTGGAACAAAAAACAATTACAGATTTATGGAAAGTGGATGAACATACATCATTTCAAATTCTAAAAATGGAAAAGGTAAAGACTAAATATGATAAGAATATTTTAGTTGAATGTGAAAACTATTGCATTTCATCTGGGTAGATTTTCGAAATAATTGATTGATAAAATGATAAGTGATATCGTAAAAGATGGATTGAAGATTAAATACACTGGACTAGAAATAATTACCCTGCTTTCGAGTTCTGTGTTTGAGTCAAAGATTTTTATATAATGAATAAAAATAGTAACCCATTTAAACAAGGAAAACGATATTACTGTTTTAAGACCTTTCAGATTAGGAGGTTTAGAAAAAGATAAAGCTTACGAAATCATATTATGGAAATTGATTCAAACACCTACACAGGTGAAAGAGTTTTATTAATTCAGATGTAAAATATAAAACATTATTGCAAGATATTGCAACTAATGAAGATGCAGAACAAGTGTTAAAGGATATGAGAATATATACAATATTTATGTGTTATGATGGTATGAAGCAGTTAAATGATGGCTAATTTACATCATTCATTTTTCAAAAATGTACCATTATAAAAATGATTTCTAAGAACATCTACAAGGAAAATGTAAGTTACCATTATTGATCATCAGCAGAACCTTTTTCTTATCAATACAGTCAAAGTAATCATCAAAAATGTTCAACTATACTGAAATCATGTTTGA
Organism: Thermobia domestica; assembly: GCF_964235325.1. Taxonomy (NCBI): domain Eukaryota; kingdom Metazoa; phylum Arthropoda; class Insecta; order Zygentoma; family Lepismatidae; genus Thermobia; species Thermobia domestica. Next base: position 251,141,601 of record NC_137462.1, on the reverse strand, counting down.
GGTGAACACCTGTATATTTTCTTTAAGCTATGACTAATGGATTGAGTTTAATATTTCATAGTTTTCCATACACAACGAAATAAGCAAATTTCGCTTTGAGTGTCCAAACTGGTAATCATGTAAACATATAATACATAGTATTTTGGAAGTAAGACTTTATCGTTATGTCATTAAAGCTAACCTTAGCAATATGCATTACTGAAAGCTGATACCAAGTTATGCATTAACGATATTAGTGGATTATTCAGCAATGTCACTAGTGTGTTATGGTCAGTAAGGATTGTGCTAGAAGTTATGGTCAGTGAGGGGGTTTCGCAGAAGGAACAATTACACACTACTACTATGGGAACCTAACAGTAAGACAGCTTGTACCTTTAACTTCTGTCTCATGGTAATTATATCCTCGCGTATCGCGCTCTGACTGGCTAACACATCTCATACGAAAAAGTCATATTAATACTAATACTACTTATAATAATACTAGTAATAATAATATTAATACACCGCGTAATTGCAAAGTACTTTTTTATGTTCCTTGAAACCAAATAAATCAAAAGAACCCTTTCTACTTTCTGTCAGCAGAAGGAAGAGGCACCCCGAAAAAGTCTATTGTACTTTATTGAAAAACCAAGCTTTGGATCAAGGTGTACCGTCTAGAAGGAACAGCCAAATAAACTGGTTATCTTCTTCAAATCCCAAGTACCACATCAGTGGTTAAATTTTCGGCATTATACTTAGACCTTAAATAACAATAATGATAGTATAACATAAGACAGAAAGAAAAATCTGAAAATATCGAAGTGTAGGACCTTTATACTGACGGCAGATATGTATAACCGGACTATTATAATTAGTGATTTTTAAGTGCTGTACAGGAATGATGGCTCCACGTAACCATAGGCCCCCAGGGTATGCATTATCTTATTTTTAATATATATAGCCACATATAGCTACATATATTTATTGTACTGATTTTTTCTTAATCTATAGAATTTTCCAGCTGTTTTTGCGGATCATGATCATGAGTGTTCTTCAAGTCCGTTCTCAATAGACGACGTCAAACCGTCATATGATTATGCAAGCTTGGAAAATCCACAGCCATTGATTCTTTTCCATTAGAATCTTGTGTTACATTTATGGTTATTTTAGCTTCCTTCCTTGCTATACTTTTTAATGAATACCGCAGACATCTTGTTTTAGGACAGCTTATCAATACAAACATTATTGTTTTGGTTTTCCAATACATTAACAGCTACTGTTACCAGTTCTCGGCCTATAAGTCTTTCGTGCACGAACTTAAAACTATTAACTAGTTGTCTCACGATCAGAGTGAAAGCATATCTTGAAGAGCTGTTAAGTCTTTACTAGGGCGCAGAGTTTTATCACTTTTTTCGAAGTGAAATGTAATACCTGGCAAAAGTGTCCCACTCACATGGACATTACAGGTATAGATTTTTTTCAAATCGGATAATATCTTCTGTGAGAACTATTGCCTCAAAGTTTCAAAATATCACTGAAAATTACAAAAAATACCAAAGTTCTTTATGAATTTTAGTTATGTTAAAGTAAATATTTTTTGGTTAAATACATGTTAGTTTCTTAGAAAACTGACAGTTATGTGCCCTTGAGGGGGTAGGGATACCTCCTCAGGGGGCCAGAAAAGGGGAAAAAATCAGTACATTTAAGCGGTTGTGCAGGTCCTCGCTCACCTGGTCATATAGCCTGTTCAAGCGTCAAGAGTCTGCCACGTGGAGTTGGCTGCACCTAAGGTCCTGCGCCAGCCCTACCCAACCAACCAACCATACATAGGGACAGATGAAGTAATTCAATTCGTCACTGTCAGGAAAAAATGTCACAAATTGGGACTTTGATTGCAATTTAGACACATCTTGCCTAGAAAGTAAGGTCGACCTGATCATCCCGTCCTTAGTATCACTTCCACATACTCGAGAGTCTGCTTCAGTGATTAATTTCACTATCCGTTCTACTGCCATCGTGTGCCATGGATAGACGGTGGAGCACCATTCTGGCACAGTGTTGTCGGAAAGTGAAAGTTTGTCCATGCGCTATTTGTTTGATACCGTCCTTAGAACTGGTGGTACAGTTATTTAAACATCAGTGCTTTCAGGAAAGATCATTTCAGTGTAATCTTTTGCCTCATAATTCAGTCTGGGAATGATGTTATATGTAATAATGTTATGAAGATTCTCTGCTTCGTGTTTTTGAGCACTAAGAATCTTATGTAATGCACCTTGTCGGGCACCAAGTAGACCATCAGTCATCATGGCGAAAAGAACATTATCTGGGTGTGCGAGAAATGCATTCGTCTGAATGGATGAACGGATTACAGCCTGGTATTCATTTGCTAAGTATCTAGAGCTACGAATGGTCTCAAAGACGTGACGAGGACCATTAGCAATGGAAGACTTGAGATAAGTATCTCAGGTCTTTACTGAGTTTTCTGAGCTCTTCTGACTATGATGAGGTAAGTCTCATTTTATTGGTTTGAATGACATCACTGGAAGCTTTTCACAGTCATATAGTTTTGAATCTATGGGACCTGTGTAAGAATGGGGGCTTGAATTGCGCCAATATGCGTGAAGAGAACTCGAAAAGGCAGTTTATTAAAATGCAAGAGACAAATAGCTTGTTAGTTCCTTTAATTTTCGACGAATACCTCCCTTCCAAACGTGTTAGTGTTTGTTCCATCACACCCAAGAACCTCTACTTCATCAAGGCCACCTTCGATTTGGTTCATTATGTACTCGAAAATAGCCGTGGTCTTGTCATGGCCAGAGCCAGAGGATGGTGTCACGTCACCAACGCATTGAGAGTTAGGTTCAAACATAAGTGATAAGTGCTCTTCTCTAACGATGCCTGTGTGTGTTTCAGAGTCATCCTTTCGACCTTCAAAGTATAGGCTCTTAATGGGATCATCATTTCTAGAACTTACTTTTAAATTCCGAGCAACTTTAAGTTTCGCACGCCTTATTTTGCTCGTGTCCACAATTAAAGCAGAGTTATGTTGCTAGATTGTTGAGAGGTTATAATTCTAGCCTTTAAAGCTGCCTGAAGCATAGTTGATGGTATATGTGCCACAGCTCTTTCGCTTACATTGTATCTCTGAGCAATCATAGCAGTTTCAGTCAAATCTAGCTTCGGTTAGATGTTCTGTCTCTGGGTTTGGCCTCTTCCTCAGAAGAGCTTTCCTCTGCTTTCTCTTCAAGGTCTGCTTCATTGTCACTGAAGTCATTTTTGTGATATAATAAATAATATTGACTTTCAAAAAAAGAAATACAAAATTTTCTGTGAAAATAGTGTTTAGCAAATTATTATCTGTAACGGCCAATTCATATAAGCTGAATGCAACAGTAACCAAATATAGCGCTTGAGAAATGGCGCCCACTTTGAAGCGTATCCGGCTCGTTCCTGATAGTGATGCTGAGTTACGCAGATCGGGACAGAAGGGCGCTGCAGTATTGTGAGGTGGAGGGGTGGGAGTGTCATGGTGAAAAATAACAATGCTCTGCTACCACTATGAACCACCAGTAAAGGAAAAGGTAAGGACGAAAATGGCTGTAGAAACGCTTAATTGTACTGAACTTGCCCCCTTTGCCGGCCCCAGAGTAAGCACCCCTATCCCACCGCGGGGACATATAACTGCCATTTTGAGACTTGAATGTCAGTTTTCATAGCATCTGGCATGTATAAATCCAAAAATATGTTTACTTTAACATAACTAAACATAGTGAACAATTTTGGTATTTTTTGTAATTTTCAGTGGAATTTTGAAACTTTGAAGCAATAGTTCTCACAAAAGTTATTATCTGATTTGAAAAAAATCTATACCTGCAATGTCCATATGAGTGGGCCGCTTTTGCCAGTTATTACATTTCGTTTCGAAAAAAAGTGGCAAAACTACCCACCCTAGTCCTTACCTATATGACCTTGGACCCAATAACCCTATTTACAAGAGGTTGTGAAATCTCGCGGCCGCGGTGGCTCAGTAATAGAACGTTCATCTCTTCTACATGGGTTCCCCAGTTCGATCCCAGCTCGTGCCAAGTGAAGGTTTTAATGGACAAACACCGTGTGCGTGAGTCTCCTCATAATTCTTCCGTTTCCTCCCACTTTTTCATTCCACCATTTCATTCGTTTCTCATCATCACCGTCTCCTTTAGCCTAGCCGGTATAATCGTGGGATCTAAAACTCAAAGATTTCATTTCTGATCAAATTGCAGACATTTTATTTCTTTTCATGAATCTCTAGCGATTTTATCCACGAACTATTCCAAGGTCTTTGACAGATTTATTCACAATTATCTGTTGCATGCTTTAGCTAAATACGGATTGGGTGATATTTTCATTTCTCTTATTAAAGGGGCATATTCGAAACGAATTGCAACGTTGAAGCTAAATGTTGGTTTATTAGTTCCCATCTCAATTTATAATGTTATTCTACAAGGGTACACAACGTTTAGTATTTTATTCAGCTTATCTTTACTATCACTTTTATATGCAACACACTGCCTACTCCCTGGTATTTCTGTGTCGTGTGATTTTCCACGACAAAGTAAACGAACTATCCAATATTTCATGGTTTATGTGAATTGGCAGTAGGTGATCAAATTAGTACAGGTGTTTAAGGCATAATGCTTCTGGTCTCACGAACGAGGGTTCGAGTCCCGATAGAGTAAAATTTTTGTTTCCTTTATTTAATGGATCAGTTTTCTACGCCTTACGAAATGTTCATTGATAAGCGCAAAACCAGTTGAAATATCAGAGGTATCAGAATTTGTAAGTAAATAGCAACACATAGTTGTTTCCTGATGTTAGTTTTGAACCAAGCCAGTCATTGAAAACTTTGAACACTTTCCATTGCTTAATGTGAACGTCTGTAATACATTCGACTCAAGAATAATGTGGACAATTACTGTTAATTTCTTCTATAAAGCTTTTCTTTAGGCTGTTAGGAAATCCATTTTGTAGATTAAAATTATATTTGTTAAATTCTTCATACAGTATAAACTATATACTAATTTTCATACTTCTCTCTTCTAGCGCTTATGGAATTAAAAGAAAATACTCCCGTCTCCACCTTAATCACAACATTTCTCAAATTGTTAATGAATAACTAGATTGAAAGTGATCGAAATGCGATATGCGACCAAAATTCATTACTTGTTCATTTAATTAAACGTTTTCGATGTTTAATGATAGTTAAAGGTTGCATAGACAATGTTACTTAATTTAATAGTGTGACCGCAAGACGAGATTGTAGGCTGTTTCGTCTGGTGTCGTGCAAATGCCGTCTCGTCTAGAAAATTATATAACTTTCTCGTCTCAAAGTCTCGTTATTTATGTTTATATATATTCATCGAAATGGTACACGAGAAATATTTTGTATTGTGGAATTACTAGGGTTGGCACTGAACGAAACAGGCAGTTTAAAATCTTTATTCGTCTCGTTTCGTGAAAATGCTGTCTCGTTTCAAAATAACACTACCTAATTAAATGTGTTACAGAACTTTTACCTCAATAAATGCTTACAGAAAGAACTAAACATTTACTACGGAAGTATATGAAACAAATAGATAAAGAGAGAAGTTCTATTATTCATTTAATTAAGAAGTGTGCCACTAGACGAGACATTCATATAATTTCTAGACGATACGTAATGTGAAAATTGATTAATACATTTCCTTACATTAGTGTTTTTATGAAATAGAATTTACTGGAAAGGTTTCTTTAGACACAATGAGCACATAGGCAACAGTTACGAAACCTTTCCAAACAAAACGTCAAGAGTAGTAATAAAGTTGTAAGGTGACATTTTTCATCTTTTGTTATCGTGTATGTGAGAAGTTTAATTGTTTCTCACATACAAAGAACAAGAATTGATAATAGTTAAGAAATTTCTCAGTACGATTTTCGAACAGCTTACAATCAGATTTACTGATTGACTTTTCAATTTCACGTTAATCAATTTGGCTATCGATTTCTTACACGCGATCCCCCTGTTCTACTAGAAGAATAGTTATTGCGTTGAAATAGTTATTGCGTTCATAATTATAGTGATCCTGTGTGTTCTTTTTTATAGACAATTTTCACTGTTTGTTTTACTTATATGGAGCCTGAAGATATAGGTAATGTTAGGAATATTTGATTAAATGTTAGTAGTAGAAAATGGATCGATCTGGGCCAACGTAGCTCAACATCAATCAATTCAGGAGCCCCTGGGAAAATGACCACCGTACACCGTGAGCCCACGGTCTTTTATGACCTCAAATTTAGGGGTGAATTAAATCCCTTTTATGAGCACTTTTTAGGGGGTGTATTCGTTCTCTTTTACGAGCACATTTTAGGGGCTGAACTAGTTCTCTTTTACGAGCCCCCTGAAAATTGACCACCGTACTCCGTGAGCCCATGGTCTTTTACGACCTCCACTTTAGGGGTGAACTCGTTCCCTTTTATGACCTCCATTTTAGGGGGTGTACTCGTTCTCTTTTATGTGCATATTTTTCAACCCCTTTGTTAATTACGAACACATAGAAGAGCAGATAACAAATAACACCACGTAACACACAGCAGAACAGATAACACATAAGAGTACATAACATAACAAGTGTGTACTCGTTCTCTTTTATGAACATATTTTTCAACCCCTATTTCAAAATGACAGAGACTACGAAACATGGCGGACATATCACAGGGGGTGTATTCATTTTCTCCACCCCTAATTGAACATAGCAGAAATTACACTGAGAGTACGTAACACACAAAAACCTCCATTTTAGGGGTGGACTCGTTCTCTTTTATAATTACTTTTCCAACCCCTATTTTACCATAGCAGAAATTACATAAAAAAATTTTTCAACCCCTATTTTAAGACAATGAATACCTATGTAACATAGCGATTGGATACGCTCTTTGAACCGATTTGGATGGAACTCGGCATATGGCGGTTTTCAAGCATGCTGAGTACGAATATCATACTTATTTTTATCTGGGTCTTATAGTTCATGTGGTATACGCCCTTTCTATGACAATTTTAACCGATTTGGGTGAAACTCGGTATATGGGGGTTTTCGGACATGCTGATTACAAATATCATACTTATTTTTATCTGGGTCTGATAGTTTATGTGGGATACGCCCTTTGTATGACACTTAAAACCTAATAACTCGAAAACGGAGCCAAATATCGAAGTGGTGTTTCCACATTTAGCAATAGGTCATCAGGTACTACAAGTTCCAAAATTAGTGGTCATCGAGGTCAAAGGTCAAAATACTTAAAACCCAATCACTCGTAAACTGCGCCACATATTGAGTTGGTTTCCACATTTAGCAATTGGTCATCAACTACTACAAGTTCCAAAATAATGACCATCGAGGTCAAAGGTCAAAATACTTAAAACCTAATAACACGAAAACTGAGCCACATATTGAGGTGCTGTTTCCAAATCTAGTAACTGCTCATCAACTACTACAAGTTCCAAATTTAGTCGCCATCGAGGTCAAAGGTTAACATACTTAAAACCTAATAACACGAAAACTGAGCCACATATTGAGGTGCTGTTTCCAAATCTAGTAACTGGTCATCAACTACTACAAGGTCCAAAATAATGATCATCGAGGTCAAAGGTCAAACTCGAAAACTGAGCCACATATTGAGGTGCTGTTTCCACATTTAGTAATCGGTCACCAACTACTACAAGTTCCAAAATACTGATGATCGAGGTCAAAGGTCAAACTCGAAAACTGAGCCAAATATTGAGGTGCTGTTTCCATATCTAGTAACTACTATAAGTTCCAAAATACTGATCATCGAGGTCAAAAGTCAACATACTTAAAACCTAATAACACGAAAACTGAGCCACATATTGAGGTGCATTTTCCACATTTAGTAATAGTTCATCAATCACTACATAATCCAAAATATTGACCATCGAGAGCTTGTAAACGGAGCAACGGATAAATTTTGTACAAAGCAGAAAAAGGGAAGGAGGAATAAATTTGAGTGGCCTATTCAATTTTGTACCAACAAGAAATGCCATTTTAACTAGCTGAGAAATATATGTCTTCTTGTATTAATTAAATAAACGAAGGAATATTGTACCAATGAGAAATGTCATTTTTTCTAGACCATGTTATAATATTTAAACAAACGAAGGGGTGAATTTGAGTGACCTATTCAATTTTGCACCAACGAGAAATAATTGCGTATTTTAAACAAACAATCGGATAAATTTAACCGGCTCAGAAGTTTAATACTAATTTGTACTCTTGAGTAAGCTTTCCAATTTTATAGCAAGAAGGACCATTTTTTAAACTAACTCAGAATTTCATTTCATTTTGTAATACTCAAATTTGGATGGAGTGTTTAGTTTTGTACGAACCAGAAACATTTGATTGGATTATTTCCTTATGTACCAACTGGAAAAAGTGAAGGGCCATTATTCAAATAAACGAAGGAATACCAACTAGAAAAAAAGAAGTGAAGTATGAATAAAATTTAGGTGGACTATTTTCTTTTGTACCAACTGGAAAAGAGAAGAAGAGCTACTTTAACTAGCTCATTATGTACTGTTTAAAGAAACGAAAATTGACTATTTAACTAGCTCAGAATTTATGTAAGAATAATTTCGATGTTCTACTTTTTATACCAACGAGAAAAAATGAACTAGCTGAATATGTAAATATACGAAAGAATAAATTTAAGTGACCTATTCAATTTTGTACCAATGAGAAATGGCATTTTTAACTGGTTCAGAATTTTACTACTCAAATATACAATGGAATATTTAGTTTTGTACCACCGAGAAAAAACAAAGAATATTGTACCATTTTGGAGTATACAAATAAAGAAAGGAATTATAACTTGTGTCAACTCTAAAATCAATTAAATGAAGTAATGCATTCGAGTGAGCTATTTAATTTGAAAAACCGAAGTTGAGTATTTTATACCATTTTGTATTATTTCAACAAACAAAGGAATAAGCAAAAAGGGATTATTTTATATCATTTTAAACTAATCTAATAAACGAAGGCATAAATATGAGTGAGCTATTTAATTTTGTAGCTGAGTATTTTAACGAAAGAACAAAATTGTACTAACCAGAAAAAACCGAAGAAGACCCACTTTAACTAACTGAGAATTTCTGTACCTTTTTGTACTATTTGAACAAACGATGGAATAAATTTGAGTGGCCTGTTTTTTGTACTAACCAGAAAAATCGAAGAAGGTACCTTTGTACTAGCCCAATGAACGAAAGAACAAATTTGGGTGTTCTACTTTTTATACCAAACAAAGAAGAACCATTTTGTACTACTCAAATAAACGAAAGAAAAAACGAAAAAAAGACCAATTTAACTAGCTCAGAATTTCTATAACGCAAAAATTAATTTGGATGGAGTAACAAGAAAGAAAGCAAAGATATGCCATATTAACTATTTAAATAAACGAAAGAATAAATTTGAGTGATCTATTCCATTTTGTACTAAGGAGAAATGCCATTTTAATCTATCTTAGAACTTTTAAACAAAACGAAGGGCTAAATTTGAGAAAGCGAACATGAACCATTTTACTCAAATTTGGATGGAGTATTTAGCTTTGTATGAACCAGAAAAAAAGTGAAGAAGAACCATTTTAAATAACTCAGATCTTTATACCATTTTGTACTACTTTTTGTAACAATCAGAAGAAAATCAAAGAAGGGTCATTTTAACTAGCCAAGCAGAAGAAAAGGAAAGAACTAACACTTTGTACTAAACAGAAAAGGAGAAGAATGATCAACATTCTATACTTTTTGTGCAATTTTTCAGGGTGTTCTATTTTTTTACCAACGAGAACCATTTTTAACTGACTTAGAATTTTATACCTTTTTGAAAAATTTGTATCAAATCGAAAAAAGCAAGGAAATACTATTTTAAATAGTTCAGCATGTTATAGCTTTTTGTGTTTTTGGTCTACCCAATTTCTTGACCATGTTCTACTATTTAAACAAACAAAGAAATAAATTTCTATGACCTATTCACATTTATAGCAAGCAGAAAAAGGAAAGAATAAATTTGAGTGGCTTAAGCAAACAAGGTCAATGGTAACTAACCGTTTTGTGCTATTAAATTTGAGTGACCTATTGAAGAATGAATAAATTTTGTTTGCAATTAAAAAAACGGAGAAGGTCTATTTTCATTTTGTACTACTCAAATAAACAAAGAAATACCATATTCTGCTACTCAAACAAACGACGGAAGAAGCTCAGAATTTCTATACCTTTTTGTGTTATTCAAATAAACGAAGGAATAAATTTGTGTGATCTATTCACTTTTATAGCAAGCCCCTTTTAGTTTTATACCAACCATGAAGGTCCATTATACCATTTATATTACTCTATTTCATTTTTGTAACAATCAGAAGAAAACAGCTCAGAATTTTATACCTTTGTGGTGTTACATTTTGTATATTTTGTGTCATCCAGAGAACAATTTAAATTGACTCTCCCTGATAATTCAGTTGCCAGAGAACAATGTTAGTTATCTATTAAATTCTTAATATTACAGTACTACAAATTGATCCAGTTAACCAGAATTTCTATACCTTTTTGTGTTATTCAAATAAACGAAGGAATAAATTTGTGTGATCTATTCACTTTTATAGCAAGCCCCTTTTAGTTTTATACCAACCATGAAGGTCCATTATACCATTTGTATTACTCTATTTCATTTTTGTAACAATCAGAAGAAAACAGCTCGGAATTTTATACCTTTGTGGTGTTACATTTTGTATATTTTTGTGTCATCCAGAGAACAATTTAAATTGACTCTCCCTGATAATTCAGTTGCCAGAGTCTAATGTTAGTTATCTATTAAATTCTTAATATTACAATACTACAAAGTGATCCATTTAACAGTTCAAGTTCTTCTATTCATACACAATCAAATGCATATGCTACAGTGTCTCAGTGTTCATTTACAGAATTAAATAATTGTTTATCTTTCTCTAAAAACATTTCTACTTTTTTGTTGATATAATAATCACACTGTAATGTATTCATATACCAGATTAAATTTTTTCTCCAAAGTGTAAGTGTTCTTAATATTGCAACCTTTAAAATGCTTCTTTATATAAAGTTTATAGATTTTCTCTCTCATTTCACATTTAATTAAGATTGTCCACACCTTTTGCAATAATTCGTAATCATACTGCAGCAAAGAGTTGTGATCTTTTTCATTCTCATTATGTTTAGAACATGCTTAACATAATAATACTGAATTTGGTGTATACTCATGAAATAATTGTATAACACATCTATGACTAATACTTTCACTAGTACACTCGCACTCATTAGCTTCCAGTTCAAAACAGGTAATATTTGAAACACTGTCATCATCACTTTCCGGGAGTATTTCATCATTATATCTGTTATAGCGTCTAAAATAATACACTGCTTCTATTTCTTGTGTTGGATATATGATTCTCACTTTATCACGTAATTCATCTGGGAAATCGGGGTCAGACGGCTGGATTAACAGTATAGGTTTTTCGTTTTCACACAGAATTTCTTTTTCTCTAGGTGAAACAAACAATCTCCGTGCTAGTCATTTTTCTGCTCATCAGCCAAAACCAATCAAATAAATAATTTTATATATCTACAATAAAAACATTCTATGCATTCTCCGTGTTTAATAATATGTTTTCAAGGCAATATAACATCATGATGTATGTTCTATTATTTGCCAAATATACTACATAAACTTATAGTCCATTATAATAAAATACATAAATGCAAAAATATATATATGTCTTTTTGAACTTAGACGAGGAAGGAAAGTCTAAAAAAATAATTGAATCGTTGAGCAATAGGCAGGACCGTAGGACCCACACTATACTAGCAATACAACTGTTAGGTAACGCATTCGTGACGTTGTTTAAATATCTGCAGCAACATGGAACTTTGAAAACTTTTCTTACTTTGATATGATCTCTTCTTCTGCAGTGATTCAAATTGGCCATGCATGATGTTACGCAAAGGTCAAACAAATTTGTTTTTCTATGGTTGGTACAGAAAGTAGACCTTCTCCGTTTTTTTAATTGTAAACAAAATTTTTTCTACTGAATAGGTCACTCAAATTTAATAGCACAAACAGGTTAGTTACCATTGACCTTCTTTGCTTAAGCCACTCAAATTTATTCTTTCCTTTTTCTGCTTGCTATAAATGTGAATAGGTCATAGAAATTTATTCCTTTGTTTGTTTAAATAGTACAACATGGTCAAGAAATTGGGTAGACCAAAAACACAAAAAGCTATAACATGCTGAGCTGTTTTCTTCTGATTGTTACAAAAATGAAATAGAGTAATACAAATGGTATAATGGACCTTCATGGTTGGTATAAAACTAAAAGGGGCTTGCTATAAAGGTGAATAGATCACACAAATTTATTCCTTCGTTTATTTGAATAACACAAAAAGGTATAGAAATTCTGGTTAACTGGATCAATTTGTAGTACTGTAATATTAAGAATTTAATAGATAACTAACATTGTACTCTGGCAACTGAATTATCAGGGAGAGTCAATTTAAATTGTTCTCTGGATGACACAAAAATATACAAAATGTAACACCACAAAGGTATAAAATTCTGAGCTGTTTTCTTCTGATTGTTACAAAAATGAAATAGAGTAATATAAATGGTATAATGGACCTTCATGGTTGGTATAAAACTAAAAGGAGCTTGCTATAAAAGTGAATAGATCACACAAATTTATTCCTTCGTTTATTTGAATAACACAAAAAGGTATAGAAATTCTGAGCTTCTTCCGTCGTTTGTTTGAGTAGCAGAATATGGTATTTCTTTGTTTATTTGAGTAGTACAAAATGAAAATAGACCTTCTCCGTTTTTTTAATTGCAAACAAAATTTATTCATTCTTCAATAGGTCACTCAAATTTAATAGCACAAAACGGTTAGTTACCATTGACCTTGTTTGCTTAAGCCACTCAAATTTATTCTTTCCTTTTTCTGCTTGCTATAAATGTGAATAGGTCATAGTAATTTATTCTTTGTTTGTTTAAATAGTAGAACATGGTCAAGAAATTGGGTAGACCAAAAACACAAAAAGCTATAACATGCTGAACTATTTAAAATGGTATTTCCTTGCTTTTTTCGATTTGATACAAATTTTTCAAAAAGGTATAAAATTCTAAGTCAGTTAAAAAATGGTTCTCGTTGGTAAAAAAAATAGAACACCCTGAAAAATTGCACAAAAAGTATAGAATGTTGATCATTCTTCTCCTTTTCTGTTTAGTACAAAGTGTTAATTCTTTCCTTTTTTTCTGCTTGGCTAGTTAAAATGACCCTTCTTTGATTTTCTTCTGATTGTTACAAAAAGTAGTACAAAATGGTATAAAGATCTGAGTTATTTAAAATGGTTCTTCTTCACTTTTTTCTGGTTCATACAAAGCTAAATACTCCATCCAAATTTGAGTAAAATGGTTCATGTTCGCTTTCTCAAATTTAGCCCTTCGTTTTGTTTAAAAGTTCTAAGATAAATTAAAATGGCATTTCTCCTTAGTACAAAATGGAATAGATCACTCAAATTTATTCTTTCGTTTATTTAAATAGTTAATATGGCATATCTTTGCTTTCTTTCTTGTTACTCCATCCAAATTAATTTTTGCGTTATAGAAATTCTGAGCTAGTTAAATTGGTCTTTTTTCGTTTTTTCTTTCGTTTATTTGAGTAGTACAAAATGGTTCTTCTTTGTTTGGTATAAAAAGTAGAACACCCAAATTTGTTCTTTCGTTCATTGGGCTAGTACAAAGGTACCTTCTTCGATTTTTCTGGTTAGTACAAAAAACAGGCCACTCAAATTTATTCCATCGTTTGTTCAAATAGTACAAAAAGGTACAGAAATTCTCAGTTAAAGTGGGTCTTCTTCGGTTTTTTTCTGGTTAGTATAATTTTGTTCTTTCGTTAAAATACTCAGCTACAAAATTAAATAGCTCACTCATATTTATGCCTTCGTTTATTAGATTAGTTTAAAATGATATAAAATAATCCTTTTTTGCTTATTCCTTTGTTTGTTGAAATAATACAAAATGGTATAAAATACTCAACTTCGGTTTTTCAAATTAAATAGCTCACTCAAATGCATTACTTCATTTAATTGATTTTAGAGGTGACACAAGTTATAATTCCTTTGTTTATTTGTATACTCCAAAATGGTACAATATTCTTTGTTTTTTCTCGGTGGTACAAAACTAAATATTCCATTGTATATTTGAGTAGTAAAATTCTGAACCAGTTAAAAATGCCATTTCTCATTGGTACAAAATTGAATAGGTCACTTAAATTTATTCTTTCGTATATTTACATATTCAGCTAGTTCATTTTTTTCTCGTTGGTATAAAATGTAGAACATCGAAATTATTCTTACATAAATTCTGAGCTAGTTAAATAGTCAATTTTCGTTTCTTTAAACAGTACATAATGAGCTAGTTAAAGTAGCTCTTCTTCTCTTTTCCAGTTGGTACAAAAGAAAATAGTCCACCTAAATTTTATTCATACTTCACTTCTTTTTTTCTAGTTGGTATTCCTTCGTTTATTTGAATAATGGCCCTTCACTTTTTCCAGTTGGTACATAAGGAAATAATCCAATCAAATGTTTCTGGTTCGTACAAAACTAAACACTCCATCCAAATTTGAGTATTACAAAATGAAATGAAATTCTGAGTTAGTTTAAAAAATGGTCCTTCTTGCTATAAAATTGGAAAGCTTACTCAAGAGTACAAATTAGTATTAAACTTCTGAGCCGGTTAAATTTATCCGATTGTTTGTTTAAAATACGCAATTATTTCTCGTTGGTGCAAAATTGAATAGGTCACTCAAATTCACCCCTTCGTTTGTTTAAATATTATAACATGGTCTAGAAAAAATGACATTTCTCATTGGTACAATATTCCTTCGTTTATTTAATTAGTACAAGAAGACATATAATTCTCAGCTAGTTAAAATGGCATTTCTTGTTGGTACAAAATTGAATAGGCCACTCAAATTTATTCCTCCTTCCCTTTTTCTGCTTTGTACAAAATTTATCCGTTGCTCCGTTTACAAGCTCTCGATGGTCAATATTTTGGATTATGTAGTGATTGATGAACTATTACTAAATGTGGAAAATGCACCTCAATATGTGGCTCAGTTTTCGTGTTATTAGGTTTTAAGTATGTTGACTTTTGACCTCGATGATCAGTATTTTGGAACTTATAGTAGTTACTAGATATGGAAACAGCACCTCAATATTTGGCTCAGTTTTCGAGTTTGACCTTTGACCTCGATCATCAGTATTTTGGAACTTGTAGTAGTTGGTGACCGATTACTAAATGTGGAAACAGCACCTCAATATGTGGCTCAGTTTTCGAGTTTGACCTTTGACCTCGATGATCATTATTTTGGACCTTGTAGTAGTTGATGACCAGTTACTAGATTTGGAAACAGCACCTCAATATGTGGCTCAGTTTTCGTGTTATTAGGT
This sequence comes from Thermobia domestica, assembly GCF_964235325.1. Lineage (NCBI taxonomy): Eukaryota > Metazoa > Arthropoda > Insecta > Zygentoma > Lepismatidae > Thermobia > Thermobia domestica. The sequence goes on along the minus strand of NC_137462.1, from coordinate 251,126,069 downwards.
TTTAAGTATGTTAACCTTTGACCTCGATGATCATTATTTTGGAACTTGTAGTAGTTGATGACCAGTTACTAGATTTGGAAACAGCACCTGAGTATGTGGCTCAATTTTCGTGTTATTAGGTTTTAAGTATTTTGACCTTTGACCTCGATGGCGACTAATTTTGGAACTTGTAGTAGTTGATGACCAATTACTAGATTTGGAAACAGCACCTCAATATGTGGCTCAGTTTTCGTGTTATTAGGTTTTAAGTATTTTGACCTTTGACCTCAATGGTCATTATTTTGGAACTTGTAGTAGTTGATGACCAATTGCTAAATGTGGAAACCACCTCAATATGTGGCGCAGTTTACGAGTGATTGGGTTTTAAGTATTTTGACCTTTGACCTCGATGACCACTAATTTTGGAACTTGTAGTACCTGATGACCTATTGCTAAATGTGGAAACACCACTTCGATATTTGGCTCCGTTTTCGAGTTATTAGGTTTTAAGTGTCATACAAAGGGCGTATCCCACATAAACTATCAGACCCAGATAAAAATAAGTATGATATTTGTAATCAGCATGTCCGAAAACCCCCATATACCGAGTTTCACCCAAATCGGTTAAAATTGTCATAGAAAGGGCGTATACCACATAAACTATAAGACCCAGATAAAAATAAGTATGATATTTGTAATCAGCATGTCCGAAAACCCCCGTATACCGAGTTTCACCCAAATCGGTTAAAATTGTCAAAAAAAGGGCGTATGCCACATAAACTATAGGACCCAGGTAAAAATAAGTATGATATTCGTACTCAGCATGCTCGAAAACCCCCATATGCCGAGTTCCATCCAAATCGGTTCAAAGAGCGTATCCGATCGCTATGTTACATATGTATTCATTGTCTTAAAATAGGGGTTGAAAAAAAATTTATGTAATTTCTGCTATGGGAAAATAGGGGTTGGAAAAGTAATTATAAAAGAGAACGAGTCCACCCCTAAAATGGAGGATTTTGTGTGTTACATACTCTCAGTGTAATTTCTGCTATGTTCAATTAGGGGTGGAGAAAATGAATACACCCCCTGTGATATGTCCGCCATGTTTCGTAGTCTCTGTCATTTTGAAATAGGGGTTGAAAAATATGTTCATAAAAGAGAACGAGTACACACTTGTTATGTTATGTACTCTTATGTGTTATCTGTTCTGCTGTGTGTTACGTGGTGTTATTTGTTATCTGCTCTTCTATGTGTTCGTAATTAACAAAGGGGTTGAAAAATATGCTCATAAAAGAGAACGAGTACACCCCCTAAAATGGAGGTCATAAAAGGGAACGAGTTCACCCCTAAAATGGAGGTCGTAAAAGACCATTTGCTCACGGTGTACGGTGGTCAATTTTCAGGGAGCTCGTAAAAGGGAACGAGTTCACCCGCTAAAATGTGCTCGTAAAAGAGAACGAATACCCCCCCTAAAAAGTGCTCATAAAAGTAATTAAATTCACCCCTAAATTTGAGGTCATAACAGACCGTGGGCTCACGGTGTACGGTGGTCATTTTCCCAGGGGCTCCTGAATTGATTGATGTTGAGCTAGGTTGGCCCAGATCGATCCATTTTCTACTACTAATGTTTTATTTCTGGATATAAATTCACATTCTTCACCCTGTCAGTGATGTAAAAGTCTCCATACTATTTTGAATTAGAGCATTCTTGCTCAGTTTTAAAAAATATCCTTTTCAATAAAGTTGATAATTTTCGTCATATCGGCCAAATTAAAGTTTTTGCTTCTAATTTCTGTATTTCTGTATTTTGCTTCTAATTTCTGTATTTTGTCCTGTCATTAGGATACGCTTATAAATCAAAGTTAAATGAGAAAACCCAAAAGCCTTCTTAACTCGTAAATTAATTTTAAATTGTTTAACTATTATGTGAATTTTGCTATTTTATAAAGATAATGGAAATTTAAAATATTGTAGAATTTGATGATTTTCTTCTCAAAATCAAAATCTTCAATGCTGATCGGACTAGTATCAACTTGCTCATAAACAGATCTCTCTTAAATTGGTTCTAATATATATTTTGGTATTGTGATCAGTATTGTGACATACATATCCGAAACTTCCGATTGGAATTATATATCTTCAAAGTCGCAATCACACTGAATTGTTTGCATACTTACACAAAACATACAATTACCAAATTTTGCATAAATGTTCATCATCTGATGTGTGTATCGAAAAAATCCGATATCGTGAAAAGGGCGAAGTTCTTCATGTAAATGAAACGTCGAAATTTTTTGTCGTTTCAAGATGCTGCTTTTTCTAGTAGTTGAACACATAATAGAAATGTCATATTTTGTCCGGCAGTAAAGCCAGGAGCAAAGTTGGCGACAGAAATCGAAGAAATGTCAAATGTGTAATGGCCGTTGCTGGAACGTATAAATTTTGAGCCGATGTTTATTCTGATGCGTAGTTTCCACAGGCGTGCTCAAATTTGCAAGAATAGTCATCTTCGGGGTAAGAAAGTACTGTTTTTTAAGGGTGCGTCTAATTCTAGTCAACTTGTAGAAATGGTAGGAACACGAAATTCCATTCAAATGTGTAGATTATAGCATAACTAAGGGGAAAATCGGACATGTTGGAAAATTGGTCATCTTCAATTCAAGATGGTGACTCAAAAGTGTGTAACCATGAAAATTGTAACTTGAGCTCACGGTAGGGCAGTCACATTTTGCTATATTATTAGCGATTATGTGTAGTTTAAGAGAAGAAACAAATCATTGAAGGAGTTGCCATCTTGAATGCAAAGTTACCATGGTTTTGAATTTGTTTGATTTGAATTGTTTTATGATGTTAAGCATAATAGAAAAAACCTAAATCAACGTACTAGCGTGGCTCAGAGGTAACGTGCTCGCTTTCTAATTAACAAGTCTGGGTTCTATTCCCGGGAAAACTTTTTTTCTTGCATTTTTTCTTACGTCCACTGCTTCGTGTCAGCAAACTAGTTTGTGTTCGTATTGCGCGAACAAAATATTTTCGTTATTATATACACAGACGGAAAGGACATATTTATACGGCAACTTTCGAAATGGCCTTGAAATGAGGCAGTATGTTCGGGTGAAGCTTCGAGACGATACTGAAGTATTTAAAAACAAACACAAGTAGCTTTGGAGATGGGGCATCACCAAGGTTTCTTTTTTTCAGAAACAATGTTCCGGAAGATCACAGTTATTTTTCCGGGGGCACTGTTATTAATATTCTATTTATTACTGGATTATAAACATATTATTTGGTATCCTGCGAGGGCTCTTTGAGGGCACTTGTCCCCAAAAATGTCTTGAAGAAAAATTTGGCAATATTTCCACTATATAGTGTCCACACCAGAAATCATTACATTATGTCTCACGACAACAGCGTCATACATGCTTGCTAAAATCTCCCATTTTAGGCTCCTCGTTTAGAAACTTGCGTATACCACGTTTGAAGTCTATACCGCAACTGGAAAAGTATAAAATTATGAATTTTAAGGAAACACACACACACTCATACCTTTTGGCAATTGTCACGTTGGCAGCGTAGACACATGGAAAATGACCCTTTCGTTTCAATAGTTTGTAAGGCAGGACCGGTTTAAATGAAATGCCGTGAATAATAAACTCAACCTTATTAGAAATATATGCTATGAAAATAAATGTTCGAAGAAAGAAAAAACAAAAAAAAATTAATGGGAATCGAAAACGATACTTCTGCTCACTAGTCCCACTTGCTTCCTCTAGAGTGAATTTCTTACTTTTCAGTTATCTACTTACTTCTTACCTAGTACCGGTAATTAGAGTGCCACCATCTGTGGTATTACAATTCTATAATCGGAATGCTGATGGGTTTATATGTGCGGTTTTTTAAAAGAATATAATGCAAATCAGGTTATAAGGTGATTGTAATAGGAAATGTGTTTTTGAGTTATTGAGACATGATTAAGTATTAAATTGATATCTTCCTTGAAAACACAAAATAAATATATAGGAAGTCTGCAAATATTTTGCTACTCTTATATAAGAGATTTGTTGCAGGCAATTGTAAATTGCTTATTTCTTAATGTTTTATTGATTTTTTTTATTGGAAATATGTGTTTCCTTCCTCTGAATATTTCGAAGAAAACATGTGACAATTTAGATCGAGAGTTATTCTCATTTTTGTTTTTCTGAAGTCTTGCGACAGAAATTCTGGATTGAAGTCTTCCTATAGAACACGAGGAATTGCAGCAAGACTATGTGAATGGACAATACCCAAAAACGCAAAAATTAATTGAACGTTCTTTTATATTCTGTAAGGAAACTGTTTTATGGTCCCAAGTCCCCACCCAAAGGTCTTAAATTTGCTATCCGCAAGGCAAGAAGTGATCCGAAGTGAATAAAATTGTGCAAAGGCATTGTAGGCGTAAAATGAGGGAATACCTGTTTCGTTTTTCTGGAAAAACGATTGGGCGGGTACCCCTCTATACAGTCGAGCACTAAATATCCACTGTAGTTATAGGTATACGTCTAAATTGTTTTTAGCACAAAGAACTGCAACAAAACAGCGAAAGGAAAATCTGCAAAAAAAGAATATTTTTTTAATTTTTGCGGAACAAGTAAGGGACAAGCCCTATCCGAAAAAATACATTACCGCATGAGCACGTTAATTACGTTTGATGTAAACATAGCTAAAAACCAGAAAGGAATGTGCTTTACGTGGACTGGAACTAGATAGAAGCCCATTATGCTAACCATTCATTTAGGGAACCTAACGGAAAGCATTTCTTTGTTTAAATGTATAACTGTGGGACACTGTTATATGCAAATCTAATTCTTTAACTTTCTCTCTCTCTCTCTCACTCTCTTATGTTTAACAGATATCACATGTTTAGGACAGTTTTGAATATTAGCTATGCCTTATGTCTCATTATTTTACAGTAGCTTTTAGCAGACGGTTCTTCCAAGTAAAACTTTAATAACACAGTAGTAACCAATGTTTTGTCTACTGATTTTCTGCAGGGGAAAGACTCTTGTCTCTTGGTTAGCACATGGCAACTTAAAAATTACAGCCCCACTCCCTCGTGAGCGATAGGTGACTATCCCTCCAAGTGCTTGGGCGAAATTTCTCCCATTTCTCGTTCTCCTCCTCCTTAGCAGAAAAAGAGTGCCTAAGTTGTTAGCGAGACTTTTCCATTGCTCTAATGAATTCCACATTGATTTGCATGTCATGCACATAAAACAGTACATCACTTGGTAGCAGCGGAGTAACCAGGATTTGATTTCGGGGGGTCGCTAGCTAAACTTTAATTTGGAGGAAATCCGGGGATCCACTACCCGGAATTTCTAAAAACAAAACCGCAATCTTAAGCCTTATTTTAACAACTTTTACAAATGTCGGAAGTTCCAGACCTTCTGGATATGGCATTGCTTGGTAGCACACATTATTCCTAAAATTCATCAGTCTCTGTTCACTCCAACATCAGCCATAATTTTATTCTTTCAACTCAAAGAGAATACAGTCGTTTCCATTCGCATTTGGCGTTCTTAAAAGCAAATTATGGTATAATTAAAGTACGATTTTGCCATTTTGAATATAAATTTCTGTCCCCTCCTCTGCAAAACAAATCTCATGTGCTTAACCTGCGTGTATACTCCTTCCTGTTCCAAATAGAAAAAAAATAAATTTGGATATTTTCTGCAAAACTATTGGCGACATATAGAGTTTCATGTCCAATATTTCGGTTTACTTTGTACTGGAATTAATAGAATTGGAAGTAATTGTTTTGTAGAAGTATAATTGTGCAGAAGAGCCATGGATAAATGTTATGTGTTGCTATAAATGTTTGAAAATTGTTAGGAAAATTTCTAGTGGGGTGGAAAATATTCTTCCCAGGCTGGGACAACAGTAATTAAGTTAGTACCAGGGAAACAAATACTAGAGACGGGGAATTGCCTTAGCTTTCCCCTTTACAAATAAACGTTTTGTAAGTAACAAACGTTCTGTCTGACGTATGAGTGCCTTTTGTTCTGTTTGGCTCCGTGGATGAGTGAGCAGAGTCGCTGCTTGGTAATCGTGAGTTTGATGGATAAAATCCTTTTCAGGTCAGTTAACATTTTTTCATTCTTTGTTTCCCATATCTGAAGATGTTTCTCCCCCGCTGTAATCATCTGGTACTCTCAACGGAGTTCTCCACTTGAATTCAACAATTGGTAATGCGATGCTCTCAGGTTCGGGTGAGTTTTTACATGTCTACTTACAAAATCAAAATTTTGGACAAATATGAGTCCTCTCCGATCATTTTGTCTAAAATTCTAAATTTGCAAATGTGACTGTATATCTCTTTCGCCATATTTGCATCTCTCGTTCTCCAATGCCATCAGCTATGACATAAGATGGCTTGGGAGCAAAACCTCAAACCATAAAAGTGCTATACCAATGGGCTCACTCTCATTAAGCATTTGATTAAATATATGTGTTTTCAAATACTGAATTTGGGTATTTCGCTCTTTATAACCTGTTGAAGTGACAGAAAATGTATTCGGATTCTGCAAAGTAATTTCAGATCAAACGACAGAAAGAGAGTTCATTCCAACAGCAACCTGATTGAACGGGATTTTTTTTGTTTTAATTAACTTCACGAATGGGACACATATCAAGTAAAATGTTTGGCTTAAGAACTACACGTCTGAGATTCATCTCTTTTTGGAGTAATGATGCTGTAGACGGTAGTGGAAATTTCGCCCAAGTGTACGGGAATTCTCAGTTCCTGGTGATTACGACACCCGCCTTCTTTTAAATTCGGTTGCAATACTTCCCGGCAAATGCTTCGCACTCAACTGTTGGAGCACTTTAGCCGTAATTCTCCATACGGCTGTACCATCCAGAAGCGTCCCATACTGTACATTACTTTTGGACTCAATACTTCGGTCCAAACAGAACTCTCTACAATAAGCCCTGTTATAATCAACACCTGCAGTGTATTTGTGTTACCCCGCAGTACATAGAGCACCACAAGTTAACTAGTGTAATATAAAAACAGTGTGGGCCAATGATTTCAAATTGCGATACGACAAATACTTCCTGCCAAATAGCATTGCAGTTCATTAAAGGAACCTTCTCATTTTCGTCCTCTGATCAAGGGACATTCATCAGAGAACATTGTAAACCCGACGCCATCTTTGGAAAATCATATTTCCTACTTGTTCCAGATCATGTCGCAGTGGGAGAGAAACCTTACAGCCCAGTAATAGCGTACTCGAGTAAATGGATTGGCGAGTTACTCGTAGTTCTGTGCCGCACCTACTTTTAAGTTGAACTAAGCACTGAGCTGTGAAATATTCAACAGTCATGACATTGTAACTTCTTTCTGATAATCCAGCACAGCTATTATGTTTGAAAGTAAAAGTTATAGTACGTTAAACGGAATGTTACATTCCACTTTAGATTTACGTTTCGCTTAGCGTTGATGCTGAAAAGGACATTAAACAGTAATGTTAGTTTTGTTTTGCGTTTTCTGTTTTCTGTTAAGAATATCTTATAACGCATTGAAACTGTCTATGTAATTTGAGATGCTGCGGTTCAAATGCAACTTAATGAATTAATATGTATAGTGTATTTATTATAGTTAATCATCCACGTAAAATCATATTATTCCTTCTGTTAATGTCCTCGTATAACACTGTAGAAGATGTTTAAGAAAGGCTACTTAGCTAATAGTCGCAGCACCAGAGTTCTACTAGTAGTTGACCGAACTGAAGTATAAAAAACCACTTCCGGTAAACTGGATGTGTTTGCTTTGTTTCTTTATAAAATGTATCTATCATGTAAAAAATTCCATATAACTAACTCTATGGCCTAGGGAACCCTGAGGTTCAATGCCGCGTTGAGAAAAACTCTCCACTGACTTCTATCCTATTCCTATCTCTGCGAGATCCATCTTAATATTGTCCTCCCATCTGCGCCTAGGTCTTCCTAATGGTCGTTTTCCGATGGGTCTCCCAGTGAAGACTTTGATTGCGTTTCTACTTTTTTCCATTCTAGCTACATGACGTGACCACCTAAGCCTCCTAAGCTTGACGACCCTAACAATGTTGGGTAAACCGTATAAATTATGTACTTCCTCGTTTTGAAGTTTCCGCCATTCCCCATTCCCGTCCCTCCTGGGTCCAAATATTCGTCTAAGGATCTTGTTCTCAAAAATTTTCAGCCTATGTTCTTCCCTCAGAGTAAGCGACCATGTTTCGCAACCCTACCGAACAACAGGCATGATTATCGTTTTATATATTTTAAGCTTCAAATTCCTCTACAGAATTCGCGAGGACAAGATATTTTGAACTGAATAGCAATACGAATACCCTGCTTTTACCCGACATTTAATTTCTTCGTGAATATGATTTTTGTCTTTTAATACTGATCCTAAATATTTGAAAGTATCTTATCACTTTATCAAAAGTATTGCTTAATATTTTAACGTATCCATAATTTGCTGCATTACGGACCCGACGCACTTCCATGTATTTAATTTTCTCTGAATTTACTTCTAAACCCATATCCCTGCAAGCGTTTAATAAGATCACTGCATTTCTTTCTATTATTCTCCTATCAACCCCTATTAAATTTACATGATTCCAAACTCCATATGCAGGGAACAGACCTCTTTGGAGAATAAAAAATTATAACGTAGGTTAAGAGAGAAAATGAGAGACGAGAAACTTTGAATCCCACCTCTAGATTTCATACTTCTCTTGTGGTTTTACTCTTGTCTCTGCTTCTTTCTATTTTCCTTATTTAATATCCAGTAAGAGAATGCAACCGAATCCATACTGCGTATCCAACTGAAAGGAACTAGGTACCCTCACTCCCTTTGGTCAAATTTCCCTTTAAAGCAATAATTGAGTTTCCAAAGTTTGTAGATTTTGCAATTACTCATCAAGATGAAATATGCGTATGGAATCAATACATTCACTTATTAATGTTTAAACATCTATGGACGTTTGTAATTTCACATAAAGGGGTTATGCGAATTTCACTAACTCAGTTCAATATCTTCAGTGTTGACCATTGAATTGTTCATCCTGAGAAGCCTGTGCATTCAGCCTTCAGCATTGAATAGTTCATCCTTGAATTCTTGTATTTCATTTACTTAATGTTTCAAATATCCATTATTTGAAATATTGAATTTGGAGTAGTTAATGGTAATACGTAAGAAGTGATTCCTTTGTATCGCTTTGTCATCGCAGACAAGTTGGTATTGTTTGTTATAATGATCCATAGTTAAATTATTATAAGACTAAAACTTTTGTTGCGGATAATGATCATACGAGCAAGGTTCCGTAACTTTCAGTCAATGTGACTATAGTAAAATGTATCCCAGGATAGTTGTAGAAAAGCAGATGTATTAATCATAATCAGATATATCAGATATATATTAATCATAACTTCATTCACATTCCTATAACATTTAAGATTCGACTTCCTAGAATACCCGATGAGCAATAGGGATATTAAAAGGTGTGAATTCGAACCTCAAAAGAAACCGCGACCCTGCTTATACATTCCCGTGTGCGAGATTCGAAATGCGAACCTCTAACATAGTGTTCTTTATATCCAAACGTTTCTCCCGTGCGTATTCTAGAGATCTGCAACCCTATGACCTAAATGATTGTATTTCTTAATAAGTTCTCAGTCCCTTTTCAAGTATTGGTGTTGAAGTATTGTTTAATTATTCTCGATGATCTTACTTGTATCCAGTGTATAACCTGGATAACTTTTGAATCCTTTCCAAAGGAATTAAACACCTTTAGACCCAGGAGATAGAACTAATCAGAGAGATAGAACTAATGTGAGCTCAGTAGAAAAGCGCTAGTTTTTCCAGAAATAAGGAAATCTTTCTTTAATTGTCAACTCCTGGTGTGAGGTTTCTCTAGGTTGCTTCATGACTTCTGCAAATCCGGTTACGTACTAAATCTTGAAAATTATAAACATTGCTTAGTATTTACTCAGTTACAAACCATTAGTGCAATTACTAACAGATTATTATTGGCTACTGATATCATAACCAGCTTATGTAATTCTGTTGTACATAGATAACGCATTGCTACTATCTAAGCGTTGCGTGAACTTCAATACTTCATGTTAAGTTTTAGGCAAACACATTTGTTGTTTTCTTTCTCTGATATATTAATATTGGCTATGGAGTTGTTGATGCACTCCTAATGATGCCCGTAACGATAAATAATGACTTTTATTGTATAATAGCTTTCGTAACATAATATTGTAATCTGGAGCATTCCCGTCATTATTAGATCGGCTAGCCAGAATATGCGGACAGTCAGTACTAAACTCTGATAACTTACTGTTTTCTAAATATGTCTGTTGATATTATCTTTTCCCTGACTGGTATGCCAAAAAGTATTATGATGAAAGGTAACCTTACGATAATAATAATGACTACCACATGTTCTACTACTCCACAGACACTTCTTTCAATTTTGGTAAAATAGGTAAATTTTAGGTAAATTGTTAGTTTGTAAGTGGAACATTTCTAATGTAATCCTTCATATTTTTGTAGGCCTGCCATATATACTAAGTTCTTAAATAAGAAGTACTGTACATTATGAGCTCTGTGCTCCAGAAAAATTTGGGTAGTAAACCATGTATATTTTTGCTGTCTTAATATTTGGTTTATCTTATGGGTAGTGTAAGTCCATGAACTCAAGTATAGAGATAATGAACTTATTAGGCCTTTCATGAAGAAGTCTATTCCTAACGATGATGGCCTTCATGTCAAAAGGATGACCATTTTTGCTCGAACTCCGTCCAAACTTTAGTCCGATATTCTGTCTTAAACAGTCAATAACGCGTATGGATACTAGCAGACAAGATAGCTGGTTATTCATTTTTGTTCTTTTTATTTAAATTTACTTTTTCTTTCTGCGTTACTTTGGAAAGCAAGAAGTAAATTTGACCTAGCAGGAAAGACCATTTCAGAATAGAATTAGTGTTTCCGCTCCGCGTTTTATTATTTTCACCTGCCTTAACTGGAGTTTCCGTCAACAGTCTACTTGGCCGTGCTTTTTTATGTGCAAGAGTCACGCATAAGTATTACACCTCTTTTCTAACAAAGACAACTTTGGACATTTTTCCTTTTATTGATTTCTCTTTTTTAAATGAGTCGAGGAAAATGTGTTACATAAGGCGTAAGCCTGATGGCTGGCTTTCGATTCCTGGATTGTGAACTCCGCGCTCGTGGAAAATGTGGAGGCATTAATAAAAACGGAGGAAGATGGAAAAGGATATGAGTAAGAAACGAATTATTTTCTCATATTAACCTAGTTAAAGCAAGCCTTGGAGAGATGCTATATAATGAGTCGGAGACGGCGTTGATTAGATCCAGTCACCAGAAATTCGACACACAAGCATACCAGACGTGCTCGAAGCAGTGTTTGATACAAGTCATATACGATGGCACGTAGCCTCTGCGCTGAGTTTTTCTGTAGCATTTAAAGTTTGATTTAGAGTCGGTAAGCGGCGTCGCCCTTCACATAGGCTGGGTTAGACACACTACTACGAGGGAGGACCCAAAAGAAACCTGACTTTCGTTCTAAAAAATTTATTACATTTTTACTAAATTCTTTCACTCTCTTTCAAAGTACTTTCAATTAAATGCGATTCAGTTCTCCCATCTTATTACGCACTGTTTGAAACACTTCTGGAACTCTGGATCTTTAATATAGTCCAATGCGCTCTGCGAAGTTCTTTTTACTGCCTCTACACCAATCAAAATATTTTTCTTTTAGATTTTGTTTAACTCTCCGTAAATGTCATCATGTTGGTTAAAACGTATGGAAGTTTCAATCTAATTTTTCAAGTCCGGGCCCAATTCAGACGAATGATTTGATCCTGTGTGAGCAGGCGCGAAACAAACTTAGCGGCAACATGTCTCATTTGCAAAACCTCACGCTGGCACGAGCTCCAACTCGCTCCTGCAGTTTTGAAATATCATCGATCATGAAACGACGATCTTCTCTGATTTTTTGGGCAGATTTGTTCGACGTGTTGGACGTTTCGAAATGATGGAAAGCACCCAGAACAAGCACGATCTTTAACACTGATCTCACCACACTGAAAGCGCCCAGACCATTCAAAAATATTGTGCGGTTCATAGTATCCTTTTTGAAAGCCTGTTGAAGCATTTGGTATATTTCGTTTCTGATTTTGCAAGTAGGAAGCAAACACACTCCTTGTTCATTTCAATCTGCCATAACGATTTGGCAGGCAGGAAACGAGAACAGATGAGAAAAACAATAATACGATTAAATGTTAACCTCCTACGCAGACGCCGATTGGCCAACTGATCTGGAATGGTCTCTACTAGACCCACCTAGCAGGAGAACTCTCCATGCTTAGGAATGGCAGCGATCTTTCAATCCAACTTCTTTTGGGTCCCCTCGTATGTTCCTTTAGGTCTTGTTTGAATTGACTCGGCCTCTTTTTATTTGTTTCCTTTTTCTGCTCTTTTTCATTATTTTTCCTTTCCTTCGCGATCTTTTAACGAGTTAAAGGAATAACTGAAGCGTGAACACATTATGAAACTTAATCATTTGAAACTAGACTACCGTTTGGAATAGTCAAAGGTTAAATGATAGATAATGGTAACAAACTAAGTGATTATAACACATGTGAGGATCTAGTATTCACATCATTATGTTTCTTCTCATGTATTTGTTCTGTATAACTATCCTATAAACTCTACTATTCTGAAATTTCTCTCTTCATTGAACACATACAGTACATACAGTTTTTTGTACTCAGTAGATCTAGGTTACAAAAAACAAATATCTGAGCTACGACTTCGATACGTTTTCTCTTTCAGCTTTACTTCATAAGAGAGAATCAAACAAGATAAGAATATCAGATTAAATACTTGATGTTATTTAATCACAGCCATGTCTGGCTGGAAGAAGAGAGAGAGAGGGAGAGAACGAACCCAATCTCCATATAAGGCGAAGTTCTTTGATGAAAATTGTCTTAAAATGATTAGTGTGTACTTCTTGCTTTGCCACGAACACACGCTGTGTGGCTTCAATCACACTTCTCAGTTACGGTTTAGCCCCCAAAAGTGTTATTAATCGGCTGCCGCCTTACAATCGGTGGGTCTCGCCACACTCATTCACCAACACAACACGGTGCGGAGAGTCTGGCTTAGGCACGGACCATGGACTCTATCCCGTAACCCAAGTAGCCCGCAACATGTAATATATTTATATATATTTTTGAAAGTTCTATTCATAAAAGGGGTAGAGTAGACCGCGGTATGCAACATGTAACCCTGAAAGTGTTTCAAACGAATTTAGAATATTAAGACATTCCCATCTCAACAATATGCTGGGGGCATGGAAGAATAACATCCTCATCAATTATATCTTGGCGTCAAATACTATGATCATCGTATACTGTATTTAGAATGAGTGAAGGAAAACAGTTACAAGAAGAGAAAAAAATATTTTTTCCAAAGACTTTACTTTGAAAACGTGCTGGCACTTCACGTCTGATCATGTACGTGCTTCCAAAATACTTATATTATCATAATGCCATTTACAGCAATCGATATTTCTAACGTTTCAGAGATACCAGGCACACGGAAAGCCATTGTGATACTGTTTAAAATGACGTACTTGTGTTAAATAATTGATAATGATTGTCCCTTTCCTCTTCTTCTATAGAATTAGGACCATAGCTTTGGCGGTTTTAGTTACAAGTGGCAGTTACATTATTTAAAAGACTGTTGCCAACTTAAGTAAATTGCTAAATGCTCTTCTAAATCATTTGCAAATATTTTAAGTAAACTGCAAAACATTTTAAAATTAGTCGTAATTTGTTCGTCAAAGTTTTCCTTCCAGCAATACATGTAAATAGAAATTGTATTTTTAACTGAAATTAAAAGTAACTAATAACTTTTCATTAACATTATTATACCTTATCCTTAGGACTGGTGTACAGTGGGCCACATATATTCTTGATGTACACTCCGCATCAAAAGAATTGCGAAGCTAACGCAGTGCAGCTAGGCCACCCAATATACACCTTCTTATCCCATAATCGTGTCAGGTAAAGAGACTCCCTCCCTTTCCTCCTTTCTTCTCTCCCATACTAAAATTAGCTGCTAACATGAACGCAATTCTAATTTCAGACTACACATGTATTAGTATCGATAAAATGAAATAACAAAACCGAGACGAAACAAGATTCTTAAGTGATTTAGGGAGAAACTGAAGCACACACAATGAAAAATTGAAACCGATAGATGTGTATTACACAGAGGTTCAGAAATGCGGCGAAGAGAGAAACAGAGAGAGAGAGAGAGAGAGGGAGAAGGCGTGAGAAGAAGAAAAAGTAAAGGGAGAACAGATAAAAATGTGGAATTTTAATCTTAGTAAGAAACGAACATTATAAAGTTCCGTTACCCGAAATCCAACAGTTATATAGAAATAACGCTTGTTTTTATATATTTTTTCAGGACTGTTCGAATATATAGAAAATGCTTGAAGCATTCATTAAGTCACTTTCAGTAGCATGGAATACTTAATTTGCTGTTGAACTGTAGATCTCACAGACACATTGAAGATAATGTCAACAGTTTAACACATGCTTTGTTTTCGCGTTATTCGGTTGTAAATTCGGTAGTGTTCATTGGACGTACTGATGCAAACTACATTCTAATAAGGGGGGCGCGGTGGCTCAGTGGTAGAGCGTTCACCTCTGGTGCTTGGGGTCGCGGGTTCGATCCCAGCCTCCGCCAAGTGAACTTTGTGGTGGACAAACACCGTGCTCGTGGGTTTTCTCGGGGTTCTCCCGTTTCCTCCCACTTTCTTCATTCCACCATTTCACTCATCTCTCATCATCACCGTCTCCTTTAGCCTAACCGGCATAACCGTGGGACGTAAAACTTAAAGATTTCATTTTTTTTACATTCTAATAAACCCAGTAGGTAGCGGAAAAATAAAATTGAATGAGTGCTATTTTACTGGTAAATTGTTATCAGAAATATCCCATATTAAAAGTCCAAACCGTATCATAACAAAAAGTTACAAATGTTCAAATGGAAAATTGGTAACCCAGTTGATAAAAAAAGATATTTTGCTTATTCCGTTGCGTTTAAACAGTATTCTTTTCAGAAATAACCAGGACTAGAGATCTTATCCCCAGAGCACGAAAACTCGACATTGAAGTTGCCAGATAATTACGTTCTCTAGACCAGGTTTATCGTTCTCTTGCTCCGTGTTAACTTTGGAACACGTAACCAACATTCGTAAATCGTCTATATCATGATAAACGTGTTTGCTACCACATTCTTAAGCATTCCATGTCGAATATGAGAAATCGGTTCTGCTCTATCACTTTGTAAAATAGTTATTAGCAATTTTAATTAACAAAGTCCCCACCGAAAATTTTGAAATTTGACTCCCGAAAATCAAAACGTGGACCGAAGCGAACGAAATAGTGAAATATCAAAATTGCTAATAACAGTATGTCAGAAGTGCCTAAAGGTCATGAATAGTTGCAACGAAACTTTGTGTAGGGACAATACGCAAAAGGAAACGAATATTTGGTTTTTTTTTTTTTAGTTTTCTGCAGAAAAATTGTTTTAGAGTGCAAAACACCTACCCAAAATTGTGAAAGTTGACGCCCTAATGGTAAGACGTAGTGGACTGAAGTGAATGTAATTGTGCACAAGTAAGATATTGTATACATAAAATGAGGAAATATGTGATTCGTATTTTCCTTAACACTGCGTTGCTCGTGCTCTCCACCGTTACCTGAGTAGTCGTGCGCTCTACTATTGTAGAACATTACTATTTTTTTATGATGTTAAGATTTTAGCAATATTCGGCCTTGGGTATGTTAGTTATATTATCATACAGGTTTTAAAATATTTTAAAATTATTTTATTTGATTAATACAAGAATATTGACAAAAAATAACATTAAGTATATCTTATGTTGAAATAACAGCATAAACCTTCTTCTCTGATAGATCGTACAGGTAGAATAATTTGATGTGTTCTTTTGAACCACTCTCTACTCCAAGTAATCGTCATACATGTTTTTCTGGTGGTCTCGGCACATCCATCTCTGGCATTTTCCACAAGTCTTTTCTTGTTGACTTGTTGCGAGAACGGCAACAAAAGAAACATTTTCTTTCCCCGGAAGCTCTGTCTGGTGGTAATGGAACACTTTCTCTGAGGCCCAGCAGAAGTCTTCCTCTGCGTCTGATTAGGGCAAGAAAGAAGAAGAAAAAATACTAACCTCGCTCTGTAACAAATGAGGGTTGGGAAACCCTGTATCGTGCAAATGAGATGCATGGAATAAGTCGTGAGTGGGAACGTTTCACCCCTGGTGGGGATATTCATGAAGCTATAGGCTTATGTCTAATTATATTGGAATATATTATCCATTTCTTAATTTCGAACATACTAGGTTCGATCGAAATGAGAAAACTTCTTATCGGACTTCTGAAGAAAATAAAATAAAATAAATAAATACATGACCGTGTTTATTACGTATGGAATTCCCAGTCACGACATCCTTTTCAGTTTTATTTACAGAAGAGAAGAAGAAGATGAAGAAAGGAAAAGGAAGGTAGGATAGAAGAGAAAAGAGGGAAAGTAAGAAGATGAGAAAGAGGGAAACTGTTACTGGATATTTTTGATAAATATGGTAAAGGAAAGTGAATAATTATTGAATTGGGATCATTTCCATTAGCTATTGGGTGAATTTTTTGTATTAAGGTGATCAAAGGTAGACACATGTCAACCCATACTTCCAAGACCTAGATCCATGTAACCCCAACTACCGAATTATCCCAATCTAGATCTGAGATAGATGAGAAAGTTTGTTTTAACAGTTTATTCAATATTTCCGAAAGTTCTCGACTAGTATCCAACATTTGAAAAATAAATGACGAAGTTGAGGGCATGTTAGAATCGACCACAGAAAAAAAATCAGAGTACCACATCTATTTGTCGAAAAATTTTGACTTTCGAAGTTCTCCTATGATGATCAGGTTACTTCGGTCCTTTTTGCTTCCTTCATAGAGCCAACTTAAGTTAGTATTCACATTCAAAGACTTTAATTGCCAACTACCATTAATTGTAGTAAGTCACACATATATGTCAAAATAATTGGTGCGCTTAATACTAAACCTATATTCCACTCACACTCACATTCATACAGGACAATGTATACTTCAGGTTGTATTTAGTTGAATTAAACTAACCTAACTACATTTCTATAGAATTTATTACATTTCAAGAAAAGAAAACTTAGTTTGACATAACATCAAAAAAGTTTAATATATGAGTAAAAAAATTTATATTAATAATAATACATAGGCATGCACAGAAATCTGTTACTTTCAACAATATCAAATAATACATTTCTCTTTTAGATATATTAAAAAATTGGATTACATTTAAAAAATCGACAAAATGAAAGACGAAGAGAGAAGGAAAAAAATGAAAGTTAAACATTAAACATATTTCAGGTTCAGTACAATGAATAAATATCATGGTGAAAAAGAAAAGAAAAAAATATAATTGGTTAATTAATCTTAAAAAAAACATTTTGTTAGCATTTTATTGAGTCTCTGTCCCAAGAGGAGAAATTTCGACAATTTTATGAGTCTTTGTTCTCACGTCGATACTAACTCCTTTTTCAACTCTCTTTATTCACTGTGATTGGTGTCCATGAGAGTATTTAATCGTTTGTCTTAACGACAAACAAAAAATTTAGTTTCTTCATATTATATATAAAATTTTCATTTTGTCACTTGACGCACTTGGTAGAAAAATTTCAAAATTTATCAAGATTAAAGAAAAATTATCGAATCCAGACACAGACATTGGGAACATATTTCCATAATACTATATGATATTTCAATGGAATTTGGTCTTTGGACCTATCTAGGTAGTGTATTCATATTACGAAACTATTAATCACTTTTAGTTCAAATTAAGATCACTAAAATTTGATTTTTGGTCTAAATCGTGGAGTCAAAAGGTTTCAGTCACTGAAGTGACGAACGACAAACAGTTAGGTTTCCAATCGTTTGGGAAGGATTTGTTTCATAGTTTACTGATAGAAGGATTTGTTGGCGGGGCGCACTGTTTCGTAGTTTACTGATTTCAATATGATCTCGCAAAATAAATTTGGATAAGGATTAGGGTTTTGTTTTCTTACGACCTGCTACTTGTTCCATTTACATGCAACATTTAACATAGTATTAAAAAATTGAATACTTACAAACATTACTAACAAATCATTAATTATAAGTTACGCGGTAATACTTTACATCACAAATAATTGATATATATATATATATATATATATATATATATATATATATATATATATATATATATATATATATAGTCATATTACTCAATATAATAAATTTCATTCTAATATCAATCTTAGTATTTTGTCGACGTTTAAATTCTACATAACCTTTTTATATTCAACAAGTATTCACACTTGCTTGGCTCAAAATAAACAAAAACCCTGACTATCAAAACTCTTTTTCTTTTCATAAGGTTGCAACATTGAACTATATATGTAAACCCGATAATCAATAATAATTCAATTTTACTAAAGATCCGCGTATAAAGAAATAGTTGGTGTTATTTAATAAGTTGACATAAGGGTGGAAATACAACAAATACATCAGGCACGTAAATTTTTCAACTATGTAAGTATGTATATATATATATATATATATATATATATATATATATATATATATATATATATATATATATGTGTGTGTGTGTGTGTGTGTGTAAGTGTGTATGTATGTATGTATATACAGGGAAAGAAAAAAATCAAGGTTATTCGAAACTAATGGGCCCAAACGACTTATACATACACCATATAACCAATCAATAGAAAGAAAACCAGAAATCAGTAGTCAATGGATATAATTTGTACGATCGATGAATAACAAGTAAGTTTCTGGGAATCTGAAATCATAGTGTACCTTCTCGTCAGTTTCTCCCGTGGTGGATTGAGTATCGTGAAAATGGTCCTGAGTTGTGCTGAAATACCTCCACGAATTGTATTCCTCGATGTCTGAGTTAGTACATACGATCAAAATAATTGATATGAACATTGAATTGATATGAGCATTGGGGGGAAGGTTGAAAAAAAACTTACAGCCAAAAAGTTCACATATGCCGGAAGAGGATGGTTTACTTAAATACGTAAACTCAAAAGTTATCTCCAAAAACACAACTACTCTGTGCCCGCAAGGGAATTTTCAGAAAGACGAAAGCTTTAAGGAAATTCCCCTCCTCGCTGTATACGGTTGAGTCCTTGGAAACCCCGGCCATGCCGGATGGTTAGAGAAGGCGCTAATTTAGAATTTCAAAAAGGAAAAAAAATCATCCGACCTCTTAGAAACTAAGAGAATACAGAATAGTAATGAAACTAGAGTAAAATAATAGCTAGGATATCCCTAATTAGTGATTTGCCAAAATAAACAAAATAAAATAAACTGAATTTTGGATCGGTTATTTCAGTGACCAAACATCACCGATGGCTACCCTGCGCAGACATGCCAAAGTCTGGGACGTCGTTAATTTCCACCATCTAATTAAACTAAGAAAAGAAACGAAAATACTTAAGAGGGTCATGGGTCGAAGTCCGGATACGCGATGGACATAAATATTAATTGAGGAGCGGTTGATTTAACCAGATAGTCCGATCTAAGTTGCTATATGAACACTGCACAGTAAATAAGGTAGGCAACGAAAAAATAACTCGGAAAGTCAATGAATGTTAAAGGTACGAATGACCAAACCTGTACTTTTCGTTGATCACCGGATATAGCAGTTATTTTTCTTAATTATCATTTCTGTCAACCTTTAAAAGTAATTCCCACATGATGCTACCCTATCTGTTGGAAGGCTTAAGAACCGGGGCTGTTAATATGAGGTACTAAATGCGAAGTATCATACAATTCCCAACTACACATTACTATCCAATAGCAAACTCGGTTGGATGAATGTACTGGTGTAGAAGTCAAAACGCGAGAGATTTTTAGTAAACATATTCATATTCTCACTATATAATATACACTAGGCCTATCCATTTAAATATAGGTGTCATTTCATATTATAATCGTATTATTATTATATCATTACATTTAATTATTATTTACTCATTTCCACACGAAGTAATATTTTACAGACACCCTATTTCATACATTTTACACGCAGGCCATACACATATTTATATTACGCACTAACAAATATATAATTATCACAATCTGTCGCGCTTAAACTAGTACACGATAACATTCATCGAACCACGGACTCTTTGTTTCAAAGCACCCAAACTATATTTACTTTGCAGTTTAAAAGAAAAATCCATATGTGTATTCACTGGAAGTTTAATTGTCAACGATTAATTTATTTCTGATTTGCTGATAAAACTAAAGCAACAATGGAATTTTTCTACAGCCACGGGAAAAGAGAATTTAATACTACATTTTGAAACAAATAGTAACAGCATATTGGCTTTACTTCTATTAAGAAAATAGGCATTCTTGATTTCAGTGGATATCTCGATTACTAATTGACCTAGCAAGCTGTAATTTTCAGAACTACGAGATCTCATACTATTTCATCAAAACGTACACTCATTTGAACCGAAAACCATGTCCACGGGATGTAATTTAGAAATAAGGGGCCAAAATCAAACAATCTAGATCACTAACTTGGGCGATGACGTAATGTCAACAAACAATTGATTAGCGAAAACGGACACCATGGCGCTGTAGAGGAGACATAATTTACCATGTACTGAAATATATACTTGTACTTTTTAATCAGAAATCTAATATTTACTCTCGTTTAGTGTGCTTTGAGTTAGACAAATGGTATTAAACTAACGCATGTGAACTACACCGTCCTAACAGTAGAAATCACGCACTCACACAGAACTACTAACTACACACACCACTATAAATGCTACACATAAAAACTACTAACTAGACAAGCACCATTTAATTACATGCATATTAAAGGCAAGCACCTTTAAACATATTACTCCTTGTCGGTATATAGAGTTGGCTCTATTAAACTTTAGGGGACAAAATGAGAAGAGTTATCCCTAGGTCCAATTGACCTGACCAATTGTTTACAAAATGATTACTAAAGATTGATGCCCTAGGGGCACCTTAACGAGGTTTATTGAGGGACCCTTCCCCTGAGAGGGGAAATGGCCCTAAAACAAACAATAACTAACCCATCCCCCGCTAGAATTGGTTCAATTTGGAAAGAGAAATAGGAGCCCCCTTTTAGTTAACTTATGCTGTAATTTTGATGGTTACTATTACAAAACCTACTACGTACAGGCACTTACTGAATAAAAAAAATCACATTTACTATATGCAAAATGTACGAAGCAGGTCGTATCTTCCCTAATCCCTGCCTAAATTTATGGTTTGAAAGAAAAGTAAAGTAAGATCACACTCCTATACTGTCTATTCTAGTTTGATTGGATGACGAGCAATATGGCGTCCTAATAAACTGGTTCCCATTTCTCCTTGGTTTTACTGAATTATTAACTGTCCTTTTAGAAAAAAAAACAGACTCTTGAGTTCCTAAATAATCATACGGCGTTTATTATATGATTAGATTAACTTTTACCTTGCTTCTCCTCGAATTTCCACCATAAAAATGGTAATCAATGTTTCCAGGTCGTACACACAAATCGTCCTAGTTAAGAATGATAAAACGACAGGGGTTGGAGAATTCCTCCAATCAGGGCGAAACCTTTAGCCGCGGAAATTACAAAACAAATAGAAATTTGTCAAATCCAGATATAACAGGATCTGAAAGTGACTATTGACTAGTGAGAGGGGGTGAGGGAAAGTTTAGGTACCTGGCCAAAATCTACATTGGTCTGAAATTAAGAAAATTTACATCCAATGGTAGAACTATAATTCGGTATGACGTCAGAATGGTAAACCTTGTAACTATTCAACTTGTATATGCGAAAATGGGATTTACAATTAATCAAAATATAAATAAATATATTATTCAGTTAAAATATGATTACTAATGAGATCTTTCGATTCATTACATTTAATTTGAAGTAAAGAGAATAAATAGTGTAATTAAACCGAAATTGAATTTTAAAAAAATCACTAGGTACAGGGTGAATAAAAAAAATTGCCATTACTCTCAACTGTAATGGTACGTTACACGTCTAAGCTATTTTGGTAAGGATTCCATGGCTAAACGTTGCCTTTTCGCCGGTTTTACCAATTCATAAGTTAGATACTGTAGGAAATTTTTGCATTCTTCTGACATTCTTATCGTTCTTATTTGTTCTGTATATATAGATAATTAACACCACCTACGTTCATCATCAATTTGGCATGAAAGTAATGCCTTGTGTGGGAGGCCTATGAAAAGCTGGTATTATATGCAAATTGCTAGTTCGCAAGTTTCTTAGCGTTATGGGATCTACATACCAGCGACAAGGTTCTAACTTTTCTCCCTACCGATATAAAGCGCACGTGTATCGAGAGAAGATGGTGTAGCAGTACCCACGACTTCAACATTGGCTTGTACTGCAATGTTTTCTTCTTCTTCCAGTATAAGTCTGGCACATCTTCGCTATCACTGCATTTAACTGTTTATTCAAGAAAATCTTTCTCGAGCTCATTCACGAATTCGATCCCAAATACAATTTCACAGCCAGTTTCTGCCTCCTCTAACCTAAGAAGCACCAGTTCTCTGTTATGTTCTGACATTTCAAATATATACAAGCACGTATTCCACAAAAATAACGTGAAAATATAAATCGAAATAAATCACTATTACGAAGCAAACTAGTACGACAATAGTCGCGCGATCTACAATAGTAGAACATTAATGAAATCGTGTAACAAATCAAATCAGATGCAAGAAAAATGGCTGAAAATAGACTAGAATGTACAAAATATTGTCAGAGAAAGGTACATAACCGCTCAAGGTCACGCGTGTTGTCAACCGCTCAGGGTTTTAAAAATAAAACATCTGTTCTACAATAGTAGAACGCGCGACCAGGGCAGTGTTAAGCAAAATAAATTTCGAAATCCCTGATTACGAATTATAAAGAAATGTAGGATTGCAACGAAACTTTTGTACGGACACTAGGCAGAAAATAAGCAAACATGTGTTTTTAGCTTGTGCGGAGAAACACTGTCGGGGCAAGTCCTCTTCTGCAAAAAGTAAATATTATCATAGAAGTACGGGAAGGAGGGGATCGAAGGGATTGAAATTGTGTGTAGATATTGTGTATGTAAAATACGGAAATTCGAGTTTCCCATTTGCCTTTATGTAATCTATTTCGTAAATATATTGAAGGGCAAGAACAGATCCTACATAATTTCTGTTTATTCACTCGAAGTTTCGATATTTATATTGTCAATGAGCTGACACCTTCTTTCTCACGTTTCGTTTCCTTTCAGACACTAATAGCTCTTATCCTGTCTCTATGACTATCTCTTATCGTTTCCTTTTAGTTTCCTATCAACTTCAGTACGCTTATATACATTGCAATAGTACCTAATATTGAGGTCTTAAATTTTCAGTAATAAAATTAATAATAATAATAATAATAATAATAATAATAATAATAATAATAATAATAATAATAATAATAATAATAATAATAATAATAATAATAATAATAATGGTATTAAAATTTATAAAGATGCCTAAAATTAGACAAAATTTACAAATAGGTCGGGATTTCGGGAGGGTGTCTGGACCTCCCGGACCCACATCTGCAACTAACAAAATTTTAAACCAAAGTGTTGTTTGGTTTCAGAAACGAGACGAGAAATTCCTCTTTTCGTGAACGACACTAAACAAAACCGAATTATTCTTGCCAAATGTTACATTTCTGGTTGTAATGTTATGTCCTGAACGACAATAAACTCCTAACTTTTAATCTTCCATCAGATTATTATTATTATTATTATTATTATTATTACTATTATTAGTGTTGTAAAAACGGTTTTTTTTCTGTGAAGTTTTTTTCAATAAAAAACATCGTTCTTTTTCATGTTTGTTTTCAAATGTCTGTTGTTTTTCTGGCAACTATTATTTATTGATTGAGGTCGCAGATTATTGAACTAATCAACAGAACTTGAGTCGAAATCCTCGTAACTTACAAATCTTTTGTTTCTTTGCACCTATATACTAGCAAAATTGTTTGATTATTCCTTTCGGCCCCAGGTCATTTTTGGCGTTTTCCTACATTTCCAGTTAGTGACTTATTGCTCAAAAACCATTCATTCGATTGATATGGTTAAGGCCTTGTTTTTTAGAAAATGGATGTGGCTATCTTTTGGTATAAGTTGCATTGCACTGTTGCCAATGGGTGGGAAATTATTGAGGGAAATGTAGGGGTGAAAATTTACAAAAAAATCCCTAACGGAATTTCAAAATTTTTTGTATCTAGTACCACTCCTGCTATATGAGTTCAAGTCGCTTAAAAAAATCTTCGGTGTGTTGACAAGGTACAGTGAAATCCTGAAGGCGCTTGCTTCCATCCAAAGAGGGAAAGAAAAAAAATCTGTCATACACATGTAATTTTGACACTTTTTACGCCTCGAAAGCAAAAATCAAATATGCCGGGGCTACAGCTTCTCTAATTACCCTATTGAAACTTTTTATGATGAGTTCTTTAGGGCAAAGAGGAAGCTTTCAGGTAGTGGTACGTTTGTTTCAATGTAGCCAGTAGGAGGGTAATAATAGAGGGGGAAAAGGGAAATTTTCCGAATTTTTCACCTAAAAGCGGGAATTAATTGTTTTGGCTGGAAACACTGCCATCAGACAGACGAAAACTATCTGAAAATAGCCCTAAGTACTCCAAAAATATATCCTACAAGTATCATGGCAATATATAACAAAGTAAGCATGAAATTTAAAAAAAAAAAGCATTTTCATTCTACCTCAGAAATTCACCATTTTCTTACCACTTACAGAATATGGTTTATTGTAAACCTCAACTGTACTTTCCCTAATTATTCTAGTAAAACTTTTTATGTTGCGCTGTGTAGGCTAAGGATGAGGCTGTTAGACACTGGTACGTTTGTTTGAATGTAGCCAACAAGAAGGAAATAATAGAAATAAAAAAGGGATTTTTTTCAAACTTTGCCCTAAAATCTGGAATTAAAGTTTTCTATAGCTGGCAACACTACTATCAGACACACACAAACTATCTTAAAATGAGCTTTGGTATCCCTATAATATATCCTACAAGTATTGTGACGATATCTAATAAAGTAAACATGTCAATAAATAATATCTCATTCTACCTTTAAAAAAAATCAGTTATCTTCCCAATTAGAGAACAAGGTCTACTGTACTTCCCCTAATTATCCTATTGAAACTTTCTATAATGCGTTGTGTAAAGCAAAGACGAGACTTCGAGATACTGGTACGTTTGGTCCGATATAGCCAACAAGAGGGAAATAATAGAGACAAAACAGATATTTTTTCCAAAATTTCCCCCTAAAATCTGGATTAAAATTTTCTGTAGCTGATAACACTGCTACCAGACAGACGCAAACTGTCTTAAATTAAACATTGGTACACGACGATATTTAAGGAACAAAACTTCTAATTACCAAAAGTATATTACTGTAAACAGAAAAGTAGGGAAAAACTAGAAAAATCAAGGGTTAGAATCTAAATACGAATTTTTCGTGCGTTCCCTAATTACCCCATTGTAACGATCTGTACTTGCGTTTGTTAAGTAAGGACAAATGTTCGATTTTCCTAAGTTGACTTGCACTCAGACGTATAGGTACGGATTTCTAAACAAAAATTTCTAATTTTTCCCCAAATTTACGAAAATTTTAATTTTCCTAATTGGCAATACTGCGCGCAGGCTTGTCCAATTGATGTCAACAGTTAGATATCCATCCGAGGTATCTACCTGGCAAGTATAAGGAAGTCTTTCTACAACGAAGGAAGCTACAGGGAGAAAAGGAAGTAAAGGAAATTCGAAATTAGAAAATTCTCGAATTTTTGACTGGGGTGAAATTTGAGAAGGAAATTCGACACCAGAAGAAAAAAAATAATATGATAAACTATAGTCCAACCATATTTTGCAAGAATAATATCCCGATATCTTAATTAGTGTCCACACAGGAGCGGATTAAACAAATGACACCCGTGTGTGCCACTTTGGCTACCTGGGCCACCGAGTATACATTTGATTACATTTTTTTGACTACTAACTCGTGTTGTTGTAGTTATAGTCTGGACTAATAATAATATAGTTGTTGTAAACAATAAATTTATAAGGAAAATTTTCTCTCCTTTTTACATCTTAGTTCCAACACTGTTGGTGAGAAATGCAAGGTGTTTCAAAAAGAATTTTGGGGTTTTAAGTCTTCGTAGTACCTATTACATTTTACGTACAATTACAAGCAATGCATCAAGTAAAAAAGCACCTCAAACAGTCTTTAGTACAAGTGTTCAATGTGAGATTCATTTGTCACACGGCACACATCTAGTCGATAGGCGAGAAAGACCCATAAATTTTCCGCCGTATGACACAAAACACATTCAATTTAGGGGAGTCTCGTTTCAAGTGTACCATCTCCTGAGGATTTGCTGACGGCCAGATACAAACATTATGAGTGTTCACAATAGCTCTCAAGTGAAATGTCGACTTATCACTGAAGACGACACGATTCAGAAAATCTTCATTGTTATGCAGCAATATTTCACTTGCGAAATTGGCACGTAAACCGTAGTCTGTAGGCTTTAGACCTGTAGCAACTGCAAACGATAAGGACGTAGTTGCAAGCTTCTCCTCAATATTCTTCACACAGACCGTTGCACTGTACAGATTCAGTCTTTATTAAAACACACACAAAAAAAAATTCTGCTCTCTAGTCTACATCTTTATTGCTTGCTCTTTCTAACGGCAGACAGAAGAAACAATGCATGTACATGCGTGCGTACAAATCTGTTTGAGTTGCTCTTTCATTTGATATAATATTTATAATTGTTAGTTAATTGTAATAGATACTACAAAGTTTCAAAACCCAAAAATTAACTTTGAAACACCCTGCATTACTTCAAATTGTGTCATCCTATAACTCTCCTGTTTGAGCTTTTTCGTCCGTTTTATTTATTTTTTTTTTTTTCGAGTCGAGAGGCATTGTAGAAGACATTACGTATGGTTTCACACCTTCCTGCGTCGAGACATAGGAAGGATGACGTCATAAGTCTAAAATTTATATTTTCGTGTAATATATTTTTGGGGGGGGGGGTTATGTAAAATATTGTTGGCGGGCTTATTTTTGCACCTAGAAAATTAAAATTTTGCACAAACATGCAGTCCACCGAGTAGTATTTACCAGATTTTTTTAAAGATTTCTGCGTGAAAACAGGGGGGATCCAGAGGGTCAAAAGTTTGAGAAAAGGGATATTTTTACCCAAAATTCCGTTTTTCCTCATTTTCTCGCCTTATATACATGATGGAGACAAGTGAATGGTACCGCCTGAAAGGAAGTTCTATTATGAAGAGAATGATGTGCGACACATGGCCCTAGGATAATTAGGGAAGTGTCTGGGAATTTTTATCAAAATATACTTCTGTATAAGGGAATTTTGGACATTTTCGGTATTATTTTTTGCGGGCTTATTTTTGCACCTAGAAGATTGAAATTGTGCACAAACATTCAGTCCAGCGAGTAGTATTTTCCAGATTTTATGAACAGATTTCTGCGTTAAAACTGGGGGGTACAAAGTGCTAAACGTTGAAAAAGGGAAATTTTTACCAAAAAATCCCTTTCACGGAATTTTCCCGCCTTAGATACATGATGGGGGCAAGTGAATGGTACCGCCTGAAAGGCAGTTCTCTTATGAAGAGAATGATGAGCAAAACAAGACCCTAGGGTAATTAGGGATGTCTCAGGGAATGTTTTACCTGAGATCATGGTGTTTTACGGTAATTTGGGGCATGGTGGGAATTCCTGATAAAATTTTCCCCGCCCTTGGTATTCAAGATGGAAACTTGAAATTTGGCACACACATTCAGTATACCAAGTACTATTTACCATATTTTGTTTCGATGGCTACGTTCACACAGGCCCGCTCCAGAAAGGCCCAAAGTGCGAGAAAAAATTTCCCTCCAAAATTTGCCCTTTGACATCATTTTTCCCGCTCCTGGTGTATGGTGTGAGCATGCAAGTGATATCATTTGAAAGCCAGCTCCATTCTGAAGAGAATGAGGTATGAACCATGATCCTAAGATAAATAGTGACGATGCAGTAGCTGCTTGACTGAAAGTCTAAAAAATAGCCCAAAAACCCCGGATCTCTTAAGGGTTAAAAGTCACGATTTTAAGTATGCTACTCCAGCATGAACAAAAAAGGTGAGGGTAAGTGCAGTGGCACTCAGAAAGGCTTAAATACTTACTAAAAATGCAATCCCGTTTTGTCTTTTTTTAATATTAATCTATTACGTTAATGAAACATAAAGCAAACACACCTGCAGAGGAAAGATGGTAATCTTTTTTATAGAATTCACTATCGAGCTTCAATCTCAATGTATCAGTTTGCAATTCCAGTGCAACTAGCTCTTTTATCTTTATTTCTTGATTTCCCTTCAATATCTGTTAACATTTTTTTTTAAAAAAAAACTTGTTTCTATCTTCAATGATAAAGAACTTATTTCTGACAAAAACAACACTAGTTTCATATCAGAACTGTGATAACTTATTAAATGGAACAGATATTCAGTACTATTCGAGAACTGAATTCTTGCATATGGCAACAATCAAGCAATTTGTGCTCGGATTTATTCGACCATTTGCTTTACCATTGTCCATGTGGCCTTAAACTAATGCAACCTAAACAAAATTTATGAATGTAGTATTCAAATAGAAGGTCAGCTTAGTAAATCTAACTACCATCATCATGAAGTCTGTTTCCAACAAGAAATATTTAATTTAAATAATATACTTATAACAGATTTTACCGGACCATCCAAACTTGCCGCTCCACGCAAATGTACGTGTTTCATATATGGTAGAGCCGGCATATCATATACCGTATATCTAGTCGACTTATATATGACATTTAGAAAAATTCTATTAGGCAAATTAGTATTAGTTTTTACCTTTAGACAAGTTATTTGAATTTTATACTGTTTGTGACATTATTTTCGTACTTATTAAAGGCCTGCTTTCACGAAAAAACAAAATTTAATTTCTACTTTTATTTCTTAGTTGATATTGATGAAAACTGCTGAAACCCGAATTGTTAATAGGTATGGCATTCATGTAAATTGTAAAATATTTGTAGCGTATCTCTTTCTAGCGTTTAATTTATGTTGCATTTTACGGTGATTATACCTACATAAAAATATTTAATACTTAAATAGACGTAAGATGCATTAGAAATGACTATTTGAAAAAAAAAACGAAATTTAGAAAAAAACGAGAGGCAAAGTTTTTTTTCTAAAAAAACATACATTTCTGAAAAATACGAACGGTTTTTTTTCTATTTACAACACTAATTATTATTATTAGTGAAGATTTGATAGTTCTATTATTGAAACATCCGAGTATTCAAATATCAGAAGAAAATAAAACGTGTGTCATCGCCGATAAATCGCCACCAAAAAGTCTGAAGTAAAATAAAATATACTGGTCGTTCGTGGAACCGATTCAATTCGACTACCTTCAGATCAAGGGTGTCATTAGCAGGAGGGTCGGGGTCGCGTTCCCCCAGTACTTTAATTAAGTATATTTAAAGAAACTATACTACTTTGTATATGTAACTTTCGTCGGAAAGAAGATTTTGAGTTTGATTCATGCGACCCCCCAGATTAAAAAAAAAACTAACGACGCCAGTGTTCAGATTACTAATTGAGCGTCTTGACCACTTAACCACGACTATTACGCAGTAATTGATTTGTCTTTAATTTGTTTACGGGAATAATACACGCGCCGTATTTGATTCAAAATAAAGGAATTTTGCATTTTTTTTTAAACAAAAATCTGTAATGTTGATAATTTACTGAATACAGTGATAATGCCCTCCGATCCTGTGTTTTACCAATCAATCTGACTATTAACAAGCTACTCTTTATTTAGGCGAGCCGGAAAAAGTAACGCTTTAGATGAGTGTTTAGAGTTTGTATTTCTAATCTGGTGGCCCGAGTTCGATTCCCTCTTTCGCTATTTAACCTTTTTAAAATGTTTCTTTTACAAGGCTGAGCTCCAGTTGGATGCTGCTAAATGAAATATAATCGCCAGTCGAGAAATTCAGTGATGATGTAATCCTGAAAATAAATGAAAGAAGATGAATGGAGAAAACGAGTTAGAGAGTTAATTCTGTGAATGGTTCTACATGTGATATTATCCGTTAATAAGGAATAAGTTCTCCAACTCGTTTGAGTGTTATCGAATTTTGCTTTTTTAATATTTACAAATAAATTGCCAATAGTTAGTATTTTCAAAAATTATTTAACGAATAATGAAATCAAGAATTTCTTCTTTCGAAATAGTATTACGTATGAACCAGTACCGACAGAACCTAGGAGTTCACGCCCTGTTAGACCCCCAAAACTTTCATTTGTGTTGGATTCTTCCCCGCAAACAATCCATCCATACTTTTAATTGACTTGCAGGTAGGACTAGCTCGAAACTCGGCGCAAAGCTTTGGTTCGTTAAGAGAAAATAGGCTACCATATATACCGTATCATCTATCCTTTTATTATTTGATACGCGGATATATGTAGTTATATGACATAAGTAAATTTGTTTGTATAATACTAATTTGAGTTAATTATAAGGTTAACTAAGTTCCCAGACTGTTATCTTTTCTTCGGCGTCTCTGGTATACGTATACTTTTTCAAGAGGTCGTGTATTAATTTATGTGTGTATCATAGAAACAAGCAGTACTGTGAGTTCAAGTATCCAAATACTTCCTTTTGTCATTTCGTCATTAAGTGTTTCACTCTACTTCTGCACGAAAATACTCTTTACGGATTTGTTCTTTTAACAGGTAGGGACAACTTCGCTGCTATTCTAGCTACTGTACCAGGCGGAATTAATTTTAGAGCAGGCGTTAGTTGGGTTGCCTATCTCACGCATTCTGTACATCAAGAATTTCTGTGGCCCGCTGTACACTTTAGTTTAAAACTATGATTAATTAAACGTTATAATTACACCCTAATTACATTTCATTTGTTTCAGTTTGATCACGGACCACATTAGCCTTGATCCCCTGCCTACAACAGTACGAAATTATTCAAGGACCGTTCCAATTATGCAACAGTTAATAATGCATATTTTGTTAATTTCTGGTTTGGATTCTTTTAGTTTAACGTCACACAATTATACTAGGGCGGCGAACGTAGACGTGAAGATACCGATTACAGTGGAATATAAACCACTTCGGTCGTTCAACTGTACTCCCACCTGAAATCGAACTCGGGACCACGCGAACCGAAGTTAAGCGTTCTAGCCGCTAGACAAAATTTAGGTCCTCACATTGTGTTGATTTAAATCATTGAGACAGTGTTGCCAAATGCGAAGATCAGAAAGTAGGAACGGAACGGAAATTTCAGTAGTAAAATTGAATGGAAGACAGAAAAGAAAATGCTCAATTAGTAGCAGATATAATATTGATATTTCAGATTTATTTTCGTTTTTTGTTTTGCATAATTTTGGTAAGTATACTCACAATTATACCAGATTCAGTTTGCTCCACTACAAACTAAAAATAATATGACGATTTGGAATTATTGATATTGTTATACTCAAGAAAAAAGGATAGATAAAGTGCCCTACTGTAGGTAGTTGGGGCTCAGAGACTGATTAACAACATGAGAGATATACTAAAGTAAAATGTCCATTTTCCGGTATCAATGTTTAAATCAAAATATAGTAATATTTTATTAAAATGTTAACGTAGCTACATGAAAAGATACATTACCTCAGGGACACGCAGGAGGTGAGTCCTCAAAGTCCAAATTACCCTCCCTCGAAAACCTGACTTTTCGGTAAACTTAACCTAATTTTTGGGTGATTTTTTCAAATTCTAATTCAAGTTGTCCTCATATTGAATTTGGACTGTACCAAAAATCTTGAACTTCCTACCCCGAAATAAATTTTTGTTTACGTCTCTGTCACATATTTGAAATTGCATGGTTAATCAGAGCAAAACTATGTTTAATTTTTATAACTTTTATATACTTCACATATACTACTGCGATGAGTAATATGAATTGCAAAGAAGATATTTTTGAAGGGAAACAAATTATGGTTTCGTCCGAGATAGTTGAGTAACAATGACTCAATGGGCCTCCAAAGCTAATTTCGTCGCAGCCGAGGGGTGACATTTTTCCTGGCGTACAAAGAGGTAGGTCTGTAGTACCCATAACAATTCATTCAAATTATAGCACTAATTTCTTCAATTTTTGAGGTATTATCATTTATTCAATTCCCAGAATAAGAAATTTGTAAGCCTGATTGCCTTCATCGGGACCCTAATTGGTGAGGGCCCTAGGGTACAGTCCCAGTTGCTCCTGAATAGTTATAGCACTGAACATATGTTTATGTAATGAATTACTATCTTATGAAATTCTGTAAGAAATAAAATGTACTTAAAGTGAGATACGAACTATGCGAAACATCAGATTTTGAAACTAACTTGTCTGATGAGCCAATCCGAGACCACTTGTAGCAAAGATGAGTGCCGTAGCTCCCACCACAAGGCTCAGTAAGTTCCTGTTATAAAATGTCAACTAAACACGGAGATGTGAAACGGTTTAGTCATGGAGGATCAAAACATACTGTACTAATAATTTTCCTTATTTATTAAGATAATGGACGTTATATTCCTTTTTAAAATGACATTGAAAGCAGAATGTATTCGATAATAAAGGAGAAATTTTGAAATTTTGATTTGGGTACGATTAAATACATTCATACTGCTATATGCTGAAAAGAGCTGTTATCCTTTCTGAGTGGGAAAAGTGTGTCACTAGCCCTTTAAATTGAGATCTTCTAATTATTATAATTAAACCAACTATAAATTAAATAAATGAATTTTAGAATTCTAACTACAGATGCTTGTGTTATGGTTGACTAATTCATATCGGACTTCCGAAGAATTAAACAGTAATTTCAAATTACGGTTTCAAATGAATTTAAGTGGAGCGCTTATTCTATATTTGAAACAGTCTGTGTTTAGGTACGTTTCAACAATAGATTATGCCATTCAGGTAACCGTGGTAACTAGTATTTTCAGTTACTGATATAAATTTATACAATGCGTTTAGTATACATTTAGGCCAACAATAACTAATATCCATACTCTACATGCAGCTGCATATCAGCGTTATTATGAAAGAGTATATTTCGAATCTGAAAAAGACAGGAGGTATATTAATGATAGTAATTCACAATAAGCTCACAAAGAAGTATAGGAGGAATAATATTTGCGGGGCTGCAATCTAAATAGTTGAAAATAGAGACGAAAAGAATGAAGACAAAAATTTGTACTTTTTTTTAAATTGCTAGTCGTAGTGACTAGCTACCTATAAGAGGTTTACCCCCTCTTTGAGCTGCGTGGTGGGAAGGAAGAAAGGAGAGCTATGGGAATGAGATTGGTGAGCTAGGATATTTTATTTTATTCCATTATCATATCGATTTCATAATCTTGTAAAAGGTCGGACTTAAGGAACTTCTAAAAATTGTACTTTGTTCAATTTAGAGAGATTAAACAGTATTAAGTGCTCTCATTGTGAGATAATTTAATCATTTACTGATATTCAATAATATGCAGGAGATGTCGCCAATATTTTGTTTAAATTATATGTGTGTCGACATCTGTTGTTAGCTCTTAAATGTAACGCAAAGGTTGAAGCGCCATCAAGTTCACACAGCGTAAATAGGAATTTGTTTGCATGTATATAGAACATGATGAAATTATTTTAGCAAATACCTACAGAAATTGTATATATAGTATAAATTAACTATTAAGTAATTTAATTCCTTCTTGTGAATTGAAAACATTAAAAAATCTTGAGTGTACTGTGGGACTATTTTGAAATGAAAATATGTATCATGTGCTGCTCACGAAAACGCGGATGAATTCGTGGTATTGTGATGAAGTTTTGACAGAAGGAGGCGTGTCCTTGATTCGTAATCCAATTAGAAATTGATGAAAACTTTAAACTTTCCTTGCATTTACAGGAAATAGAAGGTAACAACTAGACTATTAAGTGTAACTAAACCGTACCAATACGTACTGACTAGCTCCAGTGTGCATATAATTTTGATAGTCAAATCAGAAACAAATTATGGCTCGTAGCAAAACTTAGATTATACTGCCATGGGCAGCTAAGCCATTAGTTTGGGCATTACGTAGATTTACTCCCTAATATCATGTGCAATTAAGTCAAGCGTTATTAAGAACAATGTAACTTCTAAATTTCAGTAATTTTAGAATTTTATATCTCCCTGTCTCACTTCACAAGTTTCGGCTGCTAACACGGTTCAACAAAGAAAATGTAAATTGAACAAAATCAGCTAATTCTTATTGATTTTCTGGTGCTGATCACGAATTTGAAAGTTATTTACGAATATTAGCTTTACTTTTCGTTTTACAGGCATGTCTAATAATATCGCTTTAAAAATAAATATATTCGCTTCGTTTGGGGTAAAATGTTACACTGATCCGGCAACACTGGAGAAACTATATGAACGTTTGGTTTCATTGTGTTCCTTATCTCAGTAGTGTTCTGCTATTGTTAGAAAAGACAGATTTAGTGTAGTTATCAGTGTTTTGGGTGTGACGTTTGTGTAGTGCAGGACATAAAAATCCAACTAGAAGTACGCAAAAATACTGGTATTTCGAATGTATATTTTTAAATAGTTGTAGGAACTATTTCAAGTGACATTTTGAGGATTTCAATAAACAAAAATGCCGCGAAATTGTGTAAACAGTGCGGATAGCTTCTGCTACGTGTGTGGGGAAGTGACATTTTCCTTACAAAAGCTGACTATAACACCACTAATAAGAAAAGCCTATCAATATTACTTTGGTTATAAAATTGGAGACCAAGATAAATCTTGGGCACCCCACATTGTGTGTAACACTTGTGCCAGCAATCTAAGCAATTGGATTAATGGGAAGGGGCGCTCAATGCCTTTTGCAGTGTCCATGATTTGGAGGGAGCCAAGCGACCACATCAGAGATTGTTATTTTTGTATGGTTCCTTCCGTCTAGAAGTGAATTTCCACGAAGAAGAAGCGGGCCTTGATCTATTCTAACATTCCTTCTGCAATGCGCACTGTTCCACATGGAGAAGGACTACCTGTTCCTGATCCACCTAAAGAATACGATCTTTTTTCTGATGATGATCAAGAAGTTGAAACTCCTGAATCAAGTACTTCGAAGGACCCTACGTTTGTTGTAGAAGAACCTCCATATGAACCACATAGACTTACTCAAGAGGAACTAAGTGATCTAATCAGAGACTTGGACCTCTCGAAAAGCAAAGCCGAAATTTTAGCGTTACGCTTAAAGCAATGGAACTTATTGCAGGAAGAAGTAAATATTTCAGCGTATCGGAATAGGGAGAAGATGTTCACTTCATTTTTTACTATGGAAGACACATTTGTGGCATGTACAGATGTAAATGGTCTCATGAGGGCACTTAAAATTAATTACGAACCTTGGAGGCTCTTTGACATATTGGAAATGAACTTCCTTCAATTCCTGTAGGTTACGCAGTTCATATGAAGGAATCTTATGAAAACTTGAAACGCTTAATTCAAGCCATTAAATATTACGATTTTCAGTGGCTCAATTATGGTGACATTAAAGTAATAGCACTGTTGCTAGGTATGCAGTTAGGGTATACAATTGTTGCTTTATATGTGAATGGGACAGTAGAGATCGTGGATCTCATTACCGCAAAAGTGATTGGAATACCAGAGAAACTCTTCAGCCGGGAGTGAAAAATGTGCAGCATGAACCACTGGTAGATCGTAACCGAATTTTGCTTCCCCCTCTACATATTAAATTAGGTCTTATGAAAAGTTTTGTTAAGAGCATGAACCAAGAGGATGAGGCCTATAAGTACTTAAGAGGACAATTCCCTCGATTAAGTGATGCCAAAGTTAAAGAGAGGTGTTTTCATAGGGCCACAGATTAGGCAACTATTGAAAGATCACAAGTTCGACGAAATTCTCCAAGGTGAGGCGAAAGCTGCGTGGGAAAGCTTGGAGAGTGTTTGTTCACATTTTTTGGGAAGACATCGAGCAACAGATTACAAACAACTAGTTGCAAAGTTGTTATTGTGCTACGAAAATCTTAGTTGTAATATGTCTCTGAAACTCCACTTTCTTCATTCACACCTAGACTTCTTTCCCGAAGATTGTGGAGCAGTAAGTGACGAACATGGTGAGCGTTTCCATCAAGATATTGCAGCCATGGAGAAGAGATACGAGGGAAAGTGGTGTTCTAAAATATTGGCAGACTACTGTTGGACTATTGCAAAGGATGCTCCAGATGTAACCTACAAAATGCAAGCCAAGCGAAGACGCTCAAAATAAAGTAAACATAATCCTGTACAAGGGATCACTTGAAACTTTTGTCTACATTGCAGTGTAGGTCTTGCACAAAAAGGTATTTGTACACCTTGTCTCAAAAAGGTTGAGCGCATTCTTTATTGCTGTTTCGAGGCAAAAATTTTCTAAGTCCAACTTCGGGTATCTTCGGGAAAAAGTAAACCAGGTTCGAACCTCGAAGCCAACCTTTGCAATCGGGAAAAATCTTGCAGATGTGTTTTTCTTCTTTTAAATATAATAAGACTTGTTACCAATTATATGTAAAAAGCAACATTGATTGAAATACTTAATCATACAATATTTCGAAACTTTGTATTATGTCAGCACATGCTTGTTTGTCATTTTGCTCTCCATACTTAATGGAACATTTAGATACGTAAACGAATCTTTCCATATGTAAAAGAATGGTGAAAGTTAAGATATAGAACATTATTCTCTCCTGAGTACTAAAATAAAAGTTAAAGTAGAACAAAAACAGCATTTGCAGTGGATATGAATGTAATTATTATCTTAAATACCCGTATATACCGCTAGAACTATTTTTCGAAAAGCGCTTGTGTTAGCTCAGTGGTACGCCGTTGGATTTCAAATCGTAAGGTTGAGGGTTCGAATCCCATGTGGGGCAATGCTTCTTTTTATAAAATTCTATTTTCCGCAATGCATGAAAAATTATATAAAATAATTACATTAAAATACGTCAGTTGTATATATATAACATATAATCATTGCAGAACATAGTGATTATTATGTTTAAAATATAACAGGTGTTCACAGTACGTTGGTATTCTATGATATATGTGAATGTTAAATACAAATTAAGAAAATAATAACATCGCAATAAATAAATTATGTAGTGTATTTATTTGCAGGTATTTGTCATATAGAGGTTACTTCTCAACATTCGTATTACAGCATGTCATTGATATTCTTGAAAAATTATCCGAGGCATAAAAAGAGGGTATAAACAGAGAATCCAAAGTCGGAACGCTCGCAAGAAATTCATGAACCCCAAAGGTCACGTGAGCAGACTGGAATTGTCCTTATGAAGCATGCCACAGCAGAAGGTCTTTACATAGATTTTCAATTCAATACCTGAGATATGCTTTTGCAATGTGGAAATGGTGATGCCTTTGGTCGCTCTCTTTCACTTTCTCGCTCGCTCACTCTGTATTTATATATATGAAAGTGGATGTATGTGTGTGTTTCGACATAATTCTGATATGTCTAGAGCAATTTTAACCATATTTCTTACAATCTGGAAAAGAATACTGTCGGGATACATATTAAAAATGCTAGAAAAGGATCGATATTAGTATCGAATCCATAGTTTCGTGGTCGCTTAGGTAAACAGTTCTACTTTCAATTCAAGTCCAATTAAGCTCCCATTAGGATCCAGGGTGGTTACATAGCGACAAAAAAAAATATCGAAATCAACCGATATTAGAGTCGAAGGGTAAGTTTTTAGTGCCGCATTTCCCATTAGTCCAACTAGGCCAGTGCCTAGAGGGCAACATATTTGAAGAGCGCAAAGTTTAAAATTTTAATTTTTTTCGTATGAAAAAGTTTTAAAAATCAAGAGCAAATATACTATTTCATGAGCAATCCTCTTTTACTATTCTAATATATTTAATGATAGCGTAAGAAATCTGAAAAAAATTCAGAACATATTTCCCATTTATTTTTTGTTACGTAGTTGTAACTGTAGCATCTAGTGAGTGGTATTTAACTGCAATAAATTCACTAATTAAGCATATTCGAATTAACTTTTATTTGTAAGTTAGGGATCAAGGGGCGGAGAAATATGTAGTTATTGGGGGCGCCGAGAGCAAAAGTGCGTAGGCACGCCGAGCTTCTAAATGCAGCACTGTTCGCTAAATTAATTGGTAGAAATTTTAATGCGATTTAATACCAAATTTAGTCCTAGCGGTGGCGGTATCCGTTTGCTGTCCTAGGAGGAATGAAAGAGGCTGACATCAAAATTATAAAAACAGACCTACATTAGTGTCGAATCTATAATTTTGGGGGTCTCTTAGATAAAGAGTGGCACTTCAGATGCCATGTAAGTTAAGCCCTCATTAACACAATGAAGGAGTTTGTGAAATTTGCGACATGTAGAAATAATTGAAAATGACCAATGTTAGTATACAGTACAACCCATATCTTTCGTGGCCGCCAAGTTCATTGAGAGCAGTTCTGATGACCTTTAAGTTTAAGTTCAACTTCCAGTAGGAGTGAGATCCCCCAGCACATCTAATAAGGAGAGTTGAGTTGTTGAGTTGATTTTAGTTTAGTGTCCCGTTCAGCAGCGAGGCTATATGAAACGTGGACCTACTGATTAACGTGGAATCTGAACCACATGAGCTCCCGCCGGGAATCGAACCCGAGTCTCGTCTTTTAAATGAAACAAGACGTGTTAAAATCAAAGATGGAGTGGGTCAGTGGGTCGGTTGGTAAGTGGGTGAAATGGGTCAAGATTTGTGAGTGGGTCAGTGGATCGTGGGTCAAAAGGACGTGACCTACTGCGAAACACCACTCACCGTGACTCACACAGGCGCACGGGGTTGCCACCCTTTTAGTCCAAAAATATTTCGTCCAAAGAACATTTCGTCCAGAGACATTTAATCCAAAAATATTTGGTCCAAAAGACAATTCGTCCAAATGACATTTCGTCCAAAAGACAATTTGTCTAAAGGACATTTCGTCCAAAGGAGAATTGGTTCAAATTGCATTTCGTCCAAAATACAATTGGTCCAAAGGACATTTCGTCCAAAAGACAATTGGTCCAAAGGACATTTCGTCCAGGCATGTTTAGTTCAAAGCACATTTCGTCCAAAGAACATTTGGTCCGGTAACGCTTTGGGGTCAAGGGTTTTTTTCTATTAGAAGAGTAAAAGTGATTCATATAACATTATGACTCAGTAGCTTCTTATTTCTAAAGGAAATTTGAAATAGAGATTTATTCCGCAATTTTCATTTCGATAGAACAAATAATGCTGAGATATTCAGGAAAACGTAAACGCCTGAAAACAATATGGCCGAACAACAGGAGTGAGGGAAAGGTTGCAGTGTGAAGTATGTTGCTGTAATAACTGCTAACATGACATCTAAAATTTTCATGTTGTGAATGAAATAGTTCTAAAATAAGTACCGGTAACTAAAATTAATGGAGTTTAAATTTGAGTAAGCTAAATATTAGTTATTCGAACCCTTGTGTTAGAAAAGTGAAAAATTATGTGTCAAGTATCTTTGAAGAAATACTGAGAATAGAAAAATACACGTGTGTGAAATATATTCTTACACGAAAGACCTTACTTTACATAGGGTCTCTAAAATGTCTACCCACAATTTCATTTGCTTTGGTCCACTACTTCCTGCGCTATTACGGTAATATTTACTTTTTTTTCGGAGGAGGCCTAGGCCCCAACAGTGTTTTCCGCACAAATTAAAACACGTTTCGTTTATTGTTTTGCGAACTGTCCCTATACGAGGTTTCGTTGCAATTCTCTATACTCTTTAAGAACCTCTGACGTATAATTATTTGAACTTTTGACATTTCGTAATCAACAGTTTAAAAGGTCCGTGATATACGCAACCGCTTGTTTTTTAAAGGAAAATACGAAACCCAATTACCTTAATTTACGTCTACAATATCTGTTCACAGTTCCATTCAACTCTGTACACTTCTTCTTGCCTTTTAGGCCTCTGGGTGGGGGATTTTGTCCTTAAAACCGTTTTTCCTCAGAAAGTAAACTCGCATTCGTTTATTTTTTGCGTAATGTCGTTCCAATGTGTCGTTCCAATTCTTCATGTCCTTTAAGCACTTCTGACATACTGTTATTCGCACTTTTGATATTTCACGATCAAAGTTTTGTAGGGGTCTTTTTTCAGGAAAATACGAAACCAGCATTCCCTTATTTTATGTCTACAATATCTCTGCACAATTTCATTCACTTTGGTTCATTTCTTGTGACCTTTCGGGCCTCAAGTTTCACACATTTGGATGGGGGCTTTTGCCCCCTAAAACCGTTCTTCCACAGAAAATAAAAAACGTATTTATTTATTTTTTGCGTATTGTCCCTACTCAAAGTTTCGTTGCAATTCTTCATGTTCTTTACACACATCTGACATACAATCATAAGTACTTTTGATATTTCGTGATCAAAGGTTTGGAGGCGTCTGTGCACAAT
Organism: Thermobia domestica; assembly: GCF_964235325.1. NCBI lineage: Eukaryota > Metazoa > Arthropoda > Insecta > Zygentoma > Lepismatidae > Thermobia > Thermobia domestica. The sequence goes on along the minus strand of NC_137462.1, from coordinate 251,085,219 downwards.
TTCGTTCACTTCGGTCCACTTCTTCTTGCCTTTCGGGCGTCAACTTTCAAAATTTTGAGTAGGGGTTTTTGCCCCCCCTAAAACCATTTTTCCGCAGAAAAACACGTATTCGTTTATTTTATGTGTAGTATCTACCTGCCTATTTTTTTCAAAATTGGAGTGTTACACTTGGGAGGTATTACTTGTGAGTCATAATGTTATATGCATCACTTTTACTCTTCTAAGAGAAGCAAACCCTTGACCCCCAAGCGTTACCGGACTAATTGTTCTTTGGACGAAATGTGCTTTGAACTAAACATCCCTGGACGAAATGTCCCTTGGATCAATTGTCTTTTGGACGAAATGTCCTTTGGACCAAATATCTTTTGGACGAAATGTCCTTTGGACCGATTATCTTTTGGACGAAATGTCTTTTGTTCTTTGAACCAATTGTGTTTTGGACGAAATGTCCTTTGGACCAAATGTCTTTTGGACCAAATGTTCTTTGGATCAATTGTCTTTTGGACGAAATGTCCTTTGGACCAATTGTCTTTTGGACAAAATGTTCTTTGGACAAATTGACCTTTGGACTAAATGCCCCTGGACCAAATGTGTTTGGACTAAATGTCTCTGGACGAAAATCCTTTGGACGAAATATATTTGGACGAAACGACCCCCAACTACCCACCGCCCCATTCTGTTCAGCAAATTGTAGACAGCATCTTCTGAACACTGGTGAGCTTGTCTACATTTTACTTTCAAGATCTCCATTTTTCTTCTTTTTTCATTTGTTTGTAATGAAAAAAGCTCAGGGATTTTTAGATTTTGATATTTGCAATTGTAAGAGTGGCAATAGCAATAGGAGTTCAATTTTGAGATACAGCTTGTGAGCTTTTAGAGGAGCTAACTGCTGGAAAAAAAATTGAATCACCTGTAATATATGAATTATTATACCTAGTATAAAAAACTGAAAGTAACTATGTCTGAGTGATTATCACGGTCAAATTGCAAAGTCAAATGAAACGACATTTGGTATATAATCAGGCCCCAATCCCAACTGGGAATTTATCATACGCGTATCACTTTCATTATAACACATATACTTAGTAGGGAGTAAGTTTCCGAATTTTTGCGAGAAACTGAGTATCTTACAAGCCGTTCAACTTAAAGAGCTGAAATTCAGTATATAACTCTTTAATAAAAATAAACAGAACGTGTCCTGGCATTTTTAAAAATGTGTTTTATGAGCGAAGGGGGGGGGATTTTCTATATATTGGAAATTGGTAGTGGGTTGATTTGTTGTAAAAATTATCGAAAACGATTGATATTAGTTGAGGAACTAATTGAGGAATGAAAACTACAGTCATTTGCATTGTATACCCACTGCTTTCTAATATAATAATTGCTGAAGCTGGTGTTTAATATATGAATAGTTTAGAGCATAAGGCAATCAAACCATAAAGTTGTGAGAAAAATTGATATAACATTTGTATTCCAAGCCTAATTTCATGGGCATTTTAAATTAGTACGGCATGCTTAATTATATAGAAAACTAGTTTTTCTTTCTTTTTTTCTTACGTTGGTCTATTTTATCTTGATTTGATACTTTCAAATTTCATCCTGTTTTCTACTGAAATGTATATGTAAGCCAAGAAAGAAATAATTATATATGATAAATTTAAATTCATCTTAATTTGAAAGATGATTAACACTTTACCATTGTATATCGTAAAGGTCAGATTCACCGGTATTGTAACAGAGCGGTGCTTGAGCGATTGCCGGTAGGAATTCAAACTCCGATAAGTGAAAATTTCACAGTCTTGTTTTATTTCAAGTGTAACCTCTTTAGTCAATGGGGAGAAGGACGTGGATCATGGGTCAGAGTTGATTACGTTGGTGGGTCGGAGTTGGTCACAATGGTTCAGAGTGGTTCATAGTTGGTGGTGGGTCCATTCTGTATTCTACCATTAATTTCATAATTCGAAATCACCCTGTCCTTTAGCTTAAAGACACAATCGTGGAACGTAGAATTTAATATTAGTGATGCAATAAGCCCATAATGGGTCGCTTCTTGTTTTACCTTGGTGCATTATACTTTTGCAATGGTAAGACAAGTTTTTACCTCTTCTGGGTAGTTTCACAGTTTCACATTTGTAGAGGTGGTCACGAAGTTTCCAATGAAGGATTTATTACCATCTTGAACGCTCGCTATTTTGCACAAGTTAGCATAAAGACTCGAGACTCCTACCATTTAAAAAAATTTAGTAATACTCTTAAATGACATACTACTTGATACTCTTGCCATTTTCAAATTTTGAGTTGCACCCCTCCTGAGACCCTCCGGGGAACCTTGGGGCAAATCTTTTTCCTCGACACGGGGTACCTTTCAAATTATAAAATATATGTTTTCCGGTGTTGACATCTGTTTCATCGTTTCAGACTTTTATTAGTGTCAACGGGCTTCATGGATACCAAGCTTCTTTATTCTCTTAGTTTTCAGATACAAGCCCCCATGCCGTAAGCGTCAGTGGACCACCGATGCGCAACTGGCGGCCTTTCGCCAAAAGTTGGATCCCGCAGCTACGATCCGTGGTGGCCCCACTTCGGTTTTAAAAATTATACCACCAGCGGCAGAGACTCGACGAAACGCCAACGAACCACAAAATTCCTCCCTCAAAATATGTTAAATCGCCCATATGTTTGATTTGTTTATATTCAAGTGAGTGCAAAAAACACTAGGGGAAAAAGCAAGTATCCCAAGGTGGGCGCGAACCTTCAACCTTAAGTTTACTTGCCGCATATTCTTCTGACTTCGCCACGAAAACGATGAAGAAAATCTCGCTTGTAGAAGAATAAATTGTTGAGGTCTTAATTTAGCCAATCAAACAAGTCCCTCTATCTTGAGTTCTGTGAGATGGTACTGTGAACCGTTTTGAGATTTATTGCTTTCTGGTGGGGTACTATCTATGTGCAAAATTTGAGAAAATCGCCGACGCGCACCTTCGGAAACTCTCCTCTTGAGTGCAATGTTGACCAGAGATGGTGTGGGTCAATGAAGCCTTGATCCACAACATACTGACCCAGCACACATCGTGACCCACAATGACTCAACACCCAACGTGAACCATTCACCTACCATGACCCACTCTGAACAAACCACCAACTATAAAAAACTCTGAACCATTGTGACGAACTCCGACCCACTAAAATGCATCGTCATTAAATTTGATCCATTATCCACACCATCCTCTTTACTGACTTAAGAGGTTATATTTGTACTAAACCAATTTTTTCCAGTAGTTAGCTCCTCTAAAAACTCATAGCTTGCATCTCAAAAGCCAAGTAGTAAATCCTATTGCCATTGTTACAACTGAAAATATCAAAATCCGAAAGAGCCTGAACTTCTTTCTTCATTATAACCAAATGAAAAAAAGAAGAAAAATAGAGATCTTGAAAGTAAAACGTAGACAAACTTGCCAGTGTTCAGAAAATGCTATCTAGAAGGCACTGAGCAGAATGGGTTGGTGGGTCAATGGGTTAGTGTGAGTCACAGTGATGGTGTTTCGCAGTGGGTCACACCTTGTTGATCTACGATCCACTGACCCACTCACAAATCTTGACCCATTTGACCCACCGACCAACTCAATCTCTGATTTTACATTTAGTATATCATTTAAAAGACGAAACATACATCTACACATTTTTTTCTCGATTGCGAATAGCCTTGATAAAAATAGACGAGTTGAGATGGTAATTTCTTCTTAAGGTGAGAAATTGATATGATTAAAGAGCCCATCTTGAAGTGGTTACAAACTACATTCCAAAGTTATTAGAAACGCTTTCGCGACCCCAGAAAACTATTACTTCGACAAATATTTAAGTAAGTTTTTACATTTTATTAATCATATCCCCAAGCCCCTCATCCTGTGAAGATGGGGATGACTTTGGATATAACGCCATTGAGTGCCTCACTACTCATCTCAACGACCCAGAAAACAATGGATAACACTCTACAATCAGTCATTTTACACTATTTTTACAAGCCACTCTTCCCAACTTCCATCCCTTGAGGCATCTGAATTCCACAATATTTTTTTTTTCTTAGATTGAAAGTAATATGTCTCCCATGTTAGGTAAAAGTTGCTCCAGACATTCCGGAGTTTCGCTGGAATATACACGTATACATACATCAAAACATTTGGAGCTGTGTGAGCAATGCTTTCGATGTTGCTCCTGTAAATTCAAAATCCAGGTGGCATAGTCGCTCATACCAAAACGTGGCATTCAATAACATTGTGTTTGTAATAGTATCACGAACTCAAACTATGGATTTGACACTAGAGACATTTTATTTTTCATCCTTTATCGTCCGCCATAATAATGGGTGTTGAATCGATTGAATTGATTTTGAGTTTAACGTCCCGTCAGCAGTGAGGCTATATGAGACGTAGACCTACTAATTAACGTAGAATCCGAACTACATGAGCTCTCGCTGGGGGCCGAATCTGGGTCTCCCACACCGAAAGCGTGTGCGCTATACGCTTAACCACAAAGGAGCTTTACGATGAGAGTTAAATTTGGACTGTAAGTTGCTTTCGGAGTTGTAATTATTAATTTCTGCAACAACGAGAACTATGGATTCGACACTAATATCGATCGCTTTTACTTTATATTTATATATAAGAGGCGGAGAGAAAGGGACCACATCCATATACAAAAGCCTTGCAGATTATTGAACTGAAATCCTTTGGAAAGAAATCCTATTCTGCCTTCTTTCTCGAGTATAAATAAGTCTCTTAGACATGACTTCATGTTCGTAAATTTCCTGTTTACATGGTTTGGGGATCGGGAGTTTTGTGTCTGTAACGAAGATTGGAGTTTGTATAATAATTTCTGTTTATACCCGAATAGTCTCTTTACCTTTCAGAAAGCGTAAATCACTTGCTGTAAAGAGAAAATTCAGAAGTAACTTCCGATGACAAATAGCTGCAAATAAATACACTACATAATTTATTCATTGCGATGATATTATTTTCTTAATTTGTATTTAACATTCACATATATCATAGAATACCAACGTACTGTGAACACCTGTTATATTTTAAACATAATAATCACTATGTTCTGCAATGCTTATATGTTATATATATACAACTGACGTATTTTAATGTAATTATTTTATATAATTTTTCATGCATTGCGGAAAATAGAATTTCATAAAAAGAAGCATTGGCCCACATGGGAATCGAACCCTCAGCCTTACGATTTATAATCCATCGGCGTACCACTGAGCTAACACAAACGTATCTAAATGTTCCATTAAGTATGGAGAGCAAAATGGCAAACAAGCATGTGCTGACATAATACGAAGTTTCGAAATATTGTATGATTAAGTATTTCAATCAATGTTGCTTTTTACATATAATTGGTAACAAGTCTTATTATATTTAAAAGAAGAAAAACACATCTGCAAGATTTTTCCCGATTGCAAAGGTTGGCTTCGAGGTTCGAACCTGGTTTACTTTTTCCCGAAGATACCCGAAGTTTGACTTAGAAAATTTTTGCCTCGAAACAGCAATAAAGAATGCGCTCAACCTTTTTGAGACAAGGTGTACATATTTTTCATGTTCTGATGTTAATAGTGATTTTTGTTGCGGAATTGTTAATGTTTAACTTGACCACGGATACTTTATTTTCTGTATCGCTGTGAAACTGGTATTTGCGCAATTTGGAAAAAGGAAGTACAAGGGCATAGAAAGCTATAGGTTAGGATACTTCTTAACTCCCCAGCTTATCACATCACAGTGAAATAGATAAAAAAGTGAAATGTAGGTTTTTACAAGGATTTTGCTTAAATGTTCTATAAATATTAATACATTTGTATATATACAGCTACTGTTGTACAAGGGTGTTTTTTCACAACCTGAGCTAAGGAAATTCTTCTATTATCATTTCCTTTCATATTATGCTTAAATGAATTTAAAAATCGCAATTTCGAAGAATTTACATACTTTCAATCAAAATTTGTTGAATAGTGTAATTTGAAAATTGCAATATGAGGATTTCAAGTAAGCATTGGAAAAGAAGCAAAGTATTAAATATTATGGTACAAATTGATTTAGTTTCAGCACAGTTTCCTAATTATTCTTCTACTACGTTGGCATGAAAAAAAAACTTAGCAGGTTCGTTTAAATTTATGCAAACGGTTGTGCATGTATATCTGAATGAGTCTATCCGCATGTTTTTCTAATGGGAGTTTCGTGACTCATAATTGGCTATATCCACTCTAACAGTGAAGCATTAACGAAACTCTTGCATTAGTATTTTCTAGAAGCACTAATGATACACTAACGAATGGCACTAATCTTTTCGTTAGTGCCCAAAGTGGGGGCCAAGTTCACGGTAGGCCCAAAGGGATTTTAACTTGTAGTTCCTACACTAATAAAGCACTAACGTTAGGGTTGGTGTACTAAGAATCACTAACGGAGCCTTAACGATGCATTAACGATTGCAGTAGAAGAGGTCATTAGTGCTTTTGAATTTGGCGATACTATGACCGAATGAAAAATTCCCCATGCATTACTTATGCTAGTTTCGTGACTTAAAATTTTCTATATCTTCACTAATAGTGAAGCACTAACAAAACTTTTAGTATTTTCTAGAAGCACTAATGATACACTAACGAACGACACTATTTTCCCTTATTGCTTGAGGTTGGGAGGCCAGAGTGTACAATTGTTTTGACTGTAGTTCTGACACTAATGAAGCACTAACGTTACGGGTTGGTGCACTAAGAAACACTAACGATGCACTAACGACTGACACATTTTATCGTTAGTGCTTTAAGTGGAGGGGAAAATTTAGGACGTTTATTATTATTTGATTCAATTAAATTCAAGTGTAATACTTTGTCCGTGTAAGTGTACAATGATTATAAAGCTTAGAAACTCCACCCAACCTAACGAAATTATTTCTAGCCTTGTCAGCTTTTCAAAGACAACGGCTGTCCATTGAGCCAAGATGAGTTCTTTAGGTAGTTCCTCATAATTCAGTAGTGGATAGAGTCACACTCGATTGATTAAATTTGCTGGAGCGAAAGGTGAGAGTCATTGCAAATTACACTTATTAATATTCTAATAAATATAGGAGGAACATGAAGACATCAAAGAACTGGAGTAGAGATTCGCGTTTGGCCAAGGTAGTTTAAAGTATAACTCTCTCTCCCTATTCCATAATCCATCTTTCTTTGTCAAGGAGTATTGTCTACTATTCCATGAACATAATACATTCTGATGCTTGCACCTTGAGAGTCCAAAGGTAATATATCTTTCCGGTCCTATTGTAAGTTCTTCTATAAAGGTAACCAAGGAAGTTATGTCGCTCTTTGTGGAGGTCTCTGTTGAATTGGCCCTCACAACGTGAGTTCCATGCGAATGTAGAAAAGTCAAAAGTCCGTTGTTGGTATGGGTATATGAAATACTATCTGATTTTCGTAATTCAGTTACACAGTGAAATTGCGTAAGGACAGATTGAGCATCGGACTTTTACAGAGCGTCGTAAAGGCGCGTATGCTGTACGAGTTCAAACTGGGGTCAAACTGCAACGAGGTGGAAGATATGAGGCCTAAGGCGAGGGTATCGCTACTATACCCACACTGAAGCGGTGGTTTAAGAATTTAAAGGACAGTGGCAAAACACTCAAAGAAGCACTACGAGGATGAAGACCAACATGTGTGCAAAATGAGGATCTTCAGACAGTGGCGAGACATTTGAGACGAGCAGTGGAACCGAAGCGAGCTGTGTCCAGACATTTGAGGAACTGGGACTACAATTTAAGTGAGTGGAGAAACCATTCGGTAGCTCCTCCATCAGCACTACAAGTTGAGTCGATTGGTACCACATGATTTGACTCCGGGCCAGAAGGCAACGCGAGTGGACACATGTGTTTCTTTGTTATCTCGTCTGAGGAAGGTGCCATTTCAGGACAGAGTGTTGACATGTGAAGAGACGTGGGTCCTGTACGTAGCTCCATGGCAATATCATCATTGTCTAGCATCCCATTAACCGGTTCCAAAACAGCTGAAACCATCACTTTACCAGAAGAAGGTCCTCCTGTATGCTTGTTGCTCTACCAGTAGCATGCTGCTACTACCTGGTCAGAGAAACAATGCAACTGTGTACTGTCAGCAGGTGAGCCGTGTTCAAGATAAACTGAAAACTATGAAACCAGCAATTCTGAATCCCAAAACGGCCCCCTTTACAGGACAACTCTAAACCCCACGTGGTTAGGATAACCCGTGACAAGATTCTACGCCTTGGATGAGAAACACTATGGCACAAACCATTCTCGTCGTACATTGCTCCGCCAGATTATCACCTGTTTCATTTGTTGTACAATCATCTTAGAGGACGCCAACTCAAATCCTTAGTAGAGGCGAAAAATGCATTGATACGTTCTTCGCTTCACGGCCCACGAAGTTCTATCGCTATGGAATCCATTGCCTTGTAGAGCGTTCAGTGAAGGTCTTCGATGCTGATGGGGACAATTTTTGATCTACCAGCTGCATCTGAAGTGACACATTGATGTTCGAAGGTGGTGGGTAAAAAAGCGACAAAATTTTCTTGGTTACCTTTATTCGTCAAACCCCCGAAATTGAAACTCATTGGGTATGGTTTGAATTGGATGCCCGTGCAACCTCTGTCCATCAACTCAACGTAACCTTGTTGATGGACATCATTGCGCTTCATTTTGTTAATTCTTGATTTTTCTTGGTTTTTAGCATTCTAAGTGAACTTGTATTTTCAATCAATCTCCATTGTTTTTTTTCTAAGTTAACTTGTGTTTTGTGACATTTTCCGTTCGTTTTATTTCTGTAAGTTCAGTATGAGGAGCCGTTGACAATGCTTAACAACACATTTAAGTTTCTAAAAAATGTTTCTTTCTTTCATGCTACGGACGGTTTTCCTATGCTAGTTTTATTTTCCTGACAATTCAGTTCTTAGAATACATTTATGTGGATGCTAGACAATAGTATATTTTCAAATTTGTGTTACATGCAATATGTGTGCCAAGAAGAGTTCCTTCTAGAGAGATTGTTTAGTTTTATTTCTGACGAGATTTGTACTGTGGTTAACGGTTTTTTATCCTAAGGTTTTTTATGCATATTTATAACGTGTCATGTGTTCTTCGCCGAAATCAGCGAAAGAAATTCACCAAAATTTCTTCTTTAATAACTTCGGTCAGCTCCTAATTTTTGGATTATTAGTATGCTATTCTCTCCACTTTGTCTTCTAGAACTTCAACGATGTCCGATAGAAGAAGTTCTGTCAGAAATAGTACTACCGTACGTTTTCTTAGTACTATGATAGAGCCTGAACCCTTTCTTAGAAAATCTAGTTGAAGCATTTGGTAGGCTTCATCGAAAGTATGGAGAGTGTCATATATAGATGGATAATAGTAGAAATGAATCTCACCTTTTATTCTTAATGATAAATCCTAGAACTTGATTTTGGACACAGTAAATAACTCCCAACGTTCTCAATGCACAAACTGATGTATTATATTTAGAAACAAAATGATTACGACACATTTAAGTGTAACTTAATTCCGGTACTTGTTGAACCTAATATGAGTTCAGCAATTAACAACATACTCCAAAACTGGATAAATAAAATAGTTTCGATGCACATAGTTCACACTGTACTATAACCAGTTGACACTGGACCCGAAATCCGAAATGTGTAACAAATATTTACCATATGACATTGTCAATAATTATTCTAGCGAGTAAATTCCTACAACATTATATTACCAAGAGAGGGAAAAGAATTGTATGTTAGTACGTAATTCGATAATGTTTTCATCACATCGATGGCCAACACGAGAAATGTAAACTGCGAGAATGTATTGCCAGTGATGGTTCTTTGGATTAGCTTTTACTGCGACATCCGTAGGCAAGAAGACGGATCTTCTTATTAAGGATCCATGCTAATCATGTACACACATTTATGTTGACCATCGTTCTTACCTGAGCCTGGCATATTTCTGCACGTCAACAAATTTCTTCAAAAGAATAAAGTTTTCCTGCAGTGAATTTATAGGTGAAGTGTTGAATAAGAAATAAATAGAGAAAGAAATAACACTTACGGGGGCTATTGAATATCAGATACTAGATCATTGCACCGCTTCGCAAAGTGACTAAAAATTTAGTAACTTTTGTATTCAGATTTTTTATTCAGTTGTTCAATTTACTTACAAACATTAGTTGGATATATGTCAAACTATATTCTTACTATTTATATGCCCAAAGGTACAGTATGTAGGTGGTAAAGAGGGTTAGAATGGTAAATGTATATGATAGTTAATAAATATACACAGTATATTTGTTACGGTATATAAAACATGCTTTTTGAATAAATAATGATTTAGAATATTCAAAGCACACTATAAAAATTGTAATATTTATCTCATCGTAACTATGCACTTACCATTAAACATTTCTGAAATTAGAAAAGGCGAAAAGCATATGTAAACAAACCTACGTATGCATAACCTGGGTAAATATTATACTTCTACTACATCTATATCTACTATCATTCTAAATTATTCTGCTTTTCTGCAAGTCTTGATACTAATGAGTTCTATTATTCAACTTTAAACTTATGCTGAAAATGTTTCTTCCACGTTTCTCGATCCCCAGCTTCCTCTTTTAACTCCCAATATTTTATTCTAAATTTCAAATCATCAATCAGGTGTGCTTATCCTCTTCCAGTTAATAGTTTGCCTTATATCTTTCTTTTATACCGTTCTGAAAAAGATAATTTCTTTGCCAGATGTGCCCAATGCAATTGGCCTACCTACCAAGGATGGGGGCTAGAAATGTCCGTAATGTCCAAATATCTGAATCATAAAGTCCAATGCTCCATGTAAAACACTTGACCAAGTTCTTCCTAAATCAAATATTGAGACTGATGATTAAGAGTGAACTTTTCTTGCTGAATGCTTCTTCGGATATGGCCATAATTGCCAGTTTTCTTTGGCACAGTGAGAGCCTCTCGTAAAAAATCTTCAAGATACTTAAAATTATCGACCTCTCCAAATTCTCTTTGTTATACTCTGACACTTAAGGGTGTGTCTCTACGGGATATTCTAACAACTTGCGACTTCTCATTGTTGATTTCCATTTCATATAGTTTTCACACTGTCATCTATTTTGTCAATCTTCTTCTGTATTCCTTCTTTGGTTCTAGCTGTAATAACAGTAACATCTCAATATATATATATATATATATATATATATATATATATATATATATATATATATATATTCATCCTCACGGCATTGTCAAGGCTCTATATTTGTATTTTATATTTATTATTGCAAACGGGTGTTTCTGACTGCCGTATTCGGTAGCCCGATCATCACCCCTGTTCTTCGCGCGCAGAGTCATTCGAAGAACTGAAAACGTACTCTGTACACAAACAGTTTATGGTTGTGAACTCGGAAAGCCTGGTACTTCTGCTTGTGAAGGTCAAAAAGTGGGAGAAAAAAGGATGTGTAGAATGTAAAGAGGGTTCAACAGTGACTGATACTTATAAGAACCATATTCATTTGTAGTTCGTGCACATTCCGCCTGTAACGTATATTGTAACTGTATAACTCTTGTATGTACAACGCTTGTAGGTCTATTGGCGTATGTGACGACCGAAACTATGTTGTCAGTTCTGACTGCAATAAGGCACAGCCGTTCTGCTTTTGCTTTTCTTTTTTTTCTTTGTCATTTGTGAGACGCCAAACATGTTGTTTTTGCTTGTTGCACGCGCTGAACGGGTTCCTGCGGAGCCAAGTATTTAACAAGTTGACTACATATTCTTGTTTGCGATAGTTTTAAATTGGTTAACTGTTGAAAAATATACGAAAATAAAGCTGTACTTGTAAAGGTATATTATTCGAGGACGTAGTACTGACAGTGTTGATTACAGATTTTTTCGAGGAAGAATTTAATTACAGTTGAGGTGAAAAGGAGACGTCCATTTAGGCAGCCCCCTCCTTATCAGACTCAATCGGAAATGGTCTCAATCGTTTGTACAGTCAGCGACAGTAGAAACTGGAGGTTGGATACATAAGAAATGATAGCTTTTTCCAGTAGGAGAATAGTTTCACTCGATGTCTGATAGTTGGACAACCAACATGACAGCAAATACGTGCCCGAAAACATAACATGCCAGGATATTCCTCCATTTGGAGGAAAAAGTATTACTATCTGAGAGCATCACTTAGAGAAACAACCACGAGATAAATCTGCAGAAAATCCATTCACTTTAAGATCAAAGAGATAGGAATTAATGCAAAGGAAACGAAAACAATAATACGCATCATGCAGAGACCGAAAAAGTATGGAAAGCTAAACAAAATGAGAAAAGAAGGAAAGAGGGAAAGGAAAGAGCAAAAGACATGGGAATAAATTAAATTTTAACACTTAAGGATAAACAGTGTCCGTCTTTCCCCCTGACCCCATCGTGGGTTTTCTCCCTTCATAGGATAAATCTCTTTCAGTATGAAACGCGAACATCATTTATAGTGTTGAAAAAAAATTAACTCAGTTTAGGCCGAGACTCGAACCCCACACCCTTAGAATGACAGTCTCACGCGGTATCCACTTACCTACACAGGCTCTATCTATAAACCAGCTCTTACCCGCGCTGTTATCAAACGTGTTAAGTCAGCCATTGTCGGTGAATCACCCCAGTTCCATTTGAAGTTTAAATTTTATTTACCTCACTTAGCCATCTATGGGTAGCAGTCCCCTTGCTTTCATAAAAAACATTTGTTCTGTAGATTAAAATCAAGAATGAATTAATCTGTACTCTTGGGAGCTTACTGGTGCACCAACATATCTATCTATCTATCTATCTATCTATATCTATATGTCTATCTATCTATCTATCTATCTATCTATATATATATATATATATATATATATATATATATGTGTGTGTGTGTGTGTATATGTGTGTGTGTGTGTCGAATTGATTTTGGATTAAAAGAGCGACTTCGTAAATTTACGGAACGCGTGTTAACACGACAGTAAGGACATCTCGTAACGTTGTTAGGTAACACACGCAGTGTAAATAAAGTTTCAAAACCAGAAGTCGGAAGATATGCCGTGGGTAAGTCGGTAAGACGTCTGCTGATATCTAGATCTCGAACGGCCTCATCTGAATTGGGCAGAGATGTTGGAGCTGACGTCAGGTACCTTCTAAAGACTGTGGATACCTAACGGTGACAACTAAGCAGTCGCTACTCATCGAGAAGCTCGAAATGCTGCAGCGCTAAGTAGAAAGAAGATTGAAGCAGTTAGACGCCGCAAGAAGAAGAGACTCATTACAAGTGTTATCAGGATAGTCTTTTGAGATAATCCTGCTTTAAAAGAGAAGAGACTGTTGTGTAAATAAAGAACATTGCTTTAACACACACTTACAGACACCGCTTCCTGGGGAAATAATCATTGCTTTCCGTCGGCTTGACCCCCTATTGTGCGTCAAGCTTCGCGCTGGCCATATGCTGAACAGGCTTTGCCGACAGTCGGCTGACGGGAACGCTTTGTTATCTCTCTGGGATAGCATTAGTGAAGCACCTACACAAAACTAGAGAGACTTTCCCTCAATTAGTGACCGGCCCTTATCAGGCCCACATACGCCATGCCACGCCAGAAGAAGAAGTCACCCACCAGAAGACCGGGAAGGGAGCCATCCCAGGCCCGCACAGACTGCAGCGAAGACTCAAGAAAGAAGAAGACGACCACAAACCAAATTAAGAACACGCCAAGAGAACCCACCCAGGAAGAAGAAAAGGGACGAGAAACTCCCAGCAGGAGAGAAGCAAATGAAGAAAGAAGAGACGACCAGCACCAGCCAGACACACCATCGGCACAACAAGAGGCAGTTCCGCAAGTGAAACTCTATGAGGTCACTTACACAACCGAGGAAGTCATTAACATCATAGCTGAAAAGATGGACACCTCAGAAGTACGCGTCACATATAGAGGATACAAGAGGTTCAGGATTGACTTCGCCACACCAGTAGTACGAGATGTTTTTCTGCGCATCTTCAAAGCCAAACACTTCGGTGACAGAGCAATATTGATCCAAGCCAGAGGACAAGAAACAACCGAAACCGCCACACCAGAAGATGGGACATCTGAGGCATCCGGCCCTTTCAAGGACCAGAAGTCACCACACCCTAGAGTAGACAATGAAGTCAATGAACCAGCTGTCGAAGAAGAGTTCACAGTAGTGAAAGGCAAACGCACCAAGAAGAAGAAAGAAGACTCGCCAACACAGCAAGAAGACCCACGAACCAAGAAGAATGAAGGCGACAAGAGATCCCACCAAAAGCGACCAATATTTACGTGTGTTATCAAAAACGTACCAGTCACCACAGATGTTGAAACCTTCAAATCTGAGTTAAGGAAACTGAGAGTCAATTTCACCAACGCAGTGAGGATACAAACCCAGAAAGGACCAGCACCCTTACTCAGATTGTTCTCAGAAGATCCCGTTCAAATAAATAAATTGATAACACATGGAATCTCCATAGGGACGGCACATCACAAAGTAGAAACATCTAGAGCGCCGCCACGGCCGATGCCATGTTACAAATGCTATCAATATGGGCACCAGAGAGCTTTGTGCAAAAACAGAAGAGTGTGCCATCGTTGCGGAAAGGAACACGAAGACACCTGTAATAACCCAATTAACAACAACTTCTGTGCAACCTGTCGAACAACAGAACACAGAACAGGAAATAGCAATTGCCCAAGAAGACCACGTCTAACTCACACCATAGCTATGAAAATCTTAACAGAAGACCAGCTTGCACAAAAAGAAGAAACTGCAAAACAGCAAGATTTAGACGATGGCCCTAATAAGGACCAGACCACCCAAAAAGAAGAAGAAAGGGAGAAACAAGAAGAACCACCCAGAGCTACCAAGGAACAAGAAGAAATTGCTAAAATCCTGCAAACACTTATTGATGACGCCATGCATACAGTCACCAACAGAATCATCAAATGGATTACCTCAGTCTTAACTTTCACAATAGAACCGGCAAACCACCATCGACTCACCAGAGCAATAAAAGAAGCAACAAAGAAGATCTACCAGCAATCCTTCAACCTCATTCTAACAACAGATGGACAGCTATACGTTCCTTCCCTGCAACGCATCAATGGAGCCAACGCAGAATAAAAAAAAATCTGCAGACAGATGACGACACAAGCACCGACCAAAGGATCAAGAAGACGGCCAAATTGCATGTTAAAAAATAACAGTCTTCCCTACTAACAAACCACCTCCCAAATACAGACAACACAGATAGCTTAACACATACAGATAGGTTTTAGTAATTTAAATTTAAAATATAACTTATTAATTTAATAATACAGACACTTTTACATGGATTTTCACCACCCTTCTCAAGTGGTTTTGCCATGTAAATACTATTGCATGCAGCATGACCGATAAAGGGGTTTTTTTCCTGGTTTCCAGGTTTTTTATCCCTCTATCAACACAATAAAATCTTCTTTCGCGCTTTCCTGTCTTCTATTTTACCCTTCTTTCTTTCTATTTACACTTTAACAACAGATACGCGTGTAAATGTCTTTCGTTAAAGATAGAAGCCGCGAGACACACCCACCGACACCAGTTTTAGGCTACTAATTGCATGTGAGGAGAGGCATGTAGATAGATGGTTGATGCCTTACTCTCTATCAGGGCGCGGGCTTTCCCGAGGGGCGTCCTTATTTTTAACTTTTCTGTTTCTGTAAGACGTCTGCTTGCTGAGTGCAGAAATTCGGGTTCAAATCTTGGCTGTTACGTTTTTTTTTTTTGTTCCGTTGAAAATACATTTCTATATTTTTGCGTTTGAAATTGCTTTCTTTCATTTTTTGTAGATTATCTTAAATTAGTGAAGGCCAAGTAAGGTCAGATTACATATATGTCTGCTTTATCTGTGTGTACAGTCCAGAGATGGAGTGAGTCAATTGGGTCAAGATTTGTGAGTAGGTCAGTGGATCGTGGGTCAACAGGACGTGACTCACTGTGACACACCACCCCCCGTGACCTCTCTGACTCACACTGACCCTACGTTTTAAATTTTAAGGTCTCCCTCTTTATTCGGCCTCCCTCCTTATTATTAAATTCAATGTATAGATAATTATTGAGTTGAGTTGATTTTGAGTTTAGCGCCCTTTTCAGCAGCGAGGCTATATGAGACAGGACCTACTGATTAACATAGAAACCGAAAAACGTGAGCTCCCGTTGGGAATCAAACCAGGGTCTTCCACGCCACAGGCATATAATAGTGTCTTATATAGCAGTTAATATTTTTGCTATAAAGTATCAAATAACTAAACATTTGATGTAAATAAATGAGAAACCTAAAATATTGCAGATTACTGCAATTGCGATTTAATTCAATTTACGCATTATACATCCATATGATTGTTAAAGTTGCTTTATAAAGATGCAGATTATGAATTATAGTAATTTTTTCAATGAAATGAAATTAAATTAAGTTTGACGTCCCATGCTTATGTCGGATAGGCAAAGGAGACGGTGATGATGAGAAGTGAACGAAAATTGTGCAACGATGTAGGTAGGAGGAAACAGGAGAATCCTGAAGAAACGAACGCACACGGTGTTTCTTCACCACAAATCTGACTTTGTGCAAGCTGGGATCGAACCAAGGACACCATGCACCAGAGGTGAACGTTCTACCACTAAGCCACTTTGGCCCTATGAAAAATACAACCATATTTATTCTCTCTCTCTCTCTCTCCATTTTTATATAGGTATCAGAAGCATGAATAATTTTCATTTTGGGGGGTGCGGTGGCTCAGTGGTAGAGCGTTCACCTCCGGTGCTTCGGGTCCCTAATTCGATCCCAGCTCGCGCCGTTTGGACTTTGTGGTGGACAAACGCCGTGCTGGTGGGTTTTCTCGGGGTTCTCCCGTTTCCTCCCACTTTCTTCATTCCACCATTTCACTCCTTTCTCATTATCACCGTCTCCTTTAGCCTAACCGGCATAACCATGGGACGTTAAACATAAAGATTTCATTTTATTTCAATTTTTGTTTTGAACGTATGGTTTCAAGTTGGTATTAAACTCAGAACTCTTATCTTAATGAGTTGAGTTGATTTGGAGTTTAACGTCTCTTTCAACAGCAAGACCATATATGACGTGGACATATTGATTAACGTAAAACCCGAACCATGTAAACTCCCGCCGTGTGGTGGTGATTGTGATTTTGAGTTTAACTGCCCGGTCAGCAGCGTGGCTATAGGAGACTTGGACCTACTGATTAACATGGAATACGAAACACATGAGCTCCCACCAGGAATCGAACCCGGGTCTCCCAGGATAAAGTCGTGCGTACGCTAACTCCCACCGGGAATTGAAATCTGTTCTCATTGTAAGAATGTTAACGTTCCTTATTTTACCGGTTTTTGTATAACTTCATGGACCAAATTTCACAGAAGTAAATCCCCACGGTAAGCAGGTTTGCATATCCAGACTCCTAAGTATGAAAACATTTACGCTCACTTCAACCTCAAACAATTCATGAATTGAAGAATAAAGGATAATATTCCAGATAAAGTATGTGGTTTGAAAAATACCATATAGGAGAGGGACATACCAGTCCTTTCTGCTCATGGAGTTATTAAAACAGGATCATCGGGCAGTGGTCTTTAGCAATGAAAGATATTGCTTCTAAAATATTTCCAAGTTACTTCCAATTTTCCATCTATGGGTAGCAGTCCCCTTGGTTTCATAAAAAACATTTGTTCTGTAGATTAAAATCAAGAATGAATTAATCTGTACTCTTGGGTGCTCACTGGTGCACCAACATATCTATCTATATCTATATGTCTATCTATCTATCTATCTATCTATCTATCTATCTATCTATCTATCTATCTATCTATCTATATATATATATATATATATATATATATATATATATATATATATATATATATATATATATGTATGTATGTATGTGTGTGTGTGTGTGTATATGTGTGTGTGTGTCGAATTGATTTTGGATTAAAAGAGCGACTTCGTAAATTTACGGAACGCGTGTTAACACGACAGTAAGGACATCTCGTAACGTTGTTAGGTAACACACGCAGTGTAAATAAAGTTTCAAAACCAGAAGTCGGAAGATATGCCCTGGGTAAGTCGGTAAGACGTCTGCTTGCTGAGTGCAGAAATTCGGGTTCAAATCTTGGCTGTTACGTTTTTTTTTTGTTCCGTTGAAAATACATTTCTATATTTTTGCGTTTGAAATTGCTTTCTTTCATTTTTTGTAGATTATCTTAAATTAGTGAAGGCCAAGTAAGGTCAGATTACATATATGTCTGCTTTATCTGTGTGTACAGTCCAGAGATGGAGTGAGTCAATTGGGTCAAGATTTGTGAGTAGGTCAGTGGATCGTGGGTCAACAGGACGTGACTCACTGTGACACACCACCCCCCGTGACCTCTCTGACTCACACTGACCCTACGTTTTAAATTTTAAGGTCTCCCTCTTTATTCGGCCTCCCTCCTTATTATTAAATTCAATGTATAGATAATTATTAAGTTGAGTTGATTTAGAGTTTAGCGCCCTTTTCAGCAGCGAGGCTATATGAGACGGGACCTACTGATTAACATGTAATCCGAAACACATGAGCTCCCGTTGGAATCAAACCAGGGTCTCCCACGCCACAGTATATAATTGTGTTTTATATAGCAGTTAATATTCTTGCTATAAAGTATAAAGTTAAAGAAAACTTGTAGCTTCACGAAAGGCATTTGTTGGTCCTTCAAGGTCAACACAAGAACAAAAATGAAAAACTAATACTAGGTGTGCCTTTACAAGTGACTACTATGATAACAACAGAATGCTGCCTACGTTTAACATATTATGCCTCCGGGGGTTAGTAAAACGCTTAACTGTGTGAAAATCGCTGCACACAACAGGTCTTAGGAACAATCGCAAATACGTAAAATTGAAAGAACAGAAAATAGTGCATTTTTGAAATGAGCATACAATTCACACTTCACGCAAAGTTCCAATATGGGAAATCAGTCAATATCTTCAGTTGGAATTACTGAAAAAGACAGAAACTGGCTATTTAAAATTCCAAGTGTAAACTTGCGCTTGGAGCGATTCTATTAGCTATATCACAACGCATTTTTGTGAGTTACCTCTGTGGTCAAGCGTGCTTAATAGCGCTGTTAAAGTTCTAGAACCGGAGGGCGGCGGTTCGAGCCAAAGTACAGTTTTTTTTTTCAAAATAGGGATGGCTTTTTAAAAGTATATATAAAGTTGTATTTTGAAGTGATTGTAAAACAAATTCAGATGAACTTTCACATTTCCAAGCTCACTCGTATTTATTCGCCATGTCCCAAATTTCACAGAAATAAATCCCTACGTTAAGCGGGTTTACATATCCAGACTCCTAACAAGGAAGGGTCACGCAGTGGCTCCGCTGAGATCCGAACGAGACAAATGTGTTTTCATTTGATATATTATAACTAGATAGATCCCAAAGTTATACGTGCCACCGAGCGGAATATCGTGAGTTACAATATATTTTGTAATGTAAGAACTACAAAGCTGGCAGAATATTTTGACCGAATCATTTGTTCGGAAACGGTTGGGTAAATGGAAAACTCGGATAATATGTATCCCGTCATTTTCAAGAACACACTTTTTCGGATAAAAAAGTTTGCCCAGGATCCTCGCAGGGTCCCACATGGGGTCCAACTCAAAATTTTCAAATGACAAGAGGGATTAAGTAGCACATCGTTTGAAAGCTGTTGCAAAATGAAAGAAGATGCAGCAAGTCTCGACTCTCTACGACAACCCTGTGCAAAATGGCGGAGGGTCAAAATGTAAACAGAAACTTAATTGAAAAGTCAATGGTCACCCCTATAAATCGGAAACGGTGAAAAATGTGAAAATAGGAAAGGAAGTCTGGCATTATTTTCAAAGTACAACAATTTAAGGTAAAACGTCTTGTCCCAGGGTCCCCACATGGTCCCAGGTGGGGTCCAACTAAAAAGTTTCAAATGGCAAGAGGGGTTAAGTAGCTCATCGTTTGCAAGATCTTCTTAAATGAAAGTAGATGGAGCAAGTCTCTACTCTCTACGACAACTCTGTCCAAAATTGCGGCGGGTCAAAAAGTAATCAAAAGCTTATTTGATAAACTATGGCCACCTCGAATCCAAGATGGCCGGTTAAAACTTATGTCGTTCATAACAGTACAAATTTAAATCTCTATTTTTCTCTATTATATATTTAGAAACAATAGGAAGATTAAAGAACAATTGAATTTCGATTCACCTCAACTATAATTTCATTCGGTAACAACACATATATGTTTTGTTTGGTTCCCTCGCCATCATTTACTTTAATATAACGAATATGCGATGAACACACAACTCTGACTTCCTCTAATTTTGTCATACGTAGTTCATGCATAAAGGACTTGCTGCACCAGTAGGTGGGTGGCTCTATTGTAATTCGTAACTGCGCATTCGTGGCGGTTAAATTTGTATGTCATTCGTTGGTTTGATCACAATACTCCAAGCAATACCAAATATACAAAAAAAAAAAAAAAAAAAAAATCATTTGCAAGATTGGCGAGTAGTACCAAACCATGTGTAAGTCATTTCAGATTTCGAGTTGCGCCAAACTTTGTTGGTTTAATTACGGTATTCCAAGAAATAACATATTTATATACAAACTCATTTTTCACGCTGACAGCCATATTGGATTACCTCCAACACCAGTGGTTTGAGCTGGACATGCGTTCGATACATACTATGGCATTTTGAACTCAAGACGTTTCGTTTTTTGAACATTTCGCATCTTTTCGTCATCCACTGATCAACATTCATGCCAAATTTGGTTTTCCTAGCTTCAGCAGTTTGGTATGCCTATCCTTTCGATATAGGTTTTAAGCTGTCTCTTGGATTCAAGGTGGCCATAGATTTTCAATTAAGCTTTTGCTTATATTTTTACCCGCCGCAATTTTGGACAGGATTGTCGGAGAAAGTCGAGACGTGCTCCATCTTCTTTCACTTAACAAGAGCTTTCAAACGATGTCCTACCTCTCTTGCCATTTGAAACTTTTTAGTTGGACTCCACCTGGGACCATGTGGGGACCCTGGAACAAGACATTTTCACGTTGTGCTTTGAAAATAATGCCACGCTTTCTTTCCTGTTTCCACATTTGTTTTACCGTTTCCGATTTATAGGGGTAGTCATGGACTTTCCAATTAAGATTTTGTTTACACTTTGACCCGTCGCCCTTTTGCACACGGTTGTTGTAGAGAGTCGAGACTTGCTGCATTTTCTTTCATTTTACAACAGATTTCAAATGATATGCCACTTAACCCCCCTTGCCATTTGAAAATTTTGAGTTGGACCCCATCTGGGACCCCGCGGGGGACCCTGGGGCATTTTTTTCTTACCACAAAAAGTTTCTCGTTGAAAATGGTGGGATAAGTGTTGGCAGAGTTTTTCACTTACTCAACCATTTCCGAACAAATGACGGTTCAAACTATTCTGCATGGTAATTTTTTGTAGTTCTTACATTACAAAATATGTTGTAACTCACGATATTCCGCCCGGTGGCACGTATAACTTTGGGATCCATCTAGTTATAACATATAAAATGCAAACACAATGGTCTCGTTCCGATCTCAGCGGAGCCACTGCGTGACCCTTCCTTGTAAGTGTGAAAACATTTACGTTCACTCCAACCTCAATCATTTCATGAATTCAACCTGATTTACATATGTTATTAGGACGTAAAATTGAATGTGATTTATTCTACAAACACTTTTATACATTGCAAGAGCTGTGACGTCTAAATATTCACTGAGAACTCATAGTCGTATCGCAATAAACAAAAGCGAGTATGGAACAGTAAACTGCTTTCACAAAGGTTAAAAGAAAGCCTCCAAAAGTATGCAAAATGGTCGATTGGTTTAGGTCGATACTCTATCAATCATATGTTTGTGTTTTAAAACCCGATAATACGTTTCTCTAAGTGTCTTCCTATTTTCATTTGGAGGCGGAAAACATTTCTTTGAATAACTCATTGGAAACTTCTTTTGTTTCAAATTCGGCTAAGACGGAACAATATATCAATTGCAAATCTAAAATCCATAGCTGAAAACAAAATATAAAGTATGTTTTCCCATTATTATCCTCCGATTTGTAACGAGACCCGGGTTCGATTCCCGGAGGGAGTTCATGTGGTTCGGATTCCACCTTAATCAGTAGGTCCCCGTCTCATATAGCCTCGCTGCTGAACGGGACGTAAAACTCAAAATCAATCAATCAATCTCCAAGAGAGAGAAATAAAAAAAAGTTTTTTTTGGTAAATTCTAGTTCAAAGTTCGAAGCACTTGCTTTTGCACGTGATTTTTTGTTTCTTTTTTCAGGGAACAGGAAAGTTCTGGCGCCTAAGAAATTATACCATATAATATTGCAAATTTGCAAGTGGATGTATTTACATTGCAATTTGTGGTAATAAAGATATTATGATTAGAAAACAATATTGTAATAAGTAAGTTTAATTTCTTCATCCATCGCCAGTCTTAGGGGCCCCTTATACCTCGCCGCCCCCCGAATATCGATATCGAAAATTTCGAATGATATATTCATGTCCATATATTCGCGATATCGAATGTTGATATATGATAATATATATATATATATATATATATATATATATATATATATATATATATATGTATATATATATATATATGTATATATATATATATATATATATATATATATATATATATATATATATATATATATATATCGACGATAGCGATTTATCGACATATCACAGGCCCAGGTCCGAGAAGTGATGCTTGAAATATACTGGAATCAACAATCAAATTCTAAATAAGTTCCCCATTTCCCTATTCAATGTTGAAGGGGAAGAGTGTGAATCCGAATAGAAATTTTAAGAAAAACAAATGTTAAGATAAAAGTAGGTTTTCCGTCTCCCCTTGAATATAAAAATTAACAGAAAACTATTACTGCAATTTACCTTTTACTTCTGTTTCTGATTGTTATCACAAATCAGCGACAGTACACATACTTTACATAGTATACCAATACCAATACACTCTATAACTTTTCACAACCAAGCAAGCCGGAAGATGAATTTCCTGTAATATTAAAGTGGAATATTCTACAAAATAATCATAATTCATTGGCCATATTTCTATCAGTACTTTGGTACGGACTAAGAGCTACAAGACTAACAGAACTAGAAATTAAAGATTTCATTCCTTTTTTCTCTCAGACTAAAAGACTTCTGCATTTTCCTAAGATTTTCATTTTCTTAATATAAGTCCCCTATCCTGGGCTAATTCTGGCTACCGCGGTTTCGAGGTAATCGGTAAACGAAAGAGCAAAGTTTGTCGACTCTCAACTCTCGACAGTTTGTAAGAAGATATTTCACAGTTCATGTTTTTATTTCTTCGTTACAAAAACACTTCTAGTTGACTCTATTCATGGTGAATTACTGAACTTATAAACATTGACAATTATTGAAAAATGAATAATTATTTTTAAACATAAAAGGCATTACAGTTCACTAGAATGCAGTAGTAGAATGCAGAAGTGAAAGAAAATATTGTTTATTTGTTGAGATGCGCAAACTGAATGTGAATAATAAGTGTTTCCCATTCTCTTGTCCAGAGGTGGATCTACGATGGACTTCTGGGGGCTCGGTGGTTGGTAATACTCCTATTTAGAGCTACTTTTAAGAGCTCCAAACTCTGGAATGGGTTTTATTTCTATATAAAAACACAAATATTCCCTTTCTGGGAGGCTATCGCCATGATCGCCCACTGGATCCGCCCCCGCTCTTGTGTAGCAGACTTTGAAGATATTTAGCTCCTGCGATGGTGATTAAGGATTGTAACATCTGGATAATTTTTATACTGATATCGGATAGAAACTTATCCGGATTTGCAATATCCGGTTGACGGACAACAAAACGGATGACGGATAACGGATATTATCAGTCATCCATTATCCTGATATTATCCATTATACGGATAATATCAGGATAATGGATGACTGATAATATCCGGATAGCGAATGACGGATAATATAGAGGTAACGGATACTATCCGCATGATGGATAACGGATGACGGATAAGATCCGGATAACGGATGTTATCCGGATGTCGGATAATATCCGGATAATGGATTTATCCGGATAATTTATAAAATTAAGATAACGGATAATATCTGGATAATAGAACATTCGGATAACTGATTACATCCGGATGACGAATAAAGGATAGTATCCGGATAAAGTATGTGGTTTGAAAAAGACAATATAGGAGAGAGACTTATCAATGCTTTCTCCTCATGGAGTTATTAAAAGACGATCATCGGGCAGTGGTCTTTACCATTGAAAGATATTGCTTCTTAAAATGTTTCCTAGTAACTTCCAATTTTCTTGTTCTTGTTGAGCGCGGTGGCTAATGGTACACCGCTTACTTTGGCGCGTGGGGTCCTTATTGTTTCGATCCCCGGCCAAATAAGTTTGCGGTGGACAAGATCGTATCCGTAGCTTCTCTCAGGGTACTCCCGCTTCTTGCCACTTTTCACTCCATCAATTCTTCTATTATCATTGACTTGCTTTAATCATTCGACACGGCAGCTCAGTGGTAGAGCGCTTCCTCTTTTGCGTGGGGTCCTATTGTTTTGATCACCACCCAAGGAAATTTGTAGTGGACAATATCATATTCGTGGTTTTTCTCAGGGTACTCCCACTTCTTCCCACTTTTCATTCCACAAATTCCTATATTATTATTGACTGGCTTTAATCATTGCGCGCGGTGGCACAGTGGTATAGCGCTTCCTCTGGTGGACCAATTAACATTGAGGTGGATGAGATCGTATCCGTGGGTTTTCTCAGGATACTCCCGATTCTTCCTACTCTTCATTCCACCAATTCCTGTATTATCATTAACTTGTTTTAATCATTGGGAGCGGTGGCTCAGTGGTAGAGCGCTTCCTCTGGTGCTTGGGGTCCTTATTGTTTCGATCTCCAGTCAAGTAAGTTTGTTGTTGACAAGATCGTCTTTGTGGTTTTTCTCAGGGTACTCCCGCTTCTTCACACTTTCCATTCCACCAACTTCTCTATTAGCATTGACGCTTTAATCGTTGGGCGCGATAGCGCAGTGGTAGAGCTCTATCTCTGGTGCATGGGGTCCTTATTGTTTCAATTCCCGGCCTAGTAAGTTTGTGGTGGACAAGGTCGTATTCGTGGGTCTTCCCAGGTACTCTCGCTTCCTCCCACATTTCATTCAACCAATTCTTCTATCATCATTGACTTGCTTTAATCATTGGAGAGGTCTTGGTCCCTTGAGGATTGCGGTGATGTAAGAAATCAGATTCGATCCTAAGCATTTGGGTTGTGATGTAAACCTTTGCTGTGGTTCAGTCTCAGTATTTTATTACGCGACATAAAGCCATCCATACAGCTATAAATGTTGTTCTATCTTGTGCAAGCAGGTATTGATTTTGAGCCAATTCGGAACCACATTTTTGGCGCTTTGAGGCCAGAAACCGATTTCGGACATTACGCTGTCCTCAAACTACTAGGATCTTTTCAATGTTACCATCCGCGTCCAACAACCCCATGTTTAAAAGGGAAATAGAAAGGACTCGTGTCTAAAACTTCCGGACCCAGTTTCTTGAGGTTCAAGAGTAGGGATCGATTTCTGATATCACCATTGTGCTCAACGGATCAAAACCTTTGAAATGTCGCCAACGCCGTCCAATAACTTCATCTTTAACAGGTGAATAGAAGGGACCTGAGCCCATAACGTCAGGACCCCATTCCTTGAGCTTCATGGTCTGAGCCTGATTTCTGACATTACTACTGCACTCAGGGGCAGTGGTTAGGGATGGGCACGAGCGAGTTCGAGTGTTTTTTTTTTAAACTTGATTCGACTCGAAACAGACATCTTTTAGCTCGACTCGGGAACTCGACTCGAAAAATTTCTTCTGACTCCACTCGAAACTGGACTCGAATTTGGATCGAGTTTCGAGTCGAGTTGAGCCAAATCGAGCCAAATCTTGTGTGTAGTTTCAAGTACCTTTTTCACTTATTCTGCATAAACAATATAATTATTATCAATGTTGCTAATTCCACTACAGCTTATTATTATTATTATTATTATTATTATTATTATTATTATTATTATTATTATTATTATTATTATTATTATTATTATTATTATTATTATCATTAAATTCTGTAATTAAGCTTGAAAGATAGGCGGTTTCCATCTGAATACTAAAAACTAGTTAACTGCCGATTTCGGTAGTCGTGAAATCTAGGACACAAGGACATCGTTCACGAGGTTCTGGGTTTGAGTTCCGGAGGATCAAGTATTCGTGCTTGGGCCAAAATTTGTTAAAAGTTATAGCGTGCCAGGAAAACATGTTTAAAACTGTTCTGCCTGGGTCTACGGTTGTCAACGACTTGTGCGGCTTGGCTCACAGCTTATTTAATATCGAACCGAACCGAGAACCGAACCGGATGTGCACGAGTCGAGACACAATTTGTAAAATTCGAGTCGAATCGAGACTGCTCGTAAAAATCTTGATTCGACTCGAATGTCTCAAAACTCTTCACATATTTTTAACAATAGTTTTGAAGAAACTAATCACTCAGAAACAGTTATATATATATATTATACAGGTGCGGATCCAGGGGAGCTACAGCCCTCTTGACACTCAGGTATACACTGGATAAAATAGGCTTCAATCCTGCTTTACACTGGATAAAGCGGCAAACAGTGATTTAGTCGCTCCCTTGATCATATCCTGGATCCGGGGCTTTAAGGGTTCATAGCTGTAAAACTATGGGACCTATCGTTAGTGATGCGCACGAGACGAGTCGAGACAGAATTTTCCTGACAAATTTCGAGTCGAGACACAGCTCTTGCAATAAAAAAGAATACATTTTTCGAGTCGAGACATCACTTTTACAGCACATTTTCGAGACGAGAAAGCCTCAAATCTTGTCTCGTGCGCATCCCTACCTATCGTAGTCGGGTTAAGACTTCACTTAGAAACTAATATGTGCGCTATCCAAAAATACAATGTTTCAGAATCTAGAGTACACATGCGACAATTTTTAGAGAGGAACTTTGGCTATGTGCATATAATTTGAAGTACTCACCAAATACCTGTATAAAAATTGTTGCAGAAGTATGTTAGAATTCTAAAATATGGATATTTGGACAGCGCACGTACTAGTTCCTAAATAAGGTCTTGACCGTACTACGGTAGGTCGCCTAGTTTTGGAGCTATGGACCTTTAAAGTTCATTTCTTCATGTTTTTGGCAGCCTATAACTCCGAAATTAAGCATTTGTGCGCCCAGGTTTGTTATTACCTTTTGTCTTATTTGGTGTCAGGAACAGTATTTCTTCCAGATATGTTTTTGGGGCACTGCCCCCCTCCCGGAGCTCTGAGAGTGCCCCCGGAGGAGACCAAAATATTACGTCTATAATACAATAATAAATAGAATAGTACCAGCAGTGCCCCTTCCCCCACCCTGAACATTTTTTTCTGAAAGAACAACTGGTCAGGAATCTCCTTGCATTTTTTAAATGGAGTATCGCATCGCAGTTTGCAGTGCAAATGGGAATGCAATGCAGCGCAAACATGGAAATGCAACATTGCATTTACATGTTTGCACTGCAAATTGAAAAATGTATTGCAAATTGCGATACATCTTTGTGTCTTAAATTACAACATAAGCTAAAATAAGGAGCAAGTTAAAAATATATTACTATTATTTCAAGAAACTTCCCCCGACTTGAAGGGTCAGTTATTGCAAGAAAAAATGCCTCGACTTTGAATTACAATAGTTTTCCACTTTTGTATTTCCTTCCCTTTGTCAGTTCATTGTTACTGGGTCATTCTCCAGATCTTCTCACGTTTCGGGTGATTATCCTTGTTTCTGAGCGTGTAATAATAAAAAAAATGTTCCTTGAAGAAAAGGCGCATTGGCAGCAGATTGGACCTAGCCGATATATGGTATATATAGCATGATTGTGGGTTGGTTAGTAAAACGCAGAAGTGCGTACAGTAGATCAATAAAACAGTAACGGTATTCTTCAATGCCAAAAATACAGTATAGGAAATTACTCATCTTTATCTCTCTTTTCTTTTTGCTTTCCATTTGAAGTACTGATATACCTGATACCCATTTACGTTCCTTGTTAAAAACAACATATGTTTTAGCAAGATTTCTTCTTGGGAGACGCCGCGAACCTCAAAAAACATCCCGAACAAATGGACTCTCTCTTTCTGTGTGTGTTTGAACCAATGAGTTGTTTTTCCTAAACCTAATTGTTGAATTTGCCGCTGTGGTAAAACTATTTCGCTCAATTTGACAAATAATATAATAAAATATAATACTTATCCAGCAATGAGCGTGGATTGCAAGGAAAAGCAGTGAACTCTAAGTCCCTCTTCATATTTATCCACTGCAGTGGCGCAACTCGGTGGAGCAACTGCTTGTGAAGCATTGCTTTAAATTGCTGCCTTCGTTTGCTTCCACTGCAGTTGCTTCCACTAAAACGGTTGCCGCCACCGACCGCTCTCGAGCAACTGTCTCGAGCAACTCTCAGTGTCTTCCACTCGAGGAAAAGCATTGCTTTAAATTGTAGCCTTCGTACGGGGACACTGAAGTGGCGGTCACCGCACAAGGTTGCCAGTGTATCTCGATGCCAATGTATGTATATGTTGTTTAAAAAAAAAGGGAAGAAAGAAAAGAAGAAAAGGTGCTGATCAGACGAAACATGCACACTTGATCTTTCCGTGCATGCCCTAGTCGCGGGTTTACTACCCCTCCCCGATGGGGGAAATTTTTAACACAATAGAAAATAATAATGAAAAACTTATTTTATGCATACCTTTATTTCGTTTTAGTAGAAATTTTAATGAATTTTCATTTTACATATGTTGTGAAGAAAGACTTTAATTACTATAAATTCACGATCTTTTCTTGTTGTTTGAAATGGTTACAGAGAATGATGAGTTTTACGATATGCGTTGGCGCAATAATGAAATAAATTCGTTTTGAATTTTCGCCCTAATAATTTGAATATTCCAACACTAAGAATTTCATTAAAGGAAATAAAATAATCGGATTGCAAGGGCGCCCATCAGGAGGGGCAAGGTGGGGCGATCGCCCCCCCCAGAGGAAATTGTACTTCAGAATATCGAAAATCCAATAGAATTTTTACATTAGTTACAACAAAATTTGAAACTATTTTTGAAACGTCGCTTATACTGCCCCCCTTGTAAACCACAACATGGGCACCCTTGTCGGATTGTTGAACGTTATCTAGATTTATATTGTGACAAGGTGTTGAGGAGCTCATGCACAGAGGGTTGCGAGTAGCGAGGCAAGTAGAATGCTAAAATTCTATTTAGCTTCGACGACCAATGATTAACGCCAATAGACTTCCTAAATCAATTATTATTTGGAAACTGTTTGACTTCTATTATTATTATTATTATTATTATTATTATTATTATTATTATTATTATTATATTTTTGCACTTTTCTTCGTCTTGCTAATTAAATTTTTATTCAAAGTGCTCCCCTCAAAACGTTGCGCCCCGGGCCTAGTAGTAAATACAACTCTGCCTAGTCGTTTATTATGTTTTGTTCTTTGGGTATTAGTCATTCATCACCAGATTAGCCAAATGAATCATTTCCGGATACGTTTATAACTATTATTATTATCATGTAACGGGACTTATAATATTGTATTCTTAGTCCGTCCGTCCGTTACTCCTACGATAACTCTTGGACAAATGCCAAATTGTTATATTCTGTTTTTGCAATAGATATGTGGAGCGATTATGGTATCTCGTCCGAGTTCGTTAATGGAGACGATTAATCAACCGGACGTGGTAAAAATCAACCATTTCCGGTTTTAACGTTGCCATTATAGAGCAAAAGCCATAATAGATAGCGAGAAGGGGTTTTTCTCAAACCGATTAAGTGTTCCAAGAATATCTTCCATGTCCATCCTTAATACTGTATTAAAACCGGAAGTGGTAGAAATCCAGTACGACTTCCGGTTTCAATATTAATCTATATAAAGAAAACCAATAAGAGAACAAGTTCGATTTCCTTGGAATCAACTTAGCGTTCTAAGAATAGTTCGCATTTTCTCTTTTAACACTTTATTCAAATCGGTAGTGGCAGAAATCAACCATTTCCGCTTTCAGTGTTGATCGCCATAGAATAAAAACGATAATAGATAGCGAAAAGTGTTTTTGTAATCAATTTAGCATTTCAAATGTACTATCTCCCCTCATAGCCCTCTATTTAAACCAGAAATGGCATAAATCAACTACTTCCGGTTTAAACGTTGATTACTATAAGGTAAAAACAGTAATAGGTAGGGAGAACGGTTTTCTGTAATCAATTGTGTCCCAAGAATAATATTCCATCTCGACTCTAATCTGTTTACTAAAACCAAACCTGGTACACATGTACCATTTTTGATTTCCAGACTAACTTGAAAAAAATATTGGCACGCTCCACTTTATTGTCTTTACAGAATTATGTATTATTATTAAATCATTAAGGAAAGAAGTAAAGGACGGAAATATGTTGTTGACAAAACCAAATATATATTTATGGGATTCTTTGTGGCTAAATGCTTAGAACTTGCACCCTTGCAGGAGTCGGGTTCGATTTCCGGTGGCAGGTACTGTGGTTTGTAGATCTACGTCCCATGTAGCCTAGTAGCGTACGTGTTGAAATGAAGTTGAACTCTAAGTAATAAAAATGAAAAATGAAATGAAATTTTTAAGTTTTACGTCCCACGGTTATGCCGGTTAGGCTAAAGGAGACGGTGATGATGAGAAATGAATGAAATGATGGAATGAAGAAAGTGGGAGGAAACGGGAAACCCCGAGAAAACCCACGAGCACGGTGTTTGTCCACCACAAAGTCCACACGGCGCGAGCTGGGATCGAACTAGGGACCACAAGCACCGGAGTAAGTAATAAAAATATATAAACAAAAATATAGGTAAGTGGAAGAGTATTACCTGCGTCTAACAAAAGAATATAAATTGAGAAATTAATTACAAAGTTTATGTTGACTTTGGAGCTGCAACACCTCAAAAAAAAAAAAAAGTATGGAAATAATATGCATATGTATAGTCCTAATGACAGGATTGCTCTCATGCAAATCCTCCTCTAAGGCAAATCTCTTAGCAGAAAGAGAGCCGTCCTGTGAATTCTCAGGAACCTCATTCAAGCTAGTTCAGGCCAACTGTCATCCGGGGAATCTAAAATATTCCCCTTCATGTCAGCATCTTCAAAACCCAGGGAACTCACTCAATGAAAAGGATTTAGTTCTAAATATCTAAAAATTTTCGACATACGGAAGTAGTTAAAGAACTTCATTTTGTCTGCACAGAGATCACGATACAAAGTATGATACAGGCCAGTTTGCAATCTCGTTGATAGCATAGGATGCACGGACATTCGTTTTTTTTTTCCTCTACGTTTCTTCTTTTTGAGCAGCAAAATAAGAAGAAGTGCTTGCTTACTATTAATAGCTATTTCTCAAAGTGGAATAACTTGAGACAGTGGAAATGCTTCTACGAACTATATGAACCGGATAGTCGCCGAATGGACACTGAAATCTCGAACCATGAATAGCTATATGTGCGCTTCTGCGTGTTCGATGTATTTCTACGTGTCCTGGCAACACCATTCGTAACATGGGCAATAAAAGGGGTGGGGAAACAGAAAATAACAAGAAGTCTTGGTACCTGCTGTCAGTTGCTCGTCTTTTCATAAGCAGTGGCGCAACTCAGTGTTTCCACTCAGTGGATGCGAATGAAGGGGACCTAAAGTACCCCTGTAGCAGGGGCGGATCCAGAACGGACTTCTGGGGGGGGGGGGGCGTGGATTGTAATACTGCTACTTAGCTAGTTTTAAGAGCTCCAAATTTTGGGATGGGTTTTATTTATATATAAAATAAGAAAGCTTCCTCTTCCGTGGGAGGGGGGCGATTGCCCCGATCGCTCCCTGGATACGTGTCTGCCCTATAGCCTCTCCTCGAAATTAAATGCATTGATCTATTATTTCCAATTCGAAGTCATTTTCGCTTGCATGTTAATGGTGACGGAGTTCTTGTTCTTTGTATCTCTGTACTCAAGAAAATAATAATAATAATAATAATAATAATAATAATAATAATAATAATAATAATAATAATAATAATAATAATAATAATAATAATAATAACAATAATAATAATAATAAT
This sequence comes from Thermobia domestica, assembly GCF_964235325.1. NCBI lineage: Eukaryota > Metazoa > Arthropoda > Insecta > Zygentoma > Lepismatidae > Thermobia > Thermobia domestica. Next base: position 251,052,813 of record NC_137462.1, on the reverse strand, counting down.
AATAATAATAAAGCATCTGAATAATAACGATATTTTTAACCCCCCTTCTTTAAATTTTCTGTGTATTTCTCTGAATCTGGATATGTTGTTTTATAGTGTATAATACAAAAAGGCTTCAAACAGCAATCAGGCAAAAATTATTTGTGTAAAAGACACAAACGCCTTACCAGTGGCTCTGCAAAGAAGTACTAAACAACTGACGTTGTTTCTGCTTGCCTTTAAACATAATGTTACGGTTTACAAGGCACAGACAAAAGTAGAGAGCAACGTGAAATTTCGCCTAAGGGCACCTTCGTTGCTAAACTGAAGACTAGCACTCTGTCAACATATTGCATAGCTATCAATAAGTCACACTCAAAGGTTCTTTCCAAACGTTTTGGTATAACAGGTTAATCAAACTACGCTGTTGTAGGTAAGGGATGAGACTCTGAATGACCGATAAGTGTTGGAGTTCAGAGCCGTAGCTAGAAATTTCGTTGCCCGGGGCGAAGTAGAATTCGGCGTCCCCCGACACTCACCTTACCAAACTTTGACTTTTTCTTTCTGTGCTTTTATTTTTAACATATAAGAGAAACACCTTTTTGTTGTTATGCTACGCTGTTTTTTCTTTTTTATCAAGCCGCTTAGACAGACCATTGCAACAGCCAAAAGCGATCGTTATGTATTCTTTAACAAATAAGAGCCACTCTCAAGAGGCTTATTTTAGACCTGCTGCTAAACTTGCCAAACTACCTTGTATACAAATCCATTTGGAGAATAATTATGAAAAAAGCATGGAGTCGATTCTCCTACGTCAGGACGACCATGTTAGACATGGAATTGCTGGACGCGAGTGGTAGCGTTGGAAAGGCCCGGGTCCCCTGAGTGCAGTAGTAATGTCAGAAGTCTGGCCCAGGCCACGCAACTCAAGGAATGGGGTCCTGACGTTATGGATTCGGGTCCCTTCTATTCACCTATTAAAGATGAAGTTGTTGGACGGCGTTGGCGGCATTTAAAAGGTTTTGATCCGTTGAGCACAATTGTGATGTCAGAAGTCGATCCCTAAACTTGAACGTCAAGAAACTGGGTCCGGAAGTTTTAGACACGGGCTCTTTCTATTCCCCTTTTAAACATGGGGTTGTTGGACGCGGATGGTAACATTGGAAAGATCCTAGTCGTTTGAAAACAGCGTAATGTCCGAAGTCAGTTCTTGGCCTCAAAGCGCCAAAAATGAGGTTCCGCATTGGCTCAATATCAATACCTGGTTGCGTAAGATAGAACAACATTTATAGCTGTATGGATGGTTTTACCTCGCGTAATAAAATACTGAGACTGAACCACAGCAAAGGTTTACATCACAACCTAAATGCTTGGGACCGAATCTGATTTCTGACATCACCGCAATGCTCAAGGGACCAAGGCATCTCCAATGATTAAAGCAAGTCAATGATGATAGAAGAATTGGTTGAATGAAAAGTGGCAAAAAGCGGGAGTACCCTGAGAAAACCTACGGATACGATCTTGTCCAACGCAAACTTCCTTGCCCGGGGATCGAAACAATAAAGACCACACGCACCAGCGTAAGCGGTTTACCATTGAGCCCCACAACAAGAACAAGAAAATTGGAAGTTACTTGGAAATATTTTAGAAGCAATATCTTTCAATGGTAAAGACCACTGCCCGATGATCCTGTTTTAATAACTCCATGAGCAGAAAGGACTGATATGTCCCTCTCCTATATGGTATTTTTCAAACCATATACTTTATCTGGAATATTATCCTTTATTCTTCAATTCATGAATTGTTTGAGGTTGAAGTGAGCGTAAATGTTTTCATACTTAGGAGTCTGGATATGCAAACCTGCTTACCGTGGGGATTTACTTCTGTGAAATTTGGTCCATGAAGTTATACAAAAACCGGTAAAATAAGGAACGTTAACATTCTTACAATGAGAACAGATTTCAATTCCCGGTGGGAGTTAGCGTACGCACGACTTTATCCTGGGAGACCCGGGTTCGATTCCCGGTGGGAGCTCATGTGTTTCGTATTCCATGTTAGTCAGTAGGTCCACGTCTCCTATAGCCACGCTGCTGACCGGGCAGTTAAACTCAAAATCACAATCACCACCACACGGCGGGAGTTTACATGGTTCGGGTTTTACGTTAATCAATATGTCCACGTCATATATGGTCTTGCTGTTGAAAGAGACGTTAAACTCCAAATCAACTCAACTCATTAAGATAAGAGTTCTGAGTTTAATACCAACTTGAAACCATACGTTCAAAACAAAAATTGAAATAAAATGAAATCTTTATGTTTAACGTCCCATGGTTATGCCGGTTAGGCTAAAGGAGACGGTGATAATGAGAAAGGAGTGAAATGGTGGAATGAAGAAAGTGGGAGGAAACGGGAGAACCCCGAGAAAACCCACCAGCACGGCGTTTGTCCACCACAAAGTCCAAACGGCGCGAGCTGGGATCGAATTAGGGACCCGAAGCACCGGAGGTGAACGCTCTACCACTGAGCCACCGCACCCCCCAAAATGAAAATTATTCATGCTTCTGATACCTATATAAAAATGGAGAGAGAGAGAGAGAGAATAAATATGGTTGTATTTTTCATAGGGCCAAAGTGGCTTAGTGGTAGAACGTTCACCTCTGGTGCATGGTGTCCTTGGTTCGATCCCAGCTTGCACAAAGTCAGATTTGTGGTGAAGAAACACCGTGTGCGTTCGTTTCTTCAGGATTCTCCTGTTTCCTCCTACCTACATCGTTGCACAATTTTCGTTCACTTCTCATCATCACCGTCTCCTTTGCCTATCCGACATAAGCATGGGACGTCAAACTTAATTTAATTTCATTTCATTGAAAAAATTACTATAATTCATAATCTGCATCTTTATAAAGCAACTTTAACAATCATATGGATGTATAATGCTTAAATTGAATTAAATCGCAATTGCAGTAATCTGCAATATTTTAGGTTTCTCATTTATTTACATCAAATGTTTAGTTATTTGATACTTTATAGCAAAAATATTAACTGCTATATAAGACACTATTATATGCCTGTGGCGTGGAAGACCCTGGTTTGATTCCCAACGGGAGCTCACGTTTTTCGGTTTCTACGTTAATCAGTAGGTCCTGTCTCATATAGCCTCGCTGCTGAAAAGGGCGCTAAACTCAAAATCAACTCAACTCAATAATTATCTATACATTGAATTTAATAATAAGGAGGGAGGCCGAATAAAGAGGGAGACCTTAAAATTTAAAACGTAGGGTCAGTGTGAGTCAGAGAGGTCACGAGGGGTGGTGTGTCACAGTGAGTCACGTCCTGTTGACCCACGATCCACTGACCTACTCACAAATCTTGACCCAATTGACTCACTCCATCTCTGGACTGTACACACAGATAAAGCAGACATATATGTAATCTGACCTTACTTGGCCTTCACTAATTTAAGATAATCTACAAAAAATGAAAGAAAGCAATTTCAAACGCAAAAATATAGAAATGTATTTTCAACGGAACAAAAAAAAAAAAAAAAACGTAACAGCCAAGATTTGAACCCGAATTTCTGCACTCAGCAAGCAGACGTCTTACCGACTTACCCACGGCATATCTTCCGACTTCTGGTTTTGAAACTTTATTTACACTGCGTGTGTTACCTAACAACGTTACGAGATGTCCTTACTGTCGTGTTAACACGCATTCCGTAAATTTACGAAGTCGCTCTTTTAATCCAAAATCAATTCGACACACACACACACATATACACACACACACACACATACATATATATATATATATATATATATATATCTATATATATATATATAGATATAGATAGATAGATAGATAGATAGATAGATAGATAGATAGATAGATAGATAGATATGTTGGTGCACTAGTAAGCTCCCAAGAGTACAGATTAATTCATTCTTGATTTTAATCTACAGAACAAATGTTTTTTATGAAAGCAAGGGGACTGCTACCCATAGATGGCTAAGTGAGGTAAATAAAATTTAAACTTCAAATGGAACTGGGGTGGCTCACCGACAATGGCTGATTTAACACGTTTGATAACAGCGCGGGTAATAGGTGGTTTATAGATAGAGCCTGTGTAGGTAAGTGGATACCGCGTGAGACTGTCATTCTAAGGGTGTGGGGTTCGAGTCTCGGCCTAGACTGAGTTAATTTTTTTTCAACGCTATAAATGATGTTCGCGTTTGATACTGAAAGAGATTTATCCTATGAAGGGAGAAAACCCACGATGGGGTCAGGGGGAAAGACGGACACTGTTTATCCTTAAGTGTTAAAATTTAATTTATTCCCATGTCTTTTGCTCTTTCCTTTCCCTCTTTCCTTCTTTTCTCATTTTGTTTAGCTTTCCATACTTTTTCGGTCTCTGCATGATGCGTATTATTGTTTTCGTTTCCTTTGCATTAATTCCTATCTCTTTGATCTTAAAGTGAATGGATTTTCTTCAGATTTATCTCGTGGTTGTTTCTCTAAGTGATGCTCTTAAATAGTAATACTTTTTCCTCCAAATGGAGGAATATCCTGGCATGTTATGTTTTCGGGCATGTATTTGCTGTCATGTTGGTTGTCCAACTATCAGACATACAGTGAAACTATTCTGCTACTGGAAAAAGCTATCATTTCTTATGTATCCAACCTCCATTTTCTAAAGTCGCTGACTGTACACAAATGTGCAGGCGAAATTTTCGTTTGTACACAATTAGGGGCGCCGTCAGAACGAAAACAAAGTGGGGGCTGTCTACGTGGTAGCCCCCCACCATGTCCAATTCAATCACAAATTGTCGCAATCGATTGTACTTCGTTTGTACAGAAATGTGCAGGCGAAATATTTGTTTGTACACAATTAGGGGCGCCGCCAAAACGAAAACAAAGTGGGAGCTGTCTAAGTGGTAGCCCGCACCATGTCCAATTCAATCACAAATTGTCGCAATCGTTTGTACTTCGTTTGTACAGAAATGTGCAGGCGAAATTTTCGTTTGTACAAAATTAGAGGCGCCGCCAGAAAGAAAAAACTGGGGGGCTGTCTAAGTGGTAGTCCCCCACTATATCCAATTGAATCAGAAATTGTCACAATCGTTTGTACAGAAATCTGCAAGCAAAATTTTCGTTTTTAGACAATTAGGGGCGTCGCCAGAACAAAACAAAGTGCGGGACTGTCTAAATGTTAGCCCCCGACACCATGTAAATTCAATCACAAATTGTCGCAATCGTTACTACATCGCTTGATCAGAAATGTGCAGGCCAAATTTTCGTTTGTACAAAATTAGGGGCGCCGCCAGAACGAAAACAGGTGGGGGCTGTATAAGTGGTAGTCCCCCACTATGTCAAATTGAATCAGAAATTGTCACAATTGTTTGTACAGAAATCTGCAAGCAAAATTTTCGTTTTTAGACAATTAGGGGCGTCGCCAGAACGAAAACAAAGTGGGGAAGTCTCTAAATGTTAGCCCCCGACACCATGTCCAATTCAATCACAAATTATCGCAATCGTTTCTACCCCTTTGTACAGAAATGTGCAGGCAAAATTTTTGTTTGTACACAATTAGGAGCGCCTCAAGAACGAAAACAATGTGCGGGCTGTCTAAATGGTAGCCCCTCCAACATGTCCAATTCAATCACAAATCGTCGCAATCGTTTGTACAGAAATATGCAGGCAAGATTCTCGTTTGTACACATTTAATGGCGCCGCCAGAAAGAAGACAAAGTGGGGGGCTGTCTAAATATTAGCCCGTCCACCATGTCCAATTCAATCACATATTTTCGCAATCGTTTCTACATCGTTTCTACAGAAATGTGCATGCGAAATTTTTGTATGTATACAATTAGGGGCTTCGCCAGAACGAAATCAAAGTGGGGCCTGTCCAAATGGTATCTCCTCTACCATGTCCAATTCAATCACAAATTGTCGCAATCGTTTCTACATCGTTCGTACAGAAATGTGCAGGCGAGATTCTCGTTTGTACACAATTAATGGCGCCGCCAGTACGAAAACAATGTGGGGCTGTCTAAGTGGTAGCCCCCAACCATGTCCAATTCAATCACAAATTGTCGCATTCGTTTCTACATCGTTTGTACAGAAATGTGCAGGCCAATTTTTTGTTTATACACAACTAGGGGCGTCGCCAGAACGAAAACAAGGTCGGGACTGTCTAAATGGTAGCTCTTCACCATGTCCAATTCAAGCAAAAATTGTCGCAATCGTTTCTACATCGTTTGTACAGAAATGCGCAGGCGAAATTTTTGTTTGTACATAATTAGGGGCGCCGCCAGAATGAAAAGAATGTGGGGGCTGTCTAAGTGATACCCCCACCATGTCCAATTCAGTCACAAATTGTCACAATCATTCTACATCGTTTCTACACAAATGTGAAGCCTAAATTTTCGTTTGTACACAATTATGGGCGCCGCCGGAACGAAAACAAAGTGGGGGTTGTCTAAGTGATAGCCCCCACCATGTCCAATTCAAGCACAAATCGTCGCAGTCGTTTGTACATCATTTGTACAGAAATGTGCAGGCGAAATTTTCCTTTGTACATAATTAAGGGCGCCGCCAGAACGAAAACAAAGTGGGGGCTGTCTAAGAGATAGCCCCCCACCATGTCCAATTCAAGCAAAAATTGTCGCAATCCTTTGTACTTCGTTTGTACAGAAATGTGCAGGCGAGATTTTCGTTTGTGCACAATTAGGGGCGCCGCCAGAACGAAAACAATGTGAGGGATGTCTAAATGGTAGCCCACCCCATTTCCAATTCAAGCACAAATTGCCACAATCGTTTCTACATCGTTTGTACAAAAATGTGCAGGTTAAATTTTTGTTTGTACATAATTAAGGGCGCCGCCACAAGGAAAACAAAGTGGGGTCTGTTTAAGTGATAGCCCCCCACCATGTCCAATTCAATCACAAATTGTCACAATCGTTTCTACATCGTTTGTACAGAAATGCGCATGCGAAATTTTCGTTTGTACATAATTAGGGGCGCCGCCAAGGCGAAAACAAAGTGGGGGCTTTCTAAGTGATAGCCCAATCACCACGTTCAATTCAATCACAAATTGTCGCAATCGTTTGTACATCGTTTGTACAAAAATATGCAGGAGAAATTTTCGTTTTTAGACAATTAGTTGCGACGCCAGAACGAAAACAAAGTGGGGGGCTGTCTAAATGGTAGCCCCCCACCATGTCCAATTTAAGCAGAAATTGTCGCAATCGTTTTAATATAGTTATACAGAAATGTGCATAGGAGAGTTTCGTTTATACACAATTATGGGCGCCGCCAGAACGAAAATAAAGGAGGGGCTGTCTAAATGGTAACCTTCACACCATGTTCAATTCAACCACAGACTGTCGCACTTGTTTTTACGCCTTTGTACATAAATGTGCAGCTGAAATTTTCGTTTGCACATAAATGTGGCCCCGCCAAAACTATAACAAACTATGGGCTCTCTACTTGATAGCCCTCCCACCATGTCGAATTCAACCACAAACTGTCGCACTTGTTTGTACGGTTTTGTACAGAAATTTGCAGGCAAAAATTTCGTTTGTACACAATTGCGGGCTCGCCAAAACGATAATAAAGTATAAGCTGCCTGATTGGTAGTACCTCCTTACGTCCGATTCAAAAGATAATTATCTCAATTGTTTGTACATGGTTTGAGCAGTAATGCGCAGGCGGAAGTTTTTTTCTATGCTATCAGGTGCGTGGACAGAACGAAAAAAGGGGGACTTGTCTAAGTGCTAGCCCCACCATGTTCGATTGAACCACAAATTGTCGCGATCGTTTATACATCGTTTGTGCAGAAATCTGCAGGTAAAATTTTCGTTTGTAATAAATAATATACGGATGTGAGTATTTTTAATATCTGCGATCAACGTTAACTGGTTTGAATAATGGTTGATGAGTTTGAAAATGGTACCTATTACACTATTCGAAAAAAAAAATCTTTTTCTCTGGCATACGGAAGAAAATTCCTGATTCTAATAGAACTTTTCACGTAGAATTCGAATCTGTAATCAGTTTGTCTCCATCACCCTCAGTTTTCCCGTGACAGAGGTGTTTTCAGAAAATTTCCCCTCAAATTTATTTTCTTTTTCTTTTTTCTTTTTTTAAAACCATTTTCATACTTGTAGGTTGGGTACCTTAGGTATATAAACGCACAAATTATATTGTATGTTAGCTTGATTTATACTTAGTAAACCCTCTAAGTTTCATAAGAATAGCATTATTCTATCTAGAGAAATAAACATATTTATATAAAAAATATGCTATGTGTACTGTTCATTTTACAATATTCATTAGTGCAGATAAAATCACATATAACTTCCACGAAAATTACAATATAAGCACGCTTTATATCTTATTGGATTTGAAATGAAACATATTTTTAATGATGTACACACCGTGTCACAATTTTATATCTACTTAATAAATAATACAAACGAAGTGAGTGGTATCTTCTTAATAAATGGACACTTACTTACCTCAACTAATATGTTTTAGTTTTCGACTTTCTTCTGTATTTGGTTCGGGGCGCTCGGTGGCTCAGTGGTAGAGCGTTCACCTCTGGTGCTTGGGGTCCCGGGTTCGATCCCAGCCCCCGCCAAGTGAACTTTGTGGTGGACAAAACACCGTGCTAGTGGGTTTTCTCGGATTTATCCTGTTTCCTCCCACTTTCTTCATTCCACCATTTTCATTCGTCTTTCATTATCACCGTCTCCTTTAGCCTCACCGACATAACCGTGGGACGTAAAACTTAAAGATTTCATTTCATTTTTTTCTGTGTTTGGTTTCTGGAACAACTCTTTTAAGTGTCCAACAGTAATGAACTAGCATTTTTGAACTCCACTGTCACTGGTATCTCTTTTCCATGGAGGAAATGTCCTCATGAAAATGTTCCCCCTACTCATCACTAACAGCACCAAGGTTTTCAGGAAAGAAATGCAGGTCGGAGTCTAGAAAGTGAACTTTAAGGGGCATGTTGCAACCCATTTAATTGAATGATTGGCGGAAATCACTCACAAATTTCACGGTAATTTGGGGCTTTCTTGTTTCCTAAAAAATTCTCTGTTAAACATTTAAATGGACACCAAGCTGCTTTCTCAACCAGAGTTAAGAGATCCTCAAATTTCTGGTCACGAATCAAACATATTATTTGGGGGTCTAAAAAAATCCCTAGCGTCACTAACCCGAGGAATTTTTTTCCTTGAGGTAACAAGATGCTCCATTACTTTTGTCCATTGCCCTAACAAAAGTTTTTTTAAGAGCCCCAACTTTATGTGAAGAGGAGGTAGAATTATCTAATCAGGGCTCACCAGTGAGGAATAAACAGCATTCTTCTGTCCAGGAGTTAATACATGCTTTGGCCATTCCTTCTTGATGTTCCGCTTTGTTCCTGCTCTCCCATTCGGAGGAAACAACAATATTTCGTATAACAAAGCTGCAAACCCATTAACAAAGAAATGACTTGTAAATCACAGCAAGTCACTTCTATTTCCACTTGTATTTCTCATACTGATTTTTTTCTAACACTATTTCGATGTTTTCATAGGTTTCATTCATATTAGTTGCATAAGCCAAAGGCACTGAAGGAAATTTGTTGCCATTGTGCAAAGGACAGCCTTAAAACTAGTTTTCGAAGAGTCAATAAGCAATCTCCAGTCTGTACTTATATGTGCATGTCCAAGTATATCCATCACAGCACAGACATTATTACAATACACTAAATCATTTTCTTGAGAATAATAGTTTTGAAACTCTGTATGAAGGTTTCGAAAAATACACACTTTAGTGTCACGATGGAGCAGATTCCAGCCTTAAGTTTAGAATCAAGAAGTTCTGTCTGTGTCTTGGAGAGTTTTAAATCCCGTACGAGGTCATTTAGTTCACCCGGAGTTATCAGATGGGGATCCGATGTAGATGTGCTTCCTACATAAGTAGGATCATCTTCTTCATTTGGAACTTCAATAGTTGCCTCAAGTACGTAATCCTCATTTACCGTAAGATGAGGAGGAGGTACTGGTATAGGTAATTCTGCACTGTTTGGATCTGGCCTAATTGCTGATGGCAAATTAGGGTACTGGCCAGCCACTGTACTGTGTGGTTAGATTTACTGCTTATTTCTTTTATCTGTGTCATACAAAAGTAGCAGTTTGAAGGATGATCACTTGGTTCCCTCCAGATCATCGGTACTGCCAAGTTCATGTTTCGTCCTCCATTTGCCCACCCAGTCAGACGTTTCACGCAAGTACAACAAATGTAGTGAGGAACCCAGTTCTTATCCTGGTCTCCTACACAGCAACCAAAATATAACTGATAACACTTCCTCACAAGTGGAGTAAAACATAAACGTTGTGATTTAAATATCAGCTCCCCACATACATAACAGAAATTGTCCGGTTTATCTACACACTTCCTCGACATCTTGTATCCTGTAAGGTATCACACACACACACACACACACACACACAGGAATCTACACTCCATCAAATACCCACAAAATCCCTCTAGAAATTCCCTCATACAAAAATGGTGACATGGTGTACACATCATTGAAAATGTTTTATTGGAAGTCCAATGAGGTATAAACTAGGGATGCGCACGAGACAAGATTTGTGCCTGTCTCGTCTCGAAAATGTGTTCTAAAAGTGATGTCTCGATCGAAAAATGTATATTTTTCTATTGGAAGAGCTGTGTCTCGACTCGAATTTTGTCAGGAAAATCTTGTCTCGACTCGTCTCGTGCGCATCCCTAGTATAAACCGTGGCATATTGTAATTTTCGTGGAAATTATATGTGTTGAAGACCCACCTGACCCCATCCGTGACACGAATTGACTGACCCGACCCGAGCTGACCCGATTGGCCCGACCAAAATTGACCAGAGTGAACCGACCCGAAGTGATCTAACCCGACAACCGACCCGAGTGACCTGACCTTACAATCTAACCAGTTTGAGAGAGCTAGAACCTTACAAACTACAACCAAAAAAAATGCTGACCAATTCTTATGCATAAACCATTGTTTCGGCTTTTTTATTTGTAGTATAATTATCCTCCTCCTCCTCCTCCTCAGTGTTCTGCCATTAATGAGAGACCAGTTTCCGTGAACTAGGTAAGAAGTTTCCATTTTTGCGATTTCCCGCTAATATCTGCCTCGCAACCCAACATAAAGTACCACCCTCCTTATTACAATCTATCAATTGCAACCTTCTTACACACTCTCGCTGTCCTGATTATACTCCCTTTACTACATCTCTCAGAATGCAATCCCTTAGCAAGATCGAAACTTGTGATCCGTCCATTTTTTCGCTTCCTTATATCGTCTAATATTGCTCTCGTCTCTTGCATTTTTTCAGCATTTCCTAATTCGTTTTCCTCTCTACCCTGCTAACATTCTTTATTTTACTCCACATCCAAATTTCCAAGGTTAAAATTTAGGCAATCAACTTCGAAAGTCAAAATAAAATTTGACTGAGTTCTGAAGACAAGTTCTGAAGACTAAAATAATAAAAGTTCTGAAGACAACATTATTTTCTAGTAAGGAATGTATATAGAAATTCTTTTAATATTTTTTGCTGTGTAACAAATAAAAATTTCATCAAGTTAACATTCCGATTTTTCTATTTTAAAAAAGCGTTGCTGTCTGATAGAATCATAAGGAACTAATTGCACTGAAATTTCATTCTGTAGGGAATTACCTTTTATTTTTTCTTGATTAATTTATCTAGAAGACATTTGCAACGTTATATATAATTAGCAAGTATTTTATTGCGGAGAAAGTCAAATCACTACCGCAGCAATAATAATAATAATAATAATAATAATAATAATAATAATAATAATAATAATAATAATAATAATAATAATAATAATAATCTGAAGATGACCAAGAAAGTTCTGTCTCTTTGTGGAGGTATGTGTTCAATTGGCCCTCACACCGTGAGTTGAATGCGAATGGATGTAAGGTGAAGGTCAGTTGTTGGACGAGACGATACGAGACAGAATTTTCATGAAGGGGTACGAGATGAGACAGAGCTCTTTCAATAGAAACATATGCACTTTTCGAGACGAGACTACCTTCACGACACATTTTCGAGACGAGAATGCTCCAAACCTGGTCTCGTGAGCAACACTAGTAAGTATATCCAACATACTACTTGGTTGTGGCGGTTCAGATACACCGTGAACGTGCGTAAGGACTGAGTGAACATGGGGCCTTCACAAAGCGTCATAAGGGCTTGTTTGCTGTACGAGTTCAAATTGCTGCTCCGCGGGGCGGAAGATATGACAGACCTTTGGTGAGGGTGTCGTGACTACGCGGAGAGTGCAGTGGTATGACGGTTTAAGGACGGTGACGAAACACTCGAAGACGCACCACGTGCCGGAAGACAAACAGATGTTCAAAATAAAGATCTTCAGGCAGCAATTGAGGCGAAGACAGATATGTGAGGAACTGGTACTACATTTCAGTGTGAGTGGAGAAACCATTCGGAACCACCACCATCAACTTGGGAAGCACTGCAAGTTGGGTTGATGGGTCCTACATGATTTGACTTGGAGCCAGAAAGCAACGCGAGCAGACTCCTGTGTTTCTTTGGTGTCTCGCCTGAGGAAGGAGCAATTCCTGGACAGGGTGTTGACATGTGATGGGAAGTGGGTCCTGTACGAAGCTCCACGGTGCCATCATTGTTGGTTAGCATCCCATGAACCGGTTGAAAACAGCCCAAGCCAGCACTACACCAGAATAAGGTTCTCCTGTGCATTTTGTGGACTGCTCGAGGCATCGTCCATCGGGAACTGCTACAAGCTGGTCAGATCATCAATGCAACTGTGTACTGTCACTGTGTACTGTCTGAATCCAGCAGTTCTGAATCGCAAAGGGGTCCTCTTGTTACAAGGCAACGCTATGTCCCACGTGGCTAAAGTGACCCAGTACATCATTCTACGCCTTGAATGGAAAACACTATTGGATCCGCCATACTCCACGGACATTGTACCGTCCAATTATCACCTGTTCCATTCCTTGGACAATCACCTTAGAGAACGCCAATTCAAATCGCTAGTAGAGGTTCAATATGCACTTGATACCTTCTTCACTTCACGTCCCACCAAGTTCGACTGCGATGGAATCCATAGCCTTCCAGAACATCGGCAGAAGGTCGTCGAGGCTGATGGAGACGATTTTTGATATTCCAGGTACGTCTTAGGTTACATACCAATGTTCGAAGGTGTTGGTGAAAAGGCGGCGGAACTTTCTTGGGCACTCTTAAAGTTATAATAATAATAATAATAATAATAATAATAATAATAATAATAATAATAATAATAATAATAATAATAATAATAATAATAATAATAATATTAATAATGTGTCCTGCCCAAAGGCAGATGTTTGACCCGAAGATCCATAAGTATTGATTCCAGTTCGTACCAAGTAAGTTTTCTGGTGGACAAACACCATGTGCATGGGTTTTCTCGGTGTTCTCCCATTTCCTCCCACTTTCTGCATTCAATTATTTCTCATCATCGCTGTCTCTCTTAGCGTTGCTGCATAACGTTGGACGTTAACTAGATATTTCCTTTCAATTTCACTTAATGTGACATTCAACTTGACATACAAACGCAGAAAGGAAAAAAGTCAGTAGTAATATTAATTACAATTACAATGCCAATTAGTTAATATAGGGTTAAATTAAAATTTTGTTACTATTTCACCTTCAATTAGTCACAATTATCATTCATTCACCAACTTCGAATTGAATTCTACAACAAAGCTCCTTATAGTATTCCGTATAGAAAAAAGTGAAGAATGTGACGACTCGACCCGAGTGACCCGACACGAGCTAACCCGACTGACCCGACCCGACAACCCGACTCGACCCGACCTGACCCGTAACCCGACTCTACCCGACCCGTAACCCGACCCGTATGAGAGCACTATCAGAGGGGTACAATTTACAGTACAATTTATTTTGTATGGTTTAGCATACTTTAAGGCTACCATACTTTTTGAAAACAGAAAAAACGGGACATCTTACAAATAGTAGTAAATATTGCATTTTGTATTAATATTATCTTTCTAATTTTACTACAGTATCGCACTAGTTATACAACTTAAAATAATGTATTAATATAGTCTATACTTAATCAACAGTGCTAAAAATTATTATAGAAGCTAGAAGCTGTTATACAATATAAACGCAATCAGTGAACATACAATATTTAGGCAAAAATTATATTTCCAATATTATTACACATACCACCTTTACATGCTCTACATATCTATAAAGAAAAAAAAATCCAGATTTATGAAGTTGTTTCCAAATTTCAATAGACTGATTTATTTTTGTTAACCTAAAATGCGAACTAAAAGAAAGCAATTTGCATAATTGTTTTTCTGAAGCAGAAAAAAATGTGTTTTCGGGGCTGGTCTGCAACGTCACAAGAATTTGTTTCCACCTCGGGGTATACATTCTTACTTTTAGTGACAAGAGTGCTACTTAGGAGGATTTTAACATTGCATGTTATATCCGGGAAGCAGCGATTGGAATAATAATAAAGATTAGAATGAAATTGTACCTATAGTATTGTCGGAATTGAAAGCAAAAGGAATAAGTCGATTTTATTATCTTTTCAGAAATTTTGATATGTAATTAATAATAATAATAAAGAAAAAACAGGACAAGAAGGAAAATTTCTGCACACCGGAACAAATTTTAAGAAACCGGGGCGTATGGTAGCCTTACATACTTATTTGCATGCGGAGTGTCAGTACGGAGCCACTACGTAGCAGAGTTGAAACAAAACCTCGTAAATAGGTTGCCAACTCAGGAAAACAAAATTACCGGCACACCCTCAAAATTCTCTGTACAAATGAGAAACTAACTGAAGACTGTATTGATCGTTATTTTATTTACCAGCAATTGCCACTTGTTTAAAATTATCGAAACAGATGAATAATACTGGATATTAATCTTTATGTAACAATAGTTGATTCATAAAATGAAATTTACTCTATAAACTTACACTTCAAACAAAGGAAATTGCTTTAAAAAGTCACTTTCTACTCTCAATAAATGTATAAAATCCTTTTACAGTAAAATATAAGTGTTATCAAATTTATGTTAAATAAATAAAAAAAACTGCCATACATTAAAAAAATATCGGTAATGTATAATACAACGGAAATTTGTGTTTGTAAAGGCACTGTTGAAAAATTTCGATGTTCAATGTTATATTCTGGATTGCAGATTCCAAAATACTCGTCAGAAAGGGGTAATAAGTTTGTACCGGTCACCGTCCTTAATCAAAATCACAGCAATTACCGGCCAGTTAGGAACTCTACTCGTAAATCAGAATGCTGAATGCACCAAAATACTTTACCATGCATTCTATAGTTTCTGCAAAATGAGCTTTATGAAGATGATCAAATAAAACAAAATACTGTTATAATAATCCCTTTAACAGTCTACTTTGTGAATTTGTTATATCTTCCACTTATCAATTTCCTGTACGAGATGAGAATAACGGTTTCTGCGCAAGATAGAAAGAAAAAAATAAATTCTTCTCATAAGGATTTAGTTCACGTAAGAAATAATGAATAAGTTTAATAATAAGAGCCAAGGAGTGATAAACTAACTCAGCAATAATGATTGTAACTATAAATATAAACAAAAAACAAAAAACAAAAAATAAACATTTAATTCCATCATCGTTAGAATAAGATCAATATAGTGAATCACACGATAGTGTGAACATACCAAACCACACAAAAGTGTGAACAAAGTCCTGTTAGAAAAATACTCCATAAATGTGACACTTTTTTTTAATGTTTCTACCATTTATACAGTCCCCCACATTGTTTTCGTTCTGGCGGCGCCCCTAATAGAGTACAAACGAAACTTTCGACTGCACATTTCTGTGCAAACGATGTACAAGCGATTGATATAATTTATGATTAAATTGGATATGGTGGGGGCTACCATTTAGACAGCCCCACTTTGTTTTCCTTCTGGCGGCACCATTAATTGTGTACACACGAAAATTACGCCTGCATATTTCTGTACAAACGATGTACAAACGATTACGACAATTTGTGATTGAATTGGACATGATGGACGGGGTACCATTTAGACAGACCACACATTAATTTCCTTCTTGCGTCGCCTCTAATTGTGTACAAAAGAAAATTTTGCCTGCACATTTCTGTACAAACGACGTACATAGGATTGCGACAATTTGTGATTGAATTGGACATGGTCGGGGGCTACCACTTAGACAGCCCCCACTTTGTTTTCGTTCTGGCGGCGCCTTTAATTGTGTACAAACAAACATTTCGCCTGCTCATTTCTGTACAAACGAAGTACAAACGCTTGCGACAATTTGTGATTCAATTGGACATGGTGGAGGGGTTATACTTATAAAGCACCCTACTTTGTTTTCGTTCTGGTGGCGTCCCTAATTGTCTACAAACAAACATTTCGCCTGCACATTTCTGTACAAACGAACTACAGATGATTACGACAATTTGTGATTCAATTGGACATGGTGGGTGGGCTACCAATCAGACAGCCTCCACTTTGTTTTCGTTCTGGCGGCGCCCCTAATTTTGTTCAAACAAACATTTCGCCTGCACATTTCTGTACAAATGATGCACAAACGAATGCGACAATTTGTGATTGAATTGGACATGGTGGGGGGCTACCACTTAGACAGCCCCCATCTTTTTCTGTTCTGGCGGCGCCCTTAATTGTGTACAAACAAAAATTTTGCCTGTACATTTCTGTACAAACAAAGTACATGCGATTGCGACTATTTGTGACTGAATAGGACATGTTGGTGGGGGACTGCCACTTAGACAGCCCCCACTTTGTTTTCGTGCTGGCGGCGCCCCTAATGGTCTACAAACGAAAATTTTACCTGCACATTTCTGTACAAATGACGTACATAGGATTGCGAAAACTTGTGATTGAATTAGGCATGGTAGGGGGCTTCCATGTATACAACCCTCCCACTTTGTTTTCGTTCTTGCTGCGCCCCTAATTGTGTACAAATAATCTTTACGCCTGCACATTTCTGTACAAACGAAGTACAAACGATTGCGAAAATTTGTGCTTGAAATGGACATGGTGGGGGCTACCACTTAGACAGCCCCCAATTTTTTCTGTTCTGGCGGCGCCCCTAATTGTTTACAAACATACATTTCGCCTGCTCATTTCTGTACAAACGAAGTGTAAACGATTGCGACAATTTGTGATTCAATTGGACATGATGGGGGGGGCTACCACTTAGCCAACCCCCCACTTTGTTTTCGTTCTGGCGGCGCCCCTAAGTTTGTTCAAACAAACATTTCGTTTGCATATTTCTGTACAAACGATGCGCAAACGAATGCGACAACTTTAGATTGAATTGGACATGTTGGTGGGGGCTACCACTTAGACAGCTCCCAATTTGTTTTCGTTCTGGCGCGCCCCTAATTGCGTGCGAACATACATTTCGCCTGCACATTTCTGTACAAACGAAGTACAAACAATTGCGACAATTTGTGATTCAATTGGACCTGGGTGGGGGGCTACCACTTAGACAGCCCCCATTTTTTCTGTTCTGGCGACGCCCCTAATTGTGTACAAACGAAAATTTCGCCTGAACATTTCTGTTCAAACGAAGTACAAACGATTGCGATAATTTGTGATTGAATAAGACATGTTGGTGGGGGGCTACCAGTTAGACACTCCCCAATTTGTTTTCGTTCTGGCGGCGCCCCTAATAGTGTACAAAATAAAATTTGGCTTGCACATTTCTGTACAAACAATGTACAAACGATTGCTGCAATTTGTGATTCAATTGGACATGGTAGGGGCTACCATTTAGGGGAACTCCCTCGAGAAGAATCACTCTACTTATTTATTGCAAAAAGCAGAATTTAAAAATTCGCATTCGTTCAAAGTTATCGTTGGAAGTAACAGCCGTTTGTATGTACGTACTAATATCGATAAGTTGCACTACGCGATCCCAATTAATACTTCATATACCGGCGCCACACACACACACACTAGCATATGTACACACGAAAGTATACCTGGTAGTATCCACATGCTTACGCCGGAAACTAGAAACAAACAAACACACACACACACACACACACACACACACACACACACAGACAGACAGAGAGAGAGAGAGAGAGAGAATATCTTGTTGTACCTTTATACTGAATGCACCATTACTCACAAAATCAGTTAAAGAAGAAAAAGGAAAAGAGTTGTAAATGCAACTTTCAAAGATTGGTACCACTGCTGCGTGTCACACATGAGATTGTTCCATAATGATTGATTCGTAATATGATGTATATGGGTTTCTTAATGGTAGTATAACAAAATGCCTTCAAATTGACCACTAAATAAAAAGTCAAAATTTATTTTTCAAATTTTGTAAAATCGAAGTCGGTGGGCATTATGGGAACAGTCTACAATAACAATATACGCAAATAAATATTAATATACTTCACGTTTTCCAGTGGGTGCAAGAAAGCTTCGAATAGTGTTTGTTGTGATAATGATTAGCTGATATATATATATATATATATATATATATATATATATATATATATATATATATATATATATATATATATATATTCATCCTCACGGCATTGTCAAGGCTCTATATTTGTATTTTATATTTAAAGTTGCAACCGGGTGTTTCTGTCTGCCGTATTCGGTAGCCCGATCATCACCCCTGTTCTTCGCGCGCAGAGTCATTCTCAGAACTGAAAACGTACTCTGTTGACAAACAGGTTATGGTTGTGAACTCGGAAAGCCTGGTACTTCTGCTTGTCAAGGTCAAAAAGTGGATGAAAAATTGATGTGTAGAATGGAAAGAGGGTTCAACAGTGATTGATACTTGTAAGAAACATATTCATTTGTAGTTCGTGCACATTCCGCCTGTAGCGCTACTGTGGCACAACGTATATGGTAACTGTATAACTCTTGTACACCGCTTGTAGGTCTATTGGCGTAAGTGACGACCGAAACTATGTTGTCAGCTCTGACTGCGATAAGGCACTGCTGTGCTGCTTTTGCTTTTCTTTTTTGTCCTTTGTCATTTGTGAGACGCCAAGCATGTTGTTTTTGCTTGTTGCACGCGCTGAACGAGTTCCTGTGGAGCGAAGTATTTAAGAAGATAACTGCATATTCTTGTTTTGTGATAAAAATATGATAAGTACTTTGAATTATAATACGGTTTTAATTCGTTAACTGTTGAAAAAATACGAAAATAAAGCTGTACTTGTAAATGTATATTAGTCGAGGACGTAGCTACTGACAGTGTTGCAAGCACGTAGCCAGGATTTCGTGAAGGGTCCGTGATATGAAATACTGTGGTCATCATAAGAGGGGTTCCATCACTCTAAACTATTTTACTGGAACATATATTGGTTCGTTTAGCCAGGATTTCGTTACGGGGGGGGGGAGGAGTGACATGAAATTCTGAAGACCCAGTACCTCGATCAATCTATATTATTTTACTATCAACATATATTGGTTTGTTAGGACAATAAAATGAGGATATGTTGGCAAGTATTTTAATAACAAACTATGAAGAAATTTCGAGCAAAATAATAGAAAAAGTATTGAAAAAGATTTTGCAATATTTACGTTCTTCTCCTGTTTATTCAAATATAACTATTTTCCTTTTGTTATGACCTCAATTATTATAAAAAGTACATACTGAATACTGTCTTGTAAACTATCTCCTAATATAAATAAAATAAAGAATTTGTTTGTGTATTTGTCTCTGTCTGTCTGTGTGCTGCCTGGGGACCAGACGAGTGGACCGAGAGTTACCAAAGTTTGGTCAGGGCCCAGGCCCCAGATCAAGACGCAGCGATTTTTTCGAATTTCGAACCAGTGGGGTCTCAGGGGTCTTTTACCGGAACCGACTTGGGAACCAGACAAATTGACCGAGCGTTACCAAATTTTAGTCACGAATACCTTGGTCAAGGCTCCAGATCAGAGTAAGCGTTTTTGTCGAAATTCGAACCAGGGGGTCTCAGGGGGGCTTTTACCGGGACATGTAAAAGTAGTAGAAAATGACCGATATTTTAATATTTATTTATTTAACAATCACCAGATACAGCTCAGAGGCCATTTTGCATTTAATATCCAACAACATTATCAATGGAAAGGATTTGGGAAGGTATTTTTCCAGGGCCAGTTTAGTAGGTGCCATCCCTGCATTTGTCTAGTAGGACCGAGGGAAACCCTGGAAAACTTCAGTCAGGATAGTAAGCAGCGGGTATCGAAGCCACGACCTCCCGAATGCGAAGCCAACGCTCTACCACTTGAGCTATTAATGTCGAATTCTTATTTTCGCGGTCGCTGAAATCAATGGTGAAACTCCAGTCGCATTAACTTCCAAATTCACGCTATTCGGCTCCGGGCCGGGGGTCACCGGAGGGGGGTGAGATACCAAGTTATATAAAAGTAATCCAAAATGACCGATATTAGTGTCAAATCCATAGTTTTCGCGGTCGCTGAGATCAATGGTGATACTCCCACAGGCGTTGACTTCCAAGTACAGCCCCTGTGCGAAGCATGTGTATATTCAACTAGTTTTACAATATATGCGTTCCTTTCTCTGTTGAATCAAATGCTAACATAACTTTCTTTCAACAGAACTTTTTGTTTTTATTATTACTCAACTACTGTCGGTTGCAAATGACAGGTTAAAGGAGCAACAGAAAATTATCCTTGAAATGGCATATTTGATACTGCAAGGATGCGATGACGAAAAGTTATGATTAGCAATGTCCACGCTGTTACACAACGGCACTTACGTTTTCGAAAGCTTGAAATATTTCTGACTAGTAGCTGGGATTCTGAGAATTCCATAACCTTTCTTGATTTTTCAAATTCTCTGACTTTTCCAGAATACCTCGCTTACCTCGCCTCATATTGCAAGCAATACAAATCTCCTCATAAGAAAGAGTAAGCAAAAGCTTCCTGTAGTTTCCTTTTTAATTTTTAACACTGATCCTTCTTTTTGTCATTTCATTTTGTTTTTTCCTTCCTTATTTTTTTTTCATTTCTGGTCTCGAAGGGGAGTCCGGACCCCCCTGGCTACGTGCCTGAGTGTTGATTACAGATTTTCTCGTGGAAGAATTTAATTACACTATAGGTGAAAAGCAGTACTGCAAAAATACATGTAATTCATATTGAGTACGATAGGAGACAATGTTCATTTCAGATTTTCCAGTGCGGGGGATTGAATAAACGATGGGTGAATACAGTACTGTGAAAATTCTGGTAACTCAGATTGAGCACGCTAGAATGCCCTAGAGGGAATTTCGAAGCTCTAGGCCCAAGAGCCACCTCTGTAATCATCACTGACTACCATTTCAATAATGTGTTTTATGGTCTTAAGTCCATGTTCCCATTCTTTCCCTCCCCCTCCAACTGAATACTTGATACTTTTTCTATTCCAAAGTTTTGTGCTAGTTTTGTGCCGAGAAAGCAAGAGACAAAAAAATATAAATGAGTAACTTAAGAAGCAATGCTGTCGTCTTCGCTCTCTCCAACATCTAGTTCATTTTCACTTCCCTCGAAATCGAACACTTTAAATTGCGAATCCTGGTTGTCACGTATATTTGTATTTTTTGTCTTTTTCCCCATTGAAGAAGAAGGATTATCACTAACATCAACGGATTGAAAATCGCGCTTCTTTGAACACGAGGGCCTTAGAAGAAATCGCTAATTTTTTTCGAAATATTAGCTGAACAAGCACCGACCGCCAAGACTTCTGAACGCAACAGAGATCAACTCAACAATGCTATAATAAGGGTTTTTACAAATCTGTTTAATGCCACACGGGTAAGGCATGTGGTACATTGCTGTAAACAATTGCAAGTTGGAACCCTCTTATAAGAAGCTATCGCGCCAACATAAAGCAAGAGCGCCGATTTCTCTGTAAATTTTGGGGGGGAGGGCATTCAGATGCAGAAGGCATGCATGAGGATTTTAAGACAAATTGAATTCAAATTATGCCAAATATTGTAAATTCATAAATAAAATGCGGGGGCGTACATGGGCTTTCGGGGAGCCCGGGCCCCCTTGGGCCCCCAGGATCTGCGCCCTTGACACAAAGCACTACTGTCCTCCCTCTCTTTCTCAAAATGAGACAATAGATAATACTGGATAGCTCTGTCCATTATTTAGTTGGCTTTTCAGAAAGTACTTTTTTTTTCAGTGCAGCACATACAAACACTGGCGTTTCAATAGCACGATTGTGCGTGTGTGTTAAACTTCAATTCATTAATCATGATTATATTACTACAAGTATCTGTCTTAAAATCATTGTCCATTGCAGAGTTAAACAGTGTCATAGAACCTATTACATTACAATCGAAAGTAATACCTATTGTTTGTGAAGTACAGGATGTCACCTTCAGTGCGGGATTTGCGTATAAGCTAAACAAGCTATAGCTCTCTTGGGGGCCCCAAAAATTTTAAAGAATAAGTGGCTGTAATGTCATTTCCAAATAATAAGAAAAAGCCAATAAGATAAAACGCACATACAACAACGATGTTCTGTACTGTTATGTATTAAGCTCTCATGAAGCAAGTAATAGGGCCCTGTTTTCCAACCTGCCTGCAATGGGATTTCTGTTGCCCAGCCCCGCTTATAATGGAACCCTCGTTTCCCAGCTCCGCTTGTAATGGGGATTTTGTTTCAGAGCCCCATTTGTAATCGGGACCCTGTTTACCAGCCATTACACTTAGCTACTTTAATAAGACTTCACAGCATAAGTGATACAGTATCTTGTATGCGGATAGAACTCTAGTGCTACCCTTTCTTGTACTATTTGGAATTCGACTAGAAATTGAGTCTGGTAGCAGTGGATGCTTAAGAAGAAGGCATGAAACAACAAGCTCGCGAAATAATAGTAAAATATAAAGGAATTACAGCCCTAAGCGGCAATAATCTTTACATCGCGAAATTATAGCTATTTTATTTCGCTGTACGTAAGTATGAAAAGTAGTTTGCAGAAGTACTTTTCATAACTTTCATAACTTGGCACTGATTTTCATAGTGATCTATAGAGTTGAGTTGATTTTGAGTTTAACGTCCCTTTCAGCAGCGAGGCTACATGAGACGGGACCTACTGATTAACGTGGAATCCGAACCACATGAGCTCCCACCGGGAATCGAACCCAGGTCTCCCACGCCAAAGGTACGTGCGCTAACCGCTTAGCCACGGAGGAGCTCATATAGTGATCTATAGAGTGCAATAATGGATCACTAAAGGCAGGGGCGGATCCAGGGGCGATCGCCCCCCAGAATTGAATATGTTTTTATTTTAAAAATAAAACCTATCCTAAGAATTTTCACCTTTGTATTATAAACGTAAAATAAAACCTATTGACTTCGAACGACTGCAACCCCTAAACATTCAGAATGGATCCGCCCCTAACTAAAGGAAAGAATAGGAGCACAAATCGTTGTGATTTCATCCATTCATTCTAGGCATATGAGTCGTTCGTTTGTATATATTAAGAGTATTTTATGTATTGTTACGTTTAGAACTGCCCGAACGTACCTTGTGTAAGTTAGTATGCAACAGCTGAATCCATTAGGTTATCGGCACTAGTTACTACCAGTGGCGTATTTACGATTTTGTTTCGGGAGGGGCTTTGCTAACATTCGAGGGGGGCTTTGCCTGGAAATGTGAAAATTCTGCAAGATATTTCATTTACTTTACTATACTAAGTGATTTCGGGGGGGACTTAAGCCCGGAAGCCACCCCCCTAAATACGCCACTGGTTACTACATAGCAAGGCAAGGTACCAACATCTTTTCACGTCGTAGTAAGAAGATGCTACCTACATTTATAGGTCTTATAATAATTTTAGTGCAACAGTTAGGTTTTGTAATGATGTTTTTATGATTTTCAGCCAGAGACGTATCTAGCCAGGGGCCGGAGAGGTCTACGATCCCAGTTTTTTGAGTGACAAAAATAATTGAAGCCATTACTTACATATTTTTGAAAGTTTAGAGTAAACTCACGATATATCTATCATAATCTGGGTTTTAGTTGCCCCTTCTCCAGTTTTAACCTTCTAAGTTCGCCTCTGGTTCCAGCGAATTTGTGTCGTATTACGCCTTGTGTAATCTTCGAGGGTTGCATTCCATTTTGAGTTACTCTGACCTGGAAAAAGCTCACACGATTAGTTGAGCTTCAGGCATTAATTACCAACCCTGGATGATATTTAGACTGTTTTTACTTACACGGATCCCTGGAAACGCTTCAAACTTTACCCAACTGAATAGAAACAACTTGAAATGAGAAATGATGCGGTCTCCACATATTGTGAGCATGGCGTGGAGCGTTGATCATAGTTGGTGCAAAAAGATCGGCAAGGGCCTTTATTGGTACCAAATTAAACTACCGCTAATTTTACAAATTTTAGAGTTTTTCTGTAATGTATTCAAAACAGTAAGTTAAGTTAACGAAATATACACGAAAACGTACTTACTTAATAGATTTGTATTAGGTCCATAAATTACCATATAGCATATATATTCAAACAGAAAAGGCGAAATTTTGTCGCTGAAAAAGAATGCTAGAATTAAATTGTTTCCGTTATCTCCAATAGCTTAGGGCCCCATCAAACCTAAATCCGGCACCCGGTCACCTACATTATTCCACTTCTGTTGCAGGGCTGTCATTTCAGACTTCGCTTGTGGGGGCAAGAACACCAACAAAATAAGACTTTCACAGTTTGCACTAGTATATTAGTAGACAATCGATAAAGTATATGTATTCCTCAAAATCTTGCGGGGGGGGCAATTGCCCCCTCCTGTCCCCCCTTAATGACACCCTTGTATGTTGGGGTGCGCGGATGGGTGGGCGAGGCCATCCATCGGGTGGGCGGTTGCCCACCCCCGCCCACCCTTAGCGCCGTCCCTGCCTTGCACTTTATATATCAGGAAGCATACCAATTTCAGTTCAAACACCACGTTTCATGTCTTCAACTTTACGGGATCCCGAGATATAAACATCTTAGTATAATAGTAATTGTAATATCCACCTTTATTCTCTTCCAAACCCTTTTCTTTCTTTATAGATCACAATCAAAAACGCTGAAATATGTATCTAATTATTGGGATTACAGAGTAAGATTTATAATAATATTGTACAGTTAGTACTTTGGTCCATCCCGTCCGTTAATGAGCACGAAACTCTTGAACGAAACTGAATTTGACTTCTGTTTTTTGCAATTGATAGCTAAAGTAATTATCTCGAAAGAGTTTGTTAGTAGAGGATCATAAACCAGGAGGTTGTGGATCAGAAACCAGGAGTGGTAGAAACCAACCATATTTGCTTTTAACGTTGATCCTGTAAACCAAAAAGGGTAATAGATAGCAAGAAATGGTTTCCAGCAGTCGATTTAGCATCCCAAGAATACCTTTCAACTCCATCCTTAACACTGTAATGAAATAGAAATTGGCAGAAATAAACAAGTTTCCGCTTTAACATTCAATGGGGAAAATCGGTAATATATAGAAAGAAGCAGTTTTGGGAAATCGACTAAAAGATTCCAAGAACACCTTTCATTTCTATCCTTAACACTTTGATGAAACTAGAAGCGGTAGAAATCAACAATTTTCGGTTTACTTTTCATTACTGAGGAGCAAAAGCTGTAATAGATAGCGAGAAGCTGTTTTCGACAATCGACTTAGCATCCCAAGAATACATTTTGTCTTTCCGTAACACTCTAATAAAATCAAAAATGACAGGGTGTCTACAAAAATTCCAAAGTAAAATTTCATGACCTTTTCTTTAACAAACCATTAAATTTAGTAACATTCGCAAAAGCGAATTTGAGTGCGACTTGGGCCAATTCTCACGCACGTGATAGAAGCGTGCTTTACTTGTGATTTGGTAGCGTCGAAAACTATATGCGTTTTTGCTGGTGAATTTTGACACTTTATAGAACAACATTTACAAGTATGTACTTATATTTGTACAGATAAAATGAATCGTGACCCAAAAGCAAAATTTCTTGACTTTCATGACCATTTTCTGATTTCGTGACTTTCTTTAATCCTTTTCGTGACCGATAGACACTCTGGTAATCTAGTATGACTTCCAGGTTCAATGTAATATACATAGAACATGACCTATAAGAGAGCGAGAAGAGTTTTTTTTTTTTTAAAAATGAGTTAGCGTTCTTAAAATAGGTAGCGTTCTTAAAATACCATCTCTTCTTTTACCCTATAATCAAACGTAATTATTACAAATCAACCACCTCCGGTTTTAACGTTCATCGTTGTACAGTCTTGTTCAAGAAATCTTGACCACTCACCCTGCTATGAAAGATGATATCCTTGCAATCGCAAAAGGAAATTATAATGCTGTGGCTCTAAATAATCTTCTTAATCGACCAAACAAAATTCACATTTATTTGATTTAATTCTGACTATAGGTAAGACCACAGGCCTTTTCAGAGAGAGATGAATAGCAAAGTTTTCTTGAACAAGACTGTATATGACAAACGGCAATAGATAGGCACGGTTTTTGTATTCGATTAAACGCCCCTAGAAATATTCTATCTCCACTATAATCACTAGTAAAAAACACTAAGTGCTAGATATCTACTACAACTTCTGGTTTCAATTTTAATTGAAAATATTGGGTGGTCTGGTTTACTGTCTTTAAGTGATTTTGTTTTAAATGAGAAGTCCTAAAGCCAAATTT
Source organism: Thermobia domestica (assembly GCF_964235325.1). Classification (NCBI taxonomy): domain Eukaryota; kingdom Metazoa; phylum Arthropoda; class Insecta; order Zygentoma; family Lepismatidae; genus Thermobia; species Thermobia domestica. The sequence continues at coordinate 251,026,046 of NC_137462.1, read as the reverse complement.
CATGTTTGTAACTTTCAGAGATTCTGAGATACCGATATGCTATTATATGAGTAATAATTCCTATTCTCACCTTTTCCTTCTCCTTTATTACTAAGATATAAAAGAAATGGTGAAACATGTGTTAAATTATTTTAAATTGGAAATCCAAACACCAAATTTTAAGTTCACAGTCCTATACGTTTCGGAGACGAGGGTATCTTATTAAAATAACTCTCACCACAATTCCTCCTCTTTTCGTAAATTTTCAAAAATTTTTCTTACTGGTACCCCACGTCACAAATCCTATGTAGGTGTAAATTCAAAGTTTCTAGGTAGTCACTAGAGCAGTGGCTCCTAATCTAGGGGTGCGAGTCTCTGACAGAACTAAATTTAAAATTACAAATATTACGAATGTTGTAAAAAACATTAAATTAAATATTTAAACACGAAACAACTATTCTGTAGGAACTGTGGTTTCATTGACAAAACTGGTAAAATATAATATTCCACTGCACTACAATGCTATGCAGGAATCTTGCTGGAAATAAATATAAATTTGTGAGAATATGGCTATTACTATTTACTATTATTATATGCAAACCCGTTCTTCGTACGGGTAGAATAGGTTTATGGGGAATATTTGAACGTTATATTTGATCACTCTTTCCCCATTACGTAACTTATTTGAACAAAAGTGAAATAAAACCCCTAGCTCGACCATGTTCAAAAATGTGTTTCATACGATGCAGTATTTATTCTTTGCCAGAAATCTAAATTCTGTTCTGCTTTTACGATTCTTTTATTTCGAAGTGAGTTGATAAAATAGAAATGCCCCACATGCTAAATCTGTTTAAAAATTCATTTCAGACGTTTCAAACACATTGCCACACTGTAACATCTTTTGGAAGCAGAATTTTCGAAAACGCTGGGGCATGTCCACATGGTGACCTCGTTAAGTAAAAAGTTTATATACCTAGTTTAATCTCCTTGGCTTGGAAGATATTTAATTTTCGCCGTATATATTAACTCCTCCACCCTCTTAGGATACGAATTTTAATGAAACTGACGTGGTTAAGAAATGGCTTCAGCCAAGTGCTAACTATGTTCTAAAATTCTCAATCATTTTTCATGAGATGAGACGGAAGGGGAATTTCCTAGAACGCTGGGTTGCGTGTCTACTTGGTTTTTATATTAAATCACTCATCATCTTCATTCATGAGAGATTTGAAAGATACTGTATTTTTAGCAAATATTTTAGACTTTGACCCCTCCCCTTAGGATACGCATTTCAGTGAAAGTGATATGATGAAACCATGCTCTAGAGTAGTTCTAAATATGTTTAGTAATTCTCCTCGAACATTCCATGATGATGAGAAAGCGAACGCCGATTTGAATGTCGAGAAATAAGTAAATTAATTCCTCCTTCTTTCTGCTTAAAAGGAGAATTTCGAAAACTCTGAAATACGTATTCCATTCTTTTTAGTTCAGAGTTGGTTTACAAAATTTCACATTACGAATTTAAGCGAATTTCACATTTCATGACATTTTCTGAATAAATAATGGTAAATTTTAATATTATAGAAATCGCCTCTTTTCTCCATCTTTAAGAGGGGAATTTCCGGAAACATGCGTTCAATTATTTATAGTTAAGAATTCAAAGCCAAATTTCACACCTCAATTGTAAGCAAATGCAGAAATTTTAATAGGTAGACACTATTCTCCATTCTCATCTTAGGACAGAATTTTCGGAAAACCTAAACATGTATTGGTTCGTTTCTAATTGAGTTTAATTTTGAAATTTCACGTCTCCAATATAAAGAATTCTTACATTTATCAAGAGGGTATTATGATGGCAGTAGAAAATAAGAATGGGAAGGTAGTCATCGAGAGAAATGAGGTCATAGGAAGGTGGAAAGAATACGTTGAAGACTTATATGAGAGTAGGAATAGACCGTGTAGCCTAAATACTGAAGTAGAAAATGAAGTAGGCGAGGATGATAAAGGATTTAGTATACTTAGGGATGAGTTTGAAAAGGCAATATCCGAGATTAGAAATGGAAAGGCAACCGGAATAGATAACATACCAATCGAATTCATTAAAAATATAGGAGACAAGGGAAAGAAAGAATTGTTCGGATTATGCAATGATATATATGAAACAGGAGAATGGCCAAAAGACTTTCTGAAAACGATCGTGATACCGATGGCTAAAAAATCGAACCCAAAGAGATGTGAGGATTATAGAACTATTAGTCTCATATCTCATGCAGCTAAAATTCTGCTCCGAATACTGAACAGAAGGTTATATGAAAGAACAAATAAAGAAGTTGAAGAGGAGCAGTTCGGGTTCAGAAGAGGCAAGGGCACAAGAGATGCAATTGGATTATTAAGGGCGATCGGTGAAAGATTTATAGAGAAAGGGAAAGAGGTGTATGTTATATTTATTGATCTAGAAAAGGCTTTTGACCGCGTGAATTGGGAATTGTTGTTGGGAGTTCTAACGAAGATAGGGTTGGAATGGAAAGATAGAAGACTAATAAGAAACTTATACATGAACCAACAAGTAAGTGTTAGGATAGGGGAAGAACTAACGGAAGAGAGTGCAATTGGAAGGTGAGTTTGACAAGGATGCTGCCTCTCGCCAACACTATTTAATGTCTAACTAGAAGAGATAGTGAAATAGAGTTTAAATGATGATGATGGCATTTCGGTAGGAGGTAGAATGATTAAATGCATAAGATTTGCAGACGATATGGCGCTTGTGGCAGAATCTGAAAAGAAAATCATTAAAATGTTAGAAAAAATGAGAAAGGGCTTTGAAGAATATGGGATGAAAATAAATGTTAGAAAAACAAAAGCCATGGTGATTGGAACGAAGGGGTCTGTGTCAAATATAAAAGTAGTAGGGGAGAAAATAGAACAAGTGAATAGTTTTCGATATCTGGGTAGTATTCTTAGTAATAACATGAAGTGCGAACTTGAAATAAAAGCAAGGATAGGAATGGCGAAAGAAGCTTTAGGAGGAAGAAAAGTCTGTTTTGTGGGACCTTGAATAAAGAGTTGAGAAAAAGACCATAAAATGCTTCGTGTGGAGTGTTGTACTGTATGGGGCGGAAACGTGGACATTACGTAAAGGTGATGAAAATCGACTGGAAGCCTTCGAAATGTGGGTGTGGAGAAGAATGGAAAGAATTGGTTGGTCGAGCGGATAACGAATGAGGGAGTGTTAGAAATGGTGGGTGAGAAAAGAACACTTTTAGATATTATTAGGGATAGGAAGAGAAACTGGTTGGGACATTGCCTAAGAAGAGATTGTATCATGAGGGACGTCCTAGAGGGTATGTAGGCGGGAAAGAGAGGGAGGGGGCGAAGGAGACTACAATTAATGGACGAAGAGGTTAGCGGAGGACCGTGGAGCATGGTAGCTTCTCAGCTGCGGCAAGTGACCTGCCAATAAAGGCAGAATACCTATGATGATGACATTTATCATTTTCTAAAAATAAATGAAATAAAATACAGTTGAAAAATTAATGTTATATGAATTACTCCTTTCTTGTTTAGGTGCGGAATTTTCAGAAACTGTGAGAAACATGTTCAGTTATTTTTAATGGTTAGTTTATATGCCTAGTTTCATCTTCCTTACCTCAGGGATTAGCAAGATACACTATCCTATTTACGCCCCTAAGGATACATATTTCCAAAAATTCTTCTTTATCCCTTCCTTTCGTCAAAAACAGTATTCTTGCTAATTATAGCATTATGGCTTGGTCGATAATGAGTAACTCACTTATATTGTCTTATATACAGTATAGGTTATTGTTATTGTTATCATTTTCGTTGCTATTACTGATGATTTGAGAATACAATGCTGCAACTAAAATTGTAGAAACGGTCAAAGACATCGCGAATGATGTAGGCGTGAAGTACGTAGGGTTTAAGAATGTGGGCGCTTGTTAAAAATGTTGGAACAATTGTCCTAGAAGATCCCAAAATTTTAATTTAGAAAACACAGCGTCTTGTATCATTTCCTACTTTATAACACTACAATGAATACTCTATCAGAACATTGTACTTCTGTTAAATTACCTCGCTGAACAGTACTAAATGATCACCGAAGGCTAACATGAAATGGAGGATTCACACAACTAGATCCGCTTTTTCTTGAGTTAACTAAATATTAAGTATAATACCGAAGTAGCATTATAGATAAAGTGAGACTGTAGAAAAAATGAACCTTTCCTCTAACAGTTAAAAGAATAACAGAATATAGACGCGATAATAATAATAATAATAATAATAATAATAATAATAATAATAATAATAATAATAATAATAATAATAATAATAATAATAATAATAATAATAATAATAATAATAATGATAGACCACGATAGCTGCTGAGACAAAGTTACTGCGCACGATAGCTCTTGAAAGAAAGCAAATTTTTATTTTAATTTATTTATTTATTTGCAAACTATGGGTAGAGTAATTATTTCGGAGGAGCTAGTTAATTGAAGTGATCAATAAACCGAAAGTGGTAGAAATCAACCTTTTCCAAGTTTTAACGTTGACCACTCTAAAACAAAAACGGTTTTCGGCAAACGATTAAGCATTTCAAGAATATTTTTCATCTCCTTTCGTTACCAACCGAAAGTGGTAGAAATAAAGCATTTCCGGTTTTACGTTGAACACTATAAAGCAAAATCGATAAATAGTTACGAGCGGCTTTCTGTAATGGCAAATCCTTCAGATTGGATCTGACAAGAGTTTACCGAGAAATAAGTTACCATACGCAAATCAAGCCCAAACCTTGTCCAAACTCGACCAGCAAATATAGAGATCTTAATTGGGTTGAGGGCTGACCACCACCAAATTTTGTTCTGATTCGGCCAATAGTTATCAAGAAAATGCTGCTGGATAATTAAGTAGCTATCCAGAAATAAGGTATGAAATACAACCCGCGTCCACCCTGTTCTTGGCCGAGTTTGACCACAGAATATGCCAGTACCTATTCCTTAGGGAATGGGCTAGTAGCTCACAAAATTTAGTGAACATCCGGCTTAGTATTTAATTTAAAAATAAACTCTAGTAAAAACAGTAAAGAGGATTTTATGTAATAAGTTCTCAATTAATACGGATACCGGAATTTTTATCGTATTTTTTTCAGTTCTGGTATTAATACAGAGATTACTGTCAAGATGGAATACACTCTTGCGGTACTTAATGAAATACATAAAATCCCTTCTAGCTCTCAAATCTATAACACTCAATTTATAACCGGAAGTGATTGATATATGCCGCTTCTGCTTTTAGTATAAAGGTTAGAGTCGAGATAGAACATATTCTTGGGACAATAAATGATTATAGAAAACCGCTCCTCCTTATCTGTTATCTTTTCTAATCTATTGCGATCAACACTAAAACCGGAAGTACTTGAATTTTGCTACTTCCGGTTTGGAGTTTAAGAGAGATAATAACTTACCTGTTCCCACAACGTTAAATTGATTGCATAAAACTGCTTCTCCCTATATCTTATAGTTTATGCTCTATGTAAATTAAATTGAAACCGGAAGTTATAGGTGATTTCTACATTTCCTTTTTACTAGGGTGTTAAGTACGAAGATGAAAGTTACTCCTGGAACGCTTTATTGATTGTCGAAAACTGTTTCTTACTATATATTATGGTTTTCGCTCTATAGTGATCAACGTTGAAACAGGAAATGGCTCAATTCTGTTATTTACAGAATTTACTAGCTTGTTAAATGTGAAGAAGGTTATCCTTGAAAAGTTTAATTGATTGCCAGAAACATCTTCTCTTTATCTATTATCGTTTTTGCTCTATAGTAATTAGTGTTAAAATCGGAAATGACTTATTTCTACCATTTCCAGTTCTACTAGAATGTTAAGAATAAGAATAGAGATTCCCTTGAAACGTAAAATCGATTACCCAGAACCGCTTTTCGCTATCCATTATCGTTTTTGTTTTTTATTGATCAACGTTAAAACCTGAAAAAAATTATTTCTACCATTTTTTGTTTGTCGAAAAAGCTCTATTAATGAACTCTCTTGAGAAAATCACACTATCTACTTATTGAAAATAATAATAATAATAATAATAATAATAATAATAATAATAATAATAATAGAAAATTCGCATCCTTTCAAATGTTATCTTTCGAAGTAACGGACGTATGTATGTACGTACGTACTAACATTACGATATTACAAGTTCCACTACGTGATCCTAATAATAATAAAATCTGAAAGAGGATCATGTTATATTTTGTGTAGTGGTTTGGGAACCAGAAGCTCTAGTATATTTATTTCACTTTCGATTTGAGTACAGGGATCACTGCCGAGATGGAATATACTCTTGGAGCACTTAATGAATTACCAAAAAAAGCCTTCTCGCTATCCATTCAATAACGCTCAAAGTTAGAAACGGAATCGACTGATTTCTACCACTTCAAGTTTTAGTAGGAAGATTAGAGTCGAGATAGAACATATTCTTGGGACACTTAATTGATTACAGAAAACAGTTTATCGCTAGTTAGTTTCTAATCTATAGCAATCAACACTAAAACCGGAAGTAGTTGGGTTTTGCTACTTCCGGTTCGATTAGAAGTTTAATAGAGATTATACCTGTTCCTACAACGCTAAATTAGTTCCCAAAAACAGTTTCTATAACTTATAATTTTTGCACTATATAGATTAAATTGAAACCGGAAGTTATAGGTAATTTCTGCCACATCTTTTTCACTAAGGTGTTAATTATGAAGGTTATTCCTGAAACTATTTATCGATTGCCGAAAACTACCTCTTACTATCTATTAGCCTCTTCTCTCTATAGTGATCAACGTTAAAACCGGAAGTGGTTCATTTGTGCCAGTTCATGTTTTACTAGAGTGCTAAGGGTGAAGACGTAGATTAATCTTGAAACGCTTGTCCATTTCCGATGGCTCATTCGTACCTCTTCCGGTTTTATTAGACTATTAAGAATGAAGATGAGAGTTGGCTATGAAACGGGTAATCGATTGCCAAGAACCGCTTTTCCCTATCTATTACTGTTTTTGTTCTATAATGATCAACATTAAAACCGGAAATGACATATTTCTACCACTTCCGGTTGGTGAATCTTCTCTATTAAAGAACTCCCTCGAGATAATCATTGTATCTTTCTATTGCAAAAACAATTTAAAAATTCGCATGCGTCCAAATGTCATCGTACGGAGTAACGGACGGACGTATGTACAAACATTACGATGTTACAAGTTTCACTACGTAATCCTAATAATAAAAACAGTAAAGATTTACGTAATATTTTCTGAATTGATTTGGAAATCAGAAGTTGTAGTATATTTTTTTTTCACTTCCTAGTTGAGTAGGGTGATTACTGTCGAGATGGAATACACTCTTGGGCACTTAATAAATTTTCCATTCTATTCCCTTTTCGCTATATGTTCTATAACACTCAATGCTTAAACTGGAAGTGATTGATTTCTGTCACTTCCGGTTTGAGTAGAAAGATTAAAGTCGAATTAGAAAATCCTTGGAACACTTAATTGATTACTGAAAAGCGCTTCTCGGTATTTATTACGGTTTCTAATCTATTGTGATCAACACTAAAAAAGGAAGTAGTTGGGTTTTGCCACTCCCGGTTTATTTAGAAGTTTAAGAGAGGAAACGATACTTATTCCCACAACGCTAAACTGATTTCCCAAAACAGCTTTTCCCTATCTCCCTATGTAGATTAATTTGAAGTCGGAAATTATAGTTAATTTCTACTGCTTCCGGTTTTACTAGGATGTTAATGATGAAGATGAAAGTTATCCTTGACACGCCTTATCGATTACCGAAAATTGCTTCTTACTATCTTTACCGTTTTTGCTCTACAGTGATCAACAATAAAACCGGAAATGTCTCATTTATACCACTTCCGGTTTTACTATAGTGTTGAGAATTAATATGGGAGTTGTCCTTGGAACGTTTAACCGATTGCCGAAAACCGTTTGTCGCTATCTATTACAGTATGTGCTCTACAGTGATCAACGTTGAAACCGGAAATTGCTCATTTGCACCACTTTCTGTTGACTAAATAATCTCCGTTAACGAACTTTCTCGAGATAATTACTCTATTTATCTATCTCAAAAAACAGAATTAAAAATTCGCATTCGTTCATAAGTTATCGTGCGGAATGTTACGGTAAGTTCCACTAAGTGATCGTAATAATTCATACCCCCGATCCCGCCACACACACACACTAACTTATGTACACACGAAAGTTTATCTGGTAGTTCCCATATGCCTATGCCGGTAGCTGGAAACAGAAAGAGAGAGAGAGAATCTTATTGCACCTTTACACACAACGCGCAATTACTCAGAACATCAATTAAAAAAAGAAAAAAAGAATAGTTGTTAATGAAACTTTCAAAGATTGGTACCACTGCTGCAATATACACATGCAATTCTTCCATAATGATTAATTCGTAAGATGATGTATATGGGTTTCTTAATGACAGTGTAATAAAATGCCTTCAAATTGACCACAAAATAAAAAGTTAAATTTCTCTCTCAAATTTTATAAAATCGAAGTCGATGGTCATTATGGGAACAGTCTACAATAACAATATATGCAAACAAATATTAATATACACCAAGCTTTCCACTGGATGCCAGAAAGCTTCGGATCATATTTGATGTCATAAGCATAAGCAGATGTAAATATATATATATATATATATATATATATATATATATATATATATATATATATATATATATATATATATATATATATATATATATATCTTATATTCAAAATTTTAACTATTTAACAGCGAGAAGAATAGTTATACGAGCTCCACCAAAATCAATCAAAACACCATTCTCATATCGAATTGAAGCTTTGAAATTATTAAATTTGTTGTGATGTAGTGGGAATATATATTTTCTCTAGGCTCAGATATAATTGGTTCTCTAAATTCTGCATTTGTTCTAAATGTTGCGATTAAATCTTTTTCATTATGTGTTGTATCATTATGTTTTAAAATCACACCTTCTGATAAATGACAGTGAATATTTATAGTATCGAATAGATGAAACTTCCGTACCTTATCTCCAATATATTCTATGTTACTAGCCAAGTCTTGTCACTAAAACCTAATACAGAAATAATGATATCTAAGATTACGTCATATTTCCCATAAAATATTTTAACTCTATTGTTTTTTCTGTCCTCAGTAACTTTAATATCTTTAAAGGGATCGGTGGCGTATGGAAGATTTGATTTAATATATTCTAATCCTTTAAAATATATTGACCAGGATGAACTATGAGTTGTTTTGTATTTAATACGTTTAGGAAGGTTAGGAAGGTTACTACAAAGTGTTAATTTATTATTTCTTTCTGTAATGTTTGGAGTTAAGTATGTTGTGTAAAATCCTGTAAGAGCTACTTCTAAATTATTTTTAAATGGATACTGCAAAGACATGTTTGATACAGATGAATAACCATTTAAATTAAATACTTTCATTTATTATATAATAAATAATAAAATGGATAATTGGGATAATAAACTAAGGTTAACAGAAAAAGCCACAAAGGAAAAGGAAACAGTGTGTTGTTACCTGATGCCTTATGATGTTTAATAGTCGGACCTAATTGGTGCGGAAAAACAACGATCAAGATTAATAATTTCTTGTTAGCACCTGAACGGTTAAAATATGCAAATGTTTATATCTATTCTGAAAGCCTACATCAACCTAAATACCAACAACTAATACAACATTTTCGAGATATAAAATATGATATTAAAGATACAATAGCAGTAGTAAAAGGAAACAACGAAGAAATCATTCCATTAGATGAATGTGAGAACAATTCTGTGGTAGTGTTTGATGATTTCATTTTAGAAGAACAAAACCGCGTGAGAGAATATTTTATCCGAGGTCCACCTAAAGGTTTGAACTGTTTCTATCTCGGACAAACATTTTTAAGTACCAAAACAATTAATTAGAGATAAATTAAACCTTCTTTGTATCTGTAGAAAGGACAATGTGAATTTAAAGCTAATATATGATGAATTTGTTGGATCTGAAATGTCGTTTGAAACATTACAATCTTTATGCAATAAGTGTTGGGAAGGAGAGCATGGTTTCTTAACATAAGATGTGACTAGGAGAAAGAATAATGGCATATATAGAAATAAAATTAAAGACTTTTTAAAAGTATAGTGAATCAATGGGGGATGAAATGCTCCACTTGTCAAACATGCGTCCTCACACAGTTGTTATTAACGAACCTCGAACGTACTATTTCATTATGAAGTCAAATCAAAAGGAAGTAAACCGTAAACGTAAACAAACGCAAACGAACGTACTTAAACTTAATTGAACGTACCTAAACGTGATTGAACGTGGGTGAACGTAGAAGAACGCAGAAGAACGTCTTTGTTGTGTTACGTTATGTTGTGTTATGTTTTTTTGTTTTTCTTTACTTAATAAACGGATGTTAATAAAGCTAAGAAATATATGAAGTTAAAAGAAGAACTTCATAAAGGTTTAAGAAAATTAAACAGGTTAATCGAAGTAAATTTGAGAAACATTAAGAACAAAATCAGCCTGTTATCGATGCAATATAAGCTTTAGCACAAGATATATCAAAAGCAGCAGAAAAAATATAATTGAAGCGTTGGTTCCAGTTGTACATAAGAGCGCGAAAGTAGATTCAAGCTTTTTAGTGACACCCCCTATGTATGCGATTTCAATAAGTGAAAGTGATACAACTATAACATAAGAAATAAAACATGAAAAATCAAATTAAAAATAAAGTAGAAAAATAGAATCTTTAGCAGCTACTCATTTTGGCAAGATTGCCTAAAGATATTATGCAACTAGAGATGATAAAAGTTTTGGAATACAACCATATGATGAAGATGGAAAAATCATGGATATGATAGGGGATACAGAAGTTAAAATTCATGGTGATGACTTTGTTATTATTAATTGACATTACACAGGAACAGAAGGTTTATGGGAATTACGAACAAAACATAATCCAAAAAAGTATAAACAAATGATCTAAAATATACACAAATAGTCATTGATTCTAATGCAGCATTTCATAGCAATGACCCGAATACAAGAAAACAACGATCTAGTAAAAGAGAAAAAAATAAAGAAATTATCAAACCTATTTCGGATAGATATATAAAACCAACTTTGGGTCCAACACCAACAAGAAAGAAAACAGGAGAGGGAATCAAGATACATATAACGAATTAACAAAAGAATATATATGGATGGATGATGTGAGAAAGCTAATTGGTCGATTAATACTTATTGACGGAGAGGAAAAATCTGGAAATTATAACTTTTATAATGAGAAAGTAAGCATAATGGATGTGATTAATTCTAAACTCTCACAATTTATTCCTAATGATACAAAGGGTATAGGTTGTTTGATAAAGATATTGAATACGTTGCCACTAAAATTTTGGAATAATGAGAAGTATGGAAAAGGATTAATGAATAAGTTTTAAACATGAGGGGAATGAGAGAGTTACATATACCGGGTTATAAATTTTGCAGGAATTACACGAAGCTATAAGAAAGGTTAGAAGAGAAGATAAAGGTATTAACCCCCTAGATGAGGTTTGTAGAGAAGAAGACATTTACTACAGAGATAATAAAGATACAGCTTCTAGACATATTGGAGACAAATAATTAGAAAATAAAGCATGGGAAAAAGCTTTTGCTAAATATGCAAACTTGATAACAGAACGATTACAAGCTTTTGGAGATCTATTCGCTATGAATACAAAAGTAAGGTTTCGTTCAGGTTTATAAGTATTGTGATTAATTTTTATGGATTTTCCATAAAAGTATTTTTTTAACATTTTAATAAATATAAGTATGAAGTTAAGTAGTTTTACGTTTACAATACCTATCGCCGGAATTTAACTAATTAAGTATTGACCACATTTTAACAAAGAAACAGTTAAATGATAAAGTTAAGAATAATACAGAAGGCAGAGAAATGCAGTTATCTCTTTCAATACCACAAGTGAAGAAAATAAACAAAGAAATGAAAACTAGACAACATTTATTATGGCAGTTTGATATTTACTCTTCCGACGATTTTAGCTAAAATAGATGCTCTAGGTACTGCTGCTAAAGGAGCTGCTTCTATAGCGAAAACTTTAAATCATGCAAAAAAGAATAAAAATGAATTAGAAGAAAAAATAATTCATAACTTGGCAATGGAAGAAAAAGAAGGTGGTGAAGTTCCAAAAAACTTAAAGCCCAAGAAGTAATCAAAAAGAAGAAATTAAACCTTTAAGCAACTTGAATCTAATTCATCTTGTTAAACAGCTTAAGGTAAGGAACTTTAGAGGTGTATTTATGAGTGATGAATTACCTAAAGAGCTAGAAAAGAATGAGTGTGCCATTCTTAAATTTGATACGTGTAAAAATACAGAAACTCATTGAATTTGTCATTGGAAAGAAGGAAATAAAAAGTATGTATTTCATTCATTCGGAGGTAATCCACCAAAAACACTTATCTATATCTTGGTCATGATATAGAATGCAGTACCGATCGTATACAACGTTTTAACGAGGTAATCTGTGGGCATTTATGTATTGTAGTATTAAAGTAGTATTATTAGTCAGGTGATAGGATAAGGATATTTAGAGAACTTATACTTTATTAGTTCAAGTCATAAAGCAATAAAATATCTTTCTTTATAATAAATATGGATAGAATAGAGTGATATGAATTACAATCCTTTAAACCTAATCGAAAACAATTGAAAATTTAAATAAACGAAACAGTCCTATTCAGTTTGATATAGATGTCGGAGAAGGGTTTGTTCATCCTTATTATGCTTACATTTATGTAACGTTTGAAATAAGAGGTAGAGATGCTGATGGTAAATATACTAGTCGTCAAAATGATAGACTTATTAATAACTTTTTCTCAAATATGTTTTCTCAAAAACAAGTTAGTAAGTATGGACAGATATTGGATATTGTAGATTGTTCTGGTTTAACTTCAACAACTGTAAAGACGTACGATTTCATAACCAGAAGCAAGTCATTAAGTGAATGCGGATGGGAGGGAATTACATGGCAAAGAACAGATGGAGAAATAGTATTTTTACTAAGACTTTTAACAGGATTTTTTCAGATTTTAAAGATATTATTTGGAAAAGAGGATTGAAATATACATTTAAAAGAAGTGGTTCTGATGATAATGCATTTGCTATTTGGAAATAAAATGGAGGATGGGACATATGAGAATGATCAACCATATCCAGGTATACTTAAGATTACAAATATGGAGTCGAGAATGCCTATTGGTAAATATGAACCTAACTAAGCTACCTTGCTAAGATCTAACATGTTAAAAGAGGGTCAGATTCCTATCTTTTAAACACATATCAATGTTTACAGAAATGAGTTACAGGCAAATATTTGGAATTCAATGTAACAGCACAATTTAACTCAAGTGAATTTGATATGCCTAATTTCGTCATTGATATTTTTCCGAAGTGATAGAAATGATAATCAAAAAAGAGTTTCAAGCTATTTTGATCATTGTAAAGTGCAGAATATCAATTATAGTAATTCTAGAAATGAGTATTTCCTTTAGAATTTTGAACGTAGATTTTGGAAAACATAAATATCTCAAAAGTCGCGAGATGTTTCAGATATATAAGAGAGCCACAATTGGAAACACTGATATGTTATATTTTTCTAAAGAGTTTTTAGAAAATAGACCAATGTTTGCAAGCATAAATAAATCAGCAACTGTAAGTGATGGAACTAATTCGAAATTGAGTGTTCATTTTGAAAGCAATGTACCAGATAAAACGATTTGTAAGTTGTAATGACTGGTAAGAAGAACTTTGAACATGATGTGCAAAAAGAATAAAATGATTGAAAAGATATAAATCAGTTATATATTTATTAGATTTGTTTAGTTTGTAAGTGTTTCTTCGATAATATGATAAAACTTATTTAATAAATTGAATATTCCAGATAACATCTCACGAGAGAACATAATTGCGTTAATTGAGGATACTACAGGATACTTGAGGATAATACTGTATATACAATCTTGAGAAATTGTTAACAAAAATCAAAAGGAAGCCCAAAAGAATAAAATATGCAAATATCACTCTTCTTATGTTATCAAATATAATATCAGGTTCTACAGAGTTTATTAATATATTTCTTCCTGTTAGAATATATAAGATTATTACAACAGCATTTGCATCAGCTTCTGCAGCAACCATTCGTCTATCAACACGATTTAATATAGCTTCGAAGAAAGAATATTATAAAAATATGGTGAGTCAAATTGAATTGTTTAAAGATGAGCTTAATGATATTAAAGTAATGAATGGAGAATTATCAGACGAACATACAAAAGATATTGTTGATAGAATTACTCATATTATGAATAAGATTATTACCAAAAAGAGTCAGTATTTTAATTTTTTTGTACAACAAATAGTAAATGGCATCACGATTAAAGAAGAAAAACAACATTAATGTTTTAAAATTTGTTAAATTGCAATATCTGGCGGATGGAAAATCACACGAAATAACCTTACGGAAATTGATACCAACAAAATACACAGGTGAAAAGTATTAGTACATTTAAATGAAAAATACAAAACATTATTATCACAGAGATATAATGAATATACTGATTAAGTTTTAAAGGAGATGAAAACTAAGAAATTGTTTATGAGATATGATGGGATGAAAGATCTTTCTAATGGTTATAAAATGAACCAACTGTTCTTAAAAATGAATCTAAAAAGTACAAATGAAATAAAAACTATTTTTAAATGATAAATTGTGTAACTACTATGGAACGCCAAGAGAAATTCATTCTTACTAATAATTTCAAAGTAATTCTGAAAAATGTGCAAAACGAAACGCAAGTACTATTCAAAAGTTATGGCTGTTTATTCAACTTGAACTATCATCAATAGACTGAGTTTAAGAATTCATTGTTTCCCATACAGAACAAAGTTAGCAGAAGATTGCATTACCAGTATCCAAACTTGTAATTTTAAGTATGTTTTAAGTGTTTTATGGTTACGAACTCATAAAAAATGAGATTTAGACATTCCAAAACGCATAGGGAAATGAAGTATATTTCAATGCCATTTCAATTTTAAAGATCCATATATAAATAACAGAAATATTTGAGTTTTTGTAATAGTGTCCATAGAGTTATGCAGCTCACAAAACCTTCAAAAGATAACAAGTTTATTTCTCTATTGATTTTCGTTTGAATTTTCAAAATCGATGGATATTGGCGGTTATAATAAAATTAAGCTTATGTAAACATGCAATCCTTTAGGTGAGCTTACAGATTAACGGATGTATATGTGAGTTAGTATTTCTAACTATATTCTAAGTGTATTATTTTATATCGTAACAGATATAGATATTACGTTAACATAACGAGTAATTATTAGTTTCTATTTTCAGAGACATTTACAAGATCAAAAGCCAATATGCATCAAATTCAACATTGTACTTACCTTCAAGGTCAGCTGAAAACAGAAAAATAGTAAATCTATGTTATATGCATATACTATCAAAACCTTTGTAACTTCTAAATTATGAACAACAGACCTGAAATTATCCGCCGTAAAAACGTTGGTTGTTATAATTTGCGGCATAATTTTTGATACAAAAAAATATGAATTTAAGTTTTACTTTCAAATGACTACTTTGCATTTATGACTTCAAATATGAATATAATGAAAAGTTAAAATATCACAGAAGTCAAAAAGTCTTGCTATATATGGTCGCTGCAGAATCCGAAACTTAGAAGAAAAATTGTAGATTCTATAAAAGCGATAACATAAGTGAGACGATTGGGCAATGCATACAGATGGTGATCAGAAAAATGCAAACACCTGAACGAAATTACAACTTACCAGATTAATATGGTGTCGGGCCACCTTTCGCCTTCAGAACAGCCTTGATGCGACGTGGGATGGAGCCATAGAGGTCGTGAATGGTAGCAAGTGGAATTTTACACCATTCCTCGTGCAGGGCATCAGCCAGTTCTGTGAGAAGGATGGAGGTGGAAATCGTGTTTCCAAGACGGACCACAGATGTTAATTTATGTTGAGATCTGGAGATTGGGGGACAAGAAGGTGTTGAACTTAATCCCGATGTTCCCCAAACTACGCTGCAACAACGCCAGCTGTGTGAATGAGTGCATTATCATTCTCGAAGATGGCGTCATTGCCCGGTAACAACATCCGGACCATAGGATGCAAGTGGTCTCCTACCATTGCCGGTTTTAACTGATGGCAGTGATTCGTCCGCTCAATGTGACCACAAGACACAATGAAAACCAAGATATTGCAACCCACAGCATCACCGAGCCGCCGCCATGTTTCACAGTTGGGCGGAGACACTGCAGATCATAAGCTTCTTTGGGCGTTCTGCACACATAAACACGGCCCGTGGTTGGGAATAGGGTGAAGGATGACTCATCCGACCACATCACACGTTTCCAGTCCTCAACGGTCCAAGTTGCATGGTCGCGGCACCATTTGCGGCGTGCGAAAGCGTTATGGTCCCTGATGTGCGGTTTGGCCCGT
Organism: Thermobia domestica; assembly: GCF_964235325.1. Taxonomy (NCBI): domain Eukaryota; kingdom Metazoa; phylum Arthropoda; class Insecta; order Zygentoma; family Lepismatidae; genus Thermobia; species Thermobia domestica. The sequence continues at coordinate 251,009,424 of NC_137462.1, read as the reverse complement.
GCAACGTGACCCGGTAAGTTCGTCATGTAATTCGCGGCAGATTGTGATTGTCGAAACAAGGTGGGGGAGGTGCAGATTGAATTCCTCCCTCAGTTGCTTCGCAGTGGCACGACGGTTCTGCGTGACAATGCGCCTTAATACCCGGCGTGACCTGTCACTCATGATTTTCTTCCGCCCACTGTTCCGCTTCCCCGATGTTGTTTTCCCGTGTGTTGTGTAGACCGTCATCACCTTGGACACTGTCCCACGCGACACACCTAACACAGTAGGCACTGCCGTCACACTCACTCCACATTACCGCACACCAACAATTTGACCTCTGAAAATCTGAGTGTTTTGGAGTTTTTAAAATCAGTTATTGATTTCCACTTATTCTATTACATTACAACAATTATAATTTGGTACATGTAATTACAAACTGCTCAAAATTTGATAATGTTAAGCACTATTTCCTACTTTAATAGTTTTTACTCTACCTCCGAAACGATTGGAAATACCAAATTGCCATTGTGTGCAAGGTGAACCTTAAATCTGTTTAGGACAATCTCTTTACATTAATAAAGTGCGTATCTAAGGAATTTCTAAATTCTGAAAAAATCGTTTTTAAATTTGTTAATATTATTTTGAATTCCGATTTGACATACACGTCATTCACTTTATTGCATGTTAATGTGATTTGAATGTATGCTTGTCGAAATAAATTTTCAAGTCTGTTTTTCTCTAAGACCCTTGAAATTGTCAATTTGGAAACAACTTATTCGAGTCATTAGAAGAAAATGCATAAGCATAAAGAGCGCTTAAGAACAAAACTATCAGGTTTCTGTTTGAAACCCTTAGCTTCTCGCTCGTTTCTCAATGTAATGATACTTGTAAAAAGAAATAGTACATGAAATATGCAGAAATCATGATTGATTTTAAAACATTGTTTTCAACCAAAAGAGTTTTGAAAAATAGTGTGTAAGATGTTCGTTATATAGCCATACAACTGAGAAAACTTACTTAGTTGTTCGATAGTCATGTGCGTACTCAATACTTCTGAATATTGTTCGGGTTAAACTGTGCGATTTTATATTTTTTATATTTTTTAACGTTTCAGTTATTCTTGTAAAATTTTATATAAAATGTGGTACACAGGAGTTAATAACAACTATCTAACCTGTCCAAAAACAAGAAGCCACACTGGCGTAAAACCTTTTCCATCATATTCGAATGTTATTACCTTAGTGCGTATTAATTCATACATCAATCCATAAGATTTTAGTAAACCTTAAAATAAATGCGGAGTTCTAGTTTTCAGTATTTAACAATCCTTATAACTCCTTTATCAATACTAGAACGTAGTGCATCATCTTATTATTATTATTATTATTATTATTATTATTATTATTATTATTATTATTATTATTATTATTATTAGATTGAGAACAACAAGTCTGAGAGTGTTATATTTGGCGAGATAACATTTCAGTTCTTCCCACTGTTTGCACCACTTATGAACTGACGTATATTTAGAATGATTTAAACAGGTTTCCACTATTATTGAACATTTTATTTCTTCACTCAAATATCTTACAGTCACGTGTCCAATCCAGTCCAGTCCAGTCCAATTGTATATTCCAGTCACGTGTCAGCATCTGTTACAGAGTTTCTTATAAGAACAACTTATGAATCTCATAAAACAATGGCCACCACAGCATACTGAAGAATCTCACATTAGAATTTTTGACTGGAGATGATGCTCCAAACCTGCTGCCTTCACAGTATTTTTGTATTAGGTTCATAATCGTAGATGTCAGTAAAATCCTGAATTAAGAATTTTTCTAGTAACTAATTTTATCATCTTAAAAAATAATTGATGTGCTTAAAACCGAGTACTAGCTTAAGTTTTCCTATATGAATCTTTGTCCACGGAGAAATCATAATGAGCTTAGCAACACTTGGACACTACTTGATGTACCTCGGACTTGATTAAGGCGACGTTTCATCTCTGAGAGGAGAGGAGACGAAATATACCTGGGGAGCACACTGGACAAGTTGCCGACTGTATTCAGCATCCAGAAATTTCAGAACTTATCTCATGATATTTTCCCCATGCTCTGTCACAGTTCATTGTGTTTAGTATTTATTCACCTGGCGTTATACTCTCTTATACGAAACATTAATACTCTCTATAACACGCCAAATGGCTTCGATACTAATATGTTTACTTACCATCAACGCCATATTAATAATGTTTTCTGGGTCAGTATTACTGAAGGTACACCAGAGCAATATTCATCAGAGCACCAGAGCATGGGTTTGAAATCTGCGCCATCAATTTAATAAAAAAAGAATAATAACTCTTTACTGTGAGCGAGGTTCAGCCAAGACTGCTCTACCACCTGACCTTACGAATAATAAAAATATACATAGTAACATAGTGCAAATTAATAAATGATAACAAACACAAGCAAAAAACATAGTATCAAAGATAGTAAAAATAGAGAGACAGAAACGGATAGGTAGTTGAAGGAGGGTATGCTAAACTATTAAACTTATTGGTCATGTGTTCAGTTTTGAAGCTTCTGCTTCTGCTTCTGCAGTGAATGTTCAACTGCATTTTTGAATCTTACAAAGTTAGAAAGAGAAACAAATTTCTCAGCAAGTGTAGTCCAAGCTCTTGGCGCTTACACTGAAGAGGATACATGAGGTACATTGAATTTATAATGGGTAAAATCAAGTTTCAATTAATCACGTGGGGAATGATTGTGTACATTAGAACGTTTAGTCAAATTATTGAACAAATAATCTGGTTACTCAGTTGTTAAGATCCTGTATATAAAGCAAACATAAAGCAAATGTCGGGATTATTATCGAAGAGTATCGCACATACGAAATTCGACTGCTAAAGCTCCTGTCAGTTCTCCTGTCGTTCAACCTATGAGTAAGGGTATGGGAAGACAACTTAGAGCCTGGTACTTTGGGTGGTACTAACCGATCTGATTTAAATAATATTGAACATAATCTGATGATTAAATATGCATTTAAGGGAAACAGTGAATCTCTTGAATTGAGATTCAAGGATATAGCTGTAACGGATGGGAGTAATGGTAATTTGGTTTTTCAATTGTCACTAAAGATCGAAGAAACTCTCTTGCAGACAAGTTATTCCCTTGGTATGGTATTAACTGTGATTGTTGTCAAATGTACAGGGGCATTATTGAGGGTAATATTATTTGCTATCAATAATAACATAAGTTGGCAGAACTTAAGAGAGAAATTGTTGAATAATTTCGTTACTTCTATTAGTCGACATTCATTTGTTTCGGATTACGTTTACAGAAGGCAAAGATTATCTGAACAAATAAATAATTATGTAAGATCGGTTATTATGGCTATGAATGTATTAGGTTTCTCATGTCCAGAATCAGAATTAGTAAATATTATAATTTGTGGTATAAACCCCAATCAAAGGTATAGAATGTTGAACAACTATATACCGGTTACTCGTTTGGAGTTATTAGAAATTGCCGATAGACATGTGTTGAATTTCCGAGATCAATTAGATTATAATAAGGAAATGGGTTATAATAAAAAGAAAATGAATACATTGGTATCTAGTTATCAGTCTAAAGGATCATATCAGCATAAATCTGTCGTAAATGAATCTTTGTTAGACAGTAAAAACAGATCAACCCTTAATGACAATAAATCGAGTAGAGTAATGGGAAACTCTGGGGATTTTCGGAATTGCAAGGGTCCTTTTTTCATATGTGAGCCTACACGCGAAGTGAGACCAGCTCAAACGCAAATTCCTTCTGAGATGAACAATACAGTTGCTTCTTTCATATTGGGTAGAATTAATAACCAGGTGACGGACATATGCATTGAAGGTGGTTCGAGTTTTAATATCGTTCGAGTGGATTTAGTTCGTGCTTGCGAATTAGAGAAGAAGATTACTATAACGCAAGAAAAACTAGTGAATGCACCTTCTGGTTTGCTTTTTACTACTAATAAGGAAATTGTTTTGACTTCGAATCTTTCGGGACACTTCGAAAGAGTTGGCTTCAAGGTGATTGACCAATTCCCTTGCAAGTGCTTACTTGGAACTCCATTTTTGCATTCTACATGTTCCGTTATTGATTATTCCAATAATGTTTTGGTACTCCGCAATGGTAAACGCGGAATCTCTTTGAACTTTAAGAAGACAGTTCGTCAACCCGTTTTTCAACCAAAGGGATTTAAGTCAGTATCTCGTGATGGCCAGTTGAGACCGAATGATACCAAGGATCATCGGAAATGGAGTCAAGTTGAACCTAATGATAATAAAATGATTTCAATCTTCATTTATGAAGATATGATCAACTACGGCCTACATGATGAGGGAATCCAATGCAATCTGGATTTGTCGGATACTGAATCAAGGATGTTGGAGATACGCGTTCCAGATGATATCCAATTAGGACAACTTCGGGCGATGATTGATTCCGAAGAAGACTTAGGAAGTCCTATTGAAGATACGTTGTCATGCATGGCTGATGCTTATCGTTCTGAATCATCGACCGGTAGATTACGTGGTGTGAATGAAATGTCCGTGGTCCAATTTTCACCACTTGGTAATTCAACTTCAGGAACATCAGGAAATTCTCCTAGCGCTTCATCAAGGAGTTCGACTGGACAAATTGATGCAAGTGGAATGTCATGTGGGAGGAGACCAATGGCTGCTAACATACCGAACTTCAGACCTGCGGTTAGTGATACTACAGTTCCTGCTGAAGAATTTGGAAGTACTGATGGTGTAATTGGTGTATCCAGTTCTCGTTCACGTTGTTGTGAAAGTTTGGGTTCGATTAATTCCGAACAAAACAATGTCCATGGTACTCTATCCATTGGGATGCAAGTTGGTGTGTACGAGGAGTTCAACAAAGAATATCCGAATTGTTGGGTTTCTGGAACATCAGATAGTTACTCCCAGAATCGCCTTTCGAGTGAAAGACCTTGTGGTGCAGGTGAAATATCCTTTCAGGGATCTTCATCTGCAGGACATGTGATGCCTACGATTTCTCCTGGGAGATCTTGTGGTTTTGAAGATTCTCACTCAGCTAATGAGCTGGGTGCAAATGGAATGTCCCTTAGTCATCGAACCTTGGCAGACAGTGAATCATCGAAGTGTTTTTGAATGCCGAAACTCGTGATATCCAAAGAACTTAAGAATCTGTTTCAGATGGTAATCCTTCATCAGATAGTATCCTGCCTTTGGATAACGTTGCCAAAGTTCACAAGTTGGATTCATCGGTTAAAGACCTTTCGAACACTGGACAATACGAGAAGTGCTGCAGTAAGAAAAGGCGTGAACGTCGTGAAAGAAGCAAAGATAGAAAGAAGAATAAAGTCAACGACTCTTCGAAACTAGATAGTGGTTTTGAAATATCAAGTTGTGCTAGTGCTCGAGATGTGAGTGATAAGGTGGATGATAATGAACATAAGAATATTACGTCTAATATGCATAGCAGTGGTTCAGAAGCATCGGATGTGGATTTTGAACAATCCGAGAACTTTCATAAATTGATTCAACGTAACAAGAAGCTCCAGCCTCTTGACCATTGTTTGGGATCAACGAAGGTGGCTCAGAATAACACACAGGTGTCTAACCACAGTCACACACAAGTGAAATTTCACAGTTTGGGTCAGGACTCATGGAAGTACGAAACCTCTGAGGTTACCACTTTTATCGACTAGATGAAAGCCAAGTATTCAGATGTGATTTCAGAGAGGGTTAGATGCATCAAAGGCTTTGTTGGTAGACTCTATTTAAAATAGAATAGACCATTTAAAGATACGCCTTTTCCAGTACCCAAAAACAAAGAAAAATATTTTTATGTACAAATTGATGATTTGGTTAGTGAAGGGATTCTGGAAGAGGTTGACCATTCCAACTATGGTAGTAGTTTTTTTCTTGTCAAGAACAAGAACAATACGTATCGTATTGTTGGTAATTACATCAAAGCCAATAATTTAATAGTAAATGATGTATATCCTTACCCAAATTTAGAGTTGTGTTTGACGGGCCTAGCAGATAAGAAATTTTACAGCAAATTCGATTTAGAGCGGGCCTACAATCAAACATACCTCGATAAATCGTCTCGAGACATCACTACACTCTTTACTCCTAAAGGGTGCTATCAGAACACTCGAGTACCCATTGGTATGAAAACGGGAAGTAATATTTTATCGAGAGCTATGGAGAAAGTGTTGGGTGATCTGACTGATAAGGGAGTCAAGGTTTATTTTGATGATGTTCTGGTAGCCAGTAATACTGTTGAAGAACATATGCAAATGGTTGAAAAAGGTCTACAAAGGTTCAAGGAATATAATATTACGGTTTCACCTGATAAATGTTTTATGTTCTACAAAAGAATATACTATTTGGGATATATAATAGAAGGTGACCAGATGGAGATAGATCCGAGCAGAGTTTCTGCTATTAGGAATATTCCACCTCCTCGTAATAGGCGTGGATTATTAAAGATATTAGGTGTGTTCAGTTACTATTCTAAATTTGCTTCAGAGTTACAAGAGCTGATGGCTCACATTAGTGCTCTAAAATCCCCAAATGTTACGTTTATCTGGACACCTGAACATCAACAGATCCTGGAGAAGTTAAAATGTATTTTGATTCAGAATGTTGTTCTGAAAACTCCGGATCTGAATAAGCGCTTTGTAGTCCCTACCGACGGAAGTAGAAAGAGTATAGCATGATGCGTGTCTCAGAGAAATGCGAACGGTGACCTCCAACCGGTATGTTACTATAGCAAGAAATTGTCAGAGGCGGATAAACACTACAGCATCTATGAGATTGAATTTATTAATTTGGTAAAAACTATATCTCGCTATAGGCACTACCTTGTTAACGAAATTGATGTGTTGACCGACAATATAGCGATATCTTAGATCCTTAACAATAGCAATAGACTTGAAATATGATCCTTTCGTGGAGATGCTTTGCCAATTCAACTTCAAAATCCGGCATATAAAATCAGGGGAAAACATCATCGCCGACGTTTTAACGCGAATGTACGACCCCTTTCAATTTAGTGTTTTAGACGGCCCAGTTGGTTTGGCAGCGTTTAAGAATATGAAATTGGCGCATCTTAGGAATTTGCCGTTAGTGAAGGAAACCATTGACAAACTGCAAAGAGAAGATCCAGATGTGGAAGATATCATCAAGAAACCTGAGAATGGCCAAGATGTTAATGGGTATATCCTGAACAAAAATATTTTGTTGAAGAGAACGAATTCGGCTATCAATCCTTATAAAATTGTAGTCCCTAAGGATTTGAAAAGATTACTTATTGAGTATTATCACGAAGATACTCTAGATGGTGGTCATGCTGGTGTTTTTCGAAAGGAAAGCTGATGAAAAAATTCACGTGGGACGGTTTGAAATAAGACGTAAAGAAGTTTGTCAGTACCTGTGATGTATGTCAGAACTTGAAAGAGTCGAACCAGAAGAAAATGGGATATTTGGTTTCCAACTTCAGTAGAAGATTTAACTCGCATTGGATGTATGAAATCGTAGGGGCATTGCCTAATTCCAGTGTGTATAAGTATATTCTCATCGGGGTGGATATTGCTAGCTGATTTGTGGTTCTTGAACGTCTGCGAAGTTTAAGTTCTAGTGTGGTGGCCAACAAATTGATGGAAATATTCAGTAGATTGGGTTTTCCGGAGGCTCTGTCTACTGATAATGCCTCGATCTTTGTTTCCGACTATTTTAAGAAGTTTTGTTTGGCCTAGGCATTAAGCATTTAAGGCTGAGTCCTTAACATCCTGGTGGTAACGCAGCTGAGAGATTTATCGAGGAGATGAAGGCTTTTCTTAGAGCTTATATATATACTAAGCAACATCTATGGTCATCCCTTATCCCAGAGCTACAATTTACTCTGAACATCAGCGAGCATTCGGGATTGAAGATGTCACCTATCGAGATCTTCTTTGGACGTCCTTATAATACACCGCTTGAGAATCGATGGTGCATCAGCGATTCCGATTTCGGAGATAAATAGTCAGCAGAGTTGTGGAAGGAAACGATATGTAACATGGAGAGAAGTTGGGCTTCAAGAAACAAATTAATGCTGTGGAGGAGAAATCCCGTTAATTTGGATGTTGGACAGAAGGTTCAGATAAAGGCACATGTTAAGTTCTCGTTAAGGGACAAGGTAGCAAAATCGCTGAGTGACAAATGATTTGGTCCATTTGTCATCCTAAAGTTTTTAACCCCTAACACCGTATTAGTATCGAACGAAAACGACACAGAGGATTCATACAGACGTTCGCACGTATCTGAGCTAAAGGTTTACCGAAGTAGACGAGTTTAAAATGTAGTAAATTCAAGAAGATTGTTTTCTTATAATTTCGAATTGTTGTATAAACATGTTTGTAAGTACGAGGCTATAATTGTGTTATGATACTGTTTTTTTAAAATTTTAATTCTTTGCTATTTGATCATGGTCATGATGAACAAAAAAAAATAATTATGAGTAAACGAAAAACCGTGGTAAATAAAAATTAAATTAATTTTATATAAAAAATATTTCTGTACATTATAATTTATGATTTTAATTTGTATTTGTAATTGTATGTTTATGTATATTATGTACTTATGATGTTTGTATATTCCGTAGCCTCGCTGCTTGAGTTGACGAAAAATTCCAGGAGGAAGAATTTTTCTTTTACATCGGTGGCCAGCTTGTAACGATCTCGTTACGATGGGTATGGAGAAAAGACAAAATGAAGAAAAAGCAAACAAAAAATTATTATTATTGTAAAGTTTACTCTCTTCATGAAAAAGAATGTTTGTAATTATGTATCAGTTTCCTTGATTTAGCATTGTTTTTTTAAAAAGAAGATTAAAAAAGAAAGAGAAAGAATGTAAGAAGCTCGATCAGCTGAGTTTGTAGGTAAGAAGAGAGAGGGGAGGAATTCTGTTGTATTGCATCAAGGCCGATTACGTGTTACGCATGTCTCACCTGACGCGATGGTAGCGCCGATTTGCTTCGTGGGTTCGCTCGTCCGTCGTGACAGCGAACTGATCGTCGAGTGTTAGGTGTGGGAGGATGTCTTGCATTTGTTGTTCGGAGGAGGAGAAAGGCTATGTCCTCTTCGCGTATTATATAGTCGAAAGAGGACTTTACTTAATGGGACGTTGGATTCAATTTTGTTTCATTTCAAAGCTGTTGTGAAGTTTTATTACTGTGTGGAAGAATAATAGAAATGAGAATAAGATAATAAGATAATTTGATTTGTGTCATTTTTCTAAAAAGAAGTGCTGTGAAAAGAATAGTGTTACTTCATGTTCCAAGTAATAGTGCATTGCATATTGAGCCCAATTGTGTTCTCGAGTGACTGGAGTTTTTTTCATTTGCATTCTTTGTGTTAGATTTCATTTTTATGAATCTCGTTCTCCTGCTGGGTTTCTCACGCACAAAAAAGTAGTAGAAGACACATTTGCTAAGGTCTGGAACGATCGTTGAGTTTCCCTATTTAAGGAAAATCCTTATTAGAATTGTTAAATTTTAGTTCTCTGTTTGGTGGAATGAGAACGAGGGAAACACGTGCTTGAATTGGAATGAAATATCCCACTTCGGACACTGTAAGAATTCCAAAGTTTTGGTGGTTGAAAGCCAAATCCAGTAGTACTCGTTTTTATGTGCTACTTTGGAAATTTTGCTAAATGGTGGAATGGGAATGTAGAAAACGTAAGTGCGTACGGTATCTAATTCTTGGTTTGTTCCAAAAGATTTGTTCCAACCACCTTGTAAATGTTCCGTTTCATTATTTTTCATTAAGTTGCTATTTAGTCAAAAAGTGGAATGTGGATGTTGGATGTCACAAGGTAGGATATAGTTCAATCTGATAAAGAGAGAAATATCAGTCCTGATTATATCATCATTGGGCTTAATTACAGAATTGTTCAGAATTCAGTTGAATTGTTCAGAATTCAGTTGCAACAGTTGCAAGGGAGTGTTGCGAGGTGCAGTGGTTGCATGCTGATTGGAAAGAGGAGTTTTTCCTATCTGTACGAATTGACTAAGATTTGTTAGAATTTCGAAACAGCTTAATTGATAGTACAGCAATAACAAATTATTCTCGTTTCCCTTTTCAACTTGGTAAAGTCGACATGCAGTCCCAGGACAAGCATATGAGGAGGTAACTATAGAATTAAAAACGACGTAAAGTGAGTGTTAATTTTTTTAATTATTAGTTGGTTTTCCTTGGTGTGTGTTGTTTGTTCGTGGGTTGTACATTCTTTTCCATTATAGCTCGTTGAGGTCTAAAACGTTTTCGATTTTTCCGTAGTGATCTAACCGCGTGATAATTCAGCATTTAATATTTTGGCTGAGAACCATTATTGTCATTTATCATATTTATATATACGTATATTCGCATATTATTGGTATATTCTTAACTTGTTTAGTATCTTGAAAATTGAATATAGAGAACATTTGGAATCTTGGAATAATATTGAAAGATTTAGTACGAATTTTTGGATGCGTTAGACTTGCGGAGTGAGATACTGCCTTGGCGTCTTTGATATTGAATTGTAATTAAAGTTTTCCTTTACTAAACTTTAAATATTAAACTTCTCTTGCTTGCTTGAAGTGCATTTAGAATTCAATTCCCCCCAGAATTTTTGACTACTTTGTATTACTAGTATATGGATTCGTATTATCGTTTGAAATACAGAGGCATTACAAAAAATTGATCTCTCTCCTTATTAAGAAATTATATATAACTAAATACTGAAAATTTGGGATATTATTGTAAAACTTCGATTTTAAAATCATTAATGATTATTGACATTTCACTGAATATTGAAGGATTTAATTTGAAATTGAAAGCTATTACAAATTACATATTACCGACGGAGAATACTTTATTGCCATTAGATATCTGGTAACCGGATATCATTTGTAAATATTTTGTTAATAAAATTGTTAAGCTGAATTGTGTTTGTTCTCATTTCTTTGTTATAAGTATATTTGGTTATTTGTGTGGTATTTACTTGAATTATTTGATAAATACTGAATTATCTTTCACTGTCTGAATCCTACTCTGAATATAGTCTAGTGACGTCCGCTCGCGTAGATCCCTCTGTAGTTGGTTGAGGGTGTTGCTGACGGGTCAACATATCTTGCGACCTCTTTATCCATGTATGTTGGGCTCTTGGCAACTACTCTGTCTTTGACGCCGGATGGGAACTCTACAGATCTCTAAATTCTGCATTTGTTCTAAACGTTGCTATTAAATCTGTTTCGTTATGTGTTGTATCATTACGTTTTAAAATCATGCCTTCTGCTAAATCACAGTGAATATTAATAGTATCAAATGGGTGCAACTTTGTCACCTTATCTCCAACATGATCTGAACCTTTAGCTAACTTCTTCTGACTAAAACCTAATACTGTGTTAATGGTATCTAAGGTTGTATCACAATGTTCGCTAAATATTTTAACTATTTTTTCTCTGTCCTCAGTAAATTTATTATTTTTAAAAGCATCTGCTGAATATGGAAGATCTGATTTAATAAATTCTTCTAACTCTTTTAAATTATATTGACCATTTTGAATTATGAGTTATTTGTAAGAATAGGATAGTTAGAAAAGTTACTACAAAATATTAAATTATTATTTTTCTCTCTAATGTTTGGAGTTTAGTATGTTATAAAATCCCGCAACCGTTTAAATTACTTTCATTAATAAAAGTTTAAATATATAAATGGGTTATCCGAGTAAGGTTATCAGACCAAACTGTAAATAAGAAGCAGAATGGTATATTGCTGATGATATAAGATGTTTAATTGTAGGACCTAGTGGTTGTCGTAAAACAACACTAATGATTGATAACTTTTTACTAGCACCGGATTGGCTTAAATATACAAATGTTTATATCTATTCTAAAAGTTGACATCAATCTAAATACCAACAGCTAATACAACTTTTCCAAGACATAGAACGAGATACTAATAAAACAATTGCAATTGTAAAAGGAAACAACGAAAAGTTTATTCCATTAGATGAGTGTGAGAACGATTCTGTTGTAGTGTTTGATGATTTCATTTTAGAACAACAAAACCATGTTAGAGAATACTTTACTCGAAGTAGACATAAAGGTTTAAACAGTTTCTATCTTGGGAAACATATTCTAAAGTACCAAAACAACTAATAAGAGACAATTTAAATTTTCTTTGTATTTTTAGGCAGGACAATGTAAATTTAAAACATAAATATGATGAATTTGTTGGATCCGATATGTCGTTTCAAAAATTACAATCACTCTGCAACAAGTGTTGGGAACAAGAGCATGGTTTCTTAACAATAGATATGACTGGGAAAACGAATAATGGGAAATACAGAAATAAAATTCAAAACTTCTTAAAAGTGTAATGAACGTGAATGAACGTACTTGAACGTGTAGGTTTTTATTTTTTCTTTATATAATAAATGAATAGGTTAGATGCTGCTTAAGCTAGGAATATATAAAGTTAAAAGAAGAACTTGTGAAAAGATTTAAGGAATTTAAACAAGCCAATCGAGGTAGATATGAGAAATATAAGGTACAAAGTCAGCCTGTTATAGATACAATTGAAGGCTTAGAATAAAATATCGCAAAGGTAACAGAGGAAAATAAAAATTTAATTCGAGAGTTAGTTCCAGTTGTAAATAAAAATGCAAGGCTAGTTCTGATTTATTTGAAACACCTCCAAGAACAAGTTATGATAGTTCAATAGGTGATGGTGATTCTCCTGTGAGTAAAGAAATTGAGTATATGAGAAAACAAATTAAAGATAAACTACAAGGTATAGAACCAAATGGAAAAGGAACAGGGTTAGGTAAAGTTGCTACAAGATATTATACAACAAGAGATGATAAGGTTTTTGGAATACAAGCATATTGAGGATGGGAAAATAATAAATAAGGTTTGAGATAAAGTAGTTAAAATAAATGGTGATGATTTAATAATAAACAATCGACATTATACAGGAACAGAAGGCTTATGGGAACTATTGACAAGAAACAATTCAACAAATTATGATGAGGATGATTTACAAAAATATACAACGATAGTTATTGATTCTAATGTAGCAATTCAAGATAGCGACCCAAGTAGAAAAGAAACAGAAGTAAAAGAACAGAAGTAAAAGTATCTTGAAATAATTAAACCCATTTGGGATGAATATCTAAAACCAACACTAGGATCAACTCCACCAAGAAAGAAAACACCAAAGTCAAGAGAGGGAATAAAAATATACAACCAATTACGTAAAGAATATGTTTGGATGGATGATGTGAGAAAATTAATTGATAGATTGATAGTTACAGATGGAGAAGAAAAAGCTGGAAACGATAAGTTTTACAAAGAGAAAGTAGGTATAATGGATATGATTAATTGTAAACTCGCATAATTTTTTCCTAATGATTCAAAGGGTATGGGTTATTTGATATAGGTATTGATTACGTTACCACCAAACTTTTGGAATCGTGAGAAGTATGGAAAAGGATTAATGAATGATTTGATTAATAAACTTCCATTTGAATTACATATTCCAGGATTTTCATACTGTTGTCCTGGAAATAAGCTACAAGAAAGGTTAGAAATAGGAGATAAAGGCATTAACCCACTAGACGAAGCTTGTAGAGAACATGATATTTACTACAGAGATAATAAAGATACTGCTTCTAGACATATTGCAAAAAAACAATTAGAAAATAAAGCATGGGATAGAGCTTTTGCTAAAGATGCAAACTTCTTAACAGAACGATTTCCTGCTTTAGGAACTGCTTTGACTATGAATACAAAAGTAAGATTTGCTTTAGGTTTATAAGTATTTGTGTTTAATTTTTATGGGTTTTACCATAAAAGTGTTATAATGAATATATAAGTATGAAGTTGACTAGTTTTACATTTAAAATTCCTTACTAATAACTTGAACAATTAAATATTGATCACATTTTAACTAAGAAACAAATCAAACAAAAAGGAGCGAACTAAGTAAAGGACAATGTATGTCTTTAGCTCTTTCTATACCACAAGTTAAGAAAATAAACAAAGAATTAAAGTCAAATAATAATAAAGTTCATTATTGAAGTTTTTATATTTACATTTCCAAAAATTCTAGCTTTAATAGGTGCTCTTGGTTCAGCTGCTGGAGGTGTAGCTACTATTGTAAAAGGTGTAGATGATGTAAAAAAGAATAAACAGGAATTAGAAGAACAAAAGAGACATAATTTAGCAATGGAAGAGAAAGAAGGTGGTACGGTTGCAAAAAACGAAAAGCCCAAAAAAGTAAAGAAAAAAGAATTTAAACCTTTAGATAATTTAGACGTAATACAACTTGTTAAGCGACTTAAGGTAAGAAACTTTAGAGGTGTGTTTATGAGTGATGAATTGATTAAACAGCCATGGAAGAATGAGTGTGGTATTGTTAACTTTGATGCATCTAAAAATATAGGAACACATTGGATTTGTTACTGGAAAGAAGGAAATAGAAAGTATGTGTTTGATTCATTAGGAGGTAATTAACTAAAACACTCGTAAAATATCTTGGTCATAGTATATATTACAATAGCAATCGAATAGAACATTTTAACGAAGTAATCTGTGGGCATTTATGTATTGCAGTATTAAAAATGTTTACAGATGGATATAGTTTTCAGAAATCATTAGTCAGGTGAATAGAAATAAGGATATTTGCAGAAGTTACATTTAAGTTGTTTTATGGATTTAATTCATAAAATGATAAGAACACTTTTTTCTTTATAATAAAAATGTATAAGATAGAGTCATATGAGTTACAAACCTTTAAACCTAATCAAAGAGCAATTGAAAACCTAAACAAACCAAACAAATCAATTGAGTTTGTTGTCGACATTCGTGACGGGTATATTCATCCTTATTATGCTTATATGTCTGTAAGTTTTGAAATTAGAGGAAGAGGTGCAGATGGTGTGTACACTGGTAAACCAAATATTAAACTCAGTAATAATTTCTTTCCACATCTGTTTTCTCAAATACAAATTAGCAAGCATGGACAAATATTAGATACTATAAACCATCCCGAGTTAACTTGAACAGTTGTAAATACGTTTACGATTTCAAAACCAGAAGCAAATTATTATGATGAAAGTGGATGGAAGGAATCAAATGGTGGAGAACAGATGAGGAAATATTATTTCTATTAAGACTTTTACTTGGGTTTGTTCTGATTATAAAGACATTATACGGAAAGGAGGATTGAAATATATATTTAAAAGAAGTGGATCTGATGATAGCACATTTTTCATTTTGAAGACTAAGAAACAAGATAGAACGTTTGGGAATGATCTACCACATCCAGGTAAAGTTAAGATTACAAATATGGAGTTAAGAATACCTGTTGTTAATTATGAATCTATCTATGGTACCTTGTTAAGAACTAGCAACATGTTAAAGGAAGGTAAGATTCCTATATCCTTCAACACATATCAATGTTTACAAAAGTCAGTTACAGGTAAATATTTAGAACTTGATTTAATCACACAATTTAACTCTAACGAATTCGATATGCCTGATTTTGTGATTGCCATTTTCCAAACTGATAGAAATGATAATCAAGAAAAAGACAAGCAAATTCGATCACTGTAAAGTTCAAAATATTCATCTTAAGAATGGAAAAAATGAATGTTTCCCCTTAGAATCTTTGAACTTAAATTTCGGAAAACACAAATATCTCAAAGCTTACGAAATGTATACGGTATATAAGAGAGTTACAATTGGAAACACGGAGATGTATTACTACCCAAGAGAATTCTTAGAAAATAGACCAATGTTTGTTATTAATAAAAGCAAACATAAATCAGTAACCGGTAGTGATAGAACTTATTTGAACTTGATTGTGAATTTTGAAAGTCATGTTCCTGATAAAACCGTTTGTTATGTGGTTATGATTGGTAAGAAAAACTTTGAATACGGTGTACAGAAAGAAAAGATGATTGAAAAATTTTAAATTCGATTAGATGTTTTTTAGTATGTAAAGTGTTTTTATGTTAATTATCATAAAAACTTATATATAGACCAAGAAGATAAACAGATTGTGTTCAAAACCGTACGAAACGGAACGAATCGTTCCACTTGTGTTTAAGCTAAGATGAATGATGATTGTGTTTAATAAGAACGAAACGTTCCACTTTTGTTTAAGCTAAGCTGGCTAGAATAATTTGTTTAATAGGAACGAATCGTTCCACTTGTTTTTAAGCCAAGATGACTAGAATAATTTGTTTAATAGGAACGAATCGTTCCACTTGTGTTTAAGCTGACTAGAATAATTTGTTAATTTGAACGAATCGTCCACTTGCTTTTAAGCTGAGATGACTAGAATAATTTGTTTAATAGGAGCGAATCGTTCCACTTGTGTTTAAGCTAAGATGAATGATGATTGTGTTTAATAGTAACGAATTGTTCCCCTTTGTTTATTTAATGAAACCGGTAATTTAAAAATGATCATAAAAATTTATTTAATAAAATGAATAGACCAGATAACATTCCATAAGAAAATCTAATTGCGTTAATTGAGGATAAGATATTAACGCTTCAAAATTTACTAGCGAAAAATAAGAGGAAATTTAAGAGGTTAAAATGTATTTATGTTACTCTTATTGCATTTTCGATACTACTTTCTGCTTCAACGGGGTTTGTCGATATTTTTATTCCTGTTACAGTCTATTCCATTATTACAACAGCATTTGCATCTGTTTCTGCCGTTATCACTGGTTTATGAACACGATTTAATATAGCTTCGAAGAAAGACTAATATAAATATATGGTTACTCGAATTGCTATGTTTAAGGATGAGCTTAATGTTATTAAAGTAATGAATGGAGAATTAAAAGACGTACATATGAAAAACATTGTTGATAGAATTAACTATAATAATAACGAGATAAGATTACTAAAAAATGAACAAATTTTTAAAAGTTTTATACAATAAATGAGAAATGGTCTCACAACTAAACAAGAAAATCAATATTAACATTTTAAAGTTTGTTAAATTGCAAGATCTGGAAGAAGGAAAATCATACGAAATAACCTCATGGAAATTGATACAAACAAAATACACTGAAGAAAAGGGTATTGGTAAATCTAAATGAGAAATATAAAACCTTATTGCCACAGAGATATAATGAGGATACTGATAAAGTTTTAAAAGAGATGAAAACTAAGAAACTGTTTATGAGATATGATGGAATGAAGGATCTTTCTAATGGTTAAAAAATACATCAATACTGTTCTTTAAAAGTGATTCCAGGAAGTAATAAAAATGATTAATAAAAATTTTTCTAAAGTAAAAAATTGAGTGGTTAGTTTGGATCCGCAAAAGAAGTTCATTCTTACTACTAATTTCAATGTAATTGTGAAAAATGTGCAAACCGAAGTTCAAGTTGTTTTTGATATTAACGGTTGTCTATTCCGCTTGAATTATGACCAATGGACTGAGTTTAAGAAATCATTGTTTCCAATAGAGAACGAAGTTAGCAGACGATTCCATTATCAGAATCCAAACTTGTAATTTTAACAACGTTCTAAGTGTATAAGTGTCTTTACGGTTTCAAGACTAAAACTGAGACCTTTAGACACACACAACGCTATGTTATGTGATTTTTAAATTCCTATACATATATTAGGGAGTTATTTGAGTTTTTGTAATAGTATCCTTAGAGTTATACAGCCTGCAAGATATTCAGTAGATAGCAAATTTATTTCTCTGTTGATTGCCGTTTGAATTTTAAAAATCGATGAATACTTGGCGAAGTTATAACAAATTCAAAATAGTATTCTGAGAGTTATGCAACCTGCAATACAATCGGATGATAGCAGATTTATTTCTCTATCGATTGCAGTTTGAATTTTGAAAATCGGTAAATAAACAACGGACGTATAACGATTTTAAAAATAACACCCCTTCAATTAGCCACTGATGACAGGTTTGGTTATCGTGTTCAAAAAATTATCACGTTTACCTTATTTGGTGGTAATTAATTGGTAATAGTTTCAAAGATTAATTGGTAATTTTATCAATTTTGGAAAAACATGTTAAAAATAATTAGTTTCCAACCCTCCTTTTAGAATCTGTATTGCAATGTAGGATTTAATTCTAATATTCTACTAGCATTGAATGTTGTAGGTAAGGAAAGAGAGAAAGAGACCCAAGAGATATTTCGTCAAGGATTCAATGACATCATGTATTACGTTGTCTCGTTCATGGACACTATGTCAGTGATACAGCTCCATCTCGCGGCTGCTAGCTATATTGAAGCTATATTGAAGAAAGAGGCTAATGTATATATGTATGTTGGCGTGAGGAGAACGAGAAAGAAACTGGATTGTTAATCACACTTCAAAAAAGAAAGAAAGAAAATGATCATAAATCTCATGTACATGTATTTTATTGCTTCTCTCAACTGAATGCATGTGTGTGCGTGTGTGCAATGAGAGCTAGAGTATATATACATATATACCTGTAACACCTGTATGCAATATACTAAACTTTAAGCTTTTATAATTCAGTTATTTCTGAAGCGATTTGCACAAAAAAAACTATTTGTTCAATCGAAGACAGCACTATAAGTTATAAGTTTTAGATGTAAGTTTTTTTTATGATTTTAAATGTCATAAATACCTATGTGCTGAGCACATACTCAATCTATTTTGTGCTATTCTTCTTTCTTAAATAATATTTGCCCAAAGTACTGGGATGGGGAATGTATACTTAAACCAACACCTGGAGGGAAAATGATAGTCAAAAAGTGTGCGTAAACTAGATTTTTTAAAAGATTTGAGATAATTCGTTGGTTAGGGTTGCGCTAGAACCGGTATATACTCCACTACTCACTAGTACAAAAACAAAACTGTTGCTGAAATTTAAAAGTGTCTTTACAAATCTTACCTTGTTTTCATATCTGTCATCTGGCCTATGGGCTTCGGAATTCTGCGTCACACTGTATATATAACTGCTTCTTGCTGGGAACAAATAGTGGGTTGAAAACAAGCCGGCCAGGTCCTGACATAGCAGCTAGAAGAAAAAAAATATTCTTCTCTACAATTTTACCTGCTTCGACGCCTTTGCCTCACTCTGTCGTCATGACGAGGAACCATTGTGGCCCACAGACTCAGGCAATAAATAAATAAATAATAATAAAAACAATAATACTGTCGACAATCCCGCTTATACAAGGTGCATCTGCATATAACAATCCAGTGAGGACATCTTAGGTTCTCGAAATCGTATTGAAGAGAATTAGATGTATTCAAATATTGTGCTTAATTGTCTCTCATTACCTGAGACCAGCTTGTTTAGAAAGAAAGGCCACTGCATAAAAATGGCTGGTACAGAAAGTCCACGTAAATGTGACAACCAAATGTCCACTCTGGTTACATACCATGACATCCCACATGAAGTCGCTGGGATCTCCAAATATTCGTTTTGGTTACATCCTTGATATATCCCACGGGATTTCCCGCGATATCCACGTTACTCATTGGACATGTTGAATGATGTTACACTGTAACTACTGGTGAGCGTCTACGCCATGCATATATGTTGCGGTGTCTTATGTGACTTACGAGATTCAAACTGCATATCAGTGTGTTCACAATCGTCGCCTGCCAGTTTTGTAATGGGTTGTGTTGGATCCATTTTTAACAAAAAAAAATATGAAAAGGATTGAAGTTTAGACATCCAATTCAAGAAATAATTGTTGGCAATCCTTTTCCTATCTTAAAAATAATGAATCCAATATAGCCGTTTTGAAAACTGGCACCCGATGATTGTGAAGACTCTAATTTGCAGTCTGAACCTCACAACATCACATAAGACACCCCAACATACATACACGGCGTGGCCACATACCAGTAGTAGCAGTGGAACACCCAGGAACATAGTGCGTGTAAATAAGATTTTGGGTAAAAAAAATGATTAAAATTATGAGAGCAAGCTAACGTTATGTAGTTATAATTTACAGTGTCCACTATAATAGATATACATATATATTAGTTTATATCGGTTAGTACTTAAATAAAATTATATATGTACACTATTCTGGTTTATTTATTTAAATCATCTTGAGCAGCATCTTCATGCTGTTCGTATTATTTGTTTCTATACTTTAAGAACAATCTTCTCAAATATCAGAAATTCACATTTTAACTTGTAAACACTTGTTCTAGAAAATTATATCACTGACACGCTAATTAAATAAAAGTCAACAACAATATTTACGTATGTTGCTGAAAATATGTTCTACAAATCTACGGCGCATGGGGAATAGATCTTTCCAAGAAATGACACTTTTTGCTACTTTCAGGAAATATCACACTGCAGAATAAACAGAAATACATATTTGCTTCTTTATAATGTAACTTTTGATTACCACAACTAACTCTAATTTCGAAGCTGCGAATTGTCATTTAAAGTTCAGTGGAACTGCAGCTGAATTCTTAACTGATTTTGTTGTTCGTTCCTGTACGGTATGTAGAAGCCACGTCCCAACAATCTACGTGATTTCATCGTTGGTTACGTTTATCTTGTGTTACACAGTTTCTGAAAATAAAAACAATAGGAAGTGTTCAATAACATAATAACAGCAGGGAATGATTAAAGGTAAATTATTAAGCCTTAAATTTACAAAAATGTTTAAAATGTTTTTGTATGACCTACAGCAGCTTGTAAAGAGAATATTGTGTTACAAAAGTAACACGTGAAGAAAATGTAAAGGCAAGGAACACAACAACTATAGCTGAAAGTCACATACCTCAGACTGTTGTTTAATTACGGGCGTTGTAACATGTTGAAGCGGTCACACTTTTATTTTTGAAAAGTATAGATTCTTATAAATATTTAACCTAATATTAAAAATAGTAACCATGAATAATTTGAAACCATGTTTCAGCATTTGAATTGATGAACTAGCGTCTCATTCCGAAGCCTCCGATCTCAAATCTGGGCACGATCATTCTTTTTCTCTCAGTTGCAACAGATGAATGCCAGGATGGTTACATGGGCCTTGATGACCGCTACCTTGCTCGATTTTTTCCCTCGGAGCAGGCCATACCTATTTCTTTGCCTTATACAAATGAATAATTTTGATAACGTTGCATTGCAAACAATACAAAAATCGCGAATGTAGGAATGAATCATGAAATGTTCAAGAAAGCTACCAACATGAGAGAACAATTCAGTAAAAGGATGAAATGTACTTTATACATATTCAGCTATCTCTTCCACGGACACTTAAATGTAACGTGTCACTTTAAGACGGGAAAATTGCACATTTTGCTAAGCTAAGGATTTGCAATGTATATTAAATGTTACAACAGCGGCTGTATTACATGCTTTTGGGAAATAAAGTTCACAGGAAGATGATTCTAGGAAGTATTCAGGGCACATTAGTATGTATTTAAAGTGAAAGAAAAGAAAAAGGGCACCAGAAAGGTTTTCCTTTTTTAGCAATAATTTAAACAGTTCACTTCAAATGAGAACTTCTATATTTTTTTCCATTCTGAAAATGAGATTAAAGAACAGTAGGGAGAGTTTCTGACCTATTATTGTGTTAGTGATTAACGAGCGAAAGCTCTCTTTCCTTTTCGCACTGTGCCAGCTAAATTCCTCAGCTATTACACTTGTATTTTTCATGATGATTCTTTGATGGATTCTAAGTTGTGACCTCCAATCTTTTATATTCGTAGACCTGTAACGAAATACACACTAAGCTCTCAAGTAATAGTAATGGAAATTTAAAGCATACAAATGATGCCCTTAAAAATTACATTGATTTTATACGATAGTTTCACCGAGTCAGTTGGAATTGGCCAATCATCAAAAATTAATATTTGCACTGGCGTTTCGTTTTTCCCATAAAAGAAAAATTACATACTGATTTTCAAACAGTTTTAAATTAGGAATTGATGAAAGCAACGTATCTATAAAAATCTACAGGAATACAAGGGATAATTTAACAGTTTCAGAATAAATACGGAGGTTGTAAAGTCAATACGTATTTTTAATCTAGATTATTCTAGAAACTAGCAGCAGCTTTAGTTGGCGTGTAATAGTTAACATTTTAGAAGTAGTGGAACATGTAGGTGCATACGTTGAAATGTAACTTAATAACCGAATGGTACTCTCCAATAATGTATTCGATGAAAATAAAACTATGATAGGTTGTTTACTTTTAGAAATAATCATTGTTACAAATAACAACTGATTTTTCAACCAAGCTGTATTCAGAGAGTAGTAATGCAGTAAACACAAACTACTCGCGAACTTCAACATGGATGAGAGATACTTTTCAGCATGCATTGAATAACAAGTCACGTATTTCCAAATTACTTCCAAAGCAAAGCCTACACGAAGTTGTTCTATCAGAATTCATAAATACCAAATTCTGCGGAGAATTATAGGCACTATAAGGTCAGGATTTATATTAATACACTAGTTTAGCATTGTTCACAATTGAAAATATTTATAACTGAAGAAACAGGTACTTGTACATGGAAATCAGATGAAACGAAACCTTTAGTTCATCGTCCCACGATTATGCATCGAGGTTAAATGAGGCGCTGATGATGAAAAATGAATAAAATAGTGGAATGAAGTAAGTGGAAGGAAACGGAACAGCCCCGAGAAAACACACGCACACGGTTTGTCCACCACCATGTCCGCTTGGCGCGAGCTGGGATCGAACCATGAACAAAATGCAGCAGAAATCAGCAATGTATTCTCTAAACGTTTCAACTAGTTCTAAACGTACTCGCTTCGCTATCAGACCAACAATTGAGCCCCGATCACTCTAATATACTGAATTTTGAAAAACTCCCGGACACGTGGCTACTTATTTGTACCACCTCCATTCCCCTCCATCGCCGTCAGCGCCCCTTATCTTCCCTTCTAGGACATATATTTAAAAAAAGAAAGTTTACTTACGTATCTAAATTAGAAGTCCAAATACGATATTCCATGTTTCTTAACTTCAAATCAAAACCTTTTCTTTTCTTTGCCACTTTTTTCTTCAAATTTTTACTAAATATCAAAAATCACTGAAACACGTAAAAATTATGTTCAATGAGGAGCCTCAAGTTCCTAAGCTTAAGGGATTCGGAGATGTGACTGTCGTATTAAAATGCTTCTCACCCCGTTCCCCGTATCCGTCCTTTTTCTTCCATTCTAAGTTGCGTGAAAGAATAAATAATTATAATTAAAAAGTGAAATACGTGTCTAATTACTTTAAATGATGATCGCAAATTCCAAACTCCGTGTTCCTAACCTTTAAATGTTATGGTATGTCGGCATTTGAATATAATAATTGCAAACCCATTCCCTGTTTTTCATTTTCTCCTCTTATCTTTCCAATTTTTACTAAAATATCAAAAAAATCCTTTAAAACTTATCAAATTATTTTAAATGGGAAGCCCAAATAAAACTTCGGGCATCTACACCTAAGAGATTCAGAGATGTGGCCATCTTATTAAAGTACTTCCCATCTCTTATTCCCCATTTGCCGTAGAATTACCAAAATATCTTCCTTACTCACTAATCCTATGTACTGTCCAAATTTCAAGTTTTTAAGTTAATAGGTTTGTTTTGTGCGAGGATCAGTCAGTCGTCACTCAGTCCTTTAAATTTTAGGTGCTGGTTTACTTTTGGCGCACCACATTTTGGAAGGTCTACAGGTAAAATTGAAAACTGTGCAAGAAAATACATATTTATAAAAAATAAATTACTGCAGGCGATATAATTAAATTCTAAGCAATATACATGTATTTTAGGTTTATAAGTGAAGCGTTACAAATGTAAAATAATTACAAATGTTTTACGACGGATAAAATACGTGAGTGCATATGAAAGATAACTGTATAGGATACTATTTTCCGCCGGCGGTTTATTTCTACACAGTGTAGAGAAGCTGTATTTTATATTTGCAACTGAAGCACTACTAATATGACTTTTGGTTGGTTTTTATTCTTAGCACTGTAGTTCTTCTCGAATTTTTTAAACCTCTCTTCAAATTTCTTGAGATCTTACCTCCACCATGTTTATATATATATATATATATATATATATATATATGAGCTTCTAAAATTTGTAAGAAGAGATATATAGTTAGGTGGAAGCAATTTCAGGTTCAACTCAGATAGTCACGTGCATAATACAAGACAAGCGTCGGATCTTCATGTAGAGTGTTCACATTTAAATGTGCATAAGAATAGTACATTTGCTATGGCAGTGAATATTTGAAACAAGCTTCCCTGCACTTTGAAAAATCAAAACATCCGGTTTCAATAAAGAATCAAGTACTACCTATGAGAGCACTGCTTCTTTTCTGTAGGAGAATATCTCGCAAATCCATAATCACTTATATTAAAATGTCTATAGTAAATAAGGTTTAAAACGTATATATATTTTTGGATATGTATAATATGAGGTTTCATTAACTGTTATGTTGCTTTATATCGTTGTATGTAAATGAAATAATGAAGCATTGTACCTCTTTTACTTAAATTGACGCTATTTTATTATTATAAGTAGATTTAAATATATAAACATGTACACATTAAATGTTCTTGTGACGTACAAAACTCATACGTTCACGTTGTGAACAATTTGTATGAAAACGGATGAAAATAAATACAATACAATCAGGGTTTGAAAAACCCGGGTTTTTTGAAAAAGCCCAACCCATCTTGGCCCCTATAGGGTTTTTCGGGTATTTTCGGGTTTAATAGTTTTTTCGGGTTTAATTGGGTTTATTTGCAATATTTCAATGTCTTTCGTGTAAAAGTGTTAAAATGTGATTTATATTTCAAGATTATGATTGTCACAACTTGCAAAAATTATCAATTCACTGCTGTTTTGAAAAATTACTATCATTTTGAAATTTTACGTCGGATCGCCGCCAAAATATATACAGCTAATTTGGAGTGTCTTGCGTTTCTACTCTGAAAATTTCAACTTAAAAACTAAAAATTGCGGCGTGGAGTCAGGCCCGTATCCAAAGATGGTATAGTGGGCGCCGCCGCCTAAATTTTTGCTGCCAAAAATGTTTACGGTAGAATTGCAAATGAACTATAACATAGTGATGAACTATAATATGGTTGGATCGGACCCCCTAACTTCAGCCCGGCCCCCCTTACATTTTTGGGCTGTCTATTGGCCTGGCGTGGATACCAGCTATTTTGAGATAATGTCCGACATTTTGAAATTCTACATTGGTATTCCGCCAAAATTTGTACAGGGAATTTAGTGTGTCTCGTGCTTGTACCCTGAAAATTTAAAGTTCAAAGACAGAAAGTGGCGCCTTGTTGTACGTGTGGTGCAGGCTGACACACGAAAAAATGTAGAACGAATTATTATAATACCGTCAGTGACATTCGCCAAGAAAGAACACCAAATATATTAATGTAAAACTAATACATTAATCTAAGTTAGAACAACTCAATCCATAACCCAAGTTTCATAAAATAAATGTTTCAAAATGTCTTAAATAAAATTAAATATTTTCGAGCGTAAAATAAACGGTTTTATTGTTGAAGTACACTTCCGATACTTTGTGCATTCAATTACGGGGCTTTCCGTAGCACTTGTTACAACACCGTTCTCCAAGAAAAATAAGTTAAAACAATTAAGATATATTTTGTGTGTTTGAAAACAACACCGGTAACGTTTGGGAGGTGATTCCTGACTCCAACATAAGACAAAAAGTATAGATCAACCTAGGTGAACAAATGTTTCCTTCCGGAGTTATGAGCTGATGAAAACATGAAAAACGATGTAGTAGGTGAGTACTTCAAATTATATGCCCGTAGCAAAACTCCCTCTATAAAAATTATTGCGTGAGAACCGCAGGATTCTTAAACGTGTATTTTTGGATAGTGTCCATCTTAGTTCCTAAGTGAAATCTCGATCCGATTACAGTAGGTTCCATAGTTTTGGCGCTATAGACCTTAAAAGTCATCTTTTCGGCAGCCTATAAGTCCGAAAGGAAGCATTTGTGCACCCAGGGTCGTCTATACTTTTTGTCTTATCTTTGTGTCAGGAATCATATCCCAAACGTTGTCAGTGTTGGTTTGAAACACTCTGTATAATTCATATTTCATAAAGAGTTTCAATATATCTTAAACGAAACTAAATATCTTCCAGCATAAAATAAAAAGTTTTATTAGGAGAGCGGTGGCTTAGTGATAGAACGTTCACCTCCAGTTCTTTGGGTCCCGGGTTTGATCCCAGCTCGCGTCGCGTCGACTTTTTGGTGGACAAACCGCGTTCTCCTGAGTTTTCTGGGGTTGTTTCGTTTCCTCCTACCTTGTCCATTTGACCATTTCATTCATTTCTCATAATCACAGTCTCTCTTAGCTTAACAGGCATAACCGTAGGATGTAAAACTGAAAGATTTCATTTCATTTTTGCAAATAGTTTTATTGTTGGAGTATTCAGTTCGATGCTTTGTGCGTTCAATTTCGGGAATTTCCCGAGCACTTTTTTCGCGATGAAGGTTTATTAATATTTTCCGGAAATGCAAACTTTCTTTACTGTACATCGAAACTTCTACTAGAGAGCGTAACATACTCTTTGAAACTCCGAGCATTAAGATTCTTAAATTTGATAAGAATGTTTACGCTATTGCTGCTGTTGATTTCGGAAAGCTTATTTGAAAAGTAGCAACAAATAACTAAACTAAACTGTTGTGGAAAACCAAACTCTACTGAAGAATATTTGTGTTGCCATCAAAGATAATAAAAATAATACTAATAGTTTCATAATTACCCTTCATATTTACTAGTAGTACCAGCACCTGTGGCCGTAAACCGATCAGATGTATGAGGGATAATGTCTTGTAGCGTCGTCGAGTGGGCGAGCACAGTATCACGAGAAGTATTTTCTAAAACATATATTCGCATATTTAACTTCAAATAGGCTATAGGGACCAAAAGCAACGGACGTGAACGCTCTACCACTGATCCACCGCGCCCCCTATCCTATGCTCTACCACTGATCCTATGCACTAAATCAGGAGCTCTAAGAGAAAATGTGAACCAACTTGTGCTAGGTGGCCAGTAAAAGAAGCACGAATGCTATCTAACCGAGTCAGAAGCACAGCAGGGGTGCCCGAGCGAAAGGATAAAGGGCAAGCACGTCAGCGAGAGGAAGGGGGTACGCATGTACGAGGATGGTGGAAAAACATGTACAATATTTGTAATTATTCATATTTTCAAAAACACTTAATTTCTATCTTTAAAAAATATAACTTTCACAACTAATTCACGAGTGATACAGCGCCTTTCCTTCTTACCGTTACGACAAAAA
This sequence comes from Thermobia domestica, assembly GCF_964235325.1. Taxonomy (NCBI): domain Eukaryota; kingdom Metazoa; phylum Arthropoda; class Insecta; order Zygentoma; family Lepismatidae; genus Thermobia; species Thermobia domestica. Next base: position 250,982,052 of record NC_137462.1, on the reverse strand, counting down.
ATAGTATATGTTGGCTTATTGCCTGAATTTTTCTTCTTGAATCCATCTTCTCCACACTTTGCGCAGTAGATTTTATGCGCTTCATCATACCATGACTGCAGAAACTTTATAATGCTTCTCACTTTACTACACAATTATTTGGAAAAAAATGTTCGCATTACGGCCATCGCAGATGTCCACTAGTGATGTATGAACCGGAAATTCCCGCCGCTTACTTCTACCCTATTTGCATTCAAAATCCATTTCAATAAACTGTGCAATGACAGAAATATTTACATTAACGCTCTCATTCCTTCACGAAAAATATTTCACATCATATTTTACCTATAAATTTTGTTCTCGGCGTAAACGTCTGGTCGGGTGAACCCTAGAATTATTATAACCCAGTGGTGTATTTAAGGGGAGGCTTCCGGGCTTAAGCCTCATGAAATTTTACTTACTGTACTAAAGTAAATGAATTATCTTTGAGAATTTTCTCATCTAAAGGAACAAAGTTAGTCAAACCCCTCTCCCGTAAGTACGTTATTAAAATTGTAATATACGCGCCACTAACCCATCATAAAAATGGAATTTTTCTCGCCTGTTCCCTTCGGAAGCACCGCCTTTACCGTCCCTGACTCGATTAGATGGCATTCGTTCTTTTTAGTAGCCCCCTAACACAGACTGGTTTGTATTTTTTGTACTGTACTTCTTATCCACGCATCAGGAATCAGTATAAATACGCAAATCGTAAAAGAATTATAATTTTTCAACAATTAATTCTGACGGTACCCTTGAATTTTATCTATGCCAAGGGAGAAATTTATACGTCGCAATGTTTCTTCCAGACCTGTTTTTAGGGGGCAGTACCCCGCAGCAGACCAAAATAATACGTCTATAATAATAACTAGAATAGCATTAGCAGTGACCCCAGGAACACCACTTCTGAAAGAAACATTGATTCCGAGTGGCACACCAGAAGTAAAACTCCACGCTGAATTATTATAACCCATCATGAAAACGATAGTGTATGCTTTTTTTCCTTTTGGAAACATCCCCTCGCTCCTGCTGTCGGGAGTACTGTTGGTACGGGAAGGTTCTAGAACACAGGTTCCCCATATGGGTTAAGAGATTTTTTACGTACCAATGTAGAATATTGAATTCACATAGTATTGCCAAACGAGCGTTAGCAGCGAAGGAGGGTTAGAACTCCGCATGACACGTTGTTTTCGGTCATTATTAGAGATGAATGGGAAGGGGGACTTGTGTTCAAGAACCCTGTCTATTGGTGCCTTTTAGTGCTACGTAGCGCAGGTTGATTTGTATTTTTTGCACTGTAATTTTTACGTCATAATCCCGCCCCGTATATATATATATATATATATACATATATATATATATATATATATATATATATATATATATATATATATATATATATATATATATATATATATAATCGCAAATCTTAAAAGAATAGGTGTAATTTTTCGAGAATTACTTCTGACGCTCACTTTGAATTTCATCTATGCAATGTGTAGTATATCAAATCGCCTAGTGCAAATCATTTAGGAGACAATAGAAAGGAAATTATTAAAATAATCAACTTTCAGCAATTATTTCGAGTGGTGAGCCAAAAGTAAACCTGAACGGACGTGTCTTTATTAATGTATAAACATAAATTTCTTATTAACTCATACAGACAATAAAATTAAATTATTTTATGTAATGGTTATACTAACTGAATTTTCTTGTATGTTGTTCTTGTCTTGTCTTCTTCAGTGTTTAGAGTGGTTGATGCACCAGACTTCAAAGTCCTCGTGTGTTGAGATTGTCTGTGAAGAGTTACTCACTATTATATCACTGCTTGATTTAAATAAAGTAATTTAAATCGAGATGACTAAAATTTTGTTTTGAATTTCCTTCTCCGTTGTGATTATTACCTAAATACAGCTTAACCCAAATTCAACGTAGCGCGCAATGAATGCTGGTACTTTTGATAAACAAATGACTGTTGATTTAGCGATGCTAATCTGCATTCTCCATACATGCTTATGGCATGTCACACAGGATATCATAATTTTCAAATGTTTAACAGTTACATTTGCTTGATGCAGCTAAAATTAGTACAATGATTGGTAATAATGCTACTACGATACTCTCGTGGTAGAATTTGTTCAACACTCGATAAAATATTCCGGAAATAATTCTAAAATACTGCATGAAAATATTTCATTTAAGTTACGGGAGAAGGTAACAAAAACATTTCCATACAAAATTATAGGCACCAAAGATATAGGCGTTTTAAAAATATTTAGAAAAATATTTCTTATATTACGAATGAATTTATTTTTAAAATGTTCGAAATATTTTTTATAAAATATATTTCATATGTTTTCTTCTAACAATAAAAAATATTGCAAATAACAAGTTAGAAAACATTTGTAAAATATATGAAATATATTTCATATTCTGTTTTCTTTATCATGTATGTAAAACATTTTTAGTGTTACTTCGAAAAGTTTTCTCTCTCAACCAGGGGTAAAAGTGCGGAGGGAAGCGGCAACCACCTCGAAAAACTATGTACGGTGTCTCCCCAGTTCCTAAAATAATTACAATGTGCAAACATAGGCAGGGAGAACAGCGTGACGTCATTAAGAACCACTTTTGCAACTGCTCTCAACATTGAAAACATATTTCATTACACAATATTTCTAGCAGAATTTGTGAACATTTTCCTTACATTATCTTCCTGCTAACGTTCTATAAATTCACTTCCTGTCAGTGGCGTATTTACCATTTTGTTTCGTGGGGGAATCTTTGCTAACTTTATTCATGTAAATGTGAAAATTGTGTAAGATATTACATTTACTTTAATATAGTAAAACAAATTTTGGAAGGGTTAAGCCCGATAAGACCCGTAAATACACTGTAACCAATAACCGTGAAAATAAGTGCCTCCTACCTTGAAAAATATACGGTTTACCGTTTTTCTAAAATAATGGTAGGAGACCGTTTTCCTGTGAGATGTTTGTGTCGGGCATGCGCATTGGAGAGAAAAAGCACATGTTCGAAGCGAGAATTGGTGGCGCGTAGGTTCGGATGTGTTGTGCTTTGTTTTGTTTTGCTTCTTTCTTTTGTTTGTTTGTTTCTTTGTTTGTTCAGTGTGTGGTTTTCTGGTGTGATATATACAATAGGCCTACCACTGTTGAAGATATCCTGGAAATTCAACATTAAGCAAGGTAATGTATGGGAAAGCACCATATTAATATTTGAACTTTGTTCAGTGAGAAACAAAACTTTAGTTGACTATCGTGGAAAGCAGATCGCTCCAAAGTGAAACGATTCGAAACCAAGAAGCTGCTGGATGTATAAAGTCTTATGATAATGTAGCCAACTACGAGTGGTTTGTGAAGCTAGAATTAGAATCACAATGTTGAAATACTTAAAAAAAACTTTTAGGAAAAGTGCTTCGTAGTTTACCGTAACAGCATTACATAAATTGTGTTGCATCAACTGCAATTTTTCATGTTACAGAAACAAAAGTATACTGTCACTCATGTGTGTCCGAAGGAGGGGCAGGGGGTCGCTCCCCTAGCTGGTGAAAAAGTATTAAATTTCTTAATACAAATAAAAAATATCAGGGTATATAGTAACCAGGGAGTTGAGTCCCCCAGAAAATTTTCATCGGGCGCCCTTGCTGTCATTATTTTTTCTGAATAAATAAATTGTTAGATTTGAAAAATATTTCTGTAAATGTTTTTATCTTTAATTTTGTTCTGAGTACCTATAATCTGTTCTGGTGTCTTGTTAATACATTTGAGCGTTTAATAGTCTAAATATGCAAAAGTTCGATACTCTGGAAGTTTGGTGACTTTTTATTTTATTTTATTTATTTATTTATTTATTTATTTAGCATTGATGCCACTATTACATAATTATGCAAACACGTATTTATTAATTTGAGAAAACGGATACTGAATACTGTAGGCAGTGTTGTGAGAAGTCATATGGTTTTACACTTGTTTAGTCGTACTTCTGGTCATTCTAAGCTATGTTGTCGAGTGCCTGCTTGGTTATCTGAAACCGTAATAATGCGACTAATCGAATGAATCGCTGATTAGAATATTTGAGGTCTATTAGTCTACTGGTACTCATAGCGAAAATACATGCAATAAAGCTAGTCTTAACACTGTAACAGAATATCGATTTATGAATATCTTAAAAGGGCATGGATGTTTGTTCCAAATACATCTTCAAAGCGTGCGAAAACTCAGCTATAAAATTCAAGATTTATTTTTTTGTATGCAATATCGAATCATTTTCTGGTGTTTTATTCAATACATGACAAAATTAGTAATTTTGAAAAGAAAAAGCAATGTATGTTCAAGATGATATCAGAGAAAAGGGTTCGATATTACAAACTAAGAATTAATTTCAACTATTATTCTTATGGATATTATGCACGTCCTAGGTGCAACGCTTCTTTCGTTCACTTTTGTTTTCTTTAGTTAAGTAGTCGTTAACAGCAGTGGACCAGTGTGCACTCTAGTTACATCCATCCAGAAAAATTATTGCTAGCCAGTTTGTGTACTGATACAGTTTCCAGCAATTCGATGAAAATTGGGTCAATATATTGACCAGCAAGAATTCTTACTGGATCTAGCAAGAGGGCACAGGTGTGTTATTACCGTAAATCTTGTACGGTAATAACACACCTGTGCTTTTTTTAAAAAAAAACGACCTCTAAATATTACGGTAAATTACCGTAAAATATACGGTGCCAAATTTGTTTCTAAACACGGTCAATATTATTTTACTTCTAAATATACGGTCGGCCGCTTTTATGAAAAAACGGTGGTCCGTAAAATTTAGGGTAATCGGATGGCAGCGAGAGTTGACGGTAATCGGTCAGTAAATGTAAGGCGAAATTTTTTACAGTGTACGCCACTGCTGACTGTACTTCATGAAATGATCTCCAAACACTTTTTTTTTTAAATATTTCTGGCAAATATTTGAGATGCTCCTCAGATATAACAAGGAATATGTTTTCTCCAGATACGGAAGATTATATTCTGAAAACAATGTAACAACTTTTCTATAATAGACAATATCAGAAAATGCTGTTCACTAAAGACACAAAATATTTTCCAAAACACAATGGAAAACATTTTCTATTCATTTTTAATATGTTTTCTTTTTTACCTCTTTTAAAGTTTTATATTCAATATTCGATAAAATATCCTGGAAATAATACTAAATTATCATTCGAAAATATTAATTTAATTTATAGGAGAAGGCAAACAAAATACTTTTGTAAACATTAAGTTAACCTTTTTAAACCATTTCTGAAAAATATTTCTTATATTGCAAAAGAGTTTATTTTTAAAATATTCTAATTGTTTAAATATATATTTAATACGTTTTCTCATAAAAATAGAAAATATTTCAAATAACACATTAGAAAACATTTTTTAAATATGTGGAATGTATTCCGTTTCATTGTTTTCCGTATCATATATGGGAAACATCTTTAGCATCATTTCGAAAATATTTTCCTTCTCAACAGTGAAAACATATTATATTAGATCCAAAACAATATTTGTCATATATTTTGTGAATATTTTTCTTGATTTACTTTCCGGCAAGCATTCTAAAAATGTACTCGCGGTAATTTCAAAAATATTTTACAAAACTTTTTGGGAAAATATTTTCGGGAAATATTCGGAATGCATTTGAGAAACCAGCATGGGAATCTCCAGAGAAGATAAACTTTTAAAAACCAAGGAAAATATTTAGTTTTGGTTTAGGAAATATTTCTTGCTGTGTCTGTGGTTACACGATGCCTAGACTAATAACAATAAACGTTGAAACCAGTACTGAAACTGTGCTTTGGAGTGCTCTGGATGCACATTTTATACTGTGACAATTTAACTTTTACAAGAAAGTAGTTCATTCTATATTTTACTGATTTAATTCTGATTCGGTAAACTTAGAAAACTGTAAGTGGCTGTTTCTAACCAGCTATTGTTTCAATTTGAGGTTAATGAAGTAGAAGGATTCTATACTTGGGACTACGTATTTTACAAATTTATTGAAACATATATATACACATATTTCAATTACCACCTATTACTGCTTCTATCGTCACACTGTATTGTTAATTTAATTCAAAACGGCCGAACTTGGTCTTAAATAAAAATCGTCTCCTTATAAGTAAATCCTATATCAATTAGAATTAATGGATTTCATTATCATTTCACTCTGAATAGAAACCATTCAGTCATCTCAAGCATAATTGCTTGTTTTATATTGTTTGCTATTTATTATTATTATTATTATTATTATTATTATTATTATTATTATTATTATTATTATTATTGATTGTGAAAATTTGCTTTCCACGATACATTTGTTTAAAATAGGATAGATTACTGTTATATGGTATTGGGATAACAATCATATAGGATATGTATTTAACGTTGTATTATTCAACCGATCGCTCAAGTCTTAACGCGAAGTAATAAGTTAATTTTGAATTCACCTGTAAAAACATTATTATAAAAAGTGGTTTATTTTATTAACTATAAAACAAACAGGCTTAGAGTTGAATAATCAACAAATTCTGATATAGTGCACATTCATTAGCCAACATACTTTCGCATTGTTACAGTTTACATTGGATATGCATCACAATTAGTTTCAACGTAGGCTAATTTTATGAGTGTGTCGAGATATTATTTGTAACACTTGCAAGAGTACCTTAAAATTGTACTTCATCATCCATAACTATTTTTATACACAAGAATAAATCAGAGCGAGACAGTTGTTACTTATCTGAAACAGTTTTTTATCTTCCTATGGAATCGGAACCTTAGAGCGCTGGGATATGGGACAAATTCCCCCTTGCTCCTCACACTAGACTAACTGCCTAGTCAAATTACAATATACGTGCCTTCTAAAACATTATCCACAGATATAACTAATTCGCTTATTTTGAATCACCACATCCAAAAGATATCGTCAAGCATGGCTAACGATTTCGTTTGGTCTTAATGTAGATATCAAGTGGATTACTGTTTAATTTATCAAATCTTTCTGCAGAGTCCTTAGTAAGTGTTGCAATAATACCGGCATACTTGACAATTGCACAAAGATTTTACAACTGCTTGGAAGTCAGAACATAAGTCTACTTAGTAAATGGTATAGGTTGATTTGAATTAAATTTTAGAAATAAGAGAACACTAGTTATACTTAACCAACTTTTTTGTGTTTTAATTACAAATCATCCTTTTGTAATTACATTTCTAAATAATTAGCGGGGTCTATACATTTTAGATATTCTAGAGAATATACTGTAGATGAGTAGATTATTGAACTATTGGGAATGAAGTATAAATAATAGAACGTAATACTAAATTTTCTAATGATAAAGCATTTACTTAACACTTTCAATATGGACGAAATGGCTCATAAGAATAAAAGTGATTTTGCAATCGTGACAGAAAGAAAGATGAAACAAAGTGTATGGTATATTACTACTACCAAATATGTGACGATGGAGCTATAGTTTCTTAGGGAAGGATTTTAAATATGACAATAATTACTTCTGAAATATTAAAACACAGGGATTTATGTTCTTAAACCAAGAGTGAATAATTAGCATCGAACAAAATGCGGAATCAAATATGCTTCTTTGGATATTTCGCCGAAAATACGAAAATAAATGTTAAAAATGTTTCTCTTGAAATTAAACAGAATGACATAAAATATTAGCCGCAACAAAGTCTTGTCGTTTAAGGAGGCCAACGATTATTTATTGACCTTAGTTTTAACAGTAATGATTTTTTACAATGGCGTTCAGCGTAAACAGAATATTAATACAAATTAAAATACAAAAAACAGAAGATATACAAATAAACTGTATGTGATGTATGTTGTGTTATTTAATACATCTTACAAAACAACGGTTTTTAGAATACAAAAGTGTAGGAGAAAACATTACAGCAAAAATACGTAAATTATCATCAAATGAATTATTAGATTTGATGCATAGACCCATTTCTGACAAGCAGAAATTGTGAGAAACAACAGTAGAGCATTACAAGAAATAAAAAAAAAAATGAAAAGAAAAATAAATTGACCTGCTTTCTATATAAACATATTCTGCTCCTGTTAAAAGTATGACTGGCGTTAGTATTTTAAATACATTTGCAGACATACTACAGGTAAGAAAAGTTAGTAATTGAAAATTGACAAAGGAAAACTAGTTACTGAAATAATAAAACTTGATGAAAAAGTACAACACAAAGTATTTCTGCAATGGAAATGATTCCATCGTTGAACAATTACTGTACAAGAACATTAAAACCAAACCTTTGAAAGTTATTTAATGGTAGAGAAAGTAACCAATAGTTAGAAATATTAGAAAAATGTGTTAATAGGTAAAAAATACATTTACAAAACAATTGGTACGAATACTATAGAACTTAGTAAAGTAATGAGCAAACAATATTCGAATGAGTATACTAATGGATATAAACATGTTAAAAGAAAGCATTAAACTGGTGATTATATACACACATACGCAACTTTTAAAATTTGTTGAGAAAAAAATATCCCCACTTAGTTGATTATAACCAAGGTATCCAACAAGATAAAGAATACAATCCTTAAGTAAGAGAAGTTAAAATATAATTTTATAAACACAATATTTAAAAATTGAATATAAATATGAATGTACAGAAAACTAATTGCTAACTGGAGTCTAGGTTGCACTTTTTGTCAATTGGATTTAATGATTGGTTCTTACACAGAAAACTACGGTGACAGAGCTAGCATCTTTTCATTCTTTAAAAAATTCCATCGACCCTTAAAATGACGTCAGTATGGCAGTCGCTTGAACATACACTTTTATGCTTAACCGGTTATATCTCATCACAGACTGAAGATATAAACTTCATTTTGGTGTCAAATTAAAGGTAAGGAAAGATAAAAATATTTGAGTTAATAAATTTTACATTGCAACAATTTTGACCTATTGCGACTTTTGTCTACAAAATTTTGTCTCTTCGTTTCTCTATGGAGGTTTCTAAGGCAGATAATTTTGTAATTACCAGTGATACGAAAAAGCACCTCCAAATGAACATTATAGAGTAGAACTTCTCCTTTCTAACAATAATAATAATGTCACCGTATCTTTGAAACTGAGGGAAGTACTCGACTTTAAGCAGAACAAAGTGTTGAATTTTGTGACCTTTGATTATGATGAGATCTACTATGTACTTTTTAAAAAGCACTAATTTATTACTGATTATAGTGAAAACAATTCCGAAGACAGCCATTGTAATGTATGTATCTTACCATACACTGAAAATGTCCGTTTGAAGGCAATCCTGTGAAAAAAGGTGGCCGCCTGCACATTATGATTAGCTATTACACAATATCGAACAATATTTCCTATCTGAATAACCTTTTTCAAATTGTACCATCTTGTTTCCGTCAAACTGTCCGTCACTGAAGATGCAACAGTACGTATATCTGTGGAAAATTTATTGGTAAGCAAGTGCAAAGTATGCCCTACAAACATATCTAATAATATATACCTTTTATTTAGCCAGATTCAGCAAAACCTTTTATGGATTAGTTTGTATAAACACGAAGAAAAGTGCATTCTCACTTTGATTTTCACATCCTTCAACGTTAGACAACAAGTTTTGGAGTTAGGTTTGCTGGGCCGAGAACAAGGTGAGGCGATTCTAGAAATGCCCTAGTTTGTTCAAAAGACGTCGGTTTAGGTAACTGCAAAAAGTATAATTAAATTCCTGCCTCTGCAACGAATAAACAATCAATAAGAACACATTTTTTAGTATAACAGAACGATTTTTATTATGGACAGTTCCAAAGTGATCTTATTTAAACTAAACATACCAAGGAAAAATCAATTTTTGCACTTTCCTTTTGCTTTATAGCATACAATATTGTATAAAATCAATGAATGTTTTATATTATTCCCTTCAACATTACCTACATTTTGCAAGGTTTCAGTTTTAATATCTCTTCTCAGACTTTATGAAAACTATCACGTCTTGACGGAAGATTTCACTCTCATTTCTTCTATATGCAAAACCGTCCTATTTCAATTTTTTTTAAAAAAGAGTAAGTGTTATTGTTGTCATTTACATATTAAAGCTAACAAGAATATGTTGTGCTATTATTGGTTTCAAGGGTGTTTGAAAAGTGCAACTGAAAAAAACAAAATGACAATCTGAGACATGAAAGCGAGACATGAACTGCGTAAAATTTTAATTTGTGGAAACCAATGCATTAATAGGAACCGAACCATAAGTTTCAAATACGATATAGAATAAAAGTGTATATCTTTAAATATTGGAGCTCACATAACAGACAATTCGGAATTTCATTCTACATTTAATAACCCAAGCATGTCTCGATTAGCCTTCCGTCGCAAAGGTGTGGTGTACAATGGCCCATTCGTATTACCTACAGTTGTAACTACTAAATGGCTCCATGATAACCCTTTTATTCTAAGATGTTGTTATACGCATATACATAGACGGGCGTTACCCATCCATTTCACTATGAAAGAAGACGTTATAAAGTTAACATATCCTTTCTTTGTACTTGGGGTATTTACGTAGATAGTAGGTTTACGTTTATACTATCGTAGTGGGGTTTTATGCGCCCTACCTTTTTAATTGTGCTCCTGTATTTTCATCACGATTACTTTTTTTCTTTTCGTTATTTCGTTAGTGCAATATTGATTATTCAAAATAGCTTGTGACGAGAAGGAGGTAGAGGCACTTCTGAATCTACCGAAGGAGTTAGAGGATGAGGAAGCCATCAGTAGCCAGGCAGGGGAAGATGAAGAGTCCCCACGAAAGTGATGAGGAACTTGATGAACTGCTGACTGAAGATGATTGTAGCAAGGAGTCGGATTTACATATTTCTGATTGCGAGCACCACATTTACACAAGTGATTATGCTGACGACGATGAAGATGTACAGAGTAGGCTAAGACCGCTTACTATATCCGAAAGGATAATACTACCAACTGGAGGAGGAAACCCTGCAAAGAAACCTCAGAAGTAGGTTTGCACCAGGTCGTGGAGTATCATCAAATGTACTCCCGAACCAAGAAGCAAAGCAAAGAATGCTATAACTCCTGTAGAAGACCTCAGGGTTCTTATTTGCCTCCGAGATTATCAATATCATCGTCAACATCACTAACAAGAATAACGATATGATTCGGAAAATTACAAAACAAGACGCAAGCTCGTACGGAAAGAGGTGAAACTTAAGTCAAGACACTCCTTGGTCTGCTGTAAATGCTTGGAGATTTTAAGTCTGGAAGAATGAACGTGTGCGAATACTTGGATATAGATAAAACTGGAATGGAAATCTCCCATCTGATGATGACCATCACTCGATTTAAATGTCTTCTACGTTTTCTCAGATTTGATAATTTTGAAGACTCGGCAGGATCAAATTGGGGAGAATAAATTAGGTGAAATCCGGGAGCTTTTCAACCTTTCTATCCACGGTTAGCAGGGAAGTTACTCCCTTGGCAGCAACGTCACTATCAACGAGAAGCTGGAGAGTTTTTGCGTATGCTGCTCCTTTAATAAATATACCCCCTCTAAGCCTTCGAAATGCGGAATCAAGGTTTTCAGTTTGGCCAATTCTAAAATTCTTCACAACGCGAATATGGAAATATACGCTTGCAAAAAATCAGATGGCCTTTAATCAAAGCGACTCTCCAGTTGATGTGTAGAAACGGCTAATAATGAAGATTAGTGGTTCTGGAAGAAACATTACAAAGGATAATTGGTACACCAGTGTACCTCCGGTCACCATACTGCTGACGAATCACAAATTGACGCTCGTAACAACCATCCATAGAGAGAAAAGGGAATTTCCTAAGGGGTTCTCTTCAGTGACAGTCCACTTGCACATTCGGGTTTGGAAACCGGATGACTGGTGTCTTACGTGCTGAAGATGGTGCTCAAAAAAGAAAAGATCATGAATCTTCTCACCACTCTCCACTAGATTTAGAAGACCGACAACTAAAAGGGATACAAGAAAACCCTGAGGGATCACTTATTAGAACACTAAAGGACGTGTTGACACCGTGAACCAGCTGTGCGGTACTTACGAGGTTAGCAGAACCTGCAGAAGATGGCCACTCAGAATCGTCTCCTTTTTACTCAATGTAGCCGGAATCAATGCTCACATAATATACTTTTAAAATAGGAAGAAAAAGCTAAGACGTTGATACTTCCTCAAGACTCTTGAACTTGACTTTATCCAAAAACAACCTTGAACGCTTCAGGAGGCATTCAGATGCCTTCTGAAACAATGTAACAGAGACAACATGGATTTGTACCTACTCCCAATAGCTCAGGAGCTCCTCCAAAAGGAAAAAAAATGCTCGAGGTTTGAGGCCTGTGACAAGAATGACAAGATATATCAGTGGCAAATCTGTGGTCAATACATCTTCCTGCGCGACAATGCATACCTATTCTCTCACGACTGCCTACCTGAGGACCCCAGTAACTGAAGACAAATAGCTGGGAACGTTCTAAACCGTTGGTATCCATTAGAAGTTTAAAGGAATAAGTAAGTTATTTGTTGAGAATTGCTCAAAATAAGGTTATTTTATGTAGGTTATTACTTGATTCATCCTTGGATGCATACCATGGGTCCAATGGACCCATAACAAAACGTGGTTATCAATATATAGTTACATATTTTATATATTCAACCGTGCTGCTAGGTATGATCGTGTCGAAGGTTTAGCATTTCACTGCTATTGAAATTATTTTTTCTTTCACTTTTTTCTATTATTTTATGTGTTATATTTGTATCATATATTTACATACCATGGGTCCATTAGACCCGTGGAATATAAAGTTTATCTACTGCTTCAAGTAGAGTCTCTGTAGCTTATACAGTACCACCTCAATCAAAGATAACAAAAATAATATAGATTGATGAATCAATAAAGGATTTGTACTGCATTTCCCCTTCCGTCTGGTGACTGTTTCTTCAAACTGTGCGAAAACGCTGCATGAACCACCTTTTACGTTATGATCGGACTATTATTCATTTTTCTTTATTTCGAAACGGAAGGCGAATAGTCTATCGTAGCTTTACGCCAAAAATCCCGCAACTGGTTTCCAAACTGTTTGAGGAAACAACAACGAGATGGCAGTGAAAATGCTGCACAAATCTCTAAGGTTGGAGATACCCATCTGTAAATACCCTGAAAATGTAAGTCGCTTGGAATACCGGAAGGAGTTCATTTGGACATCTATAGAGTTTATTGTACTATAGTCATATTTTTATTTTTTTTTCTATTTATATACGCAGCAACAATTTCGTCGACTTCTCTGATACACTATATTGTTGCCTATTGTTGCTTTCAAGCATTAACAGTCTTTTATTCTGTTTTTTTTATTTGTCTTGAAATATGTAGTTCAAAATACAGAACTAAAGAGCAGATTTTTGACAACTGTTGTAGTGTATGCAAGTACTACTTGAAGTAATAACTGGCGAATCTTGCGTGAATTTTGACTTTTTCTATACAAAGGTGTAACCATTTTCTAATCTAAAATGCAATGCGCTAGTACAAGTAAACGTAAACGATCTGGGGCAGAGGACAGAATTTGTGCTTTCAGTCCGAATTTTTCTTCTGTTATTTCTCAGTGGGTGTACGAAGATGAAGGCATGAGTTCATAGGAAAGTGAAGTATCAGATACAAGTGAAAATATGTTCCTCCTGCCAATCAAGATGAAGACGAGTCTTCTGACACTTTTGATCAAAGTGATAATGAGGAAGACGAAGGTAGTGTGGAAATATTCAATCTGCTTCGAAACAAGACGTAAATCCCCTACCAAGTTATTATATTGCACCCAGTGGAATGATATGGAATAACAATCCACACCCTCCAGTCAAAACTACCCCTCACAATGTTACAAGATTTAAACCAGGACCTTCAAAAGGTATGAGAACTGATTCTCCCATCCATGTTTGGAATATGTTGATTGCGCGCACTACCCAGGGTGACGTTCTTTGATGCACCAACATGGAAGAAAAGAGAGTGTGTCAATTGCAAAAGAAATATTGGGAGGACATATCATTTGAAAAATTCTGGCTTTTTTTCGGATTTTTGATACACATTGGGGCAACAAAGCTTGGGATGTTCCTGTGCGCGAACTCTTTCTTGACAAATGATCCAATCCATTATATAGAGCTAAGATGCCAGTGAATTGTTTTGAAGACATAAGAAGATTCCTAAGGTTCGACAACAAAAGAACACGACAAGCTAGGCTAGAAACAGAAAAACTTGCGCCTATTTCTTACGTATGGGAATTATTTATTGACAAGTGCAGAAACGTAATGGTCGCAAAAGAAAATCTAACAATAGATGAACAGTTAGTTACATTTATAGGCCGTTGTGGTTTCATTCAGTATATGCTAAAAATCCGGGGAAATATGGCATAAAAATTTTCTGGATGTGTGAAGCAGCAACAGGTTACGCCATTGAAGGATTTTGTGTATACATAAAAGAAACCAGGAGAACCACAACAGAAGGATTTGGCCCTAAATACAGTGAAACATTTAGTTCATACCATTGTTGGTACAGCCAGAAATATCACCATGGACAATTATTTCACCACTATACCTTTGGCTAAATATCTACTGGAGAAAACTTTAACTGTGGTTGGGACATTACGGCAAAATAAGAGAGAAATACCAAAGGAAATGAAACCAAGCGCAATTCAGGCAGTAAATACCAGTAAATTTGGGTTTCAAAAGGAAATGACAATGGTTAGTTACTGTAAAAAGAGAAACAAAACCGTGATTCTTGTAAGCACAATGCACCATGATGATGAAGTTGACATCGATCACACTAAATGGAAGCCAATTATTGTAGAATTTTGCAATGGGACTAAGGGTGGCGTTGACATCATGGAACAGAAAGTTCGTAATTACACATGCAACAGGGAAACCAAACGTTGGCCCGTGGTACTGTGGTGTAATATAATGTACGTTGCTACGCTAATCACTTATATTTATTGTGACCAAAATCCCACTTGTCACCAAAAAGTTTCAGACAAAAGAAGACTTTTCATCAAAGAATTGTCTATGGAAATGATTCTTCCACATATGCTCATAAGATCTGCCAAACCCCTATCTGAGTAACTATATGTACCTGAACATGGAAAAGTTCATCACAATTCCCGATACCAGTACTAAAGCTAATGAGCAAAGTTGCAGTGGTGGTAAAGCACAGAAAAGAAGATGCGCATTGTGTCCTACATAAAGGGATAGGAAGTCCAGAACTATGTGCTGCAAGTGATTGAACAACGTATGCCAGGAACACAGCAGAGTTTTCTGTGCCCATTGTGATCGACAGCATGTGAGACCAGTGAGACGGTGACAGTTGTGAAAGCGACCCGAATCGTGTATATTCACTGTATGATTGAGCTGAGCGAAGCGAAGCTCTTATACTCGGGTTAGCAGTTTGGCTGTCCGCGAACTCCTCCTAGACCGTTTGGCCGATCTCAACCAAACTTAGCACGCTGATAGAGTATGTCGTGCTGAGTGACAACATAGGTCGAAATCAAAAATCGGATGTACCATCGAGGAATAATAACCGAAAAAATCTTCCTCCTAGACCGTTTGGCCGATCTCAACCAAACTTAGCACGCTGATAGAGTATGTCGTGCTGAGTGAGAACATAGGTCGAAATCAAAAATCCGATGTACCATCGAGGAATAATCACGAAAAACGCTTCCTCCTAGACCGTTTGGCCGATCTCAACCAAACTTAGCACGCTGATAGAGTATGTCGTGCTGAGTGAGAACATAGGTCGAAATCAAAAATCCGATGTACCATCGAGGAATAATCACCGAAAAACGCTTGCATAGACTTAACATGGGGAAAAGTTTTCACGCGATTTTTTTGTGAACAATTAACAATAAACTGATTACGTAGTTTAAGCTCGCTCAGCTCATTTCATTGCAATCGCGTATATACATTGCATTCCTAGTTTAGTATCGCTTCATTCTTTGTTTTGCAAGTATACTTCTCGGAATTTTTCAACATGCATTACATTGTTTGTAATGTTTTAAAAGGAGATTTGTGGAAAGTGTTAAAACAAAGGAAATAATTAAGATTATTTTACTAGTCGTACTTTATTGAAAGTATTGTCAAAATATTTATATTCTATATTCACAATAAATATCTAAGAAGTTTACGAAATATCAACTAGAACTAATATAAAAATCCCATAAAAATAATACGGGTCTTTTGGGCCCATGCTATGTAAATGTGTAGATAAAAGAAGCTATGCATCCAAGGGTTAAACAACTAAAATTGATTTACAGTAAAAAATCTTATTTACGAAAATACCCTTGTACTTATAATGGGGTCCAGCGTTCTAGAATCTTCATCACAAATTCCATGGACTAAGACAGACTAAAAATAGAAAGCAAAGTAATAAATGTACATTTTCTTATTTTGTAAAGTTACTTTATTATAAGCAGTTGGGTACATATGTAGTTGTACACATTGAACCATAGCAAAGTATAGATGAAGGAAAAGCTAAAAAAACCCTCAATAAACTAATAGTAAAATCATATAATACTAACATTAAATCCGAGATCATAAAAAATGTGGTAATATATAACCAAAGCAATTTGAGGTGATGTTGTGCAATAAACCTCACCTTTGCTGTCGTGGTACGCGGCTCTACCTTTATAACGGAGAATTGTAAGCATTTTCTAGATTAAAGTAACACAAACTTTCACTTGTAGAACGCGGTAAGGGATCATTCACTCTCCCGTGCTATATTCTAAGTAAACGAGAACTAAATCAGTAATGAATAACAAGCAAAAGCATAATCAATTATTAAAGTTGATTACTGTTAAAAATACTCTGTCAATAAGATCTATCTACATTCTATCTGTTAAAATGTGCTTTATTATTGGATCCCGTCTAGAGATGGGGATCTTTTAGCAAAGAGAATTCATCGTTCACTGTATAAGGACAAATTAAATTTAAAAATATTAGTGTGCAAGAGAGTAATTTTAAGCGACGACGTTATCATTACCACATAATCGCCTATAACACCTAAACAATTTTTGCGCTGATAGTGAAGTATCCTAACTTGATAGTTATATTTATAAAATGAAGACCCGGAGAGGGAGTGACAGTGGAAGAGAGGGAGAGAGAAAAAAAGGAAGAGATATGAAAAATAATAAAAATAAACGCAGACAGATTTCGCTTTACAATGAAGGTTTAAATATTCATGTCATTTTAGGATAACCCTTGGAAACTAATAACCGAGCAACAGTCGGTTAAATCATCCTTCGTTCTTGTAACATTTTTAATTGACAAAAAATGTTTCATCAACTTAGTCTGTTACCTTACTCAAGAAAGATGAGTCCATAAGCTTTGAGTTTGTTTCAATTCTCGGTTAAAAGTATTTTGTCATCCACTCTTTAAATTTATCACAATAACTTTCGTGAAGTAGTACTATGGTAAAATTTCCATTATGTGTAGATTGTGTTACGAATCACTATAACTATTTTGATATTGGGAAAATATTTGTAGTTATACTATATACAGGGTGCGGAAACAGTCCCGGAACGATTCAATATCTGACGAAATATAAAGATCAACAAAACAATAATAACACGTGATAAGAATTGCGAAAACGCCATCCAATGATACCAAAAGTAACCCCTATAACCACCACCCTCAGGGGTACTGGAGTAACTTCAAAATTTTAAATTGAAACCCTTATTTCTTATTGGACATTTGGAGTCTCCAGAAAAAGTGACAGTGATTTGACACAAAATTGAAAACAGTGTCATTGCAGATGGCGCATGAAACAGAACAAAAAATGACAGTGGTCGAAAACGTTACGAAAATACTAATCGTCATTACCGTGACCTGTAGCGGTACGGTTAGTCCATTGGATTGCGGAGTCACAGGTCCTGAGTTCGAATTCCCGTAAGAGGCCATCTTTTTTCTTATATTTTCCCAAATAAATCCATAAGTTTTAACTTCAATTAGTTCTTTTTTCAAGTTACAAAGAATACAAATTTCGATTATTGTTTTCAAACGAGTTTTATGAAGTAGTATGGTTATTAGGATAGGGTCCATAGCGTTATTTACAACAAAATAAACCATTTTTGTCGCCATTTGTATTTTCTTGCAAATAAATAAATACGGAAAAATATATTACATTTATTAAAGTTAAAATTTACGATTGCATTATTAGAGTTAAAAAATCACATAAAAAGTTACTCTTCGCGGGAATCGAACTCACGATCTGCGATTTCTACAGCTTAGTACGCTAACCGTATGGCCATAGAGTACGATACTGAGAGGTCACTTTTCATAGTGTTTTATCTCCGCTTCTTTTAGATGTCGATTTCAGTGCTGTCTGTGAAGACACTGTTTCCAATTTTGGGTTAAATCACTGTCATTTTTCCCTAGAATCCAAATCTGCAATAAAAAATGTGGTTTAGATTTAGAAATTTATAGTTAGACCTACGGAGAATTCGGGACAGTGCATTGCGAATTCTCGGTTAATGGACAAATTAGGAAATAAAAGTAGTTCAAAAGAAAATTCGAATCAACCTTTGGTTGTCGATTTAACATCTGCAGTTCTGAATGTTGAACTTGGTCAAAGTGAACATTCGGCGAACAATGCTAGGTTGCCAGATAAGGATCAAGATAGTGTTGTGAAACCCGAAGCGAATACTAGTGGAAAGAAAATCAAGCGTAGGAATCGTAGGAAGAAAGGATCAAAGAATAAGACTTTAGTGGTATCTCAGTATACAAACTTAGCTGAAAAGAAAGTGGAGCTTAGACATAGCAATAGTCCAGTGAATAAAGTGGATAAGCTGAATTCTTTAGATGGTAGTAGCGGCTCTGAGGTATCGGATATTGATATGGATCAAGCTGAAAACTTTCAGAAGTTGATTCAGAGAAATAAAAAGTTTATTTCGGACGAGCCTCGTACATCCGATAGTTTACATGATCAGACTACCATGCAGGTGAAAAATCCGGAATGCACACAGTTGAAAAACCAAAATGATAATCGGGATTCTTGGAGATTCAATGAACCAGAGTTGATCTCTTTCATTGCTTCTATAAAGGCTAAATATAAAGACGTGATATCAGATAGAGTAGGGTGTATTAAAAATTTTATTGGCAGTTTATATCTTAAGGACAATAAACCATTTAAGGACACACCATTTCCTATTCCAAAAAATAAAGCAAAGATTTTTTATGATCAAATTCGAGAGTTATTAGATCAGGGTATTCTAGAGGAAGTTGATCACTCTAATTTTGCCAGTAGCTGTTTTCTAGTTCGGAATAAGAATAACACTCATCGTATTGTTGGGAACTACATTAAGGCTAATTCTCTTATAGTGAATGACGTATATCCGTCTCCTAATTTAGAAGAATGCCTTACAGGTTTAGCTGATAAGCGCGTGTACACGAAAATAGATTTACTCCGTGCGTACTTCCAAATCCAGTTGGATAAAGGTTCCTGAGACATTACAACTATTGTAACTCCAAAAGGGTGCTATCAGTATAATCGTCTTCCAGTAGGAATTAAGACTGGAAGTAATATTTTGTCTCGAGCAATGGAAAAAGTCTTAGGAGATATGAGAAAAGAGGGTGTTAAATTATTTTTTGATGATGTCCTGATAGCTTCCAATTCCATCGAAGAACATATGAAAACGGTTGAAAGGGTATTCGATTGATTTAAAGATTATGGTATTACTGTATCCCCAGACAAATGTATGTTCTTTTACAGACGTATTAACTATTTAGGATATGTGATAGAAGGGGATCAAATGGAAATCGATCCTAGTAGGGTGTCAGCCATTAAAAATATTCCTCCTCCTAGAAATCGAAGTGGCCTTATGAAAATACTAGGTTTATTCAATTACTATTCAAGATTTGCTTCTGAATTTCAAGAATTAATGGGACCTTTGAGTGCCTTGAAGTCACCTAAGGTGAAATTTGAATGGACGAAGGAGCACCAAATGTTGCTAGATAGATTAAAGAATATTTTAATTGAAAATGTCGTTTTAAAAACGCCGGATTTGAACAAGAGGTTCATTGTCAACGTGGACGGCTCTGGGAAGAGCGTGGCTGGGTGCGTCTCTCAGGAGAATCAAAATGGCAATCTTCAACCTGTTGCCTACTTCAGCAAACGGCTTTCGGAGGCTGATAAGCACCGAAGCATATGAAATAGAGTTTATCAGCCTGGTTAAAACTATTTCACGTTATAAACATTATCTGATAAATGAATTTGACGTACTCACCGACAACAAGGCGTTAACTTGGATTTTGAATAATAGCAAGAGACTCCTGAAATATGGTCCATTGGTAGAAATACTTTGTCAGTTGAATTTTAAGATAAAACATGTCAGATCAGCAGACAATACTGTTGTGGACTTTCTGACCAGGATGTACGATCCTTTTTAGTTCGACATTATGGAAGGACCTGTGGGACTAGCTGCTTTCAAGAAGAACATGGAAATAGCCAATAAGTGGAAACTTCCTTTAGTAGAAGATTCGATCGATAAATTACAGCGAGAAGACCTCGAGCTGAAGGAAATAATAGAGAAATTAGAGCGTGGGGAAAGTATTTCAGGATACCTTCTTAATAACAAAATACTCATGAAGAAGACTAAATCTGTTATGAATCCATTTAAGGTAGTAATTCCTAAAAAACTACGGAAGGGTTTGATAGAATATCACCATGACGACAGAATAGCCGGAGGAAAATTTACTTGGGAAAAAATGAAAGGATGTTAGAGACTATGTTTCTACATGTGATATTTGTCAGAAATCAAAAGAAGTTAATCAGAAGAAGATGGGTCATCTAGCTTCCGAATTCAGTAAAAGAATAAATGCTTATTGGATGTTTGATATTGTAGGTGTTCTCCCTAATTCTCAAAGATATAAGTTTATTTTGATTGGAGTTGGTAACGTCAGTCGTTTCGTTGTGCTGAAAAAATTGAGAACCATCAATTCAACTGTGGCGGCAAATAAAATGATGGAGATTTTCAGTAGAATAGGTTTTCCGGAGGCCATATCGACTGACAATGCTTCCATCTTTGTGTCTGAGAAATTTAGAACCTTCTTGTTTGGACTAGGGATTCGGCATATCCGACTCAGTCCATATCACCCGGAAGGAAATGCAGCGGAGAGATTCATAAAAACCTTAAAGGCGGCGTTACGTGCCTATATATCGAAGAAGCAACATCTATGGGGCAATCTTATTCCTCAATTACAGTTTACACTGAATATTAGCGAGCATGAGGGACTGAAGATGTGTCCTATCGAATTGTTCTACGGACGTCCATATTCTACACCATTAGAGAATCGATGGAACATCGTCAGTTCAGACTATGGTGGCAAGTCATCGGCTGAATTGTGGAATAACGCTATTGAAAACATGGAAAGGAGCTGGAGTAAACGACGGAAGCTGATGATTAGAAGAAGAAACCCTGTAAATTTTAGTATTGGCGATAAGGTGTTATTGAAAACTCACGTTAAATCTTCGTTGAAGGATAAAATAGCCAAGTCCTTAGCAGATAAGTGGTATGGTCCGTTTGTAGTGAGGAGTTTCTTAACTCCAAATACGATACTTGTTTCTGACGAAAATGATACTCCAAATTTTTATCGCCGATCCCATGTTTCAGAAGTAAAGGTATATGGAGATAGAAGAAACCTAGATAGAGTGGGGAACGAAAGTTAAAATTCCTTGAAAGACCTTGCTTTATCCTTAAAAGTTTAAGCCTAATTTATGGTTCAATGAAATTGCAATTGCATTAATTATGTTAGTATATTTAAAAATTCATCAGTATTATTGCTAATTTTTATTAAAATTGTAAATTATTAATTATTACTTGTAAATATAGATTTTACTATGGCCATAGTGAAACAAAACAAAAACTGTAAATACAGTAAATAATTTTATATATATATTTAAGTAAAATATTTGAATCATAGTGAAACAAAAAAAAATTGTAGATAACATTAAAATAACTTTATATATATATATATATATTAAAGTAAAAAGTTTTCTTTGAAAATTTAAGTATAGCCTAGATTATTTAACGTTGTTTGTTATATATATATATAATATTGTTAGTCAGTAGATTGTTGTTTATACATGTTTCTTTAAAATTTGTGTCTTATAATCTTTTTGTGTTCCGTGAGAATTGTGTTTTGTGAGTATTTTTCTTTCCAGGGCGGCGAGTTTGTAACGTGCCCGTTACAAGTAACAGGAAAAAAAGAAATTATAAAAATAAAATGTAAAGCTACGATAAGGAAAATGGTAAAATTACTATTAATGTATTTAATAAAGTGTTACAGAAGGAGACATAAGTTCATAAAAAAACATCATCGATTTTTTTAAAAAAATAGGAAAGATTTGAATGTAAAATAACGCTTGTGAGAAGATTTCCTTTGCCTTTCGTAACCAAGAACTTCAAGGTCTTGGCTTATGCGCTGGTCGTCGACTGCGCATGGCCACAGCTTTGCGGCCGCAAGCAGCTGGCCTCGGCTAGCTGACTTGGGCTGTGTTTTGCAAACGGGCAACATCTGGATGGTTTTGGTTGTTCGAATGGATTGCGAATCTAAATGGACGTTTCGTGTTGGTTCACGTTTCTTGTATTGAAGTGTTCGTTGTTGAAGAGTGTGTTGTTGAAGGAAATAAGAATATCCATAATAAGTGAGGATTATGATTATTGTGATATTACATTTAGTGCAATATTACGTGTATTTGCGTTTTCTTGCAAAAATAGTGTAAATAGTGTTCTTTGAAAAATCGATAAAAGTGTTGGAAGGGAGGCTTGGTTTAGCTCTCTCTGATTCTGTTAGCAAGCAAATTACAGAAAAGTGCGTTACTAATACTCAGAATCACATAACTATAATTTTTTCTGCATTTTTCTCGAATTCGTGAATGTTGGAAATTGTGGATCTACGTCCCATTTTCTCATTTGAGTTTGTGATTGAATTGGGATCATTTAAATTGAATCCTGAGCATAACCTCACCTTACAGTGGATTATTCTTGTTTCGATAAGAGAGTCCGAGGCAATTGAGGGCAGAAAAACTACAAAAGTTGAGGTAAAAGCGTGGAATTTCAGAGGTGAGGGATTTTTCAATTTTTCTATTACATTGTCTGTCTACGTCCATTCTGTGTATTCTGTGGGTTGTCTTGTTGGATTCAATTTGGCTAGATTTTCAGCGGAATATATATAATTATCGCGAGTAAGCTCGGCAAATCCAGGGGAACAAAGGTGGAGGGATTGTACCCAAAACCTTTGAAATGTGCTATTTACCCTATGTTCATTACAGGTCTGAATTTCATGTTTTTGATTCAAGGAGTAAAATTCGAACATCTTATTAATGCTGATTTGAATACTGAAAAACTCAAAGTAAAATTTAATTCTTTTTTTTATATAAAAAAGTAAAATTCGTTTGACTTGTTCGTACTGTTTGGAGTAATGTTTGACCGGTTTATGTTTGAAATGTTTCTATGTTGCAACGCATTCAATTGGATGTAGTAAAGTTATTTGCGGTTGTTTTTCGTCGGGAAATTTCCATTTTCAAACTCAATTGCGATAAATTAATAAAAATAATTTCTTTTTATGATAAGTATTTATGTAAGCTTTTTCTTCGGTTTGAAAGAAAGGGAAATCTTCACTCGATTAAAGGTACGAATTTATTTCATATTTTTAAAGAAAGGAATATATTAGTACTAGACAAGAGAGGTCCTAGACTGGCCTTGAGTATTCATACTAGAGTTAAGTGTGAGAGGTCCTTGATTGGCCTAGAATATTTGCGTCAAACTTCAGAGGTTCCTGACTTGACTGGAGAATATAGTTTATTATTTAATTTTTGAAGATTTACGATTCAGCGGACGATTCTTTTGGAATTATATTATATTTTTTCTTTTCTCAAACTGAGAAATAAACTAATTGCTGAATCCAGCTCTTGACTTGGCAGCGAGAAGACAGATTATTGTAATTTATTTGTAATAAACATTTATTCCTGAAATTGGTTGTGTTGTTATTTGTTTATATAATTACTGTTAATTTATGAACTATTACTCCTCTGGATTTCCGAATTGAAATAACAGCCTGAGCTTTCCGGGTGTCTGTGCGTGTGAAGCCCCTTCTGCGGCCAGGCTGGATTGTTTTTTCCCACCTTGTCCGCTAGGCTACGGATATGGGCGTTACATCAACACGCTCTGAACTAGAGAGATTGATCTCAGAATGGAGAAATGTTCCGTGCGTCTTCTACGCACAATTTTACTTCCATACAGACTTGACTCAGTGCTACCAACTTTTGACTCACTGCTGTCAGTGCCGAGAAAAGTTACTTGTAAGTCGCGTTGCATCCGTTTAGGCTTTCTCACAACCGCAAATTACCTATACCTCAATTAATGGAATTAGAGCGCCTAGGGGAGGAATTACTTTTGTAGCTGGGTGTACAAAACGGAGATCTTAAAGGAGCATTTGAAGCAGAGGGCAGAAGCAATCAGGGAAGAAGCATGTGAAGAACTGGGACTACAATTCAGTCTGAGCGAAGAAACCATTCGGCAGCACCTCCATCAAGTTTCGTTGATGAGTTTCGCTTGATTTGAATCTGTGTCAGAAAGAAACGTGAGCATATACCTGTGTTTCTTAGCTGCCTGGTCTGAGGAATTATCCATTCCTGGACAGGGTGTTGACATACGATGAGAAGTGTTACTTATACGAAGCTCCGAGGTGTCGCCATCATTGGTAAGCCTCCCTTGAACCTGTTCGAAAAGAACCCAAACCAGCACTGTACGAGAAGGTTGTTCTGTGTGTTTGGTGGAGTGCTCGAGGCATCGTGCATGAGGAACTCCTAACAGCTGGTCAGAGTACAAGGATATTGAATATCTCAATTATAAATCACTTCCATTTCTAATTGCAGCTATTTTGGGCAACGTTGCTAAGTAGCCAATTTGTTGTGAAGAAGAAGAAGAAAAATGTAGAATATATGTTGAGATAAATATATAATCATATAATGAGAATTACTGTAAGATATAGTTATTGGTTTTTTGTTGCTATAACAACAGAAGAAATATTATTCATGGAGTTTTGAGAATAAAAAGTTAATTGTGATATGCACTCGATGTGCCTAATTTCTCTTGCAATTATCAGTAAAAATTAAAGTACCAAATCGTGTTGACTTACTCGAACAATGATCAAATATAGGTAACAAAAAGAAATCTTAAACAACGTTACATATTTAGATGGTGTTTTCCGGCAAGGAAACCTTGAGATTTGTGTGTAGTAAAGTAAACAGTTCCATAAATAACCGTATTCACGGAGTACACTGTAGTAAGAGGTAAAAGGAAAATGTATAGGGATATTGAAACGGACTTACAAACAGTCGAAAGTAATAATGATGAAGTTTGTGATGTTGGAACACCAGGATTGGATACATCAACGAATGTGGCTGATCCTATAAAAGAGTTAGGTCAATCTTTTCCGAATTTATTTTTTCTCGAACTAAATTTGAGCAACTGACACAGCAAACACAGCAACTGACTCAGAAAAGCTCAACAGATGGATATAAGGTTTCATCAAATGGATAGCAAATTTGAACAAATTACCCAGCAAATGAACACTAAACTGGAACGCACAGACTGTAGAATGGAACAAATTTTGTATAGATTTTCAATTGTACAGAGTTCAGTGGAACTGGTTGAAACCCAAGTTAATGAGCATACCAACGAAATTAAAGTATTACAGAAAGAAATAAACACTATCAAGGAAAGGATCATTACCATAAATGATAATCCTGATCAGATCAACAATAGCCACCATAGGCCGAATGAACCCAGATTAGCCTTTGAAGAGACTGATATTCCAAAAACTCTACTGAGAGAGAGGATAGTGCTTCTAGCACCGCAAAAGAAGAAAGAAGACCGTATTTATCACATCGCCGGAAATCCAGATACGTAAAATTTAATAATTTAAAACAGTCTCATAATCATCACCATTTCAGATTTAGTGAAATAAGGTCTTTAAAGAAATTTAATGGAAGGTCAGAAGACATACGTGTCAATGTATTTTTAGAAAAATTCGAAGAAGAATGCGATTTAATTGGGATAGACAAGTATAATTTCTTAAGATTTTACCACACGTTTCACTACCACCCTTTTCAGTTTGGTTCAAAGCGATCAGTGGGAGTTGACGCAATTATTTAGATTTTAAGAACATACTGCTTTCAAATTCTGACAATAATTTTGTGTTTGCAAACCGAGACGCTTTGGTTCCAAATAGACGGTATGAACCCAAAATTGATAAGACTCTTACTGATTTTGTGTGATTTTCGTATATAATGAGTTGAAAATAGTTAATCCATATCAACAGGAATCACGAATCACAGCATCTTTCCGGATATTATTACCTTTTAGTTTGCAGAAAATATTGATTTTTGCACAATGCATTAATTTCAATCATCTGATTATGATAGTATTAAATTTTGAAAATAAATCAATGGTGCAAAGTAACACTAACCGATAGCAAACTAATAACAACCGAAGCCATGTCAATCATATTGTAATCCGAAATATCAATGAGCGGGAAGAATGTAGTCCTAATGTAAGAAGTAATGATAAATTCAATTATACTGGTAATAGAACCGAAATCAATTTCAGAAGAAATAGAAATAGTAATCGTACAACATTTAGAAATCAGGCGAACAGTGCATCTATTTTTTCTCGAACTGGATTTCGTAATAACTACATAGGTGGCAGAAATTCTCAAAATAGAAACAGAAGATCTGGAGAAATTCATAACATACAGAACGGTATACAAGATTGTGAAGTACAATGCAACTTAACCGAATCCTTTGGTAATGTAACTTAAGCTGAAGTTATGGCGTCCGTCAAAACATATTTTATTAATTCTTGTTTAGTTTACCTTTGAATACAGTTCTGATTTAATTTATATTTCGTACTTTGTTCGAATTCTATACAGATGATATAAACAATGTTTTTAATGTAAATGAATACGAGTAGTGTCTATCAAAGTTACGCTAATTATACCCGAAAAAATAAAACATGTTATATTGTGTTCTAACTCCCACAAACTTTGCTGATTCTTAATATAATAATTTGTTTATTTGCATTATTACTGATAGTGATATTAATCAAGTCTTGTTTGGTTTCATTTTGAATATTGTTATGACTTCTTTGAAATTCGCTTCACTTATCAGTATTGTGTTTTCAAAATCTTTTATAATTATCTTTACTAGACCAAATGGAAGAAATGTAATATTTCCATATACTTTAATTTAATTTGTCTCTGAGCTCCGACGATATTGAATTTAAGAATCTATTTTAGGACCTAAATAATCAGCAAAAGGATCGTATTTTGAGTGATTCCTTTTCGTCCATGATGTTATAAAGTTAAAATGAACTAGATTATTAAATGAATGTAAGATTATTATTGAAACAAAATGAAATTGATATATATGTGTTATAATTTATATATGTGAGGGCTATTCAGAAAGTAAGGTAACCATATATGTAAGATATGTAACGGTCCAAGATTCTTTTTTCAATTGTAATCAATTTAAGAAGTCCTCGTCGGGAGCAATATATATATAACGATATTGTATATCTGATTTATAAATTACTTCCATTTCTAACTGTAGCTATTTTGGGTAACTGTGCTTAAAAGAGCACAATTTGTGGTGAAGAAGAAGAAGAAAAATGTAGAATGTATGTTGAGATAAATAGATAATAATGTAAGGAGAGTTGCTGTAAGATACAGTCATTTGTTTCGTTTTGCTATGACAACAGAAGAAAGATTATTCATGAAATTTTGAAAATTCAAACTTAATTGTGATATGCATTTGATGTATTTAATTTCTCTTGCAATTATGACTAAAAATTAAAGTACAAAATCTTGTTGATTTACTCGAACTTTGGGGAAATATAGCTAACAAAAAGAAATCTTAAATAACGTTATATGCATATTGTAAGAGAATGAATGAAGCTGTGTACTGTCAGCAGTTGAGCCGTGTTCAAGAAAAATTAAAACATTTGAGCCAGCATTTTTGAATACCATAGCGGTCATCCTCTTACAGGATGACGCTAAACCCCACATGGTTAGGATAACCCGTGAACCCATTCTCAGCCCTGGGTAGGAAACAGTGTTGTATCCGCCATACCCCACCATCCAATTATCATATGTTTCATTCCTTCAACAATCACCTTAGAAGGTGAAAAATGAGCTTCGTACTTTCTTCTCTGCACAGCCTACCAACGTCTCTCGCGATGTGCCTATGGCCTTCCGAAACGTTGATAGAAGGTCGTCAATACTGATGGGGACTATTTTCGTTCTTCCAGGTACGTTTTAATGACATATCGATGTTCGAAGGTGGTGAGTGAAGAAATGACAGAATATTCTTGGTTACATTTATTATTATTATTATTATTATTATTATTATTATTATTATTATTATTATTATTATTATTATTATTATTATTATTATTATTATTATTATTATTGTCTTTGTTATTATCTCGTAAAGGATTAAAAGATTGGAGCTCGTCATCACTTTGGTCATATCACTAGAAGCAGAAACATCACATTTGGCAACAACATCGGTATTTTATTTTGTGTTGCACGCCAGAAGAGGATTTTATCATCTCGTTTCTAAAACAAAACAAAAAAGTCGAGAATGGAATTAACATTTTTCATTCGAGATAGGACAGGTAACTCGAATTATCGTCTCGCTTTGGAGATGAGAATCAAGACGAGATGAAAATATCGTAAACATTTTTTGTCTTATTTCAAATCTGAAAATAGTGTATGTGCATTCTATAATTAACAATTGCTCAGTAGACTGAACTTTATATGCTATTTTGTTACTTTGTATTTCGGAGCTCATAGAATTTTGGTCTGTGTAGAAATTTCTTTTGTAGTAAATCGTTTATAATTATATCTACATAACCTAAAATTTAGATCATTATATGTCTCTCTATTAAGTGATATTCAGTTGTTTTATTACCGTTATTTTTACTTAAAACGTATAGTAAAATCGTTTTTACATGAACCTTTAATTGAATCTTTAATAGAATTTTGGAAGTCACAGAGGAGGGTACTAGAAGTGCGAAAAATCTCCCCAAAATCCCGACTATTCTGCAAATTTTGGCTAAATTAATGATAAATTTACTTCGTTTAAATTTCTCTTTCTCGAGATGAAATGCAATGATCATGCACACATTATCCGAGAGAATGCAGGGCGACCTTATTGAAATATTACAAGGAACAGTAATCCATTTTCATATTTTATTATGAATTAATTTATTATTCTTTCCTAATTTAGTACTCGTTCACTTAGAATATAGCAAGAGATAGTGAATGATATTTTACGGTTTATTTTCTGTTTATCTCGTAAACGCATCTAATTTAGACATTTATGTACTATTAATTGGAGATTAAATTACGTAAATTAATATTATGCGCACACAAATACTCAAAGATACAAATGCTTTATGTTTGTCATATAGGAAACGAATGGTTTGTTTTCTAGTACTAATGGAATGGTTTTCAGAAATTAAAATGTCAGACACTGCACGTCTTGTTTTTACGCTCTTAGACTTCTCTTTTGTTTTTTTTTCTATTGCATTTGTCAAACACCCTGGAAACTAACGATAGCACAACAGAAAACATTATTGTTAGCTTTAATAATATGTGATATAATAATAATACAAATATTTTTCGGAAAAGACTGAAAAAATAATATGGTTTTGCACATAGAAGAAATTTCTGGAAAACGCCCCGCACGACGTAATTTTTTCATACCTTAAAAACTGAAAACTTACAAACGTGAATGTAATGCTGAAACGAATACCGTAAAACGTTGAAAGGTATGTATGCTTTGAAATAAAATGAAAGTTTGAACAACATTGATTTTACCTTGTGTAAGATTGAATACTTTGGAAATGCCTTATGACATGAACCGCTCTGTATATACCAAACAATGTGTTCTTGTTCGCTGCGGAGGCATGGATTTTATTACACTTTTTCCAGTTAGCTACATTGACACTTTTAGAACCAACTAAATCATTTGTAAAGACGTCTTATGATGTTAAAATCCCAGCAAACACCACTAGAAAGTTGTCTGACGTTGAAGGATGTCAAAATCAAAGTACGAATACACTTTTTTCGTATTCATACATGTAGTCCTTGAAATCTCATGTACCCTGTTGATAGTCTAATGTTCTATTTTCTTGTTCTTATTTTGTAAGAAAATTGAAAATGGAATGATTAGGCCATCTTTGATCACACAAGAAGCAAAAACGTTTGCATAATGATACAAAGTCTTTGTTGTATGGCACGAACCTTCAAAAGAAATATTCACTCAGAACAGTGGGACAAGGTTAGCTACTCTGAAGGAGAATGTTCTAGGATGTTACACTTTGGAAGTTTCGGAAGCACTTATCACTCTTAGACGGTTAAATCTATTCAGCAATATATAAAAGTAACGAATAAAGCTCTGTCGGTTTTTATGGAGGTATGTTTTCAACTGAACTTCACACCGTAAGTTGAATTCGAATGCAGATATCCCGAAGGTAAGTGGTATAACCGGCACCAGGTTATAGAGGTATTTTTTGCGGACGCTCTGCACATTTGGTAAAGACAGTGACTATTTTTCGATTTATACTTTATTCTGTGAAGCAAATAAGTTCTTTCTTCGATGGGAACTGTTTTTCGCCCCACGCAACAGGACAAAGAAGTATTTCATCGTTTTTTCATATATATATTTCGAAAACATTAGTTTGTAGTGAGAGCATTTCAGTGAGCGACGAAGCTTCTAAGTGTTTCTCGCTGACTTATTAATATATGAAGAATATATTCGTTGGTTATTTGGGACGGAATTAAGTGTATCTTCCAATCATTTATGGAAATACTGCGATCTACAGCACATCTAGTGCAGGACCGACTGAATCCCACCAGCCACATCGCTTTAGCAGTTGGTTATCTGACTGTCCCTATACTGAAATTATAGCAATGCCTCGTGGGTCGTGGCCAAGGGGACTTAAATTAATGTCAACTCTTCTTTATATTCTATAAATATGTACATAGAGGTGATTCAACCTGAATGCTTTCAAGAATGAACTGCTAACATTGATCCGTGGATCTATGCAGCTCGTATCTCGAACCTCTAAGTTCCAGAAGTCTTACTTCATAATCGTGAGCAATAACTACGCATTTTGCATCACGCATCAAGTATAACGTGGTGCAAAGGGGTATACGTTAGTAGCCAGTAAAGGACTTAATTAGGCTAACTCCAATTAGTGAGGTCCCAGGTTCACATACCTTGTACGTCTAACTTATAAACGCGCCCTCGAAATATTCCTTTGACACTTATAATTCCACTTTGGAGACTATGTATTTTACTGAGGATTAACGTCGTCATTTGAAGATTGTTTGGAGCAGCAACTGTATTACTTCGTGGGATTATCCTGACGACACTTCCCTCAGTGCTAATTCCCCAAGTACATTAACGGTGTGAGAGAAGCATTTATAGTGAAATCTCAATTATAATCTTATATATATATATATATATATATATATATATATATATATATATATATATCAAAGTGATAAAGAGCTAAAGTGTAGTGCAAAAGTAAAGTGTGATTTTATTAATGGAAATAATTATACATATGCAGTGTTAGTGTTTTGATCGTTTCTCTTCTTTATTTTTCTTTCTAATAGTATTATAATAAATAAGTATAGTGCATTTAACCCATTGCGTTTTCGTTGTGTGTATGAGTAATGTTTGTGTGCCTTGTGGTCTGTATCGTCTTGCGGCCTGACATCCGAACCTCTCGGCGCCTAATACTCATCTCATCATTGAGACCGACGAGCGATTTGGGAAAGATTTCGTAATCCGTTTTTGGAGATGTCCTTCAACGTTTTACTCAGGTTAGTCCAGGTCTCCGGAAAACACTTTTTGGCAGGAGAACGGAGGACGGAATCACGGACAATGACTCGACCAGGAGATTACAAATAAATGGCTGCCCGAACAGCGACACATCAATGGTCGATTACAGTGGTTTCGTGTGCATGTATCCAACATTTATCTAGTCCTGCCAGTTTAGTTACACCGTAAACATGCATAAGGACAGAGTGAATATCGGACATCAACAGATTGTCATAAGGACGTCTATGATTTACGAGTTCAAACTGGGGTCAAATTCCGCTGCAGCGGGGTGCAAGATATACCAGGCCTTTGGTAAGGGAGGCGTGACTACAACGACCGTGCACCGGGGGTTTAACAGGTTTAAGGACGGTCACGAAACACTCGAAGTAACATAAAGTGAAGGAGGACCAACACGTGTACAAAATGAAGATCTTCAGGCAGCAATTGATGCAAACAATTTCCAGGAAATGTGAGGAACTATAACTACAATTCAGTGTGAGTGGGAAAATTATTCGGCAGAAATTCCAACTTGAGAAGCACTACAAGTTTTGTCGAAGGGTCCCACATGATTTGAAGTCTTGCCAGAAGCAACGCCAGCAGGCACCTTTGTTTCTTTGTTCTCTTGTTTGAGGAATTAGAAATTTCTGGACAGAATGTTGAAATGTAATGAGAAGAGGGTCATGTACGAAGTTTCAGGGTGCTATCGTCATTGATTAGCATCCCATGAATAGGTTCCAAAACAGCCGAAACCAGCACTGCACGAGAAGAAGGTTCTCTTGTATTCTTGGTGGATTGCTCGGGACATAATGCATCAGATAGTACTACCAGCTGGTCAGAGCATCAAAGAAACTGTGTACTGTCAGCAGTTATCAGTATTCAAGAAAAATCAAAACTCAGGAGCCAACAATTCTGAACCTCAAAGGGGTAATCCTATTACAGGCAGCGCTAAGTTCGACGTGACAAGGATAATCCAGGATACCATACTACGAATTGAATGGGAAACACTATTGCATCCACTATTCTCCCTGTGCATTGCTCCGTCCGATTATCACCTGTTCCATTCCTTGGACAATCACCTTATAGGTCACCAGTTCAAATGCCGTAGAGGTACAAAATGAGCTTGATACTTTCTTCGCTTTTCGGCCCACTAACTTCTACCGCGATGAAATCCGTGGTTCCAGAACTTTGGCAGAAGGTCGCCGATGCTGATGGGAATTCCCTTTCGTCTTTTAGGTATGTCGTAGGTGACATATCAATAATCGAAAGTGGTGAGTGTAAAAACGTTAGGACTTTCTTGGTTACCTTTTTTAAATAAGGTACCACTTCATTCACTGGGCTGGAACCACAGTTCATGTAATCATCATATGACAATATTGTGGCAGGATTCGTTTTTCAAGTCAATAATTATGTATAATTTTAATTTTAATTTTATTTTTAATCAATGTTTATGTTGCAAGGATCGTGTTTTATAAAATATTAAGGTTAAGGTGAGTAAGTGTTACGAATTACGTATAATGCAAGGTGCGGAATATTATTATTCAATAGTCAGCGTAATGATGTAAATAGAATGTAAATAAAATGTTTCGTTGAGAGTCTGGCAATGCAGGAAGGTAATGAAGACAATGCGTTAATTCTTGCATAGGCCAAATACTGTACATTATGAAAAGAGAGATTGTAAGCTTTTGTGAACATTTCACACATTCACGGATATGAGGAAATTGCTTAGAATCGAGAAATCAGAGTGTGTCGAGAGTTGCAGTTTTTGAGTCTTGACACATGGAAAGAATTTGTTTTTCCAAGTGAAAGGGGGTCGCACATGCCATCCAGCAGACGACAGGAGTAGGACCAGGTTGAACAAAACTGGGAGACGAGAGGTCTTCGGGAGAGTCAGATTGGACAGTCAGATTGGACAGTCAGTCTTGGACAGTTAGTCTTGGACAGTGGACAGTCAGTTCGACACCGTCTTCGAGAGTCTTGGAATAGCTTTTAGAATCAGCGAGAATTAGTCCTTAGTAGTCTACATGATCAAGTCTTTGAGAGTTTAGTCAAAGACAGCGGGACAGTCAAATGACAGTCAACGGACAGTCATCATAGAATAAATTATTCTATCCACGGAGAACATCGAGTCATCGTTAGCATTTGGGAGTATACCTAACTCAATGCTCGTCTACATCAACCTCTAATTGGGAGTATTAACTTGGAGGAACGACATCCATCACCTAGGTCATCATTGGAGCAACATCAGAAACCATCAGGTATGTGTTACTCCTATTCAGGGCTCAAGGGCTCAATGCTCGATCAAAGCGATACTCGTCTGGCAAATATTCCGATTATCCGTAATTAACACATCACAACACTTACAGTCATAAATTTTATCTATGAGAAATATAATTGTTGTTAATCGAATGAAGTTAATGTTTTCTTATTTTTATTAATCCCCAGTTGGTATATGAAAGATTAAATAAACCTCTCGCACATGAAAATAAGATCATTCCCACTCATTCTAGATGGTGAGTGGAAGGCGCTCAGTGTCACTCAAATTGCATCCCCAATTAGGCACTGAGTGACTGGGTTTTGGCAGGATTCGTTTTTCAAGTCAATAATTATGTATAATTTTAATTTTAATTTTATTTTTAATCAATGTTTATGTTGCAAGGATCGTGTTTTATAAAATATTAAGGTTAAGGTGATTAAGTGTTACGAATTACGTATAATGCAAGGTGCGGAATATTATTATTCAATAGTCAGCGTAATGATGTAAACAGAATGTAAATAAAATGTTTCGTTGAGAGTCTGCCAATGCAGGAAGGTAATGCAGACAATGCGTCAATTCTTGCATAGGCCAAATACTGTACATTATGAAAAGAGAGATTGTAAGCTTTTGTGAACATTTCACACATTCACGGATATGAGGAAATTGCTTAGAATCGATTAATCAGAGTGTGTCGAGAGTTGCAGTTTTTGAGTCTTGACACATGGAAAGAATTTGTTTTTCCAAGTGAAAGGTGGTCTCACGTGCCATCCAGCAGACGACAGGAGTAGGACCAGGTTGAACAAAACTGGGAGACGAGAGGTCTTCGGGAGAGTCAGATTGGACAGTCAGATTGGACAGTCAGTCTTGGACAGTTAGTCTTGGACAGTGGACAGTCAGTTCGACACCGTCTTCGAGAGTCTTGGAATAGCTTTTAGAATCAGCGAGAATTAGTCCTTAGTAGTCTACATGATCAAGTCTTTGAGAGTTTAGTCAAAGACAGCGGGACAGTCAAATGACAGTCAACGGACAGTCATCATAGAATAAATTATTCTATCCACGGAGAACATCGAGTCATCGTTAGCATTTTAGAGTATACCTAACTCAATGCTCGTCTACATCAACCTCTAATTGGGAGTATTAACTTGGAGGAACGACATCCATCACCTAGGTCATCATTGGAGCAACATCAGAAACCATCAGGTATGTGTTACTCCTATTCAGAGCTCAAAGGCTCAATACTCGATCAAAGCGATACTCGTCTGGCAAATATTACGATTATCCGTAATTAACACATCACAACACTTACAGTCATAAATTTTATCTATGAGAAATATAATTGTTGTTAATCGAATGAAGTTAATGTTTTCTTATTTGTATTGATCCCCAGTTGGTATATGAAAGATTAAATGAAAATAAGATCATTCCCACTCATTCTAGATGGTGAGTGGAAGGCGCTCAGTATCACTCAAATTGCATCCCCAATTAGGAACTGAGTGACTGGGTTGTCAATATTGTATTTGATTTATTTACAACAGAAATGAAATGACACTGCGTTGCAGAGTGTCGTTCCAACCAGCAAGTCTACTGTAGCAGTTAGAAGATAAGAAAACACAAGTATCCTCGGAAACAGAGGCGCTTTCAAAGCTCTGCTTAGCGTGTTAGAAGACAAAGTCATTCAAAACAATGAAACGCTGAACTTCCATTAGTCATGGCATATTATTTTATGTTGTTACACGAAAGAAGGTGTTTTGTTGACTAGTGTTCAATGTACTCCTCTGAAGAACAAAGATAAGGCATATTTTGATCAGAAATGCTTAAACAGACAAATATGTGCCTCATTCGGAAATGCTGTATTCTACTCAGTATTCCACAGGTGATTATATTGAAGCAGGAATTGTAGGGTCAATAGAACATGATGAGTTACTCGAGCTATACGAATGATGTTACAGAATCGACCATGGAATATTGGAAGTTCAGATCAAACTGTCGTTGCCACCAAACGCCAGTGACATCTGTGAGAGAATGTGTTTATATTTCCATCTTTTTTCTACATTATTGTCAGGATTGTGTCTGGTAACACCAGCTTAAATGACGGCTGTGAAACTACGAGGGTTAATGTTGGAACAGTTGTTAATTGTCGAGTACTCAGTGTAGTTCAGGATATCGTATTTTCACCACCTGATGGGAAATTAGTGCTTCCAAGAACGCTAACACTTTCATGGACAGTTCATCAACTCACTAGGTTCTGACACTGTAAGGATACTCTACCGTTTTGATCATGGTGTTTCCAATAAGGATATAAGAGTGGTAGGAACAGTTATTCCACAGAATTGCTATCAGTAAAATACCGTAGGTGGGTTCTTCCTTCTACTTTTGCTTTAATAAACCTGTTACTCTGCCATTCGACAACATTGACATTAACCAAGAAACCTTTATAAGGGAGGCACTATTCATGGTACTAATGCATGTACCATTTGCAGTGGTGTGAAGGTGAAGGACGATATATTAGGTAAGAGATGCAAGCAACCTTCTTTCCATTAGCACAAAAAATACAGAATCTTACCATGATTGTAGAACTAAACGGGCAAGTGTACCATCAGACATACTCATAGAACTAATAAGCTATTAAATTAGTAGATGGCTGAGAGAAAGGGATGTTAACCTTGTATATGTATTACAACATAACCCGATGTCGCAGTTTACGTTTTGCATCTTGGACTGGTTACTGTAAGTGATACAAAACAAAAAAATGCAGTGAATCCACAATCACCAACAAATATTTCACTGATTTTCTCAATTTTAAATCTAAATGAGAACGTTAGAAGGTATCAAAACTTACCATTTGTGTGTATTTTGGGTGACCATGAAATACATTGCAAGATTGTAACAGTTATGAGAATGCTAGTGTGTGTATGGCATACAAGAACTTCAGTGTACTGCTCTGAAAGAAAGAGTATAGTAGTAGTAATCGCCCCATTTGGCCGAAATTTTCAAACCCTGGAGCGTAGCGCCGGACGGCCTCAAAAACTTCGCGCCCCGGGCGCTCGGCGCCCACATAGGCTACATGGTATGACGTCATAGGGTCACGTAGTGTTAGACCACGCCTCTTTTGTCACCTGATGTTAGTTCAAGCCTCTTTGTGTCACGTGGTGCTAGGCCACGCCTTTATGGAGTAGTTTTACCGAAGGGTCGAGTTTGTTCCCTTTTATGGTACAAAATTTTGGAAATTATTACCTTTTGATGAAATACAGGTGTATGTATAGCCCACCTCGCTTTATTTGATTTCAACTTTTTCGTCCCGTGTGACGCCCTCTGAAATTTTGCGCCCTGTCCCGCATGCCTTACATGGTTTTACGCTCCACTGAGGGCCTATTTCGTTCCCTTTTATGGGTATAAAATTTGAAGACTGTTATCCCCTTTTTTTACCTTGTAGGTTGTATGTATAGCCTACCTTATTTTTGTTCCCTTTAATGGTTATAATTTTTCGCCCCTGCTCCCACCTTACCATTCGCTTTGGGATCACGTCATGAGGGTACGTGGTGTTAGGCCACTCATTTTTTGTGTTCATATACTCCGCCTTTATGGGTAGACCCACCGCCTTTATGGAGTAGTCCTATTGAAGGGGACGATTTTGTTCCCTTACATGGGTATAACATTTGAAGATTGCTATTTTATTTTTGCATGATGCGGTGTATGTATAGTTCACGTTAATTTTCTTCGTTCCTTTTGATGAGTATCAATGATTGATATTCGGGCCCCATCACATTATATGATATTATGGAGGCGTAAGTAAGATTCTTACCTTAAATTTGATATGGTAGTATATGTATTACGTAATCCACTTCATTCCTTAAAATATACCTCAGCAATGAAGAAGGACAACTTTCATGTTTTGGTTACTATGTTATAGATGTTGCAATCGTCCCGAGTTCGATTCTTGGTGCTAGTTTTGGGGAATTTTAAGTTGAACGTCCCTCTCGAGGCTAAGGGAGACGATGATGATGAAAAATGGTGGAATGAGAAAAGATCATAAACTTACTTGCTTGCCCTTGAACCAAGGACTTCGCACATCGGAGGCAAGGGCACTATCACTCAGCCACCATACTCCATTGAAAAGTTTTAGGTTTCGGTGTGAGTAGTTTTCACAATAGATTTAAGTTTCATACAGAAAAGGAGGTCTGTGCTATCGTCTTTTCTTACTTCATGTACGCCTTTGACATTG
This sequence comes from Thermobia domestica, assembly GCF_964235325.1. Taxonomy (NCBI): domain Eukaryota; kingdom Metazoa; phylum Arthropoda; class Insecta; order Zygentoma; family Lepismatidae; genus Thermobia; species Thermobia domestica. The sequence continues at coordinate 250,943,541 of NC_137462.1, read as the reverse complement.
AAGGAAACCTTGCTGACTCAGTGCTAATCGTTGGCATTTAAACGTATAACATAACCTTATTGTTTAGTATTTAGAGATGAATCAGACCTTCACGTTCATTTCTGTCTAGTTGTGTTCACTGTAACAACAACGAACCTCTAACAATGGACTCAGGATTTTTCAGTGTTGCCAACACTATCAGATTGAATCGATTCATTTAGTCTGTGCAGTTTCGTGACGGATTTTTGTTACGTGCTCATTTTTTTTTCTGAAACAGAATTTTGTTTCGTACATATTTTTTTCTGAAACAGAATTTAGTTTAGTACAAATTTTTTTCTGAAATAATTTTGTTTCGTACACAAAACTTTTCTGAATGACAATTTTTGTTTCGTTTATGAAAAAAGTTTTGAAATAAAATTCATAACGAAAATTAATTTTTCGCAAAACATTGATTTTAGAAATTTTATTTTACCGGTAAACTGAATCAGAGAAAGAAATTGAAATCGCGGTACAGAAAAAGTATTAGACTTTTACGATGTCTAATAAAATGCATAATTACTTTTTCTTCATGTTTCTGTACAGTTATTTTTAGGATGTGAAATAAAATACAAACTTTCTTTTTCTCCATGTTTGTGAGCAATTTTTTTTTCTTGAAGGAAAGACGTGTGTGTGATGGATACAAATTCTGTAAAGAGAAAATTAAACATATGAATATACCTGGTATACTTATTTTGATTCCTGTAAAGGAAGAAAAACAGAATATTAACATAAGGTGAGAAAAGAAAAGCAAATGTCACGAGTTTTTTGTACCTGAATTCGTTTCTCCACTGGTTTCTGCACGGTGGAAGGGTGATGTCACCTGGGTTTGTCTCCGCTGTAGCAGCATGCAGCAGAGACTCGTGCACCTTTGAAGCATGTCTCTTGTTATGGTTGACTCTTTGCCCGTCTTTCAGAGATGATGAGGTGGGATTAGGGAAAATGTGGCTACTATTCCACTTGGGCTTTTTTATACCCATAGGGTAATGTCTCGTGTGTATCGGGTATTAATCGGCGTTTTTTATAGTTGAAACTGTACTTCTTTTCTTCAGATTTCGTGACAAGATGATGATCGTCAGTTCTGTAAATTTTATGTGGCGTGCTAGTGGAGATTTTTTCGCTGGACTCATTGGCGATCGTTCGCTCCAAACTATTGAAATTTAACTTTTGGCTTGCTATGAATTTTGCATACATAACTGGTTGATTTCTTGTAGGGGTGGTATATTTCTAAAGCATATTGTTTTGGGCGACCATACACGTATTTTTTAATGTCTGCTTTTCGGCCAACCGATTGTAGTTCATTTTACATTTGCGACGTGATACGATTTAATGCCATTAACACGGATGTAGGATTTGAAAAAAATGAAATTTAGACTTTTATTTAGGTCAGAACCATGTTCAACTATAAAGTGACATCACTTTCAGCTAATTAAATAACAACGAAAATATTAAATGACATCACGGAGAACCAATGAAAACACAGCTTTCAATATTAACAACATCATGTACCATGAGCCGAAACGTGATGTAACAAACAATCTGTTTGGTCGATCGTTGTTATGATATTATTTACATTTTTCTCCTTACACATCAATAGTTACGACATATTAGAAAATATATTTTAGTTAATCATCTAATATCGCAATTCTGACATCGTGACATCATACCGTTGAGAAAGAAGATGCTTTTGTTTATTTATTACAATCAAATTAACACATCTAAAAAGTGACTCATTTTCCTTAAAGTTGATTGAAAAATGTAACACTCATCGATATGTTAAGAAACTCTTTGACATAAATGTAAAGTTCAGCTTTGAAACCCTGTCGTTGCTCTAACAGCTGAAAGAAAAATGCTAATGTAGTAAGACATATGCTCTTCGTAAAAGCAGATTCTAAAATTTCACAACAAACTCGTATGTGTAACAACAAGCAGAAATGTGTAATATAACATAACTTCTCTAAAATCTGCTCATGTTCCTTTTCATACGTGAAACTGCTCGCACCAAAACTACTCCATGGGGCACGGTGGCTCAGCGCTTATCTCGGATGTGTGAAATTCCTGCTTCAATTTGCAAGCAAGTACTTTTATGATGTTTCCTCATTCCACCAATTCTCATCCTCATCGTCTCCCTTAGCCTCGAGGGGGACGTTAAACTTAACATTTACTAACACTAGCACCAAGAATCGAATTCGGACGATTGCAATGTATATTACATAGTAATCAACACATATAAGGTATCCATATTCACCGCTAAGGTATATTTTCAAGAATGGAGCATGAAATACATATCAAATTTAAGGAATAATTTTAAGTAATCCTTTAAATAATCATATAACGTAATAAGCCTCCAAAATCAATCATTGATACTCATCAAAGGCACCGGACTATACATACAGCCTATAAGGTAAGAAATGAAATTAACAATCTCCAAAATATTATACCTATAAAAAGGAACGAAATAGACCTCTCAGTGGGACTACCCCATAAAGGCGGAGTATAATGAACCCCAAAAGGTGTGAAATAAGACCACGTGACCCCATGACGTAATACCAAACCGATGCTAAGGTGGGCGCAGGGGTGTCAAATTTTACCCATCAAAGGGAACAAAAACAAGGTAGGCTATACGTATACCTGTACTCCATGAAAGGGAATAACAATCTTTAAATTTTATACCCATAAAAGGGAACCAAATAGCACCTTCGGTGGAACTAACACACAGGCGAAAAGTAGAACTATGTAAGCCAGAGGGGACAGGGCGTATAGCCCTATGTACCACACCTACATTGTTATAAGTACTATGTGGCTAGCAGGAAGTTTTCGAAAACCTGATAACCACCTTACTGTGTTCCTCAAATACAAATAAGACAAAAGTTAATATACAACTTTCTTAACCCTGGGAGTCTCAAACGGCTCCACTGGACCCATATGACTTTTCGTTTATTAATTACACAGTAAGTTTTCGTGAGAGGTCGCTAATATTCCGTGACTATTTCTTTATGGTGCTCCTCTCCCATGTTATGTCTGAAATACTTTGTTCCTTTAAGTCAGGCGGTATATATAAAATTATGGCATTGTGTACCAGGTGGGTCCAGTGGACCCATTGTATATTTTAAATAGGAATACTGGTTCAACTTTGGTTTTGATTTACATTGCGGATCATTGATACAGAATTAACGTCAGCATGTTCTTTATTCTTTATGTTCAGTATTATGTTTAAAAATGTTTCACTTATAAAGGAGTTTAATGCAGTTTTAGTAAGTTTTCCTAATAAATTATTAGTTTTGTACGTAATGTCTACTGGTTTATAGTGTTTTTCCCTGACACCACTTCTCAGGGGCATATTATACATTCATACCTATAATATATTCTAAACAGGCAGTGCACGTTTCACATTAGTCATTGGATTTAGTGGGTGAGGATAATGGCACCTGGCAGAGTTTCCGATAATGACATACGCCAATAACTGTTGGCAGAAGAGTATGATGGAGAAGTGGACTGTGAATTATTAGAGTTATCTGGAAGAAAGAGTGATTTTTCTTATGTTAATAACAGCAACGTGCAAGATGAAGCAATTTTCCCCTCTACAAGTGGCTTAGAACATTGAAATTTAGTACCCTTCACTACCAGTCGTGGGCGTGCTGGTGCCGCCAATGTAACTGCAAAAAAAACATGCTCCTACAGGGCATGCTAACAAGGAAGTTGATGATGAGAAATGTGCATTTTCTCTATTTTTTCGTATGAACAATCTGAAAACAATTTGCAATTGAACTAACAAGGAAGCTAGGATAAAACTTCCTCGTGACAGGAAACCTGTTAGTGTTGAAGAACGTCAGAAATATATTGGCGTGGTAATACTTATTTGGGGTATAAAATCAAAGAATGAAGGAACTAGGCAGCTCTGGAGTAAGGAAAAAGATCGACCTATCTTCAATTCCATTATGAGAATTAATCGTTTTCACCAAATCAATTCCGCTCTACGTTTTGATGATACAGAGCTCAGAGAAGACCTGATGATAAACTATCTCCAATTCGTGCAGTGTTTGAAGACTGGGATAAAACTCCACAGGACGCTTATATCTCCGGAGGTAACATGACGATGGACGAACAGTTTGTAACTTTTCGTGGACGTTGTTCCTTTCGGCAATACATACCAAGTAAATCGGGTAAATATGAAATAAAGTTCTGGGTTGTTTGTGATAGCACCACAAGCTATATGTGGAAGATGCAAATATATAGCGGAAAAAGTCCAGAACAGGGAAGAGAAGTCAATCAAGGGGAAAGAGTCGTTCTTCAACTGACAGAAGAAATTGCTGGAAGTGGTAGAAAAATTATTGGGAATAACTTCTTTACAAGTCTTTCTCTTGCACGTAAATTGAAGCAACGGAAACTCACCTACGTCGGAACTATACGGAAGAGTAGGCCAGAACTCCCAACTTCATTTACCAAAACGGATAAAAGTAAGGCTGTAGGAACCAGTTTGTTTGGATTCCAACAGGATGCCATGATAGTTTCTTATTGTCCAAAGAAGTACAAAACGGTTACTCTTCTGAGTACAATGCATAACAAGTCTGAAGTTGACACTTCTACAGCAGAGGAAAAGCCAGAAGTAATCCTTTACTATAACAAAACAGAGTCTGGCGTGGACACTATGGACCAAATGACCCGCTGTTACAGCTTAAAGCGAATGACAAGGAGAAGGTCTCTAGTAATATTCTTCAACATGATTGATATAAGCGCACTCAACGCTTATATTACATTCTTGTCACTACCGAAGAAAGACAGGAGGCAAAGATTGAAACGTCGTAACTTCCTGATTTCCCTCGGCAAACAAATGGCCCATATTGGAGAAGACTTTCCACAGAAGAGAAGCCACACTCAAACCGATCAGCTCACGGAAAAAGAGTGATCGAGAAAGAAAGCTCGAAGCGGGATCTGCCCACCAAAACGGGATTGCAAGGCAAGAACCTTCTGTACCAAATGCAAGACAAATGTGTGTTCTGAGCACAGCAGAGTTGTTTGTGAAAAATGTTTCGTGCACTAACCACAACAAATGCAAAAGAAAAGGAAAAGGGATCGTAATTTTCACTTTTGTTGGAAGCAAATATTTGCTACTTGTAATCTAATGTTGTTATTACGTGTATGTAAAATGTTGACTATTTCATTATGCCTAAAAATTAGAACTTCTATTTCAGCTCATATAAAGAAATAGTAATACTCCTAAGTTACCATATATCTAGTGTACGGTATAACTACGATAACTACGAAGTATATTTTATTAATTCGTCAAAAATACATAGCAAAAATGACATTGTTTAATATTTCAATGCTCATTTTCTCCCAAAAAGTTAACCAGATGGCTAGAGGGTCTCTATATATTACTGTGGGTCCATTGGACCCGACAGGTAAACAAAGGTATAAAAATATGTCTGGAGTTCCAGGATTAAATGAACTTTTTTTCTTATTTCGATATGAGGAACACGTTAAGACGGTTTTCAAATTTTCATAAACATCCAACTAGCCACATAGTACACAGAGCAATATTGTGGTACATGGGACTATATAGTATTCCATAGAGAATGGATACAGCCAATATAAAAATGGAAAATGGCACTCGCTCAACTTTTCTACGTCTGTATGTACAAAATCAAGTGTATCTGAGTAAAATACTAAATATCATTTCATCTTGATCTTATGTGAACAACGGGAACTGGTCAAAATTCCCACAGCCAAAACCCACACACTCAAGAAATGTCAAAAGGCCCACACAAACGGTCATAACCCCTACAGAAATGGACAAATCTCCCACATACACGAACGGTCATAACCCCACAGCCAAAATTGCCACACTCAAGAAATGTCAAAACTCCCACACAATCGGTCATAACTCCCACACAAACGGACAAATCTCCCAAATGTACGAACGGTCATAACCCCCACACTGGCAATCGGTCACAACCTCCAACGGTCATAACTCCCAAACAAATGGACAAAACTCCCACACATAGAAAAGTTAACAATCCCAACATAAATGGAAAAAACCTCCACACAAATGGACAAAACTCCCACATGCAGAAATTGTCACAACTGCTACACAAATAGACAAAAAGACATACAATCGGACAAATCTTCCACACTCTGAAATGATCCTGGTTGCATGTCTTGCCCTTGTCCTTTTTAATAACATTTTTATTCCACCTAAACTGATGTTCAACTATTCTTCTTGCACTGTTTTCTAATGACAGAAACACTAAAGTGGGCGTCATAAAGAGCCGCAACAAAGAGGTACAATCACGATCATTTCAGAGTGCGGGGGATTTGTCCGATTGTGAGGGGTTTTTGTCCATTTGTGTGGCAATTGTGACAATTTCTGTATGTGGGAGATTTGATCATTTGTGTGGGAGTTTTGTCCATTTATGTGGGAATTATGACCGTTGCTTTGTGCGGCTGTTTTGTCCATTTGTGTGTTAGTTATTACCGATTGTGTGGGTGTATTGATATTTCTTGAGTGTGGGAGTTTTGGCTGTGGGGGTTCTCACCGTTCGTGCGTCTCGGAGATTTGTCCATTTCTGTGGGAGTTATGACCAATCGTGTGGGTGTTTTGACATTTCTTGAGTGTGGGAGTTTTGGCTGTGGTGGTTTTGACCGTCCGTGCGTTTGGGAGATTTGTCCATGTTTGTGGGAGCTATAAACGATCGTGTGGGTGTTTTGACATTTCTTGAGTGTGGGAGTTTTGGCTGTGGTGGTTTTGACCGTCCGTGCGTTTGGGAGATTTGTCCATGTTTGTGGGAGTTATGACCAATCGTGTGGGTGTTTTGACATTTCTTGAGTGTGGGAGTTTTGGCTGTGGTGGTTTTGACCTAGACCCTGAACAACACCAGCAGGTAATGTGACTGATCCCGCGGTAAGCAGCAGGTTCACGTCTCCTACAGCCTCGCTGTTAAAAGGGATACTAAAACTCAAAATCAATCAATCAATCAATTATGTTATGAACACTGTGCGAAGACTTTTCACGCTTTCGCAAGAGATAATATCTTGTATTGCGCAGAATATTACAATCAGATACATGTATCAATGAGGAAAATATATGTGTGTGGAGCTTGTTTCCAAACACCACTTAGGAAACTTTGTGGCAATTTTCTGTTTTGGTGTTAATTTTACACTTGAGCATGCTATTATCCATAACCATTCATAACATCCTATACCGCTGAAACATGTTTCTTACAATCAAGAACTATTGCTAGATAAATTTGTCGTGTCTTCTGTAAAATTACAAAAAAAAGTTGTGTTTGAAAGCAAGCTCCTCGTATATATACGTTTAAAAGAAAACCAATTACTTAATCAACAATTTATATATTTCAATAATATACTGCATACATGCTATACAATGTAGCATTGTGTGCCCAAGTAAATCAAACAAAATTATTGTATAATATAAAAATACGAGTTACATACAGTATGAAATATTACACCACTCGCCCATTATTCGTTATTCATTACCGAAACATATTAGTATTCATTTATAAACAATACATGACTCCTAAGAATATCATTGTACAGACATTAAAGAAATTTCAGAAATGCTTAATTTTGAAGACATGTTGAAAAGTTGGTCGAGGCCCGCCACGTCGGTCTTATATATCCGAAAATATTTGCATAGTAGTGGTACTCACACTGGAATTTGTTTCAGTATTGGGAAGACGCTAAGGAATGCAATTTGTTGTCATATAGTGTGTTGACTATTGTTAACATCTTTTAACAATCTGTGAAATATTAAAATTTTTATTGTATTAAAATTAAAGTATCAAAAACTTTTGATTAAGCATGTACAAGAACTAAACATATAGTTATTGTTGGAATATAGAGAAACTTTCAAATACAAAAACAACTTTAAAATAGTCTACAAGGATGTATGACGTCCTAGTTGTTTTTGTATTATAAGCCAGTGAAAGTACTTCACAATTCATATAAATACTTCCCAAAATTTTATTCTCGATAAGAAAGAAGACGGGAAGGATTACTGGCTGACGTCTATATTCATCGAGATATGAGAATGTATTTCATACGAATACTTTCATGTAAGTTAACCTTTGTAGAATTTTGTCTTGCATTGAGAATGTATTTAAATTGTTCTCATGGAGATCTCCTGCTAGGCTTATTAAATTACCAGATCCTTCAGATCTCGGAACAGTAAATCTTAACTTGTCTTGAAGATAGCAGACATTTCTAGTGCACTAAATTATCAATTCTTAGAATTATTGACTTTGAACATGTCTGCAACATTTGTAAGATGTTTTGTTAATAATTTGATTTGGTATCTAATACATCAAACTGAATTTCATTTCAAAACATTTGAAACCTAAAGTAATAATCTAAAAAGAAAACCACTATACTACCAATTAAGATAATAGCGATATAAGATACTACCAATTAAGATGATTTATTTCTATGCATCTATATCAGTAAATACAATACTCAATCTTAGTAAATCGATACATAGCTCCGACGCGAATGGTAACAGACAAATTCAATTTTTATAATCAATATCATTTTTTGTTAGACTAAACCACTGAAATTAGCATTTAGCTATTGTGGTGTGATGTGATCATTTGATACGATACTTTCATGCTTTATAATATAAAAGACAAATACATTCTCACTCAAGCAAACTCAACACGTTTTATCAATGTTTTTATACATGTAGTGTTAAGTTTTGCATCTTATATTGCATAGATTGCTTTTCTTGTGTCTTTTTATTAGAGAAAGTGTCTATTATTAGAGTTCAAAACAATGTCACGTAACAACCAAAGATTTCTCAAAGTACGTCTTTAAGTAATTCCGTACATACTCCAGTTTCGTCACATTCTTTCTTGGAAACCTTTTCTAACGAAAACGGCCAGGATGCTTCAGAATTTCTAAAAAGTTTTGATAGATTTGCACTCATTCATAATTGGAATGCAGATACAAAGAAACAGGTATTTAAACTTTCGTTAGGCAAATTCCCGTATACTTGGTTAGATAGCAATCCGGACTATTTAAGTTTAACATGAAAAGAATTACGCGTGAAATTCTTGGATCAGTTTTCACCAAACCGTTCATCACTGCAAGCAACTTTGCTATTTCAGCAACAATATCAGTTAGAGTCAGACCGATTGGCACAGTTTCTCTATGAGAAGTTCGACCTGTCACAAAGGATTTCTCCGCCGATGCCTTTCAAATCATTTGTACTGCAAACTATTCTTTCGTTGTTGCCTAGATATATACCGCTATTTCGCCAGCATACTTTTGAGAATTTTACACAGCTTATTGACAAAGCAGAAATAATAGAACAATCAGAGACGTTGGTTAATTATCGTGTACAAAATGAAAAATACGTTTCTTTGCAACTTCCTTCCTCTAGTGTAGAAAGCAAAACAGACTCTTTAGAAGCTATTTCAAACCAGTTGAAAGCGTTACAGATAGCTATCACTCAACAACAGGCAGACAAAAATACAATCGCCTTAGCAGTCAAAAAGCCCTTCAGGCATCGTCAACCAGGAAAGAAACGAGCTAAATTAACCTCTGAAAGTAGGTCGTCTGCACCTTCGCACAATGACATTTTTGCAAACCAACAAGCGCATACGTGTTGTAAACATAGCGAAGAACAAACTTCCAATACTAAGAAAAAGACAAAAATGCATAAATAGTTTTCCAAATGAAAACAAAACCCTCAACGCTTTTATTCTCAATATTTTGTACCTCAACCTCCATCATTTCAATATATGCATCCCACATTGTATAATCCAGGAACATATCCTGTGATGAACCCGCCTTCATCCCCTAGGAATAATTTCCTAACCATAGAGGATACAACAAAAAACGAGTAGCATTAGGGGTTGATTTTACCCAATCTCGGATGCAACCCCTGGGTTTTCACAATCCCTTACCCATTTATTCGGTTTCAAACACGTTTAGGCAAAATTCTGTTTCGGTTCCTTCCATGAACAATACACATACTTCGTCCAGTAGGCTTAACCCAAATGCACCAGCATTTGTTAGCACCAAGGCTCATGCACAAGAGTCTTCCTTAGTGGCGTTTCACACTTCTGTGGTGATTCCCACCACTGCGACTGAAGACTTGGTCACTGATCTGCACACGAAAAGTAATCAGGAATCTGTTTCAGGTTCAAACACTAGTGTAACAGAGTCATCAGTAGACCATTCCCCTGTTAATGGTGTTTCCCACAATTTTAGTGCAAAAGCCACTATTCATACTTTTAAGCCTTTAGATCAAAATAATAAGCAACAAATTAGTGTTGAAACGCAAAGGAATTTTCAGTCTGTAGATGTGAATATCGAGATAAATGAATTAGAAAAGGCTGTTCCCCACCACACTATCTCCACCGGGACGCCTGAAATTAATGACCAAGGCAAACAGTTTAAGAATGCTTTTCCTATTACTCAAACATCCGCTGAGAATGTAATGATGTCTACTTGTAATAATAAATCTCATAAACAGGAGGTTAATGAACGAAATACAGTTACAGTTTCACTACTGTTTAAAAATCAGTTGCCGTATATTAGAGGAACAATAAATGGTACAGAATGTAATTTGCTTCTTGATACAGGTGCGCAAGCCTCGTTGCTTCACTATTCGTTAGTACCTAAGAATTGTAAAAAGTTTACATTACATACCAAAGTATATGGAATATCTTCTTCTCCCCTAAATCTTACAAAACCTGTAATTCTTCCAATAGAGATAGAAGGCAAGATTTTTCAAGTACTTTTTACAATTTCAGCAATACCAAATATTCCAATTCTTTTGTCAAATAATTTTCTGTTGCATCATAATGCTAATATAAATTATCAGGCCTGTTCTTTACAGTTAGTGCATTTCGGTAATAATCAAAGATTGCCAAAAGAATTCAACAAAGGAACTTCACTTTCGGCCAAAGTCTGTAAAAATTGTAAATTTAACTTTTATGTACGACAAGGTGTCGTTATCCCAACCAATTCAGTGCGGTATGTTAGGCTCACGTTAGATACGCATATTCCTGACACAGAATTTCTTGTATATACACCAATATACAAGAATATGCAATCATGCGTTTTTGTTCACACAATTTTAAGTTCCAAAAGCCTGTATTTTCCAATTATTAATCCCACTCCTTGTAGGAAGCTCTTTGCAAAAGGGTTGCATATAGCCCAAGGCGCTTTGCTTCCAAAAGATGTAGAAACATCAGAAATATATACAGTTAGGAAATTATTTGAACCTACTAAACAACAGGTCAAAGAGAGTCACAGCACGCTTTGAAAAAATTAAGCAGCACATAGATAATTCCAAATTTCAAATTAACCCTGATTTGCCCCAAGAACAACAAGATAATATTGAATGTGCTCAAAAGACATCCTACTTGTTTTCAATGGCACGATAGGGATTTTCAAAGCATTGATAGCTTTTCTGCTAGCCTTAATATCGTGGATCGTACTCCGTGGACAGTGCCAACTTATACGATAACTTTTAGACTTCGTGCGCAAGCTCGGGCAAAGAAATGTTAGATAATGGCATTTTAGCTCTATCAAATGCTTTATGTCGTAATAACTTATTGGTGATTCCAAAGAGAAATTCGAAAGATGTTCGTGTTGTTTTGGATTTACGCGTTCTTTGGCAGAGGTCGCAACCTATCAATGATGTACAGCATGGGACACAAGATGTTTTAGACCAGTTATACAATGCAAATTTCTGTTGTCTTGCTGACCTCTCGAATTCTTTCTACCAAATGCCGCTTGATGAAATAGACCAAGATCTAACTAGTTTTAGTGTTAGTCAATTAGGTTTTTCCCATACATGGCTAAAACTACGTAGATTGCCCCAAGGTTTTCGAACTTCTACCTTAATTTTACATTGAATCATAAAAGAAATATACAGAGATTTTTCGGAACAAGACTTTCTAAATTACATTGATGACCTAATATTTAAAAGCAGCACCTTTGAAGGCATGTTGCGTGTGTTACAACGTGCTCTAACCACTGCCGAAAAATATGGTCTTTTGTTTAATTTAAAGAAAACTCAATTTGGTGTTCAAAAATTTAAATTTCTCGGCCATATAATAAATAAAGGACAGACATATCCAGATAAGGTTAAAGCAATCACCGCCTTAGATCGTCCAAAGACAGTAAAGCAACTTAAATCGTTCCTTGCTATGATGCAATTTCATAGTGCATTTTATAATAAAATTAGCTTAGTAGCAGCACCATTACATAAATTAGCAACTAGCAAACAAAAGATAATTCAGTGGACTCCTGAATTAGAGGATAGATTTGAGCAGCTTAGAAAGATGGTGACAACAGCACCAATACTGCAAATATACAATCCAGCTGCAGAACACATGGTCATAACGGATGGATCCCAGATGGGCACGGCTGCGGCTTTGTTTCAGAAACTGCCCCATGAAAAGCATTGGTCTGTTGTTCAATACGCCAGTGCTACTCTTCCATCACGAATTAAAACTCGACCTATATATCAAATCGAACTGTTTGCAGTAGTTCTTGCCCTTAAGAAGTACTATAAATATCTGATAGGTGGTAAATTTACATTACTAACAGACAAGCTTGCTTTAACAGCCGTTAAAAAGACCACGAATTTGGCAAGTCAAATGACAAGGTGGTTATCTTTTATTCAGCTATTTGGTTTTGAAGTGCGCCACATTAGTTCATCTAAAAACATAGCAGATTATCTGTCTCGTCATCCGCTCTATCTCACCCCACAAGAATATGAGCTGATAGATGAACAAAAGCACCCACTAACATTACGTGTGTTAGATTGCAGCACAGATGTAGCAGCATTACAAGGAGTGGATCCTACATTCTCTACTATATACAGGGTGCTTCAAAATGATGAAAAGGATCAACCTAAATATGCAAAATGGTCTAAAGGATACATGATAGAAGATCACGAACTTTATAAGATATTTTCCTCATCGTCCGCTCCTAAACTAAGACTATGCATACCCAGCATCTCTCAAAGATACCATCTTTGAAGAATTTCATGCTGACAGTCACCCAGGATTTAAGAAATTAAAATTTCTTATAAAAGATCGTTATTACATTCCCAATCTTCAAAAACGGCTGCATAAGAAGATAAACGCTTGTATTGACTGTAATAAATTTAAACGAAATTATAGACCAAACAATATTCAGGTTCAAACTCACGACCACAACAACCTATTTGATGCGTTCTTTGTAGATGCTGTAGGGAAATTGCCTACTTCTGATGGTTATAATTATTTCTATATAGCCACTGAAGCCATAACTTCTTTTCCATTTGTCAACCAGTCAAAGATATGACGGCTAACACTTTCATAGATTTCATACAGAATGAGATCATTCTCAAATATGGTGTACCGCGCATATTATATCTTGACAAAAGTCCAAATCATCAACCTGAAACAAGAATTTTTAAAATCACTAAATACTGAGGTACGTTATGCACTTCCAGCATCACACAAAACTATACGCTCTGTAGAAGAAACAGCAAAAAAGATACAAAACGCTCTTCGTTTTCTTACGAAGTTAGACCATCAAAAATGGTCACATTATCTCCAACAAGCTGTTAGTTTCTGCAACAATACCCCGCATACTCAGACAGGAACATCGCCCTTTTCCTTCCTCTTTGGAGTGAATTTTCGATATCCAGTAGACAATATTCTAAGAATTCCCAAGGAAGATCCAGATATTAATGACAGATTACTGCAATTGTATGAACTACGTTCATTAGTTAACTTTCATAAGCATAGGGCCTTCCAACAACTTAAGCAGAAAATAGAGTCCAAAAACAAACCAGTTTCCTACACACCAGGTGATCTGGTCATGGTTCGACGTTTCTATACAAAACGTGGCGAGTCTCCGAGTCTTCGAGAACAATATCAAGCGCCTTACACCATTAAATCTAAGACTCATGATTCCAATCAATATATACTTGACATAGTTGTAACTCTCCAGAATATTGCACAGGAACGTCTCAAACTATATATTCCCGATGTTCCCCATGATCCGCTTTTTCAGGCGAAATATCGCAAATTTATGGCGAATAAAGCGTCGAAATAACCAGATAGAAGCAAAACTCTTTTATTGAGTTTCTTTTAGTGTTTCCTGTTAAAGACATTTTTCTACCAAATAATTGGGACATAATATGTTCATGAAATACCTTTTTTATATACATACATAGTTATTTCCTTTCAGATGAGATGAGATTATTTTAGTATTACTATTATTATTCACATATATATATATATATTAAAAAAGGTTTTGATAACATATTTCATTATGGTGTTGGATTATCTTTTTTTTTTCAAATTTAGCTTTTTCCTTTCAGTTTTCAGGCACTTTTACTTTCAATAACTTTTCCACTTTCAATAAGTTATGTTTATCGCATACTATACAGTTATAACGGATCGAACGTTCTACGCCTTAAGTAGGTCACGTACATTCATTCAGTCAGTGGATACAGTTTTCACTTTCGGCAATATTATTTGTACTTTTCTTTTCGTTTCATTTTCCATAGTTTATTAGTTTAATAAGTTAAAAAACAAATTACATTTGTTTAAATACCTTATTTCTATTTATACAAAGCAAAAGTTTTACGAAAACTAATACGAAAATTTTGTTATGAATATTCTTTAGAAAAGTTTTACTACAATTCGATTCATTAAATTTTAATTTTTTTAAACCATCCTTTCACTTAAGATTTTCTTAATGCAGTATTAATTTTCAATAAACCTATATCTATAATTTTGAGTCTGTCAGCGACACAATAAATTTTTACAACTATATTCTTTAATGTATAGGTCTTTTAGTCTAATGTATCTATATTTATTTTGATTTTCATTTATGCAATTCAATTTTTAGTTTTCATATATAAAATTTTAAGGTCCCATTACACAGGATGTGTTGTCTGTGTGATATATGATGTAAACAAATAACATAACACTTAAATATATTGTGTTACTACATGTATAAGGATGTTGGTAAATACATATCCCATTATCCCATCCTTGTTCGATTATCGCGTTACAAACCCATTCCAAATCTTTTCCTTTTTCCTTGTATATTTTTACATTTATATCAAATTTTAATTCTCATCTCTCATTCTCTACACGCTCAACTGCAATATGAGTGTCAAAATACGAAGCTACAAACTAGCCTTCCTGGGGACCTCAGACGACCACTTCTAAAGACGAAAAGTCCACGCAGTCCGACGCCAGATGCCGAAAATACAGTCCAGAGCATGGTAGTTCCAGTTCCAGTTCCAGGGTTCAGCCAACTCGTTGACAGTTCCAGTAGCAGATCCCAGAGGGCTGCACACCCACAGAGGTCAACAATCTGCTTCCAAGAATGACCCCGATGGTTAAGATGTTCTTCTCAATAGTGACTCCGCTCCAAGGATTGACTACCCGTTCCAGTAAGAAGAAGATGTTCCTTCCAGACGCTGTTCCAGTGTTCAGGTTACTGCTTCCAGCATTATCTCCAGCCCAAGAGCAAGGCAGTAATTTCATCATCCGCCTCGAACCACGTCAAGCTTCCGATTGGTCCTCTATCGCTCACCGTGATTCTACGCATCTTTAACAACTCAGCATGTCTGTTCCTGACGAGCTCTAAGGACAGCCACATAAACTGTAGCAGTTTTTCCAACCCAGTCCTATCATTATGGTTGGTTTTCCAGCCAAGGACAAGTTTCCAGGAGCAAGGGTCCAGACTTCGATTCTTCGCATCATGTCGATGTCCCACCATCTTACCACACATCGATCGTCGTAGTCATCTTCGACACTGGCCATCTTAGAAGCTTACTGTGTCCATCGTTCTGCAAGTCGACGCCCCTGGCCAGAGACTTCTCAACGTGATTCATAGAAGACATTCCATAGGATCAGAAGTTCTGAGATTCACTGCAACGTTCTACAATCAATGCTTAGATGCGTCATCATCATCTTCATCTTCATCCTCAAAAATGGTCAGGTACCAGCCATTCTTCAGTCTCAATCTCTCGCCGTTACGAGATCCAGCTACCGTTGCCGACATGACGTCATCTCTGGTTGTCAACAAGACTTTCTTCAGTTTAACGAACGATCTTCAATACCTCTACGTATTAATCACACCCTTTAGTTTACAAACACTTCTGTTAGTGTTTCTATTAGTGAAAGTGATTTCAGTGCTTTCTCGAATTTTACTACATTATTATACAGTAAAACCTCATTACATAGACACCGACCATAGTGCATGTAATCTATGAAATATTAAACAGTCGTTCTCTTCGTAATTTGATACATGACTTATACAAATAAGAGAACTCCAAAACGAAGAGAGGGCTATGTGTTGACTATTGTTAACATCTTTTAACAATCTGTGAACTATTAAAATTTTTTATTATATTAAAATTAAATTATGGAAAACTTTTGATTAAGCATGCACAAGAACTAAACATATAGTTATTGCAGGAATATAGAGAAACTTTCAAATACAAATACAACTTTAAATTAGTCTACAAGGATGTATGACGTCCTAGTTGTTTTTGTATTATAAGCCAGTGAAAGTACTTCACAATGCATATAAATACTTCCCAAAATTTTATTCTCGATAAGTAAGAAGACGGGAAGGATTACTGGCTGACGTCTATATTCATCGAGATATGAGAATGTATTTCATACGAATACTTTCATGTAAGTTAACCTTTGTAGAATTTTGTCTTGCACTGAGAATGTATTTAAATTGTTCTCATGGAGATCTCCTGCTAGGCTTATTAAATTACCAGATCCTTCAGATCTCGGAACAGTAAATCTTAACTTGTCTTGAAGATAGCAGACATTTCTAGTGCACTAAATTATCAATTCTTAGAATTATTGACTTTGAACATGTCTGCAACATTTGTAAGATGTTTTGTTAATAATCTGATTTGGTATCTAATACATCAAACTGAATTTCATTTCAAAACATTTGAAACCTAAAGTAATAATCTAAAAAGAAAACCACTATACTACCAATTAAGATAATAGCGATATAAGATACTACCAATTAAAATAATAGCGATATAAGATACTACCAATTAAGATGATTTATTTCTATGCATCTATATCAGTAAATACAATACTCAACCTTAGTAAATCGAAACAATAGAACACCCTAAACGAGAAACGCGAAGTAAATGTTCTCTCTTAAGCGACTCTAGAGAACCGTATTCACGAACATTTCATAAGACACAAAATTGCTTTTCTTTCCTTGTATGCAATACTGAAAGACAATTCTAGTCTAATGTTCGTTTTCCTGTACATTTTCTTCAGATGTAACACCAAAATTAAGTGCCTCCACAGACTTTAAGGCGCTTCTATCTCTGAAATTAATATTTACGTACCTATGTTTATTAGGACTTGCTTTGAAGTTTTTTTCTTTAAATGTCAGACATTTACCTACAGGTGGTACATGATACATGTATTATCACAAAGGAATGTCAAATTTTTAATACAAGTAAACAATTATAGCACATGTAGTTACATATTTTATAACAAAAATATATTAGTATATTATTTACTTTAATAATTGTAACAATGTGCAAAAAAATCATTTCACAACGAAACAATAACTTTATCATTCGTAATTTTGGAAAACTGTCATATTAAAGAAGAATATAAAAGTAAATATTTTATAAACTTTACATTGCGATTCTTTGCTCGAGTCACAATTAAACAAAGATAGTTAAACATTGAACTCTTCGCAATAGATAATTATACAGGGTTAGTCAAAAATATCGAAACAGGCCAGTAATAACGAAATGGGTGGACAGAGAATACCCAAATGTTGCAAGTCCGTATGTCTTCAGAAACTGCATTGAAAGGAGCCTGTCTTCATCACGGCAGTTATTTTGGATTCCTTCATATTGAATATCACGTAATATTTTTCAAATGGAAAGGGGTATGTGTGACAAATTAGGCTAGAATTGTCGGAAAAACAAGAATCTGAACTTATTTTTTACCTATCGTTTTTCGTCTAGGAGTTAGGTTGTTCTAGGTTTAGTACTTGAATCTATTAGGTTGAATGTTAAACGTATCTTATAAAAGAATCTCAATAGGAAAAAGTAGTTCACATTCTTGTTTTTGGGATAATTCCTGCCTCATTTAATATGTCGCACAACACTTTTCACTCAAAAAATATATGATATCCAATATGACTGAACCCCTTTCAATGGAGTTTTTGTAGCAATATGCACTTCCAAGTTTATACTCTAAATTCAGAGTGTAAACGATTAAGGAAATTACAAGAAACTGGAAACTTTATTAAACCTGTAGATTACATTATAGGAGAAACAACAAAGCAAGTTAAATCATTGTTACAAGTCATTCCAGTGAAGGGAAAGAACATATACAAAATGCGTGTTATGAAAATTTTAGAATTATCTAATATTATGTGGAGAATATTAAACTTCATGAACGATGCACTTCAATCAACAGATATACTAATTACTTGTATGCAAGGACAATTTTGGAGGAATGAGGTAACAGACTCTAATGAATTATTTTAACTATTGTTTTGGTATGATGATGATTACTTAACAAATAATGTTTTAGGCGGACATGCAGGTTTGGAAAAGTTGAGTTCCATTTATTACTCAATAGCTTTTATCCCACCAGAATTCTCGGGCAAATTGGAAAATATATTTTTGGACCACCTATTTCACGCTAACGATAGAAAAACTTTTGGTAACAAAGCTATTTTCTAAATTTTGGTGCCTTCAAGCAACAGGTATTAGTGTCAAACATGATAGTAAATTAGTGAGTATGAAAATTAAATTATATGCAATAGTGGGCGATAATTTGGGAATTAACTCCGCTTTGGGTCTTACTGAGTCTTTGTCTTGTAATTTTCCTTAGAGGTTCAGTCTTAGTACTAAACCTATCATTCAGGAACAAGAAATCGAAAAAAGTGTCATTTTACGAAATAAAGTGAATTACATGCAACACCTTAAGGATGACGCACAATAGACTGGGATAAAAAGCGATAGTATTTGTAATACATTACGTAACTTCCAATTCACAAAAAATACTGCGTAGATGTGTCATATTATAGATTATTTTATGAACGAAATACGTATTTTCACATTCTCCAATTTAAACAGTAGTATAGTAGCTTCAGCAAGTACATTAGGCCATGTGAATAAACCAACACCTATTCAGATTTATATCTTTTTAAGTGAAATTACAGTGATAGTAACTGAAACAGTTCTTAATGTGAATACATCAGATTTGCTTTCAACGCTTAGTAGCAAACACCACGAAATACTTAGTTCTCTAAGGTGTTTAACATGTAAATGAGACTACTTACAGCTGGGAACCACTTATTCAACACTGTTTCTATTCCATATATATGATGTTGTATAAAGGTTCACGCCTGTTTGCTCTTCTGCGGGTACTTTCCAATCGAGACACCAAATGATTTGAAGCTTCTTCCTATCGCCTTGAGTGCACTTTCCACTTTGAAGATATTTTCTTTTATGCTTACGTAAAAATGCTCTGGATCAAATACATTAGATGCAACTACAATTGGTAATTGCTTCACAGTACATCCCAACCTTTTCGTTTTCAAATGGTGTCTCTCAAGATCTGAAAGAACATCTGAACCTTCCTATAATTGTAAATATATGAATAGTATTAGTAATTAGCGTGAAATTGCAGATAATATTTGTATATCTTAATGTACATATTCTGTCCTTTTAGTTGTAGATAAACACAGATTAGTGTATTAGAAATTACATGTAGATAATTGTAGTTAGTTGTAGATAAGTGTATTAAAAATTATTTTACTTAAGAAAACATTTTACATCAGTTTAAATGTCTTCGCACTGTTCTTGCAGGACATTAAACAGTCTTAACCATTTCAAATCAACGCATGTTCTTCTTACTTAATATTTATTTATTTATTTATTTATTTATTGAAACAGAACACAATTGGTATTATACCCAATTACAGTGTTGTTCTTTTTTTGTGTTTTAAGTGAGTTAATTTTTGTATTTAGATTCCATACAAAGGTCATGTGTTCGAGTTTGGATCGAACGTAAGTTTGATACAATTTATGAAGTGTGGCAGGTTTACGAAACTCCTTACTAATTCTTTGAATAAACCCAAGATTTCTGTTCGCTTCATTTATTATGTTATCAATATGAGGTTCAAATGCAAATTTCGTATCATACATTACACCTAAGTCATTGACAGTACTTACAACGGGTAGTTGAGTCTCATTAATTGAATATTTAAATTGCACTGGTTTCTACGTTTCGTAATACTCATGATTTTACATTTACTAATATTTGTATTCAATAAATTACTTTAACACCATTGCACCACTGAATTTATGTCTTGTTGAAGTTGATTACAGTCATTTATGGGATTTATACATATAAAAAGTTTGAGATCATCGGCATACAACAATTTGTGGGAGTACGTTATACATCTAGGGAGATCATTTATAAATATTACAAATAGTAATGGACACAAATTTGACACTTGTGGAACACCAGATAGTTGCAAGAATTCGGTTGACTTGTATCCCTTATATACAACGAACTGCCTTTGGTCTCTCAAATACGACTCGAACAGCCCAATTAACTCTGCGGAGAAGTTAAATTCACGACGTTCCTCTATTAGTACCTTGTGATTTACTCTATCAAATGCTTTCGCAAACTCGGTGTAGATAATATCTACTTGACCACCTTGATGTAGGGTTCTTGCTACAAAATTGTTAAGAATACTGAGATTTGTGACTGTCGATCTACCCTGGACGAAACCATGCCGGTATTCTGAAATTGATAGTTTCATATTATTTCCAATCCGTTTATAAAGAATAGATTCAAACACTTCAGTAAAAGTATTCAATATTGATACAGGCCTGTAATTTTGAATATCTTTACCATTATTAGACTTAGGAATGGAACATACTTTTGTTATTTTCCATTTATTGCGGAATTTACAAGTAGAAATTATTAGGTTGAATAAAATATAGAGTGGAAATAGAAAGTAATCTTCACATCCCTTTGTTATATAATCTGGAATACCATCAGGTCCTATCGTTCCTTTCCCCTTCAGTTTTCTCATTCCTTTTTTAATTTTAGTCATCTCAATTTTTAGAATCCTTAATTTGTCTAGTGTCCCGTATGAGCTGTTACTATTACTACTTCTATCCATGATATCTTCGTTATTATAGACTGACTCAAGATATGTAGCAAATGAATTTGTAATATCGTCATTACTAACTAATTCCTGGCTATTGTATGTCAGCGTGTTACAATTAAGGTGTTGGGTTTTAGTTTTAACAAAAGTCCAGAGCTGTGAAGGATCAGTTTGTAAAGTGTTTTCTGTATTCGCAACGAAGTTACTATATTCTGTTCTAATTTCTTTTTTAAGTTCATTTCGTAACTTCTTAAATTCTAGAAAGTGATAAACTATATTTCTGCTATTGTGCTTAATTGCCCTGCGGTGATGGGCTTTTGTTTTTATTTTCCTAATTATATTCTTAGTAAACCAAAACGGGTACTTTCTATTTACCTCTGTTTTGAGAGGAATTCGCTTATCAAAAATATTACATATTGTATTATAAAATGATTCTGAAGCCGTATCAACCACAGAATAAAGCTAAGGAATGTCCAGTCAATATTTTGAAGTTCAGAATAGAGTTGCCCAAAATTAGCTTTTCTAAAATGATATGTGCTGATATTACTTCTTTGTTTATACCTAATAATTTGCTTAATTTTACTGTTATGGATAATGCTGGGTGGCACACATCCTCCTTAACTAAAGGAAATATTTCCGCAGTGACTGTTACGCTGTCTAAGTTCGAAAGTACTAAATCTAATGTTTTTCCAACATTATTCCTAATATTATTAAAAGATGGTATATTATACAGCGATATAAAATTATGTAAGCATTGATATTTGGCTGAGGTATTCAGAAAATTAAAATCTGTGCCTGTGATTTCTGGTAAGTTAAAATCACCAAATAAGAGGATAGTGCAACCTGGCTGACATTTTTCACTCTATACCTTGGAAAACCTCTTCATACTGCTCTATCTTTGAATTAGGTACAAAATATACAATACAAACATATATGGTCATTTTATAAGTTGTAATCTTTGTTAATATACAATCTGTACTTATTTCAGAGCAGTCTATAGCAAATATCTTATTCTTTTTCAGCACAGCTACTAACACTCCCCCTCCCCTTTTTTCCTTGTTTCTTTTAGATTTCTATCACATCTAATCACTGAATATCTGTCATCAAAGAGTACTGTGTCATAGTTGTCGCTTTTCAGCCACGTTTCACTTATTCCAATTATATCATAGTTTGATGACAAGATATTACAATAGAAATGGTACGTTTTGGTCCTCACCCCCCTTGCATTTTGATAAAAGATATTTAGGAATGTGTTGGTGTCTTTTCTTTGTCCCTTGGCATTTTCAACTTTCCCTTCTTGCAAGTGAACAGATTTTTCATGCTTCACTTCCTTACCTTTGCTTATGTCTTCTCTATGTCAGGGCACCATCTTCCCCCCTCGACCTCTTGTAGCTGTCAATCTTGTGTTTCTCCTGCATAGTTGAGGAAATGACGCAACATCACTTGTCTCTGAACAGTGATCCATTTGCATTGTTTCCAACACACTTGAACCACCTTGTGAAGTACGTTCACTCTGATCACACACATCACTAACACTTTCCAGCTCATCTAACACAAATTGTTTGTTATCAATGCACACTTTATTAAATCTTAAGAAAGCGCGTTTACCTTCTTCTCTGGCTTTTTTCACGTGTACCGTCAGTTTCTTTTTCACTTCACGAACATGCGCGGATAAGTCCTCAAATATTATAGTGGGAGTCCCTTTGCCTTATACGCACTTCTTAAAATCTCTAACTTCCGTTTATATGAGATATATAAATTAAATAAATATAAATTAAATAACAACTTTACATATACTATACTTCAAGCCTATATAATTAAATATCCTTATGCAAATATGGAATAATTTTATGTCACAATGATGAACACAAGGAAAAGAGTTATACTGTCCATTCTCTTTATAAGGATGTAAGTAATATCTTCAGGGAATAACATTCCATTATTGGCTTTTAAAAATCTGAAAAAGACTAAATAACTGAAAATCATATGGAAATGCGAAAGGATAAAAAGGGATAAGAAAACAATTCTACTACTCCAGGTTACACAACACAGGCTGTCTGTACACTGTACACCGTGTTCTGTAACACGGAACAATTTAGTTACCGTTATTTCTCATTTTTCATACTTTCCAGGTTGATAATGGCGCAGTTGTTCCCTGGAAATGTAACTACATAGAGTGTGCGGTGAGTACTATTTGATTATCTTAATTGATAAAAATTTATACTTATATAATTATATATAAGTTCAATCAGTGTCCTTAGCCTGACTATCCCAAGACCGCATAAACATTTCAGTTAGTAGAAATTTGAATGGTTATTTCAAAACTGCCAAATTGTCTCAGAATTGGTCCACTGAATATCGATTTTGGGTACATTTGCGTAAACAGTTGCAATTGCCATTTTTGAGTTCGACATCATTCGGAAACATGTCTATTAACTTCCTTTGTAATTGAGATAGAGTGTTTATTGTTTTATTTTAATAAAATTCATTTTCAAATAAGAGAGAAATAGTGCAGCCATTCATTCACCACGCTGCGCAGGAACTTTAAATGTCCCCCTTTCCCCCAAAAATAAAGTTTAAGGAAAACCTTACATTATTAAGCACATTATCCTTTGTAACTTTTCACCCGATGCTTGGATTTTTATGAGAATTTTATTTTTCTATTCCTAAGTTTATAAACACGAATATGATTAAAATACTTTTGAGCATCCTTGAAATACTTTTGACTTGCTTTGATCAAAAGCGCAGTTTTCATTCCAGAAAATGCAGTAAACAAATTAAAAAGACATGGCTTTATCGTTCCACAATGAGATATGTTTATGAAGAAAAGATATCTTGGATTAAAGAGAAATTACCTTTTGATAGTAGACATTAATGGCTCCAATGTTTATTTCTGCAAATATACAACAAATAATGCGAAAAATATTTCCGAAACGTTCAACTTCTCTGTCTTATTACATCTGCAAATTTCTTTTATAAAACACAAGAATCTATAATTTGATCCCATATAAGTAAAACAAACATACTCATAAAGTAGGAAACATAATTCATAGGGACTGGTTGTGTTATGTTGATACGCTCTGCAGAATATACATTCCTACAGAATTTGAACTATGTACTAAGGATTCTTCTAAAAATTACTAAATATTATTCCATTGAGTTGAATTGAGTTGATTTTGAGTTTAACGTCACGTTCAGCAGCGAGGCTATATGAGACGTGGACCTACTGATTAACGTGGAATCCGAACCACATGAGCTTCCGCCGGGAATCGAACCCGGGTCTCCCACACCAAAGGCGCGTACGCTAACCGCTTAGCCACGGATGAACTCTATTCCATTGTGTGAGCTATTGAATCCATGTATGGAAAACATTCTTGAACACAGATTAACGGTTAAAAATTCCTCCCATTTATGAAACAAAAAACGTTTTCATTTTCTGTCAGGAACTCTAAAACTTGTATTAAATTTATTGAACTATAATGGTAATCCAAAATTCAAAATATTAGCCGGTAGTGGACTTTATGGAGTAATAGAATCACCAGAAAATTCAACGTATCAAGCAGTGTGTGGACAGGCAGGAGCTGTAACATGCAAGGGGTTACTATGGGACAGTATCTGGGGCTATTGTAAGACAGCTTTTACCACCCTTATAATACATTACTTTCCTATGTATGTATACGTAACACATTAATTCTACTTGTACTTTCATACTTTTAGGAAATGGTTCGCTACAAGAAGTAGTTTTCCATTAGACACTAGAACTATTGTATTACATATGCTAAACGAAGTATACGGTTTATCTTGTTCAAATGCTGAGAAAAAAATATTTAAGTAAAATGCTTTATTTTCATTACTATATAGGATCAAAAGTGCATCATTTTCAGATAAATAAAACCATAATATAAAAATTATTTACTTGTCATCAATAATATGTAGCAAATGTTTTAAAGCTTTGAGTGCTTATTAGCCTATTTTCATTTCTAAGCTTAGAAACTTGGCAACAACAAAGAAAACACTGTAAGATAAATTCTTAGTGAAACAGAAATTCATACTTAAAATGTTTCAAAAATTGGATGTAATTAAAATTTTCATTATTTTCTCAACTGTCGTAGTACTGATTTTGAATAAACACTGTAAATAAAAACTATCCATCACAGGGTCATCAAACTTGTTTTTTCTTAAAGAGAATGTCCGTGACTGGCTTACAGAAGCCCACACAGGTTCTTATGATCACCTGGGCAAGAGGGATACGCATGCGCAGTTAAAGCCCCATCATTGTCTCGTAATAGCCCCAAACGCGGGGCTATGATACACTATTTTCCTCTTTTAATGCAGAACATTCAGCACTAAGATATTAAAATGGTGGTATCTAATACAGTTCTCAGTTCATGTATTCTGAAGTTTGTTTGCCTTGCTTGCGTTAATAATACAGAATTTATGGCAAAAGATTTTTGTATCTCAAAATAGCCACACCTTACCCTATTTATTATTATCAGGGAAAGTGGTCTCTCCGATTTATCCATAGTTTTGTATTTATCTACCTTTACATAAAAATGAAGGTCTGCTGCGACTGTAACTACGACGGTTTCCATACAGCTCTTTGTATTTTTGGTTCATAGACGTAAAAACAGGTAGAAAATATCTGACCAGTGCCATAAGTCTGAAATATATTAGTGATTTGGATCGTGTAGAAGATACAAGCACACTACATTAAAATATATTTCAGACTTTTTAACGACACACACAGGAGTTCTAATCATATTACTACTTACTCTTCCAGGTAACTCCCGAATATTTCTTGCCAAGCTTTCAACTCTCCCCTGGAGTCTTGCTCGCGTAGGTTAAAAACATTAGTAAGAAAAACAAATAAAAACAATCAGGGGCTGTAGTTAATTTCGCGAGTGTTAAAGAGCGTTAATTGCATTCCTTCCATGTCCATTATCGTTACATATGACGAACGCTTATCATCTAAATGTAACATGAAAATAGTTAGAGAATATTTCATCAATACCAGATCTTAGATAATTTAGTAGAATATGAAAGATTGTAATTTGCCATTACAGTTAAGGAAATGACATTTTCGCTTGGAGATACCCAATACTTTCCGAACGTACCTTCTACTGTAGATTTTCAATACATAATTTTCGGTCTATATAGTAAATTTAATCGTTCTTTATTCAAATTAATCTTTGAACTTCGGAATAATCCGTAAAGAAATATATTTTGTGGAATATTTTTTTATTGATACATTTTATTTCATTATAAACTCTGTATATGGGTATTTCAAATGGATGGTTATTGAAATTAGAGACCTTAATGCGATACAGAAACATAGGTCGGCAATTGGACAGAAATTTCTGAAATTGTCCAAAATCTGATATTTGGCAGAATAATTCAGACCCCATTCGTCCCTCTGAAATGCCCATATCCTCCTAAAATCCGGCTTCATCCAGTTTTTACTATTTTCTATTCGTTTTATGTTTTCCGAAGGCAAAATCCTTTGTACTGATTTGAGAACTATATTTCATCTGAGTATTCAGGTGCGAATGACGTCATCTTTTACCAGAAGCAGTCATCAGAGAAACAACTCCTGTAGTAATGAGGAAGTAAAATTTAATAAAGGACTGAAATTTGATTAAATATTCAGGTAAAATTAGTTTAAGTTGGTAAATAAATTTGTTGGAAGC
The DNA here is from genome assembly GCF_964235325.1 of Thermobia domestica. Taxonomy (NCBI): domain Eukaryota; kingdom Metazoa; phylum Arthropoda; class Insecta; order Zygentoma; family Lepismatidae; genus Thermobia; species Thermobia domestica. The sequence goes on along the minus strand of NC_137462.1, from coordinate 250,916,656 downwards.
AGAAGGGAGCCCTGAAGTGCAACATTAACCAGTGAGAAGAGTCAGAAAGTCGGAGAGTTATGGAATCTCAATTCAAAGACGCCATGTTTACTTCAACAGGTTGCTGTGGACAGTAGTGAAACAATAGTTTGGTTTGTTTTTGGTTATTAAGATTCAGTAATTTAAAAAATTAAGTACCGTAAATGCGGGCTACTTGGATCCTTAAGGGGCTACTTGGACCCATACCAAAAATTCGTTTAAAGTCCCATATGCAATGCAATAATGAGTGAGTTCAGAGTTAGATCCGTTAGATAGGATCATAATGCAGGCGTACATACATTGAAACTAGTTCTATGGTAGGCTACGATTGAGCAGCATTGGTGAGAAAGGTCGTTGACGAAAAGAGTGTATTTATTGACCGCCAAACTTTTATGTGTAGACACTATTTGCAAGAAAGTGGAACCAATGCTAAGTAAACGCAGAAATAGCTACATATAGGTTAATGAAACTGACATGGCAAACTTTCTCATATACAATAAGATGTGTGCGTAATTGCATTATTTATGAAGTGTGTACATATGACCTGGAAAACATGGATATTTTGTCCCACCACATGTTTTGTTATCTTTATCCCACCCCATCCTTTGTTATCTATATCAATGAAAAATAAAGGTCTGTTGTCAGGTGTCACACAAGTAAGGACTTTTCATTGTTTCCTTAAGGATACCGGTACAAAAGCTACATCAATATAAAAGATTGCCTGCATGTGGAAAATATGCTGATTTTTCATAACAGCTTGAAGAATATTTACCAGCAATTCAGTCGGGGAAAATGTCGCAAAAAGAAACAGAAGTTCACTTCAAGATAAGACGTTCCACCATAGAAAGAGGATTAAAGAACAGATCAAGGCAGAATCCGGGCCATCTGAAAGTGTTCACTGAAGAAGAATACTTTGTCTTTGCTAGTCATCTTGATAAAGTTTATGATTTCGGATTCCCCGTTGATTAACTTGATTTCAGATTTACTGTGAAGTCATATTTAGCCATGCATGGAAGAACTGTCATTGCTTTCTAAGACAAACTTCCAAGTCAAGATTGGGTGAAGTTATTTTTGGAACTGCGCCTCCAGTCAACAATTAGATTCACTGCTAATATAGATAGGGCTCGTGCAGCTCTAGAAGAAAACGTAATCAGTCATTAAATTTGATAATACCTCTTAACATGTTCTATTTGTGGTTTCAGTAAATAAAAGGTGTTGTTCTTGTAACACCTACGTCGTGCTTAGTCTCAGAGCACATTTCAATGGTTTTCTGTAGGAAAATATGGGGGTGGGTTCAAGTAGCCCGAACGCGAGTCTTACTTGGACCTATTTTTTACAATAATCCCCTGTGCTTTGTTTTCAATATATGTAACTAAAACTGTCTCGATATGTACAATAACGCCTGTAGTTCCACTTAATATGGTTTATGAGAATAACTTTCGAGTTTTCGTGGATAAAAACAGGCGGAAAGAACTTTTTTTTTCAAAATTGGGTCCAACGTAAACGAATCTTTCCATATGTAAAAGAGTGCTCAAAGTTAAGACAGAACTAAGTTTTGCCTGAATACTAAAATAAAACAAAGTAGAACAAAAACAGCTTTTGCAGTGGACATTAATGTTATAATTAACTAGAGAGCCGTTATACATCGCTACAAGCATCTTCTGAAGACTGCTTGTGTAAGTTTAGTTTTAAGCCGTTGGATTTCACATCGTAAGGTTGTGAATTCGGTTCCTATCCGGGGCTATGATTTTTTATGAAATTGTATTTTCTGCAATACACAAAAGTTATATAAAATAATTACATTAAAATACATCAGTTATATATATATATATACACTCGTGCTCATAAATTAATGATAATGCGGATACATGGTGAAACAACGCTCTGGTGAGCCTCGGTGGGAAATCACTTCGGGGTAGAACCATGCGGTGCATTTGACCATTCAGTGCGGTGCATGCGGTGCGGTCGTCGCACGGTGGCGCTGGCAGCAGTCCAAATACGCAGATGTGTGTAGGTGCATGTCAGAGTATGGTGCAGCGTGTACGTGTGCATAGTGATCATATCCCATATTGATGTCGGGGTACATGCGCAACAGCAGTGGCGTTGTGTAGAACATGTGTTTCTCAACTTATCACCAATACCGTGGATACCGTGGATATCACCAATACCGTGGTACTAATATGTTTTGTTTGTTCGTATGTTGTGTTCACTATGTGCCTATGCTATTAGCGCCAGTTTTGTGTAGTGCCACGTAGAGTAGTACCATAATCTGCAATTATCCTTAATTTTTGAGCATGAGTATATATATATATATATATATATAACATAATCATTGGAAAACATAGTAACTATTATGGTTAAAATATAATATTTCAGATAAGTGTTCACAGTATGTCGGTATTAAATATGAGAATCTTTAATACAAATTAAGTAAATTGTTCAGCTGCTATTTGTCATATAGAGGTTACTTCTCAACATTAATATTACAGCATGTCATTTATGTCCTTGATAAATTATCCGAGGCATGAAAAGATGGTATAAACAGAGAATCCAAAGTTGGAACGCTCGCAAGAAATTCATGAACCCCAAAGGTCACGTCAGCAGACTGGAATTGTCCTTATGAAGAATGGCGCAGCAGAAAGTCTTTAGATAGATTTTCTATTGAATACCTGATAAATGTTTTGCAATGTCGAATTAGTGATGCCTTGGGTCACTCTCTTTTTCTATCTCGCTCGGGCGCTCACTCTGTATATATATATATATGGATGTTTGTGTGTGTTTCAACATAATTATGATATGTATAGAGCAATTTTAACAGTATTGCTTACAATCTGGAAAAGAGTACTGCCAGAATATATATAAAATGCTAGAAAATGATCAATATTAGTATCGAATCCATAGTTTCGTGGTCGCTTAGATAAATAGTTCTACTTTCAATTCAAGTCCAATTAAGTTCCCACTTTTTTACGTAGCGATATAAAAATATCGAAATCAACCGGTATTAGAGTCAAACCGTAAGTTTTCAGTGCCGCTAGTAGTGCCACATTTCACATTAGTCCAACTAGGCCCGTGCCTAGAGGACAACATATTTGAAGAGCGCGAAGTTTAAAAATTAAATAATATTTTATTTTTTCATACGAAAAGTTAAAATATCAAGAGCAAATGTACTATTTCATGAACAATCCTCTTTTACTATTCTAATATGTTTAGTGATAGCGTAATAAATCTAAAAATAATTCAGAACATGTTTACCATTTGATATTTTTGGTTATGTGTTTGTAGGTGTAGTATCTAGTGAGTGGTACTTAAATGTTGTAAATTCATTAATTAAGCATATTCGAATTAGGTTATATTTTTAAATTAGGGATCAGGGGGGGGAGAAATATGTAGTTATTGGAGACGCTGAGAGGAAAAGTGTGTAGAGACGCCGAGATTCTAAATGTAGCACTGGTCGCTAAATTAATTGGTAGAAATTTTAATGCCAATTAAGGCTAAATTTAGTCCTAGCGGTGGCAGTAACCGTCTGCTTTCCTAGGTGGAATGAAAGGGGCTGACATCAAAATTATAAAAAAGACCGATATTAGTGTCGAATCCATAATTTCGATAAATCTTTCGGGGGTGTCTTAGATAAAGAGTGGCACTCCAGATGTCATGTATGTTAAGCCCACATTAGCACTCTGAGGTAATGTGCTAAATTGTGACAAGTGGAAGGAATTGGAAATTACCAATGTAAGTGTCGAATCATTATCTTTCAGGGTCCCCAAGTTCATTGGGAGCACCTCTGAAGCCCTTTAAGTTCAACGTCCAGTAGGAGTAAGATTTCCTAGCACATCTAATAAGGAGTATAGAAGGGAGTAACATATACAATGATTCAAAACGACCAATATTAGTGTAGAGTCCATAGTTTCGTTATCACAGAGATAGGTAGCAACACTTCTGAATGAACATGTAAGCTGGATTTTCAATTTATGGGGCAGTATCGAAGGCATTGCTCGCACAGCTCTAAATATTTTCATATTTCTGTAGAAATGAATATTCCAGCGTAACTCCCGAATGTCTGAGAGAACCTTTACCTAACTTGGGAAACATATTACATTCAATCTAAAAAGAAAATATTGTAGTAGTACGAAGTTACGGAAGTTGGGAGGTGTGACATGTAAAAATAATGTAAATCGACTGATCTTAATGTTTATCCATACTTTTCTCGGTCGTTGAGATGGATAGTGATTCTGCCCATAGAGTTTACATGCAAATTCATCCCCATCTTCACAGGTTGATGGCCTGGGAGAGCTAAAAATAAAAGCTAAAAAATTACTGAAATATTTGTCGAATTCATAGTTTTCGGGGTTGAGAAAGCATTTCTAATAACTTTGGAAGATAGTTTGTGCCAACTTCAACACGGGCCTTTTAAGCATATCAATTTTACACCCTGACAAGAAATGACCATTTTAAGTATTATGCAACCCACCTACGCAAGGGATGATAGAATTGTGTGGATGTATGTTTCGTCTTTTAAATGAAATACGACATGTGAAAATCAATATCGACTGGGTCAATAGGTCGGTTGGTAAGAGGGTGAAATGGGGCTAGATTTGCGAGTGGGTGAGTGGATCGTGGGTCAAAAGGAGGTGACCTACTGCGAAACTCCACTCACCGTGACTCACACTGACCACCGACCCATTCTGTTCCGTGCATTGTGGAAAGCATCTTTTGGAAACTGGTGAGCTTCTCTAAGTTTTACTTTCAAGATCTTCATTTTTCTTCTTTTCTCATTTGTTTCTAATGAAAATAGTTCTGCAATTTTTGAATTTTGATATTTGAAGTGATAAGAGTGACAATAGCAATAGGAGTTCGATTTCGAGATGCAACAGGTGAGCTTTTAGATGAGCTAACTACCAGGAAAATCATTTTTGAAAATGAATTTAATTAAATCTTTGAGTTTTGTCGCACGTTTATGCCAGTTAGGCTGTGATGGTGAGAAATGCATGGAGTGGTGAAATGAAAAAAGTGAGAGGAAACGGGAGTACCCCGAGAAAACCCACGGGCATGGTGTTTGTCCACCATAAAGTCCACACGGCTCGAGCAGATATCAAACCAGGGACAGCAGGAAATTACGTCTAGTATATAATCAGGTCCTAATCCCAACTAAGAAGTTATTTTATGCGTATCACTTTCATATAAATACGTATCCTTAGGGAAGAGTAGAGGTCCGAATTTTTGCAAAAATTGAGTGTCTAACAAGCCGTTCCACATAGAGAGCTGACATTCAGTATATAACTATTTATTGTTAAAAAACAGAATGTGTCCCTGCATTTTTTAAAAATTTTTGTTTTATGAGAGGGGCATTTTCTATATATTGGACATTGGTAGTGGGTTGATTTGTAAAAATAACCGAAAACGATTGATATTTAGTCAGAAACAAATTGAGAAATGAAAACTACAGTTCGTTGCATTTTATACCCACTGCTTTCTATTATAATAATTGCTGACCCTGGTGTTTAATATATAGAACGTTCAGAGCAAAAAGCAATCAAGCCACAAAGTTCTGAGGAAAATGGCCATAAAAAATGTATTCCAAGCCTATTAACATATGGATTTTAAATTAGTACTTCATGCTTAATTATATGGAAAACTAGTTTTTCTCTTTTTACATTGGTGTACTTTATCTTGATTTGAGACTTTCAAATTTCATTCTATTTTATACTGAAATGTATATTAGTCTGAAGGATCGGTCGTGATCGTGCACTTTTTGATACAAGTATGAAATTTACAGTACACAATAATTGATGTGTAAGCAACAATATTAAGGATGTAGCCAATCGAAATTGGCGTTCTTGTCATAATGGCGGCCATATTGAAAAATTAATCAAGTAAAGGAGTTTTTCTTGAAAATAGCTTATATTTTTTCTTTATGTGCAAGTGACAATATTATTTTAATTAGTATTGACCAAATAATGAACAATTTTCACATTTGTATATTTTAGTTTGTTATTTAGTTTATTTAATTTGCTATTTTTCAACATGGCGCCCAATGTGACCAGATTTAACGTGATGCCATAACTATAGAGTGATCGGTATCAAAATATATATTCTTGAGGTCACTAATTGCAAATATACGCTTAGAAATACTATCAGGCGGTTTGCACTTGATTTAAGAGAATGGAATTTATAACACTATTAAGTACTTTAAGTTTATCTTTCTAACTTTACACGTCAAGTTTGTGGAAAATGAATTTTGAATGTAAGATTTCTGCAATACCAAAACTGTACAATAAAACATATTACATAGCTTCAAAATCGAGAAATTTACTTCATGTTGAAACGTAAAGGAAAGTAAAATTGGAATTTTCAGTCTTTCTTAGTGTACATATATTCAGCGTTCACATTCTTCACATGGTAAAGAGCTGTACATTGTAAGTCAGCTTTGAAACAGCTACACTTTCGAGAACACACTTTGGAACAATTACATTTCAATATCTCTCTTGAAGACTCAGTAACTAGTGGAGTTGTTATCCAACGAGGTATCCATCTTCCTTCTTCGGTTTGTGTCCATCCGTAAATACTCGGATATGGAAGTTCAGGCTTTTTATCAAGTGATCTTCCCGAAATCAGTCCTGCTTGATAAGCTGTTCCAAGTAAATGCTGCAGCAAAGCATCTTGAATTAGAGATATAAGCCCAAGCTCACGATTTTTTCGTGTAAATATCTTTCGCCTCACTACATTTATGTCATTATCTATGCTGCAACGGTCATATAGCGACACAAAGAATTTTTCAACAATTGGAAACACTGTCTTCACGGCTTCTACATCTGGATCACTTGATAATACTTGAAATGCCGACGTAACCTCATCATAAGCCTTTCAGGATGCCCAAGCTAATATTTTACCTTTACCCGCAAATTTAGATGTAATGTCACTTCCCATCAAAGCATAAAAAGCAAGTATTGCAGAGCTTTTCTCACTTCCAGTGCCTTTGATATTGCTGTAGCATTGATGTAACGCATATGTTTTCCTGATCCATACAAAACCCACAAACAATCACATTCCAACTTAGCTGCATGGTTGACTGCCAAAACAACCACATCTGAGTCAACCGTACAAACTTGTATATTTCGATACCCTAATATTATACCATCTGCTGCATGTAAAACAATGCTTGTGTATGCTTCATCTTGAGAACATGGTACTATTCGACTTAAATCCGCAGGTTGTGAAGTAACAACACTGTTTTCATGAGTGACAACAACTTTTCCTGGATATTTTGCTAAACTTAAAAATTTTGCCAATAAAAGAAATAATTCTGCTTTGTTTTCATGAACTTTAAGAAAGTCCTTACAGTTTTTAGGCACCTTTTTATGCGTTTCAACTTTTCTTCGAATGCCTGTTCCTCTCTTCTCATGAACCCAACTCTACAAGATAATGGATTCTAGGTATCAAACACTACGTCAACACGTTTCACTTGTCCTTTAAATCGATTTCTAATCACGTTTATGAACTTTCCGGCATAGTCAGCAAACGAATCTCTAGCTTCGAGTGTTAGAAAGTGCATAATGACTGCACCATCAAGAATAATTATTTCAACATCAGGTCTAGTTTGATGAGGTTCATCACTATCTTTTTCACTGCAAGATATAAGTTTTTCCAGGCAGAGTATATACCGAACGCTTCCATTGCACTCTGCCAGTGACGGAGGAAATGATTGATAATTATGACTGAAAAACTGATAAAGGTTGCCATCTCAAACTTGACATCCTAGGTACATTCTAAGGAAAAAATTGCGGTCTTGTTTTACGGCCACAATTTGTTGGTTGGTGGTACATTTCGACCTAATTGGAGAAATGAAAAGTGGAAATTTATTCTTGGTCAGAGTTTCATTCATATTAACTTCACAGTTTAATAGACGATCAATGAAGAATTGTGTGCTCTGTTCTCTTCCAAATGTTTCCAGAATCTCCCATTTCTTTTATTGTTTCCGCTAGATTTCTAATACCCTTGATAAATCAAATCTGATTTGATGACACTTGTTCATGATGAATAGTTGAATCTGAGGTACTTGACAGGCTAATAATGTTTAAGAATTCCTCCACTATCCTTGACATTTCTGTCCTTGAGACTATCCATCTACGAAATGCTTCTGGATTCTCTGTACTTCCTACAGCTCCTTCTTCGCCCTTAAGATGAAGAAATGAGTGTTTTCCACAAGAAATGAAATGGAGAAATGAAAGTTTTCCAATAGCACAAGTAACTGACATCGATCCAGACATAAAACGACCAATTCCATCGTCTGGAGCACCATGATAAAAACCAAATCTTTGTTTAATGATGATCAGAAGTGGAGGAGAAGTCGATCAGAAGTTGGTCGTCAAAAGTTTAGATTAGAAGTCGGAGACCGTCGCAAGTAGTTGGCTTGTAGTCGGCAAGCAGTTAACGAGCCGAGCATTCTACGTACTCGAAAGACATTCCAATGGTTATTGTTAAGTTCCACGAAAACCAGCTCTAAACTATTCGTTGGACGTTCCAGTTTCGATTCCAGAAGATGGACCAGCTCATTGTCAGAGTTCCTGTCTCAGATCAGCTACAGGTAAGTGTTCCTCAGCTATATTGTTGCCTATGGCTAAATAATCAGAAGTTTTGAATTTTGCGATCTCAGAGTGTTATGTCATACACATTACACATTACACGTTCTTGACCAATCTGAATACATGAATTCATTTAACGAAGTGGAGTGTTAGTTATTCAATCAACCTCACGCAAACTAATTTAAGAATTTGTATCAAAACCTGCCCATTACGGATAATGGGCAGAAGCAACTTTCTCGCATCACAAAGCAAACATCCCCGAATTGAAGGTACGATGCGAGCAAGTTTTATATATATATATATATATATATATATATATATATATATATATATATATATATATATATATATATATATATACAGGGTAGCGCATTTTAATATTTCAACGAAAATATTTCTGAAGCTTGTCAACATAAATGAGTCGGACACAATCTCAAATAGGAAATATCATGGGGACCATAGAACGGTGTTTATTAGAGCTTTAAAAACTACAAAATGTTGAGACAAGAAAAGTTTCATATCTGTCTCCGTATTCAAAATGGCGGCCAAGACATGGTGCCTTTATCAAATAAAACGACCAGTACATTCAGTGTGAAAACATTTGGAGATAAATGAACAGAATAAGAAGAGAAACAGGAAAACAATATGGAGTATTACGAGTGATGATGTTGGGGTGACCCCAGGGTTATTTTTCATGGGGGACCAGGGCCCAACATCGATATTTCAAATGGGAAAGTTGTTCGAGTGATATTTCTTAGACACTAAACAGCGTTATGGCAATACATTTTTCATATGGATCACTGTTTTGAAATTGGCCAATCAGATAAAACGTCCAGTACCACTAACATGAAAATGATTGGAGATAAATTAACAAAATAAATTTTCTATAGGAAATCACACAGGATATTTATTTTTCCACGGCTCGAGAACGATGCAGCAAAGAAAGAGATGAGTGAAATAATAGTGACTTAATGTAAAGTAGAAAATTAAACTTCTAGAAAATTATCTCTGCAATCTCCCTCGTCTGAAGTGGCGAGAAATGAAGAAATTGTTATTTGAGAATCTTACTTTTTGGAAACTGAATCTACCCAACGAAATTATCTGAAATGTGTTTTTAAAAGAGTAAGATGTCTCTGTAATTAAAAAGGTAGGTAAAATTCGTGTTAAATGGTATCTTCCACTTTTATTTCATTCATTGGCTTCATGTAAAAATCAGTCTACTGAAATATAAAACAAAATTGACGAACATTTATGTTTGTGTAATTTGAACTAGTTATCATTCTCCACATGTGTCCCTTTAAAATGTTAAATATGGCTTTAGGCCCCCCACGGGTACTGTGACCATACCGTTCCATGTGCCCCGCGACCTTTCTTATTTTACTTTTTGTTCGGTTCAGTAAAACTGGATGACATTCTACACTTGAATAGAACACCAAGCGGTCTAATTAAACTTCTTTTCGGCGTAATTTCTTGCCAGTGGACCAGGTGTGGCCGAACATTCCCTGGGTAGGCCCAAGGGAAGGAAGATTTTTTACCTGGGCAACAGAAGGGGTTGATGTAGCTCTGGAAAGAATAATGAACTCTTTCGCTGTTTGAAACATGATCTTACACTAAAATATTATAAACAAATTAAAATTAAAATGGTCTTGAGATCATTAGAACTCAACCACAAGGCTTGAAAAAATAGGGAATGGGATTCTATGAAAAGAAGTTCCTCTCCTCCTTTCCTCTCTTCCAGCTGGCTGACAAATTGCATTTGTAGGTTAAAGACCACGTTGGAAACATTATCTTACTCCCCAACCACCCCCTACTGAGTGACTAGCTTAGTGTCTGCAGCAAGTGTAAAAGCGTGCGGACTTGGGTTCTTTCCACCTGCCTTTGGACGCTCAATTGGGGCTCATGAACACCATGTGTTACAGCATTACCCCCTGTTGAATGGGTTTATTGACCATAGGTTATTGGACTTTGTGTATTCAGATGCAGCATTTTGTTTTTGGCATACATACAAGATGGTTTGGTTCCATCAATAAATTTAAAGAGTATAAAAGTGACAACAGTTTGCATTTTTTCATTGAACTATATGGATCAATAAATTTATGTTACTTTAAAAATTGCTGCCCGCATCCTGCAGGCCGCATTGTTTGCTACCTTTGTAGACATCAGCTTGGATGTCTGGTGATGCGATATATGTCATTAAAACTCCACATAATGTCCCTTGGTATAGCTTTCAACATCATTAATTTAAACATACTCGGGACTACGAAATAAATCTAGCGTCTACAACGTTTACGCACAATGTAAAACCGTGTAATAAATTATTATTTTGAAGAAGTTGATATTTAATGACCATTATCCACCATAAGTATTTTGCGAAACTTCCTGTGAAACTATGGAAAAAAGAAAGAAAAGTGCTTCTTTCTGAATGTATTCTTTGAACTGGTTATTATAGATCCGACAAGATGTCTGCAAACTAAATATCCCTTCTTTCCCTGTTTGTATAATGAGATTAATTACTAACCCATGTAGCATTTACACAAAGACACAGGAAAATTAACTTACCTTATTTCTCCTTTATCCACCTTATATCCTTAATAAATATATTATATATAAATTCACCGCGTCAATTTCTATAACTAAGTTCACTCTTGAGAGGCGGTTAATTGTTGGCTATCGCGAAGTCTAAAAAACTTGTGTTTCTCGTGTGTTTTTGAGTGTTCATCAAAAGAAGATATTAAATGCAAGTAAGTTTTACAATATTATTATTACAACCTTTGATATATTTGAATTGAGAGTGGAGGGAACCCTAGGAAATTAACGTATATTGTGTTTGTCAATCAGAAATATTTTGCACGAGGATCGAACCAAGAACTCCCATCACCGAGAGTAAACGCTCTACACCTAAACCATTATCTTTTAAACCTCGAGAAACTACCAGTGAACCAGCGCCGCCACGAACGACAGATATTAGCTTTTTTTTAAAGATTGGTTGAAGGTCGTACCAGGTTCGCGTTGCCCTTTGAATGTTGTGAATATTTATTTGTTCATGAATAGTTTCATCACTAACCAAATTATTCTTGGAACACTATGTCTTAGTCTCGTCTCTTCTCACACAGACAATCCAAACTGTATAATGTTTGAACTTGTCTCGTCTCGTAGGTGACTTAACCAAGAAAAATTGAAGGACGAAACTACTACTACTACTACTACTATTATTATTATTATTATTATTATTATTATTATTATTATTATTATTATTATTATTAATATGAATATGTGAGGATCTAAAACTTTATATGATACTTTTTGAACAATATCCAAATAGTTACAAATGCTTGGTTTTGTTTCTTAAGAGCAGCCAATGATGGAGTTCATAGTTTATAATTTACTGCAGAACCGAGTGTAGATTAGACTAGTTGCGAAAATATCCATCTACTTACGAAATGATGTTTGTCAGTCTTTCTAGAAAATGGTTGGTGATATAGTTTAAGAGCCATTGCAGATGAAAGAATCATTTACTATTGTTCATAGTTCATAGTTTACTGCAGAACCAAGTGCAGAATTCGCTTGAATCTTTTTAACTGAAAGCGAGATCAAACAGAATTGCGTGTTGCTTAGTATTTTTTCCTATATTTAATTGATTTGTGTGGTAATCTTTTACTCTGATAGATAATTTTCGTAATTACTCAATGATCAATTTTTAAATTGTGATCCTAGCAAAAAGTGTTCCTAAACTGAAAAAAATGTACGTATAAAGAGGTTACAGCTTGCATTGGGCAGTCTCCCGAGATAGATTTGATTTGAGCAAAAATCGTGTTCGTTTATTTTAACATAGGTTGGAAGAAACAAATAAGGAAATGAGGTTATAGTTTGCAGTGGGGCAGATTCTCCGAGGTAGATTTGGTTATCGCAAATATTGCCTTTGCGTCTGATACTTCCTACGTAGATATGAATGAACCACCCGTACATGTGTGGCACTTTCCCAGAGTTAAACTTGAAAGAAAAAAAAACACGATCGTTTATCTTTGATCATGGAAGTGCGGGGTAGGCTCTTCCTTTGGATTTCCCTTGAAATTGTATTCTCATCGCACGTTTTGCGAAAAAAGGAATGAGTAGCCAATTGTGTTCCAAAACGAAAGAAATAATGGTTGATAATTTGTTGAGAAAAATTGTTGTTAGATAATGTTTGTTTTTGGACAAGCATTGCCGAGAAACCCTCTGAAAACTGTAAGAAATATGGCATTGTTTATTTTAAACATATGACGCGGTATTTAGAGAGAATTCGTAAATACACATTTAGTCCCAGACTTGTTAGTAGCATAGTATATCTTTAATAAGGAAGGTACACTGTTAGGTATTGAGAGTCTACTTTGAGTACAAAAAAAAGCTGGTTTGGGTATGAGTAGTAGGACATGGTCACTTCTGGGCCAATAATCTAGACCAATCCATTTCGGACATACTTTTGACCAGTGCAGAAGAATCCAGCTAATTATACAAAGTTACACGGCGCAAAGTTTTCCCATAATTACAATGTTAAAGTGAGATTAAATATGCCTTTATGGCATTCAAAATCATAAAAACTTACATCTAACTACAAAAAATCACTAAATCTAGTTACAAAATTACAAAAAATCACTAAATCTAGTTACAAAATTCCAAAAAATCACTAAATCAAGTTACAAAATTACAAAAATCACTAAATCTAGTTACAAAATTATAAAAAATCACTAAATCTAGTTACAAAATTACAAAAAATCACTAAATCTAGTTACAAAATTACAAAAAAATCACTAAATATAGTTACAATATTACAAAAAAATCACCAAATCTAGTTAGAAAATTACAAAAATCACTAAATCTAGTTACAAAAATTACAAAAAATCACTAAATCTAGTTACAAAATTACAAAAAATTACTAAATCTAGTTACAAAAGGATTTACATAAGAATCAAATAGAACTTTATAACACTTAACTGTAAAGAATTTACATCTAAAAACTTACATCTAAAACTACAACACTTCTAACTTATAATGCCTCCATGGTAGAGTATTTACTCCATCCTTTAAAACACATCTCTTATCATCCAAACAACTTAAAGCTAACTTATTTACTTCTATACTGTACAAATCGTGATTATAACTTCTAATCAAATTCAGCTTCCTATAATATTCTCTTTGGCTAATCAAACAGTCCTTATATTCGTTAAATGTAAGTTCTTTATACACGACACTCTTCTTATCACCTTTAGCTTCCTTACAACACTTTTCTTTATCGAACTTCCCTTTAAAGTCTTTATCTGTTAAATCTATTTGAGGTGCTTTTATACTGTACATCTTACTTCTTAAACACACAAACTCTTCTATGATTCTACCTTTAATTTCATCCTTCATCTCACCAAGTATTTTCTTATTGATTTGTAGTATCTTATATTTGTTATCTTTAGGGTAATCTCTCGTGTCGAAGTAATCAATGTTATTTTTCATGTCCTCATACACATCTTCTGTTTGAATATGGTATATATAACTATTGGTATCTCTATAACATACTTCTATTTTGTCTTGGTACTTAGGTTTCATCACATTATAATGGAAATCGTACATTAAATATTTTCACAAATCTAGAATTGACATACCAACATAAATCGGATTGTTAAATTGCACATTAACCTTGTTCATGTGAACTGCAACTAAATTTTCCGTAAAAACTGTAGTACTCTTATAATTTGGTTTTGCTACAAGCTTCTCGTATTTTTTCTCATCACTTACAAGTTTAATATTAACTCTCTTTCTAATATTCTCCATAGTCTTCCCAAATACTGAATTATTCATGAGCTTATAAAAGTCTTTTTCAAAATCATTTGTTGCTTTCGTTCTCATTTGTGTTTAAATCAATATATTTATTTAACCAATCTGATTGTTCGAACTCTATTACTCGATGTATCTTGATAAGTTTTAATCCAAGTGAAAGACACTGTTTTAGGTTTCGATAGTGAATTACATATATTTCTTTGTCACATAGGGTTGTTAATAGCTTCGATTGTTTTGAACCAGGCGGACATATATTTTGAGGAGGTAATGGATATACTTTGTGATAGTCATGTAATTCTTTAGGATATTCAAGATCAACTTCTAATATGTAACCAGTATCAGAATTATCAGTTATACTTGTAAAATCTATTTCTCTTATCTCATCTTCACTTAACCACCAAAATCCCTTATACGGTAAATATTGGCTCATCGCCCACCCATACAAGTTATTGGCATCTAGATACATTAAGTAAGAATCTTCTTTATTCTTATCGTAGTCTTCCATATACTTATTGTTTGATTTTACATATCTTTTTGAGCGTTGACTAATCCCGCCTCTTATACCTTTCTCTACCATTAATACCATATCATAATCCCACAACAATTCTAATTTTATATTTGTCATCTTAACCATTGCATCCCAAGCTAAACCTGGTGCCGTCATATACCAAGCAGGATCAAGGTCATAAGCTTTAAGACATGTTTCTCTAAAGTTCTCAAACACATCTGTTAACAATAATACATCTGTTTTCAAATATAAATCATGGTATTGTCCGAGATTCATAATATCAAATGTTTCCCATACATTCTTTGCATGTCCATAATCTTCATTACTTATATGTGTGTTCATAAGCTTGTTGAAAAATGCTTCCTTTAGCGGTATTTTTTTTCTCTAAACCTATCCCAATTGTTAACATAATCATATGGGTAAACACGTTTTCTCATTACAAGTTGAAACTGCTCTTGATTAGGATAAAAGTTTTGGGTATGTATCATTTGCTCAGGTTTCAAGTTCGATGATAATTTGTCTAAACTAGAAGCCATAAATCTAAATGAATCTACAAATTTCAATTTAATAGTACCAACCTTTTTACTGAATCATATGTATCTTTCTTTATTATTGGGTATTAGATCTATTTCTTCTTTATTACATCCAAGCTCTTTTATAAACAAGTGTGAGTCATATTCTGTCAAGTTATGTATGATCACTGGTACAAACTTTGGTACTTTAACTTTTAAATTGCAGTTATTACATAGAGGTGCTACAAAGTTTCCTGTTATTTGATCATGATGCTTAACTTTATAATTTTCTTTAGTATATTTCTGCTTACAGTAATAAAAACATTCGGATTCATTGAACTCTTTTCTCTGAATTTTTGTTAATGGTAATTCGTTATTTTGTTTGTATATTTTCGATATGTGTTTGGCTTCTTTTGTTAACAGTCTTATAAATTTATTAGCAGCGTTTTTACCTCTATACAAAACAGGATTTTATTTACTTCTATCGCTCTTTACTAGATAATAACAATATCCAGATGGCTTATGTTGCTGATATTTTTAGTATATGATTCATCTTCCGGATAACATTCTTCACAACCCATAACTTTATGTAACAAACATTCAAAATCAGCATAAATCACAAATGGCATTTTCATTGTTTATTGGTAGTTTTTAAATTCAACACATTTACCTCATTCAGGCATTAATATTAATATCAGGTCCGCAATCACTACCTAATACTATACTTTTAACATTATCATCATCATCACTTGAATCGTTTTCACCTTCATCTTCTATTTCTATATACATAACAAGCAATAATAATTTATCTTCTTTCAATTCAGAATCTTTAGATGGTCTAACTGTTAGCTGATCCTTCATATTAAAGTGTAATGGAAAACTTTCAACTAAAGCGTCATTTAAAGATAAGTCTCTAAGATGTTTATTAAGACTTGATTCTATATGCACTAACTTACCTCTATAAAGAAATTTGTAGGCAGCAGCTAAATTATATACAAAAAGGACTGGTTTCCCGCCATCATCTACTATCAATCGACATGGAAATTCAACAATTTCTTTTTGTGTAAGTAAATTAAACTTTTCTTTCACTGATTCAAGCTGTTCTAATGTTACAGCATCTTGTTTATCGATAGCATTAGATACATTAACCAATCTTTTGTTCTTAAAATCAATCCAGGATGTAAAAACTTCTCTAGATTCTTCCATTATACTTTTAACATTACCAAAAATATCCATATTGATTATATTCCAAACGTCTTTAGGAAACCTCTCTTTATATGTACATTACAACAAACAATAATCGACCTTCTTCCATAGCTGAATTTTTAGTTGGTTTAATTGTAATTATATCAGTCTTGTTAAACCTAAAAGGTAAATTTTCCATCAAAGTATCACCTAAATATATCTCTAGAAAGTATTTATCCAAACTTAATTCCATGTGCATTATTTTCCCACCATAGAGAAATTTGTAACCATTAGAAAGATTAAATATTCTAAAGATTGGCTCCTTAACGTTTTTAGCTCTTAATCGGCATAATAGAGGTATGGTTTCTTTCTGCATAATCAATTTAGTAGTATCCGTCGTAATCTTTTGAAAATCTTCTTTCTTTATTTATGTATCTTGTAATGTTTCTAATGCATCTTCAAATCATTTTCTATCGTTCTCTAATTGAGCTTCTATTGATCTAACGAGGAAGGTCCATAAACCGTGAGTGTTGAATTTTGATGAAAATTAGTGACAAGACTCAGTTCGAGATGCTAAGTAACGTAGTAATAGTCACTCGATGCGCAAATGCTTCGTTGAGCTGCTACACCGACGCCATCTTGAAATCCAATAGGCAATGTCCAAGAATACCCTTTTGGCATAAAAATGAAAATGTTTTTTCTAGGTCTGACTTCAACATTGTAAACCGGGATAATGCATCTATATGTGGGAGTACTTTCAGTGCATGATCGCAGTCTTGAAAGGTGCCATATTGAATCCCGATCAAATATGATAAATGGTGAGGGGGTCATGTGAGGTATCAAATAGCACTGGAATTTACTCCTGAATCCATTTCCGTAACCAATGTTTACATATCTGTTTTCAGTTCAGAGTTAGGAGCTCTCTTACCCAAGGGAACATATAAACACTGTGCAAGTTAGATTTGTGTTATGGAACACGGTCATGCGAGCAGTTGCAGGGTTTTAACTAATGCCTGCAGGGTAGTAGTCACTTGATCTACAATAGTCACTATATCAATAAGATCTTGAGCCTAGTGAGAGAAATCATTAGTTAAATTGAAATGGCTCTAGTGAAAAATGGAATAGCACCACTGTAACAAATTATAAGCACTTAAATGTTGTAATATAAGTTAGGTGCAACGGCACATATGATTTTACAAGGATATGTGTTGAAGTTATTAGAAATTAATAGATCAATTATCACAAAAATAATATAAATTGGTTCACATAAGCAGATATTAACTTACTGACCTTTTGCTCTTCAGTTGTGATGATGGAGATCCACATCGAAGTGATTAGCACACAGCATCATGGAGCAGTACAAACACTTAGCAAATGAACTTTCGTCACAATCTTCATAACCACAGACACTATTTTCTACTTGCAACATAATCTCCAGAGCATTTGTAAATGAACCAACTGTTGCTCTGGTGACGTACCCACATTTTTGCCATGCATATGCAAGCATGTCCTTTAGGACTGGAGCACAAAATTGATGATACACAGCAGAATGCATTTTCATTATGAAAATTCTGTCATATAACTTGTTCGGTGTACCAGAAACAATGAATTTATGTCGAAAATAATCCTCAAGTCTCCGAATTACCAGTTTATATTGCCGAAAAAAGTATACATCAAGAGCCTGAATAAATTTGGTGGTCTTTGGGGGTATAACTACAACACGAATGTTTTTCTCATGTAACAATTCTCGCACGTCTTCACTCGTCTGTCCATTCCACAAGTCAAGCAACAGCAGGGAATCCTCTTTCACATCAGAAATAAGCACATCTTTTAGCCACCGTTTGACGTGTTCGCGAGTGAGTTTGCCTGATTTGCTCGCATCAATAACAATGTTGAAAGGTGTCTGTCTATCTAACTGTTGTTTCACTTTGGGTCCGAACACGCCCTTAGGCTCCTGGAAACATATATATATATATATATATATATATATATATATATATATATATGCCTAGCCGTACTGGGGAAATGTGAATTTGGATGGTATATGCGTGGGACACTGAGGCCAAAGACTGAGCGACTGCTGTGGTATGTTTCTCACCTATGTTTCTGACAGAGTTCTATCAGAGATCATTTCGTACTCGAACCTAGACTGATGAGTATTAAAGATGCATTCACTGTTGTACGGTTTCTCATGTATTATTTTATTAATTTTAATCACAAAATTTTGGGCATTGTCAAGTAATTCACCTTCGTTTTCAACATCTTTCTTCGTTACAAATTGAGTAATCCTTCGTGAGCGAATCCTGTGCTCTTTTTTAAATTTGTTAATGAAACCACGAGAAGCACGGAATGGATAGTTCAATTTCCTCGCTGTCAGCAACATCCACGCTTTTAAATGATAATCATGTACCGTAAGTCCTTTAGTGCGATAAATGTTGAATGTTTTTAGTACTTCGTATTTTAGTAGTGACATGACATGAGAGCGAGAAGGTTTGTTACGGAATTTCAAAGCCTTATACACAAACGCTGTATTGCATTTGAATTTCTTCGCTGCAGCTGCAACAGTGTTACGTTTCCCATTCTTTTTCAACAATGCAACATGCTCCTGAATTTGTTCGTATTTTTTAACGACAGCTTCTGTTACACGTACAGATTTTGTCCGGCTTGGAGATGACATCTCATACTCGCTCGTAGAAGGCTCACTTTCACTAATTGATGGACCAGTTATCTGTTCCAAATCCATTTCGTTTGTCGAATCTTCACGCTCACACTCTGTGTCAGTGTCTACATCTAATGTGTCACTCACTGTTAGAGAAATGTTACCATCATATTTGCTTGTTATCATTGCAAGCAATGTACTGCAAATGTCTTATCTTCTACCCCATTCTCACTCACGACACTATACTTTTCCACCACTGCTTGATTTAAAATGTTGACTACGTTTATTGGATTAATTGTTCGCATTTTATGCATGGAACGAATGTTTCACTGGTCCAACAAATATGTTTGTACCGAACGTCAGACGCCTGCCTGCACCAAAATTGCTGTACTACTACCGTTTGTCATTCGGAGACAGACACCATTTACCGCACTGCACACACATGTTGCAATTATTAGGAAAACTCTCTAAATTATGTGTGCTATGTCTTAATACCCTAAACAATAGTCTAAAGTCAAGAGAACTAATAAGTCCACTTTGTTAGTTTTTAATAGTACTGAGTACAATATTGGAGAAATTCAGCACATTCCCATGGAGTATTTCAAACACAAAAAAGAGCCATATATATCACTGTGAGTGTTAAAGCACATGAATAAACAAATCCCAAAATAAATTTCTTGAGTTGTCAAGTACGTGATTTAAATAGTAAATAAATCCTCGAAACACCTGCTACAATTAGTTATTTATCACAGTTTTGATATGAAAACTAGTCTTGTCTCTATTATAAGCTAGTGTTTTATCGTTAAAGGTGGAAAGATGCAGATCTTTAATTATTTAATATTGAAGGAAAAAGCAAGAAGAGGATCTTTTTATGGATTGCAACTTGATATTGAATCATGTAACAATCTTTATTGCCACTCTTCTTAGCAGGTGTGTATGCATTATCTTATCACTAATAGCAGAACAGAAACAAGAAACAGGGAATTCTAAGTTTTCAGTGTATATTCTAAGAATAGGCTGTGAACTGATAATTTAAATTCCCTTCATTGTTCAATGCGTCAGCGATGAATCGATTTTATTTAGACAAACTGACAATACATGCATTAAAGAATTTTAACTTCGTAATATGCACGGTAAATTATAGGTTGTCAAATATGAGTATTGGAAAGGAACGCAATTTTCTGCAACAATGAGGAAATTTGCGTAAGGTTTCAAGATTGGAGAAGGAAACAAGGAAACACAATATAATGGACCATGTAAAATTGCCTAAAATAGATTTTTGGTTTGATTCAGTTCAACGTCCCACACTTATGCCCGCTACGCTAAGGGAGACCTGGACCTACTGATTATAGTGGATTTTCTAATATATATATATATATATATATATATATATATATATATATATATATATATATATATATATATATTTATATATCTGAACAATCCCTTTGGTATTCTCTGCTCTTCAGCACTATTAAACAAGTGTTTCATCGACCACCAGTCTATTCCATCACACTTTGAAATAGGTATAATTTATTACAGTGCTGCTATTCCATTTTTCACTAGAGCCATTTCAATTTAATTAATGATTTCTCTCACTAGGCTCAAGATCATATTGGTATAGTGGCTCTTGTGGATCAAATGACTACTACTGCATTAGTTAAAACCCTGCATTTACTCGCAAGACCATGATTCATAACACAAATCTAACTCGAACAGTTTTTATATGTTCCTGTAGGTAAGAGAGCTCCTAACTCTGAACTGAAAACAGATATGTAAACATTGGTTACGGAAATGGATTCAGGAGTAAATTCCAGTGCTATTTGATACCTCACATGACCCCCTTGCTATTTATCATATTTGACCGGGATTCAATATGGCGCCTTTTAAGATGGCGATCATGCACTGGTGTACTCCCACATATAGATGCACTATCCCGGTTTACAATGTTGAAGTCAGATCTACCAAAAACTTTTTCATTTTTATGCCAAAAGCGTATTCTTGGACATTGCCTATTGGAATTCAAGATGGCGTCGGTGTAGCAGCTCAACGAAGCATTTGCGCATCGAGTGACTATTACTAGCATCTCGAACTGAGTCTTGTCACTAATTTTCATCAAAATTCAACTCTTACGGTTTATGGACCTTCCTCGTAAGTTGACTTACGCTAACAACATCATTTAAATTTTCCAACAATTTTAATCTTTCTTCACTAATATCAACATCACCTTTTCTATCTTTAACATTACCAAATATATCCACACTCATTTATTATACAGAAAATGCCCATTCTAATTTTTCAAAACATTTCTTTAAAATCTCTATTTGTTTAGGTGAATGTTTAAAATCAATATCAACATGAACATCATGCTTTTTTAACAGATAGTACAATACACATTTTAAGTTAATAAACAATACTCTTTTCGGATACAGTTCTTGAAAGGTTTCGTATAAGTTTTCGAAGTCGTTTATAAGTGTTTCTTTCATATGTTGTAAGTTTAATGGTTTTTGATCGGTAACGTGGTAGTGTATTAAATAAACATCATCATAATATTTTGTGTATTTATTTTTCTTAAGTACTTCTAGAACATCTTTTGTTGATTTTAAATGTTTTGGTATATCTCTAAATTCATCATTTAACACCTTGAACACATGTGCAGGAATAATTCTATCCTGTAAAGCTTGCAAACGAAATAGCTGTAACTTAAATCTTTTTGTAGTATCATACCATGGTTTTCTTGCACAACCAGCTCTCATTCCTTCATTAGTACTGTAAACCCAACCACTCGCTGCAGAACAATCATCACAAATGTATGTACTCCTTTTGTTAATGACTTACTACCACAATTACTTCATTTTAATGGTCTAGAGCTATAATTTGACAACAACTCCTTTAAGGTAATTATTGGATATAACTTTACCAACTCTTCGTCCGTATACAAAAATTTAGTTATTAACATTTTCCATAAACCAGTAACATTATATACGTTATTTTTATCTTTTAAGTCTATCTTACTAACATCCCTAAAATACCAATTAAATTTATATTTAACTAATTCATCTAGTTCATCCTCATGCTTCTCAAAATAATCTAAAAATCTATTGTGTATAGCTTCCATATTTATCTTAAAACAAAACTTTTATGGATATAAACCATAAAATCACTTAAAATTAATAATATTTAATCATTTTTAATCATATACATAACATCACTAAAAGAATACCCGTGATTTAGAAGATTTAAAACCTTAACACAAAGTTGACCACATATAACTGAATTAAAGTCTTGTATTCGTTCATCATTGTAAAATAAGTTTTTGATATTGTACTAGTTGTTTAGGAGGAACACCACCATAAGAATCAAATACGTACTTTATGTTGTTATCTTTCCAATAGCATATCCAATGAGTACCAATGTTTTCTGATTTATCGCAGTTAAATACACCACACTCATTTACATAGGGTTTTTGTGGAAGTTTATCACTCATAAATACACCTCTAAATCGTTTTATCTTTAATTCTTTAACCAACCTCTCTATATCGAACTTGGTCAATGGTTTTACATTTTTGACTTCTTTGGTTTACCTGCTCCCTGCTTTTCTTCCATAGCCATATTGTGCCTTTTTTGTTCTTCAAGTTCTTGTTTATTCTTCTTAGCATCAAGTACAGTTTTAGTAATTGCTGCTGCACCACCTGCTAATGAGCCAACTGCTTCTAAAGCTGCTAGAATGGCCGGAATTGTAAAATTAAAACCACCCATATGCTCTTTCTTAATATTTTTCATTTGTTTAGTAGTTAAAGATAAATCCATTCCTTTACCTTCTTTAACCCTTTGGGGATCCTATGGTACAATTTTGTAAAATAAGCGTTTTTCATGGTACATTCCGTTATTTCTCTTCTATTTGAGCTTTTTCGTCCGTTTTTGTTTTTGTTTTCCAAGTCCAGAGGCCTTGTAGAAGACATTACGTATGGTTTCAGACCGTCCTGCGTCCAGACATACGAGTTGATGACGTCACAAATCAAAAAATTATTTTCTTATTTTCTAAGCCTATGTTCAATATTTTTTGGCGGGCTTAATTTTCTACGTAGAAGATTGAAATTTTGCACAAACATTCATTTTACCAAGTAGTATTTCCCAGATTTTTCTCCGATGTCAGTGCTAAAACAGGGGGGGAACCAGAGGGGCAAAAGGGTGAAAAAGGGATATTTTTAACCCCAAAATCCCGTTTCTCGTCATTTTCCCGCCTCACATAAATGATGGGGACACGCGAGTCATACCGTCTGAAAGGCAGTTCCATTCTGAAGAGAATGACGGTCGAATCATTGTCCTATAGTAATTCGGGACGTCTAAGGGATTTTTTGAAAAATATACTTCTATATAGGGAAAAATGAAACATGGTGGGTATATTTTTTTGGGCGGGCTTACTTTTGCACCTAGAAGATTGAAATTGCACAAACATTCAGCCTACCTAGTAGTATTTATCAGATTTTTTCAGATCTCTGCGTTAAAACCGCGAGGGGGCCAGAGGGGGAAAAACTGAAAAAAGGAATTTTTAGACCAAAAAAATCCCGTTTTTCAGGATTTTCCCGCCTCACATACATGATGGAGACACGTGAGTCATACCGTCTGAAAGGCGGTTCCATTCTGAAGAGAATGACGAATTATTATTCTAGGGTAATTAGGGACGTCTCAGAGAATTTTTTTCAAAATATACTTCTGTATAGGGTAATATTTGGAAATTTCTGATTTTTTTTTCTGCCGGGCTTACTTTTGCATCTAGAAGATTGAAATTGTGCACAAACATTCAGTCCGTTGAGTAGTATTTAACAGATTTTCTTTCAGATTTCTGCGTTAAAACAGAGGGGTCCAAAGGGGCTAAAAGTTGAGAAAAGGGAAACTAAGACCAAAAAATCCCTTTTTTTCTGTAATTTCCCGCCTTAGATATATGATGGAGAGATGTGAATAGTACCGCCTGAAAGGCAGTTCTATTCAAAAGAGAATATGGGCGACACATGACCCTAGGGTAATTAGGGATGTCAGGATTTTTTTCCCTGAGATCATAGTGTTTAAGGTATGAACCATGATCCTAGGATAAATGGTGACGATACAGTAGCTGCTTGACGGAAAGTCTAAAAAGTAGCCCAAAAAGTCAGGATCCGGAAAGGGTTAATTTTCTTAGATTTATCGCTAAGTTGTTTCTTTGTTAATACATGATCAATATTTAAATCCTTTAGTTCGTTGTAAAGAACACTAAACATACAACCTTTAATAGAACACATTTTCCTATTTATTTAAGAGAAAATCTTGGTTTGTAAAAGTACAGTTGTTGTAGCTGCACCAAAATCAATTAAGGAATCATTGTAATCTGTTATCCTTATCTCAAAATTATCAACCTTGTCTTTGGATATAGGGAAAAATAATGGATAAGTAGGCTCGTAAATAATACTATGTTTAAACTTAGCATCTGTTTTAATTGGTGCTATAATTCCTGTTTCTCTATGTGTCTACTCCGTATCTTTAACAAACATACCATCTGCTATTTTACAATGAATATTAATTGTATCGAACGGATGAAACTTTGGTATCTTATCTCCAACATGTTCTGCGTTTCTAGCTAAGTTTTCTTCATTAAAACCTAATACAGTATTAATGGTATCTAAGGTTATATTACATCGTTCGTTAAATATTTAACTATATTTTTCTCTCTATCCTCAGTAAATTTAATATCTAAACTAGCATTAAAAGCATCAGAGTATGGAAGATTTGATTTAATGTATTCCTCTAATTCTTTTAAATTATATTGACCAGGTTGAACTATAAGTTGTTTTGTAAGATTAGAAAAGCCAGGAAAGTCACAAAATGTTAGTTTATTATTTTTTTCTGAAATGTTTGGAGTTAAGTATGTTGTGTAAAACCCAACTACTCCTATACTTAAATAATTGCTACTGTTGTCTAATTCGTAATGGAGTTTCTTCTTTAAAACAGAAGTATCACTCGTTAACTTAAATACCTTAGCCATTTATTATATAATAAATGAACGAGTTTGATTTACCTAAAGATATTCCAAGAGAGAAAGTAATCAAGTTAATAGAAGATATCATTCAAAAGTTAGAATATAGCTTAAAGAAGAAAAAAAGAAAACTACGAATTGTTAAATATGCATACTACACTTTGATTACGTTATCGGTTATACTTACTGCAACAACTGGGTTTATTAATATTTTTATACCTGTAACAATTTACTCAATATTAACCATGTCTCTTGCAACTGGAAGTGCTATTATAACAGGCTCGTCTTCTAAGTTAAACATAATCAAAAGAAAAGATGAATATAGAACCATTGTCACTTGTAATAATTCATTTAAAGAACAGTTAGAGATGATAAAAACATTAAATGGCGAAATGGATAAGTAATATATAAAAGATACGTTGTATAAGACTAGAGAACAACTTAAAAATAAAAGATAATAAAAGATGTTAGCAAATAGGGACTGGACGACTTTCTCTATAATAAATGAGTAAGAAAACTATTAATTGGGATGTAAAAGAGATTATAAAAGAAACAACAGTTAAGAAAAGAAATGGAGAGCTATAACTCATGATATTCGATGTCTTATTGTGGGTCCATCTTGGTGTGGTGAAACTTTTCTGTTATTTAACTTCTTATTACAGCCAGATTGGTTAAACAATAATTACTTCTACATATATTCTAAAAGCATGTATCAACCAAAGTATGAGCAATTAAATGATCGATTTAAAAATGCAGTACTAAAATTCAATAAACAAATAGCAACGTTCTTAAGCAGTGATGATTGTATTGTACCTATTCATGAATGTGAAAAATACTCTCTCGTTGTGTTTGATGATTACTTTTTTGGAGAATCAAGATACTGTTAGAAATTACTTTACAAGAGGTAGACATAGACATTTAGAATGTTTCTATCTTGCACAGGCATATTCAAAAATAACTAAACATTTATAAGGGATAACAGCTTAACTTCCTATGCTTATTTAGACAAGATGATACTAATCTTAAACATGTGTATAATGAGTTTGTTGGAGGAGATATGTCTTATGATAAATTTAAAGAGATATGCTCAAAATATTGGCAAGAAGATTATGGTTTTATAGTAATTGATATGATAGGGAAGGTAAACAACGGTAAGTATAGGAACAAGATAAAACACTTCATAAACGTTTGATGTATTTTCACGTTTGTTCGTTTTAACGTTTGACGTTTATTGACCTTTTTTCACGTTTATTAACGTTTTAACGACTAAGATCTTAAAGACATTACCACCACGATTCTGGAATGATGAGAAGCTTGGAAAAGGACTAATGAATAAGATTTTGAACATGAAGGGGATACCAGAGTTACATATACCAGGCTGCAGATTTTGCGGGCATTTTACGAAGTTTCAAGAAAGGTTAGAAAGAGATGATGAAGGTATTAACCCATTAGATGAGGCTTGTAAAAAATATATACTACAGAGGCAATAAAGATACAGAGCCAAGACATATTGCAGATAAGGAACTAGAAACTAAAGCATGGAATAAAACATTTAGTAGTGATGCATCAATTGGTGAACGATTAGCTGCTTTTGGGGTTGGTACTGCTATGAATGCTAAGGTTAAGTTAGGATGGGGATTATAAGTTTTTAAATGTTATTATGCATGATTCTTTTATGGGTATATCCCATAAAAGCGTTGTTTCAAGATTTTCTTTATAATAAATGGATAGTGTTGAGAGTTATGAGTTACAGAGTTTTAAAGCTAACATAAGAACATTTAATAATTTGAATGAAGCTAACAAAGATATTGAGTTTGATTTCGATGTGGGGGAAGGCTTTATACATCCACACAAAGCAGATTGTCATATGACTTTTGATGTTGTTGGTGCATCAGTTGGAGGAACATTTGGTGCAAATGATACTATAAAACTTGTAGATAACTTCTTACCATTCTTCTTTTCTCAACTTGAGGTTAGAAAGCATGGGGTTGTTATAGATAAGATTGAACTACCTTGAATAACATCTACAGCTATTGGAACTTTAATGATTTCCAAACCAGAAGTTGATTATCTTACACAAGCAGGATTTGAAACGGATGATAAACTTGGTCTAAGAAAGGACTTTAGCGTTTTGTGTCCATTAAGATTAATTTCAGGTTTTTTAAGTGATTATAAAGAGTTTATGTGAAAAGGCGGATTGAGAATAACATTTACAAAAGCTAATAACAATAACGATGTCTTGCACAAATGGGCTGGAACAGAAGCAAGTGCAACAGCTCCTCATGATGGAAAAATAACAATAAAAAGTATGGAGATAAGAATGCCTATTGTTGAATACGAATCTAATTATGAAAGCCAGTTAAAGTTGAATATTCTTAAAGAACCTAAAATTATGTTTTCATTCCGTACTTATCAATGTGTTCAGAAGACTGTTGTAGGCTCTTTCTTGGGGTTCGATGTAACTACTCAATTTAATTCTAAACAATTTAATGTTCCTGATTTCGTAGTTGTAATGTTCCAAACTGATAGAAGTGGTAAACAAACAGCAGATGCAAGTAAGTTCGATCATTTTAAAGTAAAGAATATCTATCTTAAGAATGGGAGGAATGAGGTATTTCCAAAAGAATCAAGAAACTTAGATATTGCTAACAGGGATTATTTTAAGATGTACGAAAATTATACTGTATTTAAGAGAATAAAATGTGGTAATACAGAAATGTACTATGATCCTAAAGAGTTTATGGATAACAGACCAATGTATGTGATTTATTGTAGTAAGAGGAAGAATGTATCGGTAAATAAGAGAACAAACAAAGATTGTAGTAGACTTTGCAGAAGCTGTGGCTGATAATGCGATTTTAATTGGACAAAAGAACTTTACATATGATCCTAAGAATGAGAATGTAGTAGAAGAGTTTTAGATAGTTAAATGTATGTTTGTATTGTTTTATGGAAGTTTTTCCATAAGCGAAATTGATCAAAATGGTTATTGAAATTGATCGAAATGGCACATAAGATTATTTTTCCCACACAAGATAGAACACATGATCCTGTTTGTAGACAAGATTTCAGATACCCAAATGAAGAAGTAGTGGTAGATCAAAATACAATTTCTACTGACATTCTGATATACAACGATGTGAAGTGTGATTTTACTCCTAATGAAGTAAGTGAAGTTTGTGTAAAACAGTTACTAGAAAAATATAACTTTTCTGATCCATTACTTTGTGAAAGTTCAGCAATTCGTGGTGAGAAAGAAACTTTCATAAGGGTGTAAATGGGAGTGATGAAGAATGAAATACTATTGTGTGGAATTTCCTAAAAAGAAATCAACGCGTGAAGAAATATTTAAAGAATATCTAGAAATTCATGTGATATATATGATATAAACATTATTCCATATTTTATAAATAAATTTAACTATACATATCAGGAGATTACATTTAATGGTTATCATATTTCTGATTTAAGGGAAGCATATCTTGAACAGGATAAGTATATGTCTCAACAATCGACAGTGTGAGTATCGTTGTGTTTCCTTAAATGTGTACGACCATTGAGGATATCAGTGTTCTTTTCCTGTGAATGAACAATTCGAATTACTGTGTATTGCACGATGAAAACCAAAGCATAAACTTTAGTGTTACGGTTGTTTTGAAAATATCTGTATTTTAGATGAACATGAGTGTATTACTTTAGATTATGATATGATATGCTATAATGGTTAATGCGTACTATGGTTAATGTACAAATTTTTGATAATTTATATGAAGAATTTGTATCAGTGAATAATGATATTGAAATTGATGATTGGACATTTACATATGTATTATATAACATACTGTTAAACAAAGACAATATTAAGTTAATTACAGAGTTAATCTTACAGAAACATTTACAGTATAATATGAGTTTCAAAACTTCTTAATTAATAATAATGGAAAATAAAGGTTCTTCTGCTAATCAATTACATAATAGTACAAACAAAGTGTATAAATTAACAAAAACAAATGATAAAATACTTTCAGCATTCAATTGCCCAAGATCTACTTGGTCATATAATATTATAAATATTGAATGTATTAAACGATATTCCAAAGAATGTTAACATTTTAAAATAACAATTTTTTGTGTTTAAAATGTCTTTGATATTTATAAATAAATTTTTATCACTTTTTATTACTTGTTTTTATTATTATTTCCTTCCATGTTAGTTTTCTTAAAATTTTTCTTATGTGTAAACACGTTTTACCTTATGGTATTTAAGAGATTCTGTAAAGAATTACTTCTTGAAATTAAAATCTTTTACATGTGTATATGGAAAATATCTTTCTGCATTTTTTAATACATGCATGTGAAAAAATACGTTTCTACTTTACATGATTCGCATATAAAAAATAACTTCCTGCATTTTATAATCCGTGTATGTGAAAACAATAATTTTCTGCATTTTATGATTCACATTTCTATAAAACTTTTTGCATTTTTACTCACGTATCTGAATTTTTTTGCATTTTTATAACTTGAAAGGAATCTGCATTTTGATTCGCGTATTTTAAATCAATTTTAAATTTTAATGATTCTCGTTTGTGAAAAACGTTTCTGTATTTTATAATATAAAAATCTTTCTGCATGTAATGACGCGTGTATGTAAAATCTTTTTTGCATTTTTATGATTCACGTTTGTAGAAAATTTCAGCATTTTATAATAGAAAAATGTGTACTTAAAATGATTAGTGTATGTAAAAACACTTTCTGCATTTTATGTCATATGCGTGTGAAAAATTGCATTTATAAGGGAAGTATATAAAATAACACAATAACGTTACACTTTTTAATATTAATTATTAGATCAGTATCAATTGTTTCGGTTTGCTTCTTGTAGAAGCTCATAACAACTTTTACAGTGTGAACTTAAAAAAATCGTTTCACAATTGGAAACACGTTGTCAATTTTTTTGTTTGAACGTATTAAAAATTCGCTGAACAATCTTTGTTTCTGATATTTTTATAGATTCTTTTGTGGTACTGTTAAATAATTAGTACGTAAAGTCTTAAAAACACAGTATGATTATTTTGTTCGCTTGTTTGCTGGGCAAACTCATAGCAACATGGTTGCGATAACATTAAAATTCTTGTATTTTGCTGGGTCGCTTCATCAGAAGCTCATCTTATTGTTACTTTCGTTTAGAAATTCATTATGTATATTCTCCTAGTAAATTAGTCCAAAAAATTTCATTTGTAAACCTTTAAATAATTCAGTTGTAACTTGCAAAAATTCGTTTTCATTTATGAAACTTCCAAGAGGAAATTTCATTTGGGAAGTTGTAAATAATTCAAAGTAAAACCTTTAGGAAAGTGAAAAATACCCATCAAACTTTTAAAAACTTCTAATTTTTTATTTAGGAAAACTTATTTATTGAATAAAAATTAAGGAATAATATTTGTAAATATGTGTTTGAATATAAAAACATAATATATGTAAGCAAAGATACAAAAATAATTATATATATATATATATTTAAAGAAAATAATACACACAAAATTATAGAAAATACAAGCATAATAATACACACATAATTATAGAAAATATATACAAATATTTTCTGTCCTTTTCTAGTAAAATATCCATCAATATTTCAATATATTCTGTGTTTTTTAAATAAGATGTTATATTTTTTCAATACAACTGCTCCTTTATTTCACTATTAAGATGTAATCTCACATAAACATCATACACTTCGTCTGTCTCATTTTTACTGACCAGAATATTCCAGGCTTCTGCGTCAAGTCTTAATTTATTTGTAAAGAGAAACCTATGGCGAAATTTATTGAAATAATTTAACCTACACCCTTGGCAAAGTAAAGCACTTTTTGGTTTCCACTTTAGAACACCGTTTTTATGCAGTTTTCATCTATAAAGACATGCTTGCACTCGCAATCACACTTTCCTTCTTCTCTGTGCCACACTGATAAACCTAGTGGATATTTTTGCTGTAAACATGCAAAATTCACTGGTGAAAACTTGGTAGTGGTGTGTCCGGTTTGCAATCGTCTTGCTTATTAAAAATTACAAATTTCTTCCTCCTCCTCTTCGCTAAATAGGTAAGGTGTTGGTGGTCTTGGTTCTTCTTTTACCGTTAAGGTCCATCTCATTGAAGGAATTTTTAATACTGTTGATACTGTTGATGGCAATGCTGGACCAAGTGAAGCATGTGGTGATCCATCTGAAGACGCTACTGGTAATGCTGGTTCTACTCCCAATAATGATGGAGATCCCATGGGAGATGTAGGAATTAAAACTGGATCTTTTCTTAAATCAATAATTTCCTCCTCTATAATGACATCTGGAGAATCCGGCAAAAATAGCAGGTTTCGTCCTTGATAAACAAGTCTGGATTCTCTCTTTTGGGTTTTAACGTCAACAAACCTAAACGATGAATCCCAGTCTACTTCCTTGCAGAGCTCGATTTCTCCCTGTAGCTGACTGTCAAACGACCCCATGATAATACTACTTTGCCAGTCTTCTTTTCATACCCCATATATTAAATATAAGGAAACTACCTATCATGTCATATCACGAGGTAGTTTAAAACAAATTTTCAAACATTGCGCCTACAACAATTAAAATATTTCTACATGTACCTTCACAATCCCTATACAACTTTCATAGTAACAGGGGCGGGGAAAGCCAGTACTTACATTTCTTTTATGTTCACATATATCATTCACTTGATCAAAACATTCTTTTGAATCAACATTATTAATGTTATTTACATTGTGCCACAATGACTTACATCTTACAGCGGTGTTCCTTCAAAAATGTTATTCATTTCGCGTACTAACCAATCACTTATCATCTACGTACAAAGAAAAGATTTACATGATCCGTTTGCAAATAAACAGTTTACATATTTCTTTAAAAATCTATGTTATTCGTGTGATCATTTACATCTTTTTATTATTGTTAGTCCAGTAAAAGCAACATCTACCAAGCAATCACATATCTAAGTAAAATTAAAGGATTACAACTAATATTCTATTATCAATTCCCGTCCTACTACCAAACTTCTTTTGTATTCGCATTCAGTAAAGCATCATGTTTAAACAGGTTTAACAGTTCTTTTGTATTCACGTTCAGTGTCGCGTCATGTTCCACCATTCGTGGTGCAAAATTTCTTAAGTATTTTCCGCTGACATTGTCTTATTTCCATCTACCGTGCCATTAAACTTGCTTTTGTTACCCTGTCGGCATTCTGTGATATAAATCTACCGCGACTTCAAGCTTCTTTTGTATTCTTCGCCGACAATGCCTTGTGTTCACCTTCCGCGGCACCAAACTTGTTTTTATTAGCCTGTTGGCATCCTGTGTTACAGTATGGGGTCGGTTTTCTTTTGTATTTTTCATGTTTTACACGTATCAGAAAGGTCCTAACCCAACAACTCCATCTTTCAATCCCGCCCAACCAGCGCGAAACGTTCAGTTCTTGTCTTGAGTTCATCAGCAAAAAATGTACGGGAACCACGCTCTGTATACGTAATGGCGTAGCTTATCATGTCAAAGTATCATGTCATAACACGACAACTTTCAGACAGAGAATCCACAATGTGTCACACATGAATAAAATTTATTTGCTCCCTATTTTTAATATGATCACAATCAGCGATTTTTCGACGAGTAAGTACGAAAAAAATAAATAATTAATTTGATCACAGCATAGCTGTTCTTTGGAGTATGTATAAAATATGATTTAGGAAAAACAATATGATCACAACATAGCTGTTCTACAGAGTATGCTTTAGCATACTGTCGAATAAAATAAAATAATATTATATAATTAAATACATAGCAATTGTTCCGATAAATAATTTGGGTTCGAGATTAATTTTATTTTTAATGTGATCAGAGCATATCTGTTGTAAATACTGTGCTTTAGCATTTGATCGAATAAATTAATTAATTTGATCATATCATAGCTGTTCTAATGAGCTTCATATTGAAACGAGAGAATAAATTATTTCTCAAGAGTTTGTAATGTATATTTTTACAAGCCTTTCTAGAAACTACACACCATCCCTCCTAACAGTCAACCTTTCCAACAACCGGTCTGACCACCTAACAGTCAGGTAATAAATATTTCCCCTCCTAATAACCTATTCAACAGATCTGGCCTACCGACAAGAAATTACACAAAGAAATAAAGTAATTAGACCCCCCGGTTCTATTCATGTATAGAATCTCATCCATTCCTAATCCGTTCATTTATCACATTAATGGTACTAGGCGTTTTATTTGATCCAGGAACCATGTCTTTTCGGCCATTTGGTTACTGTGACTGATATGAAAAATCTTTTAGTACTACGCTATTTAGTTTTTAAAGATATATAGAATGAGGTATCACTCGCCCCAAGTTTCCATTAAAAATTTTATAGTTGGGCCCTGGGGTCTCATGATTGACTGTTCTAGAAGGCACAACAGCATTAGATGTGCTTTATGATCTTTCCTTTTGAGTTTTCGTTTAGTTCATTTATGTTGAATCGTTTAAGAGATAATTCCATGTAAATATGAAAATGAGCTACCCTATATAGAGGGGTGGAACAAAAAATTTAAACCTTTGTAAAAGTCTGGAAATCATACCTAGTATGGTGTTTGGCTTCCTCTTGCGTCCAAAACAGCTTGTATCTGACGTGGAATGGATGTATACAGCTCCTGATTCCTGGTGTGTGGAATTTTGTAGCATTGTTCCTCCAAAACATGCTTCAGTTCCTTTAGGGTAATGAGACCGAACACGCCTTTCTAACTCAGACCACAATGGATCAACGATGTTAAAATTTGGTGATTGCGGGACTCAGGAGAGGTGTGATATATCCTTGTTATGCTCCACAAACCATGATTTCAGCGTTTTGCAACGTGAGAGTGTTGCAAATCAACTTGGAAAATACTATCACCATAAGGGAACAATATTTGAGCCATGGGGAGAACCTGGTCCCCCAAAATGGTCTCATACGCGTTAACATTCATCATTCCATGGAGGGCTATGATCGGACCTGCAGAAAACCACGATATCACTGGCCATACTGTAACACAACCACCCTCATGCTTTACAGTTTGGAACAGACAGTCTGCATCGTAGGCCTGTGACTGTGTTCTCCATACTTAAACACTTCCAGTTGTTGTAAACAAGGTGACGGTCGGTTCATGGGAGCACATTTTACGTGTTTCCACTGCTCATGAGTCCACGCCTTCTCGTCCTAGCAGCACTGGATACGCCTCTTTGCATTTGCTGCTGTGAACAGGGGCCCTTGGCATGAATTTTCATTTTATGAAGTTTCCGTCGCACTGGTTTCGATGAAACCGGGTTCTGAAGGCCAGAATTGAGTTTAGGCACAGTTTTCATTGGAGTGGTCTTCTTTTTAGCTGCTACAATCCGTTTTAATGCCCTCCGGTCCCTATCTGACAGGACTGTTTGTTGACAACTGTTGTGCTTTGAAGACGTCGTTTGCCCATTAATTGTGTATGCCTTCGTGACATTGGACACAGTGCCTTTCGATACCGCACAATGTTCGCCACTGTTGCCAGTGAAACAATATATGTTGTGCAGTGGATGGCCAAGCAAACGTGTCCTGTATGATGTGTTTTTTTTTATTTTTTCTCCAACTCTTGTATATATAAAAGGGCCTCTTGTATCTTTAATGATGGTCCAAACGTCAAGGGCGGTTGGAGAATGACAAAAGAAATGATTTAAGATAAGAAGTTGTTATACGAAAATTCGTCAGTACTGAGCTATAGACCCCGAAAATATACAAAGAAAGAATAAAAGTGAATAGAAGTAGAAAACGAATTTTCGGAGAAGGTCGGGTCAAAGGAAATAGTGCAGTATTTAACCTGGAGGTTCGATTCATGTACAAATCAACGAGAAACATTGGTGGCGCAAGAGTAGCCTCACATGACAACAAAGGTTTCAACTTGGAACATTGGGTAAAACGTACCGGGAAGATGGAAAATGACACAGAAAGCAATTCGTAAGACGGATCCCTATTTCGGAAATGCAGCAATCTCCAGCTATAGCCCGCCGAAACTGCGATTGACTAAACGAAAAGAGCGAGAACGAATTGCCGGAGATAAGTCCGTTCAAAGAAATAGTACATTATTTGACCTGGAGATTCGATTCAGGTACAAATAATGAGGAACAGTGGAAGCATATAAACAGGAAATGAACATGCCCTTCGTGCCGAAGGCAAATATCTGACGTGTAAGGTGAGTTGTAATTCTCGTATGTAGAACTGTTTGAAATATCGGGAGCGAACAACATAAATAGAGGATGTACACACTGGTATTTGTCTGTAAAAGACATGGCTGTTCTAGCATCGAAGTAGGATGCACTAGCTACTGATAGTACAATTAGAGGTGAGTTATTAGCATCATCATCTACTAGACATGGCGACTACTAGGCATAACAGAGCTCCTATACCCGGAAGCTTGAACATTGTTGATATGTAAACATTACTTTATAATGTCATCCATGATTCATCGTGATTGCGTGCTAAAGCACTCAAATCTGAATGAGGAGTCATAGAGTCGATCCCAAATCATGTTCGATAACATCGTTGTACTGGTGTCTCCATGCCTCTCGTAGTCCTGTAGTCCTCCAATTATTGTTAATATCAGTAGACCTGACTTTTAATAGTCTCAAGTTGCTTTTATTCCTTTTTTCGACGCTGTGGCAAGTACATTGCTCTATTCGCAATCTTCCATAAATGTTTTATTGTAGCCCCTATTTTTGTAAGAGACAACAAAACACGTTTTGTCTTGTTAAGAGCATCATTCGACACCTATCCTTGCTTGAATATCATACGTTTGCTGAACACTAACAGAGGAAACAACAATAGTCTCCGTAGCTGTACGCTCGTTGTAGTACAATACTTGGAGGTCGTTTACAACATAGACAGACAAGTATTTCGTTCACTAAACTGAAGAAGGCCTGTTTCTGTTCCGTGGGAAGTCTCTCAGTATCTGTACCTATTCGTGTGCTCTTGTTCCTTAGCGGGATAAGCGAAGGAGTAAAACGGAGTTCACGTTTGAACAACTTGCAGGTATGGTGATTTTTATGGGCTAGTTAATGAAAACAATCTTGCAGCTACAAGGTTGTATCACAAGAGGTAACCAGACAGGTGATATCCAAAGTACTGAATGTTTCCGAGGCTATTTCGGTGTTTACGTGAAATGAGACACTTACGCCCATTACGCACTTACGCTCACGACCGGGGTAGGAGACGAGCAAACAGGACTCCAGACCTTGAACAAAAGGTTCTTGATCGTGTGACAGAACAATTTTCGAGAAGCACTAGAGGATTAGCACATGAAGTGGGTGTGATTCAAGTAATGTCTAGACAGCACTCTGTGAACAACAACTACACAACTATCATTCACAAGTAGTTCTAGACCTGCATTCTACATTATTCGCACCCCATATGGTGTTTAGTGAATTTCTAGTGCAGCCAAGTTTGCTCGACCCGCAGTTTCATGCCGCGATACTCCTTACAGATGAAGCCTGCTTTACGAGAGATGATGTTCAATAGCCGTATGGGCCGAAGAAAATCCCCATGGTACGTTTCTGCGTGGACATCAACAGAGATTTGGGGTAGATATTAGGGCAGGAATCCTTGGTAACAAACTTATAGGTTCATATCTCTTACCACTTCGCTTAACTTCAAGAAGGAAAGGAAGAAACACTCCCTGAATTATTAAAAAAAAAACACCAATTGATATTCGTCAACGTATGTTAGTTCAGCATAACGTAGCTCCAGCACACTTTTAAGTAGTTCCCAATCAAGTGTCATGACTATTCATTCCCGCATTAGTTAGGGGGCCGCGGTGGCTCAGTGGTAGAGAGTTCACCTCTGGTGCTTAGGGTCCCGGGTTCGATCCCAGCCCCCGCCAAGTGAACTTTGTGGTGGACAAACACCGTGTGCGTGGGTTTTGTCGGGGTTCTCCCGTTTCCTCCCACTTTCTTCATTCCACCATTTCATTCATCACTCATCATCACCATCTCCTTTATCCTAACCGGCATAATCGTGGGACAAAAACTCAAAGATTTCATTTTTCCCGCATTAGTTAATTGGAAGGGGAGGTATCTTGTCTATCCTTAGTATGTGTCGTCCTCCATTACCATATAACAATGTGATTGTTGCATCCGACCTCCTGCGTCACTCCTGTGTCGTTTATTCCATACATATTTCTTGTTCCAAGAATCCTGCTTCCTAGAATCGCTCTCAACCTTCTCTGATATCCTCGCTTTGATATCGCATATTTTGCCTCAATTCATACAGCTTACCTGACTACAGAAAATCTCCTTCTGTTTTGTTATGTCCTCTTGAATCACTGTCAATTCCCCTAGCCCTTTCCGCAACTCTCCGAAAGTAATACAGAATATTTCTGTGATTCTACTCTTGCGCAGCCTATGTCCCTCAACGACTTGTACCTCAATCGAATCTAAAGGTCAAATAATGCACAATTCCATTTGACCCGATGTTTGTCCGACAATTCTTTCTCTCTTTCTGGCTCGTTTGTATACGTCAATCTCCGTTTCCGTGGGCTACAGCTCGGGATTGCTGCATTTCCGAAATAGGAATCCTTCCATCGAATTGCTTCGTGTGTCCTTTTTCAGCCTCCCGGTATGTTTTACCCAATGTTTTCAATCCCAAGAAGTGCTCATATCAACCCACTCTTTGCTGGCACTGTTCCTCATTCATTTGTAGTCACGAACATTATATATAAAGGGTGTATATTTAATGATGGATCAAACTTCAAGGGATGATAAAGAATTACAAAAGAGGTTATTTAAGATAAGACGTTATTATCCGTAAATGCGTCAGTTCTGAGCTATAGCCCGCCCAAAGTGTACCAAAATAGAACAAAAATGAATAGAACTAAAGAATGAATTGTAGGGTAAAGTTCGGATGCAAGGAAATAGTGCATAATTTGACCTAGAGATTCAGTTGATGTACAGCTACGAACATTAGAAAGTGGAGGTTAGATATATAAGAAATGATAGCTTTTTCCAGTAGCAGAATAGTTTCACTGTATGTCTGATGGTTGGACAACCAACATGGCAGCAGTTACCTGCCCGAAAACATAACATGCCAGGATATTCCTCCACTTGGAAGAAAAGTATTACTATGTGAGAGCACCACTTAGAGAAACAACTACGAGATAAATCTGCAGAAATTCCATTCACGTTAACTTCAGAGATAGGAATTGATGCAAAGGAAACGAAAAGAATAATACGCATCATGCAGAGACCGAAAAAGTATGGAAAGCTATGAAAATGAGAAAAGAAGGAAAGATGGAAAGGAAAGAGCAAAAGACATGGGAATAAACGAAATTTTAACACTTAAGGATAAACAGTCTCCATCTTTACCCCTGCCCTCTGTATTGTCTTGTTTTTCTTCCTTCATAAAATAAATCTCTTTCAGTATCAAACGCGAACATCATTTATAGTGTTTAATTCCTTGAAAAAAGAAATTAACTCAGTCTACGCTGAGACTTGAACACGCAATCCTCTGAACGACAGTCACACATGGTACCCACTTATCTACACAGACTCATTGAAACGTGTTTATAAATCAACCATTACAAGCGTTGCTATCAAACGTGTTAAATCAGCCATTTTCGGTGAGTTACCCCAGTTACACTTGAAGTTTGAATTTCATTTACGGCCTTTAGCCATCTACGGCAACAGGCCCCATATTTTCATTAAAAACATTGGTTCTGTAGATTAATCAAAAATAAATTAATCTTTTATAAATTAATCTCTTACGTACACCAACACACACAGAAAAACACAAGACACACACACACACACACACACTTACATCGTATCTATATCTATCTATCTATCTATCTATCTATCTATCTAGAGTAGATGAGTTATTTCCTAAATTTACGAGACGGGTCTTGAAGGAGGTCGTCTCAACAGTAATGACATCTCGTTACGTTGTTACGTAACAGAGGCAATATATTAAAAAGCTTTAAACTAGTGGATGAGTCGGCAAGGTGTCTGCCTCTTGAGTGAACAGCGCGGGTTCGAGTCTCGAGTACACCGATTACTTTTTCTTTCAAAATATATTTCTATATTTATTATATATGATATTCATAATCGGTTTCTTGCATTTTTGTAAATTATTTTAAATTAGTAGAGGTGAAGTAAAGTCAGGAAGGTTAAAATACATATATATGATGTTTTATCCGTATCTGCAGTACAGAGATGGAGCGGGTCAGTGGGTCACGGCTCAAGAGAACGTGACCCACTGCGCCCCACCACCCGGCGGGACCCACTCCGACTCACCGATCCACTCTGACGTAACAACGCATTACGACCCACCGATTCATTCTGCTCAGTGCAATGTAGAGAGCTTCTGAACACTAGTGAATTGGTCTACGTTTTACTTTCAAGGCATCCTTTTTCTTCCTCTTTTCATTTGTTTCTATTGAAAAAAGAAACAGGTAATTTCAGATATTGATATTGATTAGTTAGCTTTGAGACGCAGCCTGTGACTTGTTAGAGGAGCTAACTACTGGGAAAAATGTTTGAATCATGTGTAATATATTAATTATTATATAAAAATTGAATGTAACTACGTGTGCGTGATCATCACATCCAAATTGCAAAGTCATGTGAAGTGTTTTTTGGTATATAGTTAGGGCCCAATCCCAACTGGGAAGTTATCATACGCGAATCGGTTTCGTTATATTCCATATTCTAAGGGGGTCCGAATTTTTGCAAAACAATTGGTATCCCACAAGCCGTTCAACTTGGAGAGTTGAAATTCTGTATATTAATTCTTTATTATAAATAAACAGAACATGTCCTAGCATTTTTTTTAAATTAGCTTTTATTGCGAGGGCATTTTCTGTATAATAGCGGACAGAGGTCTTTGATTAGGTAATAGCGACTGGTTTGAAACAAATGCAGAGTATGAGAATTAAGTCTGTAATTTGGTGTGGAGAAGAAACAAATTTGTGAATCAAAGGTATAAGAACAACTCATGTTATTCGATCAGACAGACAATCACGATATCACTTGGACATATTCACCACTTATTTGGAATTTGCCTTCTTTCCCCTTCAAAGCTGATATTTGCAGACGGTGGAAGATAAGCTCACAATTTAAACCAATATATTTATATACCAAGTTTCATCTTCCTCTTACAGCACACATGTTAATGAATGTAACATTATAAAAATCCGACTGGAGCCAAATGCAGCATACAATATAGTAGAAAACAAATCATTTCAAGCAGATCATCCGTTTTAATGTGAACACAAGACATACAAGCTCGTTGTCATCATTCTTAAATGAACAAAAGTTATAGAAATTGACCCTCTTCCTCACTTCATACCAAAATTTATCAAAATGTTAGGATACGTGCTTACTCGTTTTTAATAAAGATTTTATATACCGTAAGACGTTCTATCTTTGTACATCTGTGGTTACTTTGCACAAAATATGGAAAGAGTTTCGCAGTCCTCTGTCGTCAAAACACAAACAGAAAAGAGGAAATTTCAACAGGCACCGTAAGATAGAATATCTAACTGTATTTTGGCTATAATGTTGGCGGTTAGCATCAGTTATAATTACCGAGAAGGTTCATTGTTGTACAGGTATGGAAAGCAGTCCATGTAAAGGCCGTTGTAACCAATTGGAGTTCGTGGTCCATGTTCGGGCGGCATTTATTTGTAACCGGCTGTAGTTCTGTTCGCTGTCCTCGGCTCGTGGTATTATCAATAAGTATACTCCTGATACTTTAACTTACCTGGACAGGACGACGAAGACCTCTCCAAGAAAGGTTACAAACTGTTTCCCAAAAAGCTCGTCGGTCTCAATAATGAGATGAGCATTAGGCGCCGAGAGGTTCGGGTGTCTCGTCTCGAAAACCTCACGGACGATCAGACGGTCATCCAGACCATAACGCACACAAACATCACTCATACAAACAACGAAAACACACTGGATTAATTGACACTATACTTATTTATTAGAACACTATTTTGAAAAAAAAATAACGAAGAGAATGAATACAACACTGGACACTAATAAATTTTGCCGCTGAAATTACGTTTTGCCCTTTACGGGAAATATAGCCCTTTATATATATATATGATTATAATTCAGATATCACTATAAATTCTTCGCTCACACCATTAACACACTTGGGGGATTAGCACTGGGGGAAAGTTGTCTGGATCGTCCCACGATGAATCCAGTTGTTACGCTGAACAGTCCTGCAGCGTAAAGGTGAATCTTCAGTAAACACACAAAAGAAGATCTCTATAATGGAATACAGATATTGGAGGGCGCGTATATAACATTTTAAACGCACAAGGTCTGAGGACCTGGGATTTCACTGATTGGGGCTAGCCGTAAGAAATCGTCCTTCACCGGCTAAATAGCTTGTGCCCCTTAACACAACTTATGTTTGAAGTTCAAAGCGAGATGCGTGGTTACATCTTCCAGACCTGGAGTCAAACTCCTCGAGCGTCCAAGCTCAAGCTACGGGTTGCAATGGTCAACGGAATAGTGTTGGCAGTTCATTTCAAAAATTACTCAGTTACTCACATGTATGCACATACAAACAGAATACGGAAAACAATTTATGTTAATTTTAGTCAACTGCCCATAATGCACTAGACACGGCGATAACACTGGCGTGAGAAAGTACAGATAACGGGCTGGAATACAACGCAGTTGGTGCCACTTCGGCTATTGGGACATCTGGTCAGCCCATATTTCTCTAATCTATTATAATGTTTCCATAAGCGATTAAAGAAAGCACTTAATTCAGTTCCCAATAACTATAGAATATATACTGTGTATATAATGAGTCAGGGAGAAACACTGAAATGGTTAGTCACTAACTGAAATGTTCTCAGCAAAAGCAATGTTTTAAATATATATATGAAAAAACGATGAAAGACTTCTTTGTCCAATTGTGTGGGAAAGAAGCAATTCCCACCAAAGAAAGAACTTATATGCGTTGCAGAATAAAGTATAAATCGAAAATAATAATCACTGTCTTTACGAAATATACAGAGTGTCCACAAAAAATCCTTCTATAACCTGGCAGCAGTTATATATGGCGTCTGAAACGTGGAACGACCTGTCGAGTGCACACGTAGACAGGTTGAGAACCCTTGGCCGTATGACGAAATGTGAATAAAATTAGGTTTTTCACCTGAAATTTACAATTAGTTAGTTGGCAACACTGTCATATGGTGTGAGACTTACGTGTATAAACGATGAATGGTTTTTCACCTGAAAAAGGGCTATTTAAAATAGTTAAATAACTAGTCCACTCACTACAACATGATGAGGTTCCTGCATGAGCAATGTCCAATCCAAATGTTCCATGAAGTAATAAGATCCTCTTGAACAATTGGTGCAGTTGGGTTTCCTTATCTTCCGTTACTTCACATGTTGAAACCATGCGTTGAATATCCTCCATGGTTCTCCAACGATGAGTTGATGAGGGGAGAAGGGGAGATTTTTTTTAACACTGGTGTGAGAAGCGAGGTATGGTTGAAACACCTGTATGATAACTTTTTTTTTTAAAGTTCGCAGAAA
This sequence comes from Thermobia domestica, assembly GCF_964235325.1. NCBI lineage: Eukaryota > Metazoa > Arthropoda > Insecta > Zygentoma > Lepismatidae > Thermobia > Thermobia domestica. Next base: position 250,873,757 of record NC_137462.1, on the reverse strand, counting down.
GCGTTTGTAGGGCTATAAAAATTCTTACTTTTTTTTTTAAACACACAAATACTTCTCGTAAAATGTTTAAGTGTTCCGTTTCGATCACTTTATTTGAGATAATATGAAGTAAATACGTTATAGGGCTATTTAAATGTTTTTTTTAAACACTAATAAATTCTTTTCGTAAAATGTTTAAGTGTTCCGTTTCGATCACTTTATTTTGTGCAATATGAAATAAATATACACACACGATAACTATTCATGAAAACATCGACTTGAAGAATTATCAAATATCTTAATAAAAATTAGTAAATATAATGATATCTGTATTTAAAATATCAAAATGTGAATGAATAAGCAAATAGCAAAACATGTTAAAGGTACTAAAATATTAAAATTATTGTTAAAGTTTCGATATCACTCTAATATATTTGAAAAATATGAAAATCATTGAAAAAGTAAAATGAATGGAAATGTAAACACATGATAAACTGGCAATATATAAACAAAATAAAATTTTCACCTGTATGTCCTTTTTTTTTAACTGTGCCTCGTGTTGTTTGGCAGAAAAGAACGAAAAATCGTTTTTCAAAATAAAAAAAAAATAAACTTAAGTGTCAAAATTGACGTTCATAGTAATTCCAAGAAATAAGCATGATTCTGCATATCAAAGAAAAAGATTGTGATTTCGTTGACATGTATGAAGAAAATTTGGCACGCCATAAGATCAAATGCCATCTGCTCGTCGTGACTTTAGTTCGATAATGCTCAATACAACAAATGATTTTATTCTAAAACAAAGTTATTATTAGCTTAAGCCTAAAATAATGGTTGTTGTTCACTTCCATAAACGTAAACATTGTAGGGTTACCAGAACATATGGGTATTATCTGCAAAAAATTTATTAATTAAAATGTTGAAAACTATTCAATATTGATCCAAGTTTTTCAAAGGTCTGAATCAAGGAAGTTGACTCACTAGTCCAAACATTCCTGAAAATAAATGGTCATTACACCATGAATTGACCAAAACCATAGGTGGGAAAAATGTGTAATACTACACGTACTTACACACACAATATGCCATCGACACCTGCGAGGCAAAAAAACTAGAAACGAGGAAGGCCTGCAACCCTAGGCACTTACAAAATTGTTTCTGCACAAAACTGAAATATAAACATTAATATTCAGTAAACTACGCGTATGTTCCCTGAAACATAACATACGTCTTCCACCTAGAAAAGATGTGTAAACACACAAAATACAAATGCTCTCGTAGCATCGTAAAGATATGTCTCTATAAGACAAAATACATGAGACCTGTGAAAAGAAAAACATGAGATACAAACAAGAATATAGTCAACGACATTACAACTCTCTGGTCGGTCTGAAACATCAAGATAAAATTCCCTACACAACGGCTGTAACAAGCTTCCTTAGGCATCTTCGCTACAAAATTTTCAAAATGGTCTTATGATCATATTAAAATTCAGTCATCGAGCATATGAAATAATTGACAGAAAGTAATTCTCAAAAAACGTTATGGCTTCATACTGTCGGAAAAAAGTAAATTTATTTTTCGGGATCTATATCAATATCTCTAAGACGACTGAAACCTCATAAATAATGGGCCATGTCGATTTTTGAAGAAAATCATCCGTCATTGGCAGTATGGCTGAAACCTAAAGATTTATATTCCAAAACCTTTGGCCATGTTGATTTCTAAAATCCTCCATACTGTTTGTTATGGCTGAAACCTAAAGGTTTATATTCCAAAACCTTTGGCCATGTTGATTTCTGAAGGAAATCCTCCATAACAAAAACAATTTTACTAAAAAATTCCAAATAGTTTTGGGACATACCGTGACTAAAATATAACTTTCTCAGAATTAATGTATAAACTAAACATTATAGCACATTAGCATATAAGTACACAATATAGCTACGATTCATAAACGTTAAAATATTCACTGAAATGTTACTAGACATCAAAATATACTCAAAAAATCTAACCTAAGAATACGCATGCTTAATTACGGGTTACTATCAAAATGAAAACGAAAATCTAAGATTAACATTGAAAAGAAATTTAACATTGATTATAAATGTAAAGTTTCATATTCTACGCATGAGATTACATACTAAGTTTCATTTACAAATACAGAAATATATACGTGTACAGTATATATAATGAACAACTAAAAATTTTCTTATCCTGGGCATCTCGATACATTTTTTTTTCTAAAAGAAAATCAAACATTAATTCTAAATAACATGTAATAACATATTTAAGAATTTCGAAAGTGGGAAGAAATCCTAAAAGATTTTTTTTTAATTTTAAAACACAATAGAAATATATATTATAACGCCAAAACATCTTCCCACTAGCTAGGAATACGGAACTGCGCCACTAGTTCAAATTGCTTTTGGATAAATGCAATCTCCCTACGTATATAATACGTTAATTATTTACTAAAAAATCTAAATTCAAACATCTGAAATGAAAACAAGAAAAAAATAATAACATTAAACTAACAGTAAGTCAGTGACAAGGTTTGCAACACAAATGCACAGCTGACTGAGGTACGAAGTGCTACACGGAGCAAAGACAGAAAAAAGAAAAGAATGAATCAGCTGTATACCGTCCGTCATTCATAACCATAAGCACAGGTGGTCGAGAATGCCGCGACTATCTTATCAAAATAAAGAAAGAAAAACGTGTTATCTGCTCTTTGCTGAACAGTTAAAAGCTAGAAGCAAAAATGAGTTTGAAAGAAATGCGTAGTTCTTCTTTTCGTGTCCAGGTGTTCTATCAAAAACTAAAAGCAAAAGAAAGAAAATGAATACATGTTTATCGCTTAGAAATGCGTCGCTTTTCTGAAAGAAAAATTTGTATCAACACACAAAGTCTTGGTTGCCCCTCTTTTTTTTTTCCTATGATTACTGTTTCTGCCTTGGTAACTGCAGTCTGTTCGTTTATTTCTACGATGGTTACCTCTATGTACAAAAATACTCTTAATGTTCTCACTCAAGTTGCGTTTCCAATCTCGTTTGTGATAACTCATATTTCGTGGCCGTGATTTGCGACTCCTTCTGTTTCTGTTACTACCTTTTCGAGTGCGGTCTTGGTTCTGATTCCCTTTAAATTTCGTATTGTTTACGATCTGAACTTGGTATCTTTGCTTATTACAATAACTGTAACTTCGTTTACGCTTTTTCTCTCTGTAGTTAGTGGTAGTTATTTTTGTGCGCTTACGACCTCTGTCGTCTACAATCATATGTTTGTGGATTTCACTACTTCTATTACAAGTGGCGTCACTAGATCCTGAATAGATAAAATCGTTGCCAGATTTGTTACGAGGTTGGTTTAGACTACCTGTCTCTGGTTGGAGTTCAGATTCCTGAGTTTCCTTTTCATTAAGAGTGTTAGTGTCTGGCTCAGGTTCCAATTCCAATGTTTTGTTTACACTAGGAATATCATTCACTAACTGAGGTTCAATTTCCGGTGTTTCGTATTCAGTAGGAACACCTAACTGTAACTGGGGTTCACATTCCGGTGTTTTGTTTTCAGCATTTTCAGTTTGCTGACTATTTTCACGAAACACGTTCCGTAAAGCGTCTATCTTTTGACCTAATCCACTCTTTGATACAACGAGATTCTCTTTCAAGCGAGCACAATTCTCTTTAAACTCAACACAGCTCTCTTTAAAATCAACTTTACTTTCCTTTATGTATCTCTCAATTTTTTCATTATTTTTATCTAGTTTTCGTTCTAATCTAGCAAAATTCTCTTTAAATTGAGCAAAATTCTTTTTATTGTCTCTCATCGATTCTTCGAGAAGTGAACACATTCTAGTTATAATATCTACTTCCTGATGTTCCATTATGGACAAAAGTAAAATTTAAAACGTATGATTAGAATAAAATATATTATCACCAAAACATATGATTAAAATCACCTGAAAGAGATTTTTTTTTTCGGATTCCTGGTACTAAGCTGAAAGAGAAATGATATATTAAAATATTAATCTTATATGTATATTCGATCACCAACGGTCTCGATTCGGGTCGGTAGTTCGGGCGTCATTTATCTGTAACCAATTGGAGATCGTGGTCCATGTTCGGGCGGCATTTATTTGTAACCGGCTGTAGTTCTGTTCGCTGTCCTCGGCTCGTGGTATTATCAATAAGTATACTCCTGATACTTTAACTTACCTGGACAGGACGACGAAGACCTCTCCAAGAAAGGTTACAAACTGTTTCCCAAAAAGCTCGTCGGTCTCAATAATGAGATGAGCATTAGGCGCCGAGAGGTTCGGGTGTCTCGTCTCGAAAACCTCACGGACGATCAGACGGTCATCCAGACCATAACGCACACAAACATCACTCATACAAACAACGAAAACACACTGGATTAATTGACACTATACTTATTTATTAGAACACTATTTTGAAAAAAAAATAACGAAGAGAATGAATACAACACTGGACACTAATAAATTTTGCCGCTGAAATTACGTTTTGCCCTTTACGGGAAATATAGCCCTTTATATATATATATATATGATTATAATTCAGATATCACTATAAATTCTTCGCTCACACCATTAACACACTTGGGGGATTAGCACTGGGGGAAAGTTGTCTGGATCGTCCCACGATGAATCCAGTTGTTACGCTGAACAGTCCTGCAGCGTAAAGGTGAATCTTCAGTAAACACACAAAAGAAGATCTCTATAATGGAATACAGATATTGGAGGGCGCGTATATAACATTTTAAACGCACAAGGTCTGAGGACCTGGGATTTCACTGATTAGGCTAGCCGTAAGAAATCGTCCTTCACCGGCTAAATAGCTTGTGCCCCTTAACACAACTTATGTTTGAAGTTCAAAGCGAGATGCGTGGTTACATCTTCCAGACCTGGAGTCAAACTCCTCGAGCGTCCAAGCTCAAGCTACGGGTTGCAATGGTCAACGGAATAGTGTTGGTAGTTCATTTCAAAAATTACTCAGTTACTCACATGTATGCACATACAAACAGAATACGGAAAACAATTTATGTTAATTTTAGTCAACTGCCCATAATGCACTAGACACGGCGATAACACTGGCGTGAGAAAGTACAGATAACGGGCTGGAATACAACGCAGTTGGTGCCACTTCGGCTATTGGGACATCTGGTCAGCCCATATTTCTCTAATCTATTATAATGTTTCCATAAGCGATTAAAGAAAGCACTTAATTCAGTTCCCAATAACTATAGAATATATACTGTGTATATAATGAGTCAGGGAGAAACACTGAAATGGTTAGTCACTAACTGAAATGTTCTCAGCAAAAGCAATGTTTTAAATATATATATGAAAAAACGATGAAAGACTTCTTTGTCCAATTGTGTGGGAAAGAAGCAATTCCCACCAAAGAAAGAACTTATATGCGTTGCAGAATAAAGTATAAATCGAAAATAATAATCACTGTCTTTACGAAATATACAGAGTGTCCACAAAAAATCCTTCTATAACCTGGCAGCGGTTATACCGTCATAATAGGAAAGGTATGACGTATGAGATTTTCCGTCGAAGTTAACTCAGTTTCGTAGAATACTACTGTGTATAATGAAACTTCGATGCGATAGTTCAAATTGAAATGTGAAACATTTTAAAGTCATAAAAGAGTAAAACTGCGAGAAGGCAGTTTCAGTCTCTACTCGGGGTTACTTTGCAACGGTCCTAAATACCGCTTAGATAGGAAATTATTACTACTGCAACCTCCTGCATTCTAAATTTAGGTAAATTTTCTATTTAGGAAGATGCTAGAATGAATTTCTTATTGAAAAATAAATTATGAACAGTGGCAGATTCAGAAAAGTAGTTTGAGAGGGGCTTCACTCACAAATACTTCGTTTATTTTTTAGAAATGACTAGATTTGGGGGAGGCTTCAGCTTATACGCATGGGAATTACTAACATTAGATGCAACTTGGGTGGGTTTCAGCCTGAAAGTCCCAAGCCCCGTAAATCTCCCACTAATTACGGTTGGGATGATATTCTTGGACATGAGGAAAAACCAAGGCAAATCAGTTCATGGGGATTTTATTCTCTTGCTGAGTTGGCATTTTTGTGGGACATATGCTAAACTATTAGAATGCGGTTCCAATGCCGATAGCAGAAAATACATAATTTTCTTTTCAAATATTGATAATTCAAACTAAGTATTAATACCAGTAGCATCATTCTAATATCAATATTTGTAGACTGCATGCAGTTTTGTGTGGAAATAAATGTATAAATACTGAAGGGAAACATTGCACAGAAACGTTATGTTCGTATGTGAAACATACTTTTTGTATCTTTTGCAAAGTAACCCCAGCTATGGGGTTACTTTGCACCAAAGTTCTTATTTCAATAACTATGGTTATACTGAATGTTTACTAATGAACTTGCACTTATGTTTTCCTTATATCCTTAGCTATTATATGTTTAAAATACAGTCTTCTAAATGATTACGTTTCTAAGTTACATGCGATTTTCTTTAAAATGGCTTAAATCTTGTGCAAAGCAATCCCGTCTTACGGTACTAAGTTTCATCTCACTAATGCGAAGTACTCTATTTGTTATGTATTTTTAACCTTAACTTCACACCAAACGGTTCAACCATATCCTTTACGTTGAATAATGTATTTTTCATTTGTATAATACAGATGTACCCTCATGCGAGAAAAAATCGCATATACTGTAACCAACGCTTTTTCGCAATTATTCCATTTTCCTGACGTTTATGGGTACAATTCAGCTATTAGTAGGTGGTGATAATAGAAAGCAATCCACCCAACAAGATATTTTTAAATATATAACAATATCATAAAAATATAAGCAAAATAACAAAATTATGCTGGGTTTTGTGTATGCTGGCAATAATGCTTTTGAGAGAATTTTGCTGTAGCAGAGCACGACTGCAGAGGAAATTTCACGACTTGTAGTGTCGTAGTATCCTGAAGTTGAATCAAGGAACTAGAAACTGAAGTAAAATATTGCATTTATTGGTTTAAACCTAGGGTGTAAATTGTCTGCCGAATATAAATTAGATTCTGTAACCAAGATGTTGTACGGAAATATAGAAACAAAGAGGAAAGCCGTTTTCTTAAATTTGGAAGCGAAATGCTCTATAGCATGACCATTCATTTATTAAGAAAAAGACAAGCAACAAGACGTACTCTATGTGGTCAAGTGGATAGAGTGGCGAACTGGTAGTTTTTATACTGTTTTGACACCAGGTCTAATCACATTCCATGCCATCCATTTTATTTTTTTACAAAATATTATAGAAAGTGTATATTTTTTATGTTAATAGGAACCGAAACAATATAATAAGAAAATAACTTTTTGTTTCCCCTAATGACGTATTTATTCAGAATTAGTGTACTATTTGTAATAGCGATTTTTTCAGTTTATGGAATTGCATGACTATTTCTCCCCTCTCCGTTTTCGCACAGCAGATGAAACTTCAACTCACTTCGAGTGTGTCTGCGAGTCAGAAACAGAAAGAAAACCATGCGCGACCTCCAGCCTTACACTAACAGTGAATGAAGTAGAATAACTCGTTGTCATATAAAAACTAATGTTAAATTATTGCTATAGTTCTTGTGTGTGTGTTCCTTTTTAGAGTATTGACTCTCTCTGTCTCTCCTTTTTTCATATCCGCAAGTGCAAGAAATGCAATCATAAGTCTGTGTAAGGAATAAAGAATGCTTTCTTTAAAGAAAACTAAATTATACAGCTCTTTTTGTAAGGAAAACGAATGCTTCCAAAATTTGCCATGGATATTAACTATAATCATATCGTCCTTCCGAATTATACAATATCGTGAAAACCTGATAATAAAATGCTGTAACAGGCCTATTTTTTTTCTAGCGTGACAAGACATTAAACATAACAAATTAAATTTTTTGGATTACAAATTATTATTTTACGTGTCGGTGTGGGGATATTCGTTTTCACAATCGAGCGACGAAAGAAGAAAATGTGGTGATAGTTATAAAAATCGAATTCAAATTACACGGCCCCTATATATCGAAAAAAATCATTTTTCGATGTCTGCCCATCTTTTCGTCTGTCAGTTCGTCACGCTTTTACATGCACTCAATTACAGGCCATACTTATCAATGTATCTGGACCGAATTCTAGACATAACGTTTTAATAACATACTATCGTTTCGAATTTTATATCTTTCGACACCTAAAAGTAAGGGTAGTTTACTGAAGGATTAAAATTTAAAATAATTCATTTTTCTCAAAAAAAAAGCTGTGACCATTTTATTTACTTTTTATAAATATGTATTTTATTAACAACTCTCCACCGTAGTATCAATTATTTTTCTGAAAAAAAATATACGTATGGTGTAATTTATTGTATGGTATGCGTTCTTTTGCACACTTTTCTCAACCACATTTCATAAATAAACGTATCACTACTAACCTAACAATATGACAACTCGTTCGTGATGTAAACATTCAGAAGGAGTAGCGATGATTTTAGCATTAACACCTCAGGCAATTTTGTTCATATTTCATAAAGAAATGTTTTGTTAGTTAACTAAGATATAGCATAAATCGTTTATCCCGATAACATACAGATGGAGACGTTTTCTCAAGGGTTGAATTTTTTTTCAATTTTCCCAGTAATAACTGAGCTAAATTTGTTGTAATTTAAGTAAAAATATTATCTGTAGTAATCTTACAATATGGTATAACTCGCTTGTTCCGAAAAAAAAAAATCGGATAGAGATAGTTTACTTTGACAGTGAAATTTTTCCTAACGATTTGTTTAAAAATTACTCGATATAGTTGGTCCAGATTATAAATTATTTACAATATGGCATAAATCGTTTATCCTCAAAATTACAGATAGAATAGTTGGTGTTTGGGCAGTGGCGTATTTAAGGTGGGGCTTCCAGGCTTAAGCCCCTCCAAATCTTACTATAGTAAATTAAATGATATATCTTGCAGAATTTAGACATTACCACGCAATGCTCCCAAGAAACAAAATCGTAATTACGCCATTGCCTTTGGCGGTAAGTTTTTCCCGATGACCTTCCCAAAAACAACTCAGGAGATGTTTATTGTTAATATTTCATAAATAACTTAACTATATGGTATAATTCCCTCATCCCGGAAATCTAGAAGCGGTATATTACTTTTGACAGTAAGTTTTACCCTGCGATTTTCTCAAGAGCGACTCAGATGATTGTGTTCGTATTTAATAAATAAATGTTTTATGAAAACTCTAACAATGTAGCATAGCTCGTTTGTCCTGAAAAGATCTACAAGGGTTAATTTATTCTTGGAATTACGTTTTTCATGATTTTCTCAGAAATTTCTCAAACGCTTTCGGTTACAGTTCACATACAATTATATACCTAATAATTCTAATATATGGCTTAAGTTATTTCTAACAGAAATATGACCAATGGGTACCTTCCTTTTGGGCCTAAAGTATATTCTAACAAAGTTTTCCGATACACTATTTTATTAGCAATTTCCCAAATAAATGTTTCAATCATAGATGCAGACTAACATGAATCAGTTTAAGAAAATCGAGCGAGAGTATACAATGGGTTTGCTTAGTACCCTTTCTTAAATATATTTTTAAATGTTTCCTAATCACAATTTTCCGAACAAAATAGAAAATTCTTTTTAAATATGCCTTGTTGTGGTCAAATAGTTCAAATGCATTGGTTCTGGATTTGATTTCCCGTGAGAGCTAGTGTATTTTTGTCCAAGAGACGTGACACGTCGGTGCAAAGAAAAAAGTTTTTAAATAAGCCTGACCAAGCTAAGCAATAACACAAAGAAATAATACAATGTTACGAAATTATCGAAGAAACGTTGTTAATATTAGGTAGGTGCAACTGAAATGTCCAAACGATGATTGTCAATTCCAAAGGTAAATACGTGAAAACTACAATGCCAGGTTACTCAGTGGCCTCTAGATAAAGCTTTCCTCCGAAGAAGTGATTGAGATACCAAAATATGTTGTAATCGCTGGGAGACATGATAAAAAATACCGAGGGTGAGAGAAAGTTTCATACTACACATCATGAATAATCTTCCCCTTCGTTTGAGGGCTAGAATTGAAGTCCGTAGGCCTACATAGGTTAACATTGAAATTAACATTACACCACAATATTTCTTTAATATTGATAGGGGCTAGCTGAGAGGTTTACAGTGTACTTAACGGGGTTTGATATTGTAAGAAAACGATCCTTGCGGAATCCTGAGCCTTCAAAACTTACATTGTAAGTTAAATTCCTTCTTAATAAAAACCATATTTGTTTAAATTTAAAACTGTTGACCGTTATCACCTGTACATCACGGACATCAATCCGCCAGTAATTCTTTGTTTTCACCCGGTGGGAGCTAATGTGGTTCGGATTCCACGTTAATCAGTAGGTCAACGTCTCATATAGCCTTGCTGCTGAGAAGGAAGATAAAATCACATCACGCATCTTTGTTTTCGCCTTTGTTTGAGTCCATAAGTGTCTTTGTTCATGAGCTTCGTCGTGGCTAAGCGGTTAGCGTACGCAACTTTGGCGTGGGAAACTCGGCGAGAGCTCACGTGGTTCGGAGTCCACGTTAATCAGTAGGTCGATTTATCATATAGCTTCATTTTTGAACGAGATGTTAAACTCAAATTTAATGTCTTTCTTGTAAAATTTCTTTGTGTGTGGTTTTGCATATACGTGGCCTTGACATTAAATATTTATTTATACGCCATACGTATCCAATTACATACACGCCTATAGAAACAACACAACAAACTTCGAATATCTATATTGTTTGCGTATGGAAAATCATCATGCGGCGCTGCATGGGAGAGCCGCATGTATGGACTACCATACGCATGCCAACGAACGTGTTAAAAAATGTAAAAATAGGATGGACATAGTAAGGGTTCAGGAACTTAGGTGGGAGGGAAATGGATCTGTGAATTCCGGAAATTTACGTTCTTTTACGGGGAAGGAAATAAAAATCACCCGTTAGGAAAAGGGGTTTTTGTTCACAAACGAATATTACATCCAATTAAGCGAGTTGAATTTGTTACTGACAGACTTTCTTTTATTATTGCGATATTATTGGTAGATTGATATTATTGTTCTAAATGTACATGCTCCAACTGAAGATAAGAGTGGCGATATAAAATATTTTCGTAATTTCGTTAAGAGATAATATGTCACGTAAATGAAAGATTGGAAATTGGATTTTATAATTTATTACAAAAGGATGAATATGAAAATGAAGGAATGAATGTAATGTAAGATCCGAAGTTCTAAGGGAATAATTACAATTTCTAAAGGCCGGTCCACGCGTTGACCTGAAGGGTCTCGGTTTCTGACCGGTTGTCTCGTTAGCTGAAGGCTAACCAAATGAGAGTGATAAATCAAAACATGCCAATGCAAGACAATGTGTGTGATTAGAATATTAGCTTCCTTTTTCCTCAATCAAACCTCTTTGAGAACAAATCAAAATATGGTTTTGTTTACTCACGTTTTATCCGCTGAATTCTGTCTAATAGAACTGGCTTACTGTTGTCACTTTTGGATGATAAATTACGACGCACTTTATCACTTGTTTGGAATGTGAGAGTCTTTGCTTCAAACCCGCCGGAAGACAGTACCTCTTCTTTCCTAGGTGTCGCCTCGCAGACTCGCAGGGTATCGCTGCTCGGCTCAGGACTACGTAGTCCTGGGTTCGAACTGGCTGATGGTTGTCCTTGTCGTCTTCCTCAATGGATCTGGACTCGTGAACTAGAAGTCGTCCCTGGAGGTCGTCTAATGCAGACGTCTTTCAAGACTTGAACGAAGGCCGGTTCAGCTTCGTAGGCTTCAGGGGCTGCTCCTACATAACCAAGGTGTTAGCGTCGGGTCCTCTTGAGTCGCCCACACGCAGAGTGGAAGCGTATACACTCTAGCAGATAAAGATTTCTTTACGCGTATACTCTCTAAAGATTTGCTTTTATACCAGATAAAAATCCTTGTTTACTAGTATAGATTTTAATTTTAAGTCGGTAAAACTGTGTTACTGTGACATCCGTGTCTCTATCTCCGGAAAAACAGTCTATTCTGCAATCGCAAATGATGCTCACAGTTCCAAACAAGAAATGTTAATTTCTTAATAATAAAAGGTGTTTTTTAAAAAAAAGTTTAATTTAACCCATTCTGGATGCCTGTTCGCTACATTCCTCCGACCAAGACATGATACGGGCGATATCGAAGTATGCACCACTTGACCTGTATAATTCGTCCATTCGGGTCTCAGGCAAGAAGAACTGGTTAATCACCTGTATGAACAAGGTTTACTGTTGATATTTTTGAACGAAGTTACACCTTGGCTGTGAAAATATAATGGAGTATGACTTCGAAAGGCAACAGTGAGTAAACAAACCTTACAAAACAGGATTACTCTTTAGACGGAGCATGATGCGTGAGAAAAAAGGAAGTTAGAAACATGATCTTTCATGTAAAAAAAAGACGTGAAGGATGAGGTGATATACAGGTAAAGGTACAAAGATTATTTGAGAAAAAAGAGGAGAGAAAAACATTGAATGTAGATGCATTGAAGTCTATTGGCAAAGTCCAAAGTCTAAACTTCATTGTTTGTTCTTATGCATTCAAAATTGAAAAAAAGAAAAAAATGTAATTTCCATCACCCAAAAAAAATTTAAAAAGTCAGTGTCATCGCAAGTTGTCACGGAATGTGCACAATCAAGGAAATTCTGGATAGGCAACTTCAATGTTCTTGCCTGACAGGTGACAGGAAGTCTTTTTGTGAGAAATGCACAAAAGGAAAGAAGGAAAAAAACAAACACTGTATGTTTAAACGCATGTCCACAGTGGGGTGGTGAAACACTGACGAAAGTTCTGGATTCGTCTGGGGAAACACCACTTGAAGAGAAAAGTTTCAGGTTAACACTAGATGTTCTATGTATTTTGTGAGCAACGGAAACCATATTCGAGCTCTGGAGGTTCATATCCTGATTGGTTGCTAATGCGTCAAATAGTGCTACTGACTTGAGTGAACTTCATTATACTTGAGAGAAAAGCAATCTACAACTGACATGCTAAGGTATGGAGTGGGGGGAAAGAGCACACGTAAAATGACTTACAAAATTCCTAAAACAATAAAGGAAAAGCTTTGTAAATCCGTTTGTTTAAGCGGGAAAATGTATCCCAAATCTCCGACGGGATACTCCTGCATGGGAGAGGGGGAAGAAATCACGTGGGTATTGTCACATCTCTCTGCTTGGGCAAACGTAACGCTACGTTGGTCTCAGTGTCTATCAACGGAAGGATTAAATGCAGGAGATGTTGAGTCACCACGGGGGGAGAAAGAAAATGGTGAAGACACCCGTGTCGCCAAGGGTGCGGGGTGAGGGGTAGTCATTGGAACTGTTTCGAGTGGTTGTAAGGCATCGAAGAGATTATCAATTTCGGTATTATGGGTGGATTGTCGTGGAGTGGCTCTATATTGAGACGTAATGTTATGCCTATATAATTTGCAAAAACGGCTTCCCTTTTTCGTGCAAAAATGAAACCAAACGATGAGCAAAACGAGAGCTCCAACGACGACAGCTCAGAGCAGTACAATGACCAGGATGTCTGTCAACTGCATGATAGGAATTGACTCGGGCGCGAACGAGTAATGAATTGAAGTCATGAAAGAGAGAAAGAAAGATGTCTTCAGGATGTGAACCTAATGTAAAGGATTGGAATATTGTTTGTTTAGTTTCACGAGGATACTCTTAAGAATGAAACGGAAGAGAGGAGAGAGAGAAAAATCACGCTCTTCTGAAAGCATCTAGTGGTGGCCAGCCACTAACTCAGAAAACAGGTATTTTGGTTCTGATTCTGACGTATTGGCCTGCCGTGTCGTGACAAAACGCTGTAACTTTGGCGGAGCAGTTTTGCGAAAAAGAGCCGTAAAGTTTTCATCCTAAAATGTGATCTGTATCGTGTAGAACCAGTGTATCTTGACTTTGGAAACACGTGGTTACATGTATTGTTACGTAAGTGCATGTTGTGTGATTAAATTTGGTGAAAATTGATTGGTTGACCATTATTGCCTAGTTACACTGGTTATACACGATACAGATCAAATTTTCGGATGAAAACTTTACGGCTCTTTTTCGCAAAACTGCTGCGCCAAAGTTACAGCGTTTTGTCACATCACGGCAGTGACATGCCGAGCCGTCAGAGCACTTTGACTTCTTGGTTGAGCCCATACGTCATAAGCAGACAAAGATTGTGAAACAGGGTTGGCAGTATCTGTTTTTGTTGTTTCAGATTGCGAGTAGTCGGTAAAACAAAGTTGAAGAGACACCTGCATATAATTTTGGAAAGAAATGTAAAAGATGATCTACTTTCGTGTAATTATACCGAATTAATGCCAACGGAAATGAGTTTGCGTACCGAACGGGGTTGATGGGAAGGTAAATTACAAGACAGTGCTGAGGAAAAAAGGTAAACTGGCAACCCTCATAAAGTGAAAGTATGAAATCGAAGCACGTAGTTTACATTTGCACTCACGGGTAATTAGTGAACATAGTTCCTATCGTGTGAAAAGAAGAAAAAATGCGTGTGTGTAAGTGATACACTTGTGCTAAAATAAAGTGCTATAACACATTTTATTTCTTTTTGTGGCGCGTTTTAAAGTGATGAGTGTAATGGCAGTAATATTTGTTATTAGGGCTGATACTTCGCAAAAAAAAAAAAAAAAACGCTGGAGAAAAAAATTAAAAACACAAAATGATTTACCGCCTGCGAGTACCTCGAAATCTTTTTTTTTTAATTGTACGAAATTCTTCCCTGTGTTGTCTTGTGTTTTCGTTTTCCTTCTCGTAATGTAGTACGGATAGCTTTACAACTACTCGAAGGGTTACTTATTTTATTCAATATTAATTTCCCATGGACAAATGGTGGAATGAAAAGAAAGGAAGAAAATAATACTGAATGAAGAAAGTAAGGGGAAAAAGGGCTTGAAAACAAACAGACCGATTTGCAAGCACGGATTCGATAGAACCAAAAAGGGGAGATTCGAGAAAAAAATCATAGCAGGGAATTAGCAAGAAACGTATGTTGGACGCTATGAACTAAGCTATGGTTCTAGGTTGGGTTCGAGGCTTACTGCAAATACTTCCTGTATTTAATTTCAAAATGGGGGTCAGAACGTTCTTCGGGGAGGGAGAGCTTTAACCGATTTTTAGCGACTGGAGTGGGCTTGTCCTCAATGGACAGTAAGTACGATTTTCATCCAGTTTAGCCAAAACTCGATACGGTCCTTGAAATAAAGATCTCAGTGATCCCGATTCACGTGGCTTGGTGTACAAACGTCGAAACATGGCTTGGGACTGTGGAACAAACTCAGTCGGTGAGCGTTTAGCGTGTCTTGTCACGAAGACGCTAAAACACTTCCTCTTTCTTATAGAGGACATAATCCCTTAAGTCTGTCAACGTTGTAAGACGATCCTGTAGAGCCTCGTTATTCACGAGTACCCTGTCAACCGCGAACATATGTTGAGCACCATACAGAAGTTGAAACGGAGAGACAGCGACTGAAGTGAGGGGAGTTTTGTTCACGCTTGCAACAGCAATTTTAAGAAATGTTGGCCATTTCTTATGCTCATCTTCCGTTAAAAAACTGAGTACGCCTTGTGTAGTTTTTACGTGACTTTCAGAAAACCCTAATGTTTGATGGTTTGCTGGTTAAGTATAGAAAACTTGCACTCCTAAAGACTCTAAAAACTGCTTTACTTTAGTTTACGTATGACTCGACTGGCGGTCCGTGAACAAAACCTTTGGGCAAGAATATGGGATGATTATTTCTTCCATAAGAACAGAAAAAATGCGTCGGAAGTGAGGGGTAACAATTGGATGCAATACATAGAAACTAGTGCTATGCTCTACAGCAACGTAATAATACTGATATTCGTCAGGATCTGATGGAATCAATTTCCCACATAGGTCCACCGACCACGCGTCAAAGAGACCATAATTCGAGTGTCTTTGAACGGCGTCGGCAGTAGTTCGGGACGTTTAAAGATGGCGCACTCAGTGCAACGATTTAAACGGTGGTAAAGCCATTTTTTCATTTCCGGGATGAAATACTTGACCTTCAGAATATTGTACATCTTACAAAAACTTGGATGTGTTAATGTATGCACATGTATCTGTTCAAAAACAGCATCTCGTAATTTTGCTGCTACGCATAGAAACAAGTGGTTATCGGGAATTGATGTAACCTTTTTGTACAAAATACCTTTAAATATTGCAAAATTATTGATGTAGTTTTTGTACTGAGGGTTAGACGTGTCATTTGTCGACAGGACAAGCCAAATAACTGAAAAATACGCGTCTTCTCGCTGTAGGGCAGCGATATCAACGTTCTTGTCTAGCTCTAACAATGAAATGCATGGGGTTCTTCTTTCGCTTCTCGCTTTGTCTCATCGGTGAGGGGGAGGGGGTTGCGGGATAATTGGTCGGGTATGGTATTAAGGATTCCTTTGACATGCTGAACATCGAATTCAAAGCTGAGAACATACGCTCTCCAACGTTCTAGCTTGGGTGGGAGGTAGTTAGAAGATTTCAAGGCTGTTAAGGCTATGGAATCAATAAAAATTTTGAACTTTTTTCCAACCAGATAACGGTAAAATTTTTTCAAGGCATAGTAAACGCCAAAGTATTCCTGCTCATACACCGGAGGTGGAGTTTTTGCTCGGGGTGTCGACTGGATGCATACATTACAGGATGATACTCTTTCTCACCTATCTTCCTCTGTAAAGGGCATGCGCCTACCCCCTGTAGGCAACCATAAACAGCATGCTCAGTATTTTCTACTGAATAAATCTGTAACAGAGGAGGGGAAGTAAGTTCTATTCTCATCCAATTGAAACTTTCCTCGCGGGCGTCATTCCAAACCAAGGACTTTGGCTTTCCACTTAAAGCCTCATATAATGGAGCTAATTTTGTAGCCATGTCTTTGAAATGATTTCGAAAATAGTTGACTGAAGATAACCAACTACGTAACTGTTTGACTGTCTTTGGTTTTGGAATGTGTAAGATCGACTCTATCTTTTTCTCATCGGGGCGGATCTGAAGGCTTTCGTTTTGAAACCAAGGCACTTGATTTCTTGTGCACCAAAAACTGATTTATCTAGATTGAAAAGAACCGAGTACTGCTGTGCTGTCTGTAGCACTTTTTCGAGATTCTGCAATAAACGCTCGAAATCTGATGAGCCTAAGTAAAGGTAATCAATATACGATGCTAAAGATTTATAACAAACGTCTTCGAAATTTGGCGCAGCACACGATGTAAATTAATGGCTGATTTTTTATGACCCATTGGTACTGCAGTCAGCTGATATTGTGAGTGGTCGAGATCTAAAGATGGCACTGAAAATGCAGTAAATTTTCGATCTTTTTCAGCTAATTTCAACTGATAGAAACATTGATGAAGATATAACGTTGTGTACAGCTGAGCGTCTGCTAATTTCTCTATTGTGTCTGACACTGACGAGATTGCATCAGATATTAAGTCACACTGGAGCTTTAAACGGCGCGAATCGAGTACCAATCTCGTATCCTGTGAGTTAGGTTTCGGTACTATCAAAACATTTTGCGAACATTTGAGTTAGACTTCTCAATGACGCCCTGACGCAAAAGTTTAAGAACCTGTTCCTTGGCTTAACCTGTGTGGGATTGAAAATTGTGGAGTCTGAAATGGTTCGCGAGAGTTGAGATTGAGACTCGAATCAAATGCTGTAATAGATGTAAAATCATCTGGATGCCATTTGAAAACATTCGCATAACGTGTGAGTAATTCACGCAGCTGCTCTTGGTAGGGCAGTGGTAGCGTATTATCAATGTTGAATTTGGATGGGTCCACTAAAGGTGCAATCTTGTCAAGCGTATTTTTGCGCACCTGTTCTGGGGTTAGTGTGTACAATTTCCTAATTGTATTTACCTGAACACGCTTCTCAGTCTATGGATCAAACACTTTAGCTAACGCAATGGGGGTGTTTTTCAAAAAAAAAAAAAATAGCGGGTCACTGGTGAGGCATTCACCTCTGGTACAAAGAGCTGATGTTTTTTGCGACAGTACATACAATCACACATTTATGCAAATTCTTTTCAATTGGTGAGTGAATATATAATTCTTAAGCAGTGATGCTCAGCGGTAAAGTCAAAGGAATTAATACGGCAGTTCGGGGTGGTATTAAAACAGTACGTTGTGTACATAAAACGAAATCACTATTGTTGGTAATGTGAAACGAAAGTCAACTAGTGTTTTTTTTTTCATTGCAACCGAAACATCTTGGTAAGTAGGCCGAAACCCGTGATGCTGTAACGTAATTGTGTTGCGTTCATAATTTATACTTGCGGACTGTTGTTTCAAAAAAGTATTCGGAAGTATGACTGGAAAATTCTTAATAGGTAACAAACGAAACAAAACCGTAAAGGATTTGCCGTTAAGTTTAATCGGAATTAAACAAGCTTGGGAGACCTGAATGGGAGAATTAGCTATGCCAAACAAAGTGGTATGCAGTTCAAATGCTTTCGCGCCTGGTGGTAAATTGAAGCAACTAAGAATGTTCGCCTCTGCTCCCGTATCCAGGAGAAACATTGTTTGTTTTCCACCTAGATCGCCCTGAACAAACACTAAATCACCTTTGTGAATAAGAGGCAAAGTAATATTTTCCTCGTTTTGATTCTCATTCTTAGGAACATGGTTAAGGGAGTTTCAACGAAAGCATGCATAACTGGAGGAGTGATATTCTGTGCGGTGGAAACAGAGCCATGAGAGGGGACGGAAGTGTCATTTGGAAAGCGAACGGGAGGATGCTGAGGTGAGGGAGGGGAGAGAGAGGGGAGGTATAATGTACCGTGGCTGGAGGGGAAGTGGGAAACACACCCGCTTGAGAAACAGTGGCGGAGATCAGAGAAGGGTATGCGCCATGGTAGAGTGCACGTTGGTAGATGGCGGGGGGTTTGGGGGTCCATGACCCCCCTTGACAAATATTTTTTGGTTGAGTATTCGTAACTGAAGAGGAAAAAACCTTGTGAGGGAAAACCTGGGAAGGAATTTGTACCGACAGTGTTTACATACGGGAAATTTGCCAAAAAATTGGTGTGTGGGAGCCAAAAAGGCTTATGTACGGCCATTGCTTGACGTGAAGATT
Organism: Thermobia domestica; assembly: GCF_964235325.1. Taxonomy (NCBI): domain Eukaryota; kingdom Metazoa; phylum Arthropoda; class Insecta; order Zygentoma; family Lepismatidae; genus Thermobia; species Thermobia domestica. Next base: position 250,854,547 of record NC_137462.1, on the reverse strand, counting down.
GATTATTGTTACTGAATTTCCCTTTCTTTCTACTTTTCTCATTTTTCTTTTTCTGGGAACCATTTGATTTGTTACCTTGCTGCTGAGAAGAGAAAGTGTTACAATGCAGGAAGAAGATGCTCGCGGAGGGGAGGGTGATCGCTTACGGCCAGGTTTTTCAACCTGTGGAGAAGCAGAACGACTCCTATGCTTGGTGGAAGGATCATACTTCCTAACAGAAAAACATTCAGGCTTTGTACTCTCCTTACTAGTGACTCTCTTTTACTTGCTCCGGCGACTCAAGATGCCGGTTGAACTATAACTGCAAGTTCTGTATTTGAGAAACTATTACCTTCAATGTTTCACTAGTATCCTGAGTCGCAGAAAAAAGTGGAGGTGAAAAGGAAACCTGTCCCAGTTTCTGATGTGAGCCTAGTTCGTCAGCCGCTTGCCTCAGGCGTGCTTCTGCAATGAGCTCCTTAAATGTATTGATAGGCAGTTGGGCAAAATGTGTGGAACGCGAAAGCATTAAAGAAACTGCCTCAAAAATAAACTCTTTGTCGGTCATAGTTTTGTTCAAGAGATCTGCTATATATTTCCTTTCGTATAAGAAAAGAGTTAAAGGTTCACCCGGCTTCTGGACACGTGAACGAAAAGCACGGAAACGCGAAATTTTATCCCGAGTAACACCATACTGATTCAAGAATTCTTCTTTATCTCGTACCATGTTTTACTTTGGAATGTGTCCTTATGCGCTAAAAACAAAACTTCCTAGGGCCGTGGAGAATTGACTGAAAAACACTAAGCAATTTATTATGATCCCAGTTATGCAAATCTGAAATGCTAATAAACGAATCAATGAAATCCTGGGTATCCTCTGTCTCTAACGCAGTAAAAGTAGGAAGCGGCGCTGACGTTGGAACAACAGTCGTAGTTTGGGAAGGGGCTGTAGGGATGTTTGCCTATGTCGTGACATTACTAAATTCTAAAAAATTTCTGTTATGGGAACAAAATATGCAAAGAAAGGGAAAAAAAGTTCCACAAGTTCAGTAGCACAGTAAAATAGGTGACAAATGCATGCAGGCAAAATTACGAGATAATTTGAGCATAAAGAAATCAAAATACTATATTATAAATAGAGGCGAGGAGCCATACAACGGTACTTTGTTAGAAATAATATGTCACGTAAATGAAAGATTGGAAATTGGGTTTTATAATTTATTACAAAAGGATGAATATGAAAATGAAGGAATGAAAGTAGGGGATACATGTAGGTTCTGCAGACAACTTTCCCCCTTCTACCCCTAACTACCAAAAAAATTATGAAGCCACCAATGACTATTGTAATTTTACACAGAAGGATAACCCAAAATGAGATCGCATAGTCTTTTATGACATTTAAAATCATAAAAACTTATATCTAAAACTTATAAAATATAGTGCTGTCTTTGATTGAAAAAATAGCTTTTGTTTGATCGAAATCGGTATACAAATAGCTGAGTAATGCGAACTTAAAGTTAAGTATGTTGCATACAGTTGTTACAGGTATATATGTATATACATTCCAGCTCTCACTGCACATACGCATATACATATATTCAGTTGAGAGAAGCATGAACATGTATATATTTATAAGATTTAAAGCCTCTCTCTTTCCTTCTTAGAACGCGACATGTAACCCGATTTTCTTTTTTTCTTTTCCTCACACCAACATATTTTCTTTTCTCTTCCTTCAACAGAGCTTCTAGCTAGTAGATGCAACCTGTGTTCTTTCTTTTTTAGCAGCTGTTTGGACCTCAGCCAAATGTATCTCACCCTTTTCTCCCTGCTCAGTTTGAGAAAGACTTATCTCCGCAACAAAAACTGCCGGAGCGTCTTTCTTTCGTTTCTTGATTCACAATCGTTACACATAAAAATTTTTGATCGGACAACTTCAAATATGCAAATTAAAAACTGTCCGTGTTACTTAGCTAGCATGAACGAGAAACTGTTTGTATAAACCGCCAACAAAACTAATGTTTTACCATGCAGTGTCTCCAACTCAATATTTTTTCCGAACGTTCCAGAATTTTAATTTTTCAAGATATCACTTTAAAACATATAGGGATGAATTCACTCCATTACTAATAAATATGATAATTGTTAAAAGTGAGTTGGCAACACTGCAACCTCACCCCCAAATAACGATAAAATTCAATAGCTCGGTCCCTAATTAACCAATTTCAAAAATTCAAACGGCAAATGAATACTAATAACATAACCAATTTTATAAAATGCATAAATGGCTGTATAACTCTCAAGATAGTTCTTCTTTTTTCAATATCTCTAGAAAATTTCATTAAATCGAAAAAATAAAAATACTACCATAATTTACAAAAATTCTAAGACTTTTCAAAAGAATAACATTTTCCCGAAAACTCAAAAATAAACCCGTAAAAAATTCCCGAAATTTTAAATTTGTTATAACTTAGTTGTTTATTAACCGATTTTCAAAATTTAAACGACAATCAATAGAGAAATAAATTTACTATTTTTTGAATGTCTTATAGAGTGCATAACTCTAAGGATATAGATATAAAAAACTCAAATAAATCCCTTATTTATACATGTATCTTTAAAATTTAAATGATATTATGTTCTGTATATCCAAAGGTCTTAGTTTTTATAGTCTTTACACTATAAAAACACTTACACACTTAAAATATCCTTTAAATTACAAGTTCGGATATTGATAATGAAACCATAAAAACACTTGTACACTTAAAACATACTTAAAACTACGTTTTATTTTTTGGATTCATTTCTAAAGTAAAACTGATGTATTTTATAAATATTATCTAAATCTTTCGAACCCTCATACTTAACGAACAGCTTATACTTTTTCAAATCTTTCAATACTTGCTCAGTTTCGTCATTATTTCTTTGTGATAATAACGTCTTATATTTTCATCTAAATGTACTAAACCTCTCTGACCATAACGCTGTGGTTGAATCAATTTCCATAATGTTATCTCGTACGCTTTACCTTTTTCTAACTCATCTACGCAAAGGAATCTCAATGCTTTAACGTCAATTTTTTATTCAAATAAGTAGCCCTAGATTATTTGTTATAATGAAAGTGTTCGTTTTATGAAAATATTCATAGAACCAATCCTCATTTACATACAGAAAATTTATATAAAATTTACACACAGAACTCAACAGTTGGATAATTATCTTTTAGACCAGTGTATTTAATTTTTATTCCATCTCTAGCGATCTCATCAATCATTTTACCTGTTAAGTGTTTTGTAAATCTAAGTGGAAGAAAGATCTTAAACTCCTCACACTCAACTAAAATGCTCTTTCCAAACTTAGTTTCAATCTTTCCCATTTTCACAATCTTATATTCTGTATTTAATTCCAATTCTCTTAATCCAATAACTTGTTTTTGCTCAAGACTTCCAAGTTTATTTAAAAGCTCAATATGACTCGACATCATATTTATTATATAAAAAATCAATGAACACTCTTCAATTTTTATCTTCACCAAAAATATTTAACCATTTTGATCAATTTCGCTTATGGAAAAACTTCCATAAAACAATACAAACATACATTTAACTATCTAAAACTCTTCCACTACATTCTCATTCTTAGGATCATATGTAAAGTTCTTTTGTCCAATTAAAATCGCATTACATATAGTATTAGCAGCTACAGCTTCTGCAAAGTCTGCTACAATCTTTATGTTTGTTCTCACATTTACCGATACATTCTTTCTCTTACTACAATTAATCACATACATTGGTCTGTTATCTATAAACTCTTTAGGATCATAGTACATTTCGGTATTACCACATTTTATACTCTTAAATGCAGTATAATCTTCGTACATCTTAAAATAATCCCTGTTAGCAATATCTAAGTTTCTTGATTCTTTTGGAAATAACCTCATTCCTCCCATTCTTAAGATAGATATTCTTTACCTTACAATGATCGAACTTACTTGCAACTGCCGTTTGTTTACCACTTCTATCAGTTTGGAACATTACAACTACGAAATCGGGCGTATCAAATTGTCTAGAATTAAATTCAGTAGTAACATCAAACTCCCAGAAAGAACCTGCAACAACATTTTGAGCACATTGATACGTATGGAATGAAAACATGATTTTAGGTTCTTTAAGAATATTCAACTATAACTTGTTTGCATAATTAGATTCGTATTCAACAATAGGCATTCTCATCTTCATAATTTTTATTGTTATTTTTCCATCATGAGGAGCTGCTCCTGATCCAGTCCATTTGTACAAGACATCGTTATTGTTGTTAGCTTTTGTAAATGTTATTCTCAATCCACATTTCCGCATAACCTCTTTATAATCACTTAAAAAGCCTGAAATTAATCTTAATGGATACAAAACGCTAAAGTCCTTTCGTAGACCAAGTTTATCATCTGTTTCAAATCCTGCTTGTTTTAGATATTCAACTTCTGGTTTGGAAATCATTAATGTTCCAATAGCTGTAGATGTTATTCAAGGTAGTTCAATCTTATCTATAACAACCCCATGCTTTCTAACCTCAATTTGAGAAAAGAAGAATGGTAAGAAGTTATCTACAAGTTTTATAGTATCGTTTGCACCAAATGTTCCTCCAACTGATGCACCAACAACTTCAAAACTCATATGACAATCTGCTTTGTGTGGATGTATAAAGCCATCCCCCACATCGAAATCTAACTCAATATCTTTATTAGCTTCATTCAAATTATTAAATGTTCTTGTGTTAGCTTTAAAACTCTGTAACTCGTAACTCTCAACACTATCCATTTATTATAAAGAAAATCTTGAAACAACGCTTTTATGGGATATACCCATAAAAGAATCATACATAATAACATTTAAAAACTTATAATCCTCATCCTAACTTAACATTAGCATTCACAGCAGTACCAACCCCAAAAGCAGCTAATCGTTCACCAATCGACGCATCACTACTAAATGCATTTTTCCATTTTTTAGTTTCTAGTTCCTTATCTGCAATATGTCTTGACTCCGTACCTTTATTGTCTCTTTAGTATATATCATGTTCTTTACAACCCTCATCTAATGGGTTAATACCTTCATCACCTCTTTCTAATCTTTCTTGAAGCTACGTAAAAGGACCACAAAATCTGAAGCCAAGTATATGTAACTCTGGTATTACCTTCATGTTTAAAATCTTATTAATTAGTCCTTTACCAAGCTTCTCATCAATCCAGAATCGTGGTGGTAATGTATTTAAGATCTTAATCAAATACCCTATACCTTTTGGATCATTAGGAATAAATTGTGAAAACTTGTTATTAATCATACTCACTATACCTACTTTCTCATTATAAAAGTTAATATTACCAGCCTTTTCTTCTCCATCTATAACTATTAACCGATCAAATAACTTTCTCACATCATCCATCCATATATATTCTTTAGGTATCTTTGTATTTTGTTTAATTCCTTCACCAGTCCTTTTAGGAGTTGGAGGTAAAGATGGTTTAATATAATTATCCCAAATAGGCTTGATAATATTAATGTACTTAGAATCTCTATTAGATGCTACTTTTTTATCTCTATTATATTTTTGGAAGGCAGCATCTGATTCTATTATTGTTTCCTTGTACTGTTCAAAATCGTCATCATCATAATCTTCAATGGTTTTAATAGTATTCATCGTTAATAATTCCCATAGACCTTCTGTTCCTTTATATGTTTTACCATTAATTATCAAATCATCACCGTTCACTTTAACTTCAGAATTTCTTATCTTATTTATTATTTTCCCATCTTCTTCTACATTTCTTATTCCAAATACACTATCATTTCTTTTACTATAATATTTTGTTGCAATTTTATCAAATGATTGTGCTGTTAAAAGATTCTACTCCTTCCAATTTGTTTTCTCATTTATTTTATTTCTCCTGTTATAGGCGTATCACTACTACTTGGGGAACTATCATAAGTTATATTTTTAGGTGTTTCTAGTAGTCTAGGATTTATTGAAGCCGTCTTATGTACAACTGGAACAAGTTCAGTTATTAGATTTTTAATTTTGTTCTGCTACATCTTTGATCTCACTTCCTAAGTTTTGAAAAGCATCAATTACAGGCTGTTCTTGCGTCTTAAATTTATCATATATACCTGCTCATTCTTTCTTCCAAGACTTGAAGCCCTTTATTAAGAACTCCTTTAACTTGATTATTAACTCCTTTAACTTAAGAACTCCTTTAACTTTAACTTATTAATTTCTTTCTCATCCATTTATTATATAGAAAACGAACAAACGTCAATAAACGAACAAACATCAATAAACGTGAAAAAACGTCAATTAACGTGAAAAACATCAAACGTTTATAAAGTGTTTTATCTTGTTCCTATACTTACCATTGTTTACCTTCCTTGTCATATTAATTACTATAAAACCATAATCTTCCTGCCAACATTTTGAACACATCTCTTTAAATTTATCATAAGGCATATCTCCCCCAACAAACTTGTTATACACATGTTTAAGATTAGTATCATCTTGTCTAAATATGCATAGGAAGTTAACGTTATCCCTTATAAGCTGTTTACGTACTTTTGAATATGTTTGTGCAAGATAAAAACATTCTAAATGTCTATGTCTACCTCTTGTAAAGTAATTTCTAACAGCATCTTGATTCTCTAAAATGTAATCATAAAACACAACTGTAGAGTATTTTTCACATTCATCAATAGGTACAATAGAATCATTACCGCTTAAGAACGTTGCTACATGCTTATTGAACTTTAATTTTGCTTTCTCAAATCGATCTTTTAACTGCTCATACTTTGGCTGATTCACCCTTTTAGAATATATATAGAAGTAATTATTGTTTAACCAACCTGGCTGTAATAAAAATTTAAATAACAAAAACGTCTTACCACACCCAGATGGACCCACTATAAGGCATCGAATATCATCAGGTATCAGTTCTCCATTTCTCTTCTTAGCTGTTGTTTCTTTTATCATCTCTTTTACATCCCAATTAATAGTTTTCTTACTCATTTATTATAAAGAATGTCGTCCAGTCCCTATTTGCTAACATCTTTTATGATCTTATATCTTTAAGTTCTTCTCTGATCTTAAGCAACGTATCTTTTATATATCCGTTATCAATTTCACCATTTAATGTTATTATCATCTCTAACTGTTCTTTAAATGAGTTAATACAAGTGACAATGGTTTTATATTCGTCTTATCTTTTGCTTATGTTTTACTTAGAACTCAAACCTGTTATTATAGCACTTCCAGTTGCCAGAGACATTGTTAATATTGAGTAAATTGTTACAGGTATAAAAATATTAATAAACCCAGTTGTTGCAGAAAGTATAACCGATAACGTAATCAAAGTGTAGTATGCATATTTAGCAATTCGTAGTTTTCTCTTTTTCTTCTTTAAACTGTATTCTAACTTTTGAATGACATCTTCTATTAACTTGATTACTTTCTCTCTTGGAATATCTCTAGGTAAATCAAACTCATTCATTTATTATATAATAAATCGCTAAGGTATTTAAGTTAACGAGTGATACTTCTGTTTTAAAGAAGAAACTCCATTACGAATTAGACAACAGTAGCAACTATTTAAGTATAGGACTAGTTGCGTTTTACACAACATACTTAACACCAAACATAACAACAGAAAAAAGTTTCTCATATGGTGATAGACAAGTTTTTGTACCAGAAGGACAATATAATTTAAAATCACGTAATGAGTATTTAGAATCTCAATCCATCAACATAACATTATCAGAAGTTCATTTAAGAAATAGAGTTAAAGTAGAAACTTATAGTAATGATGTTACAATTGGAGGTATAACTACTGTCCTCGGGTTTAATGTTCTTGAAGATTTAGAAAAAAACAAAACACATATTGGAAGTAAGTTCCCAAAGTTTCATCCGTTTGATACTATAAATGTTCACTGTAATATAGCAGATGGTATGTCTGGTAAAGATACTGAGCACACATAGAGAAACAGGAATTATAGCATCATTTAAAACAGATGTCGATTTTAAACATAATATTATTTATGAGACTACTTATCCACTATTTTTCCCTATATCTAAAGACAAGGTTGATAATTTTAAGATAAGGATAACAGATGAGAATGATTCCTTGATTGATTTTAGTGGAGCTACAACAACTATACTTTTACAAACTAAGATTTTCTCTTAAATAAATAGGAAATGTGTTCTATTAAAGGTTGTATGTTTAGTGTTCCTCATGGCGAACTAAAGGATTTAAATATCGATATCGTATTAACAAAGAATCAACTTAACGATAAATCCAAGAAAATTAAACAAGCTGAAGGAATGGATTTAACATTAACTACTACACAAATGAAAAAGATTAAGAAACGGCATATTGGTGGTTTTATGTTTACAATTCCAGCAATTTTAGCAGCTTTAGAAGCAGTTGGCTCATTAGCAGTTGGTGCAGCAGCAATTACTAAAACTGTACTTGATGCTAAGAAGAATAAACAAGAACTTGAAGAACAAAAAAGGCACACTGTGGCTATAGAAGAAAAGCAGGGAGCAGATAAACCAAAGAAGTCCAAAAACTAAAACCATTGACCAACTTCGATATAGAGAGGTTGGTTAAAGAAATAAAGATAAAACCATTTAGAGGCGTATTTATGAGTGATGAACTTCCACAAAAACCCTATGTAATTGAGTGTGGTGTAGTTAATTTTGATAAATCAGAAAACATTGGTACTCGTTGGATATGTTATTGGAAAGATAACAACATAAAGTACGTATTTGATTCTTATGGTGGTGTTCCTCCTAAGCTGCTAGTACAATATCTTGGTACCAAAAACTTATTTTACAATGACGAACGAATACAAGACTTTAATTCAGTTATATGCGGTCATCTTTCTGTTAAGGTTTTAAATCTTCTAAATCAAGGGTATTCTTTTAGTGATGTTATGTATATGATTAAAAATAATTAAATATTATTAAGTTTAAGTACTTTTATGGTTTATATCCATAAAAGTTTTGTTTTAAGATAAATATGGAAGCTATACACATTAGATTTTTAGATTATTTTGAGAAGCATGAGGATGAACTAGATGAATTAGTTAAATATAAATTTAATTGGTATTTATGGATGTTAGTAAGATAGACTTAAAAGATAAAAACAACGTATATAATGTTACTGGTTTACGGAAAATGTTAATACCTAAATTTTTGTATACGGAAGAAGAGTTGGCAAAGTTATATCCAATAATTATCTTAAAGGACATGTTGTCAAATTATAGTTCTAGACCATTAAAATGCAGTAATTGTGGTAGTAAGTCATTAACAAAAGGTAGGAGTACATACATTTGTGATGATTGTTCTGTAACGAATGGTTTTGTTTACAGTACTAAGGAAGGAATGAGAGCTGCTTGTGTGAGAAAACCATGGTATGATACTACGAAAAAATTTAAGTTACAGATATCTCGTTTGCAAGCTTTACAGGATAGAATTATTAATGAAGATGTATTCAAGGTGTTAAATGATGAATTTAGAGATATAACAAAACATTTAATATCAACAAAAGATATTCTAGAAGTACTAAAGAAAAACAAATACTCAAAATATTATGATGATGTTTATTTAATACACTATCACCTTACCGATCAAAAACCATTAAACTCACGACATATGAAGAAACACTTATAAACGACTTCGAAAACTTATACGAAACCTTTGAAGAACTGTATCCGAAAACAGTATTGTTTATTAACTTAAAATGTGTATTGTACTATCTGCTGAAAAAGCATGATGTTCATGTTGATATTGATTTTAAACACTCATCTAAACAAATAGAGATGTTAAAGAAACGTTTTGAAAAATAGAATGGGCATTTTCTGTATAATAAATGAGTATGGATATATTTGGTAATGTTAAAAATAGAAAAGGTGATGTTGATATTAGTGAAGAAAGATTAAAATTGTTGGAGAATTTAAATGATGTTGTTAGCGTAAGTAACTTAGATCAATAGAAGCTCAATTAGAGAACGATAGAAAACGATTTGAAGACACACTAGAAACGTTACAAGACACCTACATAAAGAAAAAAGATTTTCAAAAGGTTAGGATGGATACTACTAGATTGATTTTGCAGATAGAAACTATACCTTTATTATATCGATTAAGAGCTAAAAACGTTATTGAGCCAATCTTTAGAATATTTAATCTTTCTAATGGTTACAAATTTCTCTATAATGGAAAAATAATGCACATGGAATTAAGTTTCGATAAATACTTTCTAGAGATTTATTTAGGTGATACTTTCATCGAAGATGTACCTTTTAACTTTAGCAAGAATGATATAATTACAACTAACCAACTAAAAATTCAGCTATGGAAGAAGGTCAATTATTGTTTGTTGTAATGTACATAGAAAGAGAACTTTCTTAAGGACGTTTGCTATATAATAAATATGGATATTTTTGGTAAAATTAAAAGTATAAAAGAACAATCTAGAGAAGTTTTTACATCCTCGGTTGATTTTAAGAACAAAAGATTGGTTAATGTATCTAATGCTATTGATAAACAAGATGATGTAACATTAAAACAGTACGAATCAGTGAAAGAGAGTTTAATTTACTTAAAAGAAAAGAAATTGTTGAATTACCATGTCGTTTGACAGAAGATGATCTTCGGAAACCAGCCTTTTTTGTATATAATTTAGCTGCTGCCTACAAATTTCTTTATAGAGGTAGGTTAATGCATATAGAATCGAGTCTTAGTAAACATCTTATAGACTTACTTTTAAATGAGACACTAGTTGAAATTTTTCCATTACACTTTAATATACATGATCATTTAACAATTAGACCAACCAAAGATTCTGAATTGGAAGAAGGTAAATTATTATTGATTATTATGTATATAGAAACAGAAGATGAAAATGAATCAAGTGGTGGTGATGATAATGTTAAAAGTATAGTATTAGGTAGTGATAAATTTTATTCTTTGTTGATTTTCTATACAATAAATAATGATGATGTATTGTGTTAAGTGTAAGAAATTGACAGATACGGAGAAAGATATCATTAGAATTGAACAAACAAAGAATGGAGGATATCTAAAGAAAGGTATTTGTTCTGTATGTGGTGTTACTAAAACTCAATTCGTTAAAAAGAACGACTGACTATATGATGGTAAAGGTGTTAGAGAAGACATTATAGAAGAAATTCACAAACCATCTAGAAAAAACTTTGACAGATTAAGTGTAGTTATAAAAGGTATCGATGACCTTTGACAAGTTGATCTTGTTGAAATGGATAGTGGAGTATTAAAAGGTGTTTCCAAATTAAATAAAGGTTATAAGTATCTGCTAACGATTATAGATGTGTTTTCGAAATATGCGTTTGCTGTTCCTGTTAAAGATAAGAGTGGTAAGAATGTTACAGAAGCATTCGACTCCATATTAAGAACGTGAAAACCTAGTAACTTACAAACTGATCAAGGTAAAGAGTTTTACAATAAAGAATTGAAGAAGTTAATGGAGGAAAATAAGATTAATCATTACTCAACCTATAGTGGTAAGAAAGCTTCTGTTGTCGAGAGATTTAATAGAACACTTAAACAACACATGTGGAAAAGGTTCACAACACAAGAAAATTATAAATGGATAGAGATATTACCAACATTGGTTAGTGAGTATAATAATAGAGTACATAGAACAATTGGTTTAAAGCCTATAGAAGTTAATAAGAATGAGCGAACAATATTGGAGAAAGTGTATAAGAAAGAATATAAGCGTGTTAAACCCAAATACAAATTAGGTGATCATGTTCGTATAAGTAAATCGAAAGGGTTATTTCAGAAAGGATATACAACTAATTGGTCAACAGAAGTATTGGTTATTAGCGAAGTTATCCCATCAAATCCGCCTACATATAGAATTAAAGATTTAGAAGAAGAGGATGTACAAAGTAGATTTTACAAACCAGAACTATTAAAGACGAAACATAAAGATGAATATTTGGTGGAAAAGGTGTTAAGAAGGAAAGGTGATAATGTATATATTAAATGGCTAGGTTTTGATGATTCGCATAATAGCTGAAGAGATAAAAATAATGTTGTAATATAAATATAAGTGTTTGTCTTTTATGGAATAATAACCATAAAAGGCTAAAAATCAACATTTTCTATACAATAAATATGAGTACTATGGATAATTCTCTTAGTTTAAATGATATTTGCTATGAACAGTTTAAAGATAATTATTGGTATGGTATTTTTGGTGATTTTAAATTGATTATTGATAAGAATACAGGATACTTTAATGCTACTAAGTTGTGTGATAAGAGTGGAAAATCATTTAAAGATTGGCTAAGGTTAGTAAGAAGTACGAAACTACTTGAATATTATGATAAGAAATTAGCTAGAGCAGATATGCTCCAGCAAAAATCATCATATTACATAGAACCAAAAAATACGAATAAAAGTAACTTATTAATTTCAGGAACATATGTTTACAAAAGATTACTTCTGGAAATAGCTTCATGGTTGTCACTCGATTTTTATGATAAATGCAGTAACATTATAGAAGACTACTTTATTCAGAGTTTTAAACAATACCAACACAATAATGAAGAACTAGAAAGAAAGGTAGAAGAGATAGCAGCGCCATATACAGATGATGTTTCAAAAGATAATTGCTTAATCATATATAAGAAGAACAAACCTAATGATCCTTTCTTTTATTATGCTATTTGTTGCCAAAGAGAAGCCTATATAAGCCTCTTAATGAATCAGAAGAAAAATATCCGAATCATGTAATAATATACGAAAAGTTTAGAGATCCTAAGAGTATTAAGCTATTCAACCTACTGCAGCAAGAACTAGATATTCTTAAAGTTAAGGGTAATGAGTTTTGGACGTCCTTATCAGAAGAAGAATTGATTAAAGAAATTGATTGTTTGTATGATTATTTAATATCTAATAATTAAGGTTAATATCTGATAATTAAGGTTAGTATCTAATAATTAAGGCTACAACTTTTATGATATAATAACCATAAAAGGTAATTAGTTAAACATTAAACAAACCATCTGTTGTAACATCGAATGATAAATTCAATATACCACCAAAATCGGGATTATTATGGTATTTTCTTATTATAACTCTCCAATCTATGTAATGTTTAAATAAATATATAAACTCTACAGAAAGTGTTGATAAATTGAAATGTTATGCCAATGAACTTTGTCTTTGAACTCTGCAATAAATCCTTCTGTTAAATTTTGAAACATTGAAATTATTTCCCAATCTACTTTGTCAGCATAATCTCTTATAAGGCTTTCAGATAATTATTGAGTTCCAGATAAGCGCCACCAAGAAACTTTATCTGCATGTTCTCCTATAAAGGCTTCAGAGAGTTTGCTTCTATAAGATATAGCATCAAAATCAACTTTGTCTATAAACTCATTAATAAATTCTTCACATAGGTTTCGATTATACGATACTTCTCTCCTATGAACTCTATCTGCAAATTCTCTTATAAAGACTTCTGATAAGTCTTGGCTTTCCGAAATAATCTCCCAATCAACGTTATCAGCTAATTCTCTTATAAACTCATCCGATAACTTTTTCCATGAACATATTTCACTCAAATTAACTTTCTCCTGATATTTGTGTATAAAGTCTTCTGTAATGTGATCATAGTTATATTCCTCCTCATAATCATCATAACCTATAGATAACTATTGTTCATCAGTCAGTGAATCTAATATTTCATCAGACAAATCCATAACGTTTGCATAGAGAATGTTTTGTATAAGAAATGAGTTCTTTCCTTTAGAGGCTTTCTTGAACAAATGATCTAACATACCTATGGATACGCAAAAATTTTTTTGTCTTCATCATTTGAGTAGTGATGATGAATGTAAATATGGTAGTGATGATTATGATGATGATGATGATGAGTAAGTTTACAAAAATGATTTAATTTTAATATGTGTATATGTAACTATGATGGGTTTTTCTCATCAAAGTCGTTTTCTAATACAACTCGTAATATGTAGACTATGGCAGGAGTGTACAATGTTAAGCGTTGTATTAGGATAAATGGAAGTAAAAATAGTACAAAAATGAACAGAAATAATCCGGCGAAGATAAAAAAGTTAGTAGTAAGATTTTCTATAGTAAATAAGATGAGTAATTATAATAGATTTACTGTAATAGAGTTAAGGCGACAGTGTAAAGAAAAGGGAATCAAAAGATATTCCCGATTAAGAAAAGCAGAACTAATAAACCTTCTTAAACTATATTATGATGAACAAAGCAGAAGACAGATTAAAGACACATTCCAATTTAAACAAGAAGTTATTGAAGAATCGAAACCAGCACGTATACCAATTAAGATAGAATTAGGAGAAACAGCACACAAGAAGCGTTTACAAACCATTAAAGTTGAAAACGTAGTTGGATATAAAGACCAATAAAATTTTTAGATACAAGTGGAAGAGTTGCTATTAACAAAATCAAAGGAGAATTAAAATTCCACCCTGTTAAAGTAAATCTCGTTTTCATTTGTGACTGTATTAAAGATAAAGAAATACAAGAGCGCAATTTCCAAACATCAAACGAGAGAATATTAGAATCAACTGACTTAAATGAATATATATCTTATGCAAAACAAAAACTTCGTAGAGAAATGGAAGAATTGGAAGGTAGAGGATCAGGATGGACATTGCATTAAATTAAATATTTACAAATCAGATTAAACAAGTATGTACAATTAAGAGCTTCTTCCTATATTGAACTTCCTAAACCAATTAAAGATAAGAAAGCAGTGATTAATATTAAAAATAAAGACAATAAATGTTTCTTGTATTCTATTGCAAGCTATTTAAAACCTATAGAGAGATGTTCTCAGTATCAAATACCTTCAGATTATAAACAGCTTGGTAATGAGTTGCAAAAGAAGTATTGTGATAACATTGAATTTCCTGTACAATTAAAAGATATTCCAAAATTTGAAAGAAGTAATATTTCCATGAATGTTTACAGCTATGACAAAAACTATAATGTATATCCAATCAAATCACAAAAAAATAAGCAGGAAACTCATATCAATTTATTATATGTTAAAGATGAAAAAAACAGTCATTTTTGTTGGATAAAAAACCTATCACGATTAGTAAGAAGTCAAGTGACAAAACATGAGGAAAAACTATACTTCTGCGACAGATGTTTAACGAGGAACTTTCGAAATGAGAAGCAGTTGCAAAACCATATGCTATATTGTAAAGAGCATGAGGCTGTTAGAATAGAATTTCCAAAACCACACGACAATCAAATAAAGTTTCAAACTATAATCGATCATTAAGAGTTGCATTTGTGATAATTGCCGACTTTGAATGCATCTTAAATAAGTTAAAAATAGAGCATAATTGTAGTAAAACAGTAAAATATCAAAAGCATGAACCAATGAGTTTTTGTTACTATGTCAAATATTCAAATCGGAACTATAAAGCCCCTGTTAGTTATATAGGTCCAGATGCTGCAAAAGTATTTATTGAAATGTTGCAAAAAGAAGCAATAGAAATTATGGAAATATATAACAGGGTAGTTGATATGACCCCGCTTAGTGAGGAGGAAATGGAAGCTTATAACTGTTCAGATACTTGTCATATATGTGGGAAAAACTTGAATGACTTACCACCAGCTGTTGAGAAAAAAAATAAATATATTAAAGAAGAAAATACAGTTCTATAAGGATAAAGATGATATGAGTGAAAAAATAAAAGAATGGAAATACGATTTAAGAAAATGTTTGTAAAAGATAAATAAAAATAAAGCAAAAGTAAGAGATCATGATCATTTAACTGGAAAGTTTAGAGGTGCAGATCACAGTTATTGCAATTTAAACTATAAAAATCCCAACTTTTTCCAATATTTCTTCAAAATTTAACTGGTTATGATACGCATTTGTTTATTAAGGAGTTAGCTTATGATACACAGAAAATTAAACTGATCGCAAATAATGAAGAAAAGTACATAACATATGAAAAATATGTAAAAGCAGGACCAAAAATAGATGGAATAAATTTAAGATTTGTTGATTCATTCAGATTTATGCCAAAGAGTTTAGCAGAGTTAACTAGTAATTTAAAACCAGAGCAATTTCGAGAAACATTAAAGATTTTTCCCGATTGATAAGCTTGATCTAGTTAATACTAAAGGTGATTATCGATTTGATTATGTTGATTCATTTGAAAAATTAGAAAAACCCGTTCCACTATCTCCAGACAAATTTACTAACATATTAACAGGAGAAAAAATGAGTCCTGAACGTCATAAGCTTCATGTACGAGTTTGTAAAGAATTCGACCTGAAGTTAGTGAGGATTTTAACTGAACATTATAACAAAACAGATGTCATTCAATAACCAGATATATTTAAAAACTTTAGAGATGTGTGTTTAAAGACCTATGGATTAGATCCTGCTTGGTATTATACAGCACCAGGCTTATTGTGGGATGCAATGATAAAGATGACTAAAATTAACTTAGAAATGTTGACTGATTATGATAAAATTCTAATGTTAGAAAAGGGTATACGAGGAGGAATCTCAGAATGTAGTAAAAGATATGTAAAAGCTAACAACAAATATATGTAAGATTATAATAAGGATGAGTGTTCAACATACCTAGCATATTTAGACGCAAACAATTTATATGGATGGGCTATGAGTCAATACATGCCTTATAAAGACTTTAAGTGGATTAAACCTTCCATAAATATAATGAACATTCCAGATGATTTAGAAACAGGATATATATTAGAAGTAGATTTAGAATTCCCGAGGTGTTTACACAAGAAACATTCTGATTTACCATTAGCTCAGGAAAACATGTGTCGACCAGAATCTAAACAATCGAAACAACTAACAACACTTTATAATAAGGAAAGATATGTAATTCACTATAGGAACTTAAAACTATATATGTCGCTTGGAATAGAAATAAAGAAAGTGCATAAAGTATTAGAGTTTAAACCATCAGACTGGTTAAAGAAATACACTGATTTAAATACAAATATGAGAACGCAAGCTAAAAACAAGTTTGAAGAAGATTTTTATAAGCTCATGAATAACTCGGTATTCGGAAAAACCAATGGAAAATATTCGAAAGAGGCAACCCATACAATTAGAATGTGATCTCGACAGAGTAGAAAAATTAATTGCAAAACCTAATTTTGAATACAGAACAATATTTACAGAGAATTTATATGCTATACATATGAAAAAAGAGCGATTAACATTTAATAAACCAATATATGTTGGTATGAGTGTATTAGATCTATCAAAACTGTTAATGTATGATTTTCATTATAACACGATGAAGCCGAAATATGAAAGCAATATAGATTTATGTTATATGGTTGCGGATAGCTTTATATATGAGATTGAGACTGAAGACTTTTATAATGATATAGAAGATACAATTGACCAGTTTGACACGAGCGAATACAAGGAAAATAACATATATGGACTACCACTAATAAACAAAAAAGTAATAGGTAAGATGGAAGATGATAATAAAGGTAAGATAATGACAGAGTTTATTGGATTGAGATCAAAGATGTATGCTTATAGAGTAGAAAATAAAGAAGAGAAAAAAGCTAAAGGCGTAACTAAAGCTGTAATATCAAAGGAGTTGCAGTTTAGTGATTATAAAGAAAGCTTATTTAAAAATGTAAAAACGTATAAAGACATAAACCTTATTAGAAGTTATAAGCACGATATATATATATATATAGTATAACCGTTCATAAGCTAGCATTAAATTCCTCAGTTGATAAAAGATATATAACACGAGATGGAATAAATACATTAGCTTGTGGTCATTATGAGATAGAGTAAAAGTGTAATTAGAAGTAGTAGTGTAGTGTAATTTTGGATGTAAGTTTTTATGATTTTAAATGTCATAAAAGCCTATGCGATCTCACTTTGGGTTATCCTTCTGTGCTAAAGTACAATAGTCAGGGGTGGCTTCATAATTTTTTGACAGTTAGGGGGTGGAAGGGGAAAATTGTCTGCAGAACCTACATGTATCTCCTACTAATGAATGTAATGAAAGATCCGAAGTTCTAAGGGAATAATTACAATTTCTAAAGGCCGGTCCACGCGTTGACCTGAAGGGTCTCGGTTTCTGACCGGTTGTCTCGTTAGCTGAAGGCTAACCAAATGAAAGTGATAAATCAAAACATGCCAATGCAAGGCAATGTGTGTGATTAGAATATTAGCTTCCTTTTTCCTCAATCAAACCTCTTTGAGAACAAATCAAAATATGGTTTTGTTTACTCACGTTTTATCCGCTGAATTCTGTCTAATAGAACTGGCTTACTGTTGTCACTTTTGGATGATAAATTACGACGCACTTTATCACTTGTTTGGAATGTGAGAGTCTTTGCTTCAAACCCGCCGGAAGACAGTACCTCTTCTTTCCTAGGTGTCGCCTCGCAGACTCGCAGGGTATCGCTGCTCGGCTCAGGACTACGTAGTCCTGGGTTCGAACTGGCTGATGGTTGTCCTTGTCGTCTCCCTCAATGGATCTGGACTCGTGAACTAGAAGTCCTCCCTGGAGGTCGTCTAATGCAGACGTCTCTCAAGACTCGAACGAAGGCCGGTTCAGCTTCTTAGGCTTCAGGGGCTGCTGCTACATAACCAAGGTGTTAGCGTCGGGTCCTCTTGAGTCGCCCACACGCAGAGTGGAAGCGTATACACTTTAGCAGATAAAGATTTCTTTACGCGTATACTCTCTGAAGATTTGCTTTTATACCAGATAAAAATCCTTGTTTACTAGTATAGATTTTAATTTTAAGTCGGTAAAAGTGTGTTACTGTGACATCCGTGTCTCTATTTCCGGAAAAACAGTCTATTCTGCTATCGCAAAGGATGCTCACAGTTCCAAACAAGAAATGTTAATTTCTTAATAATAAAAGGTGTTTTTAAAATAAACTTATAATTTAGCCCATTCTGGCTGACTGTTCGCCACATTACGAAAAAGTGGAACGGATATTTGACCAACTTCCGCGATACCATATGACAATTCTATTAGGGGATTTCAATCCGAAGGTAGGACGAGATGATATTTTCAAACCGATTATAGGGAAAGAAGGTCTGCATAAGGAAAGTAATGACAACGGTGTTAGACTCGTGAACTTCGCAAAATCTAAAAACCTAATCGTGAAGAGTACAAAATTCCCACATGGTGACGTTCATAAATACACTTGGACATCATCAGGCGGAAAAACACATAATTAAATTGATCACGTTTTAGTAGATAGAAGAATGCAATCTAGCATAATTGATGTCGGGTCGTTTAGAGGGGATGATTGTGATACTGATTACTAACCGGTAGTAGCGATAATACGAGAGAGATTTAGTTGAATAAAGGTAATATTCAATGTCTGAAAACGGATAATTTAATTTAAAGACATTAGAAGTGAGCCAGGTAATAGAGGAATATCAGATTGAAGTTCGAATAGATTCTCGGCTTTAGAAGACTCAGAATGCACTAGTGTTGAGGATACTTGGATTGAAATTAGAGATAGCATTAAAAGTTCAGCAATAGCAAAATTGGGACACGCGGAAAAACGTTGGTACAAACTATTGTTCGACCAGGAATGCCTTAATCTAGCAGAGAAGAGAAAACAGGCAAAATTACGCTGGCCACAAAATCTGAATGAAATAACTACACAAAATTTCGCACATATCAGGCGGGAAATTGCCAAAACTTTTACAACAAAGAAATGCGATTTTTTTAAAGCTAAAATTAAAGAACTCGAATATAATAGTAAAAACAAAAATATTCGGGGCATGTATAAGGGGATCATAGAATTTAAGAAAGGCTATCAATCTTGTGCTTGTCTATTAAAGAAAGCTGACGGATCAGTTCTCACTGATACGGATAGCCTCTTAAATAGACGGAAAGATTTCTTTGACGATTTGCTTAACACGCAGCCAAAAACTAATTTATGTGGAGAAAAGGTGAGAAACAACGCGGAACTGTATATTCCAGAAATCAACCGAATAGAAGTACAAACCGTTATAAAGAAAGTATAGAAACACAAATCTCAGGATGTAGATGGAATTCCGGCTGAGTTAATTTTAGCTGGAGGCAAAGAATTGTAGAACAAGATACACAAACTCATTCTCCTTATATGGAACAAGGAAGAATTATCATAAGAGCGGAAAGAATCAATCATTGTTCCAATTTGCAAGAAAGGCGACAAAACTGACTGTAATAATTATCGAGCCAATTCTCTTCTGTCATCGTATAAAATCCTATCAAATATTCTACTAGCAAGATTCATAAATTGAAAGTAAGAAAAAGTTTAAGAGAAATACAGAACTGATGCATTATTATTATTATTATTATTATTATTATTATTATTATTATTATTATTATCGATAATTTTGAAACATTATCGATAGTCATGGTGTAGACGAGCGTGCTAGGCAATAGAGTCCGGAGCATTAAAAACAGACTAAGACCACAACTTGGAGTTCTTCTCGCCTATTGATCCAATTTTTTACCTGCAATGATATGTCGGATAATACGGTATGTGGAATAAATTAAGGTCATTACCATGATTTGAAAGGTTTTTTTTTGGGGGGGAGAAATGTGATGATTGCCATATAAAATATAGCAGGATCACCTCAGAAATCATATTCTATTTACCGTAATATGAGCCTTATCTCCCTCCCTTCAGAATAAGCTTCAAAACTGCTTGCCTCCCAATGTTGAAGACAATTCTGCTCCTTGATCCTCCACAGTGTTGTTTTTCAACTTAAAAATATTTTCAACATCTCTTTCAACTCTTTAAAAAATACGGGAACGGTCTTTCTCGTCCCCCTGCCCCCCCAATGTTGAAGACAGATTTGCGCCGTTGGTTTGAGGCTCCTCGACCCTTTTTTTTTTTTTTACATTCTGAAACATTGACATTTGTTTTACCAGCACGAATACACGAATATAAATTGCTCATAGTTACGTCGAAAACGAAGACATTAATGTCAAGTAATGTTAACGCGACAAGTGAATTCGATGTGTCTTCACTAACTCTAGAGGCTAGTGACTGTTGGGAGAAGCGAGTAAGGTGGCACGTTTAGAGGGTGGCAAACAACTAAAAATAAAAGCGCCTACGAAGTAAAATCCCAAACTGAATTGAAATAAGCCTTCCTGATCGTGTTCAAGATTTCAATACCGACTCACTAACACCTTTCAAAAATAGTATTCCGTACAACCTACCTTACTCTCTAAAATCACAAGTAAAGTCAGATAGGCATGTCTACTGCGATACTGGAGTTAGTAATAGTACACGACAATTATAATAGTAAAAACGGTCCTAAGAAAGGTTTAAAATTCAGGAATGATTTTCCTAACTTTCACTAATCGTTCCCAAGCCCTAACACACTTATATTAGATATGATAATAGCCCTATAAGAATGTTTTTGACAGGGAAAGTGTAGAACAAAATGGAACTTGGCATGTTTCAATTACGAGCGTATTTACTATTATTACTCGACGCTAGTAATAGCGATGATTTGATTGGCTCCAGAGATAATTACAAAAGCGTGATGAAAGAAAATGTTTTGGCCGTCGCGTCTCCAGGTCGTGTAGTGGCTTAAAAAATAAAACTACAGAAACGATACTGAAAGGGATAGGGAAATGTGCTTCTTAGTTGACCATTGAAAAAGTAATTAAATCGTGAGAGTAATTTTGTGCTTAGTGTTCAGCAACATTTTTTTTATCTCTATACTGTTTCAAGTGCTTTTTTTCTGTCTGATGCGTTAGCCAAGTAGGTAAGACGCTCTAACCTCTAACTGGGTAATTCATGTTCAAATCTCCTTGCAGGTAACTTTTTCTCCCACTACAAAAATCAACACCGTATGTTGTGTTGATTAGCACAAAAAGTGGTACTCACGCTGGGTCACCGCATTGTGTTGAACATGGGCGGAGTTAGGAATTATCTCCTAAGGGGTCACTCCTTTTGGTCGGTCTCGGACCTGTGGATTACTTCCTAGACGAGTGTGGAATTAAAATAAAAACTCAGTTTTTGTCAAAAAGTTGGGAGGCAATTCCCTCCATGCCTCCCATAGCTCCGCCCATGATGTTGAATCAACACAGCTACTATTTTACTGTGCATTGCATGCGTTGTAAAATGTAAGGTTAAGGACACATACGAAAGTCATCCAGGGGAGGGGTCCAAATTCACAAATACGTGAAGAAATTTCATTTTCTCACTCAAAATTAAATGTGTTGTAAGGCACCTTTACTATTGACAATAAAATGCAATGGAACCAAAAGTTAAATTTCAATTATAAATGCCGGAATCAAATTACTGTAGGAAATTAAGTAGTGTATACTAGAAACACCCGAAAAATTAAACATGAAGAAATGATTTAATAAAAACAAGCTAAGAAGGCTATTACACTTAACTTTATTTTTAAAAAGAAAGAAAGGCAGAGCAAACGTAACAATTTTAATGTTCTAACATCTTAATGTGTCATCCGAGTAACATCGAAAACGTTACGTTTGCTGTGTGTGTGTCTTAAATTCAAAAACTGTGTTTGCAATTTCGAGACGAGACAAGTACTTTATCTCGTCTCGCGTTTCGTCAGAAACAGTTCTGTCTTGTAGAGTGTGTCTTACGAGACGAGACGAGACCAGACACGAGAAATGTCTCGTCTAGTGGCAACACTAGAAATTGCTAATTAGAACCACTTCTGGCTTGAATATGATATAAACGGGTGAGATGGAACCTATTCTTTGCATGCAAAATCAATGGCAGATGGTTACTCCTCGTATCACTTGCCCTGTTATCTGTCACACACACACGGAACAAACCACTCTATAATACTTCCGACTTTTATGCACGGCATACTTTGGAAGTTTAAACCTTGTCTAGTTCCATAAGTTTTATTAACATTGACATATCAATGATACTCTTGTGTACAATTTAAAAAGTTAGCCGAGAAATTTATGCCGGCTTGGAAACAGTTGTGGAAAGGCCTCTTGCTACATCAAATTTGTGGGTGTTAGAAAAAAATCAATATAATCTTCCTATTTTACATCGGGTTAATAATGCATAGGTCATTTCTACTGTATATCGACTTCACGGACAAAAGCGACTCGTGACTTCATGAAAATGCGTTTGTTGGTTCTTCAAGGTCAATACATTAACAAAATAGGTAATATTAGGAGTACACGCGTCCCATTACTTCGATAGAAGAGGCAAATTCAACACACAGGTTTACGTATAAAAGACTATGCCTCAGGCACTTAGTAGAAGGCTTAACTGGGTGGAAGTAACATAGCAACGTTCTATGGCAAAGAACGCTCTGTTATGAAAAAAATGCTCTGGGTTGTATGATCTGTTGTGTGTATGAAATACGAGTTTCTTTG
The DNA here is from genome assembly GCF_964235325.1 of Thermobia domestica. Classification (NCBI taxonomy): domain Eukaryota; kingdom Metazoa; phylum Arthropoda; class Insecta; order Zygentoma; family Lepismatidae; genus Thermobia; species Thermobia domestica. The sequence continues at coordinate 250,831,110 of NC_137462.1, read as the reverse complement.
TGTGTCTCTCTGTGTGCTGCATGGGAATCAGACAAGTTGACAGAAAGTTACTAAATTTTGGCCACGGATACCTTTATGCAGGCTCCAGACCAGGATGAAGCTTTTTTTTAAAAATGCGAACCAGTTTCTCAGGGGAAGTTGACGTTTACGGAGACATGTAAAAATATTAGAAAATGACCGATATTTGTGTTGAATTCATAGTCCCTAATAATAAATATGAGCAAGAAAGTAATCAATAATAATAAATATGAGCATATAAAAATATATTTTGAAAGAAAAGAGGTCCCCTGACCGAACTTGTTTACTCCAAATGTCGAAGCGTTAATCAGAGTTGTAGTGGTTCAGTGGCTCAAGTAGGTCTAATTTTCTGAGTGAGTCGTGGGTCAACAGCATGTCTACCAACTCCGACTCACCAAAACCAATCGTCATCATCTCTGACCGATGATCCACACTCTCTTCAAAACTAAATAAAATTTACAATTGTAATAAAAGAAGGCTGTAAAATTATCAATAATCGGAGTTTGGTTTTCTACGGTTCAACGCTGAAGCACCGCTCCGTTACAATTCCGGTGGATCTGATCTTTACGATATACAACGATAAAGTGTTTCTCATGGGACAAATTGCGATGAATTTAAATTTAATTATCATATATAATTATTTCTTTGTTGACTTACAGACATTTTCAGTGGAAAATAGGATGAAATTTGAAAGTGTCAAATCGAGGTAAAATAGACCAAAGTAAAGAGAAGTATAAAATTGGCCATATAATTAAGCATCCCGTACAAATTTAAAATTCCCACGTAATTAAGCTTACAGTACAAATTTTATGTCCATTTTCCTCACAACTTTATGACGTAAAACCCTTATTCTGTGAACGATCCATACATAAACACAAGTTTCAGCAATTATTATAATAAACAGCAGTATCTGAAAATGCGCCAAACTGTAGTTTATATTCCTCAATAATTGCTTTTTAATTTGTTTCTGAACTAATATCAATCGTTTTCGATTATTTTTAGAAATCCACCCTATATAAAGAAACTGCCCCCCACAATAAAAAAGTTTTAAAAATGATATTGAGATCAGGGCCTAACTATGTATATGCCAAATGTCATTTCAGTTGACTTTGCAATTTGATCATGATAATCACACACGCATAGTTATATTCAATGTTTTATATAATAATTCATACATTCACAATTTTTTACAGTAGTTAGCTGTTATAAAAACTCACAGGATGTGTTTGAAAAGTCAAGAAGTAAGTCCTGTTGCTATTAATACAATTAAAAATATGGTCCATTGCGTGAAGTACTGCAAGAGTGTCTGAACTTCTTTCTTCAATAGAAACAAATGAAAAAAGAAGAAAAAAGGGAACCTTGAAAGTAAAAGGTAGACAAATTCATCAGTGCTCAGAAGAAGCTGTCTACAAGGCACTGAGCAGAATGGGTTGGTGAGTCAAAGTGGGTCAGCGTGGGTCAGAATGGGTTGTTGGGTTGGAGTGAGTCACGGCTGGTTCTGTGTAGCAGTGAGTCACATCCTGTTGACCCACGACCCACTTACAAATCTTGACCCAATTGATCCACTAGCTTACTACATCTGTGGACTGCACACACTTGTAAAACAGTCATATATATGCTTTTAATATAAACGCTTTTAATGAAAACATGGGGCCTGTTGCCGTAGATGGCTAAAGGTCGTAAATGGTTCGTTTCAGGATTAGGGGCAAGTTTCATGTCCCGTGTTAAAATGGTCTTTTCTAAGTAGAAATACGATTATGTGTTTGTGGACATAAGTAGCTAGTGTCAAACTAATGTACTGTCAATACGTAACTTTGAATTATTTATTTTTATTTTTTAAAATTAATTATTTTTTTCGTAACTGTCACTACCATAACGTGTCCCCAGCAACAAGTACGAGAACATTCATGGTAATTTCTTGTATATACAAATGCGAAAATGTATTTGTTTATTTCGCCGCATAGAGAACTTGAGCCCATTTATATAAATAAATAACAGTATTTTCCTTTTCTTTTGTCTTGAGGTTCCATTTTGGTGATGAAAGCTGTGTCCTTAGCTTTTAGTGTCAGTATCGTCACTACTTACGTTTTTGATCTTAAATGCTATCGATTTGGCAATATTGCATCCGAAACAATTGCGCAGCGTAATTCGTATCCCTTGAATATGGGAAGGCGAATGGGATCCACCCCACGGCGGTCTGAAGATTTCTATCGCTGCTTTTATCTGCAAGTGAGTTATGTTTTCTCATTGTCATAACCGTGACACAGTTTTAGGCTATAATTATAATATATAATTGAATGATGTAACGCCTGTTTTGTAATCCTTATGGATCAGATTCTTGGTGAATTCAATTCGACTTCCCACCTACGCAAGGTTTTCTAGAAATTTCTGTAATGCGAAGAAACGTCATTCCAATAACGGTCCATACCGTTACGTCAAATTTTGTTACGGGAATGACTTGTTGTTTTGATAGTGACAATGGGAAGGCTATGCTCTATTTAAAATATGAAAAACAATAAAAAAACGTGCTGTTCTGTTATTTTGCACGAAATTTAACAAATAGAAAAAATTCAGTTATTAGCTTGAATCATCAGTATTCATATTCGATTTTGATGATGATGAAAAAAAACAAAACTTTTTACAATGTTGATTTTGTATTCAATTTTGAACCAAGAAAATTATATGTCATGCATGCAATAGTTTGAAAATCAAAATTCAACATCAATAGCAATGCATATTTTTTTCAAAATAAAATGCCATAACACGTATATTGTTTCAGTATGTGCTGTAGAAATTTATTTTTAATTTTCAGTTAAAAGTGTTAAAAATTTTTCGTGTGTATTTATCTTAAAGATATTTTTTATTTGTATCATTTCATTTGTATGTTTATTTATCCCAGAGCAAAATGCGCTTGCCAAATGCTTTCCAATTTACAGTTCAAAGCAGATAAATTGAAACTTTGTAGGGTGGTTCATACAAATAACCTACATGAATTTGCTTAAATTTTATGTTGTAATCCCAAAAACAATCCTGTTCATACCGAGAATGTTTGAAGTGCAAAAGCAAGTCGCTGAATATGACAATTCCAAATCCACAGGAGCATACTTTTTGATATTGTTGGAACAACAAAAAGAAAAAAGAACGAAGTACAATACGGACGGCACAATTATATTATTTTACAGAAAAAAGGCGAGAGGTTCGGTGACAGACAGCACATGTGTTTTAAAACGATATGCTGCATTTTCTAGACACAATTGCAACGTATATCATCAGTGTCGCTTAGTAAAGACACTTAAACAGACACTTACACAGAAAGAATGTGTACTCTACGTTGAATTTTCTGAGAACTATCGGTGTGAGTGTTCTCAAGAAATATAGCAGATGTATTTCGGTGCTTCTCGCAAGACAAGCTGACATATTAGTTTCGCATGGACACAACTTAACTGATGCAAAAGCAACGTTCAATGTGTTAAATAGGTCTGAAACTTCAAAGTTAAGCTCTTTTACATTGATACTTCTGCAATTTCGGCTGTTGATTCCTTAGCACCTAACAACTTGCCAAAAATACCAGATTTGATGAAAGTGCACCAAGCAGTCTCAGAGACGACGGGTTCTTTGAATGTAAGAATTATATCCTATTTCTGTAACAGATCAAGAGTGTGAAATTGTTTCAGGCCCAAAAAAAGTGGACATGACAAATCTGTAAAAGTTGTATTGTCAGAAAAAACGACATGAATAATTATGAATATTGTTAGAAACGAAGGTTATTTGAATGCGGGAACACTTTCGTTTTTTTAAAAGAAACAGATCAGCAGTACAAAAAATAACATAAGTACATTTTTTTCTGCTGATCTGAAACAATTGCATAGTGTTCATCTGATTTATCAGCAGCAAATTATGTTCTTTTAGTCTTTTATGCGAACTGTGTTATTCTCAAACTGATGCCAATATTCACAAGCTGTATTATTGTGTGTATTATTATTGTAAAATCATTGTATTATATTGTGTCATTGCACTAGCAATAAGAACTTACTGTGTAGAGCATTAGTATTCATACGGGTTTTGTGCAGAAATGATATAAAACACAAATAAAATTTACTACAATATCTTTATATTTTGTTAGAAGAGTAAACAATGTTTGACTAGTGAACAAATATACAATATGAGCTCGAAATTGTATTAGTTGGGTTCACCATTTTTGAACCAGACCACTGATATAGGAGAATTGTATTAATGTGTCAGTGTATTGTTTCAAATATACTCCAATAATTGCATGCTGTGTGTCATAAGTCATTTCCATTACATTTTTGTCGTCACCGTCACGATAAGGTATTTTTGTTTCAATAAAGTACTTAAAATTACTGATATTTATATATATTTTATTGTAAAATATTTTTACACTTCCGTTTGTCAATTTGTGATATAATACTGCGTTTCCAACAGAGAAAATAGAGAATACCACGAAAATTTGGAAACGTGTTACGGTAACGACAAATTAATCTAACCCGTTTGGAAACTGTCACGTACCTCAGAAAATATAAACGTTTCTGCGCTGCCGTGCAAAAAGTGACATTGCCACTTTATATGTAGGGCATATTTAGGGAAAAAAGCATTGAACCCCAAATTCTTTTCAAATTTTGCACCTTCAAACTTGACCCTAATCGTGATACGGCCCAAATAAAACTCAAACTTCAAGTGTAACTGGAGTAACTCACCGACAATGGCTACTTAAACAAGTTTGCTAACAGCGCGTGTAATGGTTGACTTATACTAAACGCAGTTGATAGAACCTGTGTAGATAAGTGGGTACCGTGTGTGACTGTCGTTCAAAAGATTGTGTATTCGAGTCTCAGCCTAGACTAAGTTACATATTTTCAAGGAATTAAACACTATAAATGATGTTCGCGTTTGATACTGAAAGAGATTTACCCTACGAACGGAAAAATCAAGATAATACAGGGGCAGGGGGAAAGACCGAGACTGTTTATCCTTAAGTGTTAAAACTTCATTTATTCCCATGTATTTTCCTCTTTCCTTTCCCTCTTTCTTTCTTTTCTCATATTGTCTAGCTTTGCATACTCTTTCGGTCTCTGCATGATGCGTATTATTCTTTTCGTTTCCTTTGCATCAATTCCTAAATCTTTGGACTTAACGTGAATGGAATTTCTGCAGATTTATCTCGTGGTTGTTTCTCTAAGTGATGCTCTCACATAGTAATACTTTTTGCTCCAAGTGGAGGAATATCCTGGCATGTTATGTTTTCTGGCAGGTGTTTGCTGCCATGTTGGTTGTCCAACCATCAGACATACAGTGAAACTATTATCTGCTACTGGAAAAAGTTATCATTTCTTATATATCTAACGTCCACTTTCTAATGTTCGTAGCTGTACATCAACTGAATCTCTAGGTCAAATTATGCACTATTTCCTTGCATCCGAACTTTATCCAACAACTCGTTCTCTAGTTCTATTCATTTTTGTTTTATTTTGGTACACTTTCGGCGAGCTATAGCTCAGAACTTACACCCTGAAACGATTTATTGAAAGCCCTTTTTGAATTTATTACACACTTAGATACACATTGTCTCAAAAAGGTTGAGCGCATTCTTTTTGCTGTTTCGAGGCAAAAATTTTCTAAGTCCAACTTCGGGTATTTTCGGTCAAAACTAATCAAGGTTCAAACATCCAATCAACCTCTGCAATCGGAAAAAATTTGCAATGTGTTTTTCTTCTTTTAAATATAATAAGACTTGTTATCAATTGTATAAAAATAAGCAACATTGATTGAAATACTTAATGATAGAATATTTTGAATCTCTGTATTAATCTAAGCACATGCTTGTTTATCGTTTTGCTTTCCATACGTAAAAGAACATTTAGATACATAAACGAATCTTTCCATATGTAAAAGAATGCTTCGTAATAGTTAAGAATATCTACGTCTCCTCTCCCGTGCACGGGGATACTTCTTACTGTTACACTACCTACACAAATGATTCCATATCATGTACAGGTGATAATAAAACACACAACAAACCCAGGTCATGTGCTGACACTCCAATGTGGAGTGTAATACAGCGTGATCTGCTTTCTTATCTGCCCTATTACCACTTCTACATCAAATACAATCATTTTTCCAGGTAGTGCAACATTAAGAATAATGCACGTGCGCGGGACATGCGATATGTGTTTTTTAAATCCCTCCAAAAGAAGTCATACACAAAGTACAAGGGTACATTATTATTCTTCCCATACGATATTAGAAAATATATTTCAACAAAAGAACACCTTAACCCTAGAACGCAGAACATGGGTCAAAAATGACCCAGCAGTAATTTATGTATAGATTTTTGTCTGCAATATTTGTTGCACAGTCGTTTTTCTCCATGACATCTTCTATTGGTTTGTTTACTACATAAAAATAATGTATTTAAGTTTTTGGTTTTGTATTTATTTTTTACATTTTATTATATATATTTATATACGTAGTATACATAACATGGGTCATTTCTGACCCGTGGTAAATTTTAGTATTAGATTACTATTATATATTAGTATTAGATTAGTATTAGTACTAATCTTTATAGTAGTATTAGATTAGTTCTTTACTATAACAAATTAGTATTTGTTTTACTAAAATGTTATTATATTTGTAGTAGTATTACTACTACTAGTCTTGTACTTTGAATTGGATTTTTTTAGAAATATATACTCTGAACAGACTAATCTTTATGATAGATCTTAGTTACAATTGCTTCTTGTGAGTTCTCTCAACTTTCTACAAAAATCTTGTGTATTAAAGTACCAGGATTTTGTTTGTATTTTAAAGGTTTCATTACCCTTGTTAATTGCAAAATAAACTTTCAGCTATTTTACGCAACATTTACAATCTGCAATACATTCTAAATATGTTCTATGAAGTATATGAAGTATTTCCTTTTATTTTACTCTTTCCTTCTTTCCTTGGCAACTATAAGCATCTCTCAACACAAAATAACTTGTACTGATATAGTATGTAGTTGTTTTTGCCGGCATCTGGTGGATAAATCTGTAACTTGTGTCGTAACGGTGAAAATAACAAGGTCGGCGAATCAAATTGAAGTGTAAGGCAATGGCTTATTTACAGATGGTGATCAGAAAAATGGAAACACCTGTAGTTGGCAAATCGTCAGATGTATGGGTTGGCAGTGGTGTTGTGGCGCCCGCAGCGCCGAATCGCTGGTGGTGGTGTGTTAGGTCGGTCTCCATAGTACGCCAGGCGCAGTGGAACAGCTGTGTCCAGTGGCTGCAGCAGACGGAGGTATTGTAAAATAGGAGACCTCTCAGATTTTCAAAGAAGGCAAATTGTTGGTGCGCGGTTATGTGGAGTGAGTGTGACGGCAGTAGCTACTGTGTTAGGTGTGTCGCGTGGAACAGTGTCGAAGGTGATGACGGCCTACACAACACACGGGAAAACCACATCGGGAAAGCGGAACAGTGGGCGGAAGAAAATCATGAGTGACAGGTCACGCCGTGTATTAAAGCGCATTGTCACGCAGAACCGTCGTGCCACTGCGGAGCAAGTGACGGAGGAACTCAATCAGCACCTCCCCCACCCTGTTTCGACAATCACAGTCCGCCGCGAATTACATGACATGAACTTACCGGGTCGTGTTGCACGGGCCAAACCGCTCATAAGAGGACCATAACGTTTTCGCATGCTGCAAATGGTGCCACAACCATGCAACTTGGACCGTTGAGGACTGGAAACGTGTGATATGGTCGGATGAGTCATCCTTCACCCTATTCCCAACCACGGACCGTGTTTATGTGTGGAGAACGCCCAAAGAAGCTTATGATCTGCAGTGTCTCCGCCAACTGTGAAACATGGCGGCGGCTCGGTGATGCTGTGGGCCGCAGTATCATGGTTTTCATTAGATCCTGTGGTCGCGCTTAGCGGGATGAATCACTGCCAACGATTATGTCGCAATTTTAGTAGACTACTTCCATCCTATGGTCCGGATGTTGTTCCCGGACAATGACGCCATCTCCCAGGGTGATAATACACTCATTCACACAGCTGGCGTTGTTGCAGCGCGGTTTGAGGAACATAGGGATGAAGTTCAGCACCTATTTGGTTCATTATGTTAGATTTTGGAGCTCTGAGCGCCTACATTTTATTTGCTGCACTACATCCAAACTACTACAAGAACTTGACGTATCTGAGAAGATTTCTTACAGACTTTTGTGACGAACTTGTCAAACTATGCATCATGATCAGATAGAATACACCTGCACTTGAAAAATGTGTTTTGGTTGCTATGGAAAGGATTTGAGTCATCTTCGATGGCAAAATGGACCTCAACCAACAACGGCAAGTAAGAAGAGGAAGAGGTGTCAGAAATATCAAACAAACAAAGACAAAGTCTTCCAAAGTTTGCATAAAGTGTGAAAAATGTATATGTAGTGAACAATCAGTAGCATTTGTTGTTTGTGAAGACTACAAATATTAAAAAGAATTGCCATCAATGTAAATACTTTGAAACTGTTTTAAAAAAAATATTTTAATAATTGTAAGTTGCTGGACAGAGGAACTTCGTCCTGGTAACTATTTTACATTAGCCAAAAATATTTATTTTTTTTCTGTAACTTGACACAATACTTGCTAGTGATAGTCAAAACAATATATTTTCCTGTTGTAGTATATTTTATAATAATAACGCCTTGAAAAAAAGTAAAATGGATTATAAATAAAGAACTCAATCAAAGAAATATTAAATTAATGAGAAAATATGAATATGAATGTCTTAAACATACCAAATACACTTATACAATCGAAATTGAGTACGGGTCAAGAAAGACCTATGTTATGGAAACTAAGGTGCAATTCATGTCATGCGTTCTAGGGTTAAGTACAAGGGCAAATTTCAAGAGTGCAATAAAAAAGAGAGAAAGTACTAGGCAGAAACGCTAACAAATTAAGTACAAGAGCAATATTGTTTTACCCAATATAAACCTCTCTTAAAGTTAATGCCTAGAATGACCTACTCACGAGCATACAAAGTGCTTAAGTTACCAGCTTCTACAATTCAGAATGTGATATGCTGTTTCCATTTAATTCACCTAAAATAATAATTCGTAACATGCGAAGAATAACGTAATTTTTCATTAATAATAAATATCACCAATTTCAACGACACCATACTCACACATGCTGGATGTGTCACACGGTGGCATGCTCACAATAAATTACCCGCAATTTTTCTCTTTGCCTCTTCTAACTAGATTCGTTTTCACACTATTGGTAATCGTAGTTAGAGGCTCAGGAAACATGAAAAAGATCTAATAATATAAAGAACACAAACATAATTGCACAACTCAGACTCCACGTGTAAACTTGCCGATCGCCATCTTTCTCTGCCTTCTTGTTCACTCGTCTTGTCCGCCAGCTATATCAGTCTGCGCAGACGCAGTTGCGTGCATTCCGTGATGTGGCATCGAACATTTGAAAAGCGCTACTCGTCAAAGTAAATAAACAAACTTCAAAACACCACGAGAGCGGAATACACTCACGTCTTCTTTTATTTCGAATTACTCATTAACTAATCAGAACTCACTCTATTACCTACGTTTTAACATGCTAGATAGTCAATGAATAATTCCTAAAACTATGGGGTTTCTCGTCATTTCCTAAATGGGAAGCAGGGCTGCTTAACTACTGCCGAATGCTCAAAGTTAAGACATAGAACATAATAATCGCCATAGTACTAAAATAAAAGTCAAAGTACAACAAAAAATAGCGTTTGAAGTGGATATGAATTTTATAAATATCTAGAGAGCCGTTATACATCGCTAGAAGCATTTTCCGACGACTGCTTGTGTTAGCTCAGAGGTAAAACGTTGGATTTCCAATCCAAAGGATATGAGTTCAATTCTCATCTGGGTCTATGCGCTTTTTATGAGATTTTATTTTCCGCGATGCATAAAAATTATATAAAATAATTACATTAAAATATATCAGTTGTATATATATAACATAGAATCATTGTAGAACATAGTGATTATTACGTTTAAAATATAACCTTAGAAATAAGTATTCACAGTACGTTGGTATTCTGTATGTGAATGTTAAATACAAATTATGGAAATAGTATCAAGGCAATAAATAGTTTATATAGTGTATTTATTTGCAGCTATTTGTCATATTGAGGTTGCTTCTCATTACAGCATGTGATTTACCCTTTCTGAAAGGTAAAGAGATTATGCGGGTATAAACAGGAATTATTATACAAACAAGAACCTTGGTTACAGACACAAAATTCACGAACCCCAAAAGCATGTATACAGGAAATCTACGAACACGAAGTCATGACTAAGAGACTTATATATACTTTAGAAAGAAGGTAAAATAGGACTTCTTTCTAAAGGATTTCAGTTTAATAATCTGAAATGGTTTTCTATATGGATGTGGCCCTTTTCTCTCCGATTCTTATATATATATATATATATATATATATATATATATATATATATATATTGTGTGTATGTTCCATCACGTAAACAAACTTCCTACATATAGTGCTTATAGTCTAAGAATGAATACTTTCTAGGTAAGCTATTGAGACTTGGAGGGATATATATATATATATATATATATATATATATATATATATATATATATATATATATATATATATATATATATATATATATAAAGTAAAAGTGATCGATAATATTGTTGAATCCATAGTTCTCGTTGTTGCAGATATTAATAATTACAACTCCGATAGTGTTAAAGTCCAAATTCAACTCGTATCGTAAAGCTCCTTTGTGGTTAAGGAGTACAGCTTACACGTTTTCTGCGTGAGAGACCCTGGTTTCGCCCCCAAGGAGAAGAGCTCACGTAGTTGGGATTCTACGTTAATTAATAGGTCTACGTCTCATATAGCCTCAGTGCTGAACGTGACCTTAAACTCATAATCAACTCAATCGATTCAAACCCCATCGTCATGGTGGGCGATAAGGGATGAAAAATAAAATGTCTCAAGTGATTGAGATTAGTGTCATACCCGTAGTTTGGGTTCGTCAAGCTATTACAACCGCAATGGCATTTAAGGCCAAGGTTTTGGCAAGACCAACTATGTCACTTAGTTTTTGAATTTATGGGGGCAACATTGAACGCGTTGCTCACACAGCCCTAAATATTTTAATGTATGTATAAGTGTATATTCCATTTAAACTCCGGAATGTCTGGAGCAACTATTACTTAAAGTAGGAGATATATTACTTTCAATCTAAGAGATAAAAATTTTGTAAGTCAGATGCCTGAAGTTGGGAGGAGTGAGATGTAAACATAGTCTAAAACGACTGATCATAGAGTGTTATCCATTGTTTTCTGGATCACTGAGATGAATAGTGAGACACTCAATGACGTTATATCAAAATTCAGCTCTATCTTAACAGGATAAGCGGGTCGGGGATATGACCAACAAAATGTAAAACTTACTTAAATATTTGGCAATTGGTAGTTTCTTGGGGTCGCGAAACCATTTCTAATAATTTTGAAATTCAGTTTGTACCCATTTCAAGATTTTTTTAAAAAATCGTATCAATTTCTCACCTTAAGACGAAATTACCATTTCAAATATTATATGTATCAAGCCAGCCTTCTCATTCGACAAAAAAATTGTGTAGATCTATGTTTCGTTTTGTAAATGATATACTACATATTAAAATCAGGGATTGAGTGGATCGGTGGGTCAAATGGGTAAAGATTTGTGATTGTGTCACTAGATCGTGGGTCAACAAGACGTGACTCACTGAGAAACATCACTCACCGTGACTCACACGGACCCATTGAACCACCGACCCTTTCTGCTCAATATCTTGTAGATCAAATTTTCTGAAGACTGGTAAGTTTGTCTGGGTTTTACTTTCAAGTCCTCCAATTTAGCCTCCTTTCGATTTTGGTATTTGAAATTGTAACAATGGCAATAGGACTTACTACTTGGCTTTTGAGATGCAGGCTGTGAGTTTTTAGAGCAGATAACTACTGGAAAAAGTTGGTATATTACAAATATAACCTCTTTAGTCAGTAGAGAACATGGCGTGGGAGATGGATCAAAGTTAGTGACGATGTATTTTAGTGGGTCGGAGTTGGTCACATTGGTTCAGAGTTTTTATAGTTGGTTGTGGGTCAGAGTGGGTCATGGTGGGTAAATGGATCACGTAGAGAGGCAAGTCCCTGTTGGTCACGATGTGTGGTGGGTCAGCGTGTTGTGGATCAAGTTTTCATTGACACACACTATTTCTGGTTAACAATGAATTGAAGTGGAGAGGTTCAAAAGTTGCGCGTCGGTTATTTTCAAAAATTTTGCACAAAGTCAGTACCCCACCAGAAAGCATTAAATCTCAAAACAATTCACAGTACCATCTCACAGAACTCGAGATAGAATGATTTGTTTGATTGGCTAAATTAATATATCAACAATTTATCCTTCTACTGGCGAGATTTTTCATCATCGTTTTCGTGGCGAATTCAGAAGAGTATGTGGCTAGTAAACATAGGGTTCAATGTCGGCGCCCACCTCGTGGTACTTGCTTCTTTTTCGGAGTGTTTTTTACATTCACCAGAATATAAACATATTAGACATATAAGCGATTTAACATGTTTTGAGGGAGTACTTTCGTGGTTCGTTGGTGTTTCGTTGAGTCTCTACCGGCGCTGGTATAATTTTCAAAACGGAAGTGGGGCCACTACGGATCGGAGCTGAGGGATCACCAACGTTTGGCGAAAGATCGTTAGTTACGCATTGGTGGTCCACTCACGCTTACAACATGAGGGCTTGTATCTGAAAATTAAGAGAATAAAGAAACATGGTATCCATCGAACCCGTTGATACTCCTAAAACTCTGTAAGGATAAAACAGATGTCAAAACGGGAAGACATGTATTTTATAATTGCAAATTTATCCCGATTCGAGGTAAAAGATTTGCCCCAAGATCCTCCGGAGGGTCTCACAAGGGTGCAACTCAAAATTTGAAAATGGCAGGGGGAATCAAGTAGTATATCATTGGAAAGTATTGCTAAAATTAAAAGAGATGGTAAGAGTCTCGAGTCTTTAATCTAATCTTGTGCAAAATAGCGAGCGTTCAAAATGGTAATAAATCCTTCATTCAAAACTCCGCGAACACCTCTAGAAATGTGAACCTGATATCAGAAGAGGCAAACACTTGTCTTACCATTGAAAAAATATAATGCACCAAGGTAAAACAAGAAGTGTCCCATTGTGGATTTATTACATCGCTAATATTAAATTCTACGTTCCACGGTTGTGTCTTCATGGTAAAGGACAGGGTAACTGTGAATTATGATATTAATGGTAGAATACAGAAAAGGAAGGAATGCTGGGAGTAGGCCTTACGTATCCAAGTGCTTGAAAAAGATAAAAGCGAAACATACAAAAACAAACTGTGGATATTGTCAAAGTTTATGACGAAATGTCAACTCTATTAGTAAATAAAGCTCCCCTCGCCCAGCATTCTTTTCATTTCTATATTTAAGCATTAATTTCATAATTCATTATCACCTATCCTTTAGTCGAAAAGACACAATCGTAGAACGTAGAATTTAACATTAGTCATAAAATAAAACTAAAAGAGGGCACTTTTTGTTCTACGTAGGTTTATTATACTTTGCAATGATACGACGAGTGTTTACATCTTCTGATATCGGTTTTACAGTTTCACATTTCTAGAAGTGGCCACGGAATTTTCAATGAAGGATTTATTGCCATCTTTAGTACTCGCTTTGTTGCACAAGTTTAGCATAGAGGCTCGAGACCCTTAAAATCTTCCTTCTTCTAGCAATACTTTCAAATGGTTTACTACTTAATTCCCCTTGCTATCTTCAAATTTTGTGTTGGGCCCCTTCTTGGACCCCTTCGGGGGCCTCGGGCAAATGTTTTTACCTCGAAACGGTGTACCTTTGAAAATATTAAATACGTGTTTTCGGGTTTTGTTATCTATTTCACTGTTTAAGATTTTTAGGAGTGCCGAATGACTTCACGGATACCATCCCGTATGCGTCAGGGGACCATCGATGGGCAACTAACGATCTATCGTCAAACATTGAAGGCCCCGCAGTGACCACATGGGATTGCTCCACTTCCGTTTTGGAAATAACAACAGCTGCAGAGACACGACGGAACGTCCACGAACCACAAATCGACAAACCCAAAGTACGTTAAATCGCCTATATGCGTGATTTGTTTATATTTAGGCGAGCCAAAAAACACTAAAAAATACCACGGGGTGGGTGGGAACTATCAACATTACGATTACTAGCCACGTGTTCTTCTGACTTTCTCACGGAAACTATGATAATAAGCTTGCTTTAGAAGGATAAATTATTGAGGTCTTAATTTAGCCAAATATACAAACCCCTATATCTCGAGTTCTAGTACATGGTACTGTGAACCATTTCAGATTTATTGCTTTCTGGTAGGATACTATCTATGTGCAAAATTTGAGCATAATCGCCGACGTGCACCTTCAGTGCCTCTTCTCTTCAGTACAATTTTAACCAGAGGGGTCAATGAAAACTTGATCCACGACTCACCATGACCCACTATCTCCCACCACCCAAATGACTCATTGACATACTATGACCCACCATAAACTATGAACCACTCTGAAACATTGTGACCAACTCCGACCCACAAAAACTCATCGTCATCAACTCTGAACTAAGATCCACGTCCTTCTCTCCATTGACTAAAGAAATGAAATGAAATCTTTGAGTTTTACGTCCCACGATAATGCCGGTTAGGCTAAAGGAAACGGTGATAATGAGTAATGAATGAAATGGCGGATGAAGAAAGTGGGAGAAAACGGGAGAACCCCGAGAAAACCCACGCACGCGGTGTTTGTCCACCACAAAGTCCAGTATCGAACCCGGGACCCCAAGCACCAGAGGTGAACGCTCTACCATTGAACCACCGCGGCCCCTCAAATTGACTAAAGAGTTTACACTTGTAATAAAACCAGACTGTGAAATTCTCACTTATCGGAGTTTGAATTCCTACAGTCAATAGCTCAAGCGTATATCTGTTAGAATATCGGCGGATCTGATCTCTGCCATATACAATGGTAAAGTGTTTCTCATCTTCCGAATTAAGATGAATCTAAATTTATTTTTCATCTTCCGAATTAATATAAATTTAAATTTATCATATATAATTATTTCTTTGTTGGTTTACATATAGTCTGGAGGATCCGTAACAAAATATAAAAGAATAGTGCAATTTATGATACAAGTGTTAAATTTTACACACGGTTTATAGATATCATAAGAAATAATTCTAGGGGTGGAGCCCAAAAGTATCACATTATTTCGTCGAGACAGCCGCGATATTAAAAGTGGCAGCTCAGTACATGTAAAGTAACATTTCATTGTATTGTTTAAGGTGTTAATGCATTTTAATTCTAAAATTATAATCTTGTTTTCACTTTTATGCTCCAGATAAAAGTTATTTGACACTTAGCCTGGTAAAATGTTGAACTTAAATGATGAATATTGATTTATTTATTTTTATTAGTTGTTTTACAGTGATCTTGCCTGTTATTTCTTCGTCTTTATGTGATTTCTCAAGAAGCATGAAAGAAAAAGGTCTTGAAGCTTTATTTACTGTGAACTTCCCCTTGAAGAATAGTAGGGTGAGTTTCTTTAAATCTTCTCATATCTCTTAGATGAACTGAAACTGCTCTGGCGTAGTAAGTATGATTCAAAGCAAAGAACAACCACACAATGTTTGATAAAGAACTCACATAGCACTGAAAATCTCCTTCATGGACAGATAGATCCTATGTTAATATGTCAAGGATGACTTTTATTAAAAAGTTCCGGAAGAAAAACTGGAGACTTTCCTTGCGTCTAATTTCTGACTACTCATTAAAAGATAACAGCTCATTGATGTCCTTCTTCATTGATGCTCATTGATGCTGTTACTTGATAGGCACGAAGCGTCTTCGTTATGTGTACCACTTTCAGAAGCGCGTCCGCAGACCCGAGAGTTGAAACTCTAGCTTGTTCTAGAGCAGTTTTCCAGACACTTCCTTTGATAATGTCTCCACAGCAATTAAAAAAGGTCATCTTTATGTGTCTATTAGTTTGAAATTTGGTTTCATTTTAGCTGCAGTTCAGTTCTGAAATAAATTGAAAACAAAATTTGAATTACACTGAAAGACGAAAGAAATAGCAGGCAAGGTAACTATAAAACAACCAATAAAAATATATACTTCAAAATTCATCATTTAAGTTCAACATTTTACCAGGCCGTGTCAAATAATCTTTATTTAGAGCATAAAATGAAACATAGATTATAATTTTAATATTAAAATGCATTAACACCGTAAACAATACAATTAAATGTTACTTTATATGTACTGAGCTGCCATTTTTAATATGGCAGCTATCTCCACGAAATCATGTGATACTTTTTGGCTCCACCCCTAGAATTATTTCTTATGATATCTATAAACCGTGTGTAAAATTTAACACTTGTATCATAAATTGCACTGTTCTTTTATATTTTGTTACAGATCCTCCAGACTATAAGTAAATCAACAAAGAAATAATTATATGTGATAAATTTAAATTTATATTAATTCGGAAGATGAAAAATAAATTTAGATTCATCTTAATTCGGAAGATGAGAAACACTTTACCATTGTATATGGCAGAGATCAGATCCGCCGATATTCTAACAGATATACGCTTGAGCTATTGACTGTAGGAATTCAAACTCCGATAAGTGATAATTTCACAGTCTGGTTTTATTACAAGTGTAAACTCTTTAGTCAATTTGAGGGGCCGCGGTGGCTCAATGGTAGAGTGTTCACCTCTGGTGCTTGGGGTCCCAGGTTCGATAACATTCCCGCCAAGTGGACTTTGTGGTGGACAAACACCGTGTGCGTGGGTTTTCTCGGGGTTCTCCCGTTTTCTCCCACTTTCGTCATCCACCATTTCATTCATTACTCATTATCACCGTCTCCTTTTGCCTAACCGGCATAATCGTGGGAAGTAACATTCAAAGATTTCATTTTATTTCTTTAGTCAATGGAGAGAAGGACGTGGATCTTAGTTCAGAGTTGATGACGACGGGTTTTGGTGGGTGACCTCAATAATTTAAGACCTCAATATGGCCACTTCTAGAAATGTGAAACTGTGAAACCCATATCAGAAAGTGTAAACACTTGTCGTATCATTGCAAAGTATAATATACCTACGTAGAACAAAAAGTGCCCTCTTTTAGTTTTATTATATGACTGTAATAATTATCGAGGCATTTCTCTTCTGTCAACATCCTATAAAATCCTTTCAAATATTCTGTTAGCAAGATTGACCCCATACGCAGATGAAGTTATTGGAGATTATCAATGCGGATTTAGACGAAATAGATCAACTATCGACCAAATATTTACCATTCGCCAAATACTCGAAAAGAAGTGGGAATACAATACCCCGGTACATCAACTATTTATTGATTTTAGAAAGGCGTACGACTCGGTTAGGAGAGAAACATTATACAACGCTCTTACAGAACTTGAAATACCCGGAAAGCTAATTAGATTAATTAAGATATGTTTAAGTGAATCCCAAAGTAAAGTCCGAGTAGGAAAATTTTTGTCCACGAGCTTCCACGTCGAAAATGGCCTGAAACAAGGAGATGCGTTGTCGCCATTATTATTTAACTTTGTCCTGGAATACGCCATAAGGACAATCAAAGATAGCAACCAGGGCCTAGAGTTGAACGGCATTCACCAGGTTATGGCATATGCTGATGATGTAAATTTAATAGGGGATGATAGGAGAACAGTAGAAATAAATGCAGAGATATTTTTAAATGTTTGCAAGGACATGGGTTTAGAAGTAAATGCAGAGAAAACTAAATACATGGAAGTGCGTCGGGACCGTAATACGGCAAATTGTGGAGGCGTTAAAATATTAAATAATACATTTGATAAAGTGGATACTTTCAAATATTTAGGTTCAATATTAACAGACGAAAATCATATTCACGAAGAAATGAAATGTCGACTAAAAGCAGGGAATTCGTGTTAGTATTCGGTTCAAAATCTCTTATCGCCGCGAATTCTGTCGAGGAATTTGAAGCTTAAAATATATAAAACGATAATCATGCCTGTTGTTCTGTATGGTTGCGAAACATGGTCGCTTACTCTGAGGGAAGAACATAGACTGAAAGTATTTGAGAACAGGATCCTGAGAAGAATATTCGGACCCAAGAGGAACGAGAATGGGGAATGGCGGAAGCTTCATAACGAGGAACTACATAGTTTATACGGTTTACCCAACATTGTTAGGGTCGTCAAGTCTAGGAGGCTTAGGTGGGCAGGTCATGTATTAAATAGCTAGAATGGAAGAAAGTAGAAACGCTTTCAAAGTCTTGACTGGTAGACCCATAGGAAAACGACCATTAGGAAGACCTAGGCGCAGGTGGGAGGATAATATTAAGATGGATCTCGCAGAGATAGGAATAAAAGTAGAAACTGGATCCAATTAGCTAAGGATAGAAGTCAGTGGAGAGCTTTTGTGAACGCGGCAGAGAACCTCCGGGTTCCATAGGCCATAGAGTTAGTTAGTTAGTTATATGACTAATGTTAAATTCTACGTTCCACGATTGTGTCTTTTCGACTAAAGGATAGGTGATAATGAATTATGAAATTAATGCTTAAATATAGAAATGAAAAGAATGCTGGGCGAGGGGAGCTTTATTTACTAGTAGAGTTGACATTTCGTCATAAACTTTGACAATATCCACAGTTTGTTTTTGTATGTTTCGCTTTTATTTTTTTTAACCATTTGGATACGTAAGGCCTACTCCCAGCATTCCTTCCTTTTCTGTATTCTACCATTAATTTCATAATTCACAGTTACCCTGTCCTTTACCCTGAAGACACAACCGTCTAACGTAGAATTTAATATTAGCGATGTAATAAATACACAATGGGACACTTCTTGTTTTACCTTGGTGCATTATATTTTTTCAATGGTAAGACAAGTGTTTGCCTCTTCTGATATCAGGTTCACATTTCTAGAGGTGCTCACGGAGTTTTAAATGAAGGATTTATTACCATTTTGAACGCTCGCTATTTTGCACAAGATTAGATTAAAGACTCGAGACTCTTACCATCTCTTTTAATTTTAGCAATACTTTCCAATGATATACTACTTGATTCCCCCTGCCATTTTCAAATTTTGAGTTGCACCCCTGTGAGACTCTCCGGAGGACCTTGGGGCAAATCTTTTACCTCGAATCGGGATAAATTTGCAATTATAAAATACGTGTCTACCCGTTTTGACATCTGTTTCATCCTTACAGAGTTTTAGGAGTATCAACGGGTTCGATGGATACCATGTTTCTTTATTCTCTTAATTTTC
Organism: Thermobia domestica; assembly: GCF_964235325.1. Taxonomy (NCBI): domain Eukaryota; kingdom Metazoa; phylum Arthropoda; class Insecta; order Zygentoma; family Lepismatidae; genus Thermobia; species Thermobia domestica. Next base: position 250,811,652 of record NC_137462.1, on the reverse strand, counting down.
AGATACAAGCCCTCATGTTGTAAGCGTGAGTGGACTACCGATGCGTAACTAACGACCTTTCGCCAAAAGTTGGTGATCCCTCAGCTCCGATCCGTAGTGGCCCCACTTCCGTTTTGAAAATTATACCAGCGCCGGTAGAGACTCAACGAAACACCAACGTACCACGAAAGTACTCCCTCAAAACATGTTAAATCGCTTATGTGTCTAATATGTTTATATTCTGGTGAATGTAAAAAACACTTCGAAAAAGAAGCAAGTACCACGAGGTGGGCGCCGACATTGAACCCTATGTTTACTAGCCACATACTCTTCTGAATTCGCCACGAAAACGATGAAGAAAAATCTCGCCAGTAGAAGGATAAATTGTTGATATATTAATTTAGCCAATCAAACAAATCATTCTATCTCGAGTTCTGTGAGATGGTACTGTGAATTGTTTTGAGATTTAATGCTTTCTGGTGGGGTACTGACTTTGTGCAAAATTTTTGAAAATAACCGACGCGCAACTTTTGAACCTCTCCACTTCAATTCATTGTTAACCAGAAATAGTGTGTGTCAATGAAAACTTGATCCACAACACGCTGACCCACCACACATCGTGACCAACAGGGACTTGCCTCTCTACGTGATCCATTTACCCACCATGACCCACTCTGACCCACCACCAACTATAAAAACTCTGAACTAATGTGACCAACTCCGACCCACTAAAATACATCGTCACTAACTTTGATCTATCTCCCACGCCATGCTCTCTACTGACTAACTGACTACTGACTACTGACTACATGCTCTCGTGCAGACATCAACAAAGAGGGCACCGCTCCTGGTATCCTGCGACTTCCCCTCATCTTGCAACGGGTGCAAATGCTGCAGGGGATTACATTGAAGGCCTGTAGAAGTTCCGTTATTGTCCAACAAAGGATTCGTGAATGATTTGTCTGTTGCCACTTTTTCCTTTCCAGCCCTAGTATAAAGAAAGAAAAAGATACAGCAGATTATGTTTATATAGCAACTACTAGGCATCACAAATAAGAAGTGGGTTATACAAAAAGTCTTGAACAACGTTTAGGTCAGTTTGATGAGTTTAGACTTGATTTTGAACTATTGTGTTATAAAGAAACTTATAAGACAATTAAAGCTAAGAAATTAGAATCACTGTTACATAATGAATTAGATGAAGTTAAATATAGGTTCGAATTTTTGAAGAGCTAAGTGGGATGAATGAAATTATAGATGAAATACAAAATGATGAATTAAATGAAATGTTAAAAGGTTTGGAGTTAAAAGAAGAATTCCTATAAAAATGAAATAGAACTATTTTGTCATGAAAAATATTCGTGCTACTAATAACTCTCACAGTTTAAATGATATATGTTAGGAACAGATTAAAGATAACTATTGGTACAGTTTGTTTGGTGATTTCAAATTGATCATAGATAAGAGTAGTGGATACTTCATAACAAATAAGTTGTGCCAAGATTATGGTAAGAGATTTGATCATTCATTAGAAAATAAAGATTCAAGCAATTGTTAGAATATTAGAATAAAAAAATAGCTAACTCTAAAAGTAACCAGCTAAATTCAACATACTATATAAAACCAAAAGATACAAACGAGAAATACCTATTAGTTTCCGGGACGTATGCATAGAAGAAAATAGTTCTCGCCATAGCTTTATGGATATCTCAAGACTTCTTTGATAAATGTTATGATATTAGGTAACTCTAAGCTAAAAGCAATTTAAAATTTCTTTCCGTAATCATAACAAAAGTATAATCTTACATAAATTATCTCATAAAACTCAGTATCTCATCATTTATGAGTATCTCACATTATGTCTCTCAAAGTTGTTTGTCTAAATGAATATGCTGCTGTTCCTACTAACATGGTAAAAGATTCTGCTGGCTATGATCTCTAATCTTCCGAGACTGTGAGAATAAAATCTGGACATACTCATCTACTTAAAACTGGAGGTAAGATAGACATACAAAAATACATTTGGGAAAATCTTTTGTAGATCAAGTTTGAGTTTAAAAGAAGGTAGATGTAGAGGTAGATGTATGTGCAAGTGCTATAACCAGTGGATATGACGGAGAAGTTATGGCAGTAATTAAGAAAAGAACATCGATAATATGGTCTATTTGTGAACTGTTTGGTGTTAACGCGATGCTTAGATATTTTAACTTTTTTCCTTATGGAGAAACTATTCTTCAAAGACTTGCCCAGTTAGTTTTAATATAACCTGTATCATTATCAATCGAAGTAGTTACAGAATTTGATAACGAAAGCGAAAGAGATTTCGAATTATCAGGAACACTCTAATCAAAGTAGTGGCTATATATACAAGCTCGTTAGGAATCTTATCATTAAATTCTAAAACAAATCTTTTGATAAACGTTGTCTCGATGAAATTCCTATCCAACATATTCTATCAGCATAACCTCTTATTAAGTTTGAAACCATGATGTATCATCACAATTAACTTTAACAGTAAAATCTCTTACAAAATCCTCTGATAATTTTTATTTGATATAATCCCCCAATCTACCTTTTCAGCAAACTCTCTTATGAAATCTTCTGATAAGTCATTACATGTTAAGTCTTCCCAATTGTCTTATCCTTGTATTTACGTATGAAATCTTCTGTAATATTTTCACTAAAAAGCATATAGGACCGTTGCTTATCTGTTAGTGTATCTAATGTTTCATCTGCCAAGTTCATAATATAGTTCTGAATATTATTTTGTATAAGGCGCTCGTTATATTCGTTAACAGCCTTTTTAAATAAATGATCTAACATCCAATAACAACACAGAAATTTATCAAATAAGGATTAACTCTTTCATCATAATCTAGATCATCATATTCATCTGGGTTACAATAAATACCATATGTATCATACACTACATTCATTAAGAGATCATCTTCATCATCTAAATAATAACACACACGATTGAATAACAGTGTACTTTTTATATTCAAGTGTACAGACGGGACATAGAGCCTGGTTCATCCGTTTCAATATATACAAGTGTGCAGTTGGAGCATCGAGCCCGGTTTCTCAATGTTCACATAGCTTAATTTTCCTTGATCAGTGGAGCTTAGTTTCTCCACTTTTTCAGGGTTCGAGTGTGATGTGCGCTAATAAAGTCAAATTGAGATTAGGTTTGTTCTCCATGAGCATAATTGGTTTCCTCTTTTTATTGTTTTTGTTTCGATTTTTTAGTTGTTATTATTGTTATTGTTACAGTATTTTTTATTCACTTTCTTTTTGGCTTGTTACCACAGTTTAGTTTCTCTAGTTTCTGTGTTTTCCCCTATTCTTTTTGGGTGTTTTGTTTGTCGTTTTCCTTCGTTCTTGTGTTTACACCCTCATCGTCTTGTTTATTTATTATTCCATTTTCATTTTTCCATTTTTCATTTCGTATAATATTTATTATTCGATTCTTTTGGTTCTGCTTTTGCCATCTTTTTTCTTGAGGTCTTTCTTTGGTTGGTTTGTGATTTGTCTCAATTTGTGGTTTTCAGTTTGGTTTAAGGGGTTGTGACTGTTTGATTATTTTCTTTTTTTCATTGCATGGTTTTTCCAGCATTTTCTTTTTCTGTTCTTTTGATTTTTCTCAGATCCTATTCGTCGCTCTTTTTCCACTTTTTCTTTATTTTTTCCGTTTTCCCTTTTCCACTTTCTCTTTCTTTCCTTTTGCTTTCTCTTTCCTTTTTAGTACCCTTATTTTTTGTCTTCTCTTTTCTTTTTCGTTTCTATTCTGTTCTATTTTCTTTTCCCTTTCGTTTTAATTTTTTCTTCTTCCTTCTCTGTTTTATTGTTTTCTGTTCTTAGTGTGTTAGTCTCTCTGTTCTTTTTTATGTTTTTTTTCTTTGTGGTTATTCGTTTGTTAGTGTTTCCTCTTTTATTGATTATTCATATGTTGCTTCTGTGAGGTATTGTTTCACTTTGTTCACACAGGTTTCAGTTTGTGCTTTTCTCAATATGGTTTGGGTATTCTCTTCGAATGTGGTTGGTACTTTATCGTTTTCAACCAAACTCAAGTCTGGTTTGTGAAGCCGCATCAGCGGCTACTCAAGTTGGATCCATTTTTTATGTTCGGCCTCGTAGCGCTGCGCAAGATGTCTTTTGTATACAAGCTTGCGTAGCATTTTGAAACATTCTTCCCTTTCCCCACTCAATCTGTAGTTGGGCCGAGAGGTTCCGGGCTGGTTCCCCACTGCTTGTGGGGGGGATCTGGTCATCTACTGGGTCCTGGAATGCTGCTCCTGTCTTCTTTCACCGTGTGGTCATGGTTTTCTCCCTCCAGCTGGATGTCTTCCGGAGTATCATTCCACTCCGACAGGTCCATGTTTAGCTCGTCCAATATTAGGATGTCTGCTTGTTCTGCCATTTCTACTTTATCTTCTGTTTCAGGTTTCTCTGGATAACTGCACTATTGGAGGCTCATACAAACGGTACGGTTTTGACGCGGGCTTATACTTAGCACAAATGTGGTAGTAGAATCGTGTGCTTGTACTAAGAAGTACAGTTTTTGTTTTCTCTTTAAAAGTTGGACTGCTATGGTGTGCGTTACTCCAGGATAGTAGGGCTTCAAACTATTTCAACTATTCGTCTCGTCAGCCGGGGCTTCTTGCGATTTGAGTTCTTCACAGTCTTCTTGAGAAGTGACAGGTTTGGGTCATACTCCCCATATTTAAGTCTTTTCTATGTGGCCTGGCTGGCCAATCACGTTTCGCCTGTGCGTTTACGAACGTATTTTTGTTCTGTTGCCCGTGTGGTTGTATTCCTTTGTTTCTTCATATAATTACTTTGGAGTTTATTTTTGGGCGGATTTCCTTTCTGTATTTCATTTCATGTTATAATTGTGTTTCTGCTTATTTAGAAAATGAAGTTTTTGAGTTTCGCCCTCTTCTCTTTCTAGTCTGAAAGTTGTTCGCTTCAGTGGAAAATTATGTGCTTCACGTCCAAAGTCGTGGTTTTTGGTGCCCATAGAGGGTGAGCGCGGATGAAGTAGACCTAACGATGCCCCAGTCGTCCTAGCTTGTATATCCAGTAATCTGTATATACAAGTGTGGAGGCAGAGCATCGAGCCCGGTTCCTCGGTGTACAACTAGCTTTATCTTCCCTTCGTCAGTGGAGCTTAGTTTCTCCATTTTTACACGTTCGTGTATAATGTGTGCCAATAAAGTCAAATTGAGAGGGGGTTTGTTCCCCCTGAGCTTCCTTCGTTTCTTTTTCTTGTTTTTGTTTCGATTTTTTGCTGTTATTAAAGTTATTTTTATAGTATTTTTTACCTTTCATTTTATTTTTGGGTTAGTACCAAATTTTCTAGTTTCTCACCGACTGTGTTTCTTCCCCTGTAAATTTTGGGTGTTTTCTTTTTCGTTTTCCTTCGTTCTTGTTATTACACACTCGTCGTCTTGTTTCTTTTTTATTCCGTTTTCATTATTCCTTCTTGCTTTCATATAATATTTATTATTCTTCTCTTTTGGTTCTGGTTTTCCCATATTTTTTGTTGTGGTCTTCTTTTAGTTGCTTTGTGGTTTGTCTCAATTTGAGGTTTTCAGTTTGCTTTAAGGGGTTGTGGCTCTGTTTGATTTTTTCTTTTTTCTTTCCATGCTTGATCCGGTATTTCCTTTTTCTGTTCTCTTAATTTTTTGTTTTCTGCTGTCATCTTTTAATTTTTTTCGTTTCTTTTTTTCTGTTTTCCCTTTTCCACTTTCTGTTGCTTTCCTTTTGCTTTCTCTTTCCTTTTTATTGCCCTTCTTTTTTGTTTTCTCTTTTCTTTTTTGTTTCTAGTTTATTCTATTTTCCTTTCTCTTCCGTTTTTATTTTTTCTCTTCTTTCTGTGTTTTCTTGTTTTCTGTTCTTGGTGTGTTAGTCTCTCTGTTCTTTTTTGTTTTTTCTTTGTGGTTATTCGTTTGTTTTTGTTTCCTCTTTTATTGATTATTCATATGTTGCTTTTGTGAGGTATTGTTTTAGGTTTTTGGGTCTCTTGTATACTATGATTGGGGTTCCTTGGATCATCTTTTGCCAACAGTCTTCCGTTTTGTATTCCATTTTTAGTCTTTCCTAGAATTCTTTGATAATTGTTTTTAGTTTTTCTCATAGTTTCGACGGTAAAGTACTGGGAATATTAGTCTGTCTGTCCCCTGTTTTTTTCTTTTTCTTGTTTTCTTCTGTTAGCAAGTTCTCTATTTCGCTTTTGACAAGCGCTTTTTTGTAGCCTTTTGTTATAAATGTCCTGTCTAGTAGTTTTAGTCTGTTGGTTTGTGGTTCGAGTTCTGTCCTGGCTCTTTCTTTTCTTATTGATGTATGGTAGAGTTTGTTTAGTTTCGTGTGAATTTTTTCAGGTCCTTTCTCAGAAACATTTTTTGGGGCAGAAGGATAGTCCTTTTTCGAGCACTTCCAGTTGGTTGGGGTTTAGAGTTTTATTTTAGAGGTTGTGTATGTGTGATTCTTTCTTTTTCATGTATCTGCTTCTGGGTCTACATTTTTCTTTCTTCTCATTTGATCATAAATTTATTGGGCTTTCTGTGGGTCTCCCAAATGTGTTAGGATTTGGTATATTTGGTTTGACTCTTTTCTGAAATACTTGTGGTTCTAAGAAGGGCCTTTGGTTTTGGTTTGGGTCTAGCATATTCAGTTTTTCTCTTTCCTGAGATTTTGGTCAAAATTGGATATTTCTCTCATAATGTGTCTGATGAAGGCTATGTTGCATAGCCGAAACTGCAACACAAATATATAATCTTAAAATATATATACTGCCTTAGTCAGTTGGAGTTTTCTTGGCAATCTTGAATTTTCCAAAGCTACAGTGGATAATTTACAAATTCATAGTTTCTTAGTTCATTAATTCTATCATTATGAAATAGATTTTTTTAAGTGAACTACCTAAAACCAAAAGTATTATAAATGTATTCAACATTTAACGCAATTTAATGTAAATTCAACAGCTTCTGAAAATTGAAAACTAATTATAAAGTTAATACTTAATTTTAGATGAATCAATGAAAAGCATGTTGCCAGCACAAGATAAAACTATCTGTAATGTCCATTGAAAGAAAAAATAATCTTTCTTTCGGCACGAATATGACGGGGTTTCATTTGCGAATATTGCGGTGAGTTGAGACACAAATCGAGGCTAGATTTAAATTTCAGATTTGCAAACAACAAAAAAATAATCTTTGATGCTTCTTGTCTTGATCCTCGCCGATTTACTGATTTTCTAAATCAGGGTATTCCAGAAGGTGCTTCGGAGGAGGTAGCTGAAAATGTTTAGTTAAGCATTAAAATTTGAAATCTAAATTATTGTATTTTGCTAATTTTTTTTTTTTAAAAAAACTCCACAAATCTGCCAGACTACCGTGATGAAGCATATAATAAAGACTGTACTTACATACAATCCGACGTAGATGTTGCAGAATGCGACAGATCTACTGAGTTTGGATCTCGGAGGGCAAAAGGGAACCTGAGGAATGCATTGCCTTTTTCTGAAGGACAGTCTTATAAGATGTGCAACGAAAATCATCTGTGTAAGCAGTGTTACTTGTTTTGCTACAGGTTGCAACAAAGATATAACATGCATATGTTTCCACTATCCAAACGCTGTTTACTGTATACAAAGATTTGATAACTCTTTCAGTTACTAATGTATCGTGTGAGCGAGCATTCAGTTATCTTAAATTAATTAAAATCCTACGCGTTCGTTTTTATGAAATAATAATCTGGAATCATATCTATGTTTTATGGCCATTGAAAGTGATGTTCTGCAAAAAATCTCTAACCCTTTCCGGATCCTGGCTTTTTGGGCTATTTTTTAGACTTTCAGTCAAGCAGCTACTGTATCGTCACTATTTATCCTAGGATCATGGTTCATATACCTCATTCTCTTCAACATAGAGCTGGCTTTCAAACGGTATAACTTGCCTGCTCATACTATATACCAGAAGCGGGAAAAAATTGTCAAATTGAAAGTTTCGGAGGGATTTTTTTCTCGAACTTTGGCCCCCCTGGACCCCCCTGTGTGAACGTAGCCATCTAAAAACATCTGAGAAATAGTACTTGGTATACTGAATGTGTGTGCCAAATTTTAAGTTTCTATCTTGAATAGTAAGGGAGGGAGAAATTTTATCAAAATTTCCCACCATGCCCCAAATTAGCACAAAACACTATGATCCCAGGGAAAAAAATCCTGAGACATCCCTAATTACCCTAGGGTCATGTGTCGCCCATATTCCCTTCTGAATAGAACTGCCTTTCAGGCGGTACCATTCACATGTCTCCATCATGTATCTAAGGCGGGAAATTCCAGAAAAAGGGATTGTTTTGGTTTAAAAATCCCTTTTTTCAACTTTTAGCCCCTCTGGACCCCCTGTTTTAACGCAGAAATCTAAAAAAATCTGTTAAATACTACTCAGTGGACTGAATGTTTGGGCACAATTTCAATCTTCTAATTGCAAAAATAAGCCCGCCAGAAAAAAATTCAGAAATTTCCCCATATTACCCTATACAGAAGTATATTTTGAAAAAAATTCACTGAGACGTCCCTAATTACCCTAGAATAATAATTCTCTTCAGAATCGTCATTCTCTTTAGAATCGAAATGCCTTTCAGACGGTATGACTCACGTGTCTCCGTCATGTATCTAAGGCGGGAAATTCCAGAAAAAAGGGATTTTTTTGGTCTGAAAATCCATTTTTCATTTTTCCCCCTCTGGACCCCCCTGTTTTAACGCAGAGATCTGAAAAAAATCTGATAAATACTACTAGGTAGGCTGAATGTTTGTGCACAATTTCAATCTTCTAGGTGCAAAAGTAAGCCCGCCAAAAAAAATATACCCACCATGTCCCATTTTTCCTTATATGGAAGTATATTTTTCAAAAAATCCCTGAGACGTCCCTAATTACCCTAGGGCAATGATTCAACCGTCATTCTCTTTAGAATGGAACTGCCTTTCAGCCGGTATGACTCACGTGTCCCCATCATGTATGTGAAGCGGGAAAATGACGAGAAACAGGATTTTGGGGGTAAAAATATCCCTTTTTTCACCACTTTGCCACTCTGGTTCCCCCTGTCTTAGGACTGACATCGGAACAAAAAATCTGGTAAATACTAATTTGTTAACTGAATGTTTGTGCAAAAGTTCAATCTTCTACGTGGAAAAATGAGCCTGCCAAAAAATATTGAACATAGGCTTAGTAAATGAGAAAAAATTTTTTGACTTTTGACGTCATCACCTCCTATGTCTGGACGCAGGAAGGTTTGAAACCATACGTAATGTCTTCTACAAGGCCTCTGGACTTGGAAAACAAAAAACAAACCCGACGAAAAGTCTCAAATAGAAGAGAAATATTGCAATGTACCATGAAAAATGCGTATGGTACAAATTGTACCATAGGATCTCCAAGGGGCTAATGATCAAATTATCGATGAAATTGTGATATCTTCTTTTGTCTTTTGAACTTCATTATTGATGTATTTTACGAGAATTCCTAAACACATCAAAGACACGATTGACGGATACGTTTTCAACTCTATGTGGTCAATAAGTAAGTATGCGAATTTTTACATCACAAGTTCTTGCTGCTCGTGCCGTTTTTCTTTCTTGATTTTGAGAGGGTGATTCATTACTGCCGTTAGTGTTAAAATATTTTAGGCTGTAATACTACTAAATTGTAGTAATGTTCCAATTTAAGAAGTCAACAAAAATTATTTCTTATCAAACTTAGCTTGCTTTATCAGAAATGTTTTACAGGGTGTGATTTAAAAGTAGCGGAACTTTTCCCGCCGTGCGGCTGCCTGGGGTTCGAAAAATGTGAGGGGTGGGGGAAAATTTGCCCTGGACCTTCCTCTTTCAAGCGGAACGTGCCCTAGTGCGCTGCGAGCAGCGGTTGAGAAAGCATCGTTTTGGTCGTCGGTCACGTTTTTTGAGCGCCGAAAATGGAGTCAAAGATTGACCAACGTAACGCCATCAAGTTTTGTGTCAAACTAAAAAAGACGTTCACCGAGAGCTAGGACCTGCTCAAGGAAGCCTTTGGAAAATATGTGATGCCCCGTACTCGGATCTTTGAGTGGCACAAGGCCTTCAGGGGAGTCAGGGAGAACCGTCGCTCGTCGCAAACCGATGAAAACTTCGACCGAGTTCGCGAATACCTGAACCTGGACCGTCGGACAACCCTCCGGGAGATCAGCGAAGAACTTAATTTGACATACTATGCAGTACAAAAAATTGTGACTGAAGAATTGAACATGCGGAAGGTGTGCGCCAAACTGGTCCCCAAGGTGTTGATCGAGGAGCAAAAAGAACTGCGAGTGAAAATGAGTCGTGAAGTGCTGGATTGTGTGGAAGCCGACGAAGAGTTATTAGACAGTGTGATCAATGGTGATGAAACATGGTGCTACGAGTACGACCTCTCGGTGAACGTCTTTTGACGTAGCGCTTGTCAATCTTGGACTCCATTTTCGGCGCTCAAAAAACTGACCGACGACCGAAACGACGTTCGCGCGGACAGCAATGCTTTCTCAACCGCTGCTCGCAGTGCACGGGGAAAAGTTCCGCTTGAAAGAGGAAGGTCCCGCGCACATATCCTCCACCCCTCACATTTTTCGAACGCCAGGGAGCCGCGCGGCGGGAAAAGTTCCGGTACCTTTCAATCACACTCTGGAAAACAGTTTCTCTAAACTATCTGTGTTTTTAAAATGTTACTTTCTTGTTTCTAACCACATAATTGGATGATTTCTCAATGTTCTCCATTATATTATACAGAAGGTCGATCCGCGTAAATGTGTCCAAATTTGAAATAGCACTAACCTTATGAGAATCCATGAGTCCACCATCGGTTGGCCTCAATGTGATGGCCATGTGTTCTGGCAATAGCCCTGCACCGTAACTTCCACTTTAGAAAACTACGACGAAGTACACGAAGTGGAATCTTCTCCCATTCCTCCAGGCAGAATTTAAACAGGCCCCCGAGAGTAGTGACACCACGAGAAGAAAGTGCCCTTCTCAGTAGACCAAACCTGCAGTAATCCATGGGACTGGCATCTAGTGATTTCACTGGTATATCATGAAATGGAATAGCACAAATACCGGTGTCTGTCTCCATCTGCTTCAGAAAGTTCTGGGTAGAACGAGATGTATGTGAGGAGTCCTTATCCATATGCACAGATACTTGCTATATGGCATGCCCATACAAACGAGGCAGATCTTCTGTATAATTTGGGGTCAGTAAATGTTGCTGAAAGAATGCAGAGTTGATTTTACAGTTTTTAGAGACCTGACGAATTGTTAACTTGCCCTGATAAGAGTAACCGGCGACAACCATAAATCCTTTCAACAAAGTTGCTTTGCAATGACGAATGAACGCAGGACGGCTTTTTGCATCTCCCGAAGTGTAAATTATCGAGCGAATTTTGCCACAATCTGATAGATACACCCATGCTTCATCTAGTGTGGACACAAACTTCCATTTTTCCCCAGATAGATTGCGTTCATAGAGGCGCCTGCTCTTGGTCTTTCTCCCACGGCGATGGGCCGCACTTAGGTAATGTCCATGACTTTAAATACCCTCCGGAGGTTTAATTTCCCACCCAGGGTGCGGTTAACAGTTGACTGTGGTATGTGGAGTCGAGCTGCCATCACACGTTGCGGAGGGAGATTTTCTTGTAAGGCCAACTTCTGAGCTACTTGTTGAGTCAGTGTGGTGCACGCTTGCTTCCTCGACCCCTTAGTGGGTGAATGCTTACCTGGTATGTCTTCTTTTTATACTGCTTGATTATCTTCTTGATAGTCGTCGAACCCAATGCACAGCCATTTTCTTTGCACTGCTTTTGAATTTTAGAAACCGAATATTTGGCGTGGAAAAGTCCAATTACGTAGCCCTTCCAAAAACGGTTCACCTTTGAAGCCATGATGCACACGATACACAGTTTTGCTTGGCAGACGATAGAATGGACCTCCAGGTATAGCACACGCGTTTAACCACTTGCTTTGGTCGATTCTGTGGTCAGGGGTATGGGTGTAAATTGGACACATATACGCGGATAGACCTTCTGTATCATGTAAACAAATCTACAAAGATAGACTATTATTTTAAGTAATAAAATTAAATTTATTATAATGTATTCACTCATTTGTATGTACCATTCACGAAAATTAAATTTCCCATAATTTTGAAGATGGAATGATATCATATTCATATATCTTTCAACATAAACAGTCGCTGCTTTGAAGGGACATATACGATTTATTGCAAATACTTTTCAGACTGTAGAAAATAAAAAGAGCGAAATAATACTTGTCTATAGACACGTATACACAACTTTACATTTCGTGGGGGCTGCAGTTTAGACATCCAAGTCTCCAAACCAACTCTGTATTCATCAAGGCCCTTAACCATCATTCTCCGGGTGGGCCATTTTACTCCCAGTCGGCCTCTGCATATTTGTTACCATTATTTAACGTAAGAAATGACATTATATTTCTTCGCTTGACGTCTTTGGAATTTCATGACCAACATTTGACGTTGTTATGACGTGAGAGAGCTACTTGGGCCGGGTTCGATTCCTAGCGGGACCTCATTTTGTTCGTATTCCACGTTACTCAGTAGCAGTGGTCGTAGGTTCCTGCAAGAAAGTTTCCCTCGACTGACACAAAATTTTCCTTTGTTTTTTTGCGTCCATTACCTATGACAGTAGTTATATAGTAAGATTAATTTAGCTATATTAAAGGAACTACGAACCAAATTTGATTTATTCATTTGCTTTCTACTTCTGTTTTTCGTTTATGTTTCATGCATTTTTAAAATATACATCGAAATATATCAAGCCAACAAAAGAAAATGAAATCTTCCGGTTTAACGTCCCACGTCTATGCTTTAGGCTAAGGGAGACGATGATTAAAGCAAGTGAATGATGATGGAAGAATGATAACGTGGGAAGAAATGGGAGTACTTCCAGAAAACCCACGGACACGATGTTGTTTACCAGAAACTTACTTGGTTGAGAATGTAAAAAGGAACCCCACACACTAGAGGTAAGCGGTCTACCACTGATTCACCGTGACCCCCCAATCCACCCAACAATGTTTGCAAATTATGCTACTTTCAGCACACACAATCTATATCTATTGTATTGGTTTACCTCTGAAGAATAAAGAAAAATTTAAGAATTGATATTAGAGAATTACCCTGGATTTTTCATGTTTTATCGGAAAATTCCTTTTTTATTAAATTTACCTATAAAATTTCCCATAATTAGGGAAATTTCACACAAACTACGAACATTGATCACTAGGTCCATGCCCCGCTCCTAAAAAAAAAAACGTTAAACTCAATATCAACTCAACAATATATATATATGTGTGTGTGCTTATATGAATTTCCTCGCTTCTGTATGGTCAGCACATACACCTTGAGCGCGGGATACCGTGGTTGCATTTCCGCTGGAAGCTCATCTATTTGAGATCCCATTTTAAACTGTAATTTCATGTCTCAAATAAGCACACATATATTGTATATGCATTTGGTACACTTATCTTTTGAGCCGTCGAAAATTTCGGAACACAGAGTCACGCAGACCGAAAAGTTAGTGGCATGGGTACCGAAAAAACTGCCATGGAAACTTAAGCTTAACTGTAACTTAATCCTTACATATAATGAAACTAGCTTGGTAGAGTTACAATGGAACAAATGCAATCACCTGCTATTGTCTGATAATAGAAAATATTCTTCAGGTATTATTGTTTGCCTCTCCTGCAGAATGAAAGCCCACACGAAAACGCAATATTATTTACATATAACTACAACCTTATTTTGTGTAATATAACAAACAGTGACGGGTAGAATACAGAGTTCCTCTTTTCAGGGATGGCTTTGCATCTACCCAGTAGTAATTGCCCCACCTGATCTAACTTTGGACTTTGACCCCAACCTTTATGACGTCATAGGTCAAAGGTCAATGACCTTGGCCCGGAGTCAATGACAGGGGTACATAGGGCAACCCCACCTAAATTTTGGCAGGGGTGCCATGGCCCACCCCCTAAATTTTGGCAGGAGTACATAGGACCATCCTACTTAAATTTTGGAAATTGCCAAATCTAAAAAATTGGTATGGTAGCCTAGGACCACAGTATGTACCTCTATCAGTATTGGAGGTTTTTGTCCTTCCCTTTTATGGGTAAAAAATTGCGAAAATTCAAATTTCGGAGGTTTTTGACGTAATTTCTCCCCTTGGATGATGTCCTATTACCTTGTATGTTTAAATGAACGTATACAGGAGTCTATTACCTTTCATAAGACATGGGTATATTTGTGCACCTCTTTAAAAATTTGGGAGGGGTACCTTGGCCCACCCCTTCAATTTTAGAAATTGCCCAATATAAATATTTGGTATAATAGTATAGAACCCTAGTATGTATTACTATAAATTTGGGTTGCCCACCTCGTTCCCTTTCATGGGTAGAATATTCCCAAATTCTAGTACAACCACGTGTTTGGTCTTTTGACCTAATTTATCGCCTTTGATGAGGTGTTATTATCCTATATGGTAATATGGACGTATACAGCGGTTCATTACCTTTCATAAAACTTGGGTATATTAATGCACCCTTTGAAAAATGTGGGTGGGACACCTTGGCCCACCCCTTTAATTTCGGAAATTGTCCAATTTAAACATTTGGTATAATAGTATAGGACCCTAATATATATTACTATAACCTCGTTCCGTTTTAGGGGTACAAAATTGCCAAAATAAAAAAAGTAAGCAATACGTTGTAACACGTGTTTCGTTTTTTACCTAATTTATTCCATTGGATGAGGTCTTATTACCTTATATGGTTATATGATCACGTATGAGGATTCATTTCCTATCATAAGACATTGGTACATTTGTGCGCCCGTTTAAATTTTTGGGAGGGTTATTTCGGCCCGCCCCTTTAATTTTGGAAATTGCCACTTTTATATGTTTGGTATTATTGTATAGCACCCTAATATAAATTACTATAAATTTTGGTGGTTCACCTCGTTTCGTTTCATGGTTACGAAATTGCCAAATTTTAGTACAACCATGTGTTTGGTTTTGGCTCATTTTATCCCCTTCGATGAGGTGCTATTACCTTATATGGTTATATTGTCACGTATATATTGGTCCATTCCCTATTATAAGACATGGGTACATGATGCACCCCTTTAAATTTTTTGAAGGGGTACCATGGCCAACCCACTTAAATTTTGAAAATTTTCCAATTTAAGCATTCGGTATCATAGTACATGCCTCAACATGTATCGTGATAAATTTGGGTGGTCCATCTTGTTCCCTTTCATGGGTAAAAATTGCCAAATTTAAACATAAGCAATATGTTGTACCACGTGTTTGGTTTTTGGCCCAATTTCTCCCCTTTGATGAGGTTCTATTACCTTATATGGTTATATGGTCATGTATTTGGGTTCATTTCCTATCATACGACATGGGTATATTGATGCACCCATCAAAAATTTGGGATGGGTATCTTGACTCATGCACTCGGTTTTAGAAATTGTTTAATATTAGCATTTCGTATCATAGTACAGGACTTCAATATGTATCACTACAAATTTGGATGCTCCACCTCGTTGCCTTTCATGGATAAAGAACTACCAAAATCAAATTTCGGAGGTTATTGACCCCGTTTGATAAGGTTTTAACACGTTATATGGCTATGTACAGAGGTTTATTACCATCATATGTTTAGGTTCCCTTTTAAATTTGGGAATTATCAAATAACAAAATTCGGTAAACGTTTTCTAAGACCCATTGTAGATGTTGGTGTTCCTCTTATAGCCAAATATTCAAAATTTAAAGGTTATTGACTTATGTTTTGATACGGCTTTACTACTGAATACGTACAGGATTTATTACTTTTTCATAAGACACAGGTGTATTTGTGTACCAATCTTAAATTTTGGGAGGGCTACATTTCTTATTGTCATAACAATAATTGGTAATGGTTCTTAAAATTGGATAGTGTCTCATTCATTGTGTAAATCATTGTCAAATATTAGTATGATCACGTGATCAGTTATTGACCAATGATGGAATTAAGAGTCCAGGACATTAGTACATTGAAACTTTGCAGGATAATTTGAGAATTGTCAAATGAAATTGCGTCATTGGTTTTGATTATTCCAGCCTATGGACCAAATATAAACGTAAGCAATACGATGTACCACGTGATTGACCTTGATGAGGTATTGTACAGGGATTCATTTCCTTTGTTGTGGTACTTCTTAAGTTTGAGTACACACTTGCAGAAAACAGTTGGTTCTACTCAGGTAAACAATTGATGGACATTATTGCTCTTAGTGAACATATAATGATATGATTAATTCTAAGACTTAGGTATATCGAGAGAAGTATTCTTTAAATTTGGGAATTGTAATAAACAGAACTTTAACGTAAGGCGCGAAATTTGAAACAATACTCTGAACTTTAGCTCATAGTCACAGCTCATAGCCTAAGATCATTGGTTGTGTTTGATCTGACATTGAGCTTTAGAAATCTGATAGCTAACCCTATTGAATCTTATGACTCATAGTCTTAAGGGAATACATGCTACAACACTGAAATTTAGTCCCAAGGTGATGTAATATGTCACTAGCAAAGTTATTCTTGATGCAACTTGCTTGGTTGATCACTATCTTTCGTGCAATCTGATTGGCTGATCACTATCTTTCGCGCAATCTGATTAGTTGATGATTTTCAAATCTTTGCTGCATTCAGTTTTGCTTTGTTTAACATTTAAAAACCTTGGTTTCGCTCAGCATTTTGCACTCATCGCTAAATATGATCAAAACCGTTTATTTGTTAATCGAATAGTTAAAAAAGGATAAAGTTTGACGGTTAACCGTGAAACGTGAAGTTTTTAATTTGAAGTTTTTTTGTTTGAAACTTTTTGTTTGAAAATTCTTGTTTCAAATTTTTGTTTGAATTTTTTGTTTCAGAAGTTTGTTTGAATTTTTTTCTTTTCTTTCATTTTTTTGAAATTTTTGTTTCAAAATTTTTTGTTTGAAACTTTGATTTGAAAATATTTCCTTTGAATTTTTTAGTTTGAAAATTTTTGTTTCGAAATTTTTGTTTGAAATTTTTTGTTTGAAAAACGTTTGTTTGAAGCTTTTTGTTTATAATATTTTTGGTTTTGAAACCTTTGTTTCAAAATTTTGTTTAAATCTTTTGTTTGAAATTTTAATTATTTTTCGTTTCAAAATTTAAATTTTTTGTTTGAAATTTTAGTTTTAAAAGAATTGTTTGATTTTTTCTGTTTAAAAATTTTTGTTTGAACATTTTTGTTTCGAAATATTTGTTTGGAACATTTTGGTTTTAAATTTTTGGTTTGTGCACTCATTAGTGAAGAACCGGAACTGCTTAGAAGAAAATTTGGTTTGAAATTTTTCATTTGATGTTTTTTGTTTGACAATTTTTGTTTAAAAATTTTTTGTTTGAGATTTTTTCAAAGTTTGGTTTGACATTTTTAAAAGTTTGTGCACTAATTAGTAAAGAACCGGAGCTGTTTAGAACAAAAGCCTCTGGCAACATTGTTTATCATGGTGCAATAGTACACGTCAGAACATGATAATACAACGTCATCAGTTTTGCATCATATATAAGTATCGTTCGAGTTAGTATTCAAGATAACGTCATCATAGCTACTTGTCTGCAGTTTCTAAACACACGTGATGTGATGAAATCATTTACCAAGATTACTGATTTACAACAAAATGTACCTTATAGAATCTTAGCTAGCCAAAAAATCCTTACAAAGTTTGGATTAAGACCCGTAGTGAAGCTTCAAAATGATAAGAATATAGTTTTAACAGCAAGATATTTGTCCATGGAAGCATCAAAACAAGAAGAACTGTTAAGTTTCTTAATTACTGGATCTGTATCTTTATGTTACGAAGGATCCTTGGGTCGAAGTCATCAATTTGAATTTAATACACAGCCGGTTTCGTCAGCAATTTTGATGAAATCATGAATTCAAATATCAGCACATTACTTTGACGTCAGATATAGCTGTATGCTGAATGCGATCTATGAATTTGGTTGGTCAGCATGACGTCAGCAACTGTGATGAAATCATGAATTCAAACGTCAGCACATTCCTTTCCAATGACGTTCGAAATAGCTCTATGAAATCAGCAAATACAGTGTCATCCCATGAAATCATTTGAGCAAGTGCCTTTCAACAGGAAGGATGTGTACTTCTAACGATAAAGAATTCCTTTTCGCAAGCTATTATCCAATAAATATATTTCAAACAAAACGTGTGATGTTTGGTATCAGTGCTACAACGTTTGAACATGTGATTCGATTGGGCAAAGCAGAACAATTTGGTATACAACTGACCTGTGAAGAATGGAAAATATTATGTTTACGAATCGACCAAATGAATGATTATTTTCATGATGAGCTAAATGTGACCATAGTCAAATCATTGGCCTCAAATCACGAAGTGCTGCTGCGTACAGTCCTCGAAGAGAAGATGCTGCTGTTACGTAAAAAGAGTACATTCCATGTCCCTCGCAATATGGTGTATCTAACGCAAACGGAATGAAAAAATTCATCAACGTATTCCAGTGTGTTAAACATGCAGTGGAAGTGTGCAACAAAACAAGTATATTCCTGAAAAAGTACTATTTTGAAAAATGTGTCATGCATATTGTACAACATGTATCTAGATGTTGTGATGGTGGTCAACAACGTTCGTGGGCGCATACCTGTATTAATAAACAGTTTATTTGTGATCAAATGGACATTGAATTTCCACCAAGTGATATTGCAATAGACCTTAAAAGACTTCAACTCGAATTAAAATTATACGCTAAAGGTAAACTAGTGCAAGAAGTTCAAAATACATTGTATCGGCAATATCTAGATTCTCTATGTGGTATGGATTTATGTAATTAACCATTGTAGAGTAATAGAATGATCAATTTCAATGATTTGTGTTTTTTCATTTCAAGTACAACCCCGTGTTCTGACGTGTACTATTGCATAATGAAAAAACATTGTTGTCAAAGGTTTTTGTTTTAACAGTTCCGGTTCTTTACTAATGAGTGCACAAACTTAAAAAAGTCAAACCAAACTTTGAAACAAAAGTTTACAAACAAAAATTTCGAAACAATAAATTGGAAACGAAAAATTTCAAACAAAAATTTCAAAACAAAAGTGTTCAAACAAAAATTTTTAAAAGACAAAAATTCGAAAATT
Organism: Thermobia domestica; assembly: GCF_964235325.1. Classification (NCBI taxonomy): domain Eukaryota; kingdom Metazoa; phylum Arthropoda; class Insecta; order Zygentoma; family Lepismatidae; genus Thermobia; species Thermobia domestica. The sequence continues at coordinate 250,792,398 of NC_137462.1, read as the reverse complement.
TTTTAAACGAAAATTTAAAAAGAAAATCAGTTTTCAAACGTAAATATTTGAAACAAAAAATTTCAAAAGAAAAAAATTCAAACAAAATATTGAAACGAAAAAATTTACAAAAAAAATTCAAAGAAAAATTTTTCAAACAAACATTTGGAAACGAAAAATTTCAAACAAAAATTTCGAAACAAAAATTTTCAAACTAAAAGTTTCAAACGAAAAAAATTCAAACCAAAGTTTGAAACTAAAAATATTGAAACAAAAAATTCGAAACAAAACTTTTAAACAAAATATCAAACGAAAAAATGTCAAACAAAGGTATGAAACAAAAATTTCAAAAACTTTTTAAATGTTAAAACAAAACTGAATGCATCAAAGATTTGAAACTCATCAACTAATCAGATTGCACGAAAGATAGTGATCAGCCAATTAAATTGCACGAAAGATAGTGATCAACCAAGCAAATTGCATCAAGAATAACTTTGCTAGTGTCAGATTACATCGCCTTGTGACTAAAATTCTGTGTTGTAGCATGTATTCCCTTAAGACTATGAGTCATAAGATTCAATAAGGTTAGCGATCAGATTTTTAAAGCTCAATTTCAAATCAAACACAACCAATCATCTTACACTATGAGCTGTGACTATGAGCTAAAGTTCAGAGTATTGTTTCAAATTTCGCGCCTTACGTTAAAGTTCTGTTTATCACAATTCCCAAATTTAAAGAATACTTCTCTCGATATACCTAAGTCTTAGAATTAATCATATCATTTTATGTTCAATAAGGGCAATAATGTACATCTATTGTTTACCTGAGTAGAACCAACTGTTTTCTGCAAGTGTGCACTCAAACTTAAGAAGTACCACAACAAAGGAAATGAATCCCTGTACAATACCTCATCAAGGTCAATCACGTGGTACATCGTATTGCTTACGTTTATATTTGGTCCATAGGCTGGAATAATCAAAACCAATGACGCAATTTCATTTGACAATTCTCAAATTATCCTACAAAGTTTCAATGTACCAATGTCCTGGACTCCTAATCCCATCATAGGTCAATAACTGATTACGTGATCATACTAATATTTGACAATGATTTACCCAATGAATGAGATACTATCCTGGCCCCGCGTAGCGTAGTCGCTAACGCTCTCGCCTTTGGTGCGAGCGGTCCCGGGTTCGATTCCCGGTGGGGTCACTCGGTCGAAAAAGTGTAACAGCTTTTTCAGGCCAGCCACCCTGAATGAGGTTTTCCTCATTCACACCAGGCAAATGCCGGGGTGGTACCTAACTTATAGGTCCCAGGCCGCTTCCTTCCTTTCCCAATCCTTTCTTCCTTCCCTTTCCCCGGATTGTGTGCTCGCCGAGGGACGTCATCCCTCAAATCGGGAAGGGCTAAATGGCCGTAGATGCCGAAAGCCCAGAAATCTAAATCCTAAATCCTAAATGAGATACTATCCAATTTTAAGAACCATTACCAATTATTGTTATGACAATAAGAAATGTAGCCCTCCCAAAATTTAAGATTGGTACACAAATACATCTGTGTCTTACGAAAAAGTAATAAATCCTGTACTTATTCAATAATAAAGGCGTATTAAAAAATAGGTCAATAACCTTTAAATTTTGAATATTTGGCCACAAGAGGAACACCAACATCTACATTGGGTCCTAGAAAATGTTTACCGAATTTTGTTATTTGATAATTCCCAAATTTAAAAGGGAACATAAACTTATGAAGGTAATAAACCTCTGTGCATACCCATATATCGTGCTAAATAGGGTCAATAACCTCCGAAATTTGATTTTTGGAAGTTCTTTACCCATGAAAGGGAACGAGGTGGACCATCCAAATTTATAGTGATACATATTGAAGTCCTGTACTATGATACCAAATGCTTATATTAAACAATTTCTAAAACATAGTAGATGAGCCAAGATCCCCCTTCCAATTTTTTGAAGGGTGCATCAATATACCCATGTCTTATGATAGGAAATGAACCCATATACATGACCATTTAACCATATAAGGTAATAGGACCTCATCAAAGGGGAGAAATTGGGCCAAAAACCAAACACGTGGTACAACATATTGCTCATGTTTATATTTTAGCAATTTTTACCCATCAAAGAAAACAAGATGGACCACCCAAATTTATCACGATACATGTTGAGGCATGTACTATGATACCGAATGCTTAAATTGGAAAATTTCCAAACTTTAAGGGGGTTGGCCATGGTACCCCTTCCAAAATTTAAAGGGATACATCATGTACCCATGTCATATAATAGGAAATGGACCCCTGTATACGCCCATATAACCATATAGGATAATAACACCTCATCAATGGCGATAAATTAGGTCAAAAAACCAAACACTAGAACTTGGGTTGTACTAGAATTTGGGAATATTCTAGCCATGAAAGGGAACGATGTGGACCACCCAAATTTATAGTAATACATACTAGGCTTCTGTACTATTAAAGCAAATGTTTATATTGGACAATTTCTAAAATTGAAGGGGTGGGCCAAGGTACGCCTCCCAAATTTTTAAAGGGGTGCACCAACATACCAATGTCTTATGAAAGGTAATAGACTCCTGTATACGCTCATATAAACATATAAGGTGATAGGACCTCATCCAAGGGAAGAAATTACGTCAAAAACCTCCGAAATTTGAATTTTTGGCAATTTCTTACCCATAAAAGGGAACGACATAGACCCCCAATACTGATAGAGGTACATATTGTGGTCCTAGGCTACCATACCAAATTTTTAGATTTGGCAATTTCCAAAATTTAAGAGGGGTGGTCCTATGTACCCCTGCCAAAATTTAGGGTATGGGCCATGGTACCACTGCCAAAATTTAGAGGGGGTTGCTCTATGTACCCCTGGGTCATTGAATCCGGGCCAAGGTCATTGACTCCGGGCCAAGGTCATTGATCTTTGACCTATGACGTCATAAAGGTTGGGGTCAAAGTCCAAAGTTAGATCAGGTGGGGCAATTACTACTTCCCCCCCCAAGAACTAAAATAAATAAAAATTGCGATTACTTGTTATTTGTGCACACGAGACGGAATTAAAGTCCCAATTCAGCACCTTCACACTTAGATTTTACCCCTAGAACAAAACCTAATGGCATTGTTTCTTACTTTCTTAGTTTAATGTGACCTCACAGACATAAAGAAAGTATAAGAGTTTAGAACTTCATATGAAATAGTTACTGGAAATTTTTGTCCTGAAATTCGAAATTGTTTTACGGATAAAATTAGAGGATGGAGCATGTTTAGACTGTGACTGTGTGTGTGACAAAACTTAAATGTACCGGATAATATTTCTTCACTTTCCTAAAAGAAACTAGAATTTTACCCCATCCCATATCTGCTAACAAAAGAAAGTAGCGTACCAAAGATAGCCGCTGCTTACCAAAGGTCGTTACATAGCAGAGGTTTCATTCAGTCGGAGGGAAAGAAAAGAAAATCACTAGAGTGTACAGAAACACCCGAAGTACATACTAGATCACTAATTCAATAGCAAATCACTAAATCTAATACGAAATTACTAAATGTGGCATCCCTGCTTTGGACCACATGTTCATAAACTTTTTTCATGTTTCAATGAGTAGATTCAATTCCCAAAAACTGTAGACAGTGCACACGAACACCCTATATATATATATATATATATATATATATATATATATATATATATATATATATATATATTGTACATATATACATTAGACACCTGCAGGAGCCAAATTTTTCGACCCAAGCCTAATTTGACTCGAATGTAACTAGACCCGGCCCAGAACAAGCTAAGCCCGGCCCGGAACAAATTAATAGTGGAGCCAACCCGCCAAGCTCAGCCCGTGACCGAAACTAGGGTGAACAATTAATTATCTATATAGCAAAAGTGGAGCCGCTGAGCAATACCAACTGTAAAAGTTGCATTTTTTTAAAAAAACTTTCACCCATCGTTGGTTTTATTGCAACTACAATTTAACTAAAGTCAATAATTATTAAAGAACTGCAAATAATTGCCTGAGTCCGTCCCACCCTGAAGCGTAGGCGCGCCTAATCCGGCGTGGGCTAAGAGAACAGCAGAACTGAACTCCCCAAGCCCGCCCCTGCAGTGCACTAATATATATATATATATATATATATATATATATATATATATATATATATATATATATATATATATATAATTCTCATGGCACTGTCAAGGCTCTATATTTGTATTTTACATTTAAAACCACTACCGGGTGTTTCTGGCTCCCGTATACGGTTGCCCAATCATCACCCTCATTCTTCGCGCGCAGAGTCATTCGAAGAACTGAAAATGTAATCTCTACACTAACAGTTTATGCTTGTGAACTCGGAAAGCCTGGTACTTCTGCTTGTCAAGGTCAAAAAGTGGGAGAAAAAAACCACGTGTAAAATCTAAAAAGGGTGCAACAGTGACTGATACTTCTAAGAAGCATATTCATCTGTAGTTCGTGCACATTCCGCCGGTAGCGCTATTGCGGCACAACGTATATTGTAACTGTATAACTCTTGTATACCGCTTATAGGTCTATTGGCGTATGTGACGGCCGAAACTATGTTGTCAGCTCTGACTGCGATAAGCCCTGCTGTGCTGCTTTTGCTTTCCTTTTTTGTCCTTTGTCATTTGTGTGATGCCAAACATGTTGTTTTTGTTTGTTGCACGCGCTGGACGGGTTCCTGCGGTGCAAAGTATTTAAGAAGTTGACTACATATTCTTGTTTACGAAAGAAATATCATAAGTACTTTGAATTATAATACAGTTTGAAATTGGTTAGCTGTTCAAAAACAATGCGAAAATAAAGCTGTAATTGTAAATGTATCTTAGTCGGGGACATAGCTACTGACAGTGTTGATTACAAATTTTCTCGTAGAAGAATTTCATTATACTACAAGTGAAAAGCAGACATACATTTAGACATCCCGCCCCCCATCTTTTCAGACTAAACCGGAAATGGTCTCAATCGTTTTTCCAGAAATGTGCAAGCGAAATTTTCGTTTGTACATAATTAGGGGCGCCGCCAGAACAAAAACAATGTGGAGAGCTCTCTAACTTGTAGCCTCAACCGCGAAAAATTAAATCACAAATCATCGCAATCGTTTGTACATCGTTTGTACAGAAATGCACAAGCCAAATTTTTGTTTTTACACAATTACGGGCGCCGACAGAACGAAAACAAAGTTGGGCTGTCTGAATGGTAGCCCCCCACCATGTCAAATTCAATCACAAATTGTCGCAATCGTTTTACATCGTTTGTACAAGAATGTGCAGACGAAAGTTTCGTGTCTATATAATTAGAGGCGCCGCAAAACTAGAACAAAGTGGGGTTTGTCTGAATGGTAGCCCCCCACCATGTCAAATTCAATCACAAATTGTCGCAATCGTTTTACATTGTTTGTACAAGAATGTGAAGACGAAATTTTCGTTTCTACATACTTAGAGGCGCCGCAAGAACTAGAAAAAAGTGGGGGTTGTCTGAATGGTAGAACGTCCACCTTGTCCAATTCAATCACAAATTGTCGCAATCGTTTCTACATCGTTTGTACAAGAACGTGCAGACGAAATTTTACTTTGTACACAATTAAGGGCGCCGCCAAAACGACAAGAAGTTGGGGGCTCGCTAAGTGGTACTCTCCCACCATGTCCAATTTAATCACAAATAGTCGTAAACGTTTTTACATCGTTATACAGAAATGTGCAGGCGAAAGTTTCGTTTGTACACAATTAGGGGCGCCACCAGAACGAGAACAAAGTGGGGGTTGTCTGAATGGTAGCCCCTCCACCATGTCTAATTCAATCACAAATTGCCGCAATCGTTTGTACACCTTTTGTGCAGAAATGTGCAAGCGAAATTTTCGTTTGTAATAATTATTTGCGCCTCCAGAACGAAAACAAAGTGTGGGTTGTCTAAACGGTAGCCCCTCAACCATGTCCAATGCAATCACAAATTGTCGCAATCGTTCCTACATCGTTTGTTCAACAATGTGAAGGCGAAATTTTCGTTTGTATACAATTAGGGGCGCCGCCAGAAGGAAAACAAAGTGGGGGAGTGTTTAAGTGGTAACTCCCACCATGTCCAATTCAATCGCAAATTGTCGCAATCGTTTTACATAATTTTCTTTTAGAAATGTGCAGGCCAAATTTTCGTTTGTAAACAATTAGGGCGCCGCCAGTATGAAAAAAATGTGGTGGCTGTCTAAATGGTAGCCCCCACCATGTCCAATTAAATCACAAATTCTCGGAATCGTTTGTATATCGTTTGAACAGAAATGTGTAGGCGAAATTTTCGTGTGTCCACAATTAGGTTTGCCGCTAGAACGAGAACAATGTGGGTCTGTCCGAATGGTAGCCCTTCCACCATGTCTAATTCAATCACAAATTGCCGCAATCGTTTGTACACCTTTTGTACAGAAATGTGCACGCGAAATTTTCGTTTGTAATAATTATTGGCGCCTCCAGAACGAAAACAAAGTGTGGGTTGTCTAAACGCTAGCCCCCTCAACCATGTCCAATGCAATCACAAATTGTCGCAATCGTTCCTACATCGTTTGTTCAACAATGTGAAGGCGAAATTTTTGTTTGTATACAATTAGGGGCGCCGCCAGAAGGAAAACAAAGTGGGGGAGTGTTTAAGTGGTAACTCCCACCATGTCCAATTCAATCACAAATTTTCGCAATAGTTCCTACAGCGTTTGTACAAGAATGTGCAGGCGAAATTTTCGTTTGTACACAATTAGGGGTGCCGCCAGAACAAAAACAAAGTAGGGTGCTGCCTAAATGGTATCCCTCCCACCATGTCGAATTCAACCTCAAACTGGTGCACTTGTTTGTACGTCTTTGTGCAGAAATTAGCAGGCGAAATTTTCGTTTGTACAGAATTAGAGCGCCCCGAAACGATATCAAAATATAGGCTGCCTAATTGGTAGCACCTCAACATGTCCGATTCAAAGGAAAATTATCTCAATTAGTTGTACATCAATTATAAAGTAATGCGCAGGCGAAAATTTGTTTCTATGCTTTCACGTGCGTTGACAGAAGGAAAAGAAAGGGGAACTGTCTAAGTGCTAGCCCCACCATGTTCGATTTAACCACAAATTGTCGCGATCGTGTATACATCGTTTGTGCAGAAATGAGCAGGTAAAAATTTCGTTTGTACTAAATAATATACTGATGTGATTATTTTTAATATTTGACGTAGAATTAAAAAAAGGGATGGGGAATATGATTATTGTAATTATGTATATATCTCACGATTGCTCAAAATTCGAGATATGAAAGTTGTTATTTCGACTTCTCATTTCAAATGTTAAACCAGTGTATCGTGTTTTAACGTTTTTTGATACTTAACCTAGAAAGTAAGAAAGAGAGTGGGGCTACAGCTATGTATTACAGTTTTGGCTGTTTAGCGATCAACGTTAACCGGTTTGAATAATGGTTGCTGAGATTGAAAGTGGTACCTAATACTCTAGTCGACAAAAAAATTATCTGGGACACGGAAAAAAAATACCTGATTCTAATAGAACGTTTCACTTAGAATTCGAATTTGTAATGTGTTTTCTCCATCATCCTCAGTTGTCCCGTGACTTTCGGGAAATTTAACCTCAATTTTTATTTTACAATTTTCATACCTGTAGCCTTAGGTATATAAATGCACTAATTATATTGTATGTTAGCTTCATTTATATTTAGTAAGCCCTGTAAGTTTCATAAGAATAGCATTATGCTTTCTAGAGAAATAAACATATTTATATAGTAGGGTACATATGTAGGTTCTAGGACACTTTTCCCCTTCCACCCCTACTACCAAAAAAATTATGAAGCCGCCACTGACTTTAACACAGAGGGATAACCCAAAGTGAGATTGAATAGGCTTTAATGACGTTCAAAAATCATAAAAACTTACATCTAAAAACCTACATCTAAAATTACACTATACTACACTACTTATAATTACACTTTTACTCTATTCCATAATGACCCCAAGCTAATGTATTTACTTCATCCCGTAATATACATATTTTATCATCTGATGAATCTAATGCTAGCTTATGAACGGTTATGCTATATATATCGTGCTCATAACTTCTAATGAGGTTTATGTCTTTATACGTTTTAACATTTTTAAATAAGCTTTCTTTATAATCATCAAACTGCAACTCCTTTGATATTACAGCTTTAGTTACTCCTTTAACCTTTTTCTCTTCTTTATTTTCTACTCTATAAGCATACATCTTTGATCTCAATCCAATAAACTCCGTCATTATCTTACCTTTATTATCATCTTTCATCTTACCTATGACTTTTTTTGTTTATTAGTGGTAGTCCATATATATTATTTTCCTTGTATTCACTCGTGTCAAACTGATCAACTATTTCTGCTATATCTTTGTAAAAGTCTTCAGTCTCAATCTCATATATAAAGCTATCGGTATCCATATAACATAAATCTATATTGTTTCCATATTTCGGCTTCATCGTGTTATAGTGAAAATCATACATTAATAGCTTTGATAGTTCTAGTACACTTATACCAACATATATTGGCTTATTAAATGTTAATCGCTCTTTTTTCATATATATATATATATAGCACATAAATTCTCTGTAAATATTGTTCTGTAATCAAAATTAGGTTTTGCAATTAATTTTTCTACTCTTTCAGGACCACATTCTAATTGTATGGGTTGCCTCTTTCGAATATTTTCCATTGTTTTTCCGAATACCGAGTTATTCATGAGCTTATAAAAATCTTCTTCAAACTTGTTTTTAGCTTGCGTTCTCATATTTGTATTTAAATCAATGTATTTCTTTAACCAGTCTGATTGTTTGAAGTCTAATATTCTATGCACTTTCTTTAATCTCATTCCAAGTGACATATACAGTTTTAAGTTCCTATAGTGAATTACATATCTTTCCTTATTATAAAGTTTCGTTAATAATTTTGATTGTTTAGATTCTGGTGGTCACATGTTTTCTGGAGCTAATGGTAAATCAGAGTGTTTGTTGTGTAAATATCTCGGATATTCTAAATCTACTTCTAATATGTAGCCAGTTTCCGAATCATCTGGAATGTTCATTATATCTATGTAACGTTTAATCCACTTAAAGTCTTTATAAGGCATGTATTGACTCATAGCCCATCCATATAAATTGTTTGCGTCTAAATATGCTGGGTATGTTGAACACTCATCCTTATTATAATCTTGCATATATTTGAAGTTAGCTATTACATATCTTTTACTACATGGTGAGATTCCCCCTCGTATACCCTTTTCTAACATTAGTATTTTATCATAATCAGTCAACATTTCTAAGTTAATTTTAGTCATCTTTATCATTGCATCCCACGATAGGCCTGGTGCTGTATAATACCAAGCAGGATCTAATCCATATGCCTTTAAACACACATCTCTAAAGTTTTCAAATATATCTGTTAATTGGAGAACATCTGTTTTGTTATAATGTTCAGTTAAGTCCCTCACTAACTTCAGATCGAATTCTTTACAAACTCGCACATGAAGCTTATGAAGTTCAGGACTCATTTTGTCTCCTGTTAATCTGTTCGTAAATTTGTCTGCAGATAGTGGAACGGGTTCTTCTAATTTTTCAAATGAATCAACGAACTCAAATGGATAATCACCTTTAGTATTAACTAAATCATGTTTATCAATCGAGAAAAACTAATGTTTCTCGAAATTGTTCTGGTTTTAAATTACTCGTTAACTCTGCTAAACTCTTTGGCATAAATCTAAATGAATCAACAAATCTTAAATTTATTCCATCTTTTTTTGGTCCTGCTTTTACATATTTTTCATATGTTATGTATCTTTCTTCGTTATTTGCGATCAGTTTAATTTTCTCTGTATCATAAGCTAACTCCTTAATAAACAAATGAGTATCATAACCAGTTAAGTTGTGAAGAAATACAGGAACAAAGTTGGGATTTTTATAGTTTAAATTGCAATAACTGTGAGCTGCACCTCTAAATTTTCCAGTTAAATGATCACGATCTCTTACTTTTGCTTTATTTTTATTTATCTTATACAAACAATTTTTTAAGTCATGCTTCCATTGTTTTATTTTTTCACTCATATTATCTTTATTCTTGTAGAACTGTATTTTCCCCTTTAATATATTTATTTTTTTCTCAACAGCTGGTGGTAAGTCATTCAAGTATTTCCCACATATATGACAAATATCTGAACTGTTATAAGCTTGTATTTTCTCCTCACTAAGAGCGGTCATATCAACTACCCTGTTATATATTTCCATAATTTCTATTGCTTCTCTTTGCAACATTTCAATAAATAATTTCGCAGCATCTGGACCTATATAACTACCAGGGGCCTTATAGTTCCCATTTGAATATTTGACATAGTAACAAAAACTCATTGGTTCATGCTTGTGATATTTTACTGTTTTACTATAATTATGCTCTATTTTTAACTTACATAAGGTACATTCAAATTCGGCAAATATGACAAATGGAACTCTTAATGAACGATTATAGTTTTGAAACTCTATTTGATTGTCGTATGGTTTTGGAAGTTCTATTCTAACAGCCTCATGTTCTTTACAATATAGCTAATGGTTCTGTAATTACTTCTCATTTCGAAAGTGTCTTGTTAAACATCTATCACAAAAGTATAACTTCTCAGTATGTTTTGTCACTTGACTTCTTATTAATCGTGATAAGTCTTTTATCCAACAAAATGACTGTTTTTTTCATCTTTTACATATAATAAATTGATATGAGTTTCCTGCTTATTTTTTGTGATTTGAAGTGGATATACATTATAGTTCTTGTCATAGCTGTAAACATTGATAGAAATATTACTTCTTCTTTCAAATTTTGGAATATCTTTTAATTGTACAGGAAATTCAATGTTATCACAATACTTCTTTTGCAACTCATTAACAAGCTGTTTATAATGTGAAGGTCTTTGATACTGAAAACATCTGTCTATAGGTTTTAAATAGCTTGCAATAGAATACAAGAAACATTTATTGTCTTTATTTTTAATATTAATCACTGCTTTTTTTATCCTTAATTGGTTTAGGAAGTTCAATATAGGAAGAAGCTCTTAATGGTACATACTTGTTTAATCTGATTTGTAAATATTTAATTTGATGCAATGTCCATCCTGATCCTCTACCTTCAAATTCTTCCATTTGTCTACGAAGTTTTTGTTTTGCATAAGATATATATTCATTTAAGTCAGTTGATTCTAATATTCTCTCGTTTGATGTTTTAAAATTGCGCTCTTGTATTTCTTTATCTTTAATATAGTCACAAATGAAAACGAGATTTACTTTAACAGGGTGAAATTTTAATTCCTCTTTGATTTTGGTAACTTCACTTCCACTTGTATCTAAAAATTTTATTGGGTCTTTATATCCTCCTGTGTTTTCAACTTTAATGGTTTGTAAACGCTTCTTGAGTGCTGTTTCTTCTAATTCTATCTTAATTGGTATACGTGCTGGTTTCGATTCTTCAATTATTTCTTGCTTAAATGGGAATATATTTCTAATCTGTCTTCTGCTTTGCTCATCTTAATGCTGTTTAAGAAAGTCTATCAGGTCTGCTTTTCTTAATCGGGAATATCTTCTGATTCCCCTCTCTTTACATTGTCGCCTTAACTCTATTACGGTAAATCTATTATGATTACTCATTTATTATATAGAAAATCTTATTATACTCAATTTTTTCTTCGTCGGATTATTTCTGTTCATTTTTGTAATATTTTTACTTCCATATATCCTAATACAGCGCTTAACATTGTACACTCCTGCCATTGTCTACATATTACGCGTTGTATTAGAACATGACTTTGATGAGAATAACCCATCAAAGTCACATATACACATATTAAAATTAAATCATTTTGGTAAACTTAAACATCATCATCATCATCATAATCATCACTACCATATTTATATTCATCATCACTACTCAAATCAGATGTTTTTTGTTGCATTATTAATAATTCTTTTTCCTTTAACAGTATTTGCTTCTCTAGTAGTGTTGCTAAGAGTTTAAGATCATGATGAATTACTTTAAGTCTATCATGTAATAAATCAAAATGTGCTTCCATATTTATTATGTAGAAAACTAACAAAAATGAGATAAATTTTAAAAAAATCTAAGAATAAAAACAAACATGACTAGTGCTAAGGAAATATTATCTTACAAACCTATATTTGATTGTGTATGTAAACTTTTAGATATTGGAGGCTATAATGATGAAGGCAAAATAAATTTTAGCGTGTCCATGGGTATGTTAGATCATTTTTTCAAGAAAGCCACTAAAGAAAACAACTCATTTCTGATACAAAACATTCTCTATGCAAGCGTTATGAACTTGTCAGATGAGATATTAGATTTGCTGACTGATGAACAATGGTTGTCTATAGGTTATGATGATTATGAGGAGGAATATAACTATGATCACATTACAGAAGACTTCATACGTAAATATCTGCAGAAAGTTAATTTGAGTGAAATATGTTTATGGAAAAAGTTATCGGAAGAGTTTATAAGAGAATTAGCTGATAAAGTTGATTGGGAGATTATTTCAGCAAGCCAAGACTTATCAGAAGACTTTATAAGAGAATTTGTAGATAGAGTTGATTGGGAAGAAGTATCGTTAAATCAAAACCTATCTGAAGAATTTATTAATGAGTTTATAGACAAAGGTGATTTTGTTGCTATATCTTACGGAAGCAAACTCTCTGAAGCCTTTATACGAAAATATGCAGATAGAGTTGATTGGTGGAGCTTATGTAGGACTCAGCAATTATCAGAATACCTTATAAGAGATTATGTTGAAAAAGTAGATTGGGAAATGATTTCGCTGTTTCGAAATTTAACAGAAGAATTTATTGCAGAGTTCAAAGACCACGTTTATTGGCATAACATTTCAATTTATCAAGACTTATCTTTAGACTTTATATATATATTTAGACATTATGTACATTGGAGAGTTATAATAAGAAAATACCATAATAATCCCGATTTAGGTAGTATATTGAATTTAGCATTCGATGTTACAACAGATGGTTTTGTTTAAAGTTTAACTAATTAAATTTTATGACTATTATATCATAAAAGTCGTAATTTTAATTATCTAATATTAACCTTAATTATCAGATAATAACCTATCATATAAACAATGAATTTCTTTAATCAATTATTCTTCTGATAGTGATGTCCAAAACTCATTACCCTTACCTTTACGAATATCGAGTTCTTGCTGCATTAGGTTGAATAGCTTAATACTGTTAGGATCTCTAAACTTTTCATATATTATTACATGATTCGGATATTTTTCTTCTGCTTCAGTAAGAGGCTTATATAGGCTTCTCTTTTGACATCTGATTGCGTAATAAGGGAAAGGATCATTATGTTTGTTCTTCTTATATATGATTAGATAATTATCTTTTGAAACATCATCTGTATATGGTGCTGCGATTGTTTTAAGACGATTTATTTGCTTTTCTTGTTTCTCATTGTTTATACGTAACTGATTCATTTGTTGTTCTATTTCTTGTAGTCTTGTTTGAAGTTGAATGTTGTTAGTAAGGTATAGCTATTGAAAGTCTTTAACGAAGTAATTGATAATTATTTGATTACATTTAAGATAAAATTCTGGAGATAACCATCGTGATATATCTAGAATTAATTCTTTACAAACATATGTTCCTCTTATTTCGTTCCATGTTTCACCTTTACCTCCTGCTACTTTTTTGATAATTTCTACAGCCGGAATTCCGGCTCTGGAAATATATGTTATGAGTTCTTTCGATTCTTTATTTTCTAACCAATGTTTAAATTCTTTTCCACCATCTTGACACAACTTAGTAGCGTTAAAGTATCCTGTATTCTTATCTATAATCAATTTGAAATCACCAAAAATACCATACCAATAAGTGTCTTTAATCTGTTCATAGCAAATATCGTTTAAACTAAAAGAACTATCCATAGTACCCATATTTATTATATAGAAAATCTTTACTTTTAACTTTATTTCGTTACCAGATAGTTTTACTGTGTAAGATGAGTTTCTGAAGTTCCTAGAATCCGAGGAACTTCGAAGTTTGTTGTAGTAATCTAATAACTTTTTTGATCCTTTATTTTCTAACCGGTGATCAAACCTTTTCCCACCATCTTGACACAACTTAGTAGCATTGAGGTATCCTATAATAGGGGAGAGATTCTTTTTAATAATAACTAGTTTGTGTACTTTCCCCGGATCTTCTGTATGTTCAGCTGCTATATCTCTAAGTCTTGTGTTTTCTATTCTTAAATCGTTCATTTATTGTTCGATTCCTCCTACTCTTGTTTGAAGCTCTTTGTTGTTTTCTTGAAGATGTATAAAATCTTGCGTAAAGTAGTTAATAATTATTTTATTGCATTTAAGATAAAACTCTGGAGATAACCATCGTGATATATCTAGAATCAATTCTTTACAAACATATGTTCCTCTTAATTCATTCCATATTTCTCTTTTACCACCTGTTATTTTTTTAAAGATTTGATCGGCTCGCATGTGAGCCCTAGAAATATAATCTATTAGTTCTTTTGATTCTTTATTTCTAATACAGTTCTTAAATTCCTTACCACCATCTTGACACAACTTAGTAGCGTTAAAGTATCCTGTACTCTTATCTATAATCAACTTGAAATCACCAAAAATACCATACCAATAATTACCTTTCATCTGTTCATAGCAAATATCATTTAAACTAAGAGAATTATCCATAGTACTCATATTTATTATATAGAAAATGTTTATTTAATCATTTTTGAAATCGTTACACCCTTACATAATCATCTAACACAGAGAGTAACGGTTCGCTATTCTTTTATGGAATAATAACCATAAAAGACAACATTTATATTTACACTACAACATTATTTTTATCTATCCAACTATTATGTGAATCATCAAAACCTAGCCATTTAACATATACTTTATCACCTTTCTTTATCAACACGTTCTCCACCTAGTATTCATCTTTATGTTTCGTCTTTAATAGTTCTAGTTCGTAAAATCTATCTGGTACATCCTCTTCTTCTAAATCTTTAATTCTATATGTAGGCGGATTAGATGGAATAACTTCACTAATAACAAATACTTCTGTTGACCAATTAGGTGTATATCCTTTCTCAAATAACCCTTTCGACTTACTTATACGAACATGATCACCTAATTTGTATTTGGGTTTAACACGCTTATATTCTTTCTTGTACACTTTCTCCAATATTGTTCGCTCATTCTTCTTATTAACTTCTATAGGCTTTAAACCAATTGTTCTATGCACTTTATTATTATACTCACTAACCAATGTTGGTAATATCTCTATCCATTTATAATTTCCTTGTGTTGTGAACCTTTTCCACATGTTTTGTTTAAGTGTTCTATTAAATCTCTCAACAGCAGAAGCTTTCTTACCACTATAGGTTGAGTAATGATTAATCTTATTTTTGTCCATTAACTTCTTAAATTCTTTATTGTAAAACTCTTTACCTTGATCAGTTTGTAAGTTACTAGGTTTTCTTGTTCTTAATATGGATTCGAATACTTCTGTAGCATTCTCACCACTCCTATCTTTAACAGGAATAGCAAACGCATATTTCGAGAACACATCTATAATCGTTAGCAGATACTTATAATCTTATTTAATTTGGAAACACCTTTTAATACTCCACTATCCATTTCAACAAGATCAGCTTGCCAAAGATCATCGATACCTTTTATAACTACACTTAATCTGTCAAAGATTTTTCTAGATCGTTTGTGAATTTCTTCTATAATGTCTTGTCTAACACCTTTACATTCTTCTAGTCAATCGGGCTTTTTAACGAATTGAGTTTTAGTAACACCACATACAGAACAAATACCTTTCCTTAGATATCTTCCATTCTTTGTTTGTTCAATTCTAATGGTCTCTTTATCTGTATCTGTCGATTTCTTGCACTTAACACAATACATCATCATTATTTATTGTATAGAAAATCAACAAAAAAATTAAAATTTATCACTACCTAATACAATACTTTTAACATTATCGTCATCATCACTTGATTCGTTTTCATAAACTCTTCTTTCACTGATTCAAGCTGTTCTAATGTTAAAACATCTTGTTTATTGGATTGTTAACATGTTCTTGAAACTTGACACTAGCTGGAGCATGTCGTTGGGATGATCTAGTTTGTATTGGCCTGTTGGTCTGATTGATGGTAGTACTTCGGTTGTTATCCATCTCTTAAACTCTTTAGCTTTGGGTAGTTTTGAACGTAGAACCAAAGAGTACAGCCCACTCTCGTTAATAAAGATTGTATGTGGTTGTGGATTAACGTGGGGCGGTGAATTGTCGCTCCTAACTTCTGAAATTTTTTTCTTATCTTCTTTGTCTACATGATCTTGTATGGCGTTTCTGGGTTGTGAATACTCTAAAATTGTGGTAACATCTTTACCTTTGAACCATACATCGCCTTCAAACGTCCTTAGGAAAGCTCTCTTTATATGTACATTATAACAAACAAAAATTGACTTTCCTCCATAGCTGAATTTTTATTTGGTTTAATCGTTATTATATCATTCTTCTTAAAGCCAAAAGGTATATTTTCAATCAAAGTATCACCTAAATATATGTCTAAAAAGTATTTATTAAAACTTTATTCCATGTGCATTATTTTCCCATTATAGAGAAATGTGTAACCATTAGAAAGATTGAATATTTTAAAGATTGGCTCCTTAACATTCTTAATTCTCAATCGACATAATAAAGGTATAGTTTCTTTCTGCATAATCAATGTGGTAGTATCCATCCTAATGTTTTCAATATCTTCTTTCTTTATGTATGTGTCTTGTAACGTTTCTAATGCATCTTCAAATCGTTTTCTATCGTTCTCTAATTGAGCTTCTATTGATCTAAGTTGACTTACGCTAACAACATCATTTAGATTCTCCAACAATTTAATTTTTCTTCACTAATATTAACATCACCTTTTCTATCTTTAACATTACCAAATATATCCATACTCATTTATTATACAGAAATTGTCCATCCTATTTTTTCAAAACATTTCTTTAACATCTCTATTTGTTTAGCTGAATGTTTAAAATGAATATCAACATGAACATCATGCTTTTTCAATAGATAATACAATACACATTTTAAGTTAATAAACAATACTCTTTTTGGATACAGTTCTTTAAAGGTTTCGTATAAGTTTTCGAAGTCGTTTATAAGTGTTTCTTCCATATGTCGTAAGTTTAATGGTTTTTGATCGGTAAGGTGATAGTGTATTAAATTGACACCATCATAATATTTTGTGTATTTGTTTTTCTTTAGTACTTTTAAAACATCTTTTGTTGATATTAAATCTTTTGATATATCTCTAAATTCATCATTTAACACCTTGAGCACCTCTTCAGGAATGATTCTATCCTCTAAGCCTGCAAACGAGATAACTGTAACTTAAATCTTTTTGTAGTATCATACTATGGTTTTCTTACGCAAGCAGCTCTCATTCCTTCACAAGTATTGTAAACAAAAGCATTCCCTACAGAACAATCATCACAAATGTATGTACTCCCACCTTTTGTTAATGACTTACTACCTCGATTCCTGCATTTTAATGGTGCGATCCTATAATTTGACAGCATATCCTTTAAGGTAATTATTGGGTGTAACTTTTCCAACTCTTCTTCCGTGTACAAAAATTTAGGTATTAACATTTTCCATAAATCAATAACATCATGTACGTTGTTTTTATCTTTTAAGTCTATCTTACTAACATACTCAAAATACTGATAAAAATTATAACTATCTAGTGGATCTACTTCATTTTCATGCTTCTGAAAATAATCTAAAAATCTATTGTGTATAGCTTCCATATTTATCTTAAAGCAAAACTTTTATGGATATAAAACATAAAAGCACTTAATCATTTTTAATCATATACATAACATTACTAAAAGAATACCCTTGATTTAGAAAATTTAAAACCTTAGCACAAAGATGACCACATATTACTGAACTAAAGTCTTGTATTCGTTAGTCATTGTAAAATAAGTTTTCGGTACCAAGATATTGTACTAGTTGTTTAGGAGGAACACCACCATAAGAATTGAACACGTACTTTATGTTGTTATCTTTACAATAGCATATCCTATGAGTGCCAATGTATTCTGATTTATCAAAGTTAACTACACCACACTCATTTATATAGGGTTTTTGTGGAAGTTCATCACTCATAAATACATCTCTAAATCGTTTTATCTTTAATTCTTTAACCAACCTCTCTATATCGAAGTTGGTCAATGGTTTTAGTTTTTTGACTTCTTTGGTTTACCTGCTCCCTGCTTTTCTTCCATAGCCATATTGTGTCTTTTTTGTTCTTCAAGTTCTTGTTTATTCTTCTTAGCGTCCAGTACAGTTTTAGTAATCGCTGCTGCACCACCTGCTAATGAACCGACTGCTCCTAAAGCTGCTAAAATGGCTGGAATTGTAAAAATAAAACCCCCATATGCTCTTTCTTAATCTTTTTCATTTGTGCAGTAGTTAAATTTAAATCCATTCCTTTACCTTCTTTAATTTTCTTAGATTTATCACTAAGTTGTTTCTTTGTTAATACATGATCAATATTTAAATCCTTTAGTTCGTTATAAGGAACACTAAACATACAACCTTTAATAGAACACAACTTCCTATTATTTAAGAGAAAATCTTAGTTTGTAAAAGTACAGTTGTTGTTCCTCCACCAAAATCAATTAAGGAATCATTCTTATCTGTTATCCTTATCTCAAAATTGTCAAACTTGTCTTTGGATATAGGGGAAAATAATGGATAAATAGGCTCATAAATAATACTATGTTTAAACTCGGCATCTGTTTTAAATGATGCTATAATTCCTGGTTCTCTATGTGTGTATTCTGTATCCTTAACGAACATACCATCTGCTATATTACAGTGAACATTTATAGTATCGAATGGGTAAAACTTTGGTAACTTACTTCGAATATGTGTTTTGTTCTTTTTTAAAACTTCAGGAGCATTAAACCCGAGGAAAGTACCTAAATTTCCTATTATGATATCAATATCACCTGTTTCTAGTTTTACTCTGTTTGTTATATGATCCTCTTTTAACGTTATGTTTATGGAGCGAGATTTTAAATAATCATTAAGACTGTTTAAGCTGTATTGACAATTTGGTATAAAAAACAGGTTCATCTCCATAGTTAAACCACGTATTATGTGTAACGTTTGGTGTTAGATATGTACGGTAAAACCCAACTAGTCTTATACTTAAATTGCTGTTACTGGTGTTTAATTCATAATGGAGTTTCTTCTTTAAAACAGAAGTATCACTCGTTAACTTAATTACCTTAGCCATTTATTATATAATAAATGAACGAGTTTGATTTACCTAGAGATATTCCAAGAGAGAAAGTAATCAAGCTAATAGAAGACATCATTCAAAAGTTAGAATACAGCTTATGGAAGAAAAGAGAAAACTACGGATTGTTAGATACGCATACTACACTTTGGTTACGTTATCGGTTATACTTTCTGCAACAACTGGGTTTATTAATATTTTTATACCTGTAACAATTTACTCAATATTAACATCTCTTGCAACTGGAAGTGCTATAATAACAGGGTTGTCTTCTAAGTTAAACATAAGCAAAAGAAAAGACGAATATAAAGCTATTGTCACTTGTATTAACTCATTTAAGGAAAAGTTAGAGATGATAATAACATTAAATGGTGAAATGGATAACGAATATCCATTTCACCATTTAATGTTATTAAGTGTTAAATACATCTTTGTGTGGTAAGACGTTTTTGCTATTTAACTTCTTATTACAGCCAGGTTGGTTAAACACTAATTACTTCTATATATATTCTAAAAGCATGAATCAGCCAAAGTATGAGCAGTTAAAAGATCGATTTGAAAAAGCAGAACCAAAGTTTAAGAAGCAAATAGCAACGTTCTTAAAAGGTGATGATTCTATTGTACCTATTGATGAATGTGAAAAATACTCTGTTGTTGTGTTAGACGATTACATTTTAGAGAATCAAGATACTGTTAGAAATTACTTTACGAGAGGTAGACATAGACATTTAGACAGTTTCTATCTTCCACAGACATATTCAAAAGTACCTAAACAGCTTATAAGAGATAACGCTAACTTCCTATGCATATTCAGACAAGATGATACTAATCTTAAACATGTGTATAATGAGTTTGTTGGAGAAGATATGTCTTATGATAAATTTAAAGAGATATGTTCAAAATGTTGGCAAGAAGATTATGGTTTTATAGTAATTGATATGACAAGGAAGGTAAACAATGGTAAGTATAGGAACAAGATAAACATTTTATAAACGTCTGATGTTTTTTGATGTTTGACGTTTTAATGTTTGAAGTTTTTCACGTTTATTGACGTTTTTCACGTTTTTTGACGTTTTACGCGTTTATTGACGTTTGTTCGTTTTCTATATAATAAATGGATGAGAAAGAATATTAAGTTAAAGGAGTTCTTGATAAAGGGCTTCAAATCTTGGAAGAAAGAAAGAGCAGGTATATACGATAAATTTAAAACACAAGAACAACCTGTAATTGATGCTATTCAAAACTTGGGAAGTGAGATCAAAGAAGTAGCAGAACAAAATAAAAATCTAATAACTGAACTTGTTCCACTTGTACATAAGACGGCTTCAATAGATCCTAGTCTGCTAGAAACACCTAAAAAGATAACTTATGATAGCTCCCCAAGTAGTAGTGATACGCCTATAACGGGAGAAATAAAACAAATGAGAAAACAAATTAAAGATAAAGTTGAAGGGGTAGACCTTTTAACAACAGCGCAATCATTTGGTAAGATTGCAACGAAATATTATAGTAAAAGAAATGATAATGTGTTTGGAATAAGAACTGTAGAAGAAGATGGAAAAATAATAAATAAGATAGGAAATGCTGAAGTTAAAGTGAATGGTGATGGTTTGATAATTAATGGTAAAACTTATAAAGCAACAGAAGGTCTATGGGAATTGTTAATGACGAATACTAATAAAACCATTGAAGATTATTATGATGATGATTTTGAACAGTACAAGGATATAATAATAGAATCAGATGCTGCCTTCCAAAAATATAATCGAGATAAAAAAGTAGCATCTAGTAGAGGCTCTAAGTACATTAATATTATCAAGCCTATTTGCGATAATTATATTAAACCATCTTTACCTCAAACTCCTAAAAAGAACATGACACCTAAAAGGACTGGTGAAGGAATTAAACAATATACAGATACCTAAAGAGTATATATGGATGGATGATGTGAGAAAGTTAATTGATCGGTTAATAGTTATAGATGGAGAAGAAAAGGCTGGTAATAATAACCTTTATAATGAGAAAGTAGGTATAGTGAGTATGATTAATAATAAGCTTTCATAATTTATTCCTAATGATCCAAAAGGTATAGGGTATTCGATTAAGATCTTAAATACATTACCACCACGATTCTGGAATGATGAGAAGCTTGGTAAAGGACTAATGAATAAGATTTTAAACATGAAGGGAATACCGGAGTTACATATACCAGGCTTCAGATTTTGTGGGCCTTTTACGAAGCTTCAAGAAAGGTTAGAAAGAGGTGATGAAGGTATTAACCCATTAGATGAGGCTTATAAAGAACACGATATATACTACAGAGACAATAAAGATACAGAGTCAAGACATATTGCAGATAAGGAACTAGAAACTAAAGCATGGAAAAGAGCATTTAGTAGTGACGCATCAATTGGTGAACGATTAGCTGCTTTTGGGTTTGGTAATGCTATGAATGCTAAGGTTAAGTTAGCATGGGGACTATAAGTTTTTGAATGTTATTATGTATGATTCTTTTATGGGTATATCCCATAAAAGCGTTGTTTCAAGATTTTCATTATAATAAATGGATAGTGTTGAGAGTTATGAGTTACAGAGTTTTAAAGCTAACACAAGAACATTTAATAATTTGAATGAAGCTAATAAAGATATTGAGTTCGATTTCGATCTGGGGGATGGCTTCATACATCCACACAAAGCAGATTGTCATATGACATTTGAAATTGTTGGTGCATCAGTTGGAGGAACATTTGGTGCAAATGATACTATAAAACTTGTAAATAACTTCTTACCATTCTTCTTTTCTCAAATTGAGGTTAGAAAGCATGGAATTGTCATAGATAAGATTGAGCTACCAGGAATAACATCTACAGCTATCGGAACATTAAAGATTTCCAAACCAGAAGTTCAATATCTAAAACAAGCAGGATTTGAAACAGATGATAAACTTGGTCTAAGAAAGGACTTTAGCGTTTTGTATCCATTAAGATTAATTCCAGGCTTTTTAAGTGATTATAAAGAGGTTATGTGGAAAGGTGGATTGAGAATAACATTTTCAAAAGCTAACAACAATAGCGATGTCTTGTACAAATGGACTGGATCAGGAGCAGGTGCAGCAGCTCCTCATGATGGAAAAATAACAATAAAAAGTATGGAGATAAGAATGCCTATTGTTGAATAGGAATCTAATTATGAAAACAAGTTAAAGTTGAATATTCTTAAAGAACCTAAAATCATGTTTTCATTCCATACTTATCAGTGTGTTCAAAAGACTGTTGCAGGTTCTTTCTTGGAGTTTGATGTTACTACTCAATTTAATTCTAGATAATTTGATATGCCTGATTTCGTAGTTGTAATGTTCCAAACTGATAGAAGTGGCAAACAAACAGCAGATGCAAGTAGGTTTGATCATTGTAAGGTAAAGGATATCTATCTTATGAATGGGAGGAATGAGGTATTTCCAAAGGAATCAAGAAACTTAGATAATGCTAACAAGGATTATTTTAAGATGTACGAAGATTATACTGCATTTAAGAGAATAACATGTGGCAATACCGAAATGTACTATGATCCTAAAGAGTTTATAGATAACATACCAATGTATGTGATTAATTGTAGTAAGAGGAAGAATATGTCGGTAAATGAGAGAACAAACATAAAGATTGTAGTAGACTTTGCAGAAGCTGTGGCTCCTGATACTATATGCTATGCGATTTTAATTGGACAAAAGAACTTCACATATGATCCTAAGAATGGGAAAGTAGTAGAAGAGTTTTAGATAGTTACATGTATTTTTGTAATGTTTATGGAAGTTTTCCATAAACGAAATTAGACTCCCTGTTTAAGGGACCCCCAATCTTGAAACGTTTCTGCTTTAGGCTTTTTGGAGCTTGTTAAGAATGAGTAGAGACCAGGCTCGTTAATGATAATTGTACGTGGCTGAAGTGGTATTTTTGATACCTCTTAAAGCCGAATACTGTTGTTGATATTTTTCTATTACATGACCTACTTAACAAAACTCGAGGCTATTAGAAACTGATGTTTTAAAAAGTTTAATATATTAAATACGATGACGAGTCATATTGAACTTTTAAAAAAACTTGGAAGTCTTGAACAAAAACAGGTTATTGGATTAAGAGAATTAGAATTAAATACGGAATATAAGATTGTGAAAATGGAAAATATTAAAACTAAGTTTGGAAAGAGCATTTTAGTTGAGTGTGAGGAGTTT
Organism: Thermobia domestica; assembly: GCF_964235325.1. Lineage (NCBI taxonomy): Eukaryota > Metazoa > Arthropoda > Insecta > Zygentoma > Lepismatidae > Thermobia > Thermobia domestica. Next base: position 250,768,721 of record NC_137462.1, on the reverse strand, counting down.
AAAGTGTTTCTTCCACCTAGATTTACAAAACACTTAACACATAAAATGATTGACCAGATCGTTAAAGATGGAATAAAAATCAAATACACTGGTCTAAAAGATAACTATCCAACTGCTGAGTTCTGTATGTAAATTTCAAATGAGGATCGGTTTTGCGAATCCAAAGATAACAAAAATGAACAAAAATATGTCGTCAGAAGTAAAAAATGGAGTGAATAGAATGGATCCTCAAAAGAAACTTATACTTACTAATAATTTCAATGTAATTGTGAAAAATGTGCAAACCGAAGTTCAAGTAGTTTTTGATATTAACGGCTGTCTACTCAGCTTGAATTATGATCAGTGGACAGAGCTTAAGAAGTCATTGTTTCCTATAGAGAACGAAGTTAGCAGAAGATTCCATTATCAATATCCGAACTTGTAATTTTAAGTATGTTTTAAGTGTATAAGTGTTTTTATAGTATCAAGACTATAAAAACTAAGATTTTTGGATATACAGAACATAATGCCATTTAAATTTTAAAGATACATGTATAAATAAGAAATTTATTTGAGTTTTTTTAAATTATATTTTTAGAGTTATGCAATTTATAAGACATTCGATAGATAGGAAATTTATTTGTCTATTGATTGCCGTTTGAATTTTGAAAATCGGTTAATATTTGATAAAGTTATAGCCAATCCGAAATTTCGGAAATGTTTTACGGGTTTATTTTTGAGTTTTCTTGAAAATGTTATTCTTTAAAAAAGTCTTAAAATTTTATTGTGATTAAGGTAGTATTTTTTATTTTTCAAATTTAACAATAATTAGTGAAATTATTTAAAATTAGAATCGCATCCTTAAAGGTAGGCAACCTGTTATACATGAAAAAGTAGTACTTTTAAGTCTCTATCGATTGTCGTTTCAATTTTGAAAATCGGTTAATATTCGGTGAAGTTACAGCAAATTTTAGCAAAAATTCAAATTTTTCGGGAATTTTTTCACGCTTTATTTTTGAGTTTTCGAAAAATGTTATTCTTTAAAAAAGTCTTGGAATTTTATGAAGATTATGCTGGTATTTTTTATTTTTCAAATATCTGAATTTTTATTTTTCGCAGTGTATATCAACTCATTTTTTTCTGAAATTTGCCAACTTTTTTATTTGATAAGTTAGCACATTATAACTATGGGGGTGTAAAACTACCCCTTTAAAAATATTTTGGGTAAACACTATAATATTTGGTAAGTGAGCTGGCAACACTGACATTTTTTTTTGAACGTTGATGTTTTAGCTATATTTGCTAGCTAGGTGGGCATTTTAAGAAGTTACTCACTTACTCAGTAGATAGTGCTGCATATCGTGTAGTTTATCACTTTGCTAATAGATGGCGTTACTTGTAGAAGTATTTGTTCATATATAAGGACCGATTTTCACTTGATTTCTTTGAGTACATGTTAGCCGAGTGTGCTCGCTAATAGTTTGGCCAGCTATGAGTAATTATCGGCGTGGTCGTCGCAGGTTCGAGTCGCCTCCAAGCCAGAAGAAGGATTTTCACTTTCTTATCTATAAGCCAAGCAAATCAGATTAAGTTGACGTGAATGGAGACTTGCACCAGTCGGGAAAAGAAAACGGAGGCACAAGAGAAGCAGCAACAGAAAGGGAAACAAACAGAAAAAGAAGCCTGAGAGGCAGCCAAAAGCAAATTAAACAAACAAATAAGAGAAAGGCGTAAGTTCTCTCAGGTCCACCTGTGCACAGGTTTTGCTGCTTTTTACTTTGAAAATTTATTTATGTTATAGAGTTTTTATGATTCTAAATGTCGTAAAAGCATATTCAATCTCACTTTAACATTGTAGTTGTGGGAATACTTTGCGCTGTGTAACTTTGAATAATTAGTTGGTTCCTTCTGCGCTGGTTAAAAATATGTCTGAAATGAGTTAGTCAACTAACGTTAAAGCAAAAATTATTCAAAGAAAGTGTTTAGTAATTACGTCAGTCATCTAGTGGCGATTTGTAGTTAGTGATATTATATCCCTTTTCTTTAAATTCTGGCAATCTTTTTTGTATCCTATCATGAAGTTTTATATGGGATATGGAACAAAAGTTCTCATTATAATATGCAGGAATTCCACATACGACACATTGATTATTAATATTTCTTTCATTAGTTAGGTCATAACAAGATGTAATTTCGTTCCTTCTAGTAAAACATGGTGGGAAACCAACACGTATTATATATTTAAATAAAATAACTTGTGGTGCCGGTAATGTAAAACCTACGGGGTTATATGTTGGATCTACAAACTTACATTCTGATAATGTAGCTGGTCTTAAAATCTTAAATCGCGTGTCTATGTCCTTAAAGAAAAGATACATTATTTTTAAAAAGTCATGCTCTAACATTTTATTATGTATTTCCATCACTCGTTCTATTGATGAGAGTGAATAATGTATCAACGGTCCAGAATATTTTAAACCCTGTTCAACTTCTTTATTGAGATTCTCTGCTCTATAACATCTTTTACAGTTATCAGACCTCTTGTTTCTATTTCTAGCGAACTCTTGGAATTGTTTTAATTCTCCACAAATTACACACTTTTCATGATTTATTAAATATAAAATATCCAAAATATTTAGCTCATTTTTGTTTGATTTTAAATGTCATAAAAGCCTATTCAATCTCACTTTGGGTTATCCCTCTGTATTAAAGTCAGTGGTGGCTTCATAATTTTTTGGTAGTAGGGGTGGAAGGGGAAAAGTGTCCTAGAACCTACATATGTACCCTACTTTATATAAAAAATATGCTGTGTGTACTTTTCATTTTACCATATTCATTAGTGCAGATAAAATCACAAATAACGTCCACGAAAATTACAATATAAGCACGGTTAATATCTCATTGGATTTGTAATAAAACATATTTTCCATTATGTATACACCGTGTCACCATTTTATATCTACTTAATAAATAGTACAAACGAAGTGAGTGTTATCTTCTTAATAAATGAACACTTACTCACCTCAACTAAAATGTTTTAGTTGTCGACTTTCTTCTGTGTTTGGCTTCTGGAACATCTCTTTTGAGTGTCCAACAGTAATCAGCTATCATTTTTGTACTCTCACTGGTATCTCTTCTCCATGGAGGAAATGTTCTGATGAAAACGTTCCCCATACTCATCATTAAGAGCATCAAGGTTTTCAGGAAAAATGCAGGTGGGAGTCTAGAAAGTGAACTTTAAGGGACATGTTGCAGCACATTTCTTTGAATGATTTCAGGAAATCACTCACAATTTCACGGTAATTTGGGGGCTTTCTTGTTTCCTAAAAAGTTCTCTGTTAAACATTTAAATAAACACCAAGCTGCTTTCTCAACCAGAGTTAAGAGATCCTCAAATTTTGGGTCACGAATCAAACATCTTATTTGGGGGTCTACAAAAATACCTACCGTCACTAACCCGAGGAAATTTTTCCTTCAGGTAACAAAATCCTGCATTACTTTTGTCTATTGCCTTAACAAAGTTTTTGAAGAGCCCCAACTTTATGTGAAGAGGAGGTACAATTATCTAATTAGGGCTTACCAGTGAGCAATGAACAGATTCTTCTGTCCAGGAGTTAATACATGCGTTGGCCATTCCTTCTTGATGTAATGTTGCGCTTTGCTCCTTCTGCCTCATTCGCATAGGAAACAACAATATTTCGTATAACGAAGCTGCAAACCCATTAGGAAAGAAACGACTTTTGAATCACAGTAAACGGTCCACTTGTATTTCACATACTGAATACTTTCTAACACTATTTCGATGTTTTCATAGGTTTCCTTCATATTAGTTGCATAAGCCAAAGGCACTGAAGAAATTTGTTGCTATTGTACAAAAGGACAGGCTTAAAACTAGTTTTGGAAGAGTCAATAAACAATCTCCACTCTGTACTTATATGTGCATGTCCAACTGTATCCATCACAGTACAGACATTATTGCAATACACTAAATCATTTTCTTGAGAATAATAGTTTTGAAACTCTGTATGAAGGTTTCGAAAAATACACACTTTAGTGTAACGATGGAGCAGATTCCAGCCTTTAAGTCTACAAGCAAGAAGTTCTGTCTGTATCTTGGAGACTTTTAAATCCCTGAGTTATCAGATGGGGAGCCAATGTAGATGTGCTTCCTACATAAGTAGGATCATCTTCTTCATTTGGAACTTCAGTAGTTGCCTCAAGTACGTAATCCTCATTTACCGTAAGAAGAGAAGGAGGTACTGGTACAGGTTATTCTGCACTGTGTGGAACTGGCCTAATTGCTGATGGCAAATTAGGGTACTGTACTGTGTGGTTAGATTTACTGGTTATTTCTTTTATCAGTGTCATAAAAAGTAGCAGTCTAAAGAATGATCTTTTGTTTCCCTCGAGATCATCGGTACTGCGAAGTTCATGTTTCGTTCACCACTTGCCCACCCAGTCAGAGGTTTCACGCAAGTACAATAAATGTAGTGAGGAGCGTAATTCTTATCTTGGTCTTCTACACAGCAACCAAAATATAACTGATAACGCTTCTTCACAAGTGGAGTAAAACACCGACGTTGCGATTAAAATGTCAGCTCTCCACATACATAACAGAAATTGTCCGGTTGATTTACACACTTCCTCGGCATCTTGTATCCTTTAAGGTATCACACACACATACACACAGGAATCTACTCTCTTTCAAATTCCCATAAAATCCCTTTAGAAATTCCCTCATACAAAAATGGCGACATGGTGTACACATTGAAGATATGTTTTATTGGAAGTCCAATAAAGTATAAACCGTGATATATTGTAATTTTCGTGGAAATTATATGTGTTGAAGACCGACCCGACCTGACCCGTGACTCGAATTGACTGACCCAACCCTGATTCGTTCCGATTGACTCGAACAGACAACCAGACCCGAGCTGGCCTGATTGACCCGCCCCGACAATTCGACCCGAGCTGACACGAGTTGACCCGAGTGACCCGACCTGAAGTGACTTAACCCGAGCTGACCTATTCCGACAACCGACCCGAGTGACCTGACCTTACAATCTAACCAGTTCGAGAGAACTAGAACCTTACAAAGCTGCCACTGGAAAAAAAATACTGGTCAATTCGTATGCATAAACCATTGTTTTGGATATTTTATTTGTTGTATAATTATCCTCCTCCTTCCTCCTTTTCCTCAGTGTTCTGCCATTAATGATAGGCCAGTTTCCGTGAACTAGGTAAGAAGCTTCCTTTATTGCGATTTCCCGCTAATATCTTTCTCGCAACCAAACATAATGTACAATACGAAGCAAAAAACCTGCAACATGAAAGTTTAAGTTCATTGTGAAACTACGCCAACAACATAGGCAACCAACCTAACGTCTTTGTGGCACTGATCACGCCAGGATAACCTTCGGCTTCGTCCCCCTGCACACTTCGTTTGGAGCAAGAAATGCATAGACCACGTGACTACAAATCACAAATTTCTCACAAGATGGAGTAATAGATTGAGGTTCTTCTCATTTCTCTTCTCATTTTACATCCTCAGTTTTAAAGAGAGAGAAAGAGAAAAAGGTCAACGTGATAAAAACTAAATAAAGAGGAATATGCGAAATATAAAGGAAAAGAAAACGTGCGCATATATTGACAAATGACACATGCACTTCAAAGGAGACCACCTCAAACTTTGTTATGAACCGTATATAATAACTGTGAGAATCAGCAAACCACAAAGACATAATTACACACAGTAAGTGTTATATAACACATATTTATTTAAATAAATAAAAATGCTCGCAGAAAGCTGAAAATGTCTTTAAAATCTCAACCATAACTGAAACAAGAGACTACTTCTCTATTGTTTTTCTTCGTAGCATCCATCTACATGGAGAAATGAGAAAGAGAGAACATCTTAAGAGATTCGCACGTATACAATATCGGAAACTGCTAAATGGAAAAAATTACAGTCTTTGGATGGGATTCGAACCCAGAACCATAGTATTAGAAATCCCACACTCTACCGATGTAGCTAGTCTGACAGTAATACCCTGTTCCTCCATCATTACCTAAGAAAGATGGAATGGAGTCTGCAGAAAACTACGTCTAACATGTCCACGACAGACCGCCTATAACCTATGTCTAATTGGTACTTAAAAAAGCTAGTTCTACACGTGCATAGAAAAGTAAAATCAAATGAGTAGTTAGTACACATCACTTTGTCTGTCTCACTCTATCTCTGACTATACAAATCGAGGAAGAAGAAAAAAGTATAGAGGTGAGAACATAGGAAGAACAAGCAAAAATATAAGTTGCAGGAAACTGAATATCAAGGGGAGAGAGAGAGAGACATAGAGACAGAGAGAAAAATAGAGGAACGGAGCAAATGATTTAATATACATCGGAAAAGAAGGTTCACAACTGTGCTATACATTTAATGTATTGAATACTCTGCAGGCCCGTCTCCACGGGGGGGCTAGGGAGGCCGGGACCCCCCTAAACTTTGGCCGGCCCCAATAAAGGTTTCACGATAGGCTTGCAAATGAACTATAATATGGTGATGAAGTATAATATGATTGGGTCGGGCTCCCCCTAACTTCGGTCGCCCCCCCCCCTAAATTTTTGGGCTGGCTACGGGCCTGATACTCTATTTCTTCTAAATTGCTTGCTAGATGACAAATATTAATTTGTAAAAACGTAGCAAATGCCCGCGTTGTCTTGTTTTCTTACTGTTTCAGTAATAGTGGAAAACGTGGTTTATGCAACATAATAAATTACTAATTTTCCCACAACAATCATGTAGATGTTGTTGATGATTTTGAGTTTAACGTCCGTTCAGCAGCGAGACTATATGAGACGTGGACCTACTTATTAACGTGGAATCCGAACCATATGAGCTGCTGCCGGGAATCGAAGCAACCATGTACAGTTGGTAAGAAATTTCTAAGCAAAAGAAAAAACTGATCAGCAAAATACATAAAACGATAGTCCTGCAAACTATTACTTAAAGAGAATTTATTGTAAAATCAATACATCCATGTGGCGGTATATAGTCGTAAAGTGATTAGAAAACTTAATATTAAACTGTCGATCACATTGTTTTACTTATTTGAATTCAATGTCGTATAGATTCGGTTTTAGCTCTAGATTTCAGCGTTCTCACTTCGATTCTTAACTTGTTGGAAATATGCATTAGTCGAAATTATAAAAGTATACGAAATTTAACTAGCTAAAAGAAGAGAATAACATAAAAATCCGGATTAGAGTATTACAATAAACATGTGTATTTTGTTTAGGGTTTGCAAGTCATAGCTTATAGGAATTATAGAAAAAACGTTCGTTGTGAAAGCACAAGAAAGAAAGCAGAGAATAGACACAAACGTCAGGTGGGTTTGAACACGAGAAGGCGGAGGTAGTAGACTACTCTACTAAACCGCTCGGCTATATCTTAATTCTCTAGTACGTTTTGAAAAATATTGTCTAGAGTATTTGCACTCTACTTGTTTCTGTTTTGTTGTTTGTCATATAATGTATACAAGTGGCGAATAATAGAATAGAACTGTTTTAGGCGAGTATGAAGAAACTTCCCAGACAAGTTGTAATCTTATATGTATCTAAATTGCACAAATAAATCAGATTAAATCTGTAAAGTGCTTCGGGGGTTTAGATGGAAGTAAACTGTTGCATAGTTACGAGTTTTTGTTTATGCCCACCACTCGATGGAAGTTATGTTCTTGAAAGATAGTAACTGCTACTATATTCTAGTGTATTGGATTTAAAAAAAAATGGAAAATATTTTGTTACTAACAGTGAGTGAGTATTTTTGCGTGCAACAACAGTTGATTACAGGCACATCTACTTCTTCTGCGCATGTTTTTCATAATACGACGTCATGTATAGCAATATTGTGCATTATCGTATATTCAAAGACATTTTTAGCACTTTTACTTTTGTGTAAGGATGGCGCAATATGATCATTCTGTACGTGAGAGAGTTATCGCTCTTATTGAACATGCGGGATTGAGTGTTCCTGAAGCAGGCGCTCGATTAGGCGTGCATCGTGCAGCAGCGTTCAGATGGTGGAAAAAAATATGAGGAAACTGGAAGTCTAACTCGAAAATCTGGAAGTGGTCGGCCACGAGTGTCCTCACCGACACAAGACCAACGATTAGTTGATCAATGCTGTCGACAGCCTTTCATGTGTGCCCGACAACTGCAGCAGTCTACCGCCTTTCCAGATGATGTAACTACAGTCCGACGGCGACTTCGGGCCGCAGGCTTAAGGTCCTTCCGGGCTGCTGTTAAGGAGAGATTGACAGAAGATCACAGAGTCGATAGACTGGCGTTTGCAGAGCTAAATATTACTTGTCACTGGGGCACTGTTGTCTTTACAGATGAGAAAATATTTTCCACTGGAAACTTTGGGAAAACACGTGTGTATCGCCCATCTGGAAGACGGTTTGATCCACAATATATGGCCCGTTCAGCGCGAATGGGTCATGTGACGATTCACTGTTGGGGATGGATATGCGAGACTGCAGGTTGAGGTGGTATCCATCGAATTATAGGCCGACTTAATGGTAAAAAAAATGTTGATCTTCTCGACTTTATGCTCCCTGAAATAAAAGCACATGTTGGCGACGACGTACTCTAATCCGGATTTTTATGTTATTCTCTTCTTTTAGCTAGTTAAATTTCGTATACTTTTATAATTTCGATTAATGCATATTTCCAACAAGTTAAGAATCGAAGTGAGAACGCTGAAATCTAGAGCTAAAACCGAATCTATACGACATTGAATTCAAATAAGTAAAACAATGTGATCGACAGTTTAATATTAAGTTTTCTAATCACTTTACGACTATATACCGCCACATGGATGTATTGATTTTACAATAAATTCTCTTTAAGTAATAGTTTGCAGGACTATCGTTTTATGTATTTTGCTGATCAGTTTTTTCTTTTGCTTAGAAATTTCTTACCAACAGTACATGGTTGCTTCGATTCCCGGCAGCAGCTCATATGGTTCGGATTCCACGTTAATAAGTAGGTCCACGTCTCATATAGTCTCGCTGCTGAACGGACGTTAAACTCAAAATCATCAACAACATCTACATGATTGTTGTGGGAAAATTAGTAATTTATTATGTTGCATAAACCACGTTTTCCACTATTACTGAAACAGTAAGAAAACAAGACAACGCGGGCATTTGCTACGTTTTTACAAATTAATATTTGTCATCTAGCAAGCAATTTAGAAGAAATAGAGTATCAGGCCCGTAGCCAGCCCAAAAATTTAGGGGGGGGGGCGACCGAAGTTAGGGGGAGCCCGACCCAATCATATTATACTTCATCACCATATTATAGTTCATTTGCAAGCCTATCGTGAAACCTTTATTGGGGCCGGCCAAAGTTTAGGGGGGTCCCGGCCTCCCTAGCCCCCCCGTGGAGACGGGCCTGCAGAGTATTCAATACATTAAATGTATAGCACAGTTGTGAACCTTCTTTTCCGATGTATATTAAATCATTTGCTCCGTTCCTCTATTTTTCTCTCTGTCTCTATGTCTCTCTCTCTCTCCCCTTGATATTCAGTTTCCTGCAACTTATATTTTTGCTTGTTCTTCCTATGTTCTCACCTCTATACTTTTTTCTTCTTCCTCGATTTGTATAGTCAGAGATAGAGTGAGACAGACAAAGTGATGTGTACTAACTACTCATTTGATTTTACTTTTCTATGCACGTGTAGAACTAGCTTTTTTAAGTACCAATTAGACATAGGTTATAGGCGGTCTGTCGTGGACATGTTAGACGTAGTTTTCTGCAGACTCCATTCCATCTTTCATAGGTAATGATGGAGGAACAGGGTATTACTGTCAGACTAGCTACATCGGTAGAGTGTGGGATTTCTAATACTATGGTTCTGGGTTCGAATCCCATCCAAAGACTGTAGTTTTTTTCCATTTAGCAGTTTCCGATATTGTATACGTGCGAATCTCTTAAGATGTTCTCTCTTTCTCATTTCTCCATGTAGATGGATGCTACGAAGAAAAACAATAGAGAAGTAGTCTCTTGTTTCAGTTATGGTTGAGATTTTAAAGACATTTTCAGCTTTCTGCAAGCATTTTTATTTGTTTAAATAAATATGTGTTATATAACACTTACTGTGTGTAATTATGTCTTTGTGGTTTGCTGATTCTCACAGTTATTATATATGGTCCATAACAAAATTTGAGGTGGTCTCCTTTGAAGTGCATGTGTCATTTGTCAATATATGCGCACGTTTTCTTTTCCTTTATATTTCGCATATTCCTCTTTATTTAGTTTTTATCACGTTGACCTTTTTCTCTTTCTCTCTCTTTAAAACTGAGGATGTAAAATGAGAAGAGAAATGAGAAGAACCTCAATCTATTACTCCATCTTGTGAGAAATTTGTGATTTGTAGTCACGTGGTCTATGTATTTCTTGCTCCAAACGAAGTGTGCAGGGGGACGAAGCCGAAGGTTATCCTGGCGTGATCAGTGCCACAAAGACGTTAGGTTGGTTGCCTATGTTGTTGGCGTAGTTTCACAATGAACTTAAACTTTCATGTTGCAGGTTTTTTGCTTCGTATTGTACCACCCTCCTTATTACAATCTATCAATTGCAACTTTCTTACACACTCTCGCTCTCTTGATATCACCGCCTCTACTACATCTCTCAGAATGCAATCCCTTAGCAAAATCGAAACTTATGATCCGTCCATTTTTACGCTTCCTTATATCATCCAATATTGCTCTCGTCTCTTGCATTTTCAGCATTTCCTAATTCGTTTTTCTCTCTACCCTGCTAACCTTTCTTTCTCCTCTATTTTCCTATCTATTTTATATTTTCCTGCACATCCAAATTTCCAAGGTTAACATTTAGGCAATCAACTTCGAAAGTCAAAATAATTTTTTTTTTCTGAAGACGAAATGATATTCTAGTAACGAATGTATATAGAACTTCTTTTAATAATTTTTGCTGTGTAATAAACAAAAATTTCATCACGTTAACATTCCGATTTTTCTATTTAAAAACTGCGTTGCTGTCTAATATAATCATAAGGAATTAATTGCACTGAAATAATATTCTGTAGGGAGTTGCATATTTAATTTTTTCTTCCATAACTTATGTAGAAGATATTTGCAACGATATATAAAATAAGCGAGTAATTTAGTGCTGAGAAAGTCAAATCCTTACCGCAGCAATAATAATAATAATAATAATAATAATAATAATAATAATAATAATAATAATAATAATAATAATAATAATAATAATAATAATAATAATAATCTGAAGGTGACCAACAAAGTTCTGTCTCTTTTTGTCGAAGTAAGTGTTCAATTCGCCTTCACACCGTGAGTTGAATGCGAATTGAGATAAGGCGAAGGTCAGTTGTTGGACGAGACAAAACGAGACAGAATTTTCAGGAAGGGGTACGAGATGAGACAGAACTCTTTCAATAGAAATATATGTACTTTCCAAGACTACCTTCACGACACATTTTCAAGACGAGAATGTCCTAAACCTGGTCTCGTGAGCAACACTAGTAAGTATATCCAACATACTACCTGGTTGTGGCTGTTCAGATATACCGTGAACGTGCATAAGGACAGAGTGAACATGGGACCTTAACAGAGCGTCAGAAATTCTTGTTTGCTATACGAGTTTAAATTGGGGTAAGACGCTGCTCTGCGGGCGGAAGATATGCCAGGCCTTTGGTGAGGATGTCGCGACTACGCGGAGAATGCACCGGTAGGACGGTTTAAGGACGGTGACGAAACACTCGAAGACGCACCACGTGCCGGAAGACAAACAGATGTTCAAAATAAAAATCTTCAGGCAAATATTAAGGCGAAGGCAGGCATGTGAGGAACTGGTACTACAAGTCAATGTGAGTGGAGAAACCATTCGACACCACCACCATCATCTTGGGAAGCACTGCAATTTGGGTTGATGGGTCCTACATGATTTGACTTGGGGCCAGAAAGCAACGCGAGCAGACACCTGTGTTTGTTTGGTGTCTCGTCTCAGGAAGGACCAATTTCTGGACAGGATGTTGACATGTGATGAGAAGTGGGTCCTGTACGAAGCTCCAATGCGCCGTCATCGTTGGTTAGCATTCCATGAACAGGTTCGAAAAAAAATCAAGTCAGCACTAACCCAGAATAAGGTTCTGTGCATTTTGTGGACTGCGTCCATTGGGAACTGCTACCAGCGGGTGAGATCATCAATTCAACTGTGTACTGTCACTCTCTGGATCCAGCACTTCTGATCGCAAAGGGGTCCTCCTGTTACAAGGCAACGCTAGGCCCCACGTGGTTAAGATGTCCCATGACACCATTCTACGCCTTGGATGGGAAACACTATTTATTCCGCCATACCTCACGGACAATGTACTGTCCGATTATCACCTGTACCATTCCTTGGACAATCACATTAGAGAACGCCAGTTCAAATCGGTAGTGGAGGTTCAATATGCACTTGATACCTTCTTCGCTTCACGTCCCACCAAGTTAGACTGCGATGGAATCGGGTTACACTGCGTACGATCGAAACAGCGTACGATCGAAACTGCGTACGATCGAAACAAAATCGGCGTAGGATCGAAAACAGATAAGGTCATATGATCGAACAATAAAAAAGCAATTATTTTATAATCACAGAATATTAAGTAATAGTATTTTTTTGAAGTTATATAGGGAAAAACCGGAGTAGGATCAAAACTGATTACGACCGAAACTGCGTAGTGTCGAAACTGCGTAGTATCGAAACTGCGTACGGTCGAAACTGCGTACGATCGAAACTGCGTACGGTCGAAACTGCGTAGCGTCGAAACTGCGTAGGATCGAAACTGCGTACGATCGAAACTGCGTACGGTCGAAACTGCGTACGATCGAAACTACATAGAAACGAAACTGACAAATAAAATAGTGAAAATATAATTAAATAATCATACAGGGGTGTACCCAGGAAGTTTTTCTTGGGGGACTATGAATTATTCAGGAGGACCAAAAAAGCTAAGTCTTGTCTCAGCAGGGAGAAAGGAGAAGCCTCTCCCCAAAAGCCACTACTTCTGATCAAGTTGGCAAATTCCTTGTTCAGAAGATTGCCGTTAAGTTCAATTGACTTAGCTTAACATTTTCTTAGTTACCTAGTTGCTGTGAATTGTCACTTCTTTTATAGACTTTGCAGGTGGCAAAATCGAAGGTTCATGTAATTAGTTCAAGTTTTTGCTAGTTTGGGCTTCGTCCCAAATTTACTAATTTCCAGGGTTGTTTTGTTTAAAACAAAATATTTAAAACAAATGATTAAAACTTTTTTTAAACAACTGATTTTGTTTTAAACAAATTTTGTTTATGTTTTAACATTTTGTTTTAAACACGTGTATTTAGAAGACTTGTCTTAAACATATGTTTATTTGCATTTTATTTTATGTTCGTAAAAAAAATCTTCCAGAGCAAGAGAACTCTCCAAAAGTGCTCCCCAATCAGAAGACTATTTTTTTCCCATGTGAATGGTTTGATTTCTCGTGGCTACAGCAGGTCAATGTGGTGATCTACAATTTATTTTGTCTCTTTTCCCCCTTATTTTTAACGTATATTGTATTGTTTAAATGCTTCTCAGTTAACTTGCGAGAAAGTGTCGTAGTCGAAGGTTGGACTACTTATAGAACTGATATTAAAAAATAAATAAAATAATTATCACGGAAACAAACTGTTGTGTTGTATTCATTGCGACGTTGAGGTTCTGAAATTATAATATCGCAAGCATTCGTTTGTACAGTACATGTTAGTTCTGTCTCGATACAACATGGAATCGTGGTACAGTACATGTTAGTTCTGTCTCCGTACAACATGGAATCGTTTAACATGGGTTATACGTGAAGAAAAGAAGGACATGATTTGGTACAAATTTATTGGAGTAACTCAAACTCAATCAGGTAAGTAAACGATCAAACGAGTTTGTTGCAAAACGTGTAAGAAAGAAATGGGTGGTTTAGTTCAAGAACGAAAATCATTATGAGAAATGCAATGCTTGGTAAAAATGGAAACCCAAACAAATGGTAAAAATGCTGATCCGAAAATTGCTTCTGATGAATCTAACGTCAGTGGTGTGGCTGAGATGCAACTGGAAACTTCAGGTAACAATTAATTTTGTATCAACAATATCTTTTTCATTATATTATGAAAATTTTATTTCGTACCTCTTCCCCACCACAGTTCTAAATTTTCTTTGAAACTTTACAACTTGGCATAGCTTGTATGAAGAGACCAGGTGAGAAACGCAAGATATGGCAGTCGATCGTGTAACTAACCAAGTGTGATACTTATTATAACGTTAGTGCTGAACGTCAAGGCCTGGGACAATTTTATCTCAATTTGTTTGTTTGTATATATGTACCACGCTACAGGGTGCAATATTCAGTTTTTTAACATTAATTTTTGAGGATAGAGACACTAGGCGTCGGAATTTGCTGTATAGATTTTGACTGCGATCCCACGTAAAATTTCAAAATTAGTGGGCCAGATCCCACTTTAAACAAAAAGCCCTGTCTCATATAGCCTTGCTACTGATGCAAGTTGTAATCAATCAAACTAAATAAACTAATTTTATATGTTTCGAACAAACTTAGGTTGCAGGATAAATTTGGCTTCAACTCAACATTTAGAGCACAAGGGATCCAAGTTCATTTTCAGAAAGGTTCACTTTTGCTCAGCAAACGTAATATCTTCGTAGCATAGGGTACGAAATAAATGAAAGAAAAACCTCGGGAAAGCGTGTGGACTAGAGTTTCATAGGACAACCGCTAGACAAGGGCGTTGACGGAATGGGGAGGAGGGCTAATTTTCCCTTCCCCCTCCTTGCTCATACATTTAAGGGGATCTTCTACCTCTTCGCTTAGGTTTCTAACTCTCCATTTGATAACACGTAAATTTTAATATGGTAATTTCTAACAAAGTATTACAGGTAATGACTTGAAATTTTTAATACAAATACACAAGACCCATATAAATCCAATAACGTTACATGCGTTAGATTAATTGTAATATATTCTTCAGAAAGTTTGGCAACTATGCTGTATATAGTATATGGATATATCTTTTTGAAGGAATTGAGAGCCCTCTGAACCTCTAGCCCTACTAGTCTTCGCGACACGTGGTAGTGATTTATGAGCGTTTTCAGGCTAAAAACCAATGTCGCCTCTTTTCCTTTCCTTCTAATTTTCTTTCTTCTTTTCCTTGTTTTTCAAAAACTTGTTTTGGGCAGCTTTGCCCTTTTGTAGGCTGTCTATAGAAATAGCAGTCACACTCCCTGGAATTGTTGATTCTCGGTTGGAAGAGTCACTTCCTCTCCGTCGTGAACCTCAGTGTTAGATTCGACAAACAAAAATAAACTCGAAGATAGTAAATGTAAAAAGACAACAGTAGCAGTAGTTGATATTAAAAATTTGGAACGAACAAAAATATTGTATCTAAATAACGTATTTGTGTTAAATGTACCTTATCATGATAAGAAGTTCTATACTCTTCTCGTATAAGATGCTATAAATGCTCTACTTTGTAATAAAACTAAAAGTAATGTCTTTGAAAGATGGTATTAGACTTGGCAAAAATTGGTTTTGTGCGGTCAATGTAATATTTCACGCATACAATATTTTTATTCAATTTTCAGAAATTAGTGTATTGGTAATATACAAAGTGTACAGTACATGTAATCAGTGTACAATATTAAGATATTTTATTGATAATTGTTTTTTGGATGAGTTAACTTCAGGCATATAATCATTCTATTCTTTTCTATAATGTAATTAATATAAATGTGTATACAGAGTATGAATGTTGTTTGACAATAGTAAGGTATTTCGTTGAAAAAAAAATGCTTTTTGTAGGATCATTTTAATTTTAGATATATAGTCATTCTACCTGTTTTCATAAAATAATTAATATAAATGTATCAACAGTATAAATGTCGTTAGTGTTAGAAATGTAGTGAAATATTTCGTTGATAATTGTTTTTTGTAGAATCATTTGGGGAATCTTATAGTCATTCAATGGGGTTCCATAGTCTAAAAAATAAAATTAAATCTTTAAGTTTTACGTCCCACAGATATGCCGGTTAGGCTAAAGGAGACGGTGACAATGAGAGACGAGTGAAATGAAGAAAGTGGGAGGAAACGGGAGATACCCCGAGAAAACCCACGAGCACGGTGTTTGTCCACCACAAAGTCCACACCGTGCGAGCTGGGATCGAACTAGGGACCCCAAGCACCGGAGGTGAACGCTCTACCACTGAGCCACCGCGCCCCCCGTTCCATAGTCTAGTGGTTAGAGCGTTCGACTCCTGATCGCCTGGTTCTAGGTTCGAATCCCTGCTAGAATACTCAAATTATTGGCGTCTGCCCATCGTCGTGAGGCAAGCTGGGTAGCCATGTGATTAAAAGACATGGCAGTCTATATAATTAATATAAATATATACACAGTACAAATGTTGTTTGACAGTAGTGAGGTACTTCGTTGATAATTTATTTTTTGTATGATGTGTACTATTTTTATAATGTTAGAATGTGTGTATACTATTTATAGGATGTAGACCTATACATTTCTTTGTATAGACTTTTATAATGTATAATGAATTTTTATAATCAAGAGCGAAAGTTTAAAACCTAAGAATGGGCTAATCTTGCCACAAAAGCGAGATGTATCCGTAGAAAGATTAATAATAATAATAATAATAATAATAATAATAATAATAATAATAATAAGAAGAAGAAGAAGAAGAAGAAGAAGAAGAAAAGGGATGAAGACGTACTAAAGGAAGCTAGTGAAGGACGAAGATCATGAAGATAATAGGAAAGAGAAGAAACAGCATGCTTGCCTATTTTATTCGACATTCCGATCGGACCACCGTGTTGATAGACGAAAAGGCAGAAGAAAAACCGGGAAATGGAAGACCAAGGATAGAAAAATCTATAAGTTTTACGTCCCACAGTTATGAATGGTAGGTTAAAGGAGCTAGTGATGTTGAGAAATGAAGGAAATGGTGGAATGCAGAAAGTGGAAGGAAACGGAAGCACCCCGAGGAAACCCCCACACATGGTGTTTGTCCTCCACAAAGTTAACTTGGTGCGAGCTGAGATCGAACTAACGACGCCATGCATTAGAGGTGAACGCTCTACCACTGAACCACCGCGGCCCGACCAAGGATAGATGCAGTTACGAAGAAGAGACCTTATCAAATTATAAAACAGCTCTCCCAGGGGAAAGAAAAGTTTTAAAATTTCCTTCTTGCGCATCAACCTATGATTGAAGTGAGGAAGATTATTATTATTATTATTATTATTATTATTATTATTATTATTATTATTATTATTATTATTATTATTATTATTATTATTATTATTATTATTATTATTATGTACTTCTGGGTTTTCTCCTAAAAAAATACACACACTATTTCCAACTATAGTTATCCTACTTTTTACAAATTTGTCTAATTCAATATTGGTTTAAATAGTAGTAGTTTTCAAGCTACATATATGAGTTCTTTGACTAACTGAATAGTGCACGCCCCTTCTGGCTCACTCGTAACTATTTAACATTAAATTTCAGATGCCTCGATATATTTGCATAAGTTTATTATTTCTAAAATAAACATTACGTAAAAGGTCTATTCAAATTAATATCAAGTTTTTCTGACTTTTGTATATTACGCATATCTTTCTTACTTTGCATTACTCACATTTCCCCAGAGAACGAACACATTTTAGAGTTCTGGTTTGAACTTCTCTTACAATAATAAGCAAATATACGAGGAACAAATTTACCATTATTGACGATGCGGAGGGGAGGAGATTTTCTGGACTAGGAAGGAATGTGTGCGGGTGCATAGCAGAGGTCTGCACGGGTAGAAATTTTCAGCCCGGGCCCGGCCCGTGAATTTACAATGTGAGGCCCGACCCGAGTCCGAAATATGTCTTAGCATTCAGGCCCGAGCGCGGACTGAGCTCTGTGATAATCAAATGAGCCCGAAATAAGCCCGAATTACAGAAACTTAATTGTTAATGCAAACAGGGTTGAATCCAGGAGATAGCCCTGGGAGGAATCTCCCCCCCCCCCCCCCGGAGAAACACAAAAAAATTCAGTCACAAAATGTAGAAATTACTTCACCCAATTATTTGCTTTCTTTCCGTGCACGTGCAGGCGAAATTCGATCTCTCAATATACATATAAATGACGCAGACCCATTCTATATAAATATTAAACATGTAACATCTAAGATAGAATACCAAATAGTCAATAAAACTTGTAGTTCTTAACGCTATGACCGAGTTTGCAGAACATGAAATTGTTAACTGTTGAAGAAAGGTTTGTATTTTAATAGGTACTATACTCTCGCCCTATATTATATGTTAGTAGGTAGCACTAGCACAGATTGAGATAGGAAAGGAAAGATAGGGAAGATCTTTCGATCATTCCATATGATGATCTGATGTCAGCAGACTTCAGTTCTTGAAAATGTACAGTTCTTGCATTATTTGAAATAGAGCGCCTAAATCCTATTTCTCGCATCGGAAGTAACAGACGTAAATGAGTTTTACGATTGTTAAAGTAAACACACCTTTCTTTAACTAAAAATAATTCAATCAAAGGGTGAGTTTTAGAGGGTGTCATTTAGAGGGATCAGGGAGGAACTGTTATCCCTCCTGGGTAAGAGTTATATAGAATTTATCAATATGACAGTAGTATTTAAGTGAAAGATTGCCATTGAAGGCGATGAAGATCCTTCTCAGTGCCGTGCCATGGGGGAAGGGCAAGCGGGGCGACGGCCCCGGGCTCCGAAGTAAGGGGCGCAAAATTCGGGAGGGGAAAAAGAAAAGAAAAGAAGGAAAGAAAAACAGAGGAATGAAACAAATGTGTACATATATAAAATGAAAGGAAAGAAAGTAACGAAAGGTGCTCAAAATCAAGGAAAAGCAGGGGTTACTTTTTAAAATTTTCTCACCTTTCGCGGCTGGTCTGTCGACCTCACTCTTATATACGGGAGTGCCGTCTTATACTCTCGCTCCAAGCGTAGATTTTCCACGACACGGAACTAATCCTACTGAAGATTTCGTAAACTAAACTATTGATGTATGCAGTGAAGAAACCAAGGCTAATATGCTTGATTTAGAATCAGAAATGTGAGAAAGAATGATAACTTTTGTTAAGATATTCGTATGTATGTTTGTTTTAAGACAAAAAATATTTGAGTTAATTTAGTTTTTTTTTAAAACTTCTACATTAGTAACAAACAGTAACTACTGAATATAGGAAATAATAACAAAAATAGCTAACAAGGAAAAGAAGGAAAGAAACAAATAATAGCTAACAATAAAAATAACAAAAATAACAGTTAAAGTTTAGTCTAAAATATTTTTGCCAGTCTATTTATTGTTGTAGCTAAAATTAAACGATTGTTTTTTTTTCTTTTAAATTATAATCTCACATTGAATATTTATCAGCAATTAGTCTCAATATTAGGTAAGATGTGAATGGAATTGTTAAATATGCTGCTTTCTTGCACAAATACAGAAAAACAACTCCCCCTCGAGGAGTTGACATTCCCCCCCGGGTGAAAATGTCTGAATTCAACACTGAATGCAAAATTGTATTTTTATTTACAGCAATTCAAGGTTTGTTTTGCAATTATGTTTTAAAAGTCCTCCAGAAACAACGGTGCAATTTGTATCGTTTTACACTATATTTACAAAGTCAGGCCCGAAAAAGTCCGAGAAATATGTTTGTATATTTAAAAATTCACAGCCCGAACCCATGGGCGTCATTTAGGGGGCAGGGAGGGGCATTTGCCCCCCTGAGTTTGATTTTTATATAGATTTTACCAATAGAATAGTAGTAAGTCAGTGAAAAATGCGAAATTTTACATATATCAAGGATCTTGCCCCCCCAAGCCAAATCTGAAAAGACGCTACTGCCCGAACCCCTCCCTGGCCCGAAGTGATACATGCTTTTTAGGCCCGAGCACGTGCAGGCCTCTGGTGCAGAGGCGTTTCAAGTGGTGGGTGACTGCCCACGGCCTTGCATCTTTAGGGACTTCGCAAAGACCAACGAGCCTAAATCGATTTGGCACTCACTTTTGTCGATGCAACAATAGAAACAAGTATGAATTCGGACTTACAGAAAAACAATACATAATGCTTCAAACTAACTCTTCATCTATTCGTATATATGAGATCGCTAGCATACGCGACAGGCGGCGAGTTTATTTTAAGATTGCAATAATGAATGTATATAAGTTTTTATCGTTGGAATGAATTGTTTTCGATAAATTTTGTTATAATTAGCAATTTTTTTTAAAAAAAAAGGGGGCAGGAAGGACTCGTAAAACTTACTCGCCTTGCTGTGCAGATGGTATGGTCAAAATGAATACTGGATAGTGAAAGTGTAAGTGTAAAGGGAAATATGGAACAGAGAAACAAAAGAGAACTTCTTCAGAAGGGAATTGGGAGGGAAGGGGAGGGGAGGGGAGTACAATGCTGTGACACTTGAAATGCGTCTTGATCTGTGTACTTCAACAAACCTTACTTATTAGATTACGCAATTTCTAGTTTCTTACTCCGATTATTCAAAGTATTCAAATGTTCTCGGATGGAGTGACCGCCCCTCCTTTTAATCCGTCCGTGGTGTCATTCAGTTTTGCTTTTTGCTACTAATTCAAAATGCTTTCCGAAACAAGCATTTTGTTGTCTTCTTGTGATTGCAGGGGGTGGAAGAAACAAACAAACCGTGAAATGAAGAAAGAAGTGGCTTTGGGCTCTTCCAGTCCAGACCATTCTAACCACTGAGAAGTGAGAATCACATTAAAAGCAGCTAGAACAGATGGTCAGCCCTCTCCCCTCTACAACATACTTTTTATTCTCTGTTGCCAAACTTATTGAAAAATATATTACAATTAATCTAACGCATGTAACGTAAATTGGAGACCGTGGTTGGATTTATATGGATCTTGTGTATTTGTATTAAACATTTCAAGTCATTACCTGTAATATTTTGTTAGAAATTACCACATTAAAATTTACGTGTTATCAAATGGAGAGTTAGAAACCTAAGTGAAGAGGTAGAAGATCCCCTTAAGATATTAACATTGTACTTGTATTGTGCATGTTGCAGCGTTGGAATGATTAAAGAGTCAAGCTCCGAATGTCATAGTCAATGATGCATAATTACGTTACATAAATGCAGAATGTGTCCAAAAGAATACATCGACGTAAAATGTCATATTTTCACAACCACGAGTCCGAGATGAAAGAAAGAAAAACTACCTGAGAAAAAGGAATGTAGAATTTTGTATGATTACCGCTAGATAGGAGCGTTCGTTTAGAAGTCATCCGTCTTCTATCCTGAATTTCAGATTTTTGGGGCAGTAATGCAGATTTAGAAACATTTTGCTTAGCAAAGTCCAACATTTAAAAATTGAAGTCCTTGCACCGAATAAATACGGATTTTGATCATTGGCCGTAAGGAGCTATAGGCCTATATTGCTTTCTTGTATATTTTTTTTACCCAAGGATTTCAAAGGTGACTCTACTTTCGAGTTTCGGGCCTGCTTAAAATTCAGGAAATTGGACCTAAGCAACTTCCCAGTTTTAATCATCTGTATGTTCTTCGTATTTATTCGGTGTAATTACCTCAGGCTTATTCTGTTGGACTTTGCTTATCAAAAGATTTCTAAAACTGTCTTACCGTCCCCAAAATCTGAAATGCAGGGTGCGGATGAGGGTGGTTGCCCTCCTGTTCCACTGACGCCCCTACTAGCGGCTGTCATATGAAACTATCCCACGCCTTTTCGCATAGTTTTAGTTACATTTCTTTTGGATTCTTGACTGCGAAGTGTTATTTTTTGAAATAGAATTCATTTGCTGAGGAAAACTGAAGTTTATTGAAAATGGATTTGGATCTATTGTGCTCCGAACGCCCCAAATATTACCTTTCGTCAATAAATTTTTGACTCAAAAAACAACCAATTACATAGACTTGCAGAAAATATAAAGTTAGCATTATGAAGTCTGCTTCAAACATTACTTTTCGAAAACGTAGCCCTATTATTATAAAATAATTTTATTAGCGCCAGTGTTATGAAATAGTAGTCAAATTTTGCAACAAAAATCTCACCCGCCTCCACGAAACGCTAGATTAGCCCCTAAAGGCATAACTACAAAACTTTTAGAACCGGAAACTCGAAATGATTTTCTTTATGGTTAAAATAACCGCACAACAGCATTTCTGGTAAAATTCTAGCCCTCATGTAACATGACACCATTTGAAATTTCGAATACTAAGCACAGATGTTCGCCATGATGCTTGATAGCACCATCTGATGTGTCAGACCACTTCCAAGTTTCATCATTCTCTCTCAACCTGTTCTCAACGCACAAGGATGGTGAGGACTTTTGTTTTGCCATGTATATTGATAGATTGTGTGAAACCTCTATAGTTGGTAAATTTTAAAATCTACCTTAAAAGCTTACTATATCCAAGAAAATACTTACTGTATGAGAGTCACTGGCAAGAGGGTGTAATAAAAGGGGTCGTTATATGAAATAAGTTGAGAATTACTAATCTATAATACGGAAATATTCTGTACCCAACACTGTGTAGACTTAAAGAGAATAAAATAAATGAAAAGATCGGTTGAAAGAGCAAAAGGTCTAAATAAATACGTGATTACACGATTTTGAAATATGTTTAAAATCATATTTTAAACTGTTCAAAATGTTTAAAACATGTACTTTTTCGTGTGCGTTTTAAAACATCTTTAAAACATTTTAAACACTTTTTTCATGTTTTAAACACGCGTGTTTTTTCTTTTATTTTAAAAACTGTATGTTTTCCAACCCTGCTAACTTTTGACCAAGTTGGAAAATTAGAATGCGTTGTTGCCAATATTTAAAAGACTTCCGTTTCTTTCAATTGACACTTGGAGTAGCATTTTCTTACTTACCCACTTTAGTTTTAAGTAGGTGGGAATTTGTCGCCAGATACAAAATTTCTCATCCTACGGCCTCGCGCCTCATAAACCTACTAACATACCAAACTTCCTAGTTTTTATTCCGATTTCAATTACGGTACATAAAATATGAGATTTTGTACATCCAAAAAGTCTATTTAAATTACACAGTTTTTTGTCTCTTTGAAACTGCTAAAAATGGAAAATATTCACTTTTGGAAATTTTCATATAGTCCCAGGAGGCTAAAAACTTTGCCAAATTTAATCGTTGCAGTTCTACTGGAAGTGCCTATACTGTAAAAAATCGTTGTGTTATTTCAACGACATGACTATGTGTTAACACGATTGTGTTAAAATATGACACAAACAAGTGGTTAGAACAACTCACTCTCCGTTTGGAGTTGTGTGTCAAATGCCGCTAGTTGAAATAACACACAGCCTGTGTGTTAAATTAACACAAGTGTAGAATCTTCGGTGTTGTTTTCTGCCTGATTGCCAAATATGTTGGGTATCTAATTATAAAGGCTTATGAACTGAAGCTACAGGCAAACACAGTAGAAAGAAATACTTAAACAAATCCAAGTATACGCAAAATTTCAAAATACAAACCGCGCGATGTGTTTTCAATTGTTTTACAAAATGTTTCGGAAGAAACCCTAACAGCACAAGATGTGCTAGGCATGTACCATTTAGGTGCTCTAAATTCATCTCCCACAATTGATGCATTTATTGCTTCTTTTTCAAAGCGGTTGTGTACTAGAAGCAACAAACGCATGAACTTTATTAGACGGCAACTGGCGCCGATCATTTGAAAGTGAATATGGAAGAACTATAAAATAAAGTAAATAGACAGTCGTCATTTTGTTATAAAATTAGGTCTACATGGCGAGCAGATTTTATCCCGAACGGTTATCGTCGAATACACGCGGGTTAAAGGAGCACTCTGATTAGCCAAATTCAAAAGACCTTAAGAATTTATCCCTCTACAAGCGACGGTTTCTTCATCGCATCCGTGGACAAGTCGGAAGAGCACGCGGCTAGTAATTGAAAGGTTGGTTGTTCCTGCCCCTCCCTTCTACAATTTTTCGGTGGCTTGGTGAATTCAGAAGAGGCCGGACATAGCTTAAAGATGAAGAGAGAGCTGGACGTCCGGCAACAGCTGTGTCAGATGAAAACATTGCCGATGTGAAACAAATGATTCGAGAAAATCCTCGACCAACTTTCAAGGATATTGAATCTACAGTGAACGTTGGATCGTCAGCCAGAACAAAAATTCTTCATGATCATCTTCGGCTCAGGAAGGTTTCATCTCGTTGGGTGCCTCACACTTTGACTGAACAGCAGAAACGCATGCGTGTGGAATGGTGTGAAGAAATGCTTGCAAGATTTGATGGAGGCTTGGATCTATCAATTTCACCCTGAAAATATACGCCAGTCTACAGTTTGGATATTTCCAGACGAAAATCCACCCACGAAAGTGAAGGTACCGCGATGTGGGGGAAGAAGATGGTCGCAACTTTCTTCTCCAAATCTGGCCATGTTGCAACTGTTCCACTTGAAGAACAAAGGACTGTTACTGTTCAGTGGCACACCGCTGTTTGCCTAACAAAAGTGTCCAAGAACTTCCATCCAGAAGCTTCCAGAATATTCGGGAACGGCATCCAAGAACTGGATTGCGTGGGATCCTGCTTCATCATGACAACGCGTCCGCACACACGGCCAACATCACAATTCAGTTTTTAGAATCTACGGAGGTCAAACTTATGACTCATCCGCCGTATAGCTTTGACCTCGCCCCGTGTGATTTTTTTATGTTCCCCAGGATCAAAGATCGCATGCGTGGGAAGAGATTTTGCAGTACTGAAGAAGCTGTAGTGGCTTACGAGAATGAACTTTTAAAACTTGAAGAAAAATACTGTCAATACTGCTTCCAAGAGATGTTTTCAAGGATGCAAAAGTGTATACAGTGTAATGGTGAATACTTTGAGAAAATGTAAGTGTTAAATTGATTTTAAGTACATAAGTTATTTCACATCTCAAAACTCTCGTAGTGACCCTCATATATTAGGGTGGGCCAAAAAATATTTTTTTGTTTGTTTGAAACGCTATACTGCGGAAAACTTGCCCCTATGGTAGATAAATAAAATGCAAAAGAAATATGTCTTTCTTTTACGTCTGGCGCTAGCGTAACGACCCTAAACCTTGGAAAAAAATACGATTTTCGTAATTTTTCCAATACATGGAGAAAATTCAGATAATTTCTATAACAAGTTCCTATAGTCATATTTCAATAGAGAAAATTATAGAAAAGATAAATAAATGTATAAGGAATACATTTTACAATTTATTAGCAGCGTATTACACTTATAAAAACACTTAAAAAAGACAAATTTCCATTGAAATAGACATTTTTCCTGATTGTGTAATACTTAAGTTTGTAATGAAATACAGTCTTTTACTTGTCTTTAGTTTCTTTTGTTAGTTTGAAAAATGATTTGCTTGAAAACTTGGCATTAAATATCTTATAAAACCATCCCTGGAATTGAAACCGACAACTTTTTGTGACGCCTCAGTTACCAGATACACGCATCGTTCTACTGCTTTGGTGTGACACGGGAATTTATCAAAGTTCCGCTCAGCCGCTGTTTCACCTGATTGGACCTTAGGCCAAATCTCGTGATCGGTAAATTTCCGCAGCAAAGGCTGAGGTGAAAGTGTAACAGTGTTCCAGTGAATCATTTCGGTGTAGTCTCTAGCTAGGAAATTGATCTTAGGTAGTTGGAAACTCCTTATTGACTTAATCTTAGAAGTTAAGTTTCTAGCCTTTGTAATTCTTCTGAACCGTAAGTCTGTTATCCCTTACGTGATCCGGGGTTTTGGGGGTATTTTTTTAGACTTTCAGTCAAGCAGCTACTGCATCATCTCTATTTATCCTAGGATCATGGTTCATACCTACTTCTCTTCAGAATGAAGCTGGCTTTCAAATGGTACCACTTGCATGCCCATATCATATACCAGAAGAGGGAAAATTGATGGGAAAGGGAAACTTTTGGAGGGAGAATTTTTTCCCACTTTGGGCCCCTCTGGAGCGGCCCTGTGTGAACGTAGAGATCTCGAAAATTCTGATAAATAGTACTTGGTAGACTGAATGTGTGTGCCAAATTTCAAGTTTCTATCTTGAATACTAAGGGTGGGAGAAATTTTATCAAGAATCTCCACAATGCCCCAAATTACCGCAAAAGACCATGATCTCAAGTAAAAACTTTCTGAGACATCCCTAATTACCCTAGGGTCATGTTTCGCCCATCATTCTCTTCAGAGTAGAACTGCCTTTCAGACGGTATGACTCACATGTCTCCATCGTGTATCTAAGGCTGGAAAATCCCGAAGAAAAGGATTTTCTGGTAAAAATATCCCTTTTTTCAACTCTTTGCCCCTCTGGATCCCCCCTGTTTTAACGCAGAAATCTGGAAAAAATCTGGTGAATACTACTCGGTAGACTGAATGTTTGTATAAAAATTTCAATCTTCTACGTGCAAAAATAAGCCCACCAAAAAATAATGAACATAGGCTTAATAAGAGAAAATATATATTTTAAAATTATGACGTCATCTCCTCCTATGTCTGGACGCAGGAAGGTGTGAAACCATACGTAAGGTCTTCTACAATGCCCCAGGACTTAAAAAACAAAACAAAAATTGGCAACGTCTTGAGCGGTCATTCATCTACCTCCTTCTCAATAAGGAAAAATGTGACAATAAGCCTATACCAGATTCAGTTGGTAAGTGCTACTCTGCAACAGTCTCGCAAACAGAGGGGAGTAAAGAGGGACTGGCCCCCCTAAATTTTTCATATCCCCTCCAGACCTCAATACAAAATGCACAATTTAGATATTTGTAAGAGAATTTTTAATGACTTAGCCCCTCCTAACATATTCATGGACCCCAAAGCTCTGTGGCTAGTCTCGAGCCTGCTCTGCAAGTGGTGTATCAACGGGCGGACGTTAGAAGGGTGTAGTCAAAACGTTTTTAGAAATGAAGAGATCCATCGAAGTAAGAATTATATATTTTTTAGACTGAGTCTAGTGTTAATGCAAGAACGCATTTGGCGCTAGCTTAATTTTTGTAAAGTATATTTTTATTTACGTAAATTCATTGAGCGGAACAGGGCTCATATCGAGTCACTTTTTTAAACTAAAATTTACTTTTTTCAAGTTCCTCATTAAAAGTTACTTTTTTTCAAATTTGTCACTAAAAGTTACTTTATTTAAAACATGTAAAGTGACTTTTTCGTGTGATTTATGTTTCGCATTGGCAGTTTTCTAAGAAAAAAATATAAAAACAAATGGAAAAAGGCAGAAACTTGTTACTCATTACTCTTCTGAAAGCTTCAGTACTTACTGCCACATGCGAAACAGTCAGCTTTATTCTCACTTCAGCTTCTATTGTTTCTAAAGCACGGGGAGCGCGGTGGCTCAGTGGTAGAGCGTTCACCTCTGGTGCTTGGGGTCCCGGGTTCGATCCCAGCCTCCGCCAAGTGAACTTTGTGGTGGACAAACACCGTGCTCGTGGGTTTTCTCGGGGTTCCCCCGTTTCCTCCCACTTTCTTCATTCCACCATTTCACTCATCTCTCATTATCACCGTCTCCTTTAGCCTAACCGGCATAACCGTGGGACGTAAAACTTAGAGATTTCATTTCATTTTCTTTCTAAAGCACAGTAGACGGTTGGTGAATGCTTAAGCTCTCAAAGTGAGGTTGAGAGCTCTTCTGTGTCTATTGTTCCTTCTACCATAATAATCTTTTAGTTTTCTCTCGTAATAGTTAATGCCCCATTCAACGTTGTGCGTGTGTGTTTATGTGGTTCATCATGTTCGTCTTGCGCTATGCTTCTTGTATGTTCTTCTTAAGAGTAGGTGATGAATTCGAATATTTGACGTTTTTGAGAACTCTTAATGCGAAGTTAAATATAATGTCTGGGATGAACGAATTCGGAAATAGGCCAGAACTGGTTTCACTTACTCAGAAGCTTTTTACATCTGCTAATTCTGCTTACCGTAACTACAAAGCATACTTTGAAAACCTAAGAAAGGAGGAAGCTCAAAAACAAGAAGTAAAGAAGAAACAAAAGAACAAACAAAGAGAGAGGTGTTGGAGAAATTGACAAAGGAAAAAGAGGCATGATGAGATTTTAGTCACTTCTTCGTGTGCTTTTGGCCATTTTTGGTCACTTTTCAACTATTTACAAGAGATCAGACCACTATGAGCCCTGGGATTATTAAAATTAGGGTATATTAAAGAAGACAAAACAGACAAATACAACATATTTGTAAACTGAAAAACTGAATTTCTGGAAAATAACTAAATCAATGAATAATTGCTTATGAAAGATATTCAGAGCCAATAACGTAGCTAGGAAGGGGCAGGAACAGAAATTAAGAGATCAATTAATATTACAACAATTAACATTATTAACGGGGTTAGAATATTAAAATAATGAAATTGGAACTATGTACAGTATTAATTACTAAACGAATGTGATTTCAGCATGGGACGAGGGAATTCTTTCCCAATTAATATTAAAAAAAAAATCACCCACTAAAACTTGCTGGGGTGCATAAATTGAAATAATAGCAGAATTTTGCAAAATAATTAGACTACAATAATTCGTATGTAATGAATTCACATGTAACTACTGGGTAAAATAGTGGAGGTTAATTCCTAATACAGTGAAACCTCTCTTAACGGGCATCTCTCAATAGTGGACATCTTCGTAAGAGAACAAACTTTCTTACTCTTCCATGCCATAAGTATGTGTGTTGTTGTGTTATAAAAAAGAGAGAACCCTTCCTTTTAGGGACACCTCTCATTTACGGGCAAATAATCGGTTCCATCGGTGTCCGTTTTGAGAGGTTTCACTGTATTACTTAGTTTAATAATAATAATAATAAATGCTCAAATGTGTGAACTTACTTTATTGAACCTACCACTGCGAAGAGCTGATATTATTATTATTATTATTATTATTATTATTATTATTATTATTATTATTATTATTAGTAGTAGTAGTAGTAGTAGTAGTAGTAGTAGTAGTAGTAGTGCAATAGTTGCGTAACAAAATGTACTGTTTTCTTGTTTGAGTTTGTTTAAAAGTTATATCACTATTCTGAGAGCACACCCACTTTTATTTTGAACACCCCCCCAAGTAAACATTTCTGGCGTACTTACTGTCTTCAGGCAAATCACTCCCTACCTCTTTTAACACGAGAGTTTCTGCATTTGTATATTTTGAACAAGATGGCTGCGAAAAGAAATTAACATTGGACTGAGTTCTTTTATGTTCAACCAACTTCCTTTCATGTCTTTGGGTAATCTCTTTTGTACCGTTACACTTCCAATATTACCTGTGCCAATATTTGTTTCGGGGTAAAAGAATTTAATTCAATGATGGGTATTTTTTTTCAGTTTTTCACAGTTATAGATAATGGACACGGGGATTTCACAGACTTCAGTATTAGTGTCCTTTTGGCTATTGCAGTCAAATGTTATTATGCACTTACATGCAAAGACATCAAACAGTAAAAAACATTTTCTTTTGAAATGTTCAACTCTCCTTTTGAACCTTTCCTTAACCCGCTTAAACTAATTCATAAGATTATGATAACTTACCTGGTATGCATTTATTAACTGAACAGTTCTGTAAGACGTTGCTGTTGGTATTGAAGCTTCATCAGACACAGATTCAACTTGTCTGCCACAATATTCGAAACTTAAGAAAAACTAACTGACCTGCTGTTTGTATTCACTACTAAGTTGTAATGTTAATGAAAGAAAACGCTTAAGAAGATCTTCGTAAGTTGGAAGTTTATTCAATGATAACTCTTTTGGGTTGCCAAATAACGGGCAGTAAAACTGGCTGCGAGTAATTTTCTTGTAAACAGCCACGACACAGTGGTTAATATAATGAAATCACTAAACAGTTTGTAGGTTTCAATCAGTCATATATTTCAAAATGTCCTTTTTTGTATATAAAAAAGTGTTTTTATAAGTGTAATACGCTACTAATAAATTGTGAAATGTATTCCTTTTCCATTTATTTATCTTTTCTATAATTTTCTCTATTGATATATTACTATAGGTACTTGTTATAGAAGTTATTTGAATTTTCTCAATGTATTCAAAAAGTTATGAAAATCGTATATTTTTTCAAAGTTTAGGGTCGTTGCGTACCGTCACACGTAAACAAGAAAATATATTTCTTTTGCATTTTATTTATCTACCATAGAGGCAAGTTATCCGCAGTGTAGCGTTTAAAAGAAAAAATATTTTTTCGGTGCACCCATATATAGAAAAATATATACAGTATGGCACTACATTCATTGTACAAAAGCAGAGGAGTTATTCCTGAGAGTAAAACCAAAAAAACGTTCCGATATACATAGGGCGAAAACCCCATCGTTTACGTGTTATAGGCTGCCAAAAACATGAAAAAAATGAAATTTAAAGGTCAATAGCTCCAAAACTATGGAACCTACCGCAGTCGGGTCAAGACTTAACTTAGGAACTAGTATGTGCCCTATCCAAAAAATGCGTGTGTCAGAATCCTGAGGTGCTTCCACAACAATTTTTATAGAGGGAGTTTAACTACGAGCCTATGATATAAAGTGTTCTCCAACTACCTGCATAAAAATTGTTGCGTGAGTACCTTAATATTCTAAAACATGTATTTTTGGATAGAGCACATACTACTTCCTAAGTGAAGTCTTGAGCCGACGACAGTAGATCCCATAGTTTTGGAGCTATGGACCTTTAGAATTCATTTTTTCATGTTTTCGGCAGCCTTTAACACGTAAAGAAGGAACGGCCATTTCGCCCCGCTGCTACAACCGTCAGCGTCTTGTATCGTGTTTACTGTAGTTTTTCTTTCAGTGGTCGACGAGATTGCAATGATTGTTAGTGACTGAATAGGTAATTATTACTCCTTGTTGCACATTTCATGAGGACTTACGTAACACAAATGAACATACTAATGCATGCATAAAATAAACTATAAAATTGTATTAGTTTAGCGATGCCACGTTTTTCATACTCGATACATGTGGGGTGAAACCCGATTAGCATGTACACCTGGTCTTACCCCACCATTAGGGTACTTCCGGGAGATTTGCTTTTTTGTGAAAAACATATATGCAAAACAATAGACAGAACCTATCACATTTTTGTAGTATTCACGAATTATGAGTCAAGAGTAATTGTTCTGATCATCATTACATTTTGTTGCCAATCTTGTCTTTGACAACACATCAAACCTTAGTTACCCATTTCTACCCCACTTTCCCCTATATAAAAATACTTTAATATCCTTTTTCATTCATACATTACAACATACGTCGCAATTTTCTTCATATACTACTTCATAATATATATATATATATATATATATATATATATATATATATATATATATATATATATATATATATATATATATATATATATATATAAAGCCTGTTATATTTTTTCCATGATAATACGGGACACCTTCGATCTCTTCCCCCACTTAAAGAACTTTACAACGCAATACATTTTTTGGAAACATCTGTGAAGGGTTTTTGGAAATTCGAATGTGAAGAGGGGGAGGAAGTGGGGTTCTAAGAATTTCAAAAAATTGAGCGTATCTCCAAATCACTTATCATGCCAACAGACGTATAGTCAGGCATAACCAGATTGTTCAAATTATTGAAAGACATAGTAGTAGTCCCCGACGTTCGCCCGAATGACTCATCCTCACTCTCTTTTACGACCGGGATTTTTGAAATTCGTTCCCTTTTACGGCTAAGATGAGTGCTTTGGTACCTCGATTCTGATTGGCTGAGAGAGGTCACGTGACGTTAGCCCCCGCCCGTACATAGGACCCCCACCAGGACCCATGGTCCCTGGCCTGTGTCAATGACCTAGGGGTACTTAGGACCACCCCTCTAGATTTTGGCAGGGGTACATAGGACCACCCCTTAAATTTTGGAAATTGCCAAATTTAAAAATTTGGTGTGGTAGCCTAGGACCACAGTATGTACCTCTATCAGTATTGGGTGTCTATGTCGTTCCCTTTCATGGGTAAAAAATTGCCAAAAATTCAAATTTCGGGGGTTTTTGACCTAATTTATCTCCTTTGATGAGGTATTATTACCCTATATAGTTATATGGGCGTATACAGGGGTCCATTCCCTTTCATAACATATGGGTATATTAATGCACCCCTTGAAAAATTTGGGAGGGGTATCATGGCCCACCCCTTAAATTTTGAAAATTGCCAAATCTAAAAATTGTGTGTGGTAGCCTAGGACCATAGTATGTACCTCTATCAGTATTGGGTGTCTATGTCGTTCCCTTTTATGGGTAAAAAATTGCCAAAAAGTCAAATTTCGGGGGTTTTTGACCTAATTTATCCCCTTGGATGAGGTGTTATTACCTTATATAGTTATATGGTCGTATACAGGGGTCCATTACCTTTCATAAGACATGGGTATATTAATGCACCCATTGAAAAAATTTGGGAGGGTTACCTTGGCCCACCCCTTAAATTTTGGAAATTGCCCAATTTAAACATTTGGTATAATAGTATAGGAACATAATACATATTACTGTTACTTCGTTCCCTTTCAACGTGGGAGACCAGGATTCGATTCCCGGAAGGCGCTCATGCGGTTCGGATTGTTATTCCTTTGATGAGATGGACTAACACTGTTGCAAATGAAATCTTTAGTTTACGTCCCACGATTAGGCTAAAGGAGACGGTGACTATGAGAAAGGAATGAAAGTGTGGGAGGAAACTGGAGCATAATGTTGCTTACCACAAAATTACTTCGAACCAGGGACCTCATACAGCAGAGGTGAACGCTCTACCACTGAGCCACCACCTTCCTTACTGGTGCGAATGAAGTAGAGGTATTTGGTTTGAGGTAATGTGATTGTTTGACGTCGGGGTGACCCTATTTCACTTTTGGGACCCCCACATGGACCATAATGAATGAGTTAGAGATGCTTTGGCCGGGATTGCATTACCTATTGAAATTTTTGCTTATGTTTACTCAGGGGGCAGGGATCACTCAGGACACATAAGATCACCTTGATCCACGTGACGAGGGGGCCTCGTTCCATTTGATGAGTATAAAAATATCAATTTCGGAAGGTTTTTTTTTTAACTTATCCTATTATTTTTCACGAGACATTTTCGTTATATAATAGAGTACAATGGTTTACTTTTTTGGGAGTTATCGTTTCCTTTGGAGCTTATTACGTTATATGGAGACGTATTTAAATTATTTCCTTAAATTTGATAAGTACTTTGTGATCCATTTTGTTCCGCTTCAGGGGTGAACCTTGCAATCGTCCCGAGTTCGATTCTTGGAAATGTTGAATTTAATGTCCCCACCGATGATGAGAAATGAGAAAACATCATAAACTTACTTGCTTGCGGATTGAAACAGAGATCTCACACATCAGAAATAAGAGCTGAGTCACCATGGCCCATTGAGAAGTTCAGTTTGTCATGGTCCCGAGTTCGATTTTTTGTGTTAGTTTAAGAAATGTTGAGTTTAACGTCCCCTTGAAACGATGATGAAAAATGATAGGAGGAAACATGAACTTACTTCGTTGTGGAACCTCACTCGTTAGAGACAATCACTGAGCCGCCGTACTCCATTCAGTGCGAACAATTTTACCTATGAAAAGAAACATGGACATGTTATGTTACATTAAACATTTTTTCTGCTCGTTGTTACGCATACGAATTGTTGTGAACTTTCAGAATCTACTTTTACGAAGAGTATAATGTCAGTTCGTTTATTGAATATCTCTAAGAGGTGTAAAGGAGGAACGATTTCGGGTCTGGTTAATAACATTAATTTATATCGTTTTTGTTCGCAGATTAAATAAAAATGATGAAAAAAAAAATGCTTCTTCGTGCATTGGCTTATAATCATAAGTTTAGAAGCAAACGTCAGCTATATTGTGTTACATGTGCTTACGTATTCGTTGTCAGTATCATTGCATATTGAACATATACAGTATTTAATTGCCAATGGTTTACTTTGAAAGGATATATTTATTTTGAGATGAATAAAAGGGATGGGATGATGTGATTTTGGACCTAATTAGTATCTTTTCGTTTCCGTTCATGGATTAAATAAAAAGATGACTCTTTGCTTAAATCTCATTAGTTCATTGTTCGAGCGATTTTTAAACGCTCTGCGTTTGTTGATCAGTAAGCGCTTCATTGATGGAACCGATGTTGCCAGATTTTGAAAATCTAAACTGCTCCGATTCTTTTTCGAAACGGTTCCGCTGAGTGCAAGAATTTTCAAAACTAAAAAATTTTGAAAACTAAAAATTTCAAACTAAAAAATTTAAACTTTTCAAAAAAATTTTCGAACTAAAAAATTTCAAATAAAAAATTTAAAACAAAAATTTTCAAACTAAAAGATTTCAAATAA
Organism: Thermobia domestica; assembly: GCF_964235325.1. Classification (NCBI taxonomy): domain Eukaryota; kingdom Metazoa; phylum Arthropoda; class Insecta; order Zygentoma; family Lepismatidae; genus Thermobia; species Thermobia domestica. Next base: position 250,734,224 of record NC_137462.1, on the reverse strand, counting down.
AATTTTGAAACAAATTTTGAAAATCTAAAATTTTTAAAACTAAAAATAAAATCAAACTTTCTGGAACGAAATTTTTTTAAACTTAAAATTTTCGAACTCGAACCGAATTTGAAAACTAAAAACTTTTCGAACCAAATTTTCAAACAATTTTTTTTTCGAACTCAGAAAGTTTCAAACTTAAAACTTGCAAATCAAAATTTCAAACTAAAAAGTTTTCGATCTAAAATTTTGAACTAAAAAATTCGAACTCAAAGTTCTCACTAAAAATTTTCGAACTCAGAAAGTTTTAAAATCAAAATTTGAAACTCAAGTTTCGAATTAAAAATATTTTTGAACTACAATTATCAAACTCAAACTTTTCGAAAATCTTAACAGAGATTGAAAGTGATCACGCGTTTCGCGAGCCGTAACTTTTAGTAATGTAACATAGTTTACGGTTTAAGATTTATATTGTCTTGAGAACGATTGAGTTCGTTTATGTAATGAACCCGTTGGCCAGCCATACCCTGATTTCACATCGTAGCTCATGAAAGCAATCTTGTTGTAGTTGTGTAGCCGTGACCATTTTTTTTCTGGACATATAGCCTGTACGATCACCAGGAATGAAATACTACTTAGTTTAGTGACCATTAAGATGAAATCTGAACCATCAAATGTTAAGACATCCTGCGATAGAACAAACAAAAATGTGTGTTTCCTTACCTGGAGTCGAACCCCGGATCGATTAGAACTTTAAGAAAGGGACATATTTCGTTTAGCACAGCGATTCATATCTTATGAGCTGGGAACTCGGACCTCAAAATCGACGTCTGCTTAGTTGTCAAAAGCAATGAACCAATTTTCCATTGACATTGCCAAACACTTTAAATATTAAGTCACGTTTTGTCATATTGAAATTGCATTTAAAAAAAATCATATGCGAAGGCGAAGATGACGAAAGAGAGGAGCGGCTTCTTGCACAAGTTTCGTAACGAAATGAATTTCATTACTTCAGTATCATAGTTTCTTTGTCATAGATGAAGAATGCAGAATTTGCAGTTTTTCTTTATAACGTCATTCAGCTCTGTCATATTGCATTCTCTCTCTTTAAATTGTGTTACTGTTGCTTAGTTACTAAGATATCAGTCCCGTGCTTGTAACATTGAACTTGTCATTTACTGCAATAGTGATTACCGTGTTACCTAGTGATGCTATAATGTTGCATTGAATCCAATTTTTCTGGTGCAAGAGATTTTCAGTTCGATTCCTTTAGAGTGCTTCCCGTCGTTCTTATAGGATTATCATGTTACTTATTTTATGAAAGATCGTGCCAGTAGTGAATGATGCTACATTGAATTCAATTTACTATGGTGGAAGAGCTTCCCTCATAAGATTGTAAATGAAAAAAGAAAAAAAACTGTTACGACTTTCCTTGTGTAAAAGAAATGAACGATTTATCGTTTTGATCTCATATTGTTTTGTACCATGGTGTTGTAATACGAGTGATTTGTATTAAATAACATTCACAAGAAGATCGATTCCGGCTGGAAAACAATTTCATAAAAGTGAACAAGTGCATCTAATGCGAAAAGGATTCTAGTTTGATCCTGCTGACGTTCACTATTTTAAGTGGAGTTTTTATACGATAAAAGTATTGCACGAACAGTCTGTGCCTACTGCTAAAACTGAATTACATTTTCATTGAAATCAACATAAGTAATATATATTTGTATTTAAAAATGTAATCAGTATGTGCTGTAATAAACAACATTGTGTGTTTGTGTGTGTGTCGTGTGCGTGCGTGATGTTAGTCTAAACAACAGTCTTTTTCATGAATGGTTTTTAAATTATTGTTGTGGTATTTGCTCCTCGAGAAAAAAGCTGAGGCCTGCAAAATGATCTTCCTCAACTCAGTGACCTTGCTTGTTTCATGTTAAGTGTATCATTATCTGTTTTACGTCGTGATGACTCAATGACAGAGGTGTGTAAGGTCGCTGGTTCGATCTTAGCTAACGCCAAGTTGCTTTGTAGTGAACAAAAAAAGCCGTGTGCGTGAGTTTTCTCTGGGTTCTCCCCACTATATTTAATCCATCATTACATTTATTTCTCATCATCATCGTCTTCTTTAGCCTAGTTAACATAACCGTAAGACGTAAAACTCAAAGATTTAATTTCATTTCTCTGAACCACCACGAGTGTTTTTTGTTCTCTTGACAGTATCGAGGACGTAAATCTTGTGTTCCTAGACTGCATAAGACGTGAACGATAAAATCTGAACCACCATAAATGTTTTATGTTGACTTAACAATATCGAGGCTGTATAGGACGTGGACCTACAGTTCAAAGTGAAATGCGAATCATCATAAATGTAGCTATAAACACCAAATATTTGTTTCTATTTTACGTATAAGATGGAAAGCTTTATGACCTTAGGCTGTATAAGACATGAACGTACTTCTGTGGGTTGTGTACTTAAACCCGTAATAATAACGCCAAAAATCGAACCTGGACTTAGCCACTGAAATCTCAAATGGGGTTAAGGAAAGATTTTTTTATTGTAATGCATTCAACCTGGAAAATGCTGATTACCACCTTGACCTTCAAGTGAGAGGAATGAGAGGTAAGGAAATACTTCTGTGCTTGACGTCACATGAATGAAATTCTGTCCATCTTAGCATTTTTTCGTTCTGTGCTTTGATCAGTAAGCTGTTATTCGTTTCATACAAGTTCAAGTGTTAATGTGGCTAATATTTATTAAATCACATCTTAATGGTCGCTAAACTAAGTAGTATTTCATTCCTGGTGATCGTACAGGCTATATGTCCAGAAAAAAATGGTCACGGCTACACAACTACAACAAGATTGCTTTCATGAGCTACGATGTGAAATCAGGGTATGGCTGGCCAACGGGTTCATTACATAAACGAACTCAATCGTTCTCAAGACAATATAAATCTTAAACCGTAAACTATGTTACATTACTAAAAGTTACGGCTCGCGAAACGCGTGATCACTTTCAATCTCTGTTAAGATTTTCGAAAAGTTTGAGTTTGATAATTGTAGTTCAAAAATATTTTTAATTCGAAACTTGAGTTTCAAATTTTGATTTTAAAACTTTCTGAGTTCGAAAATTTTTAGTGAGAACTTTGAGTTCGAATTTTTTAGTTCAAAATTTTAGATCGAAAACTTTTTAGTTTGAAATTTTGATTTGCAAGTTTTAAGTTTGAAACTTTCTGAGTTCGAAAAAAAAATGTTTGAAAATTTGGTTCGAAAAGTTTTTAGTTTTCAAATTCGGTTCGAGTTCGAAAATTTTAAGTTTAAAAAAATTTCGTTCCAGAAAGTTTGATTTTATTTTTAGTTTTAAAAATTTTAGATTTTCAAAATTTGTTTCAAAATTTTATTTGAAATCTTCTAGTTTGAAAATTTTTGTTTTAAATTTTTTATTTGAAATTTTTTAGTTCGAAAATTTTTTTGAAAAGTTTAAATTTTTTAGTTTGAAATTTTTAGTTTTCAAAATTTTTTAGTTTTGAAAATTCTTGCACTCAGCGGAACCGTTTCGAAAAAGAATCGGAGCAGTTTAGATTTTCAAAATCTGGCAACATCGGTTCCATCAATGAAGCGCTTACTGATCAACAAACGCAGAGCGTTTAAAAATCGCTCGAACAATGAACTAATGAGATTTAAGCAAAGAGTCATCTTTTTATTTAATCCATGAACGGAAACGAAAAGATACTAATTAGGTCCAAAATCACATCATCCCATCCCTTTTATTCATCTCAAAATAAATATATCCTTTCAAAGTAAACCATTGGCAATTAAATACTGTATATGTTCAATATGCAATGATACTGACAACGAATACGTAAGCACATGTAACACAATATAGCTGACGTTTGCTTCTAAACATATGATTATAAGCCAATGCACGAAGAAGCATTTTTTTTTCATCATTTTTATTTAATCTGCGAACAAAAACGATATAAATTAATGTTATTAACCAGACCCGAAATCGTTCCTCCTTTACACCTCTTAGAGATATTCAATAAACGAACTGACATTATACTCTTCGTAAAAGTAGATTCTGAAAGTTCACAACAATTCGTATGCGTAACAACGAGCAGAAAAAATGTTTAATGTAACATAACATGTCCATGTTTCTTTTCATAGGTAAAATTGTTCGCACTGAATGGAGTACGGCGGCTCAGTGATTGTCTCTAACGAGTGAGGTTCCACAACGAAGTAAGTTCATGTTTCCTCCTATCATTTTTCATCATCGTTTCAAGGGGACGTTAAACTCAACATTTCTTAAACTAACACAAAAAATCGAACTCGGGACCATGACAAACTGAACTTCTCAATGGGCCATGGTGACTCAGCTCTTATTTCTGATGTGTGAGATCTCTGTTTCAATCCGCAAGCAAGTAAGTTTATGATGTTTTCTCATTTCTCATCATCGGTGGGGACATTAAATTCAACATTTCCAAGAATCGAACTCGGGACGATTGCAAGGTTCACCCCTGAAGCGGAACAAAATAGATCACAAAGTACTTATCAAATTTAAGGAAATAATTTAAATACGTCTCCATATAACGTAATAAGCTCCAAAGGAAACGATAACTCCCAAAAAAGTAAACCATTGTACTCTATTATATAACGAAAATGTCTCGTGAAAAATAATAGGATAAGTTAAAAAAAAACCTTCCGAAATTGATATTTTTATACTCATCAAATGGAACGAGGCCCCCTCGTCACGTGGATCAAGGTGATCTTATGTGTCCTGAGTGATCCCTGCCCCCTGAGTAAACATAAGCAAAAATTTCAATAGGTAATGCAATCCCGGCCAAAGCATCTCTAACTCATTCATTATGGTCCATGTGGGGGTCCCAAAAATGAAATAGGGTCACCCCGACGTCAAACAATCACATTACCTCAAACCAAATACCTCTACTTCATTCGCACCAGTAAGGAAGGTGGTGGCTCAGTGGTAGAGCGTTCACCTCTGCTGTATGAGGTCCCTGGTTCGAAGTAATTTTGTGGTAAGCAACATTATGCTCCAGTTTCCTCCCACACTTTCATTCCTTTCTCATAGTCACCGTCTCCTTTAGCCTAATCGTGGGACGTAAACTAAAGATTTCATTTGCAACAGTGTTAGTCCATCTCATCAAAGGAATAACAATCCGAACCGCATGAGCGCCTTCCGGGAATCGAACCCTGGTCTCCCACGTTGAAAGGGAACGAAGTAACAGTAATATGTATTAGGTTCCTATACTATTATACCAAATGTTTAAATTGGGCAATTTCCAAAATTTAAGGGGTGGGCCAAGGTAACCCTCCCAAATTTTTTCAATGGGTGCATTAATATACCCATGTCTTATGAAAGGTAATGGACCCCTGTATACGACCATATAACTATATAAGGTAATAACACCTCATCCAAGGGGATAAATTAGGTCAAAAACCCCCGAAATTTGACTTTTTGGCAATTTTTTACCCATAAAAGGGAACGACATAGACACCCAATACTGATAGAGGTACATACTATGGTCCTAGGCTACCACACACAATTTTTAGATTTGGCAATTTTCAACATTTAAGGGGTGGGCCATGATACCCCTCCCAAATTTTTCAAGGGATGCATTAATATACCCATATGTTATGAAAGGGAATGGACCCCTGTATACGCCCATATAACTATATAGGGTAATAATACCTCATCAAAGGAGATAAATTAGGTCAAAAACCCCCGAAATTTGAATTTTTGGCAATTTTTTACCCATGAAAGGGAACGACATAGACACCCAATACTGATAGAGGTACATACTGTGGTCCTAGGCTACCACACCAAATTTTTAAATTTGGCAATTTCCAAAATTTAAGGGGTGGTCCTATGTACCCCTGCCAAAATCTAGAGGGGTGGTCCTAAGTACCCCTAGGTCATTGACACAGGCCAGGGACCATGGGTCCTGGTGGGGGTCCTATGTACGGGCGGGGGCTAACGTCACGTGACCTCTCTCAGCCAATCAGAATCGAGGTACCAAAGCACTCATCTTAGCCGTAAAAGGGAACGAATTTCAAAAATCCCGGTCGTAAAAGAGAGTGAGGATGAGTCATTCGGGCGAACGTCGGGGACTACTACTGACATTGCGAGTTAAGAGGCTATCAGACGGGTAAAGAGCTAGAGTTTGATATTGAGAATGTACAATTGAAACAAGACCTAATTGTTGAGAATAGATAACTGTGTTAGTATGTAATTGACATTATCATTACGTTTGAAGGAAATGACATGGATGTAAGGGCAAAAAAAGAGAAAATAACTAAGTATGAAAGACTTAAACATTAGGTCCATGATAACAAGCGATTTGAGGTTCTCCCCTTGGTCATAGGATCCAGGGGAGCTAAAACAAATGTTGCAAGAAACGTGTTTACAAAACTTGGGGTGCCTAAATTCACCAAAAGAAAATTGCTTTTGCTGCTTTGAAGTCTACGATTGAAATGTTAAATTGCCATTTTCATTATGTTAGAGAATGTATATTTTATGTGGATTTTTAAAAAAATTTAAGGGACATTTCAATTTATTTTACTTTAATACGTATTTGAATTATGAGTAGGGATACGCAGGAGACAAGATTTGTGGCTGTCTCTTCTCGAAAATGTGCTGTAAAAGTGATGTCTCGACTCGAAAAATGTATATTTCTCTATTAGAAGAGCCGTGTCTCGACTCGAATATTGTAAGGAAAATCCTGTCTCGACTCGTCTCGTGCGCATTCTTAATTATGAGCAATGATGCCGAATGTAATTGGCTATGGTAAATATTGTAAATATGTTTTTTTACACTGCAAATATGGTTAGTTATATTGTAAATTTCATTTTTTTAATTGACTGGTTTCGTGAACAATATTTTATTAATGTGGTGAATGTAATGCTTTTTTAAATTGAGAAAAGGAAATATGAATTGCACAACTTTTATGTGGAATTTGTGTGTGAGAGGAATATTTTGTACATTTTGAAAATTATTGACAGGCTTTTCAACATTACATTTTGATCGAAAAGAAAAATGTCATTTTCAAAATTGCTCACAACTAGGACTACGTTATTTTAGGAAATATTGGTAACTTTAACAATAATTATTATACCTCCAGAACAGTTTGAATTATCAAATTGCCGTAAACAGTATTATGATTCCAACAACCTTTAAAAAGAATCTACGTAATTAGACATGGTAAGTATCTAAGTACTATTTTTTTTCGAAATAGCCCTTGGAAATGCAATTTTCAATTCCTTGCAACTGTTCCATCCGTCTTACTTCAGTTATTAGTATTGGAGAGGTCTCACAAAATTTTCACGTTCCTGAATATTGGTGATGCTGTAGCGTCCTCGGTTTGCAACAATAAACAACAAGTTTGGTTTGGTTTGTTTTTGCTTTGAATGTAGATTTGAAATTTATAATAACCTGACGTGGTGCCATTAAAAAAAATAACTTTGTGATGGGTTGGCCACACTGTTAATTTGGTGGTTTTGGAGCAGCAAAAGCAAATGATGGAATACGCCTTAACTGGAGAGGAGGGTGTTTCTTAGGACAACAAATCTTGGAAGAATGTGAAAAAATCCTTGAAATAAGAATTATCGAACGGAATTATTGACTGGAAGGGAAAGCAAGATGGAGTAAGGTTGCCAGAAATGAAAAAGTAAATAAAAATTATTCTGTAAATATAAAAATAGGTTGTTTAAATATTCAGAAAGGGGGAAATCAAATAGAAAAATGGAAGGAAATTATGAATAATATGGAGGAATTAAATATATACATAATGCTAATTACAGCAACAAACATGAGGGATGAAATTGCCCCACCTTTTGGAAGATACTAAGTACACGTGGGAAGGAAGAAATAGGTAAACTGGAGAAATTAAAGGAGGAGGAGTTGGAGTTCTAATAAATAAAAATATAAGCATCATAGAAAATAAATTAAGATGCAAAACCAAAGATGTAAAGGATCACTTATGGATAAAGGTAAAGCTGGGGGAAAAGGAATTAGTAGGTGTAATATATTGGAGACCGGAAAAAAAATCTAGAGTGGAACACGGAAATATATAATTGTGTAAATGAAGATTTAAATGAAATAAGAAAAGAAAATGTAGATTATACAATAGGAGGAGATTTAAATGCGCATTTGATAGAAACGGAAGGAGAAGTGAACAAAAATGGGCAACTTTTATACTCACTAGTAGAGGATTTTAATTTAGAAATAGTGAACATAAGACGAACACCAGTTAAAAAGACATATTTCGAAAGAGAGATGGCTACTACTATTGATTATTTTCTTGTTAGTGAAAAAAGCAGGAAAATGGTTAAACAATTTGATGTTAATGAAGAGGGAATTTACAGTGTAGGAAGTGATCATAGATTAATAAAAATGGAGCTATCTGATCAAAAGGGCAAGAGAAATTACCCCGAAAAAATAAATAAAAGAGATCAAAACAAACCTACTATTAGAAGACTGGAAAAAGAAGAAGATATAAAGAAATATAAAGAGAAATTAGAAAAAGAATACACAAATGAACAAAGCTATGAATCTTTAGTATCAAAAATTAAAAGTGCTGCAGCTGAAGATACAATGCGAAAGAAGGCAAGAAAGGTTATAGAGAAGGTAGAAAGTTCAATTGGATCAAAGAAGCAGAAACAAAAATTAATATAAGAAAACTTTCGAACCCATAGATTAATACTAAAGAAAATCAGGAAAGAAGAAATCGGGAAAGAAGAAGTAATTCAAGCATGGAATGAATATATAAACAGCAAGAAAGATGCAGACATAGCTAAAATGAAAGAAATTAGAAATTTCAATGAAGAACTAGCAGAGGAAATTAAGTTGGCAGGGAGGGAAGCAGGGAAAAGATTTTGAGATATATGTTAGACAAAAGCAAAACGAAACAGAAAAAGAAATCATTCTTAGAAATGAAAAGTGACAAATAATGAAGGACAGGACGGAAATTGAGGCGTACTTAACAGATTGGGCGATGAAGCAAAATTATGAAGAATGGAAAAATGAAACAAATAAATTAGCAGAAATGAGTAATGAGAGTGCAGAAGAAGAAAGTCAGGAATTAACTAATGATATTGAAAATATGGAAATAGAGAAGGCTAGGAAAAAGCTAAGAAGAGGAAAAGCAACAGGAACAGATGAGGTGTTAAATGAGATGTTAATAAACTTAGATAATAAATATTTGGAAAGTTTAAAGAATATTATGAATAATATACTTGAGTCAAGAACCATTCCCCCAGGTTGGAAGCAAACGAAGATTAATTTAATATATAAAGGAAAAGGTAGAGATAAACATGACATAAAAAATTATAGATCAATAGCTATTACCAGCTGCGTATATAAGTTTTTTGCAATTATTCTAAGAGACAGATTAATGAACTGGCTAGAGAAAAAAATATTAAGTGAGTTACAAAATGGATTCAGAACAGATAGAAGAACAACAGATAACATCTACATTATAACACAACTGATAGAAATATGCAGAGAAAGAAAAGAAAATTTCATAGTAGCATTTATTGCTATTGAAAAGGCGTATGATACAGTCAAGAGAAAGATATTATGGGAAGTAACGGAAAACATAGGAATATCAAAGAAATTTATTATGTTTCTTAAGGAACTATATAAGAACAATAAATACAGATATGAAATGGGAAACATAAAATCAAAATGGATAGACAGTAATAAAGGTTTGAAACAAGGATGTCTTCTATCACCAGTTCTATTCCTGATATACATACATGAAGTGGAAGAAGCATTGATCAAAACAAACAGACGGTTAGAATTAAGATTGCAAGGAAAAGAAAAAGTAAGAAAAATCCCTGGCACTCTATTTGCAGACGATGTAGCTCTGATGAGTATTAATATTGAAGATATTAAGGAAATGTTAGAAACAGTAGTTAGGAAAGGAGAAGAAATTGGTCTAAAAATAAATGAAGAAAAAGGCAAGTTCATGGTTTTTAGTGGAGACATAGAGGATAAAAATGTGCAAGCAGGAAATATAGTAATAAGTAGGACTGAAAAAATAGAATTTTTAGGAATCACACTTGAAGAAGAAGAACAATACTTACTTGAACATGAGAAAAAATTGAAAAATAAACTACAAAAGTATACAGCAATTATAAAAAATAATGCAATGTGGTCATACAACAGATATGAGGTGTCAAGAATATTATGGAAACAAGTAGCAGTACCGGAGCTAACATATGCAAATGAAGTAATAACTTTAACGGAAAAAAACAGGAGTATTTTACAACAAGCACAAAATCAAATAGGAAGGTTTGCCCTAGGAGCAAATAAAGTAAGTGTAAATGTAACAATAACAGGAGAGATGGGATGGAGTGATTTTGAAAAAAGAGAAGGTGTGAGTAAAGTAAAATATCTTGGAAGATTAAAATTTATGGAAGAAACAAGATTAGTAAAAGTAGTGCATGAGACCACTAAACATATGAGAAAAGGGGAGAACACGAAATGGTTTAGAAGGGTTAGGAAATTAGAAAGAAAGTATGATCAAACTACCCGCTGGCATAGAGAAGAAAATTATAAAAATTGGGAAAAAATCACAGAAAAACACATTAAAGAGAAAGCGCAGGAAAAGTGGTATGAAGAAGTTGTTAAGAAGAGCAGTTTGAAAGGAATATACACACATAAAAAGCGTTATGAGAAAATAAATTATATGAACAAGGATTTACGAAGCATTTTACTTTTGAAAGCCAGGCCAGGGAGCCTTGAAACAGGGGTAAGATTGAAAAAATTTAAAGAATTGAACGAAAAATGTCAATTATTTTTTAAAGAAGATGAAACATTAGAACACGTATTGTTAAAATGTGAAGAAACCCAAAAAATCAAGGAAAAATGGAAATGGATCAATGAAATGAAAGAGGAAGGAAATTTGGTTAAATTAGCTTGGAGGCTAGGTTTTAATGTAAATGAAAGGGAACTAAGTGAGAAAGAAATAGAAAAGAAAACAAATAACTTCTTGAATTTTGGTGGAAAAAGAAAATGGGAAACGTTAAATGAAAAAAAGAGCAATACTTACTTTTCTTTTTTTTTCTTTTTTCAGGATCCAAACTTCCGAAGAGAAGGAAGGAAAATACCTTGAACCTTGAACCTTGAAGAGTATGCCAGAAAATGTCACCCTGCTGATATTTGTATGTACAAAATCCCAGGGTTATATATCTATTCGCTTAAAAGTTATAAAGGCGTATCCAGATGAATAGTTTATCCCATATCCGAACACAAAGATTCCGCCTGTCGACAAACACAGACTTTTACATGGGAATGGCTGACCCCACGGTTTTGTGTCCAATAATTTATATAACCTACATGGTTTCATTTAGATTCTTCCGTCCGAGTCCAGATACATCCCTTGTTAGTAAAATTAATTTTCAAGCTTATAAGAGTAAATGGTACTTAAGATGCATTAAAGTGCTTTTTTCGTGATTTTCGGCGATGCAGCGATGTGGGGAAATATTCTTTGTACAATGCCCCTTGTGTGCCATCTTTATATTTGTCATGTCGGTGCTACTATATTGGACTTATAAAATGTTTTTTTTTTCAAATAAATTGAAGAGGGGGTATTTTGAGATATTCAAGGTCAAAGGTTAAGGCGTTGATGAAACTTGATATATAAGCTCCTTTCTACTAACTTTATTAAAGATATCGTAGTCTGGAAGAAAACGTAGACTATATAGAATTTTTGGTGCGCATCTTGCGGGGAGGGGAGAAAGAGGGGAAGGGAAAGGTTAAAAACGGAAAAGGGAGTAAAGGAACAGGCCTATATTTAATTTTATTGGGTGCGGATCCTAGGGCGGGGTTCAATGGGGAGTGGTTTAACTTTGTCAAAAATAAAATATTTCAGGAAGGAGAAATTAAGTTCAAGTATACCTTGAGACCTTCCTATAACTATACTTCCCTGTGCACATCGGGCATTTCAGCTAGTATTTCATAAATGAATGTCAACGCTCACATGTGTTTACTTTAAATATTACCATTTGATATTGGTGCTGACTTTCTGTTTTCTGGTTCAATGCCGTGTACAGGCCTGCCGAATAAAGTTTCGTTCCATTTTGTTATGTCTCATGACGGGGACATATTTCTGAGTCTACATTTACTTACCTAATAATGACCTAACCACAATTTGTAAATAGAAAATGCACTAGAGAGAGTTTGCGAAAAGATCTTTTCTATTACTCAACACATCCCGTTTAAATATGTCATATAATTAGGCAGTGGCGTACCGAAGATTTGTAACCCCTCCCATTGAGTCCTTCATATACTACAGGTCAGTTCACCCAAGGTGGTTTACAGAGCTGATAACGAGCACAGCGTAGGAGAAGGAACCAGAAGTCAGTAGCCCGTAAATCCAGTAGTGAGTCACGTACACCACTGTGGAAGTTGTTGTGGTGAGCAGCTAGTATTTCTGTTAAAGTGACACCTTATTGCGAAGGTCACATATGTGCACTTCCCGATGCAAAATGCAATGAGTCAGTGATTGTGAAAATGTGTGCGGCAAGCAGCAACAACATCATCAAGCGTGCAGTAGGAAGGGTAATAGCGCTGTAAAAGCACCGGCCCTAAATGTCAAGATCAAGTCGTGAGAGTGAAGAAGAAAGGAGTCCAGCCAGGAAACCACGCGTTGTGAGAAACATCATTGCAGCAGTTAAGAGAAGAAGAACCCACCCACCCAAAGCAAACGTGCCCTCTCATGCAGGAAGTCTCAGAGCACAATGTGTTGATTCACAAAGGACAATTTGCAAATAAAAAAACGACATAAGGCGATGGGCCATAAGTTATCACCAAGGTACATTCAAGAGAGATTCAAGAAAGTTGTATGAACAGTACCTCCCAGATGACAAATGGTAGTGGGTTGTCACTCTGGATGAAGCCTGGATCTACCTTGATGACACCAATAAGCCCAGGGCCATTTTTTATTCACCACATGATGCGAAGAGCCGCGGCGAGTCCGTCCGTAAATGGCGCGAGAAGTTTTCGAAGTGCTTCATGATGGTGGCAGGTTTCTGCGCCAGTGGGAAGTTGCCAATGCATCGTGTGAATTTCGAGGGCAAGGTAAATGCAGACTACTTTCAAACAAACATCATGGAACCCTTATACAGAACTCACATCCCACAGTTGTATGGCAGGGACACCCAGAAGGTGTGGATCCACATGGTCAAAGCATCCAGTCATAATGTTCGCAGTTCTGTCGCGTATTGTTGGCGTATGGCCACGGAGACTGATGTGTCTGTTATACCCTTCTCGTTCAAACTTGTGGAGTCACCAGATGCGTAGCCAATGGATTTCTGCGCCTTAGGCCTTCTGAAACAAGGACTCACACAAAGGCGTCCCACTACCATAGAGGGCTTCGGAAAGCTTGTCAAGCGGTGTGGTCTACAATTCCCCTCACTCACCTTCTACGCGCAATGCTTCAGTTTCAATTGCGTTGCAGGGCGATAGTCCACACTCGTGGCCGCCACATCGAGCACAACCGTTGGTGGAGGAAGGAATTGTCTGAGCAGGTGAGCGCACAAACTTTGGAAATCTTAGGTGAATTGAATTCTGTATGGAAATGGAAAACATTTCAGTTTTATTTAAATCTTGGAAAAGAAACATTCTCTGTGTGCAAGAGGTTAATCTATACATATGACGATACATCACTCCAAATGTTTAGAAAATATTAACTGGCAGAGTATATAGTTATCCTGGGGACAAGAAAACAAAGAGATTTTTACTGAAATTAAAAATCGTAGTATGGTGGTAATTACCCTACACAAGAATTTACTTCGGAGGAGGGGTCCAAATTCAATGCGAAGATAAATTATTTTCAGATTTGTCAATTTTCGAAGTTTATCTTTATAATTCCGTACCTATACGTCCGAGCGCAGTCAAACATCGGTCCTTACTGAACAAACTTGGGCACAGAACGTTGCAATTGCGTAATTAGGAGGCGCACCATATATTCGTATTTAGGTTCTAAACATCGAGTGCGTGGGTTTTATCGAGGTTCTCCCGTTTCCTTCCACTTTTTTCATTCCACCATTTCATTCATTTCTCATCATCACCGTCTACTTTAGCCTAACCGGCATAACCGTAGGACGTGAAACTCAAAGTTTTCATTTCATTTAATTTTCGTATTAAGGTTCTAATCCTTGATTTTTTCACTTTTATATTTACCATAATCTATTATTTTTTAATTACTAGCTTCGTTTATTCAATATCGACATGATACTTTCAAGATATATTAGTGGTGGACTAAGGTTTATTTTAAGATAGTTGCATCTGTCTCTTAGCAGTATTTCCAGCCATAGAACTATTTATTTCCAGACTTTTTTTGGTTAAAAAATTCCCTTTTTCCCTTCTAAAATTTGCCTCTTATTTCCTTCTCTTCTATTGACTACATTGGAACGAGCATACCAGATTCTCGAAGCCTCATCCTCGACTTACACAACGCACTATAAAAAGTTTCCTTGGATAATTGAGGACACTACAATTCCGGTCTTACAATATACCATATTACATAATTTTAAGGATAATAGTGGCTTTCTAGGAAAAATGATATTTTTTTTTTAAATTATATGCTTAATTTGAGAGATATCATCATGATACTAGCTGAATATATTATTGGTGGGCCAAAGATTACTTTAAAATAGTTTGCTTCTGACTGGTAGCAATGTTGCCAGCTACAGAAAATGTTAATTGTAATTGTTTGTGAAAAATTTGGGAAATTTATCCTTTCCCCCCTATTATTTCAGTGTCCTTGGATATATTCAAACCAACGTACAACTTTCTGGAATCATTCTTGGCCTACAAAACGCACCATAAAGGAGCACGATTGGATAATTAGGGAAGCCGGTGAACCACCATGTATGCTGATTTTTGCTTCTGACGCGTAAGAAGTGCCAAAATTTCATGTGTATTATGAGAGGGTTTTTTTCTTTCTCTCTTTGTATGGCAGCCAGCGACTTCAGGTTTTCACTGTACCTTCTCAACATATCAGAAAATTCTTTTTAGGTGACTTGAACCCATGTGGCTTCGGTGTTGCCAGTTAGAAAAAATCATGAAATTCGGCTAGGGAATTAAAAAAAAAATCACTCCTACATTTTTTCAATAATCCCTCCCGTTAGCAACACTGCAATCTAACGTACACCAAAAAATAACCATGTCCCTCTTCTAAAATACAAGACGTAAACGATATCAATCGGGCTAACAGTATTTGGGCAATAAATCATTAACTGAAAGTCTACGAAAACCCCAAAATCGATTTTGTCCCGAAAGGGTTAATGAGATATGCGCGCCAAAGATTTCGGGCTCTAATTTAACGTGAGCCCCCCCCCCCAAGTTTCTGGGCTGGTTCAGAGAATGAATGGCCTACATAGTACTGTCTACGGGCTGGAAGGGCTACCAAATTTCAGCTTTCGTTCTCCCATAGTTAATGTGATATAGGCGCCGAAAATTTGGAGGCTAACTTCACCAGAGCCTCCCAACGTTCTGGGCTAGTCGAGATAAAGATCGATGGGCTAACAAATTTCAGCTTTTGGGCCAATATAGTTAATAAGGTGTGAAAACCAAAGTTTTGATGCGTTAACTTAACGTGAGCCCTTAACTGTTTGGGCAAGTTGAGATAATGGGTGTACCAGGTACTAAACTTCATGGGCCTTCCAACCCATTATTATTTAGATTTGGGGCACTCAAGGAACACAGATACAGGGTCTCCAAATGTGAAAATGAAAATGCAATCTTTAAGTTTTATGTCCGGCTGTCATCCTGGGTAGACTAAAGGAGACGCAGATCATGAGAATAAATGGAATGGTCAAATGAAGAGTTGTGGGAAAGGGAAACTCCGAGAAAACCCTCACACACTGTGTTTGTTCACCACAAACCCCACTTTGCGCAAGTTGGTATAGAACCAGGGCCCCGCATCATGTATGAACCCTCTGCCACTAAGCCACTGCGGCCCAGAAGTCCTCGAGACGAGACACATAGGCTATACCTAACGTGTAATTTGTTCGTAGCGGGAATTTCTGTTATGGTATAGTTAATTACAAACAATGAAAAACCGAAAATGTGATGTGGACAATCGCGACCGAAAATGTAAAGTGGACAATCTCGAACAAGCAATAAACAATCTGCGTGATTGGTTTTAGATTTCGGAAAATAGGTTGTGCCAGATTTACGCTTATCGACTGTAATCGTTTATTTATTTATTTATTTATTTGGGAAGGAAGGAAAGTATAATACATTTCAGTCATTACACATGCAAAGAGATGTTTTATGGTAATTGTTTTTTGCTGAAATATAACTTCGGTATCTTTTATACTTGTTTAGGAGCTGAGATTATTATCTAATAATTATAAGGAAGATACAAGTTTTTTTTTTTTTGGAAGATACAAGTTTTTCACCTTCGTACAACAATTCATGTTTAATAGTCGTATAGAAGGGGCTCATGCCCAAAACATTGGGACTCCATTTCTGGGACCCCATGGTGGGGGCCCGGTTCCTGACCACCACTGTGCTGAGGGAATCGGATCTTTCCAACGTCACCATCTGTATGCAACAACTCCATGCTTAAACGAGAAATAGAGTGGACTCGAGCCCACCAATTCGGAACCACATTTTCTGGCGCTTCGAGGCCAGGGCCCAATTTCTGACATTACCGCTTTCGTTAATCGGCCCCGACCTTTCAAACGCTAACACTATAGTACAACACCATGTTAAATAGGCAAATAAAAGAGACCTGAACCTAAACTTTTGGGATCTCATTTCTGGAGTCTCAGGTCCCGGAGCTTTCCAACACCACAATATGTATCCAAGGGCCCAATTTCTGACGTTAACACTGTGCTCAGACGACCCGAACATTTCCAACTTCACCACCCACATGCAATTCCATGTTTAATAGGCGTATAGAAAGAACCCGCGCCCAAAACTTCGGGACCCCATTTTTCTGGAGCCTCATGGCTGGGGCCCGGTTTCTGATATCACCACTGTGCTCGGGAGACCCGGACTTTTCCAATGCCACCATCTGCATCCACTAACTCCATGTCTAACACGGCTTCCCCATTGTAGGAGGATTTTGATTAATTTTCTGCAGGTTCTTTACAACTATTTCCAACGTTTCAAACTATTCATAAGAAATGAAATTTCAATACATTAGAAATTATGTTCTTTTAAAATGTTCAAAATGGATGACAGCATTGATTTTCAGTAATAGTTGTAAACTTTCGTAATTTTATTCTCTATTTTAATAGTAATTTACTTTCGAATCTTTTACGGTTAAAAATATTTTTGTGAAATGTAACGGAATACATTGAAATGCTCCTATTCCCACGGGTACGTGTTCCAATTATAAATCGATTTGAGGTTCAGTGTACAAATGAGAATCTCCAAAAGCGAAGTACAATAGTGTAACGTTGTTGACATACATATGAATAACTGGTGATTAGGTCTTTAAGCTGTACATAAAATCATATAAATTTTCATTCATATTACGCAGACAAGTACACACAGAACAGCATATGAATCTTTATCTGACTTTTGTTTCTCTAACTTTCTGACAGCCTTTACGAAATAATATCTTTACAATCGAAATATTCGTGAAACATTATTATTATTCTCATCCTTCAATATTCATCATACATCATATTCTTCATTACTTTAAATTCTTCATATTACATAACTATTTTACATTATATTCCGTCGAAGCTGTTTCAAAGTTAGTATTACACTTCTGACATAGTCATCATTACAAATCATACTTGATTCTCAATCCATACGCCTGTAACTTGTACATCCTACCTGCAGTGTGGATCCTACGCAGTTTGGATTCTACGCAGTTTCGATCTACGCAGTTTCGATCGTACGCAGTTTCGATCTACGCAGTTTCGACGCTACGCAGTTTCCACCGTACGCAGTTTCGATCGTACGCAGTTTCGATCCTACGCAGTTTCGACGCTACGCAGTTTCGACCGTACGCAGTTTCGATCCTACGAAGTTTCGAACGTACGCAGTTTCGATCCTACGCAGTTTAGGTCGTGTGGAGTACATGAATATAACCCTAATTTATAGCTGCACAGGTTAAACAAATTAAAGAGAGAGAAAAAATATTTTTTTTTGAGCGCATGATTAAAACTTAAATTATTTCAGGACAACTGCGTAGGACCAAAACTGCGTAGGATCGAAACTGCGTAGAATCAACACTGCGTAGGATCGACACTGCGTACGATCGAAACTGCGTAGGATAGAAACAAGTTTTGAGCTGAATTTTTGGATCGTACGCAGTGTCGATCCTACGCCGCATTCCCATGGAATCCACAGCCTTCCAGAACTATGGAAGAAGGTCGTCGATGCTGATGGAGACTATTTTTGATATTCAAAGTACGTCTTAGGTTACATAACAATGTTCGAAGGTGTTGGAGAAAAGGCGGCGAAACTTTCTTGGCCACCCTTAAAGTAATAATAATAATAATAATAATAATAATAATAATAATAATAATAATAATAATAATAATGTGTCCTGCAGAAGGGCAGATATTTGACCCGAAGTTCCATGGGTAATGATTCCAGCTCGTACCAAGTAAGTTTTCTGGTGGACAAACACCGTGTGCATAGGTTTTCTCGGTGTTCTCCCATTTCCTCCCACTTTCTTCATTCAACCACTTTAATTATTTCTCATCATCACTGTCTCTCTTAGCGTTGGTGCGTAACGTGGGACGTTAACTAGATATTTCCTTTCAATTTCACTTAATGAGACATTTAACTTGACATAAAAACGCATAAAGAAAAAAGTCAGTCGTAATATTAATTACAATTACCATGCCAATTAGTTATCATAGGGATAAATTAAAATTTTATTACTATTTCAGCTACAAATTAGTCACAATTACCATTCACTCACGAACTTCGAATTGAATTCTACAACAAAGCTCCTTATAGTATTTCAAAATAAGTGAAGAATGTGACGACCGGACCCGAGCTGACCCGATTGACTCGACCCGACAACCCGGTGACCCGACCCGACCCTTAATCCGACCAGTTTGAGAGCACTATCGGAGGGTTAGAATTTACAGTACAATTCATTTTGTATGATTTAGTTTACTTTAAGCCTACCAAATTTTTTGAAAGCAGAAAAAGAGGACATCTTACATATTAGTAGTAAATATTGCATTTTGTATTAATATTATCTTTCGAATTTTACTAATTACATCGCACTAATTACATAACTTAAAATAATGTAATAATATAGTCCACACTTAATCACCAGTGCTAAAAATTATTATACAACCTAGAAACTGTTATACAATATAAACGCAATCAGTGAACATACAAAATTTATGCAAAAATTATTTTTTCAGTACTATTTCACATACCACCTCACATGCTCTACGTGTCTATAAAGAAAAAATCCATATTTATGAATTTGTTTCAAAATTTCAATGGACTGATTTATTTTTGTTAACCTAAAATGCGAACTAAAAGAAAACAATTTGCATAATTGTTTTTCTGAAGCAGAAAAAAAGTGTTTTCGGGGCTGGTCTGCAACGTCACAAGAATTTGTTCCCACCTCGGGATATATATTCTTACTTTTGATAATAAGATTGCCAGTTAGGAGGATTGAAACATTGCATGTTATATCCAGGGAAGCAGAGATTGGAATAATAATAAAGATTAGAATGAAATTGTTCTTATAGTATTGTCGGAATCGAAAGCAAAAGGAATAAGTCGATTTTATTATCTTTTCAGAAATTTTGATACGTAATTAATAAAAAAAAAACAAAAACAGGACAAGAATTTCTGCACACCGGGACAAATTTTAAGAAACCGGGACATATGGTAGCATTTTAAGTTATTTGCATGTGGAGTGTCAGTACGGAGCCAGTACGTAGGAGAGTTGAAACAAAACCTCGTAAGTAGGTTGGCAACTCAGGAAAACAAAA
Source organism: Thermobia domestica (assembly GCF_964235325.1). Classification (NCBI taxonomy): domain Eukaryota; kingdom Metazoa; phylum Arthropoda; class Insecta; order Zygentoma; family Lepismatidae; genus Thermobia; species Thermobia domestica. The sequence goes on along the minus strand of NC_137462.1, from coordinate 250,714,283 downwards.
TTGCCGTCAAACCCTCAAAATTTTCTGTACAAATGAGAAACTGAAGACTGTATTGATCGTTATTCTATTTACCAGCAATTACCACTTCTTTAAAATTAACGAAAGAGATGAATAATACTGGATATTAATCTTTACGTAACAATTGTTGATTCATAATATGATATTTACTTTATAAATTTACACTTCAAACAAAGGAAGTTGCGTTAAAAAGGCATTTTCTACTCTCAATAAATGAATAAAATTCTTTTACAATAAAATCTAAGTGTTATCGCATTTCTTATGTTAAATAAATACAAAACTGTCATAGATTTAAAAAAGATATGGATAATGCATAATTCAACGGAAATTTGTGTTTGTAAATGCACAGTTGAAAATTTTCGCTGTTTAATGTTATATTCTGGATTGCAGAATCCAAAATACCGGTCAGAAGAGGGCTAATAAGTAGTTTGTACCTGTCACCGGCCTTAATTAAAATCACAGCAAGGCGAAAACTTCACCATGCATTCTGTAGTTACTGCGAAATGAGTTTAATGAAGATGTTCAAATAAATCAAGATATTGTGTTATAATTTTCCCTTTAACAGTCTACTTTGTGAATTTATTATATCTTCCACTTATCAATTTCCTGTACGATATGAGAATAATGGTTTCTGCGCATGTTAGAAAGAAAAAAAATCTCATAGGAATTCAGGTCACGGAAGAAATAAAGAATAAGTTTAATAATAAGAGACGAGAAGTGATAAACTAACCCAGCAATAATGATTGTAAGTATAAATATAAATTTAAAAACAAAAAAAACATTTAATTCTATCATAGATCAAAATAAGATCAATGTAGTGAATCACACTGTAGTGTGATCATACCAATCGACACAATAGTTTGTACAAAGTCTTGTTAGAAAAAACTCCATAGTATATGACACATTTTTGTAATACTTTAGTAGTCTTGTCTACGTTTGTCAACAACAATAGAGCTATTGTTTTCTTAATTGCTTTATGACTGTATACTTTTGATGTCAGTGGGCCCGTGCCAGCCTTGGAGAGTTTTCTGGGGGAGTTGGTTTTATTACCCTGTTTGTTAGGTAGTTAGACGGGTTCCTGCAAAAGGTTGAGTGTTAGGAGGGATGAAGTAGTTGGAAAGAGGTTGAATGACATGTATCACGTGATTTTGATAGGGTTGTTTCTAACAGCTATGGTATGATCAAATTAATTATTTTTTATTCTTTTATTTTTATAGGAAGCTCATTCTTATTTGTATTCTCCTAATAAATTACTCGGAACAAATTGTATTGGATCACTTGCTGTGCAAACTCGTTGTTAAATTTGATTGTGATTTTATTAATTATTTCGTATTATTTAATTTGATCATTTGCATAGCAACTTGTATTTTGATGAATCGTTTCTTTTTTTTCATTCTTTCCCTTCATTAGAATCTCATTCTTATTTTATTTTCCTAATAAATTAGTCGGAGCAATTTATTTTACGGATCGCTTGCTGTACAAACTCGTTTTTTAAGTATTTATTGTGATCATATTAATTATTTCGTACTATTTAATTTGATCATCTGCATAGCAACTTATATTTTATGGATTGTTTGATGTGCAAACTCGTTGTTATAAATTTTAGGGAATAAACTTTATTCATGCGGGACTTCTTAATTTGACGGATCGTATGGATAGCATACTCGGTGAGCGTGGTAAAAGCTCGTGTACGGAATATGTATACTTCGGTACGATACGTCATACTGGTACATATACAGAGCATGGTTCTCGTACGTCTTTCGCTGGTGAACTCAAGACATGAACTGAACTCTTCGCGCGCTTTTTGGAAACTGGTTGGGGAAGAGGGAAAAATGGCGTTCTCTGGTAACAGGTGCATGTTAAAACATGAAGACAAATACAAAGGAAAACCGACGCCGTGTTTAGTATACATCAGAGAGTGCCGACAGAGTAATAAAAACAAGTTTGGCGTCAGGGTAAGTGAACACAAGACATTGTCGGTAAAGAATACAAGCGGATTGAGGTCGTGGCAGGTAAACATGTTGAATCATGTTCCTATGCTAATTGGTAATAGAAAAGAAGTTTTGCGCAGCGTTAGGTGAAACACAAATAAGATTAAGGTTGCGGAAGATAAACATCACAGAATCCCGACAGAGTAAGAAAAAACAAGTTTAATGGTATGGGAAATGAAAATAAAACATTGTTGACGAAGATTACAAAAGAAGTTTGGCACCATGAATGGTGGTACATGACGCGACACTGAACGGAAATACAAAAGAACTGTTGATCCTGTTGAAACATGAAGCGGTACTGAATGCGAATACAATAGAAGATTGTCACATTGATATGATACCGAATGAAAATACAAAAGAAGTTTTGCAGTATGAACTGTGTTGACACTTTTCTTTGTACGTAGATAACATCTAATTGATTACTACAGGATATGAATAACATTATTGAGGAATACCATTGTAAGATGTGAATGATCATGGCACAATGTAAATAATATTGACGATGTTGTTTCAAAAGTATAGAGTATACAAAACGATAATCATGCCTGTTGTTCTGTATGGTTGTGAAACATGGTCGCTTACTCTGAGGGAAGAACATGGACTGAAAGTATTTGAGAACAGGATCCTGAGAAGAATATTCGGACCCAAGAGGAACGAGAATGGGGAATGGCGGAAGCTTCATAACGAGGAACTACATAGTTTATACGGTTTACCCAACATTGTTAGGGTCGTCAAGTCTAGGAGGCTTAGGTGGGCAGGTCATGTAGCTAGAATGGAAGAAAGCAGAAACGCTTTCAAAGTCTTGACTGGTAGACCCATAGGAAAACGACCATTAGGAAGACCTAGGCGCAGATGGGAGGACAATATTAAGATGGATCTCGCAGAGATAGGAATACAAAGTAGAAACTGGATGCAATTAGCTAAGGATAGAAGTCAGTGGAGAGCTTTTGTGAACGCGGCACTGAACCTCCGGGTTCCATAGGCCATAGGGTTAGTTGGTTAGTTGGTTAGATGTTGTTTCAAAAGAATGTTTGATCAATAAATGATACATGAGAACATAAATGAAATGTAGGTATATGTTTTCTACGTCCCTTATACCTATTGAAAGCTGTATAGAGAATTGGGAAAGTACATCTGAAAAATTTTAATTGATGTGAGGGGAGTGTTTTAAAGTACCACGTGATATGACGTCGACATAAGTTTTCCTTATATATGAGGTATGATGAGAAGACTGGCATAGTATCATTATGAAATCATCTACCAGTATAGTACAACGGGAAATTCAACTTTGCAAAGAAGTAGATTGGGATTCTTCATTTGACTGTGTTGAATCTTCCAACAAAAAGTTTAAATCGAATAGGGAATCTCCGGACTTGTTTATTGATGAAGAAACTTGCTATTTTTTTCCGGCTTCTCCAGATGTTATTATAGAGGAAGATACTTGCTATTTTTCTCCGGCTTCCCCAGATATATTATAGAGGAAGAAATCATCGATTTAAGAGAAGACCCAATACTAATTCCAACTTCGCCTGCTCGATCAAGAACAACTTCACCAGTACCAGTAGCAGGAACACCGGAGCAAAAGTTTCACGTTCCAGCGATAAAGTGGACACTTGCTGAAGATGAAGAAGAAGAAAAATCAGCATCTCCTGATTTATTTAATGAGGAAGAAGAGGAAGAAATTTGTAAGTTATTCAGTGAGATAGAAGAGTGCAAACCCAGCACACCAGTGTTTCACCGTTGGACTGTCCATCTTCACCCCAAAAGGTCCCAATGGATTTGCGTGTGCAAACGAAACAGTGCCAGTGCGAGTGTAGTAGTGACTTTGTAAGTGAAACATGTGTTAAAGATAGTATTTTAAAGTGGGAACCGAATACAGTTTAACTTTGCATGGGTTGTACCCTATATTTTTGTTTGGGCACAGGTGCCTTCTTGTGAATATATTAACTCTTGAAGCAGAAGGATGGAAAATAATTATGCAAGCAAAAATGTGAGAGACAAAGTGTATGAAAATTATGTGAAATCGCATTCTGCTAACAAAAGAAATGAACATTTATTTCATGAAAACTATGACAATTTATTAAAGAATCCAAATTATATTGAAGGACTAGTGAACATTTTATTAGAAAAAGATAGAAACGCTGCAAAGTGATTTATTTTTGTATGTAATATAATCTGTATATATTATTTTTATAGCTGAGTGTGTGTGTCTGTGTGTGTGTGTGTGTGTATGTGTGTGTGTGTTATTGTGTTTGTACATATATATATTATTTTCTATACTTGATTGCTTGTATATATCTTTATATCCAAATAAATATATACGAATTTCATTTCTTGATTTTTATTTAATAAAAATACTTTCCTAAATAAAAGGTATAATTGGCATTTTACAAGGTGAAACTCATTTATGCTTTCTATCGTTTACTTTTGGAAACTCGTTTAAAATTGGTATTTGATAACTGTTTTATATTTTTCTTGATTTTTACTAATACTTTGAAGCATTTAAAAGTTTGATGAGTATTTTACATTGAATTATTTACAAGTTTGCGATTTTCGAAACATAGTTCCTCAAAGTTTGTGTAACAAACAAACATACCTTGAATAAGAAGAGTTTATGTAACGAGAGATCCACATAAATAAATAAGAACGAATTTGTGCGACAATTATTTGATGGATTACACTCTATGAGTATTGTGTTAAGAAAAGTAAGCAGAGTTTCTGCAAGAATTTTTATCATATTCACAATCATAGATTGTTCAGAGTTCCAAAGAAACTTTTTTGAATATATTCACAATAAAAAAATAACACCGACTTTGCAATGAGAAAGGATTTTCTAAGTTCACACTTAAGTGTCATTAGTATTTTACATAGTAATTAATTAACACTACATAACTATGATGATGTAAGAGTATTACGGTAAATAAAACGAAATAATAAAATAAAAGATTGTTCGTCGAGTAAATTTTACAAGAGAATAAAATATTCACAACAAAAAATTTAACACCGACTTTGTAATGGTAAAGGATCTAATAATGAATTTAAAAACTGAACTAATACTGAATTTAAAAACTCAGTAATATTATAGTATGATTTATATACTTACCTTACAAAATGCAACAAGTTTTCACATACATGTAATATAACAAGCAGAAACTGATTTTACAAACGCGAATCATAAGATGAAGAAAGTTTTCACATACATGTAATATAACATGGAGAAACTGATTTTACAAACGCGAATCATAACATGCAGAAAGATTTCACAGACATGCAATACAAAATGCAGAAAGTGTTTTACATACAAGTATCATAACATGCAGAAAGCGTTTTACATACAAGCATGCAACATGCAAAAACTGTTTTTACAAACGCGAATCATAACATGCAGAAAGTGCTTTACATACAAGCATCATAACATGCAGAAAGTTTTCCACATACACATAGTATAAATGTCTAAAAGTGTTTTAAAAACAAAATACAGAAACTTAAACTAAAAAGAAAGTTTAAAAGCAAAATAGAAATTACGAAAATGAAAATGTAATTTTCAAAATTAAAAAATGCAAGTTTAAAAACAAAATGCAACTTACGAAAAATGAAAATGCAACTTTCAAAATTAAAAATGCAAGTTGCTTGAATGAAAATGTAATTTTCAGAATTAAAAATACAGGTTGTCAAAACGAAAATGTAATTTTCAAAATTAAAATGCAAGTCGTCAAAATAAAAATGTAACTTACGAAAATGAAAATGCAACTTGTCAAATTAAAAATGTAACCTTCAAAATTAAAAATGCAAGTTGTCAAAACTAAAATGCAGCTTGTCAAAATGAAAATGTAATTTTCAAAATTAAAATGCAAGTTGTCAAAATAAAAATGTACCTTACGAAAATGAAAATGCAACTTGTCAAATTAAAAAATGTAACTTTCAAAATTAAAAATGCAAGTTGTCAAAACTTAAATGCAGCTTGTCAAAAATGAAAATGTAATTTTCAAAATTAAAAAATGCAACTTGTCAAACGAAAATGTAACTTACAAAAATGAAAATGCAACTTGTCAAAATGAAAATGTAATTTTCAAAATTAAAATGCAACTTGTCAAAATGAAAATGTAATTTTCAAAATTAAAATGCAACTTGTCAAATTAAAAATGTAACTTACGAAAATGAAAATGCAACTTTAAAAATTAAAAAACGCAACTTTGAAAATGAAAATGTAATTTTTAAAATTAAAAATGCAAGTTCAAAAACAAATTGCAGAACCGTAAACTAAAAAATGTGAAAAGTTTTTCACATGCATGCAATATAAAATGTACAAACAAATTTATGCACGCGGATCATAACATACGGATTTTTTGTTATATGCACATGTTAAAGTTTTTAGTTGCATGAAATAATTTTCACAGAATATTTTAAGTATGATAATGTAAAAGGCATTTGCACAATAGAAAGTTTTAAAATCATACAGCTAAGGAAATAATAAAAAATTACAACAAGTAATATACAGTGATAAATTTTTATTTACAGATTACAATAAGATACATTTACATAGTTTACATACAAATACGTTGTGATTTTAACATTCATTGATATATTGTTTAATACAATATATATTTATATTAGTATATGTACAATTACATATTGGCCAATTTTTTGCTGAAAGTCTTTTATCACTTGCTTTTTTTAATTTATACACTTTGTTTTTATTATTTTGTGATTGATTAACAGAAGAACTTTTATTTTCCATCATTACTATTTCAGATGGATATTATATTGTAAATCTTTTTGTAACAATAACTCTTTAATTAACTGAATGTTATGTTTGTTTAACAAAATTTTATATAACGTATATGTCAATGTCCAATCATCAATTTCAGTATCACAATGCACTGTTACAAAATCTTCATATAAGTCATCAAAAGTTTGTGTGCTTACCATTCTACGCCATGCATTATAGCATAACATATCATAATCTAAAGTAATACACACATGTTCATTGAAATTAGCGCGATTTTGAAAACACCCGTAACACAAAATTCTCGCTGTTATTTCCAACGGTCAATACATAATAACAAACATTGTTCATCTATAGAAAAAGAAGAACACCGATATTCGCAATAATCGTATGTATTTGGGAAACGACATTGGTACTCAGAGTATGGATTGTTAATACACATTTTTATCGTGTTCAAGATATGCTTCTCTTAAATCAGAAATATGATAATCATTAAATGTAATCTCCTGATATGTATAGTTAAATATATTTATAAGATGCGGATTAATGTTTTCGTCTATATATTTCACACGAATCTTTAGATATTGTTTTAATATTTCTTCGCGTGTTGATTTCTTAATTAGGAAATTCCACACAAGAGTATTTAATTCTTCATCACTTTCACTTACACATTTATGCTCAGTTTCTTTCTCACTACGAATTGCACAACTTTCACAAAGTAATGGTACAGAAAGTTTATATTTTTCTAGTAACTGTTTTACACAAACTTCATTTACTTCATTAGGAGTACAACCACTCTTCACATTATTGAATATCAGAATGTCATTAGAAATTGTATTTTGATCTACCACTACTACTTCCTCTTCAAAGGATATTTCATTCGGGTATCTGAAATTTCGTCTACACACAGCATCGTCTATGTTAATTTCTTGTATTGGATAATTAATCTTATATCTTTCAGCGTCTTCTTCAGGAATGTCAGGATCATTTCGCTGTACAGGAATAATTGTCTTTTGTTTTTCAAGTTCAAAACGTTTTTCACGTGGTGAAATGTATTTAGACTTTACATGTATACTTTGCGATAAGGAAAGATTGGTTTCAATTTCACCTTTCCTTTTCTTATTATGAAAAAAAAGAAAAATATGTTCTTAATTGTTTAACATTATGCAGGTCTTTATTTATTTTTCGCTTTGCAACTGCTGAAGCAGCTACCTTTTGACTGTACATCTTAACAACGTATCACCCACTTTATTTGTGTTAGTACAATTACACGCGTGCGCAGGATTTATAGTGCAAGGGTAGGGGGATGCGCGAAACAAAAGCGCAGAAAATAAGTATGAATATTTTAAAAGTTTTTCCCCATTGCAATATTTGTTTACGTATCGAATTAGATTCCGTGTATTTTAAATATCAAAAATATTTAATTTGATACGTCAGACTAACTGCTTTTTTATTTTGATTGAATATAATAATAACTTAAGAATCACATTAATTATATACATGATCTTATGAAAATATAGTGTGAGAAAGCATGATTTTATTCATACAGATTTAATTGGATGACAGTGTAGTATTTGGATGTTACAGTACTATATCCAGTATGTTACAGTATAGAAATATACATGTAACAGTAGACATATATGTGTAACGGTTGACTTATGTTTGACTTATGTTGCACATATAAGGAAGAAGGTATCATTGGATGCACACATTGTGACGCCCAGCATGTCTTAACAGACACATATTGTACCCCAGAACTTCATAAAGCGTTAAAGGCCGGATATAAAATTCTGCAAATTATTGAAGTATGGGAATTTGAACTGTTGGTTCTGAGTTTAGTCATTTAAATATTTTGTTTACGTGAATTCTTTTCTTCAAGTGAAACAGGAATCTTTATGATTTCTGCCTCATGTCAAGCCAAAGGAGACAGAGAAAAAATACATGAAAGAGTATCATGTACATGAAGGAATAGAATTAATGGAAGATAACATTAGGACGGACCCCTGCATGAAACATATTGGAAAACAATCTACACTTCAATGTACGGAAAATGGACATAACGATCAGACTTACTGGAAAACAAAAGATTTTGTTTTACTCTCTGTTAACGCAATGCCATGCTACGGGTGTGAGGGTAAGCACTTTATCATATGTAAAGTTACTACATGCAGTATTCCGGCATTTTGGCTGTGTACCGACTATTGTGTTGAAAAGTTGCAAGTCCGCAAGAGATAGTGTTGATCTGTGCTGTGTGCACTTCTTTCGTCAAGACAATATGCTGAAAGCTACGTGTGAAAAATTTAGTGAATTTGTGTCTGCATGGAAGACTACGGGCTTAATTGCTGATGATTCCGACGAGTTATTGGGTGTTTTCCGTGGTTAGTACGAGTTTTGCACCAGAACATAGTATATGTTCTACATGGGAACCTACATTGTATGGTAAAGGCACTCGGGATTACTTTCGCATTGTTAATAGTAGAACTAGGCACTATCCTTATTTTGCTCTGCGTGGAAAGGAAGTTACCATTGAATATATGCACACTAGTGGTATCGAAGACCCACAAATATATGTTCGCTCATTATTCGAATTTGTAAAAGAGCATACGCTAACTGACGTATATCGCTATTACTATTTAAAGTTCGCGTCAAAATTAAACAAACCGATGTACATGACATGGCGTCCTAAAAGGAATAGAACCCCCATATATCGTCCCATATAGTTGAAAATGTTTTAAATAGTAATGAACATTTGGAAAGAAGGGAGATTCACATTGTTAATCCAAGCAAGGGAAGGGGTCGAACCCGTGGATCGGCCAAATATAAAAATTATGCAACGGTTTGGAAAAGTGTACCATCCCAATGGAGAAACAATGTCTACTGTCTTTCTAGTGCTATCATCCTTGGAATGGGTAGGACTCATCAGCGTCGTAACTACGTGTACAAATTAAGGAATCATCCTGAGCTAGTATTAAAACAGGCTAAGGAAATGTGCAATGATCCCAAAGTTAGTATTGACCATCAAAATGGTTGTACTATTGCAGATGAGAAGAAGTTCGAAAACAAACTAACCTCTGAATACAAGATGTTCATTTATGAGAAGAACAAAATGAGTTAAGAGTAAAATACACCCGTGAATTAAAGCTGGCAAACAAAATTTACACCTTGCATGAGAACCAATTGATAACTAACATACATAAACGTTTGGAACCCAATGTTTTTTGTGGTTATTTTTGTATCATCTTAAATGTATTATAGTGAACATTACTATCACTTATTTAGTAAAAACGTCTATTCATTCTTACATTATGAAACTTTTAACAGATGCTTGCATCTCCTCAAGAGTTATAAACACTTATTTCCCAGAAAAATTCTAGCAGAAGAGTATCTTTCAATATTTTAAATTGTGTTGTACATACTTTTCGTTTTGTATTGGTGTTAATCAGTAATTCTTTTGCAACATTTACCACTTTCTTTTATTCATTATCAAAACATATGTTTAAAATTATCGAACTATACTGAACTATGCAATAGCTGTTTTCAAGTTTCATAGAGAAATACAACAGTTAGATTCATTTGTTATCAGTTTTTACGCTCACAGAAAAAATCAAGTCATACTAAATCCTTTTTACACTTTGTGTGTGTCATACGCCTACTGAAGAGTAACATCTTCATCAATACGTCTATTATTTCTTCATATTTTTCAATCACAAACACTATCACTATGGTTTTTATTCCAAATTAAGAATTTCTTAAAATCTTTCTGCAAGAATGTTTCTGTGAGTTGATTAAGAAATGTATCATTATAAATGGCATCGTCATATATATGAAAAAACTGTTCTAATTTATTAAAAATATTGCCGTGCATCTTTTGAAACTCATACCAAATTCCATCCTGTATCTCCATGTCCGCAACAACACTTAGTACTTTTGTTTTCAATATATTTTTATCTAACAGAATACAGTCACGGTTTATTGCGTCTTTTAATCCGCGTGCACATCCAATGAGAAGAAGCATACTTCTTCTTTTAGATTCCCACATTTGAAACGCATTTATTAAGTACTGAATGGTTATGCGATTGTTATCGCAGAAACAAACCCAACCGTTTTCAGCATTAGATATTTTTTCAGTTCGAATTTTCAATAGTTACAAAGGGAAACGAATGTTCTGTTCAAACAGTTTTGAAAATATTGTTTCTTTATGTATTTTTCTAAAACACTAGGCACAAAAATTTTCACCGCCCACCATACGAAAAAGAAATCTTTTCGTCGACTACAAAAGCACAACATTATTCTTATGTACCTTTCTTAACTGTGGTATTTATACTTTTCATCGTGGGATGTATTGTCTTGTTTGAATTAACCATTGAAAACATGTCTGAACAAGTTTAAGGTAGACCTGAAACTCATAGTTTCCACCCCTATTAGTTTTAGATGCTATTCTTTTATGATTATGAAGTAATTCTTATATTCTAATTAATTTGAATATTTCATATTTACAACAGTTTTTACAACAGATAAAGTCAGTCATACCGTTTACCCACGCTTGCTTGAATTTCTATATACTGACATTTAGATTAATAATTAGAAATCACGATACCTGAACACCAATAGATCCTTTGCATTTGCTTGTTTTAATTAGAGTATTGGATTCCAAGCATTGTGACAGTTTGACTTGATCGATAAATAATCATTTTAAAAGGTAAAGGAGAGATTTTAACAATGTCTACTAGATTCTCCGATTCTTAAGTAGTCTTTGCTCTTGTTATTTTCCAATATTGATTATCTTAAGCTGTACCTAATTATCATTTTCTTACTTTTGACCATACTTAAGTCTCTCTCATGCTGAGTTTCCTACTTTGTCCAAACTCGTCCCATCCTAATAGCCATTTAAGCCTTAGCGGTTTACTCCCCTTTCTATTTGCTTTTTGTATTGCTTTTGATTTGGTTTCCGCGAAAATTTCAACAGAGTTGTCAACCGGATGTGGGGTAGTTTTTCTACAACAAACAATACCTAAAATAATGGTGGTCATAGGCAAGATCAAATGGCAATTATAAATTTTTTAAGGATCTGAGAAGTGAACTTTGTACCGGACAATATTGTGTTCGTTACATTTCTTGGGAACTTTCCCCGCTTTCCCTCATGGTTTTATTCATTTCGCCATTTCCTTTAGCCTAACCGACATAAATGTGGGACGTAATACTCAAAGATTTCATTTATTTCATTGTTTAAGGAGAAGAAGAATGCTTGTCGGCATTCGTAAGTATAGGTTGCGAATATATGTTGCAATTCCATTTGCTGTCCAAATCAGCTATTATGCTACAAACTTATACGAATTCTCATATTCAGTTGATAAATCTCCGAATGCTGATATTGATCACAGTGCAGTACACTTTTTACAGATAAATAGATACTGAGTCCTTCATAGCTATCATGTCCTAAAATACTGATAAGCTCAAACAAAGAAAGAAAAAAATCTAATTCCTAATAATATTTATAGTAAACTGAGCAAATTATAAAAGTTTCCAACATTATCCTCTGCTCCCTATCGTTCTTACGTCCAAATATTTGTTTCATGAAATTGGAATTTATTTTTTTTACGGATAAAGTGTAGTATATTGCCTATTTATCTGTTTTCTCAAACATATATGTTGTACAATCAAATAGCTTGATATGTAATAGGGTACACATCTCTGATGTGGTAGTTTGTGATTCGATTCCCAAAACTCATGTTTTCCTTCATTTATTCACCCACTTGTCTTAAGAGGAGTTCTTCATACCCATTAGAAACAAAGATTTCAGTTCAAGTATACTTTCCGACTTCAAGTTTTTGAGCCCATTCAGCTTGTTGGTATTTAGTAGATTTAGCTATATATCAGGTCTAACTTTGAAGTGCTTACTTATCATTATTTAGTGTTCAAACAATTTTAAGGAGTCTGCTACGCATATGCACTCTAAAATAATACAAAAAATTACAGTGAGAACTATGAAATTGTTGACAAATCCATCATTAGGTTAGTTATAGCTTCGTATTTCTTATGAGGAATTCAATTGAGTCTGAAAATCGTAATGTTGGGAAAAAATAAAATGATGTGAACTATCAAATTGTTGTAGAGAAAGATAGGAACATATTTCGCAAAACCATGAAGATTATTGAATACACACTATTTTTTTGTAGACTGCAATGGATCAGTGGTAGTGTACATCCTCTTTCTCCCTCTCTCCCTCTCTCTGAACTTCTCTCTCTCTCCTTCTCTCTGAACTTCTCTTTCTCTGTACCTCTCTCTATCCCTCTCTCTGCACCTCTCTCTATCCCTGTCTCTATCCCTCTCTCTCTGTACCTCTCTCTATCCCTCTCTCTGTACCTCTCTCTATCCCTCTCTCCCTCTCTCTGACCTTCTTTCTCTCTCTGTACCTCTCTCTATCCCTTTCTCTGTACATCTCTCTATCCCTCTCTCTCTGTACCTCTCTCTATCCCTCTCGCTGTACCTTTCTCTATCCCTCTCTCTCTGCACCTCTCTCTATCCCTGTCTCTCTGTACATCTCTCTCTTCCTCTAAATGTATATTTTGTTTTCTTTTGATTGTCACCATTATTCATTTCTCTTAGCTTACAGAAGATAAGGAAAGGAGATTAAACTAAATGATCCATGTAACTTAAATGATAAGGCAGTCAAAATAATTCCAAACTCTATAGCTAACCGCTTAGCGATCCATGATAAACCTGGCTTAGTTCCTGGCAATATATTAGATTTCACGTCTCATATAACCTCACTACTAAAAGTAATAAGAATAGTTTCTCTCTTTGTTCTAGCTTGCCTATGAGACGAGATGAAACAAAAGTTTGTATGGTTAAGCGGATAGCGTGCATGTCTTTGACATCTAAATTTCATTCGTACTTACATTTTCCAATATCATTTTCCATTTATTTCACAAGTAGCTCTTAATATGTTCATAGACTTTAATGGTTCGAAGGAATTTTATTGGCTCACAAATAAATTTGTTCATAGCTTGAACAAGCGAATCGTTAAAAAATTGAAATTGATAAGTCAAAATACATGCTGCAAAAGCAGATAATCCAATAAAAGAAAAACTCAAAAGAAGAAGAAATAAGTAATAAGAGGATTCCATTCCCAAGTGGAATGTTTAAAAGAACTTCAAAGTCTATCAGTTTACTGTCTAAGGACTACAAAGAAAATAGCTTTGATGGTGGTGAACTCTAAACAAATTCATACATATCAATGACTATCTTACGTAAAGTTTTCTTTAATCCTGCAACGCAAATGTGATGTCAAATAAAATAAGATTGTTTTCACATTACGCTCACAAATTAAAAACCAAGGGAGGTTTACACCAATTAAATGTTGAATGAGACTTGACATACAACTTGCTTACTGTTCTGTCCTCACGAATACATTTTTTCAAACTAATTGTTGAACCAAACTTCACCTTAGATGTTTGAGATCCCGGGTTCAATCTTTGCCCAATTAAAATTATGGCTGAACATATTGTGTCTGTAACTTTTTTTTCTTGAGCATTTCCAAGCGTTCCTCTCAGTTTCTTTATTTTTCCATTTGCTTTTTCCTAACCAAAATAATTGTGGTGTGTCAGATTTTATTTCATTTTAATACACAGTCAAGCGAAATCATTTCAATATATAGCGAAGAGAGAGACCACTAATTATTTATTTAACTAGTAAAGAATCTGATTTCAAATTTCAATATAAGACAGCAGTGGGTCAGTGGTAGTACCACCAGTTAGACTTGTAGTGAACTTTCCTGGAGTTTTCCACTCACTTTTTTAAGACGAAACAACATTAAATTATTCATTTCTCATAATTACTGTCTCCTTTAGCCTATCCAAGTTTAAACTTTGATTAGTTTACCACAAGACAAAGAGAAATATTACTGGTGAAAAATCAAATAAGCAATTACCAATAAGAAAATACTACTTCAATTCTCTCTCTTTTTTCAATTGTTTTGAAATCTTCAAGGATTGTGCCGTCTAGTTCCGTGTACAGTTTGTTTTTTACTGCAAAAATCATGTAAGTCCAATTAAAATTGTTTCATGGCCAAGTGGTTAGTATGATCGTCTTGGCTAACTGAATAGTTCATCAGTGTTGGACATTTAATATTTTTTATTTGTACGAAAACATTTTCTAATATCACTTCCTAATGTTCACACTCATCGAGGATTCGATTCCCGGAGATAGGTCATGTCCCAGCAGATTAATTCTTACAAGGAATGTTCTAAGAATTTAGAAAACAATTAGAAACTTCTTGCTGGAAAAGAATAATAAACTCAAAATTCATCCATTCATCAAAAAAATAGAACATGCCTTAATTTCAAGTATAAATAAAAGAAGAAATCTTATATGTTTTGCACAAAATGAATTTTCATTACACAATAGTTATTGAAACTATTATCAAAATACCTCAGCACTGTTAAAAAGTTAGATAGGTTTTAAAATTCATAGGAAAGGAAACGCAAACTTCCCAGCACCCAACCAACAACACACGATTTATTTACAAAATATATACACTTTTATTTTTCATCTCATTTCTTCATCCGTTCTCCAAGCGCTATATATTTTAATACAGCACCAAATTTAATTGTGCGGTTTTCTTTATTACAATCTTTTTCAAATATAATAAATATCTCCTCTATATCTTCTTTTTCTTTTTTGATAATTTGTATGTTTTGGTCCTCTGTTTCGTAACCTTGCCTACAGACCCTTTCTTCTGATCCTGAATTTTCGTCGCTGATGTAGAAGCTTGCTGTTGGGACTCCATCTTTTCTGCAAAATAAAAAAATAAAAATGTTATTAGTACAACATAATTTCACCAAAATAGTGCAAATTATAATTAATAGAAACAAAAATTCTGTTATTCTATCCACGTACGAAAATCAGTTTCCTTTAGCTTACAAAACCTATAAAAAATATCTTTAGTTTGCAAAAGCTATGTATGATTCTCGGACAGTACTTTATACATTTTTCGAATTCTCAATAAATCTGTACAAGCAAACTATCTGTGCTGTGTAAGACCCAAAGTTAAACGTATCGTTAAACTTAAGATCAAATCTAGTGTTCCCTCACAATATAATCGCTAACGCTTTTGCATTCAGTGCAAGCACCCCTGGGTGCAATTCCCGGTAGGGGAACTAGAGTACCCTCATAGCGTAGTCGCAACGCGTTTCGCTTTAATGCGGGTGGTTCCGCGTAGCGTACTCGCTTTCGCTTTTGCGTTCAGTGTGAGCGGTCCCGGGCCTGATTCCCGGTATGAAAGTGTCGCGACGCGGACGTACCCGAAAAGGCATGCGAAGCAAACGGTTCCGGTCCAATTACCTGTGGGGCATTCAGTCAAAAAATATATAATTTTTATGATATTCTGAATAATGTTTTTCTCATTTACACCAAACAAATGCCTTGCGTGATACCTAATTTCCCTCTTATCACGAATAGTATGCTCGCTGGGAGTTGTCAGCCCTCATATCGTCACAGGTTAAAATGTTTATAGGGCTGAAATATAAAATCAAATCAATCTTTCATCAACGTATAAAAGATAAATCTAATTCGCCCGCAAAAACTCTTGCACTTGTAAAATCCTATATCTCAATCCGGATAAAAAAAACTTATATGAGTCCACTCCAACAACATAACAAACAAAATTTTCATGCTATAAAACGGAATTCATACAAAATTATTTATTTATTTAAAAGTGGTAAGGTGTTCACTTTGTATGTTTGGTTGGTCTGTAGTTCAATCCTAGTTCATGCCAACTGAACAAACACTATGTCTGCGGATTCCTTATACTTTTTATACTAACACTACAAATATGTTTCCAAGAAAAAAATTCAGAACCAGTACATTAGCAATAGTGATTTAATACTATTTTAATAAAACTACTAGTGACACCTATCGGCAAAAGTCATAATTAAAGATTAGTTGTGCGTTGAAAGTTCATCACTGCTGACGCGTGTGTTACTGAGTTCCGTATTTTTCTATATATTTTAAGGTGAGTATAGTATATATGTTTTCATTGTACAATAAACCATAGCACATATTCACTTCACTAAAATACATATGCTTGTATATTCTGTTGGTCTTAATATTCTATGAAAGTATTGAAAATCAAGCAAGTAAAACTATTGGGTTAAATAAGGTATATAAACCCAAGTCTTTCAGTAACAGAACGAGTATTTAGTTAAGTGGTGCCGTACTGCATCATTTCTGGGGGTGTGAATCCCGGTTTTTCAATAATAAAATGCATATTTCGTTAGGGGATCCCTACCACCTTTACCAGTGTTGCGGCATACCTTTACCTTGATATCCTACTACCAAAAAGACGGGGTAAAACCATCATCTCTCACTGCGAAATCCAAGTATAAAACAAGTAACGCTCAATAATGGGGCATTACTCTTAAACACGGTCATAGTTTCCATGCAAAAGAGAGGGTTCACTAATTGAAAAGTTATGGGAAAGGGGAATTCAGTCTTAAACACGATTATAGTCTCGTCTTCTCCACGCAAAAGAGAGCGTTCACACTGCATTGGATTCTCTTTTTGCACCACTAACAAGATATTTCGTATTTCATTTTACAAAGCACGTTGGAATCATTTACTTTTCTGTAGTTCCAATATTTATTTTTCTCACTCATTACCTTTCTTAATATAAAGTTAGTATGTACAAAAAGCATGTGACTACTATATGATTAAGATTCTGAATACTGCAACACATGTTTAAAATACGCAAGTTCATATTTCTTACATTTTTCAAATATATTCCCAACACTTATTCAGAAATAAAGAACATCTAACTTAAATTTCTCTCACTCAATTACATTCTTTTATTCGTCATGTCTTGGAAAAAGAAACATTTGAGTATTCACTACGTTTCGTGATGGACAAGCTATTCTAACACGAATTCAAAGGGGAAAGTCCACCGTACAGTTCTATGATCAAAAATGAATAAATAAACGTAGTTCTTATCTTTCGAGTCTAACTGTGGAAAAGTCTACACATTTACGTTAAAATTGCAATATTCACATGTATCTCGTTAAATTTGCGTCCACTACAACTGAGAACTCTTTATATAAGTACATTTTTTCACTGTAAAACACTTAATAGTGATTGAGTTTCTAAATATTAGGGAATCTTTTAAATCTGCTTGTCATACAAGCAAGACAAAGTCTATCTTTCTGTTGAACTTAATTATTTTACACTAAACAAAATATTTTGAACATTATCTGTAGTAAATATTGAATATGTATCTATTCTAAAAGTGTTCTTTATGTGTAAATTGCTTATTTTTCGAAAAGATTTCCAATATGAATACAGATTCTCGACAAATCATTCAAACACAATGTATTTATATAAAACCTACAATATATTTAAACAATATAGTATCTACAATCAAAAATATTGGACAGTAGGCAATTCTGTTTAATCGCAATTTCAGTTATAAAGATTCAAAGAAATTGCACACTTGATTTTTGCCGTAAAGTCCGTCAGTGATGGCTCTTAAGTCACATTGCCAAACATTTCTAAACCACCAACTATTATGTATTAAACTATAAAGTCTCTCATTGACGGCTCTTAAGGGACGTCGCCACTCATTTCTAAAAACTCCAAAAATTGTGCAGTAAACTATAAGTCCATCCGTCATTGTCAGTTCTTAAGGGATGTCACCAGGCATTTTTCTCTAAAAAAAGATTAACACTACCAAGATAGTTTCTCGTGTAAAGTTCAGCCACATATTCGTAACTATAATAATAATGTTAGTTCCATTCTTCACTCTTTCCTTTGGTTAAGTTGTCCAAAAAAATGCAACCGAAACGGAATCGAAACTCAAACATAGTCTTCAAAAAAAATATAAAGTATGGATTACCTATGAAATAAAACGTAAGTGAAAAACATAGTCTTCAAACATTGATTTGGTGCATAAGTTCACCACAAAATAGGAAAAAAGTACGTCTTAGTCTTCAAACAATAGTTTAATTAATCGTAAAACAATTCATGGGGCACTAACAACGTCAACTAATCTCTTTTAAAAGCAAATATTTCGTTCCTTCGTGGGGGGACGGACCTGCCCGTTCAGGAATCTAGCTTTTCCCGGTGTTGGCAAACACGGTGGGCGTTATGGCCCATGCATGGTTCCCCCGATTTTGGTAAACACGGAAGGTGATATAAGTCAAACGCGGTTCCCCCGGTTTGGGGGGCGCTATTGCCCATGCATGGTTCCCCCGATTTTGGCAAACACGGAAGGTGATATAATTCAAACGTGGTGCCCACGGTTTGGGGGTGTTATGGTCCCCCGCAAGTTTCAAACATATTGGCAAAACTCTTGGTTCGTTTCTACACTGTGTTAATTAGTTTCATAAGAAAACCAATATGTGCCAATTTTCTAGGGTGGATCCCACCATTCGATCCTTATGCAAATATATCAAATAAATTATAATAGTATAAAACTTACTTGAATATGATATCTTCTTTGAACAAGACACACAAAAAAATCCAGAAAGAAACAGCTTAAAGAAACAAACGCAAAGTTCTCGCAAAAAAGATTGTCAAAACAGTGAATGTGTACTGCATTTATATAATTTTTTATTTATTTATTAACATAAGGGGAATGGAATAGGGGAGAAAAATAATGTTAATGAATTTGCCTTGTAATACAGCATTGCGTAACTCTACAAAGAAGAAGAAAAGAATTGGGGTATTTCGTTTGTCGGTATCTCCCGGAATCGAAGGAAATATTTCTTTCTTTCTTTTACTATAGAGGTAATAACTAATACCAGGGAATCTTCACACAATGCCTAAAGTTTGAAAAAATCGTCACTATGTCTGAATTCGTGTGTTGAAGGCGTCAAATTGTCGTATTTTCACATCATATAGTTATTTGCCAACCAATAAAGAAATAAAATTCGTTAAGCTGGGCTCAAGCGGCAATGTTCCTAAATTTTAAACGTAAACTGAAGGCCAATGTCGGCTTTATTCAGTGAAACTATATAGTTATCATTTTCAACATCTGTTTCAATAACTTGTATTTTTGCCGAAAAGAACAGCACAATTATTTTATGTGTCAAGACACAGAAACCGTTCTTCAGGTCTTTGTGAGTTGTTTTGCAAAACTCAATATAAAGTACACCCGTTTATTCATCAGGTTGTTGGCATTCAATCCAAGGACAAAGTCTGCCAACCACCACCTTGTTTTTTTGTCCGAACAGCGTAATGGAGGGGGAAGGTTGCGTCCGGAACCAACCATCAAAAGTGGTTTCAGGAAAAAAGAAGTAATCATCCTGTGTGACAAGGAATGCATGTCAGTTGACGCGGGGTGGGGAGAGAGGGTATGAGCGTGTTCACACAAGAAACTGAACTTTGATGAAACAGAGGAAGGGAGTGGAATCTTCCACTCGCTCAAAAATAGAGGCAATGATTGGCAGGTAACTATCTCACCTTGGTTAAACATTGGAGGCGGAACAAACTGGTCTTTCCTGGCCAATCATATCGCAAGGTTGTTTGCATAGGGTGTGAGAGAACTGAGCTTCATTCTTCCACCCTCAGTATTGCAATGGAAGTTGGAGAAAGATCACATCAGTCTGCGTATCTGCGAATTTTGTACTGAGTGCCGAAAAATAGCAAAGTTAATTCTGTCATTTAAGAACCAAGCAAACTAAAGGAAAGGAGTGCAGTTCGCAACAAAAAATAAATGAAAATAAATAAATAAATATTTCTTCCTTCCCTTTCCTTTTTCCATTTCCAAAGTTCCATCTTAATATTTACGTAGTAAAACAAAGCACCATTAAAAATCATAGCTAAACATAGGGGCTTAAAGGGTAATGTTTCAGGGAATCCTTCAAAGGTGTAATCATATTCATTATTCATAATTTTCTAGTTAAAATAAACTGTTCAATTAGTTACGAGCTTTACAAGTAAGATCATAATTAAATTAATGGGGAAAAAAGCTTGTGGGAGCAATGGACCGCGTTGTAATCCATATACTAAAGTTCTAATTATCTGAATCATAGTTTTAATTTTAATTTGATTATAATTTTAAAATTTCGATTCAAGAAACGTATAGGTTCATGTTTGAAGCTAGGGATCGCGTTCAAAGCCGTGTACTGAGGTACTAATTATCTAAATCGTAATTTTAATTTTAATTTGATTATAATTTTTAAAATTTCGATTCAAGAATCGTATAGGAGCATGTTTCAACAAGAAAAGAGGTCATTCCACTTTTCCAAACAACCTCTATTGCACAACTAATAAAACCACTTCCCCCAGAAACCTCCCCCAAGGCCAGGGCAGCCTCCCCAAGGACGGCACAGCCATGCTGACATCAAAAGTCGTTAGGTAATAAAGCAATTAAGCAAACAATAGCCCTATTTGTTGCCACTTTAAGCGACAGGTCTACTTATTTTTACCATTAAGTGATTCCCCTCATTATTTTCCCTCCGGTGGCGCTAATAACTGTATACAAACAAAAATTTGCTTGCACATTTCTGTACAAACGATGTACAAAAGACTGCGAAAATTTGTGATTGAATTGGACATGGTGCGAGCTACCATTTACACAGCTCCCACTTTGTTTTCGTTCTGGCGGCGCCATTAATTGTGTACAAAGAATATATAATCTTCATATTTCTGTACAAACAATGAACAAACGATTACGAAAATTTGTGATTGAATTAAACATCGTAAGGGGGTCACCATTTACACAGCCCGCACTTCTTTTTTAGTTCTGACGGTGCCCCTTATTGTGTACAAACGAAAATGCACATTTCTGTACATACGATTGCGACAATTTGTGATTGAATTGAACATGGTGGGGGCTACCACTTAGACACCACCCACTATGTTTACGTTCTGGATGCGCCCCTAATTGTTTACAGTCCGCGGCATAAAATTTGTTACAAATATTCTGCTAAAAAAACAGGAATCAAGTTTAAAAAGTTATAGCTTTAAAAGAGTCTTTTCCATTCGTTTGTTATGAAATATTTTTAAGAGCCTAAATTAAAGGAAAATCACACAATATTCCCAGACCTTCATAAATTTCTTTAGTTTTATTCTTTTCTTTCTTTAAAGAGTGCAAGCTAGTAAGATGCTACCTAAGAAATCTATGGAAATTGCCAAGAGCTCTAAAATATCTACGGACAGAAACGAGTTTTATTCAATGATTCATTGAATTTCTTTTCAGTAAGTGCAAGCAAATGTTTCAGGGGCGACATTTGAACAGGACAGGAGGGTGTAATTCCCCCTCTCTTGAGCTTCATAAATACGTATTTTTGATCAAATGTATAGTAATACACTAATAAAAAATGAAAATCTTATGTCGCCGGAAAATCTCTTCCCCCCCCCCCAAATAAAGTCAAAAAGACACTGGTTTTAACAATATACCTATAGAGTTACGATAGCACGTTGCTAAAGAGCTTACATTTGGTTTCAAGAGTCGAAGGTTTGATCTCAAGCCATATGACTTCCTGGGTGACATTGAGAGAGAGAGAGAGAGAGAAAGAGGGATTCAAGTATGGAGACAGAGAGGGATGATTTGTACACACAGATTTAGAATTGGGGAAAAAATGATCGGACAGCATTCGTATTATGACGAAAATTCTGATTTTGTGAAAGATAAGAAGGGAAGTTTTCGAACTGCGAGGATCACATTAGGCAGTTGTCGAATTAATGTGGAGAACTCTTTTTAGAGCATCAGATGATTACGAAAGGAGAGGAAGATCTTCAGAACTGAGGAATTAAGATTTAAAAACTCTGGTTTCGGCGACGGGTTTCGAACCACGAACCTTCTGGTCATTCAACCATGACTTAATCCATTCTGCTACGAAGGATTTTATTACTCGTTCACATACGTTTCCCTTAGCTGCGTTGAAAGCTACCTTAAGGGGATATTACAAAAGTTGAGTCAGTAGATGCGCCGTTCAGTTAGGACGTAAACCTCTTGTAACTTAGTTACAATGTGCAAAATGAACTTCCTCTTCTTCAGGACACTTTTTAAAGCTTTAAAATTTGTTACTATTGTTTTAATTAGGTGACATTTTATAGAACCATCTGATAAAGTAGTGCCAAGCCCTGTGCGTCATTGTCTGTTAGGTGAATGGTTAATTTAAGTTACTTTTACGTGGATGGTCCGAGCTTCCAATCAAGAGCATTCTTATTGATTATTTGATTTGAGCTACGCTCATACTGTGTAATCCACAAGTTCAAGTTTGAAGTAATGTAGTCACAGCTAGTTTAATTCGAAATAATTTTCCAATATTATATTTGTTACTACATTTACATGGCACTTCTCACTTGTTTGTAGCCCTGCATAAATGCAAAATTGTTTTAAAAGTATATTTTACTTTCAAGTTTTATTGATTTTTTAAAATTGTCCTTCAAATTTATTTTATAAATATTTTCTATTTCTTAATTATAACATATTTTCTATTTATATTGTATTCTATATTACACGTTTATTATTTATATTTTATGTCTTACCTTTGAAGAGGAGGTTTTGGCAATTCAGAGCAGCAGGGACATACACAGGATGCATGCCTTTGCAATCAAGAGCTTTTGTCCCACGAAATCACTACTTATTTTTTGTAAATTATATCTAATTTTAGAGATGATGATAGCAGAGGCGGATTCAGGGAAGTGCGTTCGGGCGATCACATCCCCCCGAATAGGGAACTTTTTATACTTTTTATTTTAAAAATAAAACATATCCTAAGTATTTTTCATCTTTGTATTATAAACTTAAATTAAAACCTAAAGTAGACAGGCCTTACTTTCTTAAGAAAGTTAATTCTGCAGAAGAGCTACTTCTACTTTTCTAAATTTGTTTTTTTCTTTTCTTTCTTTCTTTCTTTTTTTGCAATCCGCTCTTACCTTGATTTGACTTCGACCGACAGCCCCTCCCAAACAATCATATTGGATCCGCCCCTGGATGATAGACATTTTAGTAAAATATGCCCTCAGTAGCTGAAATAAATTCTTGTCAAGCTTTCGATCGCTGAAATAAATTTCTGTGTACGGCCCTGCAAAACAGTGACGATTTTAGGGAGTGATCAGTTAGTAATGCCTCCCTGGAGCAACGACACTTCCCCAGAAGTCATATCTTCGATAATTCAGAATGTGATTTGTGCATTATCACTTTTCACTCTCAGTGTCTTAAAAAGCACCAAAAAGAAACTGTTCTGAAGTATTTACTGGTTCTCCCTATGACCCCATTTCAATATGGCCAACCTTGGACATATACACATCTGAAATATCACCTTTTATGTCAGTGATCCCGAAAACTATCCATTCGACACAAATATAGGATATTTTCGATTATTTATTCCTGTCACCCTCCCATTGTGAATTCGAAGCCAACTAAGGCTTATTTTGGTCTTACGCAGCATCCACAGTGTCACTTTTCATCTTTGCACATGAATTCGTCACTAATTTCGTTCGTATTTGACTACTTTTACATGTCATCTTCAGCAATTGGTAGGGATTTTTTCAGTATCTCGCCCCCATAACTATGGAGAAATTTCAACCAAGTAAGGATAATTATAAATTATCATCTGAAACACAACAGTGCGGGTGATCTTTTACGCAGAGGAATTCGTTAACTACTGTTTCAATATCAATGTATTGGCTTTTTTTGCTCTGCGTGCTGGAGATTGCCAAAGAGCTAAATTTCATTGTGTACTATTGTGCTATGAATATAGTGGTTTAATTCACTGAATACTCGCTTAGATGATGCTCTCGTCACAGGATAAGTGAGATACAGTTATAAAAGAAAAACGAAACGAAATATTTAATTTTTACGTCCAACATTAATAAAGTTCATTCAGCGCGAGCTGGGATCTAACCAACAACTCCATGCTCCATAGGTAAAGTTATAAAAGAATCGGCGTCTAAATAAATACGAAACACTACTATCAATGAGAGTTGTATAAGATTAGATTTTTATTTATTTCATTCTAAGTTGAAATTTCAATCAATCTTGATCTTCGTTAGTGTTCGAAATCCGGACCAACCAGTATTCCCTACTAGGGTAAAGATTAATTGATCGCCAACAGAAATCCAAAATCCTCTGTATAACCCCACGTTCCATTATTCCATATACACAATTAAGAGTCCAGCGTAACCTACCAGTTAATAAGTTTTCTTCTTATTATTATTATTTTTAACACCTCAAAAATATAGGCTCATAATTGAACCACTGGTTGGAAAAAGGGAATAAGTACATAAAAATATTTTTACCCACTTTTAAGCTTTTCTCACCAATTGCAGTGCTACAATACAAGATTCTTCTTCTTGTCTTAGAGTTTGTCAGTTCTTTTGCTACAATTAATCAGTTATACACGTGTTGAAACAAATACAAATACGCCTCGGGAAGGTTTTTTTGTGTTTCTGAAAACTTAGGTCTGATGTACTTATTCCTTTTTGCTGGAAATAGTTGCTGCAAGGACGTGATAATTCTTTTCGGTAGACTTCACACTCTATAGCTCCTTCACAACTTCCTTTTCATCTAAGGCTAAGTAGTTATATTTTAGACATTGAGGAAAAAAGTGTGAAATTAATTAAAACCCTTCAAAGTGGAGTTACGAATCTCCAATGGACCCCATTTTGCTGTTGGTCTCGCTCAACGCACTCCCGTCACTGTTCAGGGTGCACGATGGAGTTTCTCCCTTTTAGGAATACTTTCTGAAACAGTACTAGTTTTTTTATAGCTGTTTCAATTGAGTTCTATTTGCTAGAACTGTCGGTTAAAGGAAACAGAAGATCTTATAGCCAAACACAAATCATCTCTCTAGAAGCTCTAATGGAAAACGAAACGAATCGTAGTAAACATGTTACATTCTTGAAGAGGAAAACAGCAAAACATTGATTGCACAAACGTATAATGGTATCATTTGCTTGCAAATTTAAAACTTATAGAAGTTGATGGCTTTTTAGGTGAGGGGTTAGTGAACAGGAGTTTTGTATTGGTGGTCCAGGGTTCGAATCTCGTCCGTTCTTCTTACGTTCTGTTTCTTTAAACTACACTGAGTTTGTTCATTCCAATTCTTTAAGCTTGAATTAAATCTAATACCAGTTAGTGAGTTAAAAGTAGCTAACATTATTTTCAAATACGAGACGTTATTACATGCTTGTCACTAGCTCACAATACTCAACTTTGATATAAACTCTTGCAGCCTTCATTTAACTCATGTCTTGACGTGTTTTCTTACAAAACTCTTGAGTCGTGGCGAACAAAATTGCTTTACCAGATAATGGTGACTGCTTTGAAACCAAATGACAAGTATGAGAATTAAACGTATCATATCTGTAGTTTGGTGTGGAGAAGAAACCAAATAGCGAACGAGATGTTTAAGAACAACCACGTTATTAATATAAACTATGCCAAAGATTATTGACTTATATGATTTAAAAAATCGAAAGAACTTTTGAAAGAACGAATAAATCTAACTTAGAATTTTGTAACTGGAGGCAAGGAAATCTAATTTAAACATACTAAAACATCCCATTTAGCGCATATACAGCGTGGATCTGTGCTCAAGGCGCTAGCTAATAATCTGGATGTTCTCAAGTCGGAACCATGTGTGAATATTTTGTTTAAATTTAGAATTCTTGGTGATTATTAGTCGGCGATGACACACGTTTAATTGTTTTAAGGTATTTGAATATTTTGATCTTTCAATATTTGAATGATCAAACCTTCAATAGTAATACTACTACTACTACTACTACTACTACTACTACTAATCATAATAATAATAATAATAGTTATTATTAATATTATTATTATTATTAATATTATTATTATTATTATTATTATTATTATTATTATTATTATTATTATTATTATTATTATTATTACCAAAATAATTCAATAACACGTTAATATATTTAATTATTTCTCGATAACTACTCGAACTTAAGACGTCCATGAAACTAAGTCGCACCCCAATTTCGCTGGGCTAAATTAAAGAAAAATAGTAATATGTTATGGTTTTACTATTACTAAAGCACTCTTTGATAGTGGTCACTTTCGATGATTTTATCCCTCTCCCCTCTCCATGTTGGGGGCACGGTATGACAAAAATTATCCCAGGCCCGAAAGTCATGTACGTTGTAAATTTGATCCAAATCTGTTGGATGGTTCAAGAGTTGTTCTATTTATTTTTATATATTAATCTCCTCTTCTCGTATCCTCTCCTATGTTCTACCGTCAAAGTGAAAATATTAAAACAAAAGTTTCTAGTCCCGAACGTCGTCTATGTTGAAAATTAGATCGAGATCGGTCAAGTGGTTCAGGAATTGTTAAGTTTTATTCATTTTTATAGATATCTCCCCGCCCCTCCTCCTACCCTACGTTCTACCATCAACGGGATATGATAAAAACCACCCCAGGTCCGAACCTCATCTATGTTGATAATTTGATTAAGATCAGTTCGGTGGTTTAAGCGTGATGAAGTCACCAAGACAGCATTTTTATTTTTATTTTTTTTAACATAGTTCCCCTTCCCCTCCCCTACATTGTGCCGTCAAGGCAAAAAATGAAAACATCCCAGGTCCGAACCTTACCTATATTGAATGTTTGATTAATTGGGATCAGTCGGATTGTTCAAGAGTTATTAAGTTTTATTCATTTTCATATATTTACCCTCCCCTCCTCTTCCGCAAGTTCTAATATCAAAATGAAATAACAAAAAGCTTCCCAGGTTCGAATTTCATCTATGTTCAAAATAAGATTGAGAACGATCGGATAGTTCAATAGTTTTTCACCACCGAACATTGTCACTTTTATTTTTATATTTATAGCTGTTATGTATCTTCCCGTCCTCTCCATGCTCTACGTTATTCCGTCAAAGTGAAATGGTAAAATCCATCCTTCGCGTTAATCGAGACGGGGACATATAGCCTCTTTGCTGACGTCCCCGTTAATCCCCCTACTTATACCCTTTAGTGTGTTTAAGTTAATTTTTTTGTTTGTCTTCAGTTACAAATTTCTAAGTTATTTTTCTTTGTTTCAAAATTCTCGCATTTCTTGTATGATAATACAAGTTAATAATCTTTGACTTGTTTTATATTAATAATCTGAGTTGTTCTTAAACTTATGGTTTCCAACTTTGTTTTGTCTCTACACCAAACTACATATATGAAAATTTAATTCTCATACTTTACATTTGATTTCAAAGCGGTCGCCGTGAACTGATTAAAAACAATTTTTCCGTCACGAAATACCCAGCAGAGGGCGTACGATATCGTCTACAGCAATGAGAGGAAACTCCGCCTTGTTACGTGACGTCACATGAAGCACGTTCCGTTCAAAAACCTAAGCTAAGCTATCATTTTGCTTCTGGTGTGAAAATGGCTCACTACGAAGTTTCTGTTAAAAGCAGCGTGACTGCTTTAATTGAGCATGCGGGCATAAACTATAGCGAGGCAGGCGCGAGATATGGCGTTAACCGTGCTACAGCACGGAGGTGGTGGAGGAGATATGAGGAAACAGGAGATGTAAGACGTAAAAGAGGAAGTGGGCGACAAAAAGTTTCCTCTGCCGAAGAAGACCAGAGTGTAATTGCACAATGCCGTGAACACCCTTTCATTTCTGCCCGACAGTTACGAGAGGAAACCAATTTCCCAGGCGATGTTACGACTGTCCGTCGTAGACTCAAATCCTTTGGTTTGAGATCATACAGGGCAGCTGTTAAGGAGCGACTAACAGAAGACCATATGGATGACCGTCTGGCGTTTGCACAGTTAAATATTGCACGTGTGTGGGACGAGGTCGTTTTCACAGACGAAAAAATATTTTCCAGTGCAAACTTCGCGACGAAGCGTGTTTACCGCCCCCCTGGAAAAAGGCATGCCTCTAAATACGTTTCCAGTTCTGGTCGAATGGGACATGTAACTGTCCACTGTTGGACATGGATATGCAAGGCTGCAAATTTCGGAGGAATCTACATACTTGCTGGTTGCCTAAACGCCCACAAGTATGTGGAACATCTGGATGAAACGCTTCTGGAAATAAAAGCTCATGTAGGTGACGGCATATTATATTTGCAACAGGACAATAGCTCGATAAATAATTCAAATGTGGTTCAGACATGGTTGCAGAGGCAACCTGATGTCGAAATAGTTGGGGGTTCTTCATGGAGCAGATCTGAACCCTATTGAAAATATGTGGGCCTCTGTTGCAAGAACATTGCGGGAAACCTGTTCGAACAATCCTCCACGAACATCTAATGATCTTTGGGAGCGTGTTGAAGATGCGTGGTCGATCTGTTGCACCCAACGCTATATCTCTCGCCTGATGGATTCAATGCCACGGCGTCCTTTGGCGTGAGAGGCCCGGGTTCGATTCCCGGCGGGAGCTCATGTGGTTCGGATTCCACGTTAATCAGTAGGTCCACGTCTCATATAGCCTCGTTGCTGAACGGGACGTTAAACTCAAAATCAACTCAACTCAACTCAATGCCACGGCGTATGGCAGCTGTAATCGAGTCTCAAGGGGACTATACGCACTATTAATAAATGCTCGCCCACAACACCATCAGCCCTCTCGAGGGCTTCCTAATTCGACCCACTTATTAACAAAATTTTATGAAATATATCACGCGACACCAGTGAATATAAGTGTCTCAGTATATTCTGCATTAATAAAGAGGCTAACGTGCGAGACTTTGTAGCCGAGTGGTATTATGCTTGCTATGTAAACCAAAACCGCCTGTAACAGTGGTTCGAATCTAGTGATGAAGATCCCTACTTTTTATCACCAGGGATATTTGCAATACGCCTTCTGCTATGTCCGCCTTCGTACGGTCTATTATATGACACATAATGTGGACCGCCATAAGTTTTTACTTAGTAAACAATTTATAAATATATGAACAAATACCTAGGTATATTAGAGTAACAATGGAATATAGTACTTTCGTCCGACTGACGTCGCTCTGCAAATGTTCATTGTATTACACCGGAAGATGAATTAAATAAAGACTGGAAAATTTGATATAAAAATGGATACGTAATAAGTTAAAGACAAAATATGTAATTATAATCTCATATTTGAAACTAATTTCGAATACAATTAATTCTCCACCTGCTTTCATAAATAATCCAAACCAAACTTCGAGGTTTGGAATGCACAAACTAAGTGTAGCTAAGAGAAAAAAGTAACAAGAAGAGCAGAGATTCGAACCCACGACCACCAGCGTAAGAATTCCTTTTACTAACCCTTCATCTGCCAATCCATGACGCAAACATGATTTTTGTAAGTTATAAATTTGTATCCAAGAAACACCATTAAGCGTAAGTGCAACTACTGCTTTGCTCTTTTTCTCTTCAAAAGCGTAACATGTTTAGGACGATTCGTTTCGTTTTCCATTAGAATTTCGAAAGAGATTATTTGTGTTTGAGTGTAGGATCTTCAGTTTCCTTTAACCGACGCTTCTAGCAAATACAACTTAATTCACACAGCAGTTAAAAAAAACTCGTACTGCCTTAGAAAGAGTTCCTAAAAGAAGAAGCTGCATCATTCATCCTGGTCAGTGACGTAACTAACGGCAGTGCGTTGAGGGAGCCCAGAGTAAAACGGGGCCCATAGAAAATTCGTAATTCCACTATTTTTTCTCGATGTCTAAAATGAGACTACTTTAGCCTTACATGAAAAAGAAGCTGTGGGGGGGACTGCGACGTCTACTGAAAAGATTTATCATGTGCTTGCAGCAACAACTTAAAGTTTTCGAACAGTAATGAACAGCAAGATTGATTGAAATTTTAACTTAGAATGAAATAACTAAAAATCTAATCTTATATAACTCTAATTGATAGTAGTGTTCCGTATTTGTTTAGACGCCTATTCTTTTATAACTTTACCTATGGTGCATGGGGTCCTTAGTTCGATCCCAGCTCACGCCCGATTGAACTATATTATGAACAAACACCGTGTGCATGAGTGTCCTCGGGTTTCTCCCGTTTCCTCCCACTTTTTTCATTAAACAATTTCATTTATTTCTCACCATTATTCTCTCCATTAGCGTAGTCGGCATAATCATGGGACGTAAAAATTAGACATTTCATTTCATTTTTCTTTTTTAACTGTATATCACTTTTTTTCTGTGACGAGAGCAACATCTAAGAGAGTATTCAGTAAATTAAACCAATAAATCTATATTCATTGCACAATAGTTCAGATGAAGTTTAGCCCTTTGGCAATCTTCAGCATGGACAGCAAAACAAATCCAATACATTGATATTGAAACAGTAGTTAACGAATTCCTCTAAGAAAAAGATCACCCGTACTGTTGTGTTTCAGATGATAATTTATAATTATCCTTAGTTGGTTGAAATTTCTCCATAGTTGTTGGGGCGAGATACGGAAAAAATCCCTACCAAGAGCTGAAGGTGACATGTAAAAGTAGTCAAATGCGAACGAAATTAGTGTCGAATTCATATGCAAAGATAAAACGTGACACTGTGGATGTTGCGTAAGTCCAAAATAAGCCTTGGTTGGCTTCGAGTTGACAGTGGGAGGGTGACAGGAATAAATAATCGAAAATATCCTATATTTGTGTCGAATGGATAGTTTTCGGGATCACTGACATAAAAGATGATATTTCAGATGTATATGTCCAAGGTTGGCCATATTGAAATGGGGTCATAGGGAGAACCAGCAAATACTTTAGAACAGTTTATTTTTGGTGCGTTTCAAGACACTGAGTGTGAAAAGTGATAATGCACAAATCACATTCTGAATTATCGAATATATGACTTCTGGGGAAGTGTCGTTGCTCCAGGGACGCATTACTAACTGATCACTCCCTAAAATCGTCACTGTTTTGCAGGGCCGTACACAGAAATTTATTTCAGCGATCGAAAGCTTGATAGGAATTTATTTCAGCGATTGAGGGCATATTTTACTAAAATGTCTATCATCCAGGGGCGGATCCAGGATGATTGCTTGGGAGAGGCTGTCGTTCGAAGTCAAATCAAGGTAAGAGCGGATTGCAAAAAAAGAAAGAAAAGAAAAGAAAAAAATAGAAAAGGAGAAGTAGCTCTTCGGCAGAATTAACTTTTTTTAAGAAAGTAAGGCCTATCTACTTTAGGTTTTAATTTAAGTTTATAATACAAAGATGAAAAATACTTAGGATATGTTTTATTTTTAAAATAAAAAGTATAAAAAGTTCCCTATTCTGGGGGATGTGATCGCCCGAACGCACTCCCCTGAATCCGCCCCTGCTATCATCATCTCTAAAATTAGATATAATTTACAAAAAATAAGTAGTGATTTCGTGGGGGCAAAAGCTCTTGATGGCAAAATCCTGCATCCTGTGTATGTCCCTGCTGCTCTGAATTGTCAAAAGCTCCTCTTCAAAGGTAAGACATAAAATATAAATAATAAACGTGTAACATAGAAAACAATATTAATAGAAAATATGTTATAATTAAGAAATAGAAAATATTTATAAAATAAATTTGAGGACAATTTTAAAAAATCAATAAAACTTGAAAGTAAAATATACTTTTTTAAACAATTTTGCATTTATGCAGGGCTACAAGCAAGTGAGGAGTGCCATGTAAATGTAGTAACAAATATAATATTGGAAAATTATTTCGAAATAAACTAGCTGTGACTACATTACTTCAAACTTGAACTTGATGAATATACAGTATGAGCGTAGCTCAAATCAAATAATCAATAAGACTGGTCTTGATTGGAAGCTCGGACCATCCACGTAAAAGTAACTTAAATTAACCATTCACCTAACAGACAATGACGCACAGGGCTTGGTAATACTTTATCAGATGGTTCTATCAAATGTCACCTAATTAAAACAATAGTAACAAATTTTAAAGCTTTAGAAATTGTCCTGAAAAAGAGGAAGTTCATTTTACACATTGTAACTAAGTTACAAGAGGTTTACGTCCTAACTGAACGGCGCATCTACCGAGTTAAATTTTGGAATATCCCCTTAAGGTAGCTTTCAACGCAGCTAAGGGAAACGTATGTGAACAAGTAATAAAATCCTTCGTAGCAGAATGAATTAAGTCATGGCTCAATGACCAGAAGGTTCGTGGTTCGAAACCCGTCGCAGAAACCAGATTTTTTAAAATCTTAATTCCTCAATTCTGAAGATCTTTCTCTCGCTTTCGTAATCATCTGATGGTCTAAAAAGAGTTCTCCACATTAATTCGACAACTTAATAATGTGATCCTCGCAGTTCGAAAACTTCCCTTCTTATCTTTCACAAAATCACAATTTTCGTCATAATACGAATGCTGTCCGATCATTTTTTCCCCAATTCTAAATCTGTGTATACAAATCATCCCTCTCTGTCTCCATACTTGAATCTCTCTCTCTCTCTCTCAATGTCACCCAGGAAGTCATATGGATTGAGATCAAACCTTCGACTCTTGAAACCAAATGTTAGCTCTTTAGCAATGTGCTATCGTAACTCTATAGGTTTGTTGTTAAAACCAGTGTCTTTTAGACTTTATTCGGGGGGGGGGGGGAGGAAGAGATTCTCCGGCGACATAAGATTTTCTCTCTTTATTAGTGTATTACTATACATTTGATCAAAAAAATACGTATTTATGAAGCTCAAGAGAGGGGGAATTACACTCTCCTGTCCTGCCAAAATTTCGCCCCTGAAACATTTGCTTGCACTTACTGAAAAGAAATTGAATGAATCATTGAATAAAACTCGTTTCTGTCCGTAGATATTTTAGAGCTCTTGGTAATTTCCATAGATTTCTTAGGGAGCATCTTACTAGCTTGCACTCTTTAAAGAAAGAAAAGAATGAAACTAAAGATGTTTATGAAGCTCTAGGAAGATTGTGTGACTTTCCTTTAATTTAGGCTGTTAAAATATTTCAGAACAAACAAATGGAAAAGACTGTTTTAAAGCTATAACGTTGTAAACTTGATTCCTGTTTCTTTTTCAGCTGAATGGAAAGAGTGTACTACGTCACACACACTGCTTTAGACAAGGAGAGGTGGAGGACGGGGAGGAGTTGGAATAAACACTAGAAGCAACTAATCGATTGATACATGTATTGCGGGAATGCATAAAAAAACTGGGCAAGAGTTTCTTATTCATTTAGACTTACCTTTTTGTAACAAATTTTATGCCGCGGACTGTACAAAAGAAAATTTCGCCTCCACATGTCTGTACAAACGATGTACAAACGACTGCCAGAATTTGTGATTGAATTGGACATGTTGGTCTGGGACTAACATTTAGACAGCTCCACTTCGTTTTTGTTCTGGCGGCACCCCTAAATTTGTACAAACGCAAATTTCGCCTGCACGTTTCTGTACAAACGATGTACAAACGACTGCTACAATTTGTGATGGAATTGGACATGTTGGTGGGGGGCTAACATTTAGACAGCCCCCACTTTGTTTTCGTTCTGGCGGCGCCCCTAATTGTGTATAAACAATTTCGCCTACGCATTTCTGTACAAGCGATGTACAAACGATTGCGACAATTTGTGTTTGAATTGAATATGGTGAAGTGCTACCACTTAGACAGCCCCCATTTTGTTTTCTTTCTGGCGGAGCCCCTAATTGTGTACAAACGAAAATTCGCCTGCACATTTCTGCACAAACGACGAACAAACGTTTGCGACAATTTGTTATTGAATTGGACATTGTGAGAGCTTTCATTTTGAGAGCCCCCCACTTTGTTTTCGTGCTGGTGGCGACCTTAATTTTGTACAAACGAAAATTTTTCCTGCATATATTTATACAAACGATTGCGACAATTTGTGATTGAGTTGGATATGTTGGGGGGCTATCGTTTAGATAGTTCGCCCACTTTGTTTTCATTCTGGCGGCGGCCCTAATTGTTTACAAACGAAAATTTCGCCTGCACATTTCTGTATAACGATGTACAAACGATTGCGAGAATTTGTGCTTGAATTGCAAAGGTGGGGGCTACCGCTTAGACAGCCCCCAGTTTGTTTTCTTCTGGCGGCGCCCCTAATTGTGTACAAACGAAAATTTAGCCTGCACATTTCTGTATAACGATGTACAAACGATTGCGACAATTTGTGATTGAGTTGGACATGTTGGGGGGCTATCGTTTAGATAGTCCGCCCACTTTGTTTTCGTTCTGGCGGCGCCCCTAATTGTTTACAAACAAAAATTTCGCCCGCAAATTTCTGTACAACGATGTACAAACGATTGCGAGAATTTTGCTTGAATTGCGCTGGTGGGGGCTACCGCTTAGACAGCCCCCACTTTGTTTTCTTCTGGCGTCGACCCTAATTGGTACAAACGAAAATTTCACCCGCATATTTCTGTATAAACGATGTACTCCCATGCGCAAAATATATTGCGCGTATACTGTAACTCAGGATTTTTCGCATTTATTCCATTTTCCTTATGTGTATATGAAAAATTCAGTTATTACTAAGTGGAGTTAATAGAAAGCGTTTCATCTAAAGAGATGTTTCCAAATAAATAATAAAATAATAAAAATTATAAGGAAAAAACAAAATTATGTTCGGTTTTGTGTATACTGGCAATAATGTTTTCGAGGGATTTTTTGTAGTAGCACAGCACGATTGCAGAGGGAATAACAGGATTGGTAGGGAGAGAGTTGAATCAAGGAACTAGAAAGTGTAGTAAAATATTGCATTTATTGGCTTAAATCTAGGGTTTAAATTGTCTGGCAAATATAAATTAGCTTCTATAACCAAGATGTTGTACGAAAATATAGGAACAAAGAGAAACACTGTTGTCTTGAGTTTGGAAGTGACATGCTCTATAGCCATGAATATTTATTTGTTAAGAAAAAGAGAGGTAACAAAAGATAGTCTATGTAGTTAAGTGGGTAGAGTGGCGTACTAGTAATTGTTATAGTGTTTTCACCCTAGATCGAATCTCATCCGATCCCGCTCATTTTTTTACAAAACATAGAAGTGTATAATTTTTATATTAATAAGAACTGAAACAATATAATAAGGAAATAACTTTTTGTTTCCTCTGATGACGTATTTATTTAGAATTATTGTACTATTAATAATAGCAATTGCTTTCAATTTATGCTGTTGTATAGCTTCTTTTATCATCCTCTTTTCTTAAAAAAAAAAAACAAATTTGTCTCCAATAAAGTGTGAAAAATATATATAGAGAAACAGACATCTTAGTATCAAACGTGATTTATCTCATACGTCTATCATTCAGTGCGGGCACATATCCAGCTTTTCTTTTCGGAGGGGCCCAATACGAATACTCGTAAGCACGTAACTCTAATGTTTCATAATATCAATAATAATAATAATAATAGTAATATAATAATAATAATAATAATAATAATAATAATAATAATAATAATAATAATAATAATAATAATGCAACAGTTCTGTATTTCTTTTAAACGTTTCTTACTTTTCATTTATGAACCGGTGAAACTATATTCTAACACAAAAGAAATCAAAACAAAAAATATTTTCTAGAGACATGTAAGGAAAACTGTCTGCTACGTATATCACATAATAAAAATAGCAAATGGCAATGAGTGTATCGTTCTAATACAGTAATGTTATAAACAGAACGGAAACGAAATTGTAATCCCATTAAAAGTGTTCTTTAATTCCACCTGGTAACAATGGCATTACGGTATATTCTTACAAGTAACACTTCCCAAGTGTAACACTCCGATTTTGATAAAATTTGACAGGCAGATACTACACATAAAATAAATGAATACCTTTTTTGTTTTCTGCGGAAAAACGGTTTTAGGGGGAAAAAGCCCTAACCCAAAATTTTGAAAGTTAACGCCCGAAAGGCAAAAAGAAGTGGTTCAAAGGGAACGAAATTGTGCACAGATGTAGCAGACGTAAAATGAAGGAATACGTGCTTTGTATTTTCCTTGAAAAAACGGTTAGGTGGGGCACAGACCCCTCCAAACCTTTATCATGAAATATCAAAAATGCTAGAAAAATATGTCTGATGTGTGTAAAGGACGAAGAATCGCAACGACACTTTGTGTATGGACAATACACAAAAACTAAACGAATACCTGTTTTTATTTTATGTGGAAAAACGGTTTTAGGGGGCAAAACCCCCATCCAATATTTTGAAAGTTGACGCCCGAAAGGCAAGAAGAAGTGAACCGAAATGAATGAAATTGTGCGCAGATATTGTAACGAAAAATAAGGGAATACGGGTTTCGTATTTTCCTGAAAAAAAAAGAAAAACTTTTGGGTGGGACACAGACCCCTCCAAAACTTTGATCGTGAAATATCAAAAGTGCTAATAACAGTATGACAGATGTGCTTAAAGGACGTGAAGAATTGGAACGACACATTGTGTAGGGACAATACACACAAAACAAACGAATACGGGTCTATTTTCTGCGAGAAAATGGTTTTAGGGAGCAGAATTCCTCACCCAAAATTATGAAATTTGAGGCCAAAAAGGCAGGAAGAAGTGCACTGAATTGAATTAAATCGCGCACAGATATTCTAGACGTAAATTGAGGTAATTGTGTTTCGTATTTTCCTGGAGAAAAGCGGTTGAGTGGGGCACGGACCTTCTAAGCTGGTGGTTACGAAATATTAAAAGTGCAAATAAGTATACGTCAGAAGTTCCTAAAGAGTATGGAGAATTGCAACGAAACTTCGTATAGGGACTATGCGCAAAACAATAAAAGAAATGTGTTTTAAATTGTACGGAAGAACAGTGTTGGGGCCTAGAACCCATCCGAAAGAAAGTAAATATTACCGTAAAAGTGCAGGAAGGAGTGGACCAAAGCAAATGGAATTCTGTTTAGATATTGTACACACTGTGTGTAAAATAAGAACTTTCGTGTTTTTAAGATGTCCCTATCAATTTTGACACATCAACAGCAAAAAGGAAATTAATCGGCACATGTTTTTGTTTATGCGGAAAAACGTTGTAAGGGTTAAAGTTGCCTCGTGAAATACTATAAAATACGCTATACTGTTTGTGCTTGTTGTTGATCTGCCAAATTTGAAGAAATCTGATGGAGACACTTGTGAAACACGAGAGGCTTTATTTTTCATATCCAATATCTACAGACAATTTCATTCGCTTCGGTCCACTCCTTCTGACGCTCAACGCCTCGGTCCACTCAACATATTTTTTTCTTTTCAGGAAAATACTAACACGTATTCCCTCATCTTACCTCTACAGTATTTGTGAACAATTTCATTCAGTTCAGTCCATTTCTTCTTGCCTTTCGGGCGTCAAATTTCAAAATTCTGGATGGGACCTTTTGCCTTTTGCCGTTTCTTCCCAGGAAATAAAAAAGCCGTATTTGTTTGTTTATTTTTTTGCTTATTGTCCTAACACAAAGTTTTGTTCCAATTCTTCGTGTAAATTTAGGCACTTCTGACATACTGTTATTAGCACATTTATTATTTCATGAT
Source organism: Thermobia domestica (assembly GCF_964235325.1). Lineage (NCBI taxonomy): Eukaryota > Metazoa > Arthropoda > Insecta > Zygentoma > Lepismatidae > Thermobia > Thermobia domestica. The sequence continues at coordinate 250,676,153 of NC_137462.1, read as the reverse complement.
CAAAGGTTTAGAGGAGTCCATTCCCCACCTAACCGTCTTTTCCAGGATAATACGAAACCCGTATTCCCTCATTTTTCATCTTCAATATGTATGCACAATTTCATTCACTTCGGTTCACTTCTTCTTGCCTTTCAGGGGTGAACTTTCAAAATTTTGTGTTTTGGCTTTTGCCCTTTAGAACCGCTTTTCCGCAGAAAATACACCAAAATCGTATTCGTTTATTTTTTGCATATTGTTAATACACAAAGTGTCGTTGCAATTCTTCAAGTCCTTTACACTCATCTCACATGTTGTTACTAGCACTTTTGATATTTCATGATCAAAGGTTTGGAAGAGTCTGTGCCCCACCTAACCGTTTTTTCCAGGAAAATACAAAACACGTATTCCCTAATTTTACGTCTGCAATATCTGTGCACTATTTTGTTCAGTTTCTCCACTTGTTTTTCCTTTCGGGCGTCAACTTTCAAAATCTTTTTTGAGGGCTTTGGCCCCCTACAACCGTTTTTCAGAAAAAAATAAAAAAGCAATTATTTGTTTATTTTATGTGTAGTATCTACCTGCCAAATTTTAGCAAAATCGTAGTGTTACACTTGGGAAGTGTTACTTAACAACGCATTGCCTCAAAGTAATCTGATATAAAAGAACCTCAAAAAGGAAAAAGTAGGTTTATTATAAGTGCTTGAGGTTTGGAAAAAGACAGCTTCCAGGACGTCACGCTGGATACGTCCCTGAGTCAATGCATTATATTTGTTTCTTGCAAAACATAATTATTAGACGCGTAATATGTAAAATTATATCATAGTTTGAGTTTTAATAGGCGTTTCCTCAACACATCCATATTATCCGGCGTTCTCTCTGCCTGTTTTATGTCGGATAAGCGAAACTCTACATTATTTCCAAAGATAGCTAGAGGTCTGAACGGGCCGGAATTTTTAGAACGGGCCCGGCCCGTCCCCTTTAATTTATAATCTATAGGCATTAGCGGATTAACGGCGGAGCCAATGGATCCCAGGCTTCGGAGCCCCAAGTTCAGGAGGCTCTTTAAAATCCCTCTGTTTAATACTAAAATATAGTAATCAACTTATTATATTATAGGCTTCTGACCGATGCTAAGTTTTTCCCTCTCGTTACGCTAGCGGTGTTGCTAGATTTAAGTCTTTCTATCAGAAACATTTAACTGTTAATAATGAATGCAATTATTTAATTGCTAAAATGAATTTAACAAAACTAATTATTGTAAACTTGGAGCACATTCAAATATTACAGCATAGTTCTCGATAGTTCCAAAAACCTATGAGGCTGTGGAAGGTAGCAAAGAAAATTTATGCACTGGAACTATTCTTAACATAGGGCCCCCTTAAAATATTCGCCTCTAGGTCCCCAAAAGCCTTAAATCGCCAGTGTCTATAAGCAATATGTCACGAAAAGCTGGTATTTTTTAACAAATGTGTTCGTCATCAAGTTTTCATAAAGTAGTTCCTTTCTCCTTTAAGAAATTTGAGAGGCCACAGTGTTTCAGTGGTAGAGCGTTCACTTCTGGTGCATGGAGTCCTTGGTTTGATCTATGCTTGCGTCAAGTGAGCCTTGTGCGTGGGTTTCCTCGGGGTTCTCCCGTTTTATCCCACTTTCTTCATTCGACCATTTCATTCATTTCTTATCAATTTCTCTTTTAGCCTATCCAGCATCAACGTGGGACGTAAAACTTAAAGATAACATTTCAAATTATTTCAAACAAAAACAGTTGCAGGAAGTATGTAATTTCGAATAAAACACACTACTATATACAATTCTGAGTATATTATTCTTTTATGAAATTCTCGCGAACCTTATTTCTAAATCGAAGGGTAAGAAGACTAAATTCACTCTCTTATTATTATAGATCCATTTCAATTGAAGCAGTTGGAATAGTTAGAAAAAATTAAAAAGCCATACCCTATATTCCAGTGTGCCATAATCGGTATAACGCGGCACGCTGGTATGTCCAGCAAAGTGAACAGTGTGACGGAAACTTCTTCCTATTATTTGCAAGAATATTTGTCGAGTTTCTTATATTATTATTATTATTATTATTATTATTATTATTATTATTATTATTATTATTATTATTATTATTATCATTATTATTATTATTATTATTATTATTATTATTATTATTATTATTATTATTATTATTATTATTGATATTATTATTATTATCAACGATTCTACCATGGATTAGCTGTCTGTATACGTTTAAGCAACCACAAGTATCACATTGAGGGAATGAGTATAATTATTTACTTTAATACTAATACAAAAGTCTATCTGCTTGTATATTTTACCGGGAATAACTGCATCCGTCCAGAAAGCTAGGACTAACAACAGAGGGATCCGATGTTCTGACCACACACCGCCCCAAATCTTGAGTGCCACAAGTTTTCTTCTACGCCTTACCACAATAAGGGCTGTTGCGTTCAGGGAGAGAGAGAAACAACTTAATTCCATTGCAGTTATATGCTTATTAAATGTTAACTTATATTTATCAATTATGTAAGTGATCGTATCGTTTTCCGTTTATTATTATTATTATTATTATTATTATTATTATTATTATTATTATTATTATTATTATTATTATTAATAATAATAATAATAATAATAATAATTCTTATTATTATACATTTCTTAATACGTTGATTGCCATGTGTATGGAATTCCATACACACGGCTGTCCTGTACAGTAGAGCGTGATTATTTTCCAGACGCAAACAATGTAGATATTCCAAGTTTGTTGTGTTCGTTCTATAGGTGTGTATGTAATTAGATACATATGGCGTAGAAATCAAAATTTAATGTCCATGCCTCGTATAAGCAAAACCATACACAGAGAAATTTATGAACAAGGATATTGAGTTTGAGTTTAATGTCTCGTTCAGCAATGAAGCTATATGAGACGTCGGCCTACTGATTAACGTGCACTCCGAATCATGTGAGCTCTCGCCGGGAATCGATGCCGGGTCTTCGACGCCAAAGGCGCGTACGCTAACGGCTTAGCCACTAAGGAGCACATGAAAGAGACATTTATGGGCTAAGACAAAGGCGAAAACCAAGTTGTGTGATGTGATTTTGAGTTTATCGTCTTTCTCAGCACCGAGGCTATATGAGACGTGAATCTACTGATTAACGTGGAATCCGAACCACATGAGCTCCGCCCGGACGAAAACAAAGAATTACTGTCGGATTGCTGTCCGTGATGCACATTTGATAACGGTCAACAGTTTCAAATTTAAACAAATATAGTTTTAATTAAGCATTAATTTAACTTACAGTGTTGTGCGGAAGGCTCAGGAGTTTGCTAGGATCGTTACAATATCAAAACCCGTCAAATACACAACTGCAAATCTGTCAGCAAGTCCCTATCAATATTAAACAGATATTGTGCTCTAATGTTCATTTCAATGCAAATCTATGTAGGCCTACGGACTTCAATATTCGCCCCAAACGAAGGTGCAGACTATCCATGATTTGTAGTATTAAACTCTCTTTCACCCTCTGTATTCTCCTAACATGTCTCCCAGCGATTAGAACATTTGTTGGTATCTCAATCACTTCTTTGTAGGATAGCTTTATCTAGAGGCCACTGATTAACCTGGCATTGTATTTTTCACTTTTTACCTTTGGAATTAACAATCACCTTTTGGACACTTACCTAATATTGACAACGTTTCTACGATAATTTCGTAACATTGTATTATTTCTTTGTTGATTAGCTTGGTTAGACTTATAAAAAAACTTTTTTCTTTGCACCGACGTGTCACATCTCTTGGATGAAAATACACTACCTCTCACTGGAAATCAAATCCAGAACCAATGCACTTGAACCATTTGACCACAAGAAAGCACACTTAAAAAGAAGTTTTAATTTTGTTGGGAAAATTGTGATTAGGAAACATTTAAATGTATCTTTAAGAAAGGGTACGGAGCAAGCGCACTGTACTTTCTCTCTCGAATTTTTTACACTGACTTATGTTGGGCTGCAACTATTATTGAAACATTTATTTGGGAAATTGCGAATAAAAGAATGTTTTGAAAAACTTTGATAGAAGAAACTTCAGGCCCAGAAGTAAAGTACCCATTGGTCATATTTCCGTTAGAAATAACTTGAACCATATATTAGAATTATCAAGGATATAATTGTATGTGAACTATAAGCAAAAGCGTCTGAGTAATTTCTGAGAAAATCATGAAAAGAGTCACCCCCAAGGATAAATTATCCCTTGTGGATTTTTTCAGAACAAACGAGCTGCGCTATATTGTTAATGTTTTAATAAAAAATTTATTTATGAAATACGAACACAATCGCCTGAGTCGTTCTTGAGAAAATAGCAGGATAAAACTTCCTGTCAAAAGTAATATACCATTTCTAGATTTTCCGGATGAGGGAATTATAGCATATAGCTAGGTTATTTATGTAACATGTATTTATAAAATATGAACAACAAACGTATCCTGAGTTGCTTTTAGGATGGTCATCGGGAAAAGCTTACCCCCAAAGCTTACCCTCTCTGTAATTTTGGCAGTATATCGAGTAATTTTTAAGCAAATCGTCGGTAAAAATTTCACTGTAAAAGTAAACTATCTCTTTTGAATTTTTTCTTTTCGGAACGAGTGAGTTATACCATATTGTAAGATTATTACAGATTATATTTTTACTGCAGTTAAGAAAAAATTGTCAGTTATTACTGAGAAAATTGTCAAAAAATTCAACCTTTGAGAAGACCACTTCTTCTGTATGTTATCGGAATAAACGGTTTATGCTGTATGTTACTTTATTAATGAAACATTTCTTTAAAAATATGAACAAAATTGCCTGAGGCGTTAATGGAAAACCATCGGGGGAAAGTTCACCGTAAGAGCAAACTACTCCTTCGAACGAGTTGTCATATTGTTAGGTTATTAATGATACGTTTATTTATGAAATGTGGTTGAGAAAATTGTGCAAAAAGAACGCATACCATACAGTAAATTACAGCATATATATTTTTTCAGAAGAAAATATTCATATACGGTGGAGATTTGTTAAGAAAATATATATTTATAAAAAGTAAATAAAATCGTCACAACTTTTTTATCTTGAAAGAATTGAATTATTTTAAATTTTAATCCTTCATTAAATTACCCTTACTTTTAGGTGTCGAAAAATATAAAATTCGAAAGATAGTATGTTATTAAAACGTTATGTCTAGAATTCGGTCCAGATACGTTTAACAGTATGGCCTCTATTTGAGTGCGGGTAGAAACGTGAGGAACCGAGAGACGAATAGATGGACAGACACCAAAAAATCATTTTTTCGATATGTAGAAGCCATGTAACTTGAATTCATTGAAATCTGATATCGGTTTTTGTAACTATCACCACAATTTCTTCTTTCGTCGCTCGAATGTGAAAGCGAATAGACCTACACCGACATATAATGTAACAATTTGTAATCCCAAAAAATTAATTTGTTATGTTTAATGTGTTGCCAAAATGCTTATGCATGTTGCATCAGTTTATTATCAGTTTTTCCCACTACTGTATAATTTGGCACTATTATAGTTAATATCCATGGCATCTTTTGGAAGCATTTGTGTTCCTCACAAATGGAGCTGTATAATTTAGTTTTGTTTAAAGGAAGCATCCTTTATTTCTTACACAGACTCACATTTGTTACACTTGTGGATACAAAACGAAAGAAGAGAGAGAAAGAGACAATACTCTAAAAAGAAACACACACACAAAAACACAAGAACAGTATTTTAACATCAGCTTTTTTTCTTCAGGACAACGTGGTATCGCTGTGACTGTGTTCGTCACGCTGTGTAAGGCTGCAGGTCGCGCATGTTTTGCTTTTTACTGTTCTTGACTCACAGACACACTCGCAGTGAGTTGAAATTACTTCTGCTGTATAAAAACTGAAAGGCAATTGTTGAGCATACCATACCATAAACTAAAAATAATAGCTATTAGTAGTAGTAAGCTAATCCTGAACGAATACGTCATCAGAAAACAAAAAGTTTTTACATTGTTATATTTTTTCGGTTCTTATTAACATAAATATTTTACACTTCTAGAATGTTTTATAAAGAAAAAAATAAACGGGATCGGATGGGATTCAATCTTTGGTCAAGACAGTGTAAGAATTACTAGTCCGCACTCTACCTACTTGATCACACAGACTATCTTTTGTTACCTTGCTTTTTCGTAAGAAAGAAACGCTCATGGCTATAGAGCATGTCACTTCCACACTTAAGACAACAGTTTTTCTCTTTGTTTCTATATTTTCGTACAACATCTTGGTTACAGAAACTAATTTATATTTGGCAGACAATTTACACCTTAGATTTAAGCCAATAAATGCAATATTTTACTCCACTTTTCAGTTCTTTGATTCAACTCTCTTCCTACCAATCCTATTATTCACTCTGCAATCGTGCTGTGCTACTGCAAAAAATCCCTCGAAAACATTATTGCCCGTATACACAAAACCGAACATAATTTAGTTTTTTGCTTATATTTTTATTATTTTATTATATTTTTGGTAAATATCTCCTTAGATGGATTGCTTTCTATTATCTCCACATACTAATAACTGAATTTAACCCATAAACATAAGGAAAATGGAATAAGTGCTAAAAATACATGTAATTCATATTGAGCACGATAGGAAGCAATGTTCAGTTTAGATTTTCCAGGGCGGAGGAAGTGAATAAACGATGGCTTAATTTCGTACTGTGAAAATTCCAGGAACTCAGATTGTGCACGCTCGGGAAATGTCATAGAGGGAATTTTGAAGCTGAAGGCAAAAGAGCCACTTCTATTATCATCACTGACTGCCATTTCAATAATATGTTTTATGGTCTTATGTCCCTGTTCCCATCCTTTCCTTCCCCCTTAAATTGGATACTTGATACTTTTTCTATTCCAAATTTTTGTGCTAGTTTTCTCACGAAACCTTGAGTTTTGTACTCTCATCGGTTTCGAGTTAGTTAATTATTAAAGTTTAGGATTCCCTTTCTGTTTCGAGGTTATAAGAGACGTAGACTCAAAGATTATGTTGAAATTCAAACACAGTAATCGTCCAAATTTTGTAAGCTCTATAGTGATCAACGATAAAATCGAAAAAAAAAACCTATTTCTACCGCTTCGAGTTGGCGAATCACCGCCATTAAGGAACTCCCTCGAGAGGAACTCCCTAAACTAAAAAACTCGCATTCCTCTAAAGTTATCATGTGAAGTAACGGCCGCTCGAATGTACGTACTAATATCGATAAGTTCCACTACGAAATCCCAATTAATACTTCATACACACCCACCACAAACACATACTAGCATATGTACACACGAAAGTATACTTGGTAGTATCCACACGCTTACGCCGGAAACTACAAACACACACACACACAAACGCACGCGCACACACAGAGAGAGACAGAGATAGAGAGAGAGAGAAAGAAAAAAATCTTGTTGTACCTTTATATTGAATGCACATTACTCACAAATTCAGTTAAAAAAGAAAAAGGAAAAAAGTTGTAAATGAAACTTTCAAAGATTGGTATCACTGTTGCGTGTAACACATGAAATTGTTCCATAATGATTGATTCGTAATATGATATATATGGGTTTCTTAATGATAGTATAAGTAAATGCTTTCAAATGGACCACAAAATAAAAAGTGAAATTTATTTCTTAAATTTTGTAAAATCGAAGTCGGTGGGCATTATGGGAACAGTCTAAACTAACAATATATGGAAATAAATATTCATATACTACAAGTTTTCCAGTGGGTGCAAGAAAGCTTCGAATAGAGTTTGGTGTCATAATCATCAGCTGATGTTTATATATATATATATATATATATATATATATATATATATATATATATATATATATATATATATATATATATATATATATATATATATATATATAATATGAAGTATATTTGATATATCAAAAAATATTATTACACAAAAAAAATCACAAACTATATTTCATAAACACGATTGTAAACAGTTTTCATTCTTTTTTAATATCTGTTTTAACTTTTTAAGTTAAACATTACATAAAATATTCTGAAAATAAAGCTAAAATATTGTATAAAATATTTCATTAAAGTTACAGTAGAAAGTAACAAAAACTTTTCCATACAAAATTAAGATACGTTTTAAAAACATTTCTGGATAATATTCCTTATATTGCGATCGAATTTATTTTTAAAATATTCGAAACATTTTAAGAATTATACTTCATACACTTTGTCTAACAATAGAAAAGATTGCAAATAATACGGTGGGAGACATTTGTAATATATTTGGTATACATTATCTCTTCTGTCTTCCATATCACGTATGCAAAAGATCTTCAGTATTACTTGGAAACCACTTTCTCTCGAAACATTGAAAACATATTACATTACATTCAACACAATATTTCTAGTACAATTTGTGAAACAAACTCCACACTGAAAGTAGAATGCATCATATTGGATAATAATAATAATAATAATAATAATAATAATAATAATAATAATAATAATAATAATAATAATAATAGTATTTCAGTAAGTACAATTTATGAAACTAATTTATAGTTTTGCTGAAATTTGTTTAAAAAAAACATTTTGTTGCAATGATGTGTTATTCCATATCGCCGATAGAACAAAAATTAGTAAGGTTGACTTAAAATCATATAAAAGATATTTGAAAGAATATTTTACTATAGACTTCAAGAAAAAAAGAGGAAAGATAAAAATAAGAAAACAAAAATATAGTTTATTTTAATCTATTTTCAGAAAATGGAGATTGTTGACATTTTTATTCTGTTTAACTGAAACCATTATTGTAACATTGTTTGTGTACTTTTGAAATTAATAATCATTACACAATACCTGTTTCGAAAAAGAAACAAACAGATAAGTAACCAATTGAATCAAACAGAGCACGGTTCTCAACCTGGGCTCGCGAAGATATGCGGAAGAGATAAATATAATTAGAATCTAATAGGCAAAATATTAGTAAATATTATTTTGAATTTTGTTCTCTTAATTATATTTTTATTTTTATACGTAATGTTCAGAATAACCAAAAAAATAGGTCTGCTAAACACTTTGAGCAGATGCAGAGTTTTTCAAAATTCAATTTAAATGAAAAATTTACGATATGAAACTAATGAGAACTGCACATTGAAATACGAGTAAATACAAAACCTGCATATTGAAATACAATTAAAATTGACAGCTAATGAGATAACGTAGCATGGTGCGGTTTCTGAAGTGCGGAAATGCCCGGTTTAATCTTCGTAACGAACATTATCGAGTGATTTAAATACTCAATTACTTTTTTAACAACTTTCCAAGTTTGTAAAACAAAATTAAAAGTCACTTTTTTATCGTATGAAAGAAAACTAAGGGAGTTATATAGTTTTAAAATTTTCAAACGACCTCTCTTTTGAAACTGTATTAGGGATCGGACTTGATACTTGTAATATGAATTAACCAACGATATTTGGTTGTAATCCATTTGCTTTTAAGGAAGATACTGTATCCACTATATAGAAGAAATGGTTTCTTTATTGCAGAAATAGATTAATCTCGTGGGATCTCAGCAATAGTTAAATTCCAAATCCGACAGAAGCTTATTACGAACCAGAAATTATAAGGGGTTTCGCTTGCAAGTGGATGTGATAAATGGGGGTCGTTGCAAGTGGATGTGACAAAATAGGGGTTGTGATAACAATTGGATTGAAAAACACTGAAATAGAACAACAAGCTTCAATCTCTATCACCTCTATCACAAGGATGCACCCAACAAGCTTTTCGTCGGGGAACCTATGACTGTTTAAGGGGATTGGATTTTTGCATACTAAAAGCGAATAGAAAATATTGTTTTAGGATGCAAAAGAGTTAATTAACTCGTTATGCATCAAGATGTAAAAGCATTAATAACTCCGAAACTACATTATATTATTATTATTTGCAGTTGAAACATGGGTTTCAGAATAAGTAAACTTAGATTCATAGGCTGTAATATATAAGCCAATTAACTATTCTTGCGCTTGTGCATTCGGTTGGAATGCTTTCGTCGTCGTTTTGAAGAAAGAAAAGAAACTATAATCGTTAATTTCGGAAATATAGCTCACTGGTAGAATTGAGAGGTATCTGAGAAGACGACGAGCGCTTTTAGTTTGTAGGGCATGTGGGTAGAAATAAATAAGAACTAATATTTAAAAAAATGAGAGTCGAGAGTCTGTTTAGGAAGAAAGAAAAGGAAGGTTGTTAGGGCGTTTAGGACCTTGGATGAATATTCCGTACCCCAGTTCCTGGGCGTTGACTGGTCATCGCCATGTCTCGGTCTCTGTATCGAATTGGCGTGGGATTTGGTATAAATCTCTCCTGCCTTTGCTCACACTCGCTCCTCGTGTACTTCACCGCTTCTCGTCTGCTACCCCATCTTCGGGTCCTGGGACGTTTTTTCCCATCCAAAGTAGGAAGATGGCCGTCGAAATTACGGAAAACATCCAAAGTACGCATGTGTGAGGGTTCAGGGAAGTGCAAGGTAAATGAAATTCTCAAATTTTTTAATAATTTGTCAACAGTTACAGAACACTTTGGTTACATCAGGTTACATAAGTTACATAAATTTACCAAGAATGAAGAATGAGGAATCATCTGCTACAGAGAATTTTGAAATGTTTGCTGACTGTCTTATTATTCCAAGTTATGACTGTTTCTTATCATCCACAGAAAATGAATTGAGAAAAAAAGAAATATTTATTAAATCTTGATTTTCTTATATACTGAATACTAATAATATGAGGGAAATCCTATATCTCTACATTCCCGCCACTAAATTCTACTGAACGACGAGAATACGGTAACGCTGTCGTTTGAGGTCCAATTACTTCTTTAACGCACTGTATATTTTGTACTATATCAACTTTATGTATGTTATATATATATATAATAATAATTAATCACACATCACTGAAAAACACCTAAATAACTGGCGTTAACAGATAATAAAATGTAGCACTATACTAATCAATCAATCAATATTTGACCAATAGACGAAGAATAAACACACAAGAAAGAGTTAATTTGTCAATATGTAAGAATATGTATCTTGAAAGCATCATCTTTCAATGTATTCGATAGTTCCTGTCTTTTCTCCCGTATAAATAATTGACGTAATCGTTAAAATGCATAGCAAAAAAACTTAATGCACATGGTCTTGTTTATAACATTGGACTTGAAACTGTAGAATGCAGAATCAGCAGAGCCTCAGCTGGGAGATAATCTAGGCCAACTTGGTCGTTGACCATATGCAAACGACGTAGTGAAGTTGAAATAGCCGTCACCAGTTGGCAGATGTTATGGACTAGGCTGCATGGATGTCGCTGGGCGTGACAAAATATATCAACTGTGAACTGCTTGAAAATCTATGCGTATAATATATTTATAGTAACTATTGTTTGTGACGCAAAAAACTTATTTGACGTGTCATAAGTTGAGTATTACGTGCATAAAAAAGATTGTGAACAAAGAAGGAAAGAAAACGTTCAGCAACGTATCATTCCTTGCGGCGGTTGGTGGGCAAATTGTGAGTTTCAAATCTGAGCTCTGATATTTCTTGATGTACATAGATCTTCTTCTTCTTAGTGGTGTTATGCTGCACTAAGGTACGGAAACGGGTTGTGGGGAGATAAAAATTTAATAATAATAATAATAATAATAATAATAATAATAATAATAATAATAATAATAATAATAAAGGAAAAAGGAATAATAATTGAAGTTATCAGAAACATGTGACTGTAATTGTGTATCTAGGGTGAAGGTTAAGAAAGGGTGTGTATCACAAGGGGCAAAAAGTGAAAAATATAGATGTTATAATATAAAGAAATAGGAATTGTAGCGAAAATTTGGCAAAGGAAAACAGTTTCTAAGCCGTGAGAAAATATATACATGAAAATTACGAAGATGGCTGCCATGACGCTATGAGGGAGTGATGGGAGTTTTCGCAAAGACTGTCGGCATAGTAATGGCCGATGTTTGTTTATACACTGAAGGATAGATGCAAAACGAATGACAAGTTATAATAGCTATTTTTTTGGGGGGGGGACAAGAGTTTAAAAAAAGATAATGATTTTGGGAAGGAACCTTTTGACTAAAATAACTGATATTAGACTTTTGAAAGGCGATTTCAAAGTCAAGGTACCTAAGCGTGGATCCAGTGACGTCTCGGGGGGTTGGTTTTACAATATAGTGGAATTGTGGATAAGATTTGAAAAGAAGGAAACTTAGAATGAAATGCGGTAAAGTTATTATCCGAAACTTACATCCGCTGAGAAAAAGGGTTGGCAACTCAAGTAAGAATATCAAAGTATCATAAAAATACTCAGGAAAAATAAAGGAAGTGTCGTTATTTGAGGTTTGGGAGGCTGGTTCTTATGAAAGTGTGAGGGTGGTTTCTATGAAAGTGTGAGGGTGATCATAGTATTTCAATAGATGTTGGTAGGATGCATCAGTAAAATTAGGACAATAGAAAACCATAAAAAAGAAGAAAAAGAAATAATTAATATTAGTATAAGTACTTCATATTCATGATCTGACCAAATGCCCAAAATGTCTAAGCAATTTACTATTAATATCTTAAATACAATTTCCTTAATATCCTAATCTAAAGGGACCGGGAGCTCATTATTTCCAACATAAACCTAATCCATTTCCTCATTAGGTTGGGAATTAAAGTAACTAGAGGTTGGATTGGGTTTTATCCCCCAATACTCGATTGTGTTAGTAAAATTATATTGGAAATAAAATAGTGGAGGGGGAAGAGAAAAGGTCTCTGAATTTATATAAATAGGTATGTCCGGTAATGATTCTCAATTTTATATGCTCGTGCGAATATACGTTCTAAAATATTCTTCTAGATGCTGTTTCACAAAATGCGTGAATTGCTCGATATCTCAGTTTCCGTATCCACTTTTAAGAATACACTATATAGTTGGAAATGTACGAAGATTTTACGTTAGAATTCTTTAAATCCAAGACGGTAGATGGCGGCACTATAATCTCTGTACCAAAACTTCCGTCACTAACTATCAATTCTGCTGGAGGAGGAGGTAAACTCAATTCTGACACTGAATGTGCATCCACATTTCTGTTCGAAGTAATGAACTTTTCTGGGGTCACTTCAGGTTCTCGACCTCTTTCTTCAATCCTTTCGTTACATTTATCCTCAAACTTCTTCATCTGGAGTGGCGTATCATCACCATTTTTTTCACTAAAACTTTTCATTACTCTATAGAGCAAAATTAAACTTACAATTGGAATAACGGTTTGCACAATGACTAAAAAGTAGCTCAATTCTTGCAAGGAAAATTCCGTAGACACACTACATTTTCTACAAAACCATATAAAATTGAAAATTCAATGTTCTCTTAGAAAATAAATAAGTATAGGAATGATGATATTCCAAATAATAATAATTCCTGGTATAAAATATTCATGTTTATAGATTGGCATCCTAATGGGTGTCTGGTCAATTATCGTAAATGCTGATATATTCATATTTCGGATCGAAGAACTCCAAACATCATTAAGTAAAGATGAAACATTAAAACATTCATTCCCTTTATACGCAGATCGTAATAGCATCAGATCATTACAGACTAGCTGGCTCGGAAAAAAGATGTAAAAGTACAGGTTCTGTAAGATCATAGTCGAGACACGGAAAGTCCGATCTGACAAAAAGATTTCTCTGCAGAATTAATTTTAGTATTGCATAGTATTCGAATTTTAAGGGCTCTGTATAATCTGGCTTCCTCTGGAACTCGAATAGTAGACACATTTTCCGGTTGTATACAGCAAACGGAAGTGGCTGCACATCATATAACTCAAACGAAGACTGTATTTCAACAATCGGAATTTTCATCTGTAGGTAAATGTACGTGTCGATGATTGAACAAGTCAAAACATTAATTCAATATTACATCTCCAAGAACGACTTATCTATGGCTAACTTATATCCATTTTTCAAAATGATATTCTCCAACTCAGACAAATGTGCGTACAACACTTTATAAGAAAATATATTAGGGTTCAACCTTGCATCTGTACGCATCTGAATTGTCAGGTCATATTTAAAAATTTTTAGAAACTGTACAAACTGCGTTAAAATCGAACAAAACTCTTGAATGAACGAAATGACCTCTTTATGGATTCGATTCGCAACCTTATTAAGGTGATCCCCAGATCATGTTCTTGATCCAATATTTTTGCCGAAAAGTTTCTAATTTTATGAAAATTATCCTGTATCTGAAAATGAAAACTTAAAAATTCTGAAGTTGTGTTCTGAATATAAAAAATATTTTTCAACAATTGTTTTTCTAAACCCAGTACTGTTTGTTCCAAATGAAATTCCTTCTTATTTATCGAATCAATAGAAGAACTGTCAGCTACGTCACAACACAAATTCATTGCTTTTCCAATGAACCCTAGCAGTGCACGCGATCTGGTTGATAATCTATGAAATCATGGATTTAGAGGCTTTAAAAAATAATCGTTAATATGGACTTGCAGATCATGTAAGTCTTTTGCAGCTTCGCAGACATTTTCGTTGCAAAGCAAAGATTCAAAAAGAGAAGAAAGATTAACATCACGCGGAAAGGAAAGTGCCAAATTAAAAGATATCGATAATGAGTGTTGGTACAAAATAACATTTGGGAGTTTACGGAAAAATAAACCAGATGTTGTTAGGAACTTGGTGTTATTAGACGTCACATATGGGAAAGAGAAAGATAGGATAATGCAGTTTAAAACAAAATAGGTTATCTGAAACACAAATTAAATATAATGAGAAATTTAGAATTTTCACATATTCTATTGATAATTATCTCTGTTAGCCTATGTATATATGTTCTTGTTAAATTGCGTTACTAATTTCAATGTTTCTTTTTCTCTAAGTAAGCGGAATGCCTCCTGGTACATCTTAGTAATTCACCTATTTTTTTTCAACAATGAAGGTGGAAAAATCATAACTGAAACTTTTTTTGGGAGATGGTTTAATACTTTCTCTGGACCTGCACTTTAACAGAATAATGGACACAGGATATTTTTGGTGGTGGTAAAAGGCAGTATTAACATACCGCAAATTAACAAAGAAATAGCTCCCTGTTAGGTCAGTAGTAAACTAATCCCTAAGTGATGTACACTGTATATATTTTATGCTCTTGTAAAGGACAAAACACTTATTTCGGGAAATATTCGTGCATCACTTTTTCGTAAATAATCTGATTTTGTTTATCGAATTGAAAGAAAATTATTTTTTCAAAATAATCGACGTACTCCTAGAGATACTCCCTTACTACGTTCAAAGCAATTCTTGCAGCCTCCAATTTCAGGTAGTTAAATACTGCTGTAGCTATATTTGGAAAAGCAATGGTCGTTGTGTCATTGTCCATAGCCAACTGTAGGGATTTCTTATAACACATCCTTAGGCGCTTAGCATTTTTATCATCGGGTGCAGATACATGTATATCATAATCTACAGGTAGATTATATCCTGAGGTTAATACGGCGTTACCTTTGTTCAAGTGACCAGTTTTCTTGCACTCCTGCCTCATTTCACTTCCCACCAAAGACTGTACCATCAAGTCTACACTTTCTCTTGGTTGCAACTGGGTGTTGGATGAATTTACGATCCCCTGTCCTGCCAGTGACGTAATAGACCCATAATACTAAGCCACTTTCCTGTTAATTTCCTCGTTAACGGGAAACATTCGTTTTTTTATATCAGCCATCGATTTGGTATCGGGTCCGGTCTCGTGCCACGACGGAATTTCGGATATCAATTTCACATCTCGAACGAACAATGAATTCAATTTCCCCGTGATTTCCTCTTCGTGATACTCCATCAAAAAGCAAGTGGACTCCTCCTGCGGCTCAAAATCCTTTTCCTAGACTCCTTCACTCAATATTTGTGCGTCCTGATTCTCTAACGTTTAAAAGTCCTTACATATTTCTTCTCAGGTGGATAATACTTCTTAAGCCGGTCTATAGAAAACAAGTCTATCTTAATCTGTCTTCTAGGTGTTCGAAACTTAACATAATATCTGTTATCATGTTTCTTGGACTCAATTTGGCCAGATCCAAAATACTTTCCCGAAAAAGCAGCACATTGTCCTCGTTTTCTAGACAGATCAAAAATCCAAACAGCTTCACACTGTTCGAATTCTTGTTGTATCCGCCTCTTGTCATAAGACTTCTTGGACGTCAGGTGTCAGTTCTACAAACTTTCCTGGGCTTTTTCGCGAATATACTTCAGTCGTTCGAATCTGTCTTGGTTTTTCTGAAAATTGATATTCCGTACCCAACATGGCGGAATGCGAAAACCGAGGACAAAAGGGGTGGAGAAGTTCACAAGGAGAATATTTCATGCTCAAATTGTACGTGACGTTATACTCAAAGGTCACTTCTGGTAAATGTTCAATCCAACGTGATTGGTCAGTTTTGCCTAAGGCGATCTTCAATTGCTGTTCTAAATTTCTCACTGCTATTTGTATGCTTCCAATAGACAAATGTCCTTGAACGTCAGTGAAATGCATTTGAGTCCCCAGTATTTTACATAACTCCTTAAATACATGACTGGTAAATGTAACACATCTATCACAACAAGTTTCAGTTGGTATCCAATACTTCAATATGACGTTGTCATATATGAAAGCAATAACAGAAGTTGCAGAAGCATCTGGTAGAGAACCAGTAACATAAAAACGAGTTCCTTCATCTATGACTATGATTAGAAATTTGTGGCGTAAGGTATTATTACTAGGATAGGTCCCACCGCGATCCACATAAATTCTAAAGAAAGGATGGACGCTAGGATGTGTCTGAAGACTACCAAACTGTTTTCCACTCCTCTTTTTCAGCAACTGACAAGACACACAAGATTTGCACTTATCATACACAGTTTTGTTCATATTAGGGAAATAGACAGACATTACTAACAGGTTGTATGTTTTCGAAAATCCAAAATGGCACGCCCCAGTTTCCCGCAATGCAGTTTCTCAAATACAATGTCTCGCAATTTCGATGGCACTGCTAAAAAATAAACTTTAACGAATATTGTCTTATTCACCGTTTATGCTACATTACTCTCCAAAACAAAAATACGATGCCATTCTTTCATAGGCTGGATCCTTTTCTGCTCGATCCTCCAAGTGATCAATAATATTCTTCAGTACTGCATCTTCTCGCTGTTCTTTTGCGATATCAATGAGATCCATGTCTTTGATTAGGAAAATTCTCGGGTCAAAGGCACTCTGTTCTTCTTCTTCCTTGTCGCGACTATGTTTAATAAAGCGACTCATGTCAGCTTCTCTGTTTTCGGTACCTTTCACGTGGGCGATGATAAAATCGTAAGTGTCAATCTCATACACCCAGCGCGCTAATTTACCTGTCAGGTTCTTACAGTGTAGAAGGAACGTAATAGTTTTGCAGTCCGTATGGAGATGGAAATGTCGACCCACCACGAAATATCTGAAAGATCACAGGGCATACAGAAGAGCCAGGAGTTCCAAGTGGTACACAGACAATTTTTTTCTGAAGGTCCAACTGCTCGACTGGCATATCCGATCGGCACTAATCCAGTTTCAGGATCGTCTGAAATAGGTTGCTTTGCTACAGCTGCGAGGCCCATATTGCACGCATCGCTGTAGATATGTAAATCCCTTCCTGGTTTGTATGCCATCAATGTTGGGACTACCAAAATTGCTTTCTTCAGAGCTTCAAAAGATTCTTGTCGCTGGGTTCCCCACTTAAAATCCTGGTCTTTTTGAAGCAGAGTTTGAAGAGAATAAGCAATTTCCGAGAAATCCTTAGCATACCTTCGCAAAAAGGAGCACACCCTTAAAAAGCTTTTTAAATTCTTCTTCGTGAGTGGCCGTTGAAAATTTTAAATCGGGGCTAACATTCGATCGAAAACTTGCACTCCAAATTTTTATAAACGATGACCCAACACTATCAAAGGATAATGTGCGATCTTTGTCTTCTCGGGAGACAATTTTAGTCCCCGTTCTCTAAGTTTTTCAAAAGGACCTTGCACCAATGCACCATCTCGTCTACATATGACGCGATAATGTTGAAGTCGTCCACATAATGTTTTATGTTTGTAATTGGAACTCCTGCTAACTTGAATTTGACCAGTCTATTAAGCACTGCTGCGGAAGAGATATGTCCCATATGTATGACACAATATTGATAACTTGACATGCCTGGTATCGAGAAGCCTCACACTGTTTCGACATCTCTGTAATCGGAATTTGAAAGAACCCCTTGGTCAAATCGCTCGAGCTATAAAGTAGATGACCTGCCATACAATTAATAATGTTCCTCCGACGGTGTCGCAAAACTCGAAGGATATGATTGCAGATTTAGTCCACGTAAATCACTTACAAATCGAAACTGATTATTACACTTCCTAATCCGCAAGACGCGGTGGTTCCAGGTCGAGATTTTACCCTCAGAATCCCTTGACAAATCATCTTGTCTAATGGCTGCTTGTGTACCCCAAGTTGATGATAAGGCTGTGAGTTGGGCGTCTTATTGACGGGTGTAGGATGGGATAGAAAAATTTCATGAGGGTAGCCTCGTGCGAGTCGTATGTCCTCCTGAGACCAACTCCAAACATTAGGAAATTCTCGTATGAGACTGTAAATTCTTTCTTCGTCTTCTGGAGATAGCTCGTGATTGACATCGACACGACTAGGATCACAAATTCGCTTGGACAGCTCCATCTTCTCTGGGGACGGTAGGCTTTCTTCTACCGAAGAAAAACTCTTCTCCTCAGACTCCTCTGGGACCTGCTCAAAATATTCAGCATCCCAAGATGTGTACCTTGTCGCAGTTTGATCTCCTTAATGGTGGGATTCGTAACATACAAAAGGGGCATCCTCCATTCACTATCGCACATAGAATAAAAATGTCCAGTTTTTCTTCGATCCGGCGAGAGGGCGACAATAATAACTTCTTCCCCGAAATATCACAACAACTGCCTAGCTTCACCAGAGTATGCGAGCGAGGTGGTAAGATCGTGTTTTCCAATACTCTAAAAATAGCTCGAGATCCCTGCGCAAGCCTGGATGTTAAGACGTTTGACAAAGTGACTTCTAAATTCCTCGGAAATAACGTTTTCGAAGGAAGGCGTCCGAATCAAAAGAGTTAAATTTTGCTTATTGTAATCTAAAACAGCCCTGTATTTCTCCAAAAAATCGGCTCCAATCAAAGGCCCATAATCAAAATTTGGAATAATTCTGAATACATGAGAAAACCATTTTTACCAATCCTAAATTTTAGTAAAGCTACCTCAGAAACTTTTGTAGACTTCCCTGTCACTCTCCCTCAGTCTAGTATTAATACGGAAACGTTTAGCATTTTCCGGGACCAAATTTTCTCCCAGACAACTAATTTGGCTGCCACTGTCAATCATCAATTCTACGTCTTTCCCGTTCATAAAAGCTGAAACATGAGGCAGTTCGTTAAAAGACGCTATAGGGACTATAACACAACCTTGAGTAGATTCGTCCCGACCATCTACTCTGTGTATTTAAAGAAGGCATACGACAATATCTCGCAATATGATTGGGTAATTTGCATTTGTAACAAATAATTTGGCCTCTATCCGGAGTCAAACCCTGACCTGGCGAAGAATTAATATTACTTGAGGACGCAAAATCACTGCTAGACTTTTTATTAGTATTAGCGTTATTATTCTGACTTCTGTTGTTTCAATTACAGTTCAGTTTTCCTTGGTAATCCTGACCTACATTTTTCGGCAGATTAAAGTGCTCTTTCCCATTTTGAGAATCATCTCTTCTTTCACAATTTGTTGAAGGAGCTAAGGCTTTTACAGTTGTTCCTGTATGTCAGTTAATGAGTCGATTAACGGTTGGTTCTGTTGAATCAGCTGGTTTTGCAAGTATGCTGACTGTGTATTATACGGTTGAACAGTAATCGGACTTTAAACCCTTACTTCAGCATTATTCTGAGTATTAGCATCTATGCTAGCCGGAGAAAATAAAGACGACTGCAAAACAGAAGAATTCTTTTGCAAGAATTTCTCTAATTATTTAATCTTCACTAACAGCTTAGTCTTTCCTCGATAATTAGGTCGTTCAAAAGTCACTGATCGTGTTATACTCCTTTCATACTACAACTTTAAAGTAATTGGGTAAAAGTCCCTCCACAATGAATTATAATTGTTTCTTTTCATCGGCACTTGGGTCTGCGCGTAAAATAAAATCCTGCTTCGAATAAACATACTCTAGAACGCATTCTGATTCATTTTGTTCACTGGCTTCAGATAATTCTGGCACCATATTGTCTTTAAAGAATTTTATAAAAGCTTGCTTGAACTGGTCGTAAATCATTTGGAAAAATTCTGGCTTCATTTATATGCCAGCAAACCAGTTTTCAGCGGGACCATGGAGTAGGATCCCCAGCACCAATTTTCGTCTCACACCATCCCATGAATTTATGCTAGCGGTGGTCTCATATCGTCTGATGTACGTGTTTACATTGTCGCCTAACCGGGCTTAAAAACGATCCGGTTTCACAATAGTGTCCTGTATGGGCGGAGGTGGATTGCTTCCTCCTGTCGCCATACTACTAGATCTAGAACCACGAATAGTTAATTCTAAAGAACCAGGAGAAATATCCGAAAACGATTCCGAAAATTCTAGCTTCTTTTTAAGTTGCTCTAAATAATTACGTGTGCCTTTTGTCGATTTAGGAGACGAAAAGGCCATGGGATCGAAATAGACAGTATCACTTAAGTTAAAAATGTCCTCTAAAGGTATCAAAATTCGTCCGCTAGTCTTCGCAACATATAAAACAATCCAATAAAACCATTGGGTACAAGTGAAGACCTTAAATATGTTATACCTACACTAAAAACTAAATAAAACAAATAAAACGTACACAAGAGGAATTGGGGCTCCACCACTCTCCGAAAAACAAAGAGAAAGAAAGGTAATTATAAAATACCATAGGGAAGATTGCTCAAAAATAAAACAAAAGAAAAAACTAGTTTCGTAGAGGGTTGCTGGCAGGGAAGTTGGGGGTGACTAAAAAGGCTTAAAAATAAAGAGAAAACGGTTTAGAAAATTGAAAGAAAACCAGCATTGATCATCACATTACGCTGATGACACAAAAAAGATCAGCATCTCCATCATACTACGCTTGTACATTCGGTTGGAATGTTTTCGTCTTTGTTTTGAAGAAAGAAAAGGAACTATAATCGTTAATTTCGGAAATATAGCTCACTGGTAGAATTGAGAGGTATCTGAGAAGACGACGAGCGCTTTTAGTTTGTAGGGCATGTGGGTAGAAATAAATAAGAACTAATATTTAAAAAAATGAGAGTCGAGAGTCTGTTTAGGAAGAAAGAAAAGGAAGGTTGTTAGGGCGTTTAGGACCTTGGATGAGTATTCCGTACCCCAGTTCCTGGGCGTTGACTGGTCATCGCCATGTCTCGGTCTCTGTATCAAATTGGCGTGGGATTTGGTATAAATCTCTCCTGCCTTTGCTCACACTCGCTCCTCGTGTACTTCACCGTTTCTCGTCTGCTACCCCATCTTCGGGTCCTGGGACGTTATTTGTCACCCAATTCGGAAGATGGCCGTCGAAATTACGGAAAACATCCAAAGTACGCATGTGTGAGGATTCAGGGAAGTGCAAGGTAAATGGAATTCTCAACTTATTTAATAATTTGTCAACAGTTACAGAACACTTTGGTTACATCAGGTTACATAAGTTACATAAATTTACCAAGAATGAAGAATGAGGAATCATCTGCTAAAAAGAATTTTGAAATGTTTGCTGACTGTCTTATTATTCCAAGTTACGACTGTTTCTTATCATCTACAGAAAATAAAGAGAGAAAAAAGAAATCGTTATTAAATCTTGATGTGTTTATATACTGAATACTATTAACATGAGGGAAATCCAAAATCTCTACACTATTCATAAACATTTTTTAGGGAGATCATTTATTTAACTTAGGCTTTGTAAAAATGGTAATACATTGAAAACTAGATGAAAAAATATCACACTCAGACACTCTTATACAATGGTATAGTAATAAACTCGCAACGTATGCATTCAGTTAGATAATGAAACTAACAAAGTTGAAGTACGTTCTACCTCTAACCTCACAGAATATTTTAGGAGACTAGTTATACACCGTATTCATAATTTTTTCAACTGTTTTTGGTTACCATAGGCATCAACATTTACCACAAACGGGTACGAGTAAAGCGAATATTCAAAGTTGTTATTATAATTATTAATCAACTGTTTATCCAAATTGTTAGTGTTCGCTACCTAGGTATGCATGTTCCCTGTTCTATTTTCAGTAGGAACACTAAAGGTTTTCGGTAATTATTAGGATCATGAGGTAATTGTTGTGCTTCTGACTTAAGAAATGATAAACTCGAATCCAGAAAACCAAGGATAATGGTGCCTGGGAATTAAATGTACTGTTCACGTTGCACGTAGTTCAATGTGAGACAACTGGCTGTTCAAACCCATCGTGGGCTGTAGCGCCCAGGAAATTTCATTTATTACTACTTAGAAATTCAACAGAATTTCAATGCTGTGCAACTGAAGAAAACGGAAAGTAATATACAGTCACGTAAAAATTAATAGCAACTCTTTGGAATTTTACGCATTTATAAGGATTTCAAAGAAGTTTCTACCTAACCATTGAAAACATACAATTATATATACGTCAAATTAAAGGAAATTTTATATAAAATGCTATTCTACTCACAGAAATTATGTATACAACAGTTGATGATATTCAACTAAATATGACGTCAATTGTTAAGTGAAGTGAATGTAAGTGAAGTTAAAAGAAGCCTACCTAATCGATTTTAGCTCAAGCTAATACTTGATTGGATGCCCATGCTTAGTAATAATGTTTATTCATCGTTGTGGCAAGGAGTTTACTAAGTTTTGTAATTTTGTTACTCCATAAATTTTCAATTGCGTTTCAGTCGGACCAATTACCAATCCAAGGAAGTCGGGTAACAAGACGTAAGGACAGCATATAGTTTTTTATAACTCTGACGAGATGACAAACGGGAGAATCGTCTTGAAAAATAAATGAATCACCGTTAACTAAATCTCTAGCCGTGAATATCGTTGTCGTTTGGAGAAAATGTTTATAAGCTTATGTATTAAAATCATCACAAATGTGAATTTTACCAATTCCACTAAAAGAAAAACATTATCAAACCGTTAAATTGTAAAGTATCTGAAAGTTTGTGCATTACACGCAGAACTAAGTACTTCAATTATGCTATAAACTGTAGCGCGTGAATTATAGTCATAAACGGTTACTTTCCTCTCATCACTAAAAAGAACATTGAGCCACTGGTCACTTCTCCAATCCTTGTGAGTTTTGGCCCACTCTACGCGCCTTTTACGTTGTTCCGGTTACAACATGCCTTCATGACAGCTCTATGTGAACTCAAACCAATGGACTTTAACTTGTTTCTCACTGTTCGCGGATAACCTTCAACACCATATGTTTCTCTCCCTCTTCTAGCAACACTTGCTGATGACTCAAACCTGTCTGCAAGACAGAACCGTCGCAGTACACTGTTCTGTCTAGGCAAGGATTTCATTTTTCGACCAAATTTACCAATTCTTCCACTTTTTATGCACACTGCTTCCCAAATCTTGTCTAGCTTCCTACCCACTGTACTGTTATGCAGTTTCATTATCCGGGTTATTTCAGCATTAGTATTGTATTAATGCTTTAACGTTTAATGTTTTAACTATAGTGGCCTTCTGTGGTGTGATGTCAAACGTTTTATCCATGTTGATGTCCGATATCAATAATTTACAAATGGTAAATCAATATTTATGAGTAAAAGTATCATTTTCAAATTTGTCAGTAAAAGAAACACTACTAGACCAACACAATTAGATATTCCAGGGCACCTATGTACACAACAAGTAAGGAAGCAGAAACCATACTGCATGCTTGGAACGTGGATTACCTTAATGAGCGCGGATCTCACTGAAAGAACATACAGAACATTTAACATGAAAGATTTGTGTTTCTTTTCCTACATATTTTGTTTAACATCATTAATTGATGAAAAAGTACGTAATTTTTGTAGGTAAATTTTGGATTCTGCATAAAATATCGTTTAATTTGGTGTATATATCACTGTATGTTTGTGCATATTTAAATAGAAACTTATTTGAAATCCTTATAAATGCGTAAAATTCCAAAGAGTTGCTATTGTATTTTTTTTATGACTGCATTTCTTATCTATCGCTTTTGCCAGTTGCCTTACCTTTGATTGCTGAAAGAAAGAAATTTCTATACTTCGGCACACAAAAAACCTATGAAGCTCTTGCCAACCACATGGTTCAGATTTCAGCCGGTGACGCCACATGTTTGAGTGTGCAAGTGCGCTTTTTAGTAATGGCAATTATTAGCGCACTTGCATTGAAATGGGTTTCTGGTTATGTTATTAATCACTATTACACTAATTATTGCATATAAAAGAAGTTCGTAGTTATAATATGTTGACTTTTTTTTAGAATTTTTGGTTAGTATGTAATAGAGTAAAAGTGACTCATTAATCAACATAAAAACCATACTACCCAAAACGCCTTTAGGAACTTTTCAAAGAAAAAGAAAGGGCAAAATGCAGACACACAAACGAAGTGAACACCGTGGTACATATAATACTTCATGCAAAACAATTGTTGTTGAAAAAAATATAACTTTATTAAATACAGTAAATATATTAAATACTGTAATGGATGACTAGCCGAATCTAATATGCTGTGACACGTATCTCGAAAAACTGAACCTGTGTCGAAAACCTGGGAAGGGTAATTGCCCCCTTACGTTTCTCACAAACTGGGAGCGCACATGCACTTTGCTATAGACAGAACATAAAACTTGAAGAGGAAACTCTTTTACTATGGATGGAACGTTTACTTTTAATACGTACGCTAAGAGAAGTTACAGGAGGCTGAAATATTTTTCCGAAAATAAATTATCTCACGTTAGGATGGTGAAACCTGGCATATGATATTCAAAACGAAAAAAGGTAACTGAACATGTATTAATCATTTTTAGAAAATTCCATTCTTAAGTAGAGGAAAGGTAGCAATTTGTACATTGAAAAAGCCAAATCTTTAATGTGAATGTCAAGCGTTACGACTCACTAAAGCTAGATGTTTAAAATTATATATTTAAACTACTAATTAAAAATAAGATAATATATTTTTACGCTTTTTCGACAATTCCGATTCTTTCTACATAAAGTGCCCAATGTCAGCATTCACTTAAGTTCGATGTATGGAATCCAATTTATACATTCCTAATTGAAATAATTCGAAAACATGTTTCATCATTTTCAAAATTCGGCTCTTTAAGGGGACAGTTTCTAGTAATAAACAATTTTCGATCCTTATTTCAAAAAAAGGTCTAACGTGAAGATTCGGTTGAATTGAAGGTACAAAATTTTGTATAAAAACTCATAATTAACTATAGATAAAGTTGTGTTGCAGTATTTCGAAATTCTGCTTCAAAGCTGAAAATAGGGGCAATTTCTCAAACTCAAATTTCTGGTTTTACATTCAATAGACATTAATTATTTATTTTCCAATGCAAACATTATTTATTTGTTCCTGTGTAAACATGTTTAAATAAAAACTTAGCATATTAATTCTATTTTGGGGACCATATAGTGTTTTGAAGGGCGGGGCTAACATTCATCTCCCCCGCTGTTTCACTCTTGTTGCATCACTCTAAAAACCTTACTGTGATAGAAGACTCCTTAGTACCCAAGTGTGCTAAGGAAAAACCCAGAAACGCTAACAATGTCTTATAGCATTCATAGTAACATTATTGAATTTAAATATTTAATACAAGAGAACATAATTAGAAAATTTATCTTGCGATCATGGTATAACTACCGTTAGATAGAAGAAACAAATTATAATGTCTGAGAAATCAGTGATCATGTTTGGCTCTTTCGGTTGGAACTTAGCATCCATTTCAGGACAGAGACAATATGAAACTTAGATTTACAATTTAATGTAGGATCCGAGATAGTTAATTCCCACAGGAAGAGAACCCTAGATTCCAGCACCCAAGGTGATTACAGATATCGTACAGCCACGATAAAACCCAACTGCCGAATTTGCATTCTCTACATGTAAACTTTCTAGCAACCGATTATATTTTTAAAGCCCTCCACTTACATCTGCTGGAATTTTCTTAACATCTAAATTTATCCGCTTATGCTTCTGATAATTTTTGACAGAATGTCTTCAGATATTTCAATTTTATGAAGTTTAATATCTTGATGTCAAATATCTGTGTACACATTAACTATATGTACGAATTTCAACCTACATATATACAAGAAGTGTGAGCTTGTGTACCCCGCATTTGCTTGTCCTACTGCATCGGACTATCCGTAACATATCTGTAATTTGAAGGTAATTCGCATCCTGACACATACAGAGACTCTCGCATTTCCCCATGTATCGCAGTAAGTGTTGTGAGCAGGGCTTTGAAATATTTAAAATGAAAAATTTCAAACATAAGAAGAAAAAGTATCATTAACTTTGTTCTAACCACACCCGAACCAGCTTTTTTTATAAGTCCTTTCGAACTAAAACTGCGAAACTTAATGCTCCATACATTGCTAAAACCATAACTGATTTGATGGAACAAATCGGACCAGAAACGTGCATTGGCATAGCAACTGATAATGTCGCAAATGTGAAAGCAGCATGGAGGAAAGAGTAAAAAAGTATCCATATATCAATACTTATGGTTGTGCGACACATGGTTTCAACTTGCTTATCCAGGACATTCTGAAAATACACAGCCTCAAACACCGTACTAGGAAACAAACACTGGGATAAACGAAATCAACGGTAGGACAGTAGTGAATACAATGTTCATGGAGAAACAAACGGGGAAGAAAATTACACTGATCCCAGCTGTGGGTCGATGGTGATCGCAAGAAATTTCATTGAATAGTCTGCTGCCAATCCAATCGATACTAGAAGTATGTGTATTGATGTAAAGGCAAAAATTCTACTATCGAAAATAATCAAGGATCTTATTGTTCAATATGTCTTCTGGGAAAAAATAAGCACTTTTTGTTGTTTAATTGTTCGAATAGCAGACTGGGTAACTAACATCAAAAGCGACAAACATGAGATCAGCAAAGTATATGAAATATTTTTCAACCTGAGGGAAAAAATCCGTAACACAGTTGCAAGCTCTCCAGTTCTCAAAGGGGAAGAGCAAAACATACTGCAATTCTTCGAAGACAATAAGAAAATATGTCTTCCTTCTCTACATTTGTTAGCGAATAATCTAGATCTAAGGTACAGAGGCAAGAATTTGACCACAGAAGAATAATCGGATGTTCTAGAATATATAAGTGAAATTACAAGGCTTTATTCAGATGTTGATAAGAGAAGTTCTGGCCTAATTTGCACAATACAGAATGAATAAAAATGTTTGGTGTAAAGAATATATGTGGACTACTGCGTCAAAGGTGTCTCCTCTAACTTCGTGAAATGAACTATGCCTTTCTTGTGAGTCAACGAAGTTGCAAGCAAAGTTCTTGGTCTTCCAGCCACATCTGATCCCTGTGAAAGGCTCTTCAGCACATATGAAAAATCAATACGAAGAAACGGAAGTGTTTAACAAATGAAGTGCTTCTAAACCGACTTTTGTAAAGCATAACCTGAAGTACACATCAATGTTTAAGAAGATATCTTTTGAAGAGCCATCTTCCCTTTCTAATAGCAGTCAACTGAGTCCTAGTCGTAACCAAAATGAGACTACGCACCTTCACAGCAGGAACAAGTAAATATTTAGCGAATAAAAGGAAATACCAGATTCGAGTACGAATGGACCCAATATGTAAAAAAGAAACCTACAGCATCTGATAATGTGGCACTGATGTCGATGTGCCATATGCAGAGACTGGTGAATCTGATGTCTCTAAGAACAGTGACATTGCTCATTCTGAAGTTTAGAAACAAGTTAAAGATTGGTTAAAAATGGGAACTATCGAGTCTTACGTAATGCCTTTATAATCTTCTTGCTTGGTAACTTAGCGTACTTGTATAATAATAATAATAATAATAATAATAATAATAATAATAATAATAATAATAATAATAATAATAATACAGTATGTATTCACTGTAATAGCTCCGATTTTTATTTCCACAATATCAGAGTCGGAATATAAA
The DNA here is from genome assembly GCF_964235325.1 of Thermobia domestica. Lineage (NCBI taxonomy): Eukaryota > Metazoa > Arthropoda > Insecta > Zygentoma > Lepismatidae > Thermobia > Thermobia domestica. The sequence continues at coordinate 250,647,813 of NC_137462.1, read as the reverse complement.
ACAATAAGAAAAAGGAAAAAATTCTGGAATTCCGATGAAATTGTTCAGATGATATATTTCAACGAAATATTTCAATTAAAAAAAATCATAAAGTTATCAATCCCTAATCAAAGTATCTCTTGCTCAGCATACGTATCATAGATGAAAAGTTGAACATGTAGTAAAAGTTTCTTCTTAGATTTTATTCTTTAAAAAATGTCATTGGCATATCTAAGGTGATAGTATTATTACTGTAAATGCGTTACAAAAATGAACATTATTATTGTTATTGAGACATGGAAATAAAAGTACTTGAGAATGGGCCAGTGTTTGCCATCAGGCGAGAAATATTTAGTCTATTCTCCATTGTCTCGCAAACGGAGATAATTACATTTTAGATTTGTAACGAGACGAGACACATGACAACTGTCCGTTAATTTTGAAGAAAACAAAACAAATTTTATCAGTGTCGTAGGCGACCATAGTTTAAAGAAATATTCGTTCTCAAGCACTATTTTTAGTTTTACATTATTAATAGTATAAAAACTTTAAATTGGTTGTACGAAAATTTAACCTCATTTGTCAACAATTGAAGATACGCAAGTTATTATCCAAATATTCCAATAATAAATTTGGGTTAAATGTTATACAATAATCTTGTATAAGCGTCTAGAGAGACTAAGAAGTTTTCATAACTTCTAGACAAAATTAAAGTAGAAAAATCAAGGCGTAAATTTTGCACGGTACACTTTTTTACAAAACAAAACGAAAAATCTCGAAAAGCTAATCCATACGAAAGGAGAAGGAACTAATTAAGAACTAAGATGAGGCGATAAATGTTCTATAAAATGTTTGACACACGCGATAAAACCTTATCTCTTGTCCCTCATGTGGGCAACACTAGAAGAAAACATCACAAAAATTGCACGAGAACATTTATAACTTAGTTTATACTGTTCTGTTACTTATCTAGATTTCCATAAATCTGTTATATATGGAAATTAAAAAAAATATTTTTATGAAATATCCTTTAAATTATATCCTTGAAATTATAGAAACCCTTTAATTTATAAATATCCTTTAAATTATAGATACCAGGGGAACTGGTTAAGAATTTATGTTGATAATGGAATTTTGTGCTCGTCACTATTGAGCATCATATTACAAATTTAAGCAAAGCTAATCAGCACAAATGTGCTTGGGCCAACAAAGTGAACATCATTTTCGACAATACTTAATGATTTTCATATAAAAAAAGTTTATTTGAATAATTTACTTTATGCCGACTTATATTCATTCTGTACTGTTTTTTTCCCGAAAAGCAAAACAACATGTATTACTTTGTTTATTTTTAAAGAAGCAACAAATAAACTTATTACAGTAATTTTTATTGATTTCTACGTACTATATAGACTATTTAGATGAATCAACTTAATACGTTGACAAAGATTGACAAGATGAAGACGGAGCAGTGGGATTATCCATGGAGTGACTAAGCCTGCTCATAGTATGACTGACATGGAGTGGGCTGGGCAATTGTGGTAAATGTTTGTATTGTTTGATTGAAGTCTATAAAGCATACTGAAGTAAAATTTCTATTAGAACATAAAAGAATATATTTAAAATTATCAATACATTTATTTACGCAAATTAAACACTCCTAAATATTTTCTATTTCGTAAGAAAAAAGCAAACGACCCCGGAAATAGCCATCTTACAAAATAGCTGTACACAAGTCTTTTTTGTAGGGTTCTAAAGGGTGAACTTTTAAGCGCATGAAAGCTATTTAACTTTGATGTATAATATGCCAGTTAACAAATATAAAGTTCAAATTTTATTATTCAAAGTACAATTTATTTAAATAAACATGTAAAAAACTAGAAAAGTAATAAGAATAAAAACTACGAAAGACTTGCGGGGCACGATTTTATACCCCGAAAGGCCTTGGTCCACGCAAGTAACTGCTTGTACAGAAAACGCGACCCCGCAAGTAGAATTCGCTCTCTGTCTGCCTCCCTTTTTCTCTCTCTGTCTCTCTCACACTCTCACCTAAACACACACACACACTCACTCTTGGTTGCTCATGCGTAGTTCCACTGTAGTAGAAATTACACGCATCTTCCGACTCCTGTTCCGACTCAAGTTCCTGTATTAGTTCCGGTTCCGAATAGACAACGTAGGAGAAGCTGCAGTCGTCTACAAACATACCAGACCTTTTGAGATTGCATAAGAAAGACAGCGGCACACCAGCAACATACTACGCAAAATATAGTTCAACTTCCAGTCTAGAAGGGTTATGACCACATGCAGAAATGCAGAAGCGGTGGCATTTTTCATTCCCTACCTAAAATACAAAGTCTATCCGTTTTACTCGTGCACTGTTTTACGACGAAAATGGTGAAGCAGAGATTAAAACACACACACAGTTTACGGAGAACTTGATGGGTCGTGCTCAGTAAAATTAAAGTTCCAATTTAGTATAAATTGCACGTATGCACAGGAGAAGTACTTTTATGATTCGGAGTCCTGTTCCAGTTCAGGTTCCGATAACACACAAGACCAGCAGCAGACTACCAGTATAGAAGAACAAGTAAGACATCGACGGCGGGGATTTTAATCTTTATAAAATACTATGACCCTAAATAACATACAATACCGTTCACTTTTTTTAAGATCACTTGTTTTAGTGTGAAAAAAAGAGACTATGACTTTTATTTAACATAATGAAGCAGTAATTAAATAATAATAACACAATTGGTCTGGAACAGAACGGTGGCTCAGCGGTTCAATTCCGCTTCCGGTACCAATTCCGACTCCCTTTCCAATGCCAGTTCCGGTTTCAATTACACCTCAACTCGTTGGGGATGTGCATATGTTTCGCTTCTCCTTTTTCTTTATTACCGCCTTATTTAGCCTATTCGGCATATTCATGGGACATAATACCTAAAATTGCATTTCGTCTCTCTCTCTCTCTCTCTCTCTCTCTTACACACACACACACACACACACAATCACGTGGCTCCCGAAGCACCTGGTACGGCATAACCACTAAAATTAAAGTTCCAATTTCGGTTCCAATTTAGTACATATTACATGCATGCACAGCAATAATACAGTTCCGGTTCCGACTCCTGTTCCAGATTTGTTTTCAATTACACACAACAGCAGACTACGAACATAGAAGAACGTGTAAGCCCTTGGCGGTGGAGGTTTTGTGCCCTTTGTATAAAATAATGACCTATTTTTCGTTTCCTAAATAACATACAATTGTTGCCCATATTACTCGTTTCTGGTCTGAAAAAATCTACGGCAATATAGTAGAGCAGAGTTGTTTTTAAATAACAGCTGCGGTGCCTCAGTGGTTCGCTCTCCCTTCGCGTGATGTCTTATTTAGCTTATTCAGTCTCCCTCTCTGTCTATCTCTCTCTCACACACACACACAGATACACACACAAGGTTTACGGAGCACTTGGGCCGTATGCGCAGTTCCAATTTCGGATTCAGTACCATCTTACTTTAAAACGTCAACCTTTTAACCTTTTACATGGTCCTATTTAACATACTAGGAATTACATAGCTGCCACCGCAAACTTTCTTCTGCTAGAGACCGGTTTTCTGGCACTGCTTCTGCTACAACGGGAGAACTGCAATTTGTGCTGTGTTGTAGATCCTTTTTATATTCTGAACGTAAAGAGAGAGAATATTCATTATTTCCATTTAATCGAATTCGAAGATGATATGACTCTTATGCGCAATTTTTGAGCTGCTGCGCGTAGCATAAACTCATTTCCCAGTTTAAGACTATAGGATTTTGGGAGTACTACTGCGTCCTCGACGAAGTACTGGATGGGTACAAAGACCCTTTCAAAACAGCACTGCTGCGAATTGCGTGGCAAGGTTGGCAACTATTTTCGAACTATTTTTTGTTCAGAGGTTAGCCACACACGCATACCCGGAATTTCTGTAATTGCATGAGCCTACGCAATAATCAATTCTATCATGTCTTTATTTTCCGCAATAAGCTTTAATAATTCGCACTTTTTAACTAACGCATTTAAGTTTAAAGATTGAATATGTAATTCACAGTCAGTGAAGAAAGCAATTACTTGTTTGTCTTCTCCTAAAATATTCCAGTAATCGGCCCGTAAGCGTTTCTCGAAATTTGGCTATCATAACATTACATTTTTAATGAAGGCGACTTTAAGCTGTGCGAAAAGTGTATTTCCATTTCCTCTGTGCTTTGAAAATCAATAATGCTAATGTTAAAGGCGTAAGAGTGTTGCGCTTCAGATTCCAAAGAATTGGTGCTCCGTCGTGACTGTTTACGATTCCTGATCCGGATCCTCTGACGAGGTTCAGCTTGCCAACGCTAACTGTAAGGTTAATTTAAGACCTGCGGTTGTCAATGCCAGTGAAAAAACTCATATTTCGTAATGAGACGAGTCTAAATATTTCTGAAGTTCCACTTTGGTATCGAGTTGCCCCACTTTTGCACATAGTCTATGTGCTGATCTAATATTAAAACTAAAATTAAATATTAAAAATGTGGAACGGTTCACAAAATATATGGACCTCGAGTTATATGCAATCAAATATTTTCCCTTTAATTGACCTCAAGTTGACCACTTGGAACATCGATATGTCGCCTAACACAGCAAAAATTGTACCCATCAGCATCGACGACCTTCCGTCAACGTTTGGGAAAGCCATGAATTCCATCGCGAAGAAAGTATTTGAACTGGTGTTTCCAAGTAATGGAACAGGTACAATGTTCGAGGAGTATGTCTAGGTGTGAATTAGCGTTGTCCCGTAACAGGAGTCCTGGCTCTAGACTTTTGTATTACTGCTTTAACCAGCTGGTAGCAGATCTGAAAGCACAATGCTACGAACAGTGAACGAAACATAAGCGAAGACTTTCTTCTATTGTACAAAATATACGGTGGTAGGGAAAACAAGGAGCGGCGAAAGAGGCTGTTAGTTTTCTTGGAACTTGAGTTGGAACATGAATCGGAACCGGAATTGGAACCGGAAGAGTTGACTCATGCCAAGTTGTTCCAAAATCACCCCAAAGTGACACCACCCTACTTGTGTGGTAAACACAAGTTTTAACACCAAAGCATTACCTATGAAATTTACATGCATAAGAAATATTACATTCTTATTTAAATAATCGTATTTTAATGTCTAAAAAATTAAGAAGTACCAGATAGAGTTTATAACTGTCGGCTTTCATTTTGAATATTTTACGAAAACTTAGTGTCTCACTACGCACGGCTATAATCAACACAAGCACTTCTTGCTGCTAATGGTTATATAGAGAACGGAGGGAAAATCTTATTCGCTCTGTAGAAATTTGGAGGAATTATGATCAAGACTCACTTTTTGACTTATTCTGAAGGAACTTCCAGTATTTTCTGAACAGAAATGTATACCTTAGTCGACCAGATTCTCTTTTTTTTTTTGCTTTAAATTTTTCTCAATTTGCATTTCAAATTACCCTATCGTAATAAGTTACGAAATTTCACCACTAGTGGAAGAATACTCAAGGTGTTATATACACTAAGTAATATTAAGGTCTTCTGTTCAAATCTACTCAACTTCAAAAACAAGAATAAATGTATTTAATTCCGTTTTATAAGGTGAATTCTCTTTGCTCGAAGTTCTGCATCTATAGATGAGTTTTAACAATCACGCGCATTGTGCCGTGTCGTCCTCGTGCGGAATGAGGCCGACGAATATGGACGCGACACAAGAGTAATCAATCTAATAAAGGATAAAAACATTGTAAAGTAGATTGTTTAATCACAATTTGTTGTACGAGTCACTATAGGATGTGTGAGATTCATTGGTTTGGTTTATTATGTTCTTCTTTTTAAAGAAAAGAAACGTAAAAAAGTTAAAAAAGAAGGAAGAAAAATCATAAAAATATGTGGAAAATTTAAGTAATTACAGTTGCAAAGACTGTTAGAAGAAAAGATTGCAGTCGCGAATAGGGGGCGTGGTCATCGTATCCGACTCTACAAGCTAAAGTAGGTTCCGTTCCTACTTTACTTGTATTCGTATTTTATAGACGGAAGATTGTCTAATCGGAAGATTGTCCAGCCAGAGGATTGTTCAGTCTATGGAGTGTGATATACCCCACTACTGGCATCAACAGTCCTGTTTTATTTGTTACTTGTGACTTAGTTTATTTAATCACAGAATTAGTTTATAAGTTATTGTGTTTATGTAATGCATTTCATAATAGTTTGTTTAATTTACCAGTTAGAATTTCTTAGAATTTCCTAAGTTATTTAATTTGTTATGTTATTCTTTATCTGCACCAAAATTACACCTTGTTTAGAATATTAATTAATAAAAGATTTAATCGTCCGAAAAAGAAGAAGAAAGATTTAAGAATTAAATCGATATAAAAAGAAAGAAAGATTTGTAAATGGTTTGAATATCAAATTGAACCATGTGAATTATTTATAAAAGTGATAAATAGAACACATTCTGAAGCAAATTTAATATAAAAGAACATCCAGAAGTTAAAGATCGTAATTTGTAGATTGTCTGTATATCATATTTATGGTTATAAATTGATTATTGTGATTATAGGCCTAACTGCGATCAATATGTCGTATTAGAAAGTTCGGTCTAGGGGCTGAGGCCCTTGTCTTTACCGTATGCTACCCAAAAATTAAAATGTGGAAATAGTAATCAATATATACATGTAAAACTCCAATTCAAAATTTTAGTGTTCTTCGGCTTCTGTTTATGTACGAATACCACCTTTTACAATGAATAGAGCATCTGTATATTTTCTCCATGTAATGGTTGATTCTAAAATATGTACATGTCGGCCTGGTATATATAATAAATATTAAATATATTAAAATAGCTGCCTTCATCATGAAACATCTTATCCGCTTTACTATCAGCAGATTCTTTTATTTACTGGTGCTAAATATTTTGTTTTATTTGAATTAACATGTGAAGTTTGGGGAAGGTTGTGTTACTTAAAAAATGATTAATATGAAGTATAAATGATATATATATATACTTCAGTTAAATAGTTAATATTCGTTCCATATTGAGTTTTCAGAGTATTTTTGCCGTAAAAAAACAAACTGCAAATTATTTTCCTCTAGCATTCTCATTCCACGTTTATTGAAAAAGAGTAATTAGAGATATGAAAATATTATTGACTAAGAATTGCGTGAAATGTTGAATAAGATATGTGTAATCAAGAATTGAAGTTTTCAACATTTTCATTCCACTATTCTAAATTTGAGACAGAGAGTTGGAATGAAAGAAATTTTATTTAATACAGCGTCGGTCTGACTATTATTATTATTCTTGTTATTATTATTATTATTATTATTATTATTATTATTACTTTGATTGGTAATAGTTGTCGGACTGGAAGCTTTCTGTGGATGCTAAGTGGAAGGGCGTTACAAGATAGGAATACAAGTAAAGTACTTTTTTGTTTTTTTATATTTAGTTTAGAATATTATTATTATTTTTAATATTTATGAATAGATCTGTCTCTAATAATATCTTTGAGTATTGAGATATACTTTTAAAATAATTTTTGTAGTAATTCAAATATTTTGAAATTGAGATTGAAAAATTTTTTCCTTCAACATTATAATTCTACCAATTTTTTTAATTTGGAATAAAATTAATTATAGATTTTCTTTTTGAGAATTATAGTGACTCAATCAATTCAATTCAATAAAATAGTTTTTCATTGAATTTAAGAATTTGTGACAGAAATATTCTTCCAGCCTTTGAAAAATTTTTGTATATATTATCATAATTATCGGAATATTTGAACATTTTTGAATTTCCTTCCAGCTTTGTTGCTTTGGTCGAGTAGATTTCTATCTTAGTATTATTGTAGAGTAGAAAATAGTAATATTTGTATATGTTTAGTTATAGTATACTATTCATATATAATTTTGTTCTTTATAACATTGTTTATTTTAATACTGATCAAATATTGGAGTCTCGTCAAAACTATGTTAGTATTAATATGTTGAATGCAGATTTCTTAACAGTAGACTCTACTGGTTATCCTAGTTTAGATCAAAACTCAAGTTTTGGTCATATTAGCATGGAACTTACTCCTCCATTAGCGAATAGTTTTAATGTAAAATCGTTTAGTGTTCCAATTAATAATAATCAATCATTCATGAACTCAGTTGATCTAGATAGAGCCAGTCGTATTGCTAATCCATCCAATAGTCACATTGAGAGAAATGATCCTAGAGTAACTTTTTCGGAACCGCCTTTGAATAGAAACATTCCGAATACTTCTAGTAGTAACTCAGGAGAAAGAGTTGTTATATAGAATAGATATCTTAATCTAGGGAACTATTTCAAGAGAGTTTCTAATGTTTTGAGTTCGACTCTGAAAGTGGGTTTAAATAATCCTAGTCTCAGAATGAATGGTCATAATTCGAATTATAGGAACCAGAATAGTTCTGAAGGTAATAGGGTTAATAAATTTCCTACGAATAGACAAGATCATATATATTCAGATCTTAATTTAGAACACAAGCTGATGTCTAAATATACCTATCATAGATCTTTGACATTTAGAGAATAAACTGTCAGAATTTAAGAACATTAGTGGAAATAATAGCATTCAAACTTTTGATATGTTATTTAAAATCGAAGAAATATTAATAGATACTAGTTATTCATTTAATATGATTCCAGCAGTACTTCTTTCTAAATGTGATGGTATTATATTAAAGGAAGTTACATCAGCCTTGAATAATAACTTTGATTGGGTTTATTTTAGGAATAATATTATGTATAGATATATTACACCCACAGTTTTGCATTCAATAATATGTGAAAAGCTCTATAGAAAACAGGGGTTGACAGAATTAATTAACGAGTATGTTAAATCCATAATGATATCTATGGATATTTTACATCTCGGTTTAAATGAAGGTCAACTAGTAGGTATCATATTAAATGGCAATAATCCGAATCAACGATTTCGGATGTTAAATTATTATTGTCCAGCTAATAGACAGAAATTGTTAGATATATCCGAACAATATGTTTCGCAAAATAGAGAACAAATGGAGTATATTAAATTGCTGAGGAGTAATAAATGCAAGGAGAAAATGTCTTGTTCGAATATAGGTTCTTCAATAAATAAGAAGGAATATTGTAAACTAATCCGAATTCTACTTTACCTAAAGTACAATCGAATCTCATGAAGAGTAGTTTTAGGGTTTCGGATACTTCAAGATTTTCTGGGAAATTTAATAGGAATCGATTTGGTCCTCCAGTTAAGAAGAATAATAGTGTCCCATCAGAAATGGACGGATTTGTGGCAACATTCGTCATTGGAAAAATAAATAATATTTTAACAAATATTTGTGTCGATGGGGGCTTTAGCTTTATCTTAGTTAATCGAGACTTAGTGAAAAGATGAAATGTGGAATTACATGTTTGTATGGTGGAAGAACTAACCATCAATGCGCCTTCTGGTCTTAACTTTGTTACGGATGAAGAGGTGACTTTGGTGATAAACTTATCTGGATTTTTCAAATCTGTGATATTTAGAGTAACTGATAATCTTCCTTGCGACTGTTTATTGGGAATTCCATACCTGCGTTCAACGTTGGCGTTAGTAGATTACGATAAACATATGTTGGTTCTGTGTAATGGAAAGAAACATGTTCGACTTAATTATCGCAGGGATTTTGTTGGATCATTCCGAAAGGGATTTAGATCTGGTGAACAGCTTAGTCAACAAGAATGGACTGGTGGAAAGTTTCGAATGAACTTATCAACCAAATCAACTGGAATATCTTCTGTTTATTAGGGCAGATTCGTATTCAATCCGTCCTAATGAAAAGGGTGTGCAATGTGACCTCGATCTTCAACATCTGGAAAAACATTTATTAACTATAAATGCTCCTGATGCTTCGCAGCTTCTTGGGCTACGAAATTTAATTGAGGGAGAGTTATCGAGAGACACCATTAGTGTTGACCAGCAAATTCGGAGGTTGGATACTGATCAGGGTTGTCCAGAAAAATCTTCCATTACGCACAAGTCAGTGGATAGTGATCAAGATTGCTTACGTCGTAGATCTTCAATGGACTTAGCGATGATTTCGACAAATGTTGGTGACATAGGAAGAAAGAACAATTCCAAAGAAGATACAAAGTGTGACACCGGTTATCAAACTGTTCCAGATTTAAACCGTTTAAAAAAGATCCCAATATCAAGAAAAAGAAACCATCAAAGAAGAAGAAGAAGCCAAAGAGAAAGAAGAAGAAGATAAACATTATGACTGGTCTCAATGAAGAACAGATTAAGCGCGATCGTAGTGTTGTGTGTGAAAAGGAAAAGAAGAACCTTGTCTTAGTTCCTACAGCGACTTCTAAAATTAAGAACAATGATTTATCTAGTTCTTCGGAAGCTTCTGACGTGGACGTCGAGCAGTCAGAGAAATTCCACGACTTGTTAAAGAAAAATAAGAAATATATTGGGGAGGAAATTAATCGAGGTTCAGTTAATTGTTATGATCGATTCCCACAGGTGAAAAACCCAGAAAACATACAGGTGAAAAACTCTAATCGAGAATCGTGGAGTTTTCGGAATCCTGATAAAGATTCTTTCATGGGTTCGATAAGAGATCAGTACTCTGACGTAATTACCAATAGAATCGGATATATTAAGGGTTGTATAGGCAAATTGTATTTAGCTGAAAACAAACCTTTTATGCAAAATCCGTTCCCTGTTCCTAAGAATAAAGAGAAAGAATTTGATGCTCAAATTTCAGAATTAGTTAGGCAGGGTATTTTAATTGAAGTTGACCATTCGAACTACGCCAGTAGTTGTTTTTTAGTTAAGAATAAGGATAATAGTTATCGAATTGTAAGGAACTTTGTTAAAGCTAATGAACTTATTGTAAATGATCCTTTCCAGTGTCCAAACATAGAGGAATGTTTAGCTGGCCTATACGGCAAGCAATTCTAGTCAAAGATAGATCTAAAGAAAGCCTATTTTCAAATTGTACTAGATTCTAGCTCACGTGACATCACTACAATTGTTACGCCAAAGGGTCTTTTTCAGTTTACGATAGTCCCAGTAGGTATTAAAACTGGTAGTAACATTCTTAACCGAGTGATGCATAAAAAACTTGGAGATTTGGAAGGGGAAAGAGTACGATCTTATTTCGATGATGTTCTCATATTTTCAGATACTATTGAACAACATAAAAATACTATAATAAAGGTATAGGAAAGATTTCGGGAATTTAACGTTACTATATCTCCGGATAAATGTTTGTTCTTTGAGACAAAGATTAACTATCTAGATTATATTATTACCGGAGATCAGATGGAAATCGACCAGGCTAGGGTTTCAGCAATTAGAAATATACCACTTCCACGGTATAGGAGAGGTCTTATGAAGATCTTGGGGCTTTTCAGTTATTATGCGAAATTCGCTCCTGAGTTCCAGGAATTAAAATCTCCTAAGAATAAATTTGTCTGGAGTCCGGAACACCAAAGGATTCTAGACAAATTAAAAGACATATTGGTGGAAAATATTGTATTAAGGACCCCAGATCTGAATAATCGGTTTGTATTAAATGTGGACGGATCAAGAAAAAGCATAGCTGCTTGTTTGGCTCAAGAGAACAGTAACGGGGAACTTCAACCTGTATGTTTCTTTAGTAAAAAATTATCAGAAGCAGACAAACATAGAGGCATATACGAAATAGAGTTTATAAGCTTAGAAAAAGCTATGTCCCGATTTAAAAACTATTTGGTTAAAGAATTTGACGTCCTGACGGATAATAAGGCCTTGACTTGGATTTTAAGCAACTCAAAGCGTCTATTAAAGTATGGCCCTCTTGTTGAAACATTATGTCAGTTTTCATTTAAGATTAAACACGTTAGATCTGCAGATAACGTTATAAGTGACACGCTCACAAGAGTTTACGACCCTTTAGTTTAGTTTAGTAGACGGACCTTTGGGGTTAGCGGCCTTTGATAGCAACTTGAGATTACCTCATAGACGGAAGTTGCCTCTGATTCAGGAACCAATTGAAAATCTTCAAAGAAAAGATCCAGAATTGAAAGCAATAATAGAGAGATTAGAAAATAGCGACACCATTCCTGGTTTTGTTATAAACAAAAAGATTCTTATGAAGAAAACTAATAAAGTCCATAATCCTTTTAAGATTTTTATTCCTAAGGCTCTACGAAGAGTTATGATACAGTACTACCATGATGATAAGATTGTACGAGGTCATGCTGGTACATATCGGACTCTAAAGAAGCTAATGAAAAGATTCAGGTGGGGAAATATGAAAGAGGAAGTGACTGAATTTGTAAGATGTTGCCATAGGTGTCAGTTTTCAAAGGAAGAGAATAAAAGAAAACTGGGGTTACTGATATCAGAATATAGTAAGAGGATCGGATCGGACTGGTACTTTACATTATCGGTGTATTGCCTAATTCAAAGGGATATAAGTACATAATTATTGGGGTTGATAACGCTAACTGCTTTGTAGTGCTAGAGAAATTGAGATCGTTATCGTCAGCCTTTATAATGGACAAAATGTCTGATATCTTCAGTCGTATAGGATATCCAGAAGCTATTTCCACCGATAATGCTTCTGTGTTTATTTCAGAATTCTTTAAGAAATTCTTGTTCGGACTAGGGATAAAGCATATTACTTTAAGTCCATACCACTCTGAAGCGAATGCTGCGGAGAGTTTTATCAAAACGCTAAAATCCTCCACTCGAGCTTACTTTGCAGACAAGCAACATCTTTGGTCGTCTCTAATACCAGACCTACAGTATACGCTCAAAATTAGCGAGCATTCCGGGCTTAAGATGTGCCCTATCGATATATTTTTAGGACGTCCTTCTTACATCCCAGTAGAAAATCGATGGGACATCTCGGAAGCAGATATTGCCGGAAAGTCAACAAAAGCTTTATGGATGGATGCGATAAAGAATATGGAAAAAGCTGGATTAGAAAAAAGACTTATGTTGCAAAGAAGAAGAGAAGTAGCGTTCCAGGTAGGCAACGAAGTATTAATTCGATCGCATGTGAAATCTTGTTTAAAAGACGAGGTTCTAAATCACTCAGTGATAAATAGAATGGACCATTTATAGTCAGGAGATTCGTGAAACCAAATACTGTTTTAATTTCGGACGCGAAAGATACTCCTGATTCTTATAAACGGAGTCCCGACTGTGAGATTAAGATTTATCGGGTCCAGAGAAATTAAAAGTTAAATGAAATGCTGGAAGAAAAAATTGGAAAAAATGGTAAAGAAAATTGTAAATATTAAATATTTGTATATAATGAAATGTAATAGGAGTGCTACTACTCAATTGTAAATAATTTATCTTAATTTTTAATCACGGCCGTGATTATCAAAAAATCTTGTAAATAGAGTATTGTGTATAATAATTAAATTTTATCCTTTGTATATTATATAATGTAGTAACTTGACTTATATATTTTTGTGTAGATTTATGAAAAATATTTAATTGTATTTTGTATGTTAATGATATATTTCTATATTTATAGATTCCATTATTATTAAGAAATTCTGGAGCAGAACTTTTTTGTAAAGGGCTGGTGGATATGCCGCGTCGTCTTCGTGCGGAATGAGGCCGACGAATATGGACGCGACACAAGAATAATCAATCTAATAAAGGATAAAAACATTGTAAAATAGATTGTGTTAATCATAATTTGTTGTAAGAGTCACTATAGGATGTGTGAGATTCATTGGTTTGGTGTATTATGTTCTTCTTTTTCAAGAAAAGAAAAAGTAAAAAAATTAGAAAAGAAGGAAGAAAAAATCATAAAAATATGTGGAAAATTTAAGTAATTACGGTTGGGAAGATTGTTAGAGGAAAAGATTGCAGTCGCGAATAGGGGGCGTGGTCACTGTATCCGACTCTACAAGCTAAAGTAGCTTCCGTACCTACTTCACTTGTATTCGTATTGTATAGCCGGAAGATTGTCTAATCGAAAGATTGTCCAGCCAGAGGATTGTTCAGTCTATGGATTGTAGTTTCGTTTCGATAGGGTTTCTCTTTATTGAGAATAGTTCACCGTTGTTTCTCTTGTTAGTGTGATATGTGTATTATCGAAGTCTATCGATGAAGTCACATTGGTGATATGTCAGTTATATATTACAAAGTGATCAGTTGAAAAAAGGAATGTTTTATTATTCAATTCTCGCAAGCTAACTTAGTGGCAAGTCAAACGGGCTCTTTTTCTTTCCTCTTTTTGTGGCTACTAAGTTATGAAAATGAATCGGAGACTGAAAGCTTTCTTTGAGAGTGTATTATATGCTTGTGAATTGATAACACAGATAGTTATTTGCTTTATAAGCTTATGTTCGAATTATTTAATTTAAAGGGCCGTGAATTTAAAGGGCAGTGTTGTTCGGGGCCTATTGTGCCAAGTGAAAGCCCGCTTAAATAACATTAATAGTAATTCCTATTGGGCATTAGCTGGTTTAGTTGGCTTAAAAACCAGTTATAAATCTTTCTTGCTTTATATTTTTGTGAGGAAACTAAGCCACGGAAAGATTTTTGGGAGGAATTACGTTACATAAGAAATCTGACGTTCTTCCACCAATTTGATTTTATCCGAATACCAGAAAAGCTCAGACTGAAGCCATATTACCTAAAGAGAGAGAGGGTAACACATTGAAGGTAAATCCGTATTCGAAACAAGTCAACGTGAGTGAAATTTCTGACTTATTCCAAGTAGTCGCTGTGGCTTGTTTAATTTTATGTTTTGTCCGGTTGTCTGACTTGTGATCCACTCCAGGTCGTATTGCTAATGCAATTCCAACGTTTTTTCACCCTTACTGAAATTCCCAGATTTTTCTGCAATTTTGATCTTTCGCGGAGAGCTAAGTAGTAAGGGGGAACAAACCTAACCTTTTTTGATAAAATCGTTATAATTCCAATAATCTTAGATTAATTTGGTTTATTTTCTTTTTATAGTTAATGTTCGTTCCATATTGAGTTTTCAGAGTATTTTTGCCTTAAAAAATCAAACTGCAAATTATTTTCCTCTAGCATTCTCTTTCCACGTTTATTGAAAATAGTAATTAGAGATATGAAAATATTATTGACTAAGAATTGCGTGAAATGTTGAATAAGATATGTGTAATCAAAAATTGAAGTTTTCAAAATTTTCATTCCACTATTCTAAATTTGGGACTGAAAGTTCAAATGAAGGAAGGATTATTTAATACAGCATAAGAGAGATTATATACTTATTGCTTGAAATTAATTGTATTAGTAACTTGGATCTTTTTAGTTTTCGCAACGAAAGATAAATTTAGAAGCGCGATAGTAAATTGCTAAATTTTGCTTAACGTTATGAATTCAGATTTGAAGTAATGTTGATAGAATTATTGAGAATAATCTTTAACGTTAAGAGGAAATTAATTTATTCCAGTTATATTTGATTAACAAATAGAACCTCCTTTGAAGAATTATTTTTTAAATTATATTTCTATTTAGAATTCAAGAATACTAAAGAAACTTTACTGCATATTAAAATCACTCAGATATTTCGTTAGTATAATTTTTGTTTTATTAATTTTTTCTTATTATGTTATTTCGTTAGTGTATCTACATTATTCTAACGCAATAGTGTAAATACAAAACCCAAGTTTGTTAATAAAATTGTTATATAAAATTGAATTTCTTTTGTGGTTGTTTATTTTATATATAATAATTTATTTTCTATATATGTTGGAATTCTCTGTGGTATATGGAAATATTGGAATAATAATTAACTGTTACACTGACGAATTGTATGATGGAGAACTAAATCTTCCGGTCCAAGTCCCATCGACTAGGTGTTAATTGGATAGCATTCGGTCTGACTATTATTATTATTCTTGTTATTATTATTATTATTATTATTATTATTATTATTACTTTGAATGGTAATACTTGTTGGACTGGAAGCTTTCTGTGGATGCTAGGTGGAAAGGGCGTTACAGTATATTAACCGAGAGAGTGGAAATAGATCTTGTTGAAGTAGTTTCAGAAATATTCATCCATGTCCGTACTTGTTTGTCTTAGTTTATTTTTGTTTATTCTTCTTAATGAAAGTACAGTTTCCAATTACTTAAAGTACAGCAAGAGATGAAAAATATACTTCTTACTATTTGTAATATTAGAAAGAAGGCATCTCGTTTATTCACGCAATAGTTTTCACAAATTAAACCTCACACATTCACAACTTGGTTTCACTTTCTAGTATTGTAGTTTTTTTATTTCATTTTTATAAACAGACTAGAGAATAATAATGTATTTTAATATTACTATAATTAATTAATATTATTAAGTAATTAATATTATTATTTAAAAATGAGAACAGTGATAAATTTGTGGATAATATAAATTGTTACAAAAGTGATGGGAGCAAAAATTTCCCCTCGCAACATGATATCTTTATAAGAATCTTTGAGTAGATACATTTAAAATGAAAACTAAAAAAAAATGAAGGTAGGTTTGAATCTAGTAACGTAAAACTTTAGGAGACTTTACACAATACTGTATTCCGTGAATTAAAATGAATGTTTGGCCAACATTTGTTTTTCCTCTGTATTGTTAGAGTTAAGTAAAATCTATTTTTGATTTTATCATGGCATCAATCGTTCTGTAGATACTAAAGAGTGTCTTCTGCATTATTTTTATTGGTTTGTGAGGCATGAATATTCTTGCATTCTTTGCCGTTTGCTACAGTGACATCTTTCGAATTAAGTAAAACACGCCCTAGTTATGAACCAACGAACCTTAAGTGCATTGTAGATTGTCTAGCATTGCCGGATGTTGAAACTTGAAGTCTAATTCCAATTTTGAATATGGCAATACATTCAAGTCCAGAAGACAACGTCCGAAACAATAATTAAATATTTTACATAACAAATTGTGAATTACTAATGCAATGAGCAAGCTAAACTTGCCATAGAACCGCCGACCAAGGATAAATATGTTTATTTCAAAATTATATTCTATATTTAAATTTATATAAAAATGGTGCTTATTATACTAGTAGTTACAATATTATATTCTCCAACTTGTTCTTATAATTAATTAAATACATTTATCTGAATGCTACATTGCACTTACCGTAAATCTCTTCTGCAATAAGAGAAAATAAAGAATTAAAACATAAGTAATTATATATATACAAAGAGGGCGAAATTTCTGATGCATATAATTTTGTTCATTACGATTCAATGCAGAGTATCGACTTCACTTGTAACTGTACCAAATTTTTGCTTGATGTATTTTTGGCTTAAACGCAAATTCTGTGTTAGTGCATTATGTGACGTTCATCTAAATTCGTACACTTTGTGTGGTGTATGCTTTCCGTTGATTGTGCTGCCGCCTGGTGGTGCTAAAAGACAGAGTAGAAGAAAAGGAAAACGGAAGAAAGTAGAATTCAGACGCATAAGTTGGTTTCTGGTGTAAGTGTGTGTGTACGAACGATGACTTAACAAAATTCTAAAACAAAGGTGAGTCTTGACTCCAACGTACTTTTGAAAATATATAAATAATGATATACTTTAAAAGAGACATCAATATATATAAAAGCGTGTAAATGATCAACAAAAATTGTATTACTAATATAAGTGTTATAGTGAAATTTACGTAAGCTTTCATTAAAGTAAATCAGCCCCAAGTAGTACTTTATAATAAAAAGGGGTGTGATCAAGATTATAAGTGAAACAAAGAAGTCGACAAGGTGTACCTGAAGGTAATGGACATCCGATTATGGTCTGACACGAGAAATTTCTGAATAAGTCATTTTCTTCAATAGAAATCGCAATATAATGCGGTCTATATGTTCTCCCTGGAAGTACGTGTAGTAAATTCTTTGAACTGGAAGAAAGGACAATTTCTACAAGAAGATTCGTCTAATTCTTGTGCATTAACTTAAAAATGTGATCACAAATCGAAGCGTGTCATCATGGACTAGACTGTTCTTGTGAGTAATTTTAAAGCATATCTACGAACTTGCTACGTAATTGGGGCAATGAAATGTAAAAAAAACTTACTTTGTTACAGGTACATTTATCCATTTATAATAAACGGCACTGAAATATTTAGTTCTGTTTGTTCTCTCTTTTTTCAGATTGCATGACGAGGTGAGAATGTGGTTGTTGAATTACTTGTGATCAATCCATGAAAGTAGGTGATGCTCTCATCTATTTTCTATAACACACCTTAGGTCTCCTCTCAGGTTATTCCGTCCGAATCTGGACCATTAGGGTAAGGTGTATCGTGCCTTCCTTGAACGATTGTCGCGGGGACGAACTTTCTGAACCCACAAGTAATATAGTGCAAAGCTGTATTATTTGGGGGCAAAGAGTAGAGAGTTCTCTGCGGTAGCCGGTTAAGGATGGTGTGTAAGGATGGTTAGAAAAACGTTTTGACGGTATTACAATTGGAGTATCGACGTTACAGGAATCCTTTGTTAAATTGAATAAGAGCTTAGAAGGAAGTGTACACAAAATCAATCGTGCAGGTTCAGATAGCGTTAAACGATTTTCGATACAGTTAGATGATAGTTTGAGTCACAAGAGAAAGAAAGTAATGAAGTAAATAGTGTTGTAGTTACTAGTACTGGTACAGATAAAGAATATGTGAACACTCGTAGTGCAGCTATTGACGAAAGTTCTTGTTGTCAGGTTGCTGTAGCAGACAAACCTAGTCTGAAAATAGTTGAAAAGCGACAGGTAAGAGAAAATTGTGTGTTATGTGAAGGGTTTAACAACGTTCATGAGCTGTGTGCATACCGTTTAGCGAAAAACAGCACTAATGGCGTCGTTTATTGTAATGAAATTTGAGGCAAAGAGACCTAAATGCGCGTTGGTAGCTTGTTATCGCAAACACTTGAAAGTGTCTTAGGTAGTGTACCGCTTAATGAATTAGAATGTATCCCCGTCCGCACTAGTTGCTTTTACTTTGTTAATGTAACGATTTTTAAACTAGGTCATATTGAAAGTAATCTGCGCTATTGTGAGCTAGTCAGTCAAGTACAAGTTAAGCAAGTCAAACGAATAACTTTCTTTGTACTCGTATGCACGATGTCTGTACATTCAAAAATTAAAGATAAAAGTTTTGAGTTCAGTAAGCTTCCCAATTGTAGTATCAACTTTGTCTCATGGAAAGAAAAGAATCTAGTTTGTCGTGAAATTTTCAGTAGCGTAAAGCATCTGTGTAACAAACTTGTCAAAAAGCGCGTACATTTACTAACTCGCAGTAAAAAGATTAAGAAAAATAAACAAAAGTTGCATAAAGTCCGTAAGAAAATGTAGAAATTATTCCGTTTATTGCATAACTTTTGTAAATTCTCAAACAAGGTCCTGCGTTCCAATCTTAAAAGTAGATTTGAATACTATCGTAGTGTGATGATAGAGCATGGTACACGCACAAATGATTCTGCTTACGTCTCTGAATTGTCTTCCGAAAGTACTTGCACGAATGACAGTAATTTAAAATCTAGCGATCATAGTAGATCATTAAGTATTGAATCAGCTGTTGCATTAGGTGCAGACCGCAGATCATTTGTGAATGGTAAGAATTGTAAAGTTTTTCAGAAGATGTCCGTCAGGCTATTGAGCAAATCACACGCACTGGTGAGAACCAAAATTAAAAATAAAAATAAATGCAAAACAAAATGTAGGTCAAAGATGTTTGTTAATGAAAAACCGTATGCTAATTGCATCATCACAATAAAATAACCAGAATATGCAGGTGCATCAAAGAACAGTTTAAAATAAAAAGTAAAATTAGTGATCGATTGAAATTTCGAAAAATGCTAGTAAAGCGTGTTAAAAGTTTTCGAAAGAAAGGAAGAAATTGTGAAGATTGTGGGATAGTTCAAAAGTTAGTAAATCAATCTTCTAACGTGAATCAGTGTTTTAATTCACAACTTGGTATGCGATCCAAGTATCGACGCATAATGACTGAAAAGTTAAAAGATGCAAAATTCAATGTTAATAAAGTGAAAGTCAAGCAGTTCAGTGCATTAAATTGCAAAAGAAAGAGCAATATTTTGCGCAATGTTGCCATCTGCAGTGTTGAAAAACAAAGTGCATGTATAAATATGGTGTGTTCTAAAAGTAAAGCTGTGATTAGAAACCATTTAATCATTTGCGATTTTACGTACATGATGTTTTGGCAAATGAAGCCGTACAAAATTACTCCTGAGTTAGAGAAACCGAAAGTAGGCGTAGGTTAAATAGATTATTACCTTCCGCCGAATTGATTATTTGGAATATGTGATATTTGCAATGATTTTGGAATTGTCGAAATTTTAAATTTATTTTTGTAATCGTTGTCACGGAGATACATACCTCAATTTGTCATTTTGTTGAATTATTCTGTGTGTAGTAGTTTAGGTGTCAGCCCTGCTAGCTTTCATTTAAATGTATAAGCAAACTATTCATTGTTGAAGCATTTTGGCATTGTAACAAACGAAAGCTATGATGAAAGTGAACCTGTAAATTGGGAAAATAAACTGATAATGGCTGACTACCGCAGAAGTGAAAAGTTAGAAAAAGAAACGAGAAATATAAAGCATCCCAAGAAAGAAAATATAAAATAAAAGAAAACGATTTGGTATTCTGGTTGCAATTACGTTTGAGTTCAGCAGTAGAAAAAAGATTCGTAAATTTTTCATGCTTTGCAAAGGTCCCCTGTTTTGTAAAAGTAAAATTTCAGACAAAGTATTTGAACTTGTAGATCCTTTAACCGGAGAATCTTGTGGTGTACATTCTATTGATCGTATGAGAGTATGCAGACCAACTCAGAAAACTAAGAACATCTGGTTAGAATTAGCTAAGAAACATATTCATGAAAAAGAATTTGATTCTGTAAAAGAAAGTAGAGAAAAATTGGATTCTTGTGAACCTGAAACTTTAGTAAATGTGAATTCCTTAAATGTGACGAAAGTTAGTTTGTTTTCAACACGAGTGAAAATAATAAGTTCAATGTTCAGTTGTTGTTGAAAGAGCTATTAAAATGTGACACGTATTTGCAGTACTTATGTGAATTATCGTATGGTTTTGTTGATGTCTTGCGACAAGTTATCGAAACTAACGGTAAGATCTTAAACCAATAATTGTATAAGGTGAGTCGTTTAGCATTCATGTACTATTACTAATGTAAACGATGATAAACTCTAATTCTATTAGAGTGAGAGTAAGTTTTGTGTGTCAGTGGAATAATGTAACACGAGTATTGAATTATGAATGGCAACTCCTCCCTCTCATTTATTTTTAACATTTGGGTTCATTTTTCTATGTTGTTTTATACTCCTACCTCACTAGAAGGTCTTGTTGCCATTCCAAAGGGGTGGGATGAAACTATGAATGTACAATGGGGAAGGGAGACTTATAAATTTAAGTGGATAGGCGCTTATTAGCGTAAAAGTGTGGCAGACTTACTTCTATCCGGCCTCACTCTTATTGTGACAGTACAGAAGAGTGGTAATATATTTATTTCTTGTAGTTACTATATTTAAATGATGTGTAATCCTTGTATTTGTGAATAACGATTTTGTTTTACATAACTTTTTTGTTAGAATAGCGTAAGAAGTGCAAGTATGCTTCGTGATTTAAGCAACTTTAAGTATAATATGTGTAGAATAAGTTTGTTTATTTCCTTTTGTGAAATATTAAAATATATGATTCTAAATAATATTTGTTTTATCTATCTGCCTGATCAGTAAAGTAATCCATAATGATTATTTGTTCGTGTGCTATAGTTTATTGCTTAATATCGTAAAGTAATGTGAATATGTTAAGCATAAATAATGTCATAATTTCGTATAATGTTTGTGTTCTTTTAATAATAAGAGCGCATATAGCAATATTGTAATTCAAATATCAAAAGTATATCATGAGAATTATTTGTATATCCATTGTGAGTCATGCACGTATAATTGTTTAATTTAGTGAAAGTGTTAAATGTAAAAAAAAAGACTTTACATATGAAAGCCCCATAAACTTTTATGTATGCGTATAAATGCCCCACACGTTCGTCATTTCTACGTTAAGTTGAACATTTTCATCTGAAGAAGTGTCACCCGACGAAAGTTCTTATAAAATTCACAGTGAACTAATGTTCGGATTGACATTGGAACAGTGATGATTTTGAAATGAAACTACACTCCAGGGTTCTTGAACGTTTACCATTGTTCAACGGTGCACGTACATTCCTTTCGACCGCCAATGTAACTGTACCAAATTTTGCTTGATGTATTTTTGGCTTAAACGCAAATTCTGCGTTAGTGCAATATGTGACGTTCATCTGAATTCGTACACTTTGTGTGGTGTATGCTTTCCGTTGATTGTGCTGCCGCCTGGTGGTGCTAAAAGACAGAGTAGAAGAAAAGGAAAAGGAAAGAAAGGAGAATTGAGACGCAAAAGTTGGTTTCTGGTGTACGTGTGTGTGTGTACGAACGATGACTTAACAAAATTCTAAAACAAAGTTGAGTCTCGACTCCAACGTACTTTTGAAAATATATAAATAATGATATACTTTAAAAGAGAAATCAATATCTATAAAAGCGTGTAAATGATCAAGAAAAATTGTATTACTAATATAAGTGTTATAGTGAAATTTACGTAAGCTTTCATTAAAGTAAATCAGCCCCAAGTAGTACTTTATAATAAAAAGGGGTGTGATCAAGATTATAAGTGAAACAAAGAAGTCGACAAGGTGTACCTGAAGGTAATGGACATCCGATTATGGTCTGACACGAGAAATTTCTGAATAAGTCATTTTCTTCAATAGAAATCGCAATATAATGCGGTCTATATGTTCTCCCTGGAAGTACGTGTAGTAAATTCTTTGAACTGGAAGAAAGGACAATTTCTACAAGAAGATTCGTCGGATTCTTGTGCATTAACTTAAAAATGTGATCACAAATTGAAGCGTGCCATCATGGACTAGACTGTTCTTGTGAGTAATTTTAAAGCATATCTACGAACTTGCTACGTAATTGGGGCAATGAAATGTAAAAAACTTACTTTGTTACAGGTACGTTTATACATTTATAATAAACGGCACTGAAATATTTAGTTCTGTTTGTTCTCTCTTTTTTCAGATTGCATGACGAGGTGAGAACGTGGTTGTTGAATTACTTGTGATCAATCCATGAAAGTAGGTGATGCTCTCATCTATTTTCTATAACACACCTTAGGTCTCCTCTCAGGTTATTCCGTCCGAATCTGGACCATTAGGGTAAGGTATATCGTGCCTTCCTTGAACGATTGTCGCGGGGACGAACTTTCTGAACCCACAAGTAATATAGTGCAAAGCTGTATTATTTGGGGGCAAAGAGTAGAGAGTTCTCTGCGGTAGCCGGTTAAGGATGGTGTGTAAGGATGGTTAGAAAAACGTTTTGACGGTATTACAATTGGAGTATCGACGTTACAGGAATCCTTTGTTAAATTGAATAAGAGCTTAGAAGGAAGTGTACACAAAATCAATCGTGCAGGTTCAGATAGCGTTAAACGATTTTCGATACAGTTAGATGATAGTTTGAGTCACAAGAGAAAGAAAGTAATGAAGTAAATAGTGTTGTAGTTACTAGTACTGGTACAGATAAAGAATATGTGAACACTCGTAGTGCAGCTATTGACGAAAGTTCTTGTTGTCAGGTTGCTGTAGCAGACAAACCTAGTCTGAAAATAGTTGAAAAGCGACAGGTAAGAGAAAATTGTGTGTTATGTGAAGGGTTTAACAACGTTCATGAGCTGTGTGCATACCGTTTAGCGAAAAACAGCACTAATGGCGTCGTTTATTGTAATGAAATTTGAGGCAAAGAGACCTCAATGCGCGTTGGTAGCTTGTTATCGCAAACACTTGAAAGTGTCTTAGGTAGTGTACCGCTTAATGAATTAGAATGTATCCCCGTCCGCACTAGTTGCTTTTACTTTGTTAATGTAACGATTTTTAAACTAGGTCATATTGAAAGTAATCTGCGCTATTGTGAGCTAGTCAGTCAAGTACAAGTTAAGCAAGTCAAACGAATAACTTTCTTTGTACTCGTATGCACGATGTCTGTACATTCAAAAATTAAAGATAAAAGTTTTGAGTTCAGTAAGCTTCCCAATTGTAGTATCAACTTTGTCTCATGGAAAGAAAAGAATCTAGTTTGTCGTGAAATTTTCAGTAGCGTAAAGCATCTGTGTAACAAACTTGTCAGAAAGCGCTACATTTACTAACTCGCAGTAAAAAGAATAAGAAAAATAAACAAAAGTTGCATAAAGTCCGTAAGAAAATGTAGAAATTATTCCGTTTATTGCATAACTTTTGTAAATTCTCAAACAAGGTCCTGCGTTCCAATCTTAAAAGTAGATTTGAATACTATCGTAGTGTGATGATAGAGCATGGTACACGCACAAATGATTCTGCTTACGTCTCTGAATTGTCTTCAGAAAGTACTTGCACGAATGACAGTAATTTAAAATCTAGCGATCATAGTAGATCATTAAGTATTGAATCAGCTGTTGCATTAGGTGCAGACCGCAGATCATTTGTGAATGGTAAGAATTGTAAAGTTTTTCAGAAGATGTCCGTCAGGCTATTGAGCATATCACACGCACTGGTGAGAACCAAAATTAAAAATAAAAATAAATGCAAAACAAAATGTAGGTCAAAGATGTTTGTTAATGAAAAACCGTATGCTAATTGCATCATCACAATAAAATAACCAGAATATGCAGGTGCATCAAAGAACAGTTTAAAATAAAAAGTAAAATTAGTGATCGATTGAAATTTCGAAAAATGCTAGTAAAGCGTGTTAAAAGTTTTCGAAAGAAAGGAAGAAATTGTGAAGATTGTGGGATAGTTCAAAAGTTAGTAAATCAATCTTCTAACGTGAATCAGTGTTTTAATTCACAACTTGGTATGCGATCCAAGTATCGACGCATAATGACTGAAAAGTTAAAAGATGCAAAATTTAATGTTAATAAAGTGAAAGTCAAGCAGTTCAGTGCATTAAATTGCAAAAGAAAGAGCAATATTTTGCGCAATGTTGCCATTTGCAGTGTTGAAAAACAAAGTGCATGTATAAATATGGTGTGTTCTAAAAGTAAAGCTGTGATTAGAAACCATTTAATCATTTGCGATTTTACGTACATGATGTTTTGGCAAATGAAGCCGTACAAAATTACTCCTGAGTTAGAGAAACCGAAAGTAGGCGTAGGTTAAATAGATTATTACCTTCCGCCGAATTGATTATTTGGAATATGTGATATTTGCAATGATTTTGGAATTGTCGAAATTTTAAATTTATTTTTGTAATCGTTGTCACGGAGATACATACCTCAATTTGTCATTTTGTTGAATTATTCTGTGTGTAGTAGTTTAGGTGTCAGCCCTGCTAGCTTTCATTTAAATGTATAAGCAAACTATTCATTGTTGAAGCATTTTGGCATTGTAACAAACGAAAGCTATGATGAAAGTGAACCTGTAAATTGGGAAAATAAACTGATAATGGCTGACTACCGCAGAAGTGAAAAGTTAGAAAAAGAAACGAGAAATATAAAGCATCCCAAGAAAGAAAATATAAAATAAAAGAAAACGATTTGGTATTCTGGTTGCAATTACGTTTGAGTTCAGCAGTAGAAAAAAGATTCGTAAATTTTTCATGCTTTGCAAAGGTCCCCTGTTTTGTAAAAGTAAAATTTCAGACAAAGTATTTGAACTTGTAGATCCTTTAACCGGAGAATCTTGTGGTGTACATTCTATTGATCGTATGAGAGTATGCAGACCAACTCAGAAAACTAAGAACATCTGGTTAGAATTAGCTAAGAAACATATTCATGAAAAAGAATTTGATTCTGTAAAAGAAAGTAGAGAAAAATTGGATTCTTGTGAACCTGAAACTTTAGTAAATGTGAATTCCTTAAATGTGACGAAAGTTAGTTTGTTTTCAACACGAGTGAAAATAATAAGTTCAATGTTCAGTTGTTGTTGAAAGAGCTATTAAAATGTGACACGTATTTGCAGTACTTATGTGAATTATCGTATGGTTTTGTTGATGTCTTGCGACAAGTTATCGAAACTAACGGTAAGATCTTAAACCAATAATTGTATAAGGTGAGTCGTTTAGCATTCATGTACTATTACTAATGTAAACGATGATAAACTCTAATTCTATTAGAGTGAGAGTAAGTTTTGTGTGTCAGTGGAATAATGTAACACGAGTATTGAATTATGAATGGCAACTCCCCCCTCTCATTTATTTTTAACATTTGGGTTCATTTTTCTATGTTGTTTTATACTCCTACCTCACTAGAAGGTCTTGTTGCCATTCCAAAGGGGTGGGATGAAACTATGAATGTACAATGGGGAAGGGAGACTTATAAATTTAAGTGGATAGGCGCTTATTAGCGTAAAAGTGTGGCAGACTTACTTCTATCCGGCCTCACTCTTATTGTGACAGTACAGAAGAGTGGTAATATATTTATTTCTTGTAGTTACTATATTTAAATGATGTGTAATCCTTGTATTTGTGAATAACGATTTTGTTTTACATAACTTTTTTGTTAGAATAGCGTAAGAAGTGCAAGTATGCTTCGTGATTTAAGCAACTTTAAGTATAATATGTGTAGAATAAGTTTGTTTATTTCCTTTTGTGAAATATTAAAATATATGATTCTAAATAATATTTGTTTTATCTATCTGCCTGATCAGTAAAGTAATCCATAATGATTATTTGTTCGTGTGCTATAGTTTATTGCTTAATATCGTAAAGTAATGTGAATATGTTAAGCATAAATAATGTCATAATTTCGTATAATGTTTGTGTTCTTTTAATAATAAGAGCGCATATAGCAATATTGTAATTCAAATATCAAAAGTATATCATGAGAATTATTTGTATATCCATTGTGAGTCATGCACGTATAATTGTTTAATTTAGTGAAAGTGTTAAATGTAAAAAAAAAGACTTTACATATGAAAGCCCCATAAACTTTTATGTATGCGTATAAATGCCCCACACGTTCGTCATTTCTACGTTAAGTTGAACATTTTCATCTGAAGAAGTGTCACCCG
Source organism: Thermobia domestica (assembly GCF_964235325.1). Taxonomy (NCBI): domain Eukaryota; kingdom Metazoa; phylum Arthropoda; class Insecta; order Zygentoma; family Lepismatidae; genus Thermobia; species Thermobia domestica. The sequence continues at coordinate 250,620,719 of NC_137462.1, read as the reverse complement.
ACGAAAGTTCTTATAAAATTCACAGTGAACTAATGTTCGGGTTGACATTGGAACAGTGATGATTTTGAAATGAAACTACACTCCAGGGTTCTTGAACGTTTACCATTGTTCAACGGTGCACGTACATTCCTTTCGACCGCCAATGTAACTGTACCAAATTTTGCTTGATGTATTTTTGGCTTAAACGCAAATTCTGCGTTAGTGCAATATGTGACGTTCATCTGAATTCGTACACTTTGTGTGGTGTATGCTTTCCGTTGATTGTGCTGCCGCCTGGTGGTGCTAAAAGACAGAGTAGAAGAAAAGGAAAAGGAAAGAAAGGAGAATTGAGACGCAAAAGTTGGTTTCTGGTGTACGTGTGTGTGTGTACGAACGATGACTTAACAAAATTCTAAAACAAAGTTGAGTCTCGACTCCAACGTACTTTTGAAAATATATAAATAATGATATACTTTAAAAGAGAAATCAATATCTATAAAAGCGTGTAAATGATCAACAAAAATTGTATTACTAATATAAGTGTTATAGTGAAATTTACGTAAGCTTTCATTAAAGTAAATCAGCCCCAAGTAGTACTTTATAATAAAAGGGGTGTGATCAAGATTATAAGTGAAACAAAGAAGTCGACAAGGTGTACCTGAAGGTAATGGACGTCCGATTATGGTCTGACACGAGAAATTTCTGAATAAGTCATTTTCTTCAATAGAAATCGCAAGATATTGCGGTCTATATGTTCTCCCTGGAAGTACGTGTAGTAAATTCTTTGAACTAGAAGAAAGGACAATTTCTACAAGAAGATTCGTCGGATTCTTGTGCATTAACTTAAAAATGTGATCACAAACTGAAGCGTGCCATCATGGACTAGACTGTTCTTGTGAGTAATTTTAAAGCATATCTACGAACTTGCTACGTAATTGGGGCAAAGAAATGTAAAAAAACTTACTTTATCACAGGTACGTTTATCCATTTATAATAAACGGCACTGAAATATTTAGTTCTGTTTGTTCTCTCTTTTTTCAGATTGCATGACGAGGTGAGAACGTGGTTGTTGAATTACCTGTGATCAATCCATGAAAGTAGGTGATGCTCTCATCTATTTTCTATAACACACCTTAGGTCTCCTCTCAGGTTATTCCGTCCGAATCTGGACCATTAGGGTAAGGTGTATCGTGCCTTCCTTGAACGATTGTCGCGGGGACGAACTTTCTGAACCCACAAGTAATATAGTGCAAAGCTGTATTATTTGGGGGCAAAGAGTAGAGAGTTCTCTGCGGTAGCCGGTTAAGGATGGTGCGTACCGGGCACCGCAAAGCTGTACCGTAATACACTAAACCACCTATTGGGATGTCCTTGCTATCTCATTTATTCATAAGTATCAAATGCGTCATATTTATTCATATGAACACTATGGCAAAAACATATGAATGCTACAACCACTTTCTATTTCCTTTATTAAAATCATGTTTACAGTGAGTTAAAGAAACTAGAACATGGTGATTAGAAATTACTCAAAAGCATTACTGAACAACATATAATTTTGTAAATGTCACTTTAGTGCTACTTTCAGTTGACTTGTTCAACATTTCTGATTATTGCTTCATTTCTGCAGTTATGTGCTGCACGTGTTGTATAGTTATACATAATTATATGTCATACACATACATATACACATTCACATATTCTCACATACATACACATTTATACATACAGATGTGAATATACCACTTTCATATCCAAGAAAATTATATATTTTTTAGTAAAGAAATGATAGTGGAAGGAATTTAAGAGGATTTACACGCAAGTCGCATTTTTATTTTTCAACGTAGTCATAATGAATTTCGAGACACTTTGGTAGTGTGGCACAAGCTTTCGTTTAAGTATGTTTAAAAGTCTGTTTCTTAATATTGCACCTGATGCAGAACTGAAATCCTGAGAGCTACATTATTGTTCAAAAGCTTAATGCAAGCCAAATACTCAGCTGAAGGAAACAAAAAGTTACTTGGGTTAAGTAGGGACTATAAGACGAATATGACTAATCTTTTGGATTGTCTGAAATGTATGAGAACTTTCTTGTGTTGGAGGGTATTGTCACTCATCTGAATGATTCCAAAAGACAAGAATTCCTCTTTACCGATTTTGAATGTCACCGCTCTGGTTATTCAGTATTTGGAAATATACATATGATGCTAGTTTTCGTTTCACATTGAAGAATTCTACAAAAACCATACCATGTTGGTCTGAAGACACTGTTGCTGTGATTTTGAGAACTCATGTCTTTTCTGAATGTCTTCACGTAGAGCAAGAGGGTCCTCCGTGCATTGAGTGCTTATTTCAAAGTAGCGAATGCCCATTACACATCACTATGTGAAAAGAGATCATCTTCGTCCTTCTACAGCGAGCCTTAAATCACGTGCATGTGCTATTGCTTTGTTATTGTGCGAAACTGTGGTTCATTTGTTCAGTGCATTGTGGTTCATTTCATTTCACGGCATTAATATATTCAGTGACTTTCCAGTTATAATTCGCTATACTGTTGGAAATGAAATAAGTTCCACTGTTTTGCCCGCTAGGCTAAAGGAGACGGTGAATGATAAACGTGGAATGAATGATGTGGGAGGAAACGGAAGAATTCCTCGCAAATTCACAAATTAGTTGTTTGTCCACCACAAAATCCACTCGGCCCAAGCTCAGATCCAAAAACGGATACCACAAACCAGATGTGAACGCTCTAAAACTGAGCCACCGTGCCCCTAATGCACTGTTGCGGCACTCACCTATGGAAATCATTTCACAAATTCAGATATTGTGGACTTTCTATTGAAAAGTACTTCCTTCTTATGCGTTCCACCAGATCCTTAGTTAGAACACTAGATCTCCACACTAGAATACTATACACACTCCTAGCACACATTTATTATTTACAATCCTAGAGTGCATTTTAGAAAGGAAATTATATTAGTTAGGACTTCATACTATTTAAAATCATAAAGATCGTAAAATGTTCTTTTAAATAGTTTTTATTTGATCTAAATCTCTCAACGTTTTCTGCAAAAAATTAAGATTAAAATTCTACATGCCAGCATTAGCGAACACACAAAAACAGATGCACACGCAATCCAAATGAGAAACAAAATACATATGTCCTTGATTTGTAGCCTCTTAATCCGGTATCTGTTTTTGCTTTCTCAAACAGCAGAACGTAATAGGCATAATCTATTCACGCCAACACATTTTATTTTATCTTCATGCACAACAGATCTTTTAGCTAGCAGCCGCGAGTGGTGCTTTGATGACGAAATCTCCTCTCGGGTGACGTCAGTCACTCATGTCATAGTTCTTGTGTTTTCTGCATTGTTGCCAACTCGATTTACATAAATTATCATTTTAAGATAAAAAATTCTTAAAAATATATGTTTTATGTGATCAATTTTCAAAATTCAAAAGGTGACATGGATCAAAACACTTTGACTGATTGTTTGGTATACATAAAAAATTCATAGCCTAAAGGATAAATGTCTTATCTTTAAGATCTTACTATTTATTACCTTATTCGAAAAACAGTAAGCAACATCAAAAACTACATGCAATTTTAAGATATTTCTAAAGAATAGCATTTTTCGATTTCTCAAAAATGTACCCGCAAGAAAATACCGTATTTTTTCATTTGTTATAAGATTGTTCTTTATTAAGTTAGAGCAAAAATTCAAACGCTATTGAATGAAGGATTGAGATAAGATTTTCTTAATGCATTAACAGATAGTTTATCACTGACCATAGTAATTTACGGCTATATTCATAAAGTATGCTCATATCTAAAACCACAACTAACTTATATCTAAACCTACAATTAACGTATATCTGAAACTACAGCTAACTTGTATCTAATTTATATCTACAACTTATAACTATAACTCTTCTATCATATAATGTCCCCACGAGTATTTATCCAATCTCTTAATACAAATCTCTTATCATCTGCTCAACTTGAAGCTAACTTATTTACTTCTATCCTATGTATAAAATGCCTATAACTTCTATTAAAATGCATTTTCTTATAGTAGTTCATATGTAACTTCTTTGTATACAACACACTTGTTTGCACCTTTGGCTTTCTTACAACTCTTTTCCTTATCGAACTTACCTTTAAAGTCTTTGTCTGTGAGATCCATTTGAGGTGCTTTTATTGAGTGCATCTTAGCTCTTAAACCTACAAACTCTTCTATGATAATACCTTTTCCCTCGTCCTTTATCTTACCAACTATTTTATTATTGATCTTTGGTATCTTGTATCTGTTATCTTTAGCGTAATCACTTGTATTGAAGTAATCAATATAATCTTTAATGTCTTCGTACACATCTTCTGTTTGAATATCGTAGATATATCTATCAGTATCTGTATAACACACTACTTTTTTGTCTTGGTGTTTGATTTCATCACATTATAACAGATGTCGTACATTAAATACTTTGATAGATCTAAGATACTCATTCCAGCACATATTGGTTTATTGATAGTCAATTTGTTTTTATTCTTTATGATTGCACTCTCTGTATAAACAATTCTATCTTTAAATTAGGTTTAGGAATTAGTTTTTCTACTCTTGCTGAGTTACATTATATTTTTATAGGTTTGCAATATTTTCTAATATCGTCTACTGTCTTCCTGAATACTGAATTATTCATGAGAAGTCTTTTTTCAAAATCATTTGTTGCTTTAGTTCTCATCTGTGTGTTAAAATCTATGTATTTTTAACCAATCTGACTGTTCGAACTCTATTACCCTATTTCGATCCCAGCTCGCGAAGTGTGGACTTTGTGGTGGACAAACACCGTGCTCATCGGTTTTCTCGGAGTTCTCCTGTTTCCTCCCACTTTCTTCGTTCCACCATTTCATCATCATCACCGTCTCCTTTAGCCTAACCGACATAATCGTAGGACGTGAAACTTAAAGATTTCATTTCATTTTTTATATTACTCTATTTATTTTCTTAACTTTCAATCCAAGTGATAGACTTTGTTTTAGGTTCCGATGGTGAATCAGATGTTTTTTATCATATAGAGTTGTTAATAGCTTTGGTTGTTTTGAAGTAGGTGGACATATATTTTGAGGGGTTAATGGATAGTTTTCGTCATACTCATGTATTTCTTTTGGATACTCAAGATCTACTTCTAGTATATAACCAGTATCAGAATTACCAGGTATCTTTGTGAAGTTTATTTCTCTTATCTCGCCTTCGCTTAACCACCTAAATGCCTTATACGGTAGACATTGACTCATAGCACAGCCGTAGAGTTTATTGGCATCTACGTACATAATGTAAGACTCTTCTTTATTTTCATCGTAATCTTCCATACACTTATAGTTTTTTACATAACTTTTAGAACATTGGCTAATACTACATTTTATACATTTATACCGTTCTCTATCATCAAGACCATATCGTAAACTGTTAGTGACTCTAGTTTTATATCTGTCATCTTTAACATTGCATTCCAAGCTAAATCTGCTGTTGTCATATAGAAAGCTGGATCACGACTATTAGCTTTAAGACATGTCTCTCTAAAGTTCTGAAACATATTCGCTAATAACAACTTATCAGTTTTTAGATAAAGGTCATGTAACTGACCGAGGTTATTGACTCTAAATGTTTCCCATACTTTCTTTGCATGCTCATAATCCTCATCAACTATATATGTGTTGTTAAGCTTGTAGGAGAATACTTCCTTTGGTGGTAATTCTCCTTGTCTAAACTTATGCCAGTCACTAACATAATGATATGGGTAAACACCTTTTCTTATTACAATTTTGAATTGTACTTCACCACGATAGAAGTGTTGTGTATGAGTCATTTGTTCTCTCGTAATATTTGGTGATAATTCGTCTCAACTACATGCCATAAATCTAAAGGAATCTATGTTTTTTGATAGGTTCAACCTTTTTACTGAATGATATATATCATTGTTCGTTTTTAGGTATTAAATTTGTTTACTCTTTATTAAACCCTAGCTCTTTTATAAACATTGGGACTCCTATCCTGATAAGTTATGTATAATCACTGATACAAACTTAGGTATTCTATCTTTTAGATTACAATTGGTACATAAAGCAGCTACACACTCTCCACTTATATGACCGTGATGTTTAACTTGTGGTGCTCTGGAGTATATTCTACTTTACAGAAAGAGCAGCATTCAGATTCGTCGAACTCTTCTATCTGCTGGCGTGTTAAAGGTAAATTGTTATTTTGTCCATATATATTTGATATTTGTTTGGCCTTTTTCTTTAACATTCTAATGAATTTCTTAGCTGCATCTTTACCTCTATACACAACATGATCTGTTACCTAAAACACTTCTTACAATATAAAAAATAACCTAGATCGCTTATTTTTTAGATAAGTTTTGTCATATGATTCGTTTTCTGAATAGCATTCTTCACATCCCATAACCTTATGCAGTAAACATACGAAACCAGCGTAAATCACAAATGTCATCTTCATCGTATATTGATAGTTCCTAAGTTCAAAATATGTATCTTCTGTACGTCTGTATGGCATTTCTATTTTAACAGGTTCGTGAGTAGAAGAATCTTTCTCATGTTTATGTAATGTACCTCGTTAGTAAAAGTATAACAAGCATCTATCTCTTAAGCATTTTCAGGCTTTCCATTTACTTATTTGACTACTAAGTAACTTACTCAATCTTTAATCCAACACTAGTGTTTTATTTTCTTTTTTCACATATAAAAGATTCACATGGGTGTCTTTTCTAGTTTTTAGTGTGATATAAAACGTACATCATATACTTCTCGTTTTATTTATAAACGTGAAACGATATATCAAGTCTTATTTCAAGGTTTTGGATGTTACTTAGTTTTTAGAGCACATTCAATGTCTTTTAATTTTTCTTCCAAGTCTTTAAAAACATGCTTGTACTTTGAAGACCGTTGCGAATTCTTTTCATCAGGATTTAATGCAGAAGCACTTGAATGTATGAAACATTTTTCGTCTTTGTTCTTTACATTGATAACAGCGTTTGTTCTTTTAATTTCATTTGGTACTTCTATCTGTGATGATCCTCTATACGGAGGATACTTATAAAGTGCTAACTCCATGTAGTTTATATTCATTTAAGCCATTCCAGAACCTCTAGCTTCGAACTCATCCTTTTTTGTTCTTAATATTTCTTTATGATCAGTTATGAACTCTTTTAGATTGGTTTATTGGAATATCTCTTTGTTGTTAGTGTTGAAGTAAAAGTTTTGATTTTTTACCTTTCTTATATTGACAGTCTATCAGGATATTAGCCTATAACAAACCATGTTTCTGCAAGCTGATGTTCGTCTGTTTATTAAAGAATTTGATGTTGAAATAACATATTGTTGTAGCGAATCATGTTCTTTATAATCTGCTTTGAATATCCATGTCTCAAATCTTGTTTCAAACGCTGAGTCTCGGAGCTTTACATCAATTCGTAGTAATTCAGGTTTCACTCTTGGTATTTAAATCACTTCTTCTTCACAGGGAAAGAGTTTTAAAGCTTTGTTTCTAAATAGTCTTTTAGGTTTTAGTTCCTCAATTACTTCTTTAAATGGGAATAGTACTAAAGCCTTCTATCTAGCCCTTTAGGTTTCAGTTTTACCAAGATGGCTTCCTCATATGGGAATACGTTCAATTTTGTTAGGTTTTCTTTGAATGTTTTAAGATCATCTTTCTCTAGTAAGAAAATGAGTTGAGCTTTTCGAAGAGTACCTCTAATACTTCATTCAGCGAGTAACCTCTAATACTCCTTTGTCTGTAGAGCTGCTTCAACTAAATGACAGTGCGTCTACTATAACTCATATTATTTCTTAGAACAAATAAATTTTTCTCAAATTTCACTTTTGTGATTACCTATGGATCAATCTCCATGTAGGTCTTCTAGTTTTTTCGTCTGGCCGCGACTGCTTATTCCGTATATTTGCAGCTAACACATATATTTAGAGATCTTCCTCTATCCGCATTCTGAAGACGCGCTATACTGTGCTGACAGGAACCCACATTACATAGATGGTATTATCTTAAAAGTGTTACATAGTGTTAAGCAGTGATGAAGGGCACATTATTATTCAGTTGAACTACGTCTAATAATGTTTGATAAGCAACATACTTAAACTAGTTTTTAGGTTTTGATTCAAAGATAAGTATATGTTTCGTAACTCCATTACTAAACTTCTTCAAGCCTTCGTACTGCATAAATATTCTCATCTTCTTAAAATCACTCTGTACTCTCTCGGTGTCTTCGTTGTATATACACGGCAATATAGTTTTAAGGGTATCATGTAAATATACTTATACATTTGAACCATTCATCGTTTGCATAAGTTTTCACGCTGTGATTTCCTAGAACTTTGACGTATCTAGAACTGCAAGTTTAAAAGGTTGCAGCTCTTTGTTTTTAGATATTTCAGTTAAGTAATAGCTTGACATTCTTCAAATGGAGACTAAACCTCTTATAAGATTTGTTTTTCACAGTTACATTTTTTTCATATTCATCTAGTTCTTCGTCTCTCTTGTCGTCTTCCTCTTCTTCCTCTATTTGTACTTGCATTACGTTTTTCTACTGATGTTTCACATTGAAGTAAAAGCTTTAACTGCATCATAAAACTCTATATCATCATAAAGTATATCACTGTGTTCAATGATTTCGTGATATATTCTAAAAATCTTCTACATAATTGACAGTTAATATTTAAACACAATCTCTCACTCAAACATCTCTTACAATAAATGTGATTGAATATAGTGTTGCGAACAGAAACGTTCGTATTTTTCAGAAATGTACGTATTTTTTTTTAAAAAAACATCGCCTCTCTTTTTTTCTAAATTTCGTTTATTTAAATAGTAATTGTAATGCATCTTACGTCTATTTGAGTATGAAATATTTTTATGTAGATGTAATTACCGTAAAATGCAACATAAATTAGACGCTAGATATTTATACGCTACAAATACTTTACAATTTATATGAATTTCATACCTACTAACAATTGGCGTGTCAGCAGTTTTCATCAATATCAACTTAGAAATAAAACTAGAAATGAAATTTTGTTTTCTCGTGAAACCAGGTCTTTAATAAGTTTGAAAATAATGTCACGAATGGTATAAAAGTCAAATACCTTGTATAATGGTAAAAACTAATACAAATTTGCCTTTATTTTTCTAAATATAATATATAAATAATTTGTCGACTAGATATTGTGGCAGTACCCGAATTTAATCAGAATTTCATGTATAATAATTTTATTTTTATTGATCAATTTTTATTTATTTTATGGATATCGGGTTTTTATAAAATCATGAGCTGAAGGTAAACAACTATTAAGAATCGAGATTAACGCAAGCTGATACAAATGTATTATTTAATTGTCAGCAAGATCTAGTAAACCAAAATGCACAATGGAGAGTCTGCGAATGCAGGAAGACAATATATAATGCGTTAAATCCTACATAAATGACATTCTGTAAATCATGAAAAGTAATTGTAATATGTTTGTGAATATTTCACACATTCACGGATATGAGGAAATTGCCTAGAATCGGGAAATCGGAGTGTGTCGAGTGTTGCAGTTTTTGAGTCTTGACACGAGGAAAGAATTTGTTTTTTCCAAATGAAAGGAGGTCACACGTGTCTAGAAGCAGACGACGCCGGAGAATTCCAGAACTGAGGAGTTGAACAAAACCAAGAGACAAGAGGTCTTCTGGAGAGAGAACTGTGTGTTCTAGGAATGGAGAACCAGGAATTCGAGTAGATAGAGAACCGTGAGTTCTATTGAAAGAGAAGTCATCGCGATATTGATGGAAGCTTCACCTCTTAGAGAAGCTCCAGTATTTTATTGAAGAAGTTCTACGATTCATCAAAGTAGTTTGAAGTTTAGTTATTCACCGTTTGAATTCAATCACGACATCGAAGGAAGACTAACTGCCATCGTTAATTCATCTAGAGCATTGGGAGTGAGACCAGATTCAATGCTAAGTAGCAACGCCTGTCCATAGAAGTATCAACTTGGCGATACTGGAATCAACACGTCAACACCGAGGTCATCAGCGAACATCATTTGGAAGAGAACTGAAAGGTATGTGTTTCTCCTATTCAGGATTTAATCGCTCAATGCTCGATACGCGATACTCGTCTGGCAAAGTTTCCGAATATCCGTACTAAATTCACAACATCCACATTTATTACATTTCATTGAATAAGAAATACAGTTGTTATCTAATCATTGAAATCAATGTGTTATTATTCGAACTCAATCCCCAATTGGTATGTGTTAAATTATAAACCTCTCGCATATGAATTAGAAAACTTGCCCACTCATTCTAGATGGTGAGTGGAAGGCGCTCAGCTCAATTCAATTTTGCATCCCCAAATTAGGCACGAATTGAGCGGGTTGTCATGTTGGACATGCTGGTTTGCTTATGCAATTGTAACGATCTCAGTTTAACGCGAGAAAAGCATGTGGAGTGATAAAATAAGTAAAATTAATTCCCACCCAACCCACCCATGCAAATATTATCTATACTGAATATTTTATTACGGCGTAATAATAGTAATAGTGATAATAATAAATCCCACCCGCCCGCCCTGACGAATATTATGGGAAATAAGCGTCAACAACTACGAGTAAAGTCCCAAGTTCGATCCTTGGCGAAAAGATAATTATGTGCAACAAGTAAAAATATTTTGATTTAGTGATATTTTTAATTCTTTTATTGTTTATAAACCTTAGTTATTAATTCTGGTGAGGATATTATAATATTTATGGTAGGAGGAAGTATTTATTATTATTGGAAATTAGTTATAATAGTAATCAAAGTGATATTAGTTAAAGTGAAATAGTTTGTAAGAATTAAAGTCATAATACGACAGGCATCATCCTTAGCCGATGCATGAGAGTCGCACGAGCTATTTGCAGGCGACTGAACCGAGCTTTTCCGATCCGTTACGACGATCGACGAAGCTTCGCATGAGAGTGAAGTGCTCAAGGTCAGGAGTACAGCGGCACGCAGAAGCGAATCATATGAGTAATAATGGAATGAGAATGTACTATTGCAATTAAAATACTAAAGTTTTACGTTATAGCATTTAAGAATAGTAATTTTAAGGTTTACAATATGCTATCACTGAAGAATTATCACAGGGTTCATTACCCAGTGTTAAAAGACAACGGAAAGCCAGCGTCTATGTTTTCTAAGTCTAGATATTATTGTTTGGACCTAGGAGTACTAAAACATTTTACGGAATATTCTCCGACGTATAGTGATAACAAAGAACAAGCATTCAGATGTAATGTGTTAGGTTATGCATATAAGCACTATTATTTAATAGTTCTCTGAAAGAAATTTTAGTATAGAAGATTTGGTAGAATTAGGTTTCAGAAGACATTACTTGTCGATTTTGACAGGAATAGCCGAAACCAATACGTTGATAAGAAACGCTGTATTTTTTGCAGTGAAAGAGGATCAGATAAAGTATAAAATGTGTGCATTGTTCTCGAGTGGTGCTAGCCAGGATGTAGTTAATAGATGGCTAGAAAGATTCAGATATAGATTTAATTGTACACAGGCTGTCACAATCTCTGACTTCATAACAACATTGGCACAGTTCGAAAAGCAAGCAAGAATAGTTGTAGCGAGCAATAAGTCTTTATTGGATTTAGTTGAGTTCGCGACATTTTTCAAGGAGAGGACACCTTGGTTATCGGCCTAGAGATGACCAAGAAAGGAGGAAAATTTTGTAAATAGTATTATTACTAGTATTTAAAGGGACATATGGATATAGGATATAATTTTAGTGTACACATATTCCAGTTTATTAATTTTAGTTCGGTGATCAGTTAAATTAGTAAAATAAGTTTAGAAATAAGCATGATACGAGTATAATTAGTGATATAATTATAGTTTTAAGGAATAAAAATCTGACCCATTGTTTTATTAATTGAACTATGTCTTTATGACATATAGTATTTTATTTAGATTTAGTGACGTAATTAGTTTTAAAAACAGACTAAATTAAGGGAAAAGACTATGGAGAAAAACAAACAAAATTTTTGAATGATTTTTGTAATTAGATTTGAAGTAGGGAAAAGTAGATTTAAGAGAGGCAAGAATGAAAAAAAACACAAGTAAATGAATGATGCAAATAACATAAAATTAAGCTAGAAAAGTAAGTTCAAAATTAGAAAACAGGCAATTAGGTGAACCTTTCATTAGGGGAAACTCTAATCAGGAAGGAAATCCCATTCTCTTCGAGTTGAATTAGGTGTTTACCAAACTTCGATGAGAATATTTTATTTATTAAATCACATAAGTCTTCCGTGATTGTTGAAAAGAGACACAAGAGTTGACTCGTACATCACGCGTAAAGCAGTTAAATTTTTTTGGTGGTGATATCCTTCGTTTTTAGCTTAAACGTTAGTGATAATTAAAATTAAGTTAGAATTAGATTAGCGAGTAAATAATCCTTTATCCTAGTGAGTAAGAATAAGATAGTCAGTGCGATTATAAAATTTTAAAGAAGCATCTAGCGTAATGAGAATAATAAAGACTGGAATATTTGGTTATTTTAGTGTTTTACTCATATTATAAAGAATTAGTCTAGTTTAATCTTGAACATTTGTATTGGTTTGAAGGAAGAGAGAAAGAGATTGTCGAAAGAATGTGAGTAGTAAGAAGAAGGAAAAATTAGTAAAAATAGATTATAAAAAATTGAATAATTATTAAATAAATATAGGATAGACGTAATAAAATTAGTAAATATAGAGAAGATGTCATAGACGTAAAAAAGTAAAAAAACGTGAATGTGGAGAAGAGCAGAGTAATAATAAATAGATAAATAGTTACTAAAGAATAAGAGAAGAAGAAGAATATTAATAGCTATTAAAGAATTATAGAGAATAGAAATGCATGCAACGTTGAAAGAAATATATAGATATAGATATACATGTATAGATATGATAAGCGCTACAATACTAAGAGAGTATAAGTGTATGAAGAAATAGAATATGTAGAAATAAGTGCAAAAAGTAGAAATAAGAAAATAGATTTGGGGACAAGCAGACGTAGATTTTCTGCAAATAGAAGCCCTGAAGAAGTGAGAACATTTAGAGTTGGACAAGTGTAAAAGTCATACGACTAATTTCGAGGATCCTTCTCACAAGCTAGGCCCTGTCGGCATATATTAATATTAATAATAATAATAATAATAATAATAATAATAATAATAATAATAATAATAATAATAATAATAATAATAATAATAATAATAGTGAATAGTAAATAAACAGTAATAAATAAGTAACAATATAATAATAATAGATAATAAATACTCATGATAAAATAGAATTAATATAAATATTTTAACTAATGAAATTGTTTTGGGAATGGCCAACCGGAACAATGGAGTTAGGCAAACAATAAATAAATAATTAATAAGTCATTATGACACGTCTATGATTATTAGAATGAAGTTTATCGGAATAATAGATTATTGTTTACGTCTACGAATTTAGAAAATGCGTCACGAGTATTTTATTGAAAAAAATTTTTTTGAATATAGAGAAAAATTGAATTTTTAAAATCAACATTAGGTAGTCAGATTTTATAAATATGTAAATAGTTCGATTGTAAATGTGATAGCTGGAGCCAAATCTTTATTGAGATGGACGGCTAGGCAAGCAGCCGTTTTTAACAACCAAGGCTTTTTCGAGTCTCAAGGAAATGTGAGATTCCATCGATTTTCCCTGAATATCAATCGATTTTTGTATTCAGTTATTCAGCATTAAGTATAAAAATAGTGATTATAGGCTTAAATAAAGTTAGCTTAAAATACACATTTTTAAATCATATATATATATATATCCGTGTTTAAATAATTAATATTTTAAATGTACTCACCATTGTAGGTATTTTATTCCATTGTTTATCCCATTGTTTATATCCATCAGTTTTTTATTGTCAGTTTAAAAACATCACATTCACACTTCATTTTAATAAATATTAAAAGCCAGATTGAGTAGAACGTAATCAGGCAATAGCATTGACACTGAAATTGGGGTAACACTAGTGAATTATATAACACCACGCAGATGTATGTAACGAAACGAAAACTTTCTGAACGCCCGTTAGACATCAACATGGGAAGAAGTACTCGAAAACACCATGTAACGTCATTATATTGTAAAACACGAAATTTTGGCGAAATTATTAAAAATTTCGTAGTGCGTTTCGACATCAAGTGAACATGGAACCAAAGTGACGCGCAAAATGGGAGTGCCAGCGTGGATGTAGATTAACCTTGGGTCAATTTTGCTGAGTTTGTAGTTGCCGCCCAGAGATTTTCCCAGTGTAGCAAATGCCCTAAAGGGGAATTTTATTCTTCCACAGTGAAAAATTCAGTGTTCAGTTTTTATTGAAAAATAAAAGTGATGATATTTTGCGATTTATTTTAGTGCTACAATTCCACAATAAGTGAATATGTTTTAATTATTCGTAAAAAGTTTTATCCTTTTAGATTTGAAGTGTAAGACAACTGGAATGGACAAACGAAAGCTGTTACTGATACTGTCAGCAAAAGGTTGAGTTGGCAAGTATGGACAACTAAGTAATGGAAAGTTCCAGTAATTTGATCTCTAAGCTGAATTGCGAGCAGATTTGCAATTAAATATCCATAGAGTACTTGTGCTCATCTCATAATTCTAGTACATCTCACAAGATGTCGTGAGTGTACACTTTTGAATATAGATATGTTGATGTATATGTTTCACGTTATTTTTTTTCTAATTAATGGAGATGATTAAAAGATTATATATATATATATATATATATATATATATATATATATATATATTATGTTACTGTTCAGGTGTAGGAAAACAGTTATTGATTTAATGATATCTATTTATGTAGATACATATGATTCACTTATTTATTTTCAAGTTTATGTTTATTTTCAAATTTGTTTATTCTCATATGTGGTAAATATCTACAGGGAGTTCTGTAATATCACGACCTCTTACGAGATCTAATTTGGTTAGCGTAGCTACAATGTTTTCAAGGGGGGTCATGTGGCAGTACGCGAATTTAATCAGAATTTCATGTATAATAATTTTATTTTTATTGATCAATTGTTATTTATTTTATGGATATCGGGTTTTTATAAAATCATGAGGTGAAGGTAAACAACTATTAAGAATCGAGATTAACGCAAGCTGATACAAATGTATTATTTAATTGTCAGCAAGATCTAGTAAACCAAAATGCACAATGGAGAGTCTGCGAATGCAGGAAGACAATATATAATGCGTTAACTCCCACATAAATGACAGTCTGTAAATCATGAAAAGTAATTGTAATATGTTTGTGAACATTTCACACATTCACGGATATGAGGAAATCGCCTAGAATCGGGAAATCGGAGTGTGTCGAGTGTTGCAGTTTTTGAGACATGACACGAGGAAAGAATTTGTTTTTCCAAATGAAAGGAGGTCACACGTGCCTAGAAGCAGAATTCCAGAACTGAGGAGTTGAACAAAACCAAGAGACAAGAGGTCTTCTGGAGAGAGAACTGTGTGTTCTAGGAATGGAGAACCAGGAGTTCGAGTAGATAGAGAACCGTGAGTTCTATTGAAAGAGAAGTCATCGCGATATTGATGGAAGCTTCAGCTCTTAGAGAAGCTCCAGTATTTTATGAAAGAAGTTCTACGATTCATCAAAGTAGTTTGAATTTTAGTTATTCACCGTATGAATTTAATCACGACATCGAAGGAAGACTAACTGCCATCGTTAATTCATCTAGAGCATTGGGAGTGAGACCAGATTCAATGCTAAGTAGCAACGCCTGTCCATAGAAGTATCAACTTGGCGATACTGGAATCAACACGTCAACACCGAGGTCATCAGCGAACATCATTTGGAAGAGAACAGAAAGGTATGTGTTTCTCCTATTCAGGATTCAATCGCTCAATGCTCGATACGCGATACTCGTCTGGCAAAGTTTCCGAATATCCGTACTAAATTCACAACATCCACATTTATTACATTTCATTGAATAAGAAATACAGTTGTTATCTAATCATTGGAATCAATGTGTTATTATTCGAACTCAATCCCTAATTGGTATGTGTTAAATTATAAACCTCTCGCATATGAATTAGAAACCTTGCCCACTCATTCTAGATGGTGAGTGGAAGGCGCTCAGCTCAATTCAATTTTGCATCCCCAAATTAGGCACGAATTGAGCGGGTTGTCAATATACGTAATATTCAGAGCCGGTTCTGCCATATGTGCAACACGTGAATTTGCAAGAAGCTGCAAGTATGTAGAGTCCGGCAAAATCTGTCATAAGCATATTATTTAAATTAAATATATAGACTTCATGATAATGGTAGTTACATTTACTAAGCTGACCTAATATTTGAATACTTCATTCATAAACTGTGTTTAGGTCGCATTAGTTTAAGGTCACATGGACAATGATAAAGCAAATGGATAAATAAATCCCAGCACTAATTGCATGATTATTGTCAAATGCAAAAACCCAATTCTCGAATTGTAGCGAATGTATGTTCTATTTAGTTACTTATAACAGTTTTGATATGACAACTTGTCTTGTTTCTGTCACAAACAAGTTCCTTATCATTGTTGATGGAAAGAGTTTTTTTATATTAAGAAATAAAGATTAAAAATCACTAAATAGAGATAAAAGAGCTACTTGCACTGGAATTGCAAACTGATACATTGAGATTGAAGCTGGATATTGAACTCTGTAAAAAGGATTACCATCATTCCTCTGTAGGTGTTTCCTTTATCTCTCACTAACATGACATATGAATATTTAAAGAAGAAAACAGATATAAGGAGATTGTACTTTTTGTAAGTATTGAAGAGTTTCTGAGTGGGACTGCACTCACCCTCCCCTTCGTTATTCATGCTGGAGTAGCATACTTAAAATCATGACTTTTAAGATTAGTTCTTTCTGGAGAAAGGGAGAAAGGCAAATTATGCCTTGCAAGGGTCGACAAATTGCCTAGGCTGGCCCTGATGATATGTATATAGAATAATGAATATAGGATGACTCAATTTGAAGTAATGCAGGTAATGCAGGGTGTTTCAAAATGAACATTAGGGCTTTGAAACTTTGTAGTGTCTATTACAATTAACTTACAATTATAAATATTATCAAATAAAAGAGCAACTGAAATAATTTGTACACACGCATGCACATGCATTGTTTCCTCTGTCTGTCGTTGGAAAGAGTTAGTAGGAAAGATGGAGACTAGAAAGTAAAAAGCTCTTTTTGTTTTCTAATAAAGACTGAATCTGTAGTTACAGTGCAACCGACTGTGTGAAAAATATAAAGGAGACGCTTGCAAGTACGTCCTTATCGTTTGCAGTTGCTAAAAGTCTAAAGCTTACAGACTACGATTTACGTGCCAATTTCACAAATGAAATATTCCTGCATAACAATGAAGATTTTATAAATTGTGTCGTCTTCAGAGAATATTCAATATTTTACCTAAGAGCTAATGTGAATACTCATAATGTTCACATCTCGTGGTCAGCAAATCCTCAGGAGATGGTACAGTTGCAACGAGACTCCACTAAATTGAATGTGTTTTGTGCTAAATGGCGAAAAGTTTATGGGTCTTTCTCGCCTATCGATTAGATGTGTCCCATGTGACGAATGAAGCTCACATCGAACACTTGTAGCAAACACTGTTTGAGATGCTCTTTTACTTGATGAATTGTTTGTATTGTACGTAGCATGTAATAAGTACTACGAAGACTTAAAACACCGTAGAGTTTGTCTGAATATGCTAGTGAACTCATTTTGTCACCACTGAGAACATGGGTTAACGCCTAGGTGGTGATTGCTTTTGTTCTGGATTTTCAGAGAGTTTGAATGTTAGCTTCTGTCGCCAAAAATGTGAAGGCCCGCATTATCCCGGATTGTAGTAGCGAAGTTTTAGTTGGGAGATTTGATGATCATTGAGTATTTAGTGAAGATTATTTCTGATTTATTAGCTCTTGGATGGTATTTCATAAGTTGGATTAGGATATATTTGGGTTTAGAGTAAATGGTGTGAACGTTTGTGAAAGAATAATTTAATATTCGTGATGATTGGTTTGACGCGATGTCCATACCTTAATCATGTAGGCTACTTTAGAAGTTTGACGGAAAGGAGATCGTGATCAGGGACGAGTTTATTTTATCTTACTTTTGGATTGTAATGCAACAGCTGATCGCTTTTGAGGATTGGGACCTGTTTTGTGTTTGCTCCACTTGGACTCCATGTAGTTCAAGGGGACACAACAAAATATTTTGAAAACTAAGGATTGGCTGAAGTCAGTGTTGTGTTTGGACATAATGAGAACAGTCAAGATCAGTTTGGCAAATGTCCAATTGAGATAAAATCAAAATAGATGAGCAGACGGAGAGCAACAATGGTAGATCTTACCCTCCAGCACTGAAAAGTACTGTAAATTGCAATGGAAGCTTATGCGTGCTAGTCTCCATTATTCGTATGCAACAAAATGTCCTCGAAGGCATTTTGACACTTCCCACCTAGGGTAGGCTTTGTACAAAAGACATTACAAGTCAAGGTGAGGTAAGTCAAGGTGATAAGAGAATTCTTTTCATATCTCTTCTTATTTACAGCTGCTGTGGAACAAACTTTTAAGAGTGTTATGAAATCATCATCATTTAATTTTATGCCATCATTGTACATTTATTTTTTAAACATGTTGATATCTGTAGAATGTACGAGGTGCTATCAAGAATCTTCGGGACTTGTGATGCCATCTTAAAAGTAGAAGTAGTGGAGCTTTGCCCCGGTAAGTGTCAAGACTAGCATATCTGATGAGTGAGAGTGCACACTTTCATGCAGCTGGGTTCATGTGTTCAGTTTCCACAGTGTTTTTCATGATACTCGGTGTGATGTGTGGCGATTATACGATGGATTCGAGAATAGAACAGTGCATGTGTATCAAATTTCTTGGAATGTCAGGAAAAGTGCTGCGTAGACATTTGGATTGTGTCAACAATTGTTTGGGGAATACAGCATGAGCCATACGCTTGTGCTTGAGCGGCATGCTCGGTTCAGGGCCGTCCGTACAGACATCGCAGACGACGCCCATACTGGAAGGGCCGTTAGCCGCATAACGCTAACATTGTTGCTAAATTTCAGCAATTGATTTCTGAGGATTGACGTCGAATCATTCACGATCTTTTCGATGAAGTGGGAAATGGTACGGGACATGCCAATGAATTTTGACTGTTGTATTGGGCATGCATCGTGTCGGCTGAAGGAAAAGAAGCCTAACGTTAAAACACTAAGAACGAATACTTCAGTGGTCAAGGCACTCGGTCAGCAATCTGAAGGTCCTCGAATCGAATGCACAGATTTGTGACGCTGAATCCAAAAATATGGTTAAATTGCTCTTTCTTGAAGGAATTGAAAACATCATTTTGAATTGATATGCATTTTAAAAGACATTTTTCTCTTTGGACTTGCCACAAGCTAGTAACAGAGAAAGGAAATACGTAGAACTTTCTGAAAGTGACTGATGTTGCTTTTGTTGTGCAATTTTGTGGGAAGTTTACGATACTTGTCGAAGGTTACTCATAGTCATCATACAGGATATATAATCATGATTTTGACAACGTGACGCCCAATTAATGTGCGGAAATTGGTTAAATAGTTAGGAATCTATAGATACGTATAGAAATCATGCTATTAAATTCTACCGGCTGTGACAATACAGGTGTGTACATATGTGTTACGCCATGTATCTTGGGTGCGGCAGTCTCTAAGGGCCAATCAGAATGCAAAAGAGCAACAGGTTTCCATATTTGTGGATCTGACGAAAATGATATGCTGACTGATATGAGGATTGGGTGTGTCCCTCATAAAATAATAAAGGGACCTCATGTCTCAATGATTGATACGGACACTCAGAGACGCAGAGAGTCGGAGATACGTAGCTTCGAGATCCAGTGTTCGAAGATTTCTAATACAAGGTATGTAACAGCACTTGTTGCATTACTAACTTCAATTTAAGAGATGTTATGCAGTACTATAGAATGATTTGTCAGCCTATCGTAAAACTTTGAAGATTGAGAACCAAAGTCGTATTTTCGTATTTCATCTTCCACCTCTAATAACTTAAATATTTCAACCTCTAGCCTGTTAATCAATATATATATATTAATGTGCCTAGCGGTCCATGAACTATCAGATATTCCATTACTTTTGTTGAATCAGTAAATTAAATGTTGTTGTATAATTCAATTTTAGATATGTAATAAACTTAGCTAATTAGAAATTAAGTTGTCATTCCACTAGATTAAGCCAGCTTTTCCCATGAAAATCATGGTGCAATTTGATTATATTTTCATTGTGACATCCGCTACAGAATTAGCCTGAGCAGATCTCTAATTATGGTGAAACAAAACGAGCTAAGTAAACAGAAAGAGACCTGTACATCGTCACAAATGGGGGTTCGTCCAAAGCTTTTCTTCCTTTTTTATTTTTCGGGACGAAAAATTTTGTGGTGCTGCTATGACATCCTTACTTTTCTGTTTTGTGTTTTATGTTTATGTCTTGGTGTTATATTCATAGTGCATGTTATTTAAGTTAATTATTTATATATTGCGTTATTGCAATTGTGTCCTAGTGGTATCTAATGGCAATAAGTAATTTGATTATATTGCTCATAGTAAAATACCTCCACATAATATTTCCTTGATTTTCACTGTTCACAACATTTTGCGTTTAATTTTTCAATAGATGTAATAAGTGTCCACAAATTGTAGTTAGATGATGGTTTCTTTATAACTGATTTACCTATAGCAATACATTGCCCTGTATGTATGTGCCTGTGTGTGAATGAATAACAATTTAGTCTTAAGTTGTAGCATTTAATATTCATTTATCACGAAAGTGTTTATATGTGTGTAGTAGCATGTTATATGTATTGGTATATGGCTGAGGTCATAAAAGACAACTACTTCTAAATTAGTCTAAATCGGTTCTAGGAGGAAAGCCAATATACCACGATGAGCTTGAATAACGACAATCTTTTCAGAATGTTAAAACCTCTATTTGTGGAAAATATATACAGCATTTTGTCTTTTTTCCTGGCTAATTGAAATGTGTGTTTGATCTCCATCATGGATATTCAGATACTGAATAAATGTTATCTAACATTTGGAAAAAGCAAACAAATGATTAAATTAAAACCTCTAATCGGCTGGGCAGAGTCAGAGCAAGTCCCATTTGTGAAGTTGCCTGGATCAAGGTCAGGGTCGTATGAGGGAACATGTCTTTTGGTGATCACTTCAGAATTGATCCTCAAGTAATACCTCTCAATTATTAATCACAGTTTAATAACTATTCAAGTTCCTTTACCATATTTCCATCATTATCTAGTAAACCCTTATCTCTAGTACCTTCTTTCTTTCTCCTTATTGCCTTCCTCTCTTCCTTCTTTTCCAGTAACTTTTTCTTCCTCCTATCTCAAACTTTTCTTCTTTGTAATAAAACTGGAGAGGGATCGTGATTGGGGGTTATCGCTATAGACAAGGTCATTAAATTTCTTTGATGTTTCTCATCGGAAGTCCGATAATAATTAACAAGTAAGAAAACCTACAAACAAGGCAAAAATTCCAAAATTCATTTGTTTTTATTTCACATTTACTAAATTATCAAATTGAAGGATCAGTTCAAGTCAGCGACTCCTTTCCCAAGCACGATAATTGCTTTCTCTTAACATATCTCCAAGAAGAATTCCAAGAAGGGATACCATATCGTTCCTGTTTTTGCAAATTGTCATATCTCAGTTTTTCTCATTTTTCAGGAGAGCGATTTAAATATTTTTTACCAACTTCACTTTCCTGTTACACTATTACCTATTTCCTTTGTGTTTACCAACAAACATTTTCCAATTTTTAACACAATGTAGCCAATAACTCGTTAATACCGCATGTTTAAATTATATAACATTGCAATATTAAGCCATAACATATATGTAATTTGAGGTAGGTCATTTAAAAAAAAGTGCTTGTATTAGGAATGTTACATCACTGTGCATAGTTCTTGGGATACTAAAATAATGCCAAATTGAAGAAGAAAAACTTTAATTTGTCTATTTGTATATTCTAGGTTGTTGTTTTCATCTTTGATTAAGTTATATAAAATAGCAAACGAACAATAGAAACAAAAGTGTTATTTCTTTCATTAATTAATTAAACATATTTAAGAAATTAATAGTAAAACAACAAACAACTAAGCTTATGACCTTTTATCAAAAAATGAAACAATGTGGTATGAAACTAATAGTACAAATTAACATTATGAATTGATATGAAACGGTATGGAAGAAAAATAAAATTCAAGAGAGCTTCTAATATAATGAAAATAAAAAATAACTTATCGTAACTAATCTAAAGTATAATAGCATTCCTTTAAGTAAACATGAGTAGAACTTAAATCAGTATAGTCAATAGCACCTACATCCTATACTAAAAATTCTGAACCATATCAAATAAAGTAGTAAAACAGTTCTGAAGTTAACAAAACTACAAATAAAAAGAAACTCCCTTTTGTTTGAAACCGTCCTAATGGTCGAGGTGCAAGTAATATTGCTGGTGCTCAGAAATTCGTATGACAGGGGTAGGTCCGTTGCAAAGTCTGCGTATTTCTCTTGGGCGACTTTCAACTTTTGCAGGTTAAATCCGACCTTAAAATCTTTTACTTTCCTATTGAGGCGTTGGAGTTCATTCAGTCCAATTGTAGGTGCACAACAACGACTCACCAACCGTGGGATGGTATCCATAGAGCATATGTTAGCTTCAAAGCTACCTTTTGAGAATATTGTAAAAAAAATGCAGCCAAAAGCGCTCACAAAGTTAAATTTTAGTTCCAGCTTTTTGCGTTTTCATTTAACATACAGCGATTTAAGAGTTTTATAAAATATCCGAGTATAATATCCGAGACAACAGTTTAATATAATTTTATAATTAAATATTATATTCTGAAGCAACAGACTGTTGATTCATTCTACATATATGCACATCCTGATATTCAGAAGCATTGTGATTTGCAGTTATTATGATAAGACTATAAGAATATATCAAGCACTCTACTCTTACATTATTTCGCAATCAAACACTAATTAATTTGGTGTTTTACCTTGTATTAAAATTAAATTACGTACTGCAATTTTGAAATCTAGCTTTACAACTTCAAGAGAAAATGGAATAGGAGAATTGCTGTGTGATGCCAACATCAGGTTTAGTGGAGGAGTGTTTTGGTTTCTTTGGTCAGAGAAGGGGGCTAAGGCGAGTTCTTGGCCCGGAAAATAACTAGCTTATTTGCGTCGCTGGTTGTCGGTGACTTCTTCAAACCTCTTATTTTCATCACGTTCTTCTATTATGTTCTGCATTACATTCCTCTGATTCTCGAATTTGTAAAATTATAAGTTCTATGGGAGCTGCTTGAAGTTGACAATGTCACTACGCTATAGTTCCCCTACCTCAAAAGGTCTGCTTTCTACGAGAAATTTGATCACTGGTACTAGTTGTGAAGGCACATAAGTATTTCTTATTGGCTTAAATACCATATTGAAACAAATCACGCCTTAAGCTGAACACACATACATCCACAAATAGAAAGTCGTTTGAGATACGATTCTGTGCAGACAATATAAACTGACACACAATCATAGTGACAAGTCTTGCGAATAAAATCAGAAAAATAAACACACTGCTGAACAAGATTTCACTTATTTAATATAAAAACAGATTTACACATGACGTTTCTATCTTATAGCCAAGATCCTCATCAGACGTACACTGCAGCGTACGTCTGATGATTATCTTGGCTAGAAGATCGAAACGTCACGTGTAAATGTGTTTTTACATTAAATAAGTGAAGTCTTATTCAGCAGTGAATGTGTCTACTTTTCCAAACAATATAAACTTATCTTAATTTTTCTTGCGAATTGTTGTATCATGAGTTAAGACAGTTTCGAGAGAAATTTAATTCTCTATAATTAAAATGCGACGAACATCAAACTGCTTATTACAGTTACATTTTGGAATTTAGATATGACTATTAAAGAGAATTATAGAGCTCCTAGATAGGAATTCGGGGCTGGTCTTAACTCAAAAATCGATTTTTTAAGATACGACACTTTGGAAACAAAGGGACGATATATATTCATCGAAATGCGATAACGCAAGGAAAACAGTTTACAAATTCAAAGTCTCTGTGTAAGAAATTTTAGTGATGCCTACTAGTAACCAAGTATTGAAGCATGTTGAATTTTTCAAACCAAAGAGGTATAGCGAAGAAAATGTAGTTAGAAACAATCAATAGAAATATGTAAATTAATAAAAACATTTAATGGCTATTTGCGTGAATTTTGAATTTCGAGAAAAAGCCCTATACAAAGACTCCTTCAATGGACGGGATCCGTCAGTAACGGAAGTGGATACAACAATCGGTACAGTGTTAACTCTCTTCGCTCCTTTTTTCGATTATAGCAACAACTAGGAGCTGAGCAAATAAAATAAGTATACAAGCGGTACGTAATATTGAAATTGTATGCTTTCACCTCTGCTTATATAGTCAGCTTCGAGAGTAACTTCAAACATATTGGTTAGTGTATTGAACACAAATATGATAAAGGAATATTAAGACTTGTTGAGAGACAACTTTTAAACAAGATTCAAATTAAAGAATTTTACTTATGAAGTTTATGGCCGTGGTAGGGACTGTGCAATCATTCAAGAATTGTTCTCTCGTAAACATTTTAAGTTAGGAATTGATCAAAAGTGACTATAAGACACATAGTAAAAGAGTATAATATTTTGATCAGAACATGGTACAATAAGATCAAGTTATCAAGACATTCGCAGATTACATTTTCATTAAAAAGAAATACAAAATGAATACAACGACTACAGCAGTTCATGAATCATCTCTTCATTTAGTTTACTTATACTTATTTCACACCATCACTTAGAAATAATTGCTACTTTTATTTTTAATTTAGTTTGGCAGTTGAATGAGTGCTATGTTTATGCATATCTATATAATTGTATTAAAGACCAACATTCAATCCCAATTTTATGCATTTATATTGTATGGTATATGCATATTTCTGACCAACATTCAATCCCAATTTTATGCATTTACATTGTATGGTATGTGCATATTTCTAAACCAGCAACTTCTGAAATGTTAAACTCCACGGATACTGTATTGATATTAAATCAATAACGATTTTATTTTTATGTGAATGAAAAATAGTAAAAAACAATAATACTATTAAAATTATAAAAACGTGGTATACGAAACAGACAAATTACGCAATAATACTGGTGTTGGATCACGGTTTAATTTAATAGTTATATCTTTGTGAATTATCCTGATTTTGGACTAGGACGAAATTTAATAGTAATTCTGGTGCAGTTTGGATGAGCGAGTAATGGTAGAGAATGTGAGAGTTATTGGAAGTAAATTTTAGCACATTTAGTTTCTTTATGTAACATTATTGATGTGAATATGAATAGTAAATAACCCTGATGATTTTCAGTAGTTTTAGGTGATGTGATGTATAAAACGTGATGTATAAAATGATCATCGTTTGGCGTTATTTCATAAAAAAATGATTAAATATAGTATATTGTACCGTTAGGAGAAGAAATGTGTGTACTGAGTTGAAGAAAGTAATTCCAATAAAGTTGTCGACGTATTTAATTTTATATTCATATATAGATACATCATTTCAAATGTATGATGCAATAAACCTGGCTGGTCAACAAGGGTTTTGTCACAAGAAATCTGAATAGCGTTCTGAGCAACGTAGAGGGTTCTAAATTCGCAAATAAAATTAGTTTTTTTCTTATTGGTCTCAGCTTTCTTGTGACATGCTATCCCATCCTTATTGAAATCTTTAAAAATCGGTAAAAACAATGCATATGGTTTATTTTGCCATGGCTAAATTTAAGTAACCTGCAGATTTACTGATTGAAATAAACTTGAGAGAAAGTTAGATAAATCGAAAAATGTGTAAGGAATTCCAATGCATGCCCCTGAGGTCAAATAATATAATCCAGGAAATGAGTGATATTTAGAAGAAATGTTGACTATTCATTTTCAAACACATACGTAGAATCGTGTTGTATTCTTGCCGTACTTGTCACAGCATTATGAGTTCTGATAGCGTGAGGTATGGTTGTATATTATTCTAAGCAAGTGAAAGTTTAGTCTTGTTGTTACTCAGAACAAGAAAAAGGCTAGTAGATGTGTGAATAGTGCAAATTCTTTTCGTTATATCTGTGGACAAGTAACTCTCGAGTCGCAAAAAACGACATTTGACTCCGCTCCTTCAGAAGTGCTACGAACTTAATTTGGGGTGTAATGTTGGCGACTACAACAAGAAATGGGAACCCTATATACGCTGCTTGACACGTGTTACGCTAATACACATGTCATAACTAATAACAAGCTGAGGAAAATGCTCACGGCGTACGCCGTTTGCTGTTCCCATCATTTGACGGGTACCAAAAGATCACACGAACGACTGTTATTTCTGTCTAAGAAAGGTAGCGGAGTGTGCAGTACTCGAATTTACCATCTGTTATGAGCTCTGTATGCCACTTTGAGGAATTAGCGGTAGCAGTGACTCCAGAAAATATGATGCTGACAATTAGTCTTGCAACGAGCATGAAGAAGGTTCAAAACATGGGGTTCCACTCATGCCGATCCAAGATTTGAATTGATCTGTGAATCAAATACCCCACACATTTTGACACAAGATGATCTCAACGACATTGTCCGCGTTTTAAATTTGTCAAAACAGCAAACTGCTTTAGCTTTGCGATTGAAAGAAGGGAATATTCTTTCTCCCGATGCAAAAGTGAATGTTTTTTGTGACCGCCATTCTGTTTTTCTAAGTATTTCTCGAAGGAAGGTGACATGTGGTTTGTAACAATATCGAATCCGTTATGGAGACTCTTGCCATGCATACAGTGTAAATAATTGGCGTTGTTTATAGATTCTACTAGGTTGAGCCTAATGGAAGTTCTTCTCCACAACGGGAACAATTTTCCTTCTGTTCCTATTGCCCACGCGGTTAATCTTAAGGAGACTTGTTAGACTTTTAACTGTTTCTCACTCTTATTCAATATGATAAATATAAATGGAATATCTGTGGTGATCTAAAAGTAATTGCTATTCTGTTTGGCATGCAGCTGGGGTACACCAAGTGCTTCTGTTTTCTATGTGAGTGGTACAGCTACGGACAGAAATATTTCTGTTGTGGAAAAATGCACTGACTCGCGAATAGAAACTTACTACTCTTAAGAATGTAATCAAGCATTGATAGGTAAATTATACTACAAATACACATTTATATTTAACCTACTACAAACGATAGCTCAGTATTTACTTAACCCTATGCTCATATCCTTGCGCGATGGTCATACTATTTTATATATTTCGAAGATTAATTACTAACACATATGTAAACAACGACTGAGTTTACGAACCGCAAACAATCACCAAGTTTAATTCCTGGCAGCTGGTTCCTACTGGGAGGTACAGCAAAGGTTAAATTTCAGCATTATTCAGTTATTTAGCATCGAAACAGAATAAAATCTTTAACATATGGTCTTAATGTTGTATCTACCGAAGGTGTACCCTTTATCAGATTCGAACATTTTTTAAAAAATATGTCATTTTAAACTTCACGTCAGACTATCTTCACTGTTCATTATTAACAGAAGACTAACGTGCGCTACCGTAGCCTAGCGTTAGGC
The DNA here is from genome assembly GCF_964235325.1 of Thermobia domestica. Lineage (NCBI taxonomy): Eukaryota > Metazoa > Arthropoda > Insecta > Zygentoma > Lepismatidae > Thermobia > Thermobia domestica. Next base: position 250,592,852 of record NC_137462.1, on the reverse strand, counting down.
ATTCTATCGAACAAAATTAAACTTGCACTTGACACTCTAACAAGTTTAATATCTCGATTGTGCCTTTGTATTACTAAAAGAATGGATGATGCTAACTAAACCGAATGATTAGTATATGCTACGAACTCATGTACTAATACTATATCAAACACATAGATGAAACTTTTATATCGCAAAACAAATTGTAATCACAGCTTTAATCATAAATACTTCCACTCATCATTTTCACAAAATAAAATGCTCCATACACTAATGACGCATGTGATTAATGGTGTTAATTTTAGACGGAAGCATTTATCGTACCGGATTTGCTGCCATAAATCTCGTATAACATTATATGGCACCAAAAGTATATGCTGCTTTTTCACGGTAGCATTTTGATAAGCATCTTGTCATGAGGTAGCAAACAAATCACTGGAGAAAACCGTAATTATGACACCGAAACTAGAACCAGAGATTTCAGTTACTATTTTTCTAAAGCCCTTTGTCGCATATGTTTATTATAATACAAAGGAGACTTAACTTTATACAAAGGATGCTCCTCATATTTTTCAATCAGTATAATAATAGTATCCCTACTCTGGCTCATTTTTATTTACTACAATTCAATTTCCGACACAAAACAAAGAGCCTGGATATTTGGCATAAAATCTTTCTTTTCCGTTTAACACACCAAGGCCCTGCAATCGGACCAGAAATTATGGGGAAAATGCTACCAAATAGAGCAGGTTCTATCGAAAGAAATAGAATAGGATATGCCATATCATGGGAAATGCTATAGCATTTGCTACTCCACACGGTAGGATATCGATGACACGAGTTTGGTTAAGATAAATGCTTCCAACTAAAACTAACCTTATACCAAAAAATAAACCTTCGCATTCATACTATGTTTAGAAAACACAGAAAAACAACATTACTTAAACTGACTGTATTTGGAGAGGGAAGGATTATAAAACTAATCAATTTTTCACTAACATTTTATATTTTCAGTACTAAATTAAATTGAATTAAGGCAAAAGTTGGTAGGGAAGGTCCCTTTTCGAAGGAAAGGAACCCTAAGTTACTTCCTTAAACTCATCTTGTTGAAGTAAATCCGTAGACAGGAGTGCCTCAAGATAAATTCACTCTTGCAATTCAGAAGTTAAATTATACCCAACAATGTACTATATACTTTAATGTTCTAAATCAAAATGCAAAGATACCACACTGAAAACTAAACTATCAGGTGGACAAGTTATCAAGCTACAAAACTGCAAAAAAAAAAATGAAATATTTGAGAGGGCATTGCTTCTTCGACTTCCCGTTTTAATAGGTCACTAAACGACGAATCCAGGTTCACTAATCACTTGACGTTTCTCCTGTAATGCTTATAATCCTAATCATGGCGTTCAATCATAAGCTCCCATATTTGGGTTACTCCTCCTTGAATTTCCAATATTTCTTAAGTAGTCCTGTCTTATACTGGTTTAACGTTTGCTCCTATAATATGTTTTCCACAGGTATTACTACATTTCTCCATATTTCCATTCATTCTAATTAATTACTTCCACAGCTAATTCCGGCTTATTGTCTTCTCAAAAGTTTTTGTCGTAAGAGCTATGTAGAAGTGAGCCAAAGCACTGAGGTATGGTACAAATACCACTCATGGCACAGAATATTAATGCAGCGTTATACAAAATCGAATAAAATATTTTTAAAATTGGATAAAACTGGTTCTGACCAGAATATGGGAATCTCATCGGATTGAGGGTGTTCTTAAAGGTCCTATCTGATTTGGGATTGGTAAACATTTGGAAGAAATGTTATCCAATTGCTATAATGTGATTTTCCTTGAAATAATAATGTATATTTTTAACTGCACAAATGAGATGCCCATACATGGGAAAATTATATAGAAATTATGAGTAAATAAAAAGAGATTATTTCCTATAAACCTACACACTTAATAACCCTAAAATTTTCAAATAATTATTATTTGGATCAAAAGGTGGATTTTATAAGTGGGTTACAGAACATTTATACACTAGAAACTAATTATACCTTCCCATATTATACTGTGCTTTCCGATAGCTATTGGTAGTTGGACCAGGATTTTAAAAAATAAGTCGGTAGATACACTGTAAGAGTTTGGTTACAATTTTCATAAAGTAGCAAACGTAATACGTAAAGTACGAAATGATTCGGTGATGCACGAGCATTATTAAAATAGGTGGAGCAGTCTAGAAGAATTAGCAGTCTAGAATCGTATATATCGATCTACAAATTTGATTTATGTTACTTTCTCATAGCGGTGAGTTTCACAGCTCTCTACTCATGTAAAGGCTCTAGACGATAAAGTATAGCGCCAATTCTGCCAACATGTTTCTCTTCCTCTCATATCTACGAAATAAGGAAAACATGTGTAGTAACCGGATATGTTTGACGCTGTTTCAAATCAGGCTGAATTTCCACAGACTACAGACTTTTAATGTTTTTCGATATTAATATTAGTATTTAGACATATCGTATAAAACATACCTATTATTTCTAAGCTAAAAGGGGTACACAAATCAACCATACTGGCCTAAATGACAGAAGAATTTTTCGTTGTAGTTGTCACTAGATGGCTTTGTGAGTAAATGAAAAACTCAGTTTGCGTAATAGACTCTTAAACCAGACAACAGCTTATATGAACCATGTCCAGATAAATATTTTCAGTTAAAGAAGAGTTCCTTTCCATTGCTCATGGTTATTGACTTCAGTCTATCGGAGATTACTAATGAAGGGAATGATGATGGAACAATTTGTGAAATTAGATTTCGGGAGAAAAAGTGGTAAACTAAGAAAACACGGATTACTTAGACAGCAGACGATACAACTACCGAATGCATCAGTGGTAGGTGCTACACATTGAGCCACCCTACTTCCTTAGCGGCAACTTAAAACGCTAGGCTCTCACAGTAAGTGCAAATAGCTTTGACATGGCAGTCTCAACGATATATAGGTTAGATAATTCATGAGAAATTGAATACTGTCGTAAAAGTATTTTAATTAAAATGAGCACATTGGGAATGGTATAGTGCGTTGAATAACTAAGGGTTGATATTTCGAATGATTTGTAGCGAGAAATTTAATTCACTTGATAGGGAACTTATAAAGCGAAATTTCCAAAATTGTCCCGAAAAGTTTTACTTTTTTTAATAATTATAATTTTTGGGCATGAATGGCACTTTCTAAAGAGAAACAAAAACATAACACTTTGCCTAACTAAAATCGCTTGCAAAATTTGTTATACTTTTTATTGATTCTTCAAATTTTATATTTCAAAATTAAGTTAGGATTTTCACCCAGAATTTATAAGTAAGGGCATGACCCAAAGGTTCATGTTTAATATATGTTCGTGAAACATAGTGCAATTGTCGGGTATTTCATGTTCAAAATATCTTGCATAACTTTTGAAAAGTATTTTGGGTTTAATTGAGAGTTTTCTATATTACATTAACCGGAAAAAGGTCGTCTCCCCATTGACAAGAATACAAGGCAATTTTATGATGATATTGACCCTTCTTCTTATGTGGTATTGCTTGCAGACTGTGGTTTTCAAACACGAACAACACTAGTAATATTTTCTTACCAGAGATCTCGTTTCGTTTCTTCGGAATTTCCTTCTTCCTCCATTTCGAAGAGAGTTAAAGTCCTAATCTGGTGTTTCGTGTATGCATGTATAAAGCTCAATATGTTAGCGTTTATAGCGTTTGCAAAATAACTTATTTATAACTTTTGCATTGCAAAACACTGATATTATTACACTTCTTCGAATGGATTTAAGTGTGTAAACTAGCTTTATATTTCTTTTTAAGCAATAAGTACCTTTCGTATTAAAACCTTCTTCTAACTCCAAAACCCTTATGTGTTGTTAATAAGAATGTGATTTTTGATGTAACGTATCCCTGTGAATGCCAGTGTTATACTAGTGTGTGGTTGACATTTTAATGTTTAAACTACAATGAGTAAGTAAATAATTAATTAAACTTATTAACGGCTTCTATTACTGTAAATTTAAAAGTATTAAGGGTTATCATTAATGAATGCAATACAGTGTAGCTACATATAATATTGCACACTTCCTATACTATTGTGTAAAATAGTGGGTAGCGTTTACAACTATGCGTCCCGGGTTTGATTTCCAGTCCATCATTAGTGAAGTTTCTCTTAGTTTCCACAGGTCAAATGTTAGACTGGTCTCAGAGCTATTTTCATTATACTCTCAAACAACATATTGATCATTATAAGTTTTGCATTTCATTGTTAATTTTCTCATTATTTAACCTATGAGTTTCAGCATTGTTAAACATGGGTTTAAGTTACTGAAATTATGATTTGCAAATTAATTTCAGAGGAATAAATAACTAGATCATTTAATCCGTTTCTGAGTAAATTTTGTTTCAAAGAGAATTTGTAAATTTGAAAGAAAATACTTCTTTACAGTTGCAAATTAATATTTGGTATGAAAAATACTTTGGAAAATACACCTTTACGGCCCGTAATATATGTGGCACGATAGGCAGAACACTCAAGTTTCATCTGTTACAATGGCATATGTCACAATAACGTATAGAAATCAGCATTTGTTGGTGTGGAATGGCTGAAATCATTTAATACATAAGCCTATTTCACAATTCACACACATAGAGGCTTCACTTGTTCCCAATATAACTTTAGAAGGCGTAAATATTCCCTTCTCTTCCTTTGTGAAAAATCTTGGCGTCATACTTAACAAATATTTAACTTGGTCCGATCAAATTAACGCATCATGCAAGAAGGCTTTTGGAATTCTTCATTCTCTCAATAAATTAAAAAACTTTTTACCGACACAGTTGAAAAAAAAACTCTTGTTCAAACCCTAGTGGTACCACATTTGGAGTACTGTGACACCGCCTTAACTGACGCTGATATACATTTACAAAAGCGTTTGCAGCAAGTACAAAATGCTTGTATACATTTTATTTTTAACTTAAAATTCTCAAATCATTTTACGCCATTCTTTAAAAACTGCAATGGCTTAAGATGCAGCAATGGCGAAAATTGCACTCGTTGGTACTGTTGTATAAAAAATTTACAGAACCTTCCCATCTTCTAAAACACCTTAATTTTTAAGTGATTTCCATGAGAGGGACACAAGATCACGTTTTAATAGCCAACTTGCAATTCCTATTCATAGATCAACTTATTCCTCCAAATCATATATAATTTCAACGTGTGTGATTGGAATACTTTGCCAACCTCGGTACGTGAGTCAAAATTTTAGCATCTTTTAAAAGAGCAGTTTATAATTTATTGTGATCGAAGCAGTGTTGAATGGACACAGAGACAGAAGAGCCAATAGAGAACCTTGTAATGAAGATATGAAACTCAACATTTATTACATATTGTAACATGTATGTACTTTCGTGTAGCACTATATTATATTTGTGTGTGTTATTTGTGTGTGTGTGTGTTCAAGTGATCGTTTGTTTCTTGTGTTTTTTTTCTTACTTTTTTCTTTTGCTATTGTTAGTATATTCTTTGATTTTTCAATTTGGTGTCATGTTTAGGTGGTAGATAAGACTACATATAGCCTTAACCTCGACATGTAAAATAAGTCGAAATACATAAATAAACAAATAAATAAATAGTGAGTTCAGTTTTCTGTTGCACAACGGCTACGTCTCTTCTCTGGGATCATTCGCGGTAAGTGATTCCTTCCATCGTATATTTTGTCATTATTTACTCTGGTGGTTATCAGTAGGCTAACTGAACGCTATGAGTCCTTGGGAAGTGACGGATTAGTGGTAAGGGAACTTTTCAAAATGTATTTTCTAAATTGTAACTCCAACATGTCCTGTCCAGTTTTTCTTGAAAGGATTCAGACATTTTGAACGGAAATATTCAGAAGGTGTATGAATAGTCGGTACACCATCATTTTCCCTCTTATATTAATCCTATCTTTCGATATACTTTGGTCCATTCTGTCTGTACCACTGATGAACGGATCGTACTTCCCTAACATACCTGATAGAGTAACAACAATCTTATTTTTCTCCTACTTGTAATATCTGGATGCAAATGGCCTGGGTTCCACATGGCATGTGGTAGCAAGAGTCATCACTCAATCATTCAGCTATTTACAGTCAACTCTACTATCTTTGTTATTTTTATATTCATAATACATTTTTTTCCTTAATCATTTCATTAGAGGATTTGAGGTCACTGTTAATGGGGATTCTTCTCTCGGTCTCCTCTCATAGCACTATGCATAATCTCATTCCTCATATCACTACCAGTATCAAAATAGTGTTTTCTTCTTTTTAAAAATGTTATATGCGGAGAGAAGTAATATCCCTAAAAGCCACTTCATTTCTTTCAATAGCACTTGAGGATATCCACAATGTTTGAAAATAACATACTTAGAACCTTCTTTTATTAAGAAATCGAGAATAGTAACATCCCAGAAGACTTCAAGATCAACTGTTTACACTTTTCTGCGTGATGAATAATTAGGGTGTGAATTATCGGGAGAGATGAGTGGTATCTCCTCCAATCACATTTTGTCCCCCCCCAAAAAAAATCAACTGACGGATCCCGACCGGAGATGTTTACTCTCCCCCACACAGTGCTTAGTATAGCGCCAAATTTCACTTATTTTTAATTTCTTGTAGGTTTAATCTGCTAGATATATTTCGAAATGAGCGATGGCATAGAGGCACGCTCCGATCAACATCTGTACAAACTTTGCCTACAGAAAGGAACGAAAAAATGAAAAAGCCATTATAATTGCTATTCCGATTTCCGCAAACTAATACGAACATTTTACGTTGTGTTGACGCAACCGGCTAAAAGAAGTAAATAGGAACAGGCGCAATAGTATTGTACTAAGAATTTGCAAGTGACGCAATAAATACAAAGTTATTGTCGGTAGATTTATTAAAATAATAAATATGTTATTTATTACCACGGATAAAAGTGGATATGAATAGATATGGGGACGTCTGACACCAAGCCTTTCTTTCCCCATTGTAATTTGTTAGAAAGCGAGGGAACGCCACAGATATTTTCTGAAAGTGGGGGACGACATACCCGCGGGTTCCCCTTACTTGTACCCTGTTTATTATAGATGTCACATCATATTTATGTGTGTGGGGGGGATAAGGCATTATTGTTTCATTTTGAAATATTGCACCTTCAGACACTACGTAGTGCTTGCCTAATTTTATTCCCCCAATATAAGATACATAATTCTCACACTGTCTGGGAAAACTGTAGAATGTTCATCAATATCTTTTTGAATCCAACCATAGTATCACTTTTGTAGATATTACTTCTTAGTTCACACATATATGGGGTTTTTAATATTCATGTACACCTTGTCTCAAAAAGGTTGAGCGCATTCTTTATTGGTGTTTTGAGGCAAAAATTTTCTAAGTCCAGCTTCGGGTATCTTCGGGAAAAAGTAAGCCAGGTTCGAACCTCCAAGCCAGCCTTTGCAATCGGGAAAAAGTTTGCAGATGTGTTTTTCTTCTTTTAAATATAATAAGACTTGTTACCAAGTGTTTAAAAAAGCAACATTGATTGAAATACTTAATGATACAATATTTCGAAACCTTTTATTAATGTGACCACATGCTTGTTTGTCATTTAGCTCTCTATACGTAATGGAGCATTTAAATACGTTAAAGAATCTTTCCATATGTAAAAGAATGCTCAAAGTTAAGAAATAGAACATAATTATCGCCTGAGTACTAAAATAAAAGTCAAAGTAGAACAGAAACAGCGTTTGTAATGGATATGAATGTCATAATTATCTTGAGATCCGTTATACATCGCTAGAAGCTTAGTTCTCGAAGTCCTTGTGTTAGCTCATTGGTAAGCTGTCGGATTTCAAATCATAAGGTTGTGAGTTCGAATCCAATCTGGGTCAATACTTTTTTTTTAAATTATATTTTCCGCAATGCATGAAAAATTATATAAAATAATTACATTAAAATACATAAGTTGTTTATATATAACATAATAATTGCAGAACATAGTAATTATTATGTTTAAAATATAACATCTGATATAATTTTCACAGTAGGTCGGTATTATATATGAGTATGTAAATACAACATAAGAAACTCGTTCAATAGCAATAAATAAATCATGTAGTGTATTTATTTGCAGCTATTTGTCATATAGAGAGTAATTCTCAACATTCATAATATAGAATGTCATTTATGTTCTTGAAAAGTTATTCGATGCATAAACAGAGGGTATAAACAGAGAATCCAAAGTCGGAACGCTCGCAAAAAAAATTCATGAACCCCAAAGGTCACGTGAGCAGACTGGAATTGTCCTTATGAAGCATGTCACAGCAGAAAGTCTTTACATATATTTTCAATTCAATTCCTGATATATGCTTTTGCAATGTGGAGTTGTGATGCCTTGAGTCGCCCTCTCTCGCTCGCTCGCTCGCTCACTCTCTCTCTATTTATACAGAATATAAAAGTGGATTTATGTGTGTGTTTCAACATAATTCTGATATATCTAGAGCAATTTTTACTATATTTCTTACAGTCTGGAAAAAGAGTACTGTCGGGATACATATCAAAAATGCTAGAAACGGGTCGATATTATTATTGAATCCATAGTTTCGTGGTCGCTTAGGTGAATAGCTCTACTTTCAATTCAAGTCCAATTAAGCTCCCATTAGCACCCAGGGTGGTAGCGACATAAAGATATCGAAATCAACCGATATTAGAATCGAATCGTAAGTTTTCAGCGCCGCTAACAGTGCAGCATTTCCCATTAGTCCACATTAGTCCCATTGCCTAGAGGGCAACATATTTGCAGAGTGCAAATTTTAAAACTTGAATAATATTTTAATTTTTTCCGTATGAAAAAGTTAAAAATCATGAGCAAATATACTATTTCACGAACAATCCTCTTTTACTATTCTAATATGTTTAATAATAGCGTAAGAAATGTAATAGTAATTCAGAACATGTTTCACAGTTGTTATTTTTTCTTACATAGTTGTAGCTGTAGCATGTAGTGAGTGGAATTTAACTGTAATAAATTCACTAATTAACCATATTCGAATTAAGTTTTATTTTTAAGTTCGGAATGAAGGGGCGGAGAAATATGGAGTTATTGGGGGCACCGAGCTTTTCTACATTTTACTTTCAAGATCTCCATTTTTCTTTTGTCATTTGTTCCTAATAAAAAAGTTCAGTCACTTTTGGATTGTCATAGGATAGTAGGAGTTGGATTTTGGGATGCAGCCTGTGAGATTCTAGAGGAGCTAACTGCTTGAAAAAATATTTTTGAATCATCTGTAACATATGAAATAAGGATATGCATCATAAAAAATTGAAAGTAACTATGTCTGCGTAATCATCACGGTCAAATTGCAAAGTCAAATGAATTGACGTTTGGTATATAATCAGGCTCCAATCCCAACTGGGAAGTTGTCATACGCGTGTCACTTTCATTATAATACATATCCTTAGGGGGAGTAGAAGTCCGACTTTTTGCGAAAAATTTAGTATCTCACAAGCCGTTCAACTGAGAGCTGAAATTCAGCATATAACTCTTTATTAAAAATAAAGAGAATATGCCCTAGCATTTTTTAAAATTGTCTTTTATGAGCGGGGGGACGGGGGTGCATTTTCTATATATTGGAAATTGGTAGTGGGTTGATTTGTAAAAATAATCGAAAACAATTGATATTAGTTGAGAATAAAATTGAGTAATGCAAACTAAAGTTCTTATTGAATTTTATACCCACTGCTTTCTATTTATAATTGCTGAAGCTGGTGTTTAATGGAGCGTTCCGAGCATAAGGCAATCAAGCCATAAAGTTAGAGAAAAATGGCCATAAAATTTGTATTCTAAACTTAATTACATGGGCATTTTCAATTAGTACGGCATGCTTAATTATATAGAAAATTAGTTTCTCTCTCTCTCTCTCTCTTTTTTTTCTTTTTTTTTTACGTTGGTCTACTTTTCCTTGATTCGAAACTTTTAAATTTCACCCTATTTTCTACTGAAATGTGTCTGTAAGGCAACAAAGAAATAATTACATATGATAAATTTAAATTCATTTTAATTCGGAAGATGAGAAACACTTTGCCATTATATATCGTAAAGGTCAGACCCACCAGTATTGTAACAAAGAGGTGCTTGAGCCAATGACGGTAGAAATTCAAACTCCGATAAGTGATAATTTCACAGTCTTGTTTTATTACAAGTGTAATCTCTTTAGTCAATGGAGAGGAGGACGTGGGTCATCGGTCAGAGTTGATGTCGATGGGTTTTGGTGGGTCGGAGTTGCTCGCAATGGTTCAGAGTGGTTCATAGTTGGTGGTGGGTCAGAGTGGATCACGATGGTTGATGGGTCAGAGTGGGCCAATGGGTCATTTGGTTGGTGGGTCATAGTGGGTCATGGTGGGTCGTGGATCAAATTTTCATTGACCCACACCATCTCTGGTTAAAATTGTACTAAAGATAAGAGGCACCGAAGATGCATGTCGGCTATTATGCTCAAATTTTGCGCATGGATAGTACTCCACCAGAAAGCAATAAATCTGAAACGGTTCACGGTATGACCTCCTAGAACTCGAGATGTAGGGGTTTGTCTGATTGGCTAAATTAATACGTCAATGATTTATCCTTCAACAACCAAGCTTTTTATGATCGTTTCCGTGGGGAAGTCAGAAGAACACGTGCCTAGTAATCGTAATATTGATGGTTCGCGTCCACCCCGGGGTATTTGTTTTGTGTTTTTTTGTTTCGCCTAAATATAAACAAATCACACATATAGGCATTTTAACATATTTTGGGAGAGTAATTTTGTGGTTCGTTGGCGTTTCATCGCGTCTCAGCCGCTGGTAGTAAAGTTTTCAAAATGGAACTTGGGCCATCACGGATCGTCGCTGCGGGGCCACCAATTTCTGGCGAGAGGTTAATAGTTGACCATCTGTAGTCCACCGACGCTTACAGCTTAGGGTAATGAACGATGTCCTTGCCTTGTAAACTTCATGACTACCGACGTCGGCAGTCAACTAGCTTTTAGTATTCCTTTACTAACCATCTATCGTTCATGTTTGTACACGGTGGTGCCATAATAATAATAATATTATTATTATTATTATTATTATTATTATTTGTAGTAACAGTAGTATAATTGATGATAGAATAATTATTGTCTAGGTAGGACTACACACAGGATTTGGCTCGTTTTGGTTGGACTTGACTCTAATCCGAGTCGAGTTGGAAGATATTTTTCGCGCCGAGTCCAAGAGTAGACCTCAAAGATGTCTGTTTCGAGTCGAGTCGAGTTTCAAAGAAAAGTCGTTCGTGCCCATCCCTGCTAATGAGAGCTTAATCGGAGTTAAGCGTAATTGAAAGTCTCACTATTTATCTAAGCGACCCCGAAAACTATGAATCTAATATCGATCATTTTCTAGCAATCTTTTATATGTATCCCCCTCCCATTCACCATAGGTAACCCGACAGCTTTCTTTTTGAAACTATAAGAAATGTGGTTAAAATTACTCTAGGCCAGTGGTTCTCAATCTAATTCCTATCACGATCCCCTTTTATCATACGCTCTTGCCAGCGACCCTTTTATAATTTGTTTTATAATAAGCTTGTGTGGGATTTTTAACATACCTATTTCTATAATAGTAGAATCCATTTTTTTGTTTATAGTGAACAGTGCCATGGAAAATCATTGCCCGGGGCGAGAGTATAGTACGATGTCACCGTATATATGAGTGACGTCGACAGACTAGCTACGAAGCGCCACCATGGTTGGCACGAAGCTCAATAACATTTTCAAAATAAACAATACCTTTCCTTAATTTTGAGCACATTTTATTACGTTTTTCCTTCTATTTTACACATGTGCACATGCACTTTCCTAACTTGAGTAACACACTTCCTCCGAAATGTGTGGCCCCTCTTTTCGGCGCCCGGCACTGACAGTGGATACAGTAACTGTAATATCTATATTCCCAACGACGAAGGTGCTGGTTCAAGATGGATGTTAAACTCCTTCATTGAAGAGGCCATTAACGTATCCGATCTAAGCCCACAACTTCTTGACCAAATAATAGAATGATCATGCGACAAGTCTTTGCAACTGGTTTTCTGTAACGAAGACTTGGACAAGTTCTGCTTGATGAGGAGAGAAAAATATCCTGGTCTGGTGATTGCTGCTTTAAAAGTAATAATTCCATTTGCTATATCGTACTTGTGCGAAAGTGTTTTTTTTTATGGTAAACATTAAAACAAAGATAAGAAATCGCTTATCAGTTGAAAATGGCTTGATAATATTCGTCATGAAGATTGAACCGGGCGTTGCTGCACTAGTGAAATTACACCATGCTTAGGTATCTCATTAGGTTTTAATTTTAATTGTATTTAATTTTAATTTTAATTGTATTTATTTAATTGTATATACAGTTCTCATTAGTTTTATATCATACCTCTTTGATTTAAATTCATTTTTAAACAACTCTACTAACTAACTAACTCTATGGCCTATGGAACCCGGAGGTTCAATGCCGCGTTCACAAAAGCTCTACACTGACTTCTATCCTTAGCCAATTGGATCCAGTTTCTACTTTGTATTCTTATCTCAGCGAGATCCATCTTAATATTGTCCTCCCATCTGCCCCTAGGTCTTCCTAATGGTCGTTTTCCGTTTGGTCTTCCGGTCAAGACTTTCAATGCGTTTCTACTTTCTTCCATTCTAGCTACCTGACCTGCCCACCTAAGCCTCCTAGACTTGACGACCCTAACAATGTTGGGTAACCGTATAAATTATGTAGTTCCTCGTTATGAAGTTTCCGCCATTCCCCATTCCCGTTCCTCTTGGGTCCGAATATTCGTCTAAGGATCTTGTTCTCAAATACTTTCAGTCTATGTTCTTCCCTCAGAGTAAGCGACCATGTTTCGCAACCATACAGAACAACAGGCATGATTATCGTTTTGTATATTTTAAGCTTCAAATTTCTCGACAGAATTCGCGACGACAAGAGACTTTGAACCAAATAGTAACACGAATTCTACACCCTTTGAAAATGTTCAGTAGACTTATTTTTTATTGTTCTTTACAGTGTGTATAAAAAATAAAAGTATGCCTATCAGAACAAAATTAAAAATAATATTTAAAAATAATTTCTGGTATTAGATTCTAACTATATTTATCTCTTCCGCCTATCTTCGCGATCCCCTAGGGGCCGCGACTCCCAGGTTGAGAAACCCTGCTCTAGGCATACATGAGTTATGATGGAACATACATACATACACTTTTATATGTATAAATGCAGATAAGAGAGAGTTGAGAGAGAGCGATTAAGGAATTACCGCTCTCAATCTCTTCACTTTACTTTTGCGATTCGTGAATTTCTTACGTGACAGTTTGGGGCTAGCTAGTTTTTTGTCTTGAACCACGATCCGATTTTCGATATGCTCTACCTAAATGCTGTAATGCGAATATTGAGAAGTTATCTGCGATGAAAGTAGCTGCAAATAAATATACAGTGGAGTCTCGTTAATTCGAACTTGGGTAATTCGAAATATTGGGTAATTCGAACAAAAGTCCATTCCCCTTTAAAACTGTATTGAAAACAATAATAAAAAATCGTGGATAAATCGAACTTTTGAACCTATGTTTTTAATAATTCGAAGTAAATACAGTTGAAAATTTTTAATGTTGGACAGATGTAAACAAAGAAATACAGTTTTAACGTGTTTTCAGTTATCCAGATGCACCCAAGAGTAATACAAAAAATAAATAGAAAATTTATGTAATGATAAAGATGAAGGTGAGTTGGAAAAGAAGTAAAGATAGAGAACGTGTGCCAATCTCATCTTGTTTCAGAATTGGTTGACATTTTAAGACGAATTATTGATAAAGTCAACCAAATGTTATTAATATCGTATTCCACGCAATACATGAAATTCAAGATTTATTGACCGTACAAAAACAATGAAATTTAAGCAAATGAGGTTTACGACTTCTTAAAAGTGAGAACAGAATATTCAAATTGTTACTAGTGTTTAATTGTTTGGGCTATTCAATGTATGTTGTAGTGTTATACGTAAATATATTTTCCATTATACACGTAGTTTGAATTATGTGGAGTCAATGTCGTTTGTATCAGTTATTTTGTGGCTAGTTTGCGGTATTCGATCACGCAAATAATAAGCTGCTTTAAAGGTATAGTCTACACCATGTGAATATGTTTTTGATGCACGGTTTGTTTGTTGTTATATATGTGAAAAGAAATGTTGTTGGGTAATTCGAATTTTGGATAATTCGAAGTTGTTTTCGTGTCCCCTTGGACTTCGAATTAAAAAGAGTCCACTGTATTACATAACTTATTAATTGCTATTACACGATTTTTTAAATTTGTATTCAATATTCACACATAACACACCGAAGTTCTGTGAATACCTCAGATGTTATATTTTAAAGATAAGAATTACTTATGTCGTGAAATGATATGAATATATATATTCAACTGATATATACAACTGATGATATGAAAATATATATACAACTGATGAATTGTAATGTAACTATTTTACATAATTTTCATGCATTGAGGAAAGTAGAATATCATAAAGGAATCTCACCTGAACGGGTATCGAACTCACGATTTAAACGCTCGGTGGTGTACCACTGAGCTAACATGACCGCTTTTCGGAAGCTGCTTCTGAAATATAACTGAGCTCATACGTAAATGCTCTTTTCCGTATGGAGATCACAATGACGAAACGAGAGTGTGAATACATAGTCTCGAAATATTGTATCATTAAGTATTTCAATCAATGTTACTTTTTTCTACACTTAATACCATTTCAACATGTCTTATTATATTTAACAGAAGGAAAAACATATCTGTACATCTTTTCCCGATTACTAAGGTTGGCTTTGGAGGTCCGAACCAGCAGCTTTAGTTTACTGTTTTCCGAAGACACCCGAAGTTGGACTTCGAAAGTGTTCGTCTCAAAACAGCTATAATCATATCGCTCAATCTGTTTGGTATATGGTATATGTTTTTATACGTGTAAAGTCAGTATAACAATTCATTCTTTAAACAGCTTTTCGTATGTATTAATATTCCTTTATAAAAACTGTTTTTATTATTATTATTACGGCGCACCATTTTCAGATTTCTTTCGCGAGTCGTTGACCAAGTCGTTCGCCACCAGCGTTGCCAGACTCACAGCTCGGAATTATTCCAAAACCTGATCGAACTTATGCTAGATTCGGTCAAATTATGCTAGATCCTCATAATTACTAATTCAGGAGTTAAAAAAAAAACAAAGTTGAGATACGATAACGTAACTTAAAATACACAGAGAGCAAGAATGCATGGATAGAACTCAATACTTCACGCACCAAAATTTTAACTCAACTAAATTACTGCAGTCGTTGCCAAACTCAATGGCGTATATATCGTATAAATGAATGCAAAGTTTTTGTTTACATATTTTGAAAGAAAATTACTTCGCAGCATAAGCGGAGTTGGGAATCGTCTGCTGGGGGAGGCGGCAGATTTTTGGTCGGTCTCGGAGCTGTCATTTCAGGAATAAATATGATCATGAAGTCAGAAGTAAAGATGGTGAAGTCAAAAAGTTGGGGGGAGAATGGCCCCCATAGCTCCGCCCATGCCTCGGAGTTAAAGGATTAGAAAACCCTGGGTGGAGCCACAAAAAAAAAAGCCCAAAGCCGTTCCGAACTTACTTAGGAAAATAAGACTGCCTGTATGGTTTACCGAGTGTATGAATCAATGGAAGAGGATACATTTCTGCCGTTCTTTTTCTTCCCACGACCAACTTCTCCAGGTTTTACGGCTTTTTGATAACTTGCTGAAATTGTGCTAGATTTGGGCAGGATGCTAAAAGCAAGATGCTAGGTGATAGAGACATGCAAATTATGCTAGATCTAGCATCATTATGCTAGATCTGGCAACGCTGTTCCCCACAATAGGCGTGTCGTGCAAGTAACCAATCACACGTCAGGTACTAGCTTTTATCTATTGCTTTCTTCTCACAGCTCAGAACATTGGTAACTATGGATAGACGTACAGCAGTAATTACTTTATGGGAGTTGGAAGGTTATTCTGCAACTGCAGCTAGCAGGCGAGTAGGTGTCCCGGCCTCTACAGGAAGGCAATGGATTCGGAAATATGGTGCTACAGGTCAGACTGGTAATTTACGATCTCCTGGTCGTCGGCATGTGTCAACCGAAGCCCAAGATGCGAGATTAGTAAACGAACCCCGGTTAGACCCACTAAGGACGTCTAGACAGATAAGGGAAGCTTCTCTCTTTCCTGGTAGTAAGCATACAGCTCTGCGAAGGCTTCGTCATGCTGGGTTACGTGGCCGTGTTGCTGCCGTGAAGGAAAAACTCTCAGACGACCACAAAATTTACCGTCTCGCGTTTGCACAGGCGAATGTGGGTCTCAATTGGGAAAACGTAGTTTTCTCAGATGAATCCATATTCACAACATCAAAGGAGGGACGCCGTTTTGTGTATCGTCCGAGAGGCACCCGATATGACCATGGATATGTGGCTGCTTGCAATTGCAGAGGCCATGTATCAATTTTATGTTGGGGTTGGATTTCCAGTCGCGGAGCAGGATAGCTTCATAGAATTGAAGGACATCTGGACAATGCTCAGTACTTAGACATTATCAGTAATATCATGGTGCCATCTGTACGAGTATTTCAGCCTGATGGTGTAATTCAGTTCCAGCAATACCAGTCGCCAATACATAATTCCCGTGTGGTTCAGGAATGGTTCGCAGGGCACCCTGAGATTGATTTATTCGACTGGCCGCCTCGTGGAGCAGACCTCAATCTCATGGAAAATATGTGAGCAGAAGTGAAGCGTACTCTAAGGGAAAGTTGGCCTGAGGCAGATCCACCAAGAACTCAGGATGACCTGTGGCATCTTGTTTCCGAAGCATGGCTGGAGGTAGGGGAAGGAGATAGATTTGTCACCCATGTAACAGATTCCATGCCCAGAAGAATGGAGCGTGTAATAAATTCAGAAGGGTCTTGGACACAATATTAATGTCCCCGCCTTAACTCCCGAAAACAGCCCTTTTCAGGGCTACCTAAACGCTTCTGAAAATATTTCTAGAAGTAAACCACTCCTTGTATCCGATTTCTGTGCAATCTTACTAACAAAAGAATGATAATTAGCTGTAGGCTTTGAACTCAAGACCTCTTCAGTGGCAAGTCCGTACTCTACCAATGAGCTAACATGAACACGCAAACCTAACCTGAAGAAACACGACTTTCAATTTCTGGTATTCGATACAATGATATACTTTGCAAATGTTGTATTCAACTTGGGATATTCCGCAACACACACACACACACATAAACAAAGCGAAAGAGAGAGAGAGAGAGAGAGATGAATACACAAAAGCATATTCAACGTATTCGAATGAGACTCTAAGTAACGACATTCCGTTCTAAAGAGAATTTGTGTTTCTTCCCGTGACGTTAAGGGGATCGGGAAAAGTTATGTTTTGAAGCAGGATACGACTTTGGATACTCTGTTTATACACTTTCTATATCCGTAGGAATATACTGTATTTCACGAATATAAATAACATACTGTAATGAGAATATTGAGAAGTTAAATCTGTATGACAAATAGCTGCAAATAAATACACTACATAACTTATTTATTGCTATTAAACGATTTTCCTAACTTGTATTTAACATTCTCATATATAATAACGACCTACTGTGAAAATTATCTCAGATGTTATATTTTAAACATAATAATTACAATGTTCTGCAATTATTATGTTATATATAAACAACTTATGTATTTTAATGTAATTATTTTATATAATTTTTCATGCATTGCGGAAAATATAATTTAAAAAAAAGTATTGACCCAGATGGGATTCGAACTCACAACCTTATGATTTGAAATCCGACAGCTTACCAATGAGCTAACACAAGGACTTCGAGAACTAAGCTTCTAGCGATGTATAACGGATCTCAAGATAATTATGACATTCATATCCATTACAAACGCTGTTTCTGTTCTACTTTGACTTTTATTTTAGTACTCAGGCGATAATTATGTTCTATTTCTTAACTTTGAGCATTCTTTTACATATGGAAAGATTCTTTAACGTATTTAAATGCTCCATTACGTATAGAGAGCTAAATGACAAACAAGCATGTGGTCACATTAATAAAAGGTTTCGAAATATTGTATCATTAAGTATTTCAATCAATGTTGCTTTTTTAAACACTTGGTAACAAGTCTTATTATATTTAAAAGAAGAAAAACACATCTGCAAACTTTTTCCCGATTGAAAGGCTGGCTTGGAGGTTCGAACCTGGCTTACTTTTTCCCGAAGATACCCGAAGCTGGACTTAGAAAATTTTTGCCTCAAAACACCAATAAAGAATGCGCTCAACCTTTTTGAGACAAGGTGTACCTTCTTTATTTTCATCTTTGCTATCTTCAGTGTCTTTGATACACAATTTATTTTGAAGAATATCTTATACTCCAGATTGCCACTGCCATGAGTCCAGGTTATCTAACAATCGGCCATTATCTTCATAGGCTGAATCTTTATCTGAATCGATATTGGGTGCATGTTACTCCATAAAGACACAACAGGTACCAAATACCTCACTTTCTAGTATTTCTACTACCTTGAGGACGCCCAGGCCCCTGAAAAGAAAATTTTGAGTAAACTTCAGTGAACTGCCTAGCGTGTCATATAAATAACAATAACTTCACATACAAACTTCATCAGGAAACAAGCCATTATAGAACGTCTATGTGAAAAAAGTAGAATCATTTCTACTTGCATCAACACAATCAAGATGCCTTTAATGTTAGTTAAACATTATAAAATATACTTACTTTTATGCCTATCCATACTTTGTTAGCTGTCAGCAGATTTGAAGTTTATGAACACAATAAGAGAATCAAAACGAAGCTGCGCTCTCAAATGTGTTGGATATCGCATAACAGTAAGTCACATTATCATGTTACCAGGCCCAAATATTTTTTCGAAATAGGTTTTAAAAATGTTTATATTGTGCTTTCCATATGTGACACGCTAGGCAGAAATAGAATAAGTTATATGTTATTAGGTAGTGTATACTCATAAATAAAATTAATACAAAACAAAAACACTTCAAAAGGATATGATAGCCAAAAGCGAAAAATGAAGCTTTTTTACTTTGATGGTTTATTCACAGCTATTTATATGTCACAGTAATAATCTACATACATCCATGTAAGAAATCTTCTAGTTCCCAATGCTATATTTTTTGCAAGTCAACATTCTTTATTACAACACCAAACATATGCTGCAAAGACTAAACGAGCTCAGTGCAGAATATCAGTATTTCTAGTTATCCCCTGAGTATCCGATTAAAACCACAGTAGGTGTAGATTGTTCTTTCTGCGCCACCCCTCCCCTCCAACCCTAACGACCAATAACTTCTGGACCCGCCACAGTACACCAGTGACATTTGGCTAATAAGCCACTGCAGAAGGATAGCGTAAAGTATTTACATAATTACAATGCTAAATATATCGTGCCTCCTCCTAATTGAATCTTATTGTAGTGCTCTCTTTGATTGAATAAACAGTTTTTGTTTCATTCCATTCGCTTCACAGATTGCTTATCGCTTCACAGATAAACAAGTGAAGTGTCAGATTGAATAGACACACACCCTAATGTAAGCTCACACTGTCAACTCCTTTAGCCTGACTCATATATGTTTCCAATTCGTTGTCACATACCCATATACACATACTCTAACATTCGTTGTTCCTCAACGCAAAGAGAAAAAATAGTACGTGACTTGTTTTCTTTCTTTCCTTTTCTAGAAAACAACTCCAAACATTAACCCAGAGAAGAACAACTCAGATAAGAAAAACCCAGATACACGTTTTGTCTGAGTGTCTGTCTTTATAATTTGAAATGTACGTTGCCTCTTGCTTCACGATGATCGCTTACGCAAATTACTCGAGAAACGACTTTCTAGCATTGCATACAAGCATAAGAGGGGAGCTGGTTTTAAAAACTTCTACCAGATGTCACCTAAAGTCAATCATTATACTTGAATGAAATATATTTACTGCTACACGGTTATGGTTGTAAGCAGAGTTGGAAATTCAGATAATCATAATTATCGTTCTCTTCAGTTTCCATTTAAACATAACAAAGTATATATATATATATATATATATATATATATATATATATATATATATATATATATATATATTCAAGTTGGTTTTAAAGTGTGAATTTATTTTGAGCATATACGAGGGTAGGTCAATAAGTAAATTTTTGATGTAATGCATAAAAACTGGAATACTGTTAACCACAAGCATAACAATGTATATAATTTTGAATAGCATTTAATGAGCTGCATCTATATACGAAGGTAGTTTTATGATAACCGTAAAAATTCTATCTATTTATTATTACATGGTTACAAGTTTGGATACTGATAATGAAATCTCATGCTTATCTCGTTCTCTATGGGAAACAGTGACTTCTTAAACTTAGTCCATTGGTCACAGTTTAAAGAAAGTAGTCAGTCATACTGCTCGAAAACGATTTCTGTATGATTTTGAACAATTTTGATGATTACAGTGAAATTGTTAGTAAGAATAAACTTCGTTTTAGGTTCCATAATTAGTAACTCACTTTTCCTTTGTAGACTTTTTAAAATAATTCATTCTTTTTAATTGTTCACGTTTGAAAAATATTCGATGCATAGAATAGAAATTATTTAACTGCCTCATACCATTATAACGAATCAATAGTTTATATTTTCTCATATCATTTTACAGTTGCTCTGTATCTTCATTATATCTTTGGGGTAATAATGTTTTATATTTCCCATTTACATGCACTAAAGCTCTTTCACCTGTGTATTTGGTTTCAATCAATTTCCATAATGTCATTTCGTAAGCTTGAATCTTTTCTAAATCTTGTAGTTTAAAATGTCTTAAAACAGTAATATCATTTTTCTTGTTTAAATAGGATGTGATTTCCTATTTATTATGTAGAAATTCTTTGACGCAAACACAGAATTTAACAGTTGGGTAATTTTCTTTTAGTCTAGTGTATTTAATATTCAATCCATGTTTAACTGTATTACTTATCATTTTATCAGCTACGTGGAAGAAATACCTCAAAGTTTTGACAGTCAACTAAGATACTCTTGCCATGTTTAGTTTTCACCTTTTCCATTTTTATAATTTGAAATGGTGTGCCTTGATCTAGTTCTCGTAGGTCTGTAACTGCCTTTTATTGCACGCTTCTAAGCTTATTTAAACATGCAACGTGTTTTGCCATATTTATTTAATAAAAATCGTTATGTATTCTTATGTCATATATCTCTTAAGAACTTTTATGAAAAAATATATTCTTAGAAGTTCTAAAAAGTAAGTCTAAAAGTCACATCACAAATTATTATAATTCTGTCCTTCTTGCGTACTTTTATTCTACCTCGAAAAAGCCTTTGATAAAGTCTGGCACCTGGCACTTCTCCAAAAGCGTCTCCATTTTGCATTTCCCATTACATATATTTGCTTTATCTATCACTTTCTTGTATTTTTTCTCTCCTACGTCAGCATCAATAATAAGCTTTCTCATCCCATCTTCCTTTTGTCAGGGGTAGCACAAGGTTCTGCTCTATTTCCGCTGTTATATATCATTTTTGTAGCCGATTTCCCTCCACTTCCTCCTGATGTTTATTTATTTCAGTATGATGATGATACTGCTTTTCTAGCCTTAGGAAATACTATCCGTCAAGATCTCCAAGAAGTCATCAATCAGTTCACTCATTGGTGCCGTAAGTGGAGTCTTTCAATCAATGCAGCAAAAACACAGGCCATTACCTTTATACCCCCACGAAAGCGCACCAGAGTACACCGCAATCCATCGCTGCTTTCACTCACAGTTAATGACACTCCAATCGTTCAAACTCGATCCATTACTTATCTGGGCATTCTTTGTGATTCTTACCTCACATGGAAACCACACCTCACATGGAAAGTAGCTGTCAAAATTTATCAGCGCCTGAACCTTCTAAAGCGCCAGACGGGCACAACCTGGGGCTTACAACCTAAAACAGTTCTGAATACATATAAAGCGTTCATGCGACCAGTGCTTACGTATGGGTTTATTGCTTGGATTTCTGCCCTTCCAACATACTATGCAAAGTTACGCATTCTAGAGCGACATGCATTCCGCATCGCACATCGTATTCAATTACCAAGCCCAACCATGACCTTTAAAATCTTCTCACCTTCCCCGACATCTCGTATCATCTTGAATCTCTTATGCAGAAGTTCATCATTGTTAGGTACACTTCTCACCAGCCATTACTACCCGATACTATGAACTATCATGCTCTTCATCCTGTCCGTCCCCGCTATGCGTACTCCCTACTTAGTCTGCTCTTCACCCTCTACTGCTATACGCTGAAATCCGATCACACGGATTTACTCTACTCGAAGACCATCTAATCCATGCCCATCTACCGCACATATTTCCATCATTTTCTGCACATAAGGACTTCTGTCTCTAACAGGGCTCCTCACGTCTTCATCAGCCTAGAGCAGCCCCTATGCAGAAGATAACCTCATTTTTCATATTAATTTCCCTTGTGTTTATCCCGTGTATCACACCTCATCTCATTATTCACCTTCATTCTCTTTTAATATACCTTCTAACTGTTAGTAGTTTAAGCTATAAGGATTTCTCAATCACCAAATCATATATATAGTTGTGTTTGGAGTTTAAGTATTTATGCATATGTTTTCTACATGTTAATTTCCTTATATGTTTATGATCACTTTCTTTATATTTTCACTCATTATGAGTGTTATTTCACTTTTCACTCATTCTATGTGTTTATGAAAATGTGTAACGTCAATTTATACTTATATAGTTAAGTAGTTTCACCTTTCCTTAAGTTATGATTATGATCGCAAAGGTCATAATGTCCAGATATTCCATGATAAATTAATAAATAAATAAAATTACTTAGCCATCTCCGTATTAATCCTCTATCCATCAATACTCAATAACTGGATTGTCTTGTCTCAAAGAGAGTGTAGCCCTCTAACAGGGTGCTAGCCTCTGACTAGCAAAAAAACTAAATCTATATGAAATAAAAATCTAATCTAATCTAAAACTCTTCTAATATTTTCACATTCTTAGGATCATACGTAAAGTTCTTTTGACCAATTGAAATCGCATAACAAATTGTATTATTAGCTAGTGCTTCTCTAAAATCTACTACTATTTTTAAATTATTTCTCTCATTGATGATACATTCTTTCTCTTACTACAATTATCTATTTTTAATAAACTCATTAGGATTGTAGTACATTTCTGTATTCACAAGTTATTCTCTTAAATACAGTATAATCTTCATACATCTTAAAATAATCATTATTATCAATATGTAAATATCTGTTTTTTGTAAAGACCTCCTCTCCACTATTTTTCAAGTAGTGATTCCGAACTTTACGATGATCAAATTTACTAGAATTTGCAGTCTATTTATTGATTTTACCAGTTTGAAAAGTTACGTTTACATGATAAAGCATACCAAATTGTCTAGAAATAAATTGTGTAGTTACATCAAAATCTAAGAAATAACCCTCTTCATTCTTTTGTATCCATTCATAAGTGGGAAATGAAAACATAATTTAGGTTATTTAAGAATATTTAACTTTAACTTGGTTTCATAATTTGATGCGTACTATACAATTTGCAGTCTTGTCTTCACTGTTATTTTGTCTTGTCTTGTCTCTTTATTGTTATTTTTCCATCGTGTGCAGCTGTTACGCCCTACTTATATAAAACATCATTATTATTACCAGCATTTATAAATATTGTTCTCAATCCATCATTCCGCAGAACCACTTTATAATCACTTAAAATCCTGGAATTGATCTTGGCGGATATAAATCTGTAAAAATTTTTTCTCAATCCCAGTTTACCATCAGTTTCGAAACCTACTTGTTTTAAGTACTTAACTTCTGGTTCAGAAATCTTAAAAGTTCCGAAAGCAGTATAAGTTATTCCAGGTAGACCAATCCTATCTATAATTACTCCATGGTTTCTACTTTCTATTCTAGAGAAGAAGAATAGGAAGAAATTATTACAAGTTTTATTTTATCATTAGCTCCAAATGTTCCTCACTCTTGAGCACCTGCCACTTCAAATTTGATAAAACAGTCTGCTTTGTGAGCATGAAGAAATCCTGATCATATTAGTACATCAAAATTAAATTCAATATCTTTGTTAGTTTAATTCAAATTATTATATGTTCTTCTATTTGCTGTAAAACTTTGCAACTCATAACTCTCAATACTCTCCATACTACTTATTATAAAGAAAATCTTTAAAGACCCTATCCTATCTTATCTTTAGCATTCATAGCAGTACCAACTGCAAAAGCAGCGAGTCTTTCATCAATTGGTGCATCTTTACTAAATACTCTTCCCCATGCTTTATTTTCGTAATTCTTTGTCTGCAATATGTCCTGAAGCTGCATCTCTATTATCTGTTACTCTATATCATTTTCTTTACAAGCTTCATCTAATGGGTTAATACCCTTATTTCCTCTTTCTAATATTTCTTGTAGCTTAATACCTGGACCGTAATAGCTAAATCCAGGAATAGGTAATTCAAAGGGTATGTAAATTTAACGCTAGTAATTTCGGTCAAGATGGTGGTAGGAAAATTGGTAACTGTTTGAAACATAGTCACAGGAGTTGTTGGAACATTATAATGGAACGTTAGCTGATTCTAAAAGTTGGCAAATAAATCCAATGTATAATATAGGACCAAAAATTGCAAACAACAAAGACGTATTAGCTTCTTGGATATATGTATATAAAAAGTATTTCTCTTTATTGACTTACGGATATCTCAAGAACTCCATGATAAGTTTTATTATATTATTCATGACTATTTCACTCAACACTTTAAGCAGTGCAAGAGAGCATCGAAAAATTAAAATCAAGGGTAGAAGAAATCTAACAAGCAACTTAACATTTAAGGATTCAAAAAATGCGTTAAAAGAAGCAGCAGCACCATATATTAATGACAGTTCAAAAGATAGCATTCTGATCATGTACAGAAAGAACAAACTAAACGATCCTTACCTTTATTATGCCATCAGATGTCAGAAGAATAGTTTATACAAATCTCTTACTGATGCATACGAGAAATATCCAAAACTCGAGATCGTTTACGAAAAGTTTAGAGACCCTAAGAATGTTAAGCTGTTTAACCTAATGCAACAGTAACTTGTTACCAGTAAAGGTGAAATAATGAGTTTCGGACACCACTATCGGAAGAAGATAGGGTTAAAGAAATTAATTATTTGTATGATTGGTTATTGTGTGTTTAAATTTCTATAAACTTATTCTCTGTTTAAAAACTTTTATGTAATAATAATCATAAACGCATTGACTAAATCTCTCTAATATACAGTCATGAACATTAATCAATGGAGGCTGAAGCCATTTTTTTCTTATGGCTCCAACCTCCGTTTATTAATGTTCGTAACTGTACATATTGCATAAATACAATGAAAGGTGGTCAACGAAATCGATCTCTAAATTCCAAAACCAAACCTAAGTTAAACGTTGATTAAGTAAATCTTTCGCCAGTTTACTTTATCAGCATACTCACTTACAAGATCTTCAGATAACTTTTGAGATGATGACAATTTATTTTAATTTAATCTATCAGCATGCTTCGGTATAAAATCTGAAAATTGTTTAACAACTCCATAATCACAAAGTTCTTCTATATCAACTTTATCAATAAAACTCAGTAATAAAATCTTCAGACATACTGTCATAACACATATGTTCACATCAATTTTATCAGAAAATTACCTTATAAAATATTCTGATAAATATTTTTGTGATATGATTTTCCAATTAACCTTATCTTTATATTTACGTATGAGTTCTTCTGTAATACTTCGAAATTTATAGTCATCTTCATAATCATTGTAACATATAGAAAACCATTGCTCATCTGTTAACGTATATAGTACCCCATCCGACATGCACACAAAAATGTTTTGTATAAGACATTTGTTATCTTCTTTAGTAGCTATTTTTAACAAATGGCCTAGCATATTAACAGAGATGGAAAAACTGATTAGTTCTATATTTCTCATTATATAATCATACACACGATCAAATACAGGTTTTAAAAATAAAGCTTGTTTAGCATCTACGATATTCAATTTCAATTTTCTTCTATTAAAACTAAATAATTTTGTTTTTATATATAAGATAACAAAGATGAAATCATTTACGAATTATCTTATCAAAGTGAATAATGTGACATGTCTCTCAAAGTTATTTGTTTAAATGCAAATAGTGTAGTCTCTAGAGTTATAGTAAAAGATTCTGCTGGCTATGATCTCTATTCTTCCGAGACTGCGAGAATAAAACCTGGGCATACTCATCTACTTAAATCTGGAATTAAGATAGACATACCAAAAGGATACTTTGGGAAACCATTTTTAGATCAAGTTCTAAGAAATGAAATACAATCTTTAAGTTTGACGTCCCACGGTTATGGCGGCTATTCAAAATTAGACGGTGATGATGAGACATGACTGAAGTGGTGGAATGAAGAAAGTGGAAGGAAGCGGGAGAACCCCGAGAAAACAAACAAGCACGATGTTTGTCCACAACAAAGTTTACACGGCGCGAGCTGGAAGCGAACCAGGGACCCCAAGCACCGGAGGTGAACGCTCTAGCACTGAGGCACCGCACCCATAGATCAAGTTAAATTTAAAAGAAGATATAGATGTATGTTTAGGTGTTATAGACAGTGGATATCACGGAGATGTTGTCGTATTAATTAAGAAAAAAGAACATCATTAATATGGTCTTTCTGTGAACTATTTGGAGTTAGCGCGATGCTTAGATATTTTAAATTCGTTGCCTATGGTGAAACTGTTCTTCAAATATTTGAGAGGATTGCGAAACTAGTTTTAATAAAACATGAATAATTACTAACTGAAGTAGTTCCAGACTTTGATAACGAAAGCGAAAGTCGTTCTGGAGTTTTCGGATCATCAAGTATACTAAAATCAAAATAGTGCCATATAAAGAAGCTGGTTAGGAACCTTATCTTTAAATTCTAAATGAAAAGCTTTTGATAAACGTTGTCTTGTTGAAATCGCTATCCAACACACTCTATCAGCAAACTCTCTAATAAAATCTTCTGATAAATGTAAACATGAGGTAACTTTGTTCCAATTAACCTTATCAGCAAACTTTCTGATAAAACCATCAGATAATTTTCTGTTTGATATAATTCCCTAATCAACCTTATCAGTTAACTCTCATATGACATTTTTAGATAAGTCCTTATATGTTAAGTCTTCCAACTGATCTTACCCTTATATTTACGTTTGAAATCTTCTGTAACATTTTCACTAAAACGCATATAACACAATCTTTTACCTGCTAATTGACCTAATGTTTCGTCTGACAAGTTCATAATATACTTCATAATAATATTTTGTATAAGGTCGTCATCTTCCTTAAGAGCTCTTTTTAAATAAATGATCTAGCATTTCAATAGCAATACAAAAATTAATAAAATTGGGAGTAGCTCTTTCATCATTATCGAAATAATCATATTCATCTGCATCATACTCCACATTCATTAAAAGATCATCATGTAAGTAATAGCACACACGATTGAATACAGGTGTAAGAGATAATACTCTTTTAGTAAGTGACATGTCCGAATACCATGTTCTATAAAAATTATAGTTAATTTCATTTTTAAAGATTTTCTATATAATAAATTATAACCGCCACCAGGTTATAGAAGTACTTTTGTGGACGCCCTGTATATTTCGTGAAGACAGTGATTATTATTTTCGATTTATACTTTATTCTGCAACGCACATAAGTTCTTTATTTGGTGGGAATTGCTTCTTTCCCACACAATTGGAGTCTTTCATCGTTTTCTCATATATATATTTAAAACATTGCTTTTGGTGAGAACATTTCAGTTAGTGACTAACCATTTTAGTGTTTCTTCCTGACTCATTATATGCACAGTATATATTCTATAGTTATTGGGAACTAAATTAAGTGCTTTCTTTAATCGCTTATGGAAACATTATGATAGATTATAGAAATACGGGCTGACCAGATGTCCCAGTGGCCAAAGTGGCACCAGCCTCACAGTTTTTGCAGATCGTTATCTGTACTTTCTCACGCCAGTGTTATCGCCGTGTCTAGTGCATTATAGGCAGTTGACTAAAATTAACATAAATTCTTTTCCGTATTCTGTTTGTATGTGCGTACAGGTGAGTTAACTGAGTGATTTATGAAATGAACTGCCAACACTTTTAGTTGATCATTGCAACCCATAGCTTGAGCTTGGATGCTCAGGGAGTTTCACTCCAGGTCTGGAAGCCTTAACCACGCATCTCGCGTCGAGCTTCAAGTCTGACATTTTGTTAAGGGGCACAAGCTATTTAGACGGTGAAGGACGTTTTATTACGGCTAGCCCCAACTAGTGAAGTCCCAGGTCCGCAGACCTTGTGCGTACATGTAAGTTATACCCGCGCCCTCCAACATCAGCATTCTTTTGGAGAATTTCTTGTTTAATTGCTGAAGATTCATCTTTACGCCGCAGGATTGTCGGCCCAGCAATTGGATGCATCGTGGGACGATCCAGACAACTTTTCCCCAGTGCTAATCCCCCAAGTGTGTCAATGGTGTGAGAGAAGCATTTGTAGTGATATCTGAATTATAATCATATATATATAAAGGGCTATATTGCCTGAAAAGGGCACAGTGTGATTTCAGCGACGAAAATTATTATATATATTTAGTGTTCAGTATTGTGTCCATTCCTCTTCGCTATTTTTTATACAATAGTGTTCTAATAAATAAGTATAGTGTTATTTAACCCAGTGTGTTTTCGTTGTTTGTATGAGTGATGTTTGCGTGCGTTATTGTCTGGATGACCGTCTGATCGTCCGTGAGGGTTTCGAGACGAGACACCCGAACCTCTCGGCGCCTAATGCTCATCTCATTATTGAGACCGACGAGCGATTTGGAAACAGTTTGTAACCTTTCCTTGGAGAGGTCCTTCATCGTCCTCTCAAGGTAAGTTAAAGTATCAGGAAGATACTTATTGGCAGGACCACGAACCACGAACAGCGACACGAAATTAATCGATTACTAGAAGTGGTTACAAATAAATGTTCGCCCGAACAGTGACTCAAACTCCAGGGCGGTTACTAAATAACGGATATGAATTGCGATTTAATACAAGATCAACTTATCGTATTCACGAATACCTTAAATTTATAGCAGCTCAAATACAAAGACAAATAATATTTAAAAAAGGAAATATTGCTAAAAGAAATAGAGTTAAAGGAAAAAGAGAATGTGGTACTAGAATGAAACTGAGAAAGTGATAAAGAAAACGAACCACCAGAGGGAAATGATGAAATGGATTCTCACGTACGTAGTGAGAATGTAATTATTAATGGCTTTTATGTGAGAATCTCATACAAGCTGCTCCATAACATATAACATGAGTACTGGTAAGAAAAATGAAATAAGACAAAATTAACAAGGACAAAACTAGCCAATGAAGTCTTTAGTTAAACATACTGTAGTACAGTTACAAATTATATGTAAACAGAAAGGAATAAGAGATTATTACCGACTAAGAAAAGCACAACTTATTGATCGTATTAAAAATATGAACGCGAAAACGAACAAAAGGGATTGAAGTTAGCCCAAACATTCCCATTTAAAGAAGATACCTTTGGAAAACCAAAACCTAAAAGATTAGATAGAAACGAAGCTTTAAAACAGTTTGCGTTTGAAGAAAAAGTAATTGAAGTAACTAAAGCAGAGCGCATATTTATTAAAGTAGAAACAGAAGAAACAGCATTAATAAAGAGATTGTTAAGTGTACGTGGAAGAGTTGCTATTAACAAAATGAAAGAAGGGCTAAAGTTCCATCCTATTAAAGTTAATCTTGTTTTCATTTGTTACTATATCAAAGGAAAAAAAGTACAAGAATTTAATTTTAAAACGTCGAATGATACAATATTAGGATCAATTGACTTAGATGAATACACATACTATGCTAAACAAAAACTTCTCAGATAAATGGAAGAATTTCAAAGTCGAGGATCAGGATTGGGCATTACACCAAATTGAACATTTAGAAATCAGTCTAAACAAATATGTACAAATATGTCTAAACAAATAGCTTTTTCCTATATTGAACTTGCTAAAGCAACTAAAAAGAGAAAAGAAAGCAGTAATTAATGTTCAAAATATGGGCAATAAATATCTCTCATATTCTGCAGCAAGTTTCTTAAAACATATAGATCGTAAATCATATCCTAAAAGACCTTTCAACTATATACAACTTCTTAAAGAATTAGAACATAAGTATTCTGATGAGATTGAATTCCCTGTACAATTAAAGAAAATGAGGTTCGAAAAGAGAAGTAACATTTCAATAAACGTTTATAGTTATGAGAAGAAATGTGATATATATTCACTGCAAATCACGAAACGTAAGCAATAAAGACATGTTAATTAAAAGATGAAAAAATACTCATTATTGTCAGATGAAAGACTCATCAAGATTGATAAGAAATGAAGTAGCAAAACATCATGAGAAGTTGTACCTCTGCGATAAGTGTTTAACAATAGTATTAGAAATGAGGAGCGGTTACAACAACATGAGCTATATTATAAAGAACACGAGGCTGTTAGAATAGAACTTCCGAAACCGTATGACAATCGAATGTGATTTGCAAACTATAATCGATCGTTGAGAGTACGATTTGCAATATATTCTGAAAGTTCATTATGTAAAATGGAAATAGAACGTATTGTTCTAAAACAGTAAAATACCAAAAGCATGTTCCAGTGAGTTTCTTTTACTATATTAAGTACTCAAATAGTGACTATGAAAGCACTATTAGTCTAGATGCTGCGAAAGTATTTGTTGAAATGTTGCAAAACGAAGCAATAAAAATAAAGAATATATACAATCAGAAAGTTGAAATGGACATTCTAACTTAAGAGGAAGAAGAAATATATAACAGCTCAGATACTTACCATATATATGAGAGAAATTTAAATGATTGACTTGAGTTGAGTTGATTTTGAGTTTAGGGTCCCGTTCAGCAGCGAGGCTATATGAGACGTCGACCTACTGATTGACGTGGAATCCGAACCACATGAGCTCCCGCCGGTAATCTAACCCGGGTCTCCCACGCCAAAGGCGCGTACGCTAACGGCCGAGCCATGTAGGAGCCCACTTAAATGATTATCCCCCAGCAGTTCACAAATAAATACTTTCACTAAAATAGAAAATATTATTCCACAAACAGCGATGATGTGAGCGAAAAATAGATAAATGGAAATATAAGTTAAGTAAATGTTTGAAAAAGATAAACAAAAATAAAACAAAGGTAAGAGATCATGATCATTTAAATGGGAAGTTTAGAGGTGGAGCTCACAGCTTTTTAATTTGAGCTATAGAAATCCTAATTTTACTCACCTGTTTCTTAAATAGCTTGCTTACGATAGGAATGAGACAACAGTAATTAAAATAACAAGAAGAAATATATTACATACTCGAAGTATGTGATGATTGATGAAAAGAATTTGATCCATTTACGATTTCTAGATTCATTTAGATTTTTGTCAAAGAGTTTAGCAGAATTAGAGAATAACCTAACAAGAGAGCAATAGAGAGAAACATCAAAATACTTTCCCAATGATCTATTAATTTTCGTAAATCAGAAAGGTGTGTATCCGTATGATTATATTGACTCAATTGTAATATCACAAGAAACAGAACTACCACGAAAAGAAATATTCCTTAATAAGCTTACCCAAACTTATATCCGGCTTGTCCTGGGATTCAATGTTAAAGATGAAAAAATAATCTAGAAATGTTGATGGATTATGATAAGATATTAATGATAGAGAAGGGTATAAGAGGTGGAATCTCTCAATGTAGTAAAATACATGTAAAAGCAAACAGCACATATATGGAAGACTATAGAAAAAATGAATGTTCAAAGTGTATAGCATATTTAACGCAAATAATATATATGACTGGGCTAAGAGTCAAAAAATGTCCTATAAAGACTTAAGATGGTTAAACCTTACACAAAATATAATTAATATTCCAGATGATTATGAGGTATGTTATATATTAGAAGTTGATATAGAATATCCAAAATATCTACATAATAAGCACTCAGATGTTCCATTAGTTCCAGAAGACATGTGCTCACTGGGATTAAAACAATCAAAACTATTAACCACACTTTATAACAGAGAAAGATACGTTACTCACTGTAAAAAATTAAAACTGTATATGTCACTTGGAACGAAATTAAAGTAAGTTCACAGGTCATTAGATTGGGTAAAAAAAAATATATAGATTTAAGAAACTAATATGAGTGTGAAAGCTAAGAATGATTTCGAAAAGGATTTTACAAATTAATGAATAATAGCGTATTCGAGAAGACGATGGAAAATATTAGAGAAAGACCAGTATTATCTTAGAATGTGATCCGGAGAAGGCAGAGAGATTAATAGAGAAACCGAACCTTGATTACGAATATTTACAAAAGATTTTTGTGCGACATATATGAAAAAAATTAAAATTCAATAAACCGATATATGTTGGAATGAGAGTATTAGAATTATCAAAGCTATTAATCTATGTTTCCTATTTTAACACTAAATAATGAATCTATATACATTTAAGTTACATGGATACTGATAGTCTTATATATGAGATAGAAACAGATGACTTTTACAAAGACTTAAAAGAAATTGTTGATCTATTTGACACAAGGGAATACAGAAGAAACAACAAATATGGAATACCACTAACAAACAAAAATGTGTTAGGCAAAATGAAAGAAGAAAACAATTGTAAAATAATAACTGAATTTATTGCACTACGATCTAAGGTGTACGTCTTTGGAATAGAAAATAATAAAATAAAATAACGAAATCAATAACTAAATGTGTTGTAGCGAAAGAGTTAAAGCTTGATGATTATAAGAAAACTTTATTCCATAACATGAAAACATATAAATATATAAACCTTACTTGTAGTAGTAAGCATGATATATAAACACAATAGTTGTTCATAAGTTAGCGTTAGATCCAAATGATGACAAGAGATCTATAATAGAGGATGATGTAAATACTTTATCTTGGGGACATTATAAGATAGAAAAGAAGTTAATATAAGTTTGTTCAAGTTCGTACATTTGTTATCTATAGGTTAGTTGTAGATCTTAGATAGTCTTAAATATAAGGTTTTATGTATAGTTCTTAATATAGTCTTAAATATAATGTTTTCTGTATATGATAAAGCCTATGCATAGAGCATTTGTCATAGACCCTTTTTAAAGTATTTTTAGTAGGTGAGCAATGGACTTCATAAAGATGTATTATAGAGATCTTTTCTGAAAATACGGTAGCCAAAGTTTCATTATGAAAGTAGAGAAAATGTTGATTTTTTGAAAAGTTTCTAAATCTGGTTATTTTTGGAAAAGTTACTAAATCTAGTTACGAAAACGTCAATAAATCTGGTTATATTTCGAAAAGTTACTAAATTTATATCAAAAATGTCACTAAGTCTGATTATTTCTGGTTACACGCTGCTTGTGAAGCACACTTTCTTTTTGCAGTGGCGTATTAAGCAAACGTCATTGGTGAACTGTGGCATGGTCAAGAAGTTATTGGCAGTCTGGGGGTGGTGGAGGACGGGGTGGTGCATAAAGAACAATCTATTCCTGCAAACTACATTTACGATATTTTGAAGATCATTGTAATTCAGATAGTAGTTAACTGCGCAAACCTGCATAATTCGCACCAATTGTGAGTTCAGATGCAGCGTTTCCTGTCTTCAAGCACCCACTAAGACCCGCATTCAAAATTGCTTTGCTACTTTTCTACTTGTCAAAGGTCGGTATGTAATACTGTAATATTTTGTGTACGTGTTATATTGTTGCTTGTATATGTTTGTTATTTGCTGTTAATAATATATTTATATCGTTATTTACATAAACACCCTATTCGTATCACAAATAGGTATGGTTATATAATTTATATATAGCTTTCAAAGGTAACATTTATCTTTATGGAACATTGCACTTACCTACAAGAAGAGCTGGAAACAAAACATGAACGCTAAGTTGTGTCTATACAAGCTTCAAATTTGTTTTGATGATCTTGTAAACTTTAAACTAACATGTATCAATAACTGAAATTCTCCACCAACCAAAATAGAGGCAATGACATACTTTGAAATTACATATCATAGGAAAAAGACAAAACTGTTGTGTTTTCTTATATCCCCTAACTCTTTTAAATGGAAGTAAGATATGTAATTGCATATCTGAAATTTACATATAAACAGAAAACATAAAACACGAGACTTATTCGTTACAAACTAACTGGT
Source organism: Thermobia domestica (assembly GCF_964235325.1). Taxonomy (NCBI): domain Eukaryota; kingdom Metazoa; phylum Arthropoda; class Insecta; order Zygentoma; family Lepismatidae; genus Thermobia; species Thermobia domestica. Next base: position 250,558,266 of record NC_137462.1, on the reverse strand, counting down.
ATACAATGTCACAAACTTTGAGAAAGTAAGCAAATATTCGAAATTCTACGACTTTAATAATAGAAAACAGATGCACCGGGTAATGCTCATAATAAGGCATGTTAATATTCAATTGCCTATTCAAAATATCATTTATTTCAAATGAGTAGAAGCGAAATTACAATGAATTTAAAATTTTACATTTAGTAAATTACTTGTTTTCAAAACTTTTAGTATATGAATCACATCATATTGTATAGATGGATTTCAACACGCATTATTATCGTAGTGGCTTTTACATTCATTCAGGAGGTAAGAAAGTGTTCAAATTTAATATATTGCACAAAATTCGATATGATTTTATAACAATTCAAAACTATTCTTATTCTATAACATTATGACTGCAAACTTTGCTAGTTTTAATTAAAAGATATTCTCCAAACTGGATACAGATAGCAGTGCTTTATGTTTCAAGAGCATACCCCATATCTTGATATCACAAGCAGAATAGTTTGGCTTTTGAAGTTAGTGGAACAATACATCCTTATTCTCAAACCCACTGAAAACTATTGGGCCGCGGTGGCTCAGTGGTAGAGCGTTCACCTCTGGTGCTAGGGGTCCCGGGTTCGATCCCAGCCCCCGCCAAGTGAACTTTGTGGTGGACAAACAGCGTGTGCGTGGATTTTCTCGGGGTTTTCCCGTTTCCTCCCACTTTTTTCTTTCCACCATTTCATTCATTACTCATCATCACCGTCTCCTTTAGCCTAGCCTTCATAACCGTGGGACGTAAAACTCAAAGATTCATTTCATTTTTTCCACTGAAAACTACGTATTTATTGGATGAAGTATTTATTTCAGAAAATTTCCAACTATAAGATTTCTTAAATAGCATTCATCAGTTCATGGTATATATCTCCGTATTCGTCCGAAATCCATTATGTAGAGATCATTCTGTTGGCAACAACCAGCCTTAAGGGGGACAGATGTGTGCAAAATAAATGACGCGTCCCTATAATCCGAAGTTTAAAAAAGCTATGTCCATTTTCTTTATATGTACCAAATTTCGGAAGGATTCCACGGCAGGGAAAGTTTATGACACACATATTTATAATGATTTCTCTGAATATTATTTTAAAATAAAGAAATAACAAGCAAAAATTCCTAACTTAGCTGAAAGCATGTGAATTACTAACTCTGTTGAAAAGGGTTTATATTCTCGATCGGCAGGGAATTCTGTTCAACGTGGAACAGGGACCTCTATGTCACTGAAGTGAGAACAAAGTGCATTCACATTCGCAAACAAAACATTTAACTAAATATTTCTAGCATTTCATGTATCCATGCAGATATAGGAAATACAGATATAACACGAAGACTACATGTAACGCGAAGAAAACAATGGAAATTATCTATCAAAAGGGACGAAGGACAAGACGATCATAATGAAGTTCATGTTTTGTAAGAGAACACGCCTATAACGTAGATGACATCAGTAGTGCAATTGGTTAGCACGGGAAATTACAATGAATTAACGAATGTGAGCGAAGGTGGTATAAGCTCCGTCCACAAAACACTTCCTTTTTACAATAGTAATTGTTTATCTTTCGTGTCTGTATGCGAGACAAATTTAAACTACTACACATGTTTAAAACTCAGCACGATATCTAAATAAGAAAAGTAGTCGTACCTGCACAGGTATTTTTGCTCTTTCGTTTGCAAAGGTTTCGTAATTATTATATGTGTTCTCATTGGTCATTAAAGAATGCTTTACAGTATATTATATGTCTTAAAATTGTGCATAAAGAATGCTTTCCAGTAATTTAGTTTATAATCAATGTTTACATTATATCCCGTCACGAAAATTATATGATTGTTTTTCTCAAGGCATTACTATATAACTAAACGCATAGTAGAACATTCTCCTCTATCTACTTGTTTCATAACAGACTTTTCAATTAATGTTTAATTATCTGTGTAAACTTTCATTGAAACAAAATTTCTATAATGTATTTAATTAGTAGCGGTACTTTAAGACGAGATAGTCGATGATATTCTTAAACTCTGTCTTCTTGTTTCCTGGTAATACTATTAAATTCGGTAAGTTTGTCCAGAGCTGGTAGCTAGAGGTTTCGGAAGCCGGGTCTAGTAAACTTCGGTGATCCCCTACATTCACCTTATAAAATTTTCCTTCCATTTTTACATGTAAGGGAAGCAGTTATTGTAGTTACGCTACCCTGACGTTTAATCAAGCTGCTTGGAAAAACAGTTGCAATACCCGAAAGGGATCATTCAGCATTTCTCTAAAACTAAGGAATAATTTCAAGAAACCTTTTGTCGAAATTGACAAAACTACCGTTTGTTTTATGCAAATCTACTTAGAGAAGAGTTATGAAAATTTCCAAATGCTAACATTTACAACGTTTCATGCTGTAGATACTAAATTAACTTTCAATATAGCAGGAATAATGCACAATTTTAAATGTTCGAAGTTTAGTGCAAGTAATAATTGTAAACTTTTGAACCTTTTTGTTCTGTATGTGACCATGTAAGATTATGTTTAATATTTTAATTAAAATTCAAAATATAATTAGGCTACTGCTTCTGTTTGAAATTGTAGTAGTTAATGAATTTCCTAATGTATAAAATTTTTGAATTTAAGGATACCTACAAGTATCTAGATTTCTGTGTTTCCGGCATTTAAAGTAATTTAGCCCTTCACGTTTTAAGGAATGACGTCTATCGGCGAGCACACAATCCGGGGGAAGGGAACGAAGAAACGATAGAGAAAGCAAGTGGCCTCGGAACTATAAGTTAGGTACCACTAGTGATGGACAGTGGGAATATTCCCGGTGGGAAGGAAAATAAAAAATTGGGACATATAAACAACATATAACCTTTTGTCCCTAACATATAAATTCCCGGGAAGGAATTTATTTCCATTTCTTTATTTTATTTTCCAAATCATAGGAACCGTGTTACTAATTACTTTATTTTCATTTATTATGATTTACCTCTAGGCTTTAAATAATTTGGAGGTTTAAAAAAATAAAATTCGTTGACTGTACTTTACATAACTAATCATATGATTTATTAGTTCCATTTCCATTTGCACTAAAAGCTGCAAAGTACTAATTTACAAATGATGTAAAAGAACCAGTTTGTAAAGTAATGTAAAAATTATGTAGAAATAGAGATGAAGTACTATTAACACACCCTGAATCATCGTTAGTACAATAGACGTCGGTCTGTCTCCTGCCTCTGACTCAAATTTCTAAATAGCTACTCGGAATTCTCTTGCATGTCAATTAATGCATGGAATTTCGAGAAATAGGTAGGAAGAAAGGTCGTGTGTGGCAATGTTACGTACTAAATTATAAAGATAAGTCAATATCTTGCAAATATTGCGAAGAAAAATATGTATGCGCAAATGTTGATAAATTGTTGAGACATGTATCTTCTGGCAGTAACACAACGTAATTGGTTTATAACATTTGAAAATTTAATATATTTATATTATCAGTAGTAGAATGAAGTTTAGAAAATCCACTTACTTATAAATTTAAACTGTTTGGGAGTGTAAAAAATGTGTAGACTTTCTATATCATTTTTCCCACATATTTACTTTCATAGAACATATTGTAAGTAAATATGCATTTATGCGTAGCCTACTCTCTAAATATAACAAAATATTAATAAAGTAACATAGTACCGTTCAGAATATACATTTCAAAGAATCCTCTGGAGAAAACTGTATTAATATAGATGCTGTGACAAACACGAACTTAAATTTGAAATCATAATATAGTAATAGAATGCAAGTTTCTTTGTGATTGTACATAAATTCCCGGAAAATTCCTATTTTGGGAATATTCCCGGGAGTCTTCCCAGGGAATATTACCGAAAAATATCTTCCCGTGAATTTACCCATCACTAAGACCACCCCGTTATTTGCCTGTTGTGAATGAGGAAAACCGAGGAAAATCCCATTCAAGATGGCTGGCCTGAAAAAGCGTTTTGCAAGTTTTCGACCGAGTGCCCCCACAGGGAATCGAACACGGAACCGCTCGCACGAAAGGCGAAAGTTTTAGCTACACAAAGCCCCTTAACGTTACTTATTATTAGCATGTTAAAAATACAGTAACGTGCATACACACACACTCACAAGTAGTGCAAAAAATACCTATCTGGCTCATATGACAACATACTAGGCCAATCCATGTCCAGTCTGATCCAAAGTACTCAATAGTCTACTGTCGCACAATACGCCAAACCCACGTACCGTCCACCAATGGAGAATCCCACGAAAACACGTTCTCTTTTACGACCCCATTTTAGAGGTGTATTCGTTCTCTTTTATGACCATTTTTAACAACCCTTATACAACATAGCAGAGATTTCACAAGAAGGCTACAACCATTGTTTTAACATATCAGAGTTGATAAAAGAGTATTACTTATTTTCCAACCCCTATATAACATAGCAGAGAATACATAAGACTATGAACACCTAACAGAGAATAACGGGGATGTTCTCTCACTTTGCGACCATTATTTTCACATAGCAGAAATTACATGACTACGAACAAATTTCAATGTAACATAGCAGAAAGGATACTAACATAATAGAGGTGTACTGATTCTCTTTTACGGTCACATTTCCCAACCCCTATGTAACACAGCACAGAATATTATGTAATATCGCAAAGACTACTAACATAACAGATAATAATGCGGTGTATTATATTTTAGACCGCTTTTTCTACCCCTATTTTAACATAGCAAGAGTACATAAGACTATGTAACATAGCAGAGCTAATAAAAGTGTATGGCTTATTTTTCCACCACTATTTAACACACCAGAGACTATGAACATATATTAAAACCCTAATGTAACATAGCAGAAATGATAAAAGGGTATGGATTATTTTTCAACTCCTATGTACCATAGCAGAGATTACATAAGTCTATGAACTCGTAGTGGAGCTAATAAAAGACAATGGACAAATTTTCTAACCCCTATGTAACATAACAGAGCTAAGAAAAGAGGTTGGCTTATTTTACACATATATTTTAACAAAAATACATAAGACTATGAACATAAACTACGAACACACCTTAAAGCAACACTTTTATGTAACATAGCAAAGGCTATAAACATAACAGAGAATAATAAAGAAACGAAGGGAAAACTTTTGAGTGAGCTATTCAATTTTGTAGCAAGAGGAAAGAAGGACCATCTTAACAAACTCAGAATTATATATCCTTTTGTACTACTCACGGAAACGCAAAGAAACAAATTTGGATGGAGTACTTAGTTTTGTTACAACCACGAAAAAAAGCGAAATAGCTCAATATTTCTGTACCATTTTGTACTACTCAAATAAGCGAAAGAAGAAATTTGGGTAATCTATTTTACTTTTGTACCAATCAGAAAAAATCAAAGAAGCTCCATTGTAACTAGTTCACAACTTTATACCATTTTGTACTACTCATATAAACGAAGGTATGAATTTTTACTTACCACAAAAGGTAAAAATTGTTCATTTTAACTATCTTAGCATTTTTACATTTTTGTGCTATTCAAATAATCGAGGGAATAAACTTTAGTGGTTTATTTTATTTTTGTGCCAATCAGAAGAAAAGCAAAAACGGCCCACTTCAACTAGCTCAGCTTCTTATACCTTTTTGTACCACTTAAAAAGTGAGGATAGTTTGAGTAGTCTATTTTATTTGTGTAACCGGGGGAAGGGAAGGAAGAATGGATGGCGAAAGCAAGTGGCCTCGGAACTATAAGTTAGGTACCACTAGTGATGGACAGTGGTAATATTTCCGGTGGGGAGGAAAATAAAAAATTGGGAATATTCCCTTTTTTCTCTAACATATAAATTCCCGGGAAGCAAAGAAGGTCGATAAAATATCACATACCTAGATACTGTGCAGAAAAAGATCCTGGCGATATACATAGTTGAGAGAGAAATGATCACAATAACTTCCTTAAAATTGTAAGCATTCCATATGTAAAGGTATTTAAAAATCATACGTATGATCAATCTTTGAAACAAAAGAAATTTGTTGCTTTAAGTTATTACCCCTTCATCTATTCTACAACTGATCCAAGTTTGAAAATATTTTCCCGTTATTTACATTCGTTTTAATATTCCTACGCTAACAGCAGCTACGTATGTCTCTGCGCTCCCCTCACGTTCATACCTTCGTTCTCACCATCGTGATTAATGCGATTTCGTAGAAAAAGTGGTTAACTAAAGAAACCCATCATCATCAAAACATCGATCACGCATTTCAGAGTATGAGCGTTTCTGATTTTGAATATCACATTTTCATTAACAAATGATATATAACAAATTTTGCCACTCGTAAAAATTTTGGATTGCAAGGGAACTCACAAGAAAATTTTATTCGAATCAATTTCACTGCGAACCTTCAACAATAATAGTTTAATAGGGTGCCAATATTCTGTAGTTAGTAGCTGTTGTTCAGATATATTTGTTTACTACTGAAAGTTGTAGTCATGACTTGTTTGGAACGATACTTCTGTTTGTGATGTGTTAGTGCATGTAACTCTCACACAATGAGTTTCAGGTATCTGTTTCGGATGAGAGTATTTTGCCCTTGTTTTCAAGCTTAGGATCTCTATATATACCCCGCACGACATTTAAGTAATTAAGATTTCAGGTGTTCCAAAATTTATTAATGTATCCTCAAAACTGCAATTTTATATAAGGTAATAAGATTTCCAGGTTAATAAGAGGTCCAATGGCTTTCTAGATCAATAACTGATTGTATTCTTTGCGGCATCCCATCCATGAGACTACGGACGTAACGTTCGCTCTGAGCAATCTCTCAGCATGCCTGTTCTACTAAGTCCCAAGAAGTAGAATATGTCGTGACTGGGGATTAGTGGAGAGTTCCTTCATCACGGTTTTCACCTTGTAATGGTTCATGTTTGCCCCACCTTGAGGCCAATGAAGTACCTCTAGTTCAGCCTGTGTTCTATTCAACTCTCAACTAACCAACAGTTGTGGACTGGAGATATGTTGTGCTGGAAGTGGACTAGGCCATGAGGATAGAGATCGAGAAAAGATGAAAGCATGATATTCGGATTAATGTGCAAATACTGCACAACCGTCAAACGTTTCCTTATCACATAGAGTACTCCCAGGCAAATTGATGTTAAAAATGCACAAGCCGACACTGACAGATGACCACAGTGTCATCTGCAATAGACATATTGCTGGTTATAGCTGGTACCTAGCAGGCGGTACAAAACTACTGGTCCTGGAATTTACAAACGAACACATTCTTGTCAGTGAAAACAAAACTTCGTTCAAGATCGCATACCTATTCATCTCTAGTAACTCCAGTCGCAGTCGAATTTGATCTTCGGAGAGAATTTCTTTTCAAGCAACATGACAAACTAGAAGGTAACCTTCGCAAAACCATCTTTTAGCAGTGAGGCTAGGAGATGCGAAATTTTATATTTGCGTCAACTCTCGGGTAGTTGTGGTCGTTGCTGTGCAACGTGAAAGAGCTTATGAATTTGCTTTAATGTTGTCACACGTTCTCTCCCGCAACTTGGGCCATTAGCAGTTTCCTCAGTTTGTCAGAACCGCTTCACTCACCGTTGACCACTTATTAATTAACCTCAACATTTATTGCTGCTTGCGAAACACTGTACCCTAAATTAACATTGGAAAATTCCCAGTCGTTACGTATCCTTCTATTGTGCTCTATCGAATGATTCAACCAAAATATTTGATTTATAAAACATTCTTACGAACCAAAGTCATTGGCTAATAGTAATACTGAACAAAACGATACAGAAGCATTTGTTGGACTCACATTTGTATCTACGACTGCAGAGAAAAAACGATATGGTTGAAACAACAAAAAAATACTATATGTGCAACTATATTAAGGGTTAAATTTACCATAAAACGTATTTGATAACTGTAGTTAAAACAACTATCTGCAGGCAAAATCAAAATAACCAATATTACGAGTTTCCATCAAGTCTCGATTATTATCAGTCTGGTAAAATTAATTCAAGTTGTTATTTTTAAATGGTTCGGCGTCCTGCACACCGCAGTGTGTAGTTGCAAAGTTTCACTGAAAGCGTAAGTGCGACACTTAAAAATTATTAACATGTGAGTAAATTCAACTGTTTCACTCAACCCTAATACAGCTGAAAAATATGGTTGAATTTACACTATGATAAACATAACCTTTAATGGATAAAACTGACTATATAAATAAAAACATATAGTATGTTCAATAATAATATTGGTTTGAAAGTTGTGCTACATATTCAACCATATATGGGTTGAATTTACTTTCTTTATAGTAGAAACAACTATATTGTACTTCGCAAATAACCCAAACGCCGAAATGTAGGCCCCGATATTTTAAATATATAATAATTTTATATTGCAATATAAAATCTGTTTAACGGTGTTATATGATAAAAGCATTTAAAATTCATTTTGGGCTCCCTGTTGGAATGTAGGGGTATAACGAGTGCGTGCCACAAAGCATTTGACTAGAGCGTGGGTACAAATCTTGCTTAGACTAGTCATCACGACAGACTCTCCCTGGATTTACTCAGTTCAACAAGGCGAATGCCTGAAGGGTAAGTTCTCAAAGGTCAGAGTAGCTTGTTTCACAAGTCCTAAACTTATCTAAAGGACTCATGTGACCAGCTAGTTGAAGGCCCGAACAATTTCTTGTGGCCTTTCCTTCAACTATTTAAAAATATTTTTGTCTGTACGTATCCTTCATCATTGCTTGAAGTGAGGCGAGGGTGTCTATACTCGATTATTCAACAAAGATTTAGAAGCAAAATGACACTATACTGAGTAAAATGAAGTGTGTCTCATGAATAAATCTAACCTGGATTCGAAGGGTTAGTGGTAGAGCGTTCGCTACTTGTGGATGGGGTTCTTTGTTATTTCCCCGCTCGCGCCAAGTGGACTTTGTGGTGGACAAGCATCTTGAGGCTCTCACGTTTCTTCTTTATTTATTACACAATTTCCTTGATTTTTCATCGTTAACGTCTCCTTTTGCCTAGGTGGCATAAGCGTGGATCGTAAAATTTAAGGATTTCATTTCATTTCGATATTGTTCTGAATTGGAGAATAACTATAACCTCCTCCCCAAATGGTAAATCAATGACATTCAGTTGTTCTAAAAACATTCTTCCCTGAAGGCAACTAATGAAATAAAATAAGAAAAAGAGATAAAATTGAACAAACCTCAAACTAACTCCTTTAATTAAAGACCTCAACTGACAAAACAGAGCTCTAATATGAAATAGAGTTCTCGTTGTAATGTAAATGGAAACTGATACTTGCAGGATGAAAATACATCGATCTTCCTGCTCTAAAATAAGGTACAGTAAAAGAAAATAAGCTCTATGTTTGTAAACATTTATAGTTGAATATATAAGAATAATAGGCAAAAGAATGAATATGGTGAAAGATACGAATATGAATGAGAAATGAATATGAGAGAATGGATGTGAAATATATGTGTATAAATATACTCTGAATCCTAATGTTATCTTACATCAAAGATCACATGAACTAATCATTTTATGTAGCAATAACACTTTATTTTATTAAATGCTGAATGCAGTAAGATGCTGTGACAACGTCAGAACAAACACGATGATTTAATATGGACTTTTGCATCTTTTTTAAAATTGTCACCAGAATTAGAGCTCCTTTGGGTACTGAATGCTTAAGTAATAGAGAAATTTGTTTAATATTGAATATGTCTGATTGATTTGAACATGTGGAATTTAGAGTTGTAATAGATCTTCCACGCGAGTGCCTGGTTGGAATTCCATTTCTTAGAAGTACGTTATCTGATGTGGACTATTCGAAATACACGTATTGGCTAATAACAGAAAGATTATTGCTTTGTATTAACGAATGGAATAGTGTTTATCAAATGAATTATCTAGTAGAGGACAAATAGAATTTTGGTTCGGACCACGTTCAGGCCGAAAATCGAACGGTTCGTTCGTGGGTGCAGGAAAAGGGAGTGGAATGTCTTCATTGTATTTGAAAACGTTTTCGGTTTTGAAATGAATGTGAGATTCAGTGTGATATAAAACTAAATAACATAAAAAGCAGTTATTGGAAATTACCGCTACATCAGATGAACAATTAGGTCAACTTCGTCAAATGCTTTACAAAGTTGACTTCACTTCCGATTTAGTAGATAATGCATTTCAGACTAAAGATGATCAGATGGTGTCTGATACGACAAAGATTTGTCTTTTACAACAGAGACTAGCGGTTACGATTCTAAGTTTTCATCGAATACTGACATTGGTCGAGATCATTCATGAGAGTTATCTAGCTCCTTTAGAATTGACCTGGGACGTATTAGTAATAGTACGTATGATCGACATTGTAAAGATTTTAATGAGTATGGTCAAAGATACGAATGTGAATTGAAAATTAGAGAATGGATATGAAATATATGTAAACAAATATAATCTGAATCCTAATGGATGAGAGAACAAAGTGTGGAAGGAAATTATTCAAAAGGACTTTCGATCATTGAACAAGAAGAAAAAGAAGAATAAAAGGAAAAAAGAAGACTTTCGAGCTATCCAAAAATAAGAATAATTATGGAAAGTTTTTGAATTTAAATGCTAATGCATCAGGTTCTTAACTATGCAGGATGTCAGTTTATGCAATGCCGAAGGTACTGTCTGCCACAAAATAATTTAAAGTGGATCGAAAGCTTCTGATTTAGACATTGAACAATCAAATAATTTTTTGATTTAGTAAAAAAGAGTGTTAAACATTTTCCTCAAATAGGCAACCTCGATGTGATGTTTCAATACTTAGTGCAGATATTTATGGTCGTTGAAATAGTTCTAGTAATGAAAATCGATATTTGGAAAATGACGTTGCGGAGTTCGTAAATGGCATCCATCAAGAATTTCGGGATTTTACTTCTAATGATATACAGTGTTTGAAAAATTTTGAACACTAATTGTACCTAAAGCTAATTAACCATTTAAAGAAAAGCCCTTCCAAATTACAAATGGTAAAGAGGAAATGTTTAACGAGTGTATTGGCAAATTAATTATTTAGGGTATTGTCGATGAGCTGAACCACTCAAATATTGGAAGCACATGATTTTTATTAAAACCAGAAGCAATCTATATTGCATACTGGAAATTTTTTGTGAGGGTAATAAGTTAATTATTGATGACAGTTATTCATCACCTAAATTGACGGAGAGTTTTACCAGTCTAGCAAGAAACCAGGTGTTCAGCTCTTTGGATATGAAGGAAGCATATAATGATATAGTTCTTCCTAAAGACTAGCGATAAATTAATAGTATAGGTACTCGAATGTGCAGCTTAAATTATACAACGGTTGAAGTTCGAATCAAGACGGGAAGTTCTCTGTTAGCTCGAGGCACGAAATAAATAATGATAAACCAGAATGAGAAATGTGTGACAGTCTACTTTGATGACGTTTTAGTTCCGTCGGATAATCTAGGGATCATAAGAGAACATTAAAATTAGTTCCTGAGAGACTTCCAGTAACCATATCTCGACTTAAGAGTTTGTTTTTTATAATAATATAAAGTACCATGCTTTCGTGGTAATTGGTGACTTCGTAGGAATAGATCCGTGTAGGACGGCTGCAATTCAAAATATCCCTTCTCCTAGAAATAGAAGAGGGTAATTAAAATCTGCGTATTATTTAAATATTTTTTCGAAATTTGTCAGTCGGACGCAACAGCAAATGGTGCGTATAAGTGTGTTGCGTTCGGTTCTGAAACATTTCCAATGGAATCTATAACATAAAGAAAACCGTCAATAAATTAAACACATATTGATAGGTAATGTGATTTTGAAAACACCCGACATGAATACAACATTCCACTTGCACTGCGATGGATATGGGGATGCCAGTGGAGGCTGTATTTCTGAATATCACGACAATAATCGTCTTCTGCCGGTAGCTTTTATTCGAATAAATTAAGAGAAGCTGATAGACATCTCAGCCTTTACAAAATCTAGACAATAGGTTTAGCCATTATTTTGCCAATGATTTTTCCGTTATCACAGATAACAAATAGTTGACACGGATATTGCGAAATACAAAACGATTATTGAAATGTGGAAAATAATTTGAAATATTGTGTTTGTTTGTTGAAATATTGTGGTACTTTTGTTTTAGTCAAACATGTGAGGTCTCAAGATAATTTAGTTGCTGATATTTTTCTCGAATGGATAATCCCTATGAAATTATTCACACAGATGTTGGCATTGGACTTGCTGTAACGAAAACTAATAAGAGAATAAAGCTTGTAAAGCTTGTAAAAGAACCGGTTGGAACTTTACAACGTCACTACCCTGATGTGCGTAATGTTAGAGAAACATTGGAATACAGCGAGAATATAGAAATTTTGTTCTGAACAATGGGATATTATTGAAGAGAAGTAGAGCATTATATTTCCCCTATAAAATTATGATCGCTAAAAATTTCCAAACCATTATTATTTAATATTTTCATGATCATATATTGTGTGACGATGGCGCAGACCTCTCTCTCATTAATTTGCTCGTTAATTTCCACATCACTCAGAGAACTGCTCACGCTAAGTTTTAGCGATTCTCACAAAAGAATTATAACTAAATTGCACCACGATTTTCATGTTAAAAGTGGATTAGTCTAGGGGAATAACAAAATAAACTTCTTAAAATATTTAAGTTTAATTACATGCTTAGTCTGGTAGCATACAACAACATATGGAGTAATGGGAATTATTTGATAGTTTATTAGATAGTTTGACAGATAATTCATGTAACTACTTTACTGGAGATGAATGATAGAATGCGCGTATGGGACAACATAACTGAATCTTGAAAGTTTTAGTGTGAGTAGGCAGAACATTTTAAGGAATTGCATGACATATCTAATTATGAAATTAATGATGCAATAATTGCTCATACATACCTTGCTGTAGTCACGGAACTCTGAAAAACTTCATGGGAGGCCCGGGTTCAATTCCCGGTGGGAGCTCATGTGGTTCGGATTCCACGTTAATCAGTAGGTCCACGTCTCATATAGCCTCGCTGCTGAACGGGACGTTAAACTCAAAATCAACTCAACTCAACTCTGAAAAACTTCGACTAAGCTCTGATTACTCGCAACTGACTTTCCGTTAATGAAAGCCAAGTTTCGAATCAACTCTTGTGACCTTGAGGTCCCTTTTTAATATTTTCGAAGGACACACCCAAGCTTGTGATAGTCAGCTCATCCTTTTGCGTCAGATTCCTAACTTCGGAAACCTATTGCTCTTTTGCATTCTGATTGGTCGACCTACCACACCCAGGATACATGGCATGACACACATGTGCACACGTGGACAGCATATACAATCATAGCCGGATGAATTCAATGTCATGTATTCTAGAATTTTCCGTAGATCTTTAACTATTTGACCAATTTTCGCACATTAATGCGTTGTCAAAATCGTTATTAAGCATTGGGTATCCTGTATGCTGATTATGTATAACCTTCATCAAGTAAACTTCCTACGAAAAAAGCGCATTAAAAGTAACGTCAGTTGCCTTCAGAAGTTTTACGTATTTCCTTCCTTTGTTGAAAACTATGACAAGCCAAAGAACAAATATGTCTATTAATCCAAAATAACCTTTTTAATTCATCCTAATAAAGAGCAAGGTAACCATATTTTGGACCCAGCGCCACGTTCCCACTGCTTCATAATTTTCGACCTCGAAAATTACCAAGTAGTGAGCGTTAGAGTTGGAACATGGGTAACATACTTTTTGAGTGACCTTCGTAGAAAAGAAATATATAGAAAAAGTATATTTTTTCAGAGCCAAATTGAAGAATATAGTAGTTAATTCAGACAGGCACATAGTTACGAGTCTGCTGTCAGCATAGTTGCATTTCATCATTGTCCACTATAACGATTGATGAGTAACGGAGAATAATACAGACAACATTTACAACAAACAAGGATGGTGTCTCTTTATAATTCTAGTATCATCACAAGACCCAGCTAAATGTAAACACAAGTGATCATGTATGGGTAAACTCCAAGCTCACAAATATAACATAGTTTAACACAATCTAGAGCTTATTGCGTTAATGAGTAGAATAAAAGTAGAAGAATAAATTCATTAGCACTTCAACATGCTACAAAATGCAAGAATTTAACGGTACAACAATCTACATAATGTCCAGAAAGTTTATTAACAGCTAACAGTCCTCATCTCCAAAGATCATTACAGAAATATTCATCCAGTTTTTCCAATAACGGTTGAGAATATCTGAGATTTCAACCAATTTTATACGTTTCTCCTTCCATTACGTTTTTAGACGAAGTTAGCTTACAAGCAGTTCTCAAATTTAATCATGAAAAAGAAAATTGTAAAAGAAGGTTTAATTCACAATCTTATGAGTCCTAAATAACAACAAAAATGTAAAAATTAATAATTAAATAACAAATCCAAATAATTAATAACTATTAATAACTTCTGTGACAAATTATAGTACAACAAGAATTTTTGAATACAGCACACTGGTAAAAACACTATAGAAAGATAACAAATAATGATAACTTATTTTTATAGGACTAAGGTAAAATAAAAGGCAACAATTACTTTGTTAGTGACAAAATATTAGTGTGATAGTGCCAGAGTATGAGCATTGTTAACGTCATTGTCATTATTATTATCCAATTAACTGCATGCAATAGTACTATTATCTAAATAACTGCCTGCGAAAATGTACTGAAATGCATTCTATTTTTTTATTTTATACTTGTGTGTGTCCTTGTTATGCTGATAGCAACTAGCTGGAAAATGGGGAGATAATGCCTTCCGGTATTTTAACTATGCAAGACAACATTGTTACATAAAATTATATAATAGTTTAGGTTAAGGAAAAAAGAATATCTCTATGTCAAAATTCATTTAGAATGTTTGCATGTAGTTATCGAATATTATACTGGTGGTATCGTGTATATAATAGTCGTAGCAGTCGTATATAATTCTGCAAGTTCTGTCTTAGGCTTATTAGTAGATTCTAAGTACTTTTTACATGCATATTTACATATATTTTTTGTTTTGCTTATGCTTTCTCCTTACCCTTACCGTTCTTTGGGCGTTGATCTATCCCAGTCGCGAGATTGCATGGCAGGTAATAACCCGATTAGTCTACCTTGCGATAAAGAATTTTCGCTCTGGTACCCGGTATGCAATGCAACACCTAAGAACATGAACCAATGATCTCCCAAACTGACCGCTTATGCATAGATGATAGATTATACAAAGCCCAGTTACTAGTCATATCACAGTTGTAGCCACACTGGCTGACGTTTTAATTCCTCGCCTCGCAGTTCTAGGGGTAGCTAATGATATTACTGAGAATGTGTCTCCTACGTTCTCCGATTCTACATTATTTTGCGACTTCATCTGAGCAAGAATGGGATACAAATGTTTACAACAACAAATATACATCACATAAAGGCATAGTTCGAATAAAAGATAAAAGAGTATATAAAACTACTTCTGCTATATCGTGCAACAATGTTGCTTCTGCGGGGGTTGGTACCAAAACGAGGGTGCCTATACCCAAATGATTCCTTTGTTTATACCCAATCCATAAGATAAGTAAAGATATTGTAACATTCCATACATATAATATTGTTAAGTAAGGTCTAGTAGAGTGAATTCTTTCAAAGGGTACGTTTTGAGTATTCAGGGTCTTAATTGAAGAGAAGGTCGTTGAAATTTTGACATGTGGTACCCTTGCGCTTCAGTTTTCATCCAGACACTGATTGAGATGCATGAACTCAGAATTTTCTAAAGTTGATCCTTTCAAGTTTAAGGTTGAAACTTAAATCCAAGAGGCAGGTATTATGATTTTCATTTCCAAATCCTTGTCATTAATTTCTGCACAGGGAAAATATGGAGATATTATATGGGTCTCCGTAATAATTGCCTTACATTCACAAGGTAGTAATAATTGGTAAGCTCCAGGCATAGTAGAATCGAGTTGCACTGTTCGTTTGAATTTGGGGCACTCTATATGAATTTCAGTAGGGGGGTTGGTTAAAGCAAATAATCCAGGTCTTACTTGAGTGATCAATAAAGCATTTGTCTCTACACATCGAAAGACACGATATTTACTAATCTCACGTACTGAGGCATAATGAAACAGTGTTCTTGCACAACCTGATGAACGCAAATTATCTGCGGGATAACTCAGAATGTAACATAATTCACTACTCTTAGGATCACAAGCAGATAATCTATCAGTTGCCAATACTAAAATACCATTAGCTCGTTTGACAACAATTGACGGTGGTTGCGAGATTAAACAAGTAGCGTTCCCAAACTAATAGGGCACTGTTATCAATTCGTAAACTTCGACATTGCCTGGATTTCAGGTAATAGGGACCTTAACTATTACACTTAAATCATTATTATCATAGTGGCAAGATGCAATAGGTAACGTATACTATTTCATTAAATCTGTCAATGGTACCGCTAATATATACGAGTAGCGTCTTAATTTAGCTTGATACTTTGGCAAATTAGTTTTTAATTGATCAGAGGTGATCATAGTAGGGGGTATTCTTTGCGACGTACAATAAGCCAATATTGCTTGATCTTCATTTACCTTAATGACTCTTAAAAATGATCTATATAAGCTCGCGACCTGCAATTAACAACAATTGCTTTTCCGGAATACCTTCTTCTAACTCACGGTTTAATGCTCTCTGTGTCAACTTGATTTGGGTTTCTAATTTAGATATCGTAGCCTTTAACTGCGAATTGGAATTTTGACCGGCTTTTACAAACTTTACAATATTTCTATGCTCTTGGTATATTTCAGTCTTAATTCCCTCAATAACTCGTTCCATTCGCGTGGTACGAATAGCCACTTTGTCTACCAACGACACTGTAGCTACTGAGCAACACCACGAAAGACCAGACCCTATGAAATCGATACCACGTTTCATTCTTTGCTCTATTATCTTATAATCAAGATGCGTTACATCATGTTCATCAATTAGCATAGCGAGTTCATTCAAGTGCTGAATTACGGAGCAATAGAAAAATGTTACATTTTCTGGTTGGAAGTAAACTTCTTGAGCTAACCTATGTATTAGCGCTATTTGACGTTCATCAGTGGGTATAGTGGTTACCTGCTAATGCTAAATTAAGGGAACAGTAGCCTCAAAGGAAATTACCTTTGACATTCTATTCCAATATGCACCAGTTTTAATGGAGATATTAAATTGGTTACCTGATGACGGTGATGATACACTTATTAAAAACCCTAAGATGATCAGTCCAGACTCTATTACAAGAAATCCCATCTGCAAAGAACAGATTTAGTTGCCAATTAAAAATTCATGAGATTGTTATTTTTCGTGACAATACTAATAATATTACTTGTTGAATTTTTCCACCTACTCTAAATATTAATTTGAAGACAATTCCATACTTTTCCGAAATTTACGAATTTTGCAAACTAGTCGTCTCTTGAATTATATAGCCAAAATCTAAATAAACACCCGGAACGTAAGTTTGCATACCTTAAATAAGCTTCAGTGGCTAATACTGTTGAAAATTCAAGGGGTATTATGAGTTTAGCATACGTTTCAGGGATATTTTCAAAACATAGCCCTAAGATTTCCTTTAACCAATGCTCGACTAAAGATCCTATGGAATTTGGAAACGTACGCAATTCTGCTATACGAGAATGAATCATATAGTAGTTCATGGTTTGTTATCCTACAATATAAGGGTATATAAATTATTATTTCAGTCCCTTGTAATACAATTTTATCTCCTTAGTTAACTCCTCTAATTACTAATTAAATGCGCATCATAAAATTTAAATGATGAAAAAGAAAGAAATTAAAGTAAAAAGAAATACCAATACAGGCTTATTTTTGAGTGTTATCTGTAGTTCCTACATTTTGAGTTCTATCTTCATTGTTAATGTGCCTTCCCCTATTTGGGCGTCTTCCTAAACGTTGTCCTCTATTATTCGGCTGACCTCTATTCGAGTAGTGATTTCCGCGGCGGGATCTATTTGATTGATTCCAATACCGATTTTGATTTGGTCGAGTTCGGCACTCGCGAGCAAAATGCAAATATTTACCACAAGCGTAACATTGTATTATCTGTCAGGAAAGTAAATGTACACCTGTTTTTCGAGTCTGGCATTCCTGCTCTCCATCCGTGGAGAGTATGAGAATTAAATCAATCAAATGTTTACTGAGGGGCAAAAAGAAAAGTTTAATCTGAATAAGACATTGCAGAGGGACACAAGCTGTGAATACGAATAGTGCATTGTGTAAATAAAGGACGACACCGAAAGAAAAAACCAGACACAGCTGTTGAACTTAGAAAAAAGAGTAAAAATTGTTGAAGTGGGAACATAAAACACAAATACAACAAATACGCCGAAAACTAAACATTCAGCATGCCATGATCTTGGTGTAGTGGTTAAGATGCTGGCTTACAAATGCAATGGTCGCCAGTTCGAATCTTCGGTGAGGACATTTTTAAAAATTTTTGTTTATAATATACTATGCAGCTCATGAGAGGTGGTAAAAGAGATCGTATTTAGTCTTTCGTAGCAATTATTATTGGTAAGGTTTAGTACTGATAATACTTTTTGTTTTGTTTTTGTCTTTTTGTCTTGATAAAAGTAAAAAGAAAAACATGGAAGTAGACCATACTCATGGTTATTAAAAATACAATTTCTACATGCCTTACGCCTCCCGACCACGTTTCTACGTTAGCAAGTAAGAGGTTTGTGTTTAGGTTAGGATGGTCATTACGTTTTGCAAAGGGGCCCGATTTAGCTCTGACGCACCACAGGTGCGAGAAGGGAGCAAAACACTTTTTCTCTCTCCCTCTGTGTGTCTGTTTATCTATCTATCTGTATATATATATAACGCTATTTGTGAATGCCGTAACCACCCTAATTTTCAGCGGATTGAGATGAAACTTGGCACAAACATTAATTGTTGAAATATCTTCAGTTCGTTAACCAGAATAATCAGACGAAAATGTTCAAAATGGCGGCCTTTTAAACTCGTAAAAACTTCCAAGGGAACCAAATTTCGCCCATAAATGGGTATTCAGAATGTTTGAATAACTTTTCCTCTTTTACTGAAATATTTGTGTGCAGAGACTTATTGAAATATTGGACCCGATTAATCGCATAAAGAATGTTCACGCCCTTTTCGCTACGGTCAGTTTTTTTTTTTTTTTTTTTTTTGCAGGAGGGGGTTATTTTCGTAGTGATGATAAGATGATTGCTAGTGATGATATGAAATTACACATTGAAAGTGAAGTAACTTGTGAAACGTGTTATTTGAAAGAATCATATAATAAATGTGCTTACCTCTAACACAGAGAGAGCGTGAATGGCGAGGAGTGTTATTTGATTTGCTTTTTAGTAACACATTGCATTGCAAATAAAGGTAGGCAACATTAGTGGTAAGTAAAACAATAATAATAATAATAATAATAATAATAATAATAATAATAATAATAATAATAATAATAATAATAATAATAATAATAATAATAATAATAATAATAATAGGTGTTGTTTGTGGCAAGGCAATATCTTCCTCAATTCTTCTTCAAACGTAATGATTGTAACGCCATATCTCCCTTACAAACAAAATATTAGCAATTTATATCGAAAGAACGGGAAACTGTTGAGTGATGGGAGCAACGTTGGACAGTATGCACTCATAGTACTCAGAAAAATAAGCGATTTCAATGAAAAATGAACGAAGAGTCATTGCCGTGGGTAGTCATGGAGCCAAGCAGAGCCCTCTTTAGGCAAAATGTCGATAACTTATATCGAGAGAACAGGAGGTGATAGTGAGATGGGACCAACGTTGGACACCGTGGACCCATAAGGCGCATCGAAAAAATTAGGGGGACGGGCGCCAGCCAGCCTTACTTATTTCCACATAATAATATAAAATTATATTGTCGAAATACACACACGAGTTAGCTAGTAATATTTCATATTATTATTATTATTATTATTATTATTATTATTATTATTATTATTATTATTATTATTATTATTATTATCATCGACAGCGTCTTTTCATTACGGGTGCATGTTTGACGTGAAGCCAAAGAGAAGATCCATCATTCATAGAAAGAATAAGAATAGCCAGTTACTTTAATTGCGAACGACGGCGAAAAATACGAAAAGAGACAACCTTAGCGAAAAGAAACAATACTTTCTCTCAAATGGATAAAAAAAATAAAGCCGAGATAGATTCGAACTCGCATGGACGGCGCGAACAGTCAGTTCAGTGTCCACTTTTTTTTTAACTGACTCACCAAATATGTTTCAGTAACTTACTTATTGCTAATTTTATTTGCTTCTCTCGTTTAACTTACTTTTTCTAATAACTTATAACGACAGGGACACGAACACAGAAACATCGAGGACAGTTAAAAATCATAGATGCTCTCCCACCGGGAATCGAACCCGGGACACCATGCACCAAAGGCGCATGTGCTAGCCACTAGACCAGCCGGCGGGGCACTGCTCACTCTCTGTGTCGTTAGGGATTACGATCACTGTATTGCCAGCTATCACTTCTGAGGGTTGTATACTATGATCACATGTTTCTTCTTTCCTGGAAGAGTTAAACCTACATTCTATGTAATACATGAAATATTTAGACCTACATGCTCTTCATATAATGTAATAAAAGGTCATGCTGGAAATAAGAAAAAGAACATTCCTTGGACAAAACGGAAACTATTGGCATCAGAAATAATTATCTACGAGGCATGCGCAGTAGTATATTTCAGAATAGTTACTGTTTAGTTCAGTAAACGAAGAAAGGGGTATAAAAAAGCAAATATGTCGAGTCAACGAGATCGACCAGAGTTGACAGAGGCGGAGTAGTAATACAACAACTTGGTTAAATTGATAATTGGTTCTTTATTCTGTAGTAGATCGTATCACCCTTTACGGGAGAGTAGAGAAAGACTTAAACGCTGTTATATAGTAAGCATTAGTAACACGATCATACAGACACAAATGGATGTAACTGTGAGTACTACAACTTGGATTTAACGAAAGCCGTTTAGATATTCAGTGGTTTGCAGGGTTGTATAAGACATAAAAAGTTAAGACACAATACAATTCTTCATACCTCAGCTTCCAGTAACTAGATACATGCAATTTCAGGATAGATACTGAAACTGCTGTCGGATTTTAATACATGACGTATTGCAGGATACAAAATGCTTTGCATTACTTGTTTGTTTGTAGACAGCTACTAGCTTAGTGTTCTGAAAGGTTGTGTATAAACTAGAGATAGCCAATTCCGGAATTATTACTTTCCGGACTCCCGAAAGTAAAACCGGACAAATTCCGGAATTCGGAAAATTCCGATTTTGGAATAATTCCGGAATTCGGAAAATTCCGATCTTGGAGTAATTCCGGAATTCGAAAAAATCCGGAATTTAGAAATTTCTGATTTCGTTTACATTCCGGAATTCGGAACAATCCGGATTTTTTTCGAAATCCGGAATTTTTCTCAATTCCGGATTTATCTAAATTCCGGATTCTTCCCGAGTTCCGGAATTCTTCTGAATTATGGAGTTTAACTGAATTCCATACTTTTCCGAAATCCGGAAAGTGAAAGTTCCGCTTCCAAAAAATGAATTTATTTTGGTTAATATGAATCATGGTGGAAATAAGTCTTTGACCAGGTAATGGCGACTGCTTTGAAAGAAATAGAGAGTATGAGAATTCAATCTGTCATATTTGTAGTTTCGTGTGGAGAAAATGCTTGTGAACCAACGGTTCAAGGAAAACACAAGTTATTAATGTAAACTTTTCGGACATCATAAAAGAAATACGAAAGACATTTTGAATCGAAGAAATATAACATACAAGTTTGCAAGCTGAGACAAAGAAACCTAACGTAACCAGACTAAAGACGAATCGTTTACCGCGTAGTGATCAAGGTCGAGCTGTTTTCCAGAGCGAGTTTCGAGTTCAGTTGAGTTTGATAATGGCTCGCTCGCTCGTTCAGCTCGTTTTAACTCTTTTTTAAATAATGGCCTGATTAGACTGGAAAGCGAAAGCCATGAGAAATGTAAGCACTAATATGGAATACTTTTTAGTGCTGCTCATGAAAGGGGTGCGTCTCTTCTCGTAATTTTAGTGCATCTCGTGGGGCAATTTTTGTGTATCTCGTCTCGTCTAGATAACGAGAAGACAAGGTTTTTTTTTATTATTACGAGACAGCCTCAAATGTCGTAATCACCAATATAAGTATATACTGTTGTTCTTAAAATCAAGGCTGAGACCTGAACTGTCGAATTTTTGAGCCCTTTCAGAAGACCAACTCGGGTAGCGATATCAACCGGCTCTGCTCGTATCAACTGAGCGAACAGCTCGAGTCGGCTCGGTTGGGATGAGCCGATGACCCGAGCCGGCTCAGTTGGAACGAGCCATCGACTCAGCTCAATTGAGCCGATGCCTCGAGCTTTCTCGGTTGGGATGGGTCCCCTACTCGGCTCATGTGAACCGGTTCAAGCCAGCTAAGTTGAAATTAGTCCATCGGCACGTTTCGATTCAGCTCAACTAAGCCGATGGCTCAAATCGGCTCGGTTGGGTGAGCTGTTGGCTCGGCTCACTTCTTGGTTCGGTTCGATAGTGAATGAGCTGTAAGCCGAGCCGCTCGAGCCGTTGAGAGCCCTAAACCCGGTCCCAGCTGTTTTGAACATGTTTGGCTGAAGCCTATAACTCTTAACAATTTTTGGCTCGAGCCCGAAAACTTGCCCTTTCGGAACTCAAACCCAGAACGTGACCGATGTCCTTCCCTCCTGAAGACTTCTCGACGACCGAGATCGACAGTCAATTAGCTTTTACTATTCAGATACAAACCGTATATCTTTCAAAGATTATACACGGTGTTGATATATTAATAATAATAATAATAATAATAATAATAATAATAATAATAATAATAATAATAATAATAATAATAATAATAATAATAATAATAATAATAATAACAATAATAATAATAATGATAATAATAATAAAAGTTTGAAACTTGCCGTTGAAATTTGGCAAAACTTACTTAAAAGTAGAGATTTCGGGGAAAGGGTTCCGTACCTTCAAGACAGTGGCGTAGGGAAGGGGGCCCGGAGGGGCCGGCCCCCCAAAGAGGTCCGAAATTGTACTTTGGTACTTTGATGTTTGTAACTTTTATATATTTTTATGTTTATATATTTTTTGTTTGTAATTTTTCTATATGTGCCTATAACAGCACTTGTCCCCCCCCCCAAACACACATCCTGGCTACGCTACTGCTTCAAGACACACCTGTTTTTTCTCCATACGAAACTACAAATATGACAGATTGAATTCTCATACACCCCATTTCTTTCAAAGAAGTCGCCATTACCTGGTCAAAGACTTATTTCCGCCACGATTCATATTAACCAAAATAAATTCATTTTTCGGAAGCGGAACTTTCACTTTCCGGATTTCGGAAAATTATGAAATTCAGTTAAACTCCGGAATTCAGAATAATTTCGGAACTCGGAAACAATCCGGAATTTAGAAAATTCCGGAATTGAGAAAAAATCCGGATTTCGAAAAAAATCCGGATTTTTCCGAATTCCGGAATGTAAACGAAATCAGAAATTTCTAAATTCCGGATTTTTTCGAATTCCGGAATTACTCCAAGATCGGAATTTTCCGAATTCCGGAATTATTCCAAAATCGGAATTTTCCGAATTCCGGAATTTGTCCGGTTTTACTTTCGGGAGTCCGGAAAGTAATAATTCCGGAATTGGCTATCTCTAGTTTATACACAACCTTTCAGAACACTAAGCTAGTAGCTGTCTACAAACAAACAAGTAATGCAAAGCATTTTGTATCCTGCAATACGTCATGTATTAAAATCCGACAGCAGTTTCAGTATCTATCCTGAAATTGCATGTATCTAGTTACTGGAAGCTGAGGTATGAAGAATTGTATTGTGTCTTATCTTTTTGTGTCTTATACAACCCTGCAAACCACTGAATATCTAAACGGCTTTCGTTAAATCCAAGTTGTAGTACTCATAGTTACATCCATTTGTGTCTGTATAATCGTGTTACTAATGCTTACTATATAACAGCGTTTAAGTCTTTCTCTACTCTCCCGTAAAGGGTGATACGATCTACTACAAAATAAAGAACCAATTATCAATTTAACCAAGTTGTTGTATTACTACTCCGCCTCTGTCAACTCTGGTCGATCTCGTTGACTCGACATATTTGCTTTTTTATACCCCTTTCTTCGTTTACTGAACTAAACAGTAACTATTCTGAAATATACTACTGCGCATGCCTCGTAGATAATTATTTCTGATGCCAATAGTTTCCGTTTTGTCCAAGGAATGTTCTTTTTCTTATTCCCAGCATGACCTTTTATTACATTATATGAAGAGCATGTAGGTCTAAATATTTCATGTATTACATAGAATGTAGGTTTAACTCTTCCAGGAAAGAAGAAACATGTGATCATAGTATACAACCCTCAGAAGTGATAGCTGGCAATACAGTGGTCGTAATCCCTAACGACACAGAGAGTGAGCAGTGCCCCGCCGGCTGGTCTAGTGGCTAGCACATGCGCCTTTGGTGCATGGTGTCCCGGGTTCGATTCCCGGTGGGAGAGCATCTATGATTTTTAACTGTCCTCGATGTTTCTGTGTTCGTGTCCCTGTCGTTATAAGTTATTAGAAAAACAAGTTAAACGAGTGAAGCAAATAAAATTAGCAATAAGTAAGTTACTAAAACACATTCGGTGAGTCAGTTAAAAAAAAAAAGTGGACACTGAACTAACTGTTCGCGCCGTCCATGCGAGTTCGAATCTATCTCGGCTTTATTTTTTTTATCCATTTGAGAGAAAGTATTGTTTCTTTTCGCTAAGGTTGTCTCTTTTCGTATTTTTCGCCGTCGTTCGCAATTAAAGTAACTGGCTATTCTCATTCTTTCTATGAATGATGGATCTTCTCTTTGGCTTCACGTCAAACATGCACACGTAATGAAAAGACGCTGTCGATAATAATAATAATAATAATAATAATAATAATAATAATAATAATAATAATAATAATAATAATAATAATAATAATAATAATAATAATAATAATATGACATATTACTAGCTAACTCGTGTGTGTATTTCGACAATATAATTTTATATTATTATGTGGAAATAAGTAAGGCTGGCTGGCGCCCGCCCCCCTAATTTTTTCGATGCGCCTTATGGGTCCACGGTGTCCAACGTTGGTCCCATCTCACTATCACCTCCTGTTCTCTCGATATAAGTTATCGACATTTTGCCTAAAGAGGGCTCTGCTTGGCTCCATGACTACCCACGGCAATGACTCTTCGTTCATTTTTCATTGAAATCGCTTATTTTTCTGAGTACTATGAGTGCATACTGTCCAGCGTTGCTCCCATCATTCAACAGTTTCCCGTTCTTTCGATATAAATTGCTAATATTTTGTTTGTAAGGGAGATATGGCGTTACAATCATTACGTTTGAAGAAGAATTGAGGAAGATATTGCCTTGCCACAAACAACACCTATTGTTATTATTATTATTATTATTATTATTATTATTATTTTTATTATTATTATTTTACTTACCACTAATGTTGCCTACCTTTATTTGCAATGCAATGTGTTACTAAAAAGCAAATCAAATAACACTCCTCGCCATTCACGCTCTCTCTGTGTTAGAGGAAAGCACATTTATTATATGATTCTTTCAAATAACACGTTTCACAAGTTACTTCACTTTCAATGTGTAATTTCATATCATCACTAGCAATCATCTTATCATCACTACGAAAATAACCCCCTCCTGCAAAAAAAAAAAAAAAAAAAAAAAAAAAAAAAAACCTGACCGTAGCGAAAAGGGCGTGAACATTCTTTATGCGATTAATCGGGTCCAATATTTCAATAAGTCTCTGCACACAAATATTTCAGTAAAAGAGGAAAAGTTATTCAAACATTCTGAATACCCATTTATGGGCGAAATTTGGTTCCCTTGGAAGTTTTTACGAGTTTAAAAGGCCGCCATTTTGAACATTTTCGTCTGATTATTCTGGTTAACGAACTGAAGATATTTCAACAATTAATGTTTGTGCCAAGTTTCATCTCAATCCGCTGAAAATTAGGGTGGTTACGGCATTCACAAATAGCGTTATATATATACAGATAGATAGATAAACAGACACACAGAGGGAGAGAGAAAAAGTGTTTTGCTCCCTTCTCGCACCTGTGGTGCGTCAGAACTAAACCGGGCCCCTTTGCAAAACGTATTGACCAGCCTAACCTAAACACAAACCTCTTACTTGCTAACGTAGAAACGTGGTCGGGAGGCGTAAGGCATGTAGAAATTGTATTTTTAATAACTATGAGTATGGTCTACTTCCATGTTTTTCTTTTTACTTTTTGCAGCTACATCGGAACGTTCAATTTTTGTTCTTTACTAATTGCAAATGGCGTTTACATTCAAAATATGAAGAATTTTGGTGGCATTTGTTCGGATATTTTTCTCTTTTGAAATGAAGAAAAGAATAAAACCAATACGCAAAGACAAAAGTATTATCAGTACTAAACCTTACCAATAATAATTGCTATGAAAGACTAAATACGACCTCTTTTACCATCTCTCATGAGCTGCATGTATTATAAACAAAAATTTTTAAAAATGTCCTCACCGAAGATTCGAACTGGCGACCTTTGCATTTGTAAGCCAGCACCTTAACCACTACACGAAGATCATGGCATGCTGAATGTTTAGTTTTCGGCGTATTTGTTGTATTTGTGTTTTATGTTCCCACTTCAACAATTTTTACTCTTTTTTCTAAGTTCAACAGCTGTGTCTGGTTTTCTCTTTCGGTGTCGTCCTTTATTTACACAATGCACTATTCGTATTCACAGCTTGTGCCCCTCTGCAATGTCTTATTCAGATTTCGTAGCAATTATTATTGGTAATGTTTAGTACTGATAATACTTTTTGTCTTTGCGTATTGCTTTTGTTCTTGTCTTCATTTCGAAAGAGAAGAATATCCGAACAAATGCCACCAAAATTCCTCATATTTTGAATGTAAACGCCATTTGCAATTAGTAAAGAATAAAAATTGAACGTTCCGAAGTAGCTGCAAATAGTAAAAGGAAAAACATGGAAGTCGACCATACTCATGGTTACTAAAAATACAATTTCTACATGCCTTACACCTCCCGACCACGTTTCTACGTTAGCAAGTAAGAGGTTTGTGTTTAGGTTATGTTGGTCAATACGTTTTGCAAAGGGGCCCGGTTTAGCTCTGACGCATCACAGGTGCTAGAAGGGAGAAAAACACTTTTTCTCTCTCCCTCTGTGTGTCTATTTATCTATCTATTTGTATATATATAACGCTATTTGTGAATGCCATAACCACCGTAATTTTCAGCGGATTGAGACGAAACTTGGCACCAACATTAATTGTTGAAATATCTTGATGAGTTCGTTAACCAGAATAATCAGATGAAAATGTTCAAAATGGTGGCCCTTCAAACTCTTAAAAAGTTCCAAGGGAACCAAATTTCGCCCATAAATAGGTATTCAGAAAGTTTGAATAAATTTTCCTCCTTTACTGAAATATTTTTGTGCAGAAACTTATTGAAATATTGGACCCGATTAATCGCCTAAAGAAGGTTCATGCCCTTTCGCTACGGTCAGTTTTTTTTTTTTTTTTTTTTTTTTTTGCAGGAGAGGGTTATCTTCCTATTGGAACAAGATGATTCTTACTGATGATATGAAATTACACATTGAAAGTGAAGTAACTTATGTAACGTGTTATTTGAAAGAATAATATAATAAATGTGCATTCCTCTAACACAGAGAACTCATGTATTTCGAGTTCGGGAGCCTGAATGGCGAGGAGTGTTATTTGATTTGCTTTTTAGTAACACATTGCATTGCAAATAAAGGTAGGCAACATTAGTGGTAAGTAAAACAACAACAACAATAATAATAATAATAATAATAATAATAATAATAATAATAATAATAATAATAATAATAATAATAATAATAATAATAATAATAATAATAATAATAATAATAGGTGTTGTTTGTGGCAAGGCAATATCTTCCTCAGTTCTTCTTCAAACGTAATGATTGTAACGCCATATCTCCCTTACAAACAAAATATTAGCACTTTATATCGAGAG
Organism: Thermobia domestica; assembly: GCF_964235325.1. Taxonomy (NCBI): domain Eukaryota; kingdom Metazoa; phylum Arthropoda; class Insecta; order Zygentoma; family Lepismatidae; genus Thermobia; species Thermobia domestica. The sequence goes on along the minus strand of NC_137462.1, from coordinate 250,529,949 downwards.
AACGGGAAACTGTAGAGCGATGGGACCAACGTTGGACAGTATGCACTCATAGTACTCAGAAAAGTAAGCAATTTCAATGTAAAATGAACGAAGAGTCATTGTCATGGGTACTCATGGGGCCACGGCAGAGCCCTCTTTAGGCAAAATGTCGATAGCTTATATCGAGAAAACAGGAGGTGATACTGGGATGGGACCAACGTTGGACGCCGTGGACCCATGAGGCGCATCGAAAAAATTAGGGAGGCGGGCGCCAGCCAGCCTTACTTATTTCCACATAATAATATAAAATTATATTGTCGAAATACACACACGAGTTAGCTACTAATATTTCATATTATTATTATTATTATTATTATTATTATTATTATTATTATTATTATTATTATTATTATTATTATTATTATTATTATTATTATTATTATCATCTACAGCGTCTTTTCATTACGTGAGCATGTTTGACATGAAACCAAAGAGAAAATCCATCCTGTAGCGAAAAGAAACAATACTTTCTCTCAAATGGATAAAATATGAAGCCGAGATTGATTCGAACTCGCATGGACGGCGCGAAAAGCCAGTGCTTTGTCCACTTTTTTTTTAACTGACTCACCGAACGCGTTTCAGTAACTTACTTATTGCTAATTTTACTTGCTTCACTCGTTTAACTTGCTTTTTCTAATAACTTATAACGACAGGGACACGAACACAGAAACATCGAGAACAGTTAAAAATGATAGATGCTCTCCGCCGAGAATCGAACCCGAGACTCCATACACCCAAGGCTCACGTGCTAGCCTCTAGACCAGCGGCGATGGCAACGCTCACTTCCTGTGTCGTTAGGGATTACGACCACTGTATTGCCAGCTATCACTTCTGTGGGTTGTATACTATGATCACATGTTTCTTTTTTGCTGGAAGAGTAAAACCTACATTATATGTAATACATGAGGTATTTAGACCTACATGCTCTTCATATAATGTAATAAAAGGGTCATGGTGTCGGATTTTAATACATGACGTATTGCAGTATACAACATGCTTTGCATTACCTGTTTGTTTGTAGACAGCTACTAGCTTAGTGTTCTGAAAGGTTGTGTATAAACTAGGGATAGCCCGTTCCGGAATTATTAGTTTTCGGACTCCCGAAAGTAAAGCCGGACAAATTCTGGAATTCGGAAAATTCCAATTTTGTAATAATTTCGGAATTCGGAAAAATCCGGAATTTAGAAGTTTCTGATTTCGTTAACATTCCGGAATTCGGAAAATCCGTATTTTTTCGAAAGTCGGAGTTTTTCTCAATTCCGGAATTTTCTAAATTCCGGATTCTTTCCGAGTTCCGAAATTATTCTGAATTCCGGAGTATAACTGAATTCCATAATTTTGCGAAATCCGGAAAGTGAAAGTTCCGCTTCCGAAAAATGAATTTATTTTGGTTAATATGAATCGTGGGGGAAATAAGTCTTTGACCAGGTAATGGCGACTGCTTTGAAAGAAATGGGAAGTATGAGAATTCAATCTGTCATATTTGTAGTTTCGTGTGGAGAAAGAACGAACTTATGAACCAGTGGTTTAAGAAAAACTCAAGTTATTAATATAAACTTTGCCGACTTCATAAAAGAAATACGAAAGACATTTTGAATCGAAAAAATATAACATACAAGTTTGCAAGCGGAGACAAAGAAACCTACCGTAACCAGACTAAAGACGGATCGTTTACCGCGTAGCGATCTCGGTTCAGTGGTCAAGGTGCTTCTGCGAATGCACGTTGCAATTTTTTTTTCTTACTTTAGAATTTTTGATGGCGATTGATCAGCGATAACATACGTTTTATTATATTCAGATATTTGAATACTCGGATGTTTCAATACTTGAACTATCAAATCTTCAGGAATAATAATAGTAATAATAATTATTATTATTATCTCGTAGAAGATTAAAAGCTAGAAGCTAAATTATCGCTCAGGTCATACCATTACAAGCAGAAACGTGACATTTGGAAAGAATATTTTGGTTTGGTTTAATGTTGCTCACGAGGAGTTTCTCATCTCGTTTCTAAAACAAATAAAATAACATGAGAATTAACATTTTACATTCGAGACGGGTCAGGGCTAAATCAAAATTTTCGTCTCTCTTTGGAGATGAGAATCGAGCGGAGACGAAAAGTATCGTAAACATTTCCCGTCTTGTCTCGATTCTCGAAATAGTGTATGTCCATTCTTTAAGTAACAATTGCTCTGTAGACTGAATCTCATAGGCTATTTCGTTACATTGTATTTCAGAGCTCATTGAATTATGCTCTGTGTAGGTATTTTTGTAGCAAAGCTTTTATATTTACCTCTGCATATTCTAAAAATTAGTTTATTATATGCCTTACTGTCGCGTGATATTCAGTTATATTTATTACAGTTATTTTCCTCAAAACATACTTTCTACATGAAACTTCAATAAAAGGTTCTAGTTTAAAATGTTGGTAGTTGCAGAGGTGTGTCTTGAAGGTACGGAACCCTTTCCCCGAAATCTACTTTTAAGTAAGTTTTGCCAAATTTCAGGGCAAGTTTAAAACTATTATTACTATTATTATTATTATTATTATTATTATTATTATTATTATTATTATTATTATTATTATTATTATTATTATTATTATTATTATTATTATTATTATATCAACTCCATGTATAATCTTTAAAAGATATACGGTTTGTATCTGAATAGTAAAAGCTAATTGACTGTCGATGTCGGTCGTCTGGAAGTCTTCAGGAGGCAAGGACATCGGTCACGTTCTGGGTTTGAGTTCCGAAGGGGCAAGTATTCGGGCTCGAGCAAAAAATTGTTAAAAGTTATAGGCTTCATCCAAACATATTCAAAACAGCTGGGACCGAGTTTGGGCTTCTCAACGGCTCGAGCGGCTCGGCTTACAGCTCATTCAATATCGAACCGAATCGAGAAGTGAGCCGAGCCAACAGCTCACCACACCGAGCCGATTTGAGCCATCGGCTTAGTTGAGCTGAGTCGAAACGTGCTGATGAACGAGTTTCAACTTAGGTGGCTCGAACCGGTTCACATGAGCCGAGTAGGTGACCCATCCCAACCGAGAAAGCTCGAGCCATCGGCTCAATTGAGCTGAGTCGATGGCTTGTTCCAACTAAGCCGGCTAGGGTCATCGGCTCATCCCAACCGAGCCGACTCGAGCTGTTCGCTCAGTTGATACGAGCCGAGCCGGTTGATATCACTACCCGAGTTGGTCTTCTGCTTGGGCTCAAGAATTCGACCGTGCAGATCTCAGCCTTGATTTTAAGAACAACAGTATATACTTATATTGGTGATTACGACATTTGAGGCTGTCTCGTAATAATAATAATAATAATAATAATAATAATAGTAAACTCTTGTCTTCTCGTTACCTAGACGAGACGAGATACACTAAAATTGCCCCACGAGATGCACTAAAATTACGAGATGAGACGCACCTCTGTCGTGAGCAACACTAAAAGTATTCCACATTACTGCTTACATTTCTCATGGCTTTTGCTTTCCAGTCTGATCAGGCCAATATTTCAAAACGAGTTAAAACGAGCTGAACGAGCGAGAGAGCCATTATCAAACTCAACTCAACTCGAAACTAGACCTCGAAAACAGCGACTTGGCTCGGAACTCAATTCAAGAAAATTACCTTTGACTCGACTCAAATTGTACTCGAGTTGAATTGAATTTTGGCTCGACTTGTGCTCATCCCTATTCGTGTTTGTATTTTATGTTTCCACTTCAACAATGTCTACTCTTTTTTCTCCTTTTACCTGCTGTTTCTGGATTTCTCTTTCGGTGTCGTCCTTTATTTACACCGTGCACTATTCTTATTCCCAGCTTGTGACCCGCTTCAATGTCTTATTCAGTTTAGGCTTTTCTTCTTACATTGACTTCACATGTGATTGATTTAATTCTCACTTTCCGCGCACGACCGATGAAAATGTTTTATTATTATTATTATTATTATTATTATTATTATTATTATTATTATTATTATTATTATTATTATTATTATTATTATTATTATTATTATTATTATTATACTATTGAACTTGCACGGCGAAATTACTGTATAATACGATATCATTTCTGTAATTTTACTCCATTGTATGTTATTTAGTTTATTAATGGGCACTAAATTGTCTCCAGATCAACGAATAAATTAACTACGGCATGCACTTTGGTGGAAATATCGTTGCAATAAGATTATTGGTTCGTTCCAAACATGTTCATGTAATGATATTTCCACCAAAGTGCATGCCGTAGTTAATTTTTTCGTTGATCTGGAGACAATTTAGTGCCCATTAATAAATTAAATAACATACAATGGAATAAAATTACTGATATGATATCGTATTATACAGTAATTTCGCCGTGCAAGTTCAGTAGTATAGTAATAATAATAATAATAATAATAATAATAATAATAATAATAATAATAATAATAATAATAATAATAATAATAAAACATTTTCATCGGTCGTGCGCGGAAAGTGAGAATTAAATCAATCACATGTCAAGTCAATGTAAGGAGAAAAGCCTAAACTGAATAAGACATTGAAGCGGGTCACAAGCTGGGAATAAGAATAGTGCATGGTGTTAATAAAGGACGACACCGACAGAGAAATCCAGAAACATTAGGTAAACGAAGAAAAAAAAGAGTAGAAATTGTTGAAGTGGAAACAAAATACAAATGCGAATAGGGATGAGCAGGAGTCGAGCCAAAATTCGACTCGACTCGAGTTCAATCCGAGTCGAGTCAAAGGTATTTTTTTGTAGTACTTAAAATTATACTGTAGTTCTTAAAATTAAGGCTGAGACCTGCACGGTCGAATTCTTGAGCCCAAGCAGAAGACCAACTCGGGTAGTGATATCAACCGGCTCGGCTCGTATCAACTGAGCGAAGTTGTTGTATTACTATACATCTGCTTCCGCCCCTGTCAAATCTGGTCGATCTCGTTGACCCGACATATTTGCTTTTTTATACCCCTTTCTTCGTTTACTGAACAAAACAGTAACTATTCTGAAATATACTACTGCTCATGCCTCGTAGATAAATATTTCTCATGCCAATAGTTTCCGTTTTGTCCAAGGAATGTTCTTTTTCTTATTCCCAGCGTGGCCCTTTTATTACATTATATGAAGAGCATGTAGGTTTAAATACCTCATGTATTACATATAATGTAGGTTTTACTCTTGCAGCAGATAAGAAACATGTGATCATAGTATACAACCCACAGAAGTGATAGCTGGCAAGACAGTGGTCGTAATCCCTAACGACACAGGGAGAGAGTGGTGCCCTTCCCGCTGGTCTAGTCGCTAGCACGTGCGCCTTTGGTGTATGGAGTTCCGGGTTCGATTCCCGGCGGGAGAGCATCTATGATTTTTAACTGTTCTCGATGTTTCTGTGTTCGTGTCTCTGTCGTTATAAGTTATTAGAAAAAGCAAGTTAAACGAGTGAAGCAAGTAAAATTAGCAATAAGTAAGTTACTGAAACACGTTCAGTGAGTCAGTTAAAAAAAAAAAGTGGACAAAGCACTGGCTTTTCGCGCCGTCCATGCGAGTTCGAATTAATCTCGGCTTGATTTTTTATCCATTTGAGAGAAAATATTGCTTCTTTACGTCTTTACGCTACAGGTAGTCCACTCTTTTCGTATTTTTCGCTGTCGTTCACAGTTAAAGTAACTGACTATTATTCTTTCTACGAATGATGGATCTTCTCTTTGGCTTCATGTCAAACACGCACACGTAATGAAAAGACGCTGTCGATAATAATAATAATAATAATATGAAATATTAGTAGCTAACTCGTGTGTGTATTTCGACAACATAATTTTATATTATTATGTGGAAATAAGTAAGGCTGGCTGGCGCCCCCCCCCCCTATTTTTTTCGATGCGCTTTATGGGTCTACGGTGTCCAAAGTTGGTCCCATCCCAGTATCACCTCTCGATATAAGTTATTGACACTTTGCATAAAGAGGGCTCTGCCGTGGCCCCATGACTACCCATGACAATGACTCTTCGTTCCTTTTGCATTGAAATTGCTTACTTTTCTGAGTACTATGAGTGCATACTGTCCAACGTTGCTCCCATCGCTCTACAGTTTCTCGTTCTCTCGATATAAATTGCTAATATTTTGTTTGTAAGGGAGATATGGCGTTACAATCATTACGTTTGAAGAAGAATTGATTAAGATATTACCTTGCCACAAACAACACCTATTATTATTATTATTATTATTATTATTATTATTATTATTATTATTATTATTATTATTATTATTATTATTATTATTATTATTATTATTATTGTTGTTGTTGTTGTTGTTTTACTTACCACTAATGTTGCCTACCTTTATTTGCAATGCAATGTGTTACTAAAAAGCAAATCAAATAACACTCCTCGCCATTCAGGCTCCCGAACTCGAAATACATGAGTTCTCTGTGTTAGAGGAATGCACATTTATTATATTATTCTTTCAAATAACACGTTTCACAAGTTACTTCACTTTCAATGTGTAATTTCATATCATCACTAACAATCATCTTGTTCCGATAGGAAAATATCCCCCTCCTGCAAAAAAAAAAAAAAAAAACTGACCGTAGCGAAAGGGCGTGAACCTTCTTTAGGCGATTAATCGGGTCCAATATTTCAATAAGTTTCTGCACACAAATATTTCAGTAAAAGAGGAAAATTTATTCAAACTTTCTGAATACCTATTTATGGGCGAAATTTGGTTCCCTTGGAACTTTTTAAGAGTTTGAAGGGCCACCATTTTGAACATTTTCATCTGATTATTCTGGTTAACGAACTCATCAAGATATTTCACCAATTAATGTTTGTGCCAAGTTTCGTCTCAATCCGCTGAAAATTAGGGTGGTTATGGCATTCACAAATAGCGTTATATATATACAAATAGATAGATAAGTAGACACACAGAGGGAGAGAGAAAAAGTGTTTTTCTCCCTTCTCGCACCTGTGGTGCGTCAGAGCTAAACCGGGCCCCTTTGCAAAACGTATTGACCAACATAACCTAAACACAAACCTCTTACTTGCTAACGTAGAAACATGGTCGGGAGGTGTAAGGCATGTAGAAATTGTATTTTTAATAACCATGAGTATGGTCGACTTCCATGTTTTTCTTTTTACTTTTTGCAGCTACATCGGAACGTTCAATTTTTATTCTTCACTAATTGCAAATGGCGTTTACATTCAAAATATGAGGAATTTTGGTGGCATTTGTTCGGATATTCTTCTCTTTGGAAATGAAGAAAAGAATAAAAGCAATACGCAAAGACAAAAAGTATTATCAGTACTAAACATTACCAATAATAATTGCTACGAAAAACTAAATACGACCTCTTTTACCATCTCTCATGAGTTGTATGTATTATTAACAAAAATTTTTAAAAATGTACTCGCTTAAGATTCGAACTTGCGTCCTTTGCATTTGTAAGACAGTACCTTAACCACTACACCAAGATCATGGCATGGTGACCGTTTAGTTGTCGGCGTATTTGTTGTATTTGTGTTTTATGTTACCACTTCGACAATTTTTACTCTTTTTTTGTAAGTTTAACAGCTGTTTCTGGCTTTCTCTTTCGTGTCGTCCTTTATTTACACAATGCACTATTCGTATTCACAGCTTGTGCCCCTCTGCAATGTCTTATTCAGATTAAGCTTTTCTTTTTGCCCCTCAGTAAACATTTGATTGATTTAATTCTCATACTCTCCACGGATGGAGCGCAGGAATGCCAGACTCGAAAAATAGGTGTACATTTACTTTCCTGACAGATCATACATCATTAATATTTATATTATGAAACCTTCTAATCAGATTAGGACTTGGGCTTCTTATACCACGACCTCTATTATTATAAAATGGTTGGTTGTCCTTCACGATTTATCGATACAATCTGTCGATTTGATTCTAACTTGGGTTGACTAAATTCTACATTAGGGAGCTCCAGGGGAGCATCAGAGAGGGCACGTAAATGTGCTTGAACCTTAGCAGATTCATACAATTTAAGTAGTATATCGACTTCGCCTACACTATCTTGCTCACGTGTAATGACAAATTCCAGTGCACGGGGTTCCAATCCTTTTAAATGTGTCGTTTTCGTTGAGTTTCACTCATGTTGGGATCTACTTTGTTACATAATCTTAAAACTGCATAAATATATCCGGAAAAACTCATGGGGTGTTTTAATTCGTCTTCCCAACAAGGCAAATATTTCGCCAAGCTCAGCGGGGCTGCGAAGGCCTTCCTTAGATGACCTTCCAGATCTTCGAATTAGTCTAGAGACGCTAATGGTTCTTTTTTCATATGGTACCAATCAGCAGCACTCCCTTGCAAGTACACAGGCAAGTAGTTCCGTTGCTTTTCGTCACTCCAAAAATATAGGACTGAGCAAATTTTGTACGCGTCAAGAAATTGAGAAGAGAGGAATTGTGATGGAAGGTAATTTATTATTTACAGTTATACCAGCAATTTCTGTACGTGTTTCTACTTTTATTTTTGACGCGCTTTCTTTCACGGGAAAACTAGAAGGAAATCGATTTTATAAACACTTTTTATCATACTTACATCTCGTCCTTATGGGACTTCTGACGAATGAAGAATCATTCTTTGACGTCCGGATTTAAGTAGCCGTATGTTAATATTGACCCTATCTGGACTTACAAAATACGAAAGGCGTATGCTATTTTAGTTGTATTCTTTCATCGTTGATTATATTTCATAAACAGCGTTATAATCTTTGTAACGGATGGAGTTTAATCCTTTTAATTTTCCTTCTTTTTCTATCTACTTTTTCAGTTGGTGTTATGTTTTTATTTTTGTCTCGCTGTCTGGCCATCGGTCTGTCTGTCAGCACAAGGAAAATAATACCTTCTTAAGGAAAGCAATTAAGTAGTTGTATTTAATGAATCTTTTTGTTTCGATAGCAGGGTTTCGAAATGGACCATTAATGGATTTTAAAGTATCTTGTACTTGTCATAACAAAGTTTTCTATTTATTTCTTATGTACATATGCATTTAACTACTTATTTGCTTACTTAGTTACTTATTTATTTATTTCTGTATTACAGTATTAACTTATCATTTCTTTCAGAAAGCCTGCTTCCTAATTGAATTTTACGTTAGAAGTTCCTACGCTTATCAAAATAACTTATTGTAATAACTTATTTCAAGTAGACTTTCAGTGTGAGATGGTCGAACAAAATTGATCCGGTTTGGAAGCATAGAACTTGGATAATATAGCTTCATTCGTTGAACATTAACTCTCTTTGGCTGATTTTTTCATTACATGCTGCACTTCGCATCATTTTTCGGATTTACGCGTACAATTTTATAGGGGCCTACATACCGAGCTCTTACTAACTTAGTAGATAATCCAGGTTTTGTTGACATTTTCAAATGAGGACTAAATCGTTTTCCTTAAAGGTATGGGCCTTCCTATGTTAATCAATTTTGGCCTTTTGTTTTTGCTGCTGACTAATTAAGGCCTTTTGAGCTAGTTTCCTTATACGACTAAGAATCTTTTTCCCTAGTTTCCCATACGGGGTTCGACATGGTGCCTGAAGTTCGATACCTAACACAGCCTTTCTAACAAACACCAATTCAAAAGGTGAATAAGGATGGTGTTCGTGTCTCACCGTATTGTAAGCGTAACAAGCAGTCCTAAAAAATAGAGACCAATCGTTTTGAGAAGTAGGCATATATTTACTCAAATAGTTTGCCAAGGTATGATTACATCTCTCCACTCGTGAATTTGTCCTAGGATGATAAGCCGTACTAAACTTTTGATTTATACTTAGTATGGACGTAACTTCGCGAGTTACTTCTGCTTGAAAATTTGATCCGAAGTCAGTCAATATATTACGGGGTGGGCCAAAGTAACAAATGACATCGTCTAATAAATACTTTGCAACATTCCTTGCTGTTATGGTTTTTAATGGTCGTGCCACTGCATAATTTAAAAACATATCGACAGCGGTGGTGACATATTTATAGCCATAAGAGGAGGGCAAAGGGCCAAATACGTCCAAATTTAAAGTATGAAAGGGTGCTATAGGCCTGATTGGTTCATGCAACTCTAATGGTTTAGTGGTTGGATCCTTGCGTTCTTGACATTCGCGACAAGTCTTGATATAATTTTTGATATATGTTCCCATTCTGCGCCAGTAAAATCGTTCATGGACACGAAAAATACTTTTCTTTCTCCAAGGTGTCCACCTTCTAGACATGATGTATGGGTTGCATATAAAAATTCGGGAACCATACTTCGTGGAACAGATTGTTTTAAATCCTTACTGGATTTACGATATAATACCTCATCTACTAATACATAAAGACGAGCCTCATTATTACTAACTTCGGGAACCATACTTGGGGAACCATACTTGGTGGAACAGATTGTTTTAAATCCTTACTGGATTTACGATATAATACCTCATCTACTAATACATAACGACGAGCCTCATTATTACTAAGATCGGTCTTTACTAACTTGCGTATTCTACCAAAATATTCGTCCTCTCTGTGCCTTGATTACATCAGTTGCATCAATTTTGATTGTATTTATACAAAGTCCTTCTTCTCGATTTGCGTTTCCTTCTTCACTTAAAGTCTGTGTGGCATACCTTGACATGCATCTTCTACTTGAGGTTCTTCAGGAGGGGTGAATTGACTTCTATTGCTTTATTTTCGTCTAAAGTTAATGAATCCTATGATGGAGTCTTCACGTCGTGATTTTCTAAAATCTCTTGTCTAATATTCTTATATAACAATAGTGCAACTGTGATATTAGCAGTGGGGGAATATTTCACCTGAGGAGGGTGAGAAGCATCTTGTGAATATTTAAGAAAACTTAGATTCTCCATACAATGTTTTAATTTATAAATTCCCTGAGTTCTTCGCCTGAGTCATATGAAAGAAGACTTTGAGTTAGCGCGTCACGTGCAGTGTTTTGCTGATAGGGTTCCTTCTTTGCCGATTATTTAATTTCATCATCTGAATAGTATTTACTTGATTCAGGTGGCGAAATTTCCGGCAGTCTACCTTCCAAGGTTTTTCCCACTTGAGGAGGTATACCGAATGGAAAATAAAGTTCCTCATCCTCCACAATTTCTAAATCAATAATATGCTGCTTTTCCTCTCTCTTTAAAGGTGTTGAAGCTAAGTGAGGGTCAAACTTAAAGTCGCTTGCCATAATGCCTGGTGGTTCTTTAGAAGAACAAGCTGCACCTTCATTAGAATAGTCGCTCTGTTTTTCTGGCTTAAGGGAAATCGTACGCTTCGCAACCACCGGTTTATACTTTGTACTATCTGTGGGATTTTACTACAAGTTTCTTCAAACTTCGCTAAATTTTCTCTATAATGCTGCGTTTGCGTTATATGTTGCCTATCCACAGGATCTGGTAAACTATACTGCTGAGGATGGTCTATCCGCGGTTCAAATGAAGTAGACGAACTGGCTACTGGCAAACTGACTTGCTGCACTGGCAAATATGTAGCTACTTTGGCCATTGGACATAATTCGGAACGCAACGCCTTCGTGACCGCGGCTTCCTGAGCAAGAGTTTTCCTACAATATTTCCAACTTGCTTCACCCGATTTAGCAATATACACAGCATGTCCAAAAAGTAAGTTCCGTTTCAATTTATCTCCGCTGCAGCGCTGCGATCGCATTTTCTCACATGCGCGGGAGACGCTCTGCATCAGGGAGAAAAATCGTGCGCCATTTTGAGATCGCTGTCAGTCACGTACGCATTGTTGTGCTTGTTTACAATGTCTGTGTTGATTCAAAATCCCGCCGCTTGTGAAATCAGAGCTGTGATTCGTTTTCTGAATGCAAGGAAAGTGAAATTTATCGGCAAATTTGCGATGTTTACGGACAAAATGCGATGAGTGATTCAATGGTCAGAAGATGGGTAAGACAATTCAATGAAGGACGTAGTGACGTGCACGATGAAGAACGAAGTGTGCGTCCATCTTTGGTTACAGAAGAACTGGTTCACACGATTGATGAAAAACCGCAGGTTCACAATTAGTGTTCTCGGTATGGAATTTCCCCAAATCTCAAGATCAGCAATTCATGAAATTGTTACCGAACAACTGAAATTTCGTAAACTTTGCTCTCGTTGGGTAAAAAAGATTCTTACTGAGCAACACAAAACAAAACGGATGGGTAGTGCACTTCATTTTTTGACCCGTTATATTGAAGGCGGCGAAGAATTTCTGACAAAGATAGTCACAGGAGATGAAACTTGGGTTTCTTACGACACCCCAGAAAGTAACTGGCAATCAATGAAATGAATGCGCACTTCATCCCAGCAAAGTTTAAGCCGAAGCAAATCTTGACACCTCGAAAAATGATGTGCACAGTGTTCTGGGACTGTAAAGGCATCTTACTCATTGATTTCTTACCGCGTGGTCAAACAAGCACAGCAGATGCTTATTGTGACACACTTAGGAAATTCCTCCTCGCAATACAGAATATGCGCCGAGGATTGCTGTCAAAAGGTGTTGTTTTTCTTCACGACAACGCACGACAAAACACTGGAAATGTTACGAAAATCTCCTACAGGGATTTGGTTGGCATGTCTTTGACCATACTCCGTACAGCCCTGACCTCGCTTCTAGCGACTTTCATCTGTTCTTACGTCTCAAGTCTTTTCTTGGCGGTCAAAACTTCAACAATTACGACGAGCTGAAAGAAACTGTTTCCAACTGGTTGAAGACACAGGCGGCAAACTTCTATGAAGAAGGTATACAAAACCTTGTGCCACGCTATGACAAATGACTGCAAAATTTCGGCAGTTATGTGGAAAAGTAGTTTAAGAGTTGTAGAATTTTGTGCAATAAATAATTTTTCTGTATCTGTACACAATTTAATTTATTACCAAACGGAACTTACTTTCTGGACGTGACTCGTACCAATAATAAAACTTTGGCGGAGATTTCTCAAACTTCAAAAAGATAAACCAATGCAAAGACATTTCGAATTATTTCGTTAAAATTTTGTTTCTACTATTCAAAAAATATAGGGGATATTTCACTATAAACAATATGATCAGGTAACTAATTACCCTAAGAATCCATAACAACTTAAACAATTAACTAAAATAACCTGCACAATGAATATTACACTAAAACATAAAACGGAATAATAAGGATGCCAGAGCAGCACCACAAAATTTTTCGACCCGAAAAATCGAAAAGTGGGGAAAAGAAGTGCACGAACTCCCATTTGTGACGACGGGGCAGATCTCTCTCTCATTACTTTGCTCGTTTGTTTCCACATCATTCAGAGAACTGCTCACGCTAAAATTTAGCTGTTGTCACAAAAGAATTATAACTAAATTACATCATGACTTTCATGGGAAAATTGGAATAGTCTAAGGGAATAACAAAATAAACTTCTTAAAATATTTAAGTTTAATTACATGTTTAGTCTGGTAGCATACAACAACATAAGGAGTAATGCGAATTATTTGATAGTTTATTAGATAGCTTGACAGATAATAAATGTAACTACTTTACTGGAGATGAATGATAGAATGCGCGTATGGGACAACAGATCTCAATCTTGAAAGTTTTACTGTGGGTATTCAGAACATTTTAACGAACTGCATGACATCTCTAATCATTAAATTAATGATGCAATAATTGCTCATACATACCTTGCTGTAGTCACGTAACTCTAAAAGGTTCGACTAAGCTCTGATTACTCGCAACCGACGTTCCGTAGATGAAAGCCGAGTCTCGAATCAAATCTTGTGACCATGAGGCCTTTTTTTAATATTTTCGAGGTACACAGCCAAGCTTGTAACAGTCAGCTCATCCTTTTGGGTCAGATCCCTAAATATGGAAAGCTATTGCTCTTTTGCATTGTGATTGATCGACCTACCACACCCAGGATACATGGCATGACACACATGTACAAACGTGGACAGCATATACAGTCATAGCCGGATGAATTCAATGTCATGTATTCTAGAATTATCCATAGATCCTTAACTATTTGACCAATTTCCGCACATTAATATGTTGTCAAAATCGTGATTAAGCATTGGGTATCCTGTATGCTGATTATGTGTAACCTTCATCAAGTAAACTTCCTACGAAAATTGCGCATTAAAAGTAACGTCAGTTGCCTTCAGAAGTTTACGTATTTCCTTTCTTTGTTGCTAACTATGACAAGCCAAGAGAACAAAAATGTAAATTAATCCAAAATAACCTTTTCAATTCATTCTAATAAAAGAACAGGGTAACCATATTTTGGACCCAGCGTCACAATTGTCAGGAGGACATACAGGGTTTTAAGAAACACTAAAGAATATCATGAAAAGTTACACATGGAACGCTGTAGTAAATGACATGAACGATTATGTAAAAACCATTCCACAATGTTAGAGGATTAAAGATAATAATCGCAAGATAGTGGGTCCTTTATCGTCGAAATATTGAACACGAGTATGTGAGAATTATATGCTTGAAATTGCCGGCCATATGCCTGTATTAAATGCCTTTATGTATATACTCAGAGGTGTTAACAATATCCCAAGATTTGTATTCTTAGAAATATGAGAACCTTGAAATCACCGGCTAATTGTAACACACCTCTTGAAACATTAAGTGGAATTTTTCAGTGGTGTTAACAATATCCCAAGATTTGTATTCTTAGAAATATGATAACCTTGAAATCATCGGCTATTTGTAACACATTTCTTGAAACATTAAGTGGAATTTGCTTTCATGGAACAATTTCTACTGATAATGCTTGTATTTTATTTCATAGCAATTTAAGTACTCATGGTATTCAGCATATCAGAATTGTCTCATATCACGAAGATTTCTAAATTTTTGTCAAGACACTTAGATATTCTATGAGAACCCAAAAAACATACTGACCGGTCTCAATTCATTCCTGAAATTCATCTTTCTCCTAATTATGTGATTATTCTGGGTTAAAATCTGTTTCAGCGGAGATATGTTACGGACGTCCAGTTTCAACCCCAATAGAAATTCACTAGCACATCAATAGCCCGGATTTGACTTCACTTAATAACCAAAATGTGCCCTTGAAAATATGGAGAAATAGTGTAGAATGAAAGAATGTTGTCAAACTTAAGAGATCCCGTTGTAGTTGAGATTAATGACGACTATTAGGAATGTCATTCTCCGAAACTTTTTGACTCTTAATACTATTCTACTTCGTCCTGGTGATAGTGATATTTAACATAACATATTTCGCTTGTCTCAGGACAAGAAACATTTCGCCTGTCTGAGGACAACAGACATGATTCAGAAACATTTATCATTGTTAGAAATTCAAACTTTGAAAACTAGTACTTGTAAAACAGAAATTTTGTGAAAATTTATGGAACGTTGAAAAATATCAAACGTTTTTTTTTGATATTTTTGAATATTTTATTAAATTAATTTATTACTGACATTTGAAAATTTGCTTTTGTGAAACTGAAACTCATGAGTATAATTATAAGTAATTATAATTTGATAGGGGAAATTTAAGTCAAATTTATTGTAAAATTTGTGATTGTGTAAGATTTTAAAGTGGAATAATAAATTTTTTAATACTATTTAAAAATTGAGAATTCTCGGAATATTCTAATAAATAAAAATGTAAAAAGACTAGTTAGAATGTACTAAAGTTATTTTGCAATATTTTTACGAATGTTTATGTTCAAAATAATTAATATATATTTTTGTTTATTATGGTTGAGAGTTTTTTAGTTACGTATCCGTGTTTACTTAAAATTAAGAAAAGAAATTGGGTTTTTTAAAGCTCAGTGGGTTATACTTGTGACAACATCAGTATGTATCCAAAGTGATTTAATATGACTTTTCAATCTTCTTAAGACTCTAACATTGGTGGTAATTTGCTCTTTCATTTCGACTAACACGACTTTTGACTGGAACAGAGTGATATTAGCTGGCATGTGCTGGACTATTTTTTTCCTATTATTTTGTTAAAGCGCTGCTCTAATCAGACACATGGAAGGAACGACGATGAATGGTTTGGTGTGTGTTGACGTGGCAGCCAACTTTTTGCCTGAAGTGAAGGAAACAGTGATCGGAGTAACTGATACAACTTGGCTAGCTGATCGGTGGGTGTGTTTAACCAGCAAGTTTTAGGTTCGAATGAATGCTTTATTTTTTCCTTTGGTTTACTTAGTTTTTGTAGTGGAAAAAGGAATCGCAGTAAAACTTGGAAGGAAAATTTAAGAATTCTGGTTGGAGTTTACCTCGATATTTGTCTGATTGTTACTAATTCCGTTTCGCTACTTGGACCTGGAGAAAATTGTTTAAAGGAATTTGATTAGGACCTGCTGTTGTGATATTGCTGTAAATAACGGGCAATAAATAAGTTGGTTTGCTTTCGACTTCTACGTGCTTCTGACTGGTGAGTTTAACTTGTCTATTCTTATTTATTTCAGTTTATGTTACTTTTGATCTGCAGTTTTTGGTGGAAATAGAAGTTATAGTAGCGTTGTATTTATAGCCTTGTTTTGTTTAAGTCTGAATATTAGTAGAAATTTAACTTCTTGATAATTTTGTTTTGAGCTGTAAGGTCATTTACGTCTTTTAAGCGTAGACTTTCCTGCTGTTTGACTTTGTTTATACAATCTTGTTATAGTTACATACTATTTAATTCATTATCGTACAAAGAAGTTTGTTAGTTTATAATTTGGCATCATTTTGAGCCAATCGATTAGTGGCAGCTAATAGGTACTAGTTTTTTTATATTGAAAGTGGTTAACCCTTAAACACACGCGCTGGGGTAAAATCCAACTTAATTCATTTTTGTGCTAGGAAAAGAAAATCGATTGTAGGGCTCTCTGCTTATACACCGTGTAGCTACCTTTCTTGCTGTATCTCTTGATTGTATTCACCGGACATTCAGTCAGTTTTCGTTAAGCGGTTGTGATGTGTGGATCATAAAGCTTTGGCTGGGATGAAATAATTTCCGCGCGTGTGTTTGTATAATATAATTTGTTGTCAAATTTTTAACCTGTTTTCTAAAATCGTGTTTCCAATACCTATATTTACTCCAATATTATTCTCGTAAACTATCTTTAAAAAACCGGTAAGGGAGTGACAAAAATGGGTCGTTTTATACAAGAGGAAGAGAGAATAAAGAACTTCTTGGGTTCTGTTGAGAGTGATGAAGAACTAATTCCTAACAATTCTAGTGACACAGGAAATGATCTACGTGAAAGTAGACATGACACAAACACTGAACAAAAGTGCGAGCAAGAGAATTAATTTGTACAGGTACGATCGGCAGGAACTAACAGCAAAAAGACGAAAGAAGAAACATTTAAGACTATTCGACTTTCCAAGAATATCAAAATCACTTCTTTCGCTCCCAAGCCCCAAAGAGTTGCTGTGGTATGAACTATGCACAATGACAGCAAAATGAATCGAGACACAAATAATGTAAAAGAAACTGTTAACATAACTGATTATAATTCACATAAAGGGGGAATTGGTATTGTTACAAAGTTATGTGAATCATATACTGTGTCAAGAAAGTGTATGCGTTGGCCAATTAGTGTTTCTTGGCTTGCTAAATGATGCAGGTTGTTGTCAGTTGCAAAAACGACATTGGTGCTAAAATCAAGTAGCCAGAGGAGTGTTCCTAAAGGAACTGAGTTTGACGCTCCCCAGGGCACATATTACATACAGGTTATCTCTACATTTCATGTCCCTTCATCTGAAAGCAGCTGTCAAGCGCATAGCTAGTCTTGAAGATGAACCCAAAGAGAGAAAAAGCTTCTGAAAGTGTGAAACATGCCCGAGTCAAAAGGTAAGAAAAACTCAATGATCATGCTGCAATTGCAACAACTTAGTCTACAGGAGCAGAGCCTAATATATTGTGAAATGTACACCCCTATTGAAACTGTGCTCTTGCACTTGAAGTGTGGGTGAAATGACAGCAAATGTATAATTTGGATAGGGAAATCTCAAATTTCTATTTGCATGCCATATGATATTCTATTTTGGTTTGGTTCTATATGATATCAGAACATTTTAAATTCATTTAGTTGAGAATATTTGACAGTAATGAATGTATAATGTTATTTTTCTTTAAACATTGAAATAAACAAATGAAAAGAGCACAGGGGATTGTTTAATATATTCATCTTAACACATACGAACACTAAAAACACTCACTATAACTTCAAACAGATATAAAAGCATATAAAATGGTTAATATGAAAAAATGTTTAAAATATTTTTCTACAAAAATGCGATGAAATCAAAAAGCTACCGAAGAAAATGATCATATCTCGTAGAAAAGATCAACTTTACATAACTTTGGTCTCACATCCCAAATGCATGCAATACACTTTATATAAAAGTATATAACAACTGGGGTGTAAACATACCGCACGTGTGTTTAAGTTCTAAAATTTAGCGCATATGTATGAGGGTTAAATTTGCTTTTCAGAAGTAATTGCCACGTTTCATTGTGTATTTGATTGTTCTCTGAGTAAATTGCAACGTTAGTAGGTTTTTTAAATTTCTCTTCAGCTCAGTATATCATTAGTATTTTGAATAACACTGGATTGATTGCTCTTATTTTTTCGATTTGGTTGAAATTAGTCAGAACCGGTTGGAGAAAACCATCCTTTGATTCACAGTTAGTTATATTTGCAAGAAAATAACTTCGCAATGGCAACTGAATTTTTCGATAATATAAATGAAGAATATTTCTGTAATTAAAATAAACCTATTTATAGTTGTTAAAATTGAGACCCTCCCCTTAGAAATTTTTAATATCAGAATTTTTTGCAAACTACCGGTTGCCTTTTGGCGGGTATTTGGTTTGGAATTAGTAATCAATGTTTTAATAACAAGAATCCTATGAAAGCTAGTTGGTTGTTGATTGTTGAGGAAAGAGAGTGAAATTAAAATCTGATGAAATATTAACTAACTCATTATTGAAATATTTATGCAGTCAGAAATTAAATAATTGATTATTTTGAAACAATTAAAATGTTTTGTAGGAGATTTGATTAAACATTTATTGTGAATATAGTAATTCAGCAATTGGTAGATAGACAATAAAATGTAATATTCAAAATATATAAATAGGGTTATTCACTGGTATGTTTTCAATTTAAATTAAATCTTCAGTATTGATTGCAAATGTTATATTTATCAGTGAAAAGAAAACAAAAGTTTATTAAATTGTTTTTGACTGGTTTAGCTTTGAACGGAAATTCTTAGTATACTATTTAAGACAATTCTGAGTATATTTTTGGAGTGTTTAGGTATTTAGATATTTTTTACATTAGTTATTGAGTTAATGTGTCGGTCGCTGAATTTCTGTTAAGGTGATTTTGGATTGCTATCAAACCTTCTAAAGCCCCCACCATATTGAGTTTAACCGAACCATTCAATCCTATACCTATTCATTGGAAAATTTTAGTTGTATGTCAGAAAAGGTTGGGAGAGCTACAATGAATAACATGGTGTTAATCTCTTGCACACTGGTATTATTCTCAGTAGTATAAACTATACAAGCGAAAAAATCCTTTCACTTTGCTGCACGTTAAGTATAATTATTGAGAATGTCCAACTTACCAACTTCCGAACAACTTTTGAGAAATACTTGATTACAACTAACACTAAAGAAATAGTTCAGAGCATCCTTTTATATGAATGGTAAATGAAAGATTTAACATAACACCAGAATTCAAACAAAGTACCTTGGACTTTTGTTAATGTAACAAACTTTAAATCAAAATTGAGTAAATAATGTTCAGAAGACTAATCACTTTTAAATATAAAATACAATAGACACATGAAACATCAAAATCCTTGCACAAAAATGATTGTTAAAATATTTTTCTTTAGTAACCTAATTACAAATCATTGGATTACGTGAAGTAAATGTATTGGAAGGGGAAGAACTCTGGGAACTCGATATTAAAATAAATCCTCTTCTCACAGAGACAACTTGTAGTTAAGTTATTTTGGAACTGTACTAACGAAATATTTCGACTCATATATGTATGAGGAGTGAGTTGAGTTGAGTTGATTTTGAGTTTAACGTCCCTTTTCAACAGCGAGGCTATATGAGACGTGGACCTACTGATTAACGTGGAATCCGAACCTCATGAGCTCCCGCCGGGAATCGAACCCGGGTCTCCCGCGCCAAAGGCGCGTACGCTAACCGCTTAACCACGGAGGAGCTCATGTATGTGGAGTGACTTAAAGAATGAACTTTCTGAAATTTTTATAAGAGTGGCTATAAAGGCAACAAGAACGTTGTGTCGCTTTTTGTGGAGGTTTTTGTTCAATTGCCCATCACACCGTCAGTTGAATGCGAATGGAGATAATGCGAAGATCAGTAGTTTTGTGGGTATATCCAACATACTACCTGGCTGTGGCAGTTCAGTTACAAAGTGAACTTGCGTAAGGACTGAGTGAACATGGGACCTTGACAGAGTGTTATAAGGGCGTGTATGCTTTACGAGTTCAAAGTATTGTGAAAAGCAGCTGCAGCGGTGCGCAAATCATGATAAGCCTTCTGTGAATGTTCTGTGAATAAGTGCACAATGCAGGGGGGTTTGAAAGTCTAAGGACGTTGACGAAATACTCATAGACGCACCGCGTGCCGAAAGACCAACATATGTATACAATGAAGATCTTGAGGCAGCAATTGGGGGAAACAATAGCCAGACATGTGAGTAACTGGAACTACAGTTCAGTGTGACTTGAGAAACAGTTCAGCAGCACCTTCATCTACTTGGGAAGCGCTACAAGTTGGGTAGATAGGTCCCGCATGGTTG
The DNA here is from genome assembly GCF_964235325.1 of Thermobia domestica. Classification (NCBI taxonomy): domain Eukaryota; kingdom Metazoa; phylum Arthropoda; class Insecta; order Zygentoma; family Lepismatidae; genus Thermobia; species Thermobia domestica. Next base: position 250,509,091 of record NC_137462.1, on the reverse strand, counting down.
AATCCGGGTCAAAAGGTAAAACGAGCAGACACCTGTGTTTCTTTGCTGTCTCTCTTGAAGAAAAAGCCATTTCTGCAATTCTGGACATGGTACTGACATGTGATGAGAAGTGGGTCTTGCACGAAACTTAACGATGCCGTCATCATTGGTTAGAATCTCATGAACCAGTTTCAAAACAACAGAAACTATCGCTGAACCCGAAGGTCATCCCGTGTTTTGGTGAACTGCTGGCAGCATAGTGCACCGGAAACTACTACCAGCTGGCCAGATAATCACTGCAACTATGTACTGTCAGCAGTTGAGCCGTGTTCAACGAAAGCTCAAAACTTTGGAGCCAGCTCATTTGAATTATAAGGAGCTCTATTTGTTACAGGACAGCACTAAGCCCCACTTTGTTATAATGACCGGATTCTACGTTTTAGGTTGGAAACACTATTGCATCCGCCATACTCCGCAGACATTGCACCGTCCGATTATCATATGATCCGTTCCTTGGAGAACCACCTTAGGGTACACAACTTCAAATCCCTAGTCGACGTTAAAATCCACTTGGTACCTTCTTGTCTTCACGTTCCATCATGTTCTACCACGATGCAATTCATGGCCCTCCAGAATGTTGACATGATGTCGTCGATGTTGATGAGCACCTTGTTTGGTCTTGCAGGCAAGTCTTGGTAGACATGTCGATGTTCGAAGGTGGTGAGTGTAAGAGCGATAGAACTTTCTAGGTTACCTTTATAATACTAGGATTTATGAGCTTGCATAAAGTAATCACACAGCCACTTAAAACTAGCAGCGAGCCAGCACAGAGGACCATCATTGCATAAATGTGAAACTAAAAACTATAAAGCAGAGTCAGTCAGTTTGATGTTACTTATACAATGTTATGACGATATAACGTGACGGATTTATCATTAAACTGAATACGATCAGTACTGGTTAGTTTTTACACTCTTTAATCAAGATTTGCTGCTGTATAATGGCCTGAAGAAGGCTTTATGTGAAAGGTCGAAATCTTTTGAATTTATGTGAAAATTTAAATATTTCCTTCAACTTGACGTGAAATTTGCGATATATAATATGCATTCAGCGTATGCATTACTTTGACCAAACTAAATTTAATTGACTAAGATCTTAAGATTCCTGAGATATGTAAACAAATATTGAGGTGACTAGAAACAACAGATAAAGCGCATCTAACTATCTTTGCAATGTATTTTTTTCCATTCACATAAAATAAAAGTTGCTCTTGTAAATTTCAACCTAGATACTTTAAACTTTCAAACTAGGTACCTCAGTGTCAAGTAAACTCTTGATTATGGCAACTTTTCATTTTTGAATTTCATTTCGAGTTTAGATTTATTAGGTAATACTATATTCAGATTTCAGTATTAAATAACAATACCAAAGATTATTGAAAATATACAATTAAAATACACGGTGTATCACAATTAAAATAGTGTTTCTGTTAGACAAGATTATACATACACATGCCAAATTCTTCTACGGAAATTCGATAAATCGGAATTTAACTTAATTATTGAAATTTACGCCCGTTTTCACATTGTGTGGAATTCATTTGTCGTCACATAGTGTATGTCGAAAGATGTTTCATATCTATTCTATGGATGGGTTTGTACGATGAGGCATTTTTCATAGGAGTAAGATTTCGTCTAATTCTTTTATTGGTGGTATAGTTCCACGGATTGGGGCAACATTATCTTTTGGTACGGCCATGCTATTACGGTGTTAAAAAGGAACTGGTTCGGTTATCTCCAGTTAGGAGAGTAATTCGTTGACCAAATTCCTTGATAAACTTGGGACCTTCTTTGCCTGAAGCTCCACTGGTTTCCACAGGTATAGTTACGAATTGGTATTTGTCAATTAGGTTAGTATATTTGTTTCTCTTTTCTGTTACTTTTCTACTAGCTATGGCAGCAGCTTGACCCGATGAAAAAGCAATATTGGAAAGAGTGAATGTGTCGGCACATGTGAAGACCCAGACCAAGGATTTACCTATTTCCAATGTATCAATGTTAATCCATCAGGTCTCTTGCCGTCTGATCGATTGCATGCAGTTGGTTCTCCTATTGCTGGTATCACTGCTGACACAGGAGTTATCATTATTAACTCGTAAAAAATAGAATGTTGTGGGTGTCTGCCAGCCCTCTTTTTACAAGAAAGTCTGTGTAGTCTTCTTTCATCTTCTGGGCTGCTGCAAGCGTAGCATTTATGAGGTACGCAAATCTCTGCATCTAAACGTAGTGCTATAGCTATTCGGAAACTTGTATCTATAGTAATATGGAACTTTCACTGTGTAGATGGGGTCCTAGCGAGGAGACGGTAAGGACTTAAGCCAATCGTCTGCTCCAACAAATGTGACAGCAAGTAGTTTGGCTTTGTCCTCTAGATCGTTGGTTGAAATCATTAGGTAAGCAAAGTGCGATTTGGTGATGGGATCACTCCATGACGATTGCTTCGTCCTTGCGTTTTGTGGCGGAGGTTCAGAGCTGACTAGTAGAGCCCATGTAGAAGAGCATTCTGTAATTTCAGAGTCTATGTATGGGTGAAGGTCCTGTTAAAGTAATGATCCTATGAGGCTTCGGAAACCGAAGTTCGAGGCCAGAAAGGTTGGAATAGCTATATCTAAGGTTCGAAGTATGCCTAAGACACTATTACTAGCAGAAAGAGAAGCCTGGAGACAGCTGTTATCTTTAAGAGCACTATTGAGTTGACACACTAGTCCAGATTTTATGACGTTGCCATAATGTTCTAGAAAGGTCTTTCATCTTGCCATGTTGAAGCGCATCGAAGAAAATATAATATTCTTGGAATACTGAATGAAGACCTTAGTAAGTAGAAGGCGGAGGGTGCTGAGATCGGAGATAATCGTGAGAAATATAATTCTAATTTCGCTGTCTTCTCTTTTATTAGTGTTCTTCGAGCTTCTGTTGAAAGGGAAGCTCACAGAAGATAAGATTTGATGGTGACATTAATTGAATTCCTGGAGCTGCTTCTCTGTATAATGTAACATATTTCTGTGTATTTCCCTTTGTTGCTCTGAGAAAACTAACCTCACATTTTGAGAAGTTAAGGTTTAGTCCAATTGTTTTAGCTTGTACGTGTATCATGTTTAATACGTTTAAAACGTCATCTCGATCTCTAGTTGATGTGGACATAGGGATATATGCAGTTGTTGTTTAATTGTGCTGCAAATGACTTTAGATGAAAGTCATCTCCAGGTATTCCTATTCCGATTGGTCTGATTCCTCCCGATTTCAACTTTAGTGCTGTCAGAGAACCCGTTGTTGATGGTTTTAATTTTCTTGTGACATCATTATAATATGAAAAAAGGTACAGTATTGCTCACTTTGAAGTTATTTGCGTTATCATTCTCTGTATTAAGACATCGCGTATATTATTGAATATAGAGTACCTCGCGTTAGAACCAACTGATTTCGTTTTCATATTTGCTTCGTTGCGACATTTACTACTATGTATTGAGAGATCTCTTGAATTAACGAAATATTTGTCACATTTGGAACAATAGTAATCTTTTGGGTTATTCACGGACTTAGTGTCTACATTCAGTGTATTTATCGATTGTTTGTTAAATTCCCCTTGCTTACTGGGAAATACATCTATGGTATCTGGTTCCGTGATTTCTTGATTAGTAACATGTAATTTGTTAACTAGGATGAAATAATTTATATCATTGAATATATATTATACCTTATTGTTAGAGAAATCTAAAATTTAACGAATTTTATCTGTAAAGAGTCAAATAAACTTACAAACTAGAAAGGACACTATATCAAATCATCATCGATCGTTGCAAAGGCAAAGTGGCACCTCCGCACTCAAGACACTCAAGTTCGAGGCCAAGTATTGGTTCACATCTCCCCATCAAGAACAGAATTCCCACTAAAACAGAATACCAAGGAAATGAAATGTGGGTCTATCAAAACTCCGCATACAGGAATCAGTAATTGTCACATTTCACAAACCACAATCAGCAATAAATCCGAAAAAACATAAAATTAATTAGATTTGCGGAGCGGTTCAAAAACACGTCTACACCGCTCAACAATATATATATATATACGGTACCGGGTGAGGCATTTAAAACTGTTTTTTTGAATATCTGGAAAACTACAAATCGGATTTTAAAAAAGTTGTAATAAAAGTTGTTCGCCTCGAAGGGGGACATCCAATGATACCACACTCGACCCCCTGCCCCCATCCCCAGGGGGCGGGAGGGGGGGCAACTTTGAAATCTTAAATAGGAACCTCATTTTTTATTCCATATTCTGATTCTCCGTGAAGAAAATACGTAACTTTTGTATTGAACATTTTTTTCGTTGCGTGATAGATGGCGCTGTAATCGACAAAAATCAAAATGGCTCATAAACATTTGAAAAATGAGGCATTTAAAACTGTTTTTTTTTTTGAATATCTGGAAAACTACAAATCGGATTTTTAAAAAGTTGTAATAAAAGTTGTTCGTCTCGAAGGGGGACATCCAATGATTCCACACTCGACCCCCTGCCCCCACCCCCGGGGGTGGGAGGAGGGCAACTTTGAAATCTTAAATACGAACCCCTTACTGCAATGGGTGAAGTTGGTACTGTTGCAAGAACATAACTTTTATTTTAACAGTTGTGGAATTTGAAGTGCCATTCATTTGGATTCTTCATATTTACTTACGATACTTACTTCCAGTTGTACAAGGCAGTTTCGTCAAAGATCTCGATTACTATTAACGATTCCGGAACACTTTAGCATATCCTTTAGGCTATATCATTGTATCACGACCCTTAAGCTCAATCTCAATCCTATTATAAAACACGATGAGAAGTGAGATAGGTGCATTCATTCAGCCAATGGAACAAGATGCAAATCTTAGCAGAGTTCTTATTCTGCCTTGCATATCCATCTACACAGTGTCGAATTTCTGATACGCCTTCACATGACGTGTTTTGCAGACGATGAAACACTACTGATGCAATTTCCGATGATCCTTTGGCGCCTATGTGCTTCTGTCCAATAATATACTGTGTAAACAACTTGTTCTTTGTTTGCCTATCGGTTGACGTTCCTTCGTAAATCGTAAAATTAAACAACTAAAATTGTGCTGCTGTAATAGGCGGTTTGATCTGGAACTCGAGGAAGAACATGATTCTTTTGCGAGTCGAATAAAAAAGTGATTACATCATTGTTTCTACTTTTCAATAAGGAATGAAAGGCTTCACCTTTCTCGTATTTATCAAAAATTCAGTTTCACAAGTGGTATTCCCATATTGAAGTCTCAACTCAAACTGCATACATTTCGAACATTTATTTACAGCGTGACTTCCAAAACTTATATTGTATTCAGTTACAAATAAGAGTATGGAACCCGAAGATCGTTTTCCACATCGTTATTGTACAGTTGGTGAAGTTTTGCTACAGACAAATAACTTGACAGCTAATGCTTCTTTCCATTTTCTCGTCTGCAATAATGTTTCTGTACAGGAATTAATCTTTCACAGGCCCATTTTTATAATATTGTGCGCCTATGTGCCCTTTTGCTGCCTCCACGCAGAATTTTGCCGCCCCCTCAAAAACGACCAATATTATTACAGTTGAATTCAGTTATTTGGGTGGGGGATCGCTGAGATGTATAACGACAGCTTTAATACATTTCAACTTCAAGGTCATATTCCACTCCCCAGGAAGGGGGCGAGATTTTAAAAGTAATCGAAAACGACAGAAATTAGTGTTGAATTCATAGTTTTCGAGGTCGGTAAGTTTAACGGTGTCATTTTTCATGATGTTTTAAGTTCATCCTAACCGCTTGGAATGGGGTGGGAAAGGATTACTTTTTTAATATATTTTCTCGCCCTTGCGTGGGACTCTGCAGATTGCTAGCTTTAAATATTACTTTATTGTGAATCTTAGAGAAATTCCAAAATTCTGCCGCCCTGTGCTCGAGCATAGAATAGCACTGACCTAAATACGGGCCTGGTCTTTCAATGAATGTTTTAACAGTTTTCTTTTTGGATTCAAACATATGGGACTTATGGTCTCCTTCTCTGTTTTCTGATGCCAGCTATCCACTTTCAAAATTCCGTTTAATATTAGCTTAAACCGTTTCTCAGATACTCCTAACACACAACAAAAAATTCTTACACACTATCAGCAGTGTTTTGATGTCACTATAACATTTCGGATCGTAATATCGAATCCAAAGCTGTGTTGCTTCTTCCCTGTTGTTCTTTGGTCTTTTTCGTTGTGGTGTTGAAGGTTTCGTATGCTTTAATATGAAATTGTCTTGGATTATTTTATTTTTAACCAAATAGAAGCATTGGTGCAATTTGCAAATATCTTGCATACACCTTTCTGTATATCTAAGTCTTTCCACCTACATGGTTACAGTTAAAGTGTTTCGTGCAAACATTTGGGTGAATAGGTTGATTCTTAATTTTCACGTTTTGCATTTCCACTTGTCAGGATTACGCATTTTCTTCCTGCCGTTTCCAGGTGGACTTGGTGTAATAATAACATCCTCCTTTTTCAAATCTTTTAATCTTTCCATCTCCGTGGACATTTACGCCGGAAAGCTTCTTTTTAATAGGACAGAGTGATTTCATTACACTCTTCAAGCTACTTTTGCTACTCCAACAATGGCGTCGTAGTAAACAAAACCAACCTTATCGTTAAAACCTTATCAAATTTTCAGTTATAGCCGGTGATAACACAATATTCTTTCTTGAAGGAGAAATGAATGTAAATCCCGTGAAATTTAATTGTATATCACTATTATCTTGCTTGCTGATGCAATGCATAGCATTGAGACAAAAGACAATTTGAACCGAAAATGGCAACTAGTCACTCAATGGTTACAGAAAAGAGCCGTTTTGGAATTAAAAAATCCTTTCCTTATCAGTGCGCCATGTTGTTGTGGACAATATCACTTATGAACAAAAACCTACTTTTCAAATTACTGTTTTTAAAATGTTTTAGACAGTTTTGGCAAGAAATCAATTCATAAACAGAAAGATACGACCTCAAAGATTTCAAAGTTACTGATATCTCAATTTAAAAAAGAAAAAATGGACACGATCCGTTTTGAAAATAAACTCGACAATTAAAACTACTTTTAGCGTTACCCAGGAACAACGACGTGGACGTAGTAGTAATTTGTTCCCTTCGGGGTGCTTTTTTAATGTGAGTCCCCTTGCCTCTCACCATCGGGGTGCTTGTTTCAGGTGAGTCCCATTGCCTCTCACCATCGGGGTGCTTGTTTTAGGTGAGTCCCCTTGCCTCTCACCATCGGGGTGCTTGTTTTAGGTGAGTCCTCTTGCCTCTCACCATTGGGGTGCTTGTTTAAGGTGAGTCCCCTTGCCTCTCACCATCGGAAGCTCCATATTTTACCGAGGCAAGTGTTCAAAATGGTGTCCGTTTTCTGCAATACAATTACAACTCTGTTTCTGAAGGACAATTCTACTTCTCTAAGTGTCTCTTCGCTAATGTTTGCACATGCATTGATTATGCGCTGCCGCATATTTTCTGGGGTTGTTGGTTCTTCCGTGTAACAATTTGCTTTTAGCGTTCCCCACAGGAAAAAGTCGAAAGAAGTTGAATCCGGGGATCGTGCAGGCCAATTTTGAGGACCACCTCGTTCAACCCATCGATCAGGATATTTTCTATTCAAAACCTCACGAGATATCCGTGAATAATTCGCTGGACATCCGTCTTGTTGAAACCAAATATTCATTCTTGTTTGAAGTGGAACATCTTCCAGTAGTGTTGGCAAACTATTATCTAAAAAATCGGCATACATTTGACCATTCAAATTCCCGTCTATGAAGTATGGGCCAATTATTCGAGTACCTAAAACACCGCACCAAACGTTCACACTCCATGGACGTTGACGCTCGGCTTGCCTTAGCCAATGAGGATTATCTACTGACCAATAATGCATATTATGCCGATTCACTTGAACAGTATTCGTGAAAGTTGCCTCATCAGAAAAAAGTATCTGTGAAATAAAATCATCATTAACTGCTAATTGCTGTTGTATCCAATTGCAAAAGTTCAAGCGGTGTCGAAAGTCGTCCCCATGTAGTTCCTGATGCAACGAAACGTGATATGGATGGAATCTGTGTTCATGCAGTATGCGCAGAACCAGTGGTGCCCACCCCCCCTTATGTCCATGACGCACCCCCCCCAATTGTCTATCCGTAGGTGTTCTTCCATGAAAAAAATCTTCTTTTCGATTAATTTTACCCCCCCCCCATCAAACATATTTATATGGATTTTTAACCCCCCCACAATATTTCAATGACGCAGTTTGCGTCATAGCCCCCCCTTGTGGGCACCCCTGCGCAGAACAGTTCTTTGCGACATTCCTGAACTTCGTGCGATTTGCCGAGAACTTATGTGAGGATTTGCAGCAACTGCAGCTAAAACATTCACTGCGGCATTTTCGTTTGTCACAGGCCGTGATCGGACTCGTTGTCTGGGCTGAATACTTCCAGTTTCAATAAATAATTGAATAATACTGCGAAAAGTCGTTGCAGAAGGAATATTCCTATTAGGGAAGAGGTTAGCATACCTTAAACGTGATTCTTCTACATGTCTATTTGACTCAAAGTACGATGTAATAATATCTACTCTCTCTGTAATCGTTAACATCGTAGACCAATTAAGAACAGACAATTGCGTTCGAATGTGTGACTAGTTGTTATAACTAATTATAATAGACCTACGATATTCACAGACACGATCACAATACAGTTACCTTTATTCTTAAGGATAAACAGTAAGAGTAGCTTACTCAAAAGAGGTAACGTATTCTGTTACTAGTAAACAACTATTTTCATCATTACTGACCACAGACTCGAACTACATGGCAACGCCCAACTTCATTATCATATGATACCGACTATCGCCAAATTACCTATATTCCTTTCTTTCACTTAGCATATTATCAATATTTTCCCCTCTCTTCCTTTACATGTCATCCGCGTCCACCTCTGACTTCTCTTCTCTCTCCTTGATTCGTTATCCACCCAGGGTTTTCAAGCTTCTCCCTCGTTCTCTTTTATATATTTCTTCCTTCTCTTCTCTCTCCTTGGTTTCTATTCAACCCTACTTCTCAAATTTCTTTCCCAGTTACCACTACAACATATTTCTGGTCTAACCATTTTCATTATCCTGGTTATTTTCTTTTTCCTTTGTGGTTTTATCTTTACGTGTGAAATTATTGATCGTATTAACGTTGAAAACCTTTTACAACCAGCCACGGGCGTCAATCCCACGGGGACATGTACCCCCTAATATTTGTAAAACGGTTTTCGTCCCGCCAATATTTCAAATATCTTAGGTAAATTATTACCCAAAAGGGATTCAACCATATAACAGTTTGTTACGTTCACAAAAACTATTAGATAAAGTGGATATGAAAAAGTAGCACAAAAGTTTGTTTCCAGTTGTAAAAATGGCAGGCAGTTTTTGGCCTTATGAAGGCAAAGGCCTTATGAGGCTCTGGGTTTGAGTTCCGGAGGAGCAAGCCAAAAATTGATAAAAGTTATAGGTCGTCGGTCAAACATGTTCAAAACTACTTGGTCCGGGTTTAGGGTTGTCATCGGCTCAAGCGGTCGGCTCACAGCTTATTCACTATCAAGCCAAACAGAAAAGTGAGCCAACAGCTCACCCAAGCGAGCCGGCTCAACCATAGGGTCAGTTAAGCTGAGTCGAACCGAGTCGATGGGGTGCTTTTAATGGAGCTGTCTCGAGCCGATGGCTAATATGAGTCGAGTTGGTGGCTGATCCGAATGGAACCGGCTCGAGCCATCGGTTCAATTGTGCCGAGTCGCTGGCTCGTCCAACCAAGCCGGCTCAATTGAACCGAGCCGATGGCTTTCCATCCCAACCGAGCCGGCTTGAGCTGTTCCCTCAGTTGAACCAGCCGAGCCTATTGACATCACTGCACGGATTGGGCTTCTTCTGGGGCTCAAAAAGTCCACCGTGCAGGTCTAAGCCTAGACGGTAAGAACTACAGTATATACTTATATTGGTGCTCACGAAATTTGAAGCTGTCTCGTTATAAAAATCTATCGTTGTCTCGTTTTCGAGACGAGATGACATACTAAACGTACCCCCACCAGATGTACACCTTGTCTCAAAAAGGTTGAGCGCATTCTTTATTGGTGTTTTGAGGCAAAAATTTTCTAAGTCCAGCTTCGGGTATCTTCGGGAAAAAGTAAGCCAGGTTCGAACCTCCAAGCCAGCCTTTGCAATCGGGAAAAAGTTTGCAGATGTGTTTTTCTTCTTTTAAATATAATAAGACTTGTTACCAAGTGTTTAAAAAAGCAACATTGATTGAAATACTTAATGATACAATATTTCGAAACCTTTTATTAATGTCACCATATGCTTGCTTATCATTTAGCTCTCCATACGTAATGGAACATTTAAATACGTTAAAGAATCTTTCCATATGTAAAAGAATGCTCAAAATTAAGAAATAGAACATAATTATCGCCTGAGTACTAAAATAAAAGTCAAAGTAGAACAGAAACAGCGTTTGTAATGGATATGAATGTCATAATTATCTTGAGATTCGTTATACAACGCTAGAAGCTGAGTTCTGGAAGTTCTTGTGTTAGCTCATTGGTAAGCTGTCGGATTTCAAATCATAAGGTTGTGAGTTCGATCCCCCTCTGTGTCAATACTTTTTTTTTAAATTATATTTTCCGCAATGCATGAAAAATTATATAAAATAATTACATTAAAATACATAAGTTGTTTATATATAACATAATCATTGCAGAACATAGTAATTATTATGTTTAAAATATAACATCTGAGATAATTTTCACAGTAGGTCGGTATTATATATGAGAATGTTAAATACAAGTTAGGAAAATCGTTTAATAGCAATAAATAAGTTATGTAGTGTATTTATTTGCAGCTATTTGTCATACAGATTTAACTTCTCAATATTCTCATTACAGTATGTTATTTATATTCGTGAAATGCAGTATATTCCTACTGATATAGAAAATGTATAAACAGAGTATCCAAAGTCGTATCCTGCTTCAAGACACATAACTTTTCCCGATCCCCTTAACGTCACGGGAAGAAACACAAATTCTCTTTAGAACGGAATGTCGTTACTTAGAGTCTTATTCGAATACGTTGAATATGCTTTTGTGTATTCATCTCTATCTCTCTCTCTCTCTCTCTCTCTCTCTTTCGCTTTGTTTATGTGTGTGTGTGTGTTGCGGAATATCTTAAGTTGAATACAACATTTGCAAAGTATATGAGCATCATTGTCATCGAATACCAGAAATTGAAAGTCGTGTTTCTTCAGGTTGGGTTTGCGAGTTCATGTTAGCTCACTGGTAGAGTACGGACTTGCCACTGAAGAGGTCTTGAGTTCAAAGCCTACAGCTAATTATCATTTTTTTGTTAGTAGGATTGCACAGAAATCGGATACAAGGAGTGGTTTACTTCTACAAATATTTTCAGAAGCGTTTAGGTAGCCCTGAAAAGGGCTGTTTTCGGGAGTTAAGGCGGGGGCATTAATATTGTGTCCAAGACCCTTCTGAATTTATTACACGCTCCATTCTTCTGGGCATGGAATCTATTACATGGGTGACAAATCTATCTCCTTCCCCTACCTCCAGCCATGCTTCGGAAACAAGATGCCACAGGTCATCCTGAGTTCTTGGTGGATCTGCCTCAGGCCAACTTTCCCTTAGAGTACGCTTCACTTCTGCCCACATATTTTCCATGAGATTGAGGTCTGCTCCACGAGGCGGCCAGTCGATTAAATCAATCTCAAGGTGCCCTGCGAACCATTCCTGAACCACATGGGAAGTATGTATTGGCGACTGGTATTGCTGGAACTGAATTACACCATCAGGCTGAAATACTCGTACAGATGGCACCATGATATTACTGATAATGTCTAAGTACTGAGCATTGTCCAGATGTCCTTCAATTCTATGAAGCTGTCCTGCTCCGCGACTGGAAATCCAACTCCAACATAAAATAGATACATGGCCACTGCGATTGCAAGCAGCCACATATCCATGGTCATTTCGGGTGCCTCTCGGACGATACACAAAACGGCGTCCCTCCTTTGATGTTGTGAATATGGATTCATCTGAGAAAACTAAGTTTTCCCAATTGAGACCCACATTCGCCTGTGCAAACGCGAGACGGTAAATTTTGTGGTCGTCTGAGAGTTTTTCCTTCACGGCAGCAACACGGCCACGTAACCCAGCATGACGAAGCCTTCGCAGAGCTGTATGCTTACTACCAGGAAAGAGAGAAGCTTCCCTTAGCTGTCTAGACGTACTTAGTGGGTCTAACCGGGCTTAGTTTACTAATCTCGCATCTTGAGCTTCGGTTGACACATGCGGACGACCAGGAGATCGTAAATTACCAGCCTGACCTGTAGCACCATATTTCCGAATCCATCGCCTTCCTGTAGAGGCCGGGACACCTACTCGCCTGCTAGCTGCAGTTGCAGAATAACCTTCCAACTCCCATAAAGTAATTACTGCTGTACGTCTATCCATAGTTACCAATGTTCTGAGCTGTGAGAAGGAAGCAATAGGTAAAAGCTAGTACCTGACGTGTGATTGGTTACTTGCACGACACGCCTATTGTGGGGAACAGCGTTGCCAGATCTAGCATAATGATGCTAGATCTAGCATAATTTGCATGTCTCTAGCATCTAGCATCTTGCTTTTAGCATCCTGCCCAAATCTAGCACAATTTCAGCAAGTTATCAAAAAGCCGTAAAACCTGGAGATGAGAAAGAAGTTGGTCGTGGGAAGAAAAAGAACGGCAGAAATGGGGTCTAGGTCAAAACCCCCACAGCCAAAACCCCCACACTCAAGAAATGTCAAAACACCCACACAAACGGTCATAACCCCCACACAAATGGACAAATCTCCCAAACGAACGAACGGTCAAAACCCCCACACTCAAGAAATGTCAAAACGCCCACACGATCGGTCATAACCCCCACACAAATGGACAAATCTCCCAAACGCACGAACGGTCAAAACCCCCACAGCCAAAACCCCCACACTCAAGAAATGTCAAAACGCCCACACAATAGGTCATAACCCCCACACAAATGGACAAAACAGCCACACATAGCAACGGTCATAATCCCCACATAAATGGACAAAACTTCCACACAAATGGTCAAAACTCCCACATGCAGAAATTGTCACAACTGCCACACAAATGGACAAAACCCCCACTAAATCGGACAAATCCCCCACACTCTGAAATGATCCTCATTCCACGTCTTTGTTGTGGCTCTTTATGACGCCCAAGAAGAATAGTTGCAACATCAGTTTAATTGGAATAAAAAAAATTATTAAAAACTACAAGGGCAATACATGCAACCAGGATCATTTCAGAGTGTGGGAGATTTGTCCGATTGTGTGGGCGTTTTGTCCATTTGTGTGGCATTGTGACTATTTCTGCATGTGGGACTTTTGTCCATTTGTGTGGGGGTTTTGTCCATTTATGTGGGGATTGTGACCGTTGCTATGTGTGGCTGTTTTGTCCATTTATGTGGGCGTTATGACCGTTGGAGGTTATGACCGACTACCAGTGTGGGGGTTTTGGCTGTGGGGGTTATGACCGTTCGTGTATTTGGGAGATTTGTCCATTTGTGTGGGGGTTATGACCGTTTGTGTGGGCGTTTTGACATTTCTTGAGTTTGGGGGTTTTGGCTGTGGGGGTTTTGACCGGTTCCCCAGAAATGTATCCTCTTCCATTGATTCATACACTCGGTAAACCATACAGGCAGTCTTATTTTCCGAAGTAAGTTCGGAACGGCTTTGGGCTTTTTTTTTCTTTTGTGGCTCCACCCAGGGTTTTCTAATCCTTTAACTCCGAGGCATGGGCGCAGCTATGGGGGCCATTCTCCCTACAACTTTTTGACAACTTCACCATCTTTATTTCTGACTTTATGATCATATTTATACCTGAAATTACAGCTCCGAGACCGACCAAAAATCTGCCCCCCCCCCCCAGCAGACGATTCCCAACTCCGCTTATGCTGCGAAGTAATTTTCTTTCAAAATATGTAAACAAAAACTTTGCATTCAATTATACCATATATACGCCATTGAGTCTGGCAACGACTGCAGTAATTTAGTTGAGTTAAAATTTTGGTGCGTGAAGTATTGAGTTCTATCCATGCATTCTTGCTCTCTGTGTATTTTAAGTTACGTTATCGTATCTCAACTTCGTTTTTTTTTTTAACTCCTGAATTAGTAATTATGAGGATCTAGCATAATTTGACCGAATCTAGCATAAGTTCAATCAGGTTTTGGAATAATTCCGAGCTGTGAGTCTGGCAACGCTGGTGGCGAACGACTTGGTCAACGACTCGCGAAAGAAATCTGAAAATGGTGCGCCGTAATAATAATATTAAAAATAGTTTTTATAAAGGAATATTAATACATACGAAAAGCTGTTTAAAGAATGAATTGTTATACTGACTTTACACGTATAAAAACATATACCATATACCAACAGATTGAGCGATATGATGATAGCTGTTTCGAGACGAACACTTTCGAAGTCCAACTTCGGGTATCTTCGGAAAACAGTAAACTAAAGCTGCTGGTTCGAACCTCCAAAGCCAACCTTAGTAATCGGGAAAAGTTGTACAGATATGTTTTTCCTTCTGTTAAATATAATAAGACATGTTGAAATGGTATTAAGTGTAGAAAAAAGTAACATTGATTGAAATACTTAATGATACAATATTTCGAGACTATGTATTCACACTCTCGTTTCGTCATTGTGATTTCCATACGGAAAAGAGCATTTACGTATGAGCTCAGTTATATTTCAGAAGCAGCTTCCGAAAAGTGGTACACCACCGAGCGTTTAAATCGTGAGTTCGATACCCGTTCAGGTGAGATTCTTTTATGATATTTTACTTTCCTCAATGCATGAAAATTATGTAAAATAGTTACATTACAATTCATCAGTTGGTTATATATTTTCATATCATCAGTTGTATATATGAGTTGAATATATATATTCATATCATCAGTTGTATATATCAGTTGAATATATATATTCATATCATTTCACGACATAAGTAATTCTTATCTTTAAAATATAACATCTGAGGTATTCACAGAACGTCGGTGTGTTATGTGTGAATATTGAATACAAATTTAAAAAATCGTGTAATAGCAATAAATAAGTTATGTAATGTATTTGTTTGCAGCTACTTTCATCGCAGATAACTTCTCAATATTCGCATTACAGCATTTAGATAGAGCATATCGAAAATCGGATCGTGGTTCAAGACAAAAAACTAGCTAGCCCCAAACTGTCACGTAAGAAATTCACGAATCGCAAAAGTAAAGTGAAGACATTGAGAGCGGTAATTCTTTAATCGCTCTCTCTCAACTCTCTCTTATCTGCATTTATACATATAAAAGTGTATGTATGTATGTTCCATCATAGCTCATGTATGCCTAGAGCAGGGTTTCTCAACCTGGGAGTCGCGGCCCCTAGGGGATCGCGAAGATAGGCGGAAGAGATAAATATACTTATAATCTAAAACCAGAAATTATTTTTAAATATTATTTTTAATTTTGTTCTGATAGGCATACTTTTATTTTTTATACACACTGTAAAGAACAATAAAAAATAAGTCTACTAAACATTTTCAAAGGGTGTAGAATTCGTGTTACTATTCGGTTCAAAGTCTCTTGTCGTCGCGAATTCTGTCGAGAAATTTGAAGCTTAAAATATACAAAACGATAATCATGCCTGTTGTTCTGTATGGTTGCGAAACATGGTCGCTTACTCTGAGGGAAGAACATAGACTGAAAGTATTTGAGAACAAGATCCTTAGACGAATATTCGGACCCAAGAGGAACGGGAATGGGGAATGGCGGAAACTTCATAACGAGGAACTACATAATTTATACGGGTACCCAACATTGTTAGGGTCGTCAAGTCTAGGAGGCTTAGGTGGGCAGGTCATGTAGCTAGAATGGAAGAAAGTAGAAACGCTTTCGAAGTCTTGACTGGAAGACCAAACTGAAAACGACCATTAGGAAGACCTAGGCGCAGATGGGAGGACAATATTAAGATGGATCTCGCTGAGATAAGAATACAAAGTAGAAACTGGATCCAATTGGCTAAGGATAGAAGTCAGTGTAGAGCTTTTGTGAACGCGGCATTGAACCTCCGGGTTCCATAGGCCATAGAGTTAGTTAGTTAGCAGAGTTGTTTAAAAATGAATTTAAATCAAAGAGGTATGATATAAAACTAATGAGAACTGTATATAAAAATACTAGAAAAATACACATGAAACAAAACCTGCACATTGAAATACAATTAAAATTAAAACCTAATGAAATACCTAAGCATGGTGTAATTTCACTAGTGAAGCAATGCCCGGTTCAATCTTCATGACGAACATTATCAAGCCATTTTCAACTGATAAGCGATTTCTTATCTTTGTTTTAATGTTTACCATAAAAAAAACACACACACTTTCGCACAAGTACGATATAGCAAATGGAATTATTACTTTTAAAGCAGCAATCACCAGACCAGGATATTCTTCTCTCCTCATCAGGCAGAACTTGTCCAAGTCTTCGTTACAGAAAACCAGTTGCAAAGACTTGTCGCATGATCATTCTATTATTTGGTGAAGAAGTTGTGGGCTTAGATCGGATACGTTAAACTCCGATCATTGAAGAGTTTAACATCCATCTTGAACCAGCACCTTCGTCTTTGGGAATATAGATATTACAGTTACTGTATCCACTGTCAGTGCCGGGCGCCGAAAAAAGGGACCACATTTCGGAGGAAGTGTGTTACTCATGTTAGGAAAGTGCATGTGCACATGTGTAAAATAGAAGGAAAAACGCAATAAAATGTGCTCAAAATTAAGGAAAGGTAGGGTTTATTTTGAAAATGTTATTGAGCTTCGTGCCAACCATGGTGGCGCTTCGTAGCTAGTCTGTCGACGTCACTCATATATACGGTGACATCGTACTATACTCTCGCCCCGGGCAATGATTTTCCATGGCACTGTTCATTATAAACAAAAAAATGGATTCTACTATTATAGAAATAGGTATGTTAAAAATCCCACACAAGCTTATTATAAAACAAATTATAAAAGGGTCGCTGGCAAGAGCGTGTGATAAAAGGAGATCGTGATAGGAATTAGATTGAGAACCACTGGCCTAGAGTAATTTTAACCACATTTCTTATAGTTTCAAAAAGAAAGCTGTCGGGTTACCTATGGTGAATGGGAGGGGGATACATATAAAAGATTGCTAGAAAATGATAGATATTAGATTCAGTTTTCGGGGTCGTTTAGATAAATAGTGAGACTTTCAATTTTGCTTAACTCCGATTAAGCTCTCATTAGTAGGGATGGGCACGAACGACTTTTCTTTGAAACTCGACTCGACTCGAAACAGACATCTTTGAGGTCTACTCTTGGACTCGGCGCGAAAAATATCTTCCAACTCGACTCGGATTAGAGTCGAGTCGAACCAAAACGAGCCAAATCCTGTGTGTAGTCCTACCTAGACAATACATAGACAATAATTATTCTATCATCATTTATACTACTGTTACTACAAATAATAATAATAATAATAATAATAATAATAATAATAATAATAATAATAATAATAATAATAATAATAATAATAATAATATGACAACACCGTGTACAAACATGAACGATAGATGGTTAGTAAAGGAATACTAAAAGCTAGTTGACTGCCGACGTCGGTAGTCATGAAGTCTACAAGGCAAGGACATCGTTCATTACCCTAAGCTGTAAGCGTCGGTGGACTACAGATGGTCAACTATTAACCTCTCGCCAGAAATTGGTGGCCCCGCAGCGACGATCCGTGATGGCCCAAGTTCCATTTTGAAAACTTTACTACCAGCGGCAGAGACGCGATGAAACGCCAACGAACCACAAAATTACTCTCCCAAAATATGTTAAAATGCCTATATGTGTGATTTGTTTATATTTAGGTGAATCAAAAAAACACAAAACAAATACCCCGGGGTGGACGTGAACTATCAATATTACGATTATTAGGCACGTGTTCTTCTGACTTCCCCACGGAAACAATCATAAAAAGCTTGGTTGTTGAAGGATAAATCATTGACGTCTTAATTTAGCCAATCAGACAAACCCCTACATCTCGAGTTCTAGGAGGTGATACCGTGAACCGTTTCAGATTTATTGCTTTCTGGTGGAGTACTATCCATGCGCAAAATTTGAGCATAATACCCGACATGCATCTTCGGTGCCTCTTATCTTTAGTACAATTTTAACCAGAGATGCTGTGGGTCAATGAAAATTTGATCCACGACCCACCATGACCCACTATCACCCACCGCCCAAATGACCCATTGGCCCACTCTGACCCATCAACCATCGTGATCCACTCTGACCCACCACCAACTATGAACCACTCTGAACCATTGCGACCAACTCCGACCCACCAAAACCCACCGACATCAACTCTGACCGATGACCCACGTCCTCCTCTCCATTGACTAAAGAGATTACACTTGTAATAAAACAAGACTGTGAAATTATCACTTATCGGAGTTTGAATTTCTACCGTCATTGGCTCAAGCACCTCTTTGTTACAATACTGGTGGGTCTGACCTTTACGATATATAATGGCAAAGTGTTTCTCATCTTCCGAATTAAAATGAATTTAAATTTATCATATGTAATTATTTCTTTGTTGCCTTACAGACACATTTCAGTAGAGAAAATAGGGTGAAATTTAAAAGTTTCGAATCAATGAAAAGTAAACCAACGTTAAAAAAAAAAAAAAAAAAGAGAGAGAGAGAGAGAGAGAGAGAATCCCACAGTGGGTATAAAATTCAAAAAGAACTTTAGTTTGCATTACTCAATTTTTTTCTCAACTAATATCAATCGTTTTCGATTATTTTTACAAATCAACCCACTACCAATTTCCAATATATAGAAAATGCACCCCCGTCCCCCCGCTCATAAAAGACAATTTTAAAAAATGCCAGGGCATATTCTCTTTATTTTTAATAGAGAGAGAGAGAGAGAGAAACTAATTTTCTATATAATTAAGCATGCCGTACTAATTGAAAATGCCCATGTAATTAAGTTTAGAATACAAATTTTATGGCCATTTTTCTCTAACTTTATGGCTTGATTGCCTTATGCTCGGAACGCTCCATATATTAAACACCAGCTTCAGCAATTATAAATAGAAAGCAGTGGGTATAAAATTCAAAAAGAACTTTAGTTTGCATTACTCAATTTTTTTCTCAACTAATATCAATCGTTTTCGATTATTTTTACAAATCAACCCACTACCAATTTCCAATATATAGAAAATGCACCCCCGTCCCCCCGCTCATAAAAGACAATTTTAAAAAATGCCAGGGCATATTCTCTTTATTTTTAATAAAGAGTTATATGCTGAATTTCAGCTCTCAGTTGAATGAGTTGTGAGATACTAACTTTTTCGCAAAAATTCGGACTTCTACTTCCCCTAAGGATATGTATTATAATGAAAGTGACACGCGTATGATAACTTCCCAGTTGGGATTGGAGCCTGATTATATACCAAACGTCAATTCATTTGACTTTGCAATTTGACCGTGATGATTACGCAGACATAGTTACTTTCAATTTTTTATGATACATATCCTTATTTCATATGTTACAGATGATTCAAAAATATTTTTTCAAGCAGTTAGCTCCTCTAGAATCTCACAGGCTGCATCCCAAAATCCAACTCCTACTATCCTATGACAATCCAAAAGTGACTGAACTTTTTTTATTAGGAACAAATGACAAAAGAAAAATGGAGATCTTGAAAGTAAAATGTAGAAAAGATCGGTGCCCCCAATAACTACATATTTCTCCGCCCCTTCATTCCGAACTTAAAAATAAAACTTAATTCGAATATGGTTAATTAGTGAATTTATTACAGCTAAATTCCACTCACTACATGCTACAGCTACAACTATGTAACAAAAAATAGCAAGTGTGAAACATGTTCTGAATTACTATTACATTTCTTACGCTATTATTAAACATATTAGAATAGTAAAAGAGGATTGTTCCTGAAATAGTATATTTGCTCATGATTTTTAACTTTTTCATACGGAAAAAAATTAAAATATTATTCAAGTTTTAAAATTTGCACTCTGCAAATATGTTGCCCTCTAGGCAATGGGACTAATGTGGACTAATGGGAAATGCTGCACTGTTAGCGGCGCTGAAAACTTACGATTCGATTCTAATATCGGTTGATTTCGATATCTTTATGTCGCTACGTAACCACCCTGGGTGCTAATGGAAGCTTAATTGCACTTGAATTGAAAGTAGAGCTATTCACCTAAGCGACCACGAAACTATGGATTCGATACTAATATCGACCCGTTTCTAGCATTTTTGATATGTATCCCGACAGTACTCTTTTTCCAGACTGTAAGAAATATAGTTAAAATTGCTCTAGATATATCAGAATTATGTTGAAACACACACATAAATCCACTTTTATATTTTGTATAAATAGAGAGTGAGCGAGCGAGGGAGCGAGAGAGGGCGACTCAAGGCATCACTACTTCCACATTGCAAAAGCATATATCAGGAATTGAATTGAAAATCTATGTAAAGACTTTCTGCTGTGGCATGCTTCATAAGGACAATTCCAGTCTGCTCACGTGACCTTTGGGGTTCATGAATTTTTTTGCGAGCGTTCCGACTTTGGATTCTCTGTTTATACCCTCTGTTTATGCATCGAATAACTTTTCAAGAACATAAATGACATTCTGCATTATGAATGTTGAGAATTACTCTCTATATGCCAAATAGCTGCAGATAAATACACTACATGATTTATTTATTGCTATTGAACGAGTTTCTTAACTTGTATTTACATCCTCATATATAATACCGACCTACTGTGAAAATTATCTCAGATGTTATATTTTAAACATAATAATTACTATGTTCTGCAATGATTATGTTATATATAAACAACTTATGTATTTTAATGTAATTATTTTATATAATTTTTCATGCATTGCGGAAAATATAATTTAAAAAAAAGTATTGACACAGAGGGGGATCGAACTCACAACCTTATGATTTGAAATCCGACAGCTTACCAATGAGCTAACACAAGAACTTCCAGAACTAAGCTTCTAGCGTTGTATAACGAATCTCAAGATAATTATGACATTCATATCCATTACAAACGCTGTTTCTGTTCTACTTTGACTTTTATTTTAGTACTCAGGCGATAATTATGTTCTATTTCTTAATTTTGAGCATTCTTTTACATATGGAAAGATTCTTTAACGTATTTAAATGTTCCATTACGTATGGAGAGCTAAATGATAAGCAAGCATATGGTGACATTAATAAAAGGTTTCGAAATATTGTATCATTAAGTATTTCAATCAATGTTGCTTTCTTAAACACTTGGTAACAAGTCTTATTATGTTTAAAAGAAGAAAAACACATCTGCAAACTTTTTCCCGATTGCAAAGGCTGGCTTGGAGGTTCGAACCTGGCTTACTTTTTCCCGAAGATACCCGAAGCTGGACTTAGAAAATTTTTGCCTCAAAACACCAATAAAGAATGCGCTCAACCTTTTTGAGACAAGGTGTACCTCTGTCGTGAGAAATATTAAAAGTATTCGACATTACTGCTTACATTTCTCATGGCTTTCGCTTTCCAGTCTAAACAGGCTCTAATTTAAAAACGAGTTAAAAAGAGCTGAATGTGCGAGACATTTATCAAACTCGACTCGACTCGAAACTCGAGCTCAAAACAGTGACTCGGCTTGGAACTCGACTCGAGAAAATTACCTTTGACTCGACTCGAATTCAACTCGAGTCGAGTTTAAGCTCGACTCGCGCCTATCCCTACTTGCAATGTGTAGTCTATTGCAGAAAAGGGGGACCATTTCGAACGTTTGTTCGTTTGTTCAGTAAACAATGAAGATGTGTGAGAGGCAAAGAGACAACCCCAAAACAAACACCCGAATGGTAGGATGCAAGAGGCTCAACTAAAACAAACACCTCGATGATGAGACTCAAGGCGACTTACCTGAAACAAGCATCTCCTTAGTGAGAGGCAAGGGGACTCACATTGAATCAGCAAAACAAAGGCAACAAACTAATAGATACTACATACACGTAGTCCAATTGAAGTAAATTTCACCTACATCGGTAACAGAAATTACACCAAAAATTTGGGCAAAGTAATGAATTACGTTCTGGAGAATCAAGTGTTTTGCTTAAAACATTACAGTTTCTCATTAAAGATTTTAGAATAACCACCTTTCAGAATAACTGATGTTTCGATCCTTTAAATTATCTTTTTAGTACTCAAAAGAGACAATTACAGAAACTACTTAAGTGTTAATGTTGTCTATTGAAAGGAATTATTTTAATTTGAATAGTAATTGGTTTATTAGCTATTGTACAACAGATAGAATAGTGGGTTACAGTAAGTTATCCCCTCACGGGATACCGAGTTTGCTACCCAAATTCACTGCTCATAAATCAGAGAGGAAAGAAAATGACTTACACTGCAGGTTTCAGTCCCATACTCCAACAAGGTCAGATCTTCAATCACTTTGTCGAGAAGATTCACTGCGAAGAACGGGATGAGAGTGAGAGTGAGTGTGAGATGCCCCCGCTGCTCCCACCCACCTTTTTATTTGGAATTTTATCTTTGTTTTTTCGTTTTATTTAGTTACTAAAACATTTTAATAGTCATTTATTTGAAGGTTGGGTGTTAGCATACGGGGTCAGGTTTTATACGGTTGCATACTGGTTTCCGTCGTTTTCAGTCATTTCCATATCTTGAACTGTTTCCAATGCTTAAAGATAACAAAAAAAAAAAAAAAGATTTTTGTTTGTCGTTCCTGGCGGGTACGTAACACTGAGATAGCGTTACGGTAGTCAACTATAGTGTCATTTGATAGCATTTACAAAGATATCAAAACTATCTACTTTAATTTTCTTAATGTGATGCGTATTTCTTGGATATTTTTCAATTGTTCGTAACAAATTTTCGTCGATTACAGCGCCACCTATCATGAAACGAAAAAAATGTTCAATACAAAAGTTACGTATTTGTTCCCGGAGAATCCCAACCTTTATTAAGAAATATAGGTTCTCGTATAATATTTCAAAGTTGACACCCTCCCGCCCCCGGGAGGTTGGGCAGGGGTCGAGTGAGATATTGTTGAATGTTCCCCTTCGAGATGAGTGAATTTTTGTACAAGTTTTTTTTAAATTCGATTTTTAGCTTTCCAGATATTTTAAAAAAAGTTTTAAATGCCTCATTTTTCAAACGTTTGTAAGCCATTTTGATTTTTGTCGATTACAGCGCCATCTATCACGCAACGAAAAAAAAATGTTCAATACAAAAGTTACGTATTTTTTCACATAGAATCAGAATATGCAATAAAAAATGGGGATTCCTATTTAAGATTTCAAAGTTGCCCCCCTCCTGCCCCAAGGGGTGGGAGCAGGGGGTCGAGTGTGGTATCATTGGATGTCCCCCTTCGAGGCGAAGAACTCTTATTACAACTTTTTCAAAATCCGATTTGTAGTTTTCCAGATATTCAAAAAAACAGTTTTAAATGCCTCATTTTTCAAATGTTTGTGAGCCATTTTGACTTTTGTCGATTACAGCGCCATCTATCACACAACAAAAAAATGTTCAATACAAAAGTTACGTACTTTTTCACGGGGAAACAGAAGATGGAATAAAAAATGGGGGTTCCTATTTAAAATTTCAAAGCTGCCCCCCCTCCCGCCCAAAGGGGTGGGGGCAGGGGGACGAGTGTGGTATCATTGGATGTCCCCCTTCGAGTCGAACAACTTTTATTACAACTTTTTCAAAATCCGATTTGTAGTTTTCCAGATATTCAAAAAAACAGTTTTAAATGCCTCATTTTTCAAATGTTTGTGAGCCATTTTGATTTTTGTCGATTACAGCGCCATCTATCACACAACAAAAAAATGTTCAATACAAAAGTTACGTACTTTTTCACGGGGAAACAGAATATGGAATAAAAAATGGGGGTTCCTCTTTAAGATTTCAAAGTTGCCCCCCTCCCGCCCCCGGGGGGTGGGGGCAGGGGGTCGATTGTGGTATCATTGGATGTCCCCCTTCGAGACAAACAACTTTTATTACAACTTTTTCAAAATCCGATTTGTAGTTTTCCAGATATTCAAAAAAGCAGTTTTAAATGCCTCACCTATATATATATATATATATATATATATATATATATATATATATATATATATATATATATATTGTTAGTCAGTTAGGTAGTTAATAATGTTAGTTAATTAAAGTTACTTTAACAATGAAAACGACAATGGTTTAAAATAACACGATTATGATTTATTTGGTATCTGAAAGTTTGAATGCTTTAAGTCACAACTTTAAAGTCCGATTTTGGTTATTCTTTAATTAAAAGTAGAAAAGAGAGAGATGTAGAGGCAACAGTTTTCATTCTAGTTGCTTTCGTAACATAATCGCTAATTTTCAGATAAACCTGATAACTAAATTCTAAACTTTTCTGCAAGGAAAATACTAAACAAAAGGTTATTCTACCTTACACAGAAAATCCCAATAAGAAAGTTTCAAATGACTATAAGGTACAAGGGCTCTTTTTACTACAGTTAACGGACTTTATAAATAGACTTTTTATTTATCTGGCTCCGTAAAATTTAAATATTAACAGTAATGAAAATATCGCTAAATGCATTTAAATATTAAGGAAGTATTTTAAATATCAGAGAGTTTCCCTAAAGATGGCTGCCTCAATGAAATGAGAGAGATGACAGAACGATAGTGAAAAATTTACATGTTGTAGATGCTTCACTATTTTCAGTCACGAAGGTCATACATTACCTAGCCAAAATGATCATTGGCCTAGAGGATCAAACCTGGACCAAGATGTTTTAAAATAGATGCTCAGGAAACTCTAAGTTCATAAGTGCCTTACAGGAGTTTATCCTAAATGTTTCCAAGCATATCATCAGTAAAATAATATTATAACTGGTAAGAATAAACGATGTATACGAATTGAGAACAATCTTGTAATATAAAAACTAAATTGCATACAAATTTTGCTGTCTTCTTTTTCTTTTTGTTAATATATACACTAATGTGTTCTTGGTTACGTTATTCAAAATTATTTATATTACCGTCTTTCGTTGTAAGATCATTTTAAGAAAATATAGAATCACTATAAAACGAGTCCTAATGATTGAAGTGACCAACGTGCACAGGGTCCGATTTATCGTACTTTTCGTAATTACTCGATTATTACCTAACAAAAGTATATATTGATAAAATCTGGTCAGTAGATACGAAGTGACATAAAATCGTTAACCAATCTCATCAATTTCTCTGTTAAGATGCCTACACATTTTAGTTGAGCTATGAAATCGGGGCGAAGAATGGAAACCCTCCCCGTGGGTGCGTGCCTGTGTGAAAGTGACAAAAAAATTGGTGATGAATGTATATTACTGTCCCCCAGAAAACGTAAATTAATATCGATATCACGATTAGTTTTCTGTAGTAGTAATATACTAAAGTTCTTTAGGATGCAATTAAATTTAGTAGCACCTTGACTCTTGTACATAACAAGGTGAATCTCTTCTGGTCAAAGTATAAATATTGGATATACGAAATGGCTGTTTTTTGTATTGAGATTCTATACATTGTAGTAACCGAAAAACACTGATTTGCTATATATGAAAACATTTTCAAATTAGTTTCTTTAGTGTTTTGTAACAGTAGAAAATGTTTAGAAAATATTAAACTAGTTTCAGATATCAATTTGTTATAAGGAAATATTTACGATTCATTTTTGAAAAATAGCAATTGATATGTTTTTATTTGTTATTGTATTTAGTTTCAAAACATACTTAAAATATTTTATAAAACATTCTGGTTTTCACAGATTCCTTCTGAATATTTTTTCGTCATTACCACGGTAACATATACAGTTAAACATACATTTCTTTCTTTAAAACTGAAGGAAATGCACACTGAACTGTTCTCCAACTTTCGAGAGTTAAAATATCTGGATTTCGTTTTTACAAATTGATGGAGTGGTAGAAGTTTCTGCATATTGGAATCGGTTTAGAACATACCAAACTTCTATCATCACATAAATTTGTCAAAATAAATTATAGTATTTTAACTTATAGGTTGAAGAAAGAAATGCATTTCAAATCTATCTGTCTCCCTAACTGAATGGTGTGGCTCCGAAGTAAACCATTTTCCTGTTTAGTAAAATTCATGAATTGTACTCCCATTTTTAAAGCACTGTTGCAAATCCTGCGGGGTGAGGGGGACATATCCTCTCCAATCTTGGAACTGGAGGAATGTCTCCCCAGTAATCCGTTTTGAAATGTGTTTTTCGGGAGAAAGGTGATTGTTTGTGTCCGATTGTCACAAAGGAAGGTGAGGTGAAATTGATATCCTCTTACAATAAGTTTAAAATCACCCCGCCTCCCAATGTTGAAGACAACTCTCGTCCCCTGATCATGCACAGCATTGTTTTTCAACTTCATAATCATTTTGAACACCGCTTTTAAAAGGAGAGAGGTTTTGAGAACGGCCTACCCCATCCCCCTATGTTGAAGAAAGATTTGCGCCGCTGCTTTGAAGGCCCATTACTTGGCGGGAAAATAAAACAAAATGGGACTTTTTCGACAAAAAATATAGGTCCCTTGAAAACATGTCCAGTTGTTGTAAAGAAAGTTCCAACAATATCTGAGATGGTAATGGTACATTTTTTTGCCTGAGTTGAAATAGAAGGCACCGTTAGTGAATGTAGTTAAATGGTGCACATATTATTATTTTGTCTCACTTTTTAAAATAGAAGTATTGTTAAGTGTCTGCCTGAGGATATCAATTGGACCGAGCTTTGCAAAATTAACCCACGTTCATTATTTCATCTATATTTTCGTATAATTAATAAACGCTTATGTTATTTATATGTTGATTAGCTTTACAATAGCAATATACATGTAATAATATGTCGGAATATTACATCTATTATAATATTCATCATAGGTAGTAATACGAGATACGTAATCCATAGTCCTCCGTAAGGAAGCTATTATGAACCCGAGGCATTATGTAAAGTGATAACGCATAACCACAGGAGTGAGGTAAAGCTATGTTAGATGTAAGGCATACTTGTACAGGATATCAAATTTTCGCACTCTGTTAATAATATTCGTGCTATTTAGTGGCTAATTATCAGTGGTTGGTTCGTAGTTTTCGTACTGCTGTTCTAATGGAATTTGCTCACGAACTCTTTGTGGAAATGTCCACAACGTTTCAGCCCTCCTTCATACTGTGAGACATTAAGAGTGACTTTCTTGAGATGAGTAATTTATTATCAGTGTAGTATGCATACCTAAGATATAATAGCGTGGTTTATTTCTTTCTCATGTAATTTGTAAGGCACTGACAGTTATATTTTCCCATTTGTAAAATATCCACTATGATAGTGAATTGAATACAACTGCCAAAAAAGCATATGGGCTGCTACAAGGAAGACAATTGTAAGCGATTTTATCTGAATTTCGCCGGAAATGGTGCATACCAGTCTTTCTCCGAGCTGCTCACATATATTGAATTGAATTGAATTGTGTTTCTCTTTATTTCAGCCGGCGAGGTTCAGCCGAATGCTGTTCTGCCACCTAACCCTTGTCATCATTACAAAGAAAAGAAAGAGAAAAATAAATATACAAGATACAAATAACAACATAATATGATACATTCAATAATACTAAGGATAAACAAAACACAGTAAATGTAAATTTAAAAAAATCCTTACTCATACTGCTAATCCAATTTCATACCAATTTCATACTGTAGTAAACCTTTCATGTGTGCCAATGCTTTGTCTGTGATCTCTAAATAATAATGTTTGGAGTGATGATTTAAATGAATTATACGGTTTGTCAGTGATTGACTTTGGTAGGGAGTTCCAGATTCTTACTGCCGATATTGAAAATGCCTTCTCTGTTATTTTTAAAGAATGCCATGGCATATTCAGTTTATTGCTTCCTCGGGTATCGTAACCGTGAATTTCTGACCGACATGTTAATTTATGATGCAAGTAAGGTGGTGTTTTATGTGAATTTATTTTGTATAGGAAACAACAGCATTGGAGATATCGTCTGCGGGACATGGTTAGGATATTGTTTTCATTAAGTACCGGCGGAATATGCTGAGACTATATGTAATTGAGTGAGAAGCGTATAGAGTAATTCTGTATTTTCTGAATTGTCCTAGTATTTTGAGTGGAGAGAGAACTACCATATATTGAATCGCAGTAGTCGAACAGAGGAAAAATGAGTGTGTTAACAAGATATAGTCTTGTTTCTTGCGACTATAGTCTTGTTAAGATACGCTTAGCTTTAATACACTGTTGAGAAATGTGTTTATTCCAGCTAAGTCCTTGGTCTATTATTAAGCCTAGATCTTTTACAGAGGGAGAAAATGGAATATTGGAATTCACTACAGTTACTTTTAGGTAATCAGGGTTGACTTTGCTCAACTGAAGTGATGTTCCCAATACAGTGAAAACACATTTTAATGGATTAAGTAAGAGACCATTCTTAAGGCACCAGTTGCTAAAAGCTAAAAGGTCCATATTAAGTAACTCTATTGTGTCCATAATCTTGTCAGGTGTACTACTGATGAAGATCTGTGTATCATCCGCATAGAAGTGAACTGATGAATGTTTGCGCGTCCTCAGGTTGCGGATCGAGGAGAAGGCCTCTAGATATAGAGGTTAGCTGCGAATATACTGAATAAGCAGTCGCGGACAGACGACTAGGAGTGGTCCTCCAGCTTGGGGGTTTGGGTAAGGCTAACACCCTCATCCTGTAAAAAAAAGGTACTTGTTCAGAAACATTCACAAAAGCCTCGGACAAGGACTGTTAACTTGGCACGACATCAGCAAAAGAAAATGGACATGAGATTTGGAACATGGAATATTAGAAGTCTTTATAGGGCAGGCGCATTAAAATCTGTAACGAGTGAGTTAGAGAAATACAGGATGGACTTAGTAGGAGTTCAGGAAGTTAGGTGGGAAGGAAATGGATCTGAGAATTCCGGAAACTTTACGTTCTTTTACGGGGAAGGAAATAAAAATCACCAGTTAGGAACAGGGTTTTTCGTTCACAAACGAATATTACCAGCAATTAAACGGGTTGAATTTGTTACTGACAGACTTTCTTTTATTACTCTTAAGGGACGGTGGTGTGATATTATTGTTTTAAATGTACATGCTCCAACTGAAGATAAGGGTGACGATATAAAAGATAGTTTTTACCAACTCCCGCGATACCATATGAAGATTCTATTAGGGGATTTCAATGCGAAGGTAGGACGAGAGGATATTTTCAAACCGATTATAGGGAACGAAAGTTTGCATAAGGAAAGTAATGACAACGGTGTTAGACTCGTGAACTTTGCAACATCCAAAAACCTAATCGTGAAGAGTACAAAATTCCCACATCGCGACGTTCATAAATACACTTGGACATCACCAGACGGAAAAACACATAATCAAATTGATCACGTTTTAGTAGATAGAAGAAGACAATCTAGCATAATTGACGTCCGGTCGTTTAGAGGGGCTGATTGTGACACTGATCACTACCTGGTAGTAGCGATAATACGGGAGAGATTATCGTTGAATAAAGGTAATATTCAATGTCCGAAAACGGAGAGATTTAATTTAAAGAAATTAGAAGAGAGCCAGGTAAGAGAGGAATACCAGATTGAAGTTTCGAATAGATTCTTGGTTTTAGAAGACTCGGAGTGCACTAGTGTTGAGGATACTTGGATTGAAATTAGAGATAGCATTAAAAGTTCAGCAATAGAAAAACTGGGACACGCGGAAATACGTAGGAACAAACCATGGTTCGACCAAGAATGCATTAAACTAGCAGAGAAGAGAAAACAGGCAAAATTACGGTGGCTACAAAATCCGAATGAAACAACTACACAAAATTTCTCAGATATCAGGCGGGAAACTTCCAAAACTTTTAGAACAAAAAACGGAATTTTTTGAAAGCTAAAATTAAAGAACTTGAAGATAATAGTAAAAATAAAAATATTCGGGACATGTATAAGGGGATCAGCGAATTTAAGAAAGGCTATCAACCTCGTGCTTATATACTAAAGAAATCTGACGGAACAGTTCTCACCGATACGGATAGCCTCTTAAATAGATGGAAAGATTTCTTTGACGATTTGCTGAACACGCAGCCAAAAACTAATGTGCGTGGAGAAAAGGAGATACACAACGCAGAACCATATATTCCAGAACCCAATCGAATAGAAGTAGAAGCCGCTATAAAGAAATTGAAGAAACACAAATCTCCGGGTGTAGATGAAATTCCGGCTGAGTTAATTTAAGCTGGAGGCGAAAAATTGTGGAACAAGATACACAAACTCATTCTCCTTATCTGGAACAAGGAAGAATTGCCACAAGAGTGGAAAGAATCAATCATTGTTCCAATTCACAAGAAAGGCGACAAAACTGATTGTAATAATTATCGAGGCATTTCTCTTCTGTCAACATCCTATAAAATCCTTTCAAATATTCTGTTGGCAAGATTGACCCCATACGCAGATGAAATTATTGGAGATTATCAGTGCGGATTTAGACGAAATCGATCAACTATCGACCAAATATTTACCATTCGCCAAATACTCGAAAAGAAGTGGGAATACAATACCCCGGTACATCAACTATTTATTGATTTTAGAAAGGCTTACGACTCGGTTAGGAGAGAAACATTATACACCGTTCTTACAGAACTTGGAATACCGAGAAAGCTAATTAGATTAATTAAGATATGTTTAAGTGAATCCCAAAGTAAAGTCCGGGTAGGAAAATTTTTGTCCACGAGCTTCCACGTCGAAAATGGCCTGAAACAAGGAGATGCGTTGTCGCCATTATTATTTAACTTTGTGCTGGAATACGCCATAAGGAAAATCAAAGATAGCAACCAGGGCCTAGAGTTGAACGGCATTCACCAGGTTATGGCATATGCTGATGATGTAAATTTAATAGGAGATGATAGGAGAACAGTAGAAATAAATGCAGAGATCTTATTAAACGCTTGCAGGGACATGGGTTTAGAAGTAAATGCAGAGAAAACTAAATACATGGAAGTGCGTCGGGACCGTAATATGGCAAATTGTGGAGGCGTTAAAATATTAAATAATACTTTTGATAAAGTGGATACTTTCAAATATTTAGGATCAATATTAACAGACCAAAATCATATTCACGAAGAAATTAAATGTCGACTAAAAGCAGGGAATTCGTGTTACTATTCGGTTCAAAATCTCTTGTCGTCGCGAATTCTGTCGAGGAATTTGAAGCTTAAAATATATAAAACGATAATCATGCCTGTTGTTCTGTATGGTTGTGAAACATGGTCGCTTACTCTGAGGGAAGAACATAGACTGAAAGTATTTGAGAACAGGATCCTGAGAAGAATATTCGGACCCAAGAGGAACGAGAATGGGGAATGGCGGAAGCTTCATAACGAGGAACTACATAGTTTATACGGTTTACCCAACATTGTTAGGGTCGTCAAGTCTAGGAGGCTTAGGTGGGCAGGTCATGTAGCTAGAATGGAAGAAAGTAGAAACGCTTTCAAAATCTTGACTGGTAGACCCATAGGAAAACGACCATTAGGAAGACCTAGGCGCAGATGGGAGGACAATATTAAGATGGATCTCGCAGAGATAGGAATACAAAGTAGAAACTGGATGCAATTAGCTAAGGATAGAAGTCAGTGGAGAGCTTTTGTGAACGCGGCACTGAACCTCCGGGTCCCATAGGCCATAGAGTTAGTTAGTTAGTTAGTTAAAAGGATATGCTGAAAAGAGTGAAAATAATAGGGGACCTAATATGGAACCTTGCGGAATTACTGCCTTTATCAGGGATGTAGGAGATAATTGAGTCTTTTCTCCTCTTAGTATTACTTGTTGCTGTCTACAAGAGAGATAGCTATGAAGCCATTTAATAAGTGATTCCGAGAAATTGTAATATTTCATTTTGGCCAGAAGGAGTTCATGATTTACCAGGTCGAAAGCCTTCGAAAGACGCAATAAGACCAAAACTATTACCATTGAATTTTCTGTTGAATTCAAAATAGAATCTGTAATTTCTAAAAGGGCTGTGATTGTGCTATGTTCTTTACGGAAGACGGATTGAGTAAGAGGCAATATTTCATTTTCATTGATATAAGTTGTTAATTGCTGAAATGCTACCTTTTCTAATACTTTGGAAATAATTGGAAGTATACTGATGGGACGAAGTTCATCAAGCGACTGTACAACTGTCTTCTTGGGCAGTGGAACCACGTTCGCTCGCTTCCACAATTCTGGAAAACAACCTTGAGTTTATGAGTAATTTACTATGTGAGTCAGTGGAGTTAAAATAAAAGGAACAGACAGTCGAAGCATTTTTCCTGTTATGCCATCAAACGCACATGTGTTGGACTTAATACTGTGCATTGCAGTGTTAACTTCTGTTTCGTTTACAGTGTGAAACTTAAACGTTTCAATATTGCTATTTAGTTTACGCGATGAAAGCCAATGCGTTTGTTGATTAAGTACTTCAATGCTTGTCTCAGACATTTTATAGAGACTTGTGAAATGTGAATTTAAAGCGGCAATGTCATTTACATCGTCCGAACGAATCAAGCATGAATGGCTTTTACCTACACCAAGATCACGCATAGCTTTCCATATGTTACGTGCATCAATGGTAGATCTCATACGATCGGAAAAATACTTAGTCTTTTCTTGTCGAACAACAGTAGTTGTGAAGTTATGCAAGCGTCTGTAATCCTCCCAATGCAACTGATTCTTTCTTCTTTTATATTGTCTGTAAGCGCGGTCACGCAGTTCATTAAAAGTTTTGTCTTACTTGAGATAAAGGGAAGTGTGTTGTCAATAGCAACAACATATATTACTTCAATAGGAACAATATTAGTACCATATACTGCAGGCTAAGTTTAGGCATACCACTTAAAATAACTGTTAAAATTGTAAATCTTTCCAAAATATTTGAATATCACTCTATATAAAAAAAACACTTAGCACACAAGAAGTTCACGGAACCATCAGAAGAATGGTTGAAAAATCGCAGCTCTTACACGATTTGCATATAAATATAGCATCCGGAAATATGCCATATAAACTACTATGCAGAAAACAAAAACTTATCTACGCTAGGTACCAATGGAAAGAAAAGCAACTAACCGAATCAGGGTATGGCGAGGATGTTGTGCAATGCGGCAGTGTGGAGGGGGGCGCACGAAGCATTCGTATCACCGATGGTGTTCGTGCACGAAAGTCAGGAAGAAAAAGGCGCGCAGTAAGTCATAATGCTAACTAACCTAGTCAGTGCCAAATCGTACGAAAGACCCTGCTCGAGGATATCTGTAGGGAGCATACGCGTAAATGATGGCGAGTATTTGCTTACCTAATGGTAGGGAAAATATGTGATATTTCGTAGTGATGTGAATTCCTATAGCACTTCTAATGGTTTTATGCTAAGAACGCTACGCTTGTAAACATAAAATACAGCTTTTATACACTGTGTTGAAATACTACGAAGTCAGAAAATAGTTTCCCAAGTGTCTAAACTAAAGTTACTACCTATTATAAACTGGAGCTCTTATTTATTACGAATTGCAGTTGACGCTTCTGTTTGTTTATTGTTACGTAGTCGTGCCTAATACCAGCTGCAGTAATGGTTCAGATTCCACTTTCTCTTAACGGCTGCACTAAAAAGAAAAGTCAGTCTAATAAGATTAAGAATAGTTCCATCAAATTAGTGTTTTAACATTTCTTGCTTTAAGTGCTTCCCTAAGACTTTCCAGAGTAATATAACCCTGACTCATGACTAAGTAGTTGTATTGTAAATATTTGTAAAATGTATGCTAACTGTTATGCTCTGGAAATGATTACGTGCTATTCTATATATACAATTACGAAATCACAGTCATTAAATTCGCTACCAGCATCCTAGGAATCGCTTCTCAGGCTAAAACTTGCACTTGTTGGTGCCGATTTGTTGTATGAAGACTTCCTCTTATGGTATAAATACACATCGCGACGTATGCTATAAAAACGACTGTGCGAAAACATAAACCAATTTGTGCTCTGTTTCCATTAAAAACAAAAATTCTCTCTAACCTATTCAGTGAGGTGCACAGAAAGTGGGCTTGCGCAGGAGTGCGTGGTTAAGGAGCAAGCGTATCTGCGAAGATGATATTCACATAAGCGAGAATACTGCAGAGAAACACTGCATACTGCAATGACTCATTTTACTCAAGTTTTGCAGTTTGACGGAAATTCCAGTAATGTAGGGAAATTACGTACGTAAATTGAGCAAGAAAGGATTTTATTTCGATAAAACGTCGAAGTCCACAGCAGGCCCGTAGCCAGCCCAAAAATGTAGAGGAGCCCGGTAGAAGTTAGGGGGGGCAGCCAATCATATTTCATCAAATAGTAACATCAGCAATTCATCATATCTGTTCATGAATGTTTAAGTATTTTGCTTCCACTTAATTCTATTATCCCCTCTATACACACGCATTAAGTTAACATTCTGTAATCTACATGAAAAAAACGTGAATTTTTTTAAAATGGATATTACTAACTACACGAATTAGAATTAAAATATAAATGTTTTAATAGTCCCATATGTAATACTAACATTAAGATCAAGAACGAGAGTTGATCTACGGTGAAATAAGGAAATTCAACTTTAGTTAGACTCTTGTTTAGGGTTAACTTGCGAAGTTGCCCTTCCGTTTTTATCAACATTTTGAAACTTTACCTAGACAAAATTGATAATTTGGTTGCTTGTGTGCTTGATAACATGTAAGTGAAGCGTAATTTATGAGTAATACCTTTTGATAAGCGGTTATAAAGACAGGACTAATTCGCAAGTAGAGGGAACTACTTGCTTCTAGGTTCAGGACGGTTGGATTGTGAATAATTTTCGAGCAAACATGCCTGCAAGTGTACAGGGTCTTTGCGCTGGATGTGAATTGACAGTACTAACATTTGTAAAACATGATGTTATCCGGGCAAGCGGGGCCTCCCAGGACCAGTAGCTTCATATATTTTTTCGAATTTCTCAATAACCATAAATATTTCGATGACATAAAATTCTGAATTCTTCTATCTTTAGTCGAACTTAAAGTCATGAACATATCGAGATGGTAAGGTTAATAGAGTTGGTAAGGCCCCAGTTGCCCGTCTACGTTACAAAAATGTCTTTCCCGGACAAGAATTAATCTTTTGAATATTCATGGCGTAATGAATGAAAGAACAAAGACGACCAACAATCGTTCACGAGTTTCTGCTTGAGATCTGCAAACCTAAGTACGTACTAAGGTATGTGTGAAGTAGATATAACCTAACCTAAGTAACCTAGTAGTGCGTTATCCCACCCACAATCGTGTTCCCCGAGGCCCGCCAGTCTCCCCGGTAGGTTAACAATGGATTTCTATTTGTAATTGTGGTTCCTCCCCCGTACTCACACCCTCGAGGTAACGTAAAAGAACATAAAATGAGTAAAGTTTTAGTAGAAATTGATGATTGAAGATTTTATTATGTTTTTGTTGAAAATCAGGTGGAAGGGTAACTTTGAAGTAATTCCCTTGTTTACAATTAAAGTTATATTTTTTTAATATTTATACTAAGTTCTTGCTTAAAAACTTAAATTAAACTCGTTTTATATAAATGAACCACCTGCACACTATACCAAGAAGACACATACCAAAACAGCCTTAAAAATACTATAATGTTATTCAAAACTACACAGAGAAAAAAATGTATGCGGCATAAGTAATATCGTAGATTATCTTTTTAAATCCTGTAGTTTTTGGACTTAACGTACAGCAAGCGTATAACTGAAAACACATGTTTTATAATACATTCTGTGTAAGCGTTCCATCCGTATGAAACAATATAGGCGGTTAAGATCTCACATACAAATGGACGTATATAACTTATAGCTGACGAAGGTAACATACATATATGTATGTACTATTAGACATCAAACATCCTGCAACGGCATGATGTAACACTTAAGGGCAGTGCCTATGTAGTATACGGATAACGTATGCTCTGTTCTGATTTTTGTGGTAAGCAAGAGAATTCCGTTTATTTGTACAATATATCATTGTCCGGAGAACGGACTTTTCTCAATGTAAATAAAACGCTACACCCATCTAGTATCGAGTAAAACTATCACTACTTCTTCAATGTTGAATTACAGCATTATTACGCTAACGCGACTAAAACATAGTTCCAATTTACAACGTTTTTATATGAAAACTAGCTACGGTATCCCCCACCCCAAGTACAATACAAAACATTTTGCTACTTAATTCCCCCTCTAAATCTTGCAAATTTTACTAGTCCTGGCTCCACAACCCGGAATTTAATCCTTAAACTAAAACATTAAATATGTTCACTTGCTCAGTTACTTATCTAATTAAGGTAATTTAGCTTAAGTTTATTCTTCTACAAGAACAAACATATGAATGTCTTTGCAAACATTACTTTTTCGGAGAATGTTCCACCACAGTTCTTGTTTTACATATCACACCATAATAATTTGGACTCTACTAGAATCAATCGCCTTTAACGGAACTCGGAGCTCTTAATTCAATACACAACTAATTGTTCCACAGTTAATCTAAGGTTTGCTGTTGACGAGGATTTTTCAATGCATGTATATACTACAACTACACAATAGAATAACAATTACCGTTACTACCGCCGTTACTGCAATCGACAAAATATAAATGCTTTGCTCCTGCTCCTGTTTATATGATTTGGCTTGCAGCAAGCACTTCACACTTCGTCTCCTTCCTCCCAGATCTCTATTACAACTGTGGCATGAAGTATTATGAACATATTCCTTCTTTTCGTAAAAACTTGCTTTAATATGTATTGTGAAATTTCATATCGAGATTCGAGAAGACTGATAAACTTTACTTTAACTCCTTTAAAATATGTTTAGAAGTGTTCATCAAATAGTTAAACTGGAAGAATTCTTGGAAAAATCTCTTTTATATTCTATTTTATTCTTAGTGTTTACACATAGAATTAATCGAGTTTTTTTTGCAAGCCTTCCATGAAAATTTTAAGGGGGGCAAAGGAAAAGTTAGGGGGGCCGGCACCCTGTTGCCTGGTCCACGGAAATTCTCGCACAGACTGATTGACCAGTATTAACCCCTAAATTTTTGTTTTCTCTTCAGTAATAAACCAATATAGTGCCAATAATTTGTGTCTGTGCGTGTTCAAAATATCATAATTTGCATCCCACTGTGGGCTAGATGCATTTGTCAGCATTTTTTGGTAAAAAAATAAAACGGTAAAACAATAGAATAAAACAAATCTGGATGACAGTTCCTTCAATACAGCTACTTTTATCATATAACAGTTTTTCATAAGAACTGGACACTCAACTAAGTAGGGAAGATTTGATAACAATTGGAAAAAAATTGTATCAGGCCAAGGAATTTTTCTTAAGAAAACTAACGAACACTGATTTTAACTCTACCATTGTCGTTGTAATGGTTTGGCACTATTAACAGTACATTTTTGAACATCATATGTTAAGCAGAAATTAATACCCTACATAATTTTCTTTTATATGCACTAACTCATATTAACAATAAAATTATGGTTATCACGATGGATTAACCACCCCAAAATATGCATTATAATCTTATAACACCCTTGGCGTGGACACAAAACTTAAACCTCATTCAAAGCAGTTCCTTTGCCATTATTCTCTTAAGCTCAGTGAGCATTTCAACATGACAATAACGACTTATGAATAGCTTATGTTTTATTGCGTCCACAATTTTAGTACCTAGCTTGGGCGAGGCGGAGCTTATTGGAACTTAACCTGATTGTTTTCACTGGGAGGAAAATTAAATTCTGAAGAATAGAAAATAATACTTTTCAGCGCAGCTAACGTATAGTCTGTCAAAGTAAAATAGAAAAATACTTTTTATGCATTTATTTATTTACTTTATTTTGCAAATTATTCCCTAAGACGCTCTACTTTGGTACTAACAATGCCGAAATCATTGTGTAGAGATTGATAATAGGCGTGGAAACTGGTGTGTTTCCTTTCAAGTATAAACTTGAGTCTTACCATACACCAAAAAACTGTGCATAAAATACAATCTAATCCTACTGAAAGCTAAAATGCTATCAAACCTAATCAGAGCAGAAGTACAGCTACGGACCAGCAGATGAGTGTAGGGATTCGACATGGGGAGAAGATGCGTCAGGGGACCTGTACAGAAGAGCGTTTATATGGATCATGGGTCACAGACACCAGAAATTCGGAAAACCAATAATAGTGGAAAAAATGTTATGCAATAAAATCACGCAGGTTTGAGCAGGTAATGATTTCGGTAAATGTTTAGCAGAACTCGCCCAAAAATACGTAGAAAATACAAAATAAACATGAGAAATGGAAGATCCAAGTACTTACACCCAATATAAGCTAACCAAATCTAATTTAACCTAAAGTAAAATTAAATTGAAGTAACCTAAGTTAGCCTAATATTATAAGAAATAAGTGAAATTCTATAATTATTGCATAAATTATGTTGCACTCCTACACTAACATAAACTCATCTAACATAAACATATGAACAGAAACTACCGAAATTGTATCATTTTTTAAAAAAAATGCTCGACCCATCCTCCTAAACATTGTCATTTATCTCACATTAGTAACTAATTGCTTGTAAAGATAAAATATATCGTGTGGAAATACTTTACGAGGGAAATATTATGATGTAGTTGTAACATACTTTCACCTACTTTAGCCCTATTAATGTAAGTACATAAAATTTGTTTTCTACATTGCGCACAAATGCTCCAACAGTGAAAATTATTGTCTTAACCTCTAGACTTCCTATATATGAAATAATGAATTGAGAACTACTGTACCTAACTTTGTTTGTCCGTTTCGCTTTGAAAAAAATATATTTGATTTTTTTCATTCCCAATGGTCACTTTGTTCCGCTATGAACTCATCGAATAAACGATTAGCGTTTGTTTCCAGCAGGGTTGAAAACAGACCGTCGCTGTTTAGTGCTAAATTTAAGATTCGAATATCATTAAACGATAATATATATGAGAATTACACGATAATATATATAATATATATGGGTGAATTTCTTGGTTAAACGGTTAGTGTTCACGCCTTTGGCGTGGGAATCCGGGTTCGATTGCTAGCGGGAGGCCATTTAGTTCGAATTCCAAGTTAATCAGTAGGTCCACGCCTCGCTGGTGAAATGGACGTCAAACTCAAATTCAACTCAACAATATCTATCTATCTATCTATCTATCTATATATATATATATATATATATATATATATATATATATATACATATATATATATATATATATGTGTGTGTGTGTGTGTGTGGGTATGTGTGTGTGTGTGTGTGAGTGTGTGTGTGCTTATGTGAATTTCCTCACTCCTGTATGATTAGCACATACGTCTTGAGCGCAGTCCAGAATGGTTCGATTCCCGCTGGGAATTCACGTAGTTCATATCCCAATTTATACTGTAGATCCATGTCTCAAATAAGCAAACATATATGCCTTTGGTACACTTATGTTCTTACTTGGGAGCCTTCTAAAATTTCGCAACACAGAGTTCCGTAGACCAAAAAGTGAGAAGCATGGGTACAGAGAAAAACTGGCTTGGAAATTTAAGCTTTTTAGGCTATGCTTATCTTTAAATATAATGTAAGGAGGACCTTCAGACTATAATACCAATTTCTAAAATAGTCTTCAATGAAAATCTGCGATGAGCTATCGCCTTATGCGTTGTGAATTCGTTGTGAGGAGTTTTGCAAGCTATGCTTTATCATTGGTCATTGGCAATTTGATGTTACAGCAAGTTTGAATCAAACAGCAAAGAATCTTGAATACCAGGAGCAGATGCATAATCATCAGCATCTTCTTCTTCTCCGGATTCAGATACATAATACTTTTTAGGACAATCAAAAAGGAGAATGTTTTGTGACAGAGTGGCATACACGATAGAAAACTGCTGGAGCTCTTTGCATATTTCCTCCTCTTTTATGCTTAGTTTTTTCGCGAAAACTCTGAAAGCTCCTGCAGCCACACCATTCTTCTTGATTTCCAAAATTGCTTAGGATCCAGCATTTGAAGTTCAGACAGTAAGTTCCTTGGCTGCACTGTCACATATAGCAACTCTATTCAGATTTTCGTTGAAGATTTTTTTTAAATCTGAATAAATCATATTCACTTCACTTAAATCAAGTTCTTTCTTAGTTCACCTGCGGCAAGCTCTCCTGCCATTTTCTTCTTCTTTTAGATACTTCTGGGCGGAAAGTCTTCTTTCATTTCTATCTCTATCTACCAGATTGCGCAAGCTATTGATCTTTTCACAAAATATTTTTGTACAATATTTTCGTACAGCATTAAACAAACCATATCCTCTTTTCTCTATATTTTCTTCTCAAGATGCAGCTGCAAATTATCTACAAGTCTACTGCCTGTTTGTTCGTCCAATCCATGAGACTGCAGGTATTTTCAAACAGGATACGTGTCTGTAAACAAGTTCTGAACACAGAGCATATCATTACAAACTGTGATACAGTTTAAAACTGTGATACAGTTTAGCTAATACACAGCTTAAAATTTTGATTTTTTCATCAAAGCGCTTGTCCTGTACAACATCATTGAGGAACAATAAAAATGTAAGTGATCTTGATGATGATGGGCAGTCGTGCTCGTCTTGATTTCGTGTTTAGTGGCAAAGTTCGTACCTCATACAGTAGACGGAAAATAATAACTTGGAAACTAAGGAAGAAGAATTGCTCACTGCAGGGAGACATTTATTCTGAGCAGACCCCACTCTGAAACGTCGTCCGTTGCCTTCTCATTAGCCACAATATATCACTTATTTTGGATCTACTGTAGTAATTACCTACACCATTATTTTCAATCTCATACTTTATTAGCATTGTCGCCTAATGGACATGAATGTGTTAGGACACTTTTAATTTAGAGCTGAATAGAATAATGGTGTTTATGCTGGCGGA
The DNA here is from genome assembly GCF_964235325.1 of Thermobia domestica. Classification (NCBI taxonomy): domain Eukaryota; kingdom Metazoa; phylum Arthropoda; class Insecta; order Zygentoma; family Lepismatidae; genus Thermobia; species Thermobia domestica. Next base: position 250,467,814 of record NC_137462.1, on the reverse strand, counting down.
AAAAATCCATGTCAACACTGTAGCATAAGCGCCAGCGAATAATTCCAAAAACGAAACATGTTTTCTGTTCTAAATGACTTGATATTTGGACTAGGCAAAAGTAAATATACTCTTAAAAGCGCTTTGTTTTCCCATTTCTGAGTTATCAAGGACAGACCTACAAAATGTGTTAACATCCATAAAGGACCATTCAGGATGCGGTTAAATATGATCCCAGCTACAAAATAGACCCCAGTCTTCAACAATGAAAGGACCTCAACTGCCAAACAAGATGAAAGGGTACCCAACATAATGATAAAGGGTCCAACGTAAAGATGAAACCCAAGCAGAAAATACAAAAAAATATAAAATATGTATCCAAGTCTCGACTTTGCAATAATAATAATAATAATAATAATAATAATAATAATAATAATAATAATAATAATAATAATAATAATAATAATAATAATAATAATAATAATAATAATGGAATAACAGACTTAAAATATCAATTTTGTAAACAATGGTTTCCAATAAAGAAAAATAATAAATGACACGACGGCATTCGAACCCACATCGCTGTAATGGCAGTTCTCTGCATTCACACTTTGAAATCAATTTCTCAAACAAAGATGAGAAAATAAACTAGTAGTTCTGTTAGACGCAGCACACACTACTTCCACATGCAAAGGAACCAGTGTTTCTAGAAACTAAATATTAAAATTTCTAACTAGATACATGAATACTTTTGTTACAGCTATTGAATGCTGCTGGTTTTCTGAGTTGGATCTCCTTACTACTACAATTGACATTTATTTTTTTAAGAATAATATCACGTTAAAGTATCACAAGTCACTAATATACCATACAAGATGTGACACTAAGGACAATGAAAACCTGGTGTACTTATTATTACTGAAAAATAGCAGAATGTATTGTCATATTCTTAAATTAACGAAACTCACTTCTATAAAGTAATTAAGGTACGAGGGCTAGCACATTAAAAACAATGACACATATCGTAAAAATATCCAGAATGTGGCAATAATCAGTAACAAATCTCAATTGAAGACTACTACATCTTAACACTGCAACTAGGACTTAAGAAATAGTAAGTAGGTATCTTATACACGGTGACCTATTTTAATCTTTTCATGAAAATATCTCGGATACGGTTAAACATAAATCAGCAAAACAACTCACATAAGAAATGCATGGGGGCACATCGAATGGTGATATTGCGGTTTCCCGCAGGGCCGCCTTGCATGGTGACCCAGGGACAAACATTAAACTTTTAAAAGAAAACATGGGTCGAGTGATACGTCGTTCGATAGACCTTCAAACGATAAACAGCGTTCTGGCAAAAGATTTTATATATTGGTCACCATATTCAAAATGGCCGCCAGAACATGGAGCCTATATCAGGTAAACCATCCTATACCACAAATATGAAAACGGTTGGAGATGAATGAACAGAATAAAAAGTGAAATGGGTAAATGGGAATGGTTTACGCCGAATGATCTCTTCAAACCATTTCTATAGGATTATTTTAGGACATACATGTTGTGGTTAGAAATAAATGTGTGCTTTTGCTATTTATTAATTATTATTTTTGTACTTCAGAGTGCAATTCATGATCGCCCTATACCTTCTACTGGTCACAAAATGAAGACTTTTGTTCGATACCTTTCAAAAATATCATCAAGAAAGTTCCTGTTCCATCTCTTACACGCAACCAGACAGGACTTATGCAACTGAAAGCAAACACAAAACACGAGATTGTTACAAAAAAAGGTATCCCCTTTCGTTATTTAATCATACCTAGTAAATGCAAACTAATTCTATAAAAAGTTATAAACGTTTAGTAGTTGTAAGCGATAGTAGAATTGTGAAAAAAGTTGAAAGACGTAGTTTATGTACAGAAATATAGATTATGGTAATACGAAATTACACATTACACCAGTTCTATTTTTAAGCATTACTACATTCTACACATTACTAAGATCATTATTTGAAAAAGTTTTAAAGTGTGACAGTTGTCGGTTCAGAGTAGTGATGTTCAGATTTTCCGAAATCGGAAATTTAATTTTCCAGAATTTTTCAGAATTCCAGATTTTCGGAAATCGGACTTTTTGCCGAATTCCGAAATTTTTCAGATTGTACTTTCCGAAATCCAGAAAGTAAAAATTCCGGAATTGGCCATCACTACTTCAAAGGACAGGCATAATCTGTTAACAATAGTAAATCTGTATATTTCTGTAAATTTAAAACACAAATAATAATAGTAATAATAATAATAATAATAATAATAATAATCGCAAAAATACGAAAGCATCTTTTTTTATTTTTTAACCATATCATGTATGTGATAAAATGATTCTATAAAAAGAAGCTTGAAGAGCGTCACATTTGTAACTTATGAGAAATGAAACAATTTGTAACAAAACTGAAAACTGTATATTTCCATACAGGTAAAATACACAAAAAATAATAATAACAAAAATACCAAAAGCGCACATTTTATTTTTATGTGGTTATATGTTTCTATTTAAAAAGTTTCAAAAAATTCATAGTTGTAACTTACGAGCAATAACACAATTTGTAACAAAACTTAAAAGTTTATATTTCCGTACATAAAAAATAATAATTACAAAAATATAAAAAAAAACTTTTATTTTTTACCATACCATGTGCGTGTTACGACGAATGTACGAAAAAGCTTCAAAAGTTTCATAGTTGTAACTTTTGAGCAATGGCACTATGTGTAAAAACCACAAAATTTGCTTTGTATGTCCGTTATGTGTGACAGTTTAATTTCTTAGCATCTTCTGAAAGAGGAGAAATTAAGCTTTCATTTGATATTTGGATGAGCCCAATAACTTCAAAAATGGGGAAGTTATGATAATTGCAGTTCCATGATGCTGAATGTCAGAAAGTGAAATTGATCAAAATTCACATTTCTCAAACATTTCTCCTCGGACCATATCTCATCCAAAAAATCGGAAAAACTAATTTAGCATAATTTCGTTGGTATTTTGTATTAAAAAAATTGAAAAGAACCTGAGACATTGAAGCACGGTAGTGTTTTAAAATTAGGTAATTTGACACGAAATGACCAAGTGTACAAACATTGGTTTTATTCAACTGTCATCTGCACGATATTGATTCGATACTTTTCTTCTGTGTCTTCTTGCATATTATGTCCAGGGCTTCTTCTTTGTGAATCTCCTCACCACTCACGTCTGGGGTGCTTTTTGTAAGTGAGTCCCCTCGCGTTCATTATCTCCAACCGTTTTCATATTGGTGGAACTGGACGTTTTATCTGATACCGGTACTATGTCTACATCTTGGCGTACAGTTTGGAAACGGTGTCCTTTATAAACATTCTTTTGCCACAACACTGTTTAGTATCTTTCCATTGAAAATTTTGAAGTTGGGTCTTGGGCTCGTTTGCAAGCTTGTCCTGACGGTAACCGCAACAACATCATTCGACGTGTCCCATGTCATTTTCCTGTTTTACTTTTTGTTCTGTTCATTTATCTTCAACTGTTTTCATATTAGTGGTATTGGATGTTTTATCTGATACAGGCATCTGTCTTGGCGGTCATTTTGAATACGGTGACAGATATGAAAAATCTTTTTACACAACGCTGTTTAGTATTTGTAGATCTATCGAGCTCGGTATCACTCGACCCATGTTTCAATTTAAAATTTTCAAGTTGGGCCCTGGGCCTCCATGAAGGGCGGTCCTGAGGGGAAGACGACAACTCCGTTTGATGTGCCCCTTGGCATTTCTTATTTCAATTTGTATTTCGTTTACTTATGTTCAGCCTTTTTCGAGATATTTCTGTGGAAAATTTAGAATGGATCACCCTGTATACTATATACAAGTATTTAAAATATCATCTGAAATGGTTCTTACTTACAATACATTGCACGGTATATGGTAAGCATCAATAGTTACATGTTAGCATAAAGCCAAGTGATGCATGAAGGGCATAAAAACAAAGGGGTCATAAGGTACATCACTTTCATATACGCAACTAACCAGCTAAGGGTAGCCCCTATAATCATGATGTTAATTATTTTTACAATCCACCTTGGGATATATGAGTATTACTCAGTTTGTTTCTTCAAGAGATATATTTTTTATGCTCGGTTTCCCTTTCATAAATCGAATCTGGTCGAATAGCATTTCATCCAAATCATGTTCAATTGTAGATTCGACTTTTTTAAACTTAGAATGCTATAAGCATATACACTTCCCACCCAATATTGCGGGGGGATTGAAAAATGGACCGCGCAAAGCAGAAGTAGGGCTAGCGGAAGCGGAAACCTAAACTATGGGCTCATGAGCGCCCAACGAACTCAAGGATATCAACGAGATGGCAATAAAATACAACCACCTGTAATCGTCGTGTTTGACAGTCAGGATAAGGAAACAGCGGGTTGAGGCTGGATAATTACCATCAAGAGGGAAAAGAGGAGTTAGGAAGAGCTATGACGAATTTTTTTTTTTTTTTCGAATGGTCCTCAGGAGCAACCAAATTGCAAAGCAATGATAATGGAGAACTCCAGGTAAGTTAAACGTAACAGATGTCAACGTTAGGTACTAAAGTATTAACAATGTAAAATAATGTCTTCCAATATATGTAAAACGATAACGAGAAGAGAATGTCAAGACGATGATATAGTAGTAAGATTTTTAAAGAAAAAATGTGATATCAAAAATGTATGATGAATACTGATTATGCAGTCAGAAAGCAAGTACAAGGCTATGTACAGAAACAAATGAAGATATGTAATAGAAATACATATCAGTGAGTAAATTTATTAATTGCCCCGTAGTACTCGCTCATAGTGAGAAGCGTACAGTAGATATCCCCGCGGATAGACGGCCGAGTCAGCAAAAAATTATCTTGTTTTCCTAGAAATCGATACCATTTCCTGGAATTGGGAGGCAAGTTTCGACAAGCCTTTAGTTGCTATGTTCATAGCCTTTTACGGGTAGTACAGAAGCGCGTGGGAAAATTTTGGTTTATTTGAATCCCCGTTACCCCCTACTCCTCTTTAGTTGCTATGTACATATCCTTTTACGGTTACCACAGAAGCCCGTGGGAAAATGTTGGTTTGCTGTTGCTATGCTCATAGTCTTAGACGCCTACCAGATGTAAAAAACAAGATAAAACATGCCTTTTTCGTGTTCTTGTCGTTTATTGGCTAATAATTTGAATCCCCAAACCCCTCACCCCTCCTGCGAAGAACGTAAGCGGAACGTATGTGCTTGTGTAGATCATTCTGTTAGCAGCTGTTGCAAAGGAAGAAACGTCAAAAATTTTAAAGATGTCATCGTCAATGAGTTTATTAGATAAACTTAATAAGCCATCAATGGTACCCTTTACAAAAATGCGAGATTTGGAGATTGGAGTACCATTTCGTATTGTAAACTGTGAGATAATTACAACGGTATATGGTAGGAAGGCATGTGTGACATTTGAAGGAGGTGAAAAAGTGATTTTACCTGGACGTTGTACTGAAAAATTGGAAGCAGATAATGGTGCATTATTAACGTATTTACAAAGTGGGAATGTCTGTTTAATATATAAAGGAATGAAGATTAATGTATCTGGACGTAACATGCACGATCTTGAATTTACTGAACTGGTTTACTCAGCGTAAGTGTATGGTGACATGTACAAACAAGATGAAACATGAATTTTCCTCTTCGCCCCTCCTCTTCATGCATGCGCAGTCATCTGTATGCATAGTGTCGTTATTCTGTACTGACCAGCGACTGGAGTAACATGTCTTTGAGTGCTTGTGCGTCAACTATGGATACCAAGAAAGAGTACTTGTTAAATGTTGAATATGGACTTAATTCAATGAAAACCAAATTAATTTGTATCGGACTGGATAGTGATACATTTGAACCAGTGATTCGTGTTGGCAAAGGACTTGTGTTTGGAGTGGAGTTAAATTTGGCAGAGTGGGAGAAACTTGTACATTTAACCCCATTTGTTACGGACTATTTAAATTCTCAAGTGGAAATTACATTTATAAAATCTTTTGGTCGAAAAAACGAACTGGTGGTGCGAAAACTAATGGGTGAAAAATTAGTGATGTTAGAGAAGAAAGGAACACTTCATGCTCCTCGAAACACTGTGTACTTATCTTCAAGTGATTGGCTTTATTTCTTGGAAATATTACCATGTATTGAACATGCTGTGAAAAACAGTAAAGTTTGTAGTGTTGTGCTACGTGAATATTTTGACTTGTGTACAGATACTATTCGTAATCATGTACAATTGCAGTGTCTTACATGCAGAGGACTTGCCGGAATCCATACCTGTGTAGATGAACAGAGTATTATTAATGGTATGAACATTAGTTTTCCAAGTGTCTCTCTTGATAAGAACAGTGATGTGAACATTGATGGTGAACGATTAAAATTGGAAATGAAAGTATTTTGCAAACAAAAACTCATAGATTCAATTATGGCTGATTTATTTGATAGTGTATCGACACAGCCATGGTGGGGGGAAACCGAAACTCAGCCTTCGGAGGGTATCAATGAAGTGAACGACTCTTCATAAAGAAGGAGAAATTGATTTGTTTTTTCATGTATGCTAAAGAACGTAATATTAAATGTAATAAAAATATATATAGTGAAAAGTGAAATGTTTTATTTGTGTGTGTGTTTTGTGTTCGTTTCATACACCTCAATATGATAGGATTTTAAAGTTTTTTATAAGAAAAAAATCCTAACATATTTTTTCCTCGTATAAGTGATACTTATAATAATAATAATAATAATCATAACAAATTCAAATTCTTGAAATGAATGTTAAAATAAAAATTAGTATTTGAAATTATTATTATTATACAACTTTGTCTTAAGTATGCTAGGACTTTTTTTTTAATTTTAAAAAAAGGAACTAAAATAATTAATATTAAAATTTTAAAAAACAAAAGTCCTATCATAATAATAATAATATTGAATTCACATACTTGATTTAATTTACGAAAGAATAACTGATTAAGTATTTGAATTCATTATTATTATTATGTAGCTATATGATTACATCATTGAATTAAAAATCAGTTTTAGAATCTTTTTTTTTAAATTCTTTAATTCAATGACTTAAAAATATGTTTTATGATATGTGTATTTAATTACATAACTGATCATAAAACATATTTATTTATTAGGAAACGGAGAAAATAAGAAATAAAACATTTGTTTTCAAAGAGAAAAAATAATACAAAGTGTTTATTGTTGATGAAACTATTTACACAATTAAAACGACGGTAGGTATAGTACATTTTAAAAGAACGTTAGATTTTGTTTCCATTGTACATGTGTTGATAACTTCATAACTGCCATATACTGATCACTGATGATACTACTGCTGTTGATGATGATGATGAAACGTAGATAGAAGTCAATCTTTACATTGAAGATGATGTCCATACACACGATGACGATCTTTTACTCTCTGAAATGAAAAAAAATTGAAAAACAAACTTAAAATTTATTTTATCTATAATCATGAAGAAATAATAATACATACAAACACATTATAATAAAGAAGAAGAAGAAGAAGAAATGGCTACCTGCAATAATATGAAAAGAAAGTAATCAAAACAAACGAAGAAGAAGAATGAAGATATGATTACCTGTAGAAGTAAATACAGCAAGCGACGATCATTTTTTTCTGGAGTTGATGAGAAAGTGTAATGAAATTCATTTAAGGACTTTCCTTTAGCTTTGAAGCATAGGAAAAGATATGAATAATGTCCACATAGGGATGATTTCACACTTTGAATTTGTTTATTATTAAATGTATAAGAAGTGGAATTTCTACGTAGAAATTGAATATGATGCATTACATATGGAGGAAATCCAAATGTATCGAAGTAGTGGGCACGGCCATCAGTATGAATATATACGGAAATCCAGTGTGTGCCAAGTTTGTTCGAGGGATCTGTATTTATGATGATAGCTGCAGGTAGTGGAACATGTGCTGGTAATTCATTGGCTGCATATACGCCAACGAAATGATTGTGAAATAAAGAATTTGTTTGCAAAGCATTCAATAAATCTAGTGTAGAGGACATCATGTATAAAAATGCAGACATGTACATATATGATATGATATTTAAATAACGTACCTTTAAAAATCCATGATGATGTTCCTCTGATGATCCACTTCTAAGAGAGATTGGAATTCTCCATACACAATGCAGGAGATAGGTGCTGGTAGAGGCTTCGTAAAATGAACTTCCAGACGAACACACCCATGACGTATAAGATTCCAATGCTGCACAGCGCTGGCTTCTCCATCTTGAGTAATGTCGAAAACAAAGATAGTGTATCCTTGAGGGAAGTCAAGGCGAGGAATATTGTTGCCATGATTGGAAAAGTGAATGCCTGATCCACAGAATAAGGTATGATATGAGGAAACATAGAGGTTGTTTTCGAAAATTGGTTGTAATGGTTTTGAAGGTACAGGTTTTCCATCAATGTATAGAGAGAAGAAATTGATGTCAAAATGTTTGAAATGAAATGGATTTGAAGTTATTGTTCCTGTATAGGCATCATTTTGTGTAAACGCCACAATCACTCGAGTTGGTAATACTCCCATAAATAAATTATCAATTGTTTTTGATTGAAGATCCTTTGGAATGAAGAATGACTTCATTTGCACTCTTGTGAGAGGATATTTGGCTGTTGTTGATTGTAGAAGCTTGTTATGTGCTAGTTTTATTGTAGGACTAACATTAATCTTTTTAATATGTAAAGCAGCGTCTAAAATGTTCACTTTAGCCTCAACAGACGCATCACTAGCGATGAGACAAAAGTTTGGCTTTGCAGGAATTAACTTGAGACGTAATTCTACTCCTTGGATTAAAAATTTATCTTGATTAAAAATATCACAATGAAGATGTCCAAGCATGTCGAATTTTGCACTTTTTTTTGTTAATTCATAACGTTGTTGAAATCCTTTATTACCACTAGATGTTGCATCCATATGTCCAGCAGTATCTTGAAACCAGAATGCACATTGAAGATGAGTATTTTTAGCAGAATCATCATAATTTAACAGTTTTTCAATGTATGATCGATATGGATGATTATGAGATGGAAATGAAATCAGTTTGTTATTTAAATACACTTCCACTTCACTGAACATAGAATTTAAAAAGTCATTAATAGGAGCCACAGCTTTATCACTTTCACCAAATGCTGATCCATCAGGCTTAACGATTTGAGCTTCGATGTAAAGAAGAGTATGTGGTAGATCTATGTATTCATCACTTGTTCCTGGGATGACAAACTCTATAGGAGCATTATCAGCTAGTGAACTTATTGGTTTGTATGTAACAACATGATTATCCAATATACTGGTTTGCGTTGGTTTTGTAGAAAAAATATCTAGTTCACTTTTTACACACTCGCAGGATTGATGATGTAAGAAAGCCATAATGGTGATGATTTAATCAAAGATATCGTGTGATAACTTCCTCTTCTTATAAGATTGATTTTTCTTTGTTTTCTGTGTACGTTTCCTCTTGCCCTTCTCCTTCTTCTTCTTGCGCTTGATGATGTGTAATGGTGAAGGGTTAAAGATGGAATGATGTGTAATTCTTCTTTTCCTTCGTTGATATCCAGATCCTAGCATAGATTTCAGTTTATTTTTTGCTTTGTCTTGCAAGACGGATCTCGCTTCACCCATTCGTTGATGAAAGGATTCGTTAATAGGTTGATTGTCGATGATGACATCAGTAATAACGTTTGCTCCAGATTTTAATAATTCCTTTCCTACTGTTTTAGCTCCTTGTTTTACTAATGGCATGACAGAACGAAATAATCCTCCAAGGAAACTTCCAATACCATGTCCAACTTGATAAGGGGAGCCAACATAAACGTTTCCAGTTCCAGAAAGAGCTTGTTTTTGATAATATTGTAAATATGGATTATTCATATTTGTCGATGTTGACGCACTGGTCGAAAATGTAGTTTAACGCATACAGTTCCGAAAGTGAATGCCAGTGGAGAGCCTGTACTATCTCTTATATCTATTTTGATGTGTTCAAAATGCATCTTCTCTATAGGCACATAATGTGGAGGATTAAAAATTTCTATAACACTACTTCCAAATGTATGATTCACAGGATTCATATTTATGATACGTAATAATGGTGCTACTGTATCTCCAACAAATACAGATTGAATTATATCACAATACACATACATTGTAGATGGAAGTCCTAAACGTAAATTTGGAATGCTTTGGCCTTGTTGCATATCCTTTAAATCAACGCTTGGATCAAACCCCAACATCGCACTAACACTTGGTGATAATGCAACGTCTACATCTATGTCTTTATGAAGACGTCGTATAAAACAGGTATTACTCTCACGAGTATAAGAAATATGTAAATTTGTGAATCTGTTGTACGTATTTATTATCTTTATCAATTCTGATATGTCAGTGTAATAACGTACAGGAATAGTTACAAAATTTCCATTCATCACTTTTTGCAGGTTTGTAAAAAATTTTATTATTTTCGTCATTAATATTTAATATTGAATGAGGATAATGAATTTCAACAATAGCCACTTCCCACTTTTCATGGAATTCCATTCTTTGATGAAGTTTCGTAGTGTATGATGTTAAGGTGTTGTCAGGAAAATATTCCATAGAACTATTACTGGGAAGCGTAACGTAAAAATCTCCATCAGGTTCCATTGTACTTCTCGATCTTCTTTACTGATGATGCAGGTATCCAGGAATCGAAAGAAGAAGGATATCCTTTCCAATGAACAAGATATTCTTTTCTGCTGCCTTTTCTTCTTGTACGTATGATTTTATCTATGTAAAATGTCTTTGATAACGTCACAGGTTGTAATTCCTCTTTGTAAAATAATCCATCCAGTGGTTCCTTGTTTAAATCTTCAATTTCATAAACAGGTGGATCTCTTGGTATTATCTTCTTCACTTTAAATATTTCCCAAGTCCAATTTTGCATATATCCTTTATCAAATGTACGTTTAGTTTTACTAATTCGTACTGTATCACCAATCTTAAGATGTTTTGAGAAATTTGGATTCTTCTTCTTCTTCTTCTTTATTTTATTATCATATTGATTATGCCATACTTGTAATAGGTTATTTTGAGAAACATTTGCAGGTGACATCTTTATACTTGAATGATAACCTTCATTGTATGATTTCACAAGAAGAGGTAATACATTTAAATAATTATACGTTTGATACTTTGTAAAATACTTCCACATTTTTTCTTTTAGAGTTCTGTTAAAACGTTCTACAATACTAGCTTTTATATCAGGATTTTTAGTTGTAATATGTTTTATTTTGTTGTGCACTAAGTACTTCTGTATTGTTTTATTAGTAAACTCACTTCCTTTATCTGTTCGGAATGTAATCGGTTTTCTATCTTTGAACACAATTTGCAATGCTTTTAAGACATCATTTGTACTTTTAGATTTTAATGGCACAGCCCATGCATATCGACTGAACACATCTATCACTGTCAGAATATAACGATATCCATCATTAAATTTATGAAGAGATTGAAGATCATTAATATCACTTTCCCACTCATCATCAATGTTATTCACTACATAGAAATCTCTTTTAAAACGACGACGTACAGGTTTGTGTAACGTATATGTTGTTTGTTGCAGTAACCATCTTCTTATACAATGTATAGGAATTTTCTTCTTTGTAGCTATCCACAATTTTTTAACAGTTGAAAACGAGGCAGGATGTGAAGGGTTGTAGTAAATCTTGCTTAACTGTTTGTTTACGGTTTCCACCTTGACCATACTGGGCGTTTACAGGCACGTTTCCTTTTCCTTATAGGAGATATTACTTTTTCCTTTTCTTCTTCTTCTTCTGCTTCTTCGTCGTCTTCTGCAAACGATCTCAGAGGTACTTTTTCCCTTGACGATGATGCTGTTGGTGATGCTTTAGTTCGTCGTAAAATATATGACAAACGTTTTGGATTTCCAATAAGTTCTTGAGGTGTGTTATTAGAAGATAAATAATTACAAAATTTCTTCCATCCCGGTGGATTTGTGTGTTTCCGGGGTCGCGACACATCAGAAATTAAATCTACAATGTGAGATCCTTCTAGTTTATCACCTCTGATGTAAACAGTTCCTTTATTATCCCACGTGATATTATCATCATGTTTCATTCTATGTAGTAGTAATTCAGCTCTTTTACGAAACATTTTGGGTATAGATAATAATATTTCTTCTTCTACTTCAGGCTTCTCTGATTTAGTTGACGTAATTGAAAGTGTCACAGGTTCTTCTTGTTTTCGTATTAAATGTAAATATTTTTGAAGAATATTGTTATACTGATTCCACTTTTCTTCATCACTAAGCGATGATAACTGTAAAATCTCTTGCATTTCTTGATCCAAATTAGATTCACGTTTCTCCAGGGTTGATGATGATGATGATGCTGGTGTTTGTATACGATTCAGAACTTCAGGTGGAACTAAAATCATCTTCTTTGCGTGTTCCATTGTACTAACGGAATAGTAAACTTGATAATGCACCAGTTAAAATAGGAGCTAATAATGCCGGTAGGAATCCACCCTGCTGCTGTACTAATAAATGCTTCTTCTTCTTTTGGATGGAGTTTCCTTTCTTCACAAGATATCGAAGCGTCCTCTTGTATCGCTTTAATCTTGCTTTCTGTGTCTTTGTAAGAGGTACATTCCCTTTTAATACATTATAACAACATTCACAAATACTTCGAATCACTGAAGAGTCTGCATTGGCCAGTATAGCTTTACGTAATTTAGGATTTGCTTTGCTCAGCGTACGAAGAAGATCTCCGTGTTTTACTCTTGGAGACATATTGTCAGAATGAAGAAACACAGTTTAAAACAATCATTATAAACACATCTTCTTCTTCTATTTCGATGGAACATAAACGTAATGATAAATATCATCAGGAAAGATATTTGTTTGAAAACGAAGTTCATCTGGCGTATCCTGTTTTAAATCAATAAAGAAATATCCATATGGTAACTTTGTTGCGTCGTTGAAACTTTCTTGAAGAAATTTTGGATTCTCAGGAGTTAATTGATAACTCAAATGTTTAATTTGTGATTTATCTCTTGGATTTTTAAATAATACGAGATAAGAACAATTCAAACTCATATCTCTGCTTCCTTTTCCCTGATGAAATATGTTTTGTGTAATAAATAGTACACTAAGATTTCTATGATGAGAACCCTTTGTAAAGAAATCAACTATATTGCGGTTCACTTCACACATTTGATCATCAATAATAATAAAATGTGGTCCAGTTTCAGGTAAAAAGTCTTTTGTTCGAGGTAATCCTTCAATAAATTGTACTTTTGTCGAAATTTCTCTGTATGCATTTTGCCATTCTGCATAGTACCAATAAATATGACGAAACGATGTATTAACCATACGTGGTAAATTGGACAGGAATCGTATTACAAAGGAAGTTTTTCCACATCCACTTGGTCCGGCAACAATACATGAAAAGGGATGTTTCCACGTCGTGTCCATGTTAAAGAGTATGATCATTCTTTCCTTATACGAATATTTATAAAGGGCCTTATTACATTTCTCTTCTTCTTTTGTTGGAAGTAGTGTAGCCATATGGAAGAGTATCATATGAATTTGGAATTCTACGTCGTTTAATATAATTTATCTTATAAATTTTTGTTTCGGGCATGCTGACGATAGTATGGTCTTTCCTGCGGCAAATTTTTTTCTCATTGGTAATTTTGACTTCCGTGGGACGAGATTCTTCCTCTTCTTCTGCATCCTCTTCACTATCTACTATCATTTTCTTCATTACATCAAAATTTAGGTGTTTTGAAGATTCATAGTTTAATGAAAAGCCCCGTATCTTGCATACTTGAAACTCCTTCTTCGTGCTGGGATCAAAAATACGTAAGCTGTAATTCTTTGGGCCCGCCGATACATATTCTGAAATATAGGCTTCTTTACCATATTCGAGGACTTCATTTGTTAAATCGCCTAAAAAGTCACCAGTTGGAATTGTACTTTCACCAGGTTTTTGCGTATAAATGACGGAATCAGTATCAAAATATAATACTCTTTCTTGTAGTTGATCTAAATATTTGTACAATTCTAATCTTGCTTGTGCTGTTGTGTATGCGGCTATGACAACATTTACTGTTGGTAGTGAAACAGGAACGTCATCGGTGTATTGCCAATATACATATAACATGTCATCATTTACTGGAAATATTTGATGAACATCTATATCATGAGATGTTAATTTTTCATATAATTCCTTGGGTTCATTAATAATGCTGACATGACCCATGTTCTCACGTTGACCAAATTTTCCCCAAAATGAATTTAGCATTAATTTAGCTAAACTTCTAAGTGCTGGATTATGTTTAATTTTGTTCTCATCTAGACGTATTCCTTCCTTTTCATAAAATTGCTGAATGTACTTCTTCTTTAATTCATCTGTTTCACACCATGATGGCCATCCACTAGCTTCTGTTTTTGCTTTCAGGAAGGTGTTTATGTATTCTGCAAATAAGCCACCACTTTTTGTTTTTTCATCATATTGAACAACGTCATATGCCCATATTTCATGAATATCTATTATTTTATATCCTTTTTCTAATGCCTTTCTTACTTCATCTGCTACCCATGTTCCATGTAGCACTCGGTCTTCATCGTTGTGATTACAAGGTGCTTGGATTAATTCATCACAACATGTACGGCAGAGTGGAAACATCAATCTATCATTTGATTTATAAGGGAGGACAGGATGAAACAGTTGTTTTGGAGGCAAAATACTGAGCTTAACTAATCCTTCTACTTCTTCAATGGTGGGAATATTTGAATCTCCAGGCAGGTAGATAGTAGGATGACGAATTGGAAACTTCTTAGTCTTAGAGATAAATGGGTACAATGAAATAACATCTTTGTATTTTATGGTCTCTCCTTCAGATTCTTGTGCTTTATGATACAGACGTATGGCATTCACACGTCCTCCATAAAAAGCGTCACGAGGATTTAATGGTGATTTCTTTGTATACGGATGATTACTAACATACTTCTTCATCTCTTCATTTCCTGCCAATTGTTTTTTAAATTCACAACCCCATATTTCATGCACTTCACAGCCAAAATCTTTTAATTTTTGGATTTTCTTCTTTGTTGCTTCATATCGAAATTCCATGGTATCTGTAGCATTGTTATAGATGGGTTTATCTCTGTCGTTAGGGTAACACTTGATACAACCATGCGTCCAGCATCCCTCATACTCCCACACGTGAATTTTTCCTGTATTGGGTTCTGGCCATACACCATCTACTTTCATTGATGCTATTCGTTTTTCCTTACTACGTGCAGCATTCGTAATTTGGATGTTTCTGGTTTTTTCTTCCCAAGCTATCCATTGTACTGCTTCAATTGATTGTACATCTCTCCATCGATATCCGTTCTTTGGTATGATACCAATTGTATTTTCCTTTAAGAAATTTCTACGATATACCAAATTACATGCACTGGCAATTGTAATACATTCAAGTAGGGGATTAACATTAGTTTCAGATTCAAATGTATTCATAAAGGAAATACAGGCTTGACGTAATACTTCGACATCCTGTACACAATACTTGATGAGTTCTTCTTTCATTTTAAAGGTGTCGTTTTGATGTTCGGTATACCATTCGAGAAACTTGCGTCTTTCGTCTACTTTCATAGTATCTGCTCCATAATATTTAATGTCTGGAAGCGGCCCTTCATAGGTTTGGTTCTCACGTCGATTAAAGAAGTGTGGGAAATATCCTTTGCACGATTGAAGCCCAAATGCACCACTTAATTTACTTAAGGGCATAGGAAGAAAGCTTAGTGAATCGATGAAGGTTACGTTTTCTATTTTAAGAGAGAGAATTTTTGCTCCATTCATGATTACTTCTGGAGTCCAATTCATCTTCTCAACCATGGTCTTAATGATGAAATGTGCGTCATATCCCTTTGAATTATGGGCAACACAGATTACTGATTTAATGTTTGGTCGACGTTGTTGAAGATGTTTTAGAAAATCTTCTATTACATTTTCTCCGTCAAAAATATTTTCTCGCTTTCCACAAATGACACAATCATTCTTGATGTTGTTATCTTCATAACATTGGTAGCATACATGTTGACTAACCAAGACATTAGGTATATGTTCATATATGTTTGCGTCCTCGTCTTCTATTTTCGTATCTTGTGTGCATTCAATATCATAAAACAGAATCATAGATTTCTTCTCCATGATGATTTTTTCATTGGCTTTTTTCGATTTTCTTCTTTCATTCACTTTCATGTAACATTCATGATTGGGTGGTACAATAGCATAGCAAACATTGCAATAAGTTTCTCCACATACGTGAGAACGTTTTTCTTTCATTACATAAATTTTCAAACACTGGGCACAACATTTCACAATGGAACATAAAGGCTTTCCATTTTGATACGGCGCTGACTTGTGATAGTCATAGCATGACTGGCCATAAAATTCTCGATTACAATCATTGCAAGTAATATGGGTTTCTTTAAAATCACATGGAGGCTTCTGATGACAACGAAAACATACAGCTGTACAATGTTTCAAATGTTCATGCTTTTTTTCATATTTCTTATGACAACTTTCGCAATAAAATTTACAGCTAAAACATGATGTCAAGCTTTCAATGACGTTGAAGTGATTATCTATAAACAGTAAATTTAAAGCAGTTCTCTCGTTATCACTTGGTGGTGCTTCAAACATGACATCACTTCCTGAAAAGCCCCTATACACTGTAATTTTATAATCCTTTAAATATTCCTGAAATTTACGAATTTCAGGAATTCCACCACCATGACTAAGATCTACATCGGCAGCTTCACACAGGTCTTCTGCTTCTTTTTCTATTATATATTTACTTTGATGTTTTACATATCTATTGTATTCAGTTTGATTTCTTCCCTTGTATTTTTTCAGTCCTATGGCAACGATGATTGCATGTGCTAAACATCTTGTGCCTTTATTCTTAATTGTGATAATACCACGTTTTGCCTTTACATATTCTTCAGTATTCATAACATGTTGTTTCAAAGGACCTTGTCCTCTCGGCATACGTACATGATGAAAATTCACGATGCAATCTTCATTTATAAGAAAAGCCGCATTACTTTGCAGTACTTTCTCATAGCTTGTCCATAGAACTTCTGCTGAGAGATTTCTTGCTTCTCTGAATGATAACCAAAAAGGGCGGTGTCCTTCTCTCTCATTTGCGATTGTTATTCCTACGTAATCATGCTGGTCCACATTACGTAGTAAATAATCTATTAGTGCCCGTAGACTTGCTTCAATTGCCGTAAAAGGGTTTTCATCTGCACGCACGGGGGCTAGACGGAATCGTAACATTCTACCCTCCATATTGTATCTTCTGTATTGTCTTCTTCGTTCTTCTATTATATGAAATCTGTTGTGTCCATCATTACGGTTGTTATTTCCGAATCCTACTTGTATATTTGAATTTCTTTGTGCTTGAAATACGACTAGCAATTCGTCCATTCTTTTTTCTATGTCGTCTAAATCGACTTCCATTTCTTCGTGTTCTGCACTAGCCTCTGCTAATATTTCCATAATTGAGGGATATATTACTTCTTCTTCTTCTTTTCTGGGATCGGGAAACAAATTGTTAATCCAATTTTCTAGTTCATTCGTGTAAAACTTATCATCTTCTTCTTCTATCTTCATCTCTTCCTTATTGTAATCCTCTCCTATTATTTGGGAAAACGTGAGATTTAGCAGCTCTTCTTCATTTCTCCTTTCTTCTTCGACGTCTTCTTCTGTTCCTTCTTGTAACCACTTTATAATTTCTTTAATACGACCTGATGCTTCTTCTGTTATCGTTCTATTGCTAGTACTGTTCAATATTTGTAATAGTTCTTCTTCATCATATTCTTCTTTTTCTACTGGAATTTGAATTTCAATAGTTTCTCTTTCTTCTTCTTCTTCTTCTGTTGCTGCTTCTTCTATTCTTTCTTCTATTTTCATTTGTTCTTCTCCGTCTTCTTCTTCTTGCATTTTTTCATGATGATCTATTTCCATTTCTTCTTCTTCTTGCATTTCTTCTTCTTCTTCTTCTTCTATCCCGATTATGGCATTTATTTCACTTAAAAGAACTTGCGTTTCGTTATTTACGCCCACTACCTCTTCTTCTTCTTCTTCAATGTCATTAATGAAGACCGTAATCTCCTTCAGTAAATCTTGCGTACTCTCTTTTGCCATTTTTCTTCCTCAGATGTATATATACGTAATGCAATATGTGTAAACGGTATATGAATATGATATATAATAGGATATATAAATCTTATTTAAATGGAATATATATATATATATGTATATAAATATTTTGAAAGGATATATAAGCGTTTAAAAGAATATACGAGTAAGTAAAATGTGATATATAAGTAATTAAAAAGGAATAATAATAATAATATCAACGGGAATAGGGAAAAGGATTACACTTATCTTTATTTGTAGGCAACCTAAAATAAAAAAGAAATGAATTTTGTTACTTATAAATCAATATATATTAGATATATAAATATATACTATATAAGACAGAACTTTATGATGTCAATGAAATAATCTCTCATCATACCTTTTAAATATTTTTAACTTTTCTTCCTATTCCATAGGATGAGGAGTGAAACAAATGTATGCTCACAATCTCTTTCAAATGTATTGACTAATGAAGATATGTAGATTACACGGCCTTTTATACTTATTCTGTTTTAGAATTTTATCGTTAATTTTAGTGAACGCGAAATCCGTATTTCCTCCTCCTCCTCTCTTAAACTAAAAGATTTCATCTCTTTTTCTTACGTGATACAGCGTTCATCTTTAGTGCACGGGAAGTCACAGATTGGAATCCTGTCACGATATGGGATCAACACTAGGAAAACTATGGAATCGATACTAATATTGTTTATTTTATATTATTTTTACGTGTAAGAATACCACCCCCCGGGAGCCCACAACTTTTTACCCCTTAGATGTCATGTTACTGTTTTCAAAGTGTCTTTATTGAATACAACACCTTCGAAAACTATAGAATCGATACTAATGTTGTTTATTTTACGTGTATGAATATCACCCCCGGGAGCTCAACACTTTTTACCCCTTAGATGTCACGTTACTGATTTCAAAGTGTCTTTATTGAATACAACATCTTCGAAAACTATGGAATCGAAACTAATACTGTTTATTTTAAATTATTTTTACGTGTATGAATATTACCCCCTAGGGAGACCCCGTGAGCTCATCACTATTTTTACCCGTTAGATGTCATGTTACTATTTTCAAAGTGTCTTTATTGAATACAGCACCTTCGAAAACTATGGAATCGGTACTAATATTGTTTATTTTAAAATATTTTACGTGTATGAATATTACCCCCAGGGAGTCCCTCGACAAGTAAACTTTATGTTAGATAATATTATTACATGAGTACTGTACTTTGATCTAAGGGGACTCGGTGAATCAATGGTAAAGCGTTCACTTGTGATGCGATAGGGGACCTTAGTGATTTAGTGTCCACGTCTCATATAGCCTCGATGCTGAAAGGGACGCTATGACAGTATAGATGAAAGAATTTTTACAAGTACTAGGGGACTCGGTGAATCATTGGTAAAGCGTTCACTTGTGATGCGATAGGGGTCCTTGGTGATTTAGTGTCCACGTCTCATATAGCCTCGCTGCTGAAAGGGACGCTATGACAATATAGATGAAAGTATTTTACAAGTACTTATTGTCTTTTCGAGTGCAAAATAATACGTGTTCAATACTACACAGAGGCTTGTAGTATTTGAGCCCCGTCGCCCAAAGCTTGGACATCTCCCAACAAAAAATTTCTTAATGCACGCCTGTGTACATAGCTAGTATACGAATTCTATGACGGGATTCTGAGCATTTTAGAAGAAATGATGATAATAATAGGGAATATTTTAACTATTTTCGTCCTTTTAAAGTAATATCACATACAGCTTAGACTATAATATGGAGAAAACTGTATAAAGTTCAACTTCCTAGATCAACTTAAAGAAATGGAGAAATGTTCTCTTATTTGAGAATAGACAATTGTTTTAACTTGAAGATTTGTGCCCCATGATGAAATCGTGGGGTGCTGTGGCTCAGTGGTAAAGCGTTCACCTTCTGTGATTGGGGTCCCTGGTTCGATCCTAACTCTTGCCGTGTGAACTTTGTGGTGCATATAGCCTCGCTGCTGAACGGAACGTTAAACTCAAAAATCAATCAACATCATGTGTACATAGGTAACGGCATCCGAGATGTATAAGCAACACTAGTTTTGTCAAGTTTTAGATCTCAAACACTGTTTTAATATTACCTAAAACACACACACACACATACATATCTTCGCTTCGTGTTGTCTGAAACCATGACCTAAGATAATGTTGACGCGACAGCTGGAGAACAACATTGAAATACAAAACATGTTCTGTTATCTTATTTTTCTGCTCTTTGCAAGTAGACATTGCAGATACAAAAACTCTCTCAGTTCGTTGACTTATGTATGTGTATTTAACGTTGGATTTCACTCTTATTAACATTAGAAAATTATGAAATTAACTTCAGTGCCTCAGTGGTAGAGTGTTTACCTCTGGTGCATGAGGGCCCGTGTTCAAATCACGTCTTTTTTTTTCTATATACTTGTCATTAATTTTAGCGACCACAAATCCACTGCTTCCTTTACAACTTAACGAAAAGATGCTATTCACAGTCCCCGGAAAACCGACTTATAATTTCATTTTTACGTTCCAGAGGGCACGGTGGCTCAATGATAGAGCGTTCACCTCAAGTGCTTGGGTCCCTGATTCGATCCCAGTTCGTGCCCTATGAACTTTGTGGTGGACAAACATCGTATGCGTGGATTTCCCTTCGGAGTTCACCAGTTTCCTTCCACTTTCTTCATTACATCATTTCATTCATTTTTTCATTATCACCTCTCCTTCATTAGCCTAGTAGACGTAACCGTAGGACGTAAAACTCGGTGGACAAACACCGTGTACGTGAATTTAATGCAACATTTCATTCATTCATTTCTCATTACCATCGTCCCGGCTGGAGCTCATGTGATTCGGATTCCACGTTAATCAGTAGGTCCACGTCTCATATAGCCTCGCTGCTGAAAGGGGCGCTAAACTAAAATCAACTCAACTCATCAACTCATCATCACCTCCTGCATTAGCATAGCCGACATAACTGTAAGACGTAAAACTTAGTGGTTCAGATTCCACGATAATCAGTAGGTCCACGTCTCATATAGCCTTGCTGTTGAAAGGGACGCTGAACTAAAATCAACTCAACTCATCACCATCGCCTCCATTAGCATAGCCGACATAGAAAGACAGACAGACCTTGTTGGCTTTATTGTTGGACGTAAAACTCTTCATTGTTTAAAAGATTTCATTTACAGACAGAAAGACAGACGTATACATCATATTATCAAAATTAAAATACCAAGTCTGCAGACACTTCTTGCGTCAATTGCAATGCGAGCCAGAAAACATTCAAGAATTCCATCTTATCATTTTTCTTAGAAGCCTCATAGAAGTTCACTTATCTGTTTTTAACTAGGGCAGTCTTGTTATCTCGTTGTAGTACGTATCATCAAAACATTTGACAATGGCATCTGTTGCTCTTGAAACTAAACCATTTTAAGATGTAGTTCAATGTACTAACAAAACAGAGGAAGAAAGAGACTAACAAAACAGACATTCACATATGTGTCTGTGTGTTTTTTTTAAAAAAACGGAACTTTGAATAAATACACTTGTTCTTTCAACTGCCTTTATAACTAAATGAAGAAAGAACATATATTTTTTACTTACCTATTTTAATAAGAACGAGCGGTATCACAAAACACACATACACTTCAGTTTTAGGTTGAAAACACAATCAATTGATAGGATTTATTCGTAAGAACTTAAAGCACAAAACACTCACTACAGTTTAAGCTGAAAACACAATCAATTGGCAGATTTCAATCGTGGTAACTGAAAGGACTCTGATGAAGATCCGGTAGACGTTCAAGAGTCTTTGCGGGAGGGGGACGGGGGCTTGGGAATTCAAATTAGCTAACCAATACAAGACGACTAGAAAAGGCGTGTTTTTTCATGAACCTATAGCTGATGGTAACCCTAAAAGGCATGTTTCATCTTGTTTCTAGCAACATGATGTTCTCAAAGGCTATGAACATAACAACTAAACAGGAAGTGATATCGATTTACTTGTCATAGCAGACATCGGCATGTGAATATTCATATAACACACTTCACACCCTACATTTTAAACAATATGATATGCTATGAGAAGTTTCCATTATTAGAATTTGCTCAATCATTGGAATCCATTCGCAGTAGGTCTGGGGAAAGGAGTGTATAGGTATGTGTTTCGTTATGAGACTTATATCTGGTTTCATGTCTCACGTCTTTAAAAAATTGTGAAATACAATATTTACCTTAGCAACTAAGCCAATTTCGTGAGAGGCTTTGATCATTTGACTATCACGGCTTCTACAGACACTTTGTGGGAATAGGGCCAAGGGGCTAATCAACACGATTTTGCATGAGTATGTGTTTCGTTATGAGACTCATATAGTGTGTCTCATCTCACGCTTTTAAAAAAAAATCATGACATATAATATTTACCTTATCAACTAAGACCAATTTCATACAATCTGCTGAGAAGCTTCGATCATTTGAATATCATGTTTTCAGTTCATATTCTACAGTCATCTCGTGGGAATAGGATCAAGGGGCTAAATCGCTTATGCTCTTTGGCTTTCCAGGAGGAGTAGGGGGTAACGGGGATTCAAATAAACCAAAATTTTCCCACGCGCTTCTGTACTACCCGTAAAAGGCTATGAACATAGCAACTAAAGGCTTGTCGAAACTTGCCTCCCAATTCCAGGAAATGGTATCGATTTCTAGGAAAACAAGATAATTTTTTGCTGACTCGGCCGTCTATCCGCGGGGATATCTACTCGTACTAATATAGCGTTAGCACACATATTTCAATAGGCTTTAAATATTTGCTTATAATACAGTACTGAGCTAACAAAGATGGTATAACGTAGGGTATAAAAATAATTATGAAAAGGAGGACCAATTGGAGTGTAAACGGTAGTGTAGCACACAACTACTTTCCCCAGAATATCGTGATCATTAGAAAGAAACATGTCTGCTGATATAGTGTAAGGCCTATGGTGGTGAAAAGTTGTTTTGCCGCAGAAAAATGTTTCTTCTAATGAGGAGGAGCATTAGTTAGATGAAAAAATATTTACCAATTTTGCAGCTCGTATCGGGTAAGTGGTAGTACTTAACAATTATAGTTTCAAAGCGTGGGCTTGGCCAACTTAGCGGAACAGCCACGGAATCTCCTCACTTAGCCACAACAAAAAGACTTAAGAAAAATGATCACTAGTAGATTGTTATACAAAGAGAAGAGGCTTATATCGTTAGACTAAGCGCATAATACTATGGGAGGAACAGAAAAGATTCATCATAAAAATAAAATCTCCTCATAAACAATAAAGCTCACAATCTTCCTTTTTCTCATTCAAGATCCTAGCACTCACCTCTTTGAGAGAGCGTAGGAATGTTTCATCGGTCTCTGTATGGGTCCACTGAACTGAACCCGCATATGACAGTAATTCTAGCTCGCCTAGAGCGGTTGTAACCAATTATGTATTTTCATTTTGGTCTCGTTTAAGTTTGCCTAGTTTGATCAGGATCGTTTGAAAAAAAATGAGTTGCTTCTTTGCGAACAGTGTAAATGTGAGGTACCCATAAAGCCACCGCAGTTTTTCCTTTCATATCGCTTATTAATAAGAAAGGAGCTAGGAGTATTTTGCGAGAACGATTCCTTCCTTGGATTGGAACTTGCATTCCAACTCTTCAGGTGATCTCGCTGTTTTAAACCCACGTCACTAAACTCTTACGCGGCACGTAACTCCGTTGAAATATAAAGGAAATTGTGAGATTTAGATTATTTATTTTACGTTTTGGTTTTCGCTCTTGTTCTTCTGGAAATTCGAAATATAAATCTCGGACATGATTCTCACAAGAAACAGCCAATCTCATCTGGTCTCGCAGAATCGCTAAAACATGTAAATTCATGAAATCTACATAACGGGTTACTTTGTGATTTCATGGGATCACGGCAAAATCTACGTATCGTCCGGTACCATTGCCCAAATGGTCCTTAAGATAGCATGGTACTAGCAGAAATCTTAGCAATTCACTTTTTGGTGTAGCTAACCCAAGGAATCTGACCCAATTTTGTAAATTTAGGCGCTAAGTACTGTTCAGGGACGTAATCTGAAGTCTGCAAGCTCAGTATCGCTCCTATGTCAATTAAACCACTCGTCCACTGCATTCCTAGGCGTAATGTAACGATATAAATGGTACCTCGTAAAGTACCTAATCCCAAATTTTTCCTATAAAGGTTACATCATCTCATTTTAGAGGGCTCTGTTGTAACGTAGTCTAATGATAAGTGAGAAATGCCAGTAAAAGAAGGAAGGTTAGCAGCCTTCTATACAGGCCAATCTACTAGTGTGTTTTGCCAATATTATTCCTGGGTGTTCCTTAAGGTACACCATATGCTTAGGAGTCTCGTATTTTCTAAGATATTCCATGCATTGCTCCAAATTGTTAATGTCGTTCACCTCAAGCACTAGCGCATGCAGCACGTCTTTTAACAAACTAATTCTATTCCTTGTCAGTAGCTCTAATTCATTGATGTGACTACGTGTAAATTTCAAGTCATTCATCAGTCTACAAATAAACGTTTTACTACTTTCATTAGTCTCCTGCTTCCTACTCTCTAAATCATATTCCATATTCGGTGAATAGACGATGCTAGAGAGAACTTTTTGGAGTTTCACTTTCAACTCAGTATAACCTTACGGAGAGTGGTTTGTTACTTCCACTAAATACCACCAGAAAACCCCACCCTTGATACAACAAGTTAGAAAACCGGCTAGTTGCGTCTCTGTCCATCCGTAAATGTTGGCTACAATTTTACATTTTCAGAAAATGTTCTACACACGCTTATTTTCTATCAGAAAATAAGTGGATTTTTACATTTTAAAAGATCATAAATTCCTTAGATTTAGCTCTAATAGTTTAGCTTTGATTGTAACCCTTGGGAGCAGAGGTACTAAACTGACCTGCAATTTAAGGTTTTACAAAACTAAATTGGGTGGACGGCTCAGTAGCCGGACTAGGTTTAAAGTCCTGTTCAGATTTTAAGGTTACGATAAAACTAAGGTTAGGGACAGTTTTGAAAAATGCCGAAGAACTTGGTTCCTGGTTCCTCTTTTATGGTTTAAAAATTGCTAAAATACAAACGTAAGCAATATGTTGTACCACGTGGAAGGTTTTCTATTGACATAATTGTATCTTCTTTGATGAAGTCATATTATGTTATGTAGGTTCCAATTTTCTTTCATAAAGCATGGATGATTCATTTTTCTGGTTCCTTCTTCTTAGTACACTTAGGTATTGACAATGTTTGTAGGTATTGTAGATGTTGTTTCATTACAGATATACATTTTTGAATATAGAACTGGGTTTGTTGACTATGCCTCCTCCTCTTTCAATTCTTGATTGTAGTGATTTGTTTCCATTTTATGCAGCATAGCACTGGTTTGCACACATATAAAATTCACTCTCAATGTTAAACATGATAAAATTACTCAGAAGGTGAATTCCGGCAGTCTACGATCATTGACTTACCGTTGTGAACAAGTATTGAATTACAAGAGAGATTTTCCTTGCGCTTTACAGCAAAAATAAAAATAAACAATAGCCACAAACCGGTGTTTCAAGACTTTGCATTATCACTATTATTTTATTTGTCACAATGCAATGAAGTTTTAAGAATGCAACGTATTGTGGTACAGTCAGCGATAGTAATAACTGGAGGTTGGATACATAAGAAATGATAGCTTTTTCCAGTAGCAGAATAGTTTCACTGTATGTCTGATAGTTGGACAACCAACATGACAGCAAATACATGCCCGAAAACATAACATGCCAGGATATTCTTCCATTTTGCGGAAAAAGTATTACTATCTGAGAGCATCATTTAGAGAAACAACCACGAGATAAATCTGTAGAAATTCCATACACTTGAAGATCTAAGAGATAGGAACTAATGCAAAGGAAACGAAAAGAATAATACGCTTCATGCAGAGACCAAAAAAGTATGGAAAGCTAAACAAAATGAGAAAAGAAGGAAAGAGGGAAAGGAAAGAGCAAAAGACATGGGAATAAATTAAATTTTAACACTTAAGGATAAACAGTGTCCGTCTTTCCTCCTGCCCCTGTATCCGTCCTGGTTTTTCTCCCTTCATAGGATATATCTCACTCAGTATCAAACGCGAACATCATTTATAGTGTTTAATTCCTTCAATTAAAAATTGAAGGAATCGAACCCCGGATCCCTAGAATGACAGTCAGACGCTGTAACCACTTACCTACACAGGTTACAGCGACTACGTTTATAAACAAGCCATTACCCGCGCTGTTATCAAACGTCTTAAATCAGCTATTGTCGGGAGTTACCCCAGTTACTCTTGAAGTTTGAATTTTATTTTCGGCCTTCAGCCAACTACGGCAACAGGCCCCATGTTTTCATTAAAAGCATTTGTCCTGTAGATTAAAATCAAGAATAACTTAATCTATACTCTTACTTATTGTTGTCAATATATATATATATATATATATATATATATATATATATATATATATATATATATATATAGAGAGAGAGAGAGAGAGAGAGAGAGAGACATAGGTATATAAAAATCGGATTAATGGGGGTTAAAAGAGTGATTTCGTAACTGCGAAATGGATCTTCAAGACGGTGATCGCACCACTACTGACATCTGGTAGCGGTGTTACGTAAGACACACATTAGAAATAAAGCTTCGAAAGGAAAAGTTGCACGTTGTGCCGTGGATAAGTCGGTAAGGTGTCTGCTTATTGATTGAGCAAATCGAGTTCGAGTCTCGAGTACACCAATTACTTTTCCTTCAAAATACATTTCTATATTTTTATATATCTTATTAATAATTGCTTTCTTGCATTTTTTGTAAATTATCTTAAATTAGTGAAGGTTCAGTAAAATCCAGGTCAAGGTTAAAATACATATATATGATTGTTTTATCCGTATGTACAGTCCAGAGATGGAGCGGGTCGGGGGGCCGCGGGTCAACAGAACGTGACCCACTGCAACCCCCCACCCACCAGGACCCACTCTGACTTAACAACGTATTACGACCCACAGACTCATTCTGCTCAGTGCATTGTAGACAGCTTCTGAACACTGGTGAATTTGTCTACTTTCAAGGCATCCTTTTTCTTTTCATTTGTTTCTATTGACAAAAGAACTTCAGGCAATTTTAGATATTGATATTTGCAATTGTAATAATAGCAATAGGACTTATTTGAGGTGCAACCTGTGATTTCTTAGAGGAGCTAACTACTGGGAAAAATGTTTGAATCATGTCTAATATATGAATTATTATATAAAAAATTGAATGTAACTATGTGTGCATGATCATCATATCCAAATTGCAAAGTGAAATGAAATGATTTTTGGTATATACTTAGGCCTCAATCTCAACTAGGAAGTTATGCATGTATCGGTTTCAATATATTACATATTCTAAGAGAGTCCGGATTTTTGCGAAAAATTTAGTATCTCGCAAGGCGTTCAAGTTGGAGAGCTGATATTCAGTATATTAATTCTTTGTTTGTGTGTTTGTCTGTCTGTCTGTCTGTGTGCGGCCTGGGAACCAGACGAGTGGACCGAGAGTTACCAAATTTTGGTCAGGGGTACCTAGCCCAGGCCCCAGATCAAGACGAAGCCTTTTTTTTAATTTCGAACCAAGGGGTCTCAGGGGGGCTTTTACCGGAACCGGCTTGGGAACCAGAAAAATAGACCGAGAGTTACCAAATTTTAGTTACAAATACCTTGGTTCACGCTCCAGATCAGAGTTAAACGTTTTTCTCAAAATTCGAAACAGGGGGTCTCAGGGGGGCGTTTATCGGGACATGTAAAAGTAGTAGAAAATTTCCGATATTAGCGTCGAATTCATAGTTCTCGCGGTCGCTGAAGTCAATAATGAAGCTCCTCTCGCAATAAACTTAAAAATTCACGCTATTCGGCTCCTTGCCAGGGGTCATCGGGGGGGGGGGAGGGAATGAAATATCGAAACATATAAAAGTAATCCAAAATGATCAATATTGGTGTCAAATACATAGTTTTTCCGCTCGCTGAAATCAATGGTGACACTTCCATTAGCGATGACTTGCAAATTCAGCTACTATTGTATGTGAGTCGCGGGTCAGCGGGTAGGGGATACCGAGACATGTTAAAATAGCCCAAAATGACCGATATTAGTGTCAAATTCAAAATATTCGCGGTCACTAAGATCAATGGTGACATTTTCATTAGCGATGACTTGCAAATTCAGGTGAAATTGTATGCGGGCCCGGGTCACATGTGGGGGAGGTTACCGAGACATGTAACAGTTATCTAAAATGACCGATATAAGTGTCAAATCCATAGCTTTCGTGGTTGCTGAGCTCAATGGAGAAACTGAAGATCGCGTTTACTTTGAAATTTAGCCTCAATCAGCTTAGGAACGGGGGTCATAATAGAGGGGTCATCGAGACGAAGTGTTTCTAAGTTCGAACCAGGGGTTCTCATGGGGAGCGTTTACCGGGACCGGCGTGGGGTCTGGCCTGAGTATTACCAAATTTAGCTTATGTGTACCTTGGTTAAGGCCGCAGGCCAAAACAATTTATATACTGTATATCGTGATTGTCAAAAGTTCAGGAACTGCTAAATATCTCGGATAGTATGCGTTTTTTAGAAAATTTAGAAGGTACAAAAGTTGCACGATATCAAAGGAACTATCGGACGCTCGTGCCTGTCAAAATATGTGCGGCCCTGTGTGGGACCCAGGGGGCTCAACTTTGATTTTTCAAATGAGAACCCTTTTTTATTGCAAGTTAGGTATCTCCGAAGCAAACTAAATCAAAATATGTACTACTCAAAGTTATAGGGTGTAAGTACCTGGCCAGTAAACTAAATAGCATGCAATGCAGGAAAATTACATAAAGATTAACATATTATACAGTAATTTCGCCGTGTATATTCAAAAGTATGTTAATAATAATAATAATAATAATAATAATAATAATAATAATAATAATAATAATAATAATAATAAATTATCAACTTCACTGTATAGTTTTAACTTTAACGAATTACTTACGTCTTCGTGCGAGTGGACATTGATTATAGTCCGTTGGGGATTATTGAACACAGAGGTTCTTAACATAGTTTGGCAACAACTGTAAATCCTGTCGTTAGGAGCTCAGCTGTACGTTTTAGCGTTTCGTAGCAATTATTATTGTTAATGTTTAGTGCTGATAATACTTTTTGTTTAGTGCTGAAATTACTGTATAATATGTTAATGTTTATGTAATTTTCCTGCATTGCATGTTATTTAGTTTACTAATGGGCACTAATTTGTCTCCAGGTCATCGAATAAATGAGTTTCGGCATGCACTTTGGTGAAAATATCATTACAGGAAGAACATTACCGGTTCGCTCCAAACATCAAGGCTGAACTTAGTAATACCAACTTATTTGATTTATGATTTCCTGTGGGAAGATCGTGTAGGGATAACATGGTGAAATTCTGAGTAATACAGTTAATCAACATAGGTCCAAGTTCTTTTCAACTCAAAGTTTTTTTTTTTTTTTACAAAACAGTCGTGAAAAATCGAAGAGTGACTTCTGATACTAAACGAGCAATCCTTCAGAGGGTGGAATCACACATCTGGTGGAGATGATTTACGAATGTTGGTTGAAAAGGACAAACAACATCTACGGGGATTACCAGTGCCATTCAAAACTTCACAGATCTGAAGTATCCTCTTTTCATGTTATTGGTCTTAAAAAGAATCACTGCACAATTTGTTAAAAATACATTTTCGGTAGAGTAATCTGTGGGGTATGGGTATCATCAGGGGCGGATTTTAATTTTGAGTATGCCCGCTCCCTCACTTATGGACACATACACACATTTGATTGATTAATGAGAGGAGAAAATAAATTTTACAGGAGTGGTTGATGCTATTTGTTAAATAATTATCTGCCATTAATATAAAAAGTGGAAAGTATATTTACTCTTTATCGTATCTTTTCGCGTTTATTTTTTTCTAAATTCTTGGGTAGGCCCGTACCTAACCCTAAAGCCGCCACTGAGTACCATGTTTGGCTTCCAACTAGAAAACTTATATTCGATTCCACACCAGGTAACATATTTTTTCGTATAAAATAATGGCTACACGGAAGGTGAATGATCAATATTCTTTGCTCAAAGTTCTCCATCTAGAGATTAAAGCAAGCATCATGTATCGTGGTGGATTTTCTGTTTCATAAGTAAGTGCATTTTTTTCCATGGATATTATCGTTTGCCCCTTGAAGCGATGGAAAATATGAGAAAATCATTTCGCGTAATGTAATTGACCTTTAACACTTTTAAAGCCGTGGATCAAAGTAAGACAACAAAACATATTACGTTTGCAAATGCAATTTACACAACAAATAACACGATTAGTGTGACAAGCAGGGAAAACAGAGAAACTGTTATACGGTAAGACGAGACAAACAAAAATCATAAACTGAACGTTTAAAGTATATAGCAAGAAAACAGACACCTGAGAGTGTGGTGTAGTGAGTAATGTTCTATCCTACCAATCAGTCGATCCATATTCGAATCTTCGGCAAGTGCCTTTTTTTTCTTTTCGTCGAAGAACAGCCGTTATTTGTAATATTTACTCTTTTTACTTTTCATAAAAGGAACAGCCAGTAATTGTAGTATTGTTTTATCTTTTCGTCGAAAGAACGGCCATTACTTGTAGTATTATGGTGCCCTTCTGTTAGATATTTTCTTGTTCTCGTCTAAGATAATAATATAAGGCTGCAAGTATGATTCTACCTAGGTATGATCAAAAGTAACGATATTCTAGATTTCTTTCTATTCATAAAATATAAAAATAAGCTTAAATCGGAAACTAAATATACAAGTAATTGAAATGAAAGTAGCAGGTTGGTTCAATTTAACCTGAGGGCAGAAGAGCAAACCACTAGGCAGAAAACCAAAGCAATATAACCTGAGGCGCATTCAGGTGGCTGTTTTATCTCTGTTTTAACTGTGAACTGAACACACCTTTTTAAAAAACACAATGTTGTCAATGAGTTACTGGTCTGTGTAAAAACATAAGAAAAAGAGGAAAGAAACAATATTAGTATATTTTGTTTTATTATTAGATGTTTCAGTATGTTGAAAAAAAGAAATCATGTCCACTATTACATGAGAATATGATCAATAAATTAGTGTTCATACCGAGTGAAATGACAGTACGAATTCTGGAAGGTCATATTCTATTTGGGAATACTCACGTGCGAATGAAAAGAATGTAACAGTAATGGAATCAACCAATCAAGAGATTGATTTCTGAAGGGAGTTCATTTAGTTAGGGATCCCAAGTTAAGTTGTAGAACCATGTCTCATATAGTCTCGGTGCTGAAAGGGATGTTACACTCCCATAGAACCAACTGATCAGTCTTAGAACTATCAGTTTCAGGAAAGATGATATATTTGTGAACTGTGAAAGGTCTCTATTAATCTACAAGCCAAGCTTAGAGCAATTTCCACATAACCCAAAATAGATTAAAGTCACAAATATGTGTATAAAAGTTGATGGCTCGCTGAACCATTGTGATCCATAATTAAAGTTGATTTTTAGCTTCGTAAAATTGTGATTCGTGGTTCACTGGAGAGAAAGCTGGGGGAATGACAGGGACATGTCTCCTCCAATTTGGAACTGAGGAGGACTGTCCTCACAAAATCCGATTTGAAGTTTTTTTTTTCAGGAAAGTGATAATTTGTGTCCGATTGCCACAAAGGAAAGTGAGATGAAATTCATGTCCCCCAGAATAATCCTCAAATCTGCCTGCCTCCCTATGTTGAAGATAATTCTGCTCCCCTGATACTCCACAGCATTGTTTATCAACTTCATAATATTTTGAACGTCGCTTTAAATAATATATGTGAACGGTCTTACCCCCTCCCCCTAATGTTGAAGACAGATTTGCGCCGCTGTCTAAGTTCGTAATACGGGTTCAAAAGATCTGTAAATATATTTTTAAAAATCAAAAAATAGAATATACAATTCGTTTAAAAATATAGGCTGGAGCAATCTTTAAAGGTCCTACACGAATTAGTTGAAATGTTCATTTTTCGAACGAGAAGAATAAGTTTATGGAAATAGTTTTTGCGAAATATTCAAACCTCTTCTCCAATAGAATAGTATATCAATCGAAGTGAAATGAAAAAGATCCAAGTGATTCCAACTGCCAAATATCTTCTATGTTTATTGTAAACAGTTAAAATGCTTATTCACTTTGGCCAGTTTATGAATACAAAATTAGAAATTAAGATATTGTATCAGTTGCCTTGCTTTCTTTGCTAGAGTTGGAATTCCCGAAAAGGATGCACCACGTGGTCATAGATATGTAAGGAGGAGTTTAAATGCCGAGATTCATCTTCCTATCATAAGAGTTTCATCAGAAACTCTCTTTCTTTACACTTTTAATACTCCTTTCCTCGCTTAGAACATGTAGTGTATGGAAGTAAGGTGAGAAAAGCCCGGCCAGAGTTAACTAACAAGGGGATATACTTGTTATAACAAGGGGATACATATACTAGTACTGCACATTTAAAGTGTTAATATTACAAACTGGAGTAGCGCAATTGCCAGAAATATTGGGGGAAAAGCGTCTTAAAGGTTCCAACTCGCCTCCTGTATGAGACGAAGCGTAAAGTTACCAAGTAAAGGCGTGGCAGAATCAGAAAGATCCACGTCTCAAGTGTAAAGGGTCCTGGGTTCGATTCCTGCTTAAGTCTTTTTTGTTATTTTTATCCAATAAAGCAGCCATTTTTTTTATCCAATAAAGCAGCCATTTTAACTACGAGTAAAATTCATAATATGATGGTGAAGTTTTGTCAAGTTTCCAGTAACGTCAGCTAATCATTCTTTTCCAAGTACTAAATGTATTCAAATATTCATTTCAAACGGTTCATTCGATTTCCCGTGGTGATCGGACAGACAATCACGATGTCACTTTCACATATTGACCGCCTATTTAGAGCTTGTCCCCTTTCAATTTTTTTTTACATTTGTTTTTTTTTCAAAGCAACCGTGAAGAATCAAAGAGTGACTTCTTATACTAAATGAGCGATCCTGAAGAAAGTAGACCCAAGCACTTGTATCATGATATAAACTATTTATGCATGTTAATTTGGACAGAGAAGAGAAATTATCAGGACATTCGAAACACTTCATTGATCTGCAGTATACACTTTTTGATTTATCGTTCTAAGCAAAAAGCACTACACCATTTGTTAAACAAGCTTTGGCTAGCGCAATCGGTGGTGTATCATGGTCTCTGCAATAGGCATATTTCTGAAGAGGTTTGTCTATTGTAGAGACTCACATGTGTGAAATTCGGGAAAATTTCGTTTTTCCGATCACCGCTCTCTGATACCCCTGATTAGATATACCGCTACCTCGTTTTCATTGTTTCACTTCTCTAATAAATGCCACTGGAATTTTTGCCTCGTTTTCAATTAACGTTTCAAATGGGTAATACGCTCTCTTTTACCACTTCTCACGTGCTGTAGGCATTATTTGAAAAAAATCGTTTTACTTCGAGTGAATTCGAACTTACGTTCTTTGGATTTATGATCTAGCGTCTTAACCATTGCACCAGGATCTTCGCTTCGCAAACATTTAGGTGCATTTGTATTTTATGTTCCCACTTCGACAAGTTTTACTTTTTTTTCTCCGTTTACCAGCTGTTTCTGAATTTCTCTTTTGGTGTCGTCATTTATTTACACCATGCACTGTTTGTACTTACACTTTGGCACTCTGCAATGTCTTATTCAGATTAGACTTTTCTTCTTGCCCCTCAGTAAACATTTGATTGATTTAATTCTCATATTCTTCATAGTTGGAACGCAGGAATGCCAGACTCATAAAACAGGTGTACATTTACTTCCTTGACAGACTGTATGATCTGTTAGAAAAGTAAATGTACACCTATTTTTCGAGTCTGGCATTCCTGCGCTCCATCCGTGGAGAGTATGAGAATTAAATCAATCAAATGTTTACTGAGGGGCAAAAAGAAAAGCTTAATCTGAATAAGACATTGCAGAGGGGCACAAGCTGTGAATACGAATAGTGCATAGTGTAAATAAAGGACGACACCGAAAGAGAAATCCAGAAACAACTGTTAAACTTAGAACAAAAAGTAAAAATTGTCGAAGTGGGAACAAAAAACGCAAATACCAAAATACGCCGACAACTAAACGTTCACCATGCCTTGATCTTGGTGTAGTTGTTAAGGTGCTGGCTTACAAATGCAAAGGACGCAAGTTCGAAACCTCGGCAAGGACATTTTTAAAAATTTTTGTTAATAATACATACAGCTCATGAGAGATGGTAAAAAAGGTCGTATTTAGTTTTTCGTAGCAATTATTATTGGTAATGTTTAGTACTGATAATACTTTTTGCCTTTGCGTATTGCTTTGGTTCTTGTCTTCATTTCGAAAGAGAAGAATATCTGAACAAATGCCACCAAAAATTCCTCATATTTTGAATGTAAACGCCATTTGCAATTAGTGAAGAATAAAAATTGAACGTTCCGATGTAGCTGCAAAAAGTAAAGGGAAAAACATGGAAGTGGACCATACTCATGGTTATTAAAAATACAATTTCTACATGCCTTACACCTTCCGACCACGTTTCTACGTTAGCAATTAAGAGGTTTGTGTTTAGGTTAGGCTGGTCAATACGTTTTGCAAAGGGGCCCGGTTTAGCTCTGACGCACCACAGGTGCGAGAAGGGAGAAAAACACTTTTTCTCTCTCCTTCTGTGTGTCTATTTATCTATCTATTTGTATATATATAACGCTATTTGTGAATGACACAACCACCCTAATTTTCAGCGGATTGAAACAAACTTGGCACAAACATTAATTGTTGAAATATCTTAATGAGTTCGTTAACCAGAATAATCAGATGAAAATGTTCAAAATGGCGGCCCTTCAAACTCTTAAAAAGTTCCAAGGGAACCAAATTTCGCCCATAAATAGGTATTCCGAAAGTTTGAATAAATTTTCCTCTTTTACTGAAATATTTCTGTGCAGAAACTTATTGAAATATTGGACCCGATTAATCGCCTAAAGAAGGTTCACGCCCTTTCGCTACAGTCAGTTTTTCTTTGCAGGAGGGGGTTATTTTCCTATTGGAACAAGATGATTGTTAGTGATGATATGAAATTACACATTGAAAGTAAAGTGACTTGTGTAACGTTTTACTTGAAAGAATAATATAATAAATGTGCTTTCCTCTAACACAGAGAACTGTAAATCATGTATTTCGAGTTCGGGAGCGTGAATGGCGAGGAGTGTTATTTGATTTGCTTTTTAGTAACACATTGCATTGCAAATAAAGGTAGGCAACATTAGTGGTAAGTAAAACAACAACAACAATAATAATAATAATAATAATAATAATAATAATAATAATAATAATAATAATAATAATAATAATAATAATAATAGGTGTTGTTTGTGACAAGGCAATATCTTCCTCAGTTCTTCTTCAAACGTAATGATTGTAACGCCATATCTCCCTTAGAAACAAAACATTAGCCATTTATATCGAGAGAACGGGAAACTGTAGAGCGATGGGAGCAACGTTGGACAGTATGCACTCATAGTACTCAGAAAAGTAAGCGATTTGAATGCAAAATGAACGGAGAGTCATTGTCATGGGTAGTCATGGAGCCACGGCAGAGCCCTGTTTAGGCAAAATGTCGATAGCTTATATTGAGAAAACAGGAGGTGATAGTGGGATGGGACCAACGTTTTACACCGTGGACCCATAAGGCGCATCGAAAAAATTAGGAAGGCGGGCGCCAACCAGCCTTACTTTCCACATAATAATATAAAATTATATTGTCGAAATACACACACGAGTTAGCTACTAATATTTCATATTATTATTATTATTATTATTATTATTATTATTATTATTATTATTATTATTATTATTATTATTATTATTATTATTATTATTATCTACAGCGTCTTTTCATTACGTGAGCATGTTTGACATGAAACCAAACAGAAAATCTATCCTGTAGAGAGAAGAAACAATACTTTCTCTCAAATGGATAAAAAATCAAGCCGAGATTGATTCGAACTCGCATGGACGGCGCGAAAAGCCAGTGCTTTGTCCACTAATTTTTAACTGACTCACCGAACGCGTTTTAGTAACTTACTTATTGCTAATTTTACTTGCTTCACTCGTTTAACTTGCTTTTTCTAATAACTTATAACGACAGGGACACGAACACAGAAACATCGAGAACAGTTGGCAACATCGGATGGCAACGCTCACTCCCTGTGTCGTTATAGATTACGACCACTGTATTGCCAGCTATCACTTCTGTGGGTTGTATACTATGATCACATGTTTCTTCTTTGCTGGAAGAGTAAAACTTATATTATATGTAATACATGAGGTATTTAGACCTACATGCCCTTCATATAATGTAATAAAAGGGTCATGCTGTCGGATTTTAATACGGAAACTGCTGTCGGATTTTAATACATGACGTTTTGCAGGATACAACATGCTTTGCAGTACTTATTTTATTGTAGACAGCTACTAGCTTAGTGTTCTGAAAGGTTGTGTATAAACTAGGGATAGCCCGTTCCGGAATTATTAGTTTTCGGACTCCCGAAAGTAAAGCCGGAAAAATTCCGGAATTCGGAAAATTCCAATTTTGTAATAATTTCGGAATTCGGAAAAATCCGGAATTTAGAAATTTCTGATTTCGTTAACATTCCGGAATTCGGAAAATCCGGATATTTTTCGAAATTCGGAGTTTTTCTCAATTCCGGAATTTTCTAAATTCCGGATTCTTTCCGAGCTCCGAAATTATTCTGAATTCCGGAGTTTAACTGAATTCCATAATTTTCCGTAATCCAGAAAGTGAAAGTTCCGCTTCCGAAAAATGAATTTATTTTGGTTGATATGAATCGTGGCGGAAATACGTCTTTGACCAGGTAATGGCGACTGCTTTGAAAGAAATGGAGAGTATGAGAATTCAATCTGTCATAATTGTAGTTTCGTGTGGAGAAAAAACGAACTTGTGAACCAGTGGTTTAACAAAAACTCAAGTTATTAATGTAAACTTTGCCGACTTCATAAAAGAAATACGGAAGACATTTTGAATCGAAAAATATAACATACAAGTTTGCAAGCGGAGACAAAGAAACCTAACGTAACCAGACTAAAGACGAATCGTTTACCGCGTAGCGATCGCGGTTCAGTGGTCAAGGTGCTTGTGCGAATGCACGTTGCAATATTATTCTTTTTTTTTTACTTTAGGATTTTTGATGGCGATTGATCAGCGATAACATACGTTTTATTATATTCAGATATTTGAATACTCGGATGTTCCAATACTTGAACTATCAAATCTTCAGGAATAATAATAGTAATAATAATAATTATTATTATCTCGTAGAAGATTAAAAGCTAGAAGCTAAATTATCGGTCAGGTCATACCATTACAAGCAGAAACGTGACATTTGGAAAGAATATTTCGGTTTATTTTAATGTTGCTCACGAGAAGAGGAGTTTCTCATCTCGTTTCTAAAACAAATAAAATAACATGAGAATTAACATTTTACATTCGTGACGGGTCAGGGCTAAATCAAAATTTTTGTCTGTCTTTCGAGATGAGAAACGAGACGAGACGAAAAGTATCGTAAACATTTCCCGTCTTGTCTCGATTCTCGAAATAGTGTATGTCCATTCTTTAAGTAACAATTGCTCTGTGGACTGAATCTCATAGGCTATTTCGTTACATTGTATTTCAGAGCTCATTGAATTATGCTCTGTGTAGGTAGGCCTTACTGTCGCGTGATATACAGTTATATTT
Source organism: Thermobia domestica (assembly GCF_964235325.1). Lineage (NCBI taxonomy): Eukaryota > Metazoa > Arthropoda > Insecta > Zygentoma > Lepismatidae > Thermobia > Thermobia domestica. Next base: position 250,429,587 of record NC_137462.1, on the reverse strand, counting down.
ATTACAGTTATTTTCCTCAAAACATGCAGTAGAATACTTTCTACATGAAACTTCAATGAAACGTTCTAGTTTAAAATGTTGGTAGTTGCAGAGGTGTCTCTTGAAGATACGGAACCCTTTCCCCGAAATGTCTACTTTTAAGTAAGTTTTGCCAAATTTCAGGGCGTTTAAAACTTATTATTATTATTATTATTTATTATTATTATTATTATTATTATTATTATTATTATTATTATTATTATTATTATTATTATTATTATTATTATTATTATTAAATCAACACCATGTATAATCTTTAAAAGATATACGGTTTGTATCTGAATAGTAAAAGCTAATTGACTGTCGATCTCGGTCGTCTGGAAGTCTTCAGGAGGCAAGGACATCGGTCACGTTCTGGGTTTGAGTTCCGAAGTGGCAAGTATTCGGGCTCGAGCCAAAAATTGTTAAAAGTTATAGGCTTCAGCCAAACATATTCAAAACAGCTGGGACCGGGTTTGGGCTTCTCAACGGCTCGAGCGGCTCGGCTTACAGCTCATTCAATATCGAACCGAATCGAGAAGTGAGCCGAGCCAACAGCTCACCCAATCGAGACGATTTGAGCCATCGGCTTAGTTGAGCTGAGTCGAAACCTTCTGATGAACTAGTTTCAACTTAGCAGGCTCGAACCGGTTCACATGAGCCGAGTAGGTGACCCATCCCAACCGAGAAAGCTCGAGCCATCGGCTCAATTGAGCTGAGTCGATGGCTTGTTCCAACTAAGCCGGCTCGGTTCATCGGCTCATCCCAACCGAGCCGACTCGAGCTTTTCGCTCAGTTGATACGAGCCGAGCCGGTTGATATCACTACCCTAGTTGGTCTTCTGCTTGGGCTCAAGAATTCGACCGTGTAGATCTCAGCCTTGATTTTAAGAACTACAGTATATACTTATATTGGTGATTACGACATTTGAGGCTGTCTCGTAATAATAATAATAATAAAACTCTTGTCTTCTCGTTATCTAGACGAGACGCGATACACTAAAATTTCCCCACGAGATGCACTAAAATTAGGAGATGAGACGCACCTCTGTCGTGAGCAACACTAAAAGTATTCCACATTACTGCTTACATTTCTCATGGCTTTTGCTTTCCAGTCTAATTAGGCCAATATTTGAAAACGAGTTAAAAACGAGCTGAACGAGCGAGCGAGCCATTATCAAACTCAACTCAACTCGAAACTCTACGTCGAAAACAGCGACTTGGCTCGGAACTCAATTCAAGAAAATTACCTTTTACTTGACTCAAATTGTACTCGAGTCGAATTGAATTTTGGCTCGACTAGTGCTCATCCCTATTCGTATTTATATTTTATGTCTCCACTTCAACAATGTCTACTCTTTTTTCTCCTTTTACCTGCTGTTTCTGGATTTTTCTTTCGGTGTCGTCCTTTATTTACACCGTGCACTATTCTTGTTCCCAGCTTGTGACCCGCTTCAATGTCTTATTCAGTTTAGGCTTTTCTCCTTACCTTGACTACACATGTGATTGATTTAATTCTCACTTTCCGCGCAGGATCGATGAAAATTATTATTATTATTATTATTATTATATTATGAATATTATTATATATTATATTATATTATATTATTATTATATTATTATTATTATATTATGAAAATTATTAATATCATTACAATAAGATTATTGGTTCGTTCCAAACATGTTCATGTAATGATATTTCCACCAAAGTGCATGCCGTAGTTAATTTATTCGTTGATCTGGAGACAATTTAGTGCCCATTAATAAACTAAATAACATACAATGGAATAAAATTACTGAAATGATATCGTATTATACAGTAATTTCGCCGTGCAAGTTCAATATAATAATAATAATAATAATAATAATAATAATAATAATAATAATAATAATAATAATAATAATAATAATATCTTTTCATCGGTCCTGCGCGGAAAGTGAGAATTAAATCAATCACATGTGTAGTCAAGGTAAGAAGAAAAGCCTAAACTGAATAAGACATTGAAGCGGGTCACAAGCTGGGAATAAGAATAGTGCATGGTGTTAATAAAGGACGACACCGAAAGAGAAATCCAGAAACAATAGGTAAACGAAGAAAAAAAGAGTAGAAATTGTTGAAGTGAAAACAAAATACAAATACGAATAGGGATGAGCACGAGTCGAGCCAAAATTCGACTCGACTCGAGTTCAATCCAAGTCGAGTCAAAGGTATTTTTCTTGAGTTCCAAGCCAAGGCGCTGTTTTCGAGGTCGAGTTTCGAGTTGAGTCGAGTTTGATAATGGCTCGCTCGCTCGTTCATCTCGTTTTAATTCGTTTTGAAATAATGGCCTGATTAGACTGGAAACCGAAAGCCATGAGAAATGTAGGCAGTAATGTGGAATACTTTTAGTGTTGCTCGCGACAAGGGTGCATCTTCTCTCATAATTTTGGTGCATCTCGTGGGGAATACTTTTAGTGTATCTCGTCTCGTTTAGATAACGAGAAGACAAGAGTTTTTTCATTATTATTACGAGACAGCCTCAAATGTCGTAATCACCAATATAAGTATATACTGTAGTTCTTAAATTCAAGGCTGAGACCTGCACGGTCGAATTCTTGAGCCCAAGCAGAAGACCAACTCGGGTAGTGATATCAACCTGCTCGGCTCGTATCAACTGAGCGAAGTTGTTGTATTACTATACATCTGCTTTCGCCCCTGTCAAATCTGGTCGATCTCGTTGACGCGACATATTTGCTTTTTTATACCCCTTTCTTCATTTACTGAACAAAACAGTAACTATTCTGAAATATACTACTGCGCATGCCTCGTAGATAAATATTTCTGATGCCAGTGTTTCCGTTTTATCCAAGGAATGTTCTTTTTCTTATTCCCAGCATGACCCTTTTATTACATTATATGGAGAGCATGTAGGTCTAAATACCTCATGTATTACATGTAATGTAGGTTTTACTCCTCCAGGAAAGAAGAAACATGTGATCATAGTATACAACCCACAGAAGTGATAGCTGGCAATACAGTGGTCGTAACCCCTACCGACACTGGGAGAGAGCGGTGCCCTTCCCGCTGGTCTAGTCGCTAGCACGTGCGCCTTTGGTGCATGGAGTCCCGGGTTCGATTCCTGGCGGGAGAGCATCTATGATTTTTAACTGTGCTCGATGTTTCTGTGTTCGTGTCCCTGTCGTTATAAGTTATTAGAAAAAGCAAGTTAAACGAGTGAAGCAAGTACAATTAGCAATAAGTAAGTTACTGAAACACGTTCGGTGAGTCAGTTAAAAAAACGTGGACAAAGCACTGGCTTTTCGCGCCTTCCGTGCGAGTTCGAATCAATCTCGGCTTGATTTTTTATCCATTTGAGAGAAAATATTGCTACTTTACGCTACAGGTAGTCCACTCTTTTCGTATTTTTCGCTGTCGTTCACAATTAAAGTAACTCACTATTATTCTTTCTACGAATGATGGATCTTCTCTTTAGCTCCATGTCAAACACGCACACGTAATGAAAAGACGTTGTCGATAATAATAATGATAATATGAAATACTAGTAGCTAACTCGTGTGTGTATTTCGACAATATAATTTTATATTATTATGTGGAAATAAGTAAGGCTGACTGGCGCCCCCCCCCCTATTTTTTCGATGCGCTTTATGGGTCCACGGTGTCCAAAGTTGGTCCCATCGCAGTATCATATCTCGATATAAGTTATTGACACTTTACCTAAAGAGGGCTCTGCCGTGGCCCCATGAGTACCCATGACAATGACTCTTTGTTCATTTTGCATTGAAATCACTTACTTTTCTGAGTACTATGAGTGCATACTGTCCAACGTTGCTCCCATCGCTCTACAGTTTCCCGTTCTCTCGATATAAATTGCTAATATTTTGTTTGTAAGGGAGACATGGCGTTATAATCATTACGTTTGAAGAAGAATTGATTAAGATATTGCCTTGCCACAAACAACACCTATTATTATTATTATTATTATTATTATTATTATTATTATTATTATTATTATTATTATTATTATTATTATTATTATTATTATTATTATTATTATTGTTGTTGTTGTTGTTTTACTTACCACTAATGTTGCCTACCTTTATTTGCAATGCAATGTGTTACTAAAAAGCAAATCAAATAACACTCCTCGCCATTCACGCTCCCGAACTCGAAATACATGATTTACAGTTCTCTGTGTTAGAGGAAAGCACATTTATTATATTATTCTTTCAAGTAAAACGTTACACAAGTCACTTTACTTTCAATGTGTAATTTCATATCATCACTAACAATCATCTTGTTCCAATAGGAAAATAACCCCCTCCTGCAAAGAAAAACTGACTGTAGCGAAAGGGCGTGAACCTTCTTTAGGCGATTAATCGGGTCCAATATTTCAATAAGTTTCTGCACAGAAATATTTCAGTAAAAGAGGAAAATTTATTCAAACTTTCGGAATACCTATTTATGGGCGAAATTTGGTTCCCTTGGAACTTTTTAAGAGTTTGAAGGGCCGCCATTTTGAACATTTTCATCTGATTATTCTGGTTAACGAACTCATTAAGATATTTCAACAATTAATGTTTGTGCCAAGTTTGTTTCAATCCGCTGAAAATTAGGGTGGTTGTGTCATTCACAAATAGCGTTATATATATACAAATAGATAAATAGACACACAGAAGGAGAGAGAAAAAGTGTTTTTCTCCCTTCTCGCACCTGTGGTGCGTCAGAGCTAAACCGGGCCCCTTTGCAAAACGTATTGACCAGCCTAACCTAAACACAAACCTCTTAATTGCTAACGTAGAAACGTGGTCGGAAGGTGTAAGGCATGTAGAAATTGTATTTTTAATAACCATGAGTATGGTCCACTTCCATGTTTTTCCCTTTACTTTTTGCAGCTACATCGGAACGTTCAATTTTTATTCTTTACTAATTGCAAATGGCGTTTACATTCAAAATATGAGGAATTTTGGTGGCATTTGTTCAGATATTCTTCTCTTTGGAAATGAAGAAAAGAATAAAAGCAATACGCAAAGATAAAAAGTATTATCAGTACTAAATATTACCAATAATAATTGCTACGAAAAACTAAATACGACCTTTTCTACCATCTCTCATCAGCTGCATGTATTATTAACAAAAATTTTTAAAAACGTTCTTGCTTAAGATTCGAACCGGCGACCTTTGCAATTATAAGCCATCACCTTAACTACTACACCAAGATCATGGCATGGTGAACGTTTAGTTGTCGGCGTATTTGTTGTATTTGCGTTTTATGTTCCCACTTCGACAATTTTTACTCTTTTTTTTCTAAGTTTAACAGCTGTTTCTGGATTTCTCTTTCGGTGTCGTCCTTTATTTACACTATGCAGTATTCGTATTCACAGCTTGTGCCCCTCTGCAATGTCTTATTCAGATTAAGCTTTTCTTTTTGCCCCTCAGTAAACATTTGATTGATTTAATTCTCATACTTTCCACGGATGGAGCGCAGGAATGCCAGACTCGAAAAATAGTTGTACGTTTACTTTCCTGACAGATCATACAAAGTGAATATGGAACATTGTCCACTGGGGTAGTGAGAAACGAATTCGACATCGCAAAGTGCTGTTACGTCTAACAACTACAGAATGAGTTGCTATGCAAACCTAAGTGGGAAGAAATACTGAGGAGATCAACAATTATTCCTATAAAATGCACCTCATATCCTTTCGGCTGTGTCTACGTGCAACTTTGAACAGCACTTATTCTGATTTAGTTCGTTCCGGAAATACCGAATTTATAATAAAATGGGGTTCTCATTTGAAAAATCAAGGTTAGGCCCCCTGGGTCCCACACAAGGCCGCACATATTTTCAAAGGCACCAGCTTCCGATAGGACTGTTTGCGGCTTTTTAGACCTGGTACTTACATCCTATCACTTTAAGCAGTACATATTTTGATTTAGTTTGCTTCTGACATACCAAATTTGTAATAAAAAATGGGGTTCTCATTTGAAAAATCAAAGTTGGGCCCCGTGAGGCCCACAAAGGGCTGCACATATTTTGACAGGCACGAGCTTCCGATAGTTCTGTTGATATCCTGCAACTTTTGTATCTTTCATATTTTCAAAAAAACGCATTCTATCCGTGATATTTATTCGTTCCGAAACTTTTGACAAGCACTATATATATATAAGTTGGATTGAAGCCCATTTTATCTCGTGTATACCTGAGCGTCAAGAGGGGACTATATCCCCTATAGCCCCCCTTGCATCAGCCTATAATATATATATAGGTAGGTTGGTGCACTAGTAAGCTCCCAAGAGTACAGATTAATTCATTCTTGATTTTAATCTACAGGACAAATGCTTTTTATGAAATCAAGGGGACTGCTACCCATAGATGGTTAAATGCCGTAAATAAAATTTAAATTTCAAATGGAACTGGGGTGGATCGCAAACAGTGGCTAATTTAACATGTTTGATTATAGCGGGAGTAATGCCTGATGTAAAAGCCTACCTGATATGGCCTCTGTAGCTAAGTGGACAGCATGTGTAACTGTCAATCTGTGGGTCTTCAGTTCGAGCCTCCGACCAGGCTGTTACATTTTTTTCAAGGAATTAAACACTATAAATGATCGCGTTTGATACTGAAAGAGATTTATCCTATGAAGGAATTAAAACCAAGACAAAAAAGGGGAAAGACGGACACTGTTTATCCTTAAATGTTAAAATTTGATTTATTCCGATGTCTTTTACTCTTTAGTTCTTTTCTCATTTTGTTTAGCTTTATATATTTTTTTGATCTCTGCATGATGCGTATTGTTATTTTCGTTTTCTTTGCATTAATTCTTATCTCTTAGATCTTAAAATGAATGGAATTTCTGCAGATTTATCTTCTGATTGTTTCCCTCGTGAATTACCCCAGTTACACTTCAAGTTTGAATTTTATTTACGACCTTTAGCCATCTACGGCAACAGGCCCCATGTTTTCATTAGAAGCATTTGTTCTTGTTCTGTAGATTAAAATCAAGAATAAATTAATCTATACTCTTACTTACTGTTGCCAACATATATATATCGGATTCCTTGAGGATTAAAAGAGTTATTTCGGAAATTTACGAAACGGATCTTGAAGAAAGTCGTCGCAACAGTACTGACATCTGGTAGCGTTGTTACGTAACACATGCAATATAAATAAAGCTTCAAAACCCACCGATCCACTCTGACTCACCGACCCATTCTCCTCAGTGCATTGTAGACAAATTCTTCTGAGAAATGATGAAATTGTCTACGTTTTACTTTTAGGGCTTTCCGTTTTCTTCTTTTTTCATTTGTTTCTATTGAAGAAAGAACTTCAGGCAATTCACCATACTTGCAATTGGTCATATTTATTATTATTACTTACTTTCTTGCAATTTTTCCTACATTATCTTAGATTAGTGACCGCGGTTTAAGATAGATTATATAAATTCTAGTACGGTTATGTATGTTTACACTTTCGTCTCTTCCTTTTAAGATACATTCCTATCTGTTTACGTAGTAAAAAAGTAGGCATACACCTCTGCATTGATCAACTATAACATTCTAGTTTATGAGTTACTTGCTTTGACTCTTCTGAGCTCAAGATGTAAGTAAATCACATTAAAACAAATAATATAGAAACTAAGTCTACCTGATGGATAACAATAAGAAATTATATAAAGTGCAATGAGCTGATCAGTACGGTGCTGTATACCTATTTTTGGTCCACCCTGTATATTATTAATAATTTATATCTTGCATTTATTAATAACTAGCTGAAATACCCACTTTTCGCAAGGGTCAAATAAAATATCTATGTAAACAAACTGAACAACGAAACGATAAAATATCGGTAATTTTCTACTACTTTTACATATCACTGTAAACGCGCCCTGAGACACCCCTGTTTGAAATTTAAAAAGAACGTCTCTGGTCCCCAGGCGATGGGAGTTGTATTTAGAAGTCAACGCCTCTGGAAGAATCACCATTCATCTCAGCGACCGTGAAAACTAAGAATTTGACACTAATATAGATCATTTTGGATTATTTTTACATGTTTCGGTATCCCCCGGTGACTCCGGACCGCATACAATGGTAGCTGATTTTGAGTAATCGCTAATGGAAATGTCACCATTGATTTCAGCGACCGTGAAAACTACGGATTTGACACTAATATCGGTCATTTTGGATTACTTTTACGTGTCTCGATGTCGCTCCCCCGTGACTTCCGGCCCTTAGCCGAATGGAATGAATGCGCTCGGAGTTTCACCATTGAGCTCAGCGACCACGAAAGCTATGGATTTGACACTTATATCGGTCATTTTAGATAATTGTTACATGTCTCGGTAACCTCCCCCACATGTGACCCGGGCCAGCATACAATTTCACCTGAATTTGCAAGTCATCGCCAATGAAAGTGTCACCATTGATCTCAGCGACCGCGAAAACTATGGATTTGATACTCATATCTGTAATTTTGGATTATTTTTACATCTTGGTAACCCCCCTTCCCCCCACACACACATGTGACCCTCGGTCCGCATACAATGGTAGTTGAATTTGCAAGTCATCGCTAATAAAAGTGTCACCATTGATCTTAGCGACCGCGAAAACTATGTATTTGACACTAATATTGGTCATTTTGGATTACTTTTATATGTTTCGATATTTCATTCCCCCCCCCCCGGTGACCCCTGGCAAGGAGCCGAATAGCGTGAATTTGGAAGTTTATTGCGAGAAGAGCTTCATTATTGATTTCACCGACCGCGAGAACTATGAATTCGACACTAATATCGGAAATTCTCTACTACTTTTACATGTCCCGATAAAGGCCCCCCTGAGACCCCCTGTTTCGAATTTTGAGAAGAAAGTTTAACTATGATCTAGAGCGTGGACCAAGGTATTTGTGACTAAAATTTGATAACTCTCGGTCTATTTTTCTGGTTCCCAAGCCGGTTCCGGTAAAAGCCCCCTGAGACCCCCCTGGTTCGAAATTTAAAAAAAGGCTTCGTCTTGATCTGGGGCCTGGGCTAGGTACCCCTGACCAAAATTTGGTAACTCTCGGTCCACTCGTCTGGTTCCCAGGCCGCACACAGACAGACAGACAGACAAACACACAAACAAACTCTTTATTTTATTTATATTCGATAAAGAATTAATATACTGAATATCAGCTCTCCAACTTGAACGGCTTGCGAGATACTAAATTTTTCGCAAAAATTCGGACTCTCTTAGAATATGCAATATAAAGAAACCGATACATGTATAACTTCCTAGTTGAGATTGAGGCCTAAGTATATACCAAAAATCATTTCATTTGACTTTGCAATATGGATACGATGATCATGCACACAGTTACATTCAATTTTTTATATAATAATTCATATATTACACATGATTCAAACATTTTTCCCAATATTTAGCTCCTCTAAGAAATCACAGGCTGCGTCTCAAATAAGTTTTATTGCTATTATTACAATTGCAAATATCAATATCTAAACTTGCCTGAAGTTCTTTTGTCAATAGAAACAAATGAAAAGAAAAAGGATGCTTTGATAGTAGACAAATTAACCAGTGTTCAGAAGCTGTCTACAATGCACTGAGCAGAATGAGTCTGTGGGTCGTAATACGTTGTTAAGTCAGAGTGGGTGGGGGCTTGCAGTGGGTCACGTTCTGTTGACCCGCGGCCCCCCGACCCGCTCCATCTCTGGACTGTACATACGGATAAAACAATCATATATATGTATTTTAACCTTGACCTGGATTTTACTGAACCTTCACTAATTTAAGATAATTTACAAAAAATGCAAGAAAGCAATTATTAATAAAATATATATAAATATAGAAATGTATTTTGAAGGAAAAAATAATTGGCGTACTCGAGACACGAACTCGATTTGCTCACTCAATAAGCAGACACCTCAGCGACTTATCCACGGCACAACGTGCAACTTTTCCTTTCGAAGCTTTATTTCTAATGTGTGTGTTACGTAACACCACTACCAGATGTCAGTAGTGGTGCGATCACCGTCTTGAAGATCCATTTCGCAGTTACGAAATCACTCTTTTAACCCCCATTAATCCGATTTTTATATACCTATCTCTCTCTCTCTCTCTCTCTCTCTCTCAATATATATATATATATATATATATATATATATATATATATATATATATATATATATATTGACAACAATAAGTAAGAGTATAGATTAAGTTATTCTTGATTTTAATCTACAGGACAAATGCTTTTAATGAAAACATGGGGCCTGTTGCCGTAGATGGCTGAAGGCCGAAAATAAAATTCAAACTTCAAGAGTAACTGGGGTATCTCCTGACAATGGCTGATTTAAGACGTTTGATAACAGCGCGGGTAATGGCTTGTTTATAAACGTAGTAGCTATAACCTCTGTAGGTAAGTGGTTACAGCGTCTGACTGTCATTCTAGGGGTCCGGGGTTCGATTCTCGGCCTGGACTGAGTTATGTTTTTTGAAGGAATTAAACACTATAAATAATTTTCGCGTTTGATACTGAATGAGATATATCCTATGAAGGGAGAAAAACCAGGACGGATACAGGGGCAGGAGGAAAGACGGACACTGTTTATCCTTAAGTGTTAAAATTTAATTTATTCCCATGTCTTTTGCTCTTTCCTTTCCCTCTTTCCTTCTTTTCTCATTTTGTTTAGCTTTCCATACTTTTTCAGTCTCTGCATGATGCGTATTATTCTTTTCGTTTCCTTTGCATTAATTCCTATCTCTTAGATCTTAAAGTGAATGGAATTTCTACAGATTTATCTCGTGGTTGTTTCTCTAAGTGATGCTCTCAGATAGTAATAATTTTTCCTACAAATGGAGGAATATCCTGGCATGTTATGTTTTCGGGCATGTATTTGCTGTCATGTTGGTTGTCCAATATCAGACATACAGTGTCCAATATCAGACAAATATTCTGCTACTGGAAAAAGCTATCATTTCTTATGTATCCAACCTCCAGTTATTACTGTCGCTGACTGTACATCAGGAGGAAGACCGTAGCTGTCACAATGTTCTCCATAACCACGATTATCCATATAAACTTCAATCGAATGACTTCCTGGTTCTGCTGATGGATCTTTATTCACATTGATTGCCAAAGGAAGAGAAATCCAAGATGGCAACTCATCACTTGAATATGTCCCGGTACAATAATTCTGAATAATGGACTACCGTTTAAGGCACTAGCTAATTGAGGCGTTTAGAGGATAAAGGTGGTATGTGTTGAAACGTGGCATTCTGGCGGTTCATGCACGTGTTATATGTTAATCATGCTACGTAACACCTCATTTAGTGAGTCCTCGTCTAAGTGAAAAAATCAGAATCGATGAAGGCGATATGATGACGGACAAAATTGTGACAGGGAATTTTACAGTCATTTTCAATTGTTACGTAACACCTTTATCCTCTAAACGCTTCAATTGTAGTATATTAAACACGCTGATTGGAAATGATAAATAACGTATATATAACTTCTTATTTAGAAGTGCAGGATAACGTTGCGCTGGTAGTCGACTTGCATTAAACACAAAAACTCCCCATACACAATACAGTTTGTAGGTGGTGTTATTTTCTATTGGAATTGAAATTCAAATTGGATGGTTCCATTTCTTTTGTAAATTCCAATAGTAAAACCGTCAAGCAGAAGAATCGTGAGTAAGTGAAATATAAACAGTAAATATCCATTCTTGTAGTTGGCCTTTGAAATTGTATTTCCAGTATTGGTATGCCTGAGAATAAAGTGTGGTACGATGAAACGTATAGATTCTCTTCAAAGCTGAGTTGCAATGGTTTTAAGGAGCAGCTTTTCCATCCACGTACAATGTAAAGAAATTAATGTTTTTATGTTGAAATTCAAATGGATTGCTGGTAATGGTTCCACTGCATGCTTCATTCGATGAAAATCCTATAATAATACTATTTGGAAATTTTTACATAAACAGGTTATCAATAGTTTTGGATTGTACATCTTTCGGAATAGTAAATGATTCCATTGAAGCTCTTGTCAGAAGATGTTCTGCCGATGTAGATTGCAAAATTTTACTGTGTGCCAATTTGGCACTAGGACTAATGCTGACCTTGCTCAATTGCTATGTTGTACCTAGGATATTGACTTTTTCACACACACCTCTCTCCCTGGCCATGACACAAAAGTTTGGTTTTGCAGGAATAAGTTTCACACGTAATTCCACTCCAGGAATTAAAAATGTATCCTGATTAATAATGTCCACAATGAAGATGTCTAATTATATCGAATTCAATACTTTGTTTTGTTAGTTAATAGTGATGTTAAAAACTTTTGTTCTCACCGTTCGTTGCATTCATATAACCATCCTTATCGTGAAACCACATTGCTGTTTTTAAACGTGTATTATTAGCTCCATCACTAGACTTTAGCAGCTTTTCCAGGACTGAAATGAAATCAGTTTATTGTTGAGGTAGATTTGTACTTCAGTAAACACGCTATTTAGAAAATCATTAACAGGTGCAATAGGTTTGTCCATCAATCTGAGGAAGAACAGTCAGTTTTCACAATTTTACTTTGATTGTAATAAGATTTGTGGCAAATCAATATAATCAACACTCCTACCACTCACCACAATTTCTAGTGGTGAACTTTCAGCTATCGAACTAAAAGATTTATAGCAAATAATTTGATTGTAAAAAACACGAATCTGATTTTCACGAAGATTCGCACCCCTTGTAAACAATGCAGACTGCAGTGCAGAAATGTTGCCAACTAATTAAACAAAAAATGTTATTTGTAATTTAGTGCTAAGAAATGAATAAACAAACTGAAGGGGGGAAACAATGATATTTAAAATGAATGGCGTGGACTTTTGATAGGAGAATCAGGAACCATTTTCTCCTGAATCTTTGAACTACTATGTAAACGCAGACACGCACCAGGAGGTAGAAGGGCAGAACGTTGATTTTTTTCTACCAGTGTAAATTACAACTAAAACTTACTATCCAAACTCCTAAGGTTTCCTCTAGCTGAGACTCTACCTAAAATATTTTGATTCAGAACCACTATTTGATGACTTAGTGGTCCTACTAGCAGATCTATGGTTAGATGGATGGATTAAAGTTTATCGTCCCGTACAACAACTAGGTTCTATGAGATTTGGACCTACAACCGAACGAGTGATCCGAACTACACTCCTCCGGAAATCAAAGGCGGGCCTCCCGCCCGAGGACGAGTACGATGAATCATATAGCCACACAGGAGTTAATTATCAAATCTCGGAACATGTGCAGTTGTACTCACGACTTCTATTCAAAATTGAGCTCTTGGGGGATCACAGTGGCTCAGTGGTAGAGCGTTCACCTCTGGCACATGGGGCTCCTGGTTCGATTCCAGCTCACGCCAAGTGAACCTTGTGGTGAACAAAGACCGTGTGCGTGGGTTTCCTCTGGGTTCTCCAGTTTCCTCCCACTTTCTTCAATCCACCATTTCATCCATGTTTTCATCATCACCGTCTTTTTTAGCTTAGTCTGCATAATCCTAGGACGTAAAACTCAAGAGATTTCATTTCATTTCATTTCAAAATTGAGCTCCTTGTACGTTTCCATTACAGGCGAGCGAGTGTTTGGAACCAGCAATTGTCCATTATGCAAGAATTGACAATTACTGAGTTTACTTATTTATTGAATAGAGAACCAGTGAACCTTGTGGTGAACAAACACCGTGTGCGTGGGTTTCCTCTAGGTTCTTCAGTTTCCTCCCACTTTCTTCAATCCACCATTTCATTCATGTTTTCATAATCACCGTCTCATTTAGCCTAGCCTGCACAATCCTAGGACGTAAAACTCAAGAGATTTCCTTTCATTTCATTTCAAAATTGAGCTCCTTGTACGTTTCCATTACAGGCGAGCGAGTGTTTGGAACCAGCAATTGTCCATTATGCAAGAATTGACAATTACTGAGTTTACTTATTTATTGAATAGAGAACCAGTGAACCTTGTGGTGAACAAACACCGTGTGCGTGGGTTTCCTCTAGGTTCTTCAGTTTCCTCCCACTTTCTTCAATCCACCATTTCATTCATGTTTTCATAATCACCGTCTCATTTAGCCTAGCCTGCACAATCCTAGGACGTAAAACTCAAGAGATTTCCTTTCATTTCATTTCAAAATTGAGCTCCTTGTACGTTTCCATTACAGGCAAGCGAGTGTTTTGAACAAGCAATTGTTCATTCTGCAAGAACTTGACAATTACTGAGTTTACTTATTTATTGAATAGAGAATTTATTATTTTATTTCCTTTGTTATATGTAATAAAATAGATATAAAATATATTTTGAACTCTTGTGACTTATCCTTTCATTTGATATCTGACAGGAAAGTTACGCCATAAACAAATATCTGTCTTCAGAGTATGAAGACTATCTACATCTTATTCAACACATTCAAAGGAACTTTTAGGTTCTACATGGGAATAAAGACACATTATTTAACATGCATATAGTAGCTCCTCTTCATTTCACTGCAGCCAGAAAAAAAGACTCAGAAGTTATGAACATTCCTATCCAATATTATAAAGTTCTTAAATGTTGATAATTCCTTTGTACATTATTTAATTTCTCGCACCGAATATTTGGTTTTTGCATCTTTTAAATGGTAATTTATTCTGATCGCATTTTAAAAAGGCGATATACAAATTGTAACTAAAAAAATAGCCTCATATTACTTCGTAATGCATCACTAAAACAGGTTTTATCCTCTTTAACTTCTCTCTATCTCTCTCACTCTCTCGCTCTTTCTTTTTTTAATTGCCTATTTCCTCATATCTAATGAAATGTCAAACAAAGATCTGAAATACTATAAGGAACTTATTATCTTCAATAAGAAGAGTGAGTACACTTGATTTCTCTTTTTCATTTTCTTAGTCCATTTTCATGAAATGGGATTGACAACCATTTTTTGTGAAAAGCTGAAAAATAACAATGAGTTAGCAACAATGAAAATGAGATTAATAACAGTTTATTCTTTCAAGAGGAAATAGTACACAACAAATGCAATGTATTATGGTAATTAATGTATTGTTAAGGCGCAGTAAGAATATTCAGGATCCAACCCAAAGTATGTATCTACAAGGGATCGAAATCTTGAACCAAAATCGAATTGGTAAGAAAAAACGGTTACAACAAATGACTAAACATATATTTGTTAGTTATTTTTAGTTCCTAGCGATTGTTCTCTTCTACCCAGTATTACAAAGTCTTTATTTTAAAATGTAACTTACACTCTATCTTTGGTTGATGCTATACCTTAATATATACCGATTTGCAGATGGTGGGAAAATTGCAATTAGTCTCAGTTGGGGGACAATTAACCTCAGATGAGAGCATATACCGAGAACGATACCAGTTAAGATATGGAACTACAAACTTCCGTTTCTCTAAGATCCTAGTTAGAACAGAGGGAATACCTTGATAAATTAAAGAAGTGAATTCTAATGCTTAGTCTTATTATAATTCAAAGAAAAACGTAAAACAAAGAAATAGCACAAAAAGATTTATGAAGCGTTGCATTACTCGAGCTACAATTTCTTTCATTATGGTATAACCCCGCGGAATAGTTAGTTGCTAACCTTGGCAGAAAAAGTGAAGTCCTAATAGTGTGATGAGAATACATCACATGCATAAAGATTATTTGACAACTTGTATTTAAGATAGTATGCCAAAATATAAGAAGTCTATCTTTCCATGAATAATGTTTACGCTTAAGTCACTCTGAGGATTATTCCGTAGTGTTCAAAACACATATCAGAAATTAAGTATAAATATTTTGTTTTCATTCCTTGACTCTTGACAAAGAGAGACGAGAAGTTTCTACAGCACTCCAAACAAGGAGGATGGAAGACAAGGACGAAAGACCCACGCCAGTGGTTGCATCTCGCTAAATAGTCGATTCAACCAATGCTTTTTCTCACCCACTTGACTAGTGTTGTGTCGATCATGAACGATTCGATCATTATGAACGAATCATGGCGTGAATCAAATGAATTATGATTCTTTCCACAAATGAGTCGATTCTTCTAATGAAATATTTGTACTTTTCACTGAATTGCTTGCCGTGATCGAAATGAACTTCTGTAAAAGAGTTGTTGGTAGGGTTGCTTCTGCAAATGCGCTTGCAGTTCACGGGGAGAGAAAAAAGAATGAACATACGGGCGCCTTTTTCTTCCTGCTTTTGTAGATGCATGTGCACTTTTTCTTCTTCTTGCGTTGTAGGGTTGCTTCCTGCAAAGAAAGGGGGCCTCGTTGTCATAAACAGATTGCTTTCAAAATAAACTTTCCTATTGCTTCTTTCTCGTCGCGAAGTATTGACAGTGTTGCTCAATTAAGCGTAATACGATTTCGTAGTTAGTATCAACATTCTTTTGATGAGCGCTTAACAATTTTATGAAGATAGGTACGTAAATTTGGTAAAGTTATTATCTACACTTTCAACTGCACTAGCCAAAGATGTCGATTTTAATGTTTTATAATCAACTCAAAGTACTATATTACATTCAATCTAAATACAGTATTTACCCAGAAAAAGTGTCCTATAAAATATTTGTACTGTACGTCAGTGACGGATCCAAGGGGAATTATAGGGCCTTCAATACTGCTTTATTCTGGATAAAGCGGTAAACTATGTTTTAGCCCCTCCCTTGATCATATCATGGATCCGCCACTGCTGTACGTAATGGATTTTACAGATGTAAATATAGAAAGAAGAACGTAGGTTCTTTCTGGGAAGACAGTGTATAGCATCTTTCAGATAAAAACCACATGGAACAAAGCTTAGTGGTACCTGCTTTTCGCTTTACTACTATTGAAATAGACGTAAAGATACAGTTTGTTTTCTGAGCTTCTATGTAAACAAGAGGATGTGGGAGACCCGGGATCGATTCCCGGCGGAAGCTCATGTGGTTTGGATTCCATGTTAATCAGTAGCTCCACGTGTCTTATAGTCTCGCTGCTGAACGGGACGTTAAACTCAAAATCAATTCATCTCAAATTTAACTAACTAATGGTTTTCTCTTACTCTTAGGAATATAGACTAACAGTGAAGATTTCAGGGGTGGCCGGTTAGAAAATTTCCCAGGGTTAACCCTTGTACGTCCCTCGATTTTTGCATACACATAAGTTCCTCTGGGTCAAAATGGACCCATTCATTTTTTTATGTTTCAATTTGTAGTTTACACTACATTTGTACATGCAATAGCATTGTGACTGGTTTGTGTCAAATATAACAAAAGATGGGTCAAATCTAGACAAGCGGCACTGTTTGGGGGGGATGTCCTCGGCCCCCTATATTTTTTTAAATACATGAATATTTTCCGGTCGTCCTCAAATATTTAGAAATAATTGTACAATTGTTTTATTATTCACAGAAATTTAACATGCCAGAGATGTCCTGCATCTAGAACACTAAAATATCACACACACACACACACACACACACACACACACACACATATATATATATATATATATATATATATATATATATATATATATATATATATATATATATATATATATAATACTTTTGACTTCTGTTGCAAGCAGGTTTTATTTAGGTTACTTTTGGTTAGGTTAGGTCATGCATTCCTGTCAACTTTTATTGAAAACCTCTGAGAACAAAATCCACGTAAGTGATTGTTTTCTTTTATGCTACTTGAAACATGTGAACACCCATCTTACTGTTTTTCACATTGCTCACAAATGTGATTGGGATGTCTTTTACAGATAAATTTGTTTCACAAACTGTATTTGATCATATTTTTGTCGTCTGTGCCCTTTCACGTGTGGCAATACCTCTTTTCCTCAGAACATCAGGGCTACTCGTCGTTTGATGAACACACTCCTCCTGTGTCTCTCCACGGAGGGATCGTACGATTTCTTGGGCTGCACTTCTCTTAGCACATTTTTGTTTGTCTTATGTAGTTTTTAGTTGAGTTGATTTTAGTTTAGCGTCCCTTTGAGCAGCGAGACTATATGAGACGTGGACCTACTGATTAGCGTGGAATCCGAACCACATCAGCTCCCGCCAGGAATCGAACCCGTTGTCATCAACTCTAACCCATGATTCACGCCCTCTTCTCTACTGACGAAAGAGTTTAAACTCTTAATAAAACAAGCTTATGAAATTATCACTCATCGGAGTTTGAATTTCTACGATCAATCGCTCAAGCACCGCTCAATAACGGCGGATCTGACCTTTCTAATATAAATAAAATAAAGAGTTTGTTCGTGTCTCTCTCTCTATCTTTGTGCGGACTGCGGACCAGACGAGTGGACCGAAACCTTTCAAAATTCGGTCACGGTTAGCTTGGTCTAGGCCCAGATCAAGACGAAGAGTTTTTCTTTTCAAATTTCGAACTAAATGGGGCTCGGGGGTTTTCCGGGACCGGCCTAGGGACCAGACAAGTTCACCGAGAGTAACCAAATTTTCGTCACGGGTACCTTGGTCCAGGTCCCACACCAAGGAAAAGCGTTTTTGACAAAATTCGAACCAGGGGGTCTCAGGGAGGTGTTTACCGGGACATGTAAAAGTAGTAGAAAATGACCGATATTAATGTCGATTTCATAGTTTTCGCGGTCGCTGAGATCAATGGTGAAACTCCGATCCCATTAACTTCCAAATTCACCCTATTCGGCTGCGGGCCGGGGGTCAACGGGGACGGGGGAGGGATACCGAAACGTAAAAGTAATCCAAAATGACCGACATTAGTGCCAAATCCATAGTTTTCGCGGTCACTGAGATCAATGGTGACACTACCATTAGCGACGACTTTCAAATTCATCCACCGTTGTATGCGGGTCTTAGGTCACCAGAGGGGAGAATTCCGAGACATGTAAAAATAACCGAAAATGACCGACATTAGTGTCAAATCCGTAGTTTTCGCGGTCGCTGAGATCAATGGTGATACTTTCATTAGCGATGATTTTCAAATTTAGCCACCATTGTATGCGGACCGGGAGTCACCGGGGTGGAGAATTACGAGACGTAAAAATAATGGAAAATGGCCGATATTAGTGTCAAATCCATAGTTTTCGCTGTCGCTGAGATGAATGGTGATACTTCCACAGGCATTGACTTCTAAATGCAGCCCCCATCGGCTGCGGGCCAAAGGCGTTGTTTTTTTGAAAATTGGAACCAGAGGATCATAGAGGCTTTTACCGGGATATGTAAAAAGTAGTAGAAAATGGCAGATGTTAGTGTCACAATCACAGTTTTCGCGGAATCGTCTGGGGGCAAGAGGGAATTTTTTTTCACAATTCGAACCAAGGGGGTCTGAGGGGGCGTTCTCCGGGACAGGTAAAAGTAGTAAAAAATGACCAATTTTTGTGTCCGAATCCATATTTATCGAGATTGATCAGATGTATAGTAACACCCCCGATAGTGTTTACGTTCAAATTCAGCCCCCATTGGCCTTCACAATGAAAACACATGTACGTTGTTGGATATATATTCACACAAAATATATCCAATTTTAGAAATGTTTCTTAATTGTTCTCCCGTTGTTCAGTTTGTTTACATTGATAGTTTATCTGATCCGTGCGAGGAACGGGCATAACAGCTAGTACGACATGGTCAAGTGTTTGTCATGGACCAAATTACAATGAATTAAATTATATAGATAATTATTATAATTATCATTGATAATTATTTCCTTGTTAAATTATAGATACTTTTCAGTTGAAAAAAGAATAAAATTTGAAAGTCCCAAATCAACGTAAACAGACCAACGTAAAGGAAAAATGTATAAAATTTTCCATATAATTAAGCGTATCGTGCAAACTTAAAATTTCTATGTAATTTAGCTAAATTTCCATTTTTGTTTCGTTTTTTGAGCTTATTTCCACGTTTTGTGCGTCACCGGAAATGGGTTAATGTTATCCTACAAATATGGTGGAACAAGTTAATGCTATTCCATCAGGAACGATTTCGAGGTCGTTTCCTTCACATCGTCTTGTCGTGTTTTCTACCGTTTTCTAAGCCTATTTCCACGTTTTGTGAAACAATGGTAGTGGGTCAAAATGGGCATACAATGTGGGAAGAAAAATGACCGACTCTTCCATCAGTATGGAATTTCGATGTCGCTTTTTCGCATTGTTTAGTGCATGTTTTGTACCGTTTCTGCGTATATTTTCACGTTTTGTGCGGCACCGTAAGTGGGTCAAAGAGGATCTACAAATATGGCAGAAAAAGACATATTCATCCCACATTCAAGGATCATTTTGACCCACTTCCACTGATGCACAAAGCGACACAAATCATGCATAAAATATGTGAAGGAAACGACCTCGACATTCGATGGTGACGGAACAGCATTAAGTTATTCCGCTATACTTATAGGCCATTTTGACCCATTTTTGTTGTCGCTCTAAAGTGGAAATAGGAGCACAAAACGGTACAAAACAGGCACTATACGATGCGAAAGAAGCGACCTCCAAATTCGATAGTTACGGAACAATGGCTTTTTTTCCTCACACCTTGATGGACCATTTTGACGCATTTCTGGTGATGCTCGAAACGTGGAAGTAGGCGGACAGAACGGTACAAAATACACACTAAACGATGTGAAGGAATCGTCCTCCAAATTCGTTGGTGGCGGAACAGCATTAACTTGTTTCGTTATATTCATAGGTCCATTTTGACCCACTTCCGGTGACGCACAAAACGTACAAAACAGGCACTAAATGATGCAAAAGAAACGATCCCGAAATTCGATAGTGGTGGAACAGTGGGTTCTTTCCGTCACACCTTGGAGGCTAATCTTGACACACTTCTGGTGACGCACAAAACGTAGAAATGGGTCACAAAACGGCACAAAACAGGCATTGGTCAATGCGAAAGAAGGACCTCGAAATTCGGTAGTGGTGGAGCAGTGAGTCATTTAACTCCCACTTTGAAGGCCCGTTTAACTCACCTCGGTGATGCAGAAGACGAGAAATAGATGCAGAAAACTTTTTTTTAAGAAAAGGTACTAAGCGATGCGAAAGAAACGATCTAGAAATTCGATAGTGTCGGAACAGTGGGTTCTTTCCGTCACACCTTGGAGGCTAATCTTGACACACTTCTGGTGACGCACAAAACGTAGAAATGGGTCACAAAACGGCACAAAACAGGCATTGGTCAATGCGAAAGAAGGACCTCGAAATTCGGTAGTGGTGGAGCAGTGAGTCATTTAACTCCCACTTTGAAGGCCCGTTTAACTCACTTCCGGTGACTCAAGACGAGGAAGTAGGCACAGAAAACTTTTTTACAAATAGTGACTAAACGATGCGAGAGAAACAACCTCAAAATTCGATAGTGGCGGAACTCTTGGTCATTTTTGTCCCATCCTGGAAGCCCATTTTGACCCACTTCCGGTGACGTACAAAACGTGGAAATAGGGGCACGAAACGGCACGAAAATTCACTAGTCGATGCGAATGGAAGGGCCTCGAAATTCGGTAGTGGCGAAGGAGTGGGTCATTTTCGTCCCATGTTCGAGGCCCGTTTTGACCCTCTTCCAGTGACGCACAAAACGTCGAAATAGGCGCGCAAAAGGGTACGCGATGTAAAATTAACGATCTCGAAATTCGATAGTGGCGGAACTCTTTGTCATTTTCGTCCCATCTTTTAAGCCCATTTTGAACCACTTCCGGTGACGCACAAAACGTGGAAATAGGGGCACGAAACAGCACGAAAATTCACTAGTAGATGCGAAAAGAAGGACCTCGAAATTCGTTAGTGGCGAAGCAGTGGGTCATTTTCGTCCCACCTTCGAGGCCCATTTTGACCCTCTTCCAGTGTCGCACAAAACATCGAAATAGGCGCACAAAAGGATACGCGATGTGAAATTAACGACCTCGAAATTCGATAGTGGCGGAACTGTTGGTCATTTTCGTCCCATTTTGGAAGCCGATTTTGACCCACTTCCAATGAAGCACAAAATGTGAAAATACACGCTCAAAACGGCAAGAAACTGGCACTAAACGATGCGAAAGAAGCGACCTCGAAATTCGTTGGTGACGGAACAGTGATTCATTTTCGTCCCACCTTGGGGACTCATTTTAACCCACTTCCCATGACAAACAACACGTGGAAGTAGACACACAAAACGGCACAAAATAATGTGAAGGCAACGACCTCGAAATTCATTGGTGGTGGAACAGCAATAACTTGTTCCGCCATATTGGTAGGCCCATTTTGACCCACTTCCGGTGACCCACAAAATGTGGGAATAAGCTCACAAAGCGACACAAAACACGCACAAAAGATGCAAAACAAAGTACGCCGAAATTCGATGGTGGCGGAACAAGTTAATGACGTCGTGAGCACCAATATAAGTCTGTAGTTCTTACCATCAAGGCTGAGAACTGCACGTTCTTTTTTTTAGCCAAAGTAGAAGCTCAACCGATAGTGATGTCAACCGGCTCGGCTCGGTTCAACTGAGCGAACAGCTTGAGCTGGCTTGGTTAGGATGACCCATCGACTGGGCTCAATTAAGCCGATGGCTTGATACGGCTCGGTAGGGACAAGTCATCGACTCGACTCGATTGGAGCCAATATCTCGAACCAGCTCCGTTGAGACGAGTCCATAGGCTGGGTTCGAGTCAGCTCAACTGAGCCGATGGCTCGAACCGGCTCGGTTGGAGTAAGCAGTCAGCTCGGTTTGGTTCAGCTCGTGTGAGTCACCGGCTCGAGCTGGCTCGGTTGGATGAGCTGTTGGCTCGGCTCACTTCTCTGTTCGGCTCCATAAGTTAATGAGCTGTTAGAGAGCCGCTTGAGTCGTTAACAACCCTAAACTTGGGTCGAGCAGTTACGAACATGTTTGGCTGGAGTCCTATAACTTTTAACAGTTATTGGTTCGAGCGCCTATACTTGCTTCTCCTGAATTCAAACCTAGAACCTCGTGACCGATGTCCTTGCCTTCTGAAGATTTCTTGACGACCGAGATCGACAGTCAACTAATTTTTAGTATTCAGATACAAACCGCCTATATTCCATGTTTATACACGGTGTTATAATAATAATTAGTTATAGTAGTAGTAATAATATCATGGCTAATTATATTGTGTATGTGGGATACTTGAAAAGAGTCGTACTTGGAACTACAGAAAAGATTTAGCTCGAATTGGCTCGTTTTGGCTCGACTCGACTGGAAATTCGATCCGAATTGAGTCGAATTGGGGAAATTTTTCGAGCCGAGTTCTCGAGTCGAGTTTTAAACAAAACTTGCTCGAACTCGCTCGTGCCCATCCCTATTGTATGCATGACAGGCATATAGAGTTCTTTCGAGGGGGATAGAATTATAAACATAATATATTTTAAAAATGCTTAGTTTCACGGCTTTCTTCCCAGGGGGCGAAGGGATGGTAGTTATCCAGCATTTATTATAAGTACTTTTTTTGAAATATGTTAAACAGTAACAAGTGGACAACACAATATATACATATCTTCTTCAGTTTTAATTGCTGATTTCAATTGCAACTAACAATTACAATTAACAATTATAAGTTTCAATTGTCAATTGCAATTAAGAATTAAATGTTTCAATTGCACCCTTTGCGATTGACAATTAACAATTAAAAGATTCAATTGCCTGGTGACCAATTAACAATTAACAATTGACGAAAAATTAATTGCAAATTTTATGATTGAATTCAATTGCAATTGAAATTAATTGTCAATTACAAGTTGAAATCAATTGCAATTGATTTTCAGAGCAATTACTTTCAATTAATTGATCAATTGGAACTGATTTCAACTGATTTTGCCCAACACTGCCATTTAATATATCTCTTTCTCCTCTTCCCGCAAGTGGTGGAGTTGATCTTGCATTTAAACCGGATCAAAAATGTCACAGTTCATCAGAATGATCCCGAAAATTGTGGATTAAACACTAATATTGGTCATTTTCGATTATTATTATTATTATTATTATTATATAGCTCTCCTAACCCTCATCCATGCTGCGGCACACGGCATCAAAATTGTCACGGTTAACCTCTGCTACTCTTAAAACTATGGATTCGACACTAATATTAGTCATTTTCGATCATTTTTAAATGTTTATTCTCTCTCCTCCATTGCATCCTCCCCCTTCCCAACCATTAGGGCTGAACTTGGATTGAAACAACAGCAGAAGTGTCACTGTTTCTCTCATCGACACCGAAAACTATGGATTCAACTCTAATATCGGTCATGTTTGATCATTTTCAAATTTTTCTCCCCCTCCCCCTTCCTACTTTCCATCGTCAAAGTGAATTACCTAAAGCAATCCCTGTCCCTAAACTCATGTATGTTGGAAATTTGATTGAGAGATCACGTGGTTCAAGAGTGATGAAGTCACAAAGGTAGTCATTTTTATTTTTACTTTTTACATATATTTTCCCCTCCACCTCTCCTACGTTGGCTCGCCAAATAAAAACGATAAAAACACCCAAGGCCCGACCCTCATATATGTTGAAAATTTGATCGAGATTGATTGAGTGGTTCAAAAGATATTAGATTTTATTAGTTTTTACTTATTCGTCCCCCTCCCCTCCCGTAGGATCTACCGTTAAAGTGAAATTAGAAAATTGTTTCCAGATCCAAACCTCATATATCTTGAAAATTTGATTGAGATCGGTCAGATAGTTCAATAGGTATTAAGTTACAAAATAGTCGCTTTCAGTCTTATATAAATTGATTTTTGTCTCCCACTCCTTCTCCTTCCTCACGGTGCTGCGTCAAATTTAAATCATAAAAGTGATCCCAGGCTTAAACCTCAGCTTTGTTGAAAATTTGATCGAGATCGGTCGTTAAAAATTTGATCGCATTCCCTCATTTTGTGTCTACAATGTCTGCACAAAATTTCATTCATTTTGGTTCACTTTTTACCTTTCGGGCGTCAACTTTCAATATTTTGGGGTCTATTTTTTGCCTCTGAAATCCATTTTCCGCAGAAAATAAAACAAACCTTATTCCTTTATTTTCTCGTATTGTCCATAAACAAAGTTTCTTTGCAATTCTTCATGTCTACACACTTCTGAAATACTGTTTTACCACTTTTGATATTTCGTGATCAAATGTTCGCAGAGGTCGGTGCCCCACCTAATCCTTTTTTCAAGGAAAATACGAAACCCGTATTCCCTTATTTTATGTCTACAATGTCTACCTACAATTTCATTCACTTCGACTCACTTCCTTAAGCCTTTCGGTCGTCAACTTTCAAAATTTAGGTGGGGGCTTTTGCCCCCTAAAACCGTTTCTTCGCAGAAAATGAAAAACATTATTCGTTTATTTTTTTGCGTATTGTCCATACACAAGGCTTAGTTTCAATTCTTCATATCCTTTATACACATCTGACATACTGTTACTATCTCTTTTGATATTCCGTGATCAAAGATTTTATGTGTCCGTTCCCCATTCAACCATCTTTTCCATGAAAACATGATACCCGTATTCCCTTATTTCATGTGTACAATATCTGTGCACAATTCCATTCACTTCGGTACACCTATTTTGATTTTCGTGCGTCAATATCAGAAATTTTGGATGGGGGCTTTTGCCCCCGAAAACCGTTTTTCCGCAGAAAATAAAAAAACGTATTTGTTTATTTTTTTGCGTATTCTCCATGCACAAAGATTCGTTCCAATTCTTCCTGTCCTTTAAGCACATCTGACATACTGTCACTGGCACTTTTGATATTCCGTGATCAAAGATTTGGAGGGGTTCGTGCTCCACCTAACCGTCTTTTCCAGAGAATACGATACCCGTATACCCTCATATTATGTTTACAATATCTGTGCCAAATTTTATTCATTTCGCTTCACTTCTTCTTACCTTTCGGGCGTCAACTTTCAACATTTTCGGGAGGGTTCTTATGCCCCCTTAAACTGTTTTTCCGAAGAAAATAAATAAAACGTATACCTTCCTTTTTTTGCACATCGTCCATGCGCATAGTTTCGTTGCAGTTCGTCATGTCCTTTACACACATCTGACATACTGTTACTAGCACTTTTAATATTTCGTGATCAAATGTTTGGTGGGTACCCTGCCCCACCCAAACCTCTTTTCAATTAAAATACGAAAAACGTATTCCCTAATTTTATGTCTACAATATCTGTGTACAATTTCATTCACTTTGGCTAACTTCTTTTTGCCTTTCGGGCCACAAATTTCAAAACTTTCGGTGGGGGCTTTTGCCCCGTAAAACCGTTTTCTCCTAGAAAATAAAAATGACCGTATTGGTTTACTTTTTGCGTTTTGCCCACACGTAAAGTTTCGTTGCAATTCTTCCTGTCCTTTACACACATCTAACGTACTGTTACTAGCACTATTGATATTTCGTGATCAAGTGTTCGGAGGGTACCCTGCCCCACCTAACCCTTTTTCGAAGGAAAATACGAAACCCGTATTCCCAAATTTTATATATACAATATCTGTGTACAATTTCATTCACTCGGCTCACTTCTTTTTGCCTTTCGGGCCTCAAATTTCAAAATTTTCGGGTGGGGGCTTTTGTCCCCTTAAACTGTTTTTCAGCAGAAAATAAATAAAACGTATACCTTCCTTTTTTTGCAAATCGTCCATGCGCATAGCTTCGTTGCAATTCGTCATGTCCTTTACACACATCTGACATACGTTATTAGCACTTTTGATATTTCGTGATCAAATGTTTGGTGGGTACCCTGCCCCACCCAACCCCATTTAAAGGAAAATACGAAACCCGTATTCCCTAATTTTATGTCTACAATATATGTGTACAATTTCATTCACTTCGGCTCACTTCTTTTTGCCTTTCGGGCCTCAAATTTCAAAACTTTCGGTGGGGCTTTTGCCCCCTTAAACCGTTTTTACGCAGAAAATAAATAAAAAGGATACCTTCATTTTTTGCACATTGTCCATGCGCATAGTTTCATTGCAATTCATCATGTCGTTTACACAAGTCTGACATACTGTTACTAGCACTTTTGATATTTCGTGGTCTAAGGTTTGGAGGGGTCCGTGCCCGACCTAACAGTCTTTTCCAGGAAAATACGAAACTCGTAGTCCCTCATTTTGTGACTACAATACCTGTACAAAATTTCATTCATTTTGGTTCACTTCTTCTTATTTTCGGGCGTCAAATTTTGAAATTTTGGAGCGCGTTCTTTTGCCCCTGAAACCCATTTTCCGCAGAATAGAAAACAAACCGTATTCCTTTTTTTTTCTGCCCTACTATCCATACACAAAGTTTCCTTGCAATCCTTCATGTCCTTTACACACATCTGACATAGTGTTACTAGCACTTTTGATATTTCGTGATCAAAGGTTTGGAGGGGTCGGTGCCCCACCCAACCGTTTTATCCAGGAAAATACGGAACCCGTATCCTTATTTGCGTCTGGAATATCTGTGAACAATTTCATTCACTTCGGTTCACTTCTTTTTGCCTATCGGGCTTCAACTTTAAAACTTTAGGTGGGGCTTTTGCCCCGTAAAACCGTTTTTTCCTGGAAAATGACAATGCCCGTATTGGTTTATTTTTTGTGTTGCCCACACGTAAAATTTCGTTGCAATTCTTCCTGTCCTTTACACACATCTGACGTACTGTTACTAGCAGTATTGATATTTCGTGATCAAGTGTTTGGAGGGGTCCGTGCCCCTCCAATCTTTTTTTTAAGAAAATACAAAACCCGTGTCCCTCATTTTATGTGTTAAATATATGTGCACAATTTCATTCACTGCGGTTCAGTTGTTCTTGCCTTTCGGGTGTCAACTTTTTAAATTTTTGTGTGGGTTTTATATTAAAATTTTACATTATGAAACTTTTTCGTTTTTATGAGATTATTTTTTGGGGGAAAGAGAAATGCTTTCCTCTGGTATCTGTTTGTTGTCATTCATTTTGTTTGAACTGCTTAAGTAAGATCATTTTGTAACTTTTGATGTCTTTTAACTCCGTCACGATAATAAAATTGTCATTCTTAACAATTTGTTTTATTCTCTTATTTAAAGTTTGTCACACTAATATATTTGTTACAAAATTCAGGTTTGGTCCAACACCTTTCGAATTCGCAACCAACCTGACCGCCGAGCTTTCTGGGTTGCCTGCTATTGCAGGAAAAGGAGGAGAGCAAGTGGTAATGCACTTTTGGAGTCGTGTATACAACGAAAAGAAGGAGCTAACCTTGCTAACGTTAGAATTCATTGCCATTCCCAAGTACGTGCCTTTCAAACTCTTTGTTGTTAAACCTTCGGGCATATTCATGGGACATGTGACTTAAATATTATTATTTACTATTAATATTACTATGTTCTTTTCCTTTACTTACCTATTTTAATAAACACAACAGATGGCCATAGATTTTGAATTCATCGGAAGACGAAGCACTGCAGACATCCACACTCTGTCACTTATCAACGTTCTTAAGTATCAAAGGTCAAATTTTGCTATCCGCCGGGATCGAGGTTTCGAACTCAGGTCTCGCATGTGATATGGTCATGGGACGCTATATCAAAATTTATAGTTTTGACTTCCTTGAAATACATAAATTTCATACACCTGAATGGCAAGTAAGTAGCATGTTCAATCAAAAACCCATGTCTTTTTTATAAATACATTCGTTAGCAAAAGCAAGACAGACATCTAACTTTCAATGTCTATAAACACATGTCTCGCTCGTGAAATGATCACAGGATGTTATATCAAAAATATTTTTGACTTCCTTGAAAGACATAAATTTCATAGACTTGAATGGTAAGTAAGTAGCATGTTCAATCACGAACCCTTGTTATGTCTGTTTTTAAATACATTAGTTAGCAAAGGCAAGACAAACATCTAACCCTGAATGTCTATAATGTTTTAATCTAAGTACTACATTCCACTACGTATAGAATTTAAACCATTCCTCAACTTTTTTTTTCAACTAAGACGTAATCTTTACTCCTCTCACTCCCTTCTCTCCACTCATATACAAAATAAACTTCAGCGAACGATCAAACATGCTCAAACGTGTATCTTTTCTTTGTCTTTCAATACCAGCTACATTTCTTTACAACTTGAAGATATCGAACTGTTTATTTATTATTACGAATTATTATTATTATTATTATTATTATTATTATTATTATTATTATTATTATTATTATTATTATTATTATTATTCAATACTTACCCTGATAATATCTCTTTTTCCTTAATAAATATATACACACATGCACCATTGAATATAGCACTTGCTTTATACTTATGTCTGAAACATAATGCAGACTATACAAAACAACTCACATGATCCGTGACCTAATTTCATTACAACGTCGTATTCCATTGAATAAGCTTAACATAAGGTAGAATAAACGTAGACGTCTAAGATGACCACGCGTTTTCCATGTATCCTTTGCAAAGTAGGAGGGGCACAACGCCCCACACCATCACCCTAAGTTGGTTGGATAAGAACACATGCTTAAAAACCATTTGTCATAAAATGAGACGTGTTTAAAGGTATTACCATCGAAGCAAAATAGAGAGGCGGGTAACCGAGATTCAAGACATAACATGGGGCAATAATTTATCTCACCAAAGAAAATAAACAGTATCAATAACAGGCATCGTAGCAAACACATGGTGTCTTGGGGCAGGGGCAATCAGTCTGTTGGGTGATCGTCTAAACGGGTGAGGATGTAGTTTAAGGGTGCTCCTTAAAACCATGTGACCTAGGAGGAACGTGCTTAAAGGTGTTCTCATCCAATCATTCTAGGGAGGGGTGGCTAATGGAAGTTCATTCTATCTAGGGTCGGTTAATGAAAGTATAGTTACTATCACCCAATAAGAAACGAAGAAATTAATAGTAATGTGAAACGTGACTTCTATAAACCAATAAGCATAGGGTTGAGCTAACGGGCAAGTGCTGTGGGAGAGTTGTGGCTATGATATATTATTGTAGCTATTACCACGTTTGAGCCTTTCTTCTTCACGATTTGTGCTAGTAGCTGCTTTTGTGCGCTAACGCCTTATGTCGTATACAGCCTTCACTTTGAAATTTTCACTACTACAACTACAAATGGTGTAATTGGATTCTGAATAAACAGAATCATTATCATGTCTATTACGAGCTTGGTTGCAAATGTCTATCTCTAATTTTGATTCAAGCTCCTGCTTTTTACTTTCGCTGGAACTACATGTCTGTAATTGCGGTTCAGATTCCAGCGTTCATTTTTTAGCGCTTTCTATTTGCTGGTTATTTTCACGAAACTCGTCCCGTATAGCGTCTAACTTCTGACCTAATTCACTCTTTAACCCTACAAGATTCGCTTCAAAATGATCGTGGTTCTCTTTATTATCCTTTTCTAGTGTGGCAAAATTATCTTCAAAATTTGCACAAGACATTGAGGAAATAAATCTATCATAGTGGCGAAATCTACCTTCTTTCGTGTCATCTTTAACAAAATGAAATAAATTATCGTTAAAACATAAGATTAAAATCACCGGAAAGAAAAAAAAAACTTTTCTTTTCGAATTCCTGGATCAAAGCTGAAAAAGAAATATTATATTAGAGTATTAATATTATAGTTAATAGTTATTCGAGCACCAACAGTCACCATTTCTGGTATAATTTATTTCTGTGAGCGTATTGCATATTTGTTCGAGCACCAATGGTCTCGTCTCATGTTACTAACTCGAGCGGCATATATCCTGTTTTAAGGCAACATTTATTCTGTAATGGTAACTGTTCGAGCACCAAAGATCTAGACTCGGGTCGCTGTTTTCGGGTGTTATTATCTTGTAATCGTATTCCATATCTCTTCGAGCACCAACGGTCCTGATTTGGGTTCCTGTATTATTATCTAACCGTTTTCCGGATCTGCACTCATGCTGTCCCACTAACGAGTACTTTCAGACAATCTTAATTTACCTGGTAAAGACATTAAAGAACATTTCCAAAAAGGGATTATACAACTCTTCCCGGAAAGCCCTCACGTTTCAAGAATGAGATGATCATCAAGCACTTAAAGGTTCGGATATCTCGTCTCGGAATCCTCACGGACCTCCAGATGATTACTCAGACAACAACACACAAAAGTATCATTCACACATGCAACGAAAACACATTAGGTAAATTAATATTATGCTTATTTATTAAATGCATTATGTGTAAAAAATGTAGAAGAAAAATAGTAAACTCTGATATTTATATAAACACTTAACTATTTCCGCAAACATATTTATGCTCATTTATTAAATTCACTATGTGCAAGAAAAAAACCACAACACTAAACACTGATATGGATGTAAACACTTAACTATTTAAGCAAACATAAAATTACACTTCACATTTCATGACGTTATAGCACTTTAGATTTGAATCACATACATATTTAGATGAAATATTATAATTGGGGTTCGTCACAAATTCTGTTCTCACACTACACACTAATGCACGTGGAGGTTAACACTGCGTGTAACACTAAAGTAATGCCACTATTTAAGTTCCTGCTTGCTGCGAGAAGAATCCGTAAAACGTTGTGAGTAGTATCCAGCAGAATGAAAGGATACAGTCTTACTACATAATTAGGATATTGGTAGGCCCGTTAACTATGTATACGCTCTGATTCTGCGGACCCGGGACTTTACTAAGTGGGGTCTAGCCGCTATACCAGTCCTTGAGCGGTCACTAGACGTGTGTCCTTTACTTAAATCTATAGCGGATTCAACTAACGTGGTCCCTATATTGACGCGAGGAGAAAACTCCTAGAGTTGAGGTGTACTATTCGTGAGCTCTGTTGACCAACTGATCAATGTCGGCAGTTCATTTTAAAATGTAATCAGTTTAAGCCACTTGTATGAATATGAAATTTAAATGTTAAAAGAATTTTCGTTAATTCACAATTCACTGGTCACAATGCAGAAAAACACGATAACTGGCCGTAAGAACATGGAAATGAAACGGGGTTGAGGGATATGATTGGCGCCGGCCAGTTGTTCGAATATCTTGTCTTTTCTGGCCTGCCACACTATTTCCATAAATAATTGAAAAAAGCACTTAATTCAGTTCCAATTAAGTATAAAACGTAGTGTTTGTATATTAATGAGTAAGAAAAAAACACTGAGGATCCAAGACGAGACATTTTGTTACTCACTAAAATATTCTCAAGGTGAAAAAACATTTCACATATATGTATGGGTGAACGATAAAAGAGTCTTTTGTAATAATTTGTGTTAAAGAAATCAGTTACTAGCAGCTCCCAGCGAAGAGAAGAAATTATTTGCTTTGCAAT
Organism: Thermobia domestica; assembly: GCF_964235325.1. Lineage (NCBI taxonomy): Eukaryota > Metazoa > Arthropoda > Insecta > Zygentoma > Lepismatidae > Thermobia > Thermobia domestica. Next base: position 250,397,309 of record NC_137462.1, on the reverse strand, counting down.
AGTAAAGTATAAATTGAAGAATGATTTATTACTTTCCAAAATATAAGATCGTCCAGAAAAATTACTTATATGATATGTTGATAGTTATAGCGTCTAATATTAGAAAAAAATCTATACCTTTATTCGTTTGGAAAATCTTCCACAAAAACCAAACACGCTATGTTTCTAAAAAATACGAGCCTCTGCATCAATCCACGAAAGAGACTGACGCGATCATTTCAGTTTACGCCGGACAAAGTCATGAGCAACCGCAGTAATGATATCCGTAAATAAACACACAGCATCATTAATATTACTATTTTTAAGAATTAGGTCAAGGGTAGGATTTATACTTTTCCACCGTGCCATCTTCCATAAGCAAATAAAGCGTTAAGACGCAAATTTCTAATAATTTGATGACGTCCTAGGTAGAGAAAGATCAACGTCTAGAGATCCATGGTCAAATGGAAATAAATTCCTGATGACAATATCATTTAGTGAGGACAACAGATAAGCAATAATACTTTCCCAACGAGTAGAGAGTAAGTTGAATTGACTTACCTCAAACCATGTATAAACATGTCTAAAACAATGGTTATTAGGGAATCTACCCATCCCTGTCCTAGGCTCAATCCAGTCTATTGATTGATTAAAATCACCAAAAAGAACAATATCAATCTCGGTAAGGGCTAAAAGCACAGAATCCATAGAATTTGCGAGCACAGAAATAGGATTATTTCTATGTGCTCTATAATAAGAACCAATCAAAACTTTTTTACCTATTGCAAGTTTAGCTTCAACATATGTAATTTCACAGTTAGTAGCAAGATCATTGCGCAATTTACACTTCCGTTTGATATTAATACAAATAATCTCGCTTCCACCACGACTTCCTCGATCACATTTAACACTAAAAATGTTAAAATATATGGTTTTAGGTAAACCACTGTTATCTACACTTTCATTTAACCAAGTTTCAATAAAAAAACTAGCAATCTTAACTAGTTAATTCACTTATATGCATAGTAGAGTCAGACAATTTATTTTTTACACTTTGTAAATTGTGGTAGAACGCAGTATAAAAATAATAAGTTATGAAGCTGTACTGTATTGATGCATTCCACTCCGTGTGATCATTCGCAATTTTAAAGCTAAGAACTAACTTCTGTTTTCAGAAGTCGTGCGTCATGCTTTTTTCATCTGAAAAAAAGTATATGTCGAGTTCTTAAAGTAGATGATATGACTGGTAACTTATAAATAATATAATTCACATAGTAATTTATACAAACATTCTATTTGTATCACGAGTAGTTATGATTTTATAATTTAAAAAAAAACACATAACATGTAAAGTTAACATTTATCTCAATATAAGATTCAACTTACCTATACTTTGGTCTGAAAAAAATAAAACATTAAAAATAAGTATGGACTCATAGCGATATATATATATATATATATATATATATATATATATATATATATATATATATAGAGAGAGAGAGAGAGAGAGAGAGAGAGAGAGAGAGAGAAAGAGAGAGAGAGAGACAAGTCATTAAAACAAGTGAATGATAATGGACGAATTAATGAAAGCCGAGATGAAACGAAAGGACCCAGAGAAACCAATGAAGCTATTGACCATCACAAACTTACTTGGCCGGGATCATTCTAAGCACTTCATGCTTCAGAGGTGAACGTCGTAACACAGAGCCACAGTGCACCTGTCTTTAAAGTTTTCACTGCTTTAGTACTACATTAAAAACACTGTATTGGTTTTCAATAATATACCTATAACACAAGTAATTGAGCGAATTACATAGAAACGAAAATGTTTTTATGCATATCTTTTGAATTTAAAATTCTACTATAAGTAGTAATTAATACTCCGTGCCACGCAAAGATATAGAAAGCTCCAACAATTAAAATTTAATAATAATAATAATAATAATAATAATAATAATAATAATAATAATAATAATAATAATAATAATAATAATAAAGGATAATATGTAATTTTTTCACAGTGTGAAACTACATAGGAGTAGCAGACCCCACTATCACATAATTTGCTGTTGATAATCCTCTTAAACCAGTTAGTTGCTAAATGGTATTTAGTTAGGACCCACACACATGGTAGACGTCTGTAACCGGCGAAGTCCGGAAGTTCCTATGGAAACTAGAGTTATTGCCAAATTCCGTCGAATTTGGACTTTGTTTCCAGCTGTTTAGTTCCTATGTCGTATAACGTTGTATGTTTATGTTGAATTTAAGAGATAGAAGTTTTGTCTTGGATCCCACGTCCTAGGATAATGTTGACTATTTTGGAGATTTGGCTTAGGATGAGATATTCATGGAACACAGTTCCCAATAGGAAAATTGAGTATTGTTATGATAATTGTTTCAAACTCACTTATTTTCGGAAATACAGTGTCAGTTTATATATGTATCAGACTCCATCGATTTTAGCCTTGGTTTTGTTTCAGGTGAAACTCATTAGTATGTGAAATATGTGAAATTTCATTGAATCAGGTTCCCCTGAATGTTGCTATGTCATTTTTGTTCAAAGTCACGTTTCTCGTCGTAGATGTTGGCCTACGGTTTTTTTCTGTGTGTTTGTGATTGAATGTTGTGTCGGAACGGACAAAATTAATTGTGATTAATAGTTGAAGCAGTATGGTTTTGACTGTTCGCATGACTACGTCTGTAATCACTCAGAACAGGATTTGTTTCTATCTTGGTGTATTAAAATAGGTAAGTATAAGTGAAAATTTAATATTGTTTTAAGTTTTACGCCTAAAGCATTAAAAACTTAAGTTACATCATATATCATAATAAGATGTGAACAACAACCAAACAAATAACTCACTCAGACATGTGTCAAATATAATGAACGCATCTTTGTTCTTGGAAAAAGTTTAGTTCTCCTTGTTGTATTCGAAGAAGAATGAATGAATAAATTGAATTTAGCGTTAAAAGCAGACACCTCTTAGAAGTCTTTAGGTGAAGAGAGATATATGTCTAGTCATTATCACAGGTATTCTGCCTTTATTGGCAGATCACTTGCCGCAGCTGAGAAGCTTCCATGCTCCACGATCCTCCGCTGACTTCTTCGTCTTCGCGTATGATCTTTTTTGTTTTTATATCATCCATCTATTGTAGTTTCCTTCGCCCCCTCCCTCTCTTTCCCGCCATCAACCCTGCAGGACGTCCCTCATGATACAATCTCTTCATAGACAATGTCCCAACCAGTTTCTCTCCTTCTTCCTAATAATATCTAAAAGGGTTCTTTCCTCACCCACCATTTCTAACACTCTCTTATTCGTTTTCCGCTCGACCCAACTAATTCTTTCCATTCTTCTCCACACCCTCATTTCGAAGACTTCCAGTCGATTTTCATCACCTTTACGTAATGTCCACGTTTCCGCCCCATACAGTACAACACTCCACACGAAGCATTTTATGAGTCTTTTTCTCAACTCTTTATCCAAGGTCCCACAAAATAGACTTTTCTTCCTCTTAAAGGCTTCTTTCGCCATTCCTATCCTTGCTTTTATTTCACGTTCGCACTTCATTTTATTACTAAGAATACTACCCAGATATCGAAAACTATTCACTTGTTCTATTTTCTCCCCTCCTACTTTTATATTTGACACAGACCCCTTCGTTCCAATAACCATGGCTTTTGTCTTTCGAATATTTATTTTCATCCCATATTCTTCAAAGACCTTTCTCATTTTTTCTAACATTATATTGATTTTCTTTCCAAATTCTGCAACAAGCTCCATATCGTCTGCAAATTATGAACTTTACACTAAGGGAGACAAATGATTAAGGCAAGTGAATGACGATGGAATAATAGGAGGAATGAAAATATATAAGCAGAGACCTGTTGGCCAGACGAGTGAACCGAGAGTTACCAAATTTTGGTCACGGGTACATTGATCGAGACCACCAGACCAAAACGAAGTGTTTTATTTTTCAAAATTCGAACCTGGGGTTCTCAGAGATGAAGGTGGGCCGTGCGAGGCTACTCTGAGACGTAAAGCTTCAAAGTTCTCATTTATTATATTTTCACATTGATCGATATTATATGAACAGAAATTCCGATAATACTTATTAAGATACGTTTTTCCCACTGAATAATGAAAGCGATACTATCCGTAGCTTTGATGCGGGAGACCGAAGTATAATTTTCAGTGTGAGTTTATGTAGTTCGAAAATGAAATCTCTGAGTTTAAAATGCCACAATTAAGCCCTTTACGCTAAGGGAGACAAATGAATGAGGCAAGTGAGTGACCATGGAATAATAGGTGGAATGAAAAATGTAAGAATGGATCTCGAAAATAGACGCGTTAACCGAGAGTTACCAAATTTGGTCACTGGTACGTTGGTACAGACCCCAAGACCAAGACTAAGCGTTTTGGTTCAAAATTAGAAAAACGTGTCTCAGATGAGGAGGTTGCCAATGCAAGAAAAACTGTGAAACCTAAAGCCATAAATATTTCATTTATTTTATTTTCACTTTAATTGATATAACATGTTCAGGAAATACTCATTATGATATGCTGGTGTGTTTAATGATACGATTAAATTATGAAAGTAATAGTATTCGTACTTTTGATAGGGAGACCTGAGTATAAATCTCAGTGGGAGCGTGTATGGTTAGAAAACGAAGTGAAACCTTTCAGTTTAACAACTCACAATTGTTGCGCTTACGATAAGGGAGATAAATGTTTAAGGCAAGTGAATGACGATGGAAAAACAGGCGGAATGACAAAACGTAATTAGGAATAACGGTACCAGACAAGTTACCAAATTTTGGTCACGGATACCTCGGTCCGGGCCCCAGCTTAAGATGATGTGCTTTTTTAAAAAACAAATCTAACCATTGAGTCTAATGGGTTGGGAGTTTTCTCGGCGAACATAGTGTGGGACGAAAGACTTTAAAGATTTAATTTATTTTACATTCACATTTATTGATATTATATGAACAGAATTATGTTATAATCATTAAGGTAAATTTATATGTTGCATGATATAATTGAATGATGAAAGTGATAGTATTCGTACCTTTGATGTGGGAGAGAGAAATACAAATCTCAGTGGCAGCTTGTGTTCAAAAATCAAATGAAATCTTTAAGTTTAACGTCCCACAATTATGCTGTTTACGCTTCCAGATGTATAATGCAAGTGAATTACAATATAAGGAGCGATTTGGAGACCAGACAAGGGAACCGAGAACAAACAAATTTTATACACGGGTATCTTGGTCCAGACCCACGACCTAGCTTTTTTTCAATTAGAAGTAGGGGTTTTTAGATGTAGGGGTTGGCTGGGCATTTACAGGAGCATATAAAAGTAGTAGTAGGAAAAGACTGAGAATAGTGCCGAATTCATAGTTTCCTTGATATCTGAGATCAATGGTGAGACTCCAATCGCATTCATTTCATTCGGCTAAGGTTCAGGAGTCAACGGTGGGGCTATGGGATACCGATACATGTACAAATAATCCAAACAGACAAATTCACAGTTGCCGTGGTCGTTGAGATGTTAAATGGTGATATTCTCACAAACATTGACTTTCAAATACAGCCCCTAATACAGTATGTCATGGACACATCTTTAAATAATGCAAAATGTTAGTGTTAAATTCATAGTTTCCGAGGTATCTGAGCTCAATGGTGGACGTCAAGTTCACGTTTCGTTTCAAATGCAACCCCTATTGGCTAAGAAACGGTGCCCACAATAGAGGGATCATCGAGAAATGTAAAAATAATCCAAAATGACCGATATTAGTGTCAAATTCATTGTTTCCGTGGTTTTTGGCATGATGGAAAGTGATATTCCCACAGGCATTGATTTTCAAATACAGTCCCACTTCATGTTTATCATTAGGCTACTGTTTGAAAATCATTTTAACGATTATGCTTCGATGTTAAGGGAGACTGTGATAATAATCATGAACTAAATTGTGAAATGAAGAATGTCATTCAGAAGGTGTTTGCTCATTACAATCCAATTTGGTGCCTGCTGGGATTGAACCAGGAATCTCACGCACCAAAGGTGAGCGCTCTATCATTAAGCCACTGCTTCCACTACAATAATTCATATGGGTATATTAATCAATCTAGGGGCACGTAGCATCACCACAGGCAATCGGGTGGAAACGAAAATTCTGAAAATGGAAGAATAATAGAAAAACACGCATAGTATGCTTGTCCAGCAGAAAATTCACTTGAAGCAAAATGTGAACATAACTTTTTGTATAAATAAAAAAGGTTCATCACCATGGCAGAATGGCAGAAGGAAGAAGAATAAATTTTCAGTAAACGTGTGATATTGAAAGGGTTAGGAGTAAATACATAATTTTCCGTGGATATTTTCTTTTCCTCAACGTCATTAACTTAAGAAGAGAAAAACCAGGGAGAAGAAGAGAGAACTGAAAGTGATCGTTCACGAATATACACAGTATATATAATTTAATATTACATTTTGTCTTACTTTTTCTCTACGTATATACAGTGCTTTACTGAATATTTTTAATAGTTTGAATATATATGAAAAAGGTAAAGAGATGCATTTATTTTTTTTGTTTTAGGTAGAATACAAAGAGTGTATACCCCTTGTTCCTTATCCTTCTTGTTATTATTACTCCTTTGTTAAAACTTGCATACATATAGGAAAATAAATTGGAAAAGACAAAGAGTATAAAACAAGTATTAAAAATATTGAAATTTTTTCTGAAACGTAAAACAAGAAGAGGACGCGTTCGTTCGAAATAAACGAACGCAGAATACATTAATTTACATAGGACAAATAAATGCCATAGTAGGTGAGGATGAAGAAGATGATAGCGAGAGGAAGGAACGAACTCATAAAGAAGAAGAAGAAGATGATGATGATAAGAGGAAGAAGAAAGGTTCACATAACAAAGAAGAGGGAGAAATGAAAAATTATGAAGATTACGAAGAGATGCAATTACTGAAGAAGAACAAGAAAAAGAAGAAGAACAGATTGATACAGTTAATGAAATCGAAATACATGAAAAAGGAAAAGAGGAGATAATCAACGAAGCTAAAGAAGAGAAAGAAAATGACAAATATGGTATATTATTAGAAATATTAGAAAAAGATAGTAGTACAATGAAAACAGAAGAAGAAGAACAGGTAAATTGTGAAACATGTTCACAAAAAAATAAAGAAATGGTTACAAGGAGAGGAAGAAGAGGAAGAAGAAAAGATAACAGATGATGAATCATTATTAAATTTGACATTCTTGCGAATAATAGAAACACGTTAAAGCAAGAAAGAAGGAAAATACAGAAGAAGAAGAAGAAGGATAGATTTACGTAAAAGAAATAAAAAACAGTCTTGTGCATTTGTTTCCAAATCCTAGGAAAAGTAAGGAAAATGAAGAGATGTATGAAGTATTATTAGAAATATTAGAAAATGAATGTAGAATGATAAAATAAGATGAAGGAAAAGACAAAGAGGAAGACAGTGACGCATTCGTTTCTATAAAAAAATTAAAGAGCTGGTTATAAGAAGAAAACAGAGAAGAGATGTCAACGAAGAGGTAGGAAATCTTACGTTCTCACATACAATAGAAGAGATTACAATGAGGAAGAAAAGAATAAAGAAGAAGAAGGGTTTGACGAATATGAAATACGGAATTGGCTTGTTTATTTCCAAACCCTGCAGAAGTAAAGAAAAATTAAAATAAATAGGCTTATACCATCTTTTATGAAAAATACAAGCAGGGGCTAATACTGAAAAAAGATATATATATTGATTTTGAAGTAATTAAGAAACGATTGAATGATTTGCAATCTGAATTTAAGGCGGAACTGAACACAAATGTACAAGATGGATTTGGAAATAATAATAATAGATGTAATCATGATAACAATAGTTAATATAGTACAAGAAGTTAGAAGACAGTACAAAAGATACAATATGAAGAGTACAATGCTAAGAATCTCTTAAGCCTCCTTGCGTACAGATGAAAATCATTTTACTGCAATTGAAACAAGTTTCCAAGCTCTAATAGATTATTTCTTACATAATGTGCTACAAATGATTACGTGGGAATAACAATCATAAATGAAAGAGAAGGACATCGCCCTTTCAGCTTAACAAAAGTGATATGGTCGAGTTATGAAGAACTACTCCAACGTAATGCGGCTTGTATCGCGAATGTCCATCAAGCAAGTGTGATTGTCGTTCGAGGCAACATATTATGAATACCCACGAATCTTTAAAGGCACAACTGGGTATTATTAAAATTAAGTACAAATGTACGAGGTAGGGACCTGCACTGGCCGAATTTTTCGGCCCGAGCCCAATCCAGCCCGAATGTGCCTAGGCCCGGCCCAGCCCTGGCCCGAAATTTTTGAAGATTTTCGGCCCGAGCCCAGCCCGGCCCGACCCGGCCCGAGCCCAGCCCGGCCCGACCCGGCCCGATAAGTTTCTTAAAATTCTTGGCTCAAGCCCGGCCCTGAATAAATTTTAAAAGTTTCATTTTGTAACATTTTCACGGGCACACTTCAACGTTTGCCTTTCTTCTAATTATCGTTTAACGAAAGTCAATAATTATTGCAATTAATCGGCCCCAGCCCGGACGACCTGAAGAGAAATCAGTGTCGGCCCGCCCAAGCCCGGCCCGCGGACCGGGTCGGGTTTCGGCCTCGGGCAGAGCCTGGCCCGTGCAGGTCTCTAGTACGAGGAATTCATTCTTCTTTGTGGTAGGATTAAAAAACACAATTGGAGAAATCTAACAGAATACAAAAGATATGAAATGCAAAGTAAATATGTAATAGAAGAAGAAACGGAATACCTGTGTGAAGCAGTCGATTTAGACCTCAGTCATGGTGGTGGAATTCCTGAAAATCTTAAATTTTTAAGAGCATTAAAAGGATTATAAAATCACAGTATATAGGGGATTTTCAGGAAATGATGTAATGTTTAAAGCACCATAAAGCAATAACGTGAGAACATGTTTAAATTTACTTTTGATAGATCACCAAAGCAACGTAATTGAAAGCTTACCGATGTCACCAATGCCGTCAAAAGCTACCATGTAACCTCGGAGAAGATCGTTTTACATGCAATGATTATAATCGAGAATGTAATGACCAACCATGCTGTGATTATAATAAGTTAGGAACTTATCAAAATGGATACCGATTATATACAATTTGGCACAGTGTTTGTTTGGCACAGTGTTTGAAAATTTTTGTGATGAGAATAAAAGGATCTCACGTATAAGGAGAAATGTATTGAAGCATTTGTCACACTATCGTACCTCCTAACGAAGAATGTTGCTTGAAAGCGAATGAAAGAAGACGAAATAAGTGAATCAAAATGTATTGCAATCGCTAGCGAATGTAACTTGGTGTATCGAATAAATTTCTAAAAGAAAAGGACTATTGGTATCATACTAGGGTGGGTCGTTTTGCCACTTTTTCTTCGGAACGAAATGTAATACCTCGCAAAAGTAGCCAATCCACATGGACATTTCAGGTATAGATTTTTTTTTCAAATAAGATAATATCTTCTGTGAGAACTATTGCATCAAAGTTTCAAACTTTCACTGAAAATTGCAAAAAGTACCAAAAGTGTTCATTTTTTGTTATGTTAAAGTAAACATATTTTTGGGTTTATACATGCCAGATACTATGAAAGATGACATTCCAGTCTCGAAATGCCAGTTATATGCCCTTTGGGGGTGTAGGGGTGCCTCCTCTGGGACCGGAAAAGGGGGTGAATTCAGTACAATTAAGCGTTTCTACAGCCTTTTTCGTCTTTGCCTTTTCCTTCGGGACAAATGGTGAGAACTACGTCGAAAAATGAGTCTGTATCTGAAGTATTGCTCTGTTTAGCTGTGCTGTTGTTAGTTATGTATCTTCATTAGTTTCCATAAAAAAGGGATACATTACTTTGGGAACGACTTTCGTAGATTTGACTGAAACTGTTATGATTGCTCAGAGATACAATGTAGGCAAGAGGGCTGCGCCACATATAACATCAACTGTGCTTCAGGCAGACTCAAAGGCTGGAATTATAACTTCTCAAAAATCTAGCGACATAACATCTGCTTTAACTGTAGACAGGAACAAAATAAGGCGTGCGAAACTTAAGCTTGCTCGGAATTTAAAAGAAAGTTCTAGAAATGATGATCGCATTAAAATCCTATACTTTGATGGTAGAAGGGATGACACTAAAATACACACAGGCACCATTAGAGAAGAGCACTTATCACTTGTGGCTGAACGTAACTCTCAATACGTTGGTCACGAGACACCATCCTCTGGCTCAGCACATAAGGAGACTACAGCTATTTTCGAATACATCATGAACCACTCAGAGTTGGGCTTTGATAAAGTTGAGGTTCTTGGGTGTGACGCACATTCACTAACACTGCTTGGAATGGAGTTGTTCTTCGAAAATTAGAGGAACTAACAGGAAAACATATGCAATGGGCTATTTGTCTCTTGCATTTTAATGAACTGCTGTTCACGCGCTCTCTTCACGCATATTCACGCCGCTTATTCAAGCCCCTATTCTTACAGAAGTCTCATAGTTTCAAAACTATTTAACTTTGAAAAGCTTTCAGTGTTGCTATTCAAACCAATAAAATATGACTTACTTCATCATAGTCCAGAAGAGCACAGAAAACTCGGAAAGTACCTGAAATGCTTGTTCCAGATATCTCAAGCCATTGACTCCAGAGCATGCCCGGAAGAGCTTGTTTCTATGTTCCCTGGCAAACTAAACAAAGCTAGCTGGTTGACTAGTGCAAAAAGAATTTTAACATTGTATATTGCAACAAAAAAACTACCAAGAAATTAATAGAAATTGCTACATTCCTACTTACAGTCTGTGGTTATGCAATGCCGTGTCAGAACATAGTCTTCCATTGCTGATGGTCCTCTCACGTCTTTGAGGCCATTCAAGGTCTAGATACTTACCAAGGGAATACCAGGCTGTAATCTGTTCATCCATTCAGACGAATGCATTCTTTGCACTCCCAGAAAATTTCTTCTCGCCATGATTACTGATAGTCTACTTGCTGTCCGACAAGATGCATTACATAAGATTTTTAGTGCTCGAGAACACGAAGCAGAGAATCTCCATAACTCCATTAGATATAACATCATTGCCAGACTGAATTTTGAGGCAAAAGATTACACTGCAATGATCTTTTGGAAAATCACTGATGTTTCAATAACTGTACTACCAGTAAGTTCTATGACGGTACCAAACAAACAGCTCATGGTCAAACTTTCACTTCCTGACAACACTGTGCCAGAATGGTCCTTCACCATCCATCCGTGCCACACGTGGCAGTAGAACAGGTAGTGAAATTAGTCACTGAAGAAGCCTCCCGAGTATGAGCCAGTGATGCTAGAGGCGGAATAATCAGGTCAACCTTAGTTTCTAGGCAAGCTGCGTCTAAATTTCAAAGTCCCAATTTGTGACATTTTTCCTGACAGTGACTAATCGGATCAGTTCATCCGGCCCAACATATGGTCGGTTGATTGGATAGACCTAGCGGAGGAGCCCTAGGTGCAGCCACCTCTACATGGTGGGCTCTGGGTCACTTGGCCAGGCTATATTACCAGGTGAGCGAGGTGCTGCACAACCGCTTAATTGTACTGAATTTGCCCCCCTTTTCTGGCCCAAGAAGAGACACCCCTATTCCCCCCAAGGGCATATAACTGGCATTTTTATACTTGAATGTCAGTTTTCATAGCAACTGACATGTATTTAACCAAAAATATGTTTACTTTAACATAACTAAAATTAATGAACAATTTTGGTATTTTTTGTAATTTTCAGTGAAATTTTGAAACTTTGAGGCAATAGTCCTCACAGAAGATATTACCCGATTTGAAAAAAAAATCTATACCTGAAATGTCCATGTGGATTGGCCACTTTTGCCAGGTATTACATTTTATTCCGAGAAAAAAGTGGTAAAACGCTGCACCCTAGTATCATACCAAAGAACGTGTATCGATTGAGAAATGGAGCATCGATTAAAGCAGTACAATAGTTAGCTTGGTAAGAAACAAACAAGAAACATTCAAGTCACGAGTTGTCATTTAGTAAGGAAACGGGAACTGCGTCAATGAAAGTAGATGCTGAAGGGACAGACGATACAGAAATAATACCGGTGTGTTAACATGAAGGATGTCTCACACGCGGTTCTATCTGTTGTTACCCTAATGACCGAGATAAACCCGTATATAGCAATGCTACAGACAACATGGAACACCGATATGAAGTAACAGATAAGAAAATTGAAATATTAAAAGATTTCGGGTGTAGAGTTCACGAAATACGGGATTGGGAATTTAAAATACTGTTGGTAGGAAATGAAGAGATGAAGAAGTATGTTATATATCATCCATAAACAAAGAAAACACCATTCAATCGTCGTTATGCTTTTTACAAGAACGTGTAAATGCCATACGTTTGTATCAAAAATGAATAGAGCCTAAAGAAAATTTAAAATATATAAACGTTAATAATTTGAACCCATTCGTTTGGAAAACTAAAAAATATCCAAATGGTCACCCGACCATTTATTTCCCTGGAGATTTTAATTTTTTAAGAAGTGAGGAAGTAGGAGGGTTAATTAACTGTTCTTCTTCCAAGAACTCTCTTTTATTGTGAACTGCTTTACAAATCAAAACACACGTTAATGTTTCCATTTTGTCCTACATGTTGTGATGAATTAATTCAATCAACTTTTAACCACAATGATGGAGAACGAGTTCTACATGGTACGTGGTTGTTAGAGATGAAGTAAGGAAAGCATAGCAAAAAGGATACAAAATAATTGATATTCGCGAAATTTAAGATTATGATGTTTTTCTCTATTATGAGAAAAAAGTGCTGGATTGTTTGCAAAATACACAAAACACTTTTTCAAAAGGTAAATCGGAAGATAGTTGATGGCCATCATGGTATGAAACAGATGAGCTAAAAGAGAAGTACATACAACAATTTTATGAAAAAGAAAGAAAATGTATAGATCTGAAGAAAATCAAACAAAATCAAGCACTTAGGATTTTAACTAAGTTAATGTTTAATTCAATTTGGGAAAATTTGAAAATTTCAGAACATTGGATATTTGAGCATTATTAATCATCCCAAGGAATTATATGATTAATTAACATCAGATGATGTAAACTTTCAATAAATATTTCAACTAAATGACATGTTTTATGTATATTGGCAATACACCGACGAATATTCTATTTCTCTATCAACAACAAACTTTGTCACATCCGCATATATAACAGCACACACTAGATTAAAATTGAAAAAATATTTGGTTCAGCTACAAAAAAGTATTATATTTTGATACCGAATCAGTAATTCATACGCAAAAACGTGGTGAAAGCACTATTCCCTCCTCCAAGAGTAGAACACGGGGATCTTCGTACGTTGTACAAAGCAAATCCTACATTACATAAAGAGATAGTGGCAAATGAAGACGCTTCTCTGATTCATAATATTTGCGAATTTTGTTACAATGTATTAAAACGTAATGTACCTCTTATTAAGACTCAGAAGGCAAGATTAAAGCGATACAAGAAGACACTTCGATATCTTGTGAACAACCTCAACTATATAGAAAATAAGAAAATTCATTTATTAGTGCCGCAGGGTTGATTCTTACAGGCATTATTTAGTCCTATTTTAAGTGGTGCGTTATGAAGTTTTGATATACCGTTAGTTGAATGGAGCACACAACGAAAACGATTTTAGTTCCGCATGAAGTTCTTATCCTTATACAATCAGAATCGTCATTAGCCTTGGAGTGACGTGAACCTACTCTAGGTCAAGGAATGGAAGAAAATCACATTTATACGCTTTGAGTGGTTAAGGAATCAATATAATAATTCCAAAATATTGTATTTAATAAGAAAACAAAAGGAGCCAGCCACACTTCCTATTACGTCAAGTAAATCAGTGAAGCTTGAAGTAGAAGAAGAAATATTTTTATCCCCTAAATATATAGTAAGAAAGCAGAATTACTAGTACATAGAATGAAACAGGATGAGAAGATAACGTGGGATAATAAAGGAATTGTTCACATCAAATGTCATAAACTGAAATGGTCTCACATTGTAGATTTGATTTGAGATGTTTCGCGACCGCGGACACACACAAATTTCCCTTGATCTGTGAAAATTTGTGATTATTTTTCTTCTAATAACATCCTACAGGAACTTCTTGCAACTCCAAAACGGTTGTCAAATATTTCCCAAGGGAACAAAGTATCACCATCATCAACACTGTCAAGGAAAAACCTCTGAAATCTTTTGTAAAAGAAGAAGACGAAGTAGGAGAATAAAAGGAAAGTATTATCTTCTGTAAGAAAAGGAAACGATCGTGTAAACTTCCTGTATGGTGAAAATGGAGACCATAAACTAACATTTATACACAAATTTATTACAATCCTTCTCATCCAGATTCGTTTTCAACTTTTAAAAATCATGAAGCTTCATAGAATATGCTCATTAGGGCGGGGCGAACTTCAAGAAATGTAACAGAAACTTTTGTCTCTAGTTCTAAAAGTTGACGCAGGTAAAGATAATTTCGTATGTAAAATTTCAGATTTTTATCTTTTGATTTAAGGGTCCCAACTTTGAGTTAACAATGAAGCTATTATTGGCATATGATAAAAAGTGTTTTTTTTCTGTTCAGTAGGTTTATTGTTCCAAAACATGCACTATTTTTTAAAAAGAAGTATTACTTAATTATCTGCTTTCAGAAACGCATGCTTGGTATCCAAATTTCCAAATTTCCTTCTTGATTCCTTGGATGAACTAATCATTCCATGTCTGGCTTTATGCCCAAATACTTTTGTGGAAACCCTGGAAACGTCTTTTACGACTCGTTCAACTGCTTGTGAACGACATTGAATTCCTGTAAATTACAGTGGTTCTATTTCAATCTTTGCCAGCAATTCTTCATCTGACATTGAGTTTACAAGTGGAGGTGGCGTTGTGACGGAAGCATCACAATCAATCATCTTGTAGTAGTTTTCTGCTTCGAGATGAATCATAATATTTGATTTACAAAATTTTCTCACTCCAGCTTGATTGGTCGTTCTTGCAAGAACAATATTGTTTACTGCATTTTTCTTACTTCAATGTCTGGATCTGCAAGAGCTGCAAGAAGAATATTTTCACTGTTGGCAAAATAACAATTTAAATTTAGAAATCTTACTGCAGCTTCCTCCATCCCACTATCGGGTAAATTTCTAACTTTCTCCAAAGTAAAATAGAAGTTACGTGATCCATCAGTGCAGTTGGATGGGTTTTATCTCGAACCAACTTGGAGCACAAACTCTAACGATATAGGTTACAAGCTGCAATAGGTTTTTGGAAGGATTTCTTGTGCTCATGAACAAACGAAGGGTTCGATTGACGAGCGTCAACCGCCTGTCGTGATTAAGGCCACCTGGAGAAGCAGTTCGTAAAAAAAAATATAACAGCAACATCAGCGTTGTTTTTTCCCTTTTGTACTGCAATGCATGCCTTAAGCAAATACTTTTGATCAGCGTTAAAATCTTTTGTGATATTCACACAAAATTCCTTGACATTTCCAGTGACGGGCTGGATATCAAATATTGGGTCATCCCGTCGATCAAAACTTACAATCTTTCCGATATGTCCCGAAAGTCCTTTGGACCAGTTGTTTCGCCATATATATTTTTAAAAATTTCTCTTAGTGGAAGCTCTTTTAGATGCACTATACAAATGAGCCACTGTAAAGGTCGAATTAAAGCTGTTTCCAGTCGACGTATAATTCCAGAATGTTCGCCGGTGTTTGTATTTGTTCCATCACGTACCATAGCACGCAAAGTAGCTGTCGAATCCGTGTCACGTATAACAGAGAGTATTTCATTTGAAACATCTTCTGCATCGCCACTTTGTGGAGCAATATGATCCACGTATTGCTCACTAGGATATGCAATAATAACGTAATGATCCTCCTTCTTTGTTAGTTCTCCTCCATCTCGTCCAAATAGTCTGATTTCATCTATGCTCCCACCAAAACCAACACAAATTAGCCTGCGCAAGTCAAAGGAACAGGATTCTGCTTCCTTGTCTCTCCAATAAATTCGCTGTCTCCGCAAATTTGTTGGTTCTAGTAGATTTTCCGGTTTATCCAGTTTCGTGTCCTTCAGGCATGCATTAATGAATTTCCAAGCATCTAAGTTACTAACGCCAGTTCTTTCCATCATTTGGCTTAAGTTTGGGTACTGATGCCTATTGGTGCTGCCCGTTGTTCGTAAATTGTGTCTTCAGAGTCACATGTGTTTCCTTCATAAGGAGATTCATCTTCCAAGGCCACACCACTTGCTTCATTTTCGTCCATAAAGTTCAACTGACAGGCAGTAGTTTTAGTCGTAGTTAGGCTTTGCAAATGCTTTTTCCTCAACCGCTCTTCCTGGTCCTTCCTCTCTGCTTTTTCTGAAGTGACTCGAACCAATATTGTCAATCGAGCCGATTACCATTTTCCGACCCGAGGTCTGATCTACCCAGAAATTTCACTCAATTTGTGGCACTTTTATGGCGCATTTACACAACTGTCTGTCCATTTTTTGTTTCAAACACACTTGCAAGTACAGAAGTAGGGAGGGGACACTTGGGGCTGTTATTTTCCTACTGCGCATGCGCAAACAAGCCACGCTACCTTCACCCTGATTGACTGGCGCCAGTCACGTGACCCCGCCCACTTGGCCCCGCCCACGTGTAGCCCCGACCCTTTCACCGCCCCCGGAGACGCCCACTTGGCCCTTTGAACATACCAGATAATACATAAGACTACGTAACATAGCAGGGATACCAGAAATTACATAAGACTACGAGCACCCTGAACCGTCCAGCCATAGACTTTTACGACCTCTATTTTAGGAGTGTATTTGTTCACTTTTATGAGCACTTTTTAGGGGTGTACTCGTTCCCTTTTATGATCACTTTTCCACCCCATATTTTACAATAGCAGAGAATACCGAACACATAGCAGAGCAGATACTACGTAACATAGCAGGGATGTATTCGTTTCAAACCCTATTTGAACATTTGACCATAGCAGAGACTACGAACTCATAGCAGAGCAGATAATACATAAGAGTACGTAACACCCTGAACCGCCCAACGACACATAGCAGAGCAGAGAATATGAAACATCGCAGGGGTGTATTCATTCCCTTTTATGAGCATATTTTCAACCCCTATAAACACAGCAGGCAATGACTACCTATGTATACGAACACACAACTATTTAACATAGTAGGGTTGTATTCCTACCACTAGTAAAAGAGTATGGCTCATTTTCCAACTCCTATTTTAACATAGCAGAAATTACACTGAGTCTACGAGCAAAGCGGAGAATACATAAGATTCACTACCTTTTATGAGTCACTCTTTCCAGCTTTATTTTACAATCGAAAACTCTGAAATAGGGGAGTATTTGTCCCCTTTTGTGAGCACTTTTCTCAACCCATATTTTAACATAGCAGAAATTACAAAGACACTACGAAAACCTATTTTAACAGCACTCCTATGTAATACGAGGGGTGTACTCGTTCCCTTTTTTCAACCCTGTTTAACATAACAATCGTCAATTACTGCATGTCCGAAAATTACGAGCATCGTGGTCAAACGAGAGTAACTCGTAAACGCAGCCACATATCGAGATGCAGTTTCCACATTTAGTAATAGGTCATCAATTACTACATGTTCCGAAACTACTTACCATCGAGGTGAAAGGTCAAATATTTAAACCCAAATAATTTGTAAACGAAGCAACGTATATATTACATACCAAGCAGAAAAAGTGAAGAATAAATTTTAGTGCCTTATTAACTTTTGTATTAAAGAGAAAAATTAAAAAAAAACACCATTTTAACTACCTCAGAATTTTTTGGGTTATTCAAATAAACGAAAAAATAATTTGCATACAGTATTTAAACTAAACAGAAAAAGCAAAAGAAAGCCCATTTTGTACTATTTAAACAAACTAAGGGATAACTATTGAGTAAGCTTCTCAATTTTGTAGCAAGAAGAAACAAAACGAAGAACAATTTTCTAACTAACTCAGAATTTCCTATCATTTTGCAATACACAAATAAATGTGGATGGAGTATTTAGCTTTTGCGAGCCAGAAAAAAAGTGAAGAGGTCCTTTTTAACTAGTTCAATATTTCTGTACTATTTTGTACTACCCAAATAAGCGAAATAATAAATTTGGATAATTTATTTTATTTTTATACCAATCAGAAGAAAATCAAAGAATGGGTCATTTTAACTAGTTCAGCATTTTATACCTTTTTGTGCTTTCTAATAATAGAAGGATCAAATTTCAGTGGTCTATTTTATTTTTGTTCCAATCAAAAGAAAAAGAAAGAGCTCAGCATTTTATAACTTTTTGTGCCATCAAAAACTGAGGATAACTTGAGTAGTCTAAGTTTTTGTACTTATTCCAAGAAAAGCAAAGAACCAGTTTAAGTAGCTCAGCTTTTTATACTTTTTGCCATAAATATGGGTGTCCTATTTCCTTTTGTACCAACGAGAACCATTTATAACAGGCTTAGATTTTTATGCCTTTTTGTAATATTCAAACAAACGAAGGGTTAAATTTGTACCAAACAGAAGAAAGCTACACAAATAAACAAAGGAATAAATTTGTAATAACCACAAAAAATCTCAGATCAGCTTGATATTCCATTTGAGCTACTCAAACACATTTGAGTGGCCTATTGAATTTTGTCCCAACGAGAAATCTCATTTCCAGGCCATGTTTTACTATTTAAACAAACGAAGGGATAAATTTGAGAAAACGAACATGGACCATTATAACTAACTCAGAATTTTATACCAAACCGAAAAAAGCTACACACATAAACATAACAAACAATTTGTACTAACTAGAAAAGGCGAAGAAATACCATTTTTAACTAGCTAAGAATTTTTGGACCATGTTGTACTATTTAAACAAACGAAGAGATAAATTTGAGTTTTCTATTCAATTTTGTACCAACGAGAAATGGCATTTTTAACTAACTCAGAATTTTGTAATATTCAAATAAACGAAAAATAAATTTGGATGGAGTATTAGGTTTTGTGTCAAGCAGAAAAAGTAATGAATTAATCAAGTAAACAAAATATCTAAAATGTACTGTTTATTTTTGGTGTCATCCGACTCCTCAATGTATTCTTTCCATCTTCAAACTCAATTCACTCATGAACACTCAATTCTATTTTTAGTATATATATTGTCATATTAGTTGTTCCTTGCTGCCCTTCTTAATTCGCAGATAAACTTTCTATACATCCTTTCCTCCCCTTATCCAGTCTCCCTTCGTCATGGAAACCAATTGTTGCTGGTTAAGCAATGAAAAACTTATGTTCCTGCAGCAGATTGTACTTTGACTAACCAAGAAGCGTAACTTTAAAAATAAATAAATAAATAAATAAATAAAATCCTTCTTTCAAAGTGACATACGTCAGGCTTACATTCTATTCACGTTAACCTAATGTTTAAGAACAGACATAATTTTAATCTGTTCTGCATATATTTTTACTTCTTCCACATATATCTA
The DNA here is from genome assembly GCF_964235325.1 of Thermobia domestica. Lineage (NCBI taxonomy): Eukaryota > Metazoa > Arthropoda > Insecta > Zygentoma > Lepismatidae > Thermobia > Thermobia domestica. Next base: position 250,377,702 of record NC_137462.1, on the reverse strand, counting down.
AATACTTTAGCATTGATCCATTTATCTCGTACTCAGAATATTTGGGGACGCGTCCCCTCTTTAGACCGCCAGAGACGCCACTGAAGTCAATAGACGCTGATACTAGCACCAATTATTATCTTAACCATCGATATAACTGTTTGATGGATTTGTAGAGCGATGCTAATGCTCCAAATTAATATGTGATGTCGCCACATAGTGAAATTTTAATTCCCCATATCAGCTGAGGGAGACCCCGGAGAGCATTCCATCATATAAGATTTTCCCTTTATTTTGACATGCAGAATAGTGTTCTGTAGTTTGTGGGCGCCATTTTTAGGACATCCGATATACTATATATAAAAATAACAAATAGTAGTTTCGAATCAATAATTTTCGGGGTCGCTGAGAGGAACAGTGACACTTCCGATGCTGTTTAAATCTTCTAAGTCCAGCTCCCATTAGTGCTTTTAAAGGGGATGGTGACTTCAAAATAAATTGAAAATGATCGATATTAGTGTCGAATTAATAGTTAATTGGTGACAGTAGTTTTACCCTATATGTCCAAAATGAAACTTATTCTCCCTGTACAAAGAACGGGCATTCCGGTAGCGAACAATAAATGAGAAATCGTAAAATTTAAATTTCCTATCACTCAAATACATTCTTGCTGCTATATACTGTGTTATCTGGAAGGATATTGACTAACTCATTCAGCAGGAAGGAAATTAACTATAGTATTGAAGTTGACTGTGAAGAGTTTCTCTGCATAGCAGGTACTGAGGTTATATCATAAGAAGTGAAAGTGAAATGTGGATTAGCTACCGGAAGCAACGACAAAGAGTTCTGAAAGTGATAATTCCAGCAATGCATTACCTACTTATGGTCTACTTATTCAGAGAACTTTGACATTTTATTTTCCCTAGAAGACATTCGTTTATCAGCTAACGCTATTAAATCTGCAGAACTGTTTTTCACAGTTTTTCAAAGTAATAAGCTTCTCAATATTAATGCACTTTAAACAAAATAAAAAAGAAACGGTACGAACGAGTTACCTAACATTTGTATTGTTAGTATAATGAGGGTCCTAAGGTACAGTGTACTGAGCGCATATTTGTTTGTTATATGACATAGGGCACCTTTCTACGGAAAAACAAAGACGGTTCATTTTAACTAACTCGGCCTTTTATACGTTTTTGCGCCATTTAAAAAATGAATAAATAAATACGGGTGTCTATTACTTTTTGTACTAACGAGAACCATTTATAACTGGCTTAGAATTTTATACCTTTCTGTAATATTTAAACAAACGAAGGGTTAAATTTCTGTGACCTATTTCGTTTTGTACCAAACAGAAAAAAGCTAAACAAGTAAACAAAGGAATCAATTTGTACTAACCAGAAAAAGCGAAGAAATTCCATTTTTAACTAGCTCAGAATTTCTAGACCATGTTGTACTAATTAAACAAAAGAAGGGATAGATTTGAGAGGTTATTCAATATTGTAGCAAGAAGGGCCATTTTAACTAACTCAGAATTTTATATAAATTTTGTAATACTCAAATAAACGAAGAAATAAATTTGGTTGGAGTATTTAGTTTTGTGCCAAGCAGAGAAAGGAAAGAATTAACCAAGTAAAACAAAGGAATAAATTTGTACTGACCAGAAAAGGCGAAGAAGGATTATTTTTATACCTTTTTGTGCTATTCAAATAATCGAAGGAATAAATATAAGTGGTCTATTATATTTTTGTACCAATCAAAAGACAAACATAGAACGTTCATGTTAACATATCAGCATTTTATACCTTTTTTGTGCCATTTAAAGTCTTAAGGTACTCACTGAACAATTTTTATAGAGGGGCTACTCTAAAGTCCAAAGTTTCCCGATCACTAACTACATATTTGAATGTAAGATTTAACCAACCATAACTGCCATTGGTTACAGGCGAAAGTTGCGTCATAATTCAATTTTAACTTAATTGTGTAGAACAGACTACATAGCAAATAGCGTTCTAAAGAAAACTGATGAATGATGACGAATCATGGCAATTAATAAAGAAAAAACAGCATACTTGACTATTTTGATAGAGGAAAAGTCAGAAAGAAACTAGACGAAGAAGAGATCATATCAAATTAAAAATCAGGTCACCGAGAAAAAGAAAAGTTCTGAAAGTTCCATGTTGCACACCATCTATAGAAAAGTGCTGAATTATTAGCTGTGAACAGTTTTATTCAACTCAAAAATTATATTTTTTCTGGTGCTGCAGATGTTTGTGCTTCTCAATATTAATGCACGTTATATAAAATACGAACGAGTTACCTAACATGTGTATTGTTAGTATAGTGAAGGTCCTAAGATACGGTGTATTGAGCGCAAATTTGTTTGTTATATAACATAGAGCGCCTTACTAGTGTGTAAGGCAAATGGCTATTTACATAATTTTAGTGTAATTTCAAAGCTCCTTATATAGTGCATTTTTACGTGACGAGAAAGGCAATTAAAATTTATTTAGAAATGCTACTTTAAAGTTACCCTTTCTCAGGGTGACGCAAGAATATACAAAATAGTAGCACAAAAATAGAACACTCAACTATATTCCTTCGATTGTTTTGCTTTTCTTCTGATTGCTACAAAATTGAATAGGTCACTCAAATTTATTTCTTTGTTTGTTTAAATAGCACAAAAATGTATAGACATTCTGAGCTAGTTAAAATGTACCTTCTTTGATTTTCTTCTGACTGGCACAAAAATAAAATAGATTACCCAAACTTATTCCTTCGTTTATTTGAGTAGTACAAAATGATACAGAAATATTGAGTTTGTTAAAATGGACCTTCTTCGCTTTTTTCGTGGTTGGTCAAATGAATAGGTCAACACAAATTTATTCATTCGTTTATTTGATTAGCACGAAATGTTATTTCCTTCCTTTTTGTGCTTCCTACGAAACTGAATAGGTCACACAAATTTATTCCTTCGTTTATTTGAGTATTTCAAAATGAAACATCATTGCTTTTTCTGGTCCGTACAAATTTATTTTTATGTTTGTTTAAATAGTACAACATGGTCTAGAAATTCTGAGCTAGTTAAATGGGATTTCCCGTTGGTACAACATTGAATAGATCACTCAAATTTATCCCTTCGTTTATTTAAGTGGTACAGCATAGTCTACATTTTCTGTGCAAATTAAAAATGGCATTTTTTCGCTTTTTCTGGTTAGTACAAATTGATACCTTTGTTTATTTGTGTAGCACAAAAAATATAGTTAGTTAAATGTCATTTCTTTGCTTCTTCTGCTTGGTACAAGTTTGTTTAAATAATACAAAAAGGTATAAAATTCTAAGCCAGTTAAAAATGGTCATTCTTCGCTTTTTTGTCGTTGCTACAAAAGGAAATAGGATATCCATATGTATATATTCATTTCTTTAAATGACACAAAAAGGTATAAAATGTTGAGCATGTTAGAATTAACCGTCTTTGTTTTCCGTAGTAAGATTTGCGCTCAATACACTGTACAGTAGGACCCTCACTATACTAACAATACAAATGTTAGGTAACTTTTTCGTACCGTTCCTTTCTATTTTATTTAAAGTGCATTAATATTGAGAAGCTTAAACATCTGCAGCAACAGAAAGAATTATAGTTTTTGAGTTGAATAATTCTGCGCTTTTCTATAGATGGTGTGCAACATGGAACTTTGAAAACTTCTTTTCCTTGGTGAACTGAATTTTACTTTGATATAATCTCTTCTTCGTCTAGTTTTCCTTCTGCCTTTTCCTCTACCAGTACTGTGATCCAAAATGGCCAACCATGCTGTTTCTTCTTTCTTTATTAATTGCATGATTCGTTTTCATTCATCAGTTTTCTTTAGAACGTCTTAAACCCTTAATAACACTAATTGCTATGGAGTCTATTCTACACAATTAAGTTAAAATTGAATTATGACTCTCTTCTAATTGAATACTTTTCATCTTTAACCAATGGCAGTTCTGGTTGGTTAAATCTTACATTCAAACATGTAGTTAGTGATCGGGAAAATGTGGACTTTAGAGTGGCCACTCTATAAAAATTGTTCCGTGAGCACCTTAGAACTTTAAATTGCACAAAAAGGTATAAAATGCTGAGCTCGTTAAAATGAACGTTCTTTGTTTTTCTTTTGATTGGTACAAAAATAAAATTCACCACTCAAATTTATTCCTTCGATTATTTGAATAGCACAAAAAGGTATAAAATGCTGATTTAGTTAAAATGATCCTTCTTCGCCTTTTCTGGTCAGTACAAATTTATTCTTTTGTTTACTTGATTAATTCTTTCCTTTTTCTGCTTGGCACAATACCTAATACTCCATCCAAGTTTCTTCGTTTATTTGAGTATTACCAAATTATATAAAATTCTGAGTTAGTTAAAATGGTCTTTCATCTTGCTACAAAATTAAATAACCACTCAAATTTATTTCTTCGTTTCTGTAAATAGTATAACATGGTCTAGAAATTCGGATCTAGTTAAAAAAGGTATTTCTTCGCCTTTTCTGCTTAGTACAAATTGATTGCTTTTTTATTTGTGTAGCTTTTTTCCGTTTGGTATAAAACTAAATAGGTCACAGAAATTTAACCCTTCGTTTGTTTAAATATTACAAAAAGGTATAAAATTCTAAGCCCGTTAAAAATGGTCATTCTTGGATTTTTTTCTCGTTGGTACAAAAGGGAATAAGAAATAATGAATATTTATTTATTCATTTCTTTAAATGGCACAAAACGATATAAAATGCTGAGTTAGTTAAAATTAAACTTCCTCGCTTTTTCTGGTTAGTACAAATTTATTCCTTTGTTTGTTTAAATAGTACAAAAAGGTTTAGACATTCCGAGCTAGTTAAAATGGCATTTCTCCTTGGTGAAAAATTGAATTGGTCACCCAAATTTATCCCTTTGCTTCTTTAAATAGTACAACATAGTCAAAAAATTTTGAGCTAGTTAAAAAGGCATTTCTCTTTGGTACAAAATTGGGTAGACAACTCATATGTTTAGCTTCGTTTTGTTTGAGTAGCACAAAAGGTTATAACATGCTGAGCTAGTTAAAATGGCCTTTCTTCGCTTTTCTGGTTAGTACAAATTTATTCCTTTATTTGTGTAGCACAAAAATTATTAGTTAGTTAAATGGTATATCCATGCTTTTTTGTTTGGTACAAATTTACCCCTTCGTTTGTTTAAATATTACAAAAAGGTATAAAATTCTAAGCCAGTTAAAATGGCCCTTCTTGGCTTTTTCTCGTTGTTACAAAAGGAAATAGGATACCCCATACAATTTATTACTTTTTTTTTAAATGGCACAAAAAAGTATAGAATGCTGAGCTTATTAAAATGATCCTTCTTCGCTTTTCTGGTCAGTACAAATTTATACCTTTGTTTACTTGATTAGTACAAAGTGTTAATTCTTTCCTTTTTCTGTTTGGTACAAAACTAAATAATCCATCCAAATATATTTCTTCGTTTATTTGAGTGTTACAAAATTATATAAAATTCTAAGTTATTTAAAATGGTCCATGTTGGCTTTCTCAAATTTATCCCTTTGTTTGTTTAAATAGTGAAACATGGCCTGGAAGTTCTGAACTAGTTACAAATGAGATTTCTCGTTGGTAAAAAATTCAATAGGCCATTCAAATGTGTTGCTTCGTATTTGTTTGAGTAGCTCATATGGTATATTAAGCTGAGCCAGTTAAAGTAGTCTTTCTTCGCTTTTTTTGGTTATTACAAATTTATTCCTTTCTTTATTTGTGTAGCTTTTTTCTGTTTGGTATAAATTTAACCCTTCGTTTGTTTAAATATTACAAAAAGGCATAAAAATCTAAGCCTGTTATAACTGGTTCTCGTTGGTACAAAAGGAAATAGGATATCCATATTTATGGCAAAAAGGTATAAAAAGCTGATCTACTTGTACTGGTTCTTCTTTGCTTTTCTTCGAATGAATACAAAAACTTACACTACTCAAGTTATCCTCTGCTTTTTAATGTCACAGAAAAGTATAAAATGCTGAGCTCGTTAAAATGAACCTTCTTTGTTTTTCTTTTGATTGGAACAAAAATTAAGTAGACAACTGAAATTAGTTCCCTCTATTATTTGAATAGCACAAAAAAGGTATAAAATGCTAAGCTAGTTAAAATGACACTTCTCTAATTTTCTTCTGATTTTAAGTGGTGCGTTATGAAGTTTTGATATACCGTTAGTTGAATGGAGCACACAACGAAAACGATTTTAGTTCCGCATGAAGTTCTTATCCTTATACAATCAGAATCGTCATCGGCCTTGGAGTGACGTGAACCTACTCTAGGTCAAGGAATGGAAGAAAATCACATTTATACGCTTTGAGTGGTTAAGGAATCAATATAATAATTCCAAAATATTGTATTTAATAAGAAAACAAAAGGAGCCAGCCACACTTCCTATTACGTCAAGTAAATCAGTGAAGCTTGAAGTAGAAGAAGAAATATTTTTATCCCCTAAATATATAGTAAGAAAGCAGAATTACTAGTACATAGAATGAAACAGGATGAGAAGATAACGTGGGATAATAAAGGAATTGTTCACATCAAATGTCATAAACTGAAATGGTCTCACATTGTAGATTTGATTTGAGATGTTTCGCGACCGCGGACACACACAAATTTCCCTTGATCTGTGAAAATTTGTGATTATTTTTCTTCTAATAACATCCTACAGGAACTTCTTGCAACTCCAAAACGGTTGTCAAATATTTCCCAAGGGAACAAAGTATCACCATCATCAACACTGTCAAGGAAAAACCTCTGAAATCTTTTGTAAAAGAAGAAGACGAAGTAGGAGAATAAAAGGAAAGTATTATCTTCTGTAAGAAAAGGAAACGATCGTGTAAACTTCCTGTATGGTGAAAATGGAGACCATAAACTAACATTTATACACAAATTTATTACAATCCTTCTCATCCAGATTCGTTTTCAACTTTTAAAAATCATGAAGCTTCATAGAATATGCTCATTAGGGCGGGGCGAACTTCAAGAAATGTAACAGAAACTTTTGTCTCTAGTTCTAAAAGTTGACGCAGGTAAAGATAATTTCGTATGTAAAATTTCAGATTTTTATCTTTTGATTTAAGGGTCCCAACTTTGAGTTAACAATGAAGCTATTATTGGCATATGATAAAAAGTGTTTTTTTTCTGTTCAGTAGGTTTATTGTTCCAAAACATGCACTATTTTTTAAAAAGAAGTATTACTTAATTATCTGCTTTCAGAAACGCATGCTTGGTATCCAAATTTCCAAATTTCCTTCTTGATTCCTCGGATGAACTAATCATTCCATGTCTGGCTTTATGCCCAAAAACTTTTGTGGAAACCCTGGAAACGTCTTTTACGACTCGTTCAACTGCTTGTGAACGACATTGAATTCCTGTAAATTACAGTGGTTCTATTTCAATCTTTGCCAGCAATTCTTCATCTGACATTGAGTTTACAAGTGGAGGTGGCGTTGTGACGGAAGCATCACAATCAATCATCTTGTAGTAGTTTTCTGCTTCGAGATGAATCATAATATTTGATTTACAAAATTTTCTCACTCCAGCTTGATTGGTCGTTCTTGCAAGAACAATATTGTTTACTGCATTTTTCTTACTTCAATGTCTGGATCTGCAAGAGCTCCAAGAAGAATATTTTCACTGTTGGCAAAATAACAATTTAAATTTAGAAATCTTACTGCAGCTTCCTCCATCCCACTATCGGGTAAATTTCTAACTTTCTCCAAAGTAAAATAGAAGTTACGTGATCCATCAGTGCAGTTGGATGGGTTTTATCTCGAACCAACTTGGAGCACACACTCTAACGATATAGGTTACAAGCTGCAATAGGTTTTTGGAAGGATTTCTTGTGCTCATGAACAAACGAAGGGTTCGATTGACGAGCGTCAACCGCCTGTCGTGATTAAGGCCACCTGGAGAAGCAGTTCGTAAAAAAAAATATAACAGCAACATCAGCGTTGTTTTTTCCCTTTTGTACTGCAATGCATGCCTTAAGCAAATACTTTTGATCAGCGTTAAAATCTTTTGTGATATTCACACAAAATTCCTTGACATTTCCAGTGACGGGCTGGATATCAAATATTGGGTCATCCCGTCGATCAAAACTTACAATCTTTCCGATATGTCCCGAAAGTCCTTTGGACCAGTTGTTTCGCCATGTATATTTTTAAAAAATTCTCTTAGTGGAAGCTCTTTTAGATGCACTATACAAATGAGCCACTGTAAAGGTCGAATTAAAGCTGTTTCCAGTCGACGTATAATTCCAGAATGTTCGCCGGTGTTTGTATTTGTTCCATCACGTACCATTGCTTTTTCTGGTCCGTACAAATTTATTTTTATGTTTGTTTAAATAGTACAACATGGTCTAGAAATTCTGAGCTAGTTAAAATGGGATTTCCCGTTGGTACAACATTGAATAGATCACTCAAATTTATCCCTTCGTTTATTTAAGTGGTACAGCATAGTCTACATTTTCTGTGCAAATTAAAAATGGCATTTTTTCGCTTTTTCTGGTTAGTACAAATTGATACCTTTGTTTATTTGTGTAGCACAAAAAATATAGTTAGTTAAATGTCATTTCTTTGCTTCTTCTGCTTGGTACAAGTTTGTTTAAATAATACAAAAAGGTATAAAATTCTAAGCCAGTTAAAAATGGTCATTCTTCGCTTTTTTGTCGTTGCTACAAAAGGAAATAGGATATCCATATGTATATATTCATTTCTTTAAATGACACAAAAAGGTATAAAATGTTGAGCATGTTAGAATTAACCGTCTTTGTTTTCCGTAGTAAGATTTGCGCTCAATACACTGTACAGTAGGACCCTCACTATACTAACAATACAAATGTTAGGTAACTTTTTCGTACCGTTCCTTTCTATTTTATTTAAAGTGCATTAATATTGAGAAGCTTAAACATCTGCAGCAACAGAAAGAATTATAGTTTTTGAGTTGAATAATTCTGCGCTTTTCTATAGATGGTGTGCAACATGGAACTTTGAAAACTTCTTTTCCTTGGTGAACTGAATTTTACTTTGATATAATCTCTTCTTCGTCTAGTTTTCCTTCTGCCTTTTCCTCTACCAGTACTGTGATCCAAAATGGCCAACCATGCTGTTTCTTCTTTCTTTATTAATTGCATGATTCGTTTTCATTCATCAGTTTTCTTTAGAACGTCTTAAACCCTTAATAACACTAATTGCTATGGAGTCTATTCTACACAATTAAGTTAAAATTGAATTATGACTCTCTTCTAATTGAATACTTTTCATCTTTAACCAATGGCAGTTCTGGTTGGTTAAATCTTACATTCAAACATGTAGTTAGTGATCGGGAAAATGTGGACTTTAGAGTGGCCACTCTATAAAAATTGTTCCGTGAGCACCTTAGAACTTTAAATTGCACAAAAAGGTATAAAATGCTGAGCTCGTTAAAATGAACGTTCTTTGTTTTTCTTTTGATTGGTACAAAAATAAAATTCACCACTCAAATTTATTCCTTCGATTATTTGAATAGCACAAAAAGGTATAAAATGCTGATTTAGTTAAAATGATCCTTCTTCGCCTTTTCTGGTCAGTACAAATTTATTCTTTTGTTTACTTGATTAATTCTTTCCTTTTTCTGCTTGGCACAATACCTAATACTCCATCCAAGTTTCTTCGTTTATTTGAGTATTACCAAATTATATAAAATTCTGAGTTAGTTAAAATGGTCTTTCATCTTGCTACAAAATTAAATAACCACTCAAATTTATTTCTTCGTTTCTGTAAATAGTATAACATGGTCTAGAAATTCGGATCTAGTTAAAAAAGGTATTTCTTCGCCTTTTCTGCTTAGTACAAATTGATTGCTTTTTTATTTGTGTAGCTTTTTTCCGTTTGGTATAAAACTAAATAGGTCACAGAAATTTAACCCTTCGTTTGTTTAAATATTACAAAAAGGTATAAAATTCTAAGCCCGTTAAAAATGGTCATTCTTGGATTTTTTTTCTCGTTGGTACAAAAGGGAATAAGAAATAATGAATATTTATTTATTCATTTCTTTAAATGGCACAAAACGATATAAAATGCTGAGTTAGTTAAAATTAAACTTCCTCGCTTTTTCTGGTTAGTACAAATTTATTCCTTTGTTTGTTTAAATAGTACAAAAAGGTTTAGACATTCCGAGCTAGTTAAAATGGCATTTCTCCTTGGTGAAAAATTGAATTGGTCACCCAAATTTATCCCTTTGCTTCTTTAAATAGTACAACATAGTCAAAAAATTTTGAGCTAGTTAAAAAGGCATTTCTCTTTGGTACAAAATTGGGTAGACAACTCATATGTTTAGCTTCGTTTTGTTTGAGTAGCACAAAAGGTTATAACATGCTGAGCTAGTTAAAATGGCCTTTCTTCGATTTTCTGGTTAGTACAAATTTATTCCTTTATTTGTGTAGCACAAAAATTATTAGTTAGTTAAATGGTATATCCATGCCTTTTTGTTTGGTACAAATTTACCCCTTCGTTTGTTTAAATATTACAAAAAGGTATAAAATTCTAAGCCAGTTAAAATAGCCCTTCTTGGCTTTTTCTCGTTGTTACAAAAGGAAATAGGATACCCCATACAATTTATTACTTTTTTTTAATGGCACAAAAAGGTATAGAATGCTGAGCTTATTAAAATGATCCTTCTTCGCTTTTCTGGTCAGTACAAATTTATACCTTTGTTTACTTGATTAGTACAAAGTGTTAATTCTTTCCTTTTTCTGTTTGGTACAAAACTAAATAATCCATCCAAATATATTTCTTCGTTTATTTGAGTGTTACAAAATTATATAAAATTCTAAGTTATTTAAAATGGTCCATGTTGGCTTTCTCAAATTTATCCCTTTGTTTGTTTAAATAGTAAAACATGGCCTGGAAGTTCTGAACTAGTTACAAATGAGATTTCTCGTTGGTAAAAAATTCAATAGGCCATTCAAATGTGTTGCTTCGTATTTGTTTGAGTAGCTCATATGGTATATTAAGCTGAGCCGGTAAAGTAGTCTTTCTTCGCTTTTTTTGGTTATTACAAATTTATTCCTTTCTTTATTTGTGTAGCTTTTTTCTGTTTGGTATAAATTTAACCCTTCGTTTGTTTAAATATTACAAAAAGGCATAAAAATCTAAGCCTGTTATAACTGGTTCTCGTTGGTACAAAAGGAAATAGGATATCCATATTTATGGCAAAAAGGTATAAAAAGCTGATCTACTTGTACTGGTTCTTCTTTGCTTTTCTTCGAATGAATACAAAAACTTACACTACTCAAGTTATCCTCTGCTTTTTAATGTCACAGAAAAGTATAAAATGCTGAGCTCGTTAAAATGAACCTTCTTTGTTTTTCTTTTGATTGGAACAAAAATTAAATAGACAACTGAAATTAATCCCCTCTATTATTTGAATAGCACAAAAAAGGTATAAAATGCTAAGCTAGTTAAAATGACACTTCTCTAATTTTCTTCTGATTGGTACAAAAATAAAATAGATTATCCCAATTTATTCTTTCGTTTATTCGGGTAGTACAAAATTGTACAGATATATTGAACTAGTTAAAATGGACCTTCTTCACTTTTTTCTGGTTCGTACAAAGCTAAATACTCCATCCACATTTATTTGAGTATTACAAAATGATAGGAAATTCCGAGTTAGTTAGAAAATTGTTCTTCGCTTTGTTTCTTCTTGGTACAAAATTGAAAAAGTCACTCAAAAGTTATGCTTTCGTTTGTTTAAATAGTACAAAATGGGCTTTCTTTCGCATTTTCTGTTTAGTTTAAATACTGTATGCAAATTCATTTTTTCGTTTATTTGAATAACTCAAAATGATTCAGAAATTCTGAGGTAGTTAAAATTGTGTTTTTATAATTTTTCTCGTTAATATAAAAGTTAATAAGGCACTAAAATTTATTCTTCACTTTTTTCTGCTTGGTACAAAATTTATCCGTTGCTCTGTTAAAGAATTATTCGGGTTTAAATATTTGACCTTTGACCTCGATGGTAAGCAGTTTTGGGACATGTAGTAGTTGATGACCTATTACTAAATGTGGAAACTGGTTGCGTTTACGAGTTACTCTGGTTTTGACCACGATGCTCAGTAATTTTGGGACATGCTGTAATTGACGATTGCTATGTTAAACAGGGTTGATAAAAGGGAACGAGTACACCCCTCGTATTACATAGGAGTGCTGTTAAAATAGGTTTTCGTAGTGTTTTTGTAATGTGTGCTATGTTAAAATATAGGTTGAGAAAAGTGCTCATAAAAGGGGACGAGTACACCTCTATTTCAGGGTGTTCGATTGTAAAATAAAGCTGAAAACAGTGACTCATAAGAGGGAGTGAATCTTATGTATTCTCCGCTATGCTCGTAGTCTCAGTGTAATTTCTGGTATGTAAAAATAGGAGTTGGAAAATAAGCCATTCTCTTTTACTAGTGGTACGAATACAACCCTACTATGTTAAATAGTTGTGTGTTCGTATACTTAGGTATTCATTGTCTGCTATGCTTTTAGGGGTTGAAAATATGCTCATAAAAGGGAATGAATACACCCCTGCGATGTTTCGTATTCTATGCTGTGCTATATGTCGTTGAGCAACTCAGGGTGTTACGTACTCTTATGTATAATCTGCTTTGCCATGTGTTCGTAGTCTCTGCTATGGTGAAATGTTCAAATAGGGGTTGAAACGAATACATCCCTGCTATTTTACGTAGTATCTGATCTGCTATGTGTTCGGTATTCCCTGCTATGGTAAAATAAGAAGCGGAAAAAGTGATCATAAAAGGGAACGAGTACACCCCTAAAATGTGCTCTTAAAGGGGAACAAATACACTACTAAAATAGAGGACGTAAAAGTCTATGGCTGGACGGTTCAGGGTGTTCCTAGTCTCATGTAATTTCTGGTATCCCTGCTATGTTACGTAGTCTTATGTATTATCTGCTATGTTCAAAGGGCCAAGTGGGCATGGCAGGGGGCGGGGCCAAGTGTGCGTGGCCGGAGGCGGGGCCAAAGTGGGTGTGGTTCACCTTCTTAGATATTTGATGAACGCGTGCTGTATTCCCACTCACAGTGAGAACCCGATTTTATTGAGGCGGGTGTCCTCAAATCGTAAGTATAGAAGATTATTAGATTGTTCTGTTCCCACTAAAAGTGAGAACCCGTTTATTAATGAGACGGGTGTCCTCAAATCTAAACTGTAGACGATTATTAAATTGTTCTGCTCTCACTAAAATGAGAATCTGTTTACAATGAGGCGGGTGTCCTCAAATCGACAGTATAAATGGTTATTAAATTGATCTGCTCCCACTAAAAGTAAGAACCCGTTTCTTGATGAGGCGAGTGTCCTCAAATCGAAACTGTAGACGATTATCAAATTGTTCTGCTCTCGCTAAAAGTGAGAACCCGTTTATTAATGAGGCGGGAGTCCTCAAATCGAAAGTATAAATGATTATTAAATTGTTCTGCTCCCACGAAAAGTGAGAACCCGTTTATTAATGAGGCGAGTGTCCTCAAATCTAAACTGTAGACGATTATTAAATTGTTCTGCTCTCACTAAAAATGACAACCCGTTTATTAATGAGGCGGGTGTCCTCAAATCGAAACTATAAATTATTATTAAATTGCTCTGCTCCCACTAAATGTGAGAATCCGTTTATCAATGAGGCGGGTGTCTTCAAATCTAAACTCTAGACTATTATTAAATTGTTCTGCTCTCACTAAAAATGAGAACCCATTTATTAATGAGGCGGGTGTCCTCAAATCGAAAGTATAGATGATTATTAAATTGTTCTGCTCAGACTAAAAGTGAGAACCCGTTTATTAATGAGACGGGGGTTCTCAAGTCGAATGTATAAAGCTAGCTGTGAGGTGGATCTTACGATCCTTCACAGTGAAGCTCCTTCAAAGATATAGATTTTCTTGTGGCTCCCCTGTGGTCTCAGACAAGAAACACGGTGATGTCGACCACAGACTGGTCCTCCACAAAGTGAAATTTTCATCTCATAATTTTTTTAAAGCTAGCTCGTAAGCTAGCATCCTCTTAGAGGGGTACGCCCTCTTTTAGGAATGAAATGCAATGAATAATGGTTGGACTAGGATATTGGGAGAGGATCTAAGGGATGCATGGTTACATTTTCAACCTTTATTTCGCTTTATTTCGTCATTTATTTACATCACTATATACCGGGTGAGGCATTTAAAAATGTTTTTTTGAATATCTGGAAAACTACAAATCGGATTTTAAAAAAGTTGTAATAAAAGTTGTTTGTCTCGAAGGGGGACATCCAATGATACCACACTCGACCCCCTGCCCCCACCCCCGGGGGCGGGAGGGGGAAACTTTGAAATCTTAAAGAGGAACCTTATTTTTTATTCCATATTCTGATTCCCCGTGAAAAAATACGTAACTTTTGTATTTAACATTTTTTTCGTTGCTTGATAGATGGCGCTGTAATTGAGAAAAATCAAAATGGCTCACAAACATTTGAAAAATGAGGCATTTAAAACTGTTTTTTTGAATATCTGGAAAACTACAAATCGGATTTTAAAAAGGTTGTAATAAAAGTTGTTTGTCTCGAAGGGGGACATCCAATGATACTACACTCGACCCCCTGCCCCCACCAACGGGGGCGGGAGGGTGCAACTTTGAAATCTTAAATAGGAACCCCCATTTTTTATTCCATATTCTGATTCCCCGTGAAAAAATACGTAACGTTTGTGTTGAACATTTTTTTCGTTGCGTGATAGATGGCGCTGTATTCGACAAAAATCAAAATGACTCACAAACATTTGAAAAATGAGGCATTTAAAACTGTTTTTTTGAATATCTGGAAAACTACAAATCGGATTTTAATAAAGTTGTAATAAAAGTTGTTTGTCTCGAAGGGGGACATCCAATGATACCACACTCGACCCCCTGCCTCCACCCCCGGGGGCGGGAGGGGGCAACTTTGAAATCTTAAATAGGAACCCCCATTTTTTATTCCATATTCTGATTCCCCGTGAAAAAATACGTAACTTTTGTGTTGAACATTTCTTTCGTTGCGTGATAGATGGCGCTGTAATTGACAAAGATCAAAATGGCTCACAAACATTTGAAAAATGAGGCATTTAAAACTGTTTTTTTTAATATCTGGAAAACTACAAATCGGATTTTAAAAAAGATGTAATAAAAGTTGTTTGTTTCGAAGAGGGACATCCAATGATACCACACTCGACCCCCTGCCCCCACCCCCGGGGGCGGGAGGGGCAACTTTGAAATCTTAAATAGGAACCCCCATTTTTTATTCCATATTCTGATTTCCCGTGAAAAAATACGTAACTTTTGTGTTGAACATTTTTTTCGTTGCGTGATAGATGGCGCTGTAATTGACAAAAATCAAAATTTCTCACAAACATTTGAAAAATGAGGAATTTAAAACTGTTTTTTTGAATATCTGGAAAACTACAAATCGGATTTTTAAAAAGTTGTAATAAAAGTTGTTTGTCTCGAAGGGGGACATCCAATGATACCACACTCGACCCCCTGCCCCCACCCCCGGGGGCGGGAGGGGGCAACTTTGAAATCTTAAATAGGAACCCCCATTTTTTATTCCATATTCTGATTCCCCGTGAAGAAATACGTAACTTTTGTGTTGCACATTTTTTTCGCTGCGTGATAGATGGCGCTGTAATCGACAAAAATCAAAATGGCTCACAAACATTTGAAAAATGAGGCATTTAAAACTGTTTTTTTGAATATCTGGAAAACTACAAATCAGATTTTAAAAAAGTTGTAATAAAAGTTGTTCGCCTAAAAGGGGGACATCCAATGATACCACACTCGAGCCCCTGCCCCCACCCCCAGGGGCGGGAGGAGGGCAACTTTGAAATCTTCAATACGAACCCCTTTTGCAATGGGTGAAGTTGGTACTGTTGCAAGAACATAACTTTTATTTTAACAGTTGTGGAATTTGAAGTGCCATTCATTTGGATTCTTCATATTTTCTTACGATACTTACTTCCAGTTGTACAGCGGGGGACACTTCTAAATGGTACAGGCATATGGAGATTTACGGCTAAGGTGTACCATTTAGAAGTGTCCCCCGCTGTACAAGGCAGTTTCGTCAAAGATCTCGATTACTATTTATGAATCCGGAACACTTTAGCATATCCTTTAGGCTGTATCATTGTATCACGACCCTTAAGCTCAAGCTCAATCCTATTGTAAAGCACGATGAGAAGTGAGATAGGAGTGTCCTGGAGAAGTTAGATATAGTGCATTCATTCAGCCAATGGAACAAGATGCAAATCTTAGTAGAGTTCTTATTCTGCCTTGCATATCCAACTACAAAGTGTCGAATTTCTGATACGCCTTCACATGACGTGTTTTGCAGACGATGAAACACTACTGATGCAATTTCCGATGATCCTTTGGCTAGGTGTGCTTCAGTTCAATAATATACTGTGTAAACAATTTGTTCTTTGTTTGCCTATCGGTTGACGTTCCTTCGTAAATCGTAAAATTAAACAACTAAAATTGTGCTGCTGTAATAGGCGGTTTGAGCTGGAATTCGAGGAAGAACATGATTCTTTTGCGAGTCGAATAATAAAGTGAGTGCATCATTGTTTCTACTTTTCAATAAGGAATGAAAGGCTTCACCTTTCTCTTATGTATCAAAAATTCAGTTTCACAAGAGGTTTTCCCTGATTGAAATCTCAACTCAAACTGCACACATTTCGAACATTTATTTACAGCAGGACTTCCAAAACTTATATTGTATTCAGTTACAAATAAGAGTATGGAACCCGAAGATCGTTTTCCACATCGTTATTGTACAGTTGGTGAAGTTTTGCTACAGACAAATAACTTGGCAGCTAATGCTTCTTTCCATTTTCTCGTCTGCAATAATGTTTCTGTAAAGGAATTAGGCTTTCACAGGCCCGTTTTTATAATATTGTGCGCCTATGTGCCCTTTTGCTGCCTCCCCGCACAATTTTGCCGCCCCCTCAAAAACGACCAATATTATTATAGTTGAATTCAGTTATTTGGGTGGGGGGTCGCTGAGATGTATAACGACAGCTTTAATACATTTCAACTTCAAGGTCATATTCCACTCCCCAGGAAGGGGGTGAGATTTTAAAAGTAATCGAAAACGACAGATATTAGTGTTGAACTCATAGTTTTCGAGGTCGCTAAGTTTAACGGTATCATTTTTCATGATGTTTTAAGTTCATCCTCACCGCTTGGAATGGGGTGGAAAAGGATGACTTTTTTAACATATTTTCTCGCCCTTGCGCGGGACTCTGCAGATTGCTAGTTTTAAATATTACTTTATTGTGAATCTTAGAGAAATTCCAAAATTTTGCCGCCCAATAAATTCTGCCGCCCTGTGCTCGAGCATAGAATAGCACTTACCTAAATACGGGCCTGGTCTTTCAATGAATGTTTTAACAATTTTCTTCTAGGCTTCAAACATATGGGACTTATGGTCTCCTCCTCTGTTTTCTGATGCCAGCTATCCACTTTCAAAATTCCGTTTACATATTAGCTTAAACCGTTTCTTAGAGACTCCTAACACACAACAAAAAAGTTCTTACACACTATCAGCAGTGTTTTCATGTCACTATCACATTTCGGATCGTAATATCGAATCCAAAGCTCTGTTGCTTCTTCCTTGTTGTTCTTTGGTCTTTTTCGTTGTGGTGTTGAAGGTTTCGTATGCTTTAATATGAAATTGTCTTGGATTATTTTATTTTTAACCAAATAGAAGCAATGGTGAAATTTGCAAATATCTTGCATACACATTTCTGTACATCTAAGTCTTTCCTCCTACATGGTTACAGTTAAAGTGTTTCGTGCAAACATTTGGGTGAATAGGTTGACTTTTAATTTTTACGTTTTGCGTTTCCACTTGTCAGGATTACGCATTTTCTTCCTGCCGTTTCCAGGTGGACTTGGTGTAATAATAACATCCTCCTCTTTCAAATCTTTTAATCTTTCCATCTCCGTGGACATTTACGCCGGAAAGCTTCTTTTTAATAGGACAGAGTGATTTCATTACACTCTTCAAGCTACTTTTGCTACTCCAACAATGGCGTCGTAGTACATAAAACCAATCTTATCGTTAAAACCTTATCAAATTTTCAGTTATAGCCGGTGATAACCAGGGCCCGGATCTTGTTGACAAGTCAACTTTTTTCTGTTACGCATAGGACAGGGCAAGTTGAAATAAAAACGTTATCCATCAACTCTAGGTTCTAAAAATATATCTTTTTAGTGTCAACATTTGGTCACTTTTTGCCGTTTTGAAGTTTTAGATCATTTTCTTAATATTTTAAGGTAACTTTTAGGTCACTTATGGTATTTTTATTCTTTTTCTTCCACATAAAGAAATCTTAAAATGAACACTGTTTACGGATTTGAAGAACACGAAGTTAAACGATCTCTTTTCCTGCTTCCTGACTATTGGGGTGGAAAAACTGCATTCCTAACAATCTAATGAATACTAAGCTGCAGCTGGTTGACGAGGGGTGGGGATTGCTAGGTGGTGAAACAGATGGGTTTGGGTTGTTGACAAGGGCGCCCATGTTGTGGTTTCCAAGGGGGGCAAATATAAGCGAGGTTTCAAATATAGTTTCAAATTTTGCTATAACTAATGTAAAAAATTATATTGGGCTTTCGATATTCCCAAGTACGATTTCCTCTTGGGGGGCAATCGCCCCACCTTGCTACCCCTGATGGGCGCCCTTGGTTGTTGACCACATAAGATATGATCAGGTGAATAACTAAAAACAAATTGGAAGGCGTTCAAAGATTTTCAACTTTTTTATCTATTATTCTCGTGTATACAGTCTACACTTGCGAACTTTGATTCCTAGTTTCAAACTTGTACTGAACTTGTACTTCCCAGTTTCAACCCGCGGGTGAATTGACACTTTCAATACTTACAATACAGTACAATGGACTGATCATTGAACACAACATTTGATCAATGGGCTGCAACTAACTGAAACAAAACTTTTGAAAATGACAGAAATGATATTTAAAATCAAACAATTCCAAAAAAAAAAAAATGTTCGTTTTAAACGAAGTAAAAGTTTAAAAAAAAATCAAATTTAATGTCAATTTTTGTGAATTTATGGTCATTTTACAAGAATTTTAGTGTAATTTTATAGGTCACTTTTTAGAAAAGTTTAGGTCAACAAGATCCGGGCCCTGGTGATAACACAATATTCTTTTTTGAAGGAGAAATGAATGTAAATCCCGTGAAATTTAATTGTTTATCACTATTATCTTGCTTGCTGATGCAATGCATTGGGACAAAAGACAATTTGAACCGAAAATGGCAACTAGTCATTCAATGGTTATAGAAAAGAGCCGTTTTGGAATTAAAATATCCTTTCCTTATCAGTGCGCCATGTTGTTGTGGACAATATCACTTATGAACAAAAACCTACTTTTCAAATTACTTTTTTTAAATGTTTTAGACAGTTTTGGCAAGAAACCAATTCATAAACAGAAAGATACGACCTCAAAGATTTCAAAGCTACTGATATCTCAATTTAAAAAAGAAAAAATGGACAAGATCCGTTTTGAAAATTATCTCGACAATTAAAACTACTTTTAGCGTTACCCAGGAACAACGACGTGGACGTAGTAGTAATTTGTTCCCTTCGGGGTGCTTTTTTAATGTGAGTCTCCTTGCCTCTCACCATCAGGGTGCTTGTTTCAGGTGAGTCCCCTTGCTTCTCACCATAGGGGTGCTTGTTTTAGGTGAGTCCCCTTGCCTCTCACCACAGGAGTGCTTGTTTAAGGTGAGTCCCCTTGCCTCTCACCATCGGAAGCTCCATATTTTACCGAAGCAAATGTTCAAAATGGTGTCCGTTTTCTGCAATACACATTACAACTCTGTTTCTGAAGGACAATTCTACTGCTCTAAGTGTATCTTCGCTAATGCATTGATTATGCGCTGCCGCATTTTTTCTGGGGTTGTTGGTTCTTCCGTGTAACAATTTGCTTTTAGCGTTCCCCACAGGAAAAAGTCGGAAGAAGTTAAATCAGGGGATCTTGCAGGCCCATTTTGAGGACCACCTCGTCCAACCCGTCGATCAGGATATTTTCTATTCAAAACCTCACGAGATATCCGTGAATAATTCGCTGGACATCCGTCTTCTTGAAACCAAATATTCATTCTTGTTTGAAGTGGGACATCTTCCAGTAGTGTTGGCAATATATTATCTAAAAATCGGCATACATTTGACCATTAAAATTCCCGTCTATGAAGTATGGACCAATTATTCGAGTACCTAAAACACCGCACCAAACGTTCACACTCCATGGACGTTGACGCTCGGCTTGCCTTAACCAATGAGGATTATCTACTGACCAATAATGCATATTATGCCGATTCACTTGACCAGTATTCGTGAAAGTTGCCTCATCAGAGAAGAGTATCTGTGAAACAAAATCATTAACTGCTAATTGCTGTTGTATCCAATTGCAAAAGTTCAAGCGGTGTTGAAAGTCGTCCCCATGTTGTTCCTGATGCAACGAAACGTGATATGGATGGAATCTGTGTTCATGCAGTATGCGCAGAACACTTCTTTGCGACATTCCTGAACTTCGTGCGATTTGCCGAGAACTGATGTGAGGATTTGCAGCAACTGCAGCTAAAACATTCACTGCGGCATTTTCGTTCGTCACAGGCCGTGATCGGACTCGTTGTTTGGGTTGAATACTTCCCGTTTCAATAAATAATTGAATAATACTGCGAAAAGTCGTTGCAGAAGGAACATTCCTATCAGGGAACAGGTTAGCATACCTTAAACGTGCTTCTTCTACTGTCTATTTGACTCAAAGTACTCCTTAACTTCGTCACCTAACGTTACTGATATCTTCAATTGATCCATAATAAGAATTTTTCTGTAACTAATGAACAACTATTTTCATTATTGATCACAGACTCTAACTACATAGCAACGTCCAACTTCATCATACGATACGGACTATTGTCTTGTTGCCCATATTCTTTTCTTTCAGTTAACATCCCATTAAAAGTGAAATCCAAAATCGAACTCCACTCAATAGAATTACATCAAGAAACTAATCCTTGAAACTACAAGTTATTCTCATTAATACAAACAACGACATAACCCTGAATGACATGTGAACGTACTTTGTGAGTACGTTATGTAAGATTGTCTTTCTTGGCGCTGTCTAATAGATGGCGCTCTAATAGACAACAATCAAAATGAGTACACACCGCTGACAAGTGATAAGAAAATGTTCGAAATTGTGACTATTTTTTGCGATATATTTTGCATTATTCAAACTACCGTCACGCGTAGCAGTCCATGGTTAGATTTCCTGTAGGTGTAACACTTGCAATTAGGCATGGGCACGAGCGAGTTCGAGCAAGTTTTCTTTGAAACTCGACTCGACTCGACTCGAAAAACTTCCTCCAACTCTACTCGAAATTCTACTCGAATTCGGGTTAAGTTTCGAGTCGAGTCGAGCCAATTCGAGCTAAATCCTGTGTGTAGTTCCAAATACTCTTTTCAAATATCCTACGTAGATAATATAATTATCAATGATATTACTAGTAATATACTACCACTAGTACAACTTATTATTATTATTATTATTATTATTATTATTATTATTATTATTATTATTATTATTATTATTATTATTACTATACGAAAGATAGGCGGTTTGTATCTGAATACTAAAAACTAGTTGACTGTCTATCTGCGTAGACGACAAGTATTTAGGAGGCAAGGACATCGGTCATGAGGTTCCGGGTTTGAGTTCCGGACGAGCAAGCCAAAAATTGATAAAAGTTATAGGGCGTCGGTCAAACATGTTCAAAACTGCTTGGTCCGGGTTTAGGGTTGTCATCGGCTCAAGCGGTCGGCTCACAGCTTATTCACTATCAAGCCAAACGGAAAAGTGAGCCAACAGCTCACCCAAGCGAGCCGGCTCAGCCATAGGCTCAGTTAAGCTGAGTCGAACCGAGTCGATGGGCTGCTTTTAATGGAGACGATGGCTCACATGAGTCGAGTTTGTAGCTGATCCGAATGGAACCGGCTCGAGCCATCGGTTCAATTGTGCCGAGTCGCTGGCTCGTCCCAACCAAGCCGGCTCAATTGAACCGAGCCTATGGCTTTCCATCCCAACCGAGCCGGCTTGAGCTGTTCCCTCAGTTGAACCAGCCGAGCCTATTGACATCACTGCACGGATTGGGCTTCTTCTGGGGCTCAAAAAGTCCACCGTGCAGGTCTAAGCCTAGACGGTAAGAACTACAGTATATACTTATATTGGTGCTCACGAAATTTGAAGCTGTCTCGTTATAAAAATCTATTGTTGTCTCGTTTTTGAGAGGAGATGACATATACTAAACATACCCCCACCTGAAGTACCGCTGTCGTGAGAAATATTAAAAGTATTCGACATTACTGCTTACATTTCTCATGGCTTTCGCTTTCCAGTCCAAACAGGCCATAATTTAAAAACGAGTTAAAAAGAGCTGAATGTGCGAGCCATTTATCAAACTCGACTCGACTCGAAACTCGAGCTCAAAACAGTGACTCGGCTTGGAACTCGACTCGAGAAAATTACCTTTGACTCGACTCGAATTCAACTCGAGTCGAGTTTAAGCTCGACTCGCGCCTATCCCTACTTGCAATGTGTAGTCTATTGCAGAAAAGAGGGACCATTTCGAACGTTTGTTCGTTTGTTCAGTAAACAATGAAGATGTGTGAGAGGAAAAAAGACAACCCCAAAAGAAACACCCGAATAGTAGGATGCAAGAGGCTCAACTAAAACAAACACCTCGATGATGAGACTCAAGGGGACTTACCTGAAACAAGCACCTCCTTAGTGAGAGGCAAGGGGACTCACATTGAATCAGCAAACCAAAGGCAACAAACTAATAGATACTACGTCCACGTAGTCCAATTGAAGTAAATTTCACCTACATCGGAAACAGAAATTACACCAAAAAATTGGGCAAAGTAATGAATTACGTTCTGGAGAATCAAGTGTTTTGCTTAAAACATTACAGTTTCTCATTAAAGATTTTTTAGAATAACCACCTTTCAGAATAACTGAGATAGCGTTACGGTAGTCAACTATGGTGTCATTTGATAGCATTTACAAAGATATCAAAACTATCTACTTTAATTTTCTTAATCTGATGCGTATTTCTTGGATATTTTTCAATTGTTCGTAACAAATTTTCGTCGATTAAAGCGTCACCTATCACGAAACGAAAAAAATGTTCAATTCAAAAGTTACGTATTTGTTCCCAGAAAATCCAAACCTTTATTAAAAAATGGAGGTTCTCGTATAATATTTCAAAGTTGACCCCCCTCCCGCCCCCGGGAGGTTGGGCAGGGGTCGAGTGTGATATTGTTGAATGTTCCCCTTCGAGATGAGTGAATCGTTTTTTTACCTTTTTTTTAAATCCGATTTTTAGCTTTCCAGATATTTAAAAAAAACTGTTTTAAATGCCTCATTTTTCAAATGTTTGTAAGCCATTTTGATTTTTGTCGATTACAGAGCCATCTATCACGCAACGAAAAAAATTTTCAATACAAAAGTTACGTATTTTTTCACATAGAATCAGAATATGCAATAAAAAATGGGGATTCCTATTTAAGATTTCAAAGTTGCCCCCCTCCCGCCCCAAGGTGTGGGGCCAGGGGGTCGAGTGTGGTATCATTGGATGTCCACCTTTGAGGCGAACAACTTTTATTACAACTATTTTAAAATCCGATTTGTAGTTCTCCAGATATTTAAAAAAACAGTTTTAAATGCCTCATTTCTCAAATGTTTGTGAGCCATTTTGATTTTTGACAATTACAGCGCCATCTATCACGCAACGAAAAAAATGTTCAATACAAAAGTTACGTATTTTTTCACGGAAAATCACAATATGGAATAAAAAATAGGGGTTTCTATTGAAGATTTCAAAGCTGCCCCCCCTCCCGCCCTAAGGGGTGGGGGCAGGGGGTCGAGTGTGGTATCATTGGATGTCCCCCTTCGAGATGAACAACTTTTATTACAACTTTTTTAAAATCCGATTTGTAGTTTTCCAGATATAAAAAAAAAACAGTTTTAAATGCCTCATTTTTCAAATGTTTGTGAGCCATTTTGATTTTTGTCGATTACAGCGCCATCTATCGCGCAACGAAAAAAATGTTCAATACGAAAGTTACGTATTTTCTCACGGGGAATCAGAATATGGAATAAAAAATGGGGGTTCCTATTTAAGATTTCAAAGTTGCCCCCCTCCCGCCCCCGGGGGTTGGGGGCAGGGGGTCGAGTGTGGTATCATTGGATGTCCCCCTTTGAGACGAACAACTTTTATTACAGCTTTATTAAAATCCGATTTGTAGTTTTCCAGATATTCAAAAAACAATTTTAAATACCTCATTTTTCAAATGTTTGTTAGCCATTTTGATTTTTGTCGTTTACAGCGCCATCTATCACGCAACAAAAAATGTTCAATACAAAAGTTACGTATTTTTTCACGGGGAATCAGAATATGGAATAAAAAATGGGGGTTCCTATTTAAGATTTCAAAGTTGCCTCCCTCCCGCCCCCGGGGGGTGGGGGCAGGGGGTCGAGTGTGGTATCATTGGATGTCCCCCTTTGAGGCGAACAACTTTTATTAGAACTTTTTCAAAATCCGATTTGTAGTTTTCCAGATATTCAAAAAAACAATTTTAAATGCCTCACCCGGTTTATATAGATATGATTATGGATGGACATTATGATCTTTGCGATCATAAACATACTGACAGGTGGATGCAAAAGTAAAATATAAACATATAAGAGAAATCATAAAGAAAATGCAATCGGAAGAATGGAAATAAATTATGAAACTATAAACATAACACAGATGATAGAGTATGGTAATTATAAGTATATGCTATGAACGTGTAGGATGAAATGAAGTGTGAGCACTCCACAACACAAGGGAAAGGTTAGATCAACGAATGCTGTTATCTTCTTTCTAGGGGCGACGCAGGCTGATGAAGACTGGGGTAGTCCTGTTAGTAAACAAAGGAAAATCACTGTGCAGTATATGAAGGAAATATGTGAGGGAGATGAGCATGAATACGATAGTCGTCCAGAAGTTCTAGATTAAGATGATTAGGGGGCAGTGTATAACAATAGAGAGTGAAAAGGAGGTGCAAAGGGGTATAGTAATAACGTGGTCGGCATGGGTGAAGTGAAAGGTAGTGCATAGTGTCGAAAAGTAGTGGGTGGTGACGAGAGTAGCGATCGGTGAGAAATTTACGGCGTAGCGTTTGTAGGTGAAATTTAAGAACAGGAATGTAATACGAGAGTAAAGATTACGGGTGGGACTGGGTAATGAAATGCGATAAGCGATGCGAAAGGCGTGTCGTCCGAAAACTGCGAGCTTGGCATAGTAGGATGGTGATGTTGATATCCAGGATGGAGAACCATATGTAAGCACTGGGAGAAGGAAGACTTTATATGTATTAAGGATAAGCTGGGAAAAGAGACCTCAAGTAGTTCCGGTTAGTCTTTTGAGTAAATTAAGTCTATTATATGCCTTAGTTTTAACAAAGTTGAGGTGAGGTGTCCAAGTGAGGTGACGGTCGAAAATGAGGCCAAGATAAGTGACAGTTTTAGAAGGATGTATTGGTACGTTATTGACTTGTAGTGAAAGAAAAGATGAATTGCGATGGCTTTTTGTGCGCTTGCGAAATGGCATGAAAATTATGGCTTGTGTTTTTCCGGAATTAATTGTTAAATTCCATTTCCGGCACCAGTGTGTAAAGCGATTGATAGCTTCCTGAAGTGCAAGATTGATTTGCGGAACGGTGCGACAGAGGGCAAGAAATGCCGTGTCATCGACATATTGGAACAGATGAACGTTCCTTGTTAGATCTGGAAAGTCTGCAACGAATAGTAAATATAAAAGAGGTGATAAAGCGGATCCCTGTGGAACGCCAGATAACAGAAAAATGGGATATGAAAGCGCAGCATTTGTGACAACGTAAGTAAGACGGCAGACAAGAAAGTGATATATGAGCCGAATATAGGTCATAGGAAGCCGGAGTCTGACAAGCTTGTAAATTAGCGCTAAATGCCATACCTTATCAAACGCTTTTTCGAGATCTAATAGAAGAAGGCAAGATGGCTGAGTCGTGTTATAATGGTTTGTGATTAATGTCGTGAGACGAACCAATTGGTCGTTAAAAGAGTAACAAGAGCGGAAACCAGCTTGATGGGTCGGGATGAGATGGCGATTGTTTAAATATGGATGTAAGCGTTTGACGATGACCCTTTGAAAGATTTTACTGAGTGTGGACGTTAACTGGATGGGTCTGTAAGATGAGACGGAACTGGGAGATTTATTAGGTTTCGGAAACATGAGACATTTTGAAACTTTCCATTCAGTGGGGTAGAAACCAGTGCGTAGTATGAATGTAAATATAAGGGCCAGAAGTTGGAGCAGTATAGGTGGGATTTCCTTGATGTGGCGGTATGTTATGCTATCAAAGCCGGGAGCAGTATTTTTCTTACGTTGAACCACAGCTGTTATTTCATCCGACTGGATGGGTACAGTTAGGACATGCGGTGGTAATGGATGGTTAGCGTCCGGATGAAAGTGCTGTGAATCCGTGTTTACACTGTCAACAGGATGTAAGCGGGAAGTAACCTGTGCAGGAGGTGTAAATATACCTTGAAGATGGTCTGCGAATGCGTTCGCCTTTTCCAAATCCGAGTGTAATGGCTTGTCATCGACAAGGAGAGGATAAGGAGTCTTGGAAAATTTCCCACACAAGGCGTTAAAACGCTTCCAATACACGGTTGGATGGCTTGTGTTGGCGAGATTATTGCAAGTTTTCACCCACTGC
Source organism: Thermobia domestica (assembly GCF_964235325.1). Taxonomy (NCBI): domain Eukaryota; kingdom Metazoa; phylum Arthropoda; class Insecta; order Zygentoma; family Lepismatidae; genus Thermobia; species Thermobia domestica. The sequence continues at coordinate 250,350,799 of NC_137462.1, read as the reverse complement.
CTTTGCCGATATGCTAGAAGGTAATTTCGGACAGTTCTCTGTAGTTGATGGTGATGATGAAGTGCATCCGGGTTTCGTGTATGGAGATATTCACGATAAGCTTGTCGTGATTGACGAATCAAAGGAAGATAATGCGGTGGTAGTTTTGGACGATATGGTATGGATTCTGTTTGTGGTATGTAGAGAGCGGAGGCTTGTTGGAGAGCAGAAGTAATATGATCAACTTGAGCGTTAAGTTCATCTGAAGTGGTTGGTGCTTGATAATGTGCAAGAGCAGAAGAGAGGTAAGTGCGGTAACTCGGCCAGTCGGCTTTATCATAGCGGGGAGAAAGACGAGGTGATGGGAGACGCTGGTGAGGAGCAAGACCTGTATGATATGTAAGTTTTAACGGCGAATGGTCGCTGCCAAGTAAATCGAGAATTGTGACAGTGCAGCGTGTGGTGAGCGTGTTAGAAGTAATTGCAATGTCCGGAGTGGTGTTTGATATTGGCCGAGTGGCCGTTGGAAGATCGAGAAGAACGCCTGTCGTACGAGTTGTGATATGATCAGTAAAACGGGTTCGGTCTTGAGCGGAGCGACTATGGAAATTGATATCAGCGAGAATGATGTAATGGCGGTAAGTAGCTGATATATGAGAGAAGAAATTAAGAGGAATAGGATTGCCTGGTCTGATGTATATTGTAGCCAAAGTGATAGTGATATATTTAAAATACAGAGTAGTAATGACATGCTCTGGTAAATGTAAAATAGGACATTGTTGCTGCCTGTATGGTATGTTGTGTCGGAAGCCTACGGCGGCTACGCCATTAGCTCGCAAGGCTGGTAGTGGGTTATCACAGCGGAGTAAGATGTAATTAGGGAATCGGCAAGCGATAGATTTGGTCAGAAAGGTTACGTTGAGAAGGAAAGCTGTAATGTGTTCTTCGAGTAATAGGGTCTGGAAGAGAACTTTGTTTTTAGGTAGAGATCGGATATTCAGGAACAAAAAAGACAAGTCCATGAGGAGAAAGTTATTAAACAGTTGTTTTGTATCGTGCAGTATGAAAATGAACATAGTTATTGGAGTATGTAGCATAAAGTGAGACATTGAAAGTTGATTTAGCGGCAAGTGTGAGTTGTTGGAGAATGTGCTGGCGATGGAAGGGGTGGATATTCCGAAGTGCAAGAGTAAGAAATTCCAGGAGTTTGCCGACAGTGACTGGATCATCGACATGTTTTTCAGTGTTGGTTGATGCTGACTGGGTGCGGAGTGGAGCAACTAATTCCGGGTGGGATTCAACAGGCTTAGGTTTGTTTTTGCATTTATAGCTATAGGCGGGGTGCCTATCTTGACATGTTGGACATTGGGGTGGAAGTTCCATATTTGGACAAAGTCGCGTTTGATGTGGACCAGAACAGTAACCACAAACAGTAGCATTTTTACAATCGGCTGTTGCGTGGCTGTTATACGCTTGGCATCGCTCACATCGAATAGGTAAGGGTGCAGGCGACCGAGAGGGCTCTACCCTGTGTCTCGCGCCTTGAGTGAGAAGAGTATCTATGGTGTCCTGAGATGAAGTGAGGATTCTAACCATATAAGTTGGGCCAGCGTTATTACGAATACGGATGGCTTTGTTAATATTATGCCCCTCATGCTGTAATTCTGCTTGGATTTCCTCGTCTGAGTATGTAGGATCAACTCCTCGAATCACTACAGAAAGCATTGGAGGTCGTCTAGGTGGAGGTGGGTGTTTACGTCGAGAAGAAGTGAGAGAAGTAATGATGGCGGTGTTACCAAAAATTTGAGAAGGATGCCTTCTTGCGTACTGTCGTGAGGAAATTTGGATCTGTGGACTTCAATATGTATCCGTTTCGCGTTTTGACAACTTCCTGGAGTGGAAGACTGGGTAGATATTTCCTAAGTTGCAGAATAATGAACCTTTCATTAGAATATTTAGGATCGTATTTCTGCAATAGGAAGCAATGAACAGATGAGGACTGTGAATGTAGTGTGATATTCGCAGTTGATGCTCGGCGTGATGATGTGGAATTTTCAGCGTCCATGTCGGATATATCGGAGTCATTGGCGGTATGTTGCTTCTTAGCAGGAGGAGATTGTGCTTTGCTGGCATAGCTGGGCTGGCTAAGTGGAGATCTAGATCGTTGCCTGCTGGAGGCATTAGACACTGTTGAGGTAGTTGAGCGCTCTGAGGCTCGGCAGCGTCTTTCGCAGTGCTCTCTCTGCCTCTCCACCTTCGTGGAGCTAGCGGAGGGAGTTACGAAAACAGGTGGTAAACCTCCGTGTCTGCATTCTAGAGGTGGTCCAGAAGCGTTGCCAGAGTCCGCCATGAGCAAACCGAGACCAGCGGCACGAAGTCGTAATGCTGTGTGGTTGTGTATGAAATCTCTGATCAAATGATGAGATCAGATGATGCAAAGGTGAGACGACCCGTTTGGATAGCCGTCAAGGTTGGATAAATTCACTTGCCAAACTCGTAGCACTGGACGCCCTTGACTAGATACGTCTGACGGACAGAGTTCAAAAGTAATGCAAGAGAAAGAATCCGGGATGAGGAACAGGAAGGAATCAAAATGCAGCTGTTCTGACGTCTGGTACGTCACAGCTTTTAGTATCGAATGAAATATCGATTGAGATGTGTCATAATTTTTTTTAAGGGTACGGGAATAGGGTTAACTTTATAAATCTTTATTCATCATTTTATTTTATAGGAGCAAAAGAGTCCTCTACTCCCAGCCATTAGAGGGTTACGCCCTCTCTTTGGCCAAACATACATAAAAAAATAACGGCGTGCAGATATAAATGCAAGATTTGGTAAAACCTTGTTGGAAGTTTTAAAATAAAACTGTATTAATTGCATCGAACAAACAATTATTTTAAGCAAAATAATAGAAAAATGAAAATATGTATAAACTGTAATTAAAATATGTGGTAAGGAAACTCTGCAACTACACGCAAAATCTTTTGTTTTACAAAAATACACTGGCATTTGTGGTGCCATCTAGTGAGGAATTGCAAAATTACAAAATAATGTAATTACTGCATCAAATTCCAGTTGCGACCAGTAGAAGTGTGATTTTATTAGAAACCATACAGAAAGTGTGCTTAGGACATTGAAGAGCAGCGATCTTCATTAAATTTGCATCAATTAATTTTTTGCCCCGCTCTACTGTGCAACGATTTAGCAATAATCTTCCGGATACAACCTTGAATACAGTAATAGAAATAATCAGTAGCGGATTTAGAAAAGTATTTTGGGAGGGTATTTCCATATTAATGTTTAGTTTTTCAAAATACCTAATTTTTATTTGAGGAGAGCTTAAAGTTTATGAGCAAAGGCATAACAAATATTTCGATTGTTTTAGAAATTCCGTAAATTTGGAGTACAGACTTCAATCTGTAAGACATCCCTATCCTAACCCTCTTCGCAAATCCGTCTCTGCTTGTGATTAGTAATAACAACGATTTAAAAACGATAAAGGAAGTCGGCCAGGATTCACAGTACTCGCGCTATCTCTACATTCACAGATGGAATTAAGAAAAACTTTTATCAAAATGCTCTAATTCCGGGTTGAATCTCGGACTTCCCGATAGAAGTACAAAACCTAACCACTCACTCATGGTTGTTGTGTAGTTTTGCTTAACTTAAATATATTCTCTCTCTATGGCCTTTGGAATACGAAGGTTCAATGCCGCGTTCACAAAAGCTCTCCACTGACTTCTATCGTTGACCAACTGGATCCAGTTTTTACTTTGTATTCCTATTTCTGCGAGATCCATCTTAATATTGCCCTCCCATCTACCACTAGGTTTTCCTAATGGACGTTTTCCGATTGGATTTCCAGTTAAAACTTTGAAAGCGTTCCTACCATCTTCCATTCTGGCTGCATGACCTGCCCACCTGAGTCTCCAAGACTTGATGACCATAACGTATACCGTATAAATTAAGCAGTTCTTCGTTATAAATTTTCCCCCATTTCCTTTCCTCTTGTGTCCGAATATTCGTCTCAGGATTTTATTATCAAAATAGGGTAATGGCAGTAAATATCGAACGCCCCCTAAATATCGAACACCTTGGTCATTTAGTTAAAAAAATAAGAATACCGAAAACATTGCGCACTATCTGAAATTTCTGAACACACCCTTCCAAACCTCGCCTTATAAAAATCAATAGGTCCATACCTTTCGATATTAACAAACGCGGTAAAGTTTCCTAGTCTGTGGTTTTGGCTGGACATTGGACAAATCACTATATTTTCTGTAAGGCGCAGCATCGCAGTAATAATCTTTTTTCCTCCGTGTGATGGTGTCATCATAAAGTGTCCTTTTAATGATGTGATGTGTTAATATGAATATATGTGTATCTATTTGTTGTAATGTTATTTTTCAGCTATTATCTTATTTGAAGCTAAAAGAAAATAGTGTTCGATATTCGAGTCCCATTTCATAAGATCGAAATGCCGTTCGATAAAAGAGGTTCCTCTAAGAAAAAGTGTTCTTTTGTATCGAACATTATTGTAATTGGAAGGGCTATTGGTGATTTAAATATTAATTTAATGATTTTTTTTTTCACTGAATACAGAGGTTTGCACTGAATTTTAAGCCATCCACCTTGTATCTGATAGTTCATGGGTTTAAAACGTTATAAAAATAATTAGATTTACCTTTTTAGTAATGTTTCGTCAGAGAGAGCCTATCTAGTCGAGGTCGTAAGTCATGCTGATCGCATTATTTCAGATTTTTTTCCCCGGGATGTACTCCTCCTCAATGTATAGACTAGTAAACACAGTAAAAGTTAATCACAAAAAGATTTTTTTAAACATTTTTTGGTGAGTTTCCTTAACTACTGCTCAGACCTTGACAATGGGCAAAATTAAAAACTCCAAGGAAGGTGTCCCCAAAATCAGAATCAAGCCTGTCAAGAAAAATAAATAAACGATGCTGTCTTTACTGAAGCTGTTCAGCAGGTGAGATCCGTTATGATGTCCCAAAGTCTTCCAGTTTCCTCTAACAACTTTAAATGATAAATTATCTGGGCATCAGAAGATTGACATAGCTCTCGGGCGGAAGCCACTCCAGAGCCCACAAGAAGAAGGCAGAATTTCTGAATGGACGATGAACAAAGCAAAGAAAACATTTCCGTTGAAGAAAAGTAATTTACTAGAAACTCTTCAGCAAATTGTACAGTCTTCAGGAAGAAGCACACCATTCAAGCATGAAAGACTAGATAAAACTTGATTCAGGTGTTTTATGGGACGACACCTTGCCTGTCTCAGAAGGCTAAAACTATTAGTGAGGGCAGGGCTGCGGTTTCGGAGGAAAGAATACATGGCTGGTTTGCTGAAATTTCTAGCTATCTTGAATCTATGCGAGTAAGTGCAATAATGGAAGACCCAAAAAGGATCCGCATCGCAGACAAACAAACTTCCTGTTTCACAAGGTTTCAGGAAAGTACCTTAATGTAAGAGGAGAACAGCTTCAAATTACAGCAACATCTAAGGAAAAAGAGGGTATAACAGTACTCGGCAATTTCTGTGCAGACGGTCGTTGCTCCTCAAAGATAATCGTCTACAGCAACATACGTCTTCAGCAAATTATGAAGAACAGTGTACCTGAGCCATGGATCTACGAGAAAACAGAAACTGACTGAATGAAGACTACAGCATTTTTGACTTACCTCAACGGTTTAAATCCTTTCTAGAGACTGAGAAAATCACACTTCCTGTTATTCTGTTTCTTGATGGGCAGAAGGCATCTATCGCTTCAGGTCAGTGAATATTGAAACGATCATGGAATACTGTTATATTGTATTTTCCCAAACGCCATTCATCTTCTGCAACCAGCAGACGTAGGCGTATTTTCAGCCTTGAAACGAGCATTGCAGAATGCTCTTTAGAACGAGAAAATCAAAACTCTCGGAGCATCGGTAACGAAGGTAAATTTTGAAGAAAGTTTGATGCCATCAAACCAGAAATTGTGAGAAGCTCATTTCGTAGGTGTGGTTCTTTATCCTTTGAGTCCTGTTGCTGTGGACTATAGCAAATATGTTGCCGATATTCTGAAGACCACAGTGGAAAAACCACAAGAGAGTGACCGGAATACCTCTTCATCTTCTCAACAACTGTTCCCTACTCTTAATTATAAACTGAAGTTCGTGCTTGATGATCTGGAAGAATTCATGCCTCCTCGTGTTCTTAATATGTTCCATGACAAGCTAAGATGTGATGAAGAAGAAGAGAGTCATGGTGATTCAGATTTTAATGCATATTGGAAAAATGTTAAAACTCAGTACAGTGTGACACATGAAACTAAATCGGATGATCAAAACTAAACAAATGGTTCAAGCTCAGAAGAAGAAAGCGAACAGAAAGAAAGTGATGATCCTCAATTCACATGGAATAATGAACGCTTAAATGTGTACGCACCTTCATCCAAGAAGGATCTTTTATGTGCCATCATTTCGAAAACGGGTAAAAATTCACAAGGCAAAATTATTGCATCAAAATGAGGTTGCTTCGGAATTATCATGCTCGCTTTCCTCAAGTAATAGTGATGATCTTTAAAAGAGTTTCTCAAACTTCCTAAAGCCACGGAGAAACCTCATCAATTTAGGTTGAAGAAAATGTATGCAATATCTTCCGAGAAATACCGGGAAGGACTGAAGAAGAAGAAAGGCAACAAAAAAGATTAACGTAAGATGCTCCTGTCTGTGCTCAAGAGTAGCGATATGAAACAAATATTTTGTAGCTTAGAACATTTTAATATGTATTTTTCTTTGCGTCTACTATCTTAGTTTATATTTTAGAATTATTGCAATGTGTTTACAATGAAACTATATCCATATGACAATAAAGAAGAATTGTTTAAAAATAAAATCTTCTGTTCGATATTTAAACGTCGCTGTTCAATATATGAAAACTTCTGTTCGATAATTAAAACCTCATTGCTCAATATATAACACAAGCCGTTCGATACAAGAAGTAATACAACTCTGCTATTTAAATGTTCTTCAAAATTTAAAATTGTTAATTATAATTGCTGTAATGGCTGGTTTCATCCAATAAATAACACCTTTAAAGTTTTGTCGCTCAAACAGGGCCCTGTTCCTCGCTAATACAAAATATTGATTAAAAATTCATAAAAATGCCCTTAAGTGTTCGATATATAGTGCCATTACCCTACTCTCAGTCTGCGTTCTTCCCTCATCGCAAGCAACCATGTTTCAGAACCATATAGAACAACAGGAATGATCGTCTTTTTATATAGTTTAAGTTTTAAATTCCTCGACAGAATTTGCGACGACAAAATATTTTGAACTAAATACTAACACGGATTTCCTGTTTTCAGTCGACATTTAATTTCTTCGTAGATATGATTTTGGTCTCGTAATATTGATATTAGATTAAAAGTATCCACTTTGTCGAAAGTATTATTTGATATTTTACGCATCCATAGTTTGCTGTATTACGGTCCCGACGCACTTCCATGTATTTAGTTTCCCCTGCATTTCTTTCTAATGTTCTATATCACCCCCTATTAAATATACATCATCAGCATACGCCATAACCTAGTGAATACCATTTAGCTCTAGGGCCTGGTTGCTACCTTTAATTTTCCTTATAGCGTACTCCAGAACAATGCTGAATAATAATGGCGATAACTCATCTCCTTGTTTCAGACCATTCACGACGTTGAAGCTCACGGACAAGAATTTTTCTACTCGGACTTTACTCTGGGATTCATTTAAACACATTTTAATTAATCTAACTATTTTTTTTCGGTATTCCGAATTCTGAAAGAAATGTACAATACTTCCCTCCTATCCAAGTCGTAAACGTTTTTACAATCAATAAACAACTGATGTACTGGGAAATATATTCCCATTTCTTTTTCAGTATGTATCGAATAGTCACTATCTGGTCAGTAGTTCATCGATTTCCCTAAATCCACACTGATAATCTCCAATAATTTCCTCTGCGTATGGAATCAATCTTGTTAATATAATGTTAAGTGAAATGCCTCGCTAATTATTACAATAAGTTTTGCCGCCTTTCTTCTGAATTGAAACAGTGATTGATTCCACTCTTGTTAAATGTATTATATAGTTTTTTTTTAAATTTATTTATTTAGTATACAAAAAAGTTGAATTCCTGTCGTTAAAAATTTAGAAAGTTTCAGGACTGGGTAAACTTAGATGGTGGTTATAAGCCTAGGAAACAACATGATCAAATGAATTGTCTATTACGCATATGATCCATGAACAGAAAATTCGGTACTTACCCGATTCTAAACAAGCTTAAGGAATAGTCACTGCATTATAGAATTCCGAATATTACCGATTTTGCAAATCCGAAGCACCTGATAGGTGGTAACAGATTATTCCGTATGTGATAAATGAATGAAAAATTTGTTCAAAATATCCCTACAATATATATATGAAAGCTAAAACTTAAAAGTTTTAAGAATGTGCAGAACCACCCGAAACTAAGTTCTTGATGTGCAGCCTTTAAGATTATCATATAAATGTATTTCTGTGATGTTTTAATTTATTTTGTTTCATAAAAGAGGGTGTGTGATATTTTGAAGTGAAAATACTACATATACTTTTGCTAGTTATTTGTGTATCACTTTTTTAAAAATAAAAATACTTACTTTTGTGTATAAGAGGTTAAAAAAAAATATTACATTTTCTGATCAATCTTTAGGAATTCATAATGTAAATATGTTAAGAATTTTAAAAAATCTTTCCGAAATTCATAGTTTATTTTAGGTTTTATATTATTACGTACATCGCCAATAATTAAATGAGTTTTTGAGCTGTAGAGAAGCCAAACAAAGTCTGCTTTATCAATTTAAAGCAAAAGTTTGAAAAAAGCACAACAGATCGAAAGGAAAACAGCGAAGCAGAAAAAACCGGTTAAAAAAAGCCGGTTTTTTCCGATCCCTTGCATCTCTAGTTTTGATATAAGGTTTTGTGATCATAAACGAATGATACAGTTATCACAGTGAATATATTAATGACTTGTGATCATCGTGTGAGTTTACATGTTACCACGAAGACAGAGTGGATTACTATTTATTAAAGAACAACTTGAAATTTTTGCTATTTCCAGGTTTTTAAATCATTATCTTATTTCTTCAACACCAACGCTGTGTTATTGGTACACCGCTTAACACTAGTTTGGAGCAAACTTGTACACTGAGCTTGTGTTAACAGCAGCACCGGACCCATTGTCTAAAAATAACACGCCAAAGTGTTTTTTATGCTGCAACTACAGACGTGGGTAAAACTTGATTTGTATCAACACCAGGATTTGTGTGTGTGTGTGTGTGTGTGTTTGTGTTTGTGTTTGTGTTTGAAGAAACCAGAGTTAAAAATAACCATTAATCTTCAACCCTCATTCCAAACTATAGATGTAAGCAGAATTTGTCGAATCAATTGAATTCTTGATTACTGACATAATCGAAACATGGGTTCCCACTTTTCTCAAAAATTACCTCTAGTAATACCACTTGCTAGTAGTAGTATTAATAGTTTCAGACTAACGTAAGCTCAGAAACATAATGTAAAATTAGCGATGACAAACAAATGCTAAATATTGTACAGAATTCATTACAGTATCTAACAGAATACAACATATATATTTTCTAGCTTTGTAAAACAGAAATATTCAGTGTCAAGTCGCATTATAGATTAAGTATTATTGTAAGCATTAAGAATGTATAAAAAATATTTTAAGTAATATTTTAATGTTTTAGTTAATGCTGATAGTGATAAAGTTGTTAACATTTTAATTAGCAAAAATTATTAATTATGAAAGAATAACTTTATTTTGTTATTTCTATTCTTGGTTATTTACATAATCGAGACAATGATTCACATTTTCCCCACAATTATCTCTACTAATACTACTTGCTAGTAGTAGTATTTACAGTTTTCAGAGTTACCTAAGCTGAGAAACAAAACGTAAAATTGACAAATATCAAACCATTGCCAAATATTGTAAAGAATTCATTATAATTCCTAATAATAAGATAACAACATATTATATATATTGGTATTGTAGGAGGAAACATTCAATATCAATTAACATTATAGATTAAGTATTATTGTAAGCATTAGGAATGTATAACAAATATTTTAAGTAATATTTTGATGTTTTAGTTAATACTGATAGTGATAAAGTTGTTAACATTTTAATTAGCAAAAATTATTAATTATGAAAGAATAATTTTATTTGGTTATTTCTATTCTTGATTATTGACATAATCGAGACATTCATTCACATTTTCCCTACAATTATATCTACTAATACTACTTGCTAGTAGTAGTATTTACAGTGTTCAGAGTTGCCTAGGCTGAGAAACAAAACGTAAAATTGACAAATATCAAACCATTGGCAAATATTGTAAAGAATTCATTATAGTTCCTAATAATAAGATAACAAAATATTATATATTTTTAAACAATGTACAATTATTTATTAACCAAAATATCTGCATATTTCATTGCATTCGTAGCAAAAAATAATCTATCAAAATTCGTAGCAAAAAGCAATCTATTTATAACAATAATCAAACATGTATTTACATTTTTCAACACGATTATAAATATAATACATGAACCAAAATTACATGAGTTAACTAATATCATGTGTTTGCTTTAGACGGATGCAACAGATTCTACTTTCTTCAGGTTGTCTTCAGGGTACATTTTTTTTAAAAAATACTGCTCTCTTCGTCTCGCTCATATCTGGCAAACAACTTTGCTTGAATTCCGCTGCAGTCCCTGATGAAAATTGGAAAATTAAAATTGTTGTTCTTCAAGTCATCATAGTGATTCTCAAAGAATTTCCACCTGTGTACATCTTATTTCCCTAGAAGTTATCTAGGAAATCGTGCGTTTCCCTCAGTTTCTGAACGTTCGCGTTTAGATTTTTCTCATTTCCAAAAAAGTTAAGATAGTTGATGTTCATGAAAGTTTGCTAAAGCTTTCAGGTTTAAAGATCATCCATTTGGCCATCTTTCCTTTGTTCTTTGGTTTCTATTGGTAGAAAGAATCATCTATCTTTCCCTACTAATTCACGAGGTATTCATATATTGCGTGGTGTACCCTTCGTCGACTATAGAAGGGATCAGTGTTTTGTGGGTTTATTTTATGGTGGTATTGTAGAAGGAAACCTTCAATATCAACAAACATTAAATGTTAAATATTATTCTAAGCATTAAGATTGTATAACAAATATTTTAAGTAATAATTTGATGTTTTAGTTAATGATGTTAGTGATGAAGTTGTTAACATTTTAATTACCAAAAATTATTAATTATGAAAGAATAACTTTAGTTTGTTATTTCTATTCTTGATTATTGACATAATCGAGACATTGATTCACATTTTCCCCAGAATTAACTCCATTAATACTATCTCCACTATTTACAGTTTTCAGAGTTACCTAAGCTGAGAAACAAAACGTAAAATTGACAAATATCAAACCATTGCCAAATATTGTAAAGAATTCATTATAATTCCTAATAATAAGATAACAACATATTATATATGTTCGTATTATAGGAGAAAACATTCAATATCAATTAACATTAAAAATTAAGTATTATTCTAAGCATTAAGAATGTATAACAAATATTTTATGTTTTAGTTAATACTGATATTGATAAAGTTGTTAACATTTAAATTATCAAAAATTATTAATAACAAAAGAATAACTTTAGTTGTTAATTTCTATTCTTGATTATTGACATAATCAAGACATTGAATTACATTTTCCCAACAATTATGTATACTAACACTACTTGCTAGTTGTAGTATTTAAAGTTTTTAGAGTAACAAAATGTAGAACTGATGAAGAATTGTCAATGAAATGCCAAATATTGTATTGAATTTATTATTGTCCCTAATAAGATAGCAACATTTTATATATTTTGGCTTTGTAAGAGAGAAAACATTCAATGTCACATAACGTTGTAGGCAATGTGTTATTCTAAGCTGTAGGGATATATTAGAAGTGTATAACATTTTATTTTGGTGATTGGGATAATGATATGTTAGAATTAAATTTAAAAGATCAGAATATTACAATGATGTTAGATTGTGTCATATTGCCACGTGTGATTGTTATTGTTTATTTGTTTGTGTAAGCCGTTGTACATGGTTTTGTTTATGTTATGTTATTCGTGAAATCCTGGCGAGACGCTAACTCGCAGGATTATGTAAATATAAACTAAGAAAAGTAATGTCAGCTTGAAATGTGTAATAACATCTTTTGTTAACATTGACACAATTCGGATATGGCACAATATTCAGATTCACAGAGATTGATAGTCTGGGAATTTGGTCACGATGTAATACGGTTTGAAACAAATGTTTTGACCAATAGCTGAGGTAAACAAAGTTGAATCACAACATGACAAATTCCACCGTTTACAAGAAGAAACAAAAACCCAGATTCGGAAGGAATCAGGATCAGAAGTCTAGAGGATCAGTTGAGGATCAGAAGGAGACCAAAAGTTGAGCTACATTAAGTTCCAAGTACTACTATCTACCATCGACTAATGGTTGGTCATTAGTTGGCTAACTGTGGAAGCCAAATCGCAGACACCAACCTCGTCCTGATAGTGATACAGAGCCAAGCAGTGGATATTCGTCTTTCCAGCCTGAAGCTATATTACCAAGGTATGTGTAGCCTAGTTATGTGTGTTACTCGTGATCGAAACTCCAGACATTTGACATTCTCTGATCTGAACAATTAAGCCATATTCATTTATTCCATACATTTACACTATGACATTCAGTAATCAAAAACATAAGTTTAAACGAATTAAAGTGTTTCTGTGGCTATCCTCTCGCTAGAACATTTACTTGCTCGGTACCTACTCATTTCAGATAATGAGTAGTAGCAGCTTCTTTACGTCACCACGAATTTATCCATAAGCTTAATAGGCACGACGTAAGGAGGTTATTAAAGCATTAAGAATGTATAAACTATTATAAATCATATTTTGATATTTTATTTAATACTTATATCTATAAAACTAATAATATTTACACTGTAACAAAAATTAGTAATTTTGAAAGAGTTACATTAATTAGTATGTTACGTAAAACGGCCTTACTTTGCAATGGATGTAAGGAATTTCGAAGAAGATCGCATGTAGCTTAGAAACATAATGATTTAGAACATTGTATTTTAAACATATAAAGCTTGACATATAAGGAAAATATCCTTTTTAAGAGAATTAGAAAACATCCAGTGAGACCATAGTTAATGAAATATAAACTATAGTGGATAGTAATCCCATAGGTTAGGATACTTTGCACCACATACAAAATAAATATGTTTAATATACGAAAAAATGTTTCCCTGCAATGTGTGCTTCCTACACAAAACTGCATCCAGTCTAGAAATAATGACATTAGAATGACGGTACCGGTACCTGTACTTAGTATGAATTACCAATGCTTCTAACAAAAATAATATATGTTCTGGTACCGGCACAGGAACCACATTCAGATAGCTCACCACATGTCCCACAGAAATGCCAACTGAGGAATAGAAAAATTCCCGTTAAGTGATTTGCCTTGATTGCTCCATATGTCCAAGAATATCGTCTCAACTATACTCCAATTCATCGACTATTGATGCCACTTCCAATATTATTTACCCTTTGCATTACTTGAACAAGTACTCCATCTTGTATAACTGCACCAATTGTTCCTGAGAAAAGTTAATACCCATATCTGAACATAACATATTCACCCACTTCCGTAGCACAGTATCCCATTCCTGTGGTGGTTCATGTCTACAATATTCAGTTTACGATTCACATCCCTGTTACTTTCACCAGTGAGAAGACATGGCCAATGATCTTTATTTTTATGAGTGAGGAATCACAAGGAATACAGCACCATCATTACCGGATTCTGAATCGGTAATGATACTCCTGGTTGTACCAGCATTGGCATTGGCCAGTAGCAGGATCTGTGAGAGCAATGTTCTTTCCAGAAGTCAAATTCATTTCCTTTTCTTCTCTTGGTCGAGGGCTTTCCACCCTGATATTACCTGCTTCCGTTCCAATTCTTTAAAACATCCTCTACTACTGATGCCACACTTTCATTGCATTGCATGCTTGCTTTCCTCGCTCGTTCCGTTCAAACTCTTCAAGATTTTATAAAAAATCCTTGGTCATATTTCGCATTTCTTTACGTCTGATTTCAAGTTTCTTTCCTTATGTGGTACAATTGCGAGCATCAATGCTTTGAGTATTGCAGAGAGCAAAAACCGGTAGTAATGATTTCCTATCTAAACGGTTACATTGGACCGGTGCAAAGTAACCCCGATTTGAGGCTGACACCGTTTTCCCAGATTTCTTTTTCTGTGCCTTTAAAAATTTTCACACGTCAATTTGAACTATAGCCCCATTATACAAAGTAGTAATCTACGAAACCGACTTGCCGTGGACAGAGATTCTTGTAGGTGATGTGTTTCAAATTTTTACGATCTTGATAGAACTATTTTCTATACCTCTACATTAAAAAAACGCTGCGAGTAATTAGAACCGACGTTAACCGCCAACATTATGGCAAAAATACAGCTAGATGTTCCATTAAACAGCGACACTTGAAGTTTTCTCTTTAAAGTTCATGGTTTCACCAATAAGGGACTTTGGAATCATTTTCATGTTTGGTGCAAAATAACCACTGATGCTGCAAAGTAATTCCATCTTCCAGTGTCTTTTGTTACTACAACTGAACTCGGCGTCAGTTTTGAATCTACGGTAGACTCCGAAACTCTGAAGTTTCAATAACAGACGGGTGCTATGTAAATCCTGCAATTTTTACGATCACAACAATTTAAGTTTATGGCTTACACCTAGACACAGAAGTATGGAGGGGCAAGAATGTGTTATATATTGTTCAGACAGAAAGGCTGGTCACTGAAATTTCGCTATTCAACCTCTATCTTTTATTAATGCTTTATATTTAGTTAACTATGCGAGCAGAAATTCTGCTTTCTACTGCACAGGCCCAACAATCGAAGGACAAATCCATCCTAACTATCAGTTTGGTCACAATATCGAAAAAAGGTGATCGCTGAAATTTCACTTTTGCCCCTGTACTTTTCATTAATGCTATATACAGGGTGTCTGTGAAGTCTCAATCAGTGTCATTTGTTCCAAAAAGACGGAAAACGCAACGAGAACGTATCCCATTATTTTTAAGGGCCAGTCGAGAGTCCAAAAATGAATCCTCTGCAAAATGGCAGTGAGTCAAAATGTCAACAAAGTTTTTTTTTGGGGGGGGGGGAGTTGTTTCCCACGATTACACCATGTCGGCTAAAGCAGACGTAGACCTACTGTTTACAGTGGAATCCGAACCACTTTTTCTTTCATAATCGCCCATCTAGGAATCGAACCTAAAACCACGCGCACCAAAGCAAGCGTGCTAGCCTGTAGACCAAGTGGGGGGTCTGAAGTGCCTGTAGAATTTGAAGCAGTGAATCAGATGCAAAAGTAAAAAAACACGTGCCGCATCATATAAAACTTACAACGAACCGAAGTAAACAATTATGCTATAGGGTCCTCCGGTAGGGTTCCAGATAAGGTCCAACTCAAAAGTTTCAAATCGCATAAGGGATCATGTAGTATTATAGCTTTATACCTAACTAACTGTGCCAGGACTTCTGGTTTCTGCTGCGGAAATACAAGTATCGAAAGGCAGATGCACGACAACAATCACTTTGGACATTCAAGTCGAAAAAGGGTGATCGTTGAAATTTCAATCTTTCTCTCTACTTTCTATTGTTGCTTTATATCGAGTTAACTGCGTGAGCACAAATTTTGGTATGTGGTGCACAAATACAAGTATGGACTGGTAAGTCCATTGCAACTATCAGCTTCGCCATTCAAGTCAAAAAGGGTGGTGGCTGGAATTTCACTCTTTTTCTCTACTTCAATTAACACTTTATATCTAATAAACTGTGCGAGCTCAATTTGTGCTTTTTCCGCACAAAATCAAGTATCGATGAGCAAGCGCATCGCAACAATCAGTTTTACCATTGAAGTCGAAGAAGGGTGATCTATGAAATTTCACTCTTTCTCTCTACTTTTTATTAATGCTTTATATCTAATTAACTGCGTGAGCACACATTCTGGTATCTGCTGCACAAATACAAGTATCGACGGATAAGTCCATCGAAACTATCAATTTGATATTCCAGTCGAAAAATGGTCGCCGCTGAAATTCCACTCTTTCTATCCACTTTTTATTATTGCTTTATATCTAATTAATTGCGTGAGCACAAATTCTGGTATCACCTGCACAAATACAGGTATAGATGGAAAAGTCCATCGCAACAAACAGTTTCGCGATTCAAGTATAAAAAGATTGGTCGCTGAAATATCACTCTTTCCCTTGCTTTTTAATAATGCCTTATATCTGGTTAATTGTGCAAGCACAAATTTTGCATTGTGCTGCTCAAATACAAGCATCGAGAGACAATTCTATCGCAAAAATTAATTTTCACTTTCAAGAGTAGAAAGGATGGTCGCTGAAATTTTAATATGTCCCTCTTCTTTTTATTAATGCCTTATATCTAATTAACTGTGCGAGCACAAATCCTGCTTTCTGCTGCACAAATACAAGCATAGAAGATGAAGTACATCGCGACCATTAGTTTTCTTTTTCAAGCTTAGAAAAGGTGGTCGCTGAAATTTCGATATTTTCCTCTAGCTTTTATTAACGCTTTATATCTGGTAAACTGTGCGAGCACAAATTCTCCTTTGTGATGCATAAATACAAGAATCGAAGGTGAAGTCCATTGCAACCTTTAGTTTAAGTTTTCAAGCTTAGAAAGTGTTTCCGATGAAATTTTGCTATTTTGCACTAGTTTTAGTTAATGCATTAAATCTGGGTAACTGTACGACCACAAATTCTACTTTGTGCTGCACAAATACAAACGTCGACAGACAATTCCATCACAACCATTAATTTTGTCTTTCACGTGCAGAAAGGGTGATCGCGGAAATTTTAATATTTCCCTCTATATTTTATATATGCTCTGTATCTGGTTAACTGTGCAAGGAAAAATTTTGCTTTGTATTGCACAAATACAAGCATGGAGAGGCAATTTCATCCCAACCATTAATTCTCTCTTTCAAGTGTACAAAGGTTGGCCCCTGAATTTCATTATTTCTCTCTACTTTTATTAACGCTTTATAACTCGTTAACTGCGCGAGCACAAATTCTGCCTTGTGTTGCACAAATACAAGCATCTACAGACAATTCCATCGCAATAATTAATTTTCTCTTAGAGCTATCCCTTAAATTTTAATATTTCTCTCTACTTTTATTAACGCTTTATATCTGTTTAACTGTGCGGGCACAAATTCTGCTTTGTGCCGCACAAATACACTCGTAAAGAGACAATTCCATCGCAAGCATTAATTTTCTTTTCAAGTGTACAAAGGGTGGTTGCTCGATTGTAATATTTCTCTCTACTTTTTATTAATGCCTTATATCTGAGTAACTGTGCGAGCACTATTTCTGTTTTGTGTTGCACAAATACAAGCATCGAGAGACAATTCCATCACAAGCATTAATTTTCTTTTTCCCGTCTAGAAAGGGTGGTCGGTGAAATTGTAACATTTTCATCTACTTTCATTTATGCCTTACATCTGGTTAACCGTGCGAGCACAAATACTGCTTTGTATTGCACAAATACAAGCATGGAGAGACAATTACATCCCAAGCATTCATATTCTCTTCCACGTGTACAAAGAGTGGTCGCTGAAATTTTAATATTTCTCTCTACTTTTTTTAATATCTTATATCTGGTTAATTGTGCGAGCACAAATTCTGCTTTGTCCTGCACAAATTCAAGAATCGAGAGCCAATTCCATAGCGTGCATTAATTTTCTCTTTCAAGTGTAGAAAGGGTGATCGCGAAATTTTAGTACTTTCCTTCCTAGCTCGACGTAATCTTGATGACCAACCTGTTTTCTTTTTCTTCTTTTCGTTTTAATTGGAGCTAATAGTTCTAATAACTGCAGCCTAAATCAGCACAATTTTTTTTGTTAATATCTGTATGGTAGGGGTTCGTTTTCACAATGTGGTCGCTAACTTAACGTCTATCTGGCGACCAACTTTCTTTCCTATTTTAATATGTAACTATTGCGGGACACATTCTAAAATATGCAGATATATTAGCACAAATTAAGCACAAAATAACTTGTTGGTATACTGCGTTTGGGATTGTTTTCCACGATGTGGTAGCTAACTGGACATCAAATTGCCGACCAACTTTCTTTTTCACTTAGTTCCGTAACTACTGTAGCAGAAATTCTGATAACTGCAGCATAAATTAAAACAAATTGAGCACCAAAAAATTTGCTTATATTAGGGTGGTGGCTATGAATGTGGTCGCCAACTTGGCGTAAGTGTTCTCTTACTATATTTACTTAATAGTGGTTCGTTGTCTCCTTGTGAACGGTTGAATTGTTTAAGTTTCTAAAGTTGTGTGTTGCAGCTGGCTTCTTGCTCAGAAACATGTACATAATAAATATAATATTTATTTGCTACTTTCCTTCGCCGCATCCATTTTTGGTGTATTATCTTGTCTACTCTTAGTATCTATCTATTTTTCAAGTTCTAACAGTGTCTTCAACTGGATTTTTGGGCTCTCGCCTTTTCAGCTTATTCCATTTCATTTCCCTTGCTGATATGCCATCCAAGCGGTGTTTTCCGTCATTGCTATTTCTCTACTTGCATGTACAATTTTGAATTTACCTTTTTGTTTCCTCTTTCGAATTCTTCCATCAAATTTGCCGTAAATTTGACATCCAACCAATCATTATTTCATGGCTGAATAAATGAATTTCGGCCATAGAACAACATATTGGAATTTTCTGAACACATCTCACTTTGAAATTGTTCATGTAACACACTCACTTTCTAGTAAAAAGACTTTCCTTCGGTGTCGACTAAACAAACATATATGCCATCCTCTTCCTCTTCCTCTACAACAATCACAACGATAGGGTACGATTATCGTCCATTGATTCACATCAATATCTATAATTGTTTGTTCCTCCTTCTGATTTTCATTCCTCGATGACAAATTATTATTAATGTTAACTTCTTTAAACAGCTTCACATTCGACTGATCTTTATCTCTGTGGCTCTACATAAGTGGCTCTGTGCTTTGTACCATTTTGCTAGTGTTTTCAGCCAATGATTCAATTGCTTCCAAAGCAGAATCCACCAATTTATCTACTCTTCCCTCTAAATGGTCTTCCCTTTGCTGCAGTTCCTTTACATTCTTTAGACAATTTTCACACTTTCGTTGATATATCGTCTCACTTATATTCTCCATTTGTCTTGTGTTCCGATCCAGTTTGAGTCCCAGTTTGGAAATTGCTCTAATCAGGCTCCGAATTAAATCATTAGATGTCACTTCTTCCATCTGACCTACGTCTTCCATTGATATAGTTATATCTCCTTCTTTCGAACAAGTTTCGGTTGTTTTATTATTTTGAAGATCAGTTGTATTGTCTGTCGACTCATGAACAAAGCTGTCCCACATGACAATCATTTCATCCACATGGTCATTTGATTCGAGAGAAATCACTTCATTCGTTGTCATCTTTTGCTCTTCTTTGTCTATTTGTTTCCTTACTTTTACAGTACTTCCGTTTTCATCTTTCGCGCTATCTGCAATGAGGTCTTTCTCATTTTATTTACTCATTTTTACATGTGTCGCAAATTCATTTCACGGACTGTTCACTCAATAGTTCAGATTGTTCTTCCGGTATGTTAATACATTCAATGTGAAAAGAACCCCTGCACGTATCACAAACGATACCCTTTTCAGTACCTATTGCTCGCCTTCGAGTCTTTTTACTGGACAAAACAACTTTTTCTTTATCACAATATTTACAAGATATTACAATTGCATTTTCCGCAACATTTTTCTTCCTTTTTTTCTTAACGATTCAGGGAAATTTCAACCCCTTCCACTTGCCACTTTAGACAATAAATATATTTTTGCAGGCTAAGTTTATTATTTTTCAATCAAAATATTCACATTTCCCTTTCCATTTCACGAATAATTTCATTCATATTGACGTTATCATCTCCATATAACTCCTACATCCACTAACGAGGAAGGTCCATAAACCGTGAGAGTTGAATTTTGATGAAAATTTGTTACAAGATTCAGTTCAAGTTGCTAAGTAACGTAGTAATAGTCACTCGATGCGCAAATGCTTCGTTGAGCTGTTACACCGACGCCATCTTGAAATCCTGTAGGTAATGTCCAAGAATACCCTTTTAGCACAAAAATGAAAAAGCTTTTGATAGATCTGACTTCAGTACTGTATACCAAGGTAGATCATCTATATGTGAGAGTACTTACAGTGCATGATCGCCATCTTGAAAAGCGCCATATTGAATCACCGTCAAATATAATAAATGGCAAGGGGGTCATGTGGGGTATCAAGTAGCACTAAAATTTACTCCTGAATCCATTTCCGTAACCAAAGTTTACATATCTGTTTTCACTTCAGAGTTAAGAGCTCTCTTACCACAGGAACATATAAAAACTGTGCGAGTTAAACTTGTGTCATGAAACACGGTCTTGCGAACACTTGCATGATTTTAGCTAATGCAGTAGTTAATGCAGTACAATAGCCACTATACCAATCAGATCTTGAGACTAGTAAGAGAAATCGTTAATTAAATTGAAATGCCAGTAGTAAAAAATGGAATAGCAGCATGCTAGAATTATACCTATTTCAAAGTGCGATGGAATAAACTGTTGGTCGATGAAACACATGCCTAATAGTACTGACAAGCAGATAATACCAAAAGGGATTGTTCGGATATATATTAGAAAAATGATATAAACTGGTACATATTAGTTGAACGACCAAAATGGTTCGGATTCCACTATAATCAGTAGGCCCACGTCTCCTTTAGCGCAGCAGGCGTGTGGGACGTTGAATTATATCAAACAAAAAATCTATTTTAGGCAATTTTACGTTGTCCATTACAGTGTGTTAAGTTTTCTTCTCCAATCTAGAAACCTTACGCAAAGAACATCATTGTTGCAGAATAATGCATTATTTTCCAACACTCATACTTGACAACTTATAATTTACCGTGTATATTAGACGTGTTAATTTACCGTGTTACTTTAATGTATTTATTGACAGTTTCTCTAAATACAATCGATTTATTGCTGCCGCATTGAACAATGAAGGAGATTGAAATTATCAGATCATAGCCAATTATTAGAAGATATGCCTGGAAACTTATAATTCACTTTTCTTTTGTCTACTCTGCTATTAGTGATAAGAAAATGCATGCACACCTGCTAAGAATATGTGGCAGTAAAGATTATTACAAGATTCAATTCCAAGTTGCAATCCATAAAACAAGCCTCTTTCTTGCTTTTCCCTTCGATTCCACCTTTAACGATAAACACTTGCTTATAATAAGGGCAAGAATAGTTTTCATATCAAAACTGTGGTAAATAACTGATTGTAGCAGGTGTTCACTTGTTCGGTGCACATGTTATATGGCAGAATTTTCATAAAGAAAATGCATTGTGTTGTGTATCATCAATTTTGTGCGCCAGTCCTAAAGGACATGCTTGCATATGCATGGCAGAAATGTGAGTACGTAACAGGAGCAATAGTTGGTTCATTTACAAATGTTCTGACGACTAGTAGAAAATAGTGTCTGTAGTCATGAAGATTGTGACGAAAGTGCATTTGTTAAGTGTTTGCACTGCTACATGATGCTGTGTGCTAATCACTACGTTTTGGATATCCATCATCACAACTGAAGAGCAAAAGGTTAGTAGGTTAATATTTGCTTATGTGCAATAGTTTATATTATTTTTCTAATATTTTTTCTATTATTATTTCTATTAATTTTCTAATAACTTCAAGAGAGATTCTTGTAAAATCATATGTGCCGTTCCACCTAACTTATATTACAGCATTTAAATGCTATGCATAATCGCAACACACAGAGACTCATATATGTAGCGCACTTTGAAATAGGTATAATTTGTTACAGTGCTGCTATTCCATTTTTCACTACAGGCATTTCAATTTAATTAACGATATCTCTTACTAGTCTCAAGATCTGATTGGTATAGTGGCTATTGTACTGCATTAGTTAAAATCATGCAAGTGTTCGCACGACCGCATTTCATAACACACATTTTAGTTGCTCAGTTTTTATATGTTCCTGTGAGCGAGAGAGCTCTTAACTCTGAAGTGAAAACAGATATGTAAACTTTGGTTACGGAAATGGATTCAAGAGTAAATTCTAGTGCTACATGATACCCCACATGACCCCCTTGCCATTTATCATATTTGACGGCGATTCAATATGACGCCTTTCAAGATGGCGATCATGCACTGTAAGTACTCTCACATATAGATGATCTACCGTGGTTTACAATAATGAAGTCAGATCTATCAAAAGCTTTTTCATTTTTGTGCTAAAAGGGTATTCTGGGACATTGCCTACAGGATTTCAAGATGGCGTCGATGTAGCAGCTCAACGAAGGGTTTGCGCATCGAGTGACTATTACTACGTTACTTAGCAACTAAAACTGAATCTTGTCACAAATTTTCATCAAAATTCAACTCTCACGGTTTATGGACCTTCCTCGTAAGTGTTCCTCTATTCATATAACGGGTTTATTGTGCTATTAGCAACATTCTGTTACTTTTGTTTTTGTGTGTAAGATGTTTGTCTTATATCATGATGTTTCTCTTCACCTAATTTCGCGGTTGTCATGGATATCTTTATCCTGGCTGTTGCTTGCAATTTTGTTATTGTATCCCTGCTTACGAGTTTCTGTATTTCTTCTTTGCATAACAATTTGATAATAAAAAAGTATAGCTCACCAACACATTTTTGAAAACACGTGAGAACTAAACAAAATTTGGCCCAGTAAAATTACAGAAGTCGCCACCGTAACAACTCGCCACGGAATAGAAGAAAACGCAAGTTCGTTGTGAGCACAGGAGTTCACAAAGACGATACAAAAATTTCACAGCCTACGGATTAATAAGATTTCCGCAACGAATTTAGCAAAAGCTAAGAAAATATTGACTTTTCTTAATACTATAGAAATAACCTTGTAAACATTGAAATACAATTTATGACATATTCTAGCTCTGGATAATATATGAATCATTCGACCGAAATTATTTCAAATCACACCAAGTACAATAATCCAAATAGTAACGTTGAGCATAGAGTAAATTCTGCTTCATAACGCCCGCAGTGTCTTCACATACCATAATTTGACGTATTACATTTCATAATAGGTTCAGGTAAGACATAGTTTGGTTCATTTTCCGCAGATTTAGTGCGTAGCTAGCAGTAGTTACTTTTAGTAGCGTTTCTACATACGTTTCATTTATTAGGTGAGGTTTATTTAATTATTGTATGTTTATTTAATTGTATATTTATTTAATTGTATATTTAATTATTGATATATTGTATTTTTTACAATTATCCTTCTAGATAATTCAATTCCAAGCACCACATCCACAGGTAGAAATCTTCTTTTCTTATTTCCATGCATTACCGTAGATTTTATTTATTATACTATACGATTGTCATTTCTTTTATAACTAATTAAACTGCATTATACAATATGTCATTATATACTATATATCATTAACTTTCTATTAAAATTATTATTCCTTTACTCTATTGCCAATACTATATTTTCCTTTCCAGAGAATAACTTGAGATGATGCTGGACTTAACATTTCGCTCGTCCAAACATGTGATCCTATATCAACTTTACCTATGCAGTTATAGGAAAGCCCCATTACATTAATGTGAACAAATCGCTAGCATGTAGTTACGATATCAATTGTTGAAATTTTAAATTCTTACTGTAGATCATAATTAATAAACTCTGATGGCTATTGCTTGCACACAATTTTGTGTACTTTATTAAATCGATTTTTAAAACTGGTATTAAACAAATGATATGATGGTTTATTAAAAAAACTAACTGAACATTTTGAAGATATTGATGCGTTGAGTTATGGGGATTATCATTTGTCGTGGCTGAGTAGAATTTTGGGGTTAAGAAATCCTCAAACGAATGGGTCTAGGTCAAAACCCCCACAGCCAAAACTCCCACACTCAAGAAATGTCAAAACGCCCACACGATTGGTCATAACTCCCACACAAATGGACAAATCTCCCAAACGCACGAACTGTCAAAACCCCCACAGCCAAAACCCCCACACTCAAGAAATGTCAAAATGCCCACAAAATCGGTCAAAACTCTCACACAAATGGACAAAACAGCCACACATAGCAACGGTCATGATCCCCACATAAATGGACCAAACTCCCACACAAATGGTCAAAACTCCCACATGCAGAAATTGTCACAACTGCCTCACAAATGAACAAAAACCTCACACAATCGGACAAATCCCCCACACTCTGAAATGATCGTGATTGCATGTCTTGTAAGTTTCACACGCTGAAAATAATAAAAGAAGTCCAAAAATCGCTTATGACCGGAAGTGGTCAAGATGATAAGTGGACAAATCCCCCACACGTCGAAACGGTCATAACTCCCACATAAATGGACAAAACCCCCACACGTCGAAACGGTCATAACTCCCACATAAATGAAAAAAAACCCTCACACGTCAACACGGTCATAACTCCCACATAAATGGACAAATCCCCCACACGTCGAAACGGTCGTAACTCCCACACAAATGGACAAAACCCCCAGACGTCGAAACGGTCATAAATCCCACACAAATGGACAAATCCCCCACACGTCGAAACGGTCGTATCTTCCACACAAATGGAGAAGAGTCCCACACGCCGAAGCTGTTATAAGTGGACATCGGACTTTTATGCACTTAAAATTCATGAAATATATATGCAACTCGGTTTTCAAAGGTTTTAAATTATGCATTTAATATGCACTAATAATGCAATAAAAGAGTCATTTTCAAAATTGAGCAGCAAAATTGAGACGAAGTTTTATAGGTGAAATATGAAATCGAAAGTGTTACTTTTCAGGAACATCTCTTCAGAATTTACTTTTATCATAGGAACACTTTATATATTCCTAACTTGATAAAAACATTCAAATTATGAGATTAAAATAAACTCAGTGATATGAGAACACGATTTGTAGTTTTCTTTCATACTTGTATTTAAGAGTGCCTTTACATTACACGAAATAATAGAGCCTCACATTTTTATGTTTCTACTGATCAAAAAAAGAAAAAGGTTTTCGTTTTTAAGGTTTTACTCCTTCCCATAATTAGCTTTACAGTATATTATGAGGTACTCCTCTATACTTTTGGTGTCAGTTTGTAACGTTTGAAGTCAAAAAATAACCTCTCAACATCAACAAATGATATTTAGCAATATCTATAAAGAGTTTAGTTTAGTATTTGTGTTTTCTGGTAGGATCAAGTCTAACCCTTCAAGGTATTTTGCCATGGTTTCAATTATTTATTTATTTATTTATTTATTTATTTATTTATTTATTTATGTGAAAATTCCGACAAAAACATCAGCCAATTTCTTTTTCACGTAGCGCCTGATATTACCAAAACCTTACTGGAGCTCTGCTGAACTTCATTAACTAGAGATAAGCATTCATTGGGCACCATTTCGCGCGTCTCGTGTTGTTAAATTGATGTGGACATGATATCACAATGATTCTTTGTCATCATCAGTTTTCCCTTATCAATTTGACAATTGAAAACGTGTTTCTTCTCCAGATTGGTTGCTAACATTATTGGTATTTCGTAAGATACACGTTCTTCCATCCTCCCATGAAAAAAAAAATCATTATGTTGCATAAAAATTTAAATATTTTGAAAATACAAACTAAAACTGGATATATTGCATGCTATGAGCATGCATTATAAATAAAAACTTATAGAATATGTTTAATTTGCTCTTAAGCAGCAAACTATGCAATAATCTTTGAAATATGGATTTATATGGACTATAAAACTTTAAATTCGAGTTGTATTATTGTTGTTAGATTCCACTACCAAGTTTAACAGAGATGCATATAAACAAGCAAAATTTGCTTTGCAAAAAATTAAGATTTCTAGTCATAAATTCATGAGTTAAGTATTTAATGTTTTTTCTGACTTGTGAGTGAAATTTCGGTCACTTGCTCTCTCAAATAGCGATGGGAGCAAGATTTTTGGTCTTTGTCTTACATGGAAAACTAAGACCAAAAGCTAGGCCAAGAATCCCGATGTAAGACCAAGACCAAGAAATACTTGCAAGAGTCTTGCAGCTACTACTTCAATAGCTTTTCTGAAGAGATTATATGTCATTGAAGGAAACATAAGTATAATAATTCTATTAACGATTGAAATATTTCCTTTGTACCAACTTCAGAAAGATCATAAGAAGTACGAATTTTAAATTTATATACTGTATCGAGCAAAGCTAAACATAAAATGTATAGATTTCATGCAATTATACCAGGTTTCTTTTTGTTTTATACACTATACATAATTACTTTCCAGACTTCCACATTTCGCTCAATAGAACACTAGCAAATTCACGCTGTGCTTGCTTTTTACTACTCTTTACTTTTATATATTTAAGCAACTTACAATAAACACCAAAGTGTATTTAGAATAAGTGAAGTGTAACAGATGGATTTATTGACCGTGAAGAGGATTCAAATTCACAATGCTTACATTATACATTCGTATCACTGCAAATTATTACTCTACAATCTCTAAAATAATTTTATGCGTTCCATCACTCGTTTCTGCCTGCCAGAACTCTCTTAACCAATGACAAAACTCATTTTCTTAAAGAGTATAAATAAGCTAATATCTTAAAGATATCTAGTGGCTACCAAAACTATTGCATATAGTTTTATTCTACCTCAAATTCACACTGTCAGAAATACAACCAACAATATCGTTTTATTATTAGTAGGATAGATCGTTGAGTGTAATGCTACTAATAATAATATTTGTAAATTAGATGTGAACATTTATAGTATTTTAAATATTTTCTAACACCAAGATTATAATATATACTGTCTTGCAATATGGGATCCAAACAATATCATCTTTTATTCGAATCTAAATTTGTTTGTCCAATATTGTTTCTTAAAATGTATTGGAATGAATTGAAGGTTGATGACTCATTGAATGGCAGGGCTGTATGAAACATTGGTCTACAGCTTAATACGAAATTCGAATGATGTTTAGAAAGGAATCAACATGATTAATTTTTATACGGAGATAGACCTGACTTTAATGTTCCTTTTAGCACAGAGGCTAAAAGTGAACAGAAACCTACGAATTAGCAAAGGAATCGAACCGTATTAGGTTCTATTGAGATAGGAATTTAATATTCTGCATTTTTTTTTAAATCTTGACTAAATTTTAACGTCCATTGAACTTCAGGACTATTTCACATTTCTTATGGACGTAAGGTATGATACATACGAAGGATAGCGTCAGTTGAAAACAAAATCTTATTGTAAATGTACTATTTAGAAATGAAATGGAGTTTAATATTGCTTTCACCAAAGAGGTTCGAAAGCTTTTAGCATTACTGGGAATTGAATTTAAACATTTTACCTGTGAAGACATATTACCGATACCATGTATTATAGTATGGAAAATTTTATTTTCCTGACACACACACACACACAGTATATAAAAGGACATATGTACCTATATTAAAACCCGTGACAGAAAATATGAACATGTAACGAATAATATACTATATGTTTAGTACTTAGCGTAGATGATGTTCGTGAGATACTTTAATATAAATTTAATCACATGCGCAGATTAACAATTTTAATTAGGCAAACTTTTCAAAAATAAGAGAGATTCATAATAAGCTGTGTCTGTCATGGCAGGCATCTTGGTGAAACTTCATGCTTTAAGTTCTATAACAAATTGAAACATTTGTACTGCTCATTTCATTATACAATTTCTATGGTGAGGTTACATTTTAACATCGGTTTTAGCACAATGGTCATATAAGGACAAGGAAATAAAGCTAAGTATATAGTCTGATAAACATTACATCGCGTTGAGAATACAAACTTAGTTATTAAAATGCCATTTTTTTTATTTAATTCAAGATTTTAGCAACTCCTTTAACACTATGATATATGAGACATGGAACTATAATTTAACATGGAATACGAAACATATTGATGTCATTTTAGAGTTCCGAATTTGTTGAAAATAGTTGCTTTAAGGTATAGGACTGTATTTGGAGGGTTTCTTTTTTTTTTTAGCACAGAGGTTAAATAAGAAATTAGATATTAAATTTAATGTTTGAGTGTTAATCATGCTACATCGCTTGGTTCCTTGTTCTGGACTAGATTTTAGGAACCCTTTGACCAACATGAACGTAGGAAACATGGGATTAGAACCTAAATGAGGATCCGAAACACAATCAGTTCATTTGAAATCTCAAATTAGATATTGAAAATCGTTACTTAAGTTAAAAGACTATATTTGGATTTTTTTACACCGAGATTATATAAGAACACGGACATACAACTTATTTTTGTACGTTTATAATGTTGTATATTATATGATGATAAATATTTCAAGTACATTAGATTGAATTCAGGACAGAAACTATTTGTTAATTACCGATTCGTTAATGTGCGGCCTGAATTGGAGTTTTAGTACCTTTTGAGTTAAGATTGGACGAATCAGGTATTTACAATTTATTATTTCAATATTTGAATGCTCTACATCGATAGTAAATGAACCATGGACCCACAACTCTTAATTGAAATCCTGATAGTTTTCTAGACTGTAACATATTTTTATGATAGCAGATAAAATGAGAAAACTGATACTTACAACTTCATTTGAAAATTCAAATTATCTGTTGAACGTCATTTTTCCTTTCATCTAATAGAATAAATTGGACTTTAACTTCTTTTTCCAGCATCCAGGCTGTTTGAGAAGTGGGTCCATTTTAAATTTAAACAACTACTATGGACTTCGGTGAGACTCAAACGTTGGGGTTTGAGGCGCTTCTGTAATTAATTTTATTTAAATTTAATATAGAATTAGTCCAAATTCTACATTAAAATTAAATAGGATTTGCAACTTTTATGCGTGATTTAAGTTAAACTTAGTTGTTCTAGGAGAGCTTTCGGAGAGCTATAGACAAAAATTATGGGCATCTATGTTGTCATTCCGTATTCTTCATACTTTATAAATAACTTTCGTCATAGTTATTCAAGGATTTCGTTATACAGACAAGCAATAGCATATGTAGCAACATGTATTGGCATCAGTCAATAATGAGCTTAAGTATCATAACGGAGGCGAAAGAAAACGAATATAATAATATCTTCTGATTTAACTATGTATTATTAGGAAATAAACGCTAACTTATATTATTGTTATTATTATTATTATTATTATTATTATTATTATTATCAAATTTTCCAAATCTTAATTGTTCTATTCATGTAGAATAGCTGCGCTCTGTCTTGTGATTTTTTTAAATCATTCTAGAACCAAATATTAGTGCAATTATTTGGTTGATACTCTAATTGACAATGAATTCTTTAAGACCTTAACCACAGTTTAAAGTTTGGACTCCAAACAATTTTTGTAACAGTAAAAGCTTGATTCGTTAAAAAAAATCATAGCGATAAGGAGGTAATTGGCTGGCTCCAGTGAATAATAGACTAATTCGGGAAAAATAAATTTTGCAGGAGAGCAGTTTAAAGGTAAATTTAACAGCAGTTATCTGGTTAATTTTGACATAACTTGTTATGCAAAATGTCCTCAATTTTATGAATTTGCCTTTGCCGCTTCTACACAATGCTCCATTTGGACACACTTCCTGCTGGCGTTTGGGCAGTGGTGCTATCATATGTCGCTTTTCAGAAGTGTTGCCAGCAGTAGAAGCACGCTACACAATGAACCGCAGTAAGTGGTTTATCATGTAGGGAAATTAAGATGTAATTTTTCCTTCATTTTCATTGAAAGCTGCGATAGTTTTTGTTATTCTTGTTTAGAAATATCAAAGGTAATGTTAAAATATTTGCAAATATTTATTTTCGTATTTTTGTTTAAATATTTGATCAACTATTACCAGCAACTGATAAATAGTTTCACATAAAACATAACAATATATTAATTTATGATATTTATATATGTTTTATAAAAAGATTCACTTCACATGGCTTTCGAGAAAAATAACAATAATGGATCATCTCAATATTGTTTTTGCTATAGCAGCAATAGCATGCTGAACATTAAGTGCGGCCTTTTGCCCCGCTTTACTCTACTAGAGAAGAAATATCTCCTCCAGTTCCCTTCCAGGCGGCAACGTACCAAGAACTTACGAAACGTTGCCACGTTGGACCGCAATGGATATACGTTGTACTAAGAAGGACGCTGAACGAACATCTCTAGAAACGATAGATATGCGTCTGCCTACCTCTGTGATAAAATCAAGGCTTCTAGAACCCCATGCCCCACTGGTCTCGATGGATATTGGAGCAAAATAAATTTGTCGAGGAGTTTATTGTATTTCCTTTCCTTTTCTGCCTCTCTACGTCTAGCAACTTCTCCAGGATTCATAACAGTCATGGCTTGAATGGGCAAATGTGTCCGAACATGTAAAATCCCAAACTAGTGATTTGCCTCTCATCCAAGGTATTAATATCATGCCGTTAGGTCGTTTACCATCAGAACGACAACAGCCTGACGGCTGACGAATGGAAGGAATTCCTGCCGTTGTGAGGACTCGCAAAATGATGTCATTAACAGATAAATGTCTGGTGTTTCTGCCTATGCTCTTCATGCATGAGAGGCCATGCAGGCCGCGTTGGGTAGCTTGATCCTCGCAAGCTGGACAGCGATGTGGCTCACAAACATCTGAACCTAGTCTTAAGGCTACTGCGATTCGGAATTTTTCATTAGACATGTGAAGACCTAATTGAGGGGAAGATAACGCATTTAACCATGCCCCAGCATGGGGCGATGACGCAGCAAGAAGCCTAGCTTTACCCTCAGGAACAGTAACGGATTGTAAAAGAAGTTCATGAAAATGTGCTGCTATTGGTGTGTACCAAGATGCCTAAAAACCTATTTTGCTGATTTTTGGAAGGTCAGTATCTGTTATATTTATCCATTTACTTGAGCCTTCTTGAACTATTTCATCTGGGTCCAGGTGGTAACCTTGTGGAAGGAGAGCCTCGATTAAACGAAGAGATCCGTGGTAGGACGCTAACAAATTAGGAATCGCCATATCAACGGTTCGTCGAATACCAAGACCTCCTAATTTAACAGGTAAAGATGCTTGCATCCAAGAGTCGTCACTCAAGGAGCAGTTCAAATTGACTCCAGACCCATTTTAAGGATAAGATCATATTTTTCCAGTAGTGGAGTCTCATTCGAAGATGGAAAGCGTCTTAAGAAGTAGTTTAAACGAGGGATCGATAATGAGGCACGTAGAAGAAAGAAAGCTGCATGGACAGAAATCGAGACGAGACGAGACAAAAATATTCTAACTCCGATATTTTGCTTAACAGAACATTGGTAAATGCTTTCTTTGTGAGAGCGGCGCCTAGAAGACAAGCATTATGGTAAGAAGTCGTATTCCTGGGGGAGTTTCGTCAAATGTTTTAAATAATAGCTCGAACTTGGCTTCATCTGATCCAAGAAATCCAACTCCACACTTTGAAAAATTCAAATGTAGACCAAGTGCAGATGCTTTCTCATTTATTTGTGCTAGAGTTGAAAGAACTACATCAGGTTCATCAGCGATAGTCCCATCATCCAAGTACCAAATGTTCAATTCAGTGTTGATTGTTTTAACTAACGAATGAATGGTTATAGCAAAGAGTGCTGGGCCCAGGGGATCGCCTTGTTGTACTAATCTCTGAGATGAAATAGTTTCTTCACCTAAGAATAGACCACTGTGTTGAGCGTAACATTGGTAAACATATGGATAGATTGAAGGAAATTCATTCAACACTGTAGTGAGCATGGAGTCCCGGCGAAGCTCGTTAAATGCGTTGCGAAAATCCAGCTTTAAGATAGCTTTAGGACTATTGTGAATGGAGGGAAAATAAACTCCGGTTGCATGTACAGCTGCTTCGGCTCCGTTGGGAATACAAAAACAAAGTTGGTGGGGAGAAAAAAGTTCTTAAAATGCTCTCGTGTTCTGAAGCATATAATTTTGGCTGATGTTCTGCGCCAGATATTACCGACTGTGATAGATCTAATTCCACCACATTTCTTTTTAAGAGCAGCAAGTTTGGCTCCGAAAAACAATGGCCGAACTTCCAAGGGGACTTTTCCTGCAATAATTAAATTGAACAGATCGCATAATGATTTTAAGAGCTTTTCCTTCGATTCAAGTACTGGACAGGATAGGAGGTCTTTGAGAATCAAAGGGCGAAGACCATCGAGACCTACCGCGCTACCAGATGGAAAAGAATTAGTAGCTACCTTAGCTTCATTAATCGAAACTCCGTTTCAGCTCTTTGGGTCATCAGGAAGTTACGGTAAAATAAATTCACCAGGGTGGGCTGGATGCTTCTCCAATAGCGCCTCAAACACAGAAATGTCGGCGGTTGCAACAGTATCATCTGACATTAGTAGACGGACTTCTCCATGGATGTCACCATCTGCAAGTTTGTTTTCTACAATCTTAAGATTGGAATGTTAAAATTAAATTATCTAAGTTTTGGTTCGATGTCAACTCTTAAAAGGTTTTTAAATCCATTGTAACCATACAGTTACATTGTGAAAGACGGAGAAAATGTAAACATGATTCACACAACTGAAAGATATGAAACGTGTTTATTTTTACTATTTGTTGAGAGCTCACTGCGTATTGTTAAGGAACTTATGCACTTACCTAATTATTAGTAATTCTGAGAGATATATTTTTACTTATACATAATCGATTACTTGTAGTTTTCTAACATTATTATTGCATTTATCTGTATATACAAGTGAGCAGATGAGGCATAGAGTCCGGTTTCTCTATCTGCACCAATCGTCCTTTCCCTTTGTTCTCCCTTCCAAATAAACAATACATGCAAAATTTCAAATCAAGAGCTCAATATTTAGAGGTTGCGCAATCGACTTAAAATTTAACAAAATTAGGGCTTTCTTGTCGCGGTATAGACAATGCGATACATTCTGGTTTTGAACATTTGTTCTCCTGTGTAGGAGATGTTGTTCATACAATGAACAATAAAGGCTGGTATATGATTCCCTTTGATACATCCATTGCATTTTGTATTTATCGTGCAATAGAAACAATGTAAACTTTACAAATTTTAAACAATATTCAGTGCAATGACGAATCTGTCCCCATCTACGTTACAAGTTGACCAAAAAGTAACTTGGTTTCATCTCAATTGATAATCGTCTCTCAGTCTCACTTTATTTTTTCCCGGTGGGAGACTCGCATTTAGTTTGTTTAACGATTATAATCCAAGAACACTGCAGTCGGTGAGACATTTGGTGGCAGCAAGCTGATAATACCGAATTGTAGCAGATGATTGTTTCCGTTTGCATACCAGAACAGAAGCTAGAAGTGTGGTGGTGCAGTGTTGGCTTAGCTATGGCGTCATTAAGAATTTGGGATAAAGTCGATATATACTTCATTACTGTCATGGCAGAAGCCACTAAAAATAAGACTGGACTTTATTTACTAGGAACAGTTAAGGAAACTCTGACCGGAAGTAAGTTACCGGAAGTAAGATGTTATACGAGAAACTGTACAATTCGAGGAAAAGCCTCTTATTCTATTTCGTAAGCAAAATCATGCAACTGCAAAACTCAAAAAATCGACGGACCAATGGGCAAATTTAAAGAAAAGCAAGGACCCAAAATCTATCAAACAGACAAAGAACGAAGCTAGGAGAAGAGGAACGACGTGGTTGTATGGTATCAGTGGACAGAACTCTTGATCAAAAGGGAGCCACAACTGCATGAATTGATGGAGGAAGGTACTAGTGGTAATAGTGACACTAACGCAGTTACGTTGTTTGTTTTGAGTGATAGGGACAGTAGCACTAATTTGGAATAAAGTGAAACGTACTCTGATGACTAATAAAAACCCACGCAGCAGCATACCCTGCAGAAGTCCTCAGACACAAAACGAAACCAGAAACTTCGAAGAACGTTGTTACTCACAAACTTGCTTCTATGTTAGGTAGATCAAAATTA
Organism: Thermobia domestica; assembly: GCF_964235325.1. Classification (NCBI taxonomy): domain Eukaryota; kingdom Metazoa; phylum Arthropoda; class Insecta; order Zygentoma; family Lepismatidae; genus Thermobia; species Thermobia domestica. The sequence continues at coordinate 250,316,528 of NC_137462.1, read as the reverse complement.
ACTGACAGAGAAGCAACTTTTATTATAGCAGCAACGGCCAAAGGTTTGGGCCACAATTTCGACAAAGTTACCTTCAGCCATTCATCCATCAAAGAAGCTCTCGAATGCAATCATCTTGAATAAGATACCATCATAAAGAGCAAGTTCCAAGCAACAAACGCCCTCGTTCTCCATTGGGATAGAAACGTCCTACCAGACAAAACAGGAAAAGAAACTATCGATCATCTACCTGTAATAGTTTCTGGCATGGGAGAAACTCAATTGATCGGAGTCCCAGAACTGAAATTTAGAACTGGACAAACTCAAGGCGATGCCTTGCTAGGTGCATTGAGGTCACGGAAGAGTATTGTCAATGTAAATGCTATGTGTTTCGATACAACTGCCAGCAATACTGGTCGCCACAGCGAAGCTTGTGTCATAATAGATCAGGAAATTAAGAAAAGCCTTTTGTGTTTTGCTTGTCGTCACCACACACTGGAAATAGTTTTGGCTGCAGTTTCTAAGGGATATCTTCTGGGAGGTGTGTCTTCCGGTTCACACATAGCAATATTGAAGCGTTTTAATGAAGCTTGGAATCCCTTCGATCGCACACGCTATGATTCAGTAGAAAGAAAAGAACTAGGAACAGAAATAGTACCTATTTTAAGTTGTTGCGGAACACAGAAAGCAATATCCATACTGTTCAAAAAACACCTACCCACATAAAACATAATATGTGAAAGTGAAATGTAAAAATAGGTTAAAAAATAAACTTTACAAAGTTTTAATAATGTACATATAATCAATAATGTGCTTTTACATATAATATCAAAATATATAACAATATATATGTATATGTATAACAATGCCCAGATAGCACGAATACTTGCGGCAAATTTTTGCTTCGTTTAGTGGAGCAAACAATATGAAAGTTTGCGAAGGCAAAGTTTCTTAATATTTATTAAATGCTTTAAATATGATCTGCAAATTTTCACTGATTTGTAAAAATATATTCACCACTGCAATTAACTTGCATCGTTTTTGAAAATATAGCGTTGAAAGTTTGCCGTCGCAAACAGTTTGCAACTCTATAAAAATCTTGTTTTGAAAATTTGCTGAGAGGAAATATGTGATGATATTACCGAGTGCGCGTGCATCGTACCCAGAATTCACTGCGCCACATCAACTATGATGAAACAAGCGGGAAGTGAGAATTGAGAAAGGCAGTAAGTACAGGTTCTGTCCAACTCACATAATTTTTCATCGTTAAGAACCCATTACAATACATCAGATGACTCCAGAATATTTTTTTTAGTATTTATGTATATGCATATATAAAGTAAATGACGTTAAAATAGTCGTTAATACCGTTACTTCTTATTTTTGAACAAGAAAAATACAGCTGGAAGGGAGCAAAGTACCTTCTATATTTGCACTCTCCAAAAGGATGTGGACTGATAAGGGTCATTTTCGAACATCGGAAAAATGTAAAGTTTACGATTGCAATGTCTGTATACTGGAAGATATACTGTATCTATTTTGTATGTGAATAAAATAGATACATGAGAAAGGAAATAAGTCATGGAAATTAGTGCCCAAAAAGAGGTAGTTTTGGTGTTTTGCGTCATTTTGACAATGTCTCCTGTCGTTGACGTAGGCTTGTAGGAAGAAGGATTGGACGAACCTAAATAAACCAGACTCGTAATAATATAACGCTGTGTAAGCTTTGATATGAGGATCAATTTATTTAGGTTCAGTGTATCTTTCGACCTATGAGAGAACAGAATGTATCTAGCCTCTATCTATAAATCAAAGCTTACACAGCAAAACTACCTCTTTTTGGGCACCAATTTCTATGACTTATTTTCTTTCTCACGTATCTATTATATTCAGATACAAAACATATCTTCCAGTATACAAACATTGGTAACTTGTCTGAATCGGACTCTTCATTTTTCCTGTGTTCGATGGGGGGGGGATGACCCTTATCAGCCCATCTCGTTTGATTTTTTAAATATAGTTGTACTAGTTTCAAGATAATTGCTGCAATTTTTTTATTAAGATATGTAGAAAAATTCTGAAATTAGTGAGGTACAAGTCAGAATATAAACTGTTTGGGATTTAAAGACCATTAAAACATACGAAACACAATGTCTCATTCCGATTACATTTAGGCAAAACCTGGAAATAACAATAAAAAATATCTTCTAAACGTCACAGGTGATTCCTCCATGAATGCAACCGGAATTGTAGATTTTGTTTCCTATTTTTTAATAATATTAAATCGCAAGCAGTTAATATTTTGACTTATACCTCGATCACTAGCTTCAGAATTTTGATATATATTTTAGCCTTATACCAAATTTGCGGCAAACATTACTTTCTAAATTTGCTACAAACAATACCTTCTAAATTTGCAACAAACATTACATTCTATATTTGAAACAAACATCACCTTATAAATTTGCATCAAAATTTACCTTATAAATTTGCAACAAATATTACTTTATATATTTACAGCAAACATGATCTTGCAATCGTGAAAACATTTTCTGCAATGTTGCTGCAAACCTTTTAATATTTTCACTCATTTCTGGAAATTTTGTAAACAAAATTCACAAAATATTTCCAGCAAAATCCTGGCATACTTTCTTGCTGTGCAGTCGCAAACATTTCGTTTGTATTGGCAGATGTTTTCGTTTTCTGAGGCAACTTTGCTGCAAACTCAGCCAGCGTCAACTTCGTTATTTGCATTGAACATTCGGCAAATTTTCTCATTTGAAAAGGCAAATCTTTTTACAAACATTTAATTTGCCTTTGCAAATTTTTAAACATTTTTAAAAAAATTCTGTGCTATTTGAAATGTGTATATACCAATAGTATTCAAAATTTCAATCGGCTTGCGCAACCAATAAAAATTGTAAAAAAATAAAATTTAACCAGCGTCTCTCTTTTCAGTCGCGTAATAAATATTAGGGGTGCTGCAAGTGAAATTGAGAAAAAAAATCATGGGCTCTTCTTTCATATCTTTTAACCCGACATTCTTATTTCTATCCGTTATATAGATACTGTATCCCTATATTCCGTCCCTCATATTGTCTCTACAGCGTAGCCATTGTTGCGTATATCCATTAACATTTCTTGCTGCATGTTCCATGTTACATCCCCTCCTACGGTTTGTCAGTGTAATTTGTGCACTTTTCTCCGCGTTTCTTTGTTCCCCTGCGCCGCCACTGTTTCGCCACCACTTATGCATATTCGAATTCTTCGGATGGACTTTCCTTTGAAATCTTTTGACCCGACATTCGTATTTCTCTCCGTTCTTGCGATATTGCAAGTGACATTTCAGATGTCTCTAGCGTACAAACGAAGCCGCATTTACCCAATGTTTATATGGCATTTTTTTCTTGGTTTTACCTGTAGATTCACCTGCCAAATTTTCCGTCATTCAAATATGACCACCCTGTGTATATATATGGGGGATTTGAACTGGCGTCCCGTAAGGTGGCTGTCGAAGGAATGGGAAAGGTGATAATCGGACGGTGCAATGTCCGGGAAGTATGGTTGAGATGTGTGTCTGTTTTGTTTGAGTGTTTTTTTTATTTTCTGATGGGTTCTAGTTTTTCTTTTTATTCATTCTGTGTTCGTTTTCTTCTTTTTTGGAGCATAGGTTTCCGTCTTTCCTCGTTTGGTATCCTTTTTCTTGTTTCTATTTATCTTTTCCTTTTTGTTTCCATCCCTTTCTTTAATCGTTTTCCTACTCCCCTTTTTTCCTTCCTTTCATTAATTGTTTCCGCTCTCCCAGTACTTTGTTGCGCCTGTTCTTTGAGTGGACACTCGTCTTTAGTATTCCCCAGATGTGAGTTTGGGGTTGTGGGGCCGCTTTCCTTTTAATTTTCTATCGTATGTGGCTTTGGTGATTTGCTGTATGAGGTTCTAGGGCCTCCTCTATGATATCATTGGTGGTCTCTGAGGTATCTTCGGCCACCATTCTCCTATTCCATATTCTGTATTTGTTCATTGAAAGAATTCATTGCTGATGACTTTCAGTTTGTTCCAAAAAGTGGGGTGGTAGAGGAGAGGGGATGTCAAGTGAGATAGGATATTCAGACACTTTCGTCTTTGTATCAAAGACACTTTCCAAAGACATGCTATAGTTCTTTTTGTACAAAAATTAAGCAAAATTTATTGCCAATTTTGAGTGAAACCACAGCGTAAGATTTGATTACTTTTACTCGATTATATTTACCGTTATGTTGCAATTCAACTATATGGTCACAACTCTAATATACAAGACGATTTAACCAACATTCGAAATTTCTCTCAATATGTGTTCCAATGGTCCTAAATAACACTAGTTAACAAAGGTTTTGTTACATAAAAGGAAATACCTGTTCTTAAAGGAACTTTTTGCGCTGAATTCGAATATGCACTCGGCTTTTCTCCATCACGTACGATTTTCCCGTAACAGAGGGATTTTGGGGAAATTCCCTCAAAAATTTCCCTTTTCGTTTATTTTACACCCCAAGATCTTGTCCCCTTGCATATACTAACATAGAAATTATACCTAAGTATACTTTGATTCATATTTAACAAACCCTCCAAGTTTCGTAATAATCGCTTTATTCTTTCTAGAGAAATAAATATGTTTGTATGTTTACTGTGTGTACTGTTTATTGCACCTTATAGTAATGCTTTCAGATCTCTTAAGTTGAGGTAAAACGTTTTGCTTTATTACCACAAACACATATATAAAATATAATACAATATAATTTACAAGTGTGACAATTTATAATAAACAATAATACAAATGTACCAAAAGGTCATGAAAAGACAATCAAAACTATCACAATATATGAAACTTCCATTGGGTTACAAAAACGTACACTACTTCCTTCTTTTGTAAGAAATGTCGCATTCTCTAACAAGACCCCAACAATAGTCCCCCATCATTGAAGGATCCCATCTTCCCTGGTACCTTTTCTCCATTGCCATTATATCTTGGTGGAATCTTTCCCCCTGTTCGTCGCTGAGAGCACCTAGGTTAGCAGGAAAGAAGCTGAGGTGGGAGTGCAAAAAGTGGATTTTTAAAGACATCCTACAACCCAACTCTTTGTATTTCTGTATCATGTACTGTACGATTTCTGTGTAACTCTCAGCTTTGTTATTGCCCAGAAAGTTGCGCACAACACACTTAAATGCTGTCCAGGCAGCTAGCTCAGCACTGTTTAACTTGCTGTCAAAGCTATCATCAAGCATTAATTTCCTAATTTGGGGACCAATAAACACTCCCGCTGAAATCTTAGCATCACTCAGGTTAGGGAACTTATTTCGCAAATACTTGAAACCTTCACCAGATGTGTCCATGGCTTTGACAAAGTTTTTCATAAGTCCTAACTTGATATGAAGTGGCGGTAGTAATATCTTATTAGGATCTACCAAAGGAGCGTATTTGACGTTGCATTCTCCAGGTACGTGATTCACCCTAGGTTCCCATTCCTTCACTTCATAATGTTTGGCATCAGCTCGGCTATCCCATAAACATAAAAAACATTGGTACTTCGTGTAACCGCACTGCAGTCCTAATAAAAGACCAGTTCATCCCCGTGCGGAATAGGTCTAATTGCGGATTTAACGTTGGGATAACTTATTGTGTATTTGCTTTTTTTAGAATGTCCCTTAACTACTGTGAGACAAAAATAACAATCATCCAGATGGTTGGTGGGTTCTCTCCACACCATTGGTACAGCAAATTTCATGAACCTCCGTTTCCCTTTGGCCCATGCAAGTAAAGTGACGTAGCACGACGCACAAATTATGTTGGGTGCCCAAGTTTTGTCCTGATCTCCCACACGACATCCGAAATATATATAATATGCTAGTTTCACCGTTGGCGTAATGGATCTACACTGTCCTTTAACTACAAACTGGCCACACACATAACAAAAACTATTTGGTGAGTTAACACACGAACGCCGTCCTCTTGACGCCATTGTACTGATCACAAGCTAAACTTCTGGTCTTAGTTGGGTATAATGCCGTTAAGATCAAACATGAAAGCACTCTTAGCAGCAAAGACAACTTTGAAAGTGAAGTAGTGTTAAACCACACGTCAATATAAAAATGTACAAAACTCCCTCACCAGGTGTTAAGAACACAAGAAAGAAGAAATGCGCTGGGGCAGGGGGGAAACGATACCGTAGTGGAAAATTCAGACTCTAATGAGTCTGTATTCCATTCTTTCTTTCTTTTGCATTCTCTTACATTTGATAACAAATATTGATAACCATTTCATGAACAAAACGAAAAAACTTGGAGAATTGTATATATATGTATTAAGATATACATATACTGTACGTTTAAAAAATATACGTTGGAAATACATTCTATTTTTATACACGTTTCTAATTTACAGAGAGCAATACAAGTGTGTTGTTGACTATTGTAAATATTCATTTTTATGTCTGTGTTTGTAGTAATAAAGCAAATCGTTTTAACCCCAACTCAGGAGATCTGAAAGCATTACTATCAGGTGCAATAAAGAATGCACACAGTATACATACAAATATATTTATTTCTCTAGAAAGAGCAAAGCGATTTTTACGAAACTTTTAGGGTTTATTAAATATAAATCAAGGTATACTTAGGTATAAATTCTATGTTAGTATATGTAAGGGGACAGGAGCTAGGGGAATAAAATATCTGAAAAAGGGAAATTTTTGTGGAAATTTCCCGAAAATCCCTCTGTTACGGGAAAACTGTACGTGATGGAGAGAAACCGAGTGTATATTCGAATTCAGCGCAAAAAGTTCCTTTAGGATCAGGTGATTTTTCTCATCTAACAAACAAAAAGTTTAAATTTGTTAACTAGTGTAATAAGTACACAAAGTATAAGAATTTTCTGCATTTCAGAAGTAGATTTGTGCATTATAGGGTTAAGCAGAAAATAATTTGTTAATTTTAGTGTGGTGGCTGTAACTGTAGTTGCCAGGTTGGTGTAAGTGAACTTCATCAAAAATTAAAATTAAAAAAATAAACTTTTATAACGTAATTTACCACCATCCAGACCTACACATGTATTAAGAAGACTTGCTCATTTCTCGCATATCATGCCCTTGTTCACCTTGTCCAATGGCGTAATAATTCACGCCAGTAGACAAAATATCCTTCATGTATTGTAACGTAGCAAGAGAGACTACCATATCATCCATCCATATGTATTCTTTTGGTAATTCGTTATATATTTGGATTCCTTGTCCCGTTTTCTTTCTTGTTGGTGTTGGAACCAAAGTTGGTTTTGTATATTTATCCCAGATAGGTTTGATAATTTCTTTATATTCTTCGCTTTTACTTTATAGTTGTTTTCTTGTATTTGGATTATTGTTATGAAATTCAACATTAGAACTGATCACTATTTGTGTATGTTTTTTTTAGATCATCATCATTACAGTTTGTTCGATTTGGATTGTTTTGTTAGCAGTTCCCATAAACCTTCTGTTCCTGAGTAATGTCGATTATCAATGACTAAATCATCACCATGAATTTTAACTTCATTATTACCTATCATATATAAGATTTTCCCATCTTTACCATAGGGCTTTATTCAAAAAAACTTTTATCATCTCTAGTTGAATAATATCTTGGGGCAATATAACCAAAATGAATAGTTGCTAAATTATCTGTTCCTTCTACTTTATACTAAATTTGCATTTTCATTTGCTTTATTTCTTGTGTTATACGTGTATCACTTTCCCTCATAGAACTGTCGTACATAGGATTTGTCACTAATAATCTTGAATCTCCTTTTGCACTTTTATGTATACACGACTCAAAAAGTGCATTACCACCTGCGATTCTCCTTTTCCTGCAATATCAGACAACCCAAAAAGCTCGGCGCTTCGGTTGGTTGCGAATTGGAAAGGCGTTCGACCAAACCTCAATTTTGTAACAAATATATCAGGGTGGCTAACTGCAAATAAGAGAATAAAACAAATTGTTAAGAATGACAATTTTATTATCGTGACGGAGTTGGATGACATCAGAAGTTACAAAATGATCTTACTTAAGCAGTTCAAACAAGATGAATGGCAAGAAACAGATATCAGAGGAAACCATTTCTCTCCTTTGCCCCAAAAAAGAATCTCATAAAAAAAGAGTTATATAATGCAAATTTTTAATATAAAACCCCAAATCAAAATTTAAAAAGTTGACACCTGAAAGGGAAGAACAACTGAATTGAAATGAGTGCAATTGTGCACAGATATTGCAGACGTAAAATGAAGGAATGCGGGTTTCGTATTTTAATTTAAAAAGACGGTTGTGTGGGGCATGGGCCCCTCCGAACATTTGATCATGAAACATCAAAATTGTTGGTAACAGTATGTCAGATGTGTGTAAAAAAACAAAGAATTGCAGCTAAAATGGACAGATATTATAGAGGTAAAATGACAAAAAAAGGTTTCGTATTTTACTTGAAAAAACGGTTGGGTGAGGCACGAACCCCTCCAAACTTTGATCACAAGATATCAAAAGTGCTAGTAACAGTATATCAGATGTTTGTAAAGGACATGGAGAATGCAACATAATTTTGTGTATGGACAATGCGCAAAAATATAGGAACACGGGTTTTTATGTTCCGCGGAAAAAACATTTTAGGGGGCAAAATCATCAACCCAAAATTTTGAAATTTGACACGTGAAAGTCAAAAACAAGTGAACCAAAGTGAATTAAATTGTACATAGATATTTTAGATTTAAATAACAAAAAACGGGTTCCGTATACTCCTGCAAAAAAGGGTTTGGTAGGGCAAAGACCCCTCTAAACCATTGATCAAGAAATGTCGAAAGTGCTAGTAACAGTATGTCAGATGTGTGTAAAGCACATGAAGACTTGCAACGAAACTTTGTGTATGGACAATACGCAAAACAAATAAACATATACTGTGTTTTATTTTCTGAAAAAAGACGGGTTTTGGGTGCAAAAGCCCCTACCCAAAATTTTGAATGTTGACGCCCGAAAGGCCGAAATAAATGAACCAAAGTTAAGAAGTTGTGCTCAGATATTGTAGACATAAAATGAGGGAATACGGGTTTAGTATATTCCTGGAAGAAAAGGGTTGTTTGGGGCACCGACCTCTCCAAACCTTTGATCACGAAATATCTAAAGTACTAGTAACAGCATGTCAGATGTGTGTGTAAAGGACATGAAGAATTGCAGCATAACTTTGTGTATGGACAAAACGCCAAATATAAACGCATAGTTTTTATTTTCTGCGGAGAAACGGTTTTTAGGTTGCAAAAAAACTCACCAGAAAATTTTGAAAGTTGATGTTGAATGCTAAGAGAATATGAACCAAGTGGATGTAATTTTGCACAGACATTGTAGACGTGAAATGATTGCACGGGTTTCGTATTTTCCTTCAGAAAATTGTTGGGTGGGGCACCGAACCACGAAACGGTTTTAGGGGGCTAAAGAGCCCACCCCAAAATTTTTTAATTTGACTCCCGAAAGGTAAGAAGAAGTGAACCAAAGTGAATGAAATTTTGCACAGATATTGCAGATATGAACTGAGGGAATACGAGTTTCGTATCTTCCGGTAAGAAATGGTTAGGTAGGGCCCTCCAAACTTTGATCACGAAATATCAAAAGTGCTAGTAACAGTATGTCAGATGTTTGTAAAGGACATGAAAAATTTGAACGAAACTTTTTGTATGAACAATAGGCAAAAAATAAACGAATACGCGTTTTTTATTTTCTGTGGATAAATGAAAAGCTCCGAGTCAAAAATTTGAAAGTTGACGCAAGAAAGGCAAGAAGAAATTTACCGAAATGAATGAAATGTGCACAAGTATTGCAGAGGCAAAATGAAGGAATATGTGTTTCGTATTCTTACTGAAACAAGAAACTGTTGAGTGGACCGAGGCTTTGAGGGGCGAGAGGGGTGAACCAAAGCGAATGAAATTGTATGTAGATATTGGGTGTGTAAACTATGGCCCTTCGTGTTTCACATGTGTCGTATCTCCATCCCATTTCTTTAAATTTTTTAGATCAACTACAAGCACAAACAGTAGAGCGTTTTTTATAGTATTTCAGGAGGCACTTTTAACCCTTATAATGTTTTTGCGCATAAACAAAATACTTGTCGATTTATTTGCAGTTTGCTCTTGATCTGCCAAATTTGATGCAAAACGGACAGGGAAACTTGAGAAACACGAAAGGGCTTATTTCACATAGGGTGTATATAAAATCTACACACAATTTCATTTGCTTCGGTCCACTCCTTCCTGCATTATTAACGAAATATTTACTTCTTTTCGGATGGGGCCTAGGCCCCAACAGTGTTTATCCGCAAAAATTAAAACACGGTTCATTTATTGTTTTGGAATATACGTAGTTTCGTTGCAATTCGAAATATTCTTTAGAAACGTCCAAAATATGCTTATTTGCAATTTTGATATTTAGTAATCAACGGTTTGTAAGGTCCGTGCCTCATTCAACCGTTTTTCTCCAGGATAATACGAATCCCAATTATCTCATCTTACGTCTACAATATCTGTGCACAATGTAATTCAATTCCGTGTAGTTCTTCTTGCCTTTTATGCCTCAAATTTAGAAAACCATTTTTCCGCAGAATAAGAAACCGTATTCGTTTTACTTTTTGCGTATTGTCCCTACTCAATGTGTTGTTCCAATTCTTCATGTCCTTCAAGCACTCGTGGCATACTGTTATTAGCACTTTTGATATTAGCACTGTTATTAGCACTTTTACAATCAAAGTTTTGAAGGGGTCTGTGTATCATCTAAACTGGTTTCTTTTTTTTCAGGACAATAAGAAACATGCATTCCCTAATTTTATGTCACAATATCTATGCATAATTTCATTCTCTTCAGTTCATATCCTCTGGCCATTCGGCCTCAATTTTCAAAATTTTGGGTGGAAGCTTTTCCCCCTAAAGCCTTTTTTCCCGCAGCAAATAGAAAACCCGTATTTGTATACTGTCCCTACACAATGTGTTGTTCCAATTTTTTCTCCTTCAAGTACTTCTGACACTGTTATTAGCACTTTTGATATTTCATGATCAAAGTTTTGGAGTGGTCTGTGTCCCACCTAAACAATTTTCTTTCTTCCAAGAAAAATATAACCCGTATTCCCTCATTTTATATCTACAATATCTGTGCACAATTTCATTGACTTCGGTTAACTTCCTCTTGCCTTTCGGGAATCAATTTTTTAAAAAATGGAAGGGGCTTTTGACCCCTAAAACCGTTTTTCCGCAGAATATATAAAAACGTATTCCTTTATTTTTTGCGTATTGTTCTTACACAAAGTTTCGTTGCAATTCTTCATTTCCTTTACACACGTCTGACATACTGTTACTAGCACTTTCAATATTTCGTGATGAAAGTTTTGGACGGTTCCGTGCCCCACCTAACCGTTTTTTTTTAGGAAAATACGAAGCACGTATTCCCTAATTTTGTCTGCAATATGTGTGTAAAATTTCGTTTACTTCTGTCCAATTTCTTTGCCTTGCGGGCGTCAACTTTCAAAATTTTGCGTGGGGGCTTTTGCACCCTAAAACTGTTTTTCCGTAGAAAATAGGAGACACGTATTCGTTTATTTCAAGTGTAATATCTACCTGCCAAATTTTAACAAAATCGAAGTGTTACACATCGGAAGTATTACTTGTTAGTAACTAATATTCCTTCAAAATTTTGGAGGCGCGGTGGCTCAGTGGTAGAGCGTTCACCTCCGGTGCTTCGGGTTCCATGTTCGATCCCAGCTCGCGCTGTGTGGACTTTGTGGTGGACAAACACCGTACTCGTGTGTTTTCTCGGGGTTCTCCCGTTCCCTCCCACATTTTTCAGTCCACCATTTCACTCATCTCTCATCATCACCGTCTCCTTTAGCCTAACGGCCATAAACGTGGGATGTAAAACTTAAAGATTTCGTTTGATTTTTTCTTTAAAATTTTATGAACAAGTAGTGGGAATTAAAGATTATATAAGCGAAAAATTGAGATCTATTGCAAGTTTCGACACCTTTCAACAATGAAGAAAATGACGGCGCAGGCATTTAGATTCAAGGTAGACATGAAATTTGAAACTGAGATTTCACTATTTTGTCATCATTTTAATGCACACTGTAAAGTTCTTAAATGCTAATTAAGTCAGGATTTTGCATCCACATTAAGTTGCAACAGATTAATTGTTAGAAAATCCGAATTGGCAATGCGAATTTAAGGTTAGTCGATACTTTAAATAACATGGAAAAAAGTTGAAGAGTGTAACCTAAGTGTGTGGCCAAGTAGGTTGCGAGTCGATTTAATAAATTGCATGTTTTCTTCTCGCCAGAGTCCACCTCAAACGTTTCATTTTGTTTTAAAACAAAACACTTTTATCATGAGTTACATTAGCATACAGTACATGGGTGACAATTTATATTATGATAGAAAAATGAAATGAAATCTTTGAGTTTTACGTCCCACGGTTATGCCGGTTAGACTAAAGGAGACGGTGATTATGAGAAATGAATGAAATGGTGGAATGAAGAAAGTGGGAGGAAACGGGAGAACCCCGAGAAAACCCACCACAAAGTTCACTTGCCGGGGGCTGGGATCGAACCCGGAACCCCAAGCACCAGAGGTGAACGCTCTACCACTGAGCCACCGCGGCCCCCTATATTATGATAGAATATACTATGAATTTTAATAGAAGATGTGGAGACACTCGATAATTATTACGTAGTAAGATTTCAATAGATTCAGTGCTTGATCGTGCCGTGTGTGAACTTATGAAATAATTATCGCCCTTCCCTTGACGCTCTGGTATACACTGGATAAAATGGGTTTCAATCCTACTTTATTTACACTGGATAAAGTTGGCAACTATGCTTTAGTCCCTACCTTGATCATATCCTGGTTCGGCGGCTAGGTTTCCGAGACGAGGCGAGACGTCTCTTGAAATACCTCGTCTCGTCTCATGTCTCAAAAATGTAGACACAGTTTTTGAAAGTGTTTAAAAATTTATTAACTCGGAATAAATTATTGTCTTCGAAAGTATACCAGCGTTTATTATTTCAAACGGGGACTATCCTAAAAACAAGGGATACCTAAAGTTTTCTTAATGGTTCTTACAAACAGCTTTCATTTCCATTTTATAATCGATTGAAGTTTAAATATTTTGTGATAGTGTTCCAGATTCAAGTAAATTGTTAAACCATGCATCGAGATCAGTGTTTCAGAAGATTTCATTCCAAGGGCTGGTGGTTATATGTATGTATAAAAATCCTTTATAGAAATACAAGTTCTCTTAATGCCAGTTTCATCAGTGACTAACCATTGTTTCATGACTTTTCTCGTTCCGAACAAAGACCCAAACGTGTCAGCGTTTTTCTGTCTGAGTTTGAAAGGATTCTGGTTTGATAATATAATTTAATTTTTTTTATTGTTTTATGATGTTATTCGAACCAAAGCCATTTTTGGAATCCGAAAGGCACATAGGTAGCATTTCTTAATAATTTATTTCATACACACTACAAATAGAACTACTCATAGCATTTTAATTACACTGCACATAGTTCTTTGACATAAAGGGAAATCTTTGGCTATAGCAACATCCAGTATTACCAATGAGGATTTCCCTCCTCCCCCTTGTAATTCGAACACGGTCAACAGATATAGAACATTGTTGAACATTTCTCGAACCACTTCATCACACTCGTGGCCTTGCGACATGGTGCATTTTCTTATCGAAAAATGCCACATCCGTTGGGAAACATGGTTGTCATGAAGGGGTGTACGTAGTCTGCAAGCAGTGTGCGATACGTCTCGGCCGTCATTGTGCCTTGCTCGAGCTCCACTAGACACATGGATGCTCGCGTGAAATTTCCCCAGAGCATTATTATTATTATTATTATTATTATTATTATTATTATTATTATTATTATTATTATTATTATTATTAAAAACAAATATCACCATAATAATTATTAGTTTGAATTAACTGAATTGAGCTCAGAATTAAATCTTGATTTCGAAAGATTAACTATTAAGTTCATCCGTTCTGTACCTTTCTAAAGTAATAAATGCTAGAATTGGTTTTAAGGCTGTTTCTAAGTGAATACTTTCTTCAAAATAATATTAAAAATTATAAAAAGATTTTCGAGACATTCGAGTCGAGCCGAGATTTTTACGAACAGTCTCGACTCGACTCGTGTCTCGACTCGACAATTAGAGTCGAGAAATACGTTCGTCTCGATACGTCTCGAATTTTACAAAGTGTGTCTCGACTCGAATTCCAGTCGAGATTTGAGACATGTCGACTCGTGCGCATCCCTAAATATTCATATTTTAAATGTGCAACACTACCTCGTGAAAAATGACACCGAAGTTAATTTACCAAAGTCTACTTTCTTCTTGTTAGATTAGTGATTGTTTTTTAGGATAGATTATGCAAAGTCAGGTATGGTTATGTATGTTTACAATTCCGTTTCTTTCTTTCAAAATGTATTCCTACCTATTCCCATTTATTATTAATAATTTATTTCTTGCATTTATTAATAACTATCTGAAAAACCCATTATTCGCATGGTGGCTGTATTTGAAAGTCAACGCCTGTATCACCGTTGATTTCAGCGAGTGCGAAAAATATGGATTTGACATTAATATCGGTCATTTTGGATTATTTTTATATGTGTGGTTATCCCCTCCGGTACCTCGACCCGCAACCAAATGGGGTGCATTTGGAAGTTAATGCAATCGTTGTTTCACCATTGATCTCAGAGACCGCCAAAAGTATGAATTCGACACTAATATCGGTCATTTTCTACTACTTTTACAAATCCCTGTAAATGTCTTTTGAAACCCCCTGGTTCGATTAAAAAAAAAATAGAACGCTTCATCTTGATCTGGGGCCTGGACCAAGGTACCCAAGATCAAAATTTGGTAAGTCTCGGTCCTCTCGTCTGGTCTCCAGGCAGCACACAGATACATATAGGGATGCGCACGAGACGAGTGGAGACAGGATTTTACTGACCAAATTCGAGTCTAGACACGGCTCTTTCAATAGTGAAATATACATTTTTCGAGTCGAGATATCACTTTCACAGCACATTTTCGACACCAGACAGCCACAGATCTTGTCTCGTGTGCATCCCTAGATACATACAAACAGACAGAGAGACACATAAACCAACTTTTTATTTTATTTATATTAGATTAGGTATATTTCAAACAGTGTTTCTTCCAGAAGTGTTTTTAGGGGGCATTGCTCGCGCGGAGCTGTGAGATTACCCCCGGAAGAGACCAAAATAATACGTGTATAATATAATAATAAATAGAATAATATCCACAGTGTCCCCCGGAATACGAAATGTGCCCCTCGGGAACATAGTTTCTGAAAGAAACACTGATTTCACACACAACAGATAGAACCAACGGCGTCCGACTTTCCAAAATATATGTGGGTGCATATCAATGGCGGAGCGTGTTATATGTTTTCAGGGGAGTCTCGATACTTTTATTGATTTCTCTTCAGTTAAAATCTTTTATGAAAGCTGTCATAAAGGACTGTGCTGTGATAAAGTAAAATATACCGGTAATGTAAGGATAAGTTGGGGCTGTTCTAGCTCAGTCGGTAACACGGCTGACTTAAACGTAAAGAAACAGGTTTAAACCCGTGATCAAGTTTAATTACTGTAATGCATATTCCCAACATATACAATCGTGATAATTAGTGCATATTTTCAACAACTTACATGATGCACAATGAGTGCAAGAAGCAATGATATTATCAATACGTTACTAAAAGAAAATACTACATTCATACAAATCAAAATGAAAAAAATATTATCATAAAAGAAAATACTTTTAATTTTATTGCAGAAAGAAATTGCAAAGATTTTGTTGTGGACATAATGTATAAAGTGACTAACTTAGTGTGTTCCTTGGTTGCCTTTGCACAAACAAACTTAAAAATAACAATTATGCTTTAGAGGTTAGAAATTTTAACTTCCATCTACATGTTTTAATTGTTTATTTTTTGATAGCGGCAAGTGAGAAATATTTATTCTATTATGTTTCTATGTACCTAAAAATCTTGCCTGCAGCGCCCAGACAAGGTTATTTGTGTGAGTGCTGGAGCCAGGGAGAACCCACGTAGTCGGCTCGCATGGGCAGAACAACCAATAGTATTTCTTACACAGCACATGGTTGTTTGGCATAGAACGTTGCTAATATACTAGCGAGTTCCAGCTAGTTTAGCCTTTTATTAACAGCGGAGGCAGCATTCTGTTATATTATTGTAGTGAGCCGCGTGTTAAAATACACCTAGTATCAGCGTTTCTATTCTTCTATTGACCTTGTAGGACAAAACAAATGCCTTTCGAGGAATACAAGTTCCCTTTAATTCACGAAGTTGATATAGAAATGACCTTCCAACCTATGCTGTGTATAAATGCTGAAAGTCTTTCTAAAACGAGTGGAACGAGCGAGCCATTTATCAAACGGCTCGACTCGAAACTCGACGTCAAGAACCGACTCGTCTCGGAACTCGATTCGAGAAAATTACCTTTGATTCGACTCGAAACTCGGCTTGAATTCGAGTCGTGTTTTAGCACGACTCGTGCTCATCCCAAGGCATTAGAAAAAATGGCAGCTTATTATTATTCTGCTAAACTAATTATATAATAATAACGATGTTGTTATGTAAAATTAAAAATACAGAAAATAGAGAAGCGTAGGATATGCAAACTGATCTGAAAGAACTCCAATATTACATACCATCAACAAACTATTTTCTAACAGGAGCGTCATTTCAGATTTTGCTTGGGTGGGGCAAAACCCCTTGATATAAGTAGAATTTCGCGTTTTTCACTCTATTGATAAAATCTATATAAATCTCAAACTGATGGGGATCAAATGCCCCTCCCTCCCCCCTAAATGATGCCCCTGTTTTCAAGTAGTACAGTAGGCCTGGTCATCAGAACACAGTTTATTCATATTAACCCCTTATTGTATATCGTTAATTATGTTACCCTTGTTTTCAGGGTGCGAATTACCGTGGGGATGAGAGGGATTTGTCCCCCTCAATCACATTTGTTCCCCCCCAGGATATCAACTGAAGTATCCCACCAGAGATCCTCGCTTTTCCCCAAAAAACCATGCTTAGTATAACGCCAAATTTCACTGATTTTTGTCATTTCTTGTAAGTTTAATCTGCTAGCCGTATTTCAAAATGAGCGAGTAAACTGTTCAGTATTGGTCATTCTAATTTCCACACTATTTTCACCGTTGATTAGTTTAACTATAATATTATGACTACAGTTGTTACGTGCAACGGTATCCTCATACCCTTGAGTTCGTCGTCGTTCGTGAATATTGAATGTACTAATGGCGCAAAACAAAATATTATATGGATTTATAAATGCTGTTAGTGGTTGGCCAAGAAGTAAACAAATAGCTTCATCCGTCTTCCTCGCGCATGTCATATCCATCCTCTACATTTGTATCGATTACCAACTTGTTTTAAGGTTTGTTACATTTCAGTAGGGGATACATGTATGTTTTAGGACACTTTTCCCCTTCCACCCCCTAACTGTCAAAAAAATTATGAAGCCACCACTGACTATTGTACTTTAACACAGAAGGATAACCCCAAAGTGAGATTGCATAGGCTTTTATGACATAAAAACTTACATCAAAAACCTACATCTAAAATTACACTACACTACACTACACTATACATAATTACACTTTTATTCTATCCCATAATGACCCCAAGCTAATGTAGTTACCCCATCCCATAAAATGTATCTTTTATCATCTGATGAATCTAATGCTAGCTAATGAACGGTTATACTATATATATCGTGCTTATAACTCCTAATGAGGTTTATGTCTTTATACGTTTTAACATTTTTAAATAAGCTCTCTTTGTAATCATTAAACTGCAACTCTTTTGATATTACAGCTTTAGTTACTCCTTTAGCTTTTTTCTCTTCTTTATTTTCTACTCAATAAGCATACATCTTTGATCTCAATCCAATAAACTCTGTCATTATCTTACCTTTATTCTCATCTTTCAGCTTACCTATTACTTTTGTTTATTAGTGGTAGTTCATATATATTATTTTCCTTGTATTCACTCGTGTCAAACTGGTCAACTATTTCTGCTATATCTTTGTAAAAGTCTTCAGTCTCAATCTCATATATAAAGCTATCGGTATCCATATAACATAAATCTATATTGTTTCCATATTTCGGCTTCATCGTGTTATAATGAAAATCATACATTAACAATTTTGATAGTTCTAATACACTCATACCAACATATATTGGCTTATTAAATGTCAATCGCTCTTTTTTCATATGTATAGCACACAAATTCTCTGTAAATATTGTTCTGTAATCAAAATTAGGTTTTGCAATTAATTTTTCTACTCTTTCAGGATCAAATTCTAATTGTAAGGGTTGCCTCTTTCGAATATTTTCCATTGTTTTTCCGAATACCGAGTTATTTATGAGCTTATAAAAATCTTCTTCAAACTTGTTTTTAGCTTGCGTTCTCATATTTGTATTTAAATCAATGTATTTCTTTAACCAGTCTGATTGTTTAAATTCTAATATTCTATGCACTTTCTTTAATCTCATTCCAAGTGACATATATAGTTTTAAGTTCCTATAGTGAATTACATATCTTTCCTTATTATAAAGTGTCGTTAATAATTTTGATTGTTTAGATTCTGGTGGACACATATTTTCTGGAGCTAATGGTAAATCAGAATGTTTGTTGTGTGAATACTTCGGATATTCTAAATCTACTTCTAATATGTAGCCAGTTTCAGAATCATATGGAATGTTCATTATATCTATGTAAGGTTTAATCCACTTAAAGTCTTTATAAGGCATGTATTGACTCATAGCCCATCCATATAAGTTGTTTGCGTCTAGATATGCTAGGTATGTTGAACACTCATCTTTATTATAATCTTGCATATATTTGTTGTTAGCTTTTACATATCTTTTACTGCATTGTGAGATTCCTACTCGTATACCCCTTTCTAGCATTAGTATTTTATCATAATCAGTTAACATTTCTAAGTTAATTTTAGTCATCTTTAACATTACATCCCACGATTGACCCCGGTGCTGTATAATACCAAGCAGGATCTAATCCATATGCCTTTAAGCACACATCTCTAAAGTTTTCAAGTATATCTGTTAATTGGAGGACATCTGTTTTGTTATAATGTTCAGTTAAGTCCCTCACTAACTTCAGATCGAATTATTTACAAACTCGTACATGAAGCTTATGACGTTCAGGACTTATTTTTTCTCCTTTTAATCTGTTTGTAAATTTGTCTATAGATAGTGGAACAGATTCTTCTAACTTTTCAAATGAATCAACATAATCAAATGCATAATCACCTTTAGTATTAACTAGATAAAGTTTATCAACCGGGAAAAACTTTAATGTTTCTCGAAATTGTTCTGGTTTTAAATTACTAGTTAACTCTGCTAAACTCTTCGACATAAAACTCAATGAATTAACAAACCTTAAATTTATTCCATCTTTTTCTGGTCCTGCTTTTACATATTTTTCATGTTATGTACCTTTTCTCATTATTAGCGATCAGTTTAATTTTCTGTGTATCATAAGCTAACTCCTTAATAAACAAATGCGTATCATAACCAGTTAAATTGTGAAGAAATACAGGAACAAAGTTAGGATTTTTATAGTTTAAATTGCAATAACTGTGAGCTCCACCTCTAAACTTTCCAGTTAAATGTTCATGATCTCTTACTTTTGCTTTATTTTTATTTATCTTATACAAACACTTTTTTAAGTCATGCTTCCATTCTTTTATTTTTTCACTCATATCATCCTTATCCGTGTAGAACTGTGTTTTTTTCTTTAATATATTTATTTTTTCTCACAGCTGGTGGTAAGTCATTCAAGTTTTTCTCACATATATGACAAGTATCCGAACTGTTATAAGCTTTTAATTCCTCCTCACTAAGCGGGGTCATATCAACTACCCTGTTATATATTCCCATAATTTCTATTGCTTCTTTTTGTAACATTTCAATAAATACTTTCGCAGCATCTGGACCTATATAACTAACAGGGGCTTTATAGTTCCCATTTGAATATTTGACATAGTAACAAAAACTCATTGGTTCATGCTTTTGATATTTTACTGTTTTACTACAATTATGCTCTATTTTTAACTTACATAAGATGCATTCAAAGTCGGCAATTATCACAAATGCAACTCTTAATGATCGATTATAGTTTTGAAACTTTATTTGATTGTCGTATGGTTTTGGAAGTTCTATTCTAACAGCCTCATGTTATTTACAAAATATAGCTCATGGTTCTGTAATTGCTTCTCATTTCGATAGTGTCTTGTTAAACATCTATCACAAAAGTATAACTTCTCAGTACGTTTTGTCACTTGACTTCTTATTAATAGTGATAAGTCTTTTATCCAACAAAAATGACTGTTTTTTATCTTTTACATATAATAAATTGATATGAGTTTCCTGCTTATTTTTTGTGATTTGAAGTGGATATACATTATAGTTCTTGTCATAGCTGTAAACATTGATGGAGATATTACTTCTTCTTTCAAATTTTGGAATATCTTTTAATTGTACAGGAAATTCAATGTTATCACAATACTTCTTTTGCAACTCATTAACAAGCTGTTTATAATGTGAAGGTCTTTCAGGATGTATTTCAACAGGCTCTTAATGGTACATACTTGTTTAATTTGATTTGTAAGTATTTAATTTGGTGTAATGTCCATCCTGATCCTTTACCTTCAAACTCTTCCATTTCTCTACGAAGTTTTTGTTTTGCATGATGTATATATTCACTTAAGTCAGTCGATTCTAATATTCTTTCGTTTGATGTTTTGAAATTGCGATATTGTATTTCTTTATCTTTAATATAGTCACAAATGAAAACGAGATTTACTTTAACAGGGTTGAATTTTAATTCTTCTTTGATTTTGTTAATAGCAACTCTTCCACTTGTATCTAAAAATTGTATTGGGTCTTTATATCCACCTATGTTATCAACTTTAATGGTTTGTAAACGCTTCTTGAGTGCTGCTTCTTCTAATTCTATCTTAATTGGTATACGTGCTGGTTTCGGTTCTTCAGTTACTTCTTGCTTAAATGGGAATATATTTCTAATCTGTCTTTTGTTTTGTTCATCATCATATTGTTTAAGAAGGTTTATTAGTTCTGCTTTTCTTAATCGGGAATATCTTCTGATTCCACTCTTTTGAAATTGTCGCCTTAACTCTACTACAGTAAATCTACTATAATTACTCATCTTATTTACTATATAGAAAATCTTACTACTCAATTTTTATCTTCGCCGGATTATTTCTGTTCATTTTTGTACTATTTTTAGTTCCATATATCCTAATACAACGCTTAACATTGTACACTCCTGCCATTGTCTACATATTACGTGTTGTATTAGAACACGACTTTGATGAGAATAACCGATCAAAGTCACATATACACATATTAAAATTAAATCATTTTTGTAATCTTACTCATCATCATCATCATCATCATAATCATCACTACCATATTTATATCCATCATCACTACTCAAATCAGATGTTTTTTGTTGCATTATTAATAATTCTTTTTCCTTTAACAGTATTTGCTTCTCTACTAGTGCTGCTAAGAGTTTAAGATCATGATGAATTAGTTTAAGTCTATCATGTAATAAATCAAATTCTTTCTCCATATTTATTATATAAAAAACCAACAAAAATGAGATAAATTTAAAAAATCTAAGAATAAAAACGAACATGACTAGTGCTAAGGAAATATTATCTTACAAACCTATATTTGATTGTGTATGTAAATATTTAGATATTGGTGGTTATAATGATGAAGACAAAATAAACTTTAGCATCTCAACAGGTACGTTAGATCATTTGTTCAAGAAGGCCACTAAAGAAAACAACTCATTTCTTATACAAAACATTATCTATGCAAACGTTATGAATTTTTCTGATGAAATATTAGATTCACTGACTGATGAACAATGGTTATCTATAGGTTATGATGATTATGAGGAGGAATATAACTATGATCACATTACAGAAGACTTCATACGCAAATATCTGCAGAAAGTTAATTTGAGCGAAATATGTTCATGGAAAAAGTTATCAGAAGAATTTATAAGAGAATTAGCTGATAAAGTTGATTGGGAGATTATTCCAGGAAGCCAAGACTTATCAAAAGACTTTATAATAGAATTTGCAGATTGAGTTGATTGGAAAGAAGTATCGTATAATCAAAACCTATCTGAAGAATTTATTAATGAGTTTATAGATAAAGTTGATTTTGATGCTATATCTTATGGAAACAAACTCTCTGAAGCCTTTATACGAGAACATGTAGATAAAGTTTCTTGGGGACGCTTATCTGGAACTCAACAATTATCAGAAAACCTTATAAGAGATTACGCTGACAAAGTAGATTGGGAAATAATTTCAATATTTCAAAATTTAACAGAAGGATTTATTACAGAGTTCAAAGACAGAGTTCATTGGCATAATATTTCAATTTATCAACACCTCTCTGTAGAGTTTATATATTTATTTAGACATTATGTAGATTGGAGAGTTATAATAAGAAAATATCGTAATAATTCCGATTTAGGTAGTATATTGAATTTAGCATTCGATGTTACAACAGATGGTTTGTTTAATGTTTAACTACTTAACTTTTATGGCTATTATATCATAAAAGTTGTAGCCTTAATTATTATATATTAACCTTAATTATTAGATATTAACTTTAATTATCAGATATTAACTGATCATATAAACAATCAATTTCTTTAATCAATTCTTCTTCTGATAGTGATGTCCAAAACTCATTGTCTTTTACATTTTTTACGCCTATTCATCTTTTAACTCCAATCCTTTTAATTTTTCGATTACTTCATCATCTTGAATTTCTTCTATAACTTCTTTGATCGTGTTGAGTTCACACTTGAAAAATTAACCTTTATATTTAAATTCATCTAATTGTTTATGTACAAGTGACTCTAACTTTTTAGCATCATTTGTCTTATACGTTTCTTCATAAAATAGCTCGATGTCAAGTCTAAACTCATTAAACTGACCTAGACGTTGTTCAATGTTTTTTGTATAACCCACTTTATAGATATTCTTCTCTTGGTGCTGTTTTCTAGTTGCTATATAAACAAAACCTGACTTATCGTTATATTTTTTCAATTGAGACCATCTTTTTATTTCTTGGAACAAGTCTGGATGAACATATGTACCCCTGATTCTTGTTATTCTTCCTCCACTAACCGCGTAATATATTTTTTGAGATTGATGCTCTTCTTCTAATCTTTTTATTATTGTTGTAGATTCTTTATTGTTTAGCCAATTATCAAACCTTCTACCGTTGACCTGACACAGTTTAGTAGCGTTAAAGTATCCTGTACTCTTATCTATAATCAATTCAAAATCAACAAAAACACAATACCAATAATTACTCTTAATCTGTTCATAACAAATATCATTTAAACTATACCAATTTTCCATAGTACTCATATTTACTATATAAAAATGTTGATTTAATCATTTTGGGAGTTTTTTACCCACACAAATAAATTCTCATTCACCATTTTATCATATCAAGTATTAACTCTTTCGAAATCACTACACCCTTACATAATCATCTAACACAGAGAGTAACGGTTCGTTAGTCTTTCATGGTTATTATTTCATAAAAGACAACATTTATATTTACATTACAACATTACTTTTATCTATCCATGTATTATGTGAATCATCAAAACCTAGCCATTTAACATATACTTTATCACCCTTCTTTCATAACACCTTTTCCACCAAGTATTCATCTTTATGTTTCGTCTTTAATAGTTCTGGTTTGTAAAATCTACCTTGCACATCCTCTTCTTCTAAATCTTTAATTCTATATGTAGGTGGATTAGATGGAATAACTTCACAAATAACAAATACTTCTGTTGACCAATTAGGTGTATATCCTTTCTCAAATAACCCTTTCGACTTACTTATACAAGCATGATCACCTAATTTGTATTTAGGTTTAACACGCTTATATTCTTTCTTATACACTTTCTCTAATATTGCTCGCTCATTCTTCTTATTAACTTCTATAGGCTTTAAACCAATTGTTCTATGTACTCTATTATTATACTCACTAACGAATGTTGGTAATATCTCTATCCATTTATAATTTCCTTGAGTTGTGAACCTTTTCACATGTTTTGTTTAAGTGTTCTATTAAATCTCTCAACAACAGAAGCTTTCTTACCACTATAGGTTGAGTATTGATTAACCTTATTTTCCTCCCTTACCTTCTTAAATTCTTTATTATAAAACTCCTTACCTTGATCAGTTTGTAAGTTACTAGGTTTTCTCGTTCTTAATATGAATTCAAATGCTTCTGTAACATTATTCCCACTCTTATCTTTAACAGGAACAGCAAAAGCATATTTTGAAAACACATCTATAATCGTTAGCAGATACTTATAACCTTTATTTAATTTGGAAACACCTTTTAATACTCCACTATCCATTTCAACAAGATCAGCTTGCGAAAGATCATCGATAACTTTAATAACCACACTTAATCTGTCAAAGTTTTTTCTAGATGGTTTGTGAATTTCTTCTATAATGTCTTCTCTAACACCTTTACCTTCTTCTAGTCAATCAGGCTTTTCAACGAATTGAGTTTTAGTAGCACCACATACAGAACAAATGCATTTCTTTAGATATCTTCCATTCTTTGTTTGTTCAATTCTAATGGTATCTTTCTCCGTATCTGTCAATTTCTTACACTTAACACATTACATCATCATTATTTATTGTATAGAAAATCAACAAAAAAAATTAAAATTTATCAATACCTAATACTATACTTTCAACATTATCGTCATCATCACTTGATTCGTTTTCATCTTCTGTTTCTATATACATAGCAATCAATAATAACTTACCTTCTTTTAAATCAGAATCTTTGGTTGCTCTAATTGTTAACTGATCATGCACATTAAAGTGTAATGGAAAACTTCAACTAAAACGTCATTTAAAAAAGGTCTATAAGATGTTTATTAAGACACGATTCTATAAGCATTAAACGACCTCTATAAAGAAATTTGTAGGCTGCAGCTAAATTATATACAAAAAAGGCTGGTTTCCCAAGATCATCTTCTGCCAATCGACATGGAACTTTAACAATTTCTTTTCTTGTAAGTAAATTAAACTCTTCTTTCACTGATTCAAGCTGTTCTAATGTTACATCTTGTTTATCGATAGCATTAGATACATTAACCAATCTTTTATTCTTAAAATCTACCCAGGATGTAAAAACTTCTCTAAATTCTTCCATTATACTTTTAACGTTACCAAAAATATACATATCTATTATATAGCAAACGTCCTTAGGAAAACTCTCTTTCTATGTACATTAAAACAAACAAAAATTGACCTTCTTCCATAGATGAATTTTTATTTGGTTTAATTGTCATTATATCATTCTTGTTAAAGCTAAAAGGTATATATTCAATCAAAGAACCACCTAAATATATGTCTAAAAAGTATTTATCCAAACTCAATTCCATGTGCATTATTTTCCCATTATAGAGAAATGTGTAACCATTAGTTAGATTAAATATTTTAAAGATTGGCTCCTTAACATTCTTAGTTCTCAATCGATACAATAAAGGTATAGTTTCCTTGTGCATAATCAATTTAGTAGTATCCATCCTAACCTTTTGAAAATCTTTTTTCTTGACGTGTTTCTTGTAACGTTTCTAATGCATCTTCAAATCGTTTTCTATCGTTCTCTAATTGAGCTTCTATTGATCTAAGTTGACTTACGCTAACAACATCATTTAAATTCTCCAACAACTTTAATTTTTCTTCACTAATATCAACATTATCTTTTCTATCTTTAACATTACCAAATATATCCATACTCATTTATTATAAAGAAAATGTCAATCTTAATTTTTCAAAACATTTCTTTAACATCTCTATTTGTTTAGATGAATGTTTAAAATCAATATCAACATGAACATCGTGCTTTTTCAACAGATAGTACAATACACATTTTAAGTTAATAAACAATACTCTTTTCGGATACAGTTCTTTAAAGGTTTCGTATAAGTTTTCGAAGTCGTTTATGAGTGTTTCCTCCATATGTCGTAAGTTTAATGGTTTTTGATCGGTAAGGTGACAGTGTATTAAATAAACATCATCATAATATTTTGTGTATTTGTTTTTCTTTAGTACTTCTAAAACATCTTTTGTTGATATTAAATCTTTTGATATATCTCTAAATTCATCATTTAACACCTTGAACACCTCTTCAGGAATAATTCTATCCTGTAAAGCTTGCAAACGAGATAACTGTAACTTAAATCTTTTTATAGTATCATACCATGTTTTTCTCACACAAGCAGCTCTCATTCCTTCATTAGTACTGTAAACAAAACCATTCGTTACAGAACAATCATCACAAATGTATGTACTCCTACCTTTTGTTAATGACTTACTACCACAATTACTGCATTTTAATGGTGCGGTGCTATAATTTGATAACATATCCTTTAAGGTAATTATTGGATATAACTTTACCAACTCTTCTTCCGTATACAAAAATTTAGGTATTAACATTTTCCATAACTGAAGAACTGTATATGCGTTGTTTTTATCTTTAAAGTCTATCTTACTAACATCCCGAAAATACCAATTAAAATTAAATCTAGCTAGTGCATCTAGTTCATCCTCATGCTTCGCAAAATAATCTAAAAATCTATTGTGTATAGCTTCCATACTTATCTTAAAACAAAACATATTTATCAATCCATATTGTGTCTTTTTTGTTCTTCAAGTTCTTGTTTATTCCTCTTAGCATCCAATACAGTTTTAGTAATCGCTGCTGCACCACCTGCTAATGAGCCAACTGCTCCTAAAGCTGCTAAAATGGCCGGAATTGTAAAGATAAAACCACCCATATGCTCTTTCTTAATCTTTTTCATTTGTGCAGTAGTTAAAGTTAAATCCATTTCTTTACCTTCTTTAATTTTCTTAGATTTATCACTAAGTTGTTTCTTTGTTAATACATGATCAATATTTAAATCCTTTAGTTCGTTATAAGGAACACTAAACATACAACCTTTAATAGAACACATCTTCCTATTTATTTAAGAGAAAATCTTAGTTTGTAAAAGTACAGTTGTTGTTGCTCCACCAAAATCAATTAAGGAATCATTCTCATCTGTTATCCTTATCTCAAAAATGTCAAGCTTGTCTTTGGATATAGGGAAAATAATGGATAAGTTGGCTCGTAAATAATACTATGTTTAGACTCAGCATCTGTTTTAAATGATGATATAACTCCTGTTTCTCTATGTGTGTATTCTGTATCTTTAACAAACATACCATCAGCTATATTACAGTGAACATTTATAGTATCAAACGGATGAAACTTTGTCAGCTTACTTCCGATATGTGTTTTGTTTTTTTCTAAAACTTCAAGAACATTAAGCCCGAGGACAGTACCTATACCCCAATTGTAACATCATTACTATCAGTTTCTATTTTAACTCTGTTTCTTAAATGATCTTCTGATAATGTTATGTTGATGGATTGAGATTTTAAATACTCATTAAGTGATTTTAAATTATATCGCCCTTCTGGTATAAAAACTTGTCTATCACCATATGAGAAACTGTTTTTTTTTCTTTTGTTATGTTTGGAGGTAGATATGTACTGTAAAACTCAACTAGTCCTATACTCAAATACTTGTTACTGTTGTCTAATTCGTAATGGAGTTTCTTCTTTAAAACAAAAGTATCTCTCGTTAACTTAAATACCTTAGAAATTTATTAAATAATGAATCAACAAGTTTGATTTACCTAGAGATATTCCAAGAGAGAAAGTAATCAAGTTAATAGAAGATGTCATTCAAAAGTTAGAATACAGTTTAAAGAAGATAAAGAGAAAACTACGAATTGTTAAATATGCATACTACACTTTGATTACGTTATCGGTTATACTTTCTGCAACAACTGGGTTTATTAATATTTTTGAACCTCTAACAATTTACTCAATATTAACAACGTCTCTTGCAACTGGAAGTGCTATAATAACAGGTTTGTCTTCTAAGTTAAACATAAGCAAAAGAAAAGACGAATATAAAACCACTGTCACTTGTATTAACTCATTTAAGGAACAGTTGGAGATGATAATAACATTAAGTGGTGAAATGGATAACGAATATATAAAAGATACGTTCCTTAAGATCAGAGAACAACTTAAAGATATAAGAGATACGTTGCTTAAGATCAGAGAACAACTTAAAGATATAAGATCATAAAAGAGACGATTTTCTCTATAATAAATGAGTAAGATAACTATTAATTGGGATGTAAAAGAGATGATTAAAGAAACAACAGTTAAGAAAAGAAATGGAGAACTTATACCTGATGATATTCAATGCCTTATAGTGGGTCCATCTGGGTGTGGTAAGACGTTTTTGTTATTTAATTCTTTATTACAGCCAGGTTGGTTAAACAATAATTACTTCTACATATATTCTAAAAGCATGAATCAGCCAAAGTATGAGCAGTTAAAAGATCGATTTGAAAAGACAGAACTAAAGTTTAAGAAGCAAATAGCAACGTTCTTAAACGGTAGTGATTCTATTGTACCTATTGATGAATGTGAAAAATTCTCTATAGTTGTGTTTGACGATTACATTTTGGAGAATCAAGATACTGTTAGAAATTACTTTACAAGATGTAGACATATACATTTAGACTGTTTCTATCTTGCACACACATATTCAAAAGTAAATAAACAGCTGATAAGAGATAACGTTAACTTCCTATGCATATTTAGACAAGATGATACTAATCTTAAACTTGTGTATAACGAGTTTGTTGGAGGAGATATGTCTTATGATAAATTTAGAGTGTTATGATCAAAATGTTGGCAAGAAAATTATGTTTTTATAGTAATTGATATGACAAGGAAGGTAAACAATGGTAAGTATAGGAACAAGATAAAACACTTCTTAATCGTTTGACTTTTTTCACGTTTATTTATGTTCTTTGACGTTTGTTGACGTTTGTTCGTTTTCTATATAATAAGCGGATGAGAAAGATATTAATAGGAATATCAAGTTAAAGGAGTTCTTGATAAAGGGCTTCAAATCTTGGAAGAAAGAAATAGCAGGTATATATTATAAATTTAAAACACAAGAGCAACCTGTAATTGATGCTATTCAAAACTTGGGAAGTGAGATCAAAGAAGTAGCAGAACAAAATAAAAATCTAATAACTGAACTTGTTAAAGTTGTACATAAGACGGTTTCAATAGATCCTAGTCTACTAGAAACACATAAAAAGATAACTTATGATAGTTCCCCAAGTAGTAGTGATACGCCTATAACAGGAGAAATAAAACAAATGAGAAAACAAATTAAAGACAAAGTTGAAGGAGTAGAACCTTTAACAACAGCACAATCATTTGGTAAGATTGCAACGAAATATTATAGTAAAACAAATGATAGTGTATTTGGAATAAGAACTGTAGAAGAAGATGGAAAAATAATAAATAAGATAGGAAATTCTGAAGTTAAAGTGAATGGTGATGATTTGAAAATTAATGGTAAAACTTATAAAGGAACAGAAGGTCTATGGGAATTATTAACGATGAATACTAATAAAACCATTGAAGATTATGACGATGACGATTTTGAACAGTACAAGGAAGTAATAATAGAATCAGATGCTGCCTTCCAAAAATATAATCGAGATAGAAAGTAGCATCTAATAGAGGTTCTAAGTACATTAATATTATCAAGCCTATTTGGGATAATTATATTAAACCATCTTTACCTCCAACTCCTTAAAGGACTGGTGAAGGAATTAAACAATATACAGAGATACCTAGAAAATATATATGGATGGATGATATGAGAAAGTTAATTGATCGACTAATAGTTATAGATGGAGAAGAAAAGGCTGGTAATAATAACTTCTATAATGAGAAAGTAGGTATAGTGAGTATGATTAATAATAAGCTTTCACAATTTATTCCTAATGATTCAAAAGGTATAGGTTATTTGATGGAGATCTTAAATAAATTACCACCACGATTCTGGAATGATGAGAAGCTTGGAAAAGGACTAATGAATAAGATTTTAAACATGAAGAGGATACCAGAGTTACATATACCAGGATTTTCTTACTGCGGGCCTTTTACGAAGCTACAAGAACGATTAGAAAGAGGTGATAAAGGTATTAATCCATTAGGTGAGGCTTGTAAAGAACATGATAAATTAAAGACTGTTTATTTAGACTGTTTAGTTTCTACAGAGACAATAAAGATACAGAGTCAAGACATATTGCAGATAAGGAATTAGAAACTAAAACATGGATAAGAGCATTTAGTAGTGATGCGTCAATTGGTGAACGATTAGCTGCTTTTGGAGTTGGTACTGCTGTGAATGCTTAGGTTAAGTTTGGATGGGGATTATAAGTTTTTAAATGTTATTATCTATGATTCTTTTATGGGTATATCACATAATAGCGCTGTTTCAAGATTTTCTTTATAATAAATGGATAGTGTTAAGAGTTACGAGCTACAGAGTTTTAAAGCTAACACAAGAACATTTAATAATTTGAATGAAGCTAACAAAGATATTGAATTTGGTTTCGATGTGGGTGATGGGCTCAAGCATCCACACAAAGCAGATTGTCATATGACTTTTGAAGTTGTTGGTGCATCAGTTGGAGGAACATTTGGTGGAAATGATACTATAAAACTTGTAGATAACTTCTTACCATTCTTCTTTTCTCAAATTGAGGTTAGAAAGCATCGTGTTGTTATAGATGAGATTGAACTACCTAGAATAACATCTACAGCTATTGGAACATTAAAGATTTCCAAACCAGAAGTTGAATATCTAAAACAAGCAGGATTTGAAACAGATCATAAACTTAGTCTAAGAAAGGACTTTAGTGTTTTGTACCCATTAAGATTAAATCCAGGCTTCTTAAGTGATTCTAAAAAGGTTATGTGGAAAGGTGGATTGAGAATAACATTTGCAAAAGCTAACAACAATAACGATGTCTTGTACAAATAAACTGGATCAGGAGCCGGTGCAGCAGCTCCTCATGATTGAAAAATAACAATAAAAGGTATGGAAATAAGAATGAAAACAAGTTAAAGTTGAATACTCTTAAAGAGCCTAAAATCATGTTATCATTCCATACTTATCAATGTGTTCAGAAGACTGTTGTAGGTTCTTTCTTGGAGTTTGATGTTACTACTCAATTTAATTCTAGACAATTTGATATGCCTGATTTCGTAGTTGTAATGTTCCAAACTGATAGAAGTGGTAAACAAACAGCAGATGCAAGTAAGTTTGATGATTGTAAGGTAAAGAATATCTATCTTAAGAATGGGAGGAATGAGGTATTTCCAAAAGAATCAAGAAACTTAGATATTGCTAACAAGGATTATTTTAAGACGTATGAAGATTATACTGCATTTAAGAGAATAACATGTGACAATAGCAAAATGTACTATGATCCTAAAGAGTTTATAGATAACAGACCAATGAATGTGATTAATTGTAGTAAGAGGAAGAAAGTATCGGTAAATGAGAGAACAAACATAAAGATTGTAGTAGACTTTGCAGAAGCTGTGGCTGCTAATACTATATGTTATGCGATTTTAATTGGAGAAAAGAACTTTACATATGACCCTAAGAATGAGAAAGTAGTAGAAGAGTTTTAAATAGTTAAATGTATGTTTGTATTAATTTATGGAAATTTTTCCATAAACGAAATTGATAAAAAATGATTAAATATTTTTGGTGAAGGTAAAAAATTGAAGAGTGTTCATTGATTTTCGATATAATAAATACGATGTCGAGTCATATTGAGCTTTTAAATAAACTTGGAAGTCTTGAACAAAAACCAGTTATTGGATTAAGAGAATTAGAATTAAATACAGAATATAAGATTGTGAAAATGGAAAAGATTAAAACTAAGTTTGGAAAGAGCATTTTAGTTGAGTGTGAGGAGTTTTCCACCTAGATTTACAAAACACTTAACAGATAAAATGATTGATGAGATCGTTAGAGATGGAATAAAAATCAAATACACTGGTCTAAAAGATAATTATCCAACTGTTGAGTTCTGTATGTAAATTTTATGTAAATTTTCTGTATGTAAATGAGGATTGGTTTTATGAATTTCTCATAAAACGAACATTTTCCTTATATTAAATAAACTATGGCTAATTATTTAAGTAAAAAAACTGACGTTAAAGCATTGAGATTCCTTCGCATAGATGAGTTGGAAAAGGTAAAGCGTGCGAGATAACATTATGGAAATTGATTCAAACACAGCGTTAATGTCAAAGAGTTTTAGTACATTTAGATGAGAAATATAAGACGTTATTACCACAAATATATAATGATGAAATTGAGCAAGTATTGAAAGATTTGAAAAAGTATAAGCTGTTTGTTAAATATGAGGGTTTGAAAGATTTAGATAATGGTGATAAAATACATCAGTTTTAGTTTAGAAATGAATCCAAAAAATAACAAAAATAAAACTTGTAATTTTAAGTATGTTTTAAGTGTATATGTGTTTTATAGTATCAGACTATAAAAAACTAAGACCTTTGGATATACAGAACATAATGTCATTTAAATTTTAAAGATACATGTATAAATAAGAGATTTATTTGAGTTTTTTGTAATGATATCCTTAAAGTTATGCAATTTATAAGACATTCGATAGATAGTAAATTTATTTCTCTAATGAATGTCGTTTGAATTTTGAAAATCGGTTCACATTTGACGAAGTTATAGCAAATTCGAAATAGTATCTTTATAGCTATGCAACCCGCAATACAATCAAAAAATAGCATTTGTTTCTTTATCGATTGTCGTTTGAATTTTGAAAATCAGTTAATAAACAACGAAGTTATAACGATCTGGAGATATTTTCCCTCATGAGCCACCATTGATGTCAGGGCTGGTTATCGTTTCCAAAAAAATATCAAGTTTACCTTATTTAGTACTAATTCATTCCTAATAATTTCAGAGCTTAATTCGTAATTTTAACAAATTTCTGGAAAAACATGATAAAAATAATTAGTTTCCAACCCTGTTTGTCACGTGACGGTAAAAATCATCACGTTACAACTAAGAATTTTAAAACTTTTTCGATTGTGAAGAGAGAGAAAATTGTAAGTGCATAACGTGACAATGTAACGTGACGGAATTGGTATTGTTATTACTACACTTCCATATAGTGCTTGACTACTAAAAAGAAAGAAAAGAAAAAGATGTATGACTGCCTGAGGGGAATGCAACTTGTGACTTAAAAAGAAACAAGTTCTCCTTTACATTGTTACTACAATTATGTTCATATGGAAGTCACGTACACAACTTCCATGTGGAATCATTCTCATATACAATGGAAGTAGATAACATTGGCTGGATTGTGTGTGTGTGTCTGGATACATGTATCAGTGAGTTATATGAATGAATATATATATATATATATATATATATATATATATATATATACTATTTCACTGTGCATTTATTTATTACTCATATACAGTCTAAAGTTCATCTTATTACTCAAGCATTTATGAACCAATTTTAATCAAATAAAAAGTATCTGTTAAATTAAAGACAGTACTATAAGTTATAAGTTTTAGATGTAAGTTTTTATGATTTTAAATGTCATAAAAGCCTATGCGATCTCACTTTAACATTGTAGTTATGGGAATACTTTGCATTAGTTTCTTGGATCCTTATGTGCTAGTCAACCAATGTTAAAGCAAAAAAAAAAATATTCAAAGAAAGTGCTTATACTTACGTTAGCCATCTATTGGCGATTTATAGTTAGTGATATTATCCCTTTTCTTTAAATTCTGGCAATCTTTTTTGTATCCAATCATGAAGTTTTATATGGGATATGGAACAAAAGTTCTCATTATAATATGCAGGAATTCCACATACAATACATTTATTATTAATATTTCTTTCATTAGTTAAGTCATAACAAGATATAATTTTGTTCCTTCTAGTAAAATATGGTGGGAAACCAACACGTATTATATCTTTAAATAAAATAACTTGCGGTGCTGGTAATGTAAAACCTACAGGGTTATATGTTGGATCTACAAACTTACATTCTGATAATGTAGCTGGTCTTAAAATCTTAAATCGTGTGTCTATATCCTTAAAGAAAAGATACATTATTTTTATAAAGTCATGCTCTAGCATTTTATTATGTATTTCAACCACTCGTTCTTTTGATGAGAGTGAATAATCTAGCAACGGTCCAGAATATTAAAAACTATGTTCAATTTCTTTATTCATATTATCTGCTCTATAACATCTTTTACAATTATCAGACCTCTTGTTTCCATTTCTAGCGAACTCTTGGAATTGTTTTAATTCTCCACAAATTACACACTTTTTCAGGATTTATTAAATATAAAATATCCAAAATTGTTAGGTCATTTTTGTTTGATTTTAAATGTCATAAAAGCCTATGCAATCTCACTTTGGGTTATCCTTCTGTGTTAAAGTACAATAGTCAGTGGTGGCTTCATAATTTTTTTGACAGTTAGGGGGTGGAAGGGGAAAAGTGTCCTAAAACATACATGTATCCCCTACTTATTTCATTTTAGTTTGCAAGTTTGCATAATATGTGTAATATCTAATAAATATTAAATAGAACAAGTGGATTTAATAGAAAATATGTGGACTATTATTGCTTGAGCATCAGTGCCTTTTACAGTTTACGGAAATGAACTTTTGACTCTGTACTCAAAATCTGAGTTCGGCCTATATATATTCTCTCGTGGCTATATGTTAGTGTATATACTTACGATGCGTCCGTAGTGAGCAGACACGTTAGTGAAAGTGAGTAAAAGCATAAGATTTGTTTTAGCATTTGCTAATACGACTGATTCTCCGTGTCATTCATTGTCTGTCTGTGTCTGAATAATCACTTCAATTGGAGCGGGCCGTTTAAAGTTAACCCTTCACTTTCTATCTTTCTTTTAGCTATACAATTTGCCGACACGCCAATAATCTTGTCTGGAAAACTTCAATGTAATATTTATACTTCATTTGATAGCATAGAACATAGTGAATCAACGCAGCTGTATCCTAATAGTATAGTGCTGATTTCCTGAGCTCCATTATAGACTTGACTTAGGGATGCGTACGAGACAAGATTTGATTCTGTCTCGTCTCGAAAATGTGCTGTAAAAGGAATATCTCAACTCGAAAAATGTATATTTCTTTATTGAATAAGTTGTGTCTCGACTCGAATTTTGTCAGGAAAATTCTGTCTCGACTCGTCTCGTGCGCATCTCTAACTTGACCTGATTTTGAGTTCAATTACAATTGTAATCATCTTTTTCTTTTAACACAAGCAAAGCACGAGGTTTCGAGCACGGGTCATCTGGGTGGTAGTTCTGTACGGATCCAATGAACTACGGAATAACGTAGTAGAAACTCCCTACTCTGTAAATATATATTGCTAATATTCGTAAGTTTTAAGCTTGTAAAAGAACGTAGCTGTTTTGTCTTTGTATTAAGGTTTACGATATTTCTATCGTATCTTGTCTGAGTTGCAAAACAAAAGATAATACATTTATCAATTTATTGTTAGAGATTGGTCCTTTAAAACATTTAGTTATTTCTAGAGGTGATAGAAAGATACTATCCCTCGAAAAACATGCATTTTCTTTTGTGACAGATGAGAATACTACTTCAAGTTTGACTATTGAATTCATATAGTTTGGAAATCTTCCTTTCACACTGTGAAACGATACTCACTTCTTTTAGTTTGGTATTGGTACTGGAAACTCGTCTAATATATGCAACAAGTTGACACTCTTAGTCATAGATTAGAAACTTGTAGCAATACACGTTGAAACCGTACTGGGCTAACTTCAGCTACTTCTTGTTTGAATAGGAATTGGTGGGAAATATTCTTGTGATGCTGAATCCTTGGAGGAACACTTTCCTACGACCCTGAATTGATTGTAAAAAAGCCGTATCTTGATAACTCCTATTGTTTTGATTCCTGGAAACAACAATTGAATTAGGAAATAATAATTAATTTGAAACACTTCCTGTTGATCGTAAAAAAAGCTTTGTCCTGGTATTTCCTATTGTTTTGATCTATGGAAAAAAAATTAAAATAGGAGGTAAGAGTCAATTTGAACCACTTCCTGTTCCGGTACGGTGTTGACAATAATTATGGTATATTACCTTGAGACGCTAAATCGTTTGGACAAATATGTTCTTGCTATCTGTTATTGTTTTCCTTCTATGGCGAGGAACGTTCAAACAGAATATGGCTAATTTTAACAAATTCTGCTTTGATCAAAGCTTCCATGGAGAAGGAGGAAGCTATGAATCGATTGCAAAAAGCTACTTTTTAATATCTTTTAACATTTTTGCTCTACGGAAATCAATATTGGGACTGAAAGTACTAGCAAATTTGAACAATTACCAGCTTTGGTAGAGTTATATGGATAGTAACGATATGTTTGTTGGGAGAATGAATTGTTTGCTTCAAACTGCTTCTCGCTATCTGCTGCCGTTTTCGTTCTATAGCGGTAAACGTTGAAACCGTTATTGAAACCAGAGTTATAGTAAATTCTAACTACATCCGAATTTATTGGAGTATTGTAGATAGTCATGATATGTCGTATTTAGACTCTAAATCATTTGCAGAAACCACTTCTCAATATCCGTTATCATTTTCTTTATATATCGACAAAGTTCAAACCGGAAATGGCTAATTTGAACCAATTCCGGTTTGAGTATAAGGTTAACGAAGGAAAGAAAATCTATTCTTTGGACACTGAATTAATTGCAAAATACCACATCTTGAAGCATTTACTATTTCTATTAGGCGGAAATTAGAAATTGAAACCGGAAGTAATAATAAATTACAACCATTTGTGGTTTCGGTAGAATATATTGGATACTCTTGATATAGGCTCTAGATGTTAACTCGTTTTCAAAAAATAGTTCTCGCCATGTTACCATTTCATGCTATGACGATGAAATTTGAAACTGTTGTTGAAACCGGAAGCAATAATAAATTTAAACCCTTCTCAATTTTAGTAAAGTATTGTGGATGACCGTGATATGTTGCCTATACACGCGCAATCGCTTACAAAAAAGTCTTCTCCCTGTGTGTTGCCGTTAAATGTTAGAACCGCAAATGGCTAATTTGAACCACTTCTGGCTTGAATGTAGAGTTAACGGATAAGATGGAACCTATTCGTTGGATGCAGAATCAATAGCAGAAAACCACTGCTCTATATCATTGTCTTTGCTCTGGTATCTGTCGACAGCAGAGCCCTGCACGGGCCGGAATATGTCCGTCTCGGCTCTGCCCTGCCCGTTTCAAATAATATTAAACTGGACCGGACCCTAATCGGGCCGGGCACATTCTGGGCCGAGCACAAATGCTATAGCGCCGCACCGGGCCTGGCCACACTGAAAGACGGTTCGGAAACTAATCTTGTCAGTCTTTCTTTGAAATGTCCTCCACTACCCCTGCCTTTGCCGTGATCGTACGGTCTTACTGTCAGCCTATGCTAATCGTAATGTGTTTGGGAAGCTGACTATTCATGACTGCAAAGTACTGTAATACTACCACTATTACTACTTCTACTAGTACTACTTCTACTATTACTACTAGGACCACTGGTAATATTACTACAACTGCTACGACTTCGCGTCAGAGTTGACATGTCTGGTGGTACCAATTTACCTTCTAAATAGAGAAAAAATGGAGCAATGCTAGTTATTATAGCCGGTATGCATAGAATGTGAACCGATGCTTGATCTACGAGGGACAACGCTGGCTCAGTAGAAAAATCACTCACATCAGGTGCTAGAGGTAGTCGGATCAATCACTGCTTGTGCTATGTGAGCTTTGTGGTGGACAAACACCGTGTGCTTGGGAGTTTCCGGGGTGGTCCCGCTTCCTCTCATTGTTTTCATTAATTCATCCCATCATCATCCAAGCCTGAGCCGTAGTTACATAAAGAACGTATGATAAAGTCAAGTATTTGACCTACTAAGTAGAATTTGGAACTCTACCATAAGACCACGGAGGCCTAAACAATGAACTGGCGTGCTCATAAGATCAGTACAATTTGTAGTAATGTTCAATTAGCAAGGCAAATACCAAATAGTGTTACATCTTTCTGTATTGTTTACAGTATGATACTACAAATATAACAAAAAAAATAATGATCAAATAAATCACCAAGATGCCAGGGTCGATTAGGTGTTTCTGGAATGGTGGCTCAGTGGTTGAACATTCATCTCTAGTGGATGGGGTCCCTGGTTCGATGCCAGCTTTCGCCAAGTGAACTTTGTGGTTGACGAACACCGTGTGGGGGGGTTCTCGGCGTTCTCCCGTTTCCTCCCACTTTATTCATTCCACCATTTCATTTATTTCTCATCATCGCCGCCTTCTTTAGCCTAGCCGGCATAACTGTTGAACGTAAAACTCAAAGATTTCATTTTCATTGTTTTGGTTTCTTATTACTAGTAATAACAGTATTGGTATTCGCTGTCGCATTAGTATAGTAATGAGTAGTAGCAGTAGTAATAGTAGCAATAGTAGTAGCAGTGGCAGCAATAGTGGAATTAACACTAGCATTCGTAATCGTAACAGTAATATTAGTATCACTTGTAGTAGTTGTGGTATTGGTATCGCATACGGTGTAAGAATTTTACATATCTTCTCTGTTACTCGTAATGCACTAATGAGCATACGTCCATGAGCTGTATTATTGTATAGTAAACATGGCTGGACAGAGCAAGCACAGATAACAAATAGACAGATAGAATAGGGACATAGAAAGAAAACCTTGGGTAACCTTTCACACGATTGAAATAGACATTGCAATATTATGACGACACATTTCTCATTTCCCATTGCATATTGAAGGATTGACTTGGCTTATCAACGTGGTTGTTCCCAGGCCGGTTAATCTCGGTCCGTTTAAAGCCCGGCTCGTTCGTGCCCGTCCAGTTTAGTGTCCAGCCCGTTTGTGCCCTGCTCGAGATTCGGGTCGTGCCCTATCGGGTCGAGCCGGGCACTGAATACAGATCCATCCAGGCTGGGCAGGGCCGGTCTTTGGGCCTGTGTTTGCATGGCTCTGGAACTTTTCCTACTTTTATGCACAGCATAGTTTGGACTTTTAAAACCTGTCCTCGGTCCCATAAATATTATTACCACTAACATATCAATGATACTCTTGTGTATAATTCAAAAAGTTAGCCGTGAAACTTAATCCAGATTGGAAGTAGTTGTGGAAAGACCTCTTGCTATAACAGATTTGTGGATGTTCAGATAAAACCAACATTATCTTTCTATTTCATAACGGGTGAGTAATGCATGGGTCATTTCTACTCTACATGAACTTCAAAGACCAAAGCGACTTGTGACTTCATGAAAAACCATTTGTTGGTTCTTCAAGGTCAATAACAACAAAATAGCTAATACTAAGAGTATACGCAACCCATTACTTCGATAGAAGAGGCAAATTCAACAGACGTGTTTACGTATAAAAGACTGATGCCCTCCGGCACTTAGTAGAAGGCTTAACTGGGTGGAAGCAACATAGCAACGTTCTATGCGAAAGAACGCTGTTTGTTCTATCTGTTGTGTGTATGAAGCACGGGTTTGCATGTGTGTCTGTCTGTGTGCGTCCTGGGGATCAGACGGGTTGACATAAAGTTGCTAAATTTTGATCACGGATACTTTTGTCCAGGCAAAAGACTAGGACGAAGCGGTTTTGTTAAAATTCGAACCAGGGTTCTCAGGGGTGGGGTGCAATTACCGGGACATGAAATGCTATTAGAAAATGGCCGATATTTGTGTGAAATCCATAGTTTTCATGGTCACTGAAATCCGTGGTAACACTTCCATTAGCTATGACTCTAAATCGGCTATCATTGTATGCGGGCCAGGGTCACCGGGTGGTGGGGGTACAGAAACACGTAAAAATAATCCAAAATGACCTATATTTGTGTCAAATGCCTAGTTTTCACGGTCGCTGAGATGAATGGCGATTCTTTCAAAGGCGTTAGCTTCTAAATACAGCAAGATCCGCGGTGGATCAGTAGTAGAGCGTTCACCACTGGTGCTTGGGGTCTCGGGTTCGATCCCAACCTCCTCTAAGTGAACTTTGTGGTGGACAAACAGCGTGCGTCATAGCTCACCGACTCACTGAGAATGACTGATTTAACACGTTTTATAACAGAGCGTGTAATAGCTGATTTATAAACGCAGATGATATAGCGTGTATACCTGTAGATAAGTGGGTAGCGTGTGTAACAGTTGTTCTAAAAATTCTGTGTTCGAGTCGCACCCTAGACTGAATTACATTTTCTTTCAAGGAATTAAACACTATAAATGATGTTTGCGTTCGATGCTGAAAGATATTTATCCTATGAAGGAAGAAAAACCAGTACAGATACAGGGGGCAAGGGGAAAGACGCAGACTGCGTGTTAAAATTTAATTTATTCTAGGGATGGCAAAAATTTTCCGGAATCCGGATTCGAATCCGGATCCGGAATCAAAAAATTTACTTTTCGGAATTCAGAAAAATTCCGGAATTCGGAAAAAATCCGGATTTTGGAAAAATTCCGGAATTCAGAAAAATCCAAAATCCGGATTTTTTCCGATTTTACTTTCCGGATTCCGGAAAGTAAATATTCTGGAATTGGCCATCCCTAGCTAGTAGCTGTTAAAAGAAAAAGAATAATGAATATATATACTATATTAGTTTCTTGTAGTTGGGTTTGTCTTTATCACTTACGTAGACAATTGCTACTGCAGTTATTTACTGCTTTATGAAGAAGGTCTTATTTTCACACACAAAAAAGTCGCCTGTATGTCTCAAACATTATCGCGTTCCCACCTGCAGCTGCTCCAAAGCACTGCAAACTACTTTTTAAACAGACGAAAGCTAGTGAAGGAAAATAAATCTCAACAAATATTCTAATAACATTCGCTTATTATCAACAAACCTATGTACAGTAAATACAAATTTATAATTTTTGACTTTACGAAGTATATAATGTAATTGTTCAATAATTAACATAAGCAGGCATTCATTAATTTATATTAATATAATAATTAATAAAACTAATAAGCGGGTGATTGATGACTGAGTGGTAGAGTTTTTATCTATAGTATTCTAACCCAGGACATGTGGGTTTTCGATGGCTAATTTTGTGTTCGAAAATTTTCCCGGTGGTACTCTTGGTTCCCTTTCTTATATTTGTTCCATCATCACTCATTAACGAATTTAGTTTATCAAAACTCTATAGCCATATATTGATTCTGTCCGTCAGTGAAACAGTCTCAAGAACTACCTGATGGATTACCATCAATTTTGGCCATGATGTACAGAGTCAATAATTAAGAATCGAGTTCCCTAATGAATGTAATATTCAAACCGGAAGCGGTACAAATCAACCATTTCCGGTTTTAACGTTAATCATTATATAGTAAATATGGTAATAGATAGCGAGAAGCGGTTTCCAGTAATCGACATATATAACATTCATGTAGATAGAATGTTACCCAAATTGTGCATCTGCCGAAAATAATGAGCTTAGGTACTTAGAAAGCATTTTCCGCTTTAGAAAATGTGTGCTTGGTAAAGAATGTAGAGAATTAGCTGAGTCAGGCACGTAGCTAGAATATGGTAAAAGGAAGGGGGGAGGTCTGTGACGAAATACTGTGGTTATTTACCAGGGGCTCAATCATTCTAAACTATTTTATTGGCAACATATATTGGTTTGTTTAGCCAAGATTTCTAATGGGAGGATGATACGAAATACTGTGGTTACACACCAGGGGCTCGATCAATCTAAATATTTTACTAACAAAATACCCACATTGATCGGTTAGGACAATAAAATGACGATATGTTAGTAAGTATTTTAATAAGAAGCTATGAAGAAATCTCGAGTAAAAGAATATAAAAAAGTATTGAAAAAGATATAGTCTTCCGAGGTCATTCGAACGATGTCGAAAAATTTTGCGCCTGGGAAATTTGCGCCCTACCTCAAGAACAGGGATAATTACGCCTGCTGTGTACCTCCACCGGGAAGTTTCAGCCCTGCGAAATAAAAGAACCTATTCGAGCTTACGCATTTGCTTACATATTACAGCATAAACAATCCTCCCCCCACAACCATGCCATTTGTGATTTATTTTCATTGTGACTATATAAGGGGAGTATAAACTTCAATATAAGCCAAAAGAACACAACGGATCAACGCAATCACTGCTTCTTCCAGAGATGATTTTGGGGGAACACTGGTCTCCCCGAGCTCTCAGTGTTCCCCCTCGGAGGAGACCAAAATAATACGTCTATAATATAATAATAAAGATAATAGTACCAGCAGTGACCCCCGTCCGGAATACTAAGTGTGCCCCCAGGAACATTTTTTCTGAGAGAACGACTGAGCGCAATTGTGTGTTTGAAGTGTAATTCCAGCAAGTAAACACACTGTACATAGTTTTCTTGATAATATTACTGACCTGATATTACATTCACTTTACATTTTCTTTTCTATTTTTTGTGTCCTGAAAAGCCAAACAACTCGCAAGGATTGTGAACAGAAATATCTGGGTAAACCCAAACAGCCTTTTGTAGAACACTCTGATTATATTAATAAATAATTATATATCAGTCATTTATACTTTTATTGTAAATTTTGTAGTATAATGAAAAATTGTATTTGTATGGATTTCCCTTTAGTGAATTAAAATTGTATGTTTTCAGTTGTTCGGAATATTATAACGGACGGAGTAACTCACTGAGACAATGAGAGGCAAGCCTAGTTCAAGTGTGAGTGGAAGTTACTTTACACAATACAAAAATAAGTTGAATTGTAGGGCGCTAACATCCCAGTGCAAATATATAGCCGGCGCATTTTCCCTATTTTTGTGGTAGGTCGCAAATTTCCCCGGCGCAAAATTCTCTCATTCAAGGAAAATATAATTTTCTTGAAGTTGATAAGCCACTTATGTCAGACCCCAATTTCGACTTTAGAAGTCGGTAGTGCTACGTTAGTGTTCGATAGTGACGCAAATCGTTAGTACTCCACAGATAACGTGTGCTTTTTAAATAATGGATATAAGTCTTGTAACTGCATGCCAACACGTCCACTTCTAAAAATCATCTCAAAAATGAGGTTAACCGTTAGAGCAAGTAACTGTTCATTAGTGCCATTAACATTAACGTTAATGCCTCAATCGTACGGCCCTTTGAGTATTTATAACACCACGCTCTTTACTAGAGTCTCAATGCGTCCCTATATTCTCGCGAACATAACGCGCAATGTGAATGTCCCCTAACCTGCCCAAGTTAGTTTTTTTTTGCAACTATTGTTTATCTGTTATCGTTTATTGTTTATTGCTAGTCTGCTGAGTAGTCCTTATGCCATTGTCCTTGATAATCATTGCGTATTTACAAGCAATTTGTTATTACTGTTAGAAGATATCAAAAAACAACAGATAAAATCTACTACTTAACGGTTCATATTTTTCTTTTACAGTACATAAAAGATTAATAATAATAATAATAATAATAATAATAATAATAATAATAATAATAATAATAATAATAAAGACTATTCCAGCATAAAAGATATCAATTTTATCACACTGGCAACAAGCGACGCATATTTTAACTTCATAAATATTCGTTTCTCACGATTTTCTGGAAAACTACGTATGATAACATCTTCATTATGTCCAGTTTTTTATCTCAGTGTGATATATGTCTTACCTCTGGACAATATCACAGTAAACCAAAAATTAAATATTGGGAGTACATCGTACTTTTGGGCTACATCTCATTAACCATGGGAAGATTAAGTAGTGTATACTTTAAGAGTAAGTTTCAGCTGAACTTGCATCATACATTCTTAAGATTACAAAAAGGAAATTTGTTCGTTTGCATTTGAACAAAATTCTTAGGATTACAAAAAGAAAAAATAATTTTTTCGAATTCCGGATTTTTTCCGAAATCCGGAT
Organism: Thermobia domestica; assembly: GCF_964235325.1. Classification (NCBI taxonomy): domain Eukaryota; kingdom Metazoa; phylum Arthropoda; class Insecta; order Zygentoma; family Lepismatidae; genus Thermobia; species Thermobia domestica. The sequence continues at coordinate 250,272,352 of NC_137462.1, read as the reverse complement.
TCCGGAAAGAAAAATTCGGAATTGGCCATCCCTAATTTTTTCCCATGTCTTTTGCTCCTTTTTTTCCTTCTCTCCTTTTTCCCAGTAAGTTTAGGTTTCTCTACTTTTTCGGTTTCTGCATGATGCGTATTATTATTTTCGTTTTCTTTGCATTAATTTCTCTCTCTTAAGACTTAACGTGAATGGAATTTCTGCAGATTTATCACGTGGTTGTTTGTCTAAGTGATGCTCTCCGAAAGCAATACTTCTCCCTCCATATGGAAGGATATGCAAGGCTACTGTACCATACGCGTACAACACCTATGAAACTTTGGTATTAGTTGCGCAGTTTGAGCAATACGCACGGATAAACCACGCTTACATTTATATTTATTAAAATCTCATATTAGGAATTACTCCGCAATGCAAACTTTTAACAAATGCACCTTTTAAAATTGTGTACTTCTTCTTCTTCTTCTAATTATTATTATTATTATTATTATTATTATTATTATTATTATTATTATTATTATTATTATTATTATTATTATTATTATAGCAATAGCTGTATGGATCAATTATCTCGGCCAACTTGGTCGGGCTGCGGTGGCTCAGTGGTAGAGCGTTCACCTCTGGTGCTTGGGGTCCCGGGTTCGATCCCAGCCCCTGCCAAGTGAAGTCTGTGGTGGACAAACACCGTGTGCGTGGGTTTCTCGGGGTTCTCCCGTTTACTCCCACTTTCTTCATTCCACCATTTCATTCATTACTTATCATCACCGTCTCCTTTAGCCTAACCGGCATAACCGCTGGGCGTAAAACTCAAAGATTTCATTTCGCCCAACTTGGTTAATACACACCATTCATCAACGGGTAGTTGTAGAAATGAGTCTTTTACAACAGGAGTTGTTAGCTCAATTGGTTGGCCGGTGGGTGTAGCCGAGCGGTCTGAGGCGTTAGGCTGATGATTGCGAGGTTAAGCCCATTGGGGGTTCGAGTCCCTCTGTAGTAGCAAGGGTGGAATTTTAACTGTCCTCGATGTTTCTGTGTTCGTGTCCCTGTCGTGTCTAGTAGTCCTGAAAAGTGGTTGCAGTAGAAAATAAGTCAGGAAGTTAAAAAAAAATGGTAGAGCGCTGACTCATGGATTCAAGGGTTGTGAGTTCGAAACTAGTCCGAGTCAAAAGATTTTTTTTTTTGGTTTAATCCTTCAGATGGAAACGTTTTTCTATTCACTTTTATCTCGTAATTCTGGATAGAGATGTTTGGATGTGAAAAAAAATACTAGAATATAAGAAAAGAAAGATAAATTACGTGATATCTTTTGCAATTTTTAACTATATTTTACCTATCTAGGACGTTTCTGAAAGTTCAGACTTCTATATCTTCTTTTCGCTCTCTTACGTGTCCTTTAACTACGTAATTCCTACACTTATTTCATAAATCACACATACATATATTGCAGATGTATCTCTTTCTCTTCTCTCTACATCATGTCTGGAGATAAATGTTTTGACAAAACGTTACAGACACCATTTACAAAAAAAAAAAAAAAAAAAAACGATCTATGATACCAGTGATACATGTTGTGGTGTTTAACTTAACATATAAAACAATAAATAGAAAAGCTGAGAATACGAATCTTTACAGAGATGACAGTGCACTGATGCTTCAAATCTCTGTATTTACACCCTATAAATATGTTAATTCCCTAGTCAAAATAAAAGCTCTTCAAAATTAATCAATAATTCTTATACAACTATCAATTCCTTGGAGTACCGCGCGATCACATACCCATCACGGAGATGTAACGGTACTTTTGGTGACGAAGATACAAATACGCATACGTCAGAAGTCCCTAAAGATATGGACAATTGCTACAAAACTTCGCATTGGGGCTATTTGCAAAACAATAAATGAATCGTGTTTTATTTTTGCGGAAAGAACAGTGTTGAGGCCTAGGCCCTATCCGAAAAAAGAAATAATAATACCGTAATAGCGAAGGAAGGAGTGGATCGAAGGAAATGATTTTGTGTAGATATTATATAGACCCTATATAACATAAGCCCTTTCGTCTTTCTGAAGTAACCCTATCAGTTTTGCTTCAAATTTCGCAGACAAGAGCAAACTGGAAATAAATCGACACGTCTTTTTGTTTATGCGCATAAACATTCTAAGGGTTAAACGTGCCTCCTGAAATACTATAAAATACACTATAATGTTTGTGCGTGTAGTTCATCTGCCAAATTTGAAGAAATCGGATGAAGACACGAGAAAGCGTTTACCCCCCGAAAATAAAAGAAAACGCGTATTCGTTTATTTTTTGCCTATTGTGCATACACAAAGTTATGTTGCAATTCTACATGTCCTTTACACATATCTGACATACTGTTACTAGCACTTTTGATTTTTCGTGATCAAAGGTTTGGACGGGTCGGTGCCTCACCCAACCGTTTTCTCCAGCAAAACATCAAACTGGTTTCCTCATTTTACGTCTGCAGCATCTGTCTACAAGTTCATCCACTCGGGTTCATTTCTTCTTGCCTTTCGGGCGTCAAATTTCAAAATTTTGGGTGGAGCCTTTGAAACATAAAACCGTTCTTATATAGAACATATAAAACCCGTATTCGTTTATTTCTTTTCGTGTTGTCCATACGCAAAGTTATGTTGCAATTCTTCATGTCCTTTAAACACATCTGACAACTGTTACTAGCACATTCGATATTTCGTGATCAATTGTTTGGAGGGATCCGTGCCCACCCAACCTTTTTTCGAGGAAAATACGAAACCCGTATTCCCTCATTTGATGTTATACAATATATGTGCAGAATTTCAAAACCATTCGGTTCACTTTAATTTGCCTTTCGAGCGTCAATTTTCAGAATTTTGGGTGGGAGCTTTTGACACCTAAAACTGTTTTTCTGTAGAAAATAAAAAAACCGTATCCGTTTCCTTTTTGCGTATTGTCCATACACAAAGTTTCGTTGCAATTCTTCATGTCTTTCACACAAATCTGACATACTGTTACTAGCATTTTAATATTTCGTGATCAAAGGTTTGGAGGGGTCCGTGCACCACCCAACCATTTTTCTCGGAAAATGAGAAATCCGTTTCCAAATTTTACGTCTGCAATATCTGCGGACAATTTCATCTACTTGATTCAATTCCTCCTTGCTTGTCGGATGTCAACGTTAAAAATTTTGGCTGGGGATTTTTGCAACCTACAACCGCTTTTACGGAGAACATAAAAATCCGTATTCGTTTATTCTTTGCGTATTGTCCATAAACAAAGTGTCGTTGCAATTCTTCATATCCTTTACACACATCTGACATACTGTTACTAGCACTTTAGCTTTTTCGTGATCATATGTTTGGAGGGGTTCGGTCCTCACCGAACCGTTTTTCCAGAAACAAAGGAAACCCGTCTCCTTCTTTTACGTCGTCAATATCTGTGCACACTTTCATTTACTCCGGTTCACTTCTTCACTTTCTGATGTCAACTTTCAAAATTTCGTGTGCGGACCTTTTCCCCCTAAAACCGTTTCTCCGTAGAACAAAAATACCGTATTCGTTTATTTTTTGCGGATTGTCCATACACGAAGTTATGTTGCAATTCTTCATGTGCTTTACACACTTCTGACATAATGTTACTAGCACTTTTGATATTCCTTGATCAAAGCTTTGGAGGGTCCGAGGCCCACCCAACCTTTTTTTCCAGGAAAATACGAAACCCGTATTCCCTCATTTTTTTCTACAATATCTGCCCTGAATTTTATTCACTTCGGTTCACTTCATTTTGCCTTTCGGGCGTCAATTTTCAAAATTTTGGGTAGGAGCTTTTGCCCCTAAACCGTTTTTTCCCCAGAAAGTAAAAAGAAAAGTATTAATTTTTTGCGTATTGTCCATACACAAAGTATCGTTGCAATTCTTCATGTCCCTTACACACATGTGACATACTGTTACCAGCAGTTATGGTTTTTCGTAATCAAAGGTTTTGAGGGGTCGGTGCATCACCTAACCGATTCTTCATTAAAATACGAAACCCACATTCCCTCATTTTATGTCTACAGTATCTGTGCACAATTTCATTCACTTCGGTTCATTTCTTTTTGCTTTCGGTCACCAATTTTCAAAATTTTGCCCCCTAAAACAGTTTTTCCGCAGAACATAAAACCAGTATTCGTTTATTTTTTTGGCGTATTGTCCATACAGAAAGCTATGTTGCAATTCTTCATGTCCTGTACACACATCTGACATACTGTTACTAGCACGTTTGATATTTCGTGATCAAATGTTTGGAGGGGTCCTTGCCCCACCCAACCGTTTCCTCCGTTAAAATTCGAAACCCGGATTCCCTCATTTTACGTCTGCAATATCTCTGCACAGCTTCATTCACTTTGGTTTAGTTGTTCTTGCCTTTCGGGTGTCAGCTTTGAAAATTTTGGGATTGGCTTTTATATTAAACCTTTTTTCTTTTTTATGAAATTCTTCTTCCGGGATGGAAGGAGAGAAATGGTTTCCTCTGATATCTGTTTCTTGCCATTCATCTTGTTTGAACTGCTTATGTAAGATCATTTTGTAACTTTTGATGTCATCCAACTCCGTCACAATAATAAAGTTGTCATTTTTAAGAATTTGTTTTATTCTCTTATTTGCAGTTTGCCACACTGATATATTTGTTACAAAATTGAGGTTTGGTCGAATGCTTTTCGAATTCGCAACCAACCTAAGCGCCGAGCTTTTTGGGTTGTCTGCTATTGCAGGAAAAGGAGAATCGCAGGTGGTAATGCACTTTTGGAGTCGTGTATACAACAGGAAATAACTCTTGTATTAGATTTTTATTTTCTTCTGATACTTTTGATATGAAGAGCTCGGTGCAATAAAGAGCTAACCATCACTTTTGTCAAAATTGAGATTTACTGTGAAATACGTAAACATGAACGTCTGCTTCATTCACTAAAAGATGGTGAAAGTACTGCGATGCCTTCGCGCGCAATCACGTGGTATCCTTCTTCAAAAGGAATGTACAAATGGAAAGTTGGGTGCAATAAGATGTTATGCCCGAGGAAAATGGCGGCCATGTGGAAAGGTCTGCAGAGCAACTCCGTACATCATACTCATTCTAATGAAGATTTCAAATTTCTGCTCGGTGACAACAGCTTTGGTGACCCAGTGTATGTTTCTGGAGTGTCGAGCAACGTAAGCACAGGCTTTGAGGTTAAAACAGCGTTTTAATTTAGATATTTTGGTAATATGTTGGTTTACACCTTATTGCCTGACTTGGGAGGTCTGTTAATGTGAGTTCTGACGTGCATGTAAATACGCAAATCAATTCACTATTTAGTCACAAGGCTCTTGCAAGTTGATACAGAAAATTCATGAAGATTTTCTGATTACAACAGCTGCTAGGATGTGAATGTAGGTTAGCGCCATAATGCTGAAATTAACCAGGAAGAAAATGGCATTGCTCATGTACAGTTTTCTGTAATAATGATGAATTCTAACAAAGTAGTGCCAAGAATCATGCGGTAAATGCTATGGAATGAGAAAGGTCATGAAGAAATCACGGCAGGAATTGTTTTGTAATTTCCAGTAATGATGTGTTTCAAATATTTATGCTTTTCTAGTGGATTATACAATTTTTGCTAAATTTAGTGGTGAAAAGTCCGATAGCAAAAAGTGTGCGCCTTCAGGTTAGTAGTGGAATTGAAGCGTCGGTTTAGAAATGCAGTGGCTTCAATAACACTGTAGTCAGAAAAATGTTATGATGAAGTATTTTGTAATTTCTAATATCCCGGTCAAAGTCACCTAGTGTGAATGTTTCAAATAAAGTTAGGTACTCATATAATTTTCAGGATGACCGGCGTATCAACAAGCACGAGAGATGGATCTCCTGTGAAAAATCATCCAACCAGAAACAGACAATGTGAGAGAGATAACCAGGATAGAGTGAAGAAGTAAGAAAACAAGAAATAAAGGAAAGCACTACACTTCCTGTCATTCGAAGGATGTTGTTCCAGCTAGGAATGTAGTTGAACCATCTGCATATCCAAAAAATGTTGAAACAAAATTAAGGAAGACAAATGTATTTTTCACTCATCTAGGAGCTTTGCTGATTATGCAACAGAGAACAATTACTTCATGTAAAATATGATAATTAAAAAAACAAAACACTCCTACACAAAAAACATCTTCCAGGAGATCATTCACGTTTTTATATAATTTGAAAGTTGATGGTGAGGTATTGGTATGTACAAAAAAGATTTTCTTGCAGTTCACGGCCTCTGTCGTAGCAGAAAACGATATGGGTACTTCAGAAACAGGTCAAGGGTGGGAACGTCACAGCCCAAAGCGATGGAAGTGGTATTCATCACAACCGCCCAAACACTTTTACAGACGCTAGTTTGGAATTTACAACAAATTTTATAATAGAAAATCATGTAACACGTATGCAGCAAACCGACTCCAAGAATCTCACATCACTTATGTCATCAACTACCAAGGAAACAACCACAGACACCAAGGAGCTTGCCTCTTAAGTTTTCACAGTCAGCAATCTTTAAGATGAAATCAGCTATTCCTCATGTTTTGCATGTGAGCTATTTGTACCAGAAGGAAGCACCTGTATGGACTACGAGCAACATAATGAAACGAGGCCACCATCTGCCAGAAGTGAATCTCAGTGATTTGCCATGCATGTACCAGGAAGAAATTCCAATCGATGTCCGGAAATACTCTTTCCTAATGTGGCTGTTGGATTGGATCACCCCAAATTGGATCCATAATTTTTATTGCAGCCTTCTTCCGACATAAGTAGCTGGAGAGGAGAATGCAGAAATGTTGGATGGACTTGATGACTGACACATAAGAAGGGTCTGCCTCGGTAGAATTTAAAATAACTTGTGAGATGCATTAAAAACATCTATTTGGTATCTGTGCTGAGAATATTGTAATGCATGACACTACATATGCGCTAAATTTGTAAATTATTTTGTTTTTCTTACATACTTAAGTTTCATTTATCATTATTTTGTCTGTTTTTGTTCACAATATAATGATCAATCATTTCTGTTAGTTGTTATTCAACAGAATTCAAACCCAACATTCTCATGCAACAAGGAGCTAACCAACAATGAGTAATATTGAACTGTAAAAGTAAAAATTTAACACACTTCACATTTAAAGTGTACACAATTGTACGTGTCTATATAAACTTGAAACTTCAGTGATGCTTACGAATGAATTTCACAACATTAGAGGAATAATTCCGACTTATGGATTTTTTCAAACTTTCAAATGCTAGTACCTCGAAAACAACGTTTTCAAGGTTAGCTCCTTATTGCACCAAACCCTTTATATATATTTTCCTAAATCTTTAATTGCATCGATAAGAGGCTGATCTCGATCTTTGTATTTCTCATGTTTACTTTCATTAGTCTGCTTAATTTGTTTAAATCTTTTAACAAGTTCTTGTCTTAACTTTATACATTTCTTAGCTTTATTAACAACCATTTATTAAATAAATAAAAAATAAAAAGCACAACACAACATAACACAACATAAACGTTCAGCTACATTCGTTTATGTTCATCTACGTTCACCTACATTCATCTGTCTTTAAATTACACTTTTAAAAACTTTTCAATTTTCCAATATTTGTTTTCCTAGTCATATCTATTCTTAAGAAACCATGCTCTTCTCCCCAACACTTATTGCATAAAGATTGTAATTTTTCGAAAGACATAAGATCCAAGAAATTCATAATATATGTTTTTTTTAGATTTACATTGTTCTGTTTAGAGATACAAAGAAAGTTTGAGTTACTTCTAATTAGTTTTTTTGAGAATTTTAAAATAGTTTTGAGCGAGATAGAAACAGTGTAAATCTTTATGACGACCTCAAGTAAAATATTCTCTTACATGGTTTTGTTATAAAATGGTATTATAAAATAGTACCACAGAATCATTCTCACTTTCAGATAATGGAATAATCTCTTACTATTACTATTACTGTTTTCTCTACTATTGCTATTTTATCTTTACTATCACGTTCTATATCTTGAAAAAAGTTGTATTAGTTGTTGGTATTTTAGGTTTATTCAGACATTTAGAATAGATACAAGCATTTGCATATTTTAACCAGTAAGGTGCTAACAAGAAGTTGTCTTTAACGTTTTTTTTCACACGCACTAGGCTCCACTATTAAACATCTTTTATCATTTAGAAGTAATACACCATTCCTCTTTCTCTTCGTTGTTTGTTCTTTTAACCTTAATTTAATATCCAAATTATCAATTTTATTTTTATTATAATTAAATGAAAGTATTTTATGTAAATAGTTACTCATCTGTACCAAGTACACCTCCGCACTATAAATTGAAAACAACTTAAAAATAGCTCTTGGAGGATTTTACACAACATACTTAACACCTAAAGTTACTGAAAAAATAATAAATTAATAATTTGTAGAACGGTTCTGAGTCTGTATACTCAAATTAAAGACAGATGTGCCTTATGATATGCAAATCACAGTTCCGCCTGGTCAAAAAAATTTCAAAGAATTAAAAGAATATACTAAATCAATTATTAGAAACCATAAGTTTGACAAAATCAATATTTTAGCAGATAGAGTTAAATTTACGGAAGACTGAAAGAAAAATAGAGTTAAAATATTCAACTAAGCTTTTAATATATTCTTAGGTACCATTAACACTATATTAGGTTTTTGTGAGAAGAATTCAACTCTGAAAAAAAAAACATGTTGGAGATAAGCTAACCAAGTTTCATCCATATGATACTATTAATATTTACTGTGATTTAGCAGAAGGTATGATTTTAAAACATAATAACAACACACAATGAAACAAACTTAATTGCAACATTTAGAAGAAATGAAAAGTTTAGGGAACCAATCGTATATAAGCCAAAAAATATTTCCCAATATACGGCTAAATATTTTACAGTTAACTTTGAACTCGAGATGAGAATGGTGATTTAGTTGATTTTTGTGGACCTCGTGCTACTTTCCTTCTTGCTGTTAAATATTCTGAAATTCTATTTATAATAAATACGGATATCTCTGGTAATAATAAAAGTAAGACTTAAGATATTAACATTAGCGAGGAGCAAATAGAACTATTAAAGTATTTAAGTACGAGAGAAGAGCTTAAAAACCTTAGTGATCTATTTAAATTTTCACATGAAATAATACGACATGGGTTGATTTTAAAGACAAATGACTTGTTAACGTAGGTAATGCAGTTGATTAACAAGATGTTGTAACTTTGGGAAAACCTGAGTCAATAATAAAGTGATAGAAAGAAGTTTGAGGATGTATTAAAACGTTACAAGACACATACTTAAAGAAAGATTAATTAGATGTAGGATCAGAATTATCAAAATTAAATTTTTTATAGATGAAACATATGCACTCATAGGCAATTAGGTCTTTTACTTGATGAAATTCTAGATTATGATACTGTACAATTACGTCAACTTCAGTCAGAGTTAGATAAATTTGTTACAAAGAAAGATTTTAAAACATCAAACAAAGAAGCAAATATTTTCATTATCAACAGGGAAACTATAAATATATTATGTCGATTGAGAACTAAAGTTGCTAAATATCCCATCTTTAGAATGTTTATTCTATCGAATGGTTATAAACTTCTCTATAATGGAAAAATAATGCATATGGAATTAAGACTGAATAAAGACATTCTAAATATATTTTTAAACAATAATGTAGTGGAAACGTTTCTTTAAAAGTTAAAAAAGATGATATAATAACGTTTACATTCAGCTTTTAAAGAAGGACATTACTATTTCTTATTATGTAAGTACAAAGAGAACTCAAATGATTTTCTATATAATAAATAGTATGTATTATATTAAGTGTAAGAAATCAACAGGTACAAAGAAATATACCTTTAGAATATACCGAACAAAGAATGGAAGATATATTAGGAAAGTTGTTTGTTCTATATGTTGTGCTACTAAATGTCAATTCGTTGAAAAGAAAGATTGACTAGAAGAAGGTAAAGGTGTTTGAGAAGTCATTATACAAGAAATTCACAAACCTTCCAGAAAAAACTATTATAGGCTAGTTATTGTTATAATAATGATGATCTTCGTCAAGCTGATCTTGTAGAAATGAATAATGGAGTATTAAAAGGTCTTTAGAAATTAAACAAAGGCTATAAGTATTTACTAACGATTATTGATGTGATTTAATCTGTTTCTGTTAAAGATAAGAGTGGTAAGAAGGTTATAGGAGCGTTGAATCAGTATTAAGAATTAGAAAACCTAGTAAATTACAAACTGATTAAGGTAAAGAATTTTATAATAAAGAGTTTATATAGTTGACGAAGGAATATAATATTAATTATTACTCAAGTTATAGTGGTAAAAAGGCTTCCCTCATAGATCGCTTCAACAGAACTCTTAAACAAAACATTTGGAAGAAGTTTACTACGCAAGAAATTATAAAGATATTACCAATATTAGTTAGCAGATACAATAATAAAGTATATAGAACGAAAGGTATAAAGCCTGTAGAAGTTAATAAAAAGAATCAGTAACTAATATTAAATAAGGTGCATAAGAAAGAATATAAGCGTATTAAACCTAAATATAACATTAATGATTATGTTCGTATAAGTAAATCTAGTGGTTTGTTTGAAAAAGGATACATTCCTAACTGCTAAACAGAAGTATTTGCTATTAGAGAGGTTATACCATCCAATCCACCAACATACAGAATAAAAGATTTGGATAACAAGGATGTACAAAGAATGTTATATGAGCAAGACTTATTAATAACTAAGTACAAAGACGAGTATCTTGTTGAAAAAGTTTCAGGAAAGAAAGATAATAAAGTATATATCAAATGGCTAGCGTTTGATGATTCGCATAATAGTTAGATAGATCGAGATAATGTAGTTTAAATTAAGTATGTTTTGTCTATTTATGATTATTACTTATAAAAGTTTTATAGCATCGGTTAAAAAACCGATGACGGGAAACAAGAAACACCTATTAGTTTTAGGCTACTAGATTAGTCTTAATATAAAATTTAAATCTTTTATGAACACTCTCATAAAAGTGAGTATCACGTTATGTCTCTCAAAGTTGTTTGTGTAAATGAATATACTGTTGTTCATAGAGTTATGATAAGAGATTCTGCTGGTTATGGTCTCTATTCTTCCGAGACTGTGAGAATAAAACCCGGGTATACTCATCTACTTAGAACAGGAGTTTAGATAGACATACAAAAAATATACTTTACGAAAATCTTTCACAGTGGATATTATTGTGAAATTATTTTAGTAATTAAAAAAGAACATCGATAATATGGTCTATTTGCTAACTAATTTGAATTAAGGCAATGCTTCGATTTTCTATCATCCTTCTTTATGGTGCAACAATTGAAGTAGTTACATAATTTGACAACGAAAGCCAAAGAGGATCTGGACGTTTTGGATCAACACGTACATTCTAATAAAAATAGTGGTTATATAGAAATAACCTTAGGGAGACAACTAAGGTATCCTATAGCGAAGGTTCCTTAGGAATCTTATCTTTAAATTCTAAAAAAAGGTTTTGGTAAACGTCGTCTCGATTAAATTACTATCCACTATACTCTATCAGCATAATTTCTTATAAATTTCTAAGATAAAGTTTGAAACTATGATATATCATCCCAATTAACATTATCAGCAAACTCTCTAATACAAGCTTCTGATAATTTTTGTTTGATATAATACCCCAATCATCCTTATCAGCAAACGCTATTACGAAATCTTCTGATAAGACACTACATGTTATACTCAACCATTTAACTCCATCTGCAAACTCTCTTATGAAATCTAAGTCATTATATGTTAAGTCTTTCTAATAGACATTATCCTTGTATTTACGTATGGAATCTTCTGTAATATTTTCACTCACGCGCTATAATAACATTGCTTATCTGGTAGTGTGCTTATCTGGTTGTTTCATCTGACAAATTCATAATATACTTCTGAATAATATTTTTATAAGGATCGTAATATTCCTTAAGAGCCTTTTCAAATAAATGTTCTAACCTACTAATAGCAACACAAAAATTAATCAAATCAGGATTAACTCTTTCATCATCATCATCTAGATTTTCATATTTATCTGCCGGTTGGTTGATTTTGAGTTCATCGTCCCTTTCAGCAGCGAGGCTATATGAGACGTAGGCCTTCTGATTAACGTGTAATCCAAACTACATGGGCTCCAGCCGGGAATTGAATCCCTATCTCCCACGCCAAAGGCATGTACGCTAAGTGTTTAGCTACGAAGGAGCTCTCATATTCATCTGCGTGACAATAAATATCATGGGTACCTTACCCCACATTCATTAAAGATCATCATCTTGATTATCATCTAAGTAATAACACACAATTGAATACAGGTGTAAGAGATATTTGCTTAGCAAGTGACACCATGGAATACAATATTCTGTATTTTATATGGGTAACTTAATTTTGTAGAGCTATATAAGAAAATAAATTAATTTTTAAAAGTATATAAGCTTTTCCGAAAACTATGAAAAACTATATCACAATTAAAACTTTTAAGAAAAGATGACCTCATAGAAAAACGTAATATGCTTAGAATATAAACACAACAACTCAGTGAAGAAACAAAGGCTACAAATCTATAGTAAATAAGCTGTTTGAGAAAGTTCCATTGTATGAGTTGATGAAAATGTATGGAGATGAACATTTGAGAGAAGATATCATTAGAGTTTTGCATGTTCAGAAGGTGAATTGGGATAAAGTAAGCAAATACCAAAAGTTATCTTGAAGACTTTATAAGCGAATTCAAAGATAAGGTGAGTTTGAAAGAAATCTCATGTAATCAAAAACATCATAAGAAAGTTTGAAAATAGAGTTGCCTGGATGAAGGTTTAATATAGACAAAAGTTAACAGAAGATTTTGTAGGAGAATTTGATTATAAGTTCAATGATGATCTGTGGCCACAATTGATGGTTTTTCAGAAGTTATCAGGTTTCATTAGAGGATTTTGTGATAAATTTCAAGACAATGAATGTTGAAACACTTTGGCAGTTAAACTTATGTTGGGGAACAGGTCATAAGAGATTTCAAAGACAACTTTTCTTTGCTCATCATATGACGTGATCAAGTGTTATCTGATGATTTCCTTCTAGAGTCTTGGGATTTAGTCTTGTTGTGAGATTGTAAGATATAAAAACCTCCCTTCTGATTTTAATTTAAACTTATCAATGGATTTTATGATGAGATAGGTGTAGCTGATGATATCAATATCGAGTCCTACGTGATAGAAAGGAGCCACTGATTGAATCATCTGATGACTTTCTGGAGGCGATCCTGGAACTTCTTTGTAGCGCTGACATACTTCACACTCATGGCACTGGGCAGCAATTTACTTCTTCATATGAGGAAAATACATAGTTTTCAGTAGCAAATGTATGTCTTGGAAACAAACAGAATATGACGAACCCAACGTTGACGTGTCTGCGGAAAAGAAACTTTTTTCACGAACAGTAGCTGGAATAACAACAAGGCACTGTGTATCAGATAGATCACGATGCTTACGTAAAGAATTCCATTTTTATCTCATAACTCAACGTATGCCGTTCCTTGGTGTAATCCTGTAGACTTTTCCCTTCAAAACAAAATGATTTCCTTGAAATATGGACCCTTTCGCTGCTCTCCTTTCAACGTGTCTTAATTTCGATGTGGAAAATGCGCGGATCTTCAAGATTCTCCTGTTCATCGTCAATGTCTCGATGCACTAACACATTTCATGACAAACTATATACAAAGTGTTCGACCTGCCAGGAATATCTGATATAGCATAGTTATACTGTCCCATTTCAGCAAGAGTCCGTGCAAATTTAACCACATTTTTCGTCTGATGAAGGTATGTTCAAGAACGACAGTCAATTCGTAAATAAAAATATCTATCTAATAAAAAGCAACGAAAGCGTCGAAGAGGAAAGATCAATGCAGCTAACGCTTGTTCAAATGGATAATACCTCTTTTCCTGTGGACCCATAGCACGACTAAAAAATGCAATAGCTAACAATGGAGCGTCTTTTTCGTCTCTTTCAGGTTGTAGAAAGTATCCAGAAAAAACAGGGACACTGACATCTGTATAAACCAATACGTCTCTATGCGGTTGAAATTGCATGAAATTGCATAGCAATTTTTGTGAATCTTCAGTTAAACTAGAAAACTTGTCTATATAATTTCGCAGAAAAGAACACAGTCCTAAAAAAAACTCTTCAGTTGTTTCTGAGTTTTCGGGCGATTGAAAATTCAGATGGAATCCGTAATGCGATCAGAGATCGACACCATGACAAGAAATAGTATGCTGAAGAAGTTCTAAGGAAAATTATCCTAACTTGGTTTTCCCGGAGTAAGTTTTTGTTCTCTACTCCTCAATCTTTCGAATAACTTATGAGTGGCATCAATAACTTCATAAATCGTGTCCGATCTCCATACAATATCATCGAGGTAGTAGTACAGAGAACATTTCTCCAAACCAGCAAGCGTTAACTTCATCAGATCGTTCAATGCGACTAGGAAAGTGATGCATCATTGTGGTAACGAACAAAAACAATACTGCCAGTGACCAGGAATCGAAAATGCAGCATACAATTGACTCTTTTCAATCAATTTCACTTAAAAAAATAGACTCAAAAGATAACTAATATTAATATACTGTGCAGTCGCCCCTTGTCGGTCTGAGGGCTCAGATAATGCGCTTATAGACAACATAATTGGGGATGTCAGAACCGACAAGTTGCGTCCAGGATTTTGTATGCGTTGAATTTAAGAGAACGTGAGGTACGGGATCTGGCCTGTGTTTCATTTAAATAAAATCAAACATATTCAAAAAGAAACAGATTGTGATGTTGGAGTGGTTGAAAGGGGTGAAAAGGGAGAAACTTTTAGGATAGGTTAACCTACTTGCACTTACTTGTAGATCTGGTTGTTGCCTTCTTGACGATTCTTTCAGTGGGCTGACGTCCGTCGATTTCTCTATCTGGCTGGCTGGTCGTCCAAGTAGTCGAAAGTTAAGAGTTAGCGAAACCCGGACGAGAAAACCAATTTTACGAAGACCACAAGTTCAGTCAGAGTCGAAACTTCATTTCAGAAAACAATTCATCGTCGTTAGCATCTATGTAACGTTAGCTGAAACAAAGGTGCTCTTTAGGACAGAGCAAGACTAAATTTGTCTTAAGCTTCAAAATGAAGTCCGCGGTCTAAATCTTAACTCGTCTCTCATTCCATGTCGACTGTCCCTTCCAAAAGTTACTCGATCGTTTTGGTTAGCGTCCCTTCCGGGTTCATATCCTCAGTTATTAACTATGTTTTCCGTCTTGATAAATAAGTGCGTGCTCGTAGATTAACCAAGGTAAGGTGATGGTATGAATGCGGACGGGGAAGCAATCTATTGTTTTTATTAATTGAGAAATTACAAGTGTAAGAAGGACATAACAGACAGCAATAAGACTTCCTAGTAGGAAAGGCAAATGAACTTAAAAAAAAATATTTAAATGATAAATGATTTAACATTAGATGAATGACTGTCCTTTTTATTGTAATGATTTTTAAAATAAAATGTGCCATAGTTCAAAATAAAATATTCTGTTATGTGTCTAAATACACATATTTTCACATCCCCCTGAAATCAAAGTCCCGAATGAAAACATTTCGGAGACCAACAAGAAAATCACTTTTTAGAATTTCTGTTTAAAAAAAATAAGCATCTTTGTAGTTCCATTCAGTCTTCATAATAAAGACACAACAGCAAATATAGCCTGGAAAGAATTATATGGTGAGAAATGATGAGTACAGCATAAATTTTCACAACACTAACCCAGTTGATAGCAGAACAGTCAATGCCAAATGACTAAACACAGTAACGTCGATGTTGTAAGCACAGCATCACTAAGCACAAAATGTAGGTCTTGAAATCACAGGTACAATGTCCTTACACATCACATAACTGGAAAGTTCATTCAGTACAAGTAGATCATAGGAGTAGGGTAGACAGGTATATAATTGTAACATCACAAAAATTAGGGGATACAGTCAATGACTGCCTAAAACACGTAGGATATGAGGGTAGGGACAATAATTGGATAAAATAATGGAATGAATAAAAATCGACATAAAATCAGCGGGGAAAATGAAAAAGTAATAACTAAACCGTAATCCATACGTATATATCTATATCTAGTAAATAAAAAACTCTAATTCCAATAAAATTGTAACTCTATAATCAAAATAATCATTACGTGGTAGAAGAGAAATTAATCTAGCAACCCATAGAAAGAACAGATAAAACAACACAAAAGAATGTTGATTTCTGATTTTAGAAAAAAGAATTGTGGAGAATTTAGTTCCACAATGACCGACGTATTGGCAGAGTTATAGCCCTCTGCACTGGCTATTAAAACCTTAAAGATTCAACATAACAGACTATCACCAAAGTCATTCGTAAATTCTAACTAAATATGCGCTAAAAGAAAAAAAATCTTCTTTCTTCTTATATGAAAGTAAAACTTCGTATACCCACAGGCAAATGTGGGATCAAGTCAATTCTTCAAATATCCAGATATATATCATATAAGCACAAATCTTCATGATGAAATACGCAATTTTACTATATACACTGCAGGCAATTAAAAATTGATCATTCGAAAGGTTCACTAAAATCACACAAGAGGTTATAACAGTGTATATTCCTTTGGAAAGAATACATTGACTGAGTATGTTCCCAATAACTAATAACAAATCGTAGGAATAAAAACAAAAATCCTGGGAAGAAAAATCTTCATTCTTCCTTACATCCACATTTGGATCATAAAACGCATCTTAGAAATGAAAGAAACGCAGGAATTCCTTCTTCATCACTATCATGACATAGATAGCATACAAATATCAATTCACACTTGCGTCTATCTCCATTGTTTTCTTCTGCTAAGCACGGTGTGTTAATGTGATGGTGATTTGGCGCCAAGATACTAATTTATTCAGTTTATAAGCTGTTGATGAAATAACCAAGAAAAAGAACATGTTCTACAAAGTTAACCAACAGTTCTAAGTAACTGAAGGAACAATGATGTGTATATGAGTAATCCTTTTTATCCTTCTCTTCGTTGTAATTGTTATTGCCGGAAAGACTTAAAAACACAAACAAACCAAATCAAATTCCATAATGACATGGCCAGTGTCAAAACAAAATTCGTCACCAACTTCACAGACGTTCCTAATCCGTCAAATCTTCCTTTGAGAAGCGTCTTCTTTTTCTCGTTTAAATTTCATTGCAAAGAAACAGCTTCCGCTTCTTTTCCTGCTTCAAAGGGAAAATACACAGGTAAAAGACGCTGATAGAGTTCCCAATTCTTCTTGTCGAAAATACACAATACGATAGTCTACGTAGTCCACGTGATACTCTAAAAATGTTCGTGTATTTAACAATGCAATTCTCGCAGCAGGTTCCTTAAGAAAATGAAATGCACCAGCAGCGATGCAAGGAAAAGCCATATTTGAAAACTGATTTTTCAACACAAAATCAAAACAACTCTTATAACAATTCTCCAAAGTCTTCTTGTTCTCATCTCTGGGGCCACACGTCAACAATACATGATCAGCGGGGAGATTATAGCCTGAAGCAATCTTCACTTGTAATGGTTTTAAAGAACGTATTTTCTCGCAATCTTTACGTAATTCTTCTCCTGCAGCTTCTTTGATACTTTTATCTGCTCCTCCTAATGGAATAATTAATTCATTCGTGGGGTTGACAACAGCGTCAGCTTTAATCATAGCGATTTCTCCTCGAAAAACACTGATTTTCTTGTTGATTGCAAAATTAACAGCAAACTTAGGTTTCAAACAGGAACAATTCCTCACTGTTTCAGCCCAAGTGGGTAATTGGTTGACAATTACAACCTGACGAAGATTTACATATGGAATAACTTCTTCTTTTTCTATTATGTTCACCGCGGGATTAAAATCAATTTCGTAATGTTCTTCCTTTTCTTTCTCCCTCTTATGTTTCTCTTCCTGTCCTTCGGCACGGCAGGCATTCGCAGTAGCAATCTCAACAACGTCTTGTATATCCAAGTCAACGTAATCTTCCTCTCCCTGTTCCTCGTTTTCCTTCTCCTGTTTCTCGTAGTACTTCTTTAATCTTTGTACTGCGATCGAATCAACCTTGAATCTTCCTCGCGCAGTTCTGAACTTAACAAAATAGGAATTTGGGTGGTCAATATCCTGAATGATTCCTGGACCAAAATAACGTCCACTGAAACCTCTGGTTGATCCTTTCTTCATGGTACTGTCCAAAATCCATACCTTGTCTCCGACTTTGAAATTGGGTTTCGAATGACGTTTGTCATAAAATTTCGTAGCCGTTTTATGTCTCTGAAACCATTTCTCATGGGGTTTGTCTCATATTTCTCCAAGTTGCTGTAAACGTTCAGCATTGTCCTGAAATTGACAGGGGTGTCCAAAATTGCTTCATGTAGTATCCTATATCTGAATCCGTGCAAAAGTTCAAAAGAGCTGTATCCAGAGGATAAGTTGACAGTTAAACTGTGGGCTAACACAACAGACGACAGCAGTTCGGCCCATTTTCTTTGATCCTTATTACACAACGCAGATTTCAGTCTCTGCTCAATATTTTGGATAGCTATCTCAGCAGTCCCGTTAGCGTAATGAGCTTGAACATTTACAAATCTTCAAGCTCAAATCATAGCACACAACTCCTTGAATAGGTTACTTGTAAAACATGGACCTTAAAAATACCATATTTCAAAATTACAATTTCATAAAGAAAACTACTTACAGAAGACGCTGTTATATATGCTAATGAACCATAAATAGTATAACGGGTAGCAGTATCGACAACGACAATCAAATATTTGTGTCTCAAAATATTACTCGAGGAGTACACCCCTCCAATGTCTACGAAAATGCGATAGAAGGGCGGCACTTAGGAATACGTTTACAATGTACCACAAGCAGATTCAGGTTTATTTTTGCTTGAGTGACAAATTAAACATTCCTTAAATTTCTGATAGATATATTGTTTCATCTTAGGGAAATACACAAATTTCACTAAAAGATCATATGTCTTAGAAAAGCCTCCGTGACTTGAACCAATGTCAGAAGTATGAATCGCATCAAAAACTTTAATGAAACAGGTACAGCAACTATAAATTTCATACCACTAGATATTTTTTTGTTTTCTATACAAAATTAATTCTTTAACCGTGAAATAAAATGTCCGTCTTTCAATTTTTGGATTTTCTTTTCCTTGTTTTCTAACCAATCAAAAATACCCTTATAAAACGAGTCCTTAATTTGTTCATCTCCGAGAGAAGGCTCGTCACTTAGCATATTGTTACACTCAGTAACAGTGGAAGAAAATACTCAAGGGTTTTCCTCATTTTGTTGCTCGTCAGAAACGTCCCAGGGGGCACGAGAAAAACGTGAAGTAGTGTCAGCTTAGACACCCCAGATACATGTGACACAGTAAAGTTATATTGTTCAATAAAACTAAGCCACCTAGCACATTTACCTACATTTTTTGTCTGTTTCAGAAACAATAAACTCTTACAATCGGTTTTCAAGAAACATTGACGTCCTAGCAAAAAATACGGATAGGGTCTCAAGGTATATATGATGCTCAAAAGTTCAAGTTCATAAAATGTCTAGATTTTTCACTTTTACTTAAGCTACGGCTACAATAAGCAATGGGTGCTAACTCTGGGTCATCTGGAGAACACACAGGTTATTTGAGCACGGCAGCAAGACCGCGTTTTGATGCATCACAGAAGAAGTATACAGGGTGTTTCGGATTATAATGCATTAAATATGGCGATTTTATGATAAGGTCTTTAATTTTCTCAAAGGCATCTTGTTGTTTTTGTTTCCACGTAAACGGTACATCCTTTCTGAGAAACGAGTTCAAAGGCTCCGCGATTTCAGGAAAATTAGGTAAAAAACGTCTTACAGAGCTAGCTAATCCTAGAAAACTTTTCACATGTTTTTTCGTCTTCGGACGTTCATAATTACTAATGGAGTCAGTTACTTTTTGGAAAGTCGCAAGCCATCGTACGAAATATCTTTTCCAAAAACCGTTAATGAGAAATAAGCCAATTTCGTTTTTTTCTGGTGCAAGTTTAAGACCACGTTCTCTAGTTCGTTGAAATAACTTCTTGGTGAGATTGATAACATCCTCAAAAGTGTTTCCACCCAAAAAAATCATCAAGGTACCCAAAAATTTGTTCAGATTCTTGTCCTTCCAGTGCCATTTTCACTAATCTGTTTAAGCCAGCGGAACTAGTAATAAGACTGTGTAGGAGGGCTCTAAAACAAAAGAACCAATTCCTGGTATTGAAAAGGCAGTAACATGTTGATATTTTTCAACAATCTTCACTGGAAGAAACCGCTGAGTACAGCAGAGCAGCACAGGTAGCGACACTTACTAAGACGCGAAATAATGTCTTCTATCGACGGTACAGGAAAGCTGTTTGGTGCAATGTGGAGGTTGATGAATCTACAATCCAAACAAAATCTGAAGGATCCAGACTTCTTTTTCATAGGCGAGTTATAACTCGATATACACCTCCTAATGACCTTTTGTTTAAGCAAAGTATCAGTCTGTTTTAACTTCTTCTCTTAAGTGGAAGGGTAATGGATACTGATTGGCGTAAACTGGGACGTCATCTAGCATTTTAATTTCATGTACGTAACCCTTGGCCACTCCAAAATCATCATCTGACCAAGAGAAACAATCCTTATACTCCTCTATAACAGAATAAAACATTTGCTTCTGATCGTCAGAATGTTGAGGGTTAATGTCCACACGCTTGACGTCAAAACCAGCAGGAAGTTTAGTGATGCCTTGTTTGCTGGCTAAACCATGATTTTGAACACTATCTGTATCATTTGGGTAATGTGCACCCGGCCTAATGTCAATAGCTGCACCTAAATGGAGATTCTTCTCTAAACACAACTTTTTGTTGATTGGGTTGACTACTCTAATGACAGGATTAACAGTATACACTCTAGACTCATTGATAAAAATTTCGGCTTTAGAACAGATTTTCTCATTGGGTTGCAAAATATTTTTAACTCCCACTAAATCATTAATTTTACGAACAGGTACTGAAACGCTGGAATTTGGTGACAAAGTGACAGATTTCGCCGTTATGAAATACGCTTGCATCATGTTCGCTGTTTGTTCGGAAACTGTGCCTATAGCATAACTCTGAGGTAGCGCGTGATCAGTGGGTTTCCGAAATTTAACTATGTGAACTACGTGAACGCCCTGGTTAATAGTAACATGTTGAGGAAGTAACCAACCATTCCCCAACAAAACAGAAGATGCAAATTTGTCTACAACTCTAAAAGTATGTGTAAAGGAATAGCCGTCAATTTTGAACTTCAGCACAGCTAACGTATTAGTTTCAAGTCCTTTATCCGAGATGCCACGGATGATAGTACGTCTTTTAACAAGTCTGGTGTTAGGAGGAAAAAGCTCCCTAGTACAAATGGAAATTTGACTACCAGAGTCCAACAACGCTTTATACTATTTGTTTTCAATAGTAATTTTGATACAAGGCAGAATCCTGTCCCTAACAATAGGCGTAGTTATCGTGTGGGTCAGAAAAGCAGGTCTCCACTATTCTCTGAACTACTTTCGCTATTTAAAACATTACTATTATTACTTCCCTTGAATTGTGCCATATTGCACTGTAATGTTTTAGCAGGACAGTCTATATTATTATTCGTGTGAGACGTACTATGATTCTGTTTGCGCTTGTTCTGTTTATTTATAGCAATAACAGAAGTATTCCGTGTAGAGCTCATCCTATTGCGCATGATATGATTATTCTTGGCACTCTTACATTCAAAGGTACAAAAGGAAGAAAAAGAGTTACATTTGTAATGATGAAGAGGGATAGAATCTACAGACTGTTCATTACCGCATTCTTTCCCAGCGGATAAGATATCATAATGCAAACGTGCAAGCATTTCTTTTCTCTCCTGTTGTTCTTCGAGAGGAAATGAAACATGAGAATTATCGCGCAATGAAACATCAGCTATATTAACGATAAATTCCGGTGTACTATACTGCAAGATTTGTTCTTTCGAATTAGCTTTAATAAGCGTCTTATGATTCACTATTAACTCAGCTGACTGTTTTTGTAATAAAAATTCACACAACGCATCAACGGATCAAAACGACTTATTGCATGTGAGTTTAAAGTACTGAGGCAATAAATCTTCAATTAGGAAATTGATTTGTTGCTGTATAGGCATAGCTTTAACAAAACTAAGTATGAGATCTAGCTTCTCATAAATATATGTCATAATAGGTTCCCCTTCTTTTTGATCTCTAGAACGAATGGTGTGTTCCGTAACCTTCTTAACTACAAAACCTCCAAATAATGTAATCATACGTCTCTTTATGTCTACATACGACAAGTTCACAAATTCGTCTGTCCTAGTTTAAGTTAAAAACCACACTAAGGCCCCGCCCCGTAATAGATATGGAAGCAAATGACGTTTCTTCACTGCATTGAACTCATAAATGACGCAGTAAGATTCAAAATACACAAGAAAAACGAATAACGTCTTCCCCATACTTGCCGTGGAAAAAAGAGGGGCGCACAATCGAATCTACAGACGTAAGTCGAGCTTGTGCCATAATGCTAGTATTCACCATATCCTCTAAATATCTCCAAAGAGAGTATGACTTAAAAGCACATAAAACAAAATAACACAACAAATTGAGAGGGTGGAGGGAGGGTGGTAAAACAAATAGAAGTTTATCAAATTCTAACAGTGGGCGGCGAACAAACTGATGGAAAATAAATCTTAATTCTATTCAGCTAAATGGAAAAAATCGAGGGTCACAGATATGTGTGCATCCTCACAAGTTAAAACCACATCTCCGCCATGTGCAGTCGCCCCTTGTCGGTCTGAGAGCTCAGATAATGCGCTTACAAACAACGTAATTGGGAATGTCAAAACCGACAAGTTGCGTCCAGGATTTTGTACGCATTGAAATTAACAGAACGTGAGGTACGGGATCTGACCTGGGTTGCATTTAAATAAAATCAAACATGCAAAAAAAAAGGATTGTGATTTTGGAGGGGTTGAAAGGGGTGAAAAGGGAGAAACTTTTAGGACAGGTTAACCTACCAGCACTGACTTGTAGATTTGGATGTTGCCTTCTTGACGATTCTTTCAGTGGGCTGATCCGTCCATCTCTCTATCTGGCTGGTTGGTCCTCCAAGTAGTCGAAAGTTAAGAGTTAGCGAAACCTGGACAGAAAAACCAATTTTACGAAGACCACAAGTTCAGTCAGAGTCGAATCTTCTTTACAGAAAACAATTCATCGTCGTTAGCAGCTATGTAACGTTAGCTGAAACAAAGGTCCTCTTTAGGACAGAGCAAGGCTAAATTTATCTTAAGCTTCAAAATGAAGTCCGCGGTCTACATCTTAACTCGTCTCTCATTCCATGTCGACTGTCCCTTCCAAATGTCTCTCGATCGTTTTGTTTAGCGTCCTTTCCGGGTTCATATCCTCAGTCATTAACTATGTTTTCCGTCTTGATGAAAAGTGCGTGCTCGTAGATTAACCAAGGTAAGATGATGGTAGGAATGCGGACGGAGAAGCAATCTGTTGTTTTTATTAATTGAGAATTTACAAGTGTAAGAAGGAAATAACAGATAGCAATAAGACTTCCTAGTAGAAAAGGCAAATGAACTTAGAAAAAATCGAAAATGATTTAACATTAAATAAGTGATTATCCTCTTCACTGTAATGATTTTTAAAATGAAATGTCCCATAGTTCAAAATAAAATATTTTGTTATGTGTCTAAATATACATATCTTTACAATACTGTTTTCCACTAGTATGCCTTAAATAGGTAATAGACGGTGGGTACAATGCAAGAATTCACCTGTCTGAGACCAGCAATAGATCTAAAAGATTCGTTTTTCTTACGAACTAAATGATGGGACTGTTATAAGGACTACTACACTTTTTAATGATATGTTGTTTTAGTAACTGTTGCACTTGTTCTTGACAGCTTCACGTAAATGATACAGAAACATGTATTGACGAACCTTAACTAGTTAATCAGTTTTAGTCGAATTTCATGTTCATAGCCACGAGCTTGAGAGAAATCGTCCGGGGACCAACTAAAAACATCCTTGAATTCCGTTATTAAATCATAAAAACTTTGTTTTTCACTATCTGATAATTCAGGATTTACATGTACTCTAGTACAGTCAAACGGATCACTTTTAGGTGGCTGAGGACCATTTCGAAGTGTATGGTTAGTACACAAATGTCTTTCCCTATTTTCTATCGCATTACCTAAGACCTTATTCCGCCATAAAAGTCGCTTCTTGGCGGGATTAGTTATCCAAATATTTGAATTAACACTATCGACTTCGCACCACGTGGAACCATGTGAGAGCTTATACACGAAATCTGAGAAACAGAGTCAAGAATAATAGGGCAGTCCTTTCCACTTATAATAGCGTTAATATGTGGTAAAGTTCGTTCTATGTGTATAGAGACTTTAACATTTTTAAGAGTCAATGGCCCTTCATTATCAACCCTCTGTACTAGTTTAAATTTCTCCTACAATGTTGAGCAAAATGATTCTCTTTGTCATATTTGTGGCAAATTACAGAACGTCTACTGAAATTCCGTGAATTAACAGTATTATTGTTATCACGGGAATCACTGTGTTCTGATCTCTGGCCACTCCCCCTACGAGAGGAAAAATTACGTCTAAAATTCTTCTTCTTCTTCTTATTATTATTATTATTATTATTATTATTATTATTATTATTATTATTATTATTATTATTATTATTATTATTGTCTAAATGAGTTGCACTGGTCAGTATTTTTTCACTCTCATCTACTTTAGACTAATCTGATTTAAATATTTCTGAATTGCAGCTAACTGATCATTGTACTTTTCTCTCGGGTGTAAAGCGGAAACAAAAAAGTTCAAAGTCTGATTCGGAACTTGAGAAGGCTGAGTTTGCAGTAAATGTGTTTGTTGCAGAGCTGAAGTCTAAGGAGGATTTAGCTGAATAGAAGAATTTCCAAAGAGTGGATTTTTCTTCATGATTTTCTCTATTGCTTTACGTTCACACAACTCGCAACTTTTTTCTTCCTCAAGTAAATGCTGAAGTAATGCTTCCACAGTATCGTGTTTCTTCTTTATTGCCATGTCCGTTTATAATAAGCTGAATATGCTTCGTAACCGGACATCTTTGTCATTGCGAAGAATAAGGTTTCTCTTAGCATGCACGTACGAGACTACAGATTTAGTCTCATTCTGCTGAAGTGCCCTCATTTCCTGTTCCGTGAACTGAGGTAACAAAGAATTCTTAAACGCATGAAGAAACCTCTGTTTAAATTGCGCAAATGTCATGTCAAGAACGTCTAACTGTATCTAATGTGTGTCAAACCAATAACACGCACGATCTTTCATCAAGGGACCTAGAATCCATTTCTTTTTCAAATCCGACCTATTATTAACCTGGGCTAATATTTCAAAATGATCAACATATCTCTCTACACCATCGCCTATTCTCCCCAAAATATGGTTCTGGCCTGAGAATATGTGACAAAACCCCTATATTAACCGTGTGTCCACCTTCAGCTATGTCTGATTGAAACAAACTGTCACTATTTTGAAAAACCGAAACAGAGGGCTCTATACTAGACAGCGAGTGTGAAAACCCCCAATTTTCTTTAAGGTTATCTAAACACTTTCTTTTTAAACGAACACGTCCTGGAGAAGAGGAGACAACTGGATCAAAAATTCAGTTATATCTAATTCATCAATAATGTTATAACCTTCCGCAAAATGATGCAATATACAAATATACTAATTATATGCACAAATTAAATATAGTATACTAAAATTAGTTTATACCAAACCGCCACTCCAATTTCTGCTAAAATTCAATTACGTAGAGAAACAAGGTACTACAGAGAAAGAAAAAACAGTATCAATTCCACCATGTCGCATTAACGAAAATAGTGTCGGCATATCACTGAAGGCAGCGTAGAAAGTGTAAGAATATCGTTGCCCAACAAATTGGGGATGTTGTCTCCACCACCAATTTTATGAAAAGCTCGAAACATGAATAATTAAATTGTTCGTTCTTTCATGAGAATGCAAGAATACTAAATTCCGGATTTAGCTTTAACTGAGCTAGTATTGTAATTATAAATGAAATACACAAAACACATATTTTAAAAAATGCAGCAGAATTTGGGTGAGTAAAATAGAATCTTGGGTATGTACAATTTAATTGTTTCTAATGTAAATTCCCTTCAGTATGTAAGCTGATTACAATACCTTCAAGTATTGATGTAGCTCCATGACCTGTCATGCAACGAAGTTCTTCCGTCAAATCTTATTCACACTCTCTCGACAAACTCGGTGTTCGTTCTTTTGTTCAAAGGCTGGTTTTACAATACCCAATCATCTTTCTTCTTTTTTCCATAAAAGTAGAAAACTTCAAATGTTCGGTAACACCCACAACCACGTTGTCTTGACGTAAATCGGAAGTTCTAGAAGGTTTAGGACATAAACCTCCAAAGTTATTACCACAAGCGCTACCATCAATCGACCTCACAGGAGTGTCATCGTCCAATGTGAACTTACTAATACAGCTGATAAAGTAGAAAATAAGGATTTCCACATTATAGTAATGTTTATGTTGGCACATGTAAATCATTTCACTCTCTAGAAAGAACATTGTCTGGCATGTTAGTCAATATCAAAATATTGAGTCAACAAAGTAACATAACAAAGTATAGCTGACATATGACAAGCTATGTATTGTGAAAAGTTAGCAAGTAAGCGAATAATGTCAGGACAAGGAATAAGACGTAAAAATGTGCAGGGTAAAGGACTTCCACTATTTCACCCAGTTTAATAAAGCAAACAAGTTTTACAAAATGCTTCAAAGAAGCTTGAGGCTATATGAGTGCAAATCTTCTTGAAAAAATTAAATTTTTGAGCAACATCCA
Organism: Thermobia domestica; assembly: GCF_964235325.1. NCBI lineage: Eukaryota > Metazoa > Arthropoda > Insecta > Zygentoma > Lepismatidae > Thermobia > Thermobia domestica. The sequence continues at coordinate 250,245,258 of NC_137462.1, read as the reverse complement.
CAAGTATCGAACAATGGACTTCAGGCACCATATCTCTCATCATGTAACAGTACTATTTGTCTTCGGAATAATATTTACAATGTTAAAACCATATGCAATCATACTTTTTGTAAGAGATGTTTGAGACAGTGGTTGTGTTTAAATGTTGAAAGTCCATTATGTAGAAGAGGACTTAGAATGTATCCTGAAATAATTGAACATAGTGATATACTTTATAATAATATAGAGTTTTATGATGGAGATAAAACATTTGCGGCAATGCGTAACATCATAGAAATGGAAGGAAAAAATGAGAGTAAAGTGGAAGTGAGTCAGTATAGAACCAGAATAAAAGTACAAATAGACGAAGAAGGAGACGACGACATAGACGAAGAACGAGAATAATACGAAAAAATTGAAATTGTGAAAAATAAAACTTATAAGAAGTGTATATTCCTGTCAAAAAATGTCAACCTATTACTTAACTGAAAAATCTAAATGTAAACTTGTTAAACTTGCTAATCTAGATAAGTCAAAGTTACATGAAGTCACAGCTTGGAATCTTGTCCATACGAGGAATGGTTCAAAGTTATTAGTCCATTTAGATGATATCCTAAAACTATATTACCACATAGATACAGCGGAGATACTGAGAGAGTACAGAGTAACTTGAAGAAGATGAGGATATTTATGCAGTACGAAGGTTTAAAGAAGTTTAGTAAGTGATTTACAAATCATATACTTACCTTCGAATCTACACCTACAAACTAGATTAAGTATGGAGCTCATCAAACATTATTAGAGTTAATTCAACTGAATGACAGTGTGTCACAACTTCTATCATAATATCAGAAGTTTATCACAATTTTATCTATGTAATGTGGGTTCCTGTCACCTCAGCATGGCACGTCCTCATGTAGCGGATAGAGGGAAGGCCTCGCTATATATATAGGGGTTATGGGAATATATTGAATAAGCAGTCTGGGAAAGACGACAAGGATGGGTCACAAAGATGAAATTTGAGAAAAAGTTACTTGTTTTTAGAAATAAGATGAATTATAAAAGACTCACTATCACTCAGCTGTAGCAACTCTGAAGAAAAAGGAGTAATAAAGGTTACTCTCGACTGCAGAAAGCTCAACTTATTTACTTACTAGACAAATATGATCTTAAAACAGTCAAGAAAACCTAAGAGGACAGAAGGTATACCTATTTGAGGAAGACGTCTTTGGAGAACTGAAACCTAAAAGACTAGATAGGAAAAAGCTTGAACACTATTCCACTTTGAAGAAGTAATTGAAGAAACTAAACCAGAGAGCATATCTATTAAAGCAAAAACAGAACAAACAGCATTGAAAATGAGATTACAGACCATTAAAGTTCATAATATACTTGGATATAAAGAAAAAACAAAGTTTTTAGAAGTAACTGGAAAAGTTGCTATTAACAAAATCAAAGAAGAGCCTGTTAAAGTTAATCTTGGCTTCATTTGTGACTATATAAAAGAAAAAGAAGTACAAGAATTTAATTTTAAAACTTCAAATGAGAGAATATTACAATCAACTGACTAAAATGAATACTTATAAAATGCTAAACAAGAACTTCGTAGAGAAATTAAACAATTGTAAGGTGTAGATGATCAGGGTGGACATTACGCCAAATTAAACATTTAGAAATCAGACTAAACAAATATGTATCATTAAGAGCTTCTTATACTGAACATCCTAAACTAATCAAAGATAAGAAAGCAGTAATGAATGTTCAAAATAAAGACAATAAATGTTTCTTATATTCTGTGGCTAGATACTTAGAACCTATAGACCATCAATCACACAGTCAAAGATCTTCCAACTATATACAACTTGTTTAAGAATTAGAACATAAGTATTGCGGTGGGATTGAATTTCCTGTACAATTAAAGAAAATGAAGTTCGAAAAGAGAAGTAACATTTCAATTAACGTTTATAGTTATGAGAAGAAGTATAATATACATCCACTTTAAATCAAGAAACACAAGAAGAAAAACATGTTAATCTATTATATATAAAAGATGAAACAAATAAGCATTATTATCAGATAAAAGACTTATCAAGTTTAATAAAGAGTCAAGTAACAAAACATGAAGAGAAGTTGTACTTCTGCGATAAGTGTTTAACAAAACAGTTTAGAAATGTGGAACAGTTACAACAACATGAGCTATATTGTAAAGAATATGAAGCTGTTAGAATAGAACTTCCGAAACCATATAAGAACCAAACAGAATTTCAAAACTGTAATCGATCTTTAACAGTACCATTTGAATATATATTATGTAAAATGAAAATAGAACACAATTGTTCTGAAACAGTAAAATATCAAAAGCATATGCCAAAGAGTTGCTGTTACTATATTAACTACTCAAATCTAGATTATGAAAGCCCTGTTAATTATATTGGTCTGGATGCTACGAAAGTATTTCCTGAAATCTTGCCAGAAGCAATAGAAATAAAGAAGATATACAATTAGAAAGTTGAAATGAATACTTTAACGGAAGAGGAAATATATAACAACTCAGATACTTGCAATATATGTGAGGGAAATTTAACTGATTTACCACCAGCAGTTGGAAAACAATTAATTACATTCAAAAAGAAGATACTATTCTACAAAGATAAAGATGATATGAGCAAAAAATAGAAGAATGAAAATGTGAGGTAAGAAGATGTTTGAAAAAGATAAATAGAAATAAAGCAAAGGTAAGAGATGATAGTCACTTTACTGGGAAGTATAGAGGTGCAGCACATAGCTATTTTAATTTGAGCTATAGGAATCCTAATTTTATTCCAGTATTTATTCACAACTGATGTGGTTATGATACTCATAGTTTTGTTAAAAGCTTGCTTACGATACGAATGAGATAAAACTAAACGCAAATAAAGAGGTGAAATATATTACATACTCGAAATACGTGAAAGTTGATAAAAAGAATGGGCTCAATTTATGATTTCTAGATTCATTTAGATTTATGTCAGGGAGTTTAGCAGAATTAGCGAATAATCTTACAAAGGAACAATATTGAGAAACATCAAAATACTTTCCCAAGGATTTATTAAATTTTGTAACTCAAAAAGGAGTGTATCCGTATGATTATATTGACTGAAATGAAAGATTACAAGAAACAGAAGTACAACCGAAAGGAATGTTCTTCAATAAGCTTACCCAAACTCATATAAGTGATCAAGAATATGAACATGCGAAAAAGGGTTGGGAAGTATTCGATATTAAAAACCTCGCACAATATACAGATGTGTTAATATTAATCTGAATAACAAAACGGATGTGTTAATATTAGCTGAAGTGGTAGAGAACTTTAGAGATGTGTGTATATGAGCTTATGGTTTAGATCCAGCTTGGTTTTTCACTGATCCTCGCTTATCGTGGGATTCAATGTTGAAGATGACAAAACCTCTAAAATACCTTACATAGATATAATGAATATTCCAGATGATTCTGAGATAGTTGATATATTTGAAGTTGATTTAGAATATCCAAAGTATCTACGTTACTTTTTCCGGCTCGCCTAAATAAAGAACCTTTTCTGTTCGCTCAAAATAGTAGCTTGTTAATAGTCAGATTAATTGGCTAAACACAGGGATATGTAATTGAGGACTCGGAGGGCATAACAACATTGTATTGACTAAATTATCAACATTACGGGTTTTCTTTAAAAAAAAAAACAAAATACAAAACTCCTTTATTTTGAAACAAATATGGTGCGTGTATTATACTCATAAACAAACTAAAGACAAATCAAGTGCTGCGTAATAATCGTGGTTAAGTGGTCAAGGCGCTCGAATAGTAATCTGTAGGTAGTTGGATCGAATCAGATCTACGAATGAGCAGTACTTTTTTAAAATGTAGAATTATTGATGGTGATTGATCGGCGATGCAACACGTTTCTTTTCTTCTGATATTTGAATACTCGGACGTTTCAATACTTCAACTATCAAATCTTCAGGAATAATAAAAGTAATAGTAATAATAATAATAATAATAATACACTAATAATTATTATTATCTTATAGAACATTACAAGTTCGGAGCTTATTATCTCTCAGGGCATAAAATTACAACCAGAAATGTAACATTTTGCCAAAATATTTCGGTTTTGTTTAGTGTTGCTCAGGATAAGAGGATTTTCTCTTCTCGTTTCTGAAACAAAACAAACAAAATTGAGACGAGAGTTAAGATTTTACATTCAAGACTTCACAAGTATAACTCAAATTATCGTCTCGCTTTGCAGATGGAAATCGAGATGAGAGGAAAAGTATCGTAAACATTTCTCGTTTTATCTCTATTCTCGAAATAGTGCATGTCTATTCTGAGTGGATCAGTGGGTCGAGGTCAACAGCATGTAACCCACTGCAAACCACCACCCACCACGACCCACTGCGACGCAATATGACCCACTACAACCCAGCGACCACCTCTGATCTACCGACCCACTCAACTTACAGCATTGTATACGGTATCTTCTGAACAGTGTATTTTTTTACTTTCGAGCCTAGCTATAGAAACTAAGTACACATTTTCGATTGTTTGCAGTTTGCGATTGCCCAAATTTTCTGGTGTATGTATTCTGTATTACAGTAATAGAAAAAAATGTCACTTTGTAGGAATTAAAGAAGAAAATTGAAGAAGCAGCTGAGGTTAAATTAGTATCATGACAGTCGAGCTGGAACAAAATATCGACTTCAGGGCTTCTGACCCGTTGCTACTACTACTATTACTACTACCTATAATATGGAGTCGTGTAGCAAAACTGCACACGTAACTTAATCTCTTTTTTCAGTATTGTTTATAATATTTTAATGGAAAAAGTTTTATGGATATTTAATAAAAATAAAATATAAGAATTAAAAAAGTTTTTCTGAGCCAAAGATAATTATAATTACTAATCAGTTGTGCTAGCTGTTTCTGCCACGATGACCGATAGTAGTAGGTGGTTCATTTCTGCTATATTTATGGTAAGTGGCGAGGAACGGATAACTTCAACTAATCGCAACCGCGTATTTTGCTCGTATTGCTAGGTTCGATGGTCCTTTAAAAATATCCTTCTGAACACTGGTGAATTTCTCTACGTTTTACTTTCAAGGCCTCCATTACTTTTCTTTTTTCATTTTTTCTGTTCACTTACCTGAGATGAGTATCTCTAAGTGAAAAAAGAACTTCAGGCATTTTTGGACATTGGTATATTAGGACTTACACTACTACTTGGATTTCAAGACACATCGCCTCTAAATTTTTAGAGGAGCTAAATACGGGAAACAATACATTTTTGTTTCACTATACTATATAAATTATTATATAATAGTGGATGTACCTATGTGTGCCTGATCATCACACAATGTGTGCCAAGTTGCAAAGTCAAATGAAATGAATTTTGGTATATAGGTAATCCTTAATCGAAACTGAGATGTTATCATATCACTTTGACTAGAATAATATCTTAAGGGGGTAGTAGGGATCCGAAGTTTTGCGAAAAATATGAGTATCTCACAAGCCGTTATATTTACGGAGCTGAAATTCAGTATATTAAATCTTTATTGAAAACGAACACAATTTCTCATAGCAAAAATGGGAAATTCGTTTTCTGAGGGGGACGCCACTTTTTACATGTGCAAATTGGTAGTGGGTTGGTTAGTAAAATTAATCGAAAACGATCGATATTAGTTGAGAAACAAATTCAGAAATACAAACCATGTGCTTTCTACTATATCAATTCCTGAAGCTTATGTTTATTTTATGGATCGCTTAGGGCACAGGGCATTTAAACAATAAAAATGTGAGAAAAAGAGACAAAATTTGTAATGTACGCCTAATTACACCGAAATTTTATGTTTGGAATTTACGTTGGTCTACTTACCTTGATTTGGGACTTTCAAATTTCATGCTTTTTTCTACTGAAAGATATCAATAATTCAAGAAGCCAATAAGTATACCATGATATTTTAATTGAAATTGATCGATATTTGGCCCATGACAAACACTTTACCATTTTATATTGTAACGGTCAAATCCACTGTTATTATAACAGACCGGTGTTTGAGTGAGTGACCGTAAAAATTCAAACTGATTAGTTAGAATTTCACAAACTGGTGTTATTATTACAAGTATAAACTTTTTATTCATTAGAGAAGAGGCTGTGTATCAAATGTCAGAGATGATAATGATGTGTTTTGGTAGGTGGTGGGTAAGAGCGGGTCGTTGAGTGGTGGGTCAGAATTGGTCATTAGGGAGGTGGGTCCGAATGTTCAATGTGGGTGGTGGGCCCGAGTGGGTTTTGGTGGGTAGTGGGTCCGAGTGGATCATGGTTGTAGAGGGACATTGTGGGTCGTGGGTGGTTTGTCATGTTCTTATTGACCCACGCCATCACTGCCTCACATAGTTCAGTGTTCGCGATCCCGTGCTCGATTCCCGGTGGGAAATCCTTTGAAATGTTATATGTATTCGATGAATCTGTGTTCGTGCCCCTTTCGTTAAAGGTTATTGGAAATAACTGTAAAACGAGTATAACTAACTATAATAAAGAAAAGTTACAGAGATACTTTGGGTGAATCAGAAAAGAAAGTGGTCAAAATCACTATATGTATATTTTTGTTTTCTAATTTAAATTTGAAGTCTTTCGACTATAGCATTATCATGACATGTGTTTCATCGCTATCGTAAACGTGTGTAATTTGCTTCATAAACGAGTGTTTTAGACTCTTATTTACCTAAGAAATCTTAGCGTTGTGGCGTGAACAATGATTTCGTAATTCAGGGGTTCCGGGTTCGATTCTCGCTGCAGTAAGTCGCTTTTATCAACTACAATATCCATTCTTTTGATGTGTAATAAAACAAAAAAATACTAAATTGTTTTCGGTCTTATAAATTAGAGTGGAGATGGCTTTCTTCAGAGAGGAAATACTAATAAAAAGACGTCACATGTCTGTCTACAACCTTGATTCGTAATGTGTGAAAACGTAACATGTTTAGGAAACAATTCATGAGTACCACCCCTAAGGGTCATGATTAGGTCCTAGTAGTCATAAATTTGTCTGAAACGATATTTTTTCCGAGCATTTATTCCGAACGTCTTCCACTATTACTCCTACTGCTAGAAATAATAATATTTTCCTTCGCCATTTCCAACATGTACCATATATCCGTTTAACCAAAATTTGTAAATAAGAGCTATTGTTTCTATGACTAGGTATTGGTATGTATATTTTGTTAAAATATCAATAAAACGCATACATAATCCAAAGTTTTTATCCAAGGAATTCGTGTTACTATGTACGCTGAAGACAACTCGTACTTAATTTCTGTTTAGGCATCAGAACTTTCGATATTAATATTGTCCAAGAGCTGACATCGTTCTCCCCTCTAGTTTCGTTTCCGACACTAATCTCTCGACCGTATCCTTTAGCCTAACCCTTATAACCGTGGGACGTAAAGCTCAAATATTTCATTTACTCATCCCTAGAAAGTATCTCTTATATTCCTTTTTCTTTTCCTATCAACTTTAATATGCTTATTTACATTGAAATAGGACGAAATATTGATGTCTTAAATTTTCAGTAATAATAATAATAATAATAATAATAATAATAATTTTTTATAGGTTCCCTGAAATTCGGCAAAACTTACAGATAAGTCGGGATTTCGGGAGGGTGTCTGGACCTCCAGAACACACCTCTGCAACTGCCAAAATTTTAAATCAAAGCGTTGCAGTAAAGTTTCATGTAGAAACTATTCTACTGTAAGTTTTGAGCAAGATAACTGTAATAAAAATAACTTCCCTAAAAGCACAACATGTGCTAGGCACGTACCATTTAAGTGTCCCAGCTACTTTTATGATACCCGACACTTGGTACATGTAGTATTCATGAGCTAAGTATGTACTTCATCTACCTAAAGTTTTCATCTACTTCATCTACTTCATCTTGTTACCTAGTTGATATTTGCGACTATTTACTACAAATGTAGCATTTATATACCTGGCTCAGTTCGGACTGTGATAATCATTTGTTTTTATGTCGTCGCTTGGGAAATATATCTTCCATGTTCGAGGTACTTCCTTTAGGTGCATACTTTTTCAGATACCTATGTCACATAATTGATATCTTCTGCGACTCATGAATGACAAACAGCTGTTCGCATTTGCTCATGCGGAGCAACATGTAACTGTTTCTCGCGCTTTCTGTTCCAATTTCTGTCCTTCTAGTCAGTGATGAAAATTTTCCGATTCATAAAAACATACTCCACTTATTCCTACATAGTTAAGCCGTTATGTAAGGTGTATAATTTATTTCTATATTTTTCCTAAAAAAAATCAGTTCTAAACAAATTGTTTAAAAGGGAAAGATCATTTGAAGAATCTGAAGATTTTCATGTCTCAGACAAGTTTCAGTACTATGTAGGAACAAGTGCAACAATTTTTCATGAATCGAAATATTTTCTGTCTTCTATGGAATAATTGAAAAACATTTGAGTGGAAAAACTTCATGATTTCGAAGTAAAACGTGAAACAACGTTTTGTGAATCAGAAAGATTTATTACCCTGTAGAAACAAATGAAAGGAATTTTCATGGATCGGAACTTTTTCATTGCCACGTAGAGACAAGTAAAAAACTTTCGTAAGCCTTAGAGTTTTGGATATTATGTATAGTGATGATAGGTGGAAAATTTTTCACTATATTTAACTGCACATTGAAATATAAAATTCAGTTCCTGTAGATGAAAATTAGACAGCAATCAATTATAATTTTCCCATTAGCTTTCGGGAACCACACAATTTTCTAATATTTCAAGTTGGGATGTAAAAATTTAGACATTGTTTCTCTCTCTCTCTCTCTCTCTCTCTCTCTTTGTGTGTGTGTGTGTGTGTGTGTGTGTGTGAAGTGCAAGGAACATACATCAAGTTCGTAGAAAACAAATATCCCATCAGAATATTTAAAATTTAGCAAGAAATCGAAAACAAACCTTTGTGAATTTATACATTTATTTGAAAAACAGGAAATTCTACTATGTCCTCACTTATAGGTCTGCCTAAGTAATGAAATAACTACATGAAATTTCCTAATGCAGATTCTTTCTGTAACAGAAAATAAGAAAAGATGCTTTGATTTTATTGTGTTTAACACTCCTAAATCATAATTTCAATACAGGACTTTTGTATAATCACCATCTTAGAGCAGATATTTGTATTGTAAAACTACCATTATTATGCATAAAAATGTATTGGAAGTAATAATGATTCTACAGAACAAGTACATACATATGCAAAAAGAAATATGTTTTTATTTTGAAAGTTAAAACAACATTACTTGTTGCTTTTAAAACGCAGTGCTAATAGTGAAGATTTTTTAGGTTTCTTTTATTATTTTATTGGAAGAACAACTACACAAATCAGCTTTCTTATTAGTTATATTTCACTTTCTCTCCTGAAAGAATATATGAATAAATAAGTGTGTATTTCCTGAAAATGGTCAGTATTTGTTTTCATGCCTTACTTAAACTCGAATTTTGGATAGTCAGATATTTACAGTAGGCACTTTATATTATCTCTACTTATTTATAAATGCTGCAGTATGTAAATCAAGAAAAGTAGTGAAGCTTTGAGAGAACGTCGTCTAACGCGTATAAAACTGACGAAACATAAATGTGTGAGATCAAAGGCGGATTCTGAGGGAAGAACGCATTGAAGTTCTTGAAACATATTTTTGAAGAAATGATGAATCGTTAGATTTTCACTTCATGAATATTTTTAAGACATTATTTATTACCAATAAATTTTACGGGTAACCAACGATGTACCAATAAGTGAAGTATGTTTTTATGAATCGGAAAATACTCATCACTTTTAATAACTTTAAATTTTAAATAATAGAATGGAATATTTGTACCTTACGAAATTGATGTATGTTCGCGGCATTCTACATACACGAACACACACACAGAGAGAGAGTTTAATTTAGTAGATTTTGAGTTTAAATTTCCTTTCAGCACCGATACTATATGAGGCGGGACCAATTGATTAATGTGGAGTTCGAAGTACATGAGCACCCGCCGGGGATCGAAGCAGTTCTTCCATGCCAAAGGCGCATATGCTAACCGCTTAGCAACAAAGGGGCTCGCAGAGAGAGAGAGGGGGAGAGAGAAAGCAAGAGGAACACTATGTAAATTTTTACTTCGCAACTTGAAGTATTAAAAAATTTTCCCGAAAGCTAATTGGAAAATCATAATTTGTTGCTGACTAACTTTTCTCTACAGAAATTCAATTTTGTAGCTCAATGTGCAGCTCAATATACTGGAAAATTTTCCACCTAACATCGAGCTAGAATCGATATAAAACGAGAAATATTACGATACTTTTCGTCTCATCTCGATTTCCACTTCCAAAGCGAGACGATAGTTTGAGTCAGCCTTGTGAAGTCTTCAATGTAAAATGTTAACTCTCGTTTCAATTTGGGTTTGTTTAGTTTCAGAAACGATATGAGGATTTCCTCTCCTCGTGGGAAACACTAAACAAAACAGAAATATTTTTGCCAAATGTTATATTTCTGGTTCTAATGTTAGGCCCTAAGCAATAATAAGCTCTGAACATTTAATGTCCTATAACATAATAATAATTATTATTAGTTCACTATTGTTATTATTATTACTATTACTATTATTATTATTATTATTATTATTATTATTATTATTATTATTATTATTATTATTATTATTATTATTATTATTATTATTATTATTACTCTTTAAGGTTTGATAGTTCAAGTATTGAAACATCTGAGTATTCAAATATCAGAAGAAAAGAAACGTATGTCATCGCTGAACAATCGCCATCTAAAATTCTAAAGTAAAAAAAAAAGTATTAATCGTTCGTAGATTCGATTCGATTCGATTCAACTACCTTCAGATTACTGGCCGAGCGCCCTGACCACTTAACCACGATTATTACGCAGCAATTGATTTGTCTTTAGTTTGTTTACGAGTATAATACACGCACCATATTTGATTCAAAATAAAAGAGTTTGGTATTTTGTTTTTAAAAAATCTGTAATTTTGACAATTTAGCGAATACAATGATATAATGCCCTCCGAGTCCTCAACTACATATTCCTATGATTTGTCAATCAATCTGACTATTAACAAGCCAGTATTTTGAGCCAACAGGAAATGTTGTTTATTTAGACAAGCCGGAAGAAGTAACGCTTTAGATGAGTGGTTAGCGGTGTAGTTTCCTAATCGAGAAACCCGTGTTCGATTCCCGCCTTCGCCGTTTACAAATTTAAAATGTTTCGTTTAGAAGGCTGAACTCCAGTTGGATGCTGCTAAAGGAAAGATAACCTCCAGTGTAGAAATTTAGTGATGAAGTAATCCTGAAAAGAAAGGAAGGAAAAGGAATGCAGAAAGCGAGTTACAGAGTTTATTTTATCAATCGTTCTATAATTGATATTAAAATGTTAATTTCGTGCACTTTTAAATTGAAAGGTAAGGGGGAAAACAAGGAATTTCTATGGATGTACTTTTTCGGGTGCTTTGTTTTATCTGTTAGTGACTCCTGGTACTATTTAAGTTTATATGCCATGCATGCTTAGTTGTACAAATGTCCATTTAAAAAGCGGAAATGATTTAATAAACCTATTCTTTTTACGCGGTTTTCAATATTAAAACGCCGTTTTCTCGAAAACGCAGTTTTGTGATATTCCTTCTTTTTCCCCTTGCCATCCAATTGTTGTTTATTCACACTATAATCTTCCTTTTTCTCCTTGTGTCTCAATGTGTAAATTTGCACAAATTTTAAAGAAATCACGAACCCTCAGTTATATTTGGAACCTAAGGAAAGATACGTTTTGTACGGGTAAGTTATCCAACTCGTTTAAGTGTTATATAATTTTTAATTTTTAATATTTACAAATAAATTACTGCATAAATATTTAACATTTTCAAAACTCATTTAACGAATAATTAAACCAGACAAGTTCCTCTTTCGAAGTAACATTACATATCAATCAGTGGCGCTGGAACCTAGGAGCTCAGGCACTGTTAAACAAAAAAAAATTAGGGGCTGGGTTCTTCTGAATGATGAATCCATACTTTAATTGATTTGCAGGTAGGAATACTGTTAATATTTTTAAAACTCAGTGCAAGCCTTTGTGTTTACCTTTAAAAAAAATAAATTAATCCATATACCGCATAATCTATCCGTATATTAATTGATAAGCATATATGTACAGACATTTGAAGTAAGTAAGTTAGATATAATTTCTCAGTTGAGTTAATTATAAGATTATTAAGGTTATCTTCTCATCGGGGCCTCTTTTGTTCGTATATTTTTTCTGGTATTATGCTGTTCAATGTAAGTACAACTATCCAAAGACTCTCTTTTGCCATTACACCAGCCAGCGTTTCTCCTCACTCCTGTACAAAAAACACATTTTACGATTTGTTCTTTTAAAGGTGAGGCAATTTCAAGCTGCTGCTCTAGCTGTTCTAATAGACGTAATTAATCTTGTAGCGGGCGTTTTTGGATTGTCTAACTTACAAACTTTGTACCTCAATACTTCTATGGCCCGCTGTAGAAAGCGAAATATGGGCAAAAAATAGATATAATGAGTAATGAATCACCTTGAGATCATTATTGATTGTCGAATTCGAAATCTTTGGCCAATGTTTCGTTGGCTGACTGAAAAGTGCATGTAAGTGCGGAAGTGATTTAATTATATGTAATGTTCAAAAAGTAGGTGCTAAATAACAAAAGTTCTTTTCCGGGCATTTAAGAAAGAAGAAGAAAATAATGAACAAACGAATGTAATGAAGAAACGAATGAAGAAAAAGTAAAATGCCATACTTCAGAGGTTGTTCAGCCTACGTTTGGCTGATTTCATTCTTTCCCCCCTCCAGGGCAGAATGGACTCACCCGACCTGGCTTTTGGCGTTCTGCAGTGATGTGCAGTGGCTTCCTGGGAACGAAGATTTCTTCCGCGCGGACGACAATAACGCACAGAACAGGAACAGGACCATTGTTGTGAGTGTTGTGTTAATTATTTTTCCAAGTGTGTGGATTTCCGCTCTGTAACCAAAATGCCGCCCAAACGAAACCGGTATTGGAAAGGCTATGTTGCGGATCTTTATGACGCCCACTAGAGTGTTTCTGTCATTAGAAAACAGTGCAAGAAGAACGGTTGCAACATCAGTTTAAGAGGAATAAGAAATGTTATTAAAAAGTACAAGGGAACAAAGCTCCACCATTTGGATCACCAACGTTGTTGCCTAGAAAGCGGGAATGCACCAAGGCCACCTCCAGCATGCAGATGAAACTTCGCAAAATGGCAATGCGAGAAAATCCGCCAACACAAAGGTTTATTGCTAATCGTCTTGACGTGTCTTTGAGGACTGTGAGCCGGACGTTACACCATCAACTCAAGTCATGAAAGCTCGCGGCCATCTTCTCTCGTATGCCTGCCAAAAGGAATGAAAGTGTAACCCCGGAAGCTGTGCGAACGACTTTTCCGACTGCGGCAATTCGAGAGGCATCATTTACCGAGAGAAAAGCGCTAAGAACTTCAGGAGGTGGGTCAGTGTCTGTAAAGAATCCTTCCCACAAGTCTTCATGGTCGTTACTGACTACTGTTACGGAGGTAAACTGAAGATTCGTACGGTGGCGAAGAACTGCAAAATAAATTCACAGTACTTTCAGGAGCAGATCATGCGGCCGATCTATGAGCATGCGATTCCAACAATGTACGGAAATGACGCCAATCTGGTGCGCATTTACATGGATAGGGCCTCATCACATACCTCAGATCTCCCCTCGCATTCTACAGGGAGATAGAGGAGGCAAGTGGTATACAGGTGATACCTTTCAATGAGGTACCTGTTAAATCTCCAGATGCAAGTCCTATGGACTATTGTGGATTTGGATTGCTGAAGCGGGCTTTGGGAAAAGCGTGTGACAACTGCGGAAGGACTTTGGAAAGTTGTGCCATGGAAATGGGACAATATTCCCCTTTCAGTTCTTCAGAGAAACATATTAAAGTGGAAATTACGTTGTCGGGCTATCGTTATGAACCAAGGGAAACACATCGAGCACTTTCGGACCTGGCGCCATGGATTTTTCTAAATTTTTAGGGAAGTCGACATTGGTCAAATGTAGACTGAACAGCCTCTGTAGAACAAGAAATCTTGTGAGTATGTCGGAAATGTGTGGGGAAAGAAGATTATGATATAGATTCTGCTTAAGAAAAAATGTTTATTAATACATTATTTTACAAACATAAAGGTTCAAAATTTACGAATGATCCATTTAGATACTGTAAAAAACAGCGTTGTTTTGTTTAATACAAAATGTTTAAAACAAATTATTAAAACTTGTGTTAAACAATTAAGTTTGTCTAAAGCATGTTCTATATACGTTTTAAGCATTTCGCTCTATACACATGTACTTTGTAAGTCTTGATTTCTACATACTTTTATTTTTTTTAATTTTTGGATAAGAACCTGCCAGAGAAAGAAAATTACAAAAAAAGTGATAACATTCAGAAAGCTATTTTCTTCCATTACAGTGTTGCCACACTTGTTACAATTACCAAATTCAACTATTTTTTTTCATTCATCGGCCCATTGGCATTTTCAGCCCCTTTTCTGAAAAAGCTGGTACAATTTATTCAATTCAGCACCATGTAACAGATGCTTGTCACAGTTTCAAAAGTGTCAGTAAGACTTTTCCTACATCTCATGATTGATTGACTTTTCCTTGTTTTATATATTTTTCTCATATATGGCCATAATATTGTTCTAGTCTATTGGTTACTTTCAAATAAAGGAGCGTTTGATTTCCTTACAATATATACCGAAGATGACAACTGTTTTCCCTTTTAATTTGGGCCTCTATTACACTTCCTACGTGGGAGAGAAGTTTCATCTACTTCCACAGTTGCTCGTGGTCTTCCTATTTGGGTTTTTTAAAAAGTAAATTTTAAAAAGAGCAATTTCTTGATTTGGACTCTTGGAGAAAGGGGGCGGAGTGTTCTAGTACTTCACTTCTTTTAGTTTGGAATTATAGAGCCATGTAATTATTACACTGTGACAAAATTATAAATTCAGCCCCTTTTGTTTTAATTTTTCAGCCCATTCCAGAGCTGGGACTGTGGCAACACTGTTCTCGTGTGAATGATTTCTTGTGGCTACAGTAGGTCGATGTGGTAATCCATAATTTATTTTTTTCTTTGTTTTTTATCGTCTATTGTATTGTTTGTACCCGATATTTTTTACTTTCAATTTTTTTTTTGAAAATTTGTGTTTTTCTGCATGATAGCATTCTATTTGTACGATTAATATTAAATTCCGCCACTTGTCGTAATTAATTCGGCTGTTTGAGCTTGTTCCAATATTGGAACACCAGGGACGAACGGTACCAGTAAGATTTTTTCCTAAACTGACATTACGAACGAACGTGACAGTAATGTTTGATATATATGTTATTTACTCTACAAATGGAACACCCCTCTATATCTCTACTTTTTCTAGTAAGAAATATTGTTATAAAACAAGCGATCAATTTTCATATTTTTATTTTGCAAATATACTTCGTACGAATATTATAGTATTAAATGGAGGACGAACAGTATAAAATATAAATGGTTACTACAGAATATGAATATAAATATTCTTCAATTATTCTAAACTATGTATCCTATAGTTCTTATAGGGATGTATAGGGATAAATGTTCACACGTTAAATTTTCAGATATATGCAAAATCAATATAGATTGACATTTAGGAAATAAAGTTTGATTTTCTTCCCGACAGATCTGATCAGTTCAAGAACTAAAATTACATTTGAGTGTGGTAATGTGTGACGCCGGACCTATCCAGTGATCAGAAATGTCATGTCTTAGACAGCTACGGATGCGTGACAGAAATTCCTTGCTTGTTTTTGCACTTCCGCTTGAAGATGGTTGAGAACTATATTTCTGCAAATATATTTCGACTATACTTCTTGTGACGCTGAGATAATCTAATGATGGGTTTGTATCTGTTTTCCTGTAGAGTTGCCAAGCATTGTGGAAAGCGATATCAATACAGAACGCAAAAGTAGGCCACCACCATTTTCTGGATCTGCTTGAAACTATGTAACTTTCAATGTTTTCGTTCATCCTATCCACTCTTCCCATGAACCTGTTATACTTTGAAATAGTATTAGGTTGTGAAACTGGTAATTTCTTCTCGCTAGAAATCCATCTCTTTGCAGGCTCCACACCATTGCATGTAGTTACCAAATGAACTACACAATTCCATTCCACCACCATGCATTTGCTAGTTGCATCGGGTTTGAAAAAAATGCCCTCATCTTCGTTCTTTCGCTCCTGTAGATCTTTTAGTGGGCAATTATCTATTAGGTTTTTCATAATAGTTCCAGTGAAACCAATACCCAATTCGGCTAACTCAATTGCTTATGAAAGTGATGAAAATAGTCTATCCGCGTATATCTTGAAATGCGTATCTTTTGAAATTCAATTTGACAACTGTATTACAACGTATTCTCCCTAGCCAGTGTCTTTAGATGTATTTACATATCGTCCAACGTATGGCTGAATCTGTACCAGGTATCTTCGAAGTTCACACATACAACAGACAAATAAAAAATGAGTTGTTACACAATAATAATAATAATCTCTTATGAATAAATGGTTAACGTTCTCGCATTTAGTGCAAGAGACCCAAATTCGATTCCTGGTAAGAGCAAATGTGATTCAAATCCTATGTTAAGCTCTAAGTCTAATGTGGAAGGGAAGTGTTTTTTTTTTTTTGTTATATTAAAAAATCATAAAACCATCAGCTATCTCTGTAGAAAGTACAATCCTACTACAAAGGGAATTGAACCTCGGACACAGTGCATCAAATACATGCGTGATATTAACTAGTTCAGTGAAGAATTATACATCCAGCATACATCAATGTTCCATACCTTTCCAGAAAATAATTTATAATAAGTATATAGTGCAATAGTACAAAAATACAACCAAATAATATTATGAGCTATTTTCGATATTTTAGAATGATATGAGTGCTTGCGCCGCAGCTGGAAACAAAGTAAATATAAGCAGAGAAATCGTACGGAAGCAAAAATCATTTATATTTTAATAAAAGAGAAATATACATTCCAAGTTATAAGACAGAAATGATATTTTACAATAATGAAAATAATGGACTCATTCGTTCCAGGTGTTCCATTATTGGAACATTGTACTTTAGATTACACTGTACAAGTTATAATTATTACTTTCTTTATAAATCTTTAATATGACTTCAAAGAACTATTGATCAAGGTATCTGAGGTAATAAACGGACTAAATTATAAAAATAAAACAATATTTTCTTACTTTCTTTCCTCCATACTGTATGTAAAAAATTCTTTAACAATGACGTAACCACCACCAAAAACTAATAGAGCAGGAAACAAGTATATCACCTCTTCATCCCATCCCTTGTGAATGCATTTGGCACGTTCCCAACCAATCGCGATTCAATTAACCAGCTGAGCAGGTATTTGCGTCATCTTTAAAATTGTTCCAATATTGGAACACCGGAAAAAACTGTTTAAATGCTTATCAGTTAACTTGCGAGAAAGTGTTGTAGTCGAAGGCTGGCGACTACTTGTAGAAATTATATTAAACAATATATAAAAGAATTTTCATTGAAGCAAGTTTTTGTGTTGTATTCAGGAAACAAAGTCCTTTTTTGTAAATTGTGGTTCTGAAATTAAAATATCACAGGCATTCGTTAATATATACAGTACATGTTGATTCCTAGTGTTCGTACAACTTGGAATCGTTTAACATGAGTTTTACAGGAAGAAAAAAAGACATCATTTCGAGCAGACCGAAGAAATTAATTTTATACGTTTAGAAACAAACTTGGGTTGCAGTACAAATTTGGCTCCAACTTAAAAAAAAAGTATTTTAAAAGTATTTTTACATATGGGTCGTCCAGAGCACAAGGATCCAAGTCCATTTGAAAGAGATTCATTTTTGCTCAGCAAACGTCGTATCTTCGTAGCTAAGAGTCCGAAATAAATGAACCAAAAACCACGTGAAAAGGTGTAGTATGGGGTAGAGTTTCACAGGACAACCACTAGATAAGGGCGTTTCTATAACCGGGGAATAGAAGGGCTAATTTCCCCCAACCTGCTCATAAATTTAAGATATTGTGTACGCTGAAGCGTGAGAAGGATTAATAAGTCAAGTTCCAAATGTCATAGTCAATGATGCATAATTACATTAAATAAATGCAGGGTGTGTCATCAAGAATACACAGACGGAAAACGTCATACATTCGCAACAGCGAATATGAAACTAAAGAAAAAAACTACTTGACAAGGTGCAATCTAGAGATTTTATATGATTATCGCTAGAGAGGGGCGTCCGTTTAGAGGTCATCCGCCCTCCTACCGCCTACCTTGAATTTCATATTTTGGGACCGTAATGAAGAATTAGAAACCTTTTACTGAGCAAACTTCAACACAACAAAATTTAAGTCCTTACGCCGAATAAATAAGGAGTTTGATCAGTTAAAATTCATTTCCATTGGCAACAAGGAGCTATAGGCTTATATTGCTATTTTGTATTTTTTTTTCTTTCTGACCCAAGGATTCCAAACTTTCTAGTTTCTGGCCTGCTTAAGATTTTGGAAATTGTGCCTAAGCACCTTTCCAGTTTTGATCATCTATATTTATTCCGCATTTATTCGGTGTAAGGACTTCAAACTTATTCTGTTGGATTTTGCTTATGAAAAGTCTCTAAATTTGCCTTACTGCCCCCAAATATGAAATTCAGAGTGGGGGTGGACGCGGCTGCCTTCCTGCTCCTATGTAGCGGCCGTTTTATGAATCTAGCCCACGCTCTTTTACATGGTTTTAGTTTCATTTGTTTCGTATCCTTGACTGCTAAAAAATTACCTTTTGAAATAGCGTTCATTTGTTGAGCAAAACTGAACATTATTGAAAGTATACTTGAATTCATTGTGCTCTGAATGACCTAAATATTGTTTCTCTTCAATACAATTATTGATTTAAACAACAACCAATACACAGGCTTGGAGAAAATATTCTAAAGTTAGCACAACATGAAGTGTGCTTGAAAGATCACTTTTCGAAATGTTATTATTTTAAAATAATTTTATTAACATCAGTGTTCCGAAATAGCATTCAAATTTTTACAACTGAAATTTCACCCAGATCCAGGTGATCAATTAAGTAAAAATTATGTAAATTTGAGTAAAATTCCAATAATATTACAATTATTTGGGCCAATTACCATATACGTCCTGTTATGTCCAATAGTCATTGGAAAGTCACTTTGCAAATCACTCATGTTACACAAATTAAATTATATATATGGTGTGTTATCAGTGACAGTTTACGGAAATACAAAGTCAGCATTTTGAATCCGATACGGACACTCAAAAGCGTTATCCAAAACCGCTGGTGATACAAAAACGAAATGTGATATATTAAGATGCATTATCACCAGTGTACTTCGAAAGTATTTAATCTTTTTTCGAAAATGATCTTGAACAACGAGTGGCCAATAAAAATCATTTTAAAAACTATTTAAAAGCCATTTATTGTCAAACGATATTATTTCTGTTATCAATGTTGCACTTACCAGTATATACTGGATGAATCTATAATACTACTTGCAAGTAAAGAGTAGAAAAGTCTTAATAAATAAGTTATTACACGATTTTGAAATATGTTTCAAATTGTTCAAAATGTTTAAAACATGTTTTTTTCGATCGTCTTTTAAAACATATATAAAACATTTTGATCATGTGTTTCATGTTTTAAACACATGTTTTGCTCTTTTTCAAAAAGTAGTGCATTTTTTCCAACCCTGGTAAAGAAAGAGTAACATATATTCATTTTTCGTATTATATCTTACATTTTAATAGGGATAACGTGGGAATTTCAGACGAGAAATGGGACTTTCCTGCTTCTCGAGATGGGATTTTATGTTTCACTTTGGCATCATTGACCAGAGCAGTTTCATTGTTGAAAATGTAGTAAACAATGATGGTACTGTTCTTAGTCGCTGCGTGTTAACAACATTTAAACTGTCTATATTGTCCTGTCTGTCATGTTCTGACGAATACTTGTACAAAGAAGCGTTTTATCGATTCCAATGGATGTAAAAAATGAAATATTTGAGTTTTATATCTCCCTGTTATGCCGACTAGACTAAAGGAGACGGTGATGATGAGAAATGAATGAAATGGTGGAATGAAGAAAGTGAGAGGAAATGGTAGAACCCTAAGGAAACCTCAGCACACGGTGTTTGTGCGCCACAAAGTTCATTTGGCTTGAGCAAGGTTTGAACCTGGGATCCCATTCCACAGAGTTTAACTCTCTACCACTGAGCCACCGTGGCCCCGCCCAGTGGGTGTAAAGTCTTTGTCCGGGTAAAGTGAGGTCATGTTTTCAGTAATTTTCAGGTTAAAATTCCGTAACAACTTAGCCTAGCACAAAACGTGGCAGTTTAAAAATATGAAAGCAGTAGTGCTCTTCTAATTTTTTAAGAACCGGTTCTGTATATATCTTGGGCGTCCCTAAGGGAAGGGTATGGTTTGGCTCACACCCTGGCTCACGTAAATGTATACGTAATATAGAAAAACATATATTAAACACTAGACGTAGTATAGCAAAAAAGTTTTTTTTCTTCGAGTGCCCCTGGTATTTATGTATGTAACCGTGGTAACGTTCAGGAAACTTTCATAAATGGTAACGTTGGGTCTACGGGACCCATTCAATTCTTTACGCATTGAAATAAAATAAAAGATGAATATTTTATTACTTCGAGCTTACATTGACGAAATTATCTTTAGTTACATTAAACGAAAGAGTACAGTAATTTATTTTGAATGTCAAATTCAAAATTAACATATGCATTTTATTATTATGAAAGTGTTTAACGAACATTTTTCACTCAGCTATTATTTCGTTTGTTTTGCTTTAAACACAGAATTCAACACGTAAAACAATATTCCAGACATGAAACAAAAAAATGAAAAGTGTTAGGTAATGACGAGATTACTTGAAACTGAAGGAAAATATGTCTTTGAACTTGCTTTCATTTTTTTGCACTAATGTTCAAAGAAGTCATGAAAACTGCAGCCAATCTTATTGGCATCTATACATGTAATGATCTGAACGTTCCCACACAACATTCTTGCGTGACCCAGGCAATTCCACTTACCGCAATTGTGGCAAAAGTACCTGGTCGTGCTGTCTTTACACATGTAGCAACGTCCTCGTTTCAATTCTCGCTGCATAGGAGCATGCTCTTCAAGGGTTAAACCGCATAACCTTGCATCTGATTTTCGAAGATCAGTAGGACTGCGTTCATTTTGTGCTCTCTTCATCAACTGTCCCTGTATCAATTCTTTATACAATTCCCTGATGTATTTTTTCCGTGGTAGTGTGTTTTCTGTGTTGACTGAATGAATGACGTGCCCATTGATTGCAGCAACAATTAGAATATGGTAAAATATAGCCATAGGCCACCGCCTGCTGTTCCTCCCGACATCATATTCTATGCACATTTGGTCTACCATATCCACTCCAGCCTTAGTGTTATTATAAAATGTTACAATATCAATCTTTTGCTCTCCAGTTGTCGGATCCAGCTTGTCGTCACGATGCATACTGGAAATTAACACCACACTTCGATTTTTCTTGGGTGCGTATGATACAAGTGTACAGTCCTCTTGAAAACCAAACACACTACTGTACTCTTCTCTGTTCTTAGAATTCACAAACGCGGAAAGAAGCTCTTTCTTGTTCTTTCGAATGGTACCTACAATAGTTATCTTACGGTCCTTTACCATTGATTTCACTAACTTAACGCTCGTGAACCAATTGTCTAACGTGACATTACGAGTAGTGTCATAAATCGGTTGGCACAGTCTCTTTACTACAGCCTCGGGTCTATTGTCTATCTCAAATGGATCTTCTGGTTGCTTTCCTACATAAACATCTATATTTGCCGAATAATACAACCGTGAATGAACAAGACTGAAGATTTTGATACCGTATTTAGCTGGTTTATTCGGCATGCACACACGGAACCCACATCTGCCTCGAAATGCCACAAGTGTATCATTTAACGTAGCAAACATTCCAATTGCTAAACTGTCCTTGCAGTTGTTTACAAACAGATCGAAAACGTCACGAATAGCTGCCAATTTGTCCACACGTCTCCTTTCTTGGCGTGTATCAAGATCATCAAATCTCAACGCACGACAAAGAAAACGGAATTGTCGTAAGCACATCGTGGCCCAAAAGATTTCCACTCCTGTACCGTCTGTCCCCCACAACTCTTCAATATTCACTCGTCCAGCGTGCAACATTCCTGCCAAGTACAATGGACCAATTAGTGCTTTTATTTCACAGGCGTTTCTAGGATGGGTGAACCGTTGGTCTCAATAATGAGCTGTGAGTTTTTCAACATACTTGTTAGTATTGATCACTATAATATATAGCATATCTTCTGTTATAAACAAAGACATGTTGCTAGCGGTGTCTGAGCATTCTTCGCTTTTTGTCTCGCGATCGGTATAGGAGCATTCACGATGTTAATAGAACGAGTACGAATATTCAATTTCCTTTTTCCTTCCTCAATTTCGTATCCTTGTCTCTACCTACAAAATATTTGTCGCACACAGTTTCTTCAGAATCAGAACTTCCATCACTGTTTCTTCCTTCACAACTAGTATAATGATCAGTAGGTAAACAAAAGTCAGGATCGCACTCTTCTTCATCTTCTTCGCAAAATACATCACTTAGTTTTTGCTCTAACATGTCCCTTATTCTTTGAACATGTGCCTCATAGCTTTCGGCCATGCTTCAATTGAATATATATAAAAACTATGCGACAAGTGCTTAAAAACATGCAAATCAACACACGGAAATATGAAGTTTTCTCTTCTAAAATCGCTACTTAATATTATTTAATCGTGCTAGTAAAAATAACGTCACTAGTAACGTTGGGTCTGTCTGGCCCACTCTATGAAAAAGCACGCAGCACACAACAATGACCAAGCGAAAACTAAAACAGGCTACGTATTATTAAACTACAACTTAGGAGGGAAAGGTAAGGGGAGGATGTAAAAGCTCGAGTATTGCCAACTAAAGTTATATTATTTTTTCTAAAGGGTTGGGTCTCACAGGCCCAACGTTACCGTTGTAGCGATATATATGGGGTGTCACACCAGAAAATGACCATATGATGTCATTCAGTCATTCGAGATATCGATGAAAATACCACTCTATTTCGTACACATTGATTCGAAAGCGCATAACTCCAAAACTAATGCTGATATCAGTCATTCAAAAACAGGTAGGTAGCACACGTAGTACACATTAGATATGTATTACGTTCATTACACTCACAGATCTTTGTATTCTGGTCAAAATGAGGGAATTGCTATTCAAATTTCTGTCTTGCCCATTCAATTGAATCAATCCCAATTTCCTTGCTTTCCGAATAATTTAAGCGAGCAGGAAAAGTACAGAGGTTGTTTCACAAATTTGTTTATCTTCTTTCTTTTACTGTTGACTAGGTTGTGTGTGTGTGTGTTTGTGTGTGAGTGTGAGTGTGAATTTTTATGTTTGGGTATGACAAACGGTTCTGCACACTCAAAACATATAACCCGAACTAGAATAATTTTTACTACCGGTTCTAGCGAACCGGCAGAATTCCATCACTGCAGGTATGTCTCTTGTTTAATTTTGATAATGGATTTTTCTTCTGCTTATCTTTTAGAGACCCTACATAGGTCTTTAAAGAGATTTACTTTTAGTATATAGTTCTTAACTTACCGTAAATGTATTTTTTCTTGCTAAATTTGTATTTATTTTAGAATAGTGTTTCTGACTCAGGCGATTACGCCACAAACAAAAAGGTATCTCCCAATCATAAATGGAAAGTTGTTTCGTAACTTGCGCAATATTTAGGAAATGTTAAACAGAACAAATTGTAGTTCGGAATAAGGGACGACAGGCAGCTCTTCTTAAGTTACCCTCCAATCGAAAACAAAAAAATTCAAGGGATCCTCGGGAATGGATTTTGATTTCTTTTTTGTTGAAGTATTCGATCACATTGTACTTCTCATTGAGTCACGAAACATTCGTGAACCTCTAACTCCCTCTATTTCTTGCCAGAGGTTTGAGGAAAAAGTCTCTGTTGGTCACAGGCTGATCACTAACGATAATAATAATATAATTTTATTAGTAGTAGTATTAATTTATAGCATTTTTTCGAAAGTCTAACATTGTGATAAAGCTTAACACCCATTAAATTAACTGCTAGAAATGAATAATATCTATTGTACATATTTGTGCAATGTAGAAGGGATAATAATGTAGTTTCTGGATATATTACTATATATAAAACATTTACTTTACGGTTTATTGGTTTTCTTCTTAAAAATAACTTTACTAAAGAATGGAATATACACAACCTAAATTATTATATGTGCTTCGAATTTCCAAAACACTCATTCAATACACTGTGGAAACACCCAATGCTGTAATATAATAAAATTTAAATACATTAGTGAGTTAGAAAAAGATACAATCAAAGAGAGAGAGGGGGAGAGACAGAAAGAGAAAAAAAATAAAAAAGAAGTAGAAAATAATTAACGGAATTTGGTTATCTAAATTGCCTGTATTCTATTTGATAATACCTACTTAGATGGAAATCAATACTCTCCAGAGTTCCAATTTTTATACTTTATGTAATAAAGGGAACTAGTTAGAGGCTGTAGAAATATAACCGAAGTTGTTTGCAGGACAAGATAATAATAATAATAATAATAATAATAATAATAATAATAATAATAATAATAATAATAATAATAATAATAATAATAATAATAATTGTAATAGAAAAATGGAAACAACAGCACTCCAAGGACAAGAAACGAAAGAAGAATACATAGCGCCTCGTCACTCACTCTCTTCATCGCACTTCCGATCGACTGTTCAATCAATCGATCATTAACAGCTGTGACGTACCAGACGTCAGAACAGCTGCTTTTTGGAATTCCTTCCTGTTCCTCATCTTGGGTGCTTCTCCACGCCATTTCTTAGAGCACTGCAGTCCAGACTGATCTAGCCAAGGGTCTTCAGTGCTACGGATCTGGTAGGAGTTTCACTCTGCCTTGAGTACTATCCAAACGGGTACTCTCCCCTGCATCATTCATATATTCATTTCTCATTAAAACATCTGACACAGCTTCTTTCTTTACCCCGGGCTCTTGCCCATTGGCTGGTATAACACTATGGCGGACTCTGGCAAGGCAATCGGATCAAAGACTAACGGCAAGCATTCTAATCTCCCGCACGTCGTAGAAGGACCATCCGTTCGTGCCACCAAGGCACAACCACGGACGGACTCTAGCGCTACAAATAGACGACAGCGGAAAAGCTCACAAGCATCCACATCCTCTGTTATCTCGACCAGCTCAGTTAGATCTAGGTCTCCTCAGGAGAAACAGGGCTATGCCGCCCGCCTCACTACTTCACCTCCACCAAAAAAGCAGCACTTGCATTCTGATTCAGACTCCGATACAGATGAAGTGATCATCGCAGCTCCAGTAAATGAAGAATCTCACCCTGTTCCAAAATCAATTTATACTATGCTCCTAAATAATTTTGATACTATGTTTTCTAACTCTAAATTTGTTGCGCTTCAATTACGAAAATACGTACCACGTGCAGCTTTCTCGGAAATAGTTCATACTCGCAATGACATTATTCTAAAAACTACAGATTCATCTCTATTTTCAACTATCAGGAATAAGGTCCCTATAGACACATTCCGAAAGAATGCTAAATTAACTTCATTACAGGACACCCGTCGTAAACAGGCACCTCCTCGTACGCGTACGCCCTTACTCTCAGTGGTCATCCGGGGAGTAGATCCTTCATACACTGATGAGGAGATCCAAGAGGAATTGAAATACGAAGGGCATATGATCACAAAGACCATTAGAATCAAGAACGATCGAGGCCCTACCTATATGGTTCGGGTATTGACTTCACACCAAGAGACGATTGATGACCCGCTTGCTAACGGAGCTGTTATATATCAGCACAAGCACAGGTTGGAACCATCACGTTCCTCACCACCACTGCCAGTACGTTGCGAGACATGTCAAGAGTATAATACACATCCTACTGCTGAATGTCGAAACAAACAAAAATGTGGTTATTGCTCTGGCCCGCACTCCACACGTACTTGTACGAATCTCAGCTCCCCTCCGAAATGCCCCACTTGTCAAGAGCAACATCCTGCATACAGTTAGAGATGTAAAGGCAAACCTGAACCACAAAAGGATCACCCTGAGCTTGTAGTTCCACTACGTACTCCTGAGCAACCTATCACTAATCACCATCCATCAGACGCACCAATCACTCTCAATCAACTACTGACGTTCTTTACTTTGGCAATGCAAAACATTCAACCCTTTCAACGACCGCACAAACTTCAACAGATCATTCAAGCTGCCAAATCTACATTCAATATCAATTTTACTGCCACCTATTCTGGAAACACAGTCCATTTCCATACTTCCATACCTGACACTTCCAATCATGGCTCTGGTGTTCTTATATCTTAACCTCCGTGCTCTTCGAAAAAACAAAGTGCTCTTCGAAACGTTGCTCAGGGAAGAACATGCCAATGCTTTTCTGCTGAACGAAACATTTCTAATACCCGCTATAAGATGTCGCATACCAGGATATTCCTTGTTTCGCGATGACTCCAAATTACCAGCTCAACGTGCCCATGGTGGTACTGCCATAGGTTTCCTTCATATGATTCCTCACCGACGCCACATCTACAATGCTCCTCAACTTCCAGAGTACGTTATCATATCACTGTATTTTCGAAACATCACAATCACTGTAGCAACAATATACATCCGACCTGGTCACCCATTACCCACTGCATTTGTTCAATTCATTTCCAACAACTTCAACTATTATATCATTATGACAGACTTTAATATGCAAAGTCGAACAGAGCAGGACAGAACTAACTTCAGAAATTTCCTCAGTACTCATACCACTGGTATTATTCACGATCTTCCAAAACCGACTCCCCCCTTTTCAAATACAACGCCAGACATAGTCATCACGTCAGCAAATCTTGCCTCACGCAGCCTCATAGAAGTTTTAGATCCACTTGGCAGCGACCATGTTCCAATTAAACTTTCTATCAACACTCACAGCTCAAACCCAACTCAAACAAAACCTAATCTTTCCACAAGCGTTCGCTTCGATAAAGCTAACTGGGACAGGTACAGGAGTCATCTTACCACCTCCACCGCTCATACTACAGCGTCCTCAACAGAAGACGATATACGCTGCCACACACACGATCACATCTTCCATCCAGAAAGCCAGCTCTCTGTCTATACCTACCAGTACAACTCGACCATATCAACCTAATTTACCACCTCATTACCTCACAATGATCACACGATCACGTCAGTCTTATCGTGAGTATACTCTCACTCAAAATCTGGAATCATTGCGTCATCACAAACAGTTACAGCGCACAGTACGTAACTACATACGTGCTTATAAATTTCGATGTTGGGTAAAAGCTTGCAACAAACTCTCAGACACTAATCATCCTTCCAAGTACTGGAAAAGATTCAATGCGCTGTGTGGCCAATACACTAGGACCCCATATCCTCTGTTAATACAAAACTCACCTGCACAAGACGATGTAGAAAAAGCAAACGCATTTGCAGACAATCTTCAACGCATATTCACCCCCTGAGCATGCATCTCATGCCGTTGAAAAGATCAATCTCGCTGCTTACCAGTTACAACCCAGCATAATTCATTCTCTTCCGCCTCACACACCGTTAGCTTCTTCTATTACTGTTGACGATATCAGAACCGTAGTCACCCGGAAACGTAATTCTGCACCTGGCTTTGATAACATCACTTATCGACATATCAAGGAAAGTCTTCTCTCTTTATTAACCCTTCTAGCAACTATTTACACTTTTATTCTTCGCATTGGGTATTACCCAACCACCTGGAAAATGTCGAAAACCCTGATGTTTCCAAAGTCAAACAAGCCATTGGACGATGTTTCTTCATATCGTCCCATACAGCTCACATCCACATTCAGTAAAATCCTGGAACGAATCTTGGTCAAACGTCTTCATCAATATCTCGCAGAACACCACATACTTCCTAATTATCAAACCGGATTTCGACCTGCTTTCTTCAGCAATGATCAACTGCTTCGTCTTTCTAGTCTGATCACTAATCATTATAATTCTGTCAAACCCTCTGTCTCGTTTTGTTGTACTTAGAAAAAGCATTTGACAAGGTCTGGCATCTGGGTCTCATTTACAAACTTATTCGCCTTCATATTCCCCTCCTTTATATTGAATCATTTACAATTTTCTGACTGGCCGACTTGCATATGTTTCTATCAACAATAAGTTATCTCATCCCATTTTTCTCCCATCTGGTGTTCCACAAGGTTCGGCATTGTCTCCACTTCTATACCTTATGTTCGTCACCGATATGCCTCCACTACCGGACAAAGTGCACATATTTCAATACGCTGACGATACTGCCTTCCTTGCACTGGGTAACACCATGCAACAAATTAATACGCTTTTGCAGGCAGCTATAGATAATTTCTCTCTTTGGTGCACGAAGTGGCATCTTCACATTAACGCTTTAAAAACGCAGGCCGTCGTATTTATACCACCCAAAAAGTCAACTAGAATTCGCCGCAACACCAATAGATTATCCATTCAAGTCGACCAGGTTCCCATACAAGCCAGTAAGACAGCAACATATCTAGTTGTAACATTTGATCGACATCTAAGCTGGAAGCTGGTCGTCAATCACTTGTAAAGCATACAATCGTTTAAATTTACTGAAACGTTTAACTGTCACTACTTGGGGTTTAAAACCAGCCACTGTTCTCACTACTTATAAGGCATTTCTCCGCCCAACTCACACACACGGCCACACAGCCTGGGTTTCTGCCCCAACCAGTTTTTACCACAAACTCCTAATACTTGAACGTCATGCCTTCCGAATTGCACATAGATCAAATTACTCAGCCCTGCCCAACATCTTTACAGTCTTATCACATTTCCTACATTACAGTACCATATCGAAAAACACAGATTTACTTATCTTACTAAACGTTACCACGATCTTCATCCTCTTCTTATGGATACCATGCACCATTTAGCAGTTCATCCTACGCCCTCTCGATATATGCACACGCCCTTGTCATTATTATTTACCCTGTATTGTTACACACTGCCACCGAATCACCCAGACTTACATCTCCTCGATCATTTTCATACTCATTTTCATCATCCGTTCATTACTCCATCTACTGCACAGTGATTCTCCTCATCACTAACACGGGCTCCCCCCTGTCCCCATCATAGCCTAGAGTTGCCCCTAGGCAAGAAGATACTCTCATGTGTCCAATTAACATTTCCTATGTTTTGTGGTGTGTTTTGCACCTCATCTCATCTCACCCCCATCATCATACAAATCGATACTACTTTGGCCTAGTGCATCTGATTAAACTCTCATTATATTTTTAACCATCGCTTCTTGATTTATCATCCTTCTTTATATGTGTCTTACATTTTCTCCTCATACTATGTATATTATGTGTTATGTATATTATATGATTTATGTTTATATTATTTTGTATGTCTCCCAACCCAAATGTTAAGGCTGCAAAAGCCTTAAGTCCTGTGTTTATTTATAGATTTTACTAAATAAAGATAAATTTATATCTACCTTCCCATAGACCATCCTTTATACTTCCAGTATCCCATTCTCCATAAAATTCCATTCCCTAAAAGAGGGCGTAACCCTCTAACAGGGTGCTAGCCATCGGCTAGCTTGTAAAAAAAAACTCTCTTCATTTAAACCAAAGCCGCATGTGTATCCAATCATAAGAAAACATTGCCATCGACAAACTCGATGCCTGCGATATCGCCTACATTTGCGAGACCTTCTCCGGCTGCATTGCCGTAGACGGAAGATCGGCCGATAATCGGTGCATGTGCAATTTACAAATTGAATACACTGAAACCGATTCCATCGCCGACATTATCGGCTTCCACAATATTATCGTTGCAGTGTGCAAACGTCCTTATTGGCTCAATACGTGGGTGAATCGAGGTTGTGTTGCCACGTATCAAGACATCGTTTGAGCGATATACCAGATATATCATAGCGACTTTAGTACATTTTACAGATTAAATCCTAGTTCCGCATTTAGTATCCCGACGTTCAGGCAAATTAAAACTCTCTGAAAGTAAATTCAAATGTGTTTTTTGCAAGGGTGGATAACTTAACGAAATGTGCAATATTTACAATTCGTTATGTGTTACGGTTACTATTTTGTAACCCATTTCTGCACCTAGTTAATAACGTTATTAGTCAGTGTAACTTTTAAAATGGTACGCTCTGAATTACGTTACAATCAATAACGTTACTCACTGGAACATTCTGCATTTTGGTACTGTAGTTACAGTCGCCAAGGTATTAGCGTTACTCGAAACACCCACCTATTTCGTACCTGCTTGAGATTGTTAAGATAAAACTAGTTCCAATGAATACCAGTTCTCTCTCGAACCCAAAGTGTTTCGTTCCTTGATTTTAGCAATATGAAACGTATTGAATTCGGCAGAACATTTTTGTGTAAGTAGATATATTTTTGTTATAATGAGTACCATTTCTATGTTTCTCTTTTCTTTATTGGTTACCCTTTGTGCCTGTATTTCATCTTCTTCAATTCTGATGGTCTTGGAGCTACGCTTGTATAACGTTTAATCATTCTTGGCGACAGGAAGTCTAAGGTTGGCTTTAAAAGAATCTCCATTATACTAGTAAATAAATTCCACGCTTTTCAGTCTGTTTTCTTTTTCCTCATACTTAAGATTCAGGAAACACCTTAGGTCCCCAGGCATATGTCCTTTGGGAATAGCATAACTTTGATTGTTCTGTATTTAAAAGGAGGAAAAAGAGAAATGATCAAAGACTGAAGTTTTCAATATAAGCTTATTGATAAGACTTTTACTTCTTGTGATGACACTGCCGATAGTTGAGTTGATTTGGAGTTTAACGTCCTTTTCGGCAGCGAGGCTTTATGACACGGGACCTACTGATTAATGTGGAATCGGAACCACATGAACTCACGCCGGGAATGAACCCGGATTTCCCAGGTCAAAGGCACATACGTTAAGCGGTTAGCTATGAAGGAGTTCACTGCCGCTAGTCACCATATATCTTTATTTTACAACAGACTTGCACTGACCAATGTGGTTGAAGCTCGAGCTCACATCCCAACAAGGATCGAACCCGGAGCTACATACATTAAAGTTACACATACACTGACCCCCAGGGAAGCAGGAAGGATATTTCATTTGCTTGCAAGCAATTTAGTTTATAAATGAAATACATATACATCAGTGGCGTAGCGAGAAACTCATCAAGGGGGCGAACACA
The DNA here is from genome assembly GCF_964235325.1 of Thermobia domestica. Taxonomy (NCBI): domain Eukaryota; kingdom Metazoa; phylum Arthropoda; class Insecta; order Zygentoma; family Lepismatidae; genus Thermobia; species Thermobia domestica. Next base: position 250,213,664 of record NC_137462.1, on the reverse strand, counting down.
CAAGCATTATATATATATAGGGTCGGAGAAATGATGTTCTGAGGGGTGCACCAATAACTACCAGTACATTTGAATTGAATTGGAATAATTTTGGACATGAGTGTACATATTTCATACCAAGGTTGTTCGGGCTCTAGTAACGCCAGAGGCAAACATATTTTACGAGATAGAATCATACCATCTTCCATCATTCAATGTAAGTGAATCGGTCGCTCGTAGGATTGATAACAGTTCCTGTCGCTAATAGCACTGTCGCTTCTGGGACTAATTCAATAAATCCGGCCATATATATATATATATATATATATATATATATATATACATATGGGGGGTATGGGTTGAAAAATCCCGAGTGCCAGGCCACCATGGCAAATAGGAATATGAATCTGGTGCAGGGTTGTTTTGTTTAGAACAAAATGTTTAAAACAATTTATTAAATCCTGTTTTAAACAATTGGTTTTGTTTAAATCAAATTTTATATACGTTTTAAACATCTTGTTTTAAATACGCATATTTAAGACTTGTTTTAAACATATTTCTATTTTATCTTATTTTTGTAAAAACAATCTGCCAGAGAAAGAAAACTGTCAAAAAGTGTTACCCATTCAGAAGACTTTTTTCTTCTCGTGAATATTTTGACTTCTCGTGGCAATGTGGGAATCTACAGTTATTTTGTCTCATTTTCTCCCTTTGATTTTTAACGTTCATTGTATTGTTTAAATGTTTATAAGTTAACTTGCGAGAAAGTGTCATAGTCGAAGGTTGTTCTACTTGTAGAACTGACTGTAGAACTGTAGGTAAATAAAAGAATTATCATGGAAACAAATTTTTGTGTTGTATTCAGAAAACAAACAAAATGTTCTTGCGGTTCTAAATTGCGGTTCTGAAATTAATATATCGCAGGCATTCGTTGATTTAGTAGTCTATATGTTGGTTCTCACCAGGTACATTCGCGAAGTGTCACCTCAAGATTCGTGTAAAATTGATTCAAATACAAAGTTCTCTGCTGTATAATGTGTAATGTACTAAATTTAGCTGCCTATGCCGGTAATTGGCATATTTATGGGCCTTCATATATCCGGAATTCTTTCATACACTACCATAATGCTTGGACATAATATTGCTTTTAGTTTCTTTAAATGTTACTCACTAGACATGAATATGGGCATATGCAAAACAAATTGGATCAAGTACTGCTTCTGACACATGTTACCCACCCCAGCCGCCATCTTAGATCCGCCATATTAGATTTTACTTTCGTTTTTTTCAAATGAAAATAGGTGCAAGTGTTACATCGGACATTTACATTTACATTCACTGGTGTAATGTATTTTACCGTAGCTTGTACCGTGTGGAAGGTATTACAGGTTCATTCCCTCCAAACACTTCGCGACTAGGCATTGCAGATTAATATCATTTACGCTTTCGTTTTTGATGTTGACAAATCAAAACAATTTCTAACTGGAAAACTCCTTACACATAGGTGTCATAATCTTATTAAATTTCCGTGAGTGATTGTTATTACTTCCATGTTATACTATAATAAGGAAGTATTGTATTACGGTCAAAATGCCTAATGTAGATCCAGATACGGCCAGATTTGGGTGAAGACCTACCATTTCCATATTGACATCTGTGTGTCTGCATGTATATAAGTTCAGTGAATATTTCATCAACGATAACTCACATAAAAGATTGCATATACACACGGGGCCCTGCAGAACTTTCTATTTGGTTCAATATGAAGTGCTTGACATTTAATGGTATATACAAGCTACGATAAAACTCAGTACACCAATGAAATTCCGAGAAAAGTTTACGTTAATTTGATGTATCATTTGCACCTCTTGGCATGTGAAAAACAAAGTTATATCCAAGATGGCGGCCAAAGTGGGTAACATATGTCAGAGGAGTACTTGATTCAATTTGTTCTGCATATGCCCATATTCATGTCCAGTGACATCTAAAGAAACTAAAAGCAACTATGTGTCCGAGTGTTATAGCAGTGTATGATTGAATTCCGGATATAAGAAGGCCCATAAATGTGGAAATTACCGGTATGGGCCGCTTAAATTAGTACAATACACATTGGGCCACGGAGAACTTTGCATTTGAATCAATGTTACACGAATCCCGAGGAGACACTTCGCGAATGTACCTTGCCAGTCTCCGTACAACTTGGAATTTGTGCATCTGGTGAAATGCTACCTCAAAAAGATATGTCACACGACCCTCTTCCTATTTAAAAAATTTGACTTGAATTCAAGATGGCGGACTTCAAGACGGCCGCAATGATAACGTATACAAGATTAGGTTGGTCTCTATCTTTAGTTCCATTATCCAAGACATCTTTTCATTCCCTTGAGCCGTTTCTACATTAAGAGAGTTTATTCCAGGTTTTCCCAATACACTATGTATTGTAAACGCATTCAAAATTTTAGGTCGTTTGGGGCACCATTTATAATTATTCAATGGATCTAATTTTTCTCCTGGCTTAATTTGGTTAGTGTGGGTCAATTTAGGGTGTGAGTCCAAAGAAATTACTAAATTTATTTTTCCCCATATAAATTTGGACCACCCTAATATATATATAAAATTTAGGGGAGATAAACTTACAGTTTTATTCTTGGCAGATTTTAATCTCAAATTGAGGGATATTCACGATGTCATAAAGAAAATATACACCATGTTTCGTCATAACAATTTTATGTTGAAATATTGTTTTCCATGTATTATCTGTCAGGAAAGTAAATGTACACATATTTTTCGAGTCTGGCATTCCTGCGCTCCATCCGAGGAGAGTATGAGAATTAAATAAATCAAATGTTTACTGAGGGACAAAAAGAAAAGTTTAATCTGAATAAGACATTGCAGAGGCCCAAGATGTGAATACGAATAGTGCATAGTGTAAATAAAGGACGACACCGAAAGAGAAAGCTAGAAACAGCTGTTAAACTTAGAAAAAAGAGTAAAAATTGTCGAAGTGGGAACATAAAACACAAATACAACAAATACACCGACAACTAAACGTTCATCATGCCACGATCTTGGTGTAGTGGTTAAGGTGCTGGCTTACAAATGCAAAGGTCGCCAGTTCGATTCTTCGGCGAGGACTTTTTAAAAATTTTTTGTTAATAATACATGCAGCTCATGAGAGATGCTAAAAGAGGTCGTATTTAGTTTTTTGTAGCAATTATTATTGGTAATGTTTAGTACTGATAATACTTTTTGTCTTTGCGTATTGCTTTTATTCTTTTCTTCATTTCAAAAAAGAAGAATATCCGAACAAATGCCACCAAAATTCCTCATATTTTGAATGTAAACGCCATTTGCAATTAGTAAAGAATAAAAATTGAACGTTCCGATGTAGCTGCAAAAAGTAAAAAGAAAAACATGGAAGTGGACCATACTCATGGTTATTAAAAATACAATTACTACATACCTTACACCTCTCGACCACGTTTCTACGTTAGCAAGTAAGAGGTTTCTGTTTAGGTTAGGCTGGTCAATAGTTTTGCAAAGGGGCGCGGTTTAGCTCTGACGCACCACAGGTGCGAAAAGGGAGCAAAACACTTTTTTTCACTCCCGCTGTATGTCTATTTATCTATCTATCTGTATATATATAACGCTACTTGTGAATGCCATAACCACCCTAATTTTCAGCGGATTGAGACGAACCTTGGCACAAACATTAACTGTTCAAATATCTTGATGAGTTCGTTAACCGGAATAATCAGACGAAAATGTTCAAAATGGCGGCCCTTCAAACTCTTAAAAACTTCCAAGGGAACCAAATTTTGCCCATAAATAGGTATTCAGAAAGTTTGAATAACTTTTCCGCTTTTACTGAAGTATTTGTGTGCAGAGACTTATTGAAATATTGGACCCGATTAATCGCATAAAGAAGGTTCACGCCCTTTTGCTAGGGTCAGGATTTTTTTCTTTTTGCAGGAGGGGGTTATTTTCGTATCGGAACAAGATGATTGTTAGTGATGATATGAAATTACACATTGAAAGTGAAGTAACTTGTGAAACGTGTTATTTGAAAGAATAATATAATAAATGTGCTTTCCTCTAACACAGAGAAATGTAAATCATGTATTTCGAGCTCTGGGGCGTGAATGGCGAGGAGTGTTATTTGATTTGCTTTTTAGTAACACATTGCATTGCAAATAAAGGGAGGCAACATTAGTGGTAAGTAAAACAATAATAATAATAATAATAATAATAATAATAATAATAATAATAATAATAATAATAATAATAATAATAATAATAGGATTTTTTTATGGCAAGGCAATATCTTCCTCAATTCTTCTTCAAACGTAATGATTGTAACGCCTTATCTCCCTTACAAACAAAATATTAGCAATTTATATCGAGAGAATGGGAAATTGTAGAGTGAAGGGAGCAGCGTTGGACAGTAAGCACTCAAAGTACTCAGAAAAATAAGCGATTTCAATGCAAAATGAACGAAGAGTCATTGTCATGGGTATTCATGGAGTCACGGCAGAGATTTCTTTACGCAAAATGTCAATAACTTATATCGAGAGAACAGGAGGTGATAGTGACATGGCATTAACGTTGGACACCGTGGACCCATAAGGCGCATCGAAAAAATTAGGGGGGGCGCCAGCCAGCCTTACTTATTTCCACATAATAAAATAAATTATATTTTCTAAATACACACACGAGTTAGATAGCAATATTTCATATTATTAATATTATTATTATAATTTTATTACTATCGATAGCGTCTTTTCATTACCTGTGTATGTTTGACATGAAGCCAAAGAGAAGTTCTATCATTCGTAGAAATATTAAGAATAGCCAGTTACCTTAACTGTGAACGATGCCGAAAAATACGAAAAGAGTGACTGTCTTAGCGAAAATAAACAATACTTTCTCTCAAATGGATAAAAAATCAAGCCAAAATAGATTGGAACTCACATGGACGGCGCGAAAAGCCAGTTCATTGTCCACTTTTTCTTTAACTGACTCATCGAACGTGTTTTAGTAACTTACTTATTGCTAATTTTACTTGCTTCACTCGTTTAACTTGCTTTTTCTAATAACTTATAACGACAGGGACACGAACACAGAAACATCGAAAACAGTTAAAAATCATAGATGCTCTCCCGCCGGGAATCGAACTCGGGACACCAAAGTCGCCCGTGCTAGCCATTACACCAGCGAGGGGGGCACTGCTCACTCCTTGTGTCGTTAGAGATTACGACCACTGTATTGCCAGCTATCACTTCTGTGGGTTGTATACTATGATCACATGTTTCTTCTTTGCTGGAAGAGTTAAACCTACATTCTATGTAATACATGAGATATTTAGACCTACATGCTCTTGATATAATGCAATAAAATGGTCATGCTGGGAATATGAAAAAGAACATTCCTTGGACAAAACGGAAACTATTGGCATCATAAATATTTACCTACGAGGCATCCGCAGTAGTATATTTCGGAATAGTTACTGTTTGGTTCAGTAAACAAAGAAATGGGTATAAAAAAGCAAATATTTCGCGTCAACGAGATCGACCAGAATTGACAGAGGCGAAAGCAGATGTGTAGTAATACAACAACTTGGTTAAATTGATATTTGGTTCTTTATTCTGTATTAGATCCTATCACAACTTTACGGGAGAGCAAAGAAAGACTTACTAACGTTGTCATATAGTAAGCTTTAGTAACACGATCATATAGACACAAAGGGATGTAACTGTGAGTACTACAACTTGGATTTAACGAAAGCCGTTTAGATATTCAGTGGTTTGCAGGGTTGTATAAGACACAAAAAGATAAGACACAATACAATTCTTCATACCTCAGCTTCCAGTAACTAGATACATGCAATCTCTGGTTAGATACTGAAACTGCTGTTGGATTTTAATACATGACGTATTGCAGGATACAAAATGTTTTGCATTACTTGTTTGTTTGTAGACAGCTACTAGCTTAGTGTTCTGAAAGGTTGTGTATAAATTAGAGATAGCCAATTCCGGAATTATTATTTTCCGGGCTTCTGAAGGTAAAACCGGACAAATTCCGAAATTCGGAAAATTCCGATTTTGGAATAATTCTGGAATTCGGAAAAATCCGGAATATAGACATTTCTGGTTTTGCTAACATTCCCGAATTCGGAAAAATCCGAATTTTTTTTCGAAATCCGGAGTTTTTCTCAATTCCGGACTTTCCTAAATTCCGGATTCTTCCCGAGTTCCGGAATTCTTCTCAATTAGGAAGTTTAACTGAATTCGATATTTTTCAGAAATCCGGAAAGTGAAACTTCCGCTTCCAAAAAATGGATTTATTTTGGTTAATATGAATCGTGGCGGAAATAAATCTTTGACCAGGTAATGGCCACTGCTTTGAAAGAAATAGAGAGTATGAGAATTCAATCTGTCACATATGTAGTTTCCTGTGGAGAAAAAACAAACTTGTGATCCAACGGTTTAAGAAAAACTCAAGTTATTAATGAAAGCCTTGCCGACATCATAAAAGAAATACGAAAGACATTTTGAATCGAAGAAATATAACATACAAGTTTGCAAGCGGAGACAAAGAAACGTAATGTAACGAGACTAAAGACGAATCGTTTACAGCGTAGCGATCAAGGTCAAGCTGTTTTCGAGGTCGAGTTTCGAGTTGAGTCGAGTTTGATAATGGCTCGCTCGCTCGTTCAGCTCGTTTTAGCTCGTTTTGAAATAATGGCCTGATTAGACTGGAAAGCGAAAGCCATGAGAAATGTAAGCAGTAATGTGGAATACTTTTAGTGTTGCTCACGACAGGGGTGCGTCTCGTCTCGTAATTTTAGTGATCTCGTGGGGCAATTTGAGTGTATCTCGTCTCGTCTAGATAACGAGAAGACAAGAGTTTTATTATTATTATTATTACGAGACAGCCTCAAATGTCGTAATCACCAATATAAGTATATACTGTAGTTCTTAAAATCAAGGCTGAGACCTGCACGGTCGAATTCTTGAGCCCAAGCAGAAGACCAACTCGGGTAGTGATTTCAACCGGCTCGGCTCGTATCAACTGAGCGAACAGCTCGGGTCGTATTGGTTGGGATGAGCATATGCCCCGAGCCGGCTCAGTTGGAACGAGCCATCGACTCAGCTCAATTGAGCCGATGGCTCGAGCTTTCTCGGTTGGGATGGGTCCCATACTCGGCTCATGTGAACCGGTTCAAGCCAGCTAAGTTGAAACTAGTCCATCGGCAGGTTTCGATTCAGCTCAACTAAGCCGATGGCTCAAATCGGCTCGGTTGGGTGACCTGTTGGCTCGGCTCACTTCTCGGTTCGGTTCGATAGTGAATGAGCTCTAAGCCGAGCCGCCCGAGCCGATGAGAAGCCTAAACCCGGTCCCAGATGTTTTGAACATGTTTGGCTGAAGCCTATAACTTTGAACAATTTTTGGCTCGAGCCCAAATACTTGCCCCTTCGGAACTCAAACCCAGAACGTGACCAATGTCCTTCTCTCCTGAAGACTTCTCGACGACCGAGATCGACAGTCAATAAGCTTTTAATATTCAGATACAAACCGCATATCTTTTAAACATTATACACGGTGTTGATATAATAATAATAATAATAATAATAATAATAATAATAATAATAATTATTATTATTATTATTATTATTATTATTATTATTATTATTATTATTATTATTATTATTATTATTATTATTATTATTATTATTATTATTTTAAACTTGCCCTGAAATAATTGTAATAAATATAACTGAATATCTCGCAACAGTAAGGAATATAATAAACTAATTTTTAGGATATGCAGAGGTAAATATAAAAGCATTGCTACAAAATACCTACACAGAGCATAATTCAATGAGCTCTGAAATATAATGTAACGAAATAGCCTATGAGATTCAGTCTACAGAGCAATTGTTACTTAAAGAATGGACATACACTATTTCCAGAATCGAGACAAGAGGGGAAATGTTTACGATACTTTTCGTCTCGTCTCGATTCTCATCTCGAAAGAAAGACGAAAATTTTCAGTTAGCCTTGACCCGTCTCGAATGTAAAATGTTAATTTCATGTTATTTTATTTGTTTTAGAAACGAGATGAGAAACTCCTCTTCCCGTGAGCAACATTAATCCAAACCGAAATATTCTTTCCAAATGTCACGTTTCTGCTTGTAATGGTATGACCTGAGCGATAATTTGCTCCCAGCTTTTAATCTTCTACGAGATAATAATAATTATTTTTAGTTTATAATTATTACTATTATTATTCCTGAAGATTTGATAGTTCAAATATTGAAACATCCGAGTATTCAAATATCTGAATATAATAAAACGTATGTTATCGCCGATCAATCGCCATCAAATATCCTAAAGTAAAAAAAAATACAATCTACATTCGCACAAGAACCTTGACCACTGAACCGCGATCGCTACGCGGTAAAAGATTCGGTTTTACTCTGGTTACGTTAGGTTTCTTTGTCTCCGCTTGCAAACTTGTATGTTATATTTCTTCGATTCAAAATTTCTTTCATATTTCTTTTATGAAGTCGGAAAAGTTTACATTAATAACTTGAGTTGTTCTTAAGCCGCAGGTTCACAAGTTTGTTTTTTCTCCACACGAAACTACAAATATTTCAGGTTGAATTCTCATACACCCCATTTCTTTCAAAGCAGTCGCAATTACCTGGTCAAAGACTTATTTCCGCTACGATTCATATTAACCAAAATAAATTCATTTTTGGAAGCGGAACTTTCACTTTCCGGATTTCGGAAAATTATGGAATTCAGTTAAACTCCATAATTCAGAAGAATTTCGGAACTAGGAAACAATCCGGAATTTAGAAAAGTCCGGAATTGAGAAAAACTCCGGATTTCGAAAAATCCGGATTGCTCCGAATTCCTGAATGTTAACGAAATCAGAAATTTTTAAATTCCGGATTTTTCCGAATTCCGGAATTATTACAAAATCGGAATTTTCCGAATTCCGGAATTTGTCCGGTTTTACTTTCGGGAGTCCGAAAAGTAATAATTCCGCAATTGGCTATCTCTAGTTTATACACAACCTTTCAGAACACTAAGCTAGTAGCTGTCTACAAACAAACAAGTAATGCAAAGCATTTTGTATCCTGCAATACGTCATGTATTAAAATCCAACAGCAGTTTCAGTATCTATCCAGAAATTGCATGTACCTACTTACTGGAAGCTGAGGTATGAAGAATTGTATTGTGTCTTATCTTTTTGTGTCTTATACAACCCTGAAAACCACTGAATTTCTAAACGGCTTTCGTTAAATCCAAGTTGTAGTACTCACAGTTACATCCATTTGTGTCTATATGATCGTGTTACTGAAGCTTACTACATGACAGCGTTAGTAAGTCTTTCTTTGCTCCTCCGTAAAGTTGTGATACGATCTACTACAGAATAAAGAACCAATTATCAATTTAACCAAATTGTTGTATTACTACACATCTGCTTTCGCCTCTGTCAACTGTGGTCGATCTCGTTGACGCGAAATATTTGCTTTTTTATACCCATTTCTTCGTTTACTTAACTAAACAGTAACTATTCTGAAATATACTACTGCGCATGCCTCGTAGGTAAATATTTCTGATTCCAATAGTTTCCGTTTTGTCCAAGGAATGTTCTTTTTCATATTCCCAGCATGACCCTTTTATTGCATTATATCAAGAGCATGTAGGTCTAAATATCTCATGTATTACATAGAATGTAGGTTTAACTCTTCCAGCAAAGAAGAAACATGTGATCATAGTATACAACTCACAGAAGTGATAGCTGGCAATACAGTGGTCGTAATCGCAAACGACACAGAGAGTGAGCCGTGCCCTCCCCGCTGGTCTGCTGGCTACTACGTGCGCCTTTGGTGTATGGTATCCCGGATTCGATTCCCGGCGGAAGAGCATCTATGATTTTTAACTGTTCTCGATGTTTCTGTGTTCGTGTCTCTGTCGTTATAAGTTATTAGAAAAAACAAGTTAAACGAGTGAAGCAAGTAAAATTAGCAATAAGTAAGTTACTGAAACACGTTCGGTGAGTCAGTTAAAATAAAAAGTGGACAATGAACTGGCTTTTCGCGCCGTCCATGCGAGTTCAAAGCTATCTCGGCTTAATTTTTTATCCATTTGAGAGAAAGTATTGTTTCTTTTCGCTACAGACAGTCACTCTTTTCGTATTTTTCGGCATCGTTCACAGTTGAAGTAACTAACTATTCTTATTATTTCTACGAATGATGGATCTTCTCTTTGGCTTCATGTCAAACATGCACACGTAATGAAAAAACGCTGTCAATAATAATAATAATAATAATAATAATAATAATAATAATAATAATAATAATAATAATAATAATAATAATACGAAATATTACTAGCTAACTCGTGTGTGTGTTTCGACAATATAATTTTATATTATTATGTGGAAATAAGTAAGGCTGGCTGGCGCCCCCCCTAATTTTTTCGATGCGCCTTATGGGTCTACAGTGTTCAACGTTGGTCCCATCTCTCTATCACCTTCTGTTCTCTCGATATAAGTTATTGACATTTTGCGTAAAGACGGCTCTGCCGTGGCTCCATGAATACCCATGACAATGACTCTTCGTTCATTTTGCATTGAAATCGCTGTTTTTCTGAGTACTATGAGTGCTTACTATCCAACATTGATCCCATCACTCTAAAATTTCCCATTCTCTCGATATAAATTGCTAATATTTTGTTTGTAAGGGAGATATGGCGTTACAATCATTACGTTTGAAGAAGAATTGAGGAAGATATTACCTTGCCACAAACAACACCTATTATTATTATTATTATTATTATTATTATTATTATTATTATTATTATTATTATTATTATTATTATTATTATTATTATTATTATTGTTGTTGTTTTACTTACCACTAATGTTGCCTACCTTTATTTGCAATGCACTGTTTCTAAAAAGCAAATCAAATAACACTCCTCGCCAGTCACGCCCCAGAACTCGAAATACATGATTTACATTTCTCTGTGTTAGAGGAAAGCACATTTATTATATTATTCTTTCAAATAACACGTTTCACAAGTTACTTCACTTTCAATGTGTAATTTCATATCATCACTAACAATCATCTTGTTCCGATACGAAAATAACCCCCTCCTGCAAAAAGAAAAAAAAATCCTGACCCTAGCAAAAGGGCGTGAACCTTCTTTATGCGATTAATCGAGTCCAATATTTCAATAAGTCTCTGCACACAAATACTTCAGTAAAAGCGGAAAAGTTATTCAAACTTTCTGAATACCTATTTATGGGCGAAATTTGGTTCCCTTGGAAGTTTTTAAGAGTTTGAAGGGCCGCCATTTTGAACATTTTCGTCTGATTATTCTGGTTAACGAACTCATCAAGATATTTAAACAATTAATGTTTGTGCCAAGTTTCGTCTCAATCCGCTGAAAATTAGGGTGGTTATGGCATTCACAAGTAGCGTTATATATATACAGATAGATGGATAAATAGACACACAGACGGAGAGAGAAAAAGTGTTTTTCTCCCTTTTCGCACCTGTGGTGCGTCAGAGCTAAACCGGGCCCCTTTGCCAAACTATTGACCAGCCTAACCTAAACAGAAACCTCTTACTTGCTAACGTAGAAACGTGGTCGAGAGGTGTAAGGTATGTAGAAATTGTATTTTTAATAACCATGAGTATGGTCCACTTCCGTGTTTTTCTTTTTACTTTTTGCAGCTACATCGAAACGTTCAATTTTTATTCTTTACTAATTGCAAATGGCGTTTACGTTTAAAATATGAGGAATTTTGGTGGCATTTGTTCGGATATTCTTCTCTTTTGAAATGAAGAAAAGAATAAAAGCAATACGCAAAGATAAAAAGTATTATCAGTACTAAACATTACCAATAATAATTGGTACGAAAAACTAAATACGACCACTTTTACCATCTCTCATGAGTTGCATGTATTATTAACAAAATATTTTTAAAAAAGTCCCCGCCAAAGATTTGAACTTGCGATCTTGGCATTTGTAAGCCAGCACCTTAACCACTACATCAAGATCATGGCATTGTGAACGTCTAGTTGTCGGTGTATTTGTTGTATTTGTGTTTTATGTTCCCACTTCGACAATTTTTACTCTTTTTTCTAAGTTTAACAGCTGTTTCTAGCTTTCTCTTTCGGTGTCGTCCTTTATTTACACTATGCACTATTCGTATTCACATCTTGTGCCCTCTGCAATGTCTTATTCAGATTAAACTTTTCTTTTTGTACCTCAGTAAACATTTGATTGATTTAATTCTCATACTCTCCACGGATGGAGCGCAGGAATGCCAGACTAGAAAAATAGGTGTACATTTACTTTCCTGACGGATAATACATGTGTAAACTTTCAACATGAAACTGATTTTACCAACTCCCTCCCTGTTTATACTTGATGAATTGCAACCCCAAACAACAGCATTATTCCTGCAAGTAAAAGGAAAGCGCATAGTACGTAACCGGACTCCGCTAGTTTACCGTAAGCTTTTTCATTGTCTCCAGATGGTGAGTCAACACCGAAAAATCCTTTCGCTCCAACTGGAAAGTGAAACCAGGACCTACATGGGGATCCACCGGATTCAGATTCCTCCGCACAAAACTTCGTAACTCGACGAACATTTGTGAACTTGTTCAACATAAGTGTACTTGTTTAACATCGAAATGATTGATACAGCCTAATATTTTTATTTAATATCTCTAGCTCTATCACTTTTAATAGGAGGCACTATTTAACAATTACTTATCGTCTTTTCGGGTGTTGAATAACACAGGTTCAATACTACATATACGTATTAGACCCGCAAAAATCTTCGGATCCCTCGAAACAAAATAATTCTGCGTGCGTGTCTGGCATGCTCTAAACATTCATTTATTTCTGTGATAATATTTAAAATGCAGCATCTAAGCCCAATTTACAACAGAATATTTTAACATCAATAATGGAAAAAGGAAAGTAGCAAATAAGGCAGGATTTATGTTGAAAGACAACATCTCTACATTCACCTTGTGGAACTGCGAAAAAACTGGTGAAACTGGTCAGTATGGCAGGACACAAGCTTTGCACCCAGGATCTTCCTTTTGCGAAGGAAGAACGCTAACCACTAGGCTACGCTCGCTAGACATAATAATAATAATAATAATAATAATAATAATAATAATAATAATAATAATAATAATAATAATAATAATAATAATAATAATATAGTTTGACTCAATATAGTGAACAGCGTTCACCTCTGGTGCTAGGGGTCCCGGGTTCGATCCCAGCACCCGCCAAGTGAACTTTGTGGTGGACAAACACCGTGTGCGTGGGTTTTCTCGGGGTTCTCCCGTTTCCTCCCACTTTCTTCATTCCACTATTTCATTCATTACTCATCATCACCGTCTCCCTTAGCCTAACCGGTATAACCGCTGGACGTAAAACTCAAAGATTTCATTTCATTTTCAATATAGTGAACAAATTGGGGATGAGCCTGGATTAAGAATCAGAAAACAACGGTGAAATATCCCGAAAATAATGCAGACTGATAGCCAATGACGTGGTCATGCATCACGCAATTTCCTAGCTATTTTGTGGGCTTTGTTTTAATAATAATAATAATAATAATAATAATAATAATAATAATAATAATAATAATAATAATAATAATAACAATAATAATAATAATAATATGATTTTCACAGGCTTGCGCCCACCAATCATGGAACAGTAGTTACATCAACTAATCCTACTCTTCTTGTGGACAGCAAAGAGCGCTATAAAAACAAAGCATGAAGAAGAATGAAAGATATTGTCTATTTTCCCTACCGTTTGCTACTTTTCTCTCACTCTGTGCTTTCCCCTGGCCCTGCTAACCCTTTCACCTGCCTTGTCCCTTGTATACGACTGATTTTCTCCTATGATATTCACAGAAATCGTTCAAGTGTTTTTTTCTCCTTGTCTCTACTTTAGATTTGCAATAACAACATATGAAAGTGAAATTTCGTTCTGCTTCACCACCGGAAGAACGAAATTCAATGTCACCCTCTGAAGAAGAATACAATTGTTACCATGTCCGAGGAGCTCTCCAAAGATCTGATAAGATCTGTAACTGATAAACACAATACCTTTACCAAACCTGTCTGTTCATATGTGTTATTCGTGTGGCAAATAGTATTTGTAACAAAATAGCTTCTGCTTTGCTCATATTCGTTCCATTAGATACCCGCAGAGGAAAAAATCTTATTCTGCTGGTATCCGTTGTCGATTTTCTCCCACCAAGCGTGCCAAGGAATATATAAAACAGATTCATTCCTTCAATTAGTTACGGTACAATAACGTTACATGCTCCAATAACGTTACAGCGTCGTAACGAAAATTGGTGTTATATCTTGTACATACCTACATTAAATAACCAATAATTTTGTTACAGAGAGCTATTTTCGTTACGTTACGGTTACGATAAGTTATCCACCTATGTTTTTTTTTGGGATATATTTACTACTACTACTACTACTACTACTACTACTACTTCTGCTTCTTCTACTACTACTACTACTACTACTACTACTACTACTACTACTACTACTACTACTACTACTACTACTACTACTACTACTACTACTTAATAAGTTCTAGTTTTATTTTCGTAGGAACTAACACAAACATACTTTTACAACGAATTTCAAATGCTTTCCACTAATTGAATTATACACTGAAAAGTGTGTGTACGACAATATGCATGCAAAAGAGATATATGGCATGAGGTTTAGGAACGTTTTGATGAACAATTAATTTAGAACCATCTGTTGATGTAGAACCATCTTCTTCAGAATTATTAAATATTACATCTTGAATATAAGTTCTAGTTTTATTTTTGTGGGAAATAAGACAAACATGCTTTTACAACGAATTTTGATATGTTTTACACTAATTGTATTATACACTGAAAAGTGTCTGTACCACAATATACATGCAAAAGAGGTATATGATATGAGTTTTAGGAATGTTTTGATGAGCAATTGATTTTGAAACACCTTCTGATGTAGAACCATCTGTTGATGTAGAATCATCTGTTGATGTAGAACCATCTTCCTCAGTATTATTTGCTATTACATCTTGAATCCAATTCAGATATGGAGCCACTTTCGTGAATATAACTGGAAAACCAGGTTCGCCACATTCACCCGCTGAAGTAACTCCTACGATTACATTATCACATGTTAGAGGTCCACCGGAATCCCCGAAACAAGTACTTTTGCCTCCTTCTAAAACACCAGCACATATTGTATTATTCAGATGTACACCGCCAACGTAAACACTGTTACAAATTTTTACATCTAAGATAGGCAACTCAACTTCCATTAGCACTTCGGACAATTTGCCTTCATCAGTTCTACCCCAACCGACCGCAAAACATGTACTGTTTGTTGTGACTGTACTAGAAAAAATATCCTTAGGCAATGTTGCCACAGACAAGTTATGAAAATTTGTTAGTCCCAGTTTAAGTTTGAGAAGCCCAATATCATGATCAGTATCTGCAGAACTATACTCGGGATGTGCAAACGCCAGAGAAACCATGCCTTTGCTAACAGGTTCTAACGGCATTAACTCCGTATTCCCTGCATACACTAAAATATTATTGAATGGTCCTAGATCAACGAAACAGTGTGCTGCAGTAAGGATCCAATACTGAGAGAGAATAGATCCTCCACAAAGAGATTTACCGTCTTCTCTAGAAACCCTCATTTGGACAACATACTTATATTTCTCTATATCTGCAACGTTTCCTCCAAAAATTCTACTGTAATTTGCTGTGGCAACAGTACATAAAAACGTGTTAACCACAAGAATTTCCAATAGGTAAAACATCCTGGTTTTTCTTTGTTATAACTGACAACACAGAAAAAAAGTAATAACACTTTCTCTTTTAAATGTGTAGGAATGTATGTCTTAAATAACACATCACGCCACATTATGATTTTATGTAGCGGTCGATTGTCTGTAGAAACAAGGTTTTACTCCAAGAGCCTGTGACCACACGCTGGATACTTCCTGCTCGTGAGTGTCATTTAGGATAAGAACGCCCAATATGAGACCATAAAAGTTAGGATGCTATATATTGTTAATTAAAGCATAAACAGATACAGCAGTTACTTTAATATATTTTGTGCTGAAATATATCTTTTCGCTTATCGTTTGTTTCAAAAGAAAGCATAACTAACATCCACCTTTCGTTTTTAACTAATGTGCATTTAGTTACGATTTATGAGAAAATAGAAAAATGTATGTATGCATCCTACAAAATATGAATATTCTTCCAACAATTGAAGTTGGTTTTCCTTTTCTGATAAAAAAAATAGCGCCCCACATTGTTTGTATTTTTTATGTGATTTCAGCTACCGGTGGAATTCAGCTATTACTTCACATGATAAGGAGGGGTCTCAACTTAGGTGCTTATCCTTATAGTAGGGGTTCTTATCCTTAATTTTTAGAAAGTATCTTTTCTATATTTTTATACTTTTTGATTTAATATTTACTACCTCTTAATTTTATTTTCCTATTTGCAAGAAAGATATTACAAGGTGCAGATTTATTTTACAGATCCATGCAAAAGTTCATTTAACTTTGTGCTGGAATACGCTATAAGGAAAATCAAAGATAGCGACCAGGGCCTAGAGTTGAACGGCATTCACCAGGTTATGGCATATGCTGATGATGTAAATTTAATAGGGGATGATAGGAGAACAGTAGAAATAAATGCAGAGATCTTATTAAACGCTTGCAGGGACATGGGTTTAGAAGTAAATGCAGAGAAAAATAAATACATGGAAGTGCGTCGGGACCGTAATACGGCAAATTGTGGAGGCGTTAAAATATTAAATAATGCTTTTGATAAAGTGGATACTTTCAAATATTTAGGATCAATATTAACAGACGAAAATCATATTCACGAAGAAATTAAATGTCGACTAAAAGTAGGGAATTCGTGTTACTATTCGGTTCAAAATCTCTTGGCGTCGCGAATTCTGTCGAGGAATTTGAAGCTTAAAATATATAAAACGATAATCATGCCTGTTGTTCTGTATGGTTGTGAAACATGGTCGCTTACTCTGAGGGAAGAACATAGACTGAAAGTATTTGAGAACAGGATCCTGAGAAGAATATTCGGACCCAAGAGGAACGAGAATGGGGAATGGCGGAAGCTTCATAACGAGGAACTACATAGTTTATACGGTTTACCCAACATTGTTAGGGTCGTCAAGTCTAGGAGGCTTAGGTGGGCAGGTCATGTAGCTAGAATGGAAGAAAGTAGAAACGCTTTCAAAGTCTTGACTGGTAGACCCATAGGAAAACGACCATTAGGAAGACCTAGGCGCAGATGGGAGGACAATATTAAGATGGATCTCGCAGAGATAGGAATACAAAGTAGAAACTGGATGCAATTAGATAAGGATTGAAGTCAGTGGAGAGCTTTTGTGAACGCGGCACTGAACCTCCGGGTTCCATAGACCATAGAGTTAGTTAGTTAGTTAGTTATGCAAAAGTTCATTGCATATGTACTTCTTTTACAGTAAATCAACTTTTTGTATCTAAGCATACGTTTTTATGGTAAAGATTTCCATTTATCTGTACAGATTCACTTTAGGGGACATTCAATATAGGTACACGATAAAAAACATTAACGTGTAGTGTGTACTAAAATGAAATGAAATATTTAACGCCCCACTCTTATGCCGGTTAGGCTAGAGGAGACGATGATAATGAGAAATGAGTGAATTGGTGGAATGAAGAAAATGGGAGGAAACGGGGAAACCTCGAGAAATCCCACGAGCACGGTTTGTCTACCACGAAGTCCAACCACGGACCCCAAGTATCGGAGGTGAACGCTCTACTACTGAGCCGCCGCACCCCCTTAACGTGTACTAGTTGGCCATGAATAACATGAATGACATCTAACAGAATCAGAACAGGAGTACAGCAGGTTGGCCCGAGAGTAAGCCAGGGGGATGCGTCCTACGGAGCAAGTGTTACAGCGAAAGTGAATATACATACACGCGGATAGCTCAAAATATAGTATATGGCAAAAAATTACATATGCGTTACGCATTGAACTATGTATTTGTACGTTGCTAAAGCATTACTGGAAATACCCAATATATATTCGCTGCTTATATATTTGTGTTCCAAAAACAACGTAACATATATTTTACAATTATGTGGATACCCTTACTCCCGAACACTGTAATGTTCACATGTAATGTTGCATTGCGTATGTAATGGGGAATTTACACTTAGTCGATTAGTGGTCGATTCAGTGGAACTGACGTCACTTTCCACTCTGTCGATTGTGTAAACAGGATTTCGAATAAATCGCCTTATGGTTGAAAGCGACTTATAGACTTTCAACTGAATTGAAAAACGTTCTAATTTCTGGGGTCTATTGGATCTGCCCAGCTAAGACGACTGTTGCCTGGTGTAAACACCTGATTCCAGAAAGGTTTCATTGGAAAGGAAAGGTGTCTTCGAAATGGCCCGTTTCGGAGCAGCTAAGATGATATTACTTTTACAATTATGTAAAAAAAAATACATGCTTATGGAATACAAAAATGATCTTTACAAGAATATTGCTGCTAGAGAAACAGTACAAGAAGTTATTATTCATCAAATGAATTTAAAAGTCATTTAAAAATTGTCAGAATCAAAAATATACAAGTGATTCGGATGAGTGCAGGTGTGGAAGAAATATCCCAACCAAAGATAGCTTGGTTCATGAAGCTAATTGATTTTTACCAGTGTGCGAATTAGATAATCTATATTTGGGGGGGGGGGGATAAAATTAGAAAAACAGAACGTAAAATCTGAAGGTACAATAATTCAAACTGAGATAATAATGCTTTACCCCATTTGTCATAAATAGGAGATTTATTAATTCAATAAATCTACCAAAAATATCTATGTACATATATATTGTCTGACATCCACACATCCCAGGGAACCTTTCTGAACGTGTTTAAATGGTGTACCCACTCTTGTCCCCGTAGCTCTCTTAGGTTTATTTACTTAATAATTCTTCCCGAGAGATAACCATAATCATATGCATATCTTAATTTTTCTGCTCATATTGAAATCTTTCACGTTATTATGCATAGTCTTGCCAAAGAAACCCTACTTCAGTATTATGAAAACCACTAAAATTATCAGTTAAACCGGACATTCAGTTAAGAAAAATTCTAGGTAGGCCTATCATACGAGAAGTGCATTGTTGCTGGTCCCGATTTCATTCACCAAGGTCAAATCAAAGGCCAAATATTTAAAAAAAATCTGAATTCAAATTTCGAGCTTGAGCTTCTACTCCTCGCTAAAGCTGCGCTCTTCACATTCTTTCGTCCAAATATCGATTTAGTGACTTAGCTCAGGAAGTCAACACATACAATTACTTTACTGTTAAGTTACAGATGAGTTGATTCACTATGTGCTAAATTACTCAAATAAAGTAAAACATCACAACATCTCATTGAAGTTTTTCAGACAACATTATTGACGTGAACGGCAAACTCTACAGTGAAAGGAAAGATGAAAAAAATAAGGGTTAAGTTTAAAAAGCACGCTCCAGTTGAAGTGTTTATACAAACACGGACAACAATAACACGAAGAACAAGTCGCAGTGGTGTATTTACGATTTTGATTCGGGGACAGGCTATGCACAACACATGAATAAGCAGTTACATTTTTCTTTTGGGTACAGACAAGTTGTGTGTATATAACAAATTTATTTCGGGGGTTTGAGACCGATATCCACCCCCTAAATACAGCGTTGTCCAGTCGTATTAACAAATGCTGAAACAAATCTTCAATTATGCGCATATCCACCTTCACTAACACGTCTGCTCACTAGGGTCACATCCCAGCATATAAGTTAACATATAGTTACGAGAGAATATCTAGACCCTATATCTTATATTTTGATTATAGTTTCTAAAGTTCACTTGCGTAAACTATAAAAGGCAGTGATTAGTATGTTAATTACCAGAAATTAAATGCAACTTTTGAGTTGCATACACGCACACTACTAGGGAATGAGAACCATGTTTAACAAAGAATGCACTGGAAGAAATTATTTGTTTGCTTCTTCTTGGCCAACCAATAAAGCATTTATAAATTCATATGTGACGTTGTTATGCGCAATTAGCATTCAAATGCACAAACGATTACGAACTGAAGGGTACGAAGGTACTGTTGCAAGTAACAACCGTATTCATAATAATATATTGTTCAAATAAGCAACGGTGAAAATAGTTGTTAATTTGGTGGTAAGTAGAAATAACCAAAACTGAACAGTTTTCATAGCTCATTTCGAAATACAGCTAGAAGAATAAACTTACAAGAAATGACAAAAATCAGTGAAATCAGGCGTTATACTAAGCATAATTTGGGGGCAAAGCGAGCATCCCCGGTGGGGACACTTCAGCTGACTTCTTTCATGGCAAAACAAAATGTGATTGAGGGCGAAAATCCCCCTCATCACCCTCGTAATTCACATCCTAATTTTTACGTTATATTATACAAGGTTAATAAGTATTTACAGGTTTACGTTTTTGCAGCACTACAAAGTATTTTTGAGAAAATATAATTCTTTCACTAGTATTTTTGTTATTAAAAGGTTTCTACTGGGTGACATGAAAATATCTCACCTCGCATAGATAAAGCTCAAAGAGGCTACAAAAAGTAATTCCTGAAAAATTGCAATTCAATTACGATTTTCGTATAAATACGGCTTGCAGTTGTGTAGAATAAAAAGTACAGTGAGAAAACTTAAACCAAACTGCGCTAGGTGGCCAGTAAAAGCAAAAAATGCTATGTAACCGAGTCGAGCATGGCGAAGCTGGTGGGACCGCGTGTTAGTGTAGAATGTATCCAAAAGGACGAGTCGCACCAGCCATGGTGAGTATGCGCGAAATCAATGGTAGTGGAAAGAAGTTAATTTTGGAACTAACTTCATGGTTTCATACTAGTTTCGTTGTTCATCGTTTCAATTGCAATTGCCATGGTTTCACACTAGTAACGCTGCACTGTAAACATAAACTTCAGGTCCTCTACACTGTGCAGAAATACCCCGCAAGAGTAAAATAGCATCTAATAGAGTTATCTCTCATATGCACTTACTTATTTTATCCGTCATAAAGCACTTGTAATGACTTTACACTAGTAACCCTACAGTTGTAAAATTAAAATACAGGTGTTTTAGTTTGTATTTAATTCTGATGCCTGCAGAATTTCTTTCCTTATAAACATATCTTTTCATGACAAGAATTGAATCTTCCTTGTAAATATTCCAAAATGATGTGTGCCGAAACAACACCCACACCTGTTAGTAACATGGTAAATGTTATAATATCACATGTTAAAAACAATCTAATATTTGGTGCTAAACAAAGTTTTCCGTGCTCCTAGCTTGTGTTGGTTAGACAGCATTCTCACTTTGTTTTCTGTGAGAGCGCTCCCCGGGTTCGATTTCCGGTGGCGGCACTTGGTTTAAAAAATGTAAGAAGTTTCTTTTTATGTCAGCTATCCTGAACGAGTTTTACTCATTCACACTAGGCAAATGCCGGAGTGATATCTAACTTAAAGGTCCCAGACCTCTTGCTTCCTCCCCCAATCCCTTATTCCTTCCTTTTTCCCAGATAGTGCGCTCGCCGACGGACGTCATCCCTCAAAATGGTGACGGGCTAACATGGTCTTAGATGCCGGAAGTTCAGAAATCTAAATCCTAAATCCTACCATTCTCTCTTTTAGTAGCTGTATAACACAAGTTGGTTAGAACTTCTTGTATTTACTGTTAGTTTTTATGGCACTACGCTCTATTTATACCCATAAGAGATAAGCCTTTTTAACGTAAATTTGATTCCAGTAATACAAGTCCTCCCTTATGCAAGAGTAAAAATACCGTTGGAAAACGTGGATATATTATTATTCTCAGTGTGCGAACCTAAGCTATAGCTGCACAGTTTTTACTTAGTAACGATTATCCTAGTAAGGAGCTTTGCAATTTTTTCAGGATGACGTTAATTTAAAGTAATCATATCATTTTCCATTTTTAAATGATTTCTTAATACATTGCATAGTGCAAGTTTACGATAGACCGCCATAAAATTAGTAATTTTACAGTTTAAATGAGAGAAGACTAATAGGAATTGATTTTCACTATCGGAATAGTTTGAGAAAATGTAGGCAGGTAGTATTTGACGTTTACAAGTGGTATGCTATGGTTACGATGAATAATTCCACATAAAAGACGAGTGTGTAAAATATTGATTTCAACCAGCGAAATGTTTCTTTGTATTGCAGGGAAAGTGTATTTTATGTTTACAAGTTTACGGTTATTACTGTAAAGCTATGACAAATGCACAAAGATCATCTACTGAAAATTCTTTCATCAATGTACACGTATGTGATGCTCCTAAATATTATTTTCTTAACATCAATTCCCTTATACATCATTTTCTTTTCTTTTGTCTTGATACTACTAATTTAATTTCGTCAATTAATTCTTCTGCTATAACACAGCAAGTTGTGCCAATTACTTTTAGATTGAATATTTTTAGAATTGCCAGTCGATTTTGAATCGACCGGAGGAGAGCGAGTCGACAAGCAACATTCAATTTTCGTTAAATTAATTGACATATCTAATTCTGCCTAGATGCTTCGAATTAGAACCAAATGAAGAAAGTTGATTTAGCTGTGCAACCAAAGCGAAATAATTAAATTATGTTACGTGTGATTAGTTTATCACACTATATATATACCGGGTGTTTAATAAGTAATGCTCATAAATTAAACCGTAGATAGTGCACGCCAAAACTAACAAAAAAGTCTTAGTAAACGTGTCCGCAAACGCTTCGTAACGGAGACAGGTGCTGTCGAAATTGTGGGAAAATGAGTTCAGAGACGAATATCTCAAAAAGTATGAATCGGACAGAGGGCGGTCTAATGAATGACTATCGAAGTCAGATCTGCGCTATGCAGAAATGCATGGTTAATAACTCTGCAATGCGCGCGCAAGTGATTCCCCAAAGAAACGGAGGGATTCCCGGAAAATTGCCCAAGGAAAGGGGCTCGAGATGAACATCGACGGCGAGTCTACCCACCAGTAATTCGTAAGTCGTGGTACCAGGTCGAAAGCTCGAAAAGATACAAAATGGTGGACAATGTTTATGTGCCGTGTGTGGTCGCATAACCAGCAGGAAATGAGAGAGGCAATCGAAGAATGGTGGTGGTGCATGTTGTGAACTACTTCAGAGCACATTCCTAAGACAAATTCACATGTACAGAGTAGTCATTTACTGTACCTATATCAAGGTAAAACAAACGATGCGCGGAAACGAATAGGAATGGCCGAAAGGAACACTGGTGGAACATGCAAGCCAGCTGGAAATACCGAATCGGGCTTGCAACAGACGTTGAGGTCACCTTGGGTGCATGATGTTGCGGGTTCAAATACGTTGAAGTGCCCACTGAATGCAGTGGTTCTGATCCCAGATTTTCCTAATCGTAGGTCCATTCTTTCGAAGCTCCTAAGCGCGTTTAAAGCAACAATAACTCAATCAATCGAGCGCCTGTAGGTTGCTCATTATTTGGTTCATCTTCTGTACGTATACGTAAAGAAAAAAACTGTGTACGCAGTTCTTGTCAATCAGCTGATAAGCCAGGAAATATGGAATGGAAGAACATTACATTGTTTCGATTACAGACGTGAATTGGAAACACGCTTGCCTTTCCACGTTTGCTTATTATGTTGCCTGAAGAGTTCTGCTACAGGTCTACATGCTTTCGTCGTACCGGAGTAGTCGCTTGGGAGAATGATTCAGAATGTAAAGGTTCGTTGTCTTCACTTGTCTTTCTCACCTACAGTGAACGTAGTAGTTCTGTGTGTTGAAGAGATGTCAAATGCGCGCGCCTTTACAGTGTTGTGGATGTATTTACTTCACCGTATTGCGGAGAACAGTGCAATAGTTTCAGTAATGTTCTATTCGAAGATATACCTCTCGATAGGCGTCAGCGACTGTGGTTTATGCATGATGGAGCACCAGCACATTTCTTTAACCTTGTCAGAGAACATTTACATGCCCGATTCGGACGAAAGTGGATAGGACGTGGAGGGTCCTATTGCTTGGCCACCGCGCTCCCCGGACTTAAATCCTTTAGATTTCTTTCTCTGGGGTCATGTGAAATCACAAGTGTATTTTACCCCTGTTGCAACATTAGGAGACCTTCGAGAAAGGCATAACAATGTTGCGGACATATTCAACAGGATGCCGACATGTTATCACGAGTACGTGGATCTTTGCGAAGACGGGTACGAGCATGCATTCGCATGAATGGACGACACTTCCAACATTTACTTTAACCCTTTGGGGAACCCAAGGTACAATTTGTACCATACGGGTGTTCCATGGTACATTGCGTTATAACTCTTCTATTTGAGCTTTTTCGTCCGTTTTTTTTGTTTTTTGTTTTGTTTTTCAAGTCCAGAGGCATTGTAGAAGATCTTACGTATGGTTTCACACCATCCTGCGTCGAGACATAGGAGGTGATGACGTCATAATTCTAAAATATATATTTTCTTTTATTATTTTTTGCGGGTCTATGTTCATTATTTTTTGGCGGGCTTATTTTTGCACGTAGAAGATTCAAATTTTGCACAAACATTCAGTCTACCGAGTAAAATTTACCAGATTTTTTCAGATTTCTGCGTTAAAACAGGGGGAGATCCAGAGGGGCAAAAATTTGAAAAAAGGGATATTTTTACCAAAACATCCCTTTCTTCGAGATTTTCCCGCCTTAAATACATGATGGAGACATGTGAATGGTACCGCCTGAAAGGCAGTTCTATTCTGAAGAGAATGATGTTTAAATCATGATCCTAGGGTAATTAGGGATGTTTCACGGAATGTTTAAAAAATATCCCTCTGTATACGGGAATATGGGACATTGTCGGTATATATTCTTTGGCGGGCTTACTTTTGCACCTGGGACATTGGAATTGTGCATAAACATTCAGCCCACCTAGAATCAGATTTATCAGATTTTTTTCAGATCTGCGTTAAAACAGGGGGCGCAGAGGGGCTAAAAGTTGAGAAAAAGGATATTTAGACCCAAAAAATCAGTTTTTTCGGGATTTTCCCGCCTTAGATTCATGATGGAGACACGTGAATGGTACCGCCTGAAAGGCAGTTCTATTCTGAAGAGAATGATTGGCGGATTATAGTCCTAGAGTAAATAGAGATGTCTCAGGAAATTTTTTACCTGAATTCACGGTGGTTTACGGAAATTTGGAGTATTGTGGGGATTCTTGATAAAACTTCTCCCGCCCTTAGTATTCAAGATAAATACTTGAAATTTGGCACACACATTCAGTATACCAAGTACTATTTATCAGATTTTTGAGATCTCTACGTTCACACAGGGCCGTTTCAGAGGGGCCCAAAGTGTGAAAAAAGTTTTCCCTCGAAATTATCCCTTTGACAACACTTTTCCCTCTCCTGGTATATGGTATGAGCACGCAAGTGGTACCATATGTGTACTACTTGTTGTATTAAATGATAGTGACATTTAACCTAGCTTTTAAAAGCAAATTAGTTTTTGATAAATTTTCTAACTTTCAATATAGCAGTTGATTGTGATATTTTGATGAAGTTATATTACAGTATTTCATATTTACTAGTAATTTTTCATATTTACAATATTTTTCTAGTAATTTTGCTATAAAAGTTTCAAGTTAAAAAATCAGATATTTCAATTATCCGTATTACCTAGTATTCTCACAATGTTTTTGGTGGATTCAGGATTAATACTATTTTTAGGAGTAATTGTGCTAGATATAGTAAAAATATCTTATAATTTAGAATGAAATCTGATAAGTATCTGACAGAAGTATTTAAACGCTAACTAATAATGCAATCCTTAATTAATAGAAATTACAAATCCCGCTAACCATTATTTGTCCTCTTTTTATAACCAGGGGCACAGGACGGAGCACTTAAAGGCACGTTACAATTATCTATTGATGTGTAATAAATATTCAGTATGGAAGACAATATGTAACAAAAGCTTAACGCGGACTGTGGCTATATGTTTAGATTATGCGTATTTGAATCCCAAAGAGTTAAAGCGGTTCAGTTCCCTCGTTAGGTTACAGCTGTACGTGGGAACTATAGCATTGGAGCTGAGTGGGACACTAGAACTATAAATCTACCTACTAAAAGCACAATCTGATGAGAAAAAGTTAAACACTCAAAGAAGCTCAAGCTATTGAAACTAACCATATCTCCTACAACATGGTGACTTTTAGTAAAGTACACAAATTATCTCGTAAAGTATACAAATTAACTTCAACATCCCCATTCGAGATACGTCTTTCGAATTGACGAAACCCAGCTCCCAGTGAAACCTAGCGGCAATCTTTCGACGTGTCGCTATATCAATGATCGCCTTTTATTGGCAAGTGGGCCTCTAGATGTACGCGACGTGTACGGCATGGGGAATAGTTTTGTAATAAGAACATTACATTTACTTATGTCGTGTTTCATTCTGCAACATCTTGGCAAGTCTGTGATATCAAGCGAAGTCTGAAGTTACGACTCAAAGTAAAATTTAAAAGATTATTTTCAATACATTATGTAACGGTAATGTTAAATATTAGTTCAGTCAAAAATGACATATACTACAAGCACGAAGTATCTTCAATTTTGCTCAACTTGAGGAACCGTCAGCACAGAAGAATTTATACAAATATGTTAAGTTTTAGGTGAAAATAGTGATGCACTTTCAGCATAAAAACGTTAAAAGCCGGAGATTAAGTTCAGAAATATTAACCTAACCTTAACCAATCTTGGACCTACTCTGCAGCACAAAGGTGTAATGCACCGCTATTTTCTAATGTTCGAGGCGTATTGTATATTTAAATATTTCTTAGTATATCCTTATTTGTTTTCAGTTTTATCAGTTAATTGTTTAAAACTTTTCATTGAGACTGTTTTAAAGTTGAATATAGTGGACAAGTTATTTGGTGTGTATCCTAAGATACTTTTGAGAAACGATGAAATAAAGAGGAGAGGAAGGGTTGAATATGACTACTATGACTATATCTACACTAACAGTGTAGCAATAACGAAACAATTAGTGCTTCCTAAAAGCATTAATAATGAACTATCGAATACAGTAGGCTTCATTGTTAGTGCTTTCTGGGGATTTTTTTTGGTTCTAGTATTCAGCTATGAAGCATTACAGTTGGGAGTTGGATCTGTAAGATGCAGTAACAATTGCACTAGATAATATAATTATTGTTTTTGAATTTGACTCTACAAAATAAACATGCATTTCTTATGGGAGCTTCGTGACATAATTTACCATATCAACACTAATAGTGAACGACTAACGAAATTTTGAGTGTTTTCTCGAAGCACTAACGATTGCACTAGAGGACTACTTTACGGAGGTTATTCTGAGAACAGTGTCTCCGTTCTGGTAGAAGAATGTTTCTATTTCCGATTTTAGCTTGACATTATTTTGATATCGCCACTTTAGTTCGTTCTAAAACTTCATGTGGCTGAGAGTACTAACGTTGTGTTCACGATTAACTAACAATTGACTATTTTTGTATACTTTAGACGATATAAAAGGTGGAGATTCTGGCTTCCCGCCATATTAATTCGTTAAAAACATTATGTGAGTAACAGTGCTAACTATGTGCCTGAATCACGAACCAACACTAAATAAGCATTAACGATTGACACTACTTTTGTATACTTTGGACAACATTAAAATAGGTGGCGATTTTGGCTTGACGTCAACTGAATATCGTAATTTTAATTCGTCTATAATTTGACGTGAGTAAGAGTACTAACGTAGTACTTGCAGTGCTAACGAACACAAAAAAAGCACTAATAATTGACACTACTTTTGTATACGTTGGGCAATATTTTAAAAAAAAGTAACGTCTCTGGCTTGACGTCAAGTGAATCTGGCCACTTTAATTCGGTAATAGCTTTAACTGGATAGGAGTTTTAGTGTTATACTTGAAGCATTAACCAGCACTAAAAGTCCTAATGACTACACAACTTTTGTATACTTTGGACAATAATAAGAAATGGCGATGCTGCCTTGGCGTCTAGTGAATATTGTGGCATTACGTTAAGTTAATTACTTTACTTGAATGAGATTACTAACGTAGTGCTTGTAGCAATGAGTAACACTAAGCACAAAGCATTAACGATTAACATCACCCTTGTATAGTTTGTGACATACATTTTTAAAGAAGGCCATTCATTTTTGTAAAACTCTCCACTATAATTCGTTATTTACTTTGTATAGGTGACAGTAAAACGTTGTCCTTGCAGGACTAACCAGTACTAACGAAGCACGAACAACTGAGACCACATTTCTATACTTTGGGCAATGTTTAAAAAAAGAGTTGCGATTCTGACTTGACGTCATCTGAATATCGCAAATTTAATTCGTTAATAACTTAACGTGGTTGACACTGCTACGGTAGTGCTAAGTGTTTTTATTAGCACTGATGTAGCATTAACAATTAGTATATATTTTTATTCAATTACTGCTAAGTGGCGATTTCTACTTGACAAACATGTGAATCTCATTTGATATCACGCCTAGTTCTAAGATTTTCAGAATAACTATGAGGAAAACAAAATGTTTTTCAATCGTTGGTGTAGCTTATTTGAGAAAGTGGCGATTCTCAGAATCACCACATTAATTTGTTAATAACTTCTCTCATTTAAGAGCACTTACAGTGCACTTCTAGCACTACCCTGTATACAAACTCACCGCTAATAATTGGCATGATTTTTGTTCTCTTGGAAGCTATTTTGTATAAGCGGTGAGCATGTTGCTACTTTAATTTGTTAGTTCAATTAGTTTGTGTTTCAATTTGTTTTTAATACTACTACATACGAAAAGCTATTAACAAATTTAAGTAATTATTCTAGCTTGACGTCTAGTGATAATCTCTATATTGATTTGTTACTAAGTTTTTGCAAGAAGCAGCAGTAACATTTTGCTTCTTACATTGAAGTTGAACTAACGACTTACCCCCGTCTTGTTATCCAGGAAGGTGTTTTGTAAAAGTAGCGATTCTAGCTTGACATGAAACAAGAATTCATTTGCTAATAATTTCCCGTACATGTGAGCACTAATGCCGTAAACAAGTGCACTAACCGATATGAACGATTACAATATTCTAATCTCTCTCTCTCTCTCTCTCTCTATATATATATATATATATATATATATCTTTCGAAGACCCTAAAGCGTACTATGTACACAAACAGTTTATGGTACTGATATCGCAAAGCCTGGTACTTCTTGTTGCCAAGGTTAAAAAGTAGGAGAAAAAAGCATTTGTAGAATACATGAAAAGTGCGAAAATGATTGATACTGGTAAGAAACATATTCATTTGTTGTTCCTGCACATTCCGCATGTAGCGCTAATGTGGCACAACGTATATGGTAACTGTAAAACTCTTTGCTCCGGTTGTAGGTATAGCGGTGTAAGTGACGAGCGAAACTATGCTGTCACCACTGCATGAAATAAGACTGCTGTGCTGCTTTCGCGTTTCTTTTTTCTCGTTTGTCATTTCTGAGACGCCATTTGTCTATTTTTGTTTGTTACACGTGCTGAACTGGTTCCTGCGGAGCCAATTGTTTAAGAAGTTAACTACATATTCTTGTCTACAATAGGAATATGAGAAGTAGATTGAATTACAACACAGTATTAAATTGGTTAACTGGTGAAAAAAGTAGAAAAATAAATCTGTACTTGTAAATGTATATTAGTTGAGGACGTAACTACTGCCAGTGTTCATTACAGATTTCCTCGTGGAGGAATTTCATTACACTAGAGATGAAAAGCGGTACTGCGAAAATACTCGAAATTCACATTGAGCACGATAGTTGGCAATGTTCATTTCAGATTTTCCAGGTCGGGGGCATTGAATAAACGATGGGTGAACATAGTGCTGCAAACATTCTTGAACCTCAGATTGAGCACGCTTGGGGAAATGCCCTGGAGAGAACCGCTGGACCCCGAGCCAACTCAATAATCATCACTGACTGTCACTTTAATAGTGCGTTTATTGTCTTACGTACATGTTCCCATCCTTTCCCTCCCCCTCGAACTGGACACTTGGTACTTCTTCTATGCCAAAAGTTCTGTGCTAGTTTTTTTTTCCTAAACACTGAGTTTTGTGTTCTCATCGTTTTTCAATTAGTTAATTATTTAAATTTAGGATCTCCTTTCGCCAGCAAGGTTACGTATGACAAGGATGCAAAGTTTAAGATGGAATCCGAACACAATAATCGTTCAAATTTTGTAAGTGACTCCCAAGTGGAATCAAACCTGGGACCCCGTGCACAAAGGCGCGCGTGCTATTTACTAGACCAACAGAAAGGGTGTCACCATATTCGAGTCTCTTCATAATTAAGTTGTATTTACATCTTACAAGTTGTGTGTACTTGCAATATAAGAAATAAATTAAAATTATAAGAAAATCTTAACAAAATAATTATAAAAGTTTATGAACATGTTGACAACAGGCCGGAAATCTCTCACTCTCTCTCACTCCTATGTCATGGTACTATTTAAAAAGTATATTTTAAAAACTTTAGAAAAAACTCTATACTTGCACCTACAACTTTGCATTTCAAATAACTTAGTTTTTTCTTAACACTTACCCGGGCAACCGGGGCCTCCCAGGCCCACTAGCTTCGTTTTTCTAAAATTTCTCAATAACCATACATATTTCGAAGACATAAAATACTGAATTCTTCTATCTTTCGTCGAAGTTAAAATCATGAACATATCGAGTTGGTAAAGCTTTTTTTTAATTTGAAAATCTTTTCCTGACGTAACCGGGACTTTAGTGAAATTCCTGTCAAATATTAGATCAAATTGTCATATAATTATATATTGAACACGTGACTATTGTAACCTTTAGTCGAAACAGTATGCGACAACAGACATTGAATTTTGAGTGTTCTGCACTTAAAATATATACTGGGCTTGACAGGCCCCGGTTGCCCGTTTACGTTACAAAAATGTCTGGACCGGATTTCCTATTCTGCTTGGTCGGCTTACAAGAGCGTGACACGAAGTTTCGCTACTTGACAAAAATATATACCGGTACATTCTAGACTAGGCTGAACAGTAAGTGACAATAGGCATTGATTTTGTGTATTCTGCACTTAAAATATATACTGGGCCTCACAGGAACCGGTTGCCCGTTTACGTTACAAAAATGTCTTGCCCGGATAAGGGTTAATGCATAAGTTTACATTAATTAAACTAAAATTTGCATTTTAACTTCATTTTAAACGGTATGAAAAGTGCCGCTATTAATCTTAGCACTCCTGGAAATTATTCATTCGACTTCAATACCCGTCATTTTCGATTACTTTTATAATTTCACCCTTCCCGATTCCTCACGGATGAACTTGAACTGCATTGATACTGTCATTATCCATCTCAGCGACTGTCCCAAAAACTATGGATTCAACGCGACCCAATTATTTTTAAAATATCACCACTCCCATCCCCACTCCTTGCGATGCTAGGACTCCTTACCCTCGCGAGTATTTCTTTCCAGATTGTAAGACATATATGTATCAATATCAGTTGGTATTAGAAAAGTGTTACATAATTATGTAGGAAAAATATTTTAAAATTAATAGAGGTTACTCTTGAACCGGAAGTGGCAGAAATGAAAGACTTGTGGTTTAAGATTGTTCACTGAAGAGCAAAAGACGTTAGTAGAAAGCTAGAAGCTGTTTTCGAAAATTTATTAAGCGTCCTAACAATGCATATAATCTCTATTCCTAACCTACAACCAGAACAGGAAGTGGTAGCGATTAACCGTTTCAAGTTTTTAACGTTGATTGGTATGCAAGAAAAACTGTAATAAATAGCAATACGCTGTGATCTGTAGTAGATTAAGCGCCCAAGAATATATTTCACCTCCATCCTTAACCATACACTAAAACCGGAAGTGATAGACATAAATTCTATCCGGTTTTAAAGTTGATCACTGCGGAACAAAATCCGTAACCCGGATTACTACAACCGACTAAGCATTATAAAAATACACTTCTTCTCCACCCTTTGCCATCTACTAAAACTGGAATTGGTAGATATCAACAACTTCTGGTTCTACGTTCACAATAGAGCAAAAACCGTAATAGATAGCAAGAGGAAGTTTTCTGCAATCAATTAAGCATCGTAAGAATATAATTATGTCACCAATCAAACCTCTCTACCAACACTGGAAGTGTTATAAATCTACTATCACTTCCGATTTCAATATTAATTAAGAAAATATTGCGTGAGCTTGCTTTGTGTCTTCACCAGAGTTTATTCAATACATGTCTTCGCCCGGCTGAGGGCTTTGCACTCAGACACGCAAATTTGTTCAGTCTAAGCTTTTGCATCTAAAAGCTGCAATCATCAGCGTTTGCTCAGCCTACGGCCTCGTATCTGTCATACCTGCAAGAATACTGAATTTCAGTTCGAAAACCAGTTGGCTTCGCTCCCAGATCACCGCGTTAGCTCGGGCTATGGCCTCGCATCTTATACACCTCCAAACAAACCAATTTCAGTTCAAATATCACGTTTCATGTCTCCAACCTTATGGGATATCGAGATAGGAACATCTTAGTATAATAATAATTCTAATCTCCATCTCTTTTGTTCATCCAAACCATTTTATTCTCTTGCAGATTGCAATCAAAAACGCTGAAATATGTTTCTAATTACTAGGATTACGCAGTAACATTTATAATAATATTGTACAGGATATCAGGCTTAGTGCCTATTTTGAATTCTCCCTGTATGTTGTTATTATTCTTCAAACCAGAAATTGTAATTATTAAATAATAAAGAAGAGACTTCCGTATGTTGTCATCTCATCCCAAAACAAATTCATGCTTACCATTCTCTTCCTAGTTTCCGTAACTCCATCAAAACAAACTCAGCCACGCCGTTTCAGCAATTAGCAAACTTCCCTATTGACCAAGATAATCTTGATGAGGTAGTCACCCACGTGCGAAGCACCAGGAAGAAGCGAAAGCTGGGAAGTATAACAAAACCAGGAGACACGGGACCCCGAAGTGAGAAGTGTGACAGAAGCCGCCAGAAACACACTTTGGACTGCTATTCAGAAGAGTCGTCCTAACAGCAATTAAAGGACGGTCGGCACGCCTGGGCCCTCACCATCCACTGAACCCAGAGTTGTCATTCCGAAGAGGCCAGGACATCTGGGAGCTGTTGTCCTGAGGTTGACATGTTCTTCACTCTCGAACCTGAGGTCCGGGATCGATACCAGACGGAAACACTCAACAGATTGGAGGATAAGGCTTCACCCGATATTTGAAGAGGGTCATCACATCGAAATGGCTGAGGTATAGTAAGACCCTTTCCTTTCCTAACCTTTGCGTCTCTGTGATCTCTTCTATTAGAAAACATGCATTTCATTTCACTCATCCCCAATTAAGTACTTCAGCGCTGTACTGCTCAGATCCCCATGTACTTTCTCTCTTGCCATACGAAGTGCTATCCCCAAATTCTTTTAGTAAAAAACTGATAATTGAGACAAATAACTGTGGTCGTAACCCCACAATACAGCAAGATGGTGGAGATGTGGACCTGTACTTTGTTAAGATTTTTTAGGCCTTTGCCTAGGATTTAGGAATTTTTTCTCCTAATGTAGAAATACAGCTTCTGTGAGACATTGTTATTATAAATTCCGAACCATAAGACTTTTAAATTCATGTCAATCCGTCGATTTTCATCTTATCATTTTTTTTTACAATTCTGACATCAAACCATGTCTTTCTTATTATTTGCTTTTTTGAAGTGACGCAAGTATTGGCTTTATTTTAACTTTAAGTATGTTGTGTTGACACTGATTTTATAAGCTAGTTTACTTAGCATTTTCTGCATGTTTCGATTATTACCTGAACAGTATCTACAACCTTTCGATGATCTAAACAATATTTTCACTACGCAGTACTTTGAACCTATAATTTGTTCATCAACGATTGCCATTCCAGTTACTAGAAATTTTTATACCAATCTTAAAGAAAATTTGCATTTATCTAACCCAGTTTCGAGTATTTCTTATTCTGTCACACCGGACAGTTTAAACATGGCCCAGAATAATAGTGAGAATATAGAAGGTTCATATACATCGATTCATACGATAGTAAGGCCCGAACAATTTTATGCTAAATTAGGAGAAGACATCACGCGGTATTTGCAGAAATACAAGGCTATAGCCCCCATCATTATTTGGACAGACATATGAAAATAGCTAATCCTACGTACATTGATGAATTGTCCGTCTGAATTTTGGGTGGATAATACTTCCAAAAAACTCTAATTTGCCAATTGGATTTACGATGAGTTCAAAGGAAATTAATAGAAGATTTTGGGAGCAACGCCATGATTCAGTTGACAGAAAGTGAAGTGCGTGATCGCGAGCAAGGAGAAACTGAGAGCATATTTGATTATGTTTATTCTAAACTCAACCTCATTTTGAGCCTCTCCACAGAAACAAACACAATTAATCATAGAAGAGTTGCAACCTGAGTATTTTAGGGCTGTTATTCGTAAGGAATATGATTCAGTTAAAAAACTGGTATCCGACTTAAAAACTGAGGAAAAACAAAGATCCTATTAGAACGGAAAACCATCGAGAAAAACATTAAGCGTAACTCGTCAATATTGCAGTCTTCATTAGTTTCTAGTAATACAAATGTTGACGCGATGAATACGCACTCTTGCTCTCTGCCTACCACACAGTCCAGAGCAGTTTCGAACATTTCTGCTCAGAAAAATGCTCACGCGCATGTAAACTCTCAGGTCGCTGACTCAAATGCACTGCAGCAAATACAGCAACAGTCAGAGGAACTTTTTGTTTTAAATATTACGTCTCTCATTGGAAATCAAGGTCAAAAGACAAACACAATAAATGCAAGTTCATCTTTTCGTGGTAATAACAGAGGAAGAAGAGGCCGAAATAGAGGGGGAAACCTAGTTCGCTACTACAACAACTATGCTCAAAGTCAGGGGAGTAATGCTGACATGGGAGGGGATACGCGATTGACAATAACTCGAGTGGCCAGGGTTCAAGCCCCGCTACGGCGACTTCTAAACCACCACGTTCTCCTATTGTCTGTTGGCGCTGCCAAGGATTAAATCATATAGTCCGAGATTGTCGCGCATTTTTAAACGAAGAATGGGAATAGTTGGTCGGGACACAACTATTCGTCATTCTGTTACAAGTCCCCATATTCAAGGAATCAGAACTCCCATACATTAATATTAGGGCGGGGAGCGTGTACACTCCATTGTTAATCGACTCAGGATCACAAGTTTCTTGTCTCCCTGAAAATTTAGTTCCTAAAGGAGCAAAGAAAATAGCAATTACTACAAAATTGAAGGGGTTGACGGGCAACACAATTGAAGTGTCTCATATTGTTTTTTTACGTTTCTTGATAAGGGAAAAGAGCTTTACGCATCCGTTCAGAATAATTTCTCGGTTTCCATTTAAGCCCCTGCTTGGTCAGGATTTCTTAACATCCCATAATGTTTTCCTGGATTTTCAGAACAATATTTTTTCAGTCAATAGATTTGGGAAACCACCTCTAAAACAGTTTCCACGTAATAACAATAAGGGTGTAATTTCTGAAACTTTACAAGAGAAATTACCGTCTCTTTCTAAAGCTATTTACACACTTTCTGAACGAATAGTGCTTCCAGCGAAAACACATACTCAAGTTTCTCTCACTAAACGTTACAACATAGGAGAGAATAAGAACCTTTTAGTGCCAAATATTTCTTTGCAGAATAAATTAGATTTTTATTTCTTTTTTGTGTGCTGTCACCATCTCAGCCTTGTGTATGGATTACGAATCCTACTAATATTAAAGGCACAACGTTAAACGATTATCAAGAAGTAAGGTTAGCCGAAAAATTTGAAGAAATATCAGAGGAAGACTCGGCTTATGTAGTAGGTCTGCTTATGTAGTATATGGCATTTTTGTGTCTGACAAGGTGATTGACACTATAAAATGTCACAAACGTCCTGAAACTTAAAAAAAAAAAACTCAAGACATTTTTCGGCACTTGTAATTTTGTGAGACGCTTGTAAAGAATTTCTGTGAAATTTCAGATCATCTCTTACAATTACTTAAACGTGATGCTATATATAGCTGGAAAAAGCCACAACAGGATCCTTTTGAAAACTCAAAGAAGCAATACCGTTCCCGGTCTCTAAACGCCACAAAAAATAATTACTCTCCTCTCTCTCTCTCTCTCTCTCTCTCTATATATATATATATATATATATATATATATATATATATATATATATATATATATATATATGAGATTGAGCTTTTCAGGGTGCTGTATGCACTACGTTCTTTTCGTTACTGGCTCACCGGAAGACATTTTTTTCTAAAAACAGACTGTAGAGAGATCACGTTTCTGAAACAATCTAAAAATGTTAGTGGCATACTAGTTCGGTGGCTTTCTCAATTGGAACAATTTGACTTTACAATATCCCATGTCTCAGGAACCGCCAATATAGAAGATGATAATATCAGTCGTTTTGCTGCCAATAAAAGAGATCTCGAAGATGAAAAGTTAAGTTCGGAGGACCCCTATGTTTTTTTCCTAGTAGATAACACCGACATTAATATTAGCGAAGCTCAGAGAAAAGATAATGTTCCTAAGCACTTTATTGAGGGCAAATCTAAAGACAATTAGTATGAAAGACAAGCTTCTTATTATGAATTGCGCAATAACATTCTTTACAGAAAAAATAAAACACGTGTGAGCATGAACTACTTGCTTGCCATTGCTCTGTCATTGCGGGAAACAGTTTTTAATAAGGTGTCATGAGGAGATTTTGGGAGCCAATCACTCTGCTTTTAGTAAAACATATAAATTACTAGTTAACAGTGTATATTTTCCTGACATTAAACGTTTTGTGTATAGACGCTGTAGAGAATGCCTTCAGTGCCAAATGTTAAAGAAAAGAGTTGGTTTGAGCTATGGTAAGGAGCAAACTCACCCTAGTGATATGCCCTTTTATCGACTTTATTTGGATGTAGCTGGGCTTTGTTGCACTAACAATATTTTGAAACACAAATATTTTGTATTCTGTGTGGATGAAGCAACAAAATTTTGTATAACAGCTAGTATTCCAGACAATATATGTACATAACATGAAACGGTACCAGACACGTGCTTTCACTGGGAAATACATTAGACCAGGTGAGATACAGGGCAAGAATAATGAAAATAGTTACTTCGTTAAATTCACTATTGGTACAGGAAGACAGAAAATACACTCCATTACTGTTGACCCTCTTAAGAAATGTTACCCTCCGTCGCCTCTGGACGAGTTAGGAGATCACGACCATCAACGCAAGAAGCCTACCACCATTGACGATATTCAAGCCAGAGACTCAGCCATTCAAGGGGAAAACGTACCCCCTGAGGAGAACTGTAGAGAAGATGAGGAGGAACGAAATGAGCTGTCTCTACGGAATGACGAAACCGGCTTACCAACATATAGGTTTATTATTGAATTCACTGGAAGGAAAGAGGAGAGGAAGAAAAAACGTGATCAAACTGAGAATTACACGTGCCTAAATATCGTTAATGCCATTTCTATGCTCCATTTACCGGCGTGGGATGTCATACATAATGCACCTTAAGTTCCTTCAAAATTTGGTGTGGACAATGAGATCAATTCTAAAGTAGCTTTTGTACCATGGAAGCATTGTAGAACTCCAGGGTGATGCCATTGTAAGCCCAAGGAACACGGATTTTTTACTCATAGGGAAGCATACAGGGCAATACACTTAGCAGCAGGGCCACAATTAACTCAAGAATGTGCACGCATTGGGATATTAAAAGAAGGTTTGTGCATAATTACAGAAGGCTTCAATCTTCCAGCTAAACATGTAATACACACTTGTGGACCTAAAGGTGAAAATAGCAAATAATTACAGTCTTCTTACGAGAAAATCTTATTTAGTGTTTTAAACAATGATTTTGGTACAGTTGCATTGCCCACCATTTCAACAGGTGCCTTTTTATATCCTAAAACACCAGCATGTCACATAGCCTTATGAACTGTGAGAAATGTCTTGGAGGAAAATTTGGATACCATAGATAAAATTATTTTTAGTGTTTACGATGTACAGGATAAACGAATCTACGAACATTTGATGGATGAATATTTTCCTGTTGTGTAAATAAAACGAGCTTGAGCATGCGAGTGAATAAGCTAATCTTATTATTACGATACATTAGTAATGTATAGTGAAGTATTAATACTCTATTTTTGATAATTCTGAAAGTACTTTTTAGTTTCTGTGGGATATTTTCGTAATGCTTTCATTTTGAGTAGTATTTATTGTGTATGAAAAGTGGGTAGCATGACAAGTGTCCTTTGAATATGTTTTATATTTTTTCTTGACCATTTTGTTGGTCGTTTTTTACTGTCAGTGAACCTTCAAGGTAACATAGAAATAAATAAATAAATAAAAATATATATGTACATATTAGATGAAAATAAGGGAAAGAAGCACTTAAATTTTTCTAGTGCTCTATATAGTAGATAATTTTAATATTGTTTTATTATTGCTCATAGCTCTTCACCATGAAGTTAAGAAGTAAACACAAGAATACTGCTTTAAATCTATATTTAATTGTAGACCTAGGCATCATTTCTATTCTAATGTTCCACCTTTCTCACTTTGTTGCAGGCAAAATATCTCATTACGTTTTTTGTGACGATAACTGCTGTCACTACAGTAGCGAATTTAGAATTTAGTATTTGGTTTGGATTTTATTTTAAAAATTTAACTAATATGGTCACCTATCAACACTCAGTACCATTAACTTTCAATATCAGCTTTGTGTTCCCGGAAAAATTAAACTCTTCTACGCAGTATAAATTTTTACACTGCAATACACAACAGTATTATCACATTGATGTATGCAAAGCCGCAAATACGCTTAAGCAATTACACGATCACATTTTGAATTTTTTCCATATACCGGAACCTACGTTTCACAAGCCGGCACCTAAGAAAACTAAGAAAGCGTTATTGGGTTTTACTGGCAATATTCTAGGATATTGTTGTGATGTAGGTGAATCATCAACTGTAGATACTTTGTATCAAAATAATACTTTGTATCAAATAATAATTGTTCTTTGTGCAGTTCACATGATCATACGTTTTGCAATCCAAGCATTGCATCTATTCATGTCCATGTGCTGATATGCTGAAAGGTTTAAAATACACTAAGCAGAAACGGTCATCATCTTCAGAAGACTCGGAGTCATCTAATACAAGATTTCTTCGGCGTTGCTCCTTTCCAGTGCTGGTAGTTTCAAACAGTATTTTAAACCTTTTACTTTTAATTCTGTTTTCTTTAAAAGCTCTTGTCTAAACTTCTTATTTCACGACCACCAATTCCATAAAATATTTTGTAAGCTGAGAATGCATAGTCGCACAACTCTTTTTCTTCAGATTCTGAGAAAACCGTACGTACCCCACAGTAACAGCATCATTTCTGTTCTTTCTATATCTAAGCAGGGACTTCCTAGTTACATGAAAGGTTTCTTGTGCTTTACGTAAGCTGCATGTACCTTATTCCACTTTCTTCGCAGCTTTTCTCACAGTCATCTACAGTTGATTAAGCTCTCTCTGTTTTCTTTTAATAATTATGAACCATCTCTGTAAATGAAACCAAAATCGAACATAAATTCATCTGTGGGGTAAGTTGTAACAATGTCACAACATGACCGATGTCATATGTCACAACTAGCCCCATTCCTCCCTTTTTTTGTTTCTCAGTGTGATGAACTTAAACAACAACATGTTGCTTCCAACACATCATATGAACTAATGTACGAAACACTATTGCCTAAAGATATGATAACTCTTTTTACTTACCTCACCATAAGCTTCAACTGACACTGTTTCAGAGCATTCCCTAAATTTTAGTTTTGTCTACTAAGAACATTAAATTTACTGTAGTATAAACGCGCGACGATGTGTTGCCTCCAAGTTCACGTCGATTACTGTGCACCAAATTCTGAAACTTGTCGTAGCGTCACTCATCGTTACCACCTCACAGAAGAAAATAGATCTGCTTCGTCATTACTCGCCCCTGTCACTACTAGCCCCGCCCTCCCCTAACTATTTCGGAGAAGATAGTTAGTTAATGTGATATATAAACCGGAAGTGGTAGAAAAGAATCATTTTCAAGTTTTAACGTCGAGCGCTAAAAAACAAAAAAATTAGTAGATTTCGAGAAAGGTTTTCGGAAATCGATTGAGCATCCCAACAATTGCTTTCATCTCCATTCTTAATACTTTATTAAAACAGAAAGTGATAGAAATAAACCACTTCCAGTTTTACCTTGATCACTATAGAGCAAAATCGATAATAGCGACGGGTGGTTTTCTATAATTGGTGATTCCTTTGGATTGGATCTGGCAAAAGATTACCGAAATAAAGTGGTACACCAAATCGAGCCCAGAACTTGGCCAAGCTCGCCCAGTAAATATACCGATCATAATTAGTTAGGTTGAGGGCTGCCGACTACCCAATTTAGTTCCGATTCGGCCGGTAGTTAAAAAGAAAAAAACAAATGCAAGCCGAGCTCTCCCCAATGAAAACAATCTTTATTCCTTAAATGATGTGCTATTCGATTAAAAAAATGGTTGAGATGAGATGGGTGGTTACCTCCAAATGAATCACCATACAAGCCGAGCTAAGCCTAGCTGAGCCCGTAATTCTCTATTTTCGCCCACCAAGTACTGAGATCTTTTCCGTTATGGTACGGACTAATTAAGTAGTTGTCAAGAAATAAAGTATCAAATGCAACCCGAGTCGATCCTGTTCTTAGCAGAGCTTTACTACAGAATATATCATCCTTTATTCATTAGGCAATGTGCTACTCGCTAATCAACTTTGATATAGATCCGGCCAGTATTTATTCAAAAAAACTGTAGCAAAAACAATAAGGATTACATAATATGTTCTCAGTAAATACGGAAACCAGAAGTTGTAGTATATTTCTTTTACTTCCGGTTTGAATAGAGGTATTACTGTCGAGATGCAATATAATCTTGGGGAACATAATAAATTACATAAAACTCCTTCTCGCTATCCGTTCTATTAAACTCAATGTTAGAACCGGAAGCGATTGACTTTAGCCACTTCCGGTTGTAGTAGAAGAATTAAAGGGGAAATAGAACATATTCTTGGGACAATTAATTTATTATAGAAAACGGTTCTCGCTATTTGTTATGGTTCTAACCTCTCGCGATCAACAGTAAAAGCAGACGTACTTGGGTTTTGGTACTCCAGATTTGATTAGATAATACCTGTTTCCACAACGCTAAATTCATTCCAGAGAACAGCCTCGCCCTATATCTTGTAGTTTTTACTCTATGTAGATTGAATTGAAACCGAAAGTTATGGATAATTTCTACTATTTCATTTTCACAAGGCTGTTAACGATGAAGATTAACGAATCATATCACCGTTTGTTACTATCACCGTTTTCGTTTTATAGTGTTCAATGTTAAACCTAGAAATGACTCTTTTCTACCACTTCCGGTTTTACAAGAGTGTTAAGGATAAAGATGAAGGTTGTTGTGAAACGCTTTCTCGATCGCCCAAAACGGCTTGTTTTTGTTTATTAACGTTTTTGCTCTAGAGTGTTCAACGTTGTAAACGGAAATGGCCCAATTCTATCACCGCTGGTTTGAATAGCGCGTTGAAGCTGAAGATGAAGGTTGTCCTTGAAAAGTTTAATCGAATTCCTAAAATATCTTTTCGATATCTATTATCGTTTTCGGTCTATAGTAATAAACGTTGAAACCGGAAATGGGTCATTTCTACCTTCTCCAGTTTTATTAGAGTGTTAAGGTTCAACATGTGAGTTGCCCTTCAATGGTATTATCAATTGCAAAAAATAAACTTTTCGCAATCTATTGCCGTTTTTTTCTATATAGTGGTCAACATTGAAACCGGAAATGGCTGATTTCTACCTCTTTTGGTTTCACTAGACTGTCAAGGATGAAAATAAGTGTTGGCTTTGAAACGTATAATCTATTGCCGAGAACCGCTTTTCCCTATTTATTAGCGTTTTTGTTCTATAATGATCAACGTTTAAACCGGAAATTACTCATTTCTACCACTTTCGGGTGGCGAATCATATCTATTAACGAATTCCCTCGAAACAATCACTCTATGTGTCTATTACAAAATGTAATTTAAAATTTGGTATCTATTCAAATATTGTCGTACGGAGTGCCGGACATACGTATTAACTTTACGATGTTACAAGTTCCACTACGTGATCCTAATTGTAAAAACCGTAAAGAGGTTGACATATTTCCTAAATTGATTTGGAAATCACAAGTTTTATCTTGAGCGTCATTTCAGATTTTGCATGGGAAGGGGGGGGGGCAAAACCCCTTGATATAATTAAACTTTCGCCTTTTTATTTTTTTTACTACTATTTTATTTATAAAATCTATATTTATATATGTCTCAAACTTATGGAATTATTTGCGCATCCCTTCCCCCTAAATAACACTCTGAGTTTTAATATATTTGTTCCACTTCCGAGTTGAATTGAGGGATTTCTGTCGAGATGGAATATACTGTTGTGCAATTAATGAATTACATAAAACCCGATTATCGTTATCCATTCTATAACATTCAAGCAGAAGTGATTCGTTTCTATTACATCCGGTTTTACTAGAATATCAAAAGTTATCCTTGACATGCTTTAGCGTTACCGAAAATTGCTCCTTACTATCTATTATCGTTTTCCCTATATAATGATTAAAATTAAAAATTGAAGTGACTCATTTACACCACTTCCGGTTTTATTAGAGTGTTAAGAATGAAGATGATTGTTCTTCGAACGTTTAATCGCTTACCGAAATCCGTTTTTCGCTATCTATTAAAGTTTTTGCTATACAGTCATCAATGTTGAAACCGGAAATGACTCAATTCTACCACTTCCAGTTGGCGAAATCACCTCCATTAACAAATTCACTCGAGATGATCACTGTATTTATCTACTGCAAAAAAAAAAAATATTTAAAAATTCCC
Organism: Thermobia domestica; assembly: GCF_964235325.1. Classification (NCBI taxonomy): domain Eukaryota; kingdom Metazoa; phylum Arthropoda; class Insecta; order Zygentoma; family Lepismatidae; genus Thermobia; species Thermobia domestica. The sequence continues at coordinate 250,170,407 of NC_137462.1, read as the reverse complement.
ATTCGTTCAAAACTTGTGCGGAATATTACAATATTATAAATTCTACTAAGTAATCTTAATAAATATTTCTTATACCCCTTCACACACACACACACACACACACACACACCCACACACACACACATGCATACATAAATACACTAACATTTATGCACACCTAAATAGACCTGGTAGTTCGCGCATGCTTACGCCGGGAGTTAGAAACAGAGAGAAAAAGAGAGAGAGAGAGAATCTTATCGCACCTTTATTCGGAACGCACCATTACTACGAAGATACATTAAAAAAAGGTTGCAAATGAAACTTTCAAAGTTTGGTACCAGAGCAGCATCTAACACATGAAATTGTTCCATAATGATGAATTCGTAAAATGATGTATATGAGTTCCCTAATGGTAGTGTAATAAAATTCCTTCAAATTGACCAAAATATAAAAAAGTTAAATTTATCTCTCAAATTCTACAAATTGTAAGAAGATGGGCATTATCTGAACAGTCTACAATGACAATATATGCATACAAAATTTAATATACTCTACGCTTTCCGCTGGGTGCCACAAAGCTTCGAATAATATTTGGTTTCATAATCATACACGGATATAAATGAATCAAGTAAGATTCTAGCTTTATTCTGTTAGTGGTTAATGGTTAATACATTGCAGCACCAACAAATCACATTGGCGATAGATTCAAGCGTTTCCAAAATAACCGCCGAGAAAACCAAAATTCTGCTTGCATACTTTTGGTTCCCTTAAGGGCGAGAATTTATTAACAAATTAATAATTAACTAATAATTAACAAATTAATAATTAATTATTAACACTAATAAGGACTTCTTACGTAGCACTATCGATTTACATGTCATTTGTTCTTTTGAAAGTTAATTTAAAAGCCAACAAATTCAAATATACGTCAAGCAAGAATCGTCAGCGTTTAATATATCAGCAAGAAGCGTTTAATTTGTTAATAACTTTTCGCACATAACAGCACTAATATTGTGCGTGTAGCGCTAACGATTGGTACGCGTTTTATTTTATGCAATTCTTTTGTGTAGAAGTGGCGATTTTAGCCTGATGTCAAGTCAGACTTGCTAGATTAACTTGTTAATAATTTCCCGTACATACGAACAATAACGCTGAGATTGTAGTACTACAGTGCTCTATTGAAGCACTAACAATCGACACCCTTTATTTTCTCCTCAAAGTGGTTATGACATAGTGAAGAACTCAGTTTGACGACAGGCCATAACCGTTAGTTTAATTTGCGAATACCTTTCCATGCGTATACCCTAAAAACGAGTAGGGTTTTGATAACCATATAAAAATATAGTTAAAATTGGCATTGTAGTTGGAAATATATTTGTGGTTATATAAAAAGCATTAATTTTTTTCTATGTTACCAGAATGATATGAAAAAATTCGCATGTGTTGTATGAAAAATATTACATAGTTAAGAATGTCTCAGGGCCATATGCATACTTATTCTGTGGGCTTCTTAGGAGCTACGTCGGGGACACGTGATAATTTGTGTTGCAGAGTTCTCCTGCAGGGACTAACAAGCCCGCAACCTCCCCGTAAGTCAAAACTGATAACTAGGGGAAGGGATGCTCTCGAGTCGAGACATGTCTCGTTCGAGTCGAGATTTGAATCGAGATACACTTCATAAAATTCGAAGTGTCTACATACTTGTCTTTGCCGATTATACACATCTAACTTTATAAGAAATACGGGGGAATTCTTTATGAAATTATATTCCTACAACAACATATTTATAGACATGCGACAATAATTTTGGACATGAGTGTACCTTTCACTTCTATACATAGGTATTTTTAAAAGGATTTTTGTAAACACTAAATCATAAAACAATAAACTACATACAGTAGTTACAGTTTTGGTTCCCAACATAAAAGAAACATGGATTGTCCATGAGGTATTGAACTTCAACTTTCACTCCTGGAAAATTTAAATTTTGGAGTTAGGCCACTTGGCATCAAAGCAGTTCACTGTAAGATAAATACACTACTCATTTTACTCTAGTAACATAGTTGTTCAGGAGCCTGGGATTTGCACCCTCTAAAATTACAGCTGAACGTTTGCTTGATACATAGGAGTAATGGTGTATTAAGTTTTCGAGCTTTGGAGCGTCTCCGTATTTACAAACTGACATAACATTTAATATGAATTTATTTAGCTTTCTTTTATTATTGACTTAACACCGATTTTTCTCTGTTATCATGGAGATGTTCATTCCCTAGACGTTGATTCTGTGCACTGCTGAAGGAGAAATAGGTTTAGTAATTTTTATTTTCCGAAATTCACGTCTCAAATGTATTTCGCTTACTAATCTTTGCAACGCTATTTACTTTTTCTTTCTTTCATTTCATGAGAATTCCAAATAGGTTTGAGTAGGGTATGTATGTAGGTTCTAGGACACGTTTTTACTTTCCCAATATTTTTGACCAGAACAGAAGAATAGTACAAAAGCATTTACATAAGGGGTCCTACTAACTATACATAGTGCAAAGTATTCACATAATAACAATTCTAAAGTGAAATTGAATAGGCTTTTATGACATTTAAAATCATAAAAAACTTACATCTAAAAATTATAACTTAGGGTGCTATCTTTGATTGAACAGATAGTTTTTGTTTAATCCAAATCGGTTTACATATGGCTGAATGATGAGAAGTTAAAATTTAGTATGAACACAGTATTGTCTCTCATCTGATTCGCTGTTACATACATATACACTCTCGCCACACACGCACACACATACAATTCAGTTGAGAAGAAAGAGCAGAATAACTTTTCTTTTTCTTTCTTTCTTAGACGTGACTCACAATCTGGTTTCTCCCCTCCTTCAACAGAACTTCTAGCTAGCAATCGTGAGGTGGCGCCGTACCGATGATGTCGTATAACGAGTGTTAGACATAGTCACACATACATATACAGCACTCTTGTTGTCTTCACTAGAGGGCGCTACATTGATAACGTTGTCTAAAGCTCGTTATACATCACACATGACGTCATTGAATCCGTAACAAACATATCTCTTGGTTCTCTTGCTTGCTATACAATTCTTTAGAGATTTCACATAATATGGGAACAGGGTTTTAAACTAATTATTTTTAACATGTTTTTCCAGAATTAATAAAATTACGGATTAAGCTTTGAAACTATTAAAACTGAATTTCCACTAAATAAGGTAAACATGATAATTTTTGAACACGATAACTAACCCTGATATCAGTGGCGTATTGGTGGCTGCTATTTTTAAAATCATTATATCTCCGCTGTTTATTAACCGATTTTCAAAATTCAAACGGCAATACTGAGAAATAAATTTGCAATTTTGTGAATGTATTGTGGGTAATATAACCCTAAGGATACTATTACAAAACACAAATAAATCTCTTATTTATGTATAGAACTTTCAAAATCGAATAACATAGCGGTGTGTATGTCTAAAGATCTCAGTTTTTATAGTCATGAAACCATAAAAACATTTATACACTTAGAACATATTTAAAATTACAAGTTTGGATACTGATAATGGAATCTTCTGTTAACCTCGTTCTCTATGGGAAACAATGATTTCTCATGCTTTGTCCACTGATCACAGTTCAAGCTGAATAGACAACCGTTAATATAAAAAACTACTTGGACTTCGGTTTGCACATTTTTCAAAATTACATTGAAATTATTAGTAAGAATGAACTTCTTTTGAGGATCCATACTAACCACTCCATTTTTTACTTTAGGAAAAAAATTAATCATTTTTCTTCTTAGAATCATTTTTAAGGAACAGTTGATGTATTTTGTAACCATTAGAAAGATCCTTCATTCCATCATACCTTATAAACAGTATCTTAGTATTCATTTCTTTTAAAACTTGATCAGTATCTTCGTTATATCTTTGTGGTAATAAGATTTTATATTTCTCATTTAGATGTATTAATACTTTTCCCCAGTGTATTTTGTTTGTATCAATTTCCATGAGCGTATGTTGTATGATTTTTCTTCTTCCAGATCTTGCAACTTAACAGTCTTTAAAATGGTAATATTGTTTTTCTTGTTTAATTGTCAGGCCATTTCTCATTTATTGTATAAAACTTTAAAAAAAATTGTTCATTTTTGTAGTGATCTTATCTCGTTATATATATAGTTAATTCTATCAACAATGTCTTTCATATGTTCGTCTGTTAATTCTCTATTCATTACTTTAATAACATTAAGCTCATCCTTAAACATACCATATTTTTATAATACTGTTTCTTCGAAGCTATATTAAAGCGTGTTGACAAAACCAGTGATAACGGCAGAAGCAGATGCAAATGCTGTTGTAATAATTGAATAGACTGTAACATGAATAAATATATTGATAAACCCCGTTGAAGCAAAAGTAGTATCGAAAATGCAATAAGAGTAACATAAATACATTTTAACCTCTTAAATTTCCTTTTATTTTTGGCTAGTAAATTTTGAACTGTTAATATCGTATTCTCAATTAACGCAATTAAATTCTCTCGTGCAATGTTATCTGGTATATTCATTTTATTAAAAAAGTTTTTATGATCATTTTTAAATTATCAGCTCATCTTAAATAAATACAACACACAAGTGGAATGATTCGTTCCTATTAAACAAATTATTCTAGACATCTTAGCTTAAATAATCATTCATCTATCTTCATTTAAACACAATCATCATTCATCTTAGCTTAAACACAACTGGAACGATTCGTTCCTATTAAACAGATTATTGTAGTCATCTTAGCTTAAACAATCATTCATCTATCTTCATTTAAACACACTCATCATTCATCTTAGCTTAAACACAAGTGGAATGATTCGTTTTTATAAAACACATTATTCTAGTCATCTTAGCTTGAACAATCATTCATCTATTTTCATTTAAACACAATCATCATTCATCTTAGCTTAAACACAAGTGGAACGATTCGTTCCGTTTTGTACGGTTTGGAATACAATCTGCTTATCTTCTTGGTCTATATATAAGTTTTTATGATAATCACTGAAAAACACTTTAAAAACTAAAAAACATCTAATCGAATTTAAATTTTCCCAATAATCTTTTCCTTCTGTACATCGTATTCAAAGTTTTTCTTACCAATCAAAACCACATAATAAATGGTTTTATCAGGAACATCACTTTCAAAATTCACAGTCAATTTCAAATTAGTTCTATCACTTAGGGTTACTGATTTATGCTTGCTTCCATCAATAACAAACATTGGTCTATTTTCTAAAAATTCTCTTGGGTACTAATACATCTCCGTGTTTACAACTGTAACTCTCTTATATACCGTATACATTTCGTAAGCTTTGAAATATTTGTGTTTTTCGAAATCTATGTTCAAAGATTCTAAGGGGAAACATTAATTTCTTCCATTCTTAAAGTGAATATTTGTAACCTTACAGTGATCGAATTTCCTTGAGTCTTTTTCTTGGTTATCATTTCTATCAGTTTGGAAAAAGTCAATCACGAAATAAGCCATATCGAATTCGTAAAAGTTAAATTGTGTGGTTAAATCAAATTCTAAATATTTACCTGTAACTGACTTTTCTAAACATTGATATGTGTTAAAGGAAATAGGAATCTTACCTTCTTTTAACATGTTAGTTTTTAACAAGGTACTATAGCTAGATTCATAATTAACAACAGGCGTTCCTAACTCCATATTTGTAATTTTAACTTTGCCTGGATGTGGTTGATCACATACGTTCCATCTTGTTTCTTAGTTTTCCAAATGAAAAATGCGCTATCATCAGATCCGTTTCTTTTAAATATATATTTCAATCCTCCTTTCCACATAATGTCTTTATAATCAGGACAAAATCCAGGTAAAAGTCTCAATAGAAATAACATTTCCTCATTTGTTCTCTGCCATTTGATTCCTTCCCATCCATTCTCATCATAATGATTTGCTTCTGGTTTTGAAATCGTACATGTATTTACAGCTGTTGAAGTTAACCCGGGATGGTCTATAGTATCTAATATTTGTCCATGTTTGCAAATTTGTATTTTGAGAAAATAGATGTGGAAAGAAATTATTAATGAGTTTAATATTTGGTTTACCAGTGTACTCACCGTCTGCATCTCTTCCTCTAATTTCAAAACTTACATACACATAAGCATAATAAGCATGATTATACCCGTCACCAATGTCGATATCAAACTCAATTGATCTGTTTGGTTTGTTTAGGGTTTCAATTGTTCTTTGATTAGGTTTAAAGGTTTGTAACTCATATGACTCTATGTTATCCATATTTATTATAAAGAAAAAAGAGTTTTTATCGTTTTATGAATTAAATCCATAAAACAACTTAAATGTAACTTCTCCAAATATCCTTATTTCTATTTACCTGACTAATGGTTTCTGAAAAACTATATCCATCTGCAAACATTTTTAATACTACAATACATAAATGCCCACAGATTACTTCCTTAAAATGTTGTATTCGATTGCTATTGTACTCTATATGATGACCAAGATAATTTACGAGTGTTTTAGTGGATTACCTGCGAATGAATCAAACCCACACTTTCTATTTCTTTCTTTCCAGTAACAAATCCAATGTGTTCCTATATTTTTACATGCAGCAAAGTTAACAATACCACACTCATTCTTCCTTGGCTGGTTAGGCAATTCATCACTCATAAACACACCTCTAAAGTTTCTTGCCTTAAGTCGCTTAACAAGTTGTATTAGGTCTAAATTACTTAAAGGTTTAATTCCTCTTTTTCTTTACTTTTTTGGGCTTTTCGTTTTTTGTAAGCGCACCACCTTCTCTCTCTTCCAGTGCTAAATTATGTCTCTTTTGTTCTTCTAATTCCTGTTTATTCTTTTCTACATCATCTACAGCCCTTACAATAGTAGCTACACCTTCAGCAGCTGAACCGATCACCTATTAAAGCTAAAATGTTTGGAATTGTAAATATAAAACCTCCATAATGAACTTTATTAACTTTTGACTTTATTTGTTTGTTTATTTTCTCAACTTGTGGTATAGAAAAAAATAAAGACACATTGTCCTTTACTTAGTTTTGCTTCTTTTTGTTTGATTTGTTTCTTAGTTAAAATGTGATCAATATTTAATTGTTCAAGTTTTTCGTCAGGAATTTTAAATGTAAAACTAGTCAAATTCATACTTATATATTTATTATAAAACTTTTATGGTAAAATCCATAAAAATTAAACAGAAATACTTATAAACCTAAACCAAATCTTACTTTTGTATTCATAGTCAAAGCAGTTCCTAAAGCAAGTAGTCGTTCTGTTAGGAAGTTTGCATCTTTAGCAAATGCTCTTTCCCATGCTTCATTTCTAATTCTTTGTCTGCAATATGTCTAGAAGCAATATCTTTATTATCTCTGTAGTAAATATCATGTTCTCTACAAGCTTCGTCTAGTGGGTTAATACCTTTATCTCCTCTTTCTAACCTTTCTTGTAGTTTAGTCCCAGGCCCGCAAAATCTAAAACCTGAAAAATGTAATTCAAATGGAGGTTTATTAATCAAATCTCCATTAATCCTTTTCCATACTTCTCACTATTCCAAAACTTTGATGGTAACGTATTCAATATCTTTATCAAATAACCTATACCCTTTGGAAGAGTAGGAATAAATTGTGCGAGTTTAGAATAAATCATATCCATTATACCTACTTTCTCATTGTAAAAGTTATCGTTTCCAGCTTTTTCTTCTCCATCTATAACTATCAATCTATCAATTAATTTTCTCACATCATCCATCCATACATATTCTTTAGGTAATTTGTTGGATATTTTTATTCCCTTTCCTGTCTTTGGTGTTTTCTTTCTTGGTGGTGTTGGTCCTAGTGTTGGTATTATATAATCATCCCAAATGGGTTTAATGATTTCAAGATATTTTTACCTCTGTTAGATCTTTGTTCTATTCTACTTGGATCACTATCTTGAAATGCTACATTAGAATCAATAACTATGTTTGTATATTTTTGTAAATCATCCTCATCATAATTTGTTGGATTGTTTCTTGTCAATAGTTCCCATAAGCCTTCTGTTCCTGTATATCGATTCACCGAACTACGCACTGTTTCTTCATTAGCAACTTCTTATAAGACTTTAATAGCGCCCAAGATCGAATACTGTTCTCCCATATGGGCCATGGCAGCACCTACACATCTCTCCAGACTTGAGTCTGTTCTCAATTTTTTCATCGCTATAGACCGTTTTCGTGTTCCTGCACTTCGGATATTATCTAAGAAGGAACTCTTGCGACATCTTAATGTTCAGACTCCTGAAGTACGCAGGTTTATCTCTGACCTGAAATATCTGCATAAAATAGTTAATGGAAACTTAAGATGGGAACTATTGCTTCAGGAACTATCCTTACGCGTTCCTTCCCGCATCACTCGGAATACCCACCTATTCCATCTTGCCCGTCCTAGGTTGGCTGTTATGCAGTGGTCTCTTTTTTATAGAATACCAAACTGTTATAATTAAGTAACAACTGATGTGGACATTTTTTCGAGCTACCCAGTTTTTGAAAGAGCAATTAAACGAGCTTTGACGGAACAGTTTTACTCTTACACTCTTTTTTTATGTTGTTGTTATTGTTGTCTTGTTTTTTCTTTCTTTTGTAGCATGTGCCTGTGTAAAATGGCAAAGTAATGCTGTATCTGGGAATCTGTTCAATAAATAAATAAATAAATAAATAAATAATGTTGATTGTTTATTATTAAATCATACCCATTTATTTTAACTTCTTTATCTCCAACCATATTTATTATTTTCCCATCCTCATTATATGCTTGTAATCCAAAAACCTTATCATCTCTTATTGTATAATATCTTGTAGCAACATTACCAAACCGTGTTCCTTCTTCAATTCGTTCTATATCTTCTACTTCATCTTTAATTTGTTTTCTCATGTACTTAATTTCTTTAGTCACAGGCGAATCATCATCATCTATTGAACTATCATCGCTTGTTCTTGGAGGTGTTTCAATTAAATCAGAATCTAGTTTTGCATATTTATTTACAACTGGAGCTAACTCTCGAATAAAAATTTTTATTTTCCTCTGTTACTTTTGCTATATTTTGTTCTAAGCCTTCAATTGCATCTATAACAGGCTGACTTTGTTCGTTATATTTCTCATATCTACCTCGATTAGCTTGTTTAATTTCCTTAAAACTTTTCACAATTTCTTCTTTAAACTTTATATATTTCCTAGCTTCAGCAGTATCTAACTCACTCATTTATTATATAAAGAAAAAATAACGTACACGTTCAAGTACGTTCATTCACGTTCATTATACTTTTAAAAAGTTTTTAATTTTATTTCTGTATTTCCCATTATTTGTTTTCCTAGTCATATCTATTGTTAAGACACCATGCTCTTCTTCCCAACACTTATTTCAGAGTGATTGTAATTGTTCAAACGACATATCAGATAAAACAAATTCATAATATATGTTTTAAATTTACAGTCCTGCCTAAAGATACAAAGAAAATTTAAGTTGTCTTTTATTAGTTGTTTCGGTACTTTAGAATATGTTTGTCCAAGATAGAAACAGTTTAAACCTTTATGCCTAACTCGAGTAAAATATTCTCTAAGATGGTTTTGTTGTTCTAAAATGAAATCATCAAACATTACCACAGAATCTTTCTCACACTCATCTAATGGAATAATCTCTTCGTTGTTTCCTTTTACTATTGCAATTGTCTTATTAATATCTCGTTCTATGTCTTGGAAAAGTTGTATTAGCTGTTGGTATTTAGATTGATGTAAACTTTTAGAATAGATATAAACATTTGTATATTTAAGCCAATCCGGTGCTGGTTAAAGGTTATCAATCATCAGTGTTGTTTTACCACAACCACTAGGTCCTACAATTAAAGATCTTATATCATCAGGAAGCAATATACCATTCTTCTTCTTTTTTCCAGTTTGGTCTCATAACCTCACTCGGATATCCCATTTATTCATTTCAACTTTTAATATATAATAAATGAAAGTATTTAATTTAAACGATTATTCACCTGTACTAAGCATGTACTTCCACTATCCATTTGAAAACGATTTAGGAGTAGCTGTTGCAGGATTTTATACAACATACATAACTCCAAACATTACAGAAACAAATAATAAATTAACATTTTGTAGTAACTTTTCATCCTATCTTATTCTTAGAAAACAACTCATAATTCACCCTGGTCAATATAATTTAGAGTTAGAAGAATATATTAAATCAAATCTTCCATACTCAGTCGATGCTTATAAAAATATTAAATTTACTGAGGTCAGAGAAAAAATAGAGTTAAAATATTTAGCGAGCATTGTGATATAACCTTAGATACCATCAACACTGTATTAGGTTTTAGTCAGAAGAAGTTAGCTAAAGGTTCAGAACATATTGGAGATAACGTACCAAAGTTTCGCTATTCGTTACTATAAATATTCACTGTGATTTAGCAGAAGGCATGATTTTAAAACATAATGATACAACACATACCGAAATAGATTTAATTGCAACGTATAGAACAAATGCAGAATTTAGACAGCCAATTCTATATCAGACTAGAGAAAAGACTTTTTTCCCAATACATCACAACAAATTTAATAATATCAAAGTTTCAATTCGACATAAGAATTGTGATTTGATTGATTTTGATGGAGCTCGTATAACTGTTCTTCTTGCCGTTAAATAGGTATAAATTTTGTATATAATAAATATGGATATCTTTGGTAATGTTAAAAGTACGAAGAATGGCGTTATTACCGAAGAGTTCAAATCCTTATTGATTTAGATAAAGTTTTTACATCAAATAATACAACATGGGTTGATTTTAAAAAGAAAAGACTTGTTAATGTAGCTGATGCTATTGACCAACAAGATGTAGTATCTTTTCATCAGCTTGAGTCAATAAATAGTCAATTAGAAAGTGATAGAAACAAATTTGTGGATATATTAAAATCATTACAAAACACATACATAAAGATAGATGATATTAACGCTTTTCGGAAAGAATATATAGAAGAAATCTAAAAGCCTAATAATAATGTAGTTCTTTTGTTTAGCGCAAATGTTCCTATATCAGAGCTCAATAAATACAAAGCAGAAATGTCATCGCAGTTAGAGAATGTTGTTTAAAAGAATGATATATATAAATTTGTTACAAAAGATTTCCAAAAATCAAACAAAGAAACTAATATGTTCATTATGAAGAAAGAAATTATAAATATATTATGTTGATTGAAAACTAAGAATGTTAAAGACAAAATCTTTAGAATATTTAATCTATCCAATATTTATAAGTTTCTCTATAATGGGAAAATAATGCATATGGAATTAAGTTTGGATAAATACTATCTACATATATTTTTGAACGATACTTTAGTTGAAACTTTTCTTTAGATGTAAAAAATGGTGATATAATTACGTTTCAAGCAGATAAAAATTCAGCTTTCGAAGAAGGACAATTAATATCTAATATTATGTACGTAGAAAGAGAACTTATATGATTTTCTAAATAATAAACAGGATGTATTGTGTTAAGTTTAAGAAATCAACATATACAAAGAAAAATACCATTAAAATAGAACAAACAAAGAATGGAAGACATGTAAAGAAAAGTATTTGTTCTGTATGTGGTGTTACTAAAATTCAATTCGTTAAAAAGAAAGATTGACTAGAAAAAGGTAAAGGTATTAGAGAAGATATTATAGAAGAAATTCACAAACATTCTAGATAGAACTATCGTAGGCTAAGTGTTATTAATAAAGGTATAGATGAATTGTGGAAAGCTGATCTTCTAGAAATGGACAGTAAAGTGTTAAAAGGTGTCTCCAAGTTAAATAAAGGCTATAAGTATCTGCTAACGATTATACATGTGTTTTCGAAATATTTGTCTGCTGTTCCTGTTAAAGATAACTTTAGTAAAAATGTTACAGAAGAGTTTGAATCAATATTAAAAATTAGAAAACCTAATAACTTACAAACAGATCAAGGCAAGGAGTTTTACAATAAGGAATTTAAGAAGTTGATGGAGGTAAATAAGATTAATCATTACTCAACCTATAGTGGTAAGAAAGCTTCTGTTGTTGAAATATTCAACAGAACACTTAAACAAAAATGTTGAAGAAGTTTATAACACAAGAAAATTATAAATGTATAGAGATATTACCAACACTAGTTAGCTAATATAATAATCAAATTCATAGAACAATTGGTTTGAAGTCTATAGAAGTTAACTAGAAGAATGAGCGAACAATATTGGAGAGAGTTTATCAAAAAGAATATAAGCGTGTTAAACCCAAATACAAATTAGGCGATTATGTTCGTATAAGTAAATCGAAAGGAAAATTTTGGAAAGGATATACACCTAATTGGTCAACAGAAGTATTTGTTATTAGTGAAGTTATTCCATGTAATCCATCTACGTATAGAATTAAATATTTAGAAGAGAATGTACAAGGCAGATTTTACGAACCAGAACTATTAAAGACGAAACACAAAGGTGAATACTTGGTGGAAAAGGTGTTGAGAAAGAAAGGTAACAAAGTATACGTGAAATGGCTAGGATTTGATGATTCACATAATAGTTGAATAGATAAAAATAAGTTGTAGTGTAAACATAGATGTCTTTTGTGGAATAATAATAATAAAAGTTTAGTTTGAATGAGATAAGGGTAACGAAACGTTACTCTTCAAAAAAGGGTAACGAAACGTTACTCTTCAAACAACAAAGGGTACATCTTACATAGTAAAACTAGATGGTAACGAAATAAATTTTTAAAAAAATATTTTTTAAACAATAAATATGGGTTCTATGGATAGTTCTCTTAGTTTAAACGATATTTGTTACGAACATATTAAAGACAATTATTGGTATGGAATTTTTGGTGATTTCAAATTGATTATAGATAAGAGTACAGTATATTTCAATGCTACTAAGTTGTGTCAAAATGGGGGGAAAATTTAAACATTGGACATGTTAGATAAATCAAAAGATCCCCTACGATATTATAACAAGAAAATAGGTGGGCCAGATCTGCACCACCAAAACTCAATTTACATAGTTGAGTCAAAAGGAACAAATAAACAAGATCTATTAGTATCAGGAACATATGTAAGAAAAGAATGAATATTGAGTATCTCGTGTTGGGTCTCAAATGAGTTTTATGATACGTGTTACAATATAATCGAAGATTACTTCACACAAGACTTTAAACAGATTCAAGGAGACCAAAAAGAGTTGCAAATAAGAGTAGGGAAAATAGAACAAGCAATGGAGAGATTGAGAATTCAAAACGAGGGCTTAAAAGAAATTGCAGCACCATATACAGACGATAATTGAAAAGATAATTGCCTAATCATATACAAGAAGAAAAAAATTAATGATCCTTTCCCTTATTATGCTATCAGATTTCAAAAGAGAAGCCTATATAAGCCTCTTAATGAAGCAGAAGAAAAATATCCGAATCATGAGATGATATACGAAAAGTTTAGAGATCCTAACAGTATTAAGCTATTCATCTAATGCAGCAAGAAATAGATATTCGTAAAGGTAAGGGTAATGAGTTTTGGAAATCCCTATCACAGGAAGATTTGGTTAAAGAAATTGATTGTTTATATCATCGGTTAATATCTAATCCTATCTAAAAACTTAATTCTTAGTGATCAAAGATTTTCTATATAATAAAAATGGAAAAAATTTTTGATTTATTACATGATAGACTTAAACAAATTCACGAAGATCTTAAACTCTTAGCAGCACTATTATAAAAACAAATATTATTAAAAGAAAAAAATGTTAAAAGAAAAAGAGAATGCAGAACACTGAAAGTGTTAATGATAATGTTGGTTACGAAAGTTATGATGAAGTAGATTCATCTTAAGTCACAGCGGTGTTTTATGAATTATTACAATAAAGGCCACGCAAAGAGCGAAAATGAATTAGTAGCTTTAATGGGGTTATTTCCATTAAGGTCCTGTCTTATTAGAATATGCTAATAAACATAATAATTTTCAATATTAGCTTTTGTATTAGATAACGAAAATGATTATAATTTTTTCCTATTTTCTATAATACAAGGGGATGACATCGATACTTGCTGCTAAGCCTATATTCGTCAACGTATGTAATTATTTAAATATCAAAGACAAAATTAATTTTAGTAAATCATTAGGGATGCTAAATCATTTATTTAAAAAATCAACAACAGAGAACTGCAAAGGGTTAGAGGATGCTTTATTAAAATCTAATGGTATGATGCTATCTGATAGAATCTTAAAAAGTTTAACTAAAGAGCAATGGAATCAAATTTGTGAAGGTGAATTGACTGAAACATTTATGAGAATATATGATAACAAGATTAAAATTATCTCTATACATCAAAATTTATCGGAAGATTTTATGAGATATTAGGATGATAAAATAAACCTCTATCAAATATCACAATGTCAAACTTTATCAGATGAGTTTAAAAGTGATTATAAAGGTAAACTTGGTCTTGTCGATTCGTTGGAAGAAGAGAAAGATGATGAGCTTCCTGATGATTTATTAGGAAGTGGAGATTATTATTACAATGCTGCCCTTTGGTGTGATTTCGCAGAATAAAATAGAAGACATCACTCCATAATAAACGTTAACCCTTGGGAAGATGATGATGATGGATTAGATTTCTATTCCAACGGAATTAAAACTGGTTTTGATGAGGCGGATTGTTAAAAATGAATTAGTTTTCATTAGATCAATAGTAGCTTTGATGGATCTATCTATGAAAGCCATGTGCTAATACAACGCGTAATATATGTAGACAGTGGCAGGAATGTACAATGTTAAGTGTTGTATTAGGACAAATGAAAATAAAAAAATAGTACGAAAATGATTTTAAAAATTTTCGTGAAGATAAAAATTGAAGAGTGATAATATGATTTTCTATATAATAAATAAGATGAGTAATTATAATAATGAGACGACAATGAGACGACAATGTAAAGACGTGATGAAAAGATATTCCCTATTACGAAATGCAGAACTTATTGATAAACTTATTGAACAAGAGAATCTTATGAAATTACCATTCTACAATGTAAATAACTATAATGATTTAAATATAACGCAGCTTAAAAAAGAAGCAAAGAAATTAAATATACGAAACTACAAAACATTAAGTAAAGATCAACTAATAAGAAAACTAAACAAGAAAAACAACAGAGTCGTTTTTCAAAATACAAACCCAGAACAACAAGAACCGAAAGTAAAAATTAAACATTTGAAAAGGATATTTCCATTGAAGATGCTGTGATTAAGAAATCAAAACCAACACGTATACCTATTAAAGTAGAATTAGAAGAAACAGTACTTAAAAATACTTTTACAAACTACTAAAGTTGAAAATACAGGTGGATATAAAGCCCCAATAAAATTTCTAGATACAATTTTTAGAAGAGTTGCTATTAACAAAATCAAAGAATTATTAAAATTTCATCCAGTTAAAATTAATCTTGTTTTCATTTGTGACTATATTAAAGATTGAGAAATACAAGAGCGCAATTTCAAAACATCAAACGAGAGAATATTAGAAACAACTGACTTAAATGAATATATACATCATGCAAAAAAAACTTCGTAGGGAAACGGAAGAATTTGAAGGTAGGGGATCAGGTTGGACATTACATCAAATTAAATACCTACAAATCAGATTAAACAAATATGTACCATTAAGAGCTTGTTCCTATATTGTACTTCCAACACCAATTGAAGTTACGAAAGCAGTGATTAATATTAAAAATAATGACAATAAATATTTCTTACACGCTATTGCAAGTTATTTTAATCCAGTTGAAATACATCCTGAAAGACCTTCGCATTATAAAAGGATTATTAAAAAATTACAAAAGAAATATTGTAATGATATTGAATTTCCTGTACAATTAAAAGATATAGTTAAGTTTGAAAGAAGAAGTAACATATCAATTAACGTGTATAGAAATGATAAAAATTTTAAGATCTACCCACTTCAAATCACAAAAAATAAGCAGGAAACTCATATCAATTTATTATATGTAAAAGATGGAAAAAGCAATCATTTTTGTCAGATAAAAAACTTGTCAAGACCAATAAGAAGTCAGGTAACAAAACACGAAGAAATACTATACTTCTGCGACAGATGTCTAACGAAACACTTTCGAAATGAGAAACAGTTACAAAACCATGAGCTATATTGAAGAGAGAATGAGGCTGTTAGAATAGAACTTCCTAAATCATATGACAATCAAACAGTTTCGAAACTATAATCGATCATTAAGAGTTCCATTTGTGATAATTACTGACTTTGAATGTATCTTATGTAAGTAAAAAGTAGAGCATAATTGTAGTAAAACAGTAAAATATGAAAAGCATGAGCCAATGAGTTTTTGTTATATGTCAAATATTCAAATGAAAACTATAAAGCCCCTGTTAGTTATATAGGTCCAGATGCTGCAAAAGTATTTATTGAAATGTTACAAAAAGAGGCAATATAAATTATGAAAATATATAAAAGGATCGTTAATATGGGCTCGCTTACCGAAGAAGAAATAGAAGCTTATAACAGTTCGGAAACTTGTGAGAAAAACTTGAATGACTTACCACCAGCCGTTGAGAAAAAATAAATACATTAAAGGAGAAAATACGGTTCTATAAGGATAGAGATGATATGAGTGAAAAAATAAAAGAATGGAAACATGACTTTAAAAAGTGTTTGTAGAAGATAAATAAAAATAAAGCAAAAGTAAGATATCATGATCACTTAACTGGAAAATTTAGAGGTGCAGCTCACAGTTATTGCAATTTAAACCATAAAAATCCTAATTTTGTTCCAGTAATTCTATACAACTTAACTTGTTATGATACGCATTTGTTCATTAGATAGTTAGCTTATGATACACAGAAAATTAAACTGATCGCAAATAGTGAAGAAAGGTACATAACATATGAAAATATATAAAAGCAGGACGAAAAGATGAAATAAATTTAAGATTTGTTGATTCATTTAGATTTATGTCAAAGAGTTTAGCAGAATTAACTAGTAATTAAAACAAGAAAAATTTCGAGAAACATTAAAGTTTTTTCCCCGATTGATAAACTTGATCTAGTTTCTACTGAAGGTGATTATAGATTTGGTTTTTTGATTCATTTGAAAAATTGAAAGAACCTATTCCATTATCTCCAGACAAATTTACAAACAGATTAACTTTAGAAAAATGATTCCTGAACGTCATAAGCTTCATGTACGACTTTGTAAAGAATTTGATTTAAAGTTAATGGAGGACTTAACTGAACATTATAACAAAACAGATGTCCTTCAATTAGCAGATATATTTGAAAACTTTAGAGATGTATGTTTAAAGGCATATGGATTAGATCCTGCATGGTATTATAAAGCACCTAGCGTATCGTGGGATGCAATGTTAAAGATGACTAAGATTAACTTAGAAATGTTAACTGATTATGATAAAATACCAATGTTGGAAAAAGGTATAAGAGGAGGAATCTCATAGTGCAGTAGAAGATATGTAAAAGCTAACAATAAATACATGACAAATTATAATATAGATGAGTGTTCGACATATTTAACATATCTAGATGCAAACAACTTGTACGGATGGGCGATGAGTCAATACATGCCTTATAAAGATTTTAAGTGGGTTAAACCTCACATAGATATAATGAACATTCCAGATGACTCAGAAACTGGTTGCATATTAGAAGTAGATTTAGAATATCCGAAGTATTTACACAACAAACCTTCTGATTTGCCATTAGCCCCAGAAAATATGTGTCCACCATAATGTAAACAATGAAAAGTATTAACAACACTTTACAAGAAAGAAAGATATGTAATTCACTATAGGAACTTAAAACTATATATGTCGCTTGGTATGAAATTAAAGAAAGTGCATAAAATATTAGAATTCAAGCAATCAGACTGGTTGAAGAAATACATTGATTTAAATTAAAATATGAGAACGCAAGATAAATATGAGTTTGAAAAAGATTTTTATAAGCTCATGAATAACTCAGTATTCGGGAAAACAATGGAAAATATTCGAAAGTGACAACCCATACAATTAGAATGTGATCCTGAAAGAGTAGAAAAATTAATTGCAAAACCAAATTTTGGTTACAGAACAATATTTACAAAAAATTTGTATGCTATGCATATGAAAAAAGAGGGATTGACGTTTAATAAGCCAACATATGTTGGTATGAGTGTATTAGAATTATCAAAAATATTAATGTAGGTTTTTCACTAAAACACTATGAAGCCGAAATATGGAAATAATATAGATTTATGTTACATGGATATTGATAACTTTATATATGAGATTGAGACATATGATTACTATGAAGATTTAAAAGAAATAATTGACCAATTTGATGCGACTGAATATAAGGAAAATAATATATATGGAATACAACTGATACATAAGAAAGTAATAGGTAAGATGAAAGATGAGAATAAGGTTAAGATAATGACAGAGTTTATTGGATTGAGATCAAAGATGTATGCTTTTAAAGTAGAAAATGAAGAAAAGAAAAAAGCTAAAGAAGTAACTAAATGTGTGGTTACCAAGGAGTTGAGATTTAATGATTATATAGAAAATTTATTTAAAAACGCAAAAAACATATAGACATAAACTTCTTTAGAAGTTATAAGCATGATATATATAGTATAACACTTCATAAGCTAGAATTAGATTCTTCAGATGATAAAAGATATATATTACGAGATGGTGTAAATACATTAGCTTGGGGTCATTATAAGATAAAGTAAAATTGTAATTATGTATAATATAGTGTAGTGTAGTTTTAGATATAAATTATTGTGATTTTTAAATGTCATAAAAGCCTATTCAATTTGACTTTAGAATTGCTGTTATGTAAATACTTTGCACTATGTATAGTTAGTTGGACCCCATAAGTAAATTCTTTTGTACTATCCTTCTGTTCTGGTCAAAAATATTGGGAAAGTACCTACTGGTTTGTTTGGTGCTGCGAGTATATTTTATATTCACCTAATAATATTACTGGTTCATTTTTAATCAGTTTTAAATTTACAGAAACTATTAAGTTCACAATCAAATCGCGATAATTATTTAATACATTTCGAAGGGTTTTGTTTTTATGCAACTCATTAAGGAAAATCTATTTAATAATCGTAACACTTATGTACTAAGAAACTATAAAGGTAAAATGGACTAGTTTTATTATTGTGAACTGAAGCTCAACTGCACAGTTATCTTGGATACTTCTGTCCCTTTTTACTTTACAACTTGAGATGGGATGAGGGTTAGGATAGATCTAGTGATATACCGCTGAATGAAATGCTTCAGTAGAGTGTCGGATGCGGTATGTATTCTTTATGTTACTTACAATGTTACTTCCCTATAAAATATAAATTCACCTTTCTCCCCTTCCCTTATTCGAATACAGTGAACCAACTTTTTTGCTGAAGAAAGGTGCTAAGAGAAAACTGATCTTCTGTCTTAAAACTTTCTTTGATGTGCAGTCTTTTGTATTTTTAAGGTTTTGCGAGTATGTTTTCACATCAATATGAAAAGATAGCAAGCCAAATGTTTAACCATGGACTCCTGCTGCGAACTGACCGTGACTAAACACTTGTTCTCGCTCTGCTCATTTGCTCTCCCACACGTGAAATGGGTTTGTTGTTCCAAAACGAATGGAAAGAGAGTTAACTGGTGGTTTTGGGTATTTTCCACGCACACAGGTATCATTGCTATGTTTTAATGATCAGAAGAAATATCAAAATATCCGATACGCATGATACGAAAGAGCGAACACAGGGAGGCAATGATTATAATAGACCAAGTTTTCCGCGTGGTAACAATACTTCATATTTTATCATTTGGAGCACATCTCTCTGAAGTTGTTTTCCACATAAGTATAGCTTACTTCTTTTCGAAATAGCTCCTTAGTGTCACCGTTGTGTTTAGTTTTGTTTCGAGCTAGGATGAAATTGAAAATTGCAACATTGGCTTCTCGGTGAACTTATATATATATTATTAAGATGAACGATAAGCGAGGTTTAAGAAAGGGTGGTTTTCGGATCTACAATTTAACGTGTAGTTGCAGTCCGTGTTGAGAATCGAACCAAATCTATGTAAGACCTGTTAACATTGAGCTCTTTTGTGGTAGAAGTCAACTTCAGAAACACACACAAAAGACTTGAAACATCAACCTAACGTAAAGGAATTGCAAAATGTGCTGCATCATTTATGTGCCAAGGAACATGCGGAGCACAGCAACACAAAAATCGTGTTAAGGCCAATATTTTTTCTTTTTCTCAAACTTAATATCCCCTTCCACACCATAAAAGAAAATATAATGTTTGTTAAAAGAAAATGCACCTAATATTTTTAAATTTTGTTTGTGATCTTGTCATGCATAATTATATATAATGCCCTTCATACACCGAGAACGAATTCAACTGTATGTCATAACGCCTCTAAAGTATTATATCTTTCAAGCTTATTTTTTGCTAGATATTGTAAATTTACGGTATCTATCTTAGTGGGTGGGTAATTTTGCGTTTAATTGGAAAATTTCAGTACTTCGGACAGGAATTCGCAGTTACGAAATTTGCATCATTGTCTTCTGAAAGGATGTCTAGAAAAATACTACTGGAAAATAACTGAAAACACAAGATGGATTTGATAGCAAAATTTACGTCATCTTGGTGCGTCATCATTTTTCTTTAAATACTTGTATTTAGTATTCGATTAGAGTTTAGTATACGTTTTAGCATCGAGGCTATGTGAGACGTGAACTTACAAATTAACGTGGGATAAGAACTACACGGGTTCCCAACCGAAATCAAACCTGGGTCTTCCGCAACAAAGACATGTACGCTAACCATATGGACACAAGGGGGTTCAATATTTTGTAATGTGTACATAAAGTTGTAGACTTGCGCTTTTATATTGTTAGTAGTTCTATCTAGGTACTAACATAAATTTTCACAATACTCAGCTTAATAATAAATCTTTAAAAAGAAAATGTCACTCTTTATGTTTCAGTTCCTGGTTCGACTGAAGGATGGTACAAATTCCAATGGCCTTTTCTGGGATCCTACCTTTTGCAATAGATCCACCATAAACTGGGTGTTTGATACGGATATAAACTGAATACTTACAAATATAAATTTAAGTCACATTCAAATATCTTTAAACCAAAATTGAATGTAAACATATGATGTGCCATTTACTAATTCGTTTTTATCGTCTGTGTAAGAGTCATGTTAGTTCTTTAATACAAGTACATGAATAGAGTTAGCTCCTCTTAATGAAAGTAAGTGGTGGCTGGTCTTTATAATTAGTGTGGAAAAATAAGTAAAGAATCTGGCATAATATAGAAAAATCTATCGTAATTCAAGCCCGTGTTTCGCATCATTGATTGTCTCAAGTGTAGCAACCTTGACATAAAAGTTTTGCTTCGAGAAAGATGGATTCTCTGTTAAGATGGATTCTCTGTTAAATATCAGATATATAGTCTCAAGTTGGAGCAGTATTCTTTATGACAAGCTTTGAAGCAGGGAATATATCTGTTGAAATAAATATTTCTGAGTGTATGACAGGAATTAAGAACTATTTTGAGTCAACTCGACTTCTTTCTAGTTATGGCTAGGTAAATCAATCCCCAAATAGAGAAATAGATTACTAATATGTTATTTCTTAGCAGGGAACATCTAAAATTTTAACAGGAGACACTGTTTCTTTATGTATATTGACATTTCCGCGTTTGTGTAAGATTGCTAGCAATACCTGGTTTCCATAAAGGCCTTATTTGAAACGTGAGCAAGGAGGGTCCTTGTTTACGAGGTTCAAATACTATTTTTTTACCGCAGTCTGACTACATTCAACTGAGTGCGAACTTGAAGAATACTGGACTCAGTTTTCGGCGCGAGAACTTGACGACTGTTTTTGTAGAAACTTAACTTCAAACGAAAATTCTGCTGAAGGCGCTTTACTTCTCTGGTGAGAGGAATTTTCTTATATTCAACCAACTGAATCCTATAAGTAACAGAATTAGCCTTTTTGATGGAAAGTCTGTTTATAGACCATTCCATGTTTAGGACTTTAGGCCAGACAGTTTTCTGACTAATGAAATTGTGTTTAAGATGTTGAGGGAGTATGATGTACGAAAACACATGTTCTGCTCTCTCATTGTTAAAGCACAATTTAGCTGCGTTAAAGAAAATCGGTTTGAAATTATGGTTTTATGAAAGCTTAAGTAGGCGACTTCACTCCGGACTGAAAAGCTGGTCTGTTATTTCATGACTGTTAACGAAACTCTTCTCAAATCACAGTACCTTTCTCAAGCACCAAAATATCCTGTATAGACTGTAGAAATCCTTTATTTATCAAAGTTTCCCTAAACGTATGGTGTGTATTGCTCTGTGCTTGTTAATTACCCTACACAAACTTACCGGGCCGTTCAAATTTCTACAGGTAAGGAAGTACTATCAAATATCATTGGGCGCCCCCCACTTTATTACAGATATCGGACGTTGTAGGCTGGGCAGACTGCTAAAACAGGACAGGCAGCGAACTGTGGCGGAACTAACATCAGACTTTAACACTCCCAACGATGGGCCTCCGCAACCGACGATCCATCCATGTGCGAATGTTCACAAAACAACATCGGCAACTACGACTGAAACGAACACGTGACCATCGCCACTAGACCTTGGCGCAGTGGTGGAGCGTTGCATTGTCTGATGAATCCCGATACCTTCTTCATCATTACGATGGGAGGGTGCGAATCTGTTGTGTTGCAAGAGAATAACTCCTTGACATCTGTACTGCGGGACGGAAACAAGCTGGCGGCGGCTTAATTAAGCTCTGGGAACATTCAGGTGAGCATCCATGTGTCTAGTGGAGCTTGAGCAAGGCACCATAAAGCCGAGGTGTGTCGCACACTGCTTGCAGACTACGTACAGCCCTTCATAACGACGATGTTTCCCAACGGAAGTGGGATTTTTGACAAGATAATGCACTATGTCACAAGGCCAGGAGTGTATTGGAGTGATTACATGAACATAGGGGCGAGTTCCAAGTGATGTGCTGGCCCCCCCAACTCGCCGGATCTTAACCCAATAGAACGCACCTGGGATGTGTTGAACGTAACGTTTGAGTGCATCATCCCCTCCCCGGAATTTACGGTAATTAGGTGACCTGTGTGTGCACCTAGTTCACCTCTCTCCAGCGACCTACCAAAGATCATTGCGTGCATGCCAAGACAAGTCGCCGTTGTTATCCGTGCCAAAGGTGAACATACGGACAGTTAGGTAGATAGTCTTGATGTTCTGGCTGATGTGTGCGTATATTTTAACTCGTATATTTTGTGTCGACTCGAATACCGAGACGTCTCGGAATTCGAGTCGAGTTGAAACAGAATATGTCGAGTCGAGACAGAAACATATTTTCGAATCGAGACACGACTCTAGACAACATTTTCTCGAGACGAGTCAAGACAGGCTTAAATCTCAACTCGACTCGACTCGTGCGCTTCAATGCACCCTTTGCTAGCCCGTTGCAGTTTCTGTTGTATAAAATGCATATGTTCCGTGCTGACAAAATATTTGTGTATGATAACAATATTACCGATGTCTCTGGGCTGATTAAGCGATAATACTTGCCATATTTTGATGGGAATCAATTTTACCAATACATACAAATTCCTGAAAGAAGATTGCAATATATTTTGCTTTCGCTGAATACAAGATTAAAGAGTGAACTAATAAATTCTACCTGAAATAAAATAAGCAAGTGATACTTCGTGTTTCAATATTGGTACTAGATTTTAGATTAGACTGTGGATTAGCTTAATAATTGATTTCAGGGGACCAGTGATTATTTCAGGAATCAGTCGATGGGCATTCTTCTCCGATAACCATAACATTCCCTTGGGACGACATAACCTATCGTGCTTAATGTGGATTATCAGTATTTTCGTCACTAATACATTTCATCCCCAGTATATTGAAATTCGCCACCACCAGAAAAAAAACTTCTGGAATCATCACTGATGAGGAAAATTGATTCAACAGTTATACACATGTCATCGTGAAAATGTTATTCTAATGCCTTTTACATATTTTTTTCCCTGTTGGTGTTTGTCTACATTTCCCAGTTAGCGTAGGTAAAGTTGAGAGGCACTGCCATTCACTTTTACCACTTATGATGTAACGTCTTTCACATTCTTGGTTTCTTATCTGTCCACCAGCCACCACACGTATATAATATGCTTGCAAACTTATATGCTATAAATAAATAAGTGCGAAACCCATGCACAAATATGCGCTAAGCGCCCAACACAAATTAAGTTTGCATTTTTCCGATTCCAAGCTGGGCACAATTTGAGGGATCTCCCGTGATTTTATCCGCGGAAGCAGGCACATTAGTGACGGCGGTGTGTGCATATGAAAAAAAAAGTATGGAAAACATCAACCTTCTGTTTTGCACTGTAATTACTCAAAGTTCGCATCGGTTCACATGTACCTGTAATTATGGAAACAGTGTTAAGAAGTGTGGTTCATAATTATGCAAATATAATACAAAACTAGGTTCTACTGACCACTTACTACAAATTGAAGTGCGTATATTTTTTGTACTAATTAGAGCATTATTCTACCAGACAGTTCTACCAAATTTTGACACATTTCTTACATTTTCATGTGAAGATAGAGCTTTGTATTTCGTTTTGCAGAGCATGCACTAAATGAAGATCTCCATTACTACTTGCAGATGGACTTCAGAGGGCTCAAAATAAATATAGTGTGGACGCACGGCATAAAAACTACAGTACATAAGACAAGAATCAACTTATGCTATGTGACCAAAAGCACGAATGCTATCTAACTGAGTTAGGGTAGGAGCGCAACAGGGGGGCCGAATGATAGCAAGTGTGTGCGTCCATAGGAAGCAGGTGCGTTAGCGATGGGGATATACGTATATACGAGGATATGGGAAGAGCACACTTACACATAAAATACTTTCATTATCATTAAAATTTATTTCAGTATGCTGCAATTGATGATAATTACTTATACTGACACTCTCATTTCTTCACGAAAAATGCAGGGCTTCACATCGGATTTTATCTATAAATTTTCTGTGTCTACAACCGTCTGCTCAAGTGAACCCCTAATTCACTTACATATATAACTACCATCAAAAAATCGCCCGTTCCGTACAGACGCACCTCAACTATAGCTCTCCAACTTCACCTTGGCATAAGCCGTAATAGATGCAAAAAATGCTTGTAATGAGCAGCTTGCAAAGTTTGGGGCGTGGATTTCAGACGTGTGGCTTTCACTATATGTACTAAGTATATGTGTGTCTTATACATTTGTACGCAATTGACTGATAGCACTTGTAACGATCCTTCCAAATGGTATCTACAGAAAGCCTCCAGCTTGAGAACTATTACCATTCAAAGTAATAATAATAATAATAATAATAATAATAATAATAATAATAATAATAATAATTGTCAATCTGGGTGCAATCCGATGACACCTAGTCGATGGGACTTGGGCCAGAAGATTCACTTCCCCATCGTTCAATTCGTCAGTGTAGCATTTAAATATTTTTCCAATATTTCCAAATACAATAGAAAAATCAAACATATATAGGAAATAAGTATAATATATTAAATAAATAACACCAAATGAAATTCGATTTTATATAACAATTTTATTAAACGAAACTAGGGTTGTGTATTTATACTATTACGTTAGAATAATGTAGATACACTAACGAAACAATATAACAAGAAAATATATAATTATAAGAAAAAGAAAATACTAATTAAAAATCTGAATGCTTTTTAATATGCAATAAATTTCTTTAATTCTCTTGAATTCTATGCAAAATGTTAGGTGAATATTATTTCTCAAAAGATAATTATGTTTCTTGAATAAATATTACTTGAAAAATTTATTTTAACTTCCTCCTAATTTCAAATATTATTATTATCTATATAATATTACTATCAACGTTGCTTCAAATCTGACTTCATAAAGTAAAGAAAACATTTAACAATTTATTAGCGCGCTTCTAATTTCTTTACAACTTCACTTTACGAAGACACTAACAATATTCAAGCTAATGAGACGATTCTCTAGATTCAATTTCAGGAAATTAAGTATATATCAAATCCCTTAATCTGTAATAAATAATATTACTTTCATTTATAACTCTCAGTCTCCAATCCAGAACAGTAGAATGATAATGTTGGATACTTAATTTCTCGATTAAATATACCTTAAACATATTTCAAACAGCTCTCAATCAATAATATACTATTTTCATTCATTAATTTTTGGTAAATGTGGAATGAGAATGCTGGATGAAAATAATTTGCAATCTAGAATTCTTACGATAAAAATACTCTGAAAACTGAATATATAACCAATATAAACTATAAACTGAAAAAGAAACCAATTTAATCTGGAAATATTGGAAATTTAGTGATCGTATCATAAAGGTGATAATTGTCCCCTTGACTACTTAGCACTCCGCGAAACATGAAAATTGACTAAAATTCTGGAATTTAACGCAAAGTTGTAAAGACATTGAAACTGCATTAGCAATTTGACCTGGAGTGGATAACGAGCTTGACAACCGGACAAACATAAATTTCACAAGTCGCAATGACTACTAGAAAATAAGTTGTAAATTTCACTCACCTTTAATTGTTTCAAATACGTAATTTACCTTCAATTGCGTTAACCTCTCTCCCCATTGGTAATATTAATTCAGTCTGAGCTATTCTGGCAATCGAATAAAATCAAATTGGTAGAAAAACGTCAGTATTCTTATATAACGCAATTCCCAATAAAAATCTTTCCGTGCCTTAGTTTCCTCACAAAAATATATGAGCAAGAAAGACATATAACTGGTTTTAAAACAAACTAAACCAGCTAATACCCAATAGGAATTACTTTTAACGTGATCGAATCGGGCTTTCACTTGGAACAAAAGACCCTTCACTTCACTGCCCTTTAGTTGCACTATCACTCTGCTCAGAATTGAAAGAAAGTGGGAACACAAAGTTATCACGCAAACCCCTATCTGTGCTAGCAATTCACAACTATTTAACACACTTTCAAAGAAAGCTTTCACACACTGTTTCACTATCATAACTTAGCTACAAAATGAGGAAAGAAAATGAGCCCGTTTGACTAGCCACTAAGTTAGCTTGTGAGAATTGCAAAATCAAGGAATAAAACATTCCTTTTTTTACTGATCACTTTATAATATATTACTGACATTTCACCAAATGACTTTATCGACAAACGTAGTTAACACACACATCACACTAACAAGAATTACAACGGTGAACCATGCTCCGAAATAGAGAAACCCTGTTGAATCGAAAGGATAATCCTCACGGCTAAGCAATACTAACAACAAGTAAAGAAGGAGCGAAACCTTCTTTAACTTGTTGAGTCGGTGAACGTTAACCACGCCCCCTTTCGCGACTGCTATCATTTCCTCCAGCAGTCTTTCCAACTGTTATTACCTAAATATTCCACCTACTTTTAAGATTTTTCTTCCTACTTTTTTCTAACTTTTTCTTTCTTTTTTTTAAACGAAGAACATCTCAAACCAAACCAATGATTTTAGCATATTGAATAGTGACTCTTACAAATTATTAGGGTTTAATCAATTTTACAGTGATTTTCTTCCTTTTTTGTTTTATTACTCTTGTGACGCGTCCATATTCATTGGCCTCATTCCGCACGAAGATGACACGTTACACACTCTAGGAATAAGCAGGTAATGAGTTCTACACTATTTGCATAGAATTTTCCCAAATAATACTGTATTTATAGACATTACTTTATGGTCTCCTAAGATTAACCTTTACTGGAAAATTGTTTATAAAATACTGTGGGATGATTTTGTCAATAAAAGGTATAGTGTATATGAAATTTATTTCTAGTGGTATTTCTATTGTAAAGCTACAGCCTCATGTGTTTTCTACCTACATATCTTCCTTCTTTCTTTTTGAGAATTAATAGACTTTACCTGAAAATTAAAAAAAGGACTCTATTAGCGGGAGTGTCATACATACATACAGTTCTAAGCTCAAATCTCGATTTATTTTTTTGCGTTTTAATACCACTTTGTTCGATTACACACACCACACATACACACACACGATCATTAATGCATCTTTAAACTGACATTTCTGTACTGTTTAGGCTTGTATTCTCTCACTCTCTCTCTGTCTCTCGTAGAACATTTCTTACGTATTATTATTTTACTTCATTACATTACCAAAGCTATAATCGTGAACACATTTTCTTGGCTTCGATTCTGGGTGAGAGAGCATTATGATTAGAGATCGAGTTCCAACTAAAGAAACAACGCAATATATGTAAGTGCTGTCATTTCTCTTTCTCTTACTGGTACACGGTCTATCAATAATAGAGTGTGCTTATCTCTGGCGCTCAGGGTCCCTCATTTAATCTCCGAGGGATTACATTTGTGATGGACAACATCGCATGCATGGATTTTAAACTGGAACATTTCATATCTCTCTCATATTTCAAATTAAGTTGAAGACGAACGTCTAACGATTATAACCCATCACGGAGAGACTTAATTCAACTCTGTATCTTGAAGTATCAAATTCGATCCCAGCTCCCACCAAAATGGGTTTTGTGCAGAGAATCTCAAATTATGAATTAACGATGCTGCAATCAAGGTTAGTTGTCTGATTGACTTTACTCCTTAAATAATAATAATAATACTGTGATGCTGTATTTTTATTTTAATGTTCGTTATTTTTCTAAAGGAATTATTCCAGGTTAGAGGAACAAGTATCTTTTTATCACTTGTATTGTTCTTCTACTCACAAATTCAATGGGTTTATGAATCCATGATGACTCACTGTTAGAACGCTAAATTCTAATGCACGGTGTCACTGGATCGATCCCGGGATATGAGAGTATGTTGTTGACAACAGTGTGTCCTCTGGTTTTCACAGGTCCTCATATTCTCATTCCATTGTAAATTTTTAAACGTCAATTTTTTTAAACAACGGTATTATTTTGATTAGAGCCTACGTCTTTCGTACTTACAAGAATCCTGGTTCGATTCTCGGTAAGAGTGCATTGTGATTCGAGTTCGAGTTCCACCTTAACTCTCTCTCTGTCTCTCTGTTTCTCTCTCGTACAACCAGATTAAACAAAATCCATTTCTCGTGTGACCTCAAGGACATACTAACTTATAATTTGTTAACATAATTTAATGCTTGGCATATCTAAAAATGTGACTTAGAATGCTAGTCATAGCATCGTCGTCTATGGGAATGTGTCTGGAAGAAATATCTCATCATGGCTTCGACATCATATATTATAGTTTTTGTTGATGTAGTTTTTTCAATTGCAACACAAGCCCTCTGGGGGACGTGAGTACAAATTTTCATCCTACGTTGTCAAAACATTGTAAACTGCTATGGGAAGCTTCTGTTCTTAGATGATGGTCAATGGAATCCAAATAACGAACTACTCACCCAAGACATGTGACAGTCATGTTTCATTTTGTTTACACAGGAATCTTCGAGGGTATAGGATCAATGCTAAATCTTGATTCTGAAGTTCTTCCTGAAGACCAAGGCCAATTCATATTCAATGTCTATGAGGTCACCTGCATAGGCAAATTCTCATCCCACGATTTCAAAAAATCATGAAATACTATATTCACTTTAGCAACTAAAACCAATTCGATCAAAGGACACATTTCATACAGTGTGATAGCAAAGAACACTCACGCTCTTTGCAGGAGTGGTGGGGAATCCAAAATAACTACCCAATACACGACGAGAAAAAGAAGAAGAGGAAAACAACATGTTTGGTCTTGTTTATACAGCCGCTAGCCGTCCAAGAGCATGAATGCATTCTAACATACTAATTCAGGCCGGTTTAAGCTCCCACGAAACTTTCCCAGGCCGGGCATAAAGGTCAATGTTCAACTTCTGCTATTAAGCCTGATCTCTACTGTAATAGTTTCTGTCTCTAAAGTAACATCGTCCGTCTCCCTTAGACTGAGTTTCATATTCTTGAGACGTTTAATTGAAAGATTTCATCTTTTGAAATAACATCATCATCTGAAGAGTCTTATAATACAATTGGCTGAAAATCATCATTCTCCGTTGAACTACCGCTTTCTTTTCCTTTCTTCAAGACGGAACATCTTACATTTCCCCCATTCTGATTCCAATTGCTGCTGAATTTGGACTCCCTTTATTCACTGGCTCTTCCTCCTACGTTGGGCTCCTTCCGGGGTGTTTGTAAAGATACGGCTTCTTTATTTCTTTCTATGATATTTCTTGAGGTGACACAAAATACTATTACGTTCTTTTTTCCGGAAGGTATTTTCTCCCGGATCTGCATCTATATTCTCTATTTCTTGATTAGATGATTGTTTCTTGATGAAACTGCATTGATTTGCTCTTCTGTCTATAAATACATTTTAATCATAAGGGAACATTACTGTCTTTCCATTTTAAACTGGCCCATTCGAACTGTTGAACACTTAGAATGTTGTTAACGTCATACGGCAGCAACTGCAGCACTTCAGACAATAATATCATAGGACCACCATAGCTATCTACAACTGAAACACCACTTCAGAACTTCCCAACTCACTAATAACATCTGCGTTTGAACCGTGATATAACCAATTCAACTGTACAGTAAACAAATGAAGGGTCCTATATTGGTGGTTTAACCATGAAATTAAAAGCTCTAGAACAATTTAATTAATTAGGGCTCCCTCATCACTTTTCCATTTCTCAAGTGTGAGTCCATTAATTTGAAAACGTCTATATATATCTATCTTTAAAATGTATCTCTCTTTAGATTAAATTATGTACATTTTATATATAGTTTGCAAAATTATTTGTAACAAAAAGTTGCGTAATAGAACATAATCTTAAATAGGTCAAAATCAGTCGACCATAAAACAATATCAATATTTTAGTGTTTTTCAACTGTTTTTACAGTTGCAAGAAATATTTACCATCATTCGAGCTCGTTGTTTAAGACTCTGTTATGACAATGTTTCAGTAATATATATTTCAAAGATTACAAACTGTACTTTCTTTGAGTCCACACTTGCTCCTTCGTAACTAACATGCTGCCGTACGCACCTTCGTCGCAGAGAACAAGAATTCGATTCCTGGTGAAGCTCATGTGGTTCGGATTCTACGTTAATCAGTAGGAGCACGTCTCATATAGCCTTGCTTCTGAATAGAACGTCAATCTTGAAAGCAATTCTTTGAGACCATATATTTGAAGCATTGGATATTACACTCAAAATTTTATATTTTGTTCAATATTACACCAACATACTTGTACTTTGTCACACGGAAGGATTTCATTAAGTTTACAACTAACATACAGTATTTTATACCGAGTGTAATAGGATAGGCCTGTTCCATATTATGATTCGGTAGGTTTAATTTTTTTTTTGTTACGTCAAAATATTTTATTTTGTAACTTAAAGTTAGCATAATATTTAGGTTTATTAGTAGATTTACCCATTTAGGCCCACACGGTAGTGCTCTCAAACAAATCGGGTCGGGTCGGGTCAGTCGGGTCAGCTCGGGTCCGGTGTCGAGTCGGGTTATTCGGGTCTGGTTGTCGGGTCGGGTCAATCGGGTCAGCTCTGGTCGGTCTGTGGGGTTGTCGGGTCGAGTCATTCGGGTCAGTTCACTTTGGTCAACTGAGTTTATGTTGAGCTTAAACTCGGCTGGAGTCGAAAGCTGCTGTTTTTCACTAGCTGCCTAATTAAAAATAGCAATTTTCAATTGATTTTATAGAAACCATAAATCTATTTCGAACACTTGCAGTTAGTGTTTTTATGTTTTCTGTTTATTTTTCTACTTCTGTGTATTTTAATTTTTAAATGTGGAAGATTTATTGTGCGGGTCCAATCGACTGTAATATTAATATCTACGCCAATATGGAGTCTGCGTTTACAACAAAACTAAAAGTTGTTTAAGCAAGGCCAAAAGAAAGATTGGATATGGACGACCAAGCCCAAGTGGGACCGCGGTGGCTCAGTGGTAGAGAAGTCATCTCTGGTGCGTGGTGTCCATGGTTCGATCTCAGCTTGTCCTAAGTAAGCTTTGTGGTAGAGAAACTCCGCGTAGTGGGTTTTCTCGGGTTCTCCTGTTTCCTCCCACTTTCTTCATTTCACCATTTCATTCATTTCTCATGGTCACCATCTCTCTTAGCCTCGGTGCAGAATCGAGGGACCTTGAACTGAATATTTCATTTCATTTCATCAAGCCCAAGAACATCGATACAAGAAGAAGATAAAGATTAGATATGCAAGACGAATTGCATAGTAATCTTGCTCTTGGCCTTGTTTTGGTGATCACAAAGTAGAGATGAGAATATTTACTTGTTTTCCGTATAGTATGAAAGACCATAATAAAAATCACACTTGGTCTTCGTTTGTACCGATGAGGCTAGCATTCGTGTCTCTTGCATAGCATGAAAGACTACCAAGACTACGAAATGCAGGACCAAGACTTGACTCTGCAAGGCAAAGAACAAGATGCAGTATTGATGACCAAGACCCAGGGTGCGAATTGCTTGAATTTCTTTTGTTGGGCTGAAAGTGATGAAATAAAACAAGTACTTTATAATGAATTATCATACTGTAGTTTTAAATTTTAAATTACAAAATTCATATTATGTATCATGTTCTTACTTGCAACTATAGGCTATATACTGTAAAATACGTTTTAATTACCAAGAAAGAAAAATCCAAGTGGCGCCAGTCTCGGAATCATGAGAACCTATTTTGGAATGGACAGTGTGCGAATTAGATATTCAGTTTATTGGGGGGGATAACATTAGGCCAAAAGGACGTAGTGTCTGAAGGTACAATCCGCGGCAAAAAACCTGCAACATGAGGATGTAAGTTTATTGTGAAACTACGCCTAACAGCACAGGGAATGAACATAACGTCTAAGTGGAACGAATCACGCCAGGATAAACCTTGGCCTCCTCCCTTGTACACTTATTTTGGAGCAAAAACTTCGTCATTTCACAATAAACTTATATACTCATGTTGCAGTTTTTTTGCCGCGGATTGTACAATAATTCAAAATGAGACTATAATGCCTTGCTCCCGACACATAAATATGATATGACATCGGTACGAAATAAGGTATTTATAATTCAATAAATATACCGACAGTAACTATGTATACGCATATTTTTTGACATGCGCACACGGCACCTAACTTTTCTGAATGTGTACTCACTTTTGTGCTCGTTACTCTCTAAGGTTTATTTAGTTAATATTTCGGCCCAAGTGATAGCCATGGTCACAAGCATATGTTAATGTTTTCGCTCACATTAAAATCTTCACTTTGCATTATTACACATAGACTTGCGGAAGAAAACCTACAGACTGAGACATAAGTCGGGTAATACCCCTGTAGCACACCAACGGCTTGGCTTTCACCTTGGTTTATGGTATATGTTGCTCGGGTGGGTAATGACCATATTGCACGACATGGTTACCATGGCGGCTATCTTGGAAGCCGCCATCTTGGATTCAACTTTGGATTTTTAAATTTGAAGGAGCATTTGGGGTATCATTTAACACGAGCTCGATTTCACGTAGCTTTGTTCTGTCTTTCTTGAGGAAGAACCACTGCACGCGCCTCTACCAATCCGCATGGACTCGCAACATCATGTCAGGGTCCATGGTTTAACAATATTGCAGAATTCGTTGCGTCAGATGGTGGATACCACAGATGGGTTCTTGATAAACAGTTTCTTCAGATGTCTCCAGAGAAAGAAGTCGAGCGGCGAAAGATCTAGGGATTGTGGTGGCCACTCTGTCGGTCCCCATCGCCCTTGCCAATGTCCCGGAAATTGTCTATCGAGCTATTGGCGTGAACTTAACGCATAATGAGGTCGAGCTCAGTTTTGCTGGAAAAAGGATGGGGAATCACCGTCCTCATTCGAAAGAGCAGAGAACATATCATCCTCGAGCAGATCAGATATTTCTTACCAGTCAGGGTGCCGTGGATGAAGTACGTTCCAATAATGCACGTCCCCCAGATAAGACACCACACTAACAACCTTTACCCAAAACACCTCTTTGCTGTTTTGGCGTCAATTTTGGTTTGTGTCACTCCAGTATATGTGATTTTGTTTATTGACCTCTTCGTGAACGAAAAATAATGCCTTATTACTGAAAAGAACACGTTGTGGGAAGATGCAGTCCTAGGGAATCCAGATCAATCGTCCTGCACCGTGTCCGTCTCATGGAACTTCTTCAACAACTCGAATACTTAACGTGTGAGATGTTCTCTTTCTCTGGTTGGGATGCATTAAACTCAGCCGCAATCACCCTGGTAGGTCGCCCACCATTCTGGGATTGTTAGTGACATCTTACATCACCTGAAATAAAGAAAACAAGCTGTAGTGCCATATATTCACCCTTTGTGGGCAATAACTTATTAACCACAGTGGTAGGTGAAAATGGACTGCACCACTATTTCCCTGAGATGAGCTCGAGTCAAATGATACCCCACATGTCCCTTCACATTTAAAAACCCGAAGTTGGATCCAAGATGGCCGCCATTATAACTGTCTCGTGCAATATGGTCCATTACCCACCCGAAAAAAACATATGAACCGAGTGTGAATCCCAAGCCGTTGGTGTGCGCGGGAGTGTTAATTGACTTATATCTCACCTGCATTTTAGTATTATGAAAACCATTAAAATTATCGGTTAAACCGCACTTACGTTTTTTTTAATCTACGTATTGATATTAGACTATCAAACGAGAAATGGATTGTCGTTGGTTCCAATTTCTGACATCAAAGTCAAAAAAGAAGGTCAAATATTTAAAAACTCTATACTCAAATTTCGAACTTGCGCTTCTACTCCTTGCTAATGCTGCACTCTCTACGATTGTATTTTTCTTCAAATATCGATTCCGTGACAGAGCTAAGGAAGCCAACACTTACAATTACTTTACTGTTAGGTTACAGCTGTGTTGATTCACTATGTGCAACGTTATCAAACGAAGTATAAACATTACATTGAAGTAGTAGTAATCGCATGACTTGAGGCCATTTTTGCCGCCCCCTAGAGCGTGGCGCCCGCCGCCGCCGCCAAAATTTTGCGCCCCGGGCGCCCGGCGACCATTTTTGGGCTTACGTGGCCCGGGGTCAATGACCTAGGGGTACCTAGGACCACCCCCTCTAAATTTTGGCAGGGGTACCATGGCCCACCCCCTAAATTTTGGCAGGGGTACGTAGGACCACCCCCCTTAAATTTTGGAAATTGCCAAATCTAAAAATTTGGTATGTTAGCCTAGGACCACAGTATGTACCCCTATCAGTATTGGGTGTCTATGTCGTTCCCTTTGATGAGTAAAAAATTGCCAAAAATTCAAATTTCGGGTTTTTTTGACCTAATTTATCACCTTTGATGAGGTGTTATTACCTTATATGGTTATATGGGCGTATACAGGGGTCCATTACCTTTCATAAGACATGGGTATATTTGTGCACCCCGGGAGGAGTACCTTGGACCACCCCTTAAATTTTAGAAATTGCAAAATTTCAACATTTGGTATTATAGTATAGGACCCTAATATGTATTATGATAAATTTGGATGGTCCACCTCGTTCCCTTTTAGGGGTATCAAATTGCCAAAATATAAACGAAAGCAATACGTAGTACCACGTGTTTGGTTTTGACCTAACTTATCCTCTTGGATGAGGTCCTATTACCTTATATGTTTATGTGAGCGTATACAGGAGTCTATTACCTTTCATAAGACATGGGTATATTGGTGCACCCCTTTAAAAATTTGGGAGGGGTACCTTGTTCCCTTTCATGGGTACAAAATTACCAAATTTTAGTACAACCACGTGTTTGGTCTTTTCACCTAATTTATCGCGTTTGATGAGGTGTTATTATCCTATATGGTTATATGGGCGTATACAGGGGTTCATTACCTTTCATAAAACATGGGTATATTGGTGCACCCCGGGAGGAGTACCTTGGCCCACCCCTTCAATTTTAGAAATTGACCAATTTAAACATTGGGTATTATAGTACAGGACCCTAATATGTATTATGATAAATTTGGGTTGTTCATCTCGTTCCCTTTTATGGGTACGAAATTTCCAAATTTTAGTACAACCACGTGTTTCGTTTTGACCTAATTTATTCCAATGGATGAGATCCTATTACCTTATATGGTTATATGGTCATGTATAGGGGTCTATCCCCTATTATAAGACATAGGTACACCTTGTCTCAAAAAGGTTGAGCGCATTCTTTATTGGTGTTTTGAGGCTAAGGCTGGAAAGACTGGATCCAATTAGCTAAAAATAGAAGTCAGTGGAGAGCTTTTGTGAACGAGGTATTGAACCTCCGGGTTCCATAGGCCATAGAGTTAGTTAGTTAGTTAGTTCTCATTAGTTTTATATCATACCTCTTTGATTAAATTCATTTTTAAACAACTCTACTAACTAACTAACTCTATGGCCTATGGAACCAGGAAGTTCAGTGCCGCGTTCACAAAAGCTCTCCACTGACTTCTATCCTTAGCCAATTGGATCTACTTTCTACTTTGTATTCTTATCTCAGCGAGATCCATCTTAATATTGTCCTAAGATCTGCACTTAAGTCTTCCTAATGGTGGTTTTCCGATTGGTCTTCCAGACAAGACTTTGAAAGCGTTTCTACTTTCTTCCATTCTAGCCACATGACCTGCCCACCTAAGCCTCCTAGACTTGACGACCCTAACAATGTTGGGTAAACCGTATAAATTATGTAGTTCCTCGTTATGAAGTTTCCGCCATTCCCCATTCCGTTCCTCTTGGGTCCGAATATTCGTCTAAGGATCTTGTTCTCAAATACTTTCAGTCTATGTTCTTCCCTCAGAGTAAGCGACCATGTTTCGCAACCATACAGAACAACAGGCATGATTATCGTTTTGTATATTTTAAGCTTCATATTTCTCGACAGAATTCGCGACAAGAGACTTTGAACCGAATAGTAACACGAATTCTACACCCTTTGAAAATGTTCAGTAGACTTATTTTTTATTGTTCTTTACAGTGTGTATAAAAAATAAAAGTATGCCTATCAGAACAAAATTAAAAATAATATTTAAAAATAATTTCTGGTATTAGATTCTAACTATATTTATCTCTTCTGCCTATCTTCGCGATCCTCTAGGGCCGCGACTCCCAGGTGAGAAACCCTGCTCTAGGCATACATGAGTTATGTTGGAACATACATACGTACACTTTTATATGTATAAATGCAGATAAGAGAGAGTTCAGAGAGAGAGAGAGCGATTAAGGAATTACCGCTCTCAATCTCTTCAGTTTACTTTTGCGATTCGTGAATTTCTTACGTGACAGTTTGGGGTTAGCTAGTTTTTTGTCTTGAACCACGATCCGATTTTCGATATGCTCTACCTAAATGCTGTATTGCGAATATTAAGAAGTTATCTGCGATGAAAGTAGCTGCAAATAAATATATTACATAACTTATTTATTGCTATTACACGATTTTTAAAATTTGTATTCAATATTCACACATAACACACCGACGTTCTGTCAATACCTCAGATGTTATATTTTAAAGATAAGAATTGCTTATGTTGTGAAATGATATGAATATATATATTCAACTGATATACAACTGATGATACGAATATATATATTCAACTCATATATACAAGTGATGATATGAAAATATATATACAACTGATGAATTGTAATGTAACTATTTTACATAATTTTCATGCATTGAGGAAAGTAGAATATCTTAAAAGAATCTCACCTGAACGAGTGTCGAACACACGATTTAAGCGCTCGGTGGTGTACCACTGAGCTAACATGACCGCTTTTCGGAAGCTGCTTCTGAAATATAACTGAGCTCATATGTATGGAAATCACAATGACGAAACGAGAGTGTGAATACATAGTCTCGAAATATTGTATCATTAAGTATTTCAATCAGTGTTACTTTTTTCTACACTTAATACCATTTCAACATGTCTTATTATATTTAACAGAAGGAAAAAACATATCTGTACATCTTTTCCCGATTACTAAGGTTGGCTTTGGAGGTTCGAACCAGCAGCTTTAGTTTACTGTTTTCCGAAGATACCCGAAGTTGGACTTCGAAAGTGTCCGTCTTAAAACAGCTATCATCATATCGCTCAATCTGTTTGGTATATGGTATATGTTTTTATACGTGTAAAGTCAGTATAAAAATTCATTCTTTAAACAGCTTTTCGTATGTATTAATATTCCTTTATAAAAACTATTTTTAATATTATTATTACGGCGCACCATTTTCAGATTTCTTTCGCGAGTCGTTGACCAATCGTTCCCCACCAGCGTTGCCAGACTCACAGCTCGGAATTATTCCAAAACCTGATCGAACTTATGCTAGATTCGGTCAAATTATGCTAGATCCTAATAATTACTAATTCAGGAGTTTTAAAAAACGAAGTTGAGATACGATAACGTAACTTAAAATACACAGAGAGCAAGAATGCATGGATAGAACTCAATACTTCACGCACCAAAATTTTAACTCAACTAAACTACTGCAGTCGTAGCCAGACTCAATGGCGTATATATCGTATAAATGATTGCAAAGTTTTTGTTTACATATTTTGAAAGAAAATTACTTTGCAGCATAAGCGGAGTTGGGAATCGTCTACTGGGGGGGGACGGACTTTTGGTCGGTCCCGGAGCTGTCATTTCAGGAATAAATATGATCATGAAGTCAGAAATAAATATGGTGAAGTTGTCAAAAAGTTGGGGGGAGAATGGCCCCCATAGCTCCGCCCATGCCTCGGAGTTAAAGGATTAGAAAACCTTGGGTGGAGCCAAAAAAAGCCGTTTCGAACTTACTTCGGAAAATAAGACTGCCTGTATGGTTTACCGACTGTATGAATCAATGGAAGAGGATACATTTCTGCCATTCTTTTTCTTCCCACGACCAACTTCTTTCTCATATCCAGGTTTTACTGCATTTGATAAACTTGCTGAAATTGTGCTAGATTTCGGCAGGATGCTAAAAGCACGATGCTAGATGCTAGAGACATGCAAATTATGCTAGATCTAGCATCATTATGCTAGATCTGGCAACGCTGTCCCCACAATAAGCGTGTCGTGCAAGTAACCAATCACACGTCAGGTACTAGCCTTTACCTATTGCTTTCTTCTCACAGCTCAGAACATTGGTAACTATGGATAGACGTACAGCTGTAATTGCTTTATGGGAGTTGGAAGGTTATTCTGCAACTGCAGCTAGCAGGCGAGTAGGTGTCCCGGCCTCTACAGAAAGGCGATGGTTTCGAAATATGGTGCTACAGCTCAGACTGGTAATTTACGATCTTCTGGTCGTCCGCATGTGTCAACCGAAGCCGAAGATACGAGATTAGTAAACGAAGCCCGGTTAGACCCACTAAGGACGTCTAGACAGCTAAGGGAAGCTTCTCTCTTTCCTGGTAGTAAGCATACAGCTCTGCGAAGGCTTCGTTATGCTGGGTTACGTGGCCGTGTTGCTGCCGTGAAGGAAAAACTCTCAGACGACCACAAAATTTACCGTCTCGCGTTTGTACAGGCGAATGTGGGTCTCAATTGGGAAACGTAGTTTTCTCAGATGAATCCATATTCACAACATCAAAGGAGGGACGCCGTTTTGTGTGTCGTCCGAGAGACATCCGATATGACCATGGATATATGGCTGCTTGCAATCGCAGTGGCCATGTATCTATTTTATGTTGGGGTTGGATTTCCAGTCGCGGAGCAGGACAGCTTCATAGAATTGAAGGACATCTGGACAATGCTCGGTACTTAGACATTATCAGTGATATCATGGTGCCATCTGTACGAGTATTTCAGCCTGATGATGTAATTCAGTTCCAGCAATACCAGTCGCCAATATATACTTCCCGTGTGGTTCAGGAATGGTTCGCAGGGCACCCTGAGATTGATTTAATCGACTGGCCGCCTCGTGGAGCAGACCTCAATCTCATGGAAAACACGTGGCCAGAAGTGAAGCGTACTCTAAGGGAAAGTTGGCCTGAGGCAGATCCACCAAGAACTCAGGATGACCTGTGGCATCTTGTTTCCGAAACATGGCTGGAGGTAGGGGAAGGAGATAGATTTGTCACCCATGTAATAGATTCCATGCCCAGAAGAATGGAGCGTGTAATAAATTCAGAAGGGTCTTGGACACAATATTAATGTCCCCGCCTTAACTCCCGAAAACAGCCCTTTTCACGTCTACCTAAACGCTTCTGAAAATATTTCTAGAAGTAAACCACTCCTTGTATCCGATTTCTGTGTAATCCTACTAACAAAAGAATGATAATTAGCTGTAGGCTTTGAACTCAAGACCTCTTCAGTGGCAAGTCCGTACTCTACCAGTGAGCTAACATGAACACGCAAACCCAACCTGAAGAAACACGACTTTCAATTTCTGGTATTCGATGACAATGATGCTCATATACTTTGCAAATGTTGTATTCAACTTGGGATATTCCGCAACACACACACACACACATAAACAAAGCGAGAGAGAGACATGAATATACAAAAGCATATTCAACGTATTCGAATGAGACTCTAAGTAACGACATTCCGTTCTAAAGAGAATTTGTGTTTCTTCCCGTGACGTTAAGGGGATCGAGAAAAGTTATGTGTCTTGAAGCAGGATACTACTTTGGATACTCTGTTTATACACTTTCTATATCCGTAGGAATATACTGTATTTCACGAATGTAAATGACATGCTGTAATGAGAATATTGAGAAGTTACATCTGTATGACAAATAGCTGCAAATAAATACACTACATAGTTTATTTATTCCTACTAAACGATTTTCCTAACTTGCATTTAACATTCTGATATATAATACCAACATACTCTGAAAATTATCTCAGATGTTATATTTTAAACATAATAATTACTATGTTCTGCAATAATTATGTTATTTATACTCAACTTATGTATTTTAATGTAATTATTTTATATAATTTTTCATGCATTGCGGAAAATATAATTTTAAAAAAAAGGCGTTAACCTAGACGGGAATCGAACTCACAACCTTATGATTTGAAATCCGACAGCTTACCAATGAGCCAACACAAGGACTTCTGGAGCCATCCTTCTAGCGATGTATAACGGATCTCAAGATAATTATGACATTCATATCCATTACAAACGCTGTTTCTGTTCTATTTTGACTTTTATTTAGTACTCAGGCGATAACTATGTTCTATTTCTTAACTTTGAGCATTCTTTTACATATGGAAAGATTCTTTAACGTATTTAAATGTTCCATTACGTATGAAGAGCTAAATGACAAACAAGCATATGGTGACATTAATAAAAGGTTTCGAAATATTGTATCATTAAGTATTTCAATCAATGTTGCTTTTTTAAACACTTGGTAACAAGTCTTATTATATTTAAAAGAAGAAAAACACATCTGCAAACTTTTTTCCGATTGCAAAGGCTGGCTTGGAGGTTCGAACCTGGCTTACTTTTTCCCGAAGATACCCGAAGCTGGACTTAGAAAATTTTTGCCTCAAAACACCAATAAAGAATGCGCTTAACCTTTTTGAAACAAGGTGTACATTCGTGCACCCTTGAAAATTTTTTGGGAATGATACCTTGGCCACCCCTTAAGTTTTAGAAATTGCCAAATTTAAATATTTGGTATCATAGTACTGGACCCTAATATATATTACTATAAATTTGGGTGGTCCACCTCGTTCCCTTTTAGGGGGCATTTTGTTCCGCTTTAGGGGTGAACATGGATACCTTGGAATCGTCCCGAGTTTGATTCTTGGAAATGTTGAATTTAACGTCCCCGCGAAAACGGTGAGAAATGATAGGACGAAACATGAACTTACTTGACTGAGGATTGAAGCAGGGACCTCATACATTAGAGACAAGCGCTAAACGACCGTACACGTGTGTTGATTACTATGCAATGGTCCCGAGTTTGATTCTTGGTGCTAGTGTTAGAAAATTTTAACGCCTCCCTTGAAACGATGATGAGAAATGATGAAAGGAGAAAACATCATAAACTTACTTGCTTGCGGATTGAAGCAGAGACCTCACACATCAGGAAAAAAACGCTGAGCCATCATGCCAACTTCAGTGCGAGCAGTTTTGCGTATGAAAAAGAACATGATCAGATTATGTTACATTACACATTTCTGCTTGTTGTTAAGCATAGAAGTTTGTTATTGTGAAATTGCAGCATGTGCTTATACTACATCATCATTTTTCTCAGCTGACGGACTTTTAAAGCTCAACTTTACATTTATGTCAAAGACAGTTTCATATCATATCGATGAGTGTTACATTTTTTCAATCAAGTTTAAGGAAAATGAATCACATTTTAGATGTGGTAATTTGAAATGTCGTATTAAACTAACGAGTCAACGGTATGATGTCATGATCATAATTGCGATACTAGATGTCGTAACCATTGATGTGTAAGGAGAAAAACGTGAATAATGTCACAACCAATCAGATTGTTTCTTACATCACGTTTTGGTTCATGATACATGATGAAAGCTGTGTTTTCATTGGTTCTCCGTGATATCATTTATTATTTTCATCGTTTCTGATTGGCTGATAGTGTTGTCACTTTATAGTTGAACCCGTTTCAGACCTAAATAAAATTCTTAATTTCATTTTTCAAATCCTACTTTCACGAAGATCTTGAATGAACGTAGGTGTACCTCTAGTGACAGCGTGACTTTACTCCGTTCCTTGAAATTGAGGTAAGTATCAACCGCGTTTCTTAATATCAATGGAGTGCTTTTGCATGAGGATAACATTGTTATCATTGTTTTTTATTTAGCATGAAATATTTAGTAATGGAAGAATAACCCTCCCTTACTTGACTGGGGATCGAATTAGGAATCCCACACATTAGAAGTAAGCACGAGAAATTTATTGATTTTGGTTTAGCGTCCCTTCAGTAGTGGGGGGCTAGGAATACAGCTTAATGTTGAATCTGAGCGCATACTGGGTGTTGAACCCGGGCCAGAGGTGCGTAACACTAACCACTTAGCTCAGTTTCTGAAAGTTACGATTAACGTAAACAAAGAAACTACGCACGAATTTGTTCCCTACAATGTGAGACGTGGACTTGCAGTTTAATGTGGGATCTGATCTCCCGCCGAGAAAGGAATTCGAGTCTTTCTTGCCTTAGTTCGAGAAAAGCAAACGCATGAGATTTTGTTTTCCTTTCATGTTC
Source organism: Thermobia domestica (assembly GCF_964235325.1). Lineage (NCBI taxonomy): Eukaryota > Metazoa > Arthropoda > Insecta > Zygentoma > Lepismatidae > Thermobia > Thermobia domestica. Next base: position 250,127,009 of record NC_137462.1, on the reverse strand, counting down.
GTTATACGTTTTAAAGTTCAGTGTAAGGAGAAAGAATGCTTACTACAATGATTCTCTCAGCATAGTTAGAAAAACAATTTCATTCATTCTTTTTATCATTACAGAAAGTTAGGTCAGTTACATATTGGTCCCAGGTTTGATTTCCAGTATGACGACAATAAAAATTTTTAACAGTAGAAGTGTTTGAGATAAGATAATGCTTTTAGGATTGATCGTGTAGTCATTTTGATACAGTTAAAAGTGTTAGCAATTTTCTGAATTCAATTTTAATCCGTGTTTTCTTTCTTCTCGTTTTAGATATTTGTTTTCTTTGCCTATTCCTTTTCTGCTTACCTTACCTTTTTTCCTATTTGAATATGGCTACTTCTGGCTTTACTGTCTTGCGAGAAATCAATAGACATTATCGGCGTTTTAATCTTGAAGGACGAATGCTGGAAATTCAAATTAATGCTCCGACCAGTGACACCGATATTGTTGAGTGGGTTCAGGCCTCCTTTCAACAGATGTTGGATTACTTATTGGAAAATGTCGAAGAATTATCTATGGTTGGATTATCTATTTTATCTCATGATGAGAAGAACAAACCGTTTGATTTATCTTTTCGGCGTGCAAGTAATTTGACACTGGAGATTTTATGGGCTTCCTTTGATCGCATCCTTCAAAGTAACGATAGTTTTCTCATGAACGAACCGTTCATTGTACATTTTCATCATGTGGATGCGCCCCGTGGATTTGGATTAGTGCGTCGAGGTCTTTTATCAAACGACGAGTTATTAAAATGCAAGAAAGGCATTTTACGAGTGAAAAACACCGACAAGAAATGTTTGGCTTATGAATTGTGATTGCTATTGGCCTAAAGAAATATAAAGGTACAAATCAGAAACTGTACAATCAATATCGCAAAGAGCGCAAGTTTGTTGTTATTCCAGACGTACATGAACTTTTGTCTCGATCATCAGTGAATTTAGATCATGGGGGATCCGTGGAAGAATTGCGAGAATTGCAACGCTACTTGACAAATTATAAACTTACCGTATACACCAGCTTCTCCGGAGAAGATATTCTGTATGAAGGACCGGGTGGCGAAGACAAGATTCCAATCAGTTTAATGTGCATCAATTCTCATTATGACATCATCACGTCATTAACGTCTGTTTTTTCTACCAACTATTACTGTGCTGCATGCCACAAAAAATATGATCATCGTATTGCACACCTCAAGAACTGTTCGGCCATGTGTGAGAAATGTTTGCAGAAACCACCATGCAGTAAGACCAATACGGAGAAACAGTGTTCAGAATGCAATCGTGAATTTTATGGTGAAACATGCTATACAAATCATCTGACTGTACCATACCATAAAGGCCAGCCAATATGCAAGATGGTAAAACAATGTTCCAAATGTCTACGCATTTATTCGTTTGTCCATACAGGGGAAAGAAAACATGATTGTACAGATTATTTTTGTAATGTGTGCCATAAACACGTTACGTCTACTCACCAATGCTACATGAAGCCTGATACGACTCAATTGAAGCCTGGAGTTCCATCAGTGTTACATGCCAAGAAGGCTATGATTGTCTTCTATGATATCGAAGCCACACAGGATACTTTCTTTGATGAAGACACGTTCATTCATAAGCCCAATTTACTGGTGGCCCAACAAATATGTTACAACTGTGTTCAAGATGAAGATATACATCATCCGTGTGAAGTTTGTGGACAGCGGGAACATATTTTTCAAGATGATCCGATCAATGCCTTTCTTGCGTATTTACGTCAACCACGACCAAACATCAAACTTATTGTATCTTTGGCACATAACTCTAAGGGATATGATTTTCATTTTATTCTTAAATCTTTAGTGGAAGAACATGAATTGAAACCTACTTTGATCTTGAACGGAGCAAAAATTTTAAGCATGAAAGTGAATCACTTATCGTTTATTGACTCCTTAAATTTCATGCCAATGGCTTTAAGTAAATTATCCAAGGCATTTCATTTACCAGCGACCAAAGGATATTTTCCACACTTTTTTAATACTGCTGCAAATCAAACGTATGTGGGAAAATTACCGGACATCCATTATTATGGTGCAGATGAAATGAAAGTGGATGAACGAGAAAAATTCATGACATGGTACAACGAACACCAGAACGATACGTTTATTTTCCAAGAAGAATTGGTGAACTATTGTGTCCAGGACGTCAACGTACTTCGAATGGCTTGTATATCTTTCATTACCACTTTTGAACAAGAAACTCACGTCAATCCTTTCCTGGAGGCTATCACTTTGGCGAGTGCTTGCAATTTAATATTTCGATGAAATTTCTTAAAACCCAATACTATTAGCATTCTTCCTGCACGAGGATATCGTCACAGAAACAATCAGTCACGGATTGCTTTGCAGTGGCTTGCCTACATGGAGGAAAAAGAGGGTCATTCAATTCTACATGCTGCGAGAGGAAAAGAAGTTTATGTTGCTGGTTTTCATCTGGACGGTTACTACAAAGATCCCGACACTAAAGAGGAACACGTGTATGAGTTTCAAGGTAGCAGAATTCATGGCTGTACTATATGTGTCCCTACAGGCCGTGATCAGCCCATTTATGAGAACTCCGAAGAAACGATGAACTATCGCTACGAGAGAACGCAGCGTAAAATGAAGTTATTACGATCCATGGGATATAAAGTACATGAAATATTGGAATGTGAATTTCGTCAAGTGTTAAAATCCAATCCAGCATTGGCCACTTCTTTAAGCACACATCCTTATACTAATAAGACACCATTGAATCCAAGAGACAGTTTCTATGGTGGCCGTGTTAATGCCATTAAATAGTATCACGTCGCAAATGAAACTGAAGGCGAAGAAATAAAATTCTTGGATACCGTTTCCCTGTATCCTTATGTGAATAAATGTGGACGGTATCCAATAGGGCACCCACGAATATATCTACAGGGAGATCCAGAAATGCCCGACATTCAAGATGTCAACGGATTAGTCAAGTTGAAGATTTTGCCGAGCAGAAATGTGTTTCATCCAGTACTGCCATTTCGCTCAAATAAGAAGTTGTTGTTTCCACTTTGTGCTGCCTGTGCCACAGCATTAAATCAAGATTCTGAATGTACACATACCGACACTGAACGAAGTCTAACAGGAACGTGGGTGTCCTATGAAATTCAAAAAGCCATTGAACTTGGGTATCAAGTCATTGAAATTTACGAAATTTGGGATTACGACATCACCGTATATGATCCAAAAACCAAGACTGGCGGATTATTCAGCGAATACATTAACACATTTTTGAAATCGAAGCTGGAAGCTTCTGGTTGGCCTGCCAATTGCGTCACGGAAGAAGAAAGGCAGCAATATATTCAAATGGTACAACAACGTGAAGGCATAACTTCGGATGCAACAAATATAATGACAAATTCATCATGTCGTAGTCTTGCAAAGCTCTGTTTGAATGCCTTCTGGGGCGACTCGCTATAAGAGACAATTTCAGCCAAACGACCATCATTAACGACCCCAAAGAACTGTATCAGAAATTAACTGCTCCAGACATAAAAGTCAACCAAATTTTCCCTGTTAATGATTCGTTGTTATACCTTTATTGGCAGTATGAAGATGATGTTCCAGTACAAAATCACAATGCTAATGTTGTCCTTGGAGCATTTACAACGTGTCAAGCTCGTCTGGAACTCTACAAATATTTAGAATTGCTGCAAGAAAGAGTACTATATTTCGACACAGATTCCGTGATATTCACTCAGCGACCATCACAGCCCACAATAGAACCAGAAGTATTTCTTGGTTCAATGTCAAATGAACTGGAATCAATTGGACCAAAAGCATACATTAAAAAATTCGTGTCTGGTGGCCCAAAACAGTACGCCTTGGAAATCTACGATCCCGACACGAAATCAACCAGTTATGTATGCAAAATTCGTGGGTTTACACTCAATTATACTGCAAGTCAAAAGTTAAATTTCAATAGTCTGGAGCAAATGATCATAAATCAATCGAGTGAAAAAATCTCCATTAGCACGCCGCACAAAATTTACAGAACCCACGATCATCATCTTGTCACAAAACCTGAAGAAAAGAAGTACAGTTTCAATTATGAAAAACGCCGATTAATACCAGACACATACGAGACATTGCCCTATGGGTATAAAAAAGCCAGAACAGAATAACAGCCATATTTTTCCCTAATCCCACCAACATCACCTCCCAAAGACTGGGCAAAGAATCAAGACGGTGCACGGGACATGCTTCAACGATGCACGAGCGGAGACAAACTCAGATGACATCACCTTGCAAAAACCAGTGGAGAAAAAAAAAGGAATTCAGGTACGTCACATTTGCGTTTCTTTTCTTACCTCACTCTCTCTTGATCAGTTAGTTCGATGTTAATAATCTGTTTTTTCTTCTTTCACAGGAAACAGAATAAATATTATCATGCATATTCATATGTTTTATTTTCTCTTTACAGAATTTGTACCCGTCACGAACACGTCTTCCTTTGAAGAAAAAGAAATTCTATATTCTATGTCACATGCTAAAAAATAAATGTACAAAAACATGATTCTGTATTTTATTTCACATCCTAAAATCAAATTCTTTTCCTGTACTGCGATTTCAATTTCTTTTTTCTGAATCAGTATACCGATAAAATAAAATTTCTAAAAATGTTTTATGAAAAAAATCAAGCTAAATTTTTTATGTCAGAACTTTTTTTTCGTGTACGAAATAAAGAAATTTGTGTACAAAATAAAATTCTGTTTCAGAAAATTTTTAGTGTACGAAACAAAAACTGATTCAGAAAATTTTTGTGTACGAAAAAAAATGTTTACAGAAAAATTTTTTGTGTACGAAAACAAAATTCTGTTTCAGAAATTTTTTGTGTACAAAACAAAAACTGTTTCAGAAAAAAAATTATGTACAATCAAAATTCTGTTTCAGAAACATTTTTTATGTACAAACAAAATTCTGTTTCAGAAAAAAAATTTCTGTACAAACAAAAATCAGTTTTCGTCATGAAACTGCTCCGAGTAAATGAATCGATTCATTCTGATAGTGATGGCAACACTGGAAAATTTCGGTAAATATCGCTCAGGCACTGAGTTACAGCGAACACTACTAGATTCGAACCAACATCCTTAAATGTCTGATTCATCTCTAAATACAGCCAACTAAACAATAAGATTATGTGTATACGCCAATGCTTAGCACTGAGTCAGCAAGGTTTTCTTCAAGGTCAAAGTCGCACACGAAGTAAAAAGATGACAACACATATCTTCTATCTTTCTATATGAAACATAAACCTAGTGTAAACTGCTCGCACTGAAATGTGTAATGTAACATAATCTGTATAAATCTGCTCGTCTTCCTTTCATACGCGAAACTGTTCGCACTGAATGGAGTACGATGGCTCAGCGCTTGTCTGTAACGTGTGAGGTTAGTGCTTCAATCCACAACGAAGTAAGTTCATGTTTCCTCCTATCATTTCTCATCATCGTTTTAAGGGGACGTTAACATTTCCTGAAACTAACAACAAGAATCAAATTCGGGACCATTGCATAGTAATGAACACACGTGTACGGTCGCTTAGCGCTTGTCTCTACTGTATGAGGTCCCTGCTTCAATCCTCAGTCAAGTAAGTTCATGTTTTCCCCCATTTCTCATCACCATCGGGAACATTAAATTCAACATTTCCTAGAATCGAACTCGGGACGATTCCAAGGTATCCATGTTCACCCCTAAAGCGGAACAAAATGGCCCCTAAAAGGGAACGAGGTGGACCACCCAAATTTATAGTAATATATATTAGGGTCCAGTACTATGATACCAAATGTTTAAATTTGCAATTTTCTAAAACTTAAGGGGCGGGCCAAGGTACCATTCCCAAAAATTTCAAGGGGTGCACAAATGTACCTATGTCTTATGATGGGAAATGAACCTATATACATGACCATATAACCATATAAGGTAATAAGACCACATCAAAGGGGATAAATTGAGCCAAAACCCAAACACGTGTGTGACACTGAATCCAAAAATATGGTTACATTGCTCTTTATTGAAGGAATTGAGAAGGCTATTTTGGATTAATATGCATTATAAAAGACATGTTCTCTCTCTTGACTTGCTACAAGCTAGCAACAGAAACAGGAAATACGTAAAACTTTCTGAAAATGACTAATGTTGCTTTTGCTGCGCAATTTTGTAGGAAGTTTACTTGTCGAAGATTACTCATAAGTCATCCTACAGGATACATAATCATGATTTTGGCAACGTGACACCGCATTAATATGTTGAAATTGGTTATACAGATATGAATCTGTAGATAAGTCTAGAGATCACGCTATTGAATTCTTCCGGCTGTGACAGTACACGTATGTACATGTGTGTCACGCCACGTATTTTGGGTGCGGCAGTCTCTAAGAGCCAATCAAAATGCAAAAGAGCAATAAGTTTCCATATTTGTGGAGATGATAAAACGGATGTACTGACGGATGTGAGGCTTGGGTGTGACCCTCGAGAATAATATAAAAGAACCTCAAGGTCTCAAACGGTTGATCACTTGTTCCGGTGCAAGGGTGTAGAGGTTCGAGACGTCGGTTGTGGCCAGACAGAATCATCGTCAAAGTTTCTAAGAGTTACAAGAATACTATCATAAGGTATGTATAATCTCTTGTTGCATCATAAAATTCAAGTTTAGAGATGTCATGCGGTACTTCAAAATGAATTGTGTACCTACCATAAAACTTTCAAGATTACGAACTGTTGTCACATACTTGTATTTCATCTTCCGTTTCTTCTAACTTAATATTTCAATCTCTAGCCTGTCAATCAATATATATATATATATATATATATATATATATATATATATATATATAAGTTAAGATATCAATCTATCAAATGAACTATCAGATATTCCATTACTTTTGTTGAATCACTAAATCAAATGTTGTTATATATTACCATTTTAGTTATGTAATAAACTTACTTTTTATAAATAATGTTGTCATTCCCCTAGATTAAACCACTTTTCCCATGAAAATCATGGTGTAATTCAAGTATATTTCTTTGTGACATCCGCTACAGAATTAGCGTGAGCAGATCTCTATATTATGGTGGAATAAAACGAGCTAAATAATTAAAAAGAGTCTGCACATCGTCACAAATGGGGGCTCGTCCAAAGCTTTTCTTCTTTTTTCATTTTTCGGGACGAAAAATTTTGTGGTGCTGCTATGACATCTTTTTGTGTCTTATGTTTAGGTTTTGATAATATGTTCATAGTGCATGTTAATTTAAGTGAATTATGTAAATTGTCGCATTACTGCAATTGTGTTATTTTGGATTCTAATGGAAATTAATGATCTGATTATATTGCTCATAGTGAAATAACCCCCCCCATTATTTTTTTGATTTGAGTAAAAAAAATAGTGAAAACAGTAATTCGAAATGTCTTCCCATTGGTTCCCCTTTTTCAAACCTAAGAAATCCCCACCAAAAATTCATGAATGGTATATTGCAAAATCGGGGGAAGCAAGTTGCAAATATTGCAGAAAAATCTCTTGCTCAGAAAACTGCGCTCACGAAGACTTTGGGTTCCGAGTTATGTCCCATGGCAAAAGAAGCAACCAATTTGCCAGTGCAGCAGGCTAGTTTGCCAGTAGCTAGTTCGCCTACTTCTCTTGAATCGTGGATAAATCATCCACAGCTGTATAATTTACCAGATCCTGTGGATAGGCAACCGATAACGAAAACGCAACGTTATAAGGAAAATTTAGCTAAGTTTGAAGAAACTTGTAATAAAATGCCATCCTTGACTCCTTTGGACAGTACACAATATAAACCAGTAGTCGCGAAACGCACAATTTTCCTTAAGCCAGAACAACTTACTGACCCTTCTAATGACGGTGCAGATAGTTCATCCGAAGAGTCTCCTGGCATTATGACGAGTGATTTTGAGTTTGACCCTAAATTAGCGTCAACACCTTTAAAGAAAGAAGAACAGAAGCAAGTAGTTGCTTCAGAAACTTTCAAAGATGAAGTTTATTTTACATTTGACATACCACCTCATGTGGGCGAACCCTTGAAAAGTAAACTCCCAGAAAGTTCACCACCTGAATCAAGTAAATATGATTCAGAAGACGAAACTAACAATTGGCAAAGAAAGAGCTCTACCAGGAAAAGACTGCACGTGACGTACTAACACCGAGTCCTTTCTCATATGATTCAGGCGAAGAATTTAAAGAGTTTATAAATGAAGAACCTTGTATTGAAAATCTAAATTTTCTTAAATATCCGCAAATTGCTTCTCACCCTCCTCAAGTGAAATATTCCCCCACTGCCAATAACGCACTTGCACTTTTGTTATATAATAATATTAGGCAAGAAATATTAGATAATCACGAAGTGAAGACTCCCTCAGAGGATGCATTACCCTTGGACGAGAATGTTAATTTATTCCCTCCGAAAGGACCCCAAATAGAAAATAGACAAGATCCTGATGAATCAAGTGCACGGGAAGAAACAGAAGATCGAGTAGCCAGTGTCCCGGTATTGAAATTGCCGAAATTTAAAGGAAGTCCTAAAGAATCTATTACTAGATTCCTTGATGAATATCAGACCATAGTCGAGAAATATGATCATAATTTGGCAAACTAATTGAAGAAATATGTGTCTACTTCTCCAGAAGGTTGGCCTCTATTTGTTAGAACTGCTTGTTACGCTTATAATACTGCGAGACACGAACACCATCCTTATTCTCCTTTTGAATTGGTGTTTGGTAGAAAGGCTGTATTAGGTATCGAAGTCGAGACACCATGTCGAACCCTGTATGGGAAACTCGTGAAAAAGAATCTTAGTCGTATAAGAAAACTAGCTTAAAAGACCTTAATTAGTCAGCAGTAAAAACAAAAGCCAAAAAAAAAAGATAAGTGTAGGAACGCCCATACGTAAAAGGAAAATGATTTAGTCTTCATTAGAAATTTGGCAACTAAGCCGGGGTTATTTCTTAAATGTAAACGAGGAAGATCAGCCAAAGAAAGTTAATGTTGAACGAATGAAATTATATTATCTAAGTTCTCTAGTTCCAAACCTGATCGATTTTGTTAGATCATCCCACACTGCATAGTCAAATTAAAAATGTTATTTTAATAAGTTATCGCGATAGGCGTAGGAACTTCTAACGTGAAATTCAATGTTGATGCAGGCTTTCTGAAAGAAATGTTATGTTAATACATAAATAAATCAATCAATAAATAAATAAGTAAATAGGTACCTAACCAATTAAGTAAATACATCTATGTGTATAGGAAGGAATAAATAGAGAAAAGAGTAGTATAGAGAAGTACAAAATAGTTTAAATCCATATATGGTCGGAAACCCTGCTACAAAAAAAAAGAGAGAAAAGAGAATAAGAAGAAAATATATAAATATATACAACTAAGGAAACTTGATTCCTTGCGTAGGTATTATATTCCTGGTGTTGACAGACAGACCGATGGCCAGACAGACAGACAGACAAACAAAAAGAAAAACACCAAGAGAAAGAAAAAAGAGAAGTGGCTAGAAAAACAAAAGTTATTTTTATTTGCGAAAGGTAAAACTTCCGTTAGAAGGATTGAAAATCGCATTGATGAGAATATAATTAAAAAAAAGGATATTTTAATACAAGGAGAGAATAATAATTAAAAACAGGATACGCCTTTGTACTTTGTAGGTCCAGATAGGCTTTTGCCCACGCAACCTCATCTGAGTTTAGTAAACCATTGCCTTATTGGCAAGACGGAATGAACGTTTTCGAATTAAGTATGCAGTTCTAAGAGCATGTAACAAACTAGAGTTAATTATGAGTACACATTACATATTAAAAATTGTTTGCATCCCCGTGCTTTGGAAATTATCTTTACTCGTGAGCCAGGTCGTGTGTAAATGAAGTTAAGAGACTACTTAAATTGTATGAATCTGCTAAGGTTCAAGCAGGTTTACGTGTCCTTTCTGGTGTTCCCATGGAACTCAATAAGGTGAAATACAGTCAACCCAAATTAAAATCAATCGACAGAGTGTACTGATAAATCATGGAGGACAATGATTCTATAATAATAGAGGCCGTGGTATAGGAGGTCATTATAATAATAGAGGCCAGCCGTGATAGATTAACAATAAGGATAGAACTCTCAAAATGTAATATCTATAGATAAAACTCAAAATAAGCGAGCATTAGTATTTTTTTCTTCTATCTCATTCATTGTATTTCTTTTAATGTTATTTTCTTTTCTTTTACTGTCTAAATTCCTGCGCAGGTAATTAGTAGCTAGAAGAGATAGCTAAGGAAATAAAAATATATAGAAGGGACTGATATAATAATTTATATTCCCTTATATCGTAAGATAACCAATCATGAATCACTGTATGCTTCGTCCTCGTATAGCAGAGAGGTGTATATTTCCATAATTCTATTAGTATTATTCTACTCTAAAGCATTAGATAATGAAGCAGTGAGAACGATGAAATTGTCATTTGAAAACAGAAACAGAAGAAAAGAAGAAAAGAACACAAGCAACAATAATTTTAATTTTGTATAATCATGTTTTGCTTCCTTTTACAGATAGTGCCTCTATAAATTGTCATCGGTCGTAAGTAATTACGTCTTGCTTTGTTTGTATTAATGCAATGCAACATTATGGTATATTCTATAAAAAGGTATTATAGTTACATACATCATTGTATTACAGATACTGCAGATGGAGGACAATTCACAATTCACCGTTTGTTTGAGCACTATAGGTAGCCCCGAAATACCTGTGTACCCCTCCCTCTTTATTTTTTTTGGATTGGCATGAATGTAGGTATAGTACTCTGTTACGAAGCAAGGACGCCTTCTTCCCCTTTACTTCTTTTTATTTCCGGTTTATTTCCGGCCTGATCCTGCAACGTTCTGTACCCTTTTTAAAGGTCTCTCTCCAATCAAGTATATGTTTTGTTATGTATTTCATATTTATTAAATAAAATATTGTTATATACTTCATATTTGTTAAATCAAATATTGTTTCTTTTCTCAACGATTTTACTTCATAACAGTATTATCAGCTATTATGTAATAATGTTCTCTTGCATAGTTTCTGCATTCCGGAAGTAAGTTATCTACTTCCTTACTCAACTGTTATCAGCACACACTCTTAGTTCTACTATTGGAATTAGGTCAAGTTGAATAGCAGCAACCTTACCCATAAGTTTTCATGCAATACTAATAATGCTAATACTACTACTACTAATAATAACAGTGATAAAATACATATGATTTGTACTGTCATCTAAGTTAAATAATAATACTAATGAGCATATATAAGCTATTCACTTTTCGATTCCCCGTCTAAATTACCATCGATCCCCACTTACTTAAATTCGTTACGTTCAATTGAAGAATGTACATGTTACATAACAATTGTCCTCATTACTCTTCCTATAACAATTATTGTATAAAACAAGTATTACTTCCTATAACAAATATTATTTGAATACCTTCTTCTAATACCACTACTTCCATTGTGACTACTTGCATAGCTTCCTGTGCGTATTTCTTGCGCCCAATATTGGATACGCTCCCTCCTTATATTAGTGAGACTTTCTAATCATTGTAACTACCATTTACTATTGCAAAGAATTTTATTTTTCCTTGCTCCAAATACTTTTTTCTTTTAATTTTGTTTCCTTACTATAATAAGTTCATTTTTTTTACTACTTGCTATATCTATATAAATTTTTATTAACATTGTGTTAGGAAATTCTGCTTATACTATGGTGCATCATATCAGTCTTTTAGTTAAATGGAGAATTACCTTATTATTTATTTATTAGTTATTTAAATCTTTTAATTGAAAATGGTAAATTATAAACTAATCGTGTTCTATTCTATTTTCATGGATCTAATTGACTTCTGAGTGTGAGTTCTGTTCCTTGAAAAATGGAAGAATGCCTAAGAAGAGTAAAGTTTGTAATTTGTAAAATTGGAAATAATTTGGAAATCCTTACTGTACTTCGGACATCAGACTACAACTTCAGAAAGTAATTGTCTTTAATGGCGTATAGTGGTGTATTTAATTCAAAACGTGGCATTACATTCAAGTGTTAGAGTATTATACTTTTTCAGAATATAGTTTCTAAGTTTCTACTTACCACTGGACACTTTTCCCATGGTAATCCATAGGTAGGATGCTGAAGTAAATCCCGCCGACTCGATTATAATATTTCCAAAATGATTTAAATCCCTAACTACCCGTAGTATTAAACGCACTTTTATATTTTAGTAAGAATTGTTGTACTTGCATTCAATATGCATTTCTTACTTAAACAACACTCACACAAACACTTACATTACGATCACTTCGCGACTCTCAAGAATAAGAGTAACTACGATGTGCATGTCAATCCGCGAATTACCAACGTTTGACTACGTGGTCACAAGCTTTGCATAATACAAAATATCCGGCATACACCCATCCTCTATTGGAAATAATTAATAGACCAAAAAGAATTGAGACACCTATTACTTTCCTTATATGATGTATGGCGTCATCCTTAACTCGAATAAGGAGTATCCAACCCGACACTTTATTTGTGAATTATGAACACTCAACAACACTCACAATTAAGCCCCTGATTCTTGTGGGTTCCAACAGTAAAAACAAAAAGGAATATAGCATTACTTCTTATTCAGTTGGAAATTTTGTAAACGTTTTCCTAGCTGAATTGGCACACGCTTCCTGTCTATGCAAATTGTAGACAGTAAACAGGAAATGCCTGCGGTTTTACCTAATCTAAGATTGCGAATAATCGCCTGTGGCAATATACTTTAATGCCAGCGAGAAGTTAGTAAAATGTGAATGATTAAAATTCTCTAATTGGCTAAATTCGGTATACCTGATAAGCGCCCACAACCTCTAGCGGAAGTAAGAACCACTAGGTGTGGAGGTTCCAAATCTAACTAAGTATTGGTTCAATTCTCCGAAGTCCCCGAATAATAAACAACAAGAGATCCTTTTCCTTCCTCGCTCCTTTTGAATACACCTGTAAACTTTTAAAACGCACAAAAGAGGAGAAGGGAAAGAGAGGATTATTCAATATTTTGGAGGATTACTTAAAACGAAACAGGGTTCCAATAAATTTTAAATTCATGACATGTAGACTCAAGGCAACGGCTACGAGTAAATTCAATATTGAACTATTATTTGTTTGTTTTGTCACGCTTAAAATAATATAACCTATAGTAAAGAGATAAATTAAAATTTAAGATCATAATATCAACAGTTTCACGGTAGTTACCCCTTGAATCTACATGAACTTAAATATTAGAAATTCATTATAATAAATTAACAAATCAATGGTAGTCAAACATTGTAATTCAACCCTTGTTGATATCTCGAATCCTTATGTAACCAAATCTCTACGAGCTATGTAACTGTAGAGATCTCTATTTAAACCCCATTACTAGTTGACGTTACTAATTACTCACTACTAATTACTTGGGGTGACTAAATTGTAATCATTCATTTATCTTTGTAAACAACGAAACAAGGCTGTCTTGCTATGTAATTACCACAATTTATGTATTGGCATATCTTCTTTTCCATTCATCTTAGGTGCCAATCTCTTCATCAATGGTTTATGTTCTCTTATTTCATTCAATCACTTCATAAGCACAATATTGAAATTAAAATATGTGTGTAATGTAATGAAATAATGCAAACTATTTTGCTCCTGAGTATATTACATTGTTACTAATTATAACAATACTACTTCTTACTCGTGTAGCGTTAAATTTCTAATGGAACCCTATTTCGTTGAGTATGAGATGGTACACATCTCACTAGATTGTAGTATTTAAAATACGTAACCGTATATTAATACTTACTTTTATTAAAATTCAGAATTTGCCATTAGTGAATCTACTGTACTAAAGAAACTGAATTGAATTTAAGATAGTGTGCTGAACATTACAAAATCACCGTTAGAATGATAAACCGAACGGTTCTCTGTTATTGTCCAGTAGTCTAAATCACTCTCTGTCATTACTTTATTCTCTGTCCTTTTTGCATATATTACAATTCCAATAAAATGTGGATACTTGTCGTTAAGGTTTTTATACAAGATTTTTTTAATAATGAATCTTTAGAACTGAGAACTGTTAGTTGTTAATGAACATTATGTAGGTTGTTGTTCTGTTGCATTCTTGCAATTGTAGCATTTATGATAATTGAGAAAATTGACTTTTTCTCTTAATGTAGCTTGTTCAATATGTCATTGACTTTTCAACTTTAGTGTAATATTTCATTCAAGTGACTTCTTGCAAATTTTAGCACATTGAAATGTTCATCTTTAACTTTGTTATAGGACATTAGTTATATGATGTGTCAAACTAAAATATTCTTGTTAGTAGAAGTTATTCATTCATAATCACCTGTATCTCCATTTAGCTGAGTTACGTGAAGGAACAGAGACACCATTTTGTTATAAACGTTCCCTGTATTATTGTTAAGAAAAGATGAAATGCGACTATGCTGACAACAGACTCATAAGTATACATAACCTATGCTTTCTTCACTTTGCGAAAACTTTTTTTTCAATATATATTTTTTTTCGAGGGGCATTCGGAAAGTAAATTACCCATGTTCCAGCTTTAACCTCGCTTCTTGATGATTTTCGAGGTCGAAAATTATGAAGCAGTGAGAATGTGACGCTGAATCCAAAAATATGGTTACATTGCTCTTTATTGAAGGAATTGAGAAGGCTATTTTGGATTAATATGCATTATAAAAGACATGTTCTCTCTCTTGACTTGCTACAAGCTAGCAACAGAAACAGGAAATACGTAAAACTTTCTGAAAATGACTAATGTTGCTTTTGCTGCGCAATTTTGTAGGAAGTTTACTTGTCGAAGATTACTCATAAGTCATCCTACAGGATACATAATCATGATTTTGGCAACGTGACACCGCATTAATATGTTGAAATTGGTTATACAGATATGAATCTGTAGATAAGTCTAGAGATCACGCTATTGAATTCTTCCGGCTGTGACAGTACACGTATGTACATGTGTGTCACGCCACGTATTTTGGGTGCGGCAGTCTCTAAGAGCCAATCAAAATGCAAAAGAGCAATAAGTTTCCATATTTGTGGAGATGATAAAACGGATGTACTGACGGATGTGAGGCTTGGGTGTGACCCTCGAGAATAATATAAAAGAACCTCAAGGTCTCAAACGGTTGATCACTTGTTCCGGTGCAAGGGTGTAGAGGTTCGAGACGTCGGTTGTGGCCAGACAGAATCATCGTCAAAGTTTCTAAGAGTTACAAGAATACTACCATAAGGTATGTATAATCTCTTGTTGCATCATAAAATTCAAGTTTAGAGATGTCATGCGGTACTTCAAAATGAATTGTGTACCTACCATAAAACTTTCAAGATTACGAACTGTTGTCACATACTTGTATTTCATCTTCCGTTTCTTCTAACTTAATATTTCAATCTCTAGCCTGTCAATCAATATATATATATATATATATATATATATATATATATATATATATATATAAGTTAAGATATCAATCTATCAAATGAACTATCAGATATTCCATTACTTTTGTTGAATCACTAAATCAAATGTTGTTATATATTACCATTTTAGTTATGTAATAAACTTACTTTTTATAAATAATGTTGTCATTCCCCTAGATTAAACCACTTTTCCCATGAAAATCATGGTGTAATTCAAGTATATTTCTTTGTGACATCCGCTACAGAATTAGCGTGAGCAGATCTCTATATTATGGTGGAATAAAACGAGCTAAATAATTAAAAAGAGTCTGCACATCGTCACACGTGGTACAACATATTGCTTACGTTTATATTTTGGCAATTTTGTACCCCTAAAAGGGAACGAGGTGAACCACCCAAATTTATCATAATACATATTAGGGTCCTGTACTATAATACCCAATGTTTAAATTGGTCAATTTCCAAAATTGAAGGGGTGGGCCAAGGTACTCCTCCCGGGGTGCACCAATATGCCAATGTCTTATGAAAGGTAATGAACCCCTGTATACGCCCATATATCCATATAGGGTAATAATACCTCATCAAAGGGGTTAAATTAGGTCTAAAAACCAAACACGTGATACAACGTATTGCTTACGTTTATATTTTGCCAATTTTATACTCCTAAAAGGGAACGAGGTAGACCACCCAAATTTATAGTGATCTATATTAGGGTCCTATACTATTATACCAAATATGTAAAAATGGGCGATTTCCAAAATTTAAGGGGTGGGTGAAGGTACTCCTCCCAAATTTTTAAAGGGGTGCACAAATATACCCATGTCTTATGAAAGGTAATTGACCCTGTATATGCACATATATCCATATAGGGTAATAACACCTCATCAAAGGGGGGATAATAACACCTCATCCAAGAGGATAAATTAGGTAAAAAAAACCCGAAATTTGAATTTTTGGCAATTTTTTACCCATGAAAGGGAACGACATAGACACCCAATACTGATAGAGGTACATACTATGGTCCTAGGCTACCACACCAAATTTTTAGATTTGGCAATTTCTAAACTTAAGGGGTGGGCCACGGGCGCCCCTAGGTCATTGACCCCGGGCCACGTAACCCGAAAAATGGGCGCCGGGCGCCCGGGCGCAAAATTTGGCGGCGGTGGCGGGCTCCACGCTCTAGGGGGCGGCAAAAATGGCCTCAAGTCATGCGATCACTACTGAAGTTTTCCAGACAGGATTATTGGCGTGGACAGCAAACTGTACAGCGAAAAGAAAACTGGAAAACTGAAGGGTTAACTTTAAAAAGCCCGCTCCACTTGACGTGTTTATACAGACACGGACAGTGATACGGAGAGTAAGTCGTATTAGTAAATGCTGAAACAAATCTTCAATTATGCGCTTACCTTCACAAACGTATCTGCTCACTACGGACGCATTCCCAGCATATACCTTAACATTAGCCAAGAGAGAATATGTAACTCAGATTTTGAGTACAGTTTCTAAAGTTCATTTCTGTAAACTTTAAAATGCTTCTATTAAGTCTGCTTGTTGTATTTATCGAATATTATGAATGTTATGCAAACTTGCAAACTAAAATGAAATATAACAAAAATTAAAACAAGATTATAATCGATACAAATGTACAGGATGAATATGACGCTTCCGAACTTCGCAAAGTATGGTGGAAGAGGCTATTTGTTTAGTTCCTCTTGGCCAACCGCTAAGAGTATTTATGATCCATATGTGATTTCATTATGCTCAATTAGTAGATTCAAATTCACGAACAACGACGAACTAAACGATACGGTTGCAAGTAACAACTGAAGTCATAATAATGTAATTCAACTAAGCAACGAGGAAAATAATGGGGAAATTAGAAATGACTAAAACTGAATGGTTCAAAACGCTCATTTCGAAATACGCCTATCAGATTAAATTTACAAGAAACGACAAAAATCTGTGAAATTTGGCGTTGTACTAAGTATAGTTTGGGGGGAAAGTGAGCATCCCCCTTGCGGATACTTCAGTTGATTACTTTGGGGGGAAACAAAATGGGATTTAGGGGGGAAATCCCCCTCATCCCCCGGTTATTCGCACCCTGGCAATGAAAGTTGAAGGGTTGGAAAAATTACAGATATTCTACCGTTTCCTCAATCCTTATCTTTGTAGTTAAACGATTTCCTTTTATCTCCGCTAAGAGGCTCTTGCTACTGCCTCCCGAGAAGACTCCTTGCCTTCCGGGCACATGAGAATAATGACCTTGAATAAAAGTTTCGTCACATAGAACTAGAGCAAGGAAAACAAACAATTTTCTCCCACGTCGAACATTGGTATCAGTTATATAAAGAAATAACCAAACCTCAAAAGTGCCAAATATTCCCTAAGATGCATATCCACCCTATATCCCCCGCTTGATCTAGCTAGTGGTTAACGTGTAAGACTTGGGTACACGTGATCCGGGTTCAAACAATTCCCAATGTGAGTGCATTATGGCGTTCACCCAGCTTCGTGACGTAGTGCTCTCAAACGGGTCGGGTCACCTCTGGTGGGGTTACGGGTCGGGTCGGATCAACTCAGGTCGGTTTGGGTCAGTCGGGACAGCTCGGGTCGAATTGTCGGGTCAGGCTAATTGGGTCGGGTCAATCGGGTCAGATCAAGGATCGGGTCGGGTCGGGTCGGGTCGGTCTTTAACCCGTTGAGAGCACTACCACAAGGAAAATGAAACGTAATGGCAATACAATTTTTTGTTTTTATTAATAAACAATCAACTTACTATAAAAATTGCAAAAGGTGGCCATAAACAGTAACAAATATGAAACCACTTATGGCCTCCTACTGGCCATAACTTGCTACTCACGGAATATTCCGACTAACTAATGGCTATTGCATTTGATTGTTGTGTTTTGAAGTTTTGCCAATTACGATAGCATTAAAAAGAGAATATATAGTTTTTTCTTACCAGGAAACTAACTTTCTACTTTCTGGGCAACTAGATGAATGTTCTACAATTTTTTTTTAAGAAACTCAAAACTCTTTTCTAAAAAATCACAAGAAATTGGAGAATTGTGTGCATCACAACACATAAAATGTAATAGCGCATCTATATTCATTACATTCACAATGCCTACTGATAGAATATGTTGCTTAACCCTTTCACTGTGGAAGGCGACGGAAAGAAAATTTCCCTAACCTGCGAATGTCGATTGTAGTCGACGTGTTAAAATTTGTCTGTATCTTGGTTTTGTCGATTGTGGTCGCCAAAGGTTTTCTGTGTGATTTCTATTGTTTATCGAAAACAATAGAACACAAAAAATTGAACGGTACAACTTTGGCGACTGCTCTCGACAAAGCCAAGATACGGACAAACAAAGTTTAACACGTCGATTATAGTCGACATTCGCATGTTAAGGAAATTTTCTTTCTGTCGACAAAAGTCGACTTCCTCTGTGAAAGGGTTAAAGTCTACTGCTTTTAATAAGTTTTGTTTCGATTGGTTGAAAACAACACGAAGCTTAATAAAAGGACTACTAACATGAAAGTGGCCATAACGGATACTGCTACAAACGGTACCTCCTTCCTAATCTGAGATAGTATTTATGTTTACAACACTCGTGCAACTTTGCTTTATAATACGAAAGTTTCAGACGTAAAAGTTGTATTAAGCACAATATATACCTGCAAAGATTTGTGTATCCCTCTGTGTCTGTGTGTGTGTATGTTTGTGAGTGAATGAGAGAAAGAGAAAGAAGGACAAGTTAAATACTTTACGAGGTAAAGTAGAATGCCCGAAAAAATTCTCTTATCTTTAATTCCAAACGAATTATAATGAAGTGTATATAATTTTCAGTCTAGAGTTTTGACACGGTTGTGAACTATTTGACAAAGAGTCGTATCTTAAAATCTCACTTATACAGACATAAATAAATATAATTCCATAGAGAAGAGAAAATTAAATATGTAATAACTGATCATGTATTCCACGTAATTATTATCTGGAATATTCGACAACTTATTACATATTTAACTACTTTCCTGTCTACGGAATTATTGCTACATCCTTTATTTGTGAAAAGTGAGATTTGGAGATACGACCCTTCGCCAATTTGTTGACGAAACGTTTAAAGTAAGAGTATATTCTCTGCTACCTGTCCTATTGCTCTTCTACTTTTTCCCATTTCCATTCCATCTACAACAAGTTAATGAACATATCAAACCTTCATGTATAGGGGAGGGTTGGCAAAAAATTTGGTTATTTTTGAAAAAAATTACTTGGGGTGCTGATTTGATTGAGCTTGTTGTCAATCCCAAAAATGACAGCGAGCTAGTCAAACTTACAATACAGGTCAACTAGTTTGGCAAATAATTTACAAGGACATCACAAATTACCAGTTTGCCCATTTATCACTGCTCAGGCTTAACCTATGCGAAGCCATACAGCCCTCTAAACAAGGAACCGTGAGTTGAGGAAACATACCATTTTTTCCAGTTTAGTGCAAAGAGTAATAAATTCTGATTTTGTAAGTGATAATTTCGATTAAATTAAACCTATTTAGGATTTGGAAGAATCTAGAAAATTCGTAAAATGAGATTATGTTGCCACTGGTTAACGGATTAAAAGGAATCTCTTTTTGGCTGGAACACTCAGTGGATAATAATTTTTTAAAAGTTGATACATTTTACCGTTTTCACGCTGAAAACAGAGACGATTGCTTTCTTGAAGGAAGATGTCGTGATTATTAGGGGAAGTAAAGTGAATGTAATGACCCATCTTATTATCCCTAACTTCAACTTTAATTTCATAATTTAGTAAATAAATTAAAATTAATTTTATTTCTGCTTTCCAAAGTAAATCTCATTATTAGTTGATTAATATCGGACTTCCGAATACAAAATCTATTTGAGTTTATTGACCGTATCTATAGCGGCAACTACCAGTGACGACTTTTATTTATTTAAAATTTTTTATTTAAAGTAGGAAAGACTGGAAAAGATATAGATGAAGTAAAGGGGAAGGTGAGAGAGCGAGAAGAAGAAAATAAGAAGAATAGAAGATAGGAAAAGGAAACTAGAAACGAAGAAATTACCACTTACAGCTGAGATTATCACTCATTCACACACACAAGCATACTTACTGGACAATGTATTGATACAGGTAAATCAGCTTTAAAGGAAACTATCACTTAACTACAGTTTGTTAACAGTTATTTCACCTATTAAGAATAAGCACAAAGAAGATGTTAATTACGTGCATTTTAGTAAACATATAGTTACATCATTACACATGAAATGTTAAATTACATCGATATTGATTTAATGTTAAAAGAGGAAGAAAAGAACAAAAGAAGAAAAATAAAATATAGGTTTTAAAAAATTAGTCACATCAAATTATATTTCGTGTGAGTTTTTTTTTTAAATAAAACTAATTGTCAAGCGAGTATTTTCTCGTAGTTTCAGATAAGATTTTGCTTCACTTGTCCGTCATGAACCCTTTCGGCATCCGTGCACATAATTCAACTTGTTTTATGAACATACATGGTGAATAACACATATTCAATTTATAGAATTATTTGATAGTGTATTTTCTCATTTATAAATTAAGGAAGCAAAATTTTCTGTCAGTGACTCCAATGTAACTACATCACTCATTTCGTTACTTCATGTGTTTTCTCATACTGTTAGGTCTTCATCATATTATACCACTTCCAGCACACACATTTGCAGTTATATTAGTACAATTTAAAGAAAATAAACATTTCCTGAATTCGAAGAGGTTTAGGTTATAGCCTGTTCCATATGAAGACCACGATAACTAAGGCGGCAACACCATTTGGGTTCGAAGGTATATATATATAACTGAGTAATAGAGATGCAACTATGTGGCAAGATTTCAGGGTTATGGACTTGAGGATAAACTTGATGGTAGCTTTGTGTTACCACAACCTACCTTAGTTATACGCAACATGCAATTAGTACGACAACAAGATATGTTAATATATAAATGTATAAGTCAACCACATTACAAGATTAAGGATGGAGTTTAACATGGGGCGGTATACTCTCAATTTTCAATTTACATTTGTAAAAATTTTATGAAACTATGGCAACCAACTTAACCGGTCGGTGTAGGTAACAAGACAATTTATTCACATTTATCAAAACATTTCAACATTATACGCTTTTTCTTCAATAACACATTTGCATTCGTTACAAGTTTGTAATTAATTACCCCGCTCAATAAAATTCTTAGGTTGCAACACTACATCATGCACAATAAAACATTTTCAACTACACGATGGATAACCGCGAGACTATCAATACTTACATCTGTAACGATTTCGGGATAATGAGCATTCAAGATATAGGTCTGGCACGTAAACGGAACTACGATACAAAAAAAAATATCTGACTGTTTACCATTTAGACGATAAAACCTCAAAACGTCACACTTATGGGCCCAAAACATGTACACGAAAATTCATCGCTGTTGTACTTGATAGAAACAAAAATAGAGACAACGAAAAGTACAACGATAAACTTCAATCAGAAAATGGTAAAGGAAGGCGAAAGCAAAGTTAGATTGTATGCTGGATTGTATGCTCTCGACTGCAGTGGGTCGAATTACGATGGAAACGGACCTATGATATCCGACGAAAGTGAATGCCTTCACGAATTGTATCTCGCAGTATCTCAGTTGAATACACAGGTTAAAATAAGGTATACAAATAGTTAAGAATTGTCAAGTTAAAAACGTTGGGAGGTTCGAAAGAACAAATGTTAGAGCAGGGAATAGAAAAATAGTTAGAGGAGAGAAAAGGCGGCTCCAAAGGAAATAAGCTAGAACAATAATACTACAAAGATAAGTTTTCGAATTTAAACATACGACAATCCGTCAACTTCACAGCCAATTATATTTATTTATATGCCTAAACAGGTTGCCAACTAAATGCATAAAAAAACTGAGGAAGCCTTGTTGCCAGAAAGTCTTGTAAATAAGAACTTTACAAGGAACTTCTTATGAAATTTTCATTTAGTAACCGTCTCTGGCTCAAACCAACGAGGAAAGGATGGGGGAGGGGCAAGGCGACGTTTTTTTCAGCTCAATGAATACTAAAACTGTACGTTTTGTAAAATTGTCACTACTTCCGGTTTGATGTGGAGTCAGGAGTGCACGTGGTATTTTTTTTGAGAAGTGAATCGATTACCGAAAGCCGTTGGTCGCTATATCTGATTTATATCAATTAATAATGAAACCATAATCACCGATTTCTACCACTTTCATTTTAAATATAATGGGAACGTTTCTTCGGGCCTCGAAAACCGAAGACCCCGAAATTGATTCCCGAAAACCGTTTACCGCTTTTGGTCTGATACCTGTCAACAGACAGATATAGACGTTGTATAAGATTTCCGATACTAACTAACGCGTAGAATAGTTTGGAAGTCTAAGAACAACAAATTTATTGTTTACTTTATGTACTTGAATACAAGAGCTCTGCACTTTTTATGTTGGAAAATAACTTCATACTATTTACAGTATTACTCATGATAATAACAGTTCAAAAGTTACATGATCATACGTGTAGCTGAATTTTTACGGCTGGAACAGTTCGAAATAATTAAATATGTCCTAAAATGGTTTTCATTTCTGTATTAAAACTGTCACAACAAAAAGCTTAACATAATATGACATACCTTTGCTACTTAAGTTATCCGGGTGTAACAGTGATAGCATTTGCAAGATTAAAGTGATCCATTTTCAAGGTAATTCTAGTTCTGTGTATGCACGGTCTCTGACAAAATACATTTGTTTAGTGAACAGGGATATCCTTTAAATACAAATAATAAATACTGTTCTCAGGAATCGAACCTTAAAGCTGAGAGATAACAAGCGAGCACTGTAAATTGCTCTGAAGCTAATGTTCTTGTTAAGTACAAATATTGGTAATCTAGGAACGCAGACGTTAAATTTCACCAATTTCGTTAACTTTTATCAATACTTTAAACAAACCTAACTGGGTCCAAAAAAAAATATGCATTATAATTATCATATAGGTACAATTTGGTTTTGTTTAATGTGTTTAGGTGTAATGTCTTTAGCTAACCACGAGGCCACGAAGGACGGAAGCTACTGCTTACAGCGACATCCGAAGCACTATACGGTTTGCATCTTGGAAAATGAAACTCCTTGCTTGCAAAACGAAAATTAGATACAAGTAAAGAAAGTGTTTTGAAATAGCAATACGTGGAAAGATCACCATGAAATTGTTAAAATTTTGAAGAATTTTGGCTTTTATTATTTATTTATTTAGTCTAGTTAGTATTTAGTTATTATTTATTTATTTACTAAACCATTTTTTTAAATCTTTTAAACCTGACACCCCTGCATATGGCACAAATAATTCATGATTTGGTACTGGCTTCCTGTCACATACCGCACAGTTTAATCTGCGTTTACAGTCTTATGATTTTGTCTTTTATCACTTGTATTTTGCAGTTTACAATGAATTGCCTGAACTAAGTTATATAGTGAACACAGTTTGCATTGTTATATGTAATTAACGTTTCCCGTTACTTTCAAGAGTTACTGAAAATAGTCCTTAGAGTTATAGAGGTTGTAAAGCATGAGGTAGAGCTTAATAGGACTCTTCTTAATGGTGTTAAAACTTCATTGAAAAAGAATGATGATAAGGAGGATGTTGTAGATAAGCTATCCCAGCTACGTGTAATAACCAGGACTGGCCTTGAGGAGCTCAGTGACATAAGAGGGCAAAAGGATACTCGTGTTGCTAGGATAGAAAAATGGTAAAAAGTGCTCAGGAATAAGACACAAACTCTTCCGTTTTAGTGAGAGGTAGGATAATTAGGATAGAGATATTGTAGATATAGATTATAAGGGAAGAGATTATGAAGATACAGTACAAGATGATTATGATGAAGAATACAAATGTAAGAAATACGATTATGATTGTGAGATATGTAAAGATTGGTAGTTTATGAAAGATACTGATTTACGAGATACATAAGATAGACCAGGTTCAGATTAAGAAAAAAGGTTAAGAGAAGAGTTCAGTTTTGTGTATTTTTGATAGGATTTACATTGGTGCAGTCGGTGTTCTTACACAATTATCGAGTAATACACTTTTTGTTCCTAAAACACTATCTTCGAACTTGATTTCCTTGCTTCGATTCATTATCAGCATTCGTGTTCCGCTAATTAGTGGCAGATAATTTTCGTGATCTGAGAAGATTCCATTTGTGTATGAAAGTATGAAACGCCCTTCATAGTAGTATCTGTCAGTATGCAGCTTTCTCCTCCCACGAAGTCATTTTCTTTTTACAATCCTTACTGTCACAGGTTTGGAAATAAAACATCTTTTCAACCAATTTATTTTTCGCTTTTTGAGTATCTTCAATAGAACTTACCCTTCCTGCTTCATTTTTACAATTCATGATTGTTTCGTTTCTACCTACCTGTCCGCACTCTTCTTTACCACCCTCATTCGAAGGTTTATAGTCTTTTTCTCAAGCTCCATGTTTTGGAAAACTCCAAGCAAGATATTAAAGATTTTTTTCTTTTCTTTTTGTAATAGTTGTATTTTTCTTCTGGAACCCAAAAATCATGTTCCCCTTTGCTCTAAAATTTCCATTCGCCATTTGTGTTCTTGCTTTTATTTCCTGTTTATACTTGACGTCTTCCGTACCCATATCACGAGCAGCACAGGACCTCAGGGAGTTGATCACTTTTGATTTATGATATTTAGGTGGGGTCCGAATCAGGAGTAGAATTTCAAGTTCATCGGTAAGGGATGCCACCGATTTGTTTATCCCTTTAACTTCAAGGTGGCTTCAAATACAAAGATATCATCAAAAACATTCAGATAATGCTCGGTGAAATATAGAATCTTTGTTTTGTTTCCCAACGTTGAAAGTTTGGCATTTACCTTTGCTAAAAATAAGCAAATATGGGTATGTTCATAATAACATCAATTAAATTAATAAAACAAGTAGACGAGGATAATTGTATCCTTTCCTGTAGATCCCTATCCCGCATGACCAATTGAAACGAAACAGGCTAAGCTGTGAGGATATCCGCTTAATGCTCATTCATGAAAATAATTCATGCCAAGTAATGGTGATGGTAGCTTAAATTATACTTTATAATACTAACATGCAAATGTTTTCATTTTTATTCTATCTTATTTAGATTCTAAACTCAGAAGTAGTGCAAGAAGTAAAATAAAATGTGAGAGAAAACAACTCGAACTAATATTGTTGAATGCGTACTCATTATTTTAGCTAGTCCCACAACGCATCATTCCGATTTGGTTAATTCAATTGCTGAAACTGACTGCCGGAGAAAAAAGGAGGGTGTTTAGTGGCAGACCGTATACAGAATGGGAGATAAGTGAGAGCAAAGTGCAAAGATAGAATGTAGAAAAAGTCTAAAAATGCTATGTTAATTTTGAAACGAGTAGAGGGATTGAGGTCAAATGTTGAATGTGAGAACTGCATGTACAGCTCCACTGAATAGGCTTAGTATGAATCATGGGGGGCATCTGAAAAGCCGCTATGTTGGAATTAGTGCAAGAAGAATATAAGAGAAAGGGATCATGTGACATATGTCTCTTGACGCACACAGTCTATTGAAATCAATAGTGGTAATACAGTTTGAGACCTCTGTTTGATGCCATAGGTTATGGGCCTTAAGAGTGATTGTGTGGTTGATACAGAAATGAAAACAACAGTGGCTACATTTGAAAAACGACAAAGATGGACAATCAGGATCATCACAGCCGCCAGAATTGAAATTGGAGTGGTAGCCGACAGGTGTCATGAATGCACCAGTTGCTGTTTGGAAATATCCAGTTTTATAGAAAGAATATCTAATCATATATCTGAGCAGTGGTGCTGTAAACTGGAAGGGTTGCAAATTAATGAAGTTGCCCAATGTTGTATTTTGAGGTCAGAAAATGGTGCCTGTTTTATATTTTAGGCAATTCTTACACGGACGGAAGAAGAACAAATCCAGAGATCTTACGAGTTACTTGCAACCACCAAGGATATGGAGTCGGTAAGTCCAACATTGTCCGGTTTATGCAACAGCTTGTTTTTTTTCTTTTGTTTTTTTTATTTTCCAAGAATCAACGAGGAGCAGCAGTTTCATCTGCTCTAGACAAGGCCAGAAAACCTCAGTCACGAATTCTTTTAGGTTCTTTTTAGTCATATTTTCACTTTTACCAGGACATGAAGGAAAATTGGGTGGATCGGAACGTTTGTTGGCTTTAAAGTGGCCACTTGACTCGATATAGAGGAGATACATGGGACTCGTTATTTTACCATCCATAGAAACAACAGATAGATCATGTATGAATGGGTCCAACTTAGCTGATGCAGATCCAAGTTAACCTATATTCTCTTCTCACTTTGGAACGACGAAGTCCGTCCACAATGCAGCAGATCTATAGTTTTGTCGAAACGGCTTTGGTCAGCATTGAAAATTTGGAAGTGATAAAATTTATGATGTACAATCACTTGCTCTGTTGTGTCAAGAGCCATTTGTCACATGATCCCTTTCACATACATTCTTTCTTCTTACTATAATTCCAACATGTCCTTCATGGGGAGGGCTTTTCAGAGGTCTCCCATGATTCACATTACGCCTATTCAATGGAGCTCTACATGTATTTCTCATATCTAATATTTACCCTCAATCGTTCTACTCATTTCACAATTACCATAGCACTAGACATTTTCTACGTTTCATCTTCGCACTTTGCCCTCATTTATCTCCCATCCTGTATACGGTTAGCCACTAAACACCCTCTTTTTTCTGTTTCTTTTGTGCTGAGTCCAGTGCTAGAAATTATTTTCAGCAATTGAATTTATCAAATAGGAATGGTCCCTTGTCAGTTTGGCTAATCTTTCAGAAGATCCTTCTAATTATAACGATTTTTTCTCCTTCCGATACAAGATCCTCAAGCATGAAACGTATTCAAATGGTGAACTTCTTTCTTATTTCTTGTATTGTGTACCCATAAATAGCTTTTCTCTTTTCGTTTCTTTAAATCTAGTTTTAAAAATACTTTTTAATCTCCTTCCGCCTTATGCAGAGTCATTTTGATGTATGATTAGCATCATACTAAATGTCTGACTACTGCAGAAAACAAATGTTAGTCGAACTCTTTAGTATGATACTATTCACGTGTCAGAAAGTCTCTGCATAAGGCCCCTTATGTTCTTCAGAAGCGTTTCTTTTAATCCTACAGGTCCAATTCTTAAAGACGCTGGGTAAAGTAGATGCACAGCATAGTGTACAGAGGATACTATCAACTTTACTGAGTAATGAAGTCGCTCTGCAGATAAATTCAAGTTAGGATCGTCGTACTTACTTCAAGTAATAAAAAGTAACTATTAAACATGAAGTAATGTAGAACTCTAATCGTCTACCTGCATCATCAGTACGTTTATGTTGCTCAGAAAGTGTATATGAATGCGACTGACTGCTGCACAATATGTGGACAATGAAAACCCTGACTGCTACGACTTTTCAGTGAGAGACTATTAAGTGTGTTTGGCTTTTCATAATCGATGCTATAACTATTGTGTCTGTTTCGTTATTGAAAGACTAATACATGTCCTATCTGTGTGTGGGAGAACTCAGAGATAACCAACGCACAGCGTTTTTGTCCCAACAAATCCCACATGGCACGAGCCAGAATCGAACTAAGGACGCCACGTACATGACTGAGTGAATTCGTATAAACGTCTTAAACGAGCTTCTAAGGATTGGAATCACAGTTCCGAACCACATGTGTTCCCTCCACGAATCGAAACCGGGTCCCTTTATTCAGTAGGAAGCGAGCGTTACCACTCACCCACGAAAGACACTGTCATAAACTAGAGGTGAGCGGGGTCTAACCTCTTAGCCACCAGCATTACTCTAGACAGGGAAGATTTAAAACCGTGTTTACACTTTTGAACTTTATATCTTCTTAGTTTCAGAACATACCATATCACCGGCAGTTCTATTATCAAAAAAAGTTTTCAAAGCGGGTCATGATTACTCTATTGCTGGCTTTGTTTGTTTTACAATATTACTAACTGTAGTTGTGTTATTTTGCATGATATTTGTGCCCTTCATAATTCACATTTGAGACTGATTTATTCATAAATGTACTTACAGAGGTGACTCTGAGTACTTACTGAGACGTTACTGACTACAAACGATAAGAATTTGTTGGAAGATGGTTCAAGAATGCAAGTGACGGATGTGGTGGAAGACTGAAACGCAAAAAATTAGAATCTCGTAATAACAAATACACTAGTTATGAGAGACAGTGAGGTGTTATGCGTTAAGATTTTCTGTTCTACTTTTACTATTTATTGTAGGTTGTAGTATTTTACTAATTGTGTTCCAGGATTTACAAATTTTATTCTATGAATGCCAAAATATTATATCAGTCCATTAGAGAACAGAGACTATTAGCGTGTTCGGAAAGCTGTGAAGCGTTATCTGACATCTCTTAATGAAGAAAGTCAGGTACTCTGTAATTCACGTAAAATTCCCAATGCTAGTAGTAATTCATTTCCTAGTTTACCTAAAACACTAACCCGAACTGCATGCGACGAAATACAAATTTTAAATAATTGTTTGGAGGAGGCCTCTCCCTCCCATTTAGGAAATGACGAAAACATTAATAATTTCAACGATGATTCTTTGAATTTAAGGTTTAGAACAGGTGACAATGATTTACCTCCTGAATATATAAGAAAAGAATACGACTGATACTCTAGTGAGTTCACTAGTGAATTAATGGAATAGAGTATTAAATATAATGTACCGTACTCCTGTGTTAATAAGTTGCTTTCCCTTTTACGAAAACATGGCCATGTTGAATTGAAATGTAATGTAAGAACATTAAAAGGTACTAACGTGTTAATGTCAACAGTTATGAAGCACATACCAGGTGGGGAGTACGTTTACTTGGGATTCAGTTAAGAGATCAAGCGTACTATTCAGTGTCGTCTCAAACCATCGATGAACATAAGTTTAATGTGGATGTTATACCATTAGGCTAAAGCACAGCCAAGCAACTGTGGCCAATATTGTATATTGTAAATGAGGCCACACAACCATTGCCCCTTGTCGTGCAGCTGTTTGTGGAGAAGGTAAACCAAGCGACGTAGTAACTTACCTGTTAGATTAATTAAAAATTAAAGTTTATCATAAGCAATGGTTTAGGTTTAGATTCGGTTACATTTCATCTTAATATTGAGAACAGTATTTTTGTTTGTGATGCATCTGAACGTGCGTTCCTGAAATGCATAAAATCTCACAACTCAAGGTTTGGTTGTGGAAAATGTACCTTTGATGATGATTATAAGTCTCGTATGATTTTGAAGGTACAAATGTTCCTATTCAAAATGGTCATAACTTTAGACATCAGCTGGAAGAACAACACCATACCGGCGTATCACCGTTAACAGATCTACGACTAGATCTTATATCACAAATTCCTTTCGACTACACGCATATGATTCTCTTAAGATTTGTTCGAAGGTTCATAAAAGCATGGTTGAGAGGCGCTTTGAATGTCAGAATGTCCATAGCTAGTGCTGCATTATTGTCATCAGTGCAAAAATCATCAGCCCATTTTATTTCAGCAGAATTTTTAAGGCAACCACATCGCTTGAGCTTTTTCGATCCGTGGAAAGCCACAGAACTGCTCCTATTTTTGTAATACCTACGTCCAGTACTCTTATCTTTTGTGTTACGTGTAGAACTCTACGAGCATTTCTTAATTTTATTTCTTGCTACCTATGTGTTACTCCAAATAAAGGTAGATGAAGATATATGCTACTATTCTGAAATTTTCCTAACGGATTGATTACAATTTTACAGCGAGGAAATGGTTGTGCACAATGTCCACTCCTTGATACACATTCTAAATTATGCACGAGGGTACGGATCTCTCTGGATAACTTTAGCACATTTAGTTTCGAAAATCTTCAGCGTTTATTGTGGCACCACACCACGCCCTGTAGCAGTTGTTGAATAGGTTAGAAGAATCGATAGTAAACGATAATACTTTAGAGTCTGAAACTAGTTTTCAGTTGGCCAATAAGCATAGCTGTGGGCCTATAATAAGTGGTTTACCAAAGCATGTGGCACAGCATAAGAAGCTTGTATGTCAGGATTATACACTGAAAGTTGCAAATTTGAAAGATAGTGTTATTTACTTGGTCTCTAAATCTAATACAATTATGCATTTTTGAGGTCTGGTGATTTCTTTAAGTACCCATGGATGTCAACTCGTTTCGGAATATTTAAAGTAAAATGAACGTAAAAGTAATATCTTACCCTTCATTTCTTAGCAGTGGAACAGTAGAGAGAGATGACTTTGTGTGTATTCCAGTGGCTCACGCTGCTGCTTACTGAGGCGTACTGAACCGCTATATGGAAGTGCGAACCTTGTTTAACTTAGAGGTCGAAAATGCTGTCTTGCAGGACGTCAGGGTTACAGATCAAGATGGCAGATTGAAAATTTTAGGAAATATGAACATAAATGTTAATATCAAGGAATTTCTGGATTTTTTTAAAAAAAATATTGTCTAGTCATTTGTTGATGCACGAGCACCGTATAGATGTGAAGAGGTTCGCTTTTACTACTCCTGGCAATTTGTAGAGGATATTTTATATTATTGTTTACCACAATGTGTAATCAAACAAAATATTTAATTGAATTTTAAAATGTGTATAACACAGGCAATGTATGAAGTGGAGGCATTACGAATATTCTTTAGAATTCATAATCCAATGGAAAATTCATAGTGCCTCGACTTCTACAATAGAAATGACTGGCTATGAATTCTAGAACTAGGAAGACTCAGAAAGAATGTGCAAGAATGTTGACATGACGGAAAAATCATATAAATACTACCGGATTCTCTTCCGGGTATGGGAAGTTCTATTTTGACGTCGAAACTGCGAGTCAGATCATTCATCATTAGTTTTGTCACTCCGTCATTCTGTCCATCAGAGGTTCTGCTCATCATCGTTACTAAAAGTAAGTGATTATGCATTGTCTTCTCTAGTCTTGAAGTCATACCAGTTCATATCATGCTCTGTTATTATTCATTTATTCAAGATCAGTTCATTAAATTCTTATTCTAAATTATTTCTGTGTGTTACAGAATTGTATCTTTGAATTTCTACTCCCATGTTTCTAATTAATTTTGAGCTACGCTATCTACGCCCCCAAGACTTGCATTAATTTAAATTACTTCTTGGAGGAACTGAGTGGATGTTAAGGCCATTCAGTAATTTCATGTATGAAAATTCTTTGGGGTTCGCAACCCTAACTAAAGGTCTCCGTTCGACATGCCTCCGGAAGTTTCTAACTGCCTTTAACGTCACAAAACCGGTCACGTTTAAGGTAGATTGCGAACCTATTTTAAGTTGTTAGCAATATGCACATTATTTATCGTATGTAACAAAAGGTCTTTTACAAGACTCGAAATCTGATTCTAGAGGTTAAAAGGAGAAAAAAATTGACATTGTTTCCTTCGGGGCCTCCTATTGTTGCTAGGGCCCTGTAAAAATTCGGAATTTAAATTAATGGTTTTAAGCAGTTTCAGCTGAAGAGTGAAAATGGGGCAAAGCAAATGTGTGGGGTATTCAAAAGAAATTGGATATGATCAATTCATAAGGTAACATCGCTATATTTGCCATCCGGAACTCATGAAAATCCCGCAATTAAAGGGAATAATTAGATATTGTCCTGTCTAATAAGGCTGTTCATGTGCAGACTTGTTCGTGAGTCTTGCCTGACAAATACTGTGATGTAATCTTACGAATTGGTCATATTAGATTTCTTTTTAATACCCTACCCGTTTCGTTGCAGCCTGCATAGCACAACCTGCCTAGAAACAAAAAAATGAAATTAGGTCTTTTTACAGGGCCATATCAGCTAAAGGAGGCCCCAAGGGCGAAACTATCAAATGAATGTTTGCTACTATTGACCTGTATAATCACCTTCTAAGCGTAGTAAAGGACCTTTTTGAAGAGAAATAACGTCGTGAATGGGAAAGTTGGAATGGTGTGTCGCTAATCTTTTGAATTGTAACCTTGTAATGTTTATAATTCAGTCAAAATATAAAATTAAAATAAATAAATTTTAATATTCTAGCTTCACATGCTTGTTATAGGATTTACTAATTCATATGGGACTTCCGAAAAGAAACATCAAATCAATTTTCATCACCGTGTCTATAGCGACAACTCCCAGTCACGACACCTCTTCAGTTTTTTTTACGGATAGGAAAAGAAGGAGGGGAAAGAAGAAGAAGAAAGGTAGGAGAGAAGAAGGAGAAAAGGAGAGAAGACGAAAGGTAAAGGAATTTAGAGGAAAAGGAATTACTGTACAAATATGGAAATATGGTAAGAAAATCTAATAGTTATTAAGAGGTAGTTGATATCCAAATGGTATTACTTGAGGATTAATTCTGAAGTGATCCGAAAGAGACACACGTCCCATTATACGACTCTGATCTGGATCCAGGCAACTACGCAAGTGGGAGTTGCCTTAACTCAGCCCAGGAGACGAGAAGTTTTAATCGAAATGTCTGTCTATTGTTTCGAAACGTTTTAAAATCTGTATCCAGTATTTGAACTTCCAAATAGAGATCGAACACGCATTGGAATCAGCCAAGAAAAAAACCAAGGTGTATATTTTCCACAAATAGAAGTTTCAAGATTTCTGAGAAGACTGTCGTTAGCCTGGCTCATCCTGTTATTTTGGCTTTTCTCCTAGAGCCGATGTAAACAATTTTAGGATCTTTCATAATCTTCCTCATATACTAACACATATGAGATGCTATTTCACACTTATTATGAATACTATCATAGTAAATCAATATTAAATGTTACTACTTAAGACTAAGTTCATTCATTCACACACACTCACATACTTACAGGACAGCGTATTAACATGAGTAATAATAGTTTTAAAAGAAACCATCTAACTACAATTTGGTGAATATTTATTACATATATTCTAGAATTAGACTCCAATTATTATGAACATGCAATCAACATACATATTTAGGTATCAATGTACATGTGAAATTGAACAATAGTGTTGTGATAACATATATATACTTATACTAACAGAAAGACTAAAAGAACATTTTATATGTGGATATCTATATCAATATCTATAGCTATCTATCTATCTATCTATCTATCTATCTATCTATCTATCTATCTATCTATATATATATATATATATATATATATATATATATATAAAGAGAACGTACAAAATCCTTTGTCCGCTCATCACGCTAATACGGCTGAACCAATTTCTTTCATTTTTGGGGGGCTATTAGGATTTGGACCCTAGATGGTTTTTATCATATCACTTTAATTTTCAATTACCAGTGTCTTGAGATAATTGACCATTCAGGTGTCCACAAATCCTTTGTTATTAGTTCATCATAGGTAAAAATAAACGTATTTATATGCAACCCGCATGACCGTGTCACTCGGCGGGTTAACATAAATGACAGGCGATATACAGCGGAAAATAGCTTGAATCTTCTGTTTAAAATTTTTTAATTGATTTGCTTATTTTTACAGACACTTTTACAATATGCCAGCACCGGGATGACCGCAGCGAAGCGGGGCGGGTTAACATAAATGACAGGCGATAGAATGTTAAGATTTACTGCAATCTTCTATGGTTTTCATCATATCACTTGAAAGCGAAAAAGTAAAAATTATCTAAGTAACAAAGTTTATTGCGTTCCGGGGTGACCGCAGCGAAGCGGGGTGAACGCTGCTAGTATATATATATATTTGCTACAATCCAGCATCATTATATTGTGTTTTTCCATTACATTGGACCTCCACCAACTTTCAACTACCGCATATCGGATGCCGGATGCCGAAGCCTTATAAAATCTTTGTGTGCAAATATTTTTTTTCTGAATGGGGTTCATTTAATACTGCTGGATGTGGTTATATAAGAACAAAATAGAAAACAACAATTAATGTTATGTGTAAAATGTTAGAGCACACTCAAAGAAAAAAAAAACGACAGGAGGCTAGAAGTGTGGAAATGTGAAAAAATATTCAAATTCGTAGTTCAAGATTTTCACGCTAGATGCTCTAGTGCCGCCCGTATATACTGTTCAGTGCATATTGCAATTTTACCCGAACAGGTTTACTGACACTCTAGCATCCGAAACTTGGCAACGTTTAAGCACATACACAAGGATATAGAGAGGGAGAATTACACAGTGTAGCCATAACCAAGAACCAAAACTATCCCTATTTTATGGATGCAAGATTATGCTTGCATCTTTCTAGTCAGTAGACTATCTCTATGCGTCAAAAGTTAAATGTCTACAATGAGGTCACGAGAGGGGAAGGCGTACTGAACGTTAAGCATGTTCCAATAACTTCTGATAATGTTTGAAATAAAAACAGCTGTCGCAACGTCCTTTTTGATTATCATTTCTCCCTTCTAATTATTGAACGGATATGTTAGATAACATGATAACATGGACATCTTTTCGATCCTGGATAACTGAAAAATTTTATTCAAATATATTATATGGGGAGTCTGGGGCAGATCCAGGACGGACTTCTGGGGTGGCTGTGGGTTATAATACTGCTACTTAGAGCTACTTTCAAGAACTCCAAACTCTGGGATAGGTTTTATTTATATATAAAATAAAAAAAGTTTCCTTTTCTGGAAGGGAGCGATCACCCCTATTGCTTCATAGATCCGCCCCTTTGGGGAGTTATCATATAATTTTGATTATAACGTGTATCCTAAGGAGCAACAAAGGTTCCGACCTTTTGCCAAACATTAGTCTCTCTCGAAACGTTCAACCAAGGAAGCTTAAATTCGATATGCTGACAACTGTCCTAGCGTTTTCTTAACCTCCTTTTCTAAAGAGGGGGAGAGTTGCATTCTCCATATATGACTATTTCGTAATAGGTAGGTACGCAATAGTAATTGAAAATTAACGATATAGGTGTCGAATTCCTATTTTTCGCGGACCCTGAGATAAACAGTTAAATCTGAAGCCACTCAAGTCCAAGTTAAACCTCATAGTTAAAGAAGTATCGACATCTGGAAGGTGGGGCTCAGGTAAAAAATAAAATGTCTCCATTGACCCACACTGGTATCGAATCCATAGTTTTCCATACCGCTGAAACGAATAATGCCAATCCTGAATTACTCGGAATCCAAGTTTAGCCCTCATTGACACCTCGGAGGGGGAGGGAAGCGATAAAATGTATATGTCCAAATTGACGAAATTAGTGGCTCAGTGGTAGAGCGTTCGCCTCCCGTGCTTGGGGTCCCTCGTTCGTTCCCAGCTCGCGCAGTGTGGACTTTGTGGTGGACAAACTCCGTGCTCGTGGGTTTTCTCGGGTTCTCCCGTTTCCTCCCCCTTTCTTTATTCCACCATTTCACTCATCTCGCATCATCACCGTCTACTTTAGCCTAACCTTCATAATCATGGACGTAAAACTTAATGATTTCATTTCAGTTTCAAGATAGTGTCAACTCCATAATTTTCAGGGTCGCTGAGATGAATAATGACTATCCCGAATTCGCCCAAATCAAAGTTTAGTGCCACTGACATCTCGCAGGAGACGGAGAAAGGGAAGAAAAATTCATAGATCCAAATTAACCGATATTACTGTCGAACATATAATTTTGGGAGTCGCTGAGCTGAATAGTGACAAATGTGAAGCCGTTTAAGTCCAAGTTTGGAACCCACAATCATAGGGAGTGCCGACATCTAAAGGAGAGAGGCTGAGACATAAAATCTCAAGAAAGACAGAGATAGGTGTCGAATTTATAGTTTTCGGGTACGATGAAATGAATAGTGACAATCGCGAATTCATAGAAATCCAAGTTTAGGCCCCATCGACATTTGGGAGAGAGAGATAAAAAGTTAATATGTCCAAACCCACCGAGATTTGTGTTGAATCCAAAGTGATTGAGGTCGCTGAGATGAATGATGACAAATTTGAAGCCTTTCAAATCCAAGTTTGGAACCGTTAAATATAGGGGTATAGACGGGAGGGGGTGAAAATAAAATGTATAGGATGACTGAGATTGATGTCGAACCTATAGTTTTCGGGGAAGCTGAAATGAATAGTGATAATCCCGAATTTGTTGAAATCCAAGTTTAGCTGCACCAACATTACATAGGCGGGGAGGAGCGGACTGAACTTGGTGTCAAATCCTTAATTTTCATAGTCCCTGAAATAAATAGGGACAATCCTGAATTCGTCCAAAGTAAAATTTAGCTCCCATCGATATCTGGAAGGGGAGGGGGAAGAAGGAGAAAATAATATGTCCAAATTGAACGATGTTAGTGTAGAACAAATAGTTTTACCTTCTTTCTTTAGTTCCTGTGGATCTTTTAGTGGGCAATGCTTTATTCGGTTCTTCATAATGGTTCTAATGAAACCAATATCCAATCCTGATAACTCTCTGCCAATTCCGCTAATGAAAGAGATTAAAATAATCTATCCGCCCATATCTTGAAATTCGCATCTTTTGGAAGCTAATTTGTCAACTGCATTAAAACATATTCTCCCAAGCCAGTGTCTTTAGGTCTATTTACTTCTAGTCCAACGTATGGCTGAAATTGTGCGAGGTATCATACAGAGATTCATAAAACCATCGAGTACCTCTGTAGAATGTACAATCCTATAGGTAGTCCTATTGTCCTATATATACTTCAAAAGTAATTGAACCCCGGACTCAGTGCACCACTTACATTCCTGATACATACAACGTACGTCAGTGTTCCATGCCTTTTCACTAAATAATTTATAACATGTATATACTGCAAATAGCAGGGAATTAGAATAAAATAGTATTATGAACTATTTTTGATACTTTAGAATGATACGAGTGTTTGCGCAGCTGTACATTGGAAGCAAATTAATATAAACTGAGAAATCGTACGTAAAGCTAAAAAAGGACATTTATATTCGAATAAAAAAAAGTAATATACATTTCTAGTTGAGACAGAAATTAAATTTTACAATAATGAAATTGTTGTTGTTGTTGATTTTAGTTTAGCGTCCCTTTCAGCAGCGAGGCTATATGAGACGTGGACCTGCTGATTAACGTGGAATCCGAACCACATGAGCTCCCGCCGGGAATCGAACCCGGGTCTCCCACGCCAAAGGCAATAATGAAATTAATGGACCCATTCATTGCTGGTGTTCCATTATTTAAACATTGTAATTAAGATTACACTGTGCATGTTATAATTATTAACTTCTTTATAGCTTGTCAATATGACTTGAAGCAACTATTAATCAAGATATCTAAGGCAACAAACAGACAAAATTATAAAAATAATAAATATTTTGTTTACTTTATTTCCTTCATGGTGCATGTAAAAATTTCTTTGACAATGACGTCACCACCGCGAAATGCAAATCTAATAGAGCAGGAAACAACTACATCACCTCTGCATTACATCCCTCGTGAATGCAGTTGGCGCTTTCCCAACTAATCGCGATACAGTGTAGCCAGATCAGCTGGCATTTGCGTCATCCTTAAAATTGTTCCAATATTGGAACACCAGAAAAAAACTGGTAGGTCCGATCAACATCTCCAAGGGAGAGGGATAAAATTAATAGGCCTCATGCAGAGTCATTCTGACTAATGATTAGTGCCATACTAAAGAGTTTGACTACGTTTCCTGCAGCAGCCAGGCTTTTAGTATGATGTTAATTATACGTCAAAACGACTCTGCTTGAAGCGCTCTACATTAGAATGTATCGAAAAAAAATTTTCGAAATGTTAACGTAGGAAGTGGAGGTCGTTTAGGTGGCGCGCCTCGACTTTGAAGTTTTGGTTATGCAACCACGCCAAACAACTTCACAAAATTCTTAATAATTGATTCACTGTTGAACAAATTTTGATGTTCAACATCAAGAAGTATGTAACTTCTTTGAAATTGCGATTTTTACATTCATTTAAGCATAATATGAAAGGAAATGATAATAGAAGAATTTTCTTAACTCAGGTTGTGAAAAAAACGCCCTTGTACAACAGTAGCTGTATATATACAAATGTATTAATATTTATAGAACATTTAAGCAAAATCCTTGTAAAAATCTACATTTCACTTTCTTTTATCTATTTCATTGTGATGTGATAAGCTGGGGAGTTAAAAAGTACCCTAACCTATAGCTTTCTATACCCTTGTACTTCCTTTTTCAAAACTGCGCAAATTCCAGTTTCACAGCGATACAGAAAATAAATTAACCGTGGTCAAGTTAAATATTAAAAATTCCGTAATAAAAATCAGCATTAACATTAAAACATGAAAAATATGTACAAATACTTTTTGTACAAGAACTACACTGCAATGTAGACAAAAGTTTCAAGTGATTCCTTGTGGAGGATTATGTTTATTTTATTTTGAGCGTCTTCGCTTGGCTTGCCTTTTGTAGGTTACATCTGGAGCATCCCTTGGAATAGTCCAGCAGTAGTCGGCCAATATGTAAGAACTCCACTTTCCCTCGTATCCCTTCTCCATGGCTGCAATATCTTGATGGAAAGGCTCACCATGTTCGTCACTTACTGCTCCACAATCTTCGGGAAAGAAGTCTAGATGTGAATGAAGAAAGTGGAGTTTCAGAGACATATTGGAACCAAGATTTTCGTAGCACAATAACAACTTTGCTACCAGTTGTTTGTAATTTGTTGCTCGGTGTCTACCCAAGAACTGTGAACAAACACTCTTCAAACTTTCCCACGCAGCTTTTTCCTCACCTTGGACAATTTCGTCGAACTTGTGATCTTTGAATAGTCGCCAAATCTGTGGCCCTATGAAAACACCCTCTGTAACTTTGGCATCACTTAAACGAGGGAATTGTCCTCTTAGGTACTTATAGGCCTCATCCTCTTGGTTCATGCTATTAACAAAACTTTTCATAAGACCTAATTAATTATGTAGAGGGGGAAGCAAAATTCGGTTACAATCTACCAGTGGTTCATGCTGCACATTTTTCACTCCCGGCTGAAGAGTTTCTCTGGTACTCCAATCACTTTTGCGGAAATGAGATCCACGATCTCTACTGTCCCATTCACATATAAAGCAACAATACTGTGTATACCCTAACTGCATACGTAGCAACAGTGCTATTACTTTCAGGTCACCACAAATGATCCACTGAAAATCGTAATATTTAAAGGCTTGAAGTAAACATTTCAAGTTTTCATAAGATTCCTTCATATAAACTGCGTAACCTATAGGAATTGATGGAAGTTCATTTCCAATATGTAAAAGCACTGCCCTTAAACTCACCTTGGAAGAGTCTATGAAGAGCCTCCACTCCGTAGGTTCGTAATTAATTTTAAGTGCGCTCATGAGACCATTTACATGAGACAAGTGTGTCTTCCATAGTAACAAATGAAGTGAACATCTTCTCCCTATTCCGATACACTGAAATATTTACCTTTTTCCTGCAATAAATTCCATTGCTTTAAGCGTGACGCTAAAATTTCGGCTTTGCTTTTCGAGAGGTCCAAGTCTCTGATTAGATCACTTAGTTCCTCTTGAGTAAGTTTATGTGGTTCACATAAAGGTTCTTCTACAACAAACGTGGGACCTTCGAAGTACTTGATTCAGGAGCTTCAACTTCTTGATCATCATCAGAAAAAAGATCGTATTCTTTAGGTGGGTCAGGAACAGGTTGTCCTTCTCCATGTGGAACAGGGCGCATTGCAGAAGGAATGTTAGGATAGATCAAGGCCCGCTTCTTCTTCGTGGAGATTCCCTTCTTGACGGAAGGAACCATACAAAAATAACAGTCTCTGATGTGGTCGCTTGGCTCCCTCCAAATCATGGGCACTGCAAAAGGCATTGAGCGCCCCTTTCCATTAATTCAATTTCTTAGATTGCTGGCACAAGTGTTACATATAATGTGGGGTGCCCAAAATTTATCTTGGTCTCCAATTTTACAACCAAAGTAATATTGATAGGCTTTTCTTATTAGTGGTGTTATAGTCTGCTGTTGTGAGGAAAATGCCACTTCCCCACGCAGCAGAAGCTATCCGCACTGTTTACACAATTTCGGGGCATTTTTGTTTATTGAAATCCTCAAAATGTCACTTGAAATAGTTCTGACAACTATTTAGAAATATACATTCGAAATACCAGTAATTTTACATACTAGTAGTTGTATTTTTATGTCCTGCACTACACAAACGTCACACCCAAAACGCTGATAACTGCACTAAACCTGTCTTTTCTAACAATAGCAGAACACTACTGAGATAAGGAACGCAATCAAATTAAGCTTTCTTATAGTCTCTCCCGTGTTGCGGATAAGTGTAACATTTTACCCCAAACTAAGCGAATATATTTATTTTTAAAGCGTTATTATTAGACATGCCTGTAAAACGAAAAGTAGAGCTAATATTCGAAAATAACTTTCAAAATCGTGCTCGTGAGGGAGCAAGAAGCCCAATCAATCATCTCATAGTATTGCTATGCATTAAAATTGATGACTGGTAAAACAAAAGTTCGTATTCTCTTGCCTTTTGTCAATCCTCTTGTTTTCTTAATTCTTCTCCAGCCAAGACTTCTGATGCCTCGATTTTGATCCGTTATTAAAGTTAGCCGAAGATTTTCAGGGTGAGCCAAAAATGCATTTTGTTGAATGACCCTATCAGTCAGATTTCTCAAGTGGTCTGGAA
The DNA here is from genome assembly GCF_964235325.1 of Thermobia domestica. Taxonomy (NCBI): domain Eukaryota; kingdom Metazoa; phylum Arthropoda; class Insecta; order Zygentoma; family Lepismatidae; genus Thermobia; species Thermobia domestica. The sequence continues at coordinate 250,085,669 of NC_137462.1, read as the reverse complement.
GAAATCGGGACAAGTGGATCATATTCCAGAGGTGTCGGGCTCTGTCAGTTATCAATGGTTTCTTCTTTATCTCAAACCACACCGGTGCGTACACGTTCATTATATAACTTGCAAGAAGTTGCAGCTGTTCAGAGGGATAGGGTGTGCTTAGATGCAGCCGAAGAATACGGCATGCTGTCGTTAACCATCGTGACTGGACAAGTGGCCCAGGCTTTTTCCTCGCTAGACTGCGACGACAAACGTCGCTCGAAACAGCTGAAGAGATATCCAACAGATATTGTTGATCCGTGCTTAAATCTGTTATACCTGACATTTCTTTCACCCAATTTGTGAAAGGTTCAAACTTACAAATTGGAAGATTTTCACTGGTTTGTATGGCTGTTCCAATTGGTCCTGAAAGTTTTGACGGACCTTTCGCCATCTAATGTTGTAAATAAGTGTCGAAACGGCAATTCGTTCAAATGAAGAAGAGAAACTGCGTGTTGGAGTGGTTTGCTGACTTTTTCTTCAATAAAACGGATGACTCCACCTTTCCATCCTGTATTTACCGGTGTGCCGTCACATCAGATCACTTTTATATAACACACATCAATGTTGTTCTCTACAATGAAATGAAAGATACTATTTTTAATCTCTTCGGCAGTTGCAGATGAGGGCGTTGTGTGCCCTAAATAAACACACTGTGGTTCTTCTACTAAACACACATGTTCTTCAAAGACATCTTTTCGGTAAAAAGGATCTCCTTACCTCCTCCTTTGCTAAAGTTTTATCTTTACGCCTATCAAAGTAAAGTCCACTGATAGGTTTCTGATCTGATTTTGATGTAGGCTCAATTTCAGCTCGAATTTTTTTCATTTCTCGCGCCACTTTGTTTTTATCAACAACATTATCTTTGTTGTCATATGAAATCATTCCCACATCTTCCAAAGTAGCAGATACTATAAGAGCAACTTGTCTCCTCGAAGCCCCTGTTCTATGCGCAGCTGAAGCAACGGCTTTTAGATCTAGACGTTTCTGTGGTTTTCCTGACTTTGAGGCTGTTGCCACTGTCTCAAACTCCGAATCACTTGATCCAGAAATATCAGTTCCACTTGAAGAGTCTTCTTTTACCTGAGATCCGGTCCTCTTTCTCTTCATACTAGTGTCTGAAATACTTGTTTCTGATGCAGACCTCTTTTTCATTCTTTCAGCATTTTTTGGAATTATTTTCGTCATTTCAGGATTCACTTTTCCAATTACCATTTTTCTATTCGTTCGTTGGTCCATATAAATGGTTTCTCTGCTTCTGGCACTTTTTTCACTCTTTCACAGTTACACAACTTTTCTGGGTCGGTACACTTACACGAACAAATATCAAAGAGTTTGTGTCCACTATCCCTAAAACGTTGTAGTTTTTCTTGAGTCGAAACACGTTTAGCAGATTTACGCAAATTCACTGAAGATTTGTTATAGTCCAAAATCATGTCCACCACTCGTTTTTAGAAACTGTAGGAATCGAAGCCTTTGTCCAGATTTGTATCGTCTTCTTCGCGGTAGCGTTCGTCAAATCTGTGAGAGAAGGATTTTTAGCAAATACATCCTTTCTGTGGTTTCTTTCCCAGAAGAAATGTTTCATAACATCACGATAACTTGGAAGTCTATTGTCGGGAAGCTCTTCTGGCCAACCAAATAACAAGTCCCTGTCCGTCTGATGCAACACGTTCTTCTTACTTATTGAAAAAACATTTTATAGGAATTACGAAATGGTAGTAAGTGCGCAGTGAACACGGTACAATGACAAAAAGTAACGCAATTCGATTATCGACATACGCGGAACACTTGAAGTCGACAGCCGCAAAGCTCAAGTCAGACTAAGCAGTATCTTATTGAAAACGTACAAACCCCCCTGCCCACCCCCTTGTAACCCCTATGAAAGTATCAAAGTTTGCTTCCTAGTACCAACCCCTTCTCCTACTCTCTCTCTGCCCAACAATGATAGCACAATCCCTTCCCCGCCTAAATTTGTTACTGTATGTTTCTTTACATTAAAGTCCATTTACTTTTTCTTATTTTCTTTTCTTCACGTTTCACCGATATAAACAACACAGAACCCTTTTGCAGAGGAACAAATTTAGTATATTTGCCATGAACAAAAGCAACACGATTTTAAAGTAGAAATAAATACATAAAAAAGGCAAAATGATAATTTTGTGTAATTGTTGTGAGTGGTTGCATAACAAAAATTCAAAGTCGATGCGCGCCATCTAAACGATCACCAAAAAATCTGAAAAAAATCTGGCGTCTTTTTGGTCACAAATGGCCTCTTTTCCGTACTACCCACCTTAACATTTCGAGAAAAGTTTTTTTCGGTACACCCTATTCTCCATTGACTTAGATTAGGTCTAATGGTAGTTTTCTGGTACGCTGAGATGACTATTGACAATCTCGAATCCGTTCGAGTGCAAGTCAGCCAACACCAAATGAAAAGTAAAATATCCAAATTAACCGATATTTTTGTTCAATTCATGCAGGGTGGTCCGGAACTTGGCGTACCCCCTCATTAGTTTCAACAGTATAGTTATTTTAGAATGTCTGTACACAGTTGCCTTAAGTCTTAAGCGTCTTAAGAGTCATAAACATCGGTAGGATCACCATCCATATCGTGACAAAAATGAATTCTGCGCCATGTTCTCGCAGATGTTTTGCGGAGATAGTCCGCAGTCACAAGGGTGAAGGCGTGTTCCACAGCTACTCGTAATTCCTGCGTTGTGTGATATCGAGTGTTTCTCACTTGTTGCTTTATGAAACACCAGAGCATTGTCTGGTGTCGTCAGATCGGGACTTCTTGGAGGCCAGGCAAAGGGAGCTGGTGTATAGATGCAAAACCTATTCCAATCCGTAATTGCGCACGTGAATCACGAAGTGCGCTGGTGCTCACATGGATAGCAATGTTGCCAGACAATGCCAAGCAATGTTACCGAACAAATGTGGGTAAAACCTAAAACTATTAGAAAACACCAATTAGGGATACGTCCACCCCCGGATGATGCTGTAGTTTTTGGAGTCCCTAAAATGAACAGTCAGTCATGAATTTGTTCATTTGTTTGCTCTCATACTGTTTTGTTTTATTTAGTGTTATTTGTTTGTCTTTAAAAGCAGTGGTCCAAGTGAGACGGTATGCTGTGGTATGCCATACCGCCTCCGGTTTTTTAGTAATGAGAACATACCGTCTCTGGTTTTTCAGTGATCAAGTGACAAATTTTCTGGTTTACGAACAGCTTTAAATAACGGGTTACATTCGACATCCTTTGATCCACTACATAAAACCGTCGAAGAGAACAAACGTGTCTTGGATTAGCTCTGAGTGATCAGTGTTTCCATCCCAATGGGCATTACAATTCAGCAGTGGCGTGCTGCTATAGGCAGGTTCAGTGCAGCATTCGGAATGAAAGTTTCCAAGGAAGAACTTGTAACAACGGAGAAATATAGAAGTGGGAAGGCGATCTGCCTAGCAATTGTGCTGATAGCGCTGTTGATAGGTAACATTGAAACAAATCCAGGGCCAGTGAGCAAAGCTCTTGAACAAAAAATAGAAGACATCCTTCAAAAGTTAAACAGCATGGAACCGAACGTGAACAAGATTGGATTAATTGATGCAAAAATTGACAAATTACAGTCGAAGTTTGATGACCTTTCAAAGGAAGTGAAAGATCTAGAAGCAAAAGTAGCCCACTTGCAGGACGAGAACAGTGATTTGCGACAGAAAATTGATGAACTTGAAATGAAGTGTGACTATAACGAAAATCAGAGCAAGACAAACAATCTTATCTTCCGAAATGTGCAGGTCAAAAGTGAAGGCTTGCGACCATCGTGGAAAGACTGTGAGGCGGCTGTGACAGATATTATAGAAAAAAAGTTGGGGATTAACATAGAACATGATGACATAGAACGTGCAGATCTCTTAGGTAGGGGACGTAACCAGTCGGATATAGATGTGAAATTTCTGAGGTACAAAAAGAAAGCAGAAATTTTGGAAGCGAAACCCAAGTTGCAGAGATCCCGTGTGTATATTCATGAGCAGTTTTCAGAAAAAGTGCTTGCTGAAAGACGATTATTGTCTGAAAAACTACAAGAGGCAAGGAAGGAAGGAAGGTACGCAGTGATAGTGTTTAATAAACTGAAGATTGAAGGGGATATCTATCGTGCTGACACAACAAGTAACACAGTGTTTAAAATTTTCCGTGAAAGTCGTAGCAGTGATGAAAATAACAAGAGAAGTGTATTTGGTGCTAGTGCTAGTGTTTCTAATAATTCTGTGGTGTGTACCAGTAATGAAGATAAAGGCGAGAGTGTGGATAGAGAAAAAGTGCGTGTGGTTAGCAATACTGAAAACAGCTTTCAAGAGAAATCCAAAGGCGGAAAACACCGAAGGTGGATGACACCTCGGGGACAAAAGGAAGGCGGGGCAGGGAAACAACAGGACCCTCGCACTAGGGGTGCAGCTCAAGCGCCAAAATAAATGGCCGGGAAAATTGCCATCAGAGACAACAGAAGCCAACATTTCCAGTAAGTAACTATTCTTTTGGTAGAATCAGTGACCCATCAAAATCAAAACATCAAAACCAAACATTTTCTTTGTGCTTTCAAAATGTCAATGGCCTTCGTACTAAAGCCAGTTGTTTTCATAATGCTGTTTTATCTAACTCTTATGACTTTATTAGCTTGGTAGAAACTTCTTTAACGACAAATTATTCTGACTCAGAATTCTTTGATGATAGGTATGTGGTCTGGAGACAAGACAGAAATATTGAACTACAAAAAAAAAAGACTAAGGGGGGGGGGTATTGTTTGCTGCGCTTAAAAAATATAATATTCAAAAAGTAAATAGCTGGGAAACTAACTTTGAAAGTGTAATTGTCAAACTGGTTTTGAACTCAATTACGGTACCGTGTATATTTGTACTGTTTACATAGAGCCTGATTCACCACTTCATATATATGAACAGTTTTTTTAATTTGTAGAATCAAATTGTCCTGTGTTTTGCACAATTCTTTGTATAGAGGATCTGAATCTACGACAAATAACTAGTTCAAATTTCGATTTAATGACGTCATCAGCTAAATGTAAAAGTCTTGACAATTTTATGTCCCTCTTTAATTTGATTTCAATTAATAATATTCCTAATAGCAATGGCCGAACCTTAGATCTTGTTCTCACAAATCTCTCAAAAGTAACAGTTCAAAGATAATGCGATCCACTGGTAATAGAAGATAAACATCATCCTCCCTTCTTATTCAGTTTACAGCATTGTATTCAACCAAACTTAAAACAGTGCCTATCACAGTAGGTTATAATTTTAGGAAAGCAGATTTTGAAAAACTTTACCGAAACCTATTAGCTGTGGATTGGAGGATGCTGCAGAATATTAAGGATGTCAATCACGCTGTCGATCTATTTTAAGAAGTATTGTATCAAATATTTGATGATTGCATTCCCCGTAAGAGAGCAACTAATAAAATCTACCCTATATGGTTTACCCCGAATATTATTAATAAAATTAAACGTAAAACTTATCATCGTAAAAAAAAAGTCGTCTCAGTGTAGGTAACACTAAGTACCATGAAGAGCAATTTCGTCAACTGCGTAGAGAAATTAAAGCAGAAATAACTGCTGCTTATAAAGAGTTTTTAAGCAGCACAGAAGATAAATTGAAGAATGATCCGAAATTATTATGGTCCTTCATTAAAAATAAATCACGTCACTTGTCTTCTGATCGCATACAGTACAATGGTCACGACCTTACTGATGATAGGGACATAGCTAAAGCATTCGGGCAACATTTTAGTTCAGTCTATGGCTCCTCAAGAGCGGACTATGACGTATCGAGCATGTCTCTAAATGATCGTTCCAGTGCTCTTCTTGATATATTTTCACTACCTCTCATATCTGAAAAAGAAATAAAAGAAGCAGTAAGGAAGTTGAAATCGAAAACAGCAAGTGGCCCAGATATGATCCCAACGTACATTGTGAAAGGCTGTTCAGATATATTCTTACAACCTCTGAATATTATATTTAATTTATCTATAAAAACATGTACATTTCCTGAAAAATGGAAGGAGTCAGTTGTGTGTCCAATACCCAAAACAAACTCAGCTAGCAACATCGAACAGTTCCGCCCAATTTCTATCTTATCTGCGTTTGCCAAGGTGTATGAATATATACTGCATAAGCGAATAATGGATCATGTTAAACCTGCATTATCTGTCAGTCAGCATGGATTTCTGAAGGGCAGATCTACTGTATCAAATCTAGCACTAATAGCAGACTACATTTCGAAGGAACTTGACAAGCAAGGACAAGTAGATGTCATATATACTGATTTTTCTAAAGCATTTGACGTCATTGACCATGACATTCTCTTAAACAAACTCGCATCCTTTAACTTCTAGAAATCAACTCTGCAATATTTTGCTTCCTACCTTCAAAATCGTAAACAAACTGTATTGTATCGTAATCATAAATCTCAAATCTTTCATGCAACATCTGGAGTCCCTCAAGGCTCGAATCTGGGACCTCTACTTTTCATTTTGGCGGTAAATGATCTTCCTGAGTGCTTTCAGTTTTCTAAAAATCTACTCTTTGCTGATGACCTTAAAATATTCAACAGAATTGAAACAATTCAGGACTGTTTAGAACTTCAGAGTGACTTACAAAATCTTGAAATTTGGTGTAAAAACAATAAATTTAAGTTAAATATTCGTAAATACAGTTATTTAACATTCACTAGAAAAGAAAAATATATTCAATATAATTATTCAATATTAGGGGAAAAACTAAAAAAGCTTGATTTTATAAGGGATTTGGGAGTTATTTTTGACTCAAAATTAACCTTTATTCAACATATTGAAACTATTTGCAAAGAAGCCTACAAAAATTTTGGACATATTTATCGAGTCAGTAAAGATTTTCAAAATGATCAAACTTTAATTGTGCTGTATTATGCATACGTCAGGTCAAAATTAGAATATTGTAGTAATATATGGAACCCCAAAATACAGAAATACTCATTCTTGATTGAGCGTACTCAAAATAAGTTTTTAAGGCTTCTTACCCTTAAGAAAACAAAATTCTATCCAAAATTTGAAAGCTACATTAACCTTGTTGAAAATTTTAATTTTGAAATATTAGAACTCAGGAGAAGTAATATTGATTTATTGTTTTTACACAAAGTCTTTCATGGCAAAATAGACTGTTTTGATCTTAACGAAAAAATATGTATCCAAGTACCATCTATTAAATTGCGCACTGCTTCAAAAAATACATTTTTTTGTATGACAGCGAAAACAAACGTTTTAAGCAGATCTCCTATATGGAGAGTTAGTGCAACCTGCAACAGGTTAGTTAAAGAAAATTTCAACCTGGATGTACTGGCAATGGATGTAAGTAGTTTTAAGAAGTCTATTAATTTTGTAAGACAAATGTAACTATGACCAATAGCTTTATTAACCTATATAATCTGTATAACGATATACTATGTAACACTGTAATTAGGCCTGTGCCTTTGTGTTATATGTCAATAAAAACATTTAATCAAAAAAACATATTAATTTTATTGAAACTCAGAAATATTTTTCGAGATCAGCTAGTATTAGTATTTTTGAGATTGTAGGAAGTTAATATTTTTATCTTATGCCTACTTTTTTATCTATCCTGAGTTACCCTTAGTGTTTTGCAACAAACATCCTGATTGAATTATGGAACATTTTTCTATCAATCTTAAAAGATTGGTCAGAATTTAAAGAATTTACTGTTGAAAACCTACAGTTTCATGTGCTGATCTGAAATATCATCTACCAATTAAATGGATAACTAGGTTGGGTGGTCCTGGTCAGCCACATTTGAAAGAAAATTAATTGAGAAACTAAAACTATAGTGCAACGCATTTTCTATCAACTACTTTCTTTTATGATAATTGCTGAAACTTGTGTTTTATTACATAGAAGGATCCGAACACAAAACATCAGGCCACAGGTTTCTAAGAAAAATATACATATAATTTGTACTGTAAGCTTCATTACCTGGAAATTTTAAGTTTATACGGTTTGCTTAATGAAATGAATATTTTACAGGTTCCTTCCCTTTATGTGGGGCTACTTTACGTTTATTTGGGACTTTCAAACCTCATCCTGTTTCCACTGAAAAGTATTTGTAATTCAACAAAGAAATAATTACGTATGATAATTAAATTGAATAATCTGGTCAATTTAATTACCACTTTTACTTTACCATTTTTTATCGTAAAAGTCACATCCACCGGTATTGTAACAAAGGGTGCTGAACGACTGAACGCAGAACTTCAAAGTCCGTCAAATGATAATTTCATAGCCATTTTATATTAAAGCGTAAACTCTTTAATCAGTGAAGAGGACATGAATCTTAGTTCAAAGTTGATGATGTTGGATTTTGGTGGGTAGTCGGTTAGAGTGGGTCATGGTGGGTGATGGGTCAGAGTAGGTGATGGTGATCAGAGTGGGTCACGTGTGTGGTGAGTCATTGGGTCACGGTGGGTCGCGGGTCAAGTGGGTCGTGGGTCACAGTGAATGGTTGCTCAGTGGGTCGTTAGCCAATGTTTCATTGATCTGCGCATCTCTGGTTCTGATTTGTATTTACGTCTTTTGTCACTGACGATACAATCTAAGACGAGACTTTACAGTTAAAGTGGGGTCTGAACCTCTGTAATGCTTTCGGTGCTGGAAGCGAACCAGGGCCTTGTGTACCAAGAGCACACATCTTATTTTTATACCAACGAGGATCTCATTTATCTTTCGTGAGACGGTTGCAGTGATTTTTCTTGATATCCGATTCCAAAAACTTTAAAGGAATTGCAAGATTCTGAGTAATTGTTCCACTCATATTCCGTGCATTTAATTCAAAAGAGACGAATTTCCTTTTCCATTTTCCTCTTGATTTAATTGTATTTCGAAATTTTAACCTTCATTTCATTTCATACTGAAGTAATACTCAGTAACTAGCTCCAAAATTTCCCCTTCCTTCATTTTTCGGCTATCCTTTTCGCATTATTGATTCATAGAATTTACTTAATTCACACAGCATAAATTTTAGTTTTCTTGTCTTCCAACCTCCCGCCCCACACTTTTCTAATGTGCCAGACCACCTCTTCTTTCTTCTCGAAACCGCAGTTCTAGCTACAGGCATTGCCTTTATTCATAGAAGAGGTCTTAATTAAAAGGATAAGATATCCCTTTAATCCGCAATCCTATTAACATCTTTACTTAAACAACATTCAGAATAAGTAAGTTATCAAGTATATTTATTAAGATCTAGCCTTCGCCTATCTGGGGCCTTCACCCCCAGACGGGCCCGTATCCCCCAGACGGTGTCTTGGAGCCCGGGCCCCCCTAAATTTTTACTGTCCTCCTAAAAGTTTCAGGGACTTGCAAATAATCTATAATAGGGTGATGAACTATATTATGGTTGGATCGCCCCCCCTACATTTTTCGGCTGGCTACCGGCCTGCTCCCAGATCCCCGCATTTGCTCGGCCTATGGCCTATCTTCTAATAATTCTATCATATTTGTAATCTTAAAGGAATTTGAGACAAGGCCATATTGTTATAACAATAGCAACCTCGACCCATATTTCTTCCGTTCAAATGGAAACACCAAAAAACACTGAAACACACTTTTTACTAACATGCTTCTACCCTTAAGTGTTTTCGAGATATGTCCGTGTTATTTTAACAATTACAACTCTCATCTTTCTTCTACCCACCTTTCTCTTCCCTTCTAAGGGAAATACTGGAACACGTCTTTAATTATTTGAGCCTTAATACCTGCACCATACTATTTTAATTAATAGTAATTTTAGCTTCCTTATTTGCTACCTATTATAAAAAAGGTGTAAATTCCGGTGTGAACTTATATTTGTTTAGTAGTCCATCTCCTAAATTCACTTTCCCTTTCTCGAAACAAGTGTACGAACTCGGATCCCAATCTGCTACTGCCCGCTGTTGGCTGTACTAAACTACAACTGCAGCTACAATATCTCTTGCACTTTAGCTTGTCACATGTATTTCCTTTTTCCTTTCATTATTTTGTTGATAACGGTAAAGTGCAATGATAAATAAAGATTACCGGTACCTTTCAACAATTAAAAGATCAATATATATCATAAATATACTAGTTTAGACTATGTTTTATGCTCATTGTATATGAAATTCCACTACATGATCTAAATTATTAATGCCGATATAATGTTCAGTTAATTTCCTGCATCTACAGCAAGCCTTATCAAAAACAATGGAGACTTTTCGAAACCTACCCTGCAGATTAGCATAGTATTTGACATTGTGTTTCTCTATCTCTATCTCTACCGTCTTCATTATCGTAACTACAGAATAAAAACTATATATATATATATATATATATATATATATATATATATATATATATATATATATATATATATGCAATTTTGTTTCTGACTGCGTAGCGTTTTCAATGAGAAACATAAGTAAACTGTGCACAAAAGACTTTTAAGATACAAACGCAGTAGATAATGATTACTACAACGAAAATAGAAGGGTGGAGAATTTATCTTGAAACACCATTGTAACAGTAGCGAATCTAGAAGGTAAAAACTGGGGGTCAATCAGGCTCCAAACTACGATAGATATATCATCAGTTTACTATAAACTTTCAAAAATGTATAAATAATAGCTTCAATTACTTTTACAATTCAGAAGAAAACTGGGGGCCTAGGACTTTTGGCCTCGGGCTAAATCCGCGACTTCCTTGTAACTTTTAAACTACAGTAGACTAACGACTATATACCCTAATGTTGCAGAAGGGAAGGCCGGATAACAAATAATCCGGAGTTCTATAATTCTCACTTTTTGTACCCCTCATGGTTTGGAAACAAAACCTCGCGGCCACAATCTCGCGTAGCCGAAGTGTCACAGATCAAAATATCCAGTGGAAGAAACCTCGACGGACTAAATCTTGGGTGCACAAATCTTACCTACAACAAAAGTGCGTTGTCCAAAATCATGCAGAACGAAATTTTGCCATAGCGATGTCTTCACAATATCGCTGTATACAATAATACACTGTATATTTTAACCTGAATAAGAAATCTGTCCAGAGCTCCTTTCGCGTGGGAGACCCGGGTTCGATTCTCGGCGGGAGCTCATGTGGTTCAAATTCCTCGCTGCTGAACGAGACGTTAAACTCAAAATCAACTCAACTCAAGGCATATGTCAATATTATGGAAGCATCCGTTAGTGGAGGATTAACTGTATATTACATAAGGATAATTCATGAAATCCGTAACAGGGCATCAACGCAGCTACTAACGTACAGAAATCTTTGAAACAAAAAATGTCAAAACCTAACTGCATGTGCCGAATCACTTGGTGATATTTCTGAAACCATGTGAGTCTCGGGAGTACCTCTAGCAGAGAGCAATTTTAGAATTTTTAATGAAAACAACGGTTGATTTTGCCTTCATTGAAACAATCGCTCATTTCAACAACTTTCAGAGGAAACACTTTGCCGTATCTCTTACCGTATGGTAGCTACATAAGCTCTTTAGTAGGTCTATGTGAGGGTTTACGCACGGTGCAACTCAAAGGGAATAGTAAATAATTGTTTGAAACTACAGCGAAGTACAAAAGTGTATATGCAGTAACAAATTGTGCAATTTTCGAAAACAGTGGCGTATTAGCCATATCTCTATTGCGGGATGACCAACTTCATAATATTAAATGGAAACAAGGATCAATTTTGGTACTGTCGAAAGAAGCACTAAATATTGAACAACTTTGGTAGGCAGTAGTTTACGATAGTTGGTGTCTTGTGGCTCTATAGAAGCTTACAAATAAGTTGGTGAGCAAAATGAGGAGATCGGATTTACGATGCCAGAGCAAAATGAAATAGCAAGCACGTGGTCGAAATGAAGATAAAAGTTATGAATCTGTTACCAAAGAATTAAAGAAAACATGGGGGCATGTGATTATTTGCAATAGGATAAATTCTGAAAGATGAGTAAAGAGATAAACGACAGTCTTAACTCCTGTTGAGTGTAGTTGATGCACCCTTCGCTTCAGAAATCCTCAAAATTTTGACCACGAACAGCAATACAGCGATTTATTCGCTGCACATAATTGTGATCAACAACTTCAAGCTCGGCCACGTTGATGTTCCGGAATGTGGTTTTAATGCGTTGTTTCATGTTGCGAATTGTAGTTAGTCTATTGACATAAATAAACTCCTTAATACAGACCCAGAAAAGAATAGTATATAGACGTAAGATCGGGAGATCTTGGACGAAACCGTGAATGAGAACCTCTCCCGATCGAGCGTTGCAGAAATAAAGCATTTAACGCTTCCGTACAGATAGCAGCAGTATGCGCTGGACAGCGATCTAATTCAAACAACATTGTCTGACATATATGGAGATCAACGTTTCCAATAGAGGCTATAGATGGTGTCGCAAGAAGTGACGAAATATTGATCCTCTTAAAGGATCGTCAAAACATTTTAGCTCAATGACTTGAGTCCTTAGAATGCCGCCCTACACATTAATGCTCCATCGCTGTTACCAATTTGCTTCTTATTCCAGTGTGAATTATCCGCTTACTATTCATGTGTATTGTAGAGATTCACGTTGCCATCACTGCAGAATGTAGTTTCACCATTCCAAAATTAACACTATGAAATTCTGAGGTTCTCAAAATTGGTTTTTTACCCAGTTGCAGAACAGAACTCGTAAATTGCAGTCAGTATAGGTTAGTTCCAGATGCAGAGTGATAGAGAGAGATAGTACGGATCCAAATTATATTTCCACAGTTCTTGACCAATCCTACGTTCTCGTGCGGTCTACTGCTAAGATACATGTGGATTCTCTGCAACAGCTGCAAGTACATGTACGACTCCTCTCTGGATGCCATAGCTTCAACGAATGTTTCCTGTCCGCCGCGATCGTATTGCTAATCTCGGCAGAAGATTGTAGAAAATTGTTTGTCGATCTGGAAAGCGTGCAGCGTATAATCGAGATGTAACCCTATAGTTTTCCCAACAAACCCATAAAATCATTAACATTTGGAATGCCTCCAATATGTCAAGAACGTTATTATTTACTACGGACATTTCCTACTAAAATCACTCAACCATCAACACAATACAAGCGCTCTAAACTACTGTGGAGATGCGGTCCACGTCACATAACTAGCTTGTGATACACAGGGGCAGTTGAGCTCAATTCAACACGTTTTGTTCAGTACAAGGATCCATTTAACTCTCTGTACAGTTACTCACTCTAGTACTCTGTTCCATATTCTGGGTGTATGTCATACCAGCCTACGTCTGGGTGTCTGGTTGTATGTATGTCATGTCATCGCCCTCTGTATGCCAAACCAGCAATCTCATGTCCAAAGCCACACATAATACGTATTCAGGAAGATAAAGTACACGTTAGCTACTGGATTCAGAATAGTACTAACACACGACCATTAGGACAGTTTATTAATGTGCTGCTGGAAACCATCACAAAGCGGCCCATGGAACAACATGTTATGGATTTGTGAGGGATCTCATATTGGGTGTACAAAAGATAGTCGAGCATCGACTTCATTGGTGACCGTGGACTATCTTCGGCATAGGCGCAGATTTTATACGGAAAAGGCATTGGAAAGTGGTTCATGTATTTCTAGATACCCACTCGGCATTTGTCGGGTATGATCACAGGCCCGCCTGAACGCTACAAGATCGCTCTCCTGGGTTTTTCCAGATTTCTTCCTCATTAAGACCAAACAATTGTTGGAATGATAGCTTCAAAATTTAGGCTCTGGACGCTATCGTCCCTCATCATTAACTTTGTTACTTCGGAATTTTCTACTTCATCCACGAATTCGCTATTCTGTAAATCTTCCTTCCGTTGCATAACATCCTGCCAACGTTGTTTCCGAATTTACTTTCGTCATACACTTAGTCAAGTTCTTCTTACGATATGTCTCGTCGACAATATGCGTTTGTGATCCATACCACAGTTCTTGCTGTCAGCTCATTATATATCAGCTTTCTTTCCAAGCAACTCAGCTTACGTAGCAGTCATGTTACCAACTGCTATTAACTGTTGCTTAAGAACGTGGTTGAATATTGAGCACTTTTTCAACTCAAGCAAAATCGATCCTTGTTACTATTTGACATTTTGAAGCTGGCCACCCAATAGAAGTATGCCCCAGACATAACTACTTTTGAAAATTGCAGAAGGTTTCTGTATATGCGCTTTTGTGCTTTGCCGTAATTTCAAACAGTTACTTACACACTTCTGGTTCAATCCCAGCTCGCACCGGATGAACATTGTGGTAGACAAACATCGTTTCTGTGGGTTTTCTCGGGCTCCTCCATGTTTTTTCCGCTTTCCTGATTCTAGCATTCCATTCATTTCTCGTTACCACCGTCTCCTTTAGAATAGCCGGCATAACAGTGGGACGTAAAACTTAAAGATTTTATTTCATTTCAATTATTTACTTTTTGAGTAGCACGTGGTTGAAACATCGCATTAACCTATTCATGAGCTGTAGCTGCAAAACAGGAAGACATTTGCCAAAGTGCTTCCTCTCAAAGTTGTTCAAAATGTAGCGATTGTTTCGATGAAGGCAAAATCAACCGCTGTTTTCATCTAAAATTCTGAAAATGCCCTCCGGTAGAAATATCCCTAGACGCCCCTGATACGTATATATAATTAAACCTCCACTAACGGATAGTTCCATAGTATACTATTAGTATTAAGGGCAGATCCCGGACGAAAGACGAAGTAAATTCACTGTACTCAGATGGGTATGGACCGTCTTCTTCACCCCCTCCGTAACACGTTACTAAGATGCTATATTTCTCTTCACAACGTACAGGAACTATTCTAAGTTAGGATATACTTAACACAGAAAACTTGGCCTTTCTACAAAACTTCAGAGAAAATGTCGATTAGGGTGTGGCTTTTTTTCTGAAAGAAAACATAACACTAGTTTGTTTCACTTCCAGTGGCACAAAAAGGCACTTCACTATCTGTGAAAACAACAGTTTAGAATACAGTGTAGAGCAAAAAAGAAAAGAATCTTGATAGTATCTGATATGGAGAAATGTGCACAGTTTACAGTTTGTATTCTGTATGACTATTTCATGACAAATATACGTACCTAAAAAAAATCACAAGTATTTGTTTTGTTACGTTATTGCAGTTAAAAAAACTATTTTTCTTTCCATGCAAATTCTTACCACTTTTTGTGTCTGCCATACCTCCCGTAAAAACGGGACAGTCCCTATTTTGGGTCCTAGTGTCATGCTTCCCCGTAAATTTAGTCGGGGCAGGCAAATATTGCGAAATTTCGTTCCGGTCCATTTCTGCTCTCAATCAGTGTTTCAATGTTATCACCGACCCTAGCTTATTTAATTGCATTTGAGGAAAATCAAGAAAAACTTTGATTGATTTTCAACTTTATTAATCAAACCTCGCACATTTCCTAACATCCTAGAAACTCTTCACTCATCGCTTTGTTATATTTTTTATTTGTATTGGTTAGATTCCATGGCTATATATGGACATACGATGCGGAAACAACTCCCTTTGTGATCGCTTCCTTGGGTTCAGAAAACGGAACACTTGCATTTACACCCATATGTTGTTATCGTTCATCGCTCGTTGGTCAATTTGAAGCATCCCATCTTTTCACCAAAAGAGATTGAGCCCAACATCATACGTCATAAGCGGGAGACTCCAGCCCCAGGATTCATATGCTATAGTTAACCAAAGAGTGCTTCAGGCACCTTTGCGGACGCTTATGCGTGTGGTGAAGTACGCGCTTAAACGTGCAACATACCCCTGTATGGGATGAACCTAAGCGCCTCCTCAGTTTGATCTGTCGATACTATTTGTGAAGATTTTAAATGCGAAGACCAAGTTGGTCAATTTCTCGTATATGTGAAGAGGGTCAATTCATTCCTCATTGCGGTAAAGATAACGATAAGTGGAACGCTGGACCACGACTTCGTCTGTTACCATATACACTAAAGATTGCATTTATGAACATCAGTCTGGAATATTGATTACGGGATGAAGATTAGAGACTCAACCTCAGGACGGCAACAGGACAGCATCGTTGGCTAGCCGAAGACTTTCGTGAGTTCTTTAGTTTATACATCAAGCCACCTACTTCATTTATTAACTCATTTGTTTTATTGGTTAATGTGCATGTAATATCACCTAAATTCCGGTTTTATCATTTGTTATAAAATGCATGATTTGATCACATGTAGTTCCGTAAATATCTTTCACGGTGTCTGCATCCGAGTTGATTGCGTTCCCAGCCCCAGTACGACAAAGATGCAGGCATGGGTATGGACTGTATCCGCTGTGGAATAGCTGGGAAAAGAAAAGAGGGAAAGTAAAAGAAGAGACTGAAAGTAGTTCCGAACCATGACGTACATAACGGTACCAACTTAACATGGCTAAACCATGACAGGAGACTTTAATCTTCGATCATAGTATTCAAATATTAGCTTTGCAGTAGTTAATATTCAATCGCATGTAGATCAGTTTCGCGAGTCGAAGCTTAGTTTTGATTAACGTAGTTACTTATATTGGAGGACTGAGTAACAGCTGATTCACAAGTTACGAGAGTTTAGTTTCATTTTGGGTTTTGCGTTTGCATTCGCAGCTGTAAGCGAAAAGCTGATAAATAAATAGAGACACGTACACACAGATAAACACACAGATATATATATATATATATATATATATATATATATATATATATATATATATATATATATATATATATATATATATAGAGAGAGAGAGAGAGAGAGAGAGAGAGAGAGATTGTGTCAGCAGTTACTACATTGATTTTTTGTGTTTCGCAACTTAATTACTTGCGTATTGAATACGAATATTTATACTTGTGTGTTGTATTAGTGTAACTTACATTTGAACTGAGACACATATATTTTGTCAGTGAATTAGCTGTTTATAATTGACATCAACATGGAACCTATTACGATTAACCAGTTAAAGGAGTTCTTAGAGCAATAGTCTGATAAATTAGAAAAGAGTGTTTTGAACAGAAGTTAGAAAAGAGCAATGAAAGTTTAGAATATTTTAAAATTCAGTTTCGACTTCCTGTTTCTGAAAAATAAAAATAAATAATAACATCATGAGGCTGTTTACAGTAACTATAGGCATAGATTCTTTCGACATATATTTAGAAAAGAGTGAAGAAACCAATTATGTCATTGGCGTAGGGTACATCAATTAGAATGTTTTGGTTCATCAGATAGAGACCAAAATTCGAACATTCCGAAGGAAGGTACTTTCACCGTACAAAGTTGGCCATTTACATTTGACGTTACGGCAGAAGTGCGCGCAGATTATAGACGACGAATCATAGTCATAGGTAGACGTACAATGCAAGAGTTGCCATCTATTTTAGAACAGTATCAGAAAGTAGGAGACTCAGGGTATGATCAATACTTGCATGAACAGATTGTAAAAGGGAACTTGAAAGTGAACCCGGCAAGCGTAGGAGACATAAAGCTAAGAATAAAAAGTCAGCTGATTCGTCCGATGTAGGTTTAGGCATGCAGTTGTTGTGCAGGTCAGCATTACCGACTCACTACGCAGCTTTAAGTAAACCGAAATTCTGGAATAAACACGCGTTTTATAATTCTGAATATACAGATTTTGAAATATGTTTTTAATTAAAATAATTGTCGAACGTTAAACCGCAGTATGCACGCATAGCTATAGTAGACAATTTGTGCCAGGAAGTACACAAAATTTTGCCTTCTGCTGAAATTCAGTTACCACCGTTGAGTATCAAACAGGCGGATAGCTGTGAAATTAGGCTAATCGAATTTGAATGTTTAGAAAGTAAAAATAGTTTAGTGGAAAATCATGTAGAGCAGGCGCGAACTAACGCCACCCTTGTAGAAAATGAATGTATAGAACGGTGTCAAATTTCTGCGCCTACAGTTATGGAATCACCACCATTAATTTTACATCGGTCTAGTGTTAGTGAAATCAAAGTATACTTTCAAGAAGTAAATATAGTTGACATCAATCAGGAAGCGTTTGAAGTAGTGACGCCATTAATTAGCTATGATACGAAGAAAATTTCCGTCTTAACATCCGTTTTGAATGTGTTAATTGCGAATCACCACCTTTAATAGTACATCAGGCTAGTATCAGCGCACATCCAAGTGTAGCATACGAAGAGCAAGGCGTATTGGAGATGGAAAAACCTTTGAGTATGCACAAGCCCAGGTTGCGGAAGAAAATTTTGAGCCATTTGATAGTCATGTCGTATTGGAAGAAATTTGTATGTTTACACCGGAAGTAGTGGCTAAGGAAAATGATGTTCGTGAGACTATTTACTATCAATTTGGTAAACAACCTTACGTAGTGGCGAATGAATCGCTTTATAAGTCGATGATAAATGCATTTAGAGCAAACCAAGAGGATGTTAGTGCCAGAGAAAAGAAATATGCAATACAGAGACAGTAATTAAACACGTCTTGACGCGAGTATCCGTAGACAGACATGTCTTAAATGTAGTTGCAGCTCCGGCAAGAGATGCCGATGACTTGCACGAAAGGAATGGTAGCGTAGTGGTAGCGAGTACCACTCCTCTGGGAGAAGCCAGGGAAGGCTTGAGAGTTGAGCTATTATTTCTGTGCAATATTGAGAATTTAATGCTGTTATATTTGTATCGCGAGCGAATAGTTTTGCGCGATTTTACAACTACGTATGCGTCTGTAGTACCATACATGCCATTTAGTGTGAGTTACGTCTTTATATTGCAATTCGATTCTGTCCGTATCGACTTTGAGCATAGTAGCATAGGTCAACAACTTCAAGTGAAGAGTTTGAAATATAAGCCCGCGAAGAGAATTATGTTTTATGTAGTCAATAGCTCTTGTGTGATTAATTGTTCATGACTATTACCCGTAGCCAGACAAGAATGTAGGTCGAAAAGTAAGCATACACTAGCGAAGAAATTAAAATGTAAGAAAAAGGCACAAAGGGAAAACAAGATAGTTCGAAATGGTCAATCAATTTTCCACCGCATACTAGCTCGAAATAGAAGGATGTCACTACGCATAGCTAGCAAAATCAAGGTTCATAGACGTAAAAGTAGCGATAGACAAGTGGGTCATGAGCGTAGTAAATTTGATTCCTTCGTGTATGTAAATTTTTGAACTAGTGACCCGCCACCGCAAGTGTGTAAAAGAGGAAAATTTGATTGTGCAAGTAGTCGAAAGGTAAAACAGCTGATTGCTTGTGACCATCACAATGTTCGTCGACCTCAGTGCAAAATATACTCACAGCTAGCACAACCATGCACTAGACGTGCAGCGAAGTAGGGTAAGGGTAAAAGAAAAGCGTTTTCGAAAACGGAAGTTAGGACAAAGTAATCATAGTAGAAGGAGATCCAGACGTAAATTAAAGTTAGCACATCAGCAAACTCGCAAGAAATTTAAAATGCAAAGAAAGCGTACGTCGACTCCGAAGAATAAAGGGCGAAAGCGAAAACACGTACGAATATTCTGCTGTAAATTACATGGAAAATTAGGTAATAGTAAGCGCAAGCATGAAAAGAAATTTATGCGAGGAACCATGGTACATCGTGAATCTAACCGTCGTAGACGAAGACGCGTCATTGCGTGGAAATTCAGTAAATGTGCTGTAAAAAGGAGTTTTACGGGTGCTTAATTTGAAAAGTATTTTCAAAGAAAGCTCTGTCGTCAAAGTGAGATTCTTGGGATGTTTCTCAGGGGTAGAACGGGTCCTGGGACCGGACGACAACCGTCTGATTTTAAAAGAAATAAAAATAAAAATTTTAGCTTTTTTGGGAGAAAGACAGAGTGAGGGTAGGAGAGAGGTGAGGAAGAGAAAGGAAGAAATCTGACGTCACAGTACCTGTAGCTTCATCTTTTCTCCTGAGCTTCCTCCTGTTGTTCATCTGGTGTTCAATATGTCGGAAACCGAATTATAGACTGTTCGGTTTGTTTTCCAAATTACTCCCGAAGTGCTCGATTGACTGCCGTGCACTTCCCGGACCGACTCCGTTGACTGTCTTTTGATTACTTCGCGACTTAATCCAAAAAAGACCTCGATAACCGACTCCCAAGTCTCCAAGCGACTTCAAAGGCTCCGTGTGACTCCCTGTTTCCGGGATGGAGGGAGTATTTAAAGACAAAGATCTCCTGTTAATCCTGCTGACTCTAGGCACGTGTAGATGAGATGTTTTCGTCCCAACAGGTACTCATGACGTCAGAGATGGACAGATAGTTGGGAAAGGAGCTCTCTCAGTTTTATTACATAAAATACACATTGACATAATACATTATATAAAATAAACAAACATTTCACGATTTAACTACGAATGCACAAAATTACGGAAGAGAAACGTTGACTAAATTCTCAGACATACATGAATTTCATTAGACATCCGAATAACTAGCGTTCTTCGACACACAAGAAATAGTTTTATGTAATTAGGAAGGGAAAAAAAAGAATAGTCTCACAACACCGAAGATAAGTCTTAAAGAATAAATGATTTTGTGGGAGATCAACGAAAGTCAATAAATAATTAATATTAGTCTCTTCACACTCCCACCGCTAACCTTAGACATGCGGTTTTAAAGAAAACACGCATCATCGTAACCACTATTTTGATAGTTGACTGTATATATTTTTATTAACGACACTATACGATAAATAAAATACATGAAGTACACTGTAGTAACAAACAAAAAAAGGAAAAAAAAGAATTTCTGTTGTTCAGTATCTCATTTTAAAAAAAAGGAAAATAAATCACACACAAAAGAAATCGACGATAATCAATAAATCGTTAACCAAACGCTGCACATAAACACACAAAGCACTAAATAGCATTCTATGTTCCCGATGTAACTAATAAGACTTGATGTCAACAAAAACATATGGAAAAGCACGTGTAGTTGTTTAGTGAACTTGAAAAACATTTTGGTCAGCAGAATTGAACATCTTCACTGGGTCAGTGTTCTGAAGATAAGACAATTCTGGGAATGTACGTGGCCTTGTTGTATGAGAAGTATCGCTGGCAAGGTGGCCGCAAGTTGGCAGCACTAATCAAACTTCTTCAGATTCGTTGACGGAGAGGGAGGAGGGAAAATAACGCTGACAGCCATCTTGAAGAATTGCCCATCTCCTTTAGAGTGGAGGAACAATGATATTTTTCGTGTTTGTGAGTTGCAGAAAAGAGGAAAAAAATAATAAAGTAAGCAATATCAGCATGGTTATGGATCTGACGTATTGGCTGATAAATCAGGTGAGTAAAACTGAAGATTATAGTTAAAACTGGTGGGCGGGTCTGACGCTAAGTGTTGTCATGTTGAGAAGTTCTTGGTCCGGGTCCGTCCAAATTAAAGTATGGAGAAGAATTAGTGTCTTCTTCTTCTTTTTTTTAAAGCTGTGGAATCTTCTTGGCTTCAAATAAGCTGCGTACTGTGAGGGGTGAAGGGGGTAATTGTTAAAAATAAGGAGGTTATGGATGTAAGTAGGACCATGAGGGGGGGGGTTAATTTGAAATGTTAAGATTTGAAACTAGGGTTCATTTGGTACAGGGTGAATAAAAGGTAACGAGAGAGAGTTATCAAATTATATAGCAGAAGTGTGGTGGGTAAAATAGAGAGAGAAAACATGAAAATTTAATGGTGGGAAAAAATGAAAAGAAAAATTTCTAAGATGGCGGCTGAGCGTTGATGCCTGTAAACGCAAGGTATTATGGGCTTAAAGATGGCGGCGACCATGAAAGTGCAAGGGTAAATACAAGAACCGGTAAACTTATGTAGGTAGGATTTGGGAAGGGGATGGGGGTAGAAAAAGAAGAGAAAAACTCAAGCAGATATGAATACACATAAGTAAATCGATAAACGTAGTGCCCAAACTCTTGAATCATACAACTATTTATAAAAATGACAAAACTCTAATTTTGTGGGGGGGCAAAAGGAATTTATCTCGACCATAACTACAAGGCATTTCCTCCGAGGGGGTGAAAGGGGGGCTGTGTTAGTTAAGGTCGCACAGCACTCGACCTGGCACTTATTATGGTCAAAATAAAAGATATGAAGGGGAAGGGGGTTGCTCGGGAAAAAAATCAACAAAAAAGAATAGAGAGAGTGGGTTGCAACGACACGTTATCACAACATTTTTGCCTTCAGTGCCAAAAAAAAAAATTCTTCCAATAATCTGGTAGTCAGAGAAAGACAATGACTCGACAACTAACTTTCAACAATAAACGATGTAGTTGTTCACATACGAATCCTGTATGTTAGCGTTGGAAACTTCAATTGGTGGCACGATGGGCGGAAAAACTTCTGTTCCGTGAATAATCTCGTGTACTCTAATTTCTTCGGGGGGTGGAGGAAGTGATAGATCAGATACTGATGACGAAGTGTCACTTTTCTTGTCCAAAGGAGCGGACCTTTCTGTGACTAAAACATTCCCTAATTCCAAATTTTCACTGTCTGGAGCGTTGACAGATTTCCGTGCCACTTCCCTCAACAATTTTATCATTTTGCACAGTAGAAAAAAAAACCACAATCGTACAAAGCAGCTGAAATATGCCAACAACATGACCAATCTCTGTCATCGAAATCTCGGGCTGTGCA
This sequence comes from Thermobia domestica, assembly GCF_964235325.1. Taxonomy (NCBI): domain Eukaryota; kingdom Metazoa; phylum Arthropoda; class Insecta; order Zygentoma; family Lepismatidae; genus Thermobia; species Thermobia domestica. The sequence goes on along the minus strand of NC_137462.1, from coordinate 250,062,960 downwards.
TTACACTTCTTGCAAAACAATAGACAACTCAAAATTCCTTGTTCTCGTAACAAATATACCACCAAAAGAGTAAGAACAATATTCCAACATAACTCCTGGAAAGAAATATTCGTGTTTGTAGATGGGCACTGGCGTAGGCGTTTGATCGATAATAGTGAAGGCAGATATATTTACGTGTCTAACGCTCGATGTCCATACTTTGTTGAGAAGAGAAGATGTATTAAAAAATAAATTTGGTTGAAATTTTTGATTTAGTTGTAATATATCGTTTGAGGCGAGTTGGGCGGGAAAAAGATGAAGAAATACAGGTTCTATAAGTTCGTTCTCAAAACATGGGAATTCTGATCTTACAAACAAATTTCTATCCACGATCAGTTTCGTGTTGCATGGTATCTTAACCTTGATAGCACCGTATAGCATTGACGATTCAGGAACGCTAATTGAAGACGTATTGTCTTTTGACTGGACTGTTAACGTCGGTGGCGGATGCGTGATAACAAATTCATGGGAACCAATGTCCATTATATGCGTTAATTTTGACTGAACGCAAGTATGATCACAGCTTGCGATAACTTCTCGAACTGTTTGTCCCATCCAAGCAGAATGCAAACAATTGGCTAACCTTGAATTTGAAATAACATGAGACGGGATCTTACACAATTTGGTAGAAGAATATCTACAGAACAAAAGATCAGATCCAGCTACTGGTATTAAGTGTTTTTCATTTTCCACTACAGAAACCAAAGGTTGTACGTCAATACGTACGCGGTCTGGTTGAAGACTGCAAAAGGTATTGGTTTAACTTCATACAGTTCAAAAGAAGATTGATGTTCTACAATGGGTATCTTCAGTTGCAAATAAATGTACGACTCAGTTATTGAGCATGATAATACATTAATTGAATAATACAGTTCCAAAAATTTATTGTCTATAGCCAATCGGTATCCATTTTTTAAAATTATGTTTTCAAATTCTGACAGATGCGCAAACAAAACTTTGTAGGGAATGATGTTATGGTTTAGCTTTGAAATTCGACACATCTCTAAGGTCAAGTCATATCTGAAGATCTGTAAAAACTGAGTAAACTGTAACAAAGTCTGAAAAAATTCTGAAATGAAGGCTATTGCTTCTTGTTGCATCTTGTCCGCCAATTGGTTCAGATGGTCGGCGATATCCTTTTCTTGGACCAAAATTCGTGCAGAAAAATTCCGGATCTTTTCAAAATTCTCTTTAATTTGTGTCTCAAAAGTCAAAAACTCAGACGTAGAATTTTGGATGAAAAGATTGTTCTTTAAAAGTTGCTTTTCCAGACCAAGCACAGTCTGTTCCAAATGCATTTCTCGTTTATTCATATCCTCAACGGATGAACTGTCTGCAACACCGCAACAATAAGAAAGGAAATCACCAACAAAAGACAAGAGGGCTCTGGGTGATCTGCTCGACATCTTATGAAATTTGGGATTTGAGGGTTTCAGAAAGAAATCGTTGATATGTGTATGAAGATCCTGTAGTTTTACTGCTGACTGACTAACTGGTGTCATTAGAGGGTCGTCGTTTTTATCACAATAGAGGTGTTGAAATAGAGAAAAAGTTGGTAGGTCGTGGGGAAAAGAAAAAGTTAGGTTGAAAGATATTGGTAAAGAATGTTGATAAAGAATCACATTAGGTAGTTTCTTAAAATGCAAACCAGAACTGATGGTAAAGTCAATGTCATTTGTTTCTGCGGAAGGTAGCAGAGTAAATAGCAGTAAGCAGCTTAAAAGTTTGTTGACTATCTGTAATGTAAACAAAAAACTCAGTCAAAACATTACTTTTGCAACCTTTTCTTACTTCCAGATAATGCATAAAATAAAATATTTTTGATTTCCTTTTTTTCTGAATATTATGTACTAATTAAATTTTTCTCTTTTCTTTTCAGGTAAGTGGAGAATCTGAAAATTTCCAAAATAAAGTAGACCCAAAAAATTGATAATAGGAGACGGATATGATGACGAGAAGAAAGAAGAAAACTGATTAGCACTGATGATGAATAACTATATCCTTTGTCTTATTCTATATATATATATATATATTGCTAGCATTAAGATAGTTTTAAGTCAATTTACCAGTAACATACTAATGCATTTTTCTTTCAGCTATTTTATATAGGAAAATAGAGGTGCATAAATTGTTCATAGATTTCCTGATTCTCTTTGTCGTACTGTACGAACACTATTCTTTCGATTGAGTCAAGATGTTCTTCCAGGGAAAGACGTACGGTTTGTAAAGCAACGCTTTCAGATAAATTGACCTCTAAATTTCTAGGTGGCAACTTCCTGGACGGAAGACGTCCAAAACGATACAAAGTCAAATTTTGCTTATAATAACTTAAGATAGCTCTATGTTTTTCTAAGAAATCCGCACCAACCAAAGGACCATAATCAAAATTCGGAATTATCCTAAAAACGTGAGTAAAACATCTGTTCCCAAGGAAAAATTTCAACAAGGCAATTTCGGATACTTGAATGCTTTTCCCTGTAACTCCCTTTAATCTGGTGTTAAGACGAAAACGTCTTGCATTCTTCGGAACTAGATTCTCCCCGAGACAACTTATTTGCCTTCCAGAATCTACCATGATCTTAACTTGCTGACCATCTAAAAGAGCCGAAACATGTGGTAAGTCGTTACAAGAAACAATGGGGACTATAACGTACCTCCGAGCAGATTCGTCCCTGTCATCTACTTTGTCTTTGAGTTTAAAGACGCCCTACAGTACCGTGCAATATGGTTAGGCATGTTGCATTTATAACATACAATAGGACCCTTACTAGGAGTCGAACCCTGGGTCTGTGAAGAGGATTGCGTGGAAGAACCTGAATTGTTTTTATTATTGTTGTTATTATTGTTTCTACGGTTTTGACGATTATCACTTCTCTCGTTATAATCCTGACCTACATTCCTTTGCTGACTTTTCTTATTTTGTGCATGATCGTTACCTTGATTTTCCTCATTTGAGGTTAACGCGGATATCTGAAGAGTCATTTTAGCTAATTGCTGTTGCAAGTCATTCATTTGATCACTAATTGCCTTAGTGTGTTCTTTCTGTGCTGTAGCTGAGTGAACAAAATTATCTTGCCTGTACAGCGGACTTTGAACTGCTGACTCCGCATTTCTACATAACTGACTATCAACTTGGCTTGGCGAAGCACTGACGAATGCAAGACCGCAGAATTCTTTTTAAAGAATTTTTCCAACTCTTTTCTCTTGAGTAATAGCCGAGTCTTTTCTACCACTACTAAATCACCTAACAACGCAGCTACCGTATTATATTCTTTACGAATGACGACCTTGAAAAAGTCGGGCAATAACCCTTCTATGATCAGTTTTATCTGTTTTTTCTCAGGCGCGTTAGGATCTGCTCTCAGAATGAGATCTTGTTTTGCATATACATAATCAACAACTGACTCATCATCTCCCTGTTCCCGTCCTCGCATAGGGGCCTCTGTCAACTGAGGAACTAAATTATCCTTAAATGCCGTTATTAATGCCTGCTTAAATTGCTCATATGACATCTGAGCAAAATCCGGCTTTCTCTCCATAGATGTAAACCATGATTCGGCTGGACCCCTAAGCAAATTCCCAAGTACATGCTTCCGTCTCATCCTATCCCAACCATTAATTTCGGCAATAGATTCATACTTTCGCACAAAACGTTCCACGTCTTCCCCAGACCTAGCGTAGAAAGGTTCTGGTCTTACTATGGTATTAAAAATAGGCAACGGTTGGTTATCGCCTCCTGACGCCATGTCCAAACTGGGCTTCTCAACGGTAACTTCTAAAGAATCGGGAGTAATATCGGATAAGACCTCAGAAAATTCTAACTTTTTCCGAAGATGGTCTAAATAATTTCTGGTAAACTTAGCCGATACAGAGGACGAACAAGCCGCGGGATCGAAATAAATCGTGTCACTAAGATTTAAGAAGTCATCACCCGGTACTAAAAATTCGTCAGCAAGACGTCGCAACATATACACAAAAATGAACTAAAATGGGCACTAGTTTAACGAAATACACAGTGTACATATATAACTACTTAAGTTTAAATTACACATGCAAAAACATAGAGGGAGGAAGAGAGACAACAGAATGTCTTAAAGCATGAGAGGTATTTGGGGTTTCTCCACCACTCTTCAAAGGATTGAAGAGAAAAGAAAACAAATCTTGCTTATAAGAAAAAACTAATAGCGTTTGAGAAGCGTGATACAGAGAGGGTGGGGGAGGGGTAGCGGAGGTAAAAATGATTAGAAAAAAAACTTAATTGAAAAGTTGTAAAGAAGAAACCAGTACATCCACCATTTTACGGGGGGGAAGTAGAAATAGAAATTACTAAGAAAGAGCCAGTATCTCTACCATTTTACGGGGGGAAGAGAATAAAGTAGAAATTACAAAGAAAAAAACCAGCATCTCCATCATTTTACGGGTGCTTAACTTGAAAAGTATTTTCGGAGAAAGCTATGTCGTCAAAGTGAGATTCTTGGGATGTTTCTCAGGGGTAGAACGGGTCCTGGGACCGGACGACAACCGTCTGATTTTAAAAGAAATAAAGATAAGAATTTTGCTTTTTCTGAAGAAAGAGAGAGTGAGGGTAGGAGAGAGGTGAGGAAGAGAAAGGAAGAAATCTGACGTCACAGTACCTGTAGCTTCATCTTTTCTCCTGGGCTTCCTCCTGTTGTTCGTCTGGTGTTTAATATGTCGGAAACCGAATTATAGACTGTTCGGTTTGTTTTCCAAATTACTCCCGAAGTGCTCGATTGACTGCCGTGCACTCCCCGGACCGACTTCGTTGACTGTCTTTTGATTACTTCGCGACTTTATCCAAAAAAGACCTCGATAACCGACTCCCAAGTCTCCAAGCGACTTCAAAGGCTCCGTGTGACTCCCTGTTTCCGGATGGAGGGAGTATTTAAAGACAAAGATCTCCTGTTAATCCTGCTGACTCTAGGCACGTGTAGATGAGATGTTTTCTTCCCAACAGGTACTCATGACGTCAGAGATGGACAAATAGTTGGGAAAGGAGCTCTCTCAGCTTTATTACATAAAATACACATTGACATAATACATTATATAACATAAACAAACATTTCACGATTTAACTACGAATGCACAAAATTACGGAAGAGAAACGTTGACTAAATTCTCAGACATACATGAATTTCATTAGACATCCGAATAACTAGCGTTCTTCGACACACAAGAAACAGTTTTATGTAATTAGGAAGGAAAAAAAGAATAGTCTCACAACACCGAAGATAAGTCTTAAAGAATAAATGATTTTGTGGGAGATCAACGAAAGTCAATAAATAATTAATATTAGTCACTTCACAGGAGAAAGGTTCCGCAAATCAGAGCAACTAACTGGAAAAAGCACTCGCAAGAGTATAAAATTGCAGGCGTACAAGTGTAATCGGCATCGGTGGAAAATTAAAATTTTTGCGCGACCAAAACGTGAATTTTGCACGAACTTGGAATAATTCCAGAAGAGACGAAAAATTAAATACCGAATCTGACTTTTAGACTTTTATAGGAATTTGCTTTTCAGCTTTGAGTGCGTGCCTACCGCCACCGAAGTGCCAGTCCAAAGGAACCATCAATATTCAGTTATAATCAGGTACGTTTATTTAAATGTTATGTGTTGTGGTTTCTTTACAGCATTTGGAGATGAAAGATGAATGAGAAAAGCAGAGGAAGGACGGCATTGGAAATTTTGAATACGTAATTAATTTAGACCGCGAATTCGGACTTGAAATCTTAAAAATGTCCCACCACTTTTGAAAAGTATGGTTACCATGTTTTGGATACGGAACTTCTGTATCGAATTCTTGTTAGGATGTTCGTATTTTGTATATTTTATTTCTTTTAAGGTGTTTCCAGTTTTTGGAAACAGACATCATTAATAAAATGTTATTATTCGATTTTCTTTTGAGTTTTTATTCATTCACCTTTATGTTTATATAAAGATGTAGCTGTCCCCATACCATCATGCATTTAGAGAAATATCAGGCAATTAGAGATGTTTGAAAATCTAATTAGAGAAGTACTAATAATTATTACAATTAATTATGAAATTTGGATTTGCGGGTAATAAAAAAGTGTGTTCCTTAGTCAATGAATCTTTTCATCTGATGTTGTCACTAAACGATGGTAACAGCATACTAAGTTTGCAATGCAAAATTAATTTGGTGTAGAAATGTTGTAAATTAAAACATAATTTAGAATAATGTTGAAAAAATTATTGACAATAATGTTGAATTTAATAAATCTGTTTACGAATTTGTTCACATATGATGTTTGCTATCTAAAAGTCAATAAGTATTTGTCACGATGTTAACGAGATTTGAAATATAGCTGAGTTTAGAAACAATTATATTACGAGTTAAGGAGGGTTCATAAAAGCCAAAATATAATTCATCCCTTAGAGGCGCCACTACTTTCTTTCCAAATTAAAGTGACAAAATCGGGATGGCATCCGATTGGGCCTCAGCTAGTGTCTGAGTTTGGCAATTAGTCACACATTCCGAAATTCCATTTTGGCTTTTGACGTTTGATGTACTTTCAAAAATATGATATTATTTAACTGACGTTTAAAATTTTTATATTTTTTATCAGATATTTATCCTAAATTGACTTAAAGGCGAAAATGAAATTACATTTGTTTCGGATTTCAGTAAATAATCATTTCTCTTCTTTTCCTTTGGCTGCACGGTGTTGATAATATAACATAATGAAAGATGTATTACTATATATGTATACTATCCTTTTGTGTTAGAGAACGTATAAAGTGTTATTATTATTTAATTTGTAAGTTTTACTATAATATCTTAAGACAGTGCAAACAACGATAGCCGATACTAGTTGGTATCGACGAGTATAGTGTTTGTTTTGGTTAGGTAGTATTACCTATGATAAACCTAAGTTATAGAATGAAAATTATATAAAATATAAACAAGTTATAAACATTATGGAAATTTGATAATTAAATTTATCATCAGTTTTGAATTTATGAACATTATTGGTTTGATCCTGGACAAAATTTGATGAATATTTTTTAAATTATGAAATGAGCGTATTTTTGAAATCGAGGAAGTGTGAATAAGAATTGTTAAAGGTAAAATTAATCAACTAACAAATATGACATTCCAATTATAAATGATGTTGTCAAATGTAATGATTTATTCTCGAATGTGACTTACTCCTGGATGTGACTGTATTCTCGATATTCATAAGTGCATTTTCCAGTGAAGGTGACCTCCTCCTAAGAAGGTATTTTCGAAAGATACCATAGAAAATGTTATTTTACAATAAACATTTACTCTCTAAGAGTTGACAGTCTCTATAGTGGCCAGTGCTCTCTTAAGAAAGTTATGTGTTTGTAAACCTACTTATTTTGTAGGTATGAGCAGGCCTAAAATAATCTTAATGGTTTATTAGATGGAATTAAAATACGGGGCTGTAGTATCGAATATCCCCTCCCTCAGGGTATTCTTATCGTCCTCTTCATTTATTAGTTTTTTAAACACCTCCTCAAGGTCTAGATGCTGATAACCCAACTGGGGTTGGAAAGACTTTCGAGATTCTGACATACCTGGAACGCATATCGCGTTCAGCTGGGAGGGATAAGGTATTATTGTAGAAGCGATTCCTTCGAATCGTCAGGCAGTTAGGCGACCCTGCACACTTCAGCTATAAGAAATTGTAAGTTTGCTCCCATTGGTCTTCGGGACCAATTCATTAACATATATGTATTTTAATTGATGACTTACAACCTGTACTGTCAACCTATGACAAGCAGGATGACGCTACGTAAGGCTTAACCGCCGTTTAACTTATTCATGTATATAAAAATGTTTGAAAGTTACGTTATGTAAAGCAAGTATATAAATAGATATTTTAATCATTTATGTGTTGTGATACAGTATGTAGGGATGCCAAAATACTATATATGCAGATTTTGCTTAGTTTTGAACTTTATTAGTTTCATGAATAGATTTTATATGTTTAGTGAAGAAAATATGATTAGTCACTAAGATTTGTTCGTATATTACATATACGCTTACATTTATATATTTTGTCAGTACATTTAATTATCTTTTTGAAAGATGTATATGTAAAATCAAGAAGTTGCTCTAATGCAGAAAGCATATTTAAAAAAAGTTTCGTTTTCATAATTTTTCACAAGTCTATCTATTACTCAACGACTCTCACAAAGGAGAGAATACCTAACTTTTGCTTTGTTTTGTCTCTAATATTCATACAGATGAAAAATTAGTTAATTTAATTTTATTAAAGTTTTTTTATTCATTTCGATATGGGAAAAGTACTAGGTGAAGCTTTCGCTACATTATTCATTTGAATACAATAGCCGTAGCTAACGAATTACTTTGTTGTTGTTGTTTAACCGATTGTTTTCGTGTTCGAAAGTCTAAAAGGAGAGAAAATATTGTCTTGAATTAGCACTTTTCACTAAACTCACACAGTAATAACATTATGTAACGAAATTTAAGTTGAATTTGGGAATTTTCATAATAAAAAAGGGATAGAAATTGAGTTGCTGTGTAATGAGAAGGTTCCATTACTTATAGTAAGTTGAGTAAATCAGGCATAAATCAATTCGGCACGTAGATTTTGATAATGGTTATTAAGCGTGTGAAGTATCTTTTTGTTGTATACGTCTCAGTTCAACTGAATAACAGTTCAACATTGTAAATGATTAACGGCTATTTCTAAGATGCCGAAAGGCTCTTGTACATCGGCATCCTTTACGTAGATTCGTTGTTGTGATGCATACGTATTTTAACGTGAGACTAGAGCCCATTAGAGGGCGGTTCACGTTCGGAGATAGTTACTCCTTGTTACTTCTCGAATGTCTAGTTTGTGAATGCTAGATGAGTAGGAAGTATTTATTGTAAATGTTTAAAGTTTTAGAGGTGGATTGTATATCCCTCCTATTATGTGGTATGTGTTTGCGAGTAATGCCGATAAATGTGTTTGAGAGTTGTATTTTGCCATTGCCAATAAGAAGTTTTGTTGAAGATTAAGTAATGATTGTATCAGCCAATGATTGTATCAGCAATGCGTTTGCTAATATTGCTAAAAATTCGAGCATTAGTGTTGATGCTTACATAACTGCTATAATTGATGATTTGATAAAAACTAAGTTTGGTTTTCATGTTTTGGTTTAAGTAAGTCAGATAAGAGAGAATATTTTGAGTTGACATGTGATTCTAAATTTATTTGAAACAATTCAATGAATCTTTTGATTTGTTGTTTGAGCAATATGAAAATTGAGACATAAGATTTTTAGTTATTTTGTATTCTTTTAGTACATTTGATATTTAGTAAGTTGAAATCTAGTATTTTGAATAGTCAATATGTGATTTACGCTATAACTATTTTACGAATTCTTGTTTTGAAAATTGTTTTACTTTATTAACGTTTTTATGTGAATGAATATGATTATTATAATTATGATTATCTTCTAATACCATATTATGTGTTTACATTTGGTAGTCGAGTATTATAAAATATTTTGATTAAGAAAGTTTTAGCATGATTAAACTTGTTGTAAAACGGTGCATATATACACATTACGCTACACCAAATACACATATTAGGAATTTCGACTCAACTGCCCACACCGTTGTCAGGCAACACTTCCGAAATCGACATACACATTTTTTGTTATTATCTAGAAATTAAGTATTTTTATGTTAATGTTCATTTACATGTTCAATTGATTTAATATGTTTAAATATGCTATATGTTTAGTGAAAATGATTGGAAAGTAAATTGAAACGCACATAATCATGGTGAGAAACCGATAATTGAAAAATAAATAAACAAATAAATAAAAGAAAGAAAATGAACTATAAACTGCATATACAAATAAATGAAATAATAATGAACGTTTTATTAAAGTTGGCTTTATAAACATAATAGGTGGCTTTAACAAAAGGTGGCTTATGGTCATACAGGTTGAACAATCTTATAGTGAACAAGTGAAGTGTGATCCGTTAAATACAATACCGTCCCAATATACCGAATCCTATAGTGAACCTTCAGCAACTAGTGACCATCTACAGGGTGTCCCACAAATACAGTGACTGCCCAGTAATAACTCCACATAGACATTGAACCCTTTACGGTCCAGGGTTCTATCACAAATTAAAACAGTTTAATTTGCTCGGTCCGTTCGAGGCCGATAGGATATCACCGACCGTAGCTTATTTTATTGCATTTGAGGAAAATCAAGAAAAAACTTTGATTGATTTTAAACTTTATTAATGAAATCTCGTATATTTACTAATATTCTAGAAACTCTTCACTCATCACTTTGGTATATTTTTTATGTGTATTGGTGAGCCTCAGTTAGATTCCATGGCTATATATGCACATACGATGTGGAAACAACAACTCCCTTTGTGATCGCTTCCTTGGGTTCAGAAAACAGGACACTTGCACGTACACCCATATGTTGTTATCGCTCATCACTGGTTGGTCATTTGAAGCATCCCCATCTTTTCAGCAAAAGAGCTTGAGCCCAACATCATACGTCATAAGCGGGACACTAGAGCCCTAGGATTCATATGCTATAGTTATCAAAAGAGTACTTCAGGCACCTTTGCGGACGCTTATGCGTGTGGTGAAGTACGCGCTTAAACGTGCAACATACCCCTGTATGGGATCAACCTAAGCGCCTAGTCAGTTTGATCTGTGTCGAACAGTTTTATTTGTGAAGTATTCTTTATTATCAAGTGTGCAGGCGGGACATAGAGCCCGGTTCCTCCATTTACACCTAGCATTCTTTTCCTTCGCTTCAAGAGAGCTTGGTTTCTCCTTTTTACCAGCGTTTGTGTGCAAAGATTTATATATACATATATGTGTATGTGATGTATATAAATTCAGAGGGGGCTTTAATTTTCCCCTGTATATCGTCCCTTTTCCATTCCCTTTTTCCTTCTGTTTTTCCGGGTTTCTCGGGTTTAATTTATTATTGGTATTATTACTGTTATTATTATTATTATTATTATTATTATTATTATTATTATTATTATTATTATTATTATTATTCGTTAAATAGTTTGGTTTATGTCGATGTGGCCACAGTGTGGTTGTTTCATCGACAGTGTGGCCACAGTGTGGAAACATAATAATACATGTGGTTATTGTTTCTGTTGTTTCGTTATTTTTGTTTTCTTTCCGTTTTCAATATTATGTTTCGTCTTCCGTGTCTCGGTATTTTTTTTCTGTTATAATTGTAGTTTCACTTGCTTTTAATTCTTGTTTGTTTGTTCTTTGGTTCAATCTTTTGTCTGCGTTAAAACCTTTTTGAGCGTGTTTGCGGTTTGTTTCCGATCATCTCTCTTTTGTGGTTTCTGGTTGGAATGTTTGACTGTTTTGGTTGTGCTTTTTTTTCTTTCTTTCCTCATGGGTTCTAGCTCATTCTTTTATTCATTCTGTGTTTCCAGTTTCCTTGGTTGGATAGGTTTCTGTTTATTCCTTCGTTTGGTATTTTTCCTTTTTTTATTTACTTCTCCTGATTTCCCTTCTTTTCTTTATTATTTTTCCTTTTTTAGTTTTCCGGTTTTTTCTTTTTCTTTTTATCTGGGTCCTCTCCCAGAGTTTCTCGTTTGTTTGTGGACTTGTGGTGTATTTCTGTCTCTAGGAGACAGCATTTTCTTTCATCTTCCTACATCCCTGTATTTTGATCGGGTTTGGTTTGTTTTTGCATGGTGAGTCCCCACTCACCTATGATTTTTGGCGGGTTTTTCTGTTTCAAGTTTTTGTTTTGTGCCTAGGATTATTTTCACGATGTGATTCAGTTCTGTTTTCGTATAAAGGTTGATTAGGGCCTGTTTCTGTCTGAGTTAACTCCATTTGAACGTAGTCGTTCGCATGGGCAACCGACAACCGGTCCCCCTGTGGTTGTATGTTTGCGCAGGAGAAATGTTTAGTCATCAAGTCTAATGTAATAATATACATAAGACTATTCAGCCATCTTTTGTCTAGTGATGAGGCTGGTGGTTAGAGAATTTCTCCCTCGCATTCTTTTTGGCCCAGTATGTGTCGAGGTGTGATGGTTTGGTGCGAGTGCTATTCTTTTTTGCTTTTCATGCTTAGTTGTAGAATTTTGGTGTCTCTGGTATATAGGAGGTCTGTGAGATTGTTTTCGAGCTGACATTATTCTTTGAGGAGTGTTTGTTGTGTCTTTTAATGCTATTTGGTAGAATTATGTTTCAGGTTCTGTGTGAATTTCTCGGGTTCCTTTTCAGAACAGTCTGAATTGTTCCGTGTGTTAAGAAGAGGAAAGTCTTTTCCCATTACTTTCAGTTGGTTGCGGGTTGGTGTTTTATTTGGGAGATTGCGTATTAATGATTCTTTTCATTTTTTTGTTATTTTTCTGGTTCCGCTTGCTTTCCCTTTCTCTTCTTTTTCTTTTTTCTTTTCGTCGTTATTTCGTTGGGTTTGTGGGTGGTGGTTTTTCAGTATTGCTTGGGTAGGGTATGTAAAACTTTAACTCTGTTTTGAAGTTTTAGTGGTCCTGAGAGAGACCCTTGTTCCTTTGGTGTTAGCTTGCTTTTTTGTGTTTTATCTTTGGGAAGTTCTTCAGAAACTCGCAAGGTCTTCTATCGATTCTCTTCTTGGTTTTCGTTGTGGGGTGTTTTTGTTTCCGTCTTTCTGTGGGTTGGTTCTTATCGGTTGTGGTTCGTTCTTGTTGTTGTGGTGGTTGGAATTTTTCTTTTTGGGAAGTCCAGAGCTACTTGTTTTTCTCTGGATTGCCTCTTTTTGTATCATGTGTGCTAAAGCGAGACTTGCGCTTCTCTAGGGCAAGTTCCCCATTTTTTGTTGGTTCTACTTGTCTGTGGTGTTCAATGACTTCTCTGTTTATTTCAATTTGAGATTTTTTTTAAATATATTTTTTGTATTTGGTTTCGAAATTGGTTGGTGCTTTGGCGTATTCAACCAAGTTCATATCTAATTTTTGAAGCCGTATTCGGGATTTTCTAAGTTGGGCCCCTATTTTTTGTTTGGCTTCGTAGTGTTGCGCAAGGCGTCATAGTAGACTAGCTTGCGTAGTGTTTTTAAGGTTCTCTTTCCTTTCCCCGCTCAGCCTTTAGTTGGGCCAAGGGGTTCCGGATTGTTTGCTGGTTTTGGAGTATTGCTCCTTTAGTCTCCTCTTTTTCTCTTGTTTGGCCTTGGTTCACTTCCTCCGGTCTTTGGCTTCTCCATTGTGTTAAAGGGTATTCTTTGATTTGGGTTTTCCGCAGTTCCACAGTCTTGGAGGGTTCGTACTAAAAAGTACGTTTTCACACAGGTCTTTACGAGGTATAGGAGTTTTCGTTGTTAGATGTGCTTTTGTACTGACATGTACAGTCTCGATTTTTAATTTCTGGTCTTGATGACTGCTTGGTGTGCGTTGCCCCAGGATAGTAGGGCTCCAACTATTCCGACAACTCGTCTCGTCAGCCGGGGCTTCTTGCGTGGTTTTCTCGTGATAGTCTGCTTCCAAAGTGGCAGGTTGTAGTCTTTCCCGCAGTTTCGGTGGGTGTGACCTTGCTGGCTGATCACATGATACCTGTGTGTTTGCAAGCGTGCTTTTGTTACGGTGCCCGCGTAGTTCTCTTTCTCTGTTACTCCTTATCCTTAGGCTGAGTTCTTTTTGTTTGGAATGTCCTTTTCCTGTTTAAGAATATGCTATGGTTTCATTTTTATTTGTTGTAATAAATTTGTTGGGGTCATCCCCTTCCTCCTTTCTCCGGAGGTTTGATTTGGTTTTTATACAGTAAGTTTCAAAGGAAAATTCTGTGCTTCATACCACAAGTAGTGGTTCTTTGGTGTTCACAGAGGGTGAGCGGGGATCGAAAAGACCTAACTATGCCCCAGTCGTTCTAGCTCAAGAAGACTGCAAAGGACTCACATCGCAAGAAGCCCCGGCTGACGAGACGAATAGTCGAAATAGTTTGGAGCCCTACTATCCTGGGGCAAGGCAAGACCATAGCAGTCCAAAACATCTAAGAGAAAACAAAAAACTGTACTTTTTAGTACAAAACACACGTTCCTACTACCGCAATTGTACTAAGTAAAAGCCCACATAGAAACCGTACTTGTTAGTACGAACCCCCCAATAGTGCAGTGACCCATAGAAACCTGAAACAGAAGAACAGCAGGAATGGCAGAACAATCAGCCATCCTAATAATGGACGATCTGAAAATGGACCTGCCGGAGTGGAATGACACTCCGGAAGACATCCAGTTGGAGGGAGAAAACCAAGACCGCACGGCGAGAGAGGACAGGAGCAGCACTCCAGGACCCAGCAGACGACCGGATCCCCCACAAGCAGTGGGGAACCAATCCGGAAACCCTCGGCCCAACTACAGGTTGAGTGGGGAAAGGGAAGATTGTTTCAAAATGCTACGCAAGCTTGTATACAAAAAACATCTTGCGCAGCACTACGAGGCCGAACACGTATTTCTACCTATGATAAATATTATAATAGATGTAAGGTTCCGATATATAGTTACATGTAGATTGCTATTCCATAATGAATCAACATATAAATAGCATAAATAATGGTTTGCGCCTTCCATTTCAACTCAGCCAAAAAAAAAAAAAAAAAAGGACCATCACCATCTCAGATATTTTTGAAACTTCTTTTTATAGCAACTAGACATGTTTTCTCAATGACCCGTATTTTTTGTGTTGTCGGAAAAGATTTTCCCGCCAAGTAATGGGCCATCAAAACGGGAAGTACAATTTACGAATTTTAGAGGACATAGAAAATCGTAAACTTCGCCATTCAGGTATGGAGACAGATAGTTATAATTCTTGTTGTGGTATGTACACTCGTGACCAAAATTATTGTCGCATGTCTATAAATATGTTGTTTTAGGAATATAATTTGATAACGAATTCGTCCGGTATTTCTTATAATGTTAGTATGTGTATAATCGGGAAAGACATGTATGTGGCAAATTTCATGTGAAAAGAGCAGTAAATAAGAAAAATAAAACTTTCTTGTCCATTTAGCAACATTTTGTTTTACTCATTCTAATTTTCGTGTTTGTAATTCTTTTCCTCTGAAATTTACTACGAATATACATTTCCCGATCAGTATCAGTATCAGTATCAGTATCAGTATACATGCAGTATCAGTGTCAATAGTACCCTGCAAAATTATTATCAAATTATATTCTTACAAGGAGACAGTTATAGATATGCGACAATCATTTTGGACATGAGTGTACATAGGGATATAAATAAAATATATTTTATTATAGTTTGGTTTGCGCATGCATATCTGTTGGTACATAAATTAACAAATGAACGTAAGTTTATCTGAAAAGTCGAAGTTTGCGATTTTTTTCGAGCACTTGCGGTTCGAATTTTAAAATTCTATTTTACGGTTGGTAAGACCTAATTACCCGCTTCTCGAAAAAAATTTGTATTGCTTCTGTGTGCAACCGTTTTGTCGCAAAAAATTCGAGAAACCGTCAAATTTTCAAAAATCACCTTTTTCGAAATCACCATAATTTAAAATCCTGAAATGTTGCCAAATTGTTCAACTTTACATGAATAATAAACACATCAAATAGCATTCTTGACCAATGCTTCATGAATGAACAACAGCCTCTTGAAGTTAGCGAAGTTTCATTAACTTTTATATCACCGTTGGCAACACTGAAAACAATGAAAGTGCAACAATTTGAAGTGGTTCACATTCATTAAATAAAGGATAAAAGATTTTTCTGGCTCCTTTTTATTATTTTGATCAAAAAGGCTCTCTGAAATAATATGATGAGCCTCTCCCTACTCCTCCTCCGTTTTCTTAAACCGGTGTAACCTGAGATGAAAATTACGATTACGAAACAAATTTTAAACTTACTTAAAATGGTTTTCGGAAACAAAGTTTCGCTGATTTTTTACACACTGAAGTAATTATTTGCTTGCTTAGTGTCTTCTTCGCTAATAGCATGCAATCATTTCAGATGCTCCAATAGGTGTTGGTGCACTCACAACTCGTAGCACGTTGTCGATAGTCACAAAACACTTATATTCACTTCTCTTATTCTCTTCTGGAAACCTGTACCCTGTTGAAGAACCATGTGGAAACAAAGAAAAAAAAGAAATGAAATATTGGAGTTTTACGTCCCACGTTTATGCCGGTTAGGCTAAAGGAGACGGTTATTATGAGAAAAGAGTGAAATGGTGGAATGAAGAAAGTGGGAGGAAACAGGAGAACCCCTAGAAAACCCACGAGTACGGTGTTTGTCCACCACAAAGTCCACACGGCGCGAGCTGGGATCGAACCAAGGATCCAAAGCACCGGAGGTGAACGCTCTACCACTGAGCCACCGCGCCTCCTGGAAACACAAAGAACACTTCAATTTCATGTAATTTATGATTTATTGATAATATTTCTGCTATTCATCACTGGTTATCATATATGTATGTAACAAAAGTTCATTTTTGCAGATTTGTTAAATATACACTTTGAATTGCAGAAGCTCGATTTTGGGAAAAGCGTGAAGTTAGTCCATGATGACCCGTTACTGCAATAAAAGCCAAAGATGACTTCTGTAAATACCAGTTACCGGTCGCACACTTTACCACTTTTTTCTTTTTTTTTTTTTTTTTGTTTAATTGTCGAATTTGGTTCTTGGCAACAAGACGAGAGTAATACCCGGAGTTGGTACTTGCACTATACTCACGAATTCTTCTGCAGGTTTAGGGACCGCGGTGGCTCAGTGGTAGAGCGTTCACCTCTGGTGCTTGGGGTCCTGGGTTCGATCCCAGCCACCGCCAAGTGAACTTTCTGGTGGACAGACACCGTGTGCGTGGGTTTTCTAGGGGTTCTCCCGTTTCCTCCCACTTTCTTCATTCCACCATTTCATTCATTAGTCATCATCACCGTCTCCTTTAGCCTAACCCGCATAATCGTGGGACGTAAAACAAAGATTTCATTTCATTTCATTTTCATTTTTCTTCTGCAGGTTTAATACTGTGAATCTGTTTTTCGTTTTGCCATGTTGCCATATTCTTATCCCCCCCTCTCCCCAATACATCGCAGAGACCCTTACCACGGCCGGTTTCACTGAAAAGCCACTGCTTTATCGGACCTGTCTGGACATACGAAAGCAATTTTTAAAGTGGAATGCAGCACCATTAGAAATCACTGAAACTGTTTGGTAAACTGTAGACACTTATTTTCACGTATTCGAACCTTTTTCTATAACTTATATTTTCGCTTTTCTTCGAGTATTTTTAGAATCTTATTCATGGCTATGAGTACGAGCCGAATCGTGTGTTTTGTCATCGCTTATAACGGCAAAACTGTCAGTTGTTTCATAATAACATATCACTCCCGTAAAGAAGGAGATTTGCTCGTTTCTCCAATGACCACTCTGAACTTCCCTTTGCAGAATAACAGTCCAGTTTAAGCGAAGTCCACATGCAGTAAAATAGAATTTGTATCTTGAAATTTTACACGATGCTTTGCGGTATTATTTTTTTACACTTTCTTTCTTGCACTTTCATTGTTTTCACTGTTGCAAACTGTGACTTCAAAGTTAACGAAAGTTCGCTAACTTCTATAGCCTGTAGTTCGTTCATGAAGCATTGGTCTAGAATGCTATTTTGTGTGTTTATTATTCATGTACAGTTGAAACATCTGACAAAATTTAAGAATTTTAAATTATGATGTTTTTGAGAAAATGGCGATTTTTGAAAATTTGACGATTTCTCGAATTTTTTGCGATAAAACGGTTGCACACAGAAGCGATACAATTTTTTTTGGGGGGGGGGAGCGGGTAACTAGGTCTTACCAACCGTGAAAACGGAATTTAAAATTCGAACCAGAAGTGTTCAAAAAAAAAGCACAAACTTCGACTTTTCACATAAACTTACGTTCATTTGTTAATTTATGTACTTAAAGATACGCATGCGCAAACCAAACTATAATAAAATATAGTTTATTCATATCCCTATGTGCATACCATAACAAGAATTATAACTCTACATGTCTCCATAGCTGAATTGTGAGGCTCCGAATTTGACCATTTTCCACGTTTTCTGCAATTCATGAATTGTACTTCCCGTCCTTGATGGCCCATTACTTGGTGGGAATTTTTTTCCGACAAAAAAGGGGGGGGCGGGTCCAAAATTGAAACATGTATAGTTCCTATAAATAAAAGTTTGAACAATATCTGAGATGGTGGTGGTACAATTTTATTATTTATTTACTTTTTTTTTTGCCTGAATTGAAATGGAAGACAATCTAATAATTTAAGTTAAAAACTACATAAGATTCTCATTAATTTTTAGTTACTATAAATATGTGACTTAAAATTTGTAAAACACTGTACACATTTTAATTTTTTGCATTTTCTTTTTCTATAATGGATTATTAAAACAAATGGTACAAAACATAAGAAATGTTTATTAAGTATTGACCTGTTCCGAGAGATCAGAAAAAATGAATACGAGCTGGTTTTGGAATGAAAACGGTGTTCTTTATGCTATGTATTTGGTAGTTCAGGATGTGAGTATTTATTGAATGTTTTATTATTATTATTGTTATTCGATATGCCCATTAAATCATATAGTTGAGACTATTGTATTAATAGAAAGTTGAGACTATAATATTAATAAACTTTCATAGAAATAGGCACTAACTATACATTTAAATAGGAAGAATGGGTCAAATAAAATTTACTGTAGGCACCCAATGACACCCCAAAATAAACAAACTTTTGTTCTTTATAATATATCGAACGTAAAGGAACGACATTGGTTGATTTGGCGCTTTATTGATGCATTTCGAAGGAAAAAAGAGAAGCAGGACACGAGGCAATGCTTCGAGAAGACGATCCACCCAAGAAAAGGAGAAAATTCCCGACAAGAGCTCACGTCGTGGTTCGGATTCCACGTTAATCAGTAGGTTCACGTTTTGTATAGCCTCGCTGTTTACGGGTCGTTAAACTAAAAATAAACTCAACTGAAAGAAGAAAATATATTCAAGCTGATGAAAAAATTCGCCGCGCAGAATTTTGAAACTGTTGACATTGCAGAATAATGCTGGATTTGGCCAATAATTCCGTCATGGTAATTGTAACATAAGACAAAGTAAATTATTCAATAGGTATATTAGATTTCACTGTTTACTTCTTGTTTCACTGTTGTTTCCTTTCCAATTATCTGTGTTGCAAATACGTAGTAATAAGCAGTAATGTATTGTTATGAATTGCTATGAAGTTATGAATAACCTTTACGTTAGAGATATTGTAAAGATAACTTCACAGAAGTTTACTTTGGGGTGTTGTAGGATGCCTACAGCAAATTTTATTTTAGCCCAATATAGATTCATGCTGAAAAAATGTTCTGCAGGTCATTGTCTCCAATTTTCCTGAAATTAGGATATATCATTCTAAAAAAAATAATTAGACCCATTTTTCTTCATTATACAAAAAATAGAACTAAATTAAGCATTTTTTGCAATTGAGACTTTTAGTGACTGTTTGCCATAGGACTATAACGTAACGAAAATTTAGAGTTTTGAAGATGGTATTTTAAAGAAAATTTGCATCAAATTTAATCTTTCCGAACTTCTTAATTTTAGGTTGTGCAGCTATTTTTTTTTATAGAGTTTTAGTGATATTAGTGCCTATTTTTAAGGTTTTTAGTACGTAATCATCCGGTTTCTATTTTTGAAATGCATTATAACCCATTTAAGTAGATTAACCTATTTAGATATACGGCTTTGCGTCCAAACGTCCTGCTCCGGTATCACAGGGTGGTATAGGAGCAGAGGGCTGGTGTTATTTATCACTAGCCTTTAAGATATATATATAAGTAAGCATAGTGAGAAGGACCACATATAGTTCTACCTTATTAATTTATACAGCATGGTGCTAAATTCGGTGTACAAAAGCAGAGGGGTGATTCCTTAGGATTCTAAAACATGTGTTTTTAGATAGAGCACATACTAGTTCTAAGTGAAGTCTTGACCCGACTTTCGTAGGTCCCATAGTTTTGGAGCTGTGGACCTTTAGAATTGATTTTTTTTTTCATGTTTTCGGCAGCCTATAACACGTGAAGGATGGGCTTTTCGCCCTAAGTTTATTGGAACGTTTTTGTTTGTTTTACTCTCAGGAAACAGTCCTCTGATTTTGTACGACGAATTTAGCGCCATACTGTAAGCATCGTTAAAAAAATATAAATATTAAGCTATCCTTCATCTGCACTTTTTTTAAAAAAGTTTATATCTCTATTATTTTATGGCAGGCATGCAAATAGCGGAGTTCAGCGGGCAAGCTCTGTGTCGGTTTTCTACATTATTTATTTACAAATACTGAACAAAAATTCAGAATAAATTAAATCTTTTGAAAGTTCTTTTTTTTAACTTTTTAAAGTGAGTTTATCTTCTTTATCTCTTAAGTCGAAGCTGGAAATATAAACCACCGAATGATTTCTGTGTATGAACTCTGTCAAACTCGTAACCCAGCTGAGTTACTTTCCTTCCTTCGCTCAGTAATACTCATGCATCTACAGTTTCCATTTTCATCCTAAGTTAAGTTTATTGTGTTCTGTAATATCATTAATTTAAGTTTGGATCCATAGTTTCAATTCTATATCTACAACTTTATTCAGCGTACCAAATTTGAGTGACAGTTATTAAGATATTTAGTATATAACTTCCAAAAGTTTAGGAGACAATGTTTTAGTATTTTGGATAGCCTCAGGTAAGATATATATATATATATATATATATATATATATATATATATATATATATATATATATATATATATATATATATATATATATATATATATATATATATATTAAAAAACGCATAAAACGCTTCGTTCGACTTAACCTTGATTCTGAGATATCTTTCGTTTTTAAATTTTGCCACACATGCTACAAATAGTAATTTTACAACAATTGCTTTATTTTAGGAGTCCACTGTGTTTGGAGGCTATCAACCGAGATGATTTCAAGGTACGCCGCACACAGGTACTACACAGACGGTACCAAATTTGGCCGTAAGTAAGGATGAATCCCAGAAAAAGGAAGAAAGTGTTGTGACTCACCTAGGATTTCAAAGTATCTTCCTGTGTGATGAACTGTCATCAGCCTCCCATCATTAGCGCGCGGCCTGCTCAATTTGCAGATTCGACGAAAAACGTTTTATATAGAGTTTGGCATAGAGACATTTCATGTAGGAAGCCCAAAATTCATAGCGTCAACATAACACCAATTTAAAAATCTAGACTGAAGATCTAATTAATTCTCATTGACTGTGTTTTTTTTTATTGGCGTAGCTTGCTTCGTATGATGCGTATGGTACTCATTTAAGTTAATTTGCGTGCATATTATGCTCAGTTTTAATTTATGGCAGTTAAATCACACTTCAGACTCTAAAGTAAAGTATAATATACCTACTTCGTATCGTTAAATATATTCTTAGATGAAGGTGACAGAGAACTTTTCAAGAAATAGTTTAACTTATTTTGTATGTGTTGAGGGGAGGGGGGACGTAAGTAAACGCATGATTCTGCTGCTTGGTTTTCGGTGATTGGTACAGTCATCTTCAGAAGTACAATACTAGGGTGTGGGGAAGAGTTTGTAAGGTGCAACTCTGTTCGAGCTTTCCTTACAAAGTAAGTGTTTTTTTAAATGTTATATAACACTTGTTAAAATTGATACACTGATGAGGTGTATATACTTTTCAAACTATTATAATGTACGGTATGCAATTAGTAGACTTAAATTAATATAGACTTTTTGTTTATGTATTCACATTAAATATATTGTGTACTACAAATGTATACTTAATGTAAAATTAAGTAATTATTACTGTAATTATTCTCAATCAATCTACAGGATTTTATTTTATGTATTCTCTTTTAAAGGTTCAATCCTTTATTTGGCTTTCGGTTTGTTATGTAATCATAAGTAATGTAGGATGGTGGAATTTAGATCATTTTAAGGATAAGTTCTCTATTATATACGATAACTCAAGGAAATAACCGATTGTATATCGCATTTAATATTTACATGATATAAAATAAGTTATTTTCCCCATCTATCATATATAAATCTTACCACCAATGGGGATCTGTAGTATAGACACTGGTTGCCCAAGTACTTCACAAGTTGCGGTATAGTCAATGCGGTCTGGGTGCTTGAGCACTGACTTCAGGAGTGGTAGAATGAATGACTATTCGGAAACAGTGAGTAGCCTAGTGGTTAAAGCATCGACACGGTAAGTTGAAATTACAGGTTCAAATCTTAGTCCATTCTTGCATTTTCTTTCCTTTTGTAATTATGTACTTTAGGTTAGGAGACCTGATTTCTTTATACTCGAGTTATTTCATCATGACTTTCAACACAAGGACGACATGAACCACTCACATGTTGATACCTGGGATGTCTTTCTTGTGCTCTGTCATTTATTCTACGCACTACAATAGCTGTTTTAGTGTTGTGTAAAACATACAACGAAGAGCACAATTAAGACACCTCGACTGTGAACATCTGAGTGGTACACGTCGTCCTTGTGTTAAGAGTCATGGTGCAATAAAATGGTTTCATGGTGATATGATCACGTTTTATAGTGATTCTTTATAAAAAAAAACTCACTATATGCACGTGTATGTAAGTTTCGTATATTTTTAATACTTTTGTAAGAAACTGTACTATAGCATTTTTTAGGAGTTCCATTAAGAATACTTTTCACAAAATGCATGTGATTTTTTCCGATCGTTATTGTTCCTCCATATCATTTTTCAATGAATATTGGCATTGATATAATGTAGTGTGTCCGAGATAATTTATTTTTCTCCACTTATACTGCACAGTGCCCCTGTGGTGTCGCCTTGTAATATTAAGGGATCTCGGACACATCACAAAATATTTAGAAAATATTTTCTGTACATGATAGAAAATATTCAGAGAATATAAGGTAGACATATCAAAAACATTTTCAAATTACTTTTCTTGGTGTTTTGTAGCAGTAGCAAATGTTAAGAAAATATTAAACTAGTTTCAGAGGAATTTGTGCTAACAAAGAAAATATTTACGACTTATTTTTAAAAAAATTGATGTTTTTGATTTGTTATTGTATGTAGTTTCAGAACGTACTTAAAATATTTTTTAACATATTCTGGTTTTCGCAGAGAAATATTTAAAATTCTTTCTGAATATTTTTCCATCATTACCACCATAACACCTACAGTTTGAAATACATTTCTTTCTTCAACCTATAAGTTAGAATACTAGAATTTATTTCCACAAATTTATGTG
This sequence comes from Thermobia domestica, assembly GCF_964235325.1. Classification (NCBI taxonomy): domain Eukaryota; kingdom Metazoa; phylum Arthropoda; class Insecta; order Zygentoma; family Lepismatidae; genus Thermobia; species Thermobia domestica. Next base: position 250,039,616 of record NC_137462.1, on the reverse strand, counting down.
ATGATAGAAGTTTCCGTGTGTTCTAAACCGGTTCCAACATACACAGACTTCTACCACCCCATCAATTTGTAAAAATGAAATCCAGATATTTTAAGTCACAAGAGTTGGAAAACTGTTCAGTATGCATTTCCTTCAGTTCTGAAGAAAGAAATGTATTTCAAACTGTAGGTGTTATCTTGGTAATGACGAAAAAATATTCAGAAAGAATTTAAAATATTCTATGTGAAAACCAGAATTCGTTAGAAAGTATTTTAAGTACGTTCTGAAACTACATACAATAACAAATCAAAAACATATCAATTGCTATTTGAAAAATGAATCGTAAATATTTTCTTTCTTAGCACAAATTCATATCTGAAACTAGTTTAATATTTTCTAAACATTTTCTACTGTTACAAAACACCAAGGAAACTAATTTGAAAATGTTTTTGATATGTCTACCTTATATTCTCTAAATATTTTGTCATGCACAGAAAATGTTTTCTATATATTTTGTCATGTACAGAAAATATTCTCTAAATATTTTCTGTCATGCACAGAAAATGTTCTCTAAATATTTTCTGTGACGTACAGAAAATATTCACTAAATATGTTTTGTCATGTATAGAAAATATTTTTTGGTATGAATGGAAAATATTTTAAAATTATTATTTTACAGAACATTAATTTTTGTTAAAAATAGATTAGAAATCTTTAGAAAACATTTCAACTAAGTGCCCAATACATTGTAAAAATATTTAGAAAATATTTCTTTATTTTAGACAAATGATTTTCAGTGTTATTGGCAAATGATTTTAAAATATTCCATGCGAAACATTTTAAAACCATTCCGTTAACATTGTATAAAACGTTTCAAATACATTTTTAGTAATGTTTGGAAATCGTACAGAAAACATTCTTTAGAAAACTTTTCTAGCGGCGTATAAAATATTTCTAGAACGTTTTTAAGTATATTGCGAAAATATTTTCAGTATTATTTGAAAATTGTTTTCAAGAACATATGGAATATATTTCCTTAAGGGAAGTAGGATACATTTTCTGAAGGAAAATGATGGTACGTTTTAAAAACGTTTTGAAAATATTTCATTGCTGTCTGGGACATGACGGATGGCGAAGACCTAATGGTTGAGAAGATACCAAAGAATTGCACACGATTTGTGCAACCATTTGATGTGTTTTGATTCCGATCAATCAAAGATTATGGCAGAAGATTTGTACATAGTGTTACGATAATATACGTCGGAGGTCCCTGGTTCGATTCCATCGACGGACTTTTGGATTTACGACATCTACTTCGCTGGATTATTTTTTTCTTCCCTCGGAAAGTTCAATTATGTAGTTTCAAGCTTCTTAGAAGCATTTTTGTATACCTTTGTGTTTTATTAAAAGATAAGTGCAATAGCAGATTCCTTTAACCTGATATAAAGTCAGTACCTTTCTTTGTTTTCCTACCTTTGTGCAATTTATCAACTTTCTACTTGTGTCTGGCTACGTTTCCATTTCTTGGCAGTGTCACTAGTCTGCGTTTGAGGACATTGCTCACATTCAACTTATTTGTAAATGTTTCGAGCGCCCAGTTCGCTTTCTCTAGCTGACTCAATGGATTGCCTCAACTAAAAGTTATTGTCTGGTAACTACGTCGACGATTATTGTTAAGTGTGTATTTTGTGTTTTCTGCTTTTCGCTGAGGTTTAGCTTCGCACTTGAAACTCCTCAGAAAGTACAACTCAGGATTTGGAGGTGAATTCCCCAGCGTGTGAGGTCTTCGACTCTCAAACGTTTTGACTCATGTGACGTCACGAAAACGGTGTTAGGCGAAGGAGTGACCATATTTGGTATTGAGGAAGTCAGGAGGTGTGGTTTGAGACCTCAGTCCGGGAAGCAAAACTGTATGGTGAGTGTCTCTCGGGGTACTTCGTTTGGAGTTGTAAGAACAGCAACCAGAGAGTGAGAGAGAGGCGAGAATGGAGTTTCACCCATTGTTGAAGGTACAGTAAATACGTCGAAACATTAAGTGACTACGCCAGACTTATTACTAATATTCTAATTTTACCTTTCCTTATCTGCTGCATTTTTTTTAAAAAAAATGCAAATTTGTGTTCGAGTTATGATTTGTAAATACCTATGAGCTACATTTCCCACATGCTTTAGTAGTAGAGTTATCTTTCAGATGAAATTTACTTTCATATTCCAGCGTAAACTGCTGGTGGTGGAGAAGATACCCCAAATTCTAGTCATCTATCGGTCTCATAATGACCAAAGGGATAGATGAAATCAAGCCAAACATAACTGCTATTTAGTCATGTTTCAATAGTATGAAAGTTCTTCATCTGGACGTTATAATGTACCAACGAAACAATCAAATAAAGTTCGTGTCCATACGAATCACTTCCGATCACCGCGATACATTGGATTGTTTCAGTTTGCGTTCTACAAGGCAGGTTACGAACAAATTATAGGCCTATAACTTTTGAATGACTTGTCGAATTTGCTTTTTACTTTGGTTCTGCGAACTGTTCTCTTGACGGATGCAACGCATTTGCACATATAAAATGTTCTTTATGCAAGGGAGTCTTTTGCCTGCGTCATTTCTTCATAAAACAGAAGGACAACAGTGATCAATTTTCATCTCCAACCTATGATTATTGTGAACAATGTAATAACTAATTGTATTTAACAAACCCGTTAGTTATTGCAAAACATTTTTTTTATGTTCCTTCCGATAGCTTTCAATTCGTATGTCAATATTCGTTACTAATTATGTTGTACTTAACGCGTATAAATGCGTATATACTCATTTTCTCATATAAATTTCCAAGTTGAATATCTCCAACCGTTCTCAACCGTACAGGAATTTTATTAGCTTGTTGTAATCGTCATGAATTGGGACTTCAAATGGCATACTTAGTTTCTCTGCAGGCGAGTGCTTTCTCCTTAACTTCCCTTGTGAGGGGCAGAAAGCAGTGCTTTTTTGATGGAACTTTCAAGATGTTTACGAAACAATTTGCGCAGCTGTACACAGTTCATGCTGACATAGGGAGTTCTAGTGATAACACATAAATCGTACCAATTTTGTACGCTCCGCTCCTTGACAAAACTGAAAGTACACTCATGTCCAAAATTATTGTTGCATATCTATAACTGTCTTCTTGTAAGAATATAATTTGATATTTTTGCAGAGTACTTTTAATACTGATATTATGTGTATAATCAGGAAATGTATATTTGTGGTAAATTTCATAGGAAGAGAATTATAAATACGAAAATCGTAATGAGTAAAATAAAATGTAACTAAATGGATAAGGAAATTTTATTTTCGTTTTATTGTTCTTATTTACTGCTCTTTTGACATGAGATTTACCACATACTTGTCTTTACACATACTAACATTATAAGAAATACCGGGCGAATTCATTATCAAATTATATTACTAGAACAACATATTTATAGTCATGCGACAATAATTTTGGACATGAGTGTACGTACAAAGACTTGTTTACCTTTGTTTAGTGTTGGTCTGAACAACACGATCCTAAGGTTCATCTAGTTTCTTTCATGCTTCTTGGCGTCCGGTAATGTTAGGTCTATCAACTTTCTCTCAGGTTCGTAGAAGTCAGCACCTTGATATTGGCAATCAGCGTCAGTCGTGGCAATCAGCGTCAGTCGTGGCAATCAGCACCCCACCGTTTTCTTACCTACTTGACAAAGGTTATATTATTTTGCTTGGTGAATTATTTTCTTTCAACCTTCAGAAAATCAACTCAAACTCTTGCTTTTGCAAAGCCTTACTTTGTTTTAAGCCCCAAACGGAAATACGGTGGCAAGAAATTTCGGAATGTGTTGCTACCTTCACTGCTAGCTTCTCATTATAAATAGTGTATATATACAACAAGGGAGGAGGTGCAACTTGGCACCCCTAAATCCGGCCCTATATATATATATATATATATATATATATATATATATATATATATATAGGGAAATGCTTGTGTGTGAGCTCTCCCTTGGTGAGTTTCTCGCTACGCAACTGCAAGAATACTTTTCATGTCTTGTATTGATCTTCAATTGAAACCGGAAGTCGTAGGAATGAACAACTTCCGGTTTCAATAGTCATATCCATAGAACAGGAATTGTAACAGTAAGAAGTGGTTTTCTGCATTCTATTCAGCATTCTAAAAATAGCTGTCATCTCCTGTCTTAAGCCTCTATTCAAACCGGAAATGGTAGAAAATCAGAAACTTCCTGTTTTAACGTTGAGAGTTATATATTAAAAGCTGTAATAGATAACAAGATGATGTATTCTGCGACCAGTTAAGCGTTCCAAAAATATACATTTCGTCAGTATTCTAACTTCTCTACTAAAATCGGAAGTGGTAGAAATCTACTGCCTTTGGCAGTTTCAATATTAATTTATGAAAATATTGCACTAAAGAAACTTAATTGTTTTATGATATTTTTTTTACATTGATGAGTAGCCCTGGCCTATATTTTCTTTTAAAAAATGAAATAAGTCAAACTCGGGGTCATACGTAAACTAGTTTTAGCCCTTTCACTGTGGAAGGCGACGGAAAAAAATCCCTAACCTGCGAATGTCGATTATAGTCGACGTGTTAAAATTTGTCTGTATCTTGGGTTTGTCGATTGTAGTCGCCAAAGGTTTTCTGTGTGATTTCTATTGTTTATGGAAAACAATAGAACACAAACAAAAATGAACGGTACAACTTTGGCGACTACTCTCGACAAAGCCAAGATACGGACAAACAAAGTTTAACACGTCGACTATCGTCGACGTTCGCATGTTAAGAAAATTTGGTTCTGTCGACAAAAGTCGACTTCCTCTGTGAAAGGGTTAAAAGTGATTTACCAATACAGCACAGATTATTTATCACTCTGCCCATTCAGCACTGCTTAAGCTTGACTAAGTCAAACGGAGTAGCGCGTCTGAACAAAGGATTATGAGTTAGGAAAACTAGTATATAACAATGGAGTGTACTGGTTTGATGGCTTGGGCTACCACTAACCTTTATATCACCTGTACATTATTATTATTATTATTATTATTATTATTATTATTATTATTATTAATAATAATAATAATAATAATAATAATAATAATAATAATAATAATAGCTCTCCTTCTTTGGAGTAATGAGCAGTTCCTAGTAGGGAATAGTTCCTCTTTAGTAACGCCTATGTTCTTCCTGCTGGTCTAAAATCCTAGAGCCCGCCCCTTTGATGGACGTGGTCCCGGCAGTTTTCGGTGGAAGAGATTGAATGCATTATGATGGTTTAGATTCTGCCTTAGACTGTCGGTCTATATCTCCTGTAGCCTCGGTGCTACAACGGATGGGTGTCAGTGTATCTCGGTGAACACTTCTATCTTACAAACAAGCAAACAAAAATGATAATAAGAACAATAATAATAATAATAATAATAATAATAATAATAATAATAATAATAATAATAATAATAAAATGAAATCTTTCAGTTTTACTTCACACGGTTATGCCTGATAGGCTAAAGGAGACAATGATGATGGTGAGAAATGAATGAAATGGTGGAATGAAGAAAGTAGGAGGAAAGGGAAGAGCCCCGAGAAAACCCACGTACACGGTTTTTGTCCACCACAAAGTTCACTTGGCGTGAGCGGAGATCGAACCAGGGACCCTATGGACCAGAAATGAACGCTCTGCCACTGAATCACCGCTGCTTCTTATAAGAGAAAGAGTACAGATGAAGTGTAAAATCAAATTTTCATGCTACACCAATCATTTCCATGTTGAACAAATATAGTTCTATTGAGAAAGTGTACAAATGTATGTAGAGTTAGGATGTTTTGAGGGGTGTCCAAATCCGTTGGACCTCGTTGGTGTGTCAGTGTGTGCGAGGTGTAAAGAACGCTGAACCAAAGAAGCCCAGTCTACAAGAGCCTTCGCAAGGTAACGTAAATAATGAAACAAGTAATTATAACTACGTCGACTATCAGAAAATATTGTTAAATACAAAATTTGCATTGCGTTGACGCAAACCGCTACGTAACGAAGCTCAAGATGTCCAATACAGTTCCCAGATACTCTTAAAATAGGACTAGCTCAGGAGAGTAATGCTCTCGGAATTAGGAACGAGAAACACAGTTTTGATTGGTTGGCGTTATCGATTTCTTGCCACGATGCATTCAAATAGTAGAAATCAAGCGATTGTTGTTGTCGGTATTCGAGGCCGAGTGGGCAGTTCACCGTGAGTTCTCATGGTGTGTGGAGGTGTTTTTGAGCGCTCAGTGAAAGCATATCTTGCGTTTCCTTTGTTTTTTTCTTGATTTTTTTGTCCTGTGCTTAGGACTGTATAGTGGTGTTAATAACTGGGAATTGTGTCAAGTAGTACTACGTTATGAATACCATTCGACAAAAAACGTTAAAATTTGAGTTTGACAAGAATTTCAGACAATTACGACCGTCACCGGCTGAAATACACATTTGGTTAAGTGAAAATTTTTCCGATGTGATGAACAAAGTGATTGCAATTCAATTACACAACGAAGACTTCTGTGTATATGTTAAACTGGATACAGCTCTGAATTTTGAACAAGCTTTACGTACTTTGCCAGACTCTGTTCCCTTCCGTCATTCGTTTGGTGTTTCCTCTGTGGTGAATATATTGGATGCTACTACTAACTATACTAAAGTTCGTATTTTTGAATTACCGTGTGAACTTAGTGATGATGTAGTACGTGATACCTTCGTGAATATGGTGAAACAAAACAAATAGTACATGAAAAGTGGGGCATTCACTTAAAATACCCTGTGTTGAAAAGTGTTCACGCAGTTTATATAGAATTGGGGAAACATATACCCTCTAAACTCCACTTCATGAGTTATAAGGCTTCAATTGTGTATCCTGAACAGCTTTATTCTTGTTTCCGCTGTTTGAGTACGGATCATCTTGTTTCCCAATGCAAGGTACCACCTCGTCAGTTACCTCGTCCTCAGCACAAACAGAACGACCTTCGTATGACAGCTTTATCCACTGGTAATCTCCCGAAAACCCCGCATTACTTGTTAAACTCACTGTCTCCTTCTTTACGGCCCAGTGTTTCCACGAGTGTTTGTGATGTGTCTCGAGCTCCCCCTCCTTTGGTGCACGATCCTACAGAATTTCCTACTTTATGTCATGATGTCATAACAGAACGTCAGCCAAGTACTACGGCCTTACAAGATTGTGTTGACACGATTCAGTGCCCCTCGACCAACTCAGTGCTACAAACTGCCCCTCCCAATCTGGCAACGTCGTAGGATGAAGCCCCATTGTCTACCTCTCATGTTCAGCTTACTAAGAAATCAGACACAACTCTTGAAAATGCATCTGAATATACTTTGCCCTTTACTAGTGCTCATGGAAATCAACTACGACGATCGTTACGTAAAAAACGAAAAGTGCACTCAAATAAAACAGACAGTGTTAGCCAAGCAATCCAAGAGAGTGTGAGTGACCCGGAAACACATAGCGGCGGTGGTGACCTTGACTCTGACATGGTTTGTAACAAGTTCTCTGCTACACGCGAGTCTCGTGAGGAGCGTGTTGAAACAGAACCTACTGCTTCGTAAGTTCTTGTGTATAGCTTCTCATCAGCGCCGTTCACGTGCCTTCGGGTTCTTATGCCATATATTTTATTTTTTGCTTTCCCTGCAGTACAGTTCTCACGTGATGTTTACCGGATTGTTTCTATTTATGTTTTTATTTTTCTTTCTTTTCAAACTTCAGGAAGAGTGGTGGAGATTGTGTTTCAGATGGATGCAATATTTCTCTTCTCCCCCCTCTGTAGTGAGGTGTATTTTTGCACAACGTATCCAGTTTTTGCTGTTATTTTTTCAGATTTCTTTCTTATTTTATGTATTTATTAACTTGATGGCAGGTTCTCCGTCTCCTACTAGACCTAACGTGCACCGTCTATGTACAATCAATATCGCTGGCATTCACCATCCAGCGAAACAAAATAGTTTAAAAACTTTTGTTATGCAAAGTGGTTACGACATCATTCTTCTGCAATAAGTCCGCTTTGAATGTTTTGAATTTCTGCCAATATACAATGCAGTTGTGAATATCGGACCCAAGAATCGGTGTACTGCTATCTTAATCAAAAAGGGTATTGTCGTAGAACGCATCAAGCGACTTCCCTCTGACCGTGGTATCAGTTTATTTTGTGATGGCTTTAATATTGTGAAAGTTTATGGTATTTGTGGAACAGTTAACAGGCGTTCGCGTGATCATTTTTATAACGAGGAACTTGTGCAGATTTTACCAGATAATTGTGATAATATTATTATGGCTGCTTACTTTAATGTACTGGAACGAAAAATCGATACCACTGGCATCTTCCACCCTAGTGTAACTTTTACCCGCCTTATCCAACAGTTGCGGCTCCGCGATGTGTGGTCGAATCATTGGACGGTGCCTAAATTTACTTTTAAGAACAGTCATATGATGTCCAGGTTAGATAGGTGGTACATAACGTCTTCTCAGTGTTCAAATATAATTGAAACGGACATATGTCCAGTTTCATTTAGCGACCATGCATCGGTTTATTGTGTTCTTAAAATTCGGACAGGTGTCTCGCAAACGCATGGTAGAAGTTACTGGAAATTAAATGCTCAACTTCTCCATCCAGCTACCATTAGGAATGATTTTCGTCAACGTTAGCAATTTTGGGTACGTCAACGACGTTACTTTTCAACTATTTCGGAATGGTAGACTTCTTAGGTTAAATCCAACATAAAACGGTCTTTCCAATGGTACGGAAAAGAAATTAAGCGCGAGACTCATCAGACATTAGAATATTACTACGCTGTATTAAACGATCTCTGGTCTCAACCCAGCAGCCCTCAAAATCTCAGTCATATTCATAGGGTTAAAGCGCAGATTACACGCATACAACTTCGGGCTCTTGAACGTTATCAGACGGCTTCCACATCTGCCTCATTTTGTAAATCTGAACGCATCTCCTTTTACCACTATATTCAATCGCAGAAGCGACGTCAACAGAACTACATTGAAGCTCTTACGGTGGATGGTGCTGCCGAAGTTAAGGATCTTAATGATTTTAAGACTTATGTGTATGAACATTTTTCTTCCATATATCGTACTGGTTTAATCAATGCTACTGCACTAGAGACATATTTTCCGGAGACAATGCCCCAACTGTCTCCCGACGTACACCAACAATTAATGACGGACATTACTCCGACGGAAGTGCGTGAAGCATTGAGTACATATAAAGACCGCAGGAGTCCCAGTCCAGATGGACTAATTTATGAATTCTATGTCCCCTATTGGGATATTGTTAGAGCGGAGTTATGCCAACTTTTTAATGAGCTCTTAAGGCATCGCAATTTCATTTATAATCAGGGTGTCATTGTTCTCACACCTAAAACGAACTGTCCGGTGACCACACCGTACTACCGACCTATAACATTACTCAATACTGATATGAAACTTTTCTCTAAAGTTTTAACACGACGCTTGAAACTTGTTTGTCACGAGATTATTAGTGATTTCCAGGCAGCAATTCATCCCAACAAGAATGTGTTTTCTGCTCTTAGCAAGATCCGTGACATCACTGAATATTTTAAATTTAAGCACATACCTACATGTTTATTATCAGTGGATTTCCAAAATGCTTTTGATTTTTTATCCCACGACTATCTCTACACTGTTCTACGAGCCTACAAGTTTCCTGATTCATTTATTGACTTGATTCGTGCGCTGTACTCTTCAACCATTTCCCGTGTGCAAATAAATGGCAACCTTACAGCTCCCTTTTCCATAAGTCGTGGAGTAAGACAAGGATGTGTTTTATCTGTATATTTATTTAGTTTGTTGCTTGAACCTCTGTTCTACCATCTAATGTCGCTCCCCTCATCAGTGAATCATGATTTTCAAAATATCAATGTTCAAGCTTTCGCTGATGATGTGACACTCCTTTTCACTACGAATGAACACTTTGCGCATATTGAACAGTGTCTACAGACTTTCGTGCAGGTGAATAGTGAAAAAATCAACGTGAATAAATCGTCGTTATTGTTATATAATGCTTCCATTGTCACGCAACTCTTTTCTATTAACCACCAGTATCTGATAAATGACCACGTCAAAATACTTGATATTACCTTTACAGTTCGAACTGACGTGCTGATAGATATAATTTGGGACCCTATTCTTTAAAACGTACGCCTACTTAGTGCAGACAATAAAGGCCGGAGCTTGAATTTGATTCAATGAACCTGGTTTGTTAATACTTACATTCTTTCTAAAGTGTGGTATGCAGCTCAGATCTTTCCTCTACCTGAGTGTTATGCAAGGAAGATTAACTCTCTCATAGGCTGGTTTCTGTGGAGTGGATTTTATTTTCGACTCCCACGAAATGTTACTTATTGCTCATATTTTACAGGCGGATTACAAGTTACTAATGTGAGGCAAAAATGCAAAGGTCTTTATATGCGTATTGGATTGAAGTTATTTCTTGATTCTCATTCACACATATCGCAATGGATATCGTGCTGGACTGTTTCATTGACTTAAAATAATCCGCCATACATTCGCTTTTTTCCTCATTGCCCTACATATGTGCGAGAACTCATTTCCGCATGGGCATATGTCCCACCGTTACCCTAGGCTTGTACCATGTCCACTAAAATGTTGTATGGCACTTTAATCACCAGTGTTATGTGTCATTCTGTTCCCCGAATTTGTCATAAGTTTCCCGCCTATGACTGGCATGTGATCTGGCGAAATGTGAACAACAAAATTTTATCTTCGGACATTCGTAGTGTTTGGTTGTACTTTATTCATGACTTACACCCTACCAATGAACGACTTCATACTATTCGTCGTTCTGAATCTCCTAATTGTGTGCACTTCGGTCGACTGGATACTCTTTTGCATCGTGTGTCTGAGTGTACTGATACGACTCGCATCTGGACCTCTTTATGTGAATTACTTGCAGTGATCTGTCGTAAACCAGCTAACTATTTTGACCGCCGTATACTTGCCTTTCCGGATTATGTGTGGTATCTCAATACAAAACTTAATGCCGTTAATTGACTTATTGGGCATACTATCTATTATACTATGTCCTCTACGCCGAAGTGTACAGTGGAGGAATATTATTTATACTTAAAATATGCTCATCAGACTTTTCCTATGATGCATCTGCATGAACCATCTGTGTTTGCTAATTTCCTCAAAGTGTTCTTGTAAGCTTCCATAGTATACTGGTCTAATGTAATGTAACATCAGCGTTTGCAATGTACTAGTTATTACGGTTCAATAAATATATTTTAAAAAGTGGGCTAGCGTTATATGCTACTAACAAAAATCTCTTTTGCCGTCAGTTCAAACCCGGTTCGAGGATTTTTTTTTTACATTTTTTAAAATTAATATAATATGAAAATAATACTCAAAAAGGTGGTTTACTTTTGTGCAGGTAAGTAGTAGTAGTGGTAGGAACGGGTTAGAAGCCCCGCAGGGCTCGTTTGTTCCCCTTGTACTCCATGATATAGGGCTCGTTTTGTTCCGCTTGTACTCCATGATATAATTTTTGTTACCAACTTCAAAAAGCCGACTGGGATAGGGTAGCGCGTAAAAAACGCACTTCCGGGCGCATTACTCTCCCGAGCGGGTAGTCTTAAAATGTGTACTCGTGGTACTGAGCCACGTGGTCCTTTGTCGTTGAACAGGATCGTGTGAAAGTACATCATGGAGAATATACAAATGTGATTGGTATTTTGTTCACGAGTTCAAGTTAAAATATTCTTCACATCTTCCGCGAAATACAAACTGCATTTGTTCCAGAAATGGTGAATGAACACAGTATATGGTATTGGTGTGAAAACATCACTATTACTATTTCAGTAAAAACATTGAAAACAAAACCCCGCGTCCACCGGCCAACAGCATGTTCTGATGAGCTCCTTAGGATGACTGTGAAAGCAGATCTTCGGAAAAGTATTTCTAAAATTGTAAACGAATTTGATACAGATCATGACAATATTGTTCGAGGTTCCACACAATCAGCAAGTAGAAAAAGTTGGATTCATGACTACATGAGTTGACATAGGCTAATATCGCCGTTAAAAGGTATGCCATTCTTTGAGTGTATGGAATAACCGTGAAGTTTTCCTGCATTAGATTGTGAAAATCAGATCTGCAATTGTAAACAATCAGGACTTTAGATAACAATCGAAAGCGGTCAGGACAGTAGTTGGATCGTGATCACTTGAGGAACATGGTTTCCAGTATTACCATCCACCTGCAGAAGGTGCTGGTATGATAATGTTTCATGGTGGAGGTGAAACATCATATATATCTGTATCGAGGAGAAATTATCACTGCGGATCGTTCAACGACAAGAAAGTGGAAAGAAACGGGAGAATGTACGCACACGAGGCTTGTTCACCACAAAAGTCCACTTGGCGCGAGCTTGGATTGAACTAAAGACCACTCGAACCAGGGATGAATGCTCCATTACTGAGCCACTGCAGCCCCTTCTGATTGAAAAGAATCGTGAAGGCGCGTCATGGAAAACACATAAATGCGATTTGTATTTTCTTCAAGATTTCAAGTTGGAACATTCTTTACATCTAGCAGCGAAATACAAACACTGCGTTTGGTCCAAGACAGATGAATGAACGTGCCATATGTCATTGGTTTGTAAACTTTCCTGTGTGTGAAAACATTGACAAAAAAACCCTCGTCCACCGACCAACAGCAGTTCCAGTAAGTTCCTTAGGATAACTGTGAAAGCAGACCTTCGGGAAAATCCTCCTAGACCAATTTGATGCAGATCATCACACCATCGTTTATGGCTTCAGCAATCAACAAGCAGAAAAAAGTTGTATTTATGGCTACGTGAGTTGACATCGGCTAATAAATATCGGGGATATTATACCTTTTACAACTGGTTTCTCAGTCCGCATAGTCATAAGATAACATGTAAATTTTACTTCATTAATATCTAATGAAGTATGGTACCCAACAACTAAAAATGCTCCATATGTACACAGAAAAGCAATAGAAGTTGGATGATTGTTTCAATTTTACGCTTAGTTTTAGATCAAGGGTAACGAACATTTTTTGGTAACATTGAAGGTTGTCGGCTCCAATTTGATCCTTTGCGAACAGATGTGCGGCTCACAGGCAGGGATTTCTCTTCCCCTCTTAAGATCTTTTCAATTCATTCTCATTGTGCTTAAAGGCCCTCCAGCACTTTGTAGAGAATATTTTCAATGATCTTATCTGGACCCACTATGCCATTTCTAAAAGAATTGGAAATAATTTAAAATACTGCTAATAGCTCAACATTATCTAAAAAAACTAAAACGAAGTATAAAATAAATGTAATTCGTACTCTACGTCCACTAAATACCAACTGGTCCTTCTAGAAGTAATACAAATCTTTATTGAGCTTTTAAGTTCTGCGGACTAAAACGAAAACAATTGCTAATGTTCGTTTTATTTACCTGGTTCGTATTATTTAATTAATCAAACCTCATTTTTGAAACAGGAAACGTTTATTTTCCATCTCTATTTTAGCTTTTCTTTTCTTAAGTATCTGTATAAACAAGTAAGTCATACATTATTAACGATTTCTTTTCTTTTTCTTCTTTTCTTTGGGAAAGTACACACATTAAAGTACTTTCTGCCCAAGTATATATGATGTTATCGTTGCATATGGTTCCCGAACAATGGGAATTACATAAGTTGTATTGCAGTTACAACTTGTGTAAGAATCCTGGACCGATAAATTGAAACATACTATATAAAAGTACAGGACTTTGCTTACTGCAACAGAGATTACACCTCGTATAATTAATAAATTTGACACTTCATCTTTTAAGTGTATTTATACACAATATAATTGCCTTTGCTATATATTTTTAGAGAATCTTTTGTAATAAATATTTGACATTATATATATATATTTAATTCATTTTATATCCGTTTACTTTCATTTCACATTAAACATTATTAAGAAGGTCAAACAATCAATTCTTCTTAAAATAGTAGTGCAAGGCAATATATATATGTGTAAAATTTAAGATTTTGTATATATTATCAGCAAATTAGTTGTTCACTTATTCACGTGTATGTTGTATTAGACATAAATGCAAGTCATTACACAAGCAAAGATAGCGATTGGTTATAAGTTAATCGCTTATATGGACACAGGAAATAAAATTACATATAATGTTCGGAACCTAATCTATGATATACATATTTCTAAACCAAAGGAAGCTTAAGAGATTGGATGAAACTATTAACAGGAGATGATAACGAATTATCAGAAACTCAAACAAAGCTAATAGGAAATGGGCATTTATTCCGAAGTTGGGCGTCCGCTTTCGCCACGATTTTTCGCTGTTATCTCCTTTCCACACTTTCTGCAATTTGTTATTAGGTTCATTAATCCGTGCTCTTCACAAACTTTTAAAAGATTTTGCTCGTTATCAACGTATTGCTTCACAAATGTTAAAACTTAGTTTATTGCCCTTGTACATTCGCCATTTTGATAACATAAATGCTCGTTTCTTTCCCACAATGCAACTGTTCGGTTACCTTGCGCCAAGTAGTTCCCTCCGCTCGCCGTATAGTCCCATGTTTATAACCGCTTATATATAACAAATAAACAGATTTTTCGAGACTCTTATACATTATCAAGCACACAAACGATCAAATTATCCATATCTCTCCTGTAAATTTTAAAAATTTTGCTGGAAACGGACGCCCAACTTTGGAATTTAACCCAGGAAATGTAATAAAAATGACATTGAACAAGATATTCACGGAATATTTCACTGTCCTTTCTCATATGCTTCACCCTGAACGTCAATTTTAATTGACAAAATTACACAAACATACTAGAACGAAAACATAATTAACGATTTCTTTTCTTTTTCTTCTTTTCTTTGGGAAAGTACACACATTAAAGTACTTTCTGCCCAAGTATATATGATGTTATCGTTGCAGGACCCAAATATTAGTTCTTGCGCTTCCAGGAAAACTTCCCAGTTACGGTGCTGTCATCTTCATAGCTATATACTGTTGGTAGCCATACACTCAGCAATTATATACAGCCTGCGGAAGAAAAACACAAGTATGGAATGTAGTTCATTATAGCAAAGGAGACAAACTTTGTAATAAACACGAAAAGTAAAACACCTTTCTTCAAAACAAAGATGGCTCCTATACTGAGAAGAACGATACTGTCTCGAGATGAGACTGAGACTCGATGTGTCGAGACAAGATAGATATAAATTTATAATTCGAGACGATACCAACCCAGTCTCTGTTTCGTCTCGAATCGAATATTGGACCAAGTGTCCCAAATCTTTCTTACCACATATTTAACATGGTCACTCGTCCAGGCCAAGAATACTATCGCAAAGAGTGAGTATAAATCAATATGTTTAGCAATCTTAGAAAATAATATAGAATTTCATTTTTCTAAAAACAACGGAAATAAATAAAATCTCGGAGATACCCTAGTATAATAATGATGGATATAAATTGGATCCGTATCTCTTAAGGTTCTACTATACTGTAAATAGAGTAATACAGATAATTTTATTTTTTACACTTTTGATTCATTCGGTGTGAAATACATAAAACTAAAAATAGATAATATTAAATTGTTATATGTTTTTCCCGGGTGAATTCTGAACTTCTGGGGTACTTTCCACCAGGTTAACCTCTGGATTCATTCCTGTTCAGCTGTTGCATGAAGTTAAAAATTAATAGTACATATTGATATGACGAATTCGAAATCTTTGCTAAATAATTCCAAGGGAATTTTGCCACTTATGGAGTTAGCTGCATAATGTTTAGTGATGTGTTGTCCCTTTCCCGAGATTCCGCAGGAAAGAAAAAAGCGTTCATATTTTATCGTTAGTATGTAGGTATATACAAGTTTAAGTGCATTTCACGTGTTCTACCGTTTCTCGCACTGGCATAACAATATTTCGGAAGGGGCGAAAATATTCCCTTAAACGGGCTTTTCACATAAGAGATAAACATCGTATGATCTTGTTTTATCGTTGCATATCGTTTATCGTACGCATAAACGAAGCTACAACCGTATTAGTCATATCGTTCTATTTTCGGATTTAGCTGCAAAATATCTCGAGAGGCGCCATTATCTCTTTATACCAGTTTTCACAGAAAAGAAGAATAAACATTATCCCTTATTTATTGTTGCAATGTTTGCACTAAGTTTCAAGTAAATTGGATTTGGTTTTCTGTATTATTTAAAGCTAGCTCTAAAAACTTCCGGAAGGGCTTTTGTCCCTTTAATGTAACTTTTCAGAGAGAGGAGAATAGCGCATCCATTTATTTTGTGCATATTGTGTATTTTGTGTATATTGTGTATTTTGTGCATGATACTAATTTTCGTTGGTATCATGCACGTCCGTTTATGTATACTTCTCATCTTTTCTTGTGCTCATGTTTTGCATTAATGAACATTTTCTTTTCCCCCAATAACAAAATGATTGGAGGGGCTTTTCTGCCCTTAGAACAAAGTTACCATAGAACACACATTCACAATATATATATATATATATATATATATATATATATATATATATATATATATATATATATATATATATATATATACTTCTATATGTCTACTACTCTATTACGGGTCTAGGATGTTTTGGTGTAGGGCATATTGCTGTATGATGTTTCGGTGTAGGACGTTTCAGTGTACAGATGTTTCGGTGTACGGACGTTACGTTGTAAGGACTTTTCGGTGTATAGCCTAATATTTGATTGCACTAATCATATGCTTGTAATGAACAGTCATGAAGTGTCATAGTGTAGCCACTCTGCAATAGTGTAAACTGATTAACATTGTTATTGAGTCTCATTGTTATTGCTCAATCTCTTCGTAACATTGGTGTATTTTTTCGTTTTTCTGACTTCATGTCCGCCAATTAACTTATTTGTTCCATTTGAACAGCACTAACAAATAGACTTACAGAAGTGTTATTTATTGATTTGAATGAAACTTTGCATACTTGTAGAATATCAGAAAATAATTGTCACGTATTTTTTTACTTTGGTAATGGTGCGGCTTTAAGGGTAGAAACCACCCTTTAAACATTAGAGGTGGCCTCCAAGCATAAACAGAAAACAATTATTAAAATAGAAGATTAAATGATACGGCCAGCTTATTACCAAGGAGTTTTAGGACAAGTGATTCAGAACCTGACGGTAAAATTACAAAATTCAAATCGGCGGATACAATTACAAATAGTCTTCTGGTTTGAAATGTTCTACTGTTAGCCAAGAACAATTATAATTGGCAATGGGCTACTGAGAGAAGGTGCAGACTGATTTGAAACCCCTTTCTGTACTTATTTTAACAGGACGTTTAATTAAATCTATAGCCAAAAACGTTAGAAGCCAGTGCCAATGCATTTGTCGCGAATGTGAAGCAACACATGTTATTGGAAGAGAAAATATTTATAACTCTGATCAATACGGTTTAATTTGGAAATGCAGACGGGACGCACTCTAGTGTTTACGGGGATACAAACAGTAGAAAGTGTGACACAGTCAGTAAATTCTGTGACTCGTAGCTACATCACACAACCTTTAATTTCTGCAAATAGTGTTTTGTTATCACCACTGTTAATTGTTTTGTAGGAAAACAATGGAACATTTGGTCTAACACAGCCTCTTTAAATTTGAAAATATCCTTGTAAAAGCGTCAAATCCGGGACAATTAACCTCAAGTGTTGTGAGATCATGGTTCCAAGAGATTTTGCTTCAAGCGTCTAATGCAAAGTCTATTTTGTTATTAGCTTCGTGGAGTGGTCACAATTCATCAATATTTAACATATTTTAAGAACAAAGGAGTAACTCATAATAGAAACCATTTCTGCAGGAGCAACTGGTTGGATTCAGCCTCTTGTTGTGTTCTTCCGGCCGTTATAAATTTTCTTGATGCTTTTTTCTGATACTGTCCTCTACAACTATAACATGAATTTATATATCCGTAATAATATAATTAAGATCCCGACACTGATTCATAATCAGTTTTCTTTTCCTAGATTTGCTAATATTAGTGATTATGCCTGATATAAAAGCGGTTATTTGGAAGAAGAACAACCTGTGTTTGAAAATTTTCTTTCGAAGATTGTGAAGTATTTTGCGATTTGTGCACAGTTATTGTCGTAATAAGATGTGTATGGTGTACACAATGTTTATGCATCACACACTTTTTACTGTCTAGGATGTTTCGTTGTAGGACGGTTCGGTGTAGAATGTTTCGGTGGAGGACGTTTCCGTATACGGATGTTTCGGTGTACGGACATTACGGTGTAAGGACGTTTCGGTGTAATGACGCTTGGCTGTAAAGGACGTTTCGGTGTATAGCGTAATACTTGATTGCATTAATCATATGCTTGTAATGAAGAGTCATGAAGTGTCAAAGTGTAGCCACTCTGCAATAGTGTAAGCAGATTAAGATTACTATTGAGTCTCATTATTACTGAGACAGGATGATAATACAACACCAGTCAGCTCGTAAAAATAATTTTGATTCAGAGGTGTCCATAGGCGAGTTTTATAGAATAATAATCAAATCTAATTCAAAAATAAAATTTACTCCCAAGTTTCAGTATCATTTTTAAATACAAATAAATATATTGCACAAAGTTCCTGAAAAACAGCAATAACAAACTGAATAACACCTCAAAGGAATTTTGTTGAAAAAATTAAAATTGCATAGAATCACTCAACTCAGAATCTAAAACTGTACTTAATTCCTTTTAAGACTGTAATTACATCATCAAATATGTACTTTTCGCAAACGTTGCTCAGTCTCTTCGTAACATCGGCGTATTTTTTCGTTGTTCTGGCTTCATGTCCGCCAATTAACTTATTTGTTCCATTTGAACAACACCAATAAGGAGATTTACGGAAGTGTAATTTACTGATTTAAATGAAACTTTGCATACTTGTAGAATATCAAAAAATAATCGTCACATCTTTTTATTTTGACAATGGTGTGAGTTAAGGGTAGAAACCACCCTTTGAAGTTTAGAGGTGGCCTCCAAGCATAAACAGTAAATAATCTTTAAAATACAAGATTAAATGTTACGGCCAGCTTACTGCCAAGAGGTTTTAGGACAGGTCATCCAGAACCTGACGTTAAAATTACAAAATTCAAATTGGCGAATCCAAAATGATGAATACAATTACAAATAGCCTTCTGGTTTGAAATGTTCTACTGTTAGCCAAGAAAGATTATAATTGGCAAGGGTCTACTGAGAGAAGGTGTAGACTGATTTGAAACCCCTTTCTGTACTTATTTTAACAGGACGTTTGATTAAATCTATAGCCAAAAAACTTAGAAGAAATGCCAATGCATTTGACGCGAATATGAAGCAACACATGTTATTGAAAGAGAAAACATTTATAACTCTGATCAATACATTTAATTTGGAAATGCATACGGGACGTACCCCAGTGTTTACAGGGACACAAACAGTAGAAAGTGTGACACAGTCAGTAAATTCTGTGACTCGTAGCTACATCATACAACCTTTAATTTCTGCAAATAGTGTTTTGTTATCACCACTGTTAATTGTTTTGTAGGAAAACAATGGAACATTTGGTCCAACACAACCTCTTTAAATTTGAAAATATCCTTGTAAAAGCGTCAAATCCGGGACAATTAACCTCAAGTGTTGTGAGATCATGGTTCCAAGAGATTTTGCTTCAAGCGTCTAATGCAAAGTAAATTTTGTTATTAGCATCGTGGAGTGGTCACAATTCATCAACTTTGAACCGACTTTACGAACAAAAGAGTAACTCATAAAAGAAACCACTTCTGCAGGAGCAACTGGTTGGATTCAGCCTCTTGTTGTGTTCTTTAGGCCGTTGAAAATTTTCTTGAGCCATTTTTCTGACACTGTCCTTCTCTACAACTATAACATGAATTTACATCCCCGTAATAATATAAATAAGATCCCATCACTGATTCATAATCAGTTTTCTTTTCCTTGATTTCCTAATCTTATTGGGTATGCATGATATAAAAGCGTTTATTTGGAAGAAGAACCACATGTTTCTGAAAATTTCCTTTCAAAGATTGTGCAGTATTTTGCAATTTGTGCACAGTTATTGACGTAATAAGGTGTGTGTGGTTTACACAATGTTTATGCATAACACACTTTTTTATTATATATCATTACCGTAAAGCATTTTCTCATTCAATTCATAATTATAACACTTGAGGATATAAGAAGTCCTTATATAGCGTGAAGCGAGGGGACTCACTATAAATAAGCAACCCCTGCCAATTACACCACCATTTAATTTTTATTTTATTTACTAATGTATATTTTCTACCTCATTAATTTATTTCTCTCTAACGAATAATTTTCAGTTTGAAGAGTGGACGTTTCGGTTTAAACATTGGAACTTTTACACCGAACCATCCTCACACCTAAACGTCCTTGCACCGAGACATTCGTACACCGAAACAGCCGTATCCCTTTTTTTACTATATATCATTACCATAAAAAGTTTCCCCAATCAATTCATAATTATAACATTTGAGGATGTAACAAGTTCTGACATAGAGTGAAGCGAGGAGACTCACTATAAATAAGTAACCCCTGTCAATTACAGCAGCATTTAATTTTTATCTTGTTTATTAATTTATATTTTCTACTTCATGAATTTATTTCTCTCTAACGAATAATTTTCATCTTGAAGAGTGCACTTTTCGGTGCAAACATTGGAACTTTTACACCGAACCAGCCTTACACCTAAACGTCCTTATACCGAGACATCCGTATACCGAAACGTCCTACACCGAAACGCCCTGCACCAAAACGTCCTACACCAAAACGCTCTCCACCAAAACGTCCTACACCGAAACATCCTATACCGAAACAGCCGTTCCCCTCTATTACATGTATCGGTAGACGCCTCTCCTCCCTGAGACCCACTGTTTCCAATTAAAAAAAAACTCTTCGCCTTGGTCTGGGATCTGGACCAAAGTACTAGTGACTAAAATTTGGTAACTCTCTATCCACTCGCCTGGTCTCCAGGCCACACACAGACACGGAGACAAATGCACACACACACACACACACCAGGTGAGTGGACAGAGAATTACCAAATTTTAGTCATGAGTACTTTGGTCCATGTCTCAGAAAAAAGGCAAAGAGTTTGTTTTTTAAATTCAAATCAGTGGGTCTCGGGGGGAGGCATCAACCGAGACATGTAAAAGTAGTAGAAAATGACCGATATTTTTTCTTTCGTTGTTCAATTTGTTTACATAGAAATTTTATCTCACCCATGCGAAGTATGAGTATTTCAGCTAGTATTATTTATATTAACCTGGTGGGAGGTTTCGAGGCCATATTCAGGCTCGAATTAAAGGAATAAATTTTAAAGCATATTATGTACCCTGCGCAACTCAATCTTTGATTTGGTCGGAAATAGTGCAGCAAGCAGTTGTAGGGATGCATGGTCTTTTTTCACCATGCTTCAAAAGATTTACAATTTTTTTTTCAGTTCAACAAAACGCCGGAACTTCCTTGCTTCTTTCATGTATCCAGGATGAAAACACTAAAATCTTTATCACTGACACGTTGCTCAGCACGAGAGAAGGCTTGTACTGTACATGCATATATGAAAACTGGGATAATGTAATTCAGACCCTTAGTCATGTAAGCGATAATCCTTTTGAGAAACCTCTAGTTCGAAATGAGACCTTATCCTTCTTGAATCAACTAAACAGGCTGGAAACAGCTTTCATGATCACTTTCTGAAATGATGTAGTGCAGAGATTCCAGTGTCACCATGAAATTACAAAGTGTCAACATAGATTTAACAATAGTATATGATTTCGTTAAATCACTTGTGAACTTTATAACTTCTCTTCGTCACAAATTCGACTCTTATGAGCAAACAAATCCATGGAGAAAATTGATTTGGATTACGAGTGTAGTTATAAAAGGTTTAGAAAACGTAACAATCAAGCCGATGAAGTAAGAGAAAATGAGATTCTAACAGAAAAAAATTAAAGTCGAGGTGTTTCTTCCTATTCTTGATAAATTTCACGTTGAATGAATTAGAAGGAAATCTAAAACTTCATGGTTTTTAGTAAGTTTCTGCAAAGTTCTTGTGGCATTTCTGAACACGCAGCCAACCTCCAAGCTGCATATGAAACTGATCTACAATCAACAATTCCAAATTTTGCTGGACTTTGCTGGACTTCTATATTTTGCTGGACTTCTGTAAACCAGAGGAATCTGTGGCTCGCCAGCAGAAATGCTTGCGTTTGTGCGGAAAGAAAAGTTGCAGTCTGTGTTTCGAAATGTAGAGATTGCATTAAGAATATTTTTGTGTACTGCTGTAACATACTATACAACTGAACGTTAGTTTTAGGCTCTAAAAAGACTGAAGACATCTCCGTTCAACCATATGTAATAAAAAACTGAATGAGTTATCTACTCTCCACATCGAAGCAGATATCTTGGCTGATGGACACATCAACTTTGAGGAACTTATACACAAGTTTGCAGCCCCAAAGTAGCATCATTTATGGCTGATGAGTGGTGAATTTATTTTCTCAATACATTAAATAATTTTAGGTATAGCACATACATAAAATGAATTGTTTGTTTTACTTTTATTATTGATTTTCATCCTTCGCGTTTTATTTCAGTATGTTTACTAATTTTATACTAGCCTTAAATACTGCAAATACAAATTTTCTTTTGGGAAGGGCGCACATTAAGTTTGTGCCTAGGGCGCCGAGGAAGCTTAATCCGCCACTGGCAAGATCCCTATTTTATTCATAGCTGCTATACGACATTAGTAGCTCTACTTTCTACTGAGTTATTAGGCCTATTTGTAAGTGTAGTCAAAGGCTAGATGTTTATATTCAGGGCAGATGTTTATATCCAGGGCAGATGTTTATATCCAGTGCATTATATTACAAGTTTATCAAATTCTGCCCACGTTTAATACAACGCAACTCCGCAACGTCCTTATTATTTTTTATACGTGATAAATAATATAAGCTCCATTTTCTGTTTAGAAGGTAGCCAAAGCCTAAATTTAAATATTCGGTGAATTTTATTACAGGCTCCTCAAGGGAGATTATGTTTGGTATCGGTGAGCTTTCGTCCGCCCCTGTAATGTAAGGTTGACGGTGAGTTTATGTCCGGTGAGCTTTCTGCCGGTGAGCTTATTTATTTATTTATTCATTTGCCATTAACACAACAGGCATAAGCCCAATTATAGTGTTGGTGTATTACATAATACATTTAAAATTCACAAGCCATCTAGAAAAAACTTTGACAGACTAAGTGTGGTTATAAAAGGTATCGATGATCTTTGGCAAGCTGATCTTGTAGAAATGGATAGCGGAATATTAAAAGATGTTTCCAAATTAAATAAAGGCTATAAGTATTTGCTAACGATTATAGATGTGTTTTCGAAATATACGCTTGCTGTTCCTGTTAAAGATAAGAGTGCTAAGAATGTTACAGAAGCATTTGAATTCTTATTAAGAACGATAAAGCCTAGTAACTTACAAACGGATCAGGGTAAAGAGTTTTACAATAAAGAATTTAAGAAGTTGATGGAGGAAAATAAGACTAATCAGTACTCAACCTATAGTGGTAAGAAAGCTTCTGTTGTTGAGAGATTCAATAGAAGACTTAAACAAAACATGTGAAATAAATTTACAACACAAACGAATTATAAATGGATAGAGATATTACCAACACTAGTTAGCGAGTATAATAATCGTGTGCATAGAACAATTGGTTTAAAGCCTATAGAAGTTAATAAGAATGAGCTAACAATAATAGAGAACGTGTATAAGAAAGAATATAAGCGTGTTAAACCCAAATACAAATTAGGTGATCATGTTCGTATAAGTAAATCGAAAGGATTATCTGAGAATGGATATACACCTAATTGGTCAACAGAAATATTTGTTCTTAGCGAAGTTATTCTATCTAATCCACCTACGTATAGAATTAAAGATTTAGTAAAAGATGTGCAAGGTAGATTTCACGAGACAGAACTATTGAAGACGAGCCACAAAGATGAATACTTGGTGGAAAATGTGTTGAGAAAGATAAGTGGCAAAGTATACGTTAAGTAGCTAGGATTTGATGATTCACATAATAGCTGGGTAGATAAAAGTAATGTTGTAGTCTAAATATAAATGTCTTTTATGAAATAATAATCACAAAAGGCTAGCTTGAATGAGATATGTTACAAGCAGAAGAAAATTAGCTTTTTACAATTAGAGGAAGCTAAATTTAACGTATTATATAGACCTAAAAGGTACAAACTTATCAATTATTACAACGAAAAACTCAGCTCCTCTAATTATAGGAACTGTATTAAAACAACTTACAAAATCAAACTTGCAGATAGCGAGGAAAATATAGTTAAAATGATTTCCTATATAATAAATGTGAGTACTATGGATAGTTCTCTTAATTTAAATGATATTTGCTACGAACAGATTAAAGACAATTATTGGTATGGTTTATTTAGTGATTTTATATTGATTATTGATAAGACAACACGATACTTCAATGCAACTAAGTTGTGTCATGATGGTGGAAAGAACATTTATAAATGGTTAGAAAATAAACAATCTAAAGAGTTAATTTCTTATATAAAGTCATTGCACCGAATTCGTGCGGATGACTTTAAGATTGTTAAAGGCGGTCAATTAGATATTATACGAGGAACGTATGTTCCGAAAGAGTTGATACTTGATATAGCAAGATGGGTTTCACCAGATTTTTATATTAAATGTAATGAAATTATTATTAATTACTTCACTCAAGAATTTAGACAGTATCAACAAGACAATGAAGAGCTACAGACAAGAATATAAGAGACTAAACAGTCAGTGGAATGATTAAAGATTCAAAATGAAAATTTAAGACATATAGCAGCACCATATACCAATGATAGTTCAAAAGAAAATTGTTTGGTCATATATAAGAAGAACAAACCGAATGATCGCTATTATGCTATTCGTAGTCAGAAAAGAAGTTTGCCTAAGCCTCTTAACGATGCAGATGAAAAGTATCCAGATAATGAGGTAATATACGAAAAGTTTATAGATCCTAACAGTATTAAGTTGTTTAATCTAATGCTGCAAGAACTAGATATTCGAAAAGGTAAGGGTAATGAGTTTTGGATATCCCTATCAGAAGAAGAATTGATTAACAGTATAGATTGCTTGTATGATAGGTTATTATCTGATAATTAAGGTTACGACTTTTATGGTATAATAGCCATAAAAGGTAATTAGTTAAGCATTAAACAAACCATCTGTTGTAACATCGGATGCTAAATTCAATATACTACCTAAATCTGAATTATCATGATATCTTCTCATAACTCTCCAATCCACGAAATGTCTAAATAAATATATAAACTCCACAGTGAGGTCTTGATAACTTGAAATGTTATAGCAATGAACACTGTCTTTAAATTCTGCAATAAATTCTTCAGTTAAATTTTCAAATATTGAAATCATTGCCCAATTTACTTTGTCAGCGTAATCTCTTATAAGGTTTTCTGATAATTGCTGGGTCCCACATAAGCGCCGCCAAGAAAGTTTATCTGCATGTTCTCGTATAAAAGCTTCAGAGAGTTTGCTTCCATAAGATATGCCATCAAAATCAACTTTGTCTATAAACTCATTAATAAATTCTTCAGATAGGTTTTGATTAAACGATAGTTCTCTCCAATTAACTCTATCTGCAAATTCTCTTATAAAGTCTTCTGATAAATCTTGGCTTTCCGAAATAATCTCCCAATCAACTTTATCAGCCAATTCTCTTATAAACTTTTCTGATAACTTTTTCCATGAACATATTCACCTGTTCGTTTATTCTTAGATTTTCTAAAAAAATATTTCATTTTTGGTTTTCTATATACTAAATATGAAGAATAATTGTGATTTAATATATGCTCAGCTGAAACTTATTCACCAGGATCTTGAAGCAATACTAGAGAAGCAAGCACTGTTAATAGAGAAGCAAGCTCTGTTAATAGAGAAGCAAATAATGTTAAAGGAAAAAGAATTATTAATAAAAGAATTATTAATTATTAATAATTAGTGAGTTTTTAAAAACTTTTATTTGGACTAAGACATATTTAAGGATAATATATTTGTACAGCGTAAAATATGAACACAAATCAAGAATTATAATGCACTGTATTTCACAAGTAATTATATTGAAAATCTTTATTCTCTCTGTTTCAGCACACACACAGAAACGAAAGCAACAAGTATTTTAGCAGCTTGAACTTGAAACTTTGTGACGTCATAGGACCAATAAGAGTGCTACTTCAGCCACGTATTTGATGAACCTCTCTTGGGATGGGCGAAACTGCTCACAGCGGGTCCTTATCAGGACCAACCTCGTTCCAGTCAGGTAACAAATACAGAAGCTTCACAGTAGAGTAGACCAGCACGACCCTGAAATAAAGCTTCGAGTACCGTATTTACCAACAGTACTCAATACCTGCGACTGTGAATGGGTAGATTCCATCACGTACGCATACGGCAACAGGCAGCATCGTAACACGCCGTTCATCTTAAAAAGAAATTCGAAAAGCTTAACAGGAGAATAAACCCTGAAGCATCTCATCCTAGTAGAGAAAAATTAGTGGTGAATCTCTCTAGCAAAAAAGTAAGTGAAACAATTACAATTCTTCTATGCAAAGGCCTGAAATTCGCTCCAACACCAAACACCTTCCCATCGCAGAAATCATAAGCGATATTGAACAGGCCTTCAAGTACTTAGACCAAGAAGCAGCAGACCACTTACGCACACAAGCCGTTACGGTCCTTATGAGAGCCAAGCAGCAGAAGCCGAAATATAACCTATCCATAGAAGAAAGAAAAGCCGTTAATCACATACGAGCAGAAGTCAGCATCATAATGAAACAAGCAGACAAGGGGAATGTGACCCTCGTTCTCAACAGGGAAAACTACCCCTCAAAATTGACATGCCTACTGGAAAATTTAACATACAGAAAGGTTAGCAGAGATCCAACCAAGATCAACAAAAAAATGCAGCCAGATTAATACAAAGTTCCAGGCTGAATGAAGAAGGAAAGAAGAGACTTAAACCTTCCGGTTCAATACCTGCAAGGAGTAATGACCTTCCAAAGATTCACAAGAAAGAAGTTCCATTACAACCCATAGTTAACACCATAGAGTCCCTATGCACAACCTGGCCAAGAAATTAACAGAGTTGCTACAGTCACTAACAGGAGAGTGTACATCCCATATCAGAAACTCCAACCATTTCCTAAAATTACTACACAGCACGAAGACAAACGCAGAAGACATACTCGTCAGCTTTGATGTAGTTTCTCTCTTTACGAGGGTACCTCTAAAAGATTCTATTAAACAGCTATAATCGCACTTCAACAAGGATATAATATATCTCGTTAGACACA
Source organism: Thermobia domestica (assembly GCF_964235325.1). Taxonomy (NCBI): domain Eukaryota; kingdom Metazoa; phylum Arthropoda; class Insecta; order Zygentoma; family Lepismatidae; genus Thermobia; species Thermobia domestica. Next base: position 250,012,081 of record NC_137462.1, on the reverse strand, counting down.
CCCTAATGTCTACCTACTTCAGTAACACGGCAATTTCTATGAACAAAGCGATGGTGTGGCATTGGGCTATTCTCTCTCTAAAGTAATAGTGACTTTCTATGTGGAGTATTTTGAACACAAATCACTAGAATCGGCAAAATATAAACCTAAATTATTCTTCATATGTGTAGACGACACATTCGTCATATGGGCCCAAAGCAGACAGAAACTCGGCCTATTCTTGCAACATCTGAATTCTATACACCGCAACATTCACTTCACAATGGAAACAGAAACAGGTAGAAAGACTCATGTTCCTGAAAGTACTCGTATGCAAGAAACCAGATGGAAGTCTAAGCTACTCAATCTACAGAAAACCCACGCACACTGACCTTTACCTCGATGCCACAAGTTTTCATCATCCTGCACTGAAGATGAGGGTATTAAATACTCTATTACACATTTCATAGCAAATAGCAGATGAAGATAATATAAACATAGAAATATCTCACCTGAAAACTGTATTCGAATTGAACGGGTATTCGTCGAAACAGATGAAGACAGCCATGACAAAATACAGTAACAGAAATTGCACCAATAAAGATGACAATACGGCAGACAAGGAAAATATTGGAGTTATTCCATACATACGAAAAACCTACAACCAACTAGCAAAACTCCTGAAGAAATTCATCATCAAGACGGTACACTGGCCCCACCTAGGGTCAAGCAGCTGTATGGCAACAAAATCTTAGTAGAGCACCATTCACTCTGCAAGCAATCACGAGAACATTGTATTAATAGTAAACGCCAGGAAAATTTGAAACTCATCATTTATTGCATATGTTTTTCCACAGTCTGTACACTCAAACGGTGTTCTAAGCTAATCAGCATCCATGCTCCAACTAGCGACAGAATGACGGTCCGCCCTCCACCACTAACTTTGGAATTATACTGAGCCGGAAATAATCGCTGGTTAGAAAACCCACATAACTTACAGAGCGTGAGTGTAAATAGAGAATGCATGCACCTCCAACCGCAATCTTAGATCTCTGAACAGAATGCCACACATGTGTTCGATGTGTTCGATGGTAGATTTCAAGAGAATAGGTTAGCAGAATGATGTATCGAATGGTGGTTTTTGCAGGATTTTTTTAAAAGTTTTTCAACATAAAAGCAAAAAGACAGATTAGAGAACACAGCTTTTGATTAATGAAAGAAAGTTAACTATTACAGAATGAATTTTTGATGTAGTTGGAATATGTTATTGTGAAAGCAGTCCATATTTATGTTGCAGATAACAACAGTAATAGCTTAAGCTTTCAAGTTAGACGATTTAAAAGGATCATTGGTAAACATGTTGGTCATGTTAGGAATTAAACGAGGCTAGTGCAAAAGTACTCTTCGAGCATGATATGTAACAGAGATGGGCAACTCACTCATTTTTGCCCTAAACAGGATCGTCCTCACCCTCACTCACCTTCATTTTGGTAGATGAGGGTGAGGGTGTCAGAAAGTGAGGGAGTTGACTGAGGGTGAGGGAGTTGAGTTTTAGGGTGGCTGAGGGTGAGGGTGAGGGAATCGACTGAGTGTGAGAGTGGTTGAGGTTGAGGGAATCGATTGAGGTTGAGTTTGATTGAAGGTGATGGAATCAATTGTGTGTGTGGATGATTGAGAGTAAGCGTGAGGGTGGCTGAGGGCGAGTGTGAAGAAATCGATAGAGGGTGAAAGTAGCTAAGGGTGAGGGTGAGGGTGAGAGAAACGACTGAGGGTAAGGGTAGCGCAGGGCGAGTGTGAAGGATTCTATTGAGAGTAAGTGTGGCTGAGTGTGTGGGTGAGGGTAGCTCAGGGTGAGGGTGAGGGAATCGACTGAGGGTCAGGAAGGTTGACGTTGATTGTGAGGGAGTCGATTGAGGGTGAGGGAATTGATTGAGGGTGAGTGAGGGTTAGAAAAATGCCCCTCACTAGAATTAATTCCTGAAGGATGTTTGTTTGAAAGTTATTTGTTTGGAAAATGGTTGGAATAGCTCTTTCGTGCAAACTTCAAATAAAGTAGAAACCTGATTGGCACAGTGTGACGTAGTTAGGTCATAAAGCATCAGCTGGTCCAGTGTACGAATTGACGAGGAAGGAGAAAGGTAAATTCCCTGTGAGAAAAATTTAGTTCGCTCCCTGGAGAACATTTTAATTTTCCCTATTCTCTAGGATTTTTTTCCAATGGTCATGTAGATACAAGAGATAACAACGCATTTTGTGTAACCAAAAAATATAGCATTAATATCTGACTTAAAACAGCTCATTAACATTTTTGCAGTTGTTAGAATCACACACTTTGTTTCTTAGAATAGTTACTTACTCATGCGGAAAACACATTATTTTCGTCAGAAGCAAACTATAGAGGCTCGAGGGGTGGAAAGGTCACGAAAATTCTGTAATTCTTGGAAAAGCATTCCTCGTAAGACGTGTCAATGTCAGAATTTCTCATAACATTCGTTGTAACAGAAAATCTATGATTTAATAGTTTAACGTTTTAGCTTATGTATGCCTGTTTAGCAGTACATAAAAAAAGCATATAAATACTGCTGAACAGGTATATATATATATACTGCTAACAGGCATATGGGGTCTCCTTTAGCCTAACTGGCATAATCGTGGGAATTAAAGGCATTTTCACGGAAATATCTCGAAAAGGTTTGAACATAAATGAACTGAAGAAAATCTCAAGTAGGAAATATCACGATGCAAATCGAATGGTGATCGAACGCCCCCCCCCCCCCCCCAGGCCATTCTTCAAGAAGGCTCGAAGCCCAACTTTAAAATTTTAAATAGAAACGTGAGGCGAATGACACCTTGTTCGATAGCTATGTGCAAAAAAATTTCATATCGGTAATCGTATTCAAAATGACCGCCAAGATATGTTACCTGTATCAGATAAACGTCAGGCACCACTAATATACGTACGAAAACGGTTGACCATAAATAAACCAAACAAAGCTAAGATAGAAAAGCTACAGAGCAAATCGAATGATGTTTCGGTGCTCACCAGGGCCGCCTTTCATGTGGGCCCAGGTCCAACTTAAAAATTGTAAACGAAAATATGGATTAAGTAATACTTCGTTCTATAGATCTTCATGCACTAAACAGCGTTGTGGAAAAGATTGTTCATATGGGTCACCGTTTTCAAAATGGAAGCCAAGACATGGTGCCTTTATCAGATAAAACGTCCAGTACCACTAATATGAAAACGTTTGGAGATAAATGAACAGGATAAAACTGGTATAGGAAATAACAGAGGGTATTTATCATTCCACGTCTCGAGAATAATCTAACGGGGAAAAAGAGTTTTAAAGTATAAGTGATATGATGATAAGGAGGATATCTAATTGTTAGAAAATTATCTTTTAGATCTCCGTAAGTGGGTGAGGCGGGAATGAATGGTAAAATCTCAAATGAGAACCCCACTTTTACTTGCAATGGGTATGGTTTGTCTAAAACACTTGGGTGTACAAGTGACTGATACTGTAATGAACGATATTGTGCAGACGACTTTTGAGCAAAACAAACGTTTGTACAAGTTTTTCTAAAATTGCACTGTTCAACAAATTGGTTTCGCATTTCAGTAAATTCCTTTTTACACAAATCATTGCCTGCAATCAAAATGAAGGGTACAATTAAACAAGAATTTTACCTACTTTTTCCCTTACAGACATCTATCTATCTGTTATAAAAATCTGTTTCATATAATTTTATTGTGTAAATAAAATTTGCGAAAGCTAAGGTTTTCATTTACAATTTAAACGTTCCTTCCCGTTCTGCTTCATTCACTTACGGACGACGTTGGAATGATGATTTTCTAGGAATTACATTTCCTCCTTCGAATTATGGCACTTTTACTCTGATCATCTTCTCCACTGTTGCAATATTTTCAAACCCTGTAGTGATAAATATCCTCTGTGATTTCTATAGGAGTTGTATTCTTTTCATCCGTTATCAACTTCAACCGTTTTAATATCAGTGATATTGGATGTTTTATCTGATAAAGGCTCCATTTCTTGGCGGTCATTTCGTAAACGGTGACCCATATTAACAATCTTTTGCCACGTCGCTTTTTAGTTTTTAAACATCTATCGAACGAGGTGTTATTTGCCCCATGTTTCCACTTAAAAGTTTAAATTTGGGTCCCGGGCTTCCTCGAAGAGCGGCCCTGAGGGCACCGCGTCATCACCGTTTGATTTGCTCTATTGTATTTCATATTTGAGTTGTGTTCAGTTTATTTACGTTCAACCGTTTTCGAGATATTTCCGCGGTAAGACTAAGAATCCCCCGTTCCATAACCTTTGATTTGACAAAGAATGAGATTAAATCAGGGCATAAAATTTCTAAACCATATAATTAGATTCTGGTTAATCAATTTTGAATTGGACAATTCATGTTATATGTTAAAAAATATCTTACCTTAAGACTTCATGTTTGTGTAACGCTCTTTCTCTGCACTGAAGCACAAGTAATAAATTGCAGTTTTCGGATCAAAGTCCTTAAGTGAATTTAGACAGAAATTATTCCTTCTGAACACTGGTAGCCAGCTCTAAATTTCTAGTCGCCAATGACGATCTGGCGATCGGAAATTTTGCACCCTGTAGGGCTAAACTTGTATTTGAAAAGTTAGGGGGACGGTAAGTAGCGGCATGACGTCACGCCGTTCTCTTGCCTATCTCTGCCCATTGTAATTTTTTACTAACTTGGGGGGACGTCTAAAATATTTTTGGAGGTGCTGGACCGCGTCCCACCGCACTTTTACCCTGATATATATATATATATATATATATATATATATATATATATATATATATATATATATATATATATATATATATATATATCATTTTTTCCACTGAACTTAAAGTATTTTCAATATAGTTCATAAGTTTAAAACCTGGTTGCCTATTTAAATGTACAGTACGCATCACATTTTTCCATTGCCATATAAAAATAAAATTAACGGTTAGTTCAACTTTAACTAATACCTATTTAACTACTGTTACTTATTTTATAACCCTCGTCATCGCTACTCTAGTGGTTAGTGTGTGCAGCAGTGATGCACAGGATCTCAGGTTCAACTCTCGGTGAGCGAACACAAGGACTTAATTATACCATTATTCATTTGCCTTAGTCGCCCGTTTCGTTTAGCCTAAATCTCATAGTCATTTTACGTTAAACTAACAAATTTCATTTCGTATTTAAGGAGCTTGGCTTACCAACACTTATTTATATATTTACTCTGTGCGTTTATCCGTTCGAAAGACAAATAATTCAAGAACTACTTGAGGAATTACAACCGAATTTGATCAGAACACAGATTGTCGAAAGTTATGATTCATGTTCGTAGATGGAGAATTGGAACAGGAAATGCAGAAAAGGGTTTGCGTACGTTTCATTGGCGCAGAAGACCCAGGGTCTATTTGACATTGGGAGCTCTGTGCGTCAGGTTCTTCTTTAACGTGTAGGCTCATGTTTCATATTGCAGAAAGTTATAAAATGAACGAAAAGTAGTAAGGTCATTAATTTGTTATTTAGGAAGAGATTGGCATTCCGGCGTACCCGATATAACATAGGGACATAAACAGAAGATTTTATAAATGGATTATATTAAAGATGATAATGGAAACCTCTAAAATTGGTAAGCGATCAGTCATGATAGTGTCCTTTCTCCTGTCGTAGCCCCCCTCCCTATGTTACTGTTCCACAAATGTAGTGACACATTTGTAAATTAACTTGAATTTTTTTCTCGAAAGTTGGTAGTATGTACGTTGAAAATAGACTAACGTTATATTAAGATCTAGTGATCATTGTATGTATTTCGTGTAGGGATGTGCACGAGCGAGTTTTCTTTGAAACTCGACTCGGCCCATATCAAATATCTTTTAATTTGACTTGAGAACTCCGTTCGAAAAATTTCCTCCATCTCGACTCGAATTCGGTTCGAGTTTCGAGTCGAGTCGAGCAAAAAAGAGCCAACTCGAGCAAAATCCTGTGTGTAGTTTCAAGCACTTTCTTCAATTTCCTACATGGACAATATAATTATGAATGTTACTACTTCTACTACAAATTATTATTATTCTTTTGATAATACCGTGTTTAAACATGAACGATAGGCGGTTTGATCTGATTACAAAAACTAATTAACTGCCGAACTCTGTAGTAGTTTTCTTTCAGAAAACATGTTCCGGGGGGCACACAGTGTTCAGACGGACACATATTATTTTCACATGGTATAATCGGCGGCAAAAGCCTGCAACATGGGGATGTAAGTTTATTGTGAAACTACGCCTAACAGCACATGGAATGAACATAACGTCTATGTGGAACGAATTACGCCAGAATAAAATTCGGCCTCCTCCCATGCACACTTATTTTGGAGCAAAAGACTTCGTCATTTCACAATAAACATATATGCTCATGTTGCAGGTTTTTGGCCGCGGATTGTACAATTCTATTTATTATTATCTTACAAACGTATTATTTCGGTATCCTCCTTGGGGCACGCTCAGAGCTTCAAGAAGCAGTGTACCCTCCACAAAACTAAGAAACACTGCTCTGTAGTAGTGACGTCTAAGAAGCAAGGACGTTGTTCATCAGGTTCTGGGTTTGAGTTCCGGATGAGCAAGTATTTCGGTTCGTGCTAAAATTTGTTAAAAGTTATAGGGCGCTGGACAAACATGTTCAAAACTGCTTGGCCCAAGTTTATGGTCGTCAACAGCTTGGCTCATTGCTCGTTCACTATCGAGCCGAAGCGGATGAGCATGAGTTGAGAGATGTCTCAAATAGCGACTCGATTCGAGTCGAGACACATTTTGTAAAATGCGAGTCAAGTTGTATTTTTAAAATTATTTCGAAGAAACTAGTCACTCAGAAACTGCTAGTTGCCTTCAAACTAATACCAGCATTTATTACTTTGATAAGGTACAGACTGCGTAAACTTATCGCCAGCAAGCGTTAATTTGCGTATCATGTCAGTTAATTAGAACTAATAGGAATAATTATATGTCGTGATATTTGATAGTACTTTAAATATAATAGCAATGATTAAATATCTTTTCAGATATCTAATTTGTATATAACTGTTGCGGTAAGGTGAACCTCACGTGAGCAATTGACAGTCTATAGTAATTCAACTATCGTCTTTTTGTTCCCATGAACGCAATAGGCCTAAATAACTACTTCTATACTATTCACTTCCCCAACTAATGTGTTAAGCATATCACGAGTAATGGAAAACGCATGATGTAGCATTTGTTGGAGATCACATATTGTGTTATGGATATAAGATTATTTTACATAGCTTATTACAATAATTGGATCGTTTTTATGCCATATAGCCTGACTATAAAATAAAGCTAATGTTTACATTCACTTTCATAACTAGGTATTTTATTAAAACAATTTTCATAAGCAGTAAATTATGATTTTCATTGCCAGAATGAGAGAATTCTTAATGAGATACTTTCACTCCTGGAAAATTCCATTTTTGAGAACCCAGGGACAAGATGTTGTCCACTACAAACTTGCCTGGCTGGTGATCGAATAACGGACCCTACGCATCAGAGTTAAGCACTCTCCACTGAGTCACAGTAGCCAACAATTTTAATGCGTTTAAGGCTTGCAATTAATCCGTTAAAAAATTAACGATTAAATAATCAATTTAATAATTTTAAATCTTTAATAGAACAATAAAATATTGTTATAATTTATTGCTTGTTCTGAATTAAGTACTATTTTAAGTCAACATTAACGTTCTTGACATTATTCAAATTACTGAATCGAAGAAAACTATTTAAATATTCTATATTTTTATAACTAAACAAACGTTATATTATAAAAGTAAAGCTTGTTGTTACATGGACTATGCTTAATAGCGTATCTTACTTAAGGTGCAAACAATATAAATAAACTAAAGTGAAGGACTTATACGCAATGAATAAATGAAATAAATTCACATCTAACGCTCGATATAAGTCGCAAGAGAATAAACACTAAGAGAGCTCCCTCAGAAAGAGATATGAAATGTCATCCTATTAAGGTTGGAAATAAGAAAAAATAAAATAAATGTTTGCATATACAATAGATCTACCCAGTCTGTTTTATAGGCAAAAGAATAAGGTTTGTTAACCGGTGTGGATCATCTAAATATTTTTTTGGTATAGCAGCAATAGCATGCTGAATATTAAGTGCGGCCTTTTGCCACGCTTTACTCTACTAGAGAAGAAATATCACCTCCAGTTCCCTTACAGGCGGCAACGTACTAAGAACTGTCGAAACGTTGCCATGTTGGACCGGAATGGCTATACGTTGTATTAAGAAGAATGCAGAACGAACATCTCCAGATACGACAGATATGCGTCTTCCTATCTCTCTGATAAAATCAATGCTTCTAGAACCTCGTGCCCCACTGCTCTCGATGGCTATTGGAGCAAAAATAAATTTGTCGAGGAGGTTGTTGTATTTCCTTTCCTTTTCTGCCTCTCTACGTCTAGCAACTTCTCTAGCATTTTTAACAGTCAATGGGAGGCTTGAATCGGCAAATGTGTCCGAACATGTAAAATCCCATACTAGTGATTTGCCTCTCGTCCAAGGTATTAATATCAGGTCGTTTACCATCAGAACGACTACAGCCTGGCGGTTCACGAATGGAAGGAATCCCTGCTGTTGTGAGGGCTCGCAAACTGATGTGATTAACAGATGAATGTCTGGTGTTCTTGCCAATGCTCTTCATGCATGAGAGGCTATGCAGGCCGCGTTGGGTAACTTGATCACCTCAAGCTGGACAGCGATGTGGCTCACAAACATCTGAACCTAGTCTTAAGGTTACTACGATTCGAAAGGTTTCATTAGACATGTGAAGACCTAATTGGTGGGAAGGTAATGCATTTCACCATGCCCCAGCATGGGGGGATGACGCAGAAAGAAGTCCAGCTTTATCCTCTGGAACAGCAACGGATTATAAAAGAAGTTTGTGAAAATGTGCTGCTATCGGTGTGTACCAAGATGCCTGAAAACCTCTGGTGCTGATTTCCGGAAGGTTCGTATCTATTATATTTATCCATTTACTTAGGTCTTCTTGAACTATTTCATCAAGGTCCAGGTGGTAGCCTTGTAGAAGGAGAGCCTCAATTAAACGAAGAGGTCCGTGGTAGGACGCTAAAAAGTAGGAATCTCCATATCAACGGTTCCTTCTAATACCAAGATCTTCTAATCCGACAGGTAAGAATGCTTGCATCCAAGTGTCGTCATTCAAGGAGCAGTTCAAAATTCACCCCAGGCCCATTTTAAGGATAAGTTCATATTTTTCCAGAAGAGGGATCTCATTCCAAGATGGAAAGCATCTTAAGAACTAGTTGAAACCAGAGATTGACAAAGAGGCTGCATGGACAGAAAGCGAGGCGAGACGAAACAAAAAATATTCTAACTTCGATATTTGGCTTAACAGGACATTGGTAAATGCTTCCTTTGTGAGAGCGGCGCCTAGAAGACAAGTATTATGGTTAGTAAGAAGACGTATTCCTGGGGCAGCTTCGTCAAACTTTTTTAAATAATAGGTCGAACTTGGCTTCATCTGATCCAAGAAATCCATCTTCACACTTTGAAAAATTCAAATGTAGACCAAGTGCAGATGCCTTCTCATTTATTTGTGCTAGAGTTGAAAGAACTACATCAGGTTCATCGGCGATAGTCCCATCATCCAAGTACCAAATGTTTAATTCAGTGTTGATTGAATTAACTAAGGAATGAATGGTCATAGTAAAGAGTGCTGGGCCCAGGGGATCGCCTTGTTGTACTCCTCTCTGGGATGAAATAGTGTCTTCACCTAAGAATAGATCACTGGGTTCAGCGTAACATTGTTAAACGATTGAAGGAATCTGGGCAGATTAGACAGTTTGAAGGAAATTCATTCAACACTGTAGTGAGCATGGAGTCCCTGCAAAGATCGTTAAGTGCGTTGCGAAAATCCAGCTTTAAGATAGCTTTAGATGCATTGTGAATGGAGGAAAATTAAACTCGAGTTGCATGTACAGCTGCTTCGGCTCCGTTTGGAATACAAACACCAAGTTGGTGGGGAGGCAAAAAGTTTTTAAAATGCTTACGTGTTCTGAATCATATAATTTTGGCTGATATTCTGCGCCACACATTACCAACTGCATTAGGTCTAATTCCACCACATTTCTTTTTAAGAGCAGTAAGTTTGGCTCCGAAAAACAATAGCCGAACTCCCAAGGGGACTTTTCCTGAAATAATTAAATTGAACAGATCATATAATGATTTTACGAGCTTTTCCTTTGATTGAAGTACTTGGCAGGATAGGAGATCTTTGAGAATCGAAGGGCGAAGACCATCGATACCTCCCGCGCTACCAGATGGAAAAGAATTAATACCTTAACTTCATTAATCGAAACTCCTTGACATCTCTTTGGGTCACCAGGAATGTCGGGGGTTGCAACAGTATCATCTGACATTAGTAGACGGACTCATTCACGGATGTCACCACTTGCAAGTTTGTTTTCTACAATCTTAAGATTGGAAACATCTGTTTTGTGAGAGATTTCCTGATATTTGTTGGATGCTAGGTTAAGGCCTCAATACCTACATCACACCTAAGACGAATTCTTTGTTTTACCCAGGAGGTAAGATTTTTTACGTTCTGACTTTTTGAGAGAAGTTAGAGCAACTAATGGAAATAGAAACAAGTTGATCCAATCTTTTTCGTCGTTTGAAATAGTTACTTGAAGTAACACATCGGCAAGTGCCACAGCAACTGCAGCTCGAGCACCTCGAGCGACAAGCCTTAAAATATGTCTTGAGGACCTTAACGATAGTAACATTCTGCCCAGATTAGACAACGTCAATTTCTGCGTGTCTTTACAGCGGTCCGAGATGTTAGTACTTGTAGTTTTATAATCAGGATAGCTATTATTATTGATATGACAGCAGTCTTCGTTCCCGTTTATAAGCTGATGCTTTTTATCCATGTGTATAGCAAACCTCCGGAATTCGCATAATGTTTTCCACAGTAAGGACATGGTATCACATTCGAAGATTTAGTAGTAGTAGATGAATGGCTATTACTAGGCCTGCTAATGTTTTCAACTGAGTCATTCCTAGTGGTATTAGATTTATCTGATTCGGTTTATTCAAATGATGGAACACTTGAACCGTCACTTGATGTTTCCATTAGTTCGTATTGTATTTTTACGTTCAATTAAGATGTGTATTAGAAATAAAGGTAATTTTAAATAACAATGAGCGATGAAATCTTTGCCATTGCTGATGTCAACCGAAATACCGAAATTAATGGTCAGTTATTGTTAAAGTTTTAAAATTAATGCAATCTAGAATATTATTGATAGTCTCTCGACTGCAGAATTCAAAATGCCGTCATCAAAATCTTAGAACAAGATCGAAAAGTCACTCACAAAATAAAAGTAAAAAGAGAAAAGTAACAAAATGAGATTCTTTCACTTCAGTCAACATCAAAGATGATCATCTTGGCCAATTATATGCGTTTATTTAAATATTGAACTATTGCTCATTGTTTGAAGATTTCAAACTTATAATCTAAACCAATCGCCATTTCTGTTTTTCAGTTGTAACACTGCTATCACTGAACCAATTTAAAAACGGTCTTCACTAAAGTCGTCTTCAAAACATTGTGAACACATTTGTATCAAATCCAATCTCCAAGAGGAAACACTCTACCCGAAAAGATAATTCTCACAGGAGGTAACATTATCATGTGTCGATATTTGACAACAACAGAAAGCAATAGACAACAATCCATTTAAGTTTTTGTTAATTTTTAACTTAATCAATTAAGTTTTAAGGAGTTAAATTTTAATTGATGCTCGTTAATAAAGTTCATATTGATTATAAAATTAACCGTTACTTTTTAAAATCACAAACCATGCATAATGAATATTCTACAAATAGTTTCCCAAACACTTCATGGACATTCCTGACCATAACAGTAATTTTCAGGTTTTACAAAATGAACATTTGAACTCAATTTGTTCCTGTCAGTGTCCCATGAAGAAAGGGAAACCAGTGCTCACGCGCTAGTTTTGGAGGACAACGAAATACAGTGAAACCTCTGAATAACGGACACCAATGGGACATAAATATTTGTCCGTTACTTAGAGTGCCTGTTACAGTGAGGTTACAGAAATTTTATTTTTCACAACGGTAATTGTATGCAGTAATATACAGTAAATGCATTATGTATGAGCGTAAATACGTAAAATTCAATATAAAAATACTCTATTTTGTACGTATTTGAATTACTGGGAAAGACAAAGGAGAGATTAATTCTGTTAAATAATATTATTGCTATAAGGGATGCGTTAATATATTTATATACTGCAACCAGCCAGACGTTTCTGTTTACCGAAAAAGGCATGCTTTTTTCCTCTACAGGGGTAATAAAACTCATTAGCAAGTGTCCTTTGAGAATCCTCAGTAGGTTGCGGAAAAATATGTGTGTGTGGGGGGGGGGGGGAAGAAGATATTAAATTTGTTAGGGAAGGGAAATCTTTCGCATAGAATTATTGGTCATACGATAGACTTTGCATAAGTGTTATTGCTTAAGGAAGGTTTTCTAGGATTTCCACCAGAAAGCAGTTTATCAAGGGCAGAAAGAAAAGAAATTAGTTCAGCTTGAAGCTGTCCTGTTTGATGGTTTCCAGGTCTACACTTGTGGGGATAAGACTTTTCTGTCTACTGTAATATATCGCACAACCGAGAATAATTCTTATCCGTTATGAAGAGGTTATTGGGACGTTTGGAGGAAAAAAGACATGTCCGCGTCCGTGTCTGAGATTGTCCGTAAAAGGGAGGGTTTTGTTCCATGAGAGAATATATATTTTTGCCGGGACAAAAAAATCTGTCCGTAATGTAGAGGTGTCCGTTATTGAGAGATGTCCGTTAAGGGTGGTTTCACTGTATTTATGTTATTTAACCGGAGGGTTGTTTGAGATTTACTACGTTTAATTTTTCTCTCTTTCCAATGCAGTGTACTTTGACCGCGTATCTTGGTATCTGCTAAAATAAGAAAACGGTACGAAAGGAACAAATGGTGTCGGTATCACTGATCTTTAGGGTATTATCCTGAATATACTTTAAAAAATAGATGTTGCTATCTCTAACCTACAAAAGAAAAATAAACAGAAAGTGTATAACGGTATACAACCTCCTCTCTTGAGATTTTAAAACTAATACTATGGATCGTCTCTCAGACCGCTGAGAATTTTCATGTTATTATATTCTTCACACCCTACTACTCCAAGTGGATCTTTCCGTTTACCTTGCTGTCTAGCAAATAGTTACATGTTGCGAAGTTAGTGCCTTATTTGATCCCCTGTGCGCGGCGCTGGAGGGGTCGAGCGGTCTCACAGACGTACTATAGTAGCTATGTAAGTATTTCGCGCTTTGGCTGTCTTTGGTTGTCTGCCAATTATTAGCAGTGTTGTGTCTTACCACACGTCAAATAATGTCAAGAGACTGCAACACCTGAAATAATCATATTTTATAAGATGACCAAAGACGTAGTGGATACTCTAAGCCAAAAATGTACAAATTACACGTCAAGTCGTCGAACAAGTCTATGGCCATTGACAATTTTCTTCATGCTGATGGATGTTGCGTGTGGTATCAATATGTATATTTTACATCAATCCTACGCTAAGTCCACAGTGATGACAAGACTTGATTTCATGAAAACGTTAGCAAAAGGACTTTTTCGGCTTCACATGGAACGTAAATTGTTCATCGGACATCTGCTTCGAGAGCCGAGTTTTTCAATCAAGAGCATACTGCAGTTTGAAAATGAGCTTCCCGCACCAGGAGTTTGAGAATAGGAAAATAAGCCTTCTATCTACTGCGTCGTAAGCGGAAACGAAGATAGTTCTATTCATGTCAGCGTGTGGGGTACCGATTTCTTTGCATTGCAGAAAAACGTTTAGGCCTAAGTGCCTACCCGAAGAAAGTGCATGAAGTCAGAAAAGTGTTATGCAGTGCTTTCTTTACCGGCAAAATATATTTTCTTTACTTTTGCCGTCATGTAAGAACGTAAAATTAGTTTTATTCATCACCTTTCCACTACAAAAAAGCTCAATTTCCATGTTTTTCTCCGTTAATACTGTATCCTATAACTCTCAGTACATCTCTAAGATCTATATTTTGAATTAGCGTTATTTGACTATATAAAAACAAAAAAAAATAATATTTCATCAGTTAAAGTTTTAGGGTGACAGCGAAAGCATTGCTGCAAATTTTCATTATGTTTTCTCTCTAATAGTTTTAAAAACATAAAGACCATTTTACATCGTGAAATTACTGTTTTATTTTTCTATACGCAACTAAAATATGTAAAGTATATTTCTTTTAAAAATGAAATAAAACTACTTTTCAGAAAATGTGGAAAAAACAATGCGGTCTGACATACCGCTCTATACTAGTTAAATGATTATTTTCCTCCATACTATTTAAGGGTTAATAGTTTTCATAGTGTTTATCAGGTAGTCAGACAAAGAGAAGCAACGGCAGCTTAGAAAGAACAAAAGCTTTGTTATTGTGTTGTTTTCGTCTCACGTCCACTGTTCTTGAAGAGACAAGTACGAAGTAAATTTGTTATTTCTCACGAGTACAATCAAGAATATTTGAAACCTTGATAGTAAACAATGCAGTACATCCGAAATGTTTTTAAATATATTAGCAGGGTGTTGTGTATTTTTGTTACAGCCCAGAATTTCTTACATCACAATTATTGGGTTTTCTGATTTTCGTACTTAGTAAGGCCTTGAAAACAACTTTTAGTTTATTTAGTATTATTTTATAAGTATTAAACCGCCTAGTTTCCAAAATTATCATTTGAAAACAACTATTAAAATTATTTTTATAAGCAGAGCAAAATATGAAATTTCAATTTTTAAACCATACTGCGCACACCAATAAGAACAATATTCCTAATGTCTTATGGTGTGTTGAATCGAAATAGCGTGTTTTAATATTTCATAGTATATAGATTCGTTGAGCTCAGTGACCTTGAATCAACTTAAAGGATAAGAACACTTCCCGTCTCATATATACCTTACGTCTACCTAAGATTTTGAATGTGATCTAAAGAAAGAAGGAAAAATAGAAGACGAAAACTGGTTGTTGAAGGGAGAGTAGTGAGCTTCTACCATTCGACTCAACCGGTACGAGACATGCCGAGACTGAACGAGACTGAACCGACTGAACGAGACAGACAGTTGTATTTCGAGACATGCCGAGACAAGGCCAAGCTCAATCTCGAAAGTCTTGGTCTCGTGTTGAATATTAACAGAAATTACTTAAATTATATGTCTTGTTCAACATTTATTATTATTATGTTATGTATTACTTGGTGGAACAATTGCCTTTGGGTGGTCTGTCATAGACGTGTGCACGGGAGAGAGGGAGAAAATGACACCTCTAATAGCTTGGTATTTAGATATAACGAAAATGTTTTAAACAGCACATAATTTGAATTGGGAGTCAACATATCTTATTCTCTTTCCAGTCTACAAAATGAGCACAAAACTACGTTGACAAAATATTCCTAAACTTAGTTTTGTAAAACAAACATATAATGTTTGTTTTGAAACATTTCTTTTCACGCAGCTTAAAAATTTTCCTTGGAAATATATGTTTATTTTATTTTATTTTTTACTGCAACTGTTCGTGTGGTATCAACTTTGTTCTGAAACTGAGAATAAAATGCTAAGATTGATAGAGAGTAGGAATTTCAGAATAAGACAAGATCATGGGAAGAAAAAAAATTGATTAAATATATCAAGATGTAACTTGCATAGTTGGTTGGCTTGAAATTTAGCGTCCCTTTCAACACTGAAGCTATAAGAATTGTCGACCTACGGTTTAAGGTGGAATCTAAGCTACCGTTATGCGTTGAAACTTTTCAATGACCTTCCACCAAGATTCGAACCCTGAACTCCATGCTCCAAGGCACGTGCTCTGCCTAGTAGTGTAGTGTCTGTTTGTCTGCTAGTTAACAGTATCCCGTATGCTAATACTATGCTGTTAAATTTACCGATGACGAAATTACTGTGTAAAAATTTCCGGTGACGAAATTACCTACATGCTGCTGGCAAAATTACCAAAGTTCGGCAAATTTCCCAGAATGGAGGTAATACATTTTCCGGTTTAAAGAAATTTGGTGCAAATTGTTCAGTGTCAAATTGGCATACACAACTTAAATGGGACTTTTATCCAGTTAATTTTGAAACCACATGCACGATCACTATTATCGCGCTAAATTTGGTCAACATAACCCAAACCATTTTCGAGAGAATTATCTGTAATTAAACGTTTAACCTGGATGCATAAATTACGTTAGTTCAGCTTAATAAAGCTTAGTTGATTGATAAAGTTCAACGTGGTTTATGGGAGGCGAACCTCTTTATTAATTTGGAATCTGAATCAGATGACTTCCCACTGGTGACCACACCACTTCTGTACAGTCAGAAACTTTAGTAAGTGGAGGTTGGATATATAAAAATTTTAGCTTTTTCCAATCGCAGAATAGTTTCACTGTATTGCCTGATAGTTGGACAACCAACATGACAGCAAATACATGCCCGAAAAAATAACATGCCAGGATATCCCTTCACTTGAAGGAAAAAGTATTACTATCTGAGAGCATCACTTAGAGAAACAAACACGAGATAAATCGGAAGAAATTCAATTTGTGTTACGTTCTAAGAGATAAGAATTAACACAAAGAAAACGGAAAGAATATTACGCATCATGCAGAGACCGAAAAAGTATGGAAAGCTAAACAAAATAAGAAAAGAAGGAAAGAGGGAAAGGAAAGACCAAAACACATGGGAGTAAATTAAATTTTAACACTTAAAGATAAACAGTCTCCGTCTTTCCTCCTGCCCCCTGTATCTGTCTTGGTTTTTCTCCCTTCATAGGATAAATCTCTTTCAGTATTAACTCTGCTTGGGCACGGTCTCACGTTCCGGGCGTAGGTTTGTTAGTTAATTCATCATTATAAGCTGGTAACACGTGCGGACAGTCCGTATAGCTTCCGTTTCTATCTCTCCAAGTCCAGACAAGCGAAGATAAACCTTCCTCGTGAACTGCAAATGAAAGTTCGAAGAGCAATAGAGTTCCAGATCATGAGCAACCTGTAACTGTCGAAGGTAATGCTGGAAGATGTTCGTTTTGTTCGAGAAATCAAAACACAAAAACTAGATTTACCAGAGCCAGATACAAGAAATACATCTGTGGAGGGCATACAGGGGCAAGTTATTTCCAGTAAAAAGTTTCTTTAATTAGATATTTAGTAACAAGTTTCGAGTAGAAATTCTTAAGTGTAGCTATTCTTGTAGGCAGGTAATTACGTAAAACATGTAATTATCACTAGCATACTTGCTACTGTATGCAATATTAAAATTTCAACGTTTCCTTTCCATTATAACCCAATTTTAGCAATAAAAAGAAAACACGGTCTCTCTGTCCGTGCGCGAGCATTATTGTACCTTTTCTAGCGTGGGTAACGCAGGGTTAAACGCGAACATCATTTATAGTATTTAAATCCTTGAAAAAAAATGTAACTGAGTGTAGGTGAGAACACAGGACCTTTAGCATGACAGTCACATACCCTGTCCACTTAGCTAGACATGCCATATCAAGTTTGCTCTTAATTCAGTCATTACAACTGCTATTATCAAACATGTTGTTAAATCAGTCGTTGTTTGCTAGCTACCCCAGTTCCATTTGAGTTTTAAATTTTATTTACAGCTTTTACTCATCTATGGCTAGCAGCCCCCTTGCTTTCATAAAAATGTATTTTTCTGGAGATTAAAGTCAAGAATGAATTAATCTGTACTCTTAGGAGCTTACTGGTGCACCAACATATATATCTGTCTATATCTATCTATCTATTTATAATTATTTATATATATATATATATATATATATATATATATATATATATATGTGTGTGTGTGTGTGTGTGTGTGTGTGTGTTGTGTGTGTCGGATTGATTGATGATTAAAAGAGTGACTTCGAAACCAAGAGTCACAAGTTCTGGTGTGAATAAGTCGGTAGGACGTATGCTTGCTGAGTGTAGAAGACCGGGTTCAAGTCTGGGCTGGCACTTTTTTTGTTCCGTTGAAAATGCATTTCTGTATGTTTGTATTGTTTGTATTAATAATTGCTTTCTTGCATATTTTGCAGATTATCTTAAATTAGTGGAGGTTAAGTAAAGTCAGGACGGTAAAGTTACATATATATCTGATTTATCTGTGTGCACAGTCACTAATTAAATTCATATTTTTCCTAATTATGAATGCAAAAGTACAATAGTAGTCTGTGAAAACAAAAATTACTAATTTAATAATCTATACCCAAGTAATAATAATATTCTAACTACAAAATACAAATCCCAAAAACTAAAAATTCCCAAAATTAACTACGTAAATACAAACGACAAGTTCCAATCTAAAAGCAAAAGTTAGTCTATAGTCACAATAGTCCAAATACTAAATGCATTCATAAACAAACATGTAAATAATTAGAATCCTGAAGTAATTATAAAAATCAAATTTTATATATATCTATCTATAGCTTCAACCGGTCGCTTCGTCCCCGAGTAGTAGATAAAAAGAAATATATTTTCAACTTTTTTCATGTCCTAGCTTAACAAATTGTTTTCCTTGAAGTCAAAGAAAATGTTTCTGTAACATGTATGGAAAACCGTCAGGTTGTTGGTGAAATATACCTCAATCTTCCATTGATCTTTTTTCCGCAAAATACTAATTAATTAGTTAACTAATTTGAATGTTTTGTTACGGAAAGTTCATTTTAGGGTGTTATTATTGTTCTTAGAATTATCTACTATAGTATCGATTCACAAATAAAAAAGTTAACTTTTTTTCAGAAGTGAAGTCTATGTTGGTTTGTATACCTTACATGGGCTTCTCGCACTAAGTCAAAAATGATAAAAATCAACTTTAAAAATTTACTACGGTCAAACTATTTGTTATTTTTTAACCGGATTTGAAGAATATGCTAGGGTTTTACACAAAGAATCTTAGAAAAAAATGCGCTCCATTCCGTTAAAAATAACCTAAGATAATTAAAAAAATATATATACTTTTCAAAAAATCAAGGTCGCTAAGTCCCCTAAAATAAGAAAAATGCTTATATTTTTAAAACTGTTGTCTTTAGTGCTTCTAGATTTGAATATGTTGGCTATCTGAACTTGCTTTTAATATCACTACAGTTTGTTTTATTATCTACATCGAAAATTAATTAATTAAAAATGATGTTTTCTTATTTTGGCAACCGGTCGCCTCCCGACTTTGAAGTGTTTCCAATTGCTCGATATTACCCCACATGTTCTCAACCAATCAGATAATTCTATTTGGTTGTGCGACGAAAGAGCGTTTAACAACTT
Source organism: Thermobia domestica (assembly GCF_964235325.1). Lineage (NCBI taxonomy): Eukaryota > Metazoa > Arthropoda > Insecta > Zygentoma > Lepismatidae > Thermobia > Thermobia domestica. Next base: position 249,992,610 of record NC_137462.1, on the reverse strand, counting down.
CTAAATTTCTATATGGCAATTTTGAAATTGTGTTTAAAAATAGTAACTACTCTCAGAGCTACCAACATTTTAAGAATATATTCTTGTAACACTAGCGAATGAAAATCCTTGGCGGGATACTGATTTTGCATGAGAAGAGACGATACAGTTCAAGGTCATAGAAGTAGAGGGCGCAATTGTGCAAAGACAATGGAGAAGCGAAGCGGGAATCGAATCTTACGGTAGCTCCATGCAGGGGAGGGGTTGTCTGGCATACGTAATGTTCGCGTGCGAGAGAGAGAGAGAGACGATACAGTATAGAGAGAGAGAGAGAGAGAGAGAGAGAGAGAGAGAGAGAGAGAGAAAGAGAACCATGTTGTCAGTGAAATGAATCAATTCAACCGTTCGCGCTTCATTGAGTACAAAATAGTTTTCTTTTGTAAACACCTTTCTTGGAAGTTGTTTCAATGTGTTGATTATTTTTCATTAAAAGCGCATTTTTAAAGGATAATATAAGCATTTGTTACTAAAGGTATATTTCTGTTTATCTTCTGCTTTGTAACATACTCACCAGTATAGCCAGCAATTTTTTTCCTAAGGGAGCAGGACTTCTTTTAGAAGGGGTGAACATTTTACACTAAAAGCAAACCAAGTTTGTTTCATATTTATTATTTGTTCTCTACTTTATTAAAATATGGGTCCTGAGATTATAAGGAAACAGAAATTGTTCGTCGTAGTCCACTTATTTGACTTGCATTAACATAGATATTAAGAACGAGGAAATATTAGAGGAAAATTCAGTAATAAACTCGCTAGTGAGTGCATTCAGTTAGTCAAATAAGAGTAACAAAGTGGGAGCAGTAGCGGCTCCTGAGGGAAGTCATATCGGTAAAAATTTAAATTTTATTATTACAAGTCTTGTAACTAAAATTTTACAAACGCATAAAACACATATTAGCTTCAAATCTGTATTTCTTTCCAGCAAATGTAAATACAAATGAAATTATAATATCAAAAATTGTACTTTTACCAATTAAAGTATGTATATTAGCACATTTCACTTTTGCTTTACTGAGATATCTATTTAATACCAATAGAATCACCCGACCAATCTCAATTAATTTTCACTGGGATCTTTTCACTTTGAAGGTGCAACTTGGAGCAGGGGATGGGTATATATATATATATATATATATATATATATATATATATATATATATATATATATATATATACAGGGTGAGCCATTTTAATTAATCCACGGAAATATCTGAAAAATGATAAAACATAGAAGAAATGCTTCAAGTACACGTTATATATTGCTAAGGGGGAAACCCAATTCCGCCAAAAGTACCCCTCCCCGCCCCCCTAAATGGGGGTAACGGGGGGTAACTTTGAAATGGCAAATGAGAACATGGGTCGAGTAATACCTCGTTCGAAAGGTCTTGGAAAACTAAGTAACGCTGTACCAAAAGATGTTCCATATTGTGCACCGGTTTCAAAATGGCCGCCATAATATGGTTCGGAAACTCCAGTACTCGTAGTGTGAAAACCATGGAAGGTAAATGAATGGAACAAAATTGAAATACGTAAATATCATAGGCCATATCGAACGGTGTGGGTCCCTGTGGCCTCCCTGAAGGGCTCTTGGGGGCTAACTTCAAAATTTCAAATAGTAACCTGAGTCGAGTGGTACCTCGTTCGATAAATCTTGCAAAATCATACATCTTGCAGGAGAAAACGATTGAGATGAAATGGCACTGTTCTCAAAAGGCCGCAGAAACATAGTATCCGTGTCAGAGAAAAGGTATAGTACCCGTAGTATGAAAGCGATTGGAGTTGGCCCCGGATACCCTTCAGTTGGTCCTTGAAGTCACCCCGACAACACCTCTCGATGTGTCTTACTCAGTTTCCTACTCCAGTTTTTCTTCTGTTGATTTATCTCCAATAGCTCCATTTATCAATTTTGAGGAATTCACAAAGAAGACTCCTGAATTTCCGTTACGTTTCAATATATATATATATATATATATATATATATATATATATATATATATATATATATATATATATATAGTCATAAAATAATTTAAATTTAAAATGCTATTTGTGTGGTCACATACAGAATAAAATTACAATTTGTAAATTTATATTACTGTTCTTCAAATGGATTTAAAGAAGGTTTGTCAAATTTAACAACAACTCTTAGTTATGAAAGAATACATAACGATCGCTTTTGGCTGTTGCAATGATCTGTCCAAGCAGCTTGGGAGGACCGCGTTGGTTCAGTGGCAGAGCGCTCACCTCTGTTGCATGAGGACCCGGGTTCAATCCCAACTCCCGCCAAGTGAGTCTTGTGGTGGGCGAACACCCTGTGCGTGGATTTTCTCGTTTTTTTTGTTTCCTTCCTCTTCCTTCATTCCGTAGATTATGCCCTTTTTGTTTTAGCCGTTATATCCTATTCCAATCCTTATATATAGTATAATTTGTATATATATCGAAAATGTCGTCATACTCTCTTGTTAGAGGTAACTAAACCCGTGAATCTAAGTTAAAAAGAAAAAAAAACGAAAGAAAAGGTTATTGGATTAAACTAAAGAGCATAAACACGAAGCACAGTGAGGTTTTGTAAGAGTAAGAACATAGCATACGACTAGAATAAAAGAAAGTAATATTTGTAATAATTAATATTTCCAAACCGATTTTAACAATGGCATATATCATTTTAAACAAATTTGTGATAGGATCAGTTACACGAGAATATAGAGTTCAAAACTATAGAAACTGTTTGCTCATAGTGGCTCATTTTTAAAAATGGGTCCAGTCAGTAGCTTGGTAAAAGATCTTGGGCCTTATGCAGAGTCGTTTTGACGCGTGATTAGTGCCATACTAAGGAGTTCGACTAATATGTTTCCTGCAGTACTCAGGTCTTTAGTATGACGCTAATCATACTTCAAAACGACTCTTCATAGTGCCCCTTATATTCATACCATACGCGAGTGTTGTCAAACTATATGTGAATAAGAGGAAATACAGTGCCACCACGCAGAAAGGTACGTAAAGCGTTAATTGATATGGTAATGACTTTTTTTTTTACAGTTAAATGAACATGGAAGAAGGAATATAGAGCTACTATGAGCCTACAAAGATCTTGATTAACGCTTGAACATTTGAACTGAGTCCCAATTCATCCTTTTCCTGCGTGGTACAACTCTAACATTGTAGTGGTATCTTAAAAATATTTGAAATAGCTGACTTATTTATTATTATTACCACTTCGGATTTTTGAGCCAAATGTCATAGTCCAGTTTTAACAGGATTTCTGTTTATATATGTGAATATAACTTCTTGTAAGGGGCCAAAGCAAAGAGCAGGAAATTTTGTTTGGTAGCACTGGATTCTTTTTGCATGCTTTAAAATATAGTTTTATATTATATTGTAGTAAAATGGTGCTTAAATGTCTGAGGGAGGGGGGGGGGAGACGCGTGGCCATCAGGAAAGTGTTCGACCCCTCTGACGTCGTGACTGTGATGGGTATAGGCGGAAGAAATCAACTTTTTGCAGTAATTAAAATGAAATTTCGAAACTCACAATGATAAAAAAAAAGAAAAGTTGTTACGCATGATTTTTTAGTTTGGTTTAGAACATTTTCTTCAGGATACAGTGGTTAAACACAAAGTTATGGATAAGGTACAGTATAAGGCTCAATCTTGTCCATTTATTTTGTGTGTTACGTACGGATTTAAAGATCAATTAAATTTCAGTCGAAGTCAGCAGATTGGATGCATGATGTGAATCGTCCTCCCAAAATCTTCTGGAAGCAACATTATACACTGACTTTGATAGGCCTATTGGGCTTTTTTTTTTTTTGCTACTACTATTTTTTCCTAGATTCCAGTACGTAATACGAGTATAGTTGTTAGTCAGTTTGTCTGAGTTATCTATCTGTAGCAGGGTCATCGTTTGAGGAAGACAGGATACCAATTGTTCCTCTGAGTTTAAGAAATACATATTAATCAATTGTATAATAATATACTAATAAAAAATATTTTTTTTATGTCAGTGAATAATCTTGCCCCCATTTAGCAAAATTTGCTGGTGTCGAAGGCAGAGTTTAGGCCACTTATTATTCTAAACTAGTTAGGTAGTAGTAGGGTGGTAAATTTCATTCCCCTGTTGTTCCAAATAGGAAATTACAAACTGGCATTTATATGCTGGAGTAGAGAAACTGGTTGAGAATTAGGATTAAAATTGAATTGGATTCTTAGTTTAGCGCCCCTTTCAGCAGCGAGGCTATATGAAACGTGGTTCTACAACTTAATGTGGAATCCGAACCACATGAGTTCTCGCCGGCAGTCAAAGCCGTCGTCCGGTGACAGTCCTAATGGCACTCAAATCCAAGTATAGGCAAGAACGAACATGGCAGCTGGTCGGCGTTGCACTTCGGCATTTCTATATTGCACTTACATTATGCTTATATATTGCTTTATTTATTTATTTAATTGATTTCTTTACCTTTAAATATGATATATTGTATAAATCTTATCTTCTCCATGCAAAGAACGGGTATTTCAGGTAGTATAAAATTATTCATCAAGTAGATACCTTGCTTCAGGAAATTGTACTGAAATTGAACTAAGCATTCTTAAGTTTAAAAAAGAAAAATGTAGTACGTGAAGGTATTTCTTTCCTGGTAAAGTTGACTTTCATATATCCTCATTCCGTCCCTCTGAAGAAGTTTGAAGGCCTGGAGTAGTGTATTTTTGTCTATTTTCAGCCGGAGGCTACGTGATTCATTTCTAACCATGGTCACACTCACCAAAGGGGAATTGTTCATAATAATAGCTATTGTTCATAGTATTCGTTGTTCGTTTCTGGTATTTTGTTTAAACGAATGCATTGACTGTGTTCTATGTGCATAAATGATTTAAATAAGTCTAAACTTAGCAATTTCTACCTAACAGAGGAATAAAATTTAAAATTAATTTATTTAAATAAAAACTCAATTTGTCGTAGATTGTTCAGATTATTGTAGTCAATAGTTACCGGTTACCATCGAGGCCGAAACTTAGAATCCAGTCACAATAGCTATCGCCTATGTTGACGGCGTGATACTTTGTCTTATTTCTGAAAATATAATTCAAATTTTCTAGTGACAACACACCAAATGTTCATTATCCCAGTGAATAATGAAATACGAATGTTCTTCTCCACAGTATACGTGATAGATTTTATACTAAAGTAAAATAAAATACAATGTTTTTCTATATCTTGAGTTTTTCCATTTTGTCATTTTCATTTAATAATTGACACTTCCCCTTTGGAAAAAAAAAAGATACTAGTTTGAAATGAAATGAAATCTTTGAGTTTTACTTCTCACGATTATACCGGTTAGGCTAAAGGAGACGGTGATAATGAGTAATGAATGAAATGGTGGAATGAAGAAAGTGGGAGGAAACGGGAGAACCCCGAGAAAACCCACGCACACGGTGTTTGTCCACCACAAAGTTCACTTGGCGGAGGCTGGGTTCGAACCCGAAACCCCAAGCGCCAGAGGTGAACTCTCAACCACTGAGCCACAGCGGCCCCCAAGATACTAGTTTCTTTTCCATTCTTTTCAGGAAGTGCATGATGCAGGCAGACCCTTAAACACACCTTTTAATGCACTCAAACATCAGCAGAGTTGATAATTCAGAATGTTAATTTATGAGAACCACGTTTTCCTTAGTAACCCTTACAGAGACCTCATCCGATTAGTCATCGGTGTAAATGAAAAATTCTTTTTTCTGCTACATGGTTTCCAAGCTACTCCAACTAAACAGACTGAAAATTAATGACAGAACACCCTTACGTATGAATTATTTGTAAAAAAAAAAAAAAAAAAAAACTTTAGTTACATCTAGCGACGCTGTGTGGTTCCTAGTGTACTTCAATCGTTGATTCCTAGTTTAAAAATATATGCATGAACAAGGCTTCCTTATGGTATAACCATTATTTGTGTGTCGCTTCAGATTCAAAAGTTCTACTATCCCAAACTCCAGGTTGCATTGTATATTGGACACCCTCTATTTACATTATGCGAGTAAGGTAGAGCTAGGAATAAATGCAAAGCTGAGTTGATGAGTTAGAGTTTTTTTTTTCCTCTTAAATCTTAAGCTTTACGCAACACGAAAGGCACATTTAACATATGATGCGAACAAATATATACGTTCCGATTCAAAATGGGGTAAAGGAAAAAAAAAACTTTTGTTTTCCTTCTAGTTTAACGACCCGCGATTATGCATCGAGGCTATGGGAGACGGTGATGATAAGACGAACGGGTGTAGGAAAATTCGGTGTAGGAAATTTCGGTGTAAGAAAAATTCGGTGTACAGAAAATTCGGTGTACGGAAAACTCGATGTGGGGAAATTTAGGTGTAAGGTAGATTCGGTGTAAAACCTATTGAATATTACCATTTACGATAATTTACGACACTTCATATTGTGAAAAATAAAACCATAAAATGTAACGAATAAAATGTTACCTATTTCAAGAAAAGCAAATTTATTTATTTATTTATTTATTTATTTATTTATTTTTGCCTTGAGTCCAATACCTCTTGCATGTCTTTTGCGGGGTGTTACTATAAATTACTTTTCATCACACAATAAAGCTGACACTTTTTGTCACAATTTAAACAATTACAACTGTAAGTTCAGAGAATAGTTATAGAAACAACTAAAGACACCTTTCATATAGACCATATACGGGGTGATTTTTTTTCTTAACTCACGAATTTCATTTGGGTCTAGAATTTCTAACTGAAGTGAAAATGAAGAATTTCATGCGGTTTTCGGCAAATGATCAAGGAAGAATGGGAGATTTATGGAATTGTGTTTACTGGTTTAAATTAATTTAGGGTAATATCGGCCACGCCTCTAGAAAAACAGCAAATATTCGCCAGTGTACCTTACAATTGAAATTAGGTGAGGTGCGGTGTGGAGATTTGAGTTTCTTCGTTAGATGGCAACCTCGCGACGGTCAATAAGAAACAGGAAACTGGCCGTTGTATTGAGAATTATGCTGTGCTACTGTATCAATGTAATCAAGACACAGTTACAATAATGTACTCTTTGGAGCAACGTAATTTTATCGTTAAAAAGTTTTTGGAGAATGGGATCTGTTGTTGCTATGCAAAGGGCATTTACAAACACTTTTGCCTCACGTTCTGCCCCAGACGGGAACATGATATGGTCGTTAGTGAATAAATTGCAAGAAACATGACCGCTTCTGAGTGAGACAAGGAAGCATCGGACCCTGCTGGCGGGTGTTGTGGAAGATGCCAGTTACCGACTCTTTAAGTCGCTCAAGAAATCTCTCTATCGTTTGTAGTGAGAAACCGGCTATAGCTATTCAACATGTGATTTATGTGTATTAGCACTAACGCTTAATTTGTATTCTAACACTTAATTTGTATTCTAACACTTAATTTGTATTCTTCAATTTCGCTTCAAATATTCAATATCTCATTCGAACTATAAGGTACACTGACGAATATTTGCTGTTTTTCTTGCGTGCTGCTCGATATTACCCCGGATGAATTTAAACCAGTAAACATAGTCCCATAAATCTCCCATCCTTCCTTGATCATTTGTAACAAACCGAATGAAAATCGGACTTCAGTTAGAAATTCTAGAGCCAAATGAAATCCGTGAGTATTAAAAGAATCACTCTGTATATACCGTACATATGTAAGATGCAAAAATATATTGATCAAAAAAGTCTTAGTGGAACGAGAAATATAAAGCAGGATGGATTTATCAGATAATAGTTGTACAAATAGTTGACTTCTCCTCCAATCAGACACTTCAGTTTGCCGTAAGTTAAGGCAAACAAGTACTGCAACCCTATTGACTCCTTATTGACTTCGCCTCCAATCAAGCGTAGATACTTTAGTTGAGGCATTTATTTTTACACATTTTAGTAACACAAATAAACTTTTTCGTTTTTGAAAACTTTAGATTTAAATATTTATTTATAAAATAGACTAAAAATTATTAGAACATTTTTGGAAAAACTGCTATTTTCAACTTTACCCGTCCAGTAACCTACATTTATTTATTTATTTATTTAACAATTACCAGATACAGCTCTGAGGCAATTTTATAGTGGATATCTAACAATAACAATAACAACAACAATGGAAAGGATTTGGGAATGTATCGGCCAGGGCCTGTTTTAGTAGGTACCATCCCGGCATTTGCCTGGTAGGATTGAGGCTTCGCTTCGCTACTTTTATTTTTGAAAGTAGAAAATTCTAGAATACACCCTCTAAAACCGCCTAGAAACTTAGTTTTAAATTAAATGTCGTTTGGTAGCGATGGTCGCTTCGCTAAATCACACGAACGGACATCGAAAAACAAATTTATCGTCATGTAAGGGCCATGAAATGTTAAAATCCGTCGAAATGTAGAATTCAAATTATTTCAGGAACACAATTTTTTAAATTCCTTATAGTAGACAGTAAAATTATGTTCTACATAAAGTTTGAATTTAAAACTAATACGCTCCTTTATCTTCAAACTTAAGTTTCTAATGGATTCCACGGTCTACTACAACAAATCTTTGTTTCCACTTAGCATTCCCCACACCGAATTTTCCGTACACCAAATTTTCCGTGCGCAGAATTTTCTTACACCAAGTTTTCCTACACCGAATTTTGCTACACCGAGATTTCCTACACCGAATTTTCCTGCTCCCAAGATGAACGATATTGGTGCAGTCTTGAAAGTAGGAGGAAACTTGAGAAGAAGACCCACGCAGACGGTATTTATCCACCACAAAACCCACTTGGTGGGAACTCTAATGGAAAGCGAGATCTCACAGTTCAGAGGCGAGCGATCTACCACTGAGCTACCGTGGCCCCGAATGCCATTTCTTTTGGGATTCTCCTGAACATAAGCAGAACCATAGTCTGTCATATTCTCATATATGAGCTCCCTCATGGCTGTATGGTTAACATACGCGTCTTTGGCACGGGATAGCCGGGTTCGATTAATGGTGGGATTTCGTCTTGTTCGGATGTATGTTAATCTGTAGACCCACGTCTCATATAACCTTGCTGCTGAACACAACGCTAAAACCCAATTCAACTCAACTAATATTCTCATTTATAAATGTGAAACTCGTAGTTATTTATTTTTTAAAAAAGTACACTATATTCTCTAAGAAGAAATGACGCATAAGATAAAAGAAAAACAATTAAATAATATGTACTAACTAGGATATTATTGCGGTTAACTGATAAAAATTTTGCTCTGTTGTGAGATCTCACAAAATTTAGATTTCATCTCAATATGTAGAATTATGTATCATATGGTTTCCTATGAGTTTTAGGCTAGACGCTGACATCCAACTATCTATTACGCAAAAGCTTATAGCATCATGGGTACCACTACTTTATATTATATTGCAATAATGTGTAAATACTGTATTAATTTGATTAAATTTGAGAGTCGCGATTTTAAACAAATTGAAAATTCCGCAACTATGAGCAAACGGTTTGTTTAGTTTCTTTGCTAAATTCAAACTTTCTTTCTTAGTTTATTATTTGTATACGCAACAATCTTGCAAATGTGTGCAGCTCCCAAGCTTGTGTGGTATTCGCCTCTGTTAAGGAAACATAATACGATAGAGTCGTTCTTCCAAATTCTACAATATTGTTAGTTTTCAGTGTGAAAAAAAAAAGCTTCTCCAACGATGAGATACCAAATGATAAATCATGAGATGGACAAAATGGTATGCTGGAGTGTAAAAGCTCACATATAATTTTCGAGAAAATAAAAGAAAAAAATAAGAATTAGTATTGTATAGAAATCATGCTACTTATTGAGATGAAAGTAATACTGAAATATGTCCTTTCAATCTCTTCATTATGACACAAGCAAGATGACAGTACGTAGTATGGTACAGAGATGGTGTGGATCAATGAAAACTTGACCCACGACCCACTGACTCACCATCCATCGTGATCCATGAACCACTGACCCACCGTGACCCACTCTGAACCACTACCCACCATGACTACTCCGAGCCACCACCTACCATGAACCACTGGGACTCACTCCGACCCACCAAAACCCATCATCATCTACTCTGCCCAATGATTCATGCCTTCTTCTCTACTGACTAAAGAGTTTACACTTGTAATAAAACAAGGTTTTTAAATTATCAGTAATCGACGTTTGAACTTCTGCGGTGAGTCGCGCAAGTACCGCTCTGTTACAAAAACGGTGGATCTGACCTTTACGATATAAAATGGTAAAGTGTTTGTCATGGGCCAAATTACGATAAACTTCAATTTAATCATCATATATAGAAGTATTTTCTTGTTGAATTACAGATAGTTTTCAGTGGAAAATTGAATGAAATTTGAGTCTCCAATCAAGGTATAGTAGACCAACGTAAAGGAGTAAAAATGGTGTAGTTTTCCATATAATTAAGCATACCGTACAAACTTCCAATTTCCATTAACCAAGCTTACAATAAACTTTGTCTATTTTTTCTCACAATTTTATGGCTTAATTGACTAGTGCTCTGAACGCTCCATATAATAAACATACGATTCAGCAATTATTATAGTAGAAAGCAGTGGATATATAATGCGAAGAACTGTATTTGTTCTTTCTCAATTAAAAATTATTTCTCAATTTGTTTTTCAACTAATATCGATCATTTTTCGCTTACTTTTAAAATCAACCCACTACCAGTTTCCCATATATATATATAGAGAGAGAATTTAAAAAATGCTAGAACACGTTCTGTTTATTTTTAATAAAAAGTTAATATCCTGACTTTAAACTCCGTCAGTTGAACAGCTTGAGAGATACACAATTCTTTTTGCAAAAATTCGGACCCCCACTTCCAACTTTGTATATGTATTATAATGAAATTGATATAACACTTCAGTTGAGACTGGAGCCTAACTATATTCATTTCATTTGGTTTTGCCATTTGGTCGTGTTCATCACGTGCAGATAGTTACAGTCAATTTTATGTAATAATTCATATAGTACAGCTGATCCAAAAATATATTTTTCCAGTAGTTAGCATCTCTCAAAACACACAGGTTGTATCTGGAAAGCCACGTTGTAAGTCCTGTTGCTATTATTACAATTATTACCTGTACCTGAAGTTTTTTCTCACTTAAATATTCATGTATACACTCCTCTTAGATAAGTAAACAGAAACAAATGGAAAAGGAAGGAAAATGGAGGCCTTGAAAGTAAAACGTACGTAGAAATTCACCAGTGTTCACTGCTATAGGGATGCGCACGAGTCGAGACAAGTCTCGAGTCTCGACTCGACTCGACTCGAATTCGAGTCGAGATTCGAGTTGAGACACACTCTGTAAAATTCGAGACGAATCGAAACAGACGTATTTCTCCACTCGGGTTTTCGAGTCGAGTCGAGACTGTTCGTAAAAATCTCGACTTGACTCGAATGTCTCGAAAATCTTTCTATAATTTTTAATATTATTTTGAAGAAAGTACTTACTCAGAAACAGTCTTGAAACTAATTCAAGTGAGCACCCATGCATAGACGTAACTTAGGGGGGCAAGGGGCAACTGCCCCCTACATTTCTAAAGTTTATTAGGATAGTCAACCAGTGTTATCTATGAACCGAGCTGAAGAGAATCCACCATTTTGCCTAATTTTATATTTTTGTTACACAGTATTAAGGTCTTTAGGCGACTAACGAGGCCAAGAGAAAGGAGGGGCAAGGAAGTGAAAAAACAGCGACCCTGGCCTGACAAAAGGTACCAGGTAAAACCTCAGTCACTCAGTCAGGATGGCCGGTCGGAACAGAGTTCGTGGCCATGCTCAATCTTTAAAATGCTGCTCGTTAGGCATACATACTGCCCAGGGCTTAAAGTGGTTTCAGTGAATAGCCACCTCACCAGAATGCTTACCCACAGTTATTTGCGAGAACGCAGTCAACAATGAAAGTAAATAATCCCCGATCCATGTTCCAGATCTGGTTTGATAGATCATATTACTAGTCGTTTCATAGACGGAACCAAAATATTAGTTAAAAATTAATGCACAATGTTTGTAAAGTGACTGTTGTTGCACACGAACTAAATTCTGACAACAGGCTGATTTGCCAGAACTTTGTGCCGAGCGTTCCGGCTCACTTCAAGCCTTGACAATGCCTCTCTACTTCTAGCTTGGTAATTGTTACTCACTTTCGATGCATGTGTTCTGAATTGACTCACACCTCACTTTATTGTCTTTTTTTCGTTTTTAGACATTACATGTTCCTTTACGACGGTAATAATAATTTATAAACTGTATTGTCATGATTTCTTTATTTTTCTGTTATATCATAAATGCTTGTAATTTGAATAAATATAGGACTTATTCAGAACATTTTGGGGGGTGGGGGGTGGAGGATCACAGAGGCAGTGTAAAATTGTGATTGAATATATATTTAAAAGAAATTCCTCATGTTCAGAGATGTTCATATACCTTCTCTCTTACTGATTCTGGCTGTTTCCTAGGCAATGGACAAATGTTCGACTGTAGATAAACTGTCTTTAAGTCTGAAAAATGTTCTAGAATAACAACGGGAATGGAACTCTGATTTTAATCATATCTGGTAATGTTTTGTAATAAATGTTTTGCCACATCCATCTTAATAAAGGTTAGTGAACATTGAGCGTGCTGGAGAAAGGGAATGCGGTGTACGTTGATGGTCAAAGGAAGAACAGGTCGGTTTGTTGTCTGGAATACAGGGTGAGTTTTATAAGGATAAGCAGAGGCATACAGAATTCGGTTCTTTGTCGGAAATCTTGTGGTCCTAAATAGAAAATATATTTTAATCCTTTCCCTGTGTCACAAAAATAGGAACATCTATTGTTGTAAAGTGGAAAGGAAGAATTGTAAGGTTAAAACAACGAGTTATTTTTACTAATAGCAACCCTGGCACCCAAACCAAAAATAATAGACCCTACACTTGATTTATTTTGAAGATTGTGTTTGCAGTGAGCAAGGGCGCCGATTCTGGGGGGCCGGGCCCCCCCAAAGCTCATATGGGCCTCCATGTATTTTTGAATATGTATATTTATATACATTTTGTATTGTTACATGTATTTTTTTAATGAATATACAAACCCACGTCTGAATGCCCCCCCCCCCTCAGAGTTACAGAGAAATCGGCGCCCTTGGCAGTGAGCAGTTCGTTTGAAGGTTTTTTCTTCTGTATATATGGCCTTCACGTGTATCGGTGTATAGTGGTTTCATTTTTTATATTTTATCTAGGGTATTTGAAGATTTTTCAAGTTTTACAGGAAGTTGTTGTGACTAATATGCAGTGCTTCAAGAAAAAAAAAGAAAGAAAAGAAAAAGAAAAAAGAGAGAAAGAAAGAAAGAAAAGAAAATAAACTTTGTTGGAATATTTTAGTAAGAAGCCGAAACTTACCAATATTGACAGTGCCAGCGGAGATAATGAAACAGTGACTAAACAATCTACTTCTTGCGTTTCAGAAGATAAGAATTCAAGTGCTAGTGTGAAAACAGTGTAAGAAGATAAAGTCTCAGAAGATAAGAATTCAAATGCCGGTATTACTGTAGAAACAGTGTCACAAGATGAAGTTTCAGAAGGTCGTAATCCTGTCAAAGGTTGTGAAAAGGGAAGGACATATCTGGCAGTAGGTGTAGGTCCCTTTCAACCGCAATTGAAAACGTACCCCAATAAAAATGGCCGCCGGTTCCGATCTGAGTGGTATAGGCCAGTGTTCGAAGTGAAAAAAAAAACAGAGGCGGTATGTTTTATTATGATTTTGACTCAACATACCGGCTATTTAAGTATTGTCTTGATCACTGAAAAACCACAGACGGTATGTCCTCATTACTGGAAAACCAGAGGCAGTATGGCATACCACCGCATACCGTCTCATTTCGACCATTGGTATAAGCAATTTAGTTGGTTATAATATAACATTTCTCGAGATAGTGCTTTTTGCTTTTATTGTCGCACATTCTCCGAAAATATTCCGAAATCTGAAGACAGTTTTACTAAAGAGGGTTTCCGTAACTGGAAGAAGGCCGTAGATAAATTCGGTACTCATGAGGTAAGTAACGCTCATAAGACTTGTATTTCTAAGACTGCGGAATTCTGAAACGCACTATTGCACGGATCAGTTTCGCGTAAATTAGATTTGCAGACGAACCAAATAGTTAATGGCAATAGAATACATTTGGAAGCACTTCTAAATAGTATTATGTATTGTGCTCGCCAATGTGTTCCTCTTAGAGACCATAAGGAAAATAACGAAAGTGAAAATAAAGGTAATTTACTAGAACTCTTATCGCTAAGATCCCAAGACAATGACGTGATTTTTTGGTATGAATTAACAAAGAGAAAACATTTAGATACGTTAGTCCCGAATACCAAAATTAATTTCTAGATTTAATGTGCGAGTATGTGCTGAGAAAAATAATCGATCGTGTGAAGACTGCAGGTATATATGGTGTCATCATGGATGAAACTCAAGGTTTGAAGCGACATGAACAAGTATCAATTGTTTTGCGATACTGTGATGAAACATTAAACGTTCACGAAAGTTTTATTGAGTTTTACAATACAGAAAAATCACAGCGAAAGTTTGTCCAAACTGTTAACAAATGTGTTTATTATTGTCATATTTTAAGCAGATTAATACCCTATTAAAGCACGATAAAGAACTAATGTAGAACTTTTTGTTCTGCGTCATTGTGTTCCGCGAAATTATTCTAGGGAAACGCGTTCCGGCTATTGACTAAAACAATTTTGAGCACAGAGGCAAAGGCTTAATTTTAGGTCTGATCCTCAAAAACTGACGTAAAGTTAGGCTGGATATCTGTCTGAGTAGTATTTATATCATTCACATACTTCAACTACACAATGGTGATCCAAAATAAGGAGGGTTTCTCGAAACTACGGTACTAAATATTTGGTTAAAACATTAGAAGCAAATGTCTGGTTGGTTTCAAAAAGGGACAATTTAAGGTCGAAGACTACCTGCCCAAGAGGAAATTTGTGAATATATTTTTGTCGAAACAAAGAAAAGTTTAACGTGCACAAGTGAGTAATGTATATTATATACGTCTAATTACAGCTTGTGAATTTTAAAGTCAATAAATAAAACTCTCTTAATAACGAAAGAAAAGAAGAATCGCAATTCACACTCATGCCATGTAGCTGCCACCGCAAATTCAAACTTTATAATTGTTTTTTTATTATTTTTTTTAAATACCAAACGCAATAATTTGAAATATGTTTTTGCTTCCAGTCTAAAGTAGGAATTAAAATCTACGATTGTTTGAATTCACAACTTTCTGTGATCAGTTGTTAATGTATAATACTCTTTCTTAAACTTCCAAAGGGAGAGAGCATATACAACTCAAAGAAGCATGGATAGATGTATGCTTGGAATAACCCGGATAGATGGAAAAAGAAATACATGGATAAGGAAGATGACAGGAGTGACCGATATCATCGCGAAAATAAAAGGACTCAAGTGTCAGTGAGCTGGTCTTATTGCAAGAAGAACTGACGATAGGTGGACAAAAGCAATTCCTGAGGGATCCTAAGGGAACGAAAACGATCCAGAAAACGTTGTAATACAATGTGGTGTGACGAAATTAGGAATCAGTGTGGAGTAAGGTGGAAACGAAGTGCCGAAAATAGATACGTGTGAAAAAGTATTGGAGAAACCTTCATCCAGAAGTGGGTCGGCAAAGGTTGAGAATTATACATATATTCACGTATCTGCTTTTAGTATGCCGCTATTTACAGAACCCGCAAAAAATGCTAAATCTATCTACAGTTGCAAATCGAAGGCAGATAGATGAGTTGTGATAACGGTATCACATGCAAAATCGTATTGTCTAGTTCACTACGTTTCTGCTTTTCGAATATTTTTATTTGGTTTGAAGATATTACAGAAAAAC
Source organism: Thermobia domestica (assembly GCF_964235325.1). Classification (NCBI taxonomy): domain Eukaryota; kingdom Metazoa; phylum Arthropoda; class Insecta; order Zygentoma; family Lepismatidae; genus Thermobia; species Thermobia domestica. Next base: position 249,976,655 of record NC_137462.1, on the reverse strand, counting down.
TCTAAAATTAACGGTAGGTTAATTTCGCTGTAGTGAAGACCCTTAAGGTACGAGATGCAGTGATTAGCTGTCAAGTATATACACACACACACACACACACACACATATATATATATATATATATATATATATATATATATATATATATATATATATATATATATATATATATGTGTGTGTGTGTGTGTGTGTGTGTGTATGTTGTGTTTGTGGTTGTGCACGAATGTTTCCCCCCCCCGAATCATATGGGCCAAGGTTATGCTTATGTATCCATGTGTTTAATTTAAAAATGAACCTTGGTTGAGTATAGTGGTTAGTATCTTATTACTCAAGTTAACAGCTAAACGATAATTTGGTAGTATATGAAAGAAAGGAATTCAATGTATATGTTTATTACAAAGAATTTCTATATCATTATTGCAAATGAGCAGACGTGATATTATCAAACATCAAGTATTAAGTGAGCTCAAATTTCTGCAAAATATTACAATATTATTCATTAATAAATGATAAATTCTTAGCTTTAAGAGCTGTTATACTTGAGGCCATAGCAGGAGACTGCCTGAAGAAATTACTTCTTCTAAGAGACTTGAATTATTCAAAAGGTAAATAACTTACACACAACGTTAGGAGGTCTCTCTCTCAGCTCGATGTTGACCATCATCGTCGAAGCTTCAAAGACGGAGTAGCGAAGACAAAGAATGATGAAGATTGGGAGATAAATAGTTCCAAAATTTTAAGCTTTTATACTGGTCTGAGAGAGTGAATATGTGACAAACAACTTGTACGTAAGCAGTCCTTGTAACTTATTTTTCGTTGTGGTTTTTTTTTGAAAGTTGTTTGTCTTATGACGTCTAACGTTATGTTCTTCCGTATAACACTGATGAAATGTTCTTAATTGTACACTCATATACAAAAGTTTCGTTTTTTTATATTTCAATAATTAATTAATCATAACATAGCCTCTTCTGCTAAGATTGTTCTCTTATTTGAATGCAGAGTCATCAAATTTTAAAAGAGAGCAATATTTTTTTTTTTTTAATATTTCAATAAATAGTACGAAGTAGCGAGTGTTCACTGTATATAGTTATTGTAACTTGAAACAGAGACACTGATATTGGGTGGATTTAGTATCACTTTCACTTTCGTGAATCACTACACAAGTGTTTGTAAACATAGTAGCGTGGTGGTTTACTGTGTCATGAAACCAAGTTCATTGTCATAGAGAAAGTTAACCTTGACAGTGTAGTTACAGCAAGTGGGTCAAAGGAGAAGGAACGTCTTCCTTGAATGATGAACTGCGATGAGCGATGACTTGAGAAGATGGAGCATCTTATGAGACGAAACCATGGGCAGGAGCGCACTGATTCTCATGGTCGCGACTCCATAGAATCACGCTGACTGTGTATCAGGCAGGGGCGACGTAAAGTGGAGCATCCTTGTTGAGAGGCCTGCTCTTCGTGGGATGACTGCACACTGAACATCATGTCGGATGACGGAAACCCTGGCTGCGAACTGATGTCATAAGATGTCAATACTGCCTCTGGTCATCTGCAAGTCTGTTTTGGGCACTAGTAACCAAAACGGTGATGCTGGAGAGCGAAGATGAACACAAGATGTAACACAAACGATAGTCAAAGACGATAGTTTGTGGCGTCTTGTTGTGAATATAATAAGTGATACACAGGGGGTGGGGTGGGAAATTGAACTGGGGTCCATCAGGTGAGACTGAATCACTGGAGATGACTGGTTCGTGTCCATGCTGAGTCCACTTCGATGAGGCATCTGCTGGAGAACCACTGAAAACACCTGCTGGAAACTGGAACGTTGACTGCATGGGATGCTGCTGATGATAATTGAAGAATCAGGAATGCTGTGTTGATTGCTGTCTGCGATTAAACTTGACTGAATGTCCATGTGATGAAGACATCTGTGATCTCTGGAGACGAGATCATCCAGGAGGCTGAAGTCAGCTGAATACCGCTGGTGACGACATGATGGCGTGGTGCCGTGTAGGATGAGGAGAGATGAGAGAGAGATTAATATCTAATATCAAAATTATATACATAAACGGGAAGGAAATGGTATATAGGGTGGGAAGAAACGCGAATTTTAATGGGATAATGGGAAAATGGGTTTGTGTTTTATTACACATATACATATATTCAACATATCCCATAGTGGCCGGCATAGAAAATAATAAACTGCGTACACTTCTTCGAGAGATTTTGATATAAGTATGTAGAGAACGGGAAATGCTTTTTTTTAAGTCGAAATATACAAGAAACAGAATTTAAGTGACTTATGACTGATTTGAAAACTTATTTTTGTCGGTTAGAAAGAAATTCTGACAATCTGAATTATGGGCTGTTGAAAATTTTAATATTTAAGTAAATTTTGGAAATTCGTAAGAGATTTGAACACGATTATTGTGTTCCGAACTAAGCACTGAAATATTGTAAGAAAAGAAAGTAATACCTTTCAAAGTTCTTTGTGTCAAGGATATTGTATAAATCCTTGAGCGACATTCGTTTTCAATTTAACACCCATAAACTTGCCAGTCAAACTCTGTTGCCTGAGTCTTAGCGAGTGTGAATCAGACGCAGAGGGAGTAAGTATTATCTCGATATTCGGGTGGTATTTATTAACAGAATGAAGAGGGGAAGGGAAAGAATAGGTGGGTAGGTGACATATATATTAACTTAATCCAAAGTAAATAATATTGAAATAGCTATCTATTAACAGATATATATATTATCTATATACAAATATAATGCATATTCTAATAAGTATACACTAAATATCAAAGAAATTATGGTTAACTATCATGCTTGAAAGAAATTATGCTAAATATTAAAGCAACTACTATATATATATATATATATATATATATATATATATATATATATATATATATATATATATATTTTAATTCTCTCATCTCTACCTGAAGGAAATGTAAAACATTTCTATGATAAAGAAAACAATTACTTTATATATATATATAAGAACTATTCGTAGTAAATGAGAAATATCTCTAATATATAGATATGATATTATTTTGGAGCTTTGGTAGCCATATATTTACGATATTTGGCCTGAAAGGCAGGATCTGGTGATGTATCTGGGACGTAGATCTTTAAACGATCTACTGCTACGGGCTGTAATGTGCCATTGATGTCTATGATATATTCATTATTGTGATATGATTTGGCTTTAACTGTATGTGGGCCAGTATATAACTCAGACATTGTTGGCGATTCACCCTTTTTCGTGTATAGTTTCTTTACCATCACCTGACTACCTAAAGGATAATCTCGGGGCTTAGTTTGTGCTTTCGATTTCAATTGTTGAAATACTCTATTCCTATGAAATTGGACCAAGGATCTAAGTTCATCTATTTGCAACAATCTATTATCTTGATCCATTTTCTGTGAAGGAATTTGTAAGATATTGTCTATTGGAAACCTAAATTGTCGCCCATAAAGTAACGTAAATGGAGCTGTACCTGATTGTGTCAGTGGCGTATTATTACAGACGCTTACTGCTTGTGTTACGTATTGGGACCAGGATGAATGACTTAATTTTGAAAGAAAGCGAATAGCCGATTGAATTTCTGAAATTGTTGCTTCAACAGAGCCTATTGAGCGATGTGATGCTGGTAATGCATATTTGGCTTGAATATTGAGGGATTTGAAAAATTCTTGTACTTTGATAGCAGTGTGGTTTGGAGCCTTATCCATATGCATAACTTTTGGTGTGCCATAACGCAAAATGATATTCTCATAAATAAATTGTAGGAATGTATCTGTGGTCATATCTTTGACAGGTTGTGCTACCGCAAAGGAGGTTACTGCCTCTGTTGCAACGTAAATATAATTGTAACCATTAGAAGTTGGTAGCTTGCCTATGGCGTCTACAAACCAAGTATCAAAAAGTACCGACGAGGGATGGGTTTGTATATGGATTTCATTTGAGCGATAATTACGTTTAAACTTATTGCATTCAATGCATCCATTTATCTTTGTCCTTAGCCAATTTTGAAGGTTAGGAATATAATATCTATCTTTAATGAGAAATTTGATTTTATGAAAGCCAGGATGGGTGTCTGAGTGAAACTCTTGAAAGACTGTGTCCTTCAATGAATCGGGAATGCATAAGCGTAATTTGTTTCCTGCTGGTGTATAAATTATCCTATATAACTTATGATTTTGTATGACATATTGTTTGGACCAAAATGCATACTTGGGATGATTAGTGTCTTGATTTTGTAACACCCTGTATATCTTAGAAAATTTGGGATCTAATCGTTGCAGTTCCGCTATGTCGGTGTTGCTATCTAAAACCAAAAAAGCATACGGGTGTTCATCCGGTTCTCTCTTCATATTCTTCCGGAGATAATTCCAAAGGATGTCTGGAGATATAATCACAAAGAGAATTTTGTTTTGATTTGATGTGTCTAATAGTAAAATCAAAGATTTGAATATAACTTAACCATCGGACCATTTGTGCAGTAATATTAGTGGTTTTCTTAACAGCAATTAATGCTAAATTGTCTGTTAAGATGGTGAAATGTCCTCCTATTAAGTATCTGTAAAATTTACGGAGCGCAAAGAAAACAGCAAACAATTCTGCATAATATATAGGATATGCTTTTACTCTAGGTGGGAGAGTAGCACTAGCAAACTGAACAATAGACCAGTGTTTTTCATTCGGTAATTTTTGTAGGAGCGCAGCCGCACAGCCGACAGAACTAGCATCTGTGACTAACATGTGTTCAGCTGAGGGATTATAAATTTGTAATATTGGAGCAGATGTTACCATTTGTTTTAATTTCTCAAAAGTTTTAGTTAGTTCAGGAGTCCACTTTAAATTTTTGTCTTTCGATGCAGCAAACTTATGTAAAGGAGCAGCAACTATGGATAGTTTATTATAAAACATTCTATTGTGTTGTAAAGCTGCTAAGAATGCTTTTAATTGTTTCGGGGTGCGGGGTTGTTCGAGGGAAGTTAAGGCTTTAACTTTGTCAGGGTCTTGTGAGATATGGCCCTGATCCACTATATAGCCTAAGAATTTAAATTTCTGAACACCAAATTGTGTTTTATTGAGACTAAATAAAAAACCAAATTTCTCGGCTGTTTGTAAGGCTTTTTCTAGAACTCTATGCATACCTTCAAATGTACTATTAAAAAAATATTAAGTCATCTACATACGAAAGAAATTCTTTGGGAGAAAAGTCTCGAAACATATCTTTGACAATTCTATGTAGAATTAATGTGGATGTACGAAAACCTTGTGGTAGCGTATTAATTTTAAAAAGACTATGTGGAAATCCTAATTGATGAACACTGAAGCTAGTTAATTCTTGATCTGCTTCATCTAATTTTATCTGATGAAAGCTTTGCTCCATGTCTGTTTTTATACTATACTGAGCCTGCGCTAATTGGTCTAATATATCTTGGACACCTGGAGATAGTTCACTTACATGTTTTGAACGAGACGACAGTTCTCAAAGATCTAGAACTAATCGGACTTGGTTCGAGTCCCGTTTGGGAATAGCAATCAGATTGTTTCTATAAAAGCTATCCGATTTTGAGATGATACCATTATCAATCATCTCTTGTATTTTTTCTTTGACTCTAGCACGCAGTCTAAACGGTATTGTGTAGGTGGGAACCGTCCATGGTTCTCTATCAACCACATTGAGTGTAGCTGAATAACAATCTATTATCTGAAAATCTTTGTTGTGCCAAGAAAAACATGTAGGGTGTCGTTTCAATACTGCAAGTAATTTGTCTTTCTGTTCCTGTGTTAAATCTGGGTTTATATTAAATTTACTGTAATCAATATACGGTTTAATTTTCTCTAGGCGTTTGGCAACCCTATCTCGTGTTTCGTTTTTTGTGGGCTCATAAATTTTACGGATAAGATACATGTGAGCACATTGTGTATCTTTTGGTAACAAAGCGCCCTGAGCAATGTGAGTACCTGTCTGCAAATAACGTTTAGAGTTTCCGGGATTTACTATTGGTAAATACATATTATTTGAGTTTACTGCAGTTTGCATAAAAACACATCCTTGCATATTCTTTATTATAGGATTTGGAATGATAAATTCCGTGTTGGAAACTGGAGTGTCAAGAGTGAGGGGTACATATGTTATTGAATTAGGGAGTATCGCCGTGCCTTGTCTAACATAGAAGTTAAATCTACAATTTCTACTGACTTTAGCGGACAATGAGGTTTCTTTATCACTTTCCCAGGGAAATCTGTGTGTGTCCCCATAATGGGTAAGAGTGATCGTATTAGCTTGGTACGAAATGTTAGCCTCATGATTAGTTAGGAATTTATTGGAAAGTAGAATGGGAATGTTGGCGATAGGTGAAATACGGAATAAAACCTGAAAAGTTTTACCAGATATAACTATGGGAACATAGGCTGCTTTTGTCAAGTGTAAAGGTGTCGAACTTATGCCATAAACTTTAGTAGCTAATTGAAATATCTTGCAATTTCGCGGTACCGAAGAGTAATGGATTAGTGACGTCATAGCACTTGTGTCTAGTAAGAAGTTATATTGCTGGTCTAAAATGGAACCAGTTACATAAGGAAGTTGATTCTTGAATATCAAAAGCACTGTTACTGTAGTATTTGTTTGAGTAGGCAGAACGGTATGGTGAGGAACGGCATGTGATTCATATTGAGTACCAATTGTACGCTTAACATTTTCATAGTTGGTACTACTGGTAATAGAATGAATCTGTAACGGAGAAATGTTATCATGAAACCCTTGACTGGAATTCGACTTGAACGGCAAGTCAAATGAATGCTTAACTTGAAGAGTGTTTGCACTCTGAGAAGTTGTTTGCAAGTGTGTATTTGCAGATGGTATAAAGGATGGAGCTTCCGGATCTAATTTTCGGCCATGCAAGAAATTATTCGGCCTAAAATTCTGAGGTGAATATATTGGTATAGTTTGATTTAATTGCGGGGTTGGACACCAAAAAGATGCAGGGTGCCCAGCCCCTATTGATCCCCGTTTTTTGGCATTGGTGCATATTCTAAAGCTGGAAAGGCGTTGTGGGGATAGAGAGAGCCATAAGGCTGCCCAAATGGTGGCATGTGATACGGAAAAGGGGGAACAGCATAATACTGTTGATAAAATCGTTTAGAATTTTGCTTGCCATTTGAAAACCTATTTTTCTTTTTATTATTACCTTGAGAAGAAGCTTGTCTAGTTTCACCGTTTTGTTTATTATTATACCTGTGAGGGGAAGCACGTCTAGATTTCTTTTGATACTGATTTTGCTTATTTTCTTCAAGTTGTTGTTTTGAAACAGTTGCAATGACCTGTGTTGCTTCATCTCGCATGGCTAAACTTACTTGTAACGCCTCGAGCTGTTTTGAAATCTTGTTTAACTGTTCTTCGGACGAAAGAGAAGGGGAGGGAGTGGAGGTAGCAGAATCATGGAATTTTACATGTTTGTTTTCCTGCTCAGTTCTATATCTTAACAATGCATCAGAGTTTTCTATTATTTGTGCTTTTGCTATTAATTGCGAAAAGTTATCAAATTGATGTTGAGCAAATAGCGGTACAAAACGTGGTTGAAGGGATATGATCGTTTGCAGCAGAAACGATTTGAAAGGCATGGGGGGAGAAATGCGCTGAGACAGATCATACTTCTCATATAGAAACGGAAGGAGCTTCTCATCTTTGTTTTGTTGTCGTTTCTGAAATAAGAGTGTCGCCTCGAGGGAAGAGGAGGAGGGAGAAAACTGTTCCAAGAATTTGTCCTTCAATGCGGACCACGACAAACTTAAATACTGTTCATTTCTATTAAGCCAAAGCGCTGGAAACTGTGTCAACGAAAGTTTGAAGACCTGTTTCTGGGTGTCTTCATTCAATTTATGTAATAAGGAAAATCTTTCGAAATTCTGTATGAATGTTTCCGCGTCTTGACCGTCAGAATTTGAAAAGGTATCTGTAAACGTAGGGAAAGTAACAGAAGGAGCACTGGACGATGTATTATTGTTGTGCTGTCTGCGAGCCATTTTGTAAATATTTCTTGCACTAAGTTTTAAAGCCCAAAATAGAAATGTAAGCCAGAAACCATTAAGACATGCAGAGATATGTATACATGTAGTATTTCAATGCTCATGAAGAAGTATTTTCATAATGTAGGCCTCTTATTATCGGCATAGCAAATGCTAATACGCCTTTTGAATGATTAGTCTCTATTGTTCGCTAGGGAAAGCCATGTTTTATTTAAAAATGAACCTTGGTTGAGTATAGTGGTTAGTATCTTATTACTCAAGTTAACAGCTAAACGATAATTTGGTAGTATATGAAAGAAAGGAATTCAATGTATATGTTTATTACAAAGAATTTCTATATCATTATTGCAAATGAGCAGACGTGATATTATCAAACATCAAGTATTAAGTGAGCTCAAATTTCTGCAAAATATTACAATATTATTCATTAATAAATGATAAATTCTTAGCTTTAAGAGCTGTTATACTTGAGGCCATAGCAGGAGACTGCCTGAAGAAATTACTTCTTCTAAGAGACTTGAATTATTCAAAAGGTAAATAACTTACACACAACGTTAGGAGGTCTCTCTCTCAGCTCGATGTTGACCATCATCGTCGAAGCTTCAAAGACGGAGTAGCGAAGACAAAGAATGATGAAGATTGAGAGATAAATAGTTCCAAAATTTTAAGCTTTTATACTGGTCTGGGAGAGTGAATATGTGACAAACAACTTGTACGTAAGCAGTCTTTGTAACTTATTTTTCGTTGTGTTTTTTTTTTGAAAGTTGTTTGTCTTATGACGTCTAACGTTATGTTCTTCCGTATAACACTGATGAAATGTTCTTAATTGTACACTCATATACAAAAGTTTAGTTTTTTTTATATTTCAATAATTAATTAAACATAACACATGTGTTTAGTGGAGCTTGAGTAAAGCACCATGACGGCCGAGCCGTATCGCACACTGCTTGCAGACTATGTATACGCCTTCATGACGACCATGTTTCCCAACGGTAGTGGCATTTTTCGACAAGATAATGCAACATGTCACAATGCCTGGTGTGTGATAGAATGGTTCGAGGAACATAGGGGCGAGTTCTAAGTGATGTGTTGGCCCCCCAACTCGCCGGATCTGAACCCAATCGAATATATTTGAGATGTGATTGATCGTAACGTCAGAGCGCATAGCCCCCCCATCCCCGGAATTTACGGGAATTAGGTGACCTGTGTGTGCACATGTGGTGCCAACTCTCTCCAGGACCTACAAAGGATCAGTACGTCCATGCCAAGAGCATTCGCCGTTGTTATCCGTGCCAAAGGTAGACATACTGACAAATAGGTAGGTAGTCATAATGTTCTGGCGGATGGGTGAGTATATTTTAATTCGTATATTTTGTCGAGTCGAGACGAGACTCGATTCGTGCGCTTCCTTAGCTGTCTACAATGCACTGAACAGAATGGTCCTATAAACTGTCATTCGTTGTCAATAATAATAACTGCCATTCTTAATTTTACTGAAATTAGTTGTTTTTGAATTTAAAAATGCATGTGTAGTAAAATGCACTGTTAACTAGCAGACTGTAGGCCCATTTGTTATTTATCTTTTTGGATGGTGACACATATTACTTCTAAGCCGACCATACAATTCAACTACGTCATATGCTTTTATTTTATATTATAATTGCTTATTCTTTTGTTCCAATTCCAGAAAGAATATTCGCTTCTCAGTTTCTAATGTTCTTCCTCATTTGTTGATTTAAGTTAATCTGAATCAATTTTACCCACTTTTTAGATTCCAGACAAGGTCAAAGAACTGTCTCCCAATCACAAGGAATAACTGAATAGCATCCTTAATCAATCAATAGGCACGGGAGACCCAAGTTTGACTCCCGATGGCGCTCATGCGGTTCGGATTCCACGTTAAGCTGTAGGTTCACGTTTCATATAGCCTTACAGCTGAAAGGGATACTTAAATAAAATCAACAATTTTTACGATAATTTAAATAAAGTAAGCATAATCGACATTTATTTAAAGATTTACTACTCAATAGCCTACAATATTATTTTTAGTCATTTATTTGGAATGTATGAAGTTATGATATTCAAGTATGCACTGTAAATTTTGTAACCTTACAGGTTATTACAAACTGTTTTTTTAAATGATTGCATTAGATCATTTGGCAACTATAACTAAGTTTACTACGAAGAAAATGTCGGCATTTAGTTGAACATGAGAATGCGTAACCACTTTACGCTGAATCATAGACATGTTGTGCGTAGGATACAGGATGATACTTACGGGTGTTAACGGACTTCACTACAGCGAAATTAAACTACCTATAGTTTTAAAGTTTTTTTCCGTAATATCTAAAAATGGAAAAGCAAGAACGTAGTGAACTAGACAATATGATTTTGCATGTGATACATTTACCACAATTCACGTATCTGCTTTTAGTATGTCGCTATTTACAGAACCCGCAAAAAATGCTAAATCTATCTACAGTTGCAAATCGAAGGCAGATAGATGAGTTGTGATAACGGTATCACATGCAAAATCGTATTGTCTAGTTCACTACGTTTCTGCTTTTCGAATATTTTTATTTGGTTTGAAGATATTACTGAAAAACTCTAAAATTAACGGTAGGTTAATTTCGCTGTAGTGAAGACCCTTAAGGTACGAGATGCAGTGATTAGCTGTGAATGACAGACGAAATAAGAAAGTACGAGATAATACTAAATCATTTCCATCACACTACACTTAATATTTATTGCCCTACCTGCTGGTTTAGTAATCGCGGCTAGTAATCGCACCTTTGGAGTACGTGGTCGCGGGTTCCATCCTTTGTTGGAGAGCATTAAATGCATTACGATGGTTTGGATTCCACATTTTAAACTGTAGGTCAACGTCTCATATAGACTCAGTTTTGAAAATGACGCTAAATTTTACAAGCAAACAAACAAGTTAATATTTCCATTTCCGATTATACTATAATAATTAAACATTAATTATTATAGTTAGGGGTTCGCTTACGCAGTTTCTTCGTACGATAGTCTTGTTCGATTCTCATTGGGAGCTCATTTCGTTCGGGCCCCAAGTTAAAATGAAAGTGCATCTCCCATATAGTCTCGGTGCTGAAAAGAGACGACATAATTTAAACTAAACGGTCAACAAAGTGATTATTCATCAGCGACCAATCGAAACCACTCAGAACCTTGAAGTTTAGACAATACAGCTGCTGCTTTTATTTGGTATTTTATTAACAAACATTTTGTTTCTTCTTGGCATTATCTAAAAAGTTTTCTTGTCCGCTAGAAATCTTTTCAGACGAATGGCCACATCAGTTTGGCACGGATTATTCACAGGTGAAATTTTCCCACGGGACCACCCTGATAAATATGTCATAGTTCATAGAGTATTCCCCGAGGCGGTAAGTTTCAAACGATCTCGCTTCATGAGGATACCTTATTACAACTACAATGTTGAAGTTCAACTAAATATTTATTTGAATATTTCACTTAAAGTTCGACATTTTCAATATTATTATTATTATTAATAATAATAATAATAATAATAATAATAATAATAATAATAATAATAATAATAATAATAATAATAATATGGTATTTTGATCTAAAAGGTGCAAAGTGTTGCAACTTTATAGTGTCCCTATAGAAATGCGTGTAACTCTGAAAATGTTCATTGAAATGTGTTTAAAATTTAAAAGGTAATCATAATTTTAGGACATTTAGGTTGTTATATCTTATTAAGGATAGGGTGGACTGTCCTCATGCTAGTGTAGTAATGAAAGGCTGAATAGTGTATATTTTGGAAAAAGTTTTATTTTAATTATTGATCCCGTTAATGTTATGTACGAATGACATGTTTGTACCATAAAAAATTAGTTTTATCGATTTTTATTGCATGAGAATCGCTTATAAGTATTAAGATTCACACAAGTCATTCAGCTCAATGACACCTATTGATAGATGAATGTCTTATTTTGGACGTTTTTCCATGGAGCGGCAATTGTTAACTAATAGAATTAGCGTTGATCACGAAGTATTGCTATTATAATATGATTTTATTGTTGAATCCAAAGAGGCTATATAGACTATCAATAGTAGGAGGTTTTTTATACGTATATTGATAAGATATTGATAAGAACATTTTTTTTCAGTTTAAGGTAGAACTACATCATTATCCTAACGTATTGCTGAAAATGTCCCTTAGCAAGATCCTTCTACGTTTTCTTGTGTCACTTCTACCCTCTACCCTCTATATATAGTCTAAATCTCTCAAAAATGAAAGCTAGCTCATGGAACTAAATACTACTATGCCATCCACGCTAATTAATACCTACAGCGAGCACCTGCGATTCAGAAATCTAAATGGACTACAGTGATTCGGGTTCCACTCTAAACTCCCATCAAATCAATCAACCAACTAGTGACGTACACAAAATTTCATGAGGGAATAAGTTCAATCACCCAAAATCTTATTGTTTGAAACACATTTTTGAACACATGTCTTAATGTAGTAATTGTTTATTTTTTCATAGTATCTTGTTAAATGGGCAGTTAAAACCAGGAAATCCCGCCTTTCTGTACTCCACTGCAACCAATTTACATATTACGATTAAATGTGTAAATTACGAGTATTAATAGTAAATTTCTCCCTGTCAAAACGCATTGTTGCACACTTTATTTTGTAAAGCATTAAGTATTTTGACGAGATTTTCCAATTTCTTCAAAAGGTAGCTACTTTCTAATGATTTAAAAGAATGTTTGCTATTTTACCTTTATGCTGCGCGAGAGACATTCGAAATCATTCCTAGAGAGATTTTATTAAAACAGGTTTCCAGAATTTTGTCTTGATATATTGGACAATGTGACCTCTAGGTCTGTAAAGGGGAAGACAGACGGACCGAATCAGAAAGCCAGTTTTAAGTCATGTATACGACATGAAACGCGTAAATCCGACGAAACTTTTTTTTTTGAATTATAACCACAAGACTCTTTACTAGTACTGTTGTTCCAAAGTCCAAAGCACATCCTATCTGTAAACTATCTCTTCACATACATCGTGACATGATCTCTTCAGGCTTTCCTAAGAAAAAAGATATTCTATTTTCTATATTGTAGGGTTATATAGGAGAACCCCCGAGGAAACAAACGCACACGATTTTTGTCAAAGTCCACTTAGCGCGAGCTGGGTTCGAGGCAGGAACTCTACGCACCAATGGTAGGACGCTCCTCTGGTGTATGAGGTCACCGGATCGATCTCATTCGTCGCAAGTGGACTTTGTGGCGGACAAACACTGCGTAGATAGTCTCATGGTTCTCCCGTTTCCTCCCATTTTCTTCATTCCACCATTATCATCACTATTTTCACATCATTACCGTTAACCTTGGATTCATATTCATGGGACGTTAAACTAAATTGAGTTATCTTACAAAATGTGGAAAAATAATTGCTTGAGCCGTTTTTGAGAAAATTATCCGAACGAACTTACTTCAAGAGAAACTCAGTAAATCTACAGGGATTTCTCCAGAGAAACACTACATGAAGTTGTTGATGAAATACTTGTTTATGACACAATCATAATTGTTAAAGTCATTTTCGAAGAAACAGCGATTTCGTTTTCAGCTATAAGAAAATTACTTTTATACGGGAGTAAGGATTAAATTCGATGCTCCTTACTCTAGACCCAACCTTATGATTAAACTTTGGTCCGATACGTTGACCGTATAGTCTCTAAGTGTGCACACATACAACGTGACGAACTGACATGAAAAACATGAACTAACGTGACCTTTTGAACATATAAGAGCCCTAAAATATGTAAATCTGTTCAGTAGCGTATTTAGGGGGAGATGCACCCGGCTCGAGCTCCCTCATTGAGTGCAAAGATTTTTTTAATGTACTTGCAACGATAAGAAAAAAACTCACGAAATCGTTATCGAAATCACGTCTCTTGTCGAAATGAAGAACAAAAGGCAGCATATCTGGAACAGAATGACCCATCCCTCTTCACCTCCATCTCCAAACACACACATTAACGAACACTTTTAACAAGCGAAAATGTAATATATATATATATATATATATATATATATATATATATATATATATATATATATATATATATATATATATATATATATATATATATACATATATGGGCAGATCCAGGATATGATGGAATCAGGGAATACTTGGAATCAGGGTCGGATTTAGGGGGATGCAAATGTGCACGTACACCCTCCTTCATTGTAAATATACCGGTACAGTACCTAAAGTGAGAAGCTACACAGTAAAAAATGGTTGTATTAATTCAACTCAATTTCAACACAGGGCAGTAGTTCCAGCGTGACTACCACTATGCGGTGTTAGTTCAACACATACCCCGCAGTGTTGGAGTTTAACACAGGGGGTGTGTTACGTCTTTAACACACAACCGGTGTTGAGCCGTGCCGTAAGCCACAAAACCACAAAATTACTCCCCCAAAATATTTTAAGTTGCCTATATGCGTAATGTGTTTACATTATGCTGAGTCTAAAAAACAACTTTAAACAAGTAAAAAAAAATGTACTCCATTGGTGGGGAGGGCACGAATCACCAACCTTTCAATTACTAGCCGCGTGCTCTTCCGACTTGGCCACGGATGTAAAAAACGCTGCTTGCAGAGGGATAAAATGTTGGGGTTTTTTGAATTTGGCTAATCAGAGTGCTCCTTTAAGCTGCGTGTATTCGACGATAACCGTTCGGGATAAGATAAAATCTGCTCGCCATGTAGACCTAATTTTATAACAAATGACGAGAGAGCAAATATATGAAAATGAATAAAACTTAATAACTCTTGAATCACCCGGCCGACCTCGATCAAACTTTTAACATAGATAAGGTCCGTACTTGGAATGTTTTCATTTTACTTTGACCGCACAATACGGAGGAGGTTAAGGGGACATATACGTAAGAAAAAAATAAAATAGAATAGAAGAAATATAAAGTAAGTTTTTTTGTGACATCATCACGCTTAAACCACCGAACCGATCTTAATCAAATTATCAACATAGATGAGGTTCGGACCTGGGGCTGTTTTCATCATATCCCTTTGACGATAGAACTTAGGGTAGGAGGAGAGGAGGGGAGAGATATAGAAAAATAAATAAGACTTAGTAACTCTTGAACCGACCACATGACCGATCTCGGTCAAATTTTCAACATACATGACATTCGGGACTGGGATAATTTTTATCATGCCATTCTCCCAACATGGGAAGGGGAGAGGATTATATAAAAATCACCGAAAATGACCAATATCAAAGAACTCTTTATTAATAGTAAAAATGGAACATAATACTATTTTTCTTAATATAACCCAGCGAAATTGGGGTGCGTCTTGGATTCGAGGACGTCTTAAATTCTAGTAATTATCGAGAAATTCTTAATTAAAGATGTTATTAACGTGTTATTAAAGCTACTTTGCTAGCCATAAATATTTTAAATTTTCTATTATATTCAATCATTCAGACAACAATGGTGTCCTGCGTGCGGGTTTGTCAGTTTTGTAATTAAAAACGAAGAAGAATATCTTATACACTAGAGTCATAAAGTTTATAAAATGTCAATCCTGAAGGAGAAATTAAATTATGGCTGCGTATGTAATTTTCAAATTATGTTTGAGATTCTTAGCTGTAGTGTCTGATTTCATATCTGATTTGTTTCAATTTTATGTTCTCTCTCTTTTTTTTTGACCAATGTTTATTTCTAAGAGCACCAGAAGGGTAGATCTCGAGTATCACTTCTGATTCGCGGACTACAGTTTGCAACACACTGAGCTTGAGTATATGCCTATTTACGGAAGGCAACGAGACTAAAAGATTTGGTACTTAATATTGAAGATAGTCGTATGTTCTTTGTATGTCGTATGTCGTTTCCATGTTTATCTTGAAAAAATGTATAAATGATTCTTGATGCACTGCACTATAATTGATTTACATATTCGGAAGACACCAGTGAGATCTTGGATTTAATAATACATTTCGCGGATTGCCCAGAGGGAGGTTCTTTTGTCTCAAACTCCTTTAAAGACCTGTTTAGTGTGTGTCTGGTGGCGGGGAAAATATTTCGAGTTGACTTGATTTTGAGTTTAACGCCCCGTTCAGCAGCGAGGCTACATGAGACGTGGACCTACTGATCAACGTGAAATCCGAAACACATGAGCTCCCGTCGGGAATCGAACCCGGGCCTCCCACGCCAAAGGCGCGTACGCTAACCGCTTAGCCACGGAGGTGCTCGGAAAGATATTTTATTGTTGTTACACAGAGAACATAAACTATTATCGAATTAGCTATAAATAAACGAATGATAGGAATTCGAAATACCATGATATCGTACTTGGAGTCTAAACATGAATGAGGAGAGGGATAATGTGTCAAAAATAATTTAACTATATCTTATAAAATAGATTATTAGTGTTATTAAATTTATGGCATATCCCTCGTATAATATTTCCGACTACACCAGAGATAGTGGTATTATAACTCCTACGTATAGTCAAATTTTATATTTAAACGATATGTACGTAAACATTTTTGTTACCATGTCAGTCACTCAATTACTTGTGTTACTAGCATATTATTGAAAACCATTAGAGTATTATTCATGTAATACTCGTGCAACGAAAATTTTAAAGAAAGGGAGCACGGTGTCTCAGTAGTAAGGTGCTTACCTCTAAAGCATCTAGTCCCTGACTCGATCCCCGGCCACGTAAGTTTGTGGTGGACAATATTTTCATGGATTTTCTCGGGGTACTCTCGTTTCACCTAAATTCTCATTCAATTAATTCCTCCATTATCATTAACTTGTCTTAATCATCGACTGCCTTAGTCTACGGTCATAATCGTGGGGCGGTAAACTGAAAGATTTTATTTTTTAAATGTTTACTTTAAAGATAGAATTAGTTTAAATAACTGCCTTAATAGTGCGAGATCATTGCACATGTTTCAAATTTGAAATGTTATCAGTTGAAATGAATATTCTCATATATTTTCTTTTCTCATTCTCCTTTCTTTGTTATTGATATACCCAAAATAAAATCCTGATCTCGAAAATAGGATATAATTTGAAAATTTTAATCAATATGTTATTGCTGGTGTGTAGAACAGTATACACATCTATAAAGTATTGAACAATGAATTCTGTGCTTAAAAATCTTAAGTCAACAATTTCCATACAAAAGTTAGTTGGTAAGCCTGATTGGGATGAAGAGACCTCGAAGGTTCTAAACGACCTGTTTGGATATCCATTTGGGGAGGAAGAGACCTTTTTGGGGGGACGAAGAGACCTTACGGGGACAAAGTGACCGCTTGTGCTTTCTGGAGAAAATTGCAAGAGGTCGATACGTCCCAAAATGGGGACCAAGAAACCTGTTCAAGATATCTATATATTTATATCTATATATATATATATATATATATATATATATATATATATATATATATAGATATAGATATATATATATATAGATAGATAGATAGATAGATAGATAGACCCTACATATATACAATGAGAAGTAGTTAAAATTGTTGTAGATAATATCTGGAAAACTGCAAATCGGATTTAAAAAAGTTGTAACAAAGATTGTTCGCCTCAAGGGGGGATATCGAATGATACCACAGTCGACCCCTTGCACCAACCCCCAGCGGACGGGAGGAGGGCCAACTTTGAAATCTTAAATAGGAACCACTAATTTGTATTGCATATTCTGATTTTTCGTCAAAAATACGTAACTTTTGTATCGAACACTTTTTTTTTTTTCATTTCGTGATAGGTAGCGCTGTAATCGATAAAAATCAAAATGGGTTCCGAACAGTTGAAAAATGAGGCATTTATAACTGTTTTTGGGAATATCCGCAAAACTACAAATCGTGTTTTTAAAAAGTTGTAACAAAAATTGTTCGTCTTAAAGTGAGACATCAAATAATGTCATTCTCGACCCCCTACCACAACCTCGGGTGCGGAAGGGGTTAACTTTGAAATCTTAAATAAGAAACCCTCATTTGCTATTGCTTCTTCTGATTTTCCGTGAAAACGTACGTAATTTTTGTATTGAACGTTTTTTCCTTGGGTGATGGATGGCGCTAAAATCGGCCAAAACAAAAACGGTTACAAACAGTTTCTCAAGAAATACACATAAGATGAGAAAAACATATTTTAAACATCTCCTATCGATGCCATACTATGACGCCATAGTTGATTCCCCATCACCATTCCAGGAATTGAGAAAGGCAGTTATTCTAAAATCTGTAATGAGAAATCCAGTGGCTTATGTAGCCCAGGGCCGTGGGGCCTAGAAACCCCAGTTTTTTGAGTGACAAAATAATTTAATCTATTGTTTATATATTTTTAATTTTATTTTTAATAAACTAATTGCATACCTATTATTATTATTATTATTATTATTATTATTATTATTATTATTATTATTATTATTATTATTATTATTATTATTATTATTATATTTGAAGGTCAATCAAATATCACGACGTTAATTATTAGATTAAATTAAGTGAATTGAGCTGAAAACTAAATCTTGATCTGGTAAGAATAACTATTAAGTTTGTGCGTTCTGTACCTTTCTAAAGTAATAAATGCTGGAATTGTTTTCAAGGCTAATTCTGAGTGAATACTTTCTTCAAAATAATATTAAAAATTATAGAAAGATTTTCGAGACATTCGAGTTGAGTGGAGATTTTTACGATCAGATTCGACTGATACCTGGGTCGAGTGATACCTCGTTCGAAAGAGCTTGAACAATTGAACAATTTTTGTAGGGAACAATTTTTGATATGAGGCACCGTTTCCAAGATAGACTCCAAAAATGGTCCTGTATCCGATAAAATTTCCAGTACTTATAAATAAGTGTTACAAACCAATATCTCGCGAACTGTACATCATATAAGAAAAATATTAAGAGACTGTGTACAATACAGAGGGGCCTAAGAAATGAGTCAAACATTAGGTTTCCCCCGTCCCCCATTTTGGGGGGAGGGGGTGAACGTGAAATTTTCAAATAGAAACACAGGTCGAGTGATATTTCGTTCGAAAGAACTTGAAAAATTGAACAATTTTTGTAGGAAGCAATTTTTGATATGGTGCACTGTTTTCAAGATGGGCCCCAAAAATGGTCCTGTATCCGAAAAAATTTCCAGTACTTATAAATTGGAAACGTTTGAGTAGGAAACGATTAAACAAAAAATGAAAAACGAAAACATCATAGGCAATGTGGAATGATGTTGTGGTGTCCCCAGGGCCCTAATCATGGGGACCCGGGACCAATTTCAAAATTTCAAATGGGAATATACCTGTAGGTTGAGTGATACCTTGTTTCATTGAGAGTGGAAAACCAAACAGCTTCGTACAAAATTTGTCTTCATTTTGGGCAAGCCTGTTTCAAAATGGCCGCCAAAAATGGTTCCACATTCAGATAGAAAGTGCAGTGTTCAAATTGAGTATTACACGCCAATATCAAGCGAACTAGGCATGAAATAAGAAAAGTGTTAAGAGTCAATGTACAATACAGAAAGCCTGAAATTTGTGTTAAAGTTCTCTCGCCCCGCTTTTGTATGGAGGGGTGTACATGGAATTTTCAAATCGCAACATAGGGCGAGTGATACCTCTTTGATAGATCGTGAAATACCAAACAGCTTACTACAAAAGTTGTTTTGATTTCAGGCAAGCCTGTCACAACAGTATTACCACAACCTAATATCCTGTAAAGTAGTAGAATAACGTTTAGTAATTCTACGGGTATGTGCGATGTTAAAAATTGCAATTTCAATCACTGTAAAGCAAATAATTTCAACACTTACCATGTTACAAATGATGCTCGATATGTCCTCCATCCTGCTCCACACACCTACGTAAGCGGCGGCATAGGGATGTTCTCTGGAGTGATAGATGCGCATACACCTTGGATACGCGCCTTCATATCATCAGTAGTTGTTGGTACGTTGGAAATTACCCGATCCTTAATATAACCCCAGAGGAAAAATCAAGTGGGGTTAGGTCAGGAGATCGTGGAGGCCAGCGAATAGGACCTCGACGCCCAATCCATTTATTCGTCATACGGTGGTCCAATAAGGCTCTGACCTGGAGTGCGTTGTGCGCTGGAGCACCATCATATTGATATCACATTCTTATACGTTCAGCGAAAGGAATATTCTCTAACAACTCCGAGTATAGTACATCACTAATAATTGCGGCATAGGTATCACCAGTAATACGTCCATCAAAAAATATGGCCCAATGATATTGTTATCAAGGATGCCACACCGTACATTAAGAGACCACCGATGCTGATGAGCAACTTGTCTCTGATATAGTGGATTTTCCCTAGCCCAATAATGCATATTATGTCGGTTTACGTGTCCTGTGTTTGTAAATGTAGCTTCATCTCTAAACAAGATGGTGGATATGAAGTTGCGCTGTCTGTTTTCCATACCTTCCAACCATAGACAAAATTGCAATCTAGCATGAAAATTATTGCCAGATAGTTCCTGATGTAAGATGATATAATACGGATGAAACATATACTCATGCAAAATACGCACTACAGATCTTTGGCTAACTCCGCTGGCCTGAGCGAGGTGTCTCGTGGTAACATGTGGGTCTACATGCACTGCTGTCAATATTCCTGTTGCACGTTCTTCATTGGTTGCAGAGCGGTAACGACCCCTACCTCGTCCCCGGACAAGACTACTATGTTGCCGCAAACGTCTCTTCAATCGCAGAAATGCCATGTGAGATGTTTGTTGGCGTTGGGGATAGCGCATAGCATACATTAGTGCCGCGTTACGATAGTTTCTTCTACATTCGCCCAACACCAGCAACATATCTACACAATGATCAAACACCGCCATTGCTCTATTCAAACGCTACACAAACTAATAATATTAATGCGATAATGTTTGTTTCCTTGTACGGAAAACTTATCACCAAAGTTGATATCCCGTTTTTTCTACGCTTTTGAACCGTTCAACACACAACTACAGCTCCTACTTACAATATCCACACTGCCACTTCCCTTTAAGTCACTAACACTATCACTAACAGCTAGGCAATGTAACATCAATGATGATTTTACGTTGAACACTACTGTTCAACAAGAAAAAAATAATACCATACTATTTACACTGCATGAACAAACAACACACAAGTAGAGTCAGATGTTCTCAGTAGAACAATGAAAATCACATTCCCCGTCCCCTGTGTGATCGGTTCTATTGACACTTGTGTATACCAGCCATTATTAAGGAGGTAGAGTACTAGCTATTTCTAAGTTTCTAATGTCTATTTTCGGGTTTCCGGCACCAATTTATAATACGTTAAAATGTCTATTTTCTGGAGCTGAGACACCACTAGTTTTACTACATTTATTTCTACGTAGTATCTAGATTGTATCCCGGTTCTTAAACTACGTGACAAACACAATTTACAATTTTCTTAAATTGGTTTTAATACTTAATCTTGAGAAGCGTTTATATTCCACATTGACATATTTAACAAGATGTCTGCACACTTACACTTACATTTATTACGTTTCCATAGCGATTACATTAATAGTTGACGATCAAAAATAATCTAAAGATATTTCTTTGCAACTTTCTTTTCTTCGTATAAAACGGCTAAAATAATTCGCCTTTGATCCTTTTTTTATAAGGTGGTACAGATTGTTAATGGAATATACAGCGTTATCGTTGTACTATGTTCCGAAGGCCATCGGTTCCATTCCCCAGGCAATGACGTTGACGGGCTCTCCATAGTCTAACTGGGCACATGTTGAGATGTTGCCTACAAGTAGGGGCTAATAGGTACCTTCCTATCCCTTTCTCATAGGATTGTAGTGATTGAGAAACAACGTCTCTTTGCGCATACGTATTAGTATTATTCATTGTCTTATTATTTTCATTCATATTATTATTATTATTACTAGTTTTATTATTATTTTTCGTAGTAGTATCCTTGTTCTTCTTCTTCTTATTATTATTATTATTATTATTACGTTAACTCTTATAGGTTGATTTTCCCCCGAACATTTTACTTGTTCTTCACTTACAGTATGATGATGATGGAACCTCGTGTTCGACATTTTTTTAAGCCTGTTTCCATTGTACATTGACTCTTAACACTTTTTATTAGATGCAATAATTCGCGGGATATTGGCTTGTAACACTCAGTTTGAACACTGAACTTTCTATCTGAATGTGGAACCATTTCCGGCGGCCAATATGAAACAGGCTTGCCCGAAATAAAAATATTTTTTAATAAGCTATTTGGTTTTCCATAATCTATCAAACAAGGTATCACTCGACCTATATTCAGATTTGAAATTTTAAAATTGGTCCCGGGCCCCATGATGGGGCCCTGGGGCACCACGACAACACCATTCCACGTTGCCTATGGCGTTTACCTTTTTCATTTTTTGTTTCATGTTTTTCTACTTAGCCGTTTCCGATTTGTAAGTACTGGAAATTTTATCTGCTACAGGACCAATTTTGGGGTCTATCTTGAAAACGGTGCCCCATATCAAAAATTGTTTCCTACAAAAATTGTTCAATTTTTCAAGCTCTTTCGAACGAGGTATCACTCGACCTATGTTCCCATTTGAAAATTTCACGTTCGCCCCCTCCCCCCAAAATGGGGGACGGGGGAAACCTAATGTTTGACTCATTTCTTAGGCCCCTCTGTATTGTACACTGTCACTTAATATTTTTCTTATATGATGTATAGTTCGCGATATATTGGCTTGTAACACTTATTTACAAGTACTGGAAATTTTATCGAATAAAGTACCATTTTTGGGCCCATTTTGAAAACGGTGCCCCATATCAAAAATTGTTTCCTACAAAAATTGTTCAATTTTTCAAGCTCTTTGGAACGAGGTAACACTCGACCTATGATCCCATTTGAAAATTTCACGTTGCCCTCTCCCGCAAAATGGGGGGTGGGGGAAACCTAATGTTTGACTCATTTCTTAGGCCCCTATGTATTGTACATAGTCTCTTAATATTTTTCTTATATGATGTATAGTTCGCGAGATATTGGCTTGTAACACAATCACCCTGTATATATATATATATATATATAGGTACACCTTGTCTCAAAAAGGTTGAACACATTACATTATTTATTGCTATTTTGAGACAAAAACTTTCAAAGTCCAACTTCGGGTATCTTCGGAAAAAAGTAAACCAGATTCGAACCGAAACAAACCTTTGCAAGCAAAAAAAGTTTTGCAGATGTGATTTTCATCGCTTAAATATAATAGGATTTGTTACCAATTGTATAAGAAAGATCAACATTAATTGAAATACTTGATGATACAATATCTCGAAACTTTGTGTTAATGTAGCCATATGCTTGTTTGGCATTTAGCTCTCTATACGTAATGGGACATTTAGATACGTAAACGAATCTTTCCATAAGTGAAAGAATGTGAAAGTTAAGACATAGAATATGTCTCGCTTGAGTACTAAATTAAAAGTCAAAGTAGAACAAAAACAGCGTTTGCAGTAGATTCCAATGTCGTAATTATATGGAGAGCCGGTGTCACAGGGATTTTTTTAACGCTGGAAAATTTTACCCCCTGGAAAGTTTTACCTCCTTGTCGCCAGAGGAAACGTCAGAAATTACATTAAAAATTCATATTATTGAATGTGATCTCTCATTGTATGCACTCACTTTGAGTAAGATGGCTTTAAATCCGAACATTTTGTAATCGTTATTTACGTCGTTGTTCGGAATAACTTTTATTTCTCATATATTCCCCCTTTTCTTAGTTGTGATTCCCAGTTGCACTACGACGTTTACGATTACTGCCCATGCCTACAATTTCAACTTACGATGACTGGGAGCATGGCAAATGAAAATGTAAGCAACGCAAAGTTTGTTGTTAAGCTACACGTATAAAGAAAATTAAGTATTGAACATATCACGAATGATAAAATCACTTTTCGATAAAAGAAATATAATATTATTATATTAGCACAACTAGTACATGCATTCACACTTCCAATATGTACACAATTAACAATTTGGTACTAATGACACGATGGTGGCGTGGCTTTAATAATAAATAATGTGGTGGCTTAAAATGTTAGTAAACTCACGTGTTTCTTCGGCTAGCCTGTCGATGTTGCGCCTTCGATGTCCTGTATTCGAGTATATCCGTTATTTCTGAAGTTGAAGTCCCAAGGTTGAGTCCCAATCGTTTCTTCTTCACTAGGTTTTTCGGGTAACGCTATGCGTATGTTATCAACTTCATGTCCTCGATCAAATCGTGTTTTAAAACTCAGCTTACGTTCACAATGATAAAGGATACTCCAATCGATTAGTGGAATAACAATGTTCTCGTGAATAACTATTATGTTTAACTTCCAACACTAATTAATGAGCTGTTAAACTGATAGTGCGGGCCTCTTCGCCACAAACGAGCTACAACTCAAAACGAACGGGCTACATTCTAAGCAGCAAGGCACGCTGCTCTTCGGAGAAGGGCGTGCTACGACGCGAAAACTGGGAGTAAGTAGGCTCCCTCAAACTGTCCACAGCAGACTGAATGCTTTGTCCAATTCACTGCTGTATACATGTTCCCGGGGCTGGAGGCCCCCGACGATGACGTATAATACCAAGTTCACACTCTTTGGCTGAAGAAGTGCGGACATTCTAAATAATCAAATCAGCGTTGAGCACTGACGAGAAGTAAAGTGTTTTTGCGACTTTCCCGTTTTTCTGTACTCAGAGAGCGTTCACAAAGGAAATCACTGTCTCTGCAACGGATGTCCATATATGGTTACAAAATTTTGCCAGGGCTCACCAACAGATGAAGAGACATACCAAAGCGATGACAAAAGAGTTTCTAGAACATTTGGATCTATACGAGGGTTGGTTAATAAAGTTCAGAATAAATCTATTTTCTCAATGTTTCTTTTAAATCGCAAAATGAGCTGTAGGACGGTGACAATTTGGTAGGAGGGTAAACATTTCCTAGGAAATTATTAACCCGATGTCGGTTATTGGTTACTTCAAAGCAAAAACTCATATGTTACATTATGAATTGATACCAGCCAGTAGTATATCTTAACAGACACAGTCACTTTGGATAAGATAGCTTAAAATCCGAAAATTTGCTAGGGGGGTAATAATTTTCTAGGAAATTTTTAACCCTTTCGGTTATTGGTTACTTCAAAGAGAATGTTAAACGTTACATTATAAATTGATACCACTCTGCAGTATCTCTTAACAGACACAGTCACTTTAGCCAAGATTGTTTTAAATGCGAAGATTTGGGGGGGGTTAAAATTTCCTATGAATATTTTACCCCCTGTCGGTTATTTGTTACTTCAAAGAGAATGTTAAATGTTACATTATATATATTGATACCACACAGTAGTTTCTCTTAACAACCACAGTCACTTTGATCAAGATGGCTTTAAATCCGAAGAGTTTGTAGGGGGGTAATAATTTTCTAGGAAATTTTTACCCCCTGTCGATTATTGGTTACTTCAAAGAGAATGTTACATTGTATATTGATACCACTCCGTAGTATCTCTTAACAGACACAGTCACTTTGGGCAAAATGGCTTTAAATCCTAACCTTTGGAAGGGGGGTAATAACTTCCTATGAACATTTTGCCCCCTGTCGGTTATTTGTTACTTCAAAGAGATTGTTAAATGTTACATTATATATTGATACCACAGAGTAGTTTCTCTTAACAACCACAGTCACTTTGGGCAAGATGGCTTTAAATCCGAAGATTTTGTAGGGGGGTAATGATTTCCTAGAAAATGTTTCCCCCTGTCGGTTATTGGTTACTTCAAAGAGAATGTTAAATGTTACATTATATATTGATACCACTCCGTAGTATCTCTTAACAGACACAGTCGCTTTTGGGCAAAATGGCTTTAAATCCTAACCTTTTGGAAGGGGGGTAATAACTTGCTATGAACATTTTACCCCCTGTCGGTTATTTGTTACTTCAAAGAGAATGTTAAATGTTACATTATATATTGATACCACAGAGTAGTTTCTCTTAACAACCACAGTCGCTTTGGGCAAGATGGCTTTAAATCCGAAGATTTTGTAGGGGGGTAATAATTTCCTAGAAAATTTTTACCCCCTGTCGGTTATTGGTTACTTCAAAGAGAATGTTAAATGTTACATTATAAATTGATACCATTCCGTAATATCTCTTAACAGACACAGTCACTTTTGGCAACATGTCTTTAAATCCGAACATTTTTTGGGGGGTAATAATTTCCTAGGAAATTTTAACCCCCTTTCGGTTATTGGTTAGTTCAAAGAGAATGTTGAATGTTACATTATATATTGATACCACTCAGTAGTATCTCCTAACAGACACAATCACTTTGGACAAGATGGCTTTAAATCCGAAGATTTAGATAGGGGGTAAAAATTTCTTAGGAAATGTTTACCCCTGTCGGTTATTGGTTACTTCAAAGGGAATATCAATTGTTATATTGTAAATTGATGCTTCTCCTTGTTATTTCTTAACAGACGCAATCAATCTGTTCAAGATTGCTTTATATCCGAAAATTTGGCTTCATAACTCAAAATTTGTTAATTGGTAATGTTTTCCTAGGATATTATTGCTTTTCAATTTTTGCACGTGATTTGCTATCTGACGAGGGTGTCTTAAGAAAAAATGAAATCTCTTAGTTTTACGTGCCACGGTTATGCCTGTTAGGCTAAATTAGACGGTGATCATGGGAAATGAATGAACTTGTGGAATGACGAAAGTGGGAGGAAACGAGAGAATCCCGAGAAAGCCAACGAACACGGTTTTTGTTCTCCTATAAATTCCACACGACGTGAGCTGAAATCGAACCAGTGACCCAAAGCACCGGAGGTGAACGCTCTACCAATGATGCACCGCTCCCCACATTTGTCTTAAAATGGTTGCAGTGTCAAACTGTTATTTTCTATTAATTGTTTTCTTATTATATCAATGAAATTTGTATAAGCTGCTCTTCAAGAGGTTAGAATTCAAATCTTACATCTTAGCGGCCTAGTATAAAAGGAGGAAGAAACATTCCTCCGAAACCTGCACTGTTAAAAAATATTTCATAATTTTGTTCCTGAAAGCAGCTCTCGACTTGTTCTAGCAGTTTTCGAGATTTAAGGATTCAGTAGCGTCGAAATGAATATATTGAATTTGAAACTCGATGTGACTCGGTTGACTGTGTGGAACACGTGGGAAGAAAAATATATTGGGAATAAACAATCTTTTGAAACAAAAGTAAGTAAATCTAACTTTAAAGTATGTTATTTGCTACTGAGAAAGCAGAATTTGATTCAAAAATATTACGTAGTTTGTAGTGTAAAATATTAGATATTAGTTACCTAATAGTCTTGATAACTGTTTTTACACAGTCATAACATAAATGATTGAAAACATAAAACACATCTTTCAATTAAAAACAACGTTATTGCAATTTATTCCTCTCTCTCTCTCCTTATATACACGTGGTAGACAAATTATCATGATCATCCGCATTAACGGGTTTAGAGAGAAATTCCCAAGAGTGTTGCCAACCAAATATAAGCAGTACGTCAGTTTATTATATATTTCAAACCAACATGACAAATGTATACTTAAAATACCACTTTTACTAATCAGTGTTGGAAGCTTAAGATAATATGTTATCACAAACATCCGAAGTTTGGAAGCCTTTAATTCAGACACAGCACAACAGAGATGCACAGGATAATGTACTTCGAAAGAACTTTAGTGCTCAATGCCAGATCATGGTATGACGTTTCGTATGTATAGAAACGAAGTTACAGGGGTTGAAAATTTTGAATATTTTGAGTCCTTATTTAAAAGAAACTTAGGTAAATATATCTAATTACATGTATGGTTTGAAATGAACGTACAAATTATTTTACCGTTTACAGCACTTCAATATCTCAAACCGTAAAGGAGATATAATAATCATTGATAAAATTGTCAACACTGTTCAAAATGGCGTAGCTAGCTAGTGCGAGCTAGCCACCAGAACAATGTACGAGGCTTGTGAAAAGAAGATTCTCAAGTCCTACCAGTTGGAAACTTAAAGCTTGGTCAGTACATAGGATCTGAGGCGTAAGATACCACAAAGAAACGATTTTTGGAATGTCGAAGTGGAAGCGAAGAATACGGGTGAAAATTATCTTTTACCCGTACATTTTCTGACTCTATTAAACTCCAGTCATCTAATTTGGTATTTTAACATCTCATTAAAAATAAAAATAAGTTTTAGCTTTCTTTATATAAAATGTATTATCTCCCTAAGAACTTTCCGAAAATAAAACCATCCTTCATCTTCCCCAAAGTGAGTGCGTATGTTAAGACATATAACGATATAGCATCAATTTATAATGTACAAACTTGATCTTATTCTTGAAATAGCACAGAACCAATACAAGACTATAAATTCCCTAGGGAATAAGAACCTCCTAGAAAGTTTATGATACAAAAACATCTTATCGACAGTCAGTACGTCCGTTAAGAGACACCAGGGTATAATATCAATTTATAAAGTAACATTAGATTTCGTCTTTGAAATAAACAAGAACGGACAAGGGGGTATAAATTCCCTAAGAAAATATTACACCCTTTCAAATTTTGGGATACCAACCAATCTTGGCCCAAGTGAGTGCGTTTGTTAAGACATAACACGAAATAATATCAATTTATAATGTAACACTTCAATTGGTCTTGAAGTAATCAAAAACCGCCAAGGGGGTATACATTTCTCATAAAATTATTACCCTCCTATCAAACCTTCAGATATTAAGTCACCTTGCCCAAAGTGAGTGCCTCCGTTAACAGATAGCATTGCATGATAGTAATTTGTAATGCACCATTTGATTTTGTCTTTGAAGTAACCAGTAACCGACAGGGGGGTAATAATTTCCTAAGAAATCTATACCCCCTACCAAATCTTCGGATTTAAAGCAATCTTGGCCAAAGTGACTTTGTCTGTTAAGAGATACTACAGAGTGGTATCAATTTGTAATGAAACACTTGAGTTTGTCTTGGAAGTAAACAGTAACCGACAGGGGGTAATCATTTCCGATGAAATTTTTACCCCCTACCAAATCTTCGGATTTACAGCTATCTTGCCCAAAGCACCTTTGTCTGTTAAGAGATACTACAGAGTGGTATCAACTTATAATGAAATATTTGAGTTTGTCTTTGAAGTGACCAATAACCTACAGGGGGGTTATAATTTCTTAGGAAATGTTTACCCCCTACCAAATCTTCGGATTTAAAGCTATCTTGCCCAAAGCGACTTTGTCTGTTAAGAGCTACTACAGAGTGGTACCAATTTATAATGAAACATCAATAACATACAGGGGGTAATAATTTCCAAGGAAATTTTAACCCCCCTAACAAATCTTCGGTTTTAAAGCTATTTTGGGGGCCGCTGTGGGTCAGTGGTAGAGCGTTCACCTCTGGTGCTTGGGGTCCCGGGTACGATCCCAGCCCCCGCCAAGTGAACATTGTGATGGACAAACACCGTGTGCATGGGTTTTCCATTGGGTTCTCCCGTTTCCGCCCGCTTTCTTCTTTCCACCATTACATTCATTGCTCATCATCATTGTCTCCTTTAGCCTAACAGGCATAACCGTGGGACGTAAAACTCAAAGATTTCATTTTATTCTTTTAAAGCTATCTTCCCCAAACTGACTTTGTCTGTTAAGAGATACTACAGGGCGGTATCTACTTGTAATGAAACATTTGCGTTTGTCTTGAAATTAAACAGTAACCGACTAGCAGTAATAATTTCCTAGGGAAATTTTTACCCCTTTCCAAAACTTCGGATTTAATGCTATCTTACCCGAAGTGATTTTGTCTGTTAAGAGATACTACAGAGTGGTATCAATTTATAATGAAACATTTCAGTTTGTCTTTTAAGTAACCAGTACCCGACAGAGGGTAATTATTTCCTAGGAAATTTTTACCTCCCTACCAAATCTTCGGATTTAAAGCTATCTTGCCGAAAGTGACTTTGTCTGTTAAGAGATACTACAGAGTGGTATCAATTTATATTGAAACATTTGAGTTTTTTTTAAGTAACCAGTAACCGACAGGGGGGCAATAATACCCTAGGAAATTTTTACCCCTACCAAATCTTTGGGTTTGAAGCTATCTTGGCCAAAGTGACTTTGTCTGTTAAGAGATACTACAGAGTGGTATCAATTTATAATGAAACATTTGAGTTTGTCTTTTAAGTAACCAGTACCCGACAGAGGGTAATTATTTCCTAGGAAATGTTTTCCCCCTACCAAATCTTCGGATTTAAAGCCATCTTCCCCAAAGTGACTTTGTCTGTTAAGAGATACTACAGAGTGGTATCAATTTAAAATGAAACATTTGAGTTTGTCTTTGAAGTAAAGAGTAACCTACAGGGGGGTAATAATTTCCTAGGAAATTTTACCCCCTACTAAATCTTTGGATTTAAAGCCATCTTGCCAAAAGTGAGTGCATACACTGAGAGATCGCATTCAATAATATGAATTTTCAATGTAACTTCTGACTTTTCCTTTGAAATTACCAGAAACCGACAAGGGGGTAAAGATTTTCAGGTTGTAAAACTTTCCAGGGGATAAAAGTTTCCAGGGGTAAAAAATCCCTGGGACACCGGTATGTATCTCTAGAAGCATCTTTCGAAACGTACTTATGTTAGCTCAGCGGAAAACCGTTGGACTTTAAATCTTATGGTTGTAAGTTCAATTCACATCTGAGTCAATGCTTTTTAATGATAAATTTGTTAGTGGGTCAGTGGATCGTGTGTCAAAAGACTTGGTCTACTGCGAAACACCTCTCACCGTGACTTACACTGACCCACCGACCCATTCTTTTCAGTGCATTGTAGACAGCTTCTTCTAAACACTAGTGAGCTTCTCTAAGTTTTACTTTCAAGATCTTTATTTTTCTTCTTTACTTCATTTGTTTCTAATGTAAAAAGTTCAGGCACTTTTGTATTTTGATATTTGCATTTGTAATAGTGGCAATAGCAATGGGAGTTCGATTTTGAGATGAGGCCTGTGAGCTCTTAGAGAAGCTAACTACTGGAACAAATATTTCTGAATCACCTGTAATGTATGAAATATTATATAAAAAATTGAAAGTTACTATGTCTGCGTGATCATTACGGTCAAATTGCAAAGTTAAATGAAATGACGTTAGGTATATAATCAGGCCCCAATCCCACTAGGAAATTATCATACGCGTATAGCTTTCATTACCATACATATCCTTAAGGGAGAGTAGGGGTCCGCATTTTTGCGAAAAATTGAATATCTCACTAGCCGTTTAGCTCAGAGAGCTCAAATTCAGTATATAACTATTTATGAAAAATAAACAGAACGTATCGTGGCATTTCTTTAAAAGTTTGTTTTATTAGCGGGGAGCATTTTCTATATATTGGAAATTGGTATGGGTTAGTTTGTAAAAATAATCGAAAACGATTGATATTAGTTAAGAAATAAATTGAGAAATGAAAACTACAGTTCTTCTACACCCACTGCTTTCTATTATAATAATTGCTGAAGCTGGTGTTCCAAGCAAAGACAATCATGCCATAAGTTGTGAGAAAAATGGCCATAAAATTTATATTCCAAGCTTAATTACATGGGCATTTTTAAATTAGTACGGCATGCTTAATTATATGGAAAACTAGTTTTTTTACGTTGATCTACTTTATCTTGATTTGAGACTCAAATTTCATCCTATTATCTACTGATATGTAGCTGTAAGTCAAAAAAGAAATACTTATATATGATAAACATAAATTCATCTTAATTTGGAAGAAGATAGGTCATTTGTGTGGTGGGTGGTAGTAGGCATGGTGAGTCGTGGATCAGTTTTTCATTGACTCACACCATCTTTGTTTAAAATGGTATTGAAGAGAAGTGGCAACACGGTGGTTCAATTGTAAAGCGTTCACCTCCGGCGCTTGGAGTCTCTGGTTGTATAGGGTGTTCAGAAAGTAACTATGCGGCTTAATACTTGCCGTATTTTATTTAAAATAAACCACTTTAAAGCTAAAGTTTAATGTCATGGAAGCTAAACTTCAATGTCATGGAAGTTATAACAGATGCTGGAATTGATCCCCTTGCACTTGAAAACACAGTTGCACATGTTTCTACGTGTTTTTGAAGATGTTGTGCAGAACATCGGGAGTGAAGTTCGGAATGTGACGTGTCAGTGAAGCTTGGAGTTCTTGTATGGTGTGCGGATTGCCTTCATAGGCCTTTCTCTTCAACATACCGGACAGAAAAAAATCCGGTGGAGTCAAGTCGGATGAACGATTTCCGTGGACTGTGCAGCATCACGTCTTGTACTTCCGTCACCTTCTCAGTGGTGTGGCAGTGGTTGGCCTTCCTTATTTTGGAGTATTATGAACGCTTCCTGTCTTTCGAAACTTGGTTTGTGGTTCCGTACAGCATTGCGGTTAGGCATGTTCACTGTTGAGAAATTTTGCAGCAAATGCACCTTCTACTGCTGAGGTCGTCTTTTCAGTCATCCCTTAGCACATCACAACATGGCACTGCATAGTTACTTTCTGAACTCCTAATATATATATATATATATATATATATATATATATATATATATATATATATATATATATATATATATATATATATATATATATATATCGGGTGTTCAGAAAGTAACTAAAGATATATGTATATACTTATTTAGTTATTTAATACCATTTCTATGTGTACTTTGCCAGTAATTATCCCATACCGTTAGTTTTTGTAAGAATATTTTATCTCCCACTCATATGTCAGACTACGTGAACAAAATCGTAGTCGTAATTATTTGTACTCACTACACAAGAAGTAACTATAAAGTTATGTAGCTTCTTGTGTATTTATATATTCTTGATATTTCTTCTGAAGAAACAGTTGGTTTTGTTTGAGTACCAACTGAATTTTTGTGATTTGTGTTATTTAACACTAACTGATCTGAATTCTACTTCTGATTGCTCAGGTTCCATCATGAACAATAACTGAACAAGAAAGTCAACAAGTCGGATCACGACAAAAGTATCTGTAGCTTTCATTAATGCAGGCTACTATCATGACGTTCGTAGTTACTTACTCTCAGAAATTCTTGCTACCAATTTTGACTACTCTGGTTAAATACGAATGTGATATTAAGATATAAGTTAACAATTATTAATATAAATTATAACAATGTAAATATACACAAAATTATATATATTATATATTTCCTCAAATGGTTTTAACCAGATATGTATCGATTTTATAGGACAAGAATACTGTGTGTGAACACGGAGCTAAAGGTCGTTCACGGGAGATCATTAGTTGGCTTGGCTGATAACAACCCATTCAGGGTCTCGTGCGAATCAGCTGTTTAGCAGTCGAAGGAAAATGAAAACGAAAGTGTTTGTTCTTTAGCCTTTAACCCTGGATGAATTGTGTCTGGTGATTCACTTGTAGGGAATTAATTTATGCCATTTAATACAAATTTAGATACAGTAACTGTAGACATTACTTCGGATAGATTTAATAATTTATGTAAACAAATCCCTATTTGTGATGGTCAAAATGACTATGTATTATTTTAATTTCTATTGTTAGTTTATAAAATAGCTAGATTAAAAATCTTTCCTGAAGTAAGCATTCTCATGGCAGCTATAGGAAAAGCCATAGCCCATTCAGCAATGATCCACACAATTGTGCAGGTAGAATGAATCATCAATATCCGCAATGTCGCCCGAAAATAAACAATTGTGCAGGTTACTTTTTCCGAAAGCTACTAGTTTAAAAAATACTAAATCATATTTATGAGGATAATAGATCGTACTATAGAGCGTCTCACCCTTAGATTGCAGTAAGGAGTAAATGGTAATGCTTTTCCTAACGCCCAATGTTGCCAAACAGCCTGAATTTTAGAAACAGTATTTTTTGCTTGATATGTATAGGTTATTGTAGAGCGTTGTATTCTCTATCAAATAATATGTTTATCTCATATCAAGAAGAATTTTCAAGTATTGAAATAAATTGAAGTTGTGTAATCTTGCTAATGGCAAATTCTAACATCGCGTTAAATATATCACGTCATAAGTTATGAACTTGACAAAATTTGTCGCTGCATTTCTTCTGGTCAGATGCGCGCGCTTTGGAAACTTGACCCTTAACATTAGAAGTCATAAAACCTAAATAAAGATATCTACTTGTGAATTGTTTTAAGAATAATTTCAATCTATTCTGAATAATTTTTCGCTTTCTACCCCCATCTAACCTGAAAAGCAAAATCTTTTCTCACCAGTAAACTTTTAGATATTGCTTTGCAATAGTATACTACTTTCTCTTAGATTTTAATTTCTATTGTAAAATTCAAAAAGTTATTTTTCAATCAAACATTCCCAACATTGGCACCAAACATGGTGAAGATGCAGCTAAGAAGTTCATAAAAATGTTAAACAAAGAAGCTAAACAAATATCAAACATATATAGACAAAATAATGAATTACCATTAACACGTAAACAGATAAAAGATTTCAACAAATCCAAATCTTGCTCTTACTGTAAAGTAAAATATACACCAGAAAACCACAAAATTTAACATCACGATCATATAACAGGAGAGTTTGTAGCCGCACTATGTAACAACTGTAATTTAAAAGTTAGAATACCTAAGTTTGTACCAGTGATTATACATATCTTATCTGGATATGACTCCCACTTGTTTATAAAAGAACTAGGATGTAATAAAGAACAAATATAATTAATACCTAATAACGAACAACGTTACATATCATTCAGTAAAAAAGTTGGTACTATCAAACTAAAATTCGTAGATTCATTTAGATTTATGGCATGTAGTTTAGACAAATGATCATCAAACATAACGAGAAAACAAATGACTCACACACAACACTTCTACCCTAATGAAGAACAATTTAACCTTGTAACAAGAAAAGGTGTTTACCCGTACGATTATGTTAGTGACTGGAATAAGTTTAGACAGAGACAATTTCCACCAAAGGAAGCATTCTACAACAAGCTTACCAACACACATATAAGTGATGAGGATTATAAGCATACAAAGAAAATATGGAAAACATTTAAAATTTAAAATCTCAGACAGTATCATGACGTATATCTAAAAACTGACGTGTTGTTATTAGCAGATGTGTTTGAGAACTTTGAGAAACATGCATTAAAGCTTATGGTCTTGATCCAGCTTGGTATATGACAGCACCAGGTTTAGCTTGGGATGGAATGTTAAAGATGATAAATATAAAACTAGAGTTACTAACTGATCACGATATGGTGCTGATGATAGAGAAAGATAAAAGAAGTTGAATTTCGCAATGTAGTAAAAGATATGTAAAAGCAAACAATAAGTATATGGAAGGTTACGATGGAAATAAAGAAGATTCTTACTTAATGTACTTGGACGCTAACAACTTGTATAAATGGGCCCTGAGTCAATATCTACCGTATAAGGGATTTAGATAGTTAAGTGAAGACGAGATAAAAGAAACAGATTTCACAAACAAATCTGATGATTCTGATATTGGTTATATATTAGAAGTTGATCTTGAATATCCTAGAGAATTAGGTGACTATCACAAACACTACCCATTAGCACCTCAAAACATGTGGCCACCTGGTTAAAATCAATCAAAACTGTTAACAACCCTATACGATAAGGAAAAATATGTAATCCACTATCGAAACTTAAAACAATGTTTGTCACTTGGATTAAAACTTAACAAAATTCATCGTATAATAGAGTTTGAACAATCAGATTGGTTAAAGAATTACATAGATTTAAATACGCAGATAAGAACTAGAGCAACAAATGATTTTGAGAAAGACTTTTACAAGCTAATGAACAATTCAGTTTTTGGAAAGACTATGGTAAATATTAGAAAGAGATGTAAACCTATAAAAATAGAATGTGACCCAACAAGACTAGAAAATATGTCAAAATGAGTGTCTTAAATCTATCGAAATATTTAATGTACGCCTTCTATTATAATGTGATGAAACCAAAATACCAAGACAAATTAGAAGTATCTTATACAGATACCGATAGCTATATATACCATATTCAAACAGAATATGTGTACGAGGACATGAAAAATTATATTGATTACTTCGACACGGGTGATTACTCTAAAGATAACAGGTATAAGATACGACAGGTCAATAAGAAAATACTTGGTAAGATGAAAGATGAACTTAAAGGAACAATCATAGAATTTGTTGGTTTAAGATCAAAAATGTATTCAATCAAATTCGGAAAGGATAAGTGTTGTAAGGAAGCAAAAGGAGTTAAGAAAAATGTTGTAAGTAAAGAACTGTCATATAACGATTATAAAGACTGTTTGTTCAACCAAAAAGAATATTATAAAAAGATGAATTTAATCAGAAGTTATAAGCATGATTTGTACGGTTCAAAAGTAAATAAGTTAGCTTTAAGATGTGTAGACGATAAAAGATGTGTTTTAGAGGATGGATAAATACTCTACCATGGGGACATTATAAGATGGAAGATGTAGTTTTAGATGTAAGTTTTTAGTTATAAGTTCATAGATGTAAGCTTTTATGATTTTAAATGTCATAAAAGCCTATGCACCTACTCAATCCCACTTTGTGCTCTCCTTCTGTGTTAAAGTGTAATGATCAGTGGCGGATTCGTAATTTTCTGTTATCGGCAGAGGAGAAAAGTCCGCTTGTAGTTAGGTATGCATGCTACACATTGATGAATGTGAAAAAATACTCTGTTCGTTCTGTTTGATGGTTACATTTTAGAGAACCAAGATACTGTTAGAAATTACTCTACGAGTGGTAGACATAGACATTTAGACTGTTTCTATCTTGCACAGACATATTCGAAAGTACCTAACCAGCTTATAAAAGATAACGTTAACTACCTATGCGTATTTAGACAAGATGATACTAATCTTAAACATGTGTATAACGAGTTTGATGGAGGAGATATGCCTTATGATAAATTTAAAGATATATGTTCAAAATGTTGGCAAGAAAATTATGGTTTTATAGTAATTGATATGGCAAGGAAGGTAAACGATGGTAAGTATAGGAACAAGATAAACACTTTATAAACGTTTAATGTTTTTTTTCATATTTTTTCACGTTTTTTGACGTTTGCTCGTTTTCTATATAATAAATGGATGAGAAAGAAATTAATAAGACTATTAAGTTAAAGCAGTTCTTGATAAAGGGATTCAAATCTTGGAAGAAAGAAAGAGCAAGTTTATACGATAAATTTAAGACACAAGAACAATCTGTAATTGATGCTATCCAAAATTTAGGAAGTGAGATCAAAGAAGTAGCAGAACAAAATAAAAATCTAATAACTGAACTTGTTCCAGCTGTACACAAGACGGCTTCAATACATCCTTGTCTACTAGAAACACCTAAAAATATAACTTATCATAGTCCTCCAAGTAGTAGTGATACACCTATAACAGGAGAAATAAAACAAATGAGAAAACAAATAAAAGACAAAGACGAAGGAGTAGAGCCTCTAACAACAGCACAATCATTTGGTAAGATAGCAACAAAATATTATAGTAGAAGAAATGATAATGTATTTGGAATAAGAGCTGTTGAAGAAGAAGGAAAAATAATAAATAAGATAGGGAATTCTGAAGTTAAAGTGAGTGGTGATGATTTGATAATTAATGGTAAAACTTATAAAAGAACAGAAGGTCTATGGGAATTGTTAACGATGAATACTAATAAAACCATAGAAGATAACGCTGATGATGATTTTGAACAGTACAAGGAAATAATAATAGAATCAGATGCTGCCTTCCAACAATATAATCGAGATAAAAAAGTAGCATCTAATAAAGGTTCTAAGTGCATTAATATTATGAAGGCTATTTGACATGCTTATATTAAACCATATTTACCTCCAACATCAACAAGAAAGAAAACACCAAAGTATGGTGAAGGAATAAAAATATACAACGAATTACCTAAAGAATATATATGGATGGATGATGTGAGAAGGTTAATTGATCGGTTCATAGTTATAGATGGAGAAGAAAAGGCTGGTAATAATAACTTTTATAATGAGAAAGTAGGTATAGTGAGTATGATTAATAGTAAGCTTTCGCAATTTATTCCTAATGATCCTAAAGGTATAAGTTATTTGATTAAGATCTTAAATACACTACCACCACGAGTCCGGAATGATAAGAAACTTGGAAAAGGAATAATGAATAAGATTTTAAACATGAAGTGAATACCAGAGTTACATATACCAGGATTTTCTTACTGCGGGCCTTTTACGAAGGTACAAGAACGATTAGAAAGAGGTGATAAAGGTATTAATCCATTAGGTGAGGCTTGTAAAGAACATGATAAATTAAAGACTGTTTAGTTTCAACAGAGACAATAAAGATACAGAGTCAAGGCATATTGCGGATAAGGAGCTAGAAACTAAAGCATGGAAAAGAGCATTTAGTAGTAATGCATCAATTGCTGAACGATTAGCTGCTCTTGGAGTTGGTTTGCTATGAATTCTAAGGTTAAGTTAGGATGGGGATTATAAGATTTTAAATGTTATTATGTATAATTCTTTTATAGGTACATTCCATAATAGCGCTGTTTCAAGATTTTCTTTATAATAAATGGATAGTGTTGAGAGTTATGAGTTACAGAGTTTTAAAGCTAACACAAGAACATTTAATAATTTGAATGAAGCTAACAAAGATATTGAGTTTGATTTCGATGTTGGGGATGGGTTTATACATCCATACAAAGCAGACTGTCATATGACTTTTGAAGTTGTTGGTGCATCTGCTGGAGGAACATTTGGTGCAAATGATACTATAAAACTTGTAGATAACTTCTTACCATTCTTCTTTTCTCAAATTCACGTTAGAAATCATGGAGTTGTTATAGATAAGATTGAACTACCTGGAACAACATCTACAGCTATCTGGTTTTCCAAACCAAAAGTTGAATATCTAAAACAAGCAGGTTTTGAAACAGATGGTAAACTTGGTCTACGAAAGGACTTCAGCGTTTTGTACACATTAAAATTAATTCCTGGCTTTTTAAGTGATTATAAAGAGCTTATGTGGAAAATTGGATTGAGATTAACATTTGCAAAAGCTAAGCTGCAAATGGGCTGGAACAGGAGGAGGTGCAATAACTCCTCATGATGGAAAAATAACAATAAAGAGTATGGAGATAAGAATGCCTATTATTGAATACGAATCTAATTACGAAAACAAGTTAAAGTTGAATATTCTTAAAAAAACTAAAATCATGTTTTCATTCCATACTTACCAGTGTGTTTAGGAGACTGTCGTAGGATCTTTCTTGGAGTTCGATGTTACTACTCAATTTAATTCTAGACAATTTGATATCCCTGATTTCGTAGATGTAATGTTCCAAACTGATAGAAGTGGCAAATAAAAAGCAGATGCAAGAAAGTTCGATCATTGTAAAGTAAAGAATATCTATCTTAAGAATGGAAGGAATGAGGTATTTCCAAAAGAATCAAGAAACTTAGATATTGCTAACAGGGATTATTCTAAGATGTATGAATATTATACTGCATTTAAGAGAATAATATGTGGTAATACCGAAATGTACTATGATCCTAAAGAGTTTATAGATAACAGACCAATGTATGTGATTAATTGTAGTAAGAGAAAGAATGTATTGGTAAATGAGAGAACAAACATAAAGATTGTAGTAGACCATGCAGAAGCTGTAGCTAATCATACTATATGTTATGCGATTTTAATTGGACAAAAGAACTTTACATATGACCCTAAGAATGAGAAAGTAGTAGAAGAGTTTTAGATAGTTAAATATATTTTTTGGAATGTTTATGGAGGTTTTCCATAATCGTTATTCTAAAACTAACAAAAATGATTAAAAAGTTTTTTTGTTAAAGATAAAAAATGAAAAGTGATCATTGAATTTCTATATACATATTAAATAAAGTGATCATTATATAATAAATACGATGGCGAGTCATATTGAACTTTTAAGTAAACTTGGAAGTCTTGAGCAAAAAGAAGTTGTTGGACTAAGAGAATTAGAATTAGATAGAGAATATAAGATATTGAAAATGGAAAAGATTAAAACTAAGTTTGGAAAGAGCATTTTAGTTCAATGCGAAGAGTTTAAGATCTTACTTCCACCTAGATTTACAAGACACTTAACAGATAAAATGATTGATGAGATCATTAAAGAGGGATTAAAAATAAATACACTGGTATAGTAGATAATTATCCAACTGTTGAGTTCTGTATGTAAATTTCAAATGGGAAGCGGTTTTATGATTTTTTTCGTAAAACGAACATTTTCCTTATAACAAATAAGCGATGGCTAATTATTTGAATAAGAAAAATGATGTTAAAGCATTGAGATTCCTTCACATACATGAGTTAGAAAAAGGTAAACTGTATGAGATAACATTATGGAAATTGATTCAAACACAACGTTATGGTCAAAGAGTTTCACTACATTTAGATGAGAAATATAAGACGTTATTACCACAAAGATATAATCATGATGCTGAGCAAGTGTTAAAAGACATGAAAAAATATAAGCTGTTTGTCAAGTATGAAGGTTTGAAGGATTTAGATAATGGTTATAAAATACATCAGTTTTACTTTAGAAATGAATCCCAAAAATAACAAAAATGATTTTTAAAAATTTTCTAAAGTAAAAAATGGAGTAAATAGTATAGAGTCCCAAAAGAAATTTATTCTTACTAATAATTTCAATGTAATCGTTAAGAATGTTCAAGAAAGCACAGAAGTCATCTTCGAAATTAATGGATGTTTATTCAGTTTAAACTATGACCAATGGACTGAGTTTAAGAAATCATTGTTTCCCATAGAGAACAAACTTAGCAGAAGATTCCATTATCAGTAACCAAACTTGTAATTATAAGTATGTTTTAAATTATAGTTAATTGATTTTGAGAGCTTTATGGTTACAGAGCCATAAAACTAAGACTTTTGGACATACAAAAGGCAATGCCATTTGAATTTTTAAGATACGTGTATAAGTAATAGAGTTATTTGAGTTTTTGTGATAATACCCTTAGAGCTATGCAACCTACAAGACACTGAAAAATAGTAAATTTATTTATCTATTGATTGTTGTTTAAGTTGTGAAAATCAGTTAATATTTGTCGAAGTTACAGCAAATTCAAAATAGTATCCTGAAAGTTATGCAACATAGAAGGCATAGTGAAAATAGCGAATTTATTTTTCTATTGATTGCGGTTTGAATTTTCAAAATCGGTTAATAAACAACGGAGATATAACGATTTTTAAAATAGCACCCCTTCAATACTCCACTGATGGCAGGGTTGGTTATCGTGTTCAAAAATTATCATGTTTACCTTATTTGGTGGTAATTCATTGGTAATAGTTTCAAGGCTTAATTCGTAATTTTAAGAATTCTGCAAAAACATGTTAAAATAATTTCTTTCCAACCCTGTTTCTAGAATTTGTTTTTCAACTTAGGATTTAATTCTAACATTCTGATATGACTGATTGCTGATGAAAAGGAAAGAAAGAGAGAGACGTGGGCGCTGCATGTGGTATGATTTGAAACTAGATGCTAACTCTACCGTTACTTCGCCGTTATCATTCTCTGTTTCTATTGCACAAACCTCTTTGTCGTTCAGAGCTGAGAGAAGGGAAAAGAGAACCAAGAGATATTTCGTCACGGACGTCATGTATTGCGTTGTCTCGTTCATGGACACTACGTCACCGATACAGCGCCCTCTCACAACTGCTACGTAGAAGCTGTGTTGAAGAAGAGAGCCTAATGTATATATGTATGTTGGTGTGAGGAGAAGAAAAAAGAAAGAAAGAGAATGATCATAAATCTGATGTACATGTATGTTATTGTTTTTCCTCTCAACTGAAACTTGTTTGTAAATCCAATGTATGTGTGTGCGCGTGTGCAATAGAACATGTAACGGCTGTATGCAAAATACTAAATTTAAGTTCTTATAATTCAGCTATTTCTGGACCGATTTGCATCAAACAAAAACTATTTTTTCAATCAAAGACAGCACTATAAATTATAAGTTTTAGGTGTAAGATTTTATGATTTTAAATGTCATAAAAGCCTGTTCAATCTCACTTGAGAATTGTAGTTGTCTAAATACTTTGCGCTATGTATAGTTAGTTGGACTCCTTCTGTAAATGCTTTGTGCTTTCCTGTGTGCTGGTCAAAAATATTGGGACGGGAAAAGTTGTCTGCAGAACATACATATGTACACTACTACAGACCCGTGTTATCTGTATAGCCATAATAGAGAACCGTATCTTCACCCGCGAGGGTTGTTGACTGGGTAAGTGACTAAACAACTGCAGTTCTTAAAATGTCAACGTCTGCTTCTCTCTCTCTGCTTGTATTACTTGGTGCACAGTAATAATTTTCATCAATAATTGTTTGTTGCTTCCATTGGAGAGAAAGTCCTTTTT
The DNA here is from genome assembly GCF_964235325.1 of Thermobia domestica. Lineage (NCBI taxonomy): Eukaryota > Metazoa > Arthropoda > Insecta > Zygentoma > Lepismatidae > Thermobia > Thermobia domestica. The sequence continues at coordinate 249,934,047 of NC_137462.1, read as the reverse complement.
CTCACAAATTTTGTTGGTTCCGTGAAATTGACTACTATTGTTGTAGTTGTCTTCCTTCACTCAAGTACTGTCCTTTGCGGTAGGCTTTCCACAGCCATAGAAAAGAAAGTTGCTTTTTCCATATCGTTCTGCCACAAAACATGCATAATGATCTGCAATGAAGCTGTAAGTACTTGCTTGGGACCATTTAAGTCTATGTAAGAGGAACCTCCATACTAAACACTCTTCACTATGAAGAAATGGCTGAAGCATTCGTAAGAGTAGCACGCTTAATTATGTCTTGAAAAAGTGCAGGTTTATCTGCCTTTCTAAGTTTGGGTTTAGCTCCAGAGAGTGTAGATGAGCATGGAGAAAGATCATACGTCATCATCTCATTTAAGTTTAAATCTCCACTCTGAGACACAACCAAGAACCATTGAAACAAAAGAGTAGGATCAATCGTTTTTTCTTCCGATGCCTTAACAACCTTTGCTGATTCAAACGTGATTGCCTTAATGTGGCATTTGTGTGCATACGAAAATGCAGACTGATTTTCCATTTGAGCAACAATGTCTTTACCGATACTGAAAAGCTAATGAGCATTCACATCATTATCTGCATTTATTCCACTTGCAATATTATGCAATACCAATTCCTCAGACAGTGAGGAATATAGTTCAAGCATACTATCAAGTTTAGCCACATCCGCTTTATCACGAGCTATTCTTGCAGCAGTTGCATCTTTATGCTGCTCACAAGCAGTATATTGCATATCACAGAAGTCCTGCATGGCAAATTTGCAAGACGAGTATACAGGAGAAGACATTGTAAAGATTGCCCTTTGCTTCTCTGTTATTCCATTACTTCTTGTTAATCCTCTGTGGTTTTTAATGACCACATTAGCGTCTGCTCAATATCCAGACCACAACTAAGAACAGTACAGAATTTTTTACTTCGTCTGATGAAATGGTATCCCTGCATGAACTTATGATTCACTTCAGGGTTAGTTATATCCAAACATTCATGGTTAAAAAGTTACAGGTAAGTAGAGTTCAGATAATTTTGGTGACCTGCAGCAGCAAATATGGGCAAACGAGCTGAAATAGCGTGTAGATGCATTGTCCATGATCCTGATAGATCGACATGAGTTAGCTTCCTGACTACACCCAACATCTGCTTATAGTTCCACCAAAGTCTGCTTGTCTTTGACTCCTGAGAATATTGACACGTTTTTTCATGCACAGCAGAAACTACACGCGCCATACAATTTGATAGAAGCATGCCAATTCTAAATCACCCTTTTCAGCTTGACAGTTGAACTGTTCCAGCTTCGCAATGTGGCCCTAAAACGTAAATCCTCTTTCAATAATTTTGGAAATAATTACGTTTGTAAGGCATTGATTGACCATAAGATGACCACGTAATGCACTGAACTGCTTTTCCTGACATAGCATTTATGATTGTATTTTCTTGGTCTTCCAACCCAATAGATTTGAAAATTATATAGCATCTTTCACTCCAGCATTATCTTCGGCTGAACGCACGATTTCCAAAACCATGGCTGGTCAAATGTGACAATATCTGGCAGTTTTTATTTCGCTGCTAGCTCATAAATGAACTTAAGAGTTGACAGAGTGAATATTTTGTTTCCAGGGTACATATCAATCATGACCAATAATTGCACAGATAACTGACTTGAATGTATTAATGAGGGTGCGTAATACTGCACATAAAAATTATCCTGTGATATACACCATTATCAGTGGCGTCCTTAAGTGGGGATTCCGGGCTTAATCACCCCAGAAATTTTACTTACTATAGTAAAGTAAACGAAATATCATGCAGAATTTTCACATTTCCATGCAAAGCCTTACTTCCGAAACAAAATCGTAAATACGACACTTATTATTATTATTATTATTATTATTATTATTATTATTATTATTATTATTATTATTATTATTATTATTATTATTATTATTATTATTATACTTGTTTTCTTTAATTTATAGGAACAATTAAGATACTTCTCTTTATAAAATTAAAGTATTACATTATTTAAAGAAAAGCCATGTTGCCTTACATGGCGGAGTTCAGTCTTATAAAAGACGATACTCTCGCCACATAAAATGGTCTAGCCTGTTTAATTTTTATGATACGGTAATGATTTTGATGTCAACAGAAAGAGGACATTCTACTCTATTACGTCCATTTCGGATGACTTTTTGGAAACTTTAACGGCTTCATAGTTATGTGTCAATTAAGACAAACAACGAATCGAAGGAACGAAATTTTTGAAAGAACGGAAACCATATTTAAATATGGCGGCATCATCACGAGACTGTACCTCCTTTCGTCATTTATATTATCCATTACCATAACGTTGGCACAAGAATGATGTTATAATCTGTGAGAAGATATAATTGCTTTTTCTGAGAAAGGTGTTTACTAAAAAAATTCAAAATGGGGCTCAAAATGGAGGTCAAATGGAAGTCTAATTTTTCCTAATTTTTTATATGTTGTTCAGAATGTTTTTCTACCGGGAAAGCTAAAACAAAAAGCTTCTCTTGTAATTTGATGGGGGTACAGCCCTAATTTTCCTTATATTTACTGAACGATATGAAAAAGCCATTACGAGTGAAGCCCATCTCAAACTATTATTTCTGGATCTGCTAGTGCCGGGTCGCGGACATAAGCTCACCGCTTTTAAGCTTACTTGGTATAAGCTCACCCGTGTTAATGCAAAAGCGGACAAAAGTTCCTATTTACAAAAGCTCACCACTAATAATGTAATTATATTATAAGATAATGAATGCAATAAAGAATACAATAATGATAACTAAATACATTTATAGGTTAACTAATTTAATTGCAAAGGAAAACAAACCTGAATAAAATAAAAATCAACGGAGAAATGGCAAACGGAAAATAAGACTAAAAGGATAACCAGACATTCAATATTAATATAAACTAGAATTTTAAGATTAAAATATAAATTGACAACAGATTTGGCCAAACAAAAAATACTACCTTCTTTTACTGAAGAAAGCAATTCAACCCCCTTCCCTGTGCTGAAACTTTCGGTGCAGGAAATTTTGCAGCACAGAAATATTGGTAAACGAAATTTTGGTGAAAGGGTATCTCTTGTTAAGTTTTTTCACTATGGTTGAAAGATATATTTAATTTTCCTTTAGAAAAAATGAAATGAAATGAAATTTTTGAGTTTTTGTTCCACAGTTATGCCGGTTACGCTAAAGCAGACTGTGATGATGAGTAATGAATGAAATGGACGAAACGGGAGAACCCCGAGGAAACCCACACACGCGGTGGTTGTTCATCACAAGGTTCACTTGGCGTCGGCTGGGATGGAACCAGGAACCCCAAGCACCAGAGTTGAACGCTCTACCACTGAACCACCACTACCCCCTTTAGAAAAGCGTATGATGGGTATGAAGAGGTATTAAAATCTACACTCTGGACTCTGACTAGTGGTAGGCCTAATTCAGTAGAAAATAGAGCTACTAAAGCTATAAATCAATCGTCAGATATGAGAATAAAACAATAAGGATGTTGCATGGTTTAATGTGTTAAACGTGGGTGGCTTTGAAGAACTAGTAATAAAATGATCCAGATATTTAAATCTTGGCTTTCACTAGTATTAAGCCTATCTTCTAAATAGAAAGTGGGCTATATGACTAATATCATATAGGAATTACCAGACATCAGAATAAAATATTAGAAATGCTGCAGAGTTCAAGTCTTAAGGCTGTGATTATACTTACAGACCAATACGCAAAAATGATCTCATTCTTATTCTATTTAATTAGAACAAAACAACAACTTATAACCAAAAGGAACCTTAGTAAATAAGAAAGAGATTTCTTTGAGTGTTGGCCTGCAAACAAGACGATAGCAACAAGAAGCAAGGCCTAAATATATCTGAGTATGATAAATTCGTAAAAAAAGTCACAAACCAGAATCACGAATCCTGTTAAGTAAGCAAATTCTATTATATAAGTAAGTATGCCTAATCATGAAATTATTTTAATGCAGTGATGAATTGTCCGGTTTATAAGAAAAATTTGGTTCCAAAATTTCTAGGGGAAAATTAGGCTTCCTGTCGCTCAAGCTTAACACATTAAAGTTGCAACTTATTTACTTTATTATGATATCTGATAACTGCTACACGGCATTAGTAGCTGCACTTTCTACTGAGCTATTAGGCCTATTTTCAATTGTAGTCAAATGCTAGATTTTAATATCCACTGCATTTTGTTACAAATTCCTTAAGGTCCGTCGATGTTTAACACAACTTAACTTCTCAACTTCCTTATTATTTTTTATACTTGATAAGTCATACCAGATAGTAGCTCAATTTTCCGCTTAGGAAGTAGCCAAAGCCTAAATTTCAATATTCGGTGAATGTTATTACAAGTTCCAAAAGGGAGCTTATATTTGCTCTCAGTGAGCTGTTGTGCGCCCTTCTAATATAAGATTGGCGGTGAGCTTATGTCCGATGAGATTTCTTATTACCTTATTTATCTTATTGTTTATTTAGTACATGAAAGGAACTTTGAGTGAGGGAGTCAATTGAGTGTGATTGTGGCTGAGGGAGTCGATTGGGGGTGAGGGTTGCTGAGGGGATCGATTGAATCGGACGAGAGAACCGATGTACTATTTGTAATGCGTTATATTTTTCCACTTGAGGAATGTGTGAAATTTAAGGGTGTTCTTGGAAATATAAATATTTTCATCATAGTTTTTTATGAGTGGTGTTTGAGGCTGGCATTTGTATTTGTTGTTTTAGTAACAAATTCAATGACCATCTTTTTTTTTACATTAAGATCACACAGTAAGGAAACCTCTTGAGCTTCCTAAGTAGCAAATTTATATACTAACAACTAGTGAAACTGTACGTACATAGAAATGTCGAACAAAATATGTATTATTTTAATTGTACACAGCAAAAAATGAGGTATTGAAAAAACACACAATGACTACCATTTTAGGGTGTTACTTGTGTGGCAAATCAACACCAAGCACATTGCCTTCAGAGTATATCAGAAATACCTCGTTACTGGCTGTGTGTATTTGCAATGTTTTTTATTGTTTGGTATGTGCAAAGCTTTGCGAAATATATTTTGCATTTATGACAAGTAACTAATAACATTCTGTTTTCTGTAATCAGTCACAATAAGATTGTTGTAAACCTGTGAATCATCTGACAACTCGAGGTGCTTACATCTGTTTTCTTTAACTGTTATTCTTGTGTCTTAGCACTTTTGAACAGAAGATGACAGAACTGTTGCTTATGTAACTGTTGTCAGACTATTCACAGGTTTGCAACAATATTATTGTGACAGATTACAGAAAACAGATTTAATAGATTATTATTCGTTACTTGGCATACGTGCCAAATATATTTCGCAAAGCTTTGATTATATTAATCGATAAATACCAATGCAAATTCTCCCAGATTGTAACGAGTTATTTCTGATATGCTTGGAAGGCGATGTGTTTGGCGCTGAATTAACATACAACAAACACGCTAAACTGGTGGTCAGTTTGTGTTGTTTCAACACCTCATTTTTTACAGTGTGTGTTTTATAAATCCCAACAAACAAGAGTAGAATGCTACTCTGAAACAGGAGTAGAACTTAAGAATGCTACTCTGAAACAATGGTGTGTCTTTTGCTACAAATCGATTTTGGTGTTGATTGTCGCAATATATTTAATTGATGATATATCAGTTCCTATTCAAGAAAAGATTAGCACATATCTGACGAAGCAGCCAAATATTGCGGGGCACTTATATTCGTATTGATTTATTTCGAATAAGTGGTGAGTATCTCGCCTTCGGGACGGGAGAAGTCTCATATAATCTTGCTGATGAAAATAATTAGCTTCAAATGAACACGAAACATCCTAAATTACACGATAGCTTTATGTAGATATGGAAAAATGAAATCAATATATTTGTTCCAATCATATGTGGCATAACAAAGAAATTAGCTAACGTTAATATACTCAGAGAAATGCGTAATACTGATTTTTGAGTCACATAGGTGCACAGTCACTGCCAATAAGACCGAAAATTGTGCAGTAGAAATTAGGGTATTAAAAGTGATTATCATGGTAGGTTTTCAGAGAGAAGACGAGTTACAGATTTCAAAAAGTGAATAATGCCGTTCTTATTCGAAGCAACAGACTGGATATGGTTGGCGCACTAGCCTCAATCGACAATAAACATCCATACCGGTGTTACTTATAATGCTTGATTATGATAGTGATGGTTTGAAAAAATGAGTGCAATTTCCTCCTCTGTTATCGTGATAGTAATTTGAGTGATTGCTATATTCCGAATGTGCAGCATGATAAAAAAAGAAAAACTTGGATATTTTCAATCAAACAGCTATGGCGGGGGAAACTTTTGGATACCATAGTTATCAAGGTTTTCCGCCACTAACTCTTTAATCAGTAAGAGCGCGGTAATAACATAATATAATTTAAGGTATAATGTATTTAAGTTACCTTTAGAAGTATGACGTTCATTTTCTTCTGCTAGAATCGTTTCCATAAATATTGAGAAATAAAAACACAGAACTTACAGCAAAAAGTGAGATATTTAATACATAAGACAAAAAATTGTAATGTGAACAGATAAATTTGTGTCGCAATACATTCCGTTTAAAGAAACATAGAAGATAATTTGCGATGTGTGCAGTTTGTTGTAGGATTCTGGGTTTGAAAAATTATTTAATTATTTGTTGTGCAAGAATTGTGGAAATAAACAGATTGGCAACAGAGACAGTGTTAAAATTTACTGAGATGGAAGTTTCATGAAGTACTAGTGGAGCCTGCATGTAGTCATGCTGTATTGCTAATCGGGCCTTTCTTTGCTTCCATAGTTGTAAGTTAGTTTTGTATATTCCAAAAGGCACATGAATTTTAAGTTGATTCTATGTTCATAAATGACTAGAATGAATGTAATGTGCCATTGTAGTCGGTGTAATGGAACATTTTTGTCGGTAGGACCCCAATAGTTTTTTGTTACTGTACCTAGTGAAGTTTCTAAATTTTATTTTCGGTTTAACTAAATTACGTAGTTATCTTTTTCTATTCAAAATTAAAACAACGAATTGAAATATTTCATTAGAAACTATATTTTTAGGAAATAATATCTTTATTTACACTTTAATAAATCGTAAATCCCACCTCTGTATATGTAAACTGAATAGTTACAAGTTTTACTGCTCTGACGTTATACGGAAGCATAGTCCCACCATCGGATAGAAATTTTCGGAATTTCCGACCAATGTAGAATTTAGCAAGGTAATTTACCTTCCTCACACCTCTTAAGATTCGAGGTTCACCTACAGATCTGGTTATATCCAGATTTTACTATTTTTTATTCGTTTTGTATTTCCGCGGCTGAAGTGCTTTGTTCTGATTGGGGGAATCTACCCACGTTATCCTTCTGGGCGCAATTACTCTCGTCCCAGAAGCTGAAATGTTGAGGGGAACAGGATATAGTTGCTGGTCTGAAAGATTTGGGAAAAATTACCGGAATACAGAAGAAATATAAGGTAACATTAGTTTTATTCAAAATATACACTCAGTGACCGTAAATGGGAGCCTGGACGAACTACATTACAACCGGAAATAAGCCAAATCAGTGAAATATATATGTGAGTTCTATTGGACGCCATTTCTTGCTAATAGTGTTACGAGATATCTGCAAGCCTGTTTCCTTCGAAATCAAATTACTTTTCAAACCATGTGAGTGACCGTGACAGCTAAGAATTTTCTATAGTATTAGAGTTATTACTCACACCTAGTATTAGTGTGGCTTTTTCAGTAGTTTGGGATACTGTGATGTGTGACTCAAACACGCACGTTTAGATTAAAAACTAGGGCTTCCTCCCAAATTGATTTATTTTCAGCGGGGATGGGGTAAAAAGCGTTTTAGCTAGGGTCCCTCTCCCCTTCAGGGAAGGGGCCCCTTAATAATAGTTGTTGTCGTGTCCCCGGGCGTTGAACATTTATAAATATGATTTGGTTTTTCGGCAGGGTTAGTTGGACCCGTTTCCCCTTCCATTTTTACCCCTCGAAGTGTAATAGAGCCAGTATGAAATAGTGAAACCTGAATATACAGGGCAGTTTTCGTAACCAGCATGTTCATTTACTACTGTTTGTTTAGCTTTTTAATATTTTAGTATATGTATTGTGTGATTTAGTGATTGCATAGCAAGTAGCGTCTGTTTGAATGAGTGTTTTACTGGTGTCAGGACAGTGTATCGTTTGTCTGTCAATCTATTACAACGATATTACTATACTCAAAGTCTTTATAATCAACTAAAATTCACAATATCGTATCGTCAACCTTAGTGTAAAGGTTAAACAGTATTTATAGTACACGAGTAAACTGTTTCGCTAGCAGCGCCGTTGTGTTGACTTTTGGTATTAGCAATTGGTTACGTTACGTCATCATATGTATTAGTGATTTAGTTTGTTGAAATTTGACCATTTATTCCTAATTTACACCAAGTAGATATAATTTTCAGTCCAAATAAATACAAATTTATGTAAAATGGAATGAAATTGAACCATTCTGAAGGTTGCAACATTCTGCTCCGTTTCGAAACCGAAATATTCAGATAAATAAAGAATACCTTTATCGTTAATTAAAGCCAGTCTGCATGATGCTTATTTCAGTTCTGAAATTACAATATTAAATTCTCTTTCCCCGTGGCTGTAGTATAAACTTCATTGTTGGTTTCATACGCTAATCAAATTTAAATAGTATTATCGTGGATAATTTTACTTTCAGTGAACGTGTATATGATTTTTTTTAATTGCGAAGTAAATATAATATGGTGTGTGATAAGAGAGTCTTAGGTTCGAGGGTGTTTTGTGTCGTGATCGAGGAGTGAAGGAGGATAATGTATACTATATAACGTGCGTATAGTCAGGGCATAGGTATAGGAAATATGGTGTCTATAAAGTACGGCTTCGTGAGAAATAAATACATATATGAGTAAAATGATAATGTAGATATTATATGGATATGTTGTAGTAAAAAGTAAATATATGATGGGACCCCATATGCCTACGTATAATCGCAGTGTATCTTTATTTGTGTACAGATGTATATATTTCTGTGATGATGTATGATATATATATAAATTTATATGCTCAGTTATAAAGCTTTTGCGTCTAGACCCCTACAGCAAGGCATCGCGCGACCATGATTGTTATGTGGCAGTAATTTGTAGTTTGAATTATATTTTGCTTCGTAGTTAGGTATCTCATAACAATAGTATTTGCTCATAAGAATCCCATCTGTCACTAGGGGGCTAGCATCATACAGGAATCGATTCTAAAGGTTTACTGACTGATTACGAAACAAAACGGCCGTTAGAGAAAGCTGGGACTGTTGAAAATTACGTTTCGGTTAATTGTAGCTATAATATCCATTGACTTTACGAGATTTGTTTCCACGCCTTACATTGATTATCATACAGTGTTCATAAGGAGGACAGGTCGGATATTGCAAATCAAATTAACTGGTTATGGAAGATTTTGTAACGTACCGAGATCTCGACCCCCTCACTCTCCACATATTTTCAGTTTCTTTCAGTTTAAATTAGTTAATTGTGGAAATTGATCGACATTTCAAGCCTTAGTGGCTCTTGAGAATGGTTACGCCACTGGTGAGATTTGGACAAATAAATCACCAGTACAAAATTCAGTTTATTTAAAAGGTTTTAAATTTGATAGATCATTAGTTAGGACTATTTTATTTATCACTCTTACCTTAGTTTTCATTACTGTCCTCGAACTTATTAGCTTCTGTGGGGTCGGATTTTTTTAGAGATTTCAAAATTGGGGACGCAGTTACCTGATCCCTTTCCCCTCTCCTCTTACCTTGTTGGTCTAGGCCCGATACAGGGGTCGGATTTCAATCTTACAAGCGGGCCCTTGTGGAATTAGGATCTGACGGCCCACAGACTTGCACCTTGGTAACAAGTCTCCCCTTGGGATATGCAATTGAGTGAGCCAACCCTCTTCCGGCATATAAGAATATTTTGGCTGCGAGTTGTTGTATATTAAGATTCGATAACTTGCCTGTGTAGTGAGTAGTACCTTAATTTTCTCTTCTTTGTCGCCACTATATTCTTCCATCCTACCTTAAGATTTTTTCCCAACACACCCCCCCCAGTTCTAAGATTCATGAACATAGAATATATAACATAAATATTTTAACTTAAATTACCGATTGAGACATCGAGAGATACGATTCGTGGAGGTATTCAGTATTTATGGCAACTGGCTTTCTTCTATAACTTTTGACCCACTACGGGAGTGATGGACGGGTCGGTACGCATTGCATTCTAAATTCTTTTTTGTGTGTGTCTTTTCTCTTTCATTGACCGCTGAAAATTCTCACTTAACGGGTTACACTTTTGATTTTCTTTCCTTTGACCTTCCTAAATAGTAACGGTGTTATAGTAATTTTGGGCCCAAACATTTAGAGTAACCTCTAATTTTATATTTCTATATATATGTTTTGGGATGTTACGTGCCTGTTATATTCATCAAAACCTCCTTTTCGGTGTAAATTTATGAACTGTTGAATTGATCTTTACACGCTAACAGTAGTATATTCAATTTATTTCAAAATATCGGGACCGTATATGTAGTGCAGCAACCTTATAAAGATTTGTTTGTCGGGATCATGAAGCCAAAAAGTGTAAACGTTTATTGAATATGAAAGGAATATGTGTTGAAAGACAATTATAGACGAAACGTGAAATTGCTATTAAGAGAATTAATTAAATGAAGTTATATGAAGTTATGTAAATTGATATATGTATGAAGGGTTCGGTATCTACCCCGGACGTTTAGAGGTTGCCATAGTTTTGAACACCCGATTAGAGAAACGCGTAGCTTGTAGCGTACTGCCGTGTAATATGTAAACGGTAAGATTTTGTAGATTTCGTAACATAATGCATGTAACCGTTAACTGTTTATGTTGTGATCAAAATTGCATGCAAATAAAATAGATAGCTGGTCGTGACAATTGAAGTTCTCTTGTGAAATAATACAACTAATACATTATGGAACAGTGTGCTCTATATCCTCCTTGAACGATTTCAAAATATAACTATTGGCTCTTACCAGTTCAGTGATCCAAATCTCTACGATTCGAAAATGAAATAAAATTTTGGTGCTCCTGAATTTGATTGATAACTAATTCAATACATTTCCAAATAGTATAAAGGACCTAGGATTTGGTCCGAAGACAATTCACCAAAATGATTCGTAACGAAAGATATGCTCCCTACGATTAGATATGAAATCTGATCTAAAGATTTTATGTGTCAAATATTTATTTGGTTATTGTGGATATGGACTAAACCTCTGTGGACTGTATTGTGTGATGCAACGATATATATATTACTTCACCTATTATTTTGGATGTGATAGCTGGAACTGCTTTAACGATAACATATCTCGTAGCACTGTCCACGAAAACAATAACATTCTTATTCCTGTGGTTCTTCGAACGTTTAAAAGGTCCAATTTCGTCCATCGTTACGTACTGGAATGGCATGTAACTTGGATATGTCTGTGGGTGTAATGGCGTTCGACCGGCCTTCCGTTTCTGAATTTGGCAGCTCACATATTGACTAACTTTTTCTTGGAAGAACATGTTCATGTTGGGAAAATAGATCGATTTTAGCGCTCTGTTATAACATTTGGTGTAGGAGTAGTGACCTCCGCCGTAGATAGAGCAATGCAAGTTTCTGAAAACTTGTTCCCTCAATACGAATAGAATACACAAGAGGTATTTTATTCCACTTGCCATCTGCGTTCTGTAGAGTTTTCCTTCCTTTATCACGTACCAACGTGCCTGCTTCTTTGCCTTAATCTCTGCTGTTTCCGGGTGTTCAATAGAATAAAATAAAGGTTAAAAAAACGCATCCTTCCTTTGGAGTTGTGCCACATCCACGTCATCACTAAATGTTATATTTACTTCCGGATCTTCTTTATTAATAAGCAACGCATCTAAATCCACGTCTTCCGATGTCGGTTGAATATCGGTATTTCGTGATAACACATCACTGGAGTTTTTCTTGCCAGGGTCGTGAACTGGTGTGTATTGGTATTGAGCCATTCCAAGGCTGTATCTCAACAACTTGGGTCATAGTTTCGGTGTAGTCTGGAGATATTTTATACACCGGCAGTCCGTGAATAATTCAAATTCTTTATTATATAGGTAATAATTAAAAGCTTTAAAGGCACTCACCACAGCTAAGATTTCGAGTTCTACTATATGTCTTTTCGCCTCCTGAGGTCGCAATACTCTACTATAGTACGCGATCGGAGTCCATTCATTTATCATCTTGCTTTTGCATTAATAACGCACATATGGACTTGGTTGATGCATCCGTATATACTCGTGTCTCTAAACTCTCCCGAAAAGGTGCAAGAAATGGTGCATTTAACAATGCCTCTCTTAATTTCTCGAAACCCTTTTGATGTTACTTTGTCCAAACGAACTTATGATTTTTTCTAAGCAATGGCGGGAAAACTGCTGCGATTTCTGCATACTCTTTGCAGAATTTTCGAACATAGTTCGTTAAACCTAGAAATGATTTTAAATCTTTAGCAGATTTTGGTGGTTTGCATGCATGTATCGCCTGAATTACCTTAGGACAAATTTCATATCCTGCTTTGCATACAATATGCCCAAGTGCCAAACTTTCTCCTACATGAATTAACATTTTTCAACAGATAACTTTAAACCATATTTACGCAATCTCTGGAAGATGAACCTCAATACTGACACCATTTTCTCTTCTTCGTTAACGTAAACAAAGACACCATCCATGTAATATGACACCGCCTCCGGACTAACGTTAGCAAGTGTCATAGCCATCATCTTTGTGTACACTGCGGGCGATTGGATGTATCCCATGGGCAACACTTTGCATGCTTACGCGCCTACGCCTGGGATGTTAAATGCTGTGTATTGCCTGGAGTCTTTCGTTATAGAAACCTGATGATACGCACTTTTGATGTCCAAGACGCTGAAAAATTTGTGACCCCCATACACGTTAAAATTTGATATATGAGCGGTAATGCCACGGAATGGAACTTTACGTGGAAATTGATATGATGACAGTCGAGGCAAGCTCTGATAGCACCAGAGGGTTTTTTAATGAATAGCATCGGAGAATTATATGAACTGTTACTTTCCTCGATAATGTTTTGCTGTAAAAAATATTGATCTGTTCTTTGACCTTTTCTCTCAGTGCTATAGGTATCGGATATTGCTGTTTCCTAAAAGGAACTTCTGTCTTCCATTCTATCTTCTGTTCTACCCCTTTCACACGACCTAAGTCCTTCTTCCTCCATGTGAATACGTCAGCGTAATCGAAACATAATTTTTCTAATTTACTTCTAATTTCTGGTTTTGTCTTTACTCAAAATTTTAATCTAGATTTATCATAATTCCTTCTAGCCTCTAACACCTTCCTTATCTCATCCTGTCAAACCTTCTTGCTTTAACTCTCTTTCACTCATGCATTCCTCAGCATCACCAATTTTCATGTTTTTAGCTAACATAATAATATTATTGGAGGGGTTTATAATTTCTAATTTCTGATTTTCGTTAGACAAAATTGCTCCAGGTATTAATACGTTATATTGGTTTTCTAGTCGCCTATCCGGTTCCAATAAGTACTCACTACCATTCCAAGATTTCACTAAATTGACTTCAACGGTCGTCCTAGTTCTTGGTAATAACTTCACTTTATGACTTATTGTCCATTTCGGTCTTAAACTAGTTTTAACACTAACTGCGTTATTCCCGGAAACAGATCTTGGTTCCTGATCCTTTTCATTTTTCTTTATGGTTTTGCAAATATTTGCACAATTATTTTACTATTACCAAAATCGATCTGGCAATTCTGAGTCTTCAGAAAATCGTTTCCTATCAACATTTTATAAGCAAAGTCTCTAATCACTCTAAATTCTTGATGAAATGTTTGATTTGAAATTTTGAACTTTACGATAGCCAATTTATTAATTTCAAGAACATTTTGGGTTATTCCACGTATTTTAGTTTGCTTTGGTATCACTTTCGCATTTGGAGGTCATAATTTTTCGTTAAAAATGAATATTTGCGATCCACTATCTAACAAAGCTTTAATTTGTCTATTTTCGATTTCTAATGGCAAGTACACCACGTTATTTTCTTGTACTACAGAGGCTATCACTTCACGTATTCTGCAATTTCTATTCCCTGTAAATGTGAATTTCTATTTTAAATTGTTCGTACCCATCGGTTGATAGTACGTTGTACCATTAACCTGTGCAGGTACTACTTGCAAAAATCTTTGCGGGTTCTGTTCTTGTGGGTCCTGACTTTGGTGACAGCACGTATGCTGAGTACGATTATCTCTATGCCAGTTTTCTTGCTGACCTCGACCTCTGTTACCTCGCCAATATCCATTACGATTTCCTCGCCTATTAGAAAATCCGTTATTGTTTCTATTCCCTCGAAAATTATTTTGACCTCTTCCGTTGCCATTGTTGTTCGAAAACCTATTGTTATTATTTCGGTAATTATTCCTACCATTACCTTTATATTGCCTGTTATTTCTAAAATTTTGATTTTTTGTTGACTTACTGTCTCTATTCTCACGTTTTTCCTTATTCTCGGTTTTTGCTGAGAACGCAATTTGGAGTTGATCAATTTTCTTCTCTAATTCAGCAAGTTGCGTCATACACTGCAGTTCTTGCTTTATTTTGTTTTCGTCTCTACTCTTTGGAACAACCACACGGTCTAATTTTGAATCGCTCTCATCATCTTCGACTTGCTCACGTATTTCTTTTCCAAATCTTTTATCGTGACTTTAACCATTTCACGTTTCACCCGTTTCTCGATTTTACACTTATTATGTTCTATTTTCTGTAAATCATCAAGAAATTTATCTAAGTTTGAGTAGGCTACTGTCCCTACCTTTTCCATATAGTAAGGGTGTAAACCCTCACTATTATGCCAATTTTCTTTTTATCCGACATAGTCGAATCTAGTCTTTCATATAAATTAAGCATGTCATAAACATAGTCTATGATTGCTTCATCTTCTTGCTGCAACCGTTCGTGTATCCTATCTTCTATGTCAAGACTTACATTAGATTTTGTAAATTCTTTTACTATTTCGGCCTGTAAATCTTTGTATGAAATTTCGGCTAAATTTTTACGTTTAAGAAACAGTTTTATCCACTGTCTCCCAACTCCTTTGAACATACTAGGAAGTAATTCTTTTCTTTTGTTTTCTGCGACGCCTGCCATCTGACACACGTTGTCGAATTCATCGAAGAAAGAAATAATGTACCCGTCAGTTTTAAGATCGAATTTCGGAAGCTTATTAACATCAGCATAGAATGTAACATTCGACGCCATGTTTACGTTCTTATCTTTATTTATCAAATTTTCGTCTATATATAACAGTGATGGATAGTCTTCCGCAAAAGATGTCACCACTGGGCTACTTGGAAAATTGAACACTGGGTCTTTACCTATCACAATTTTTGGACTCCCGGATTCGACGGCTGTTTCCTGACTACTTATCTGTCTTCGTCTTGCAGGTGTTCTTACACTAAATAAATCGTTAACTTGTATTCGAATTCCTTTGCTTGCTCTCTGTGCTCTCGTTCACACTGTATTTTCAGTCATCTAACAATATACTTTATCACTTAAAATAACTTAACTTAATAACTTATTGAGGGAGGGTTAACCTATTTACTTAGACAGTACATGAGTCTTCGTAAGCCTGTCAGGATTCGAACCAAAAATTCGCATTATGCCAATGGTGAACGTAGGATTGAACTTTTTACCATACTAATAACTTAAACTTATTCTAACCGCGCTGGGACTCGAACCAAAACATCAGCACCATAACGATGTTGTCCGGGCCGTTACAAGGCATAAGCCTCACAGCTATCTCCACCATAAAACCTCCTAGACGTCGCGCCTATAAAGCGTGGGGATAATTGAAAAATGACGTCCAGAAGTCGCTACTGCTCATTATCCGGAATGAGTAGGTTAATGATTTAAGTGAGATGAAATTATAATAAACTTTATGATTTGTTAAATTCATGTATTTGTCTGAATAAGAACAAAATGTCTGAGTGTATGTTTGTGTGAATGTAGCCTAACAATCAGATCACAACTCGTAAACAACTGGAAATTGAATCACGATCAACTACGACATAGCTGAGATACACATACCTTCTTTATGCGATGACAGTCTGGACTGGTGATTCCGCAGCTCTGGATCTTCTGAACACAGTTGTTGGCTGTGTGCGTTCTCCAACCGTTCGTCGTCGACTGTGTTTCCACTTGAATGCGTATAGACTACCTCTGATACTTCAGCTCGGCGTCTGATCTGAGCTGATCTCCTCTGCTCTGTTTCTGATCCCAATCCTCTCTAACAAGAGGTTATTCTTCACCAATTCCAGACGCTGGAATTTGCTCTGATGTTCAATTGTGTTTACCTCAGCTATCGTTGAAACATTTGTTTCAACCCGTGTTACATCGTGACTAAATTCCCAGACTAACAATCGCTGCAGATCTGAAAGTTGTGCCACATTCAAATTGTGTCAATGTTAACAAACTAGATTACACATTGATGACATTGCAATTTCGATTTCATCTTTACAAAACAAAACAAAACAAACAATCTGACGATTTAGCGTCTTGCCATGATTTCAATGACAACACAACTTAAATACAACCACTTACGTAAACAAACAAATGCACGTGTTTAATGTGACATAACATTAAAACAGTATTTTAATCTTTTCAGTTTTAATTCTAAAAATCTTTGTTTCCTTCACCAAAAATAAAAATCCTAAAATCCATATACCACTACAATATATATATATTCTCCCTTAGATACATATGTTTTCTTAACGACCGAACAAAAGGGAATATGAACACTATAAATGGTTCATATGAAATTTCTGATTAATAACGTCTGTATCGATGTATGAGAGAGGACTCAAAATGTCGAAATTTTCTTCTTAAAAGGCAGAGACTCAACTAAATCTCTTTTTAAGATTTTTTATTTTTATTCAAATAAAAATTAAATTCGTAATGTATTTCTTTTTTCTTTTTCTTTGATACGTAGCTACCTCAAATTGAATCTAGAATATCTAAAATGTCATTTGTTCTTTATTAATGTAATTAAACTCATTAATATATATACATATATATATATATATATATATATATATATATATATATATATATATATATATATATATATATGTGTGTGTGTGTGTGTGTGTGTGTGTGTACTTCATGATACTATTGCGTAGTAACCCATTTCTGTGCATGTTAGTGACGGAAATTTTTAGCAATTCATGTATCCATAATTTTCTTCTGTTTTTTTATTTCAGTTTTTTTTAAATAGGTGTAAATAAATGTTTATCAAAAATAGCTATATTAGTTTACCTTAACTAACTATAACCCGGTTTATACATTGTCCTGTGTGAATATGTGTGTGATTGAATAGTATATTTAGTTGTGATGCTGAAATTAATTCATTGTACTAATTACCATAATATATGTGTAATTGTCTGTGATAAACAGTAGTTAACAATCACATTTAATAACGATGAATACTAACGTAACTTAAATCGGCTCTATAGGAGAAGGAAAGAGAACAGAAAGAGCCGGAACAAACGATCATCCTTATGGAATCTTCGAATCCATAATCTACAAAGAATATGTGTTAGTTTAATAATGTTTTCTTTCTTCGGCCAATGCGATCGATTTCAGGATTTGTACATCAAATACTAGATGCTAGCGATGTTTTTTGCAAATAATCGATAAATTATAAAACTAAACTTCCTCATCTCTCTCAGGGCCGGATTGGGATAACCCAGTAGTCGAGGTCACCTGGATCTAGGTCTGGGGTATATGAGTGAACTTGTGTCTATCTCTGATCTCCTTCGTAATAGATCCTCACCCAATAGTACTTGGAAAGAATTCTCGATTCAACAACCGTTCATTTTCCTTCACTGTATTCCTCAAAAATATCCAGTAATAGTTTCTTCTTTCTCACTTCCTTACCTTTGTTCCTCCCCTCCTATCCTATCTTCCTTTCCCCCTTTCCTTATCTTTTATTTTCCTATTTCGGATAAAACCAAAAAGGATGTCGTGTCTGGGAATTTTATTTATACAAACATGGTCATTGGTTTTGTATTAATTTCTCTTCGGAAGTCCGATATGAAAGCTTACTCACTTTGGTTGAACCTTATATGTTCTGAATTAACTAATTAATGATATATTCCTATATGAATAAACATAAGCTTGTAATTTCATGAATATCTACATAATGGATGAAGGGACTAATTCACGTTACATTATTACAGCGCCCTCTTTGCGCATTTTTAAACCCTTTTCATGAATACGTACAATGTAGCCGCGAAGCTAAATTATTACACAATGAGCAATTTGTAGATTATAGACTTGACACATTCGTAGATGGAGCGTAATGGCCGAGAGAGGTATTCATGTTTTTTTTGTTATTCATTATACAGTTTTGTGGTGTATAATTCCACAAACAAAATCATGGTTCAAAGTAAGAAAATGTTTATGTTCTGTGATTTATGCAAAATACCCACCATAAATATTTGTATTTACTCATTCCGAATATGTTTTAGTGATGTTGCATTGTCCATTGCTAAATTTTGTGCAATGTGTATGACTGTATTACTTTACCTAAAAGCAGCGGACAGCCTAAGTGTTTTTGGTTTGGGAGAAACGTGTTTGATTCCCGACATAAAACATTATGGTTCAGATTGCAAAATAAACAGTAGGTCCAGTCTCATATAGCCTTGCTGCTGAAACGGACGTTGAACTCAAAATCAATTTCAGTCTCTAAAAGCAGCCATTTCAAGATTTTTGTTAGTTGGTTGTTGTTTCACAGAGAGAGAATAGTCAATGTTTACTTTTCTCTAAGAATATTAACAGAAGCAATTTTACGCACAGTGATGGTACAGTTAGGATCAATCAAATCAATATAATTCCTTTCTTGACTTTTGATTAGATAGCCGAATTCAATACATTGTTAATATTTAAGAATCGGAAAGTGAATAATTTGATCTCGTGTTAGGTTCATTCTTGTAAGGGAGGGAACAACTTAGCTAGATTTACAGTAAGTTAACATTTTTGCTGCAATGGATGAATGTGTAATAAACACTCAATCATTGTTACTTCTTGCAAAAATATTCCAGCAATCTCAAAACAAGGACAGTGACATGGACGTTGCTTAGGTTAGATTATGTTCTTTCGTAGGTTCACTGTGTATTCATTCATATTTGGTCAACAATGATTTGTTTTAATTTTCTGAATTTAATTAACTCCAAAACATACACATTGCCTCATGCATAATGCTGAAAATCGTGAAAAGTCCATGACGGTCAAATTGCTTCAAAGAGACGTGAGTTCGCTAGCAGATATAAGTTAAAAGTGCTTTTGCAAAGTGTAGTATACACATCTCAACATACGTATCCAGTAGCTATCCATATTTCTTGAGCATACTTCATCTTCTAGCATTTTGCTGCAGATTGTCTGTCCCTATTTTCGTTAATATTCAGCAGTCTCTCGGTTTTTGTCTTGTTGACTTTTTTACGATATTGTAACATAGATATTTAAGTGTGCCTATGAACCATTTTAACCATTTAATGAGCAAGCGTAAAACTATTAGCTAGGTTAATCAGATTGCTCTTGAAGCGTTTCACCACTGGGAGATCAGAATGTTTGTTCACAGCCAAAATACTAAGAACATAGTAGCACATTTCTACCACCTTGATTCGTATTGTCTGTGAGCGTAACGTGTTTAGCAAAAAATTTACGAATACATAAGGCTAATTATTGGGGTCTGGTTTGAGTCATAAAGGTGTCTGATGAAAAGGAAAAGTTATTGTATCCCACCAATTGTGGAATGGATCCAACATTTCTCCACTGGTACTATATATATATATAGTTTAAGATTATAATATTCCTACCTAATCCAAATTGTTATGTCCAAAGAAGGGGAATTACTTTGTTTCGTAATGTGACAAATCCACTTTAGTTTATCTTACTGTGTCTGAAAATTTGATCATCATATTGACTGTAACTGAAACCTCTTTCTATCCTCATTTCATTCTACACACTAATCCTTGCAGGGTGTTTGTTATGACGCATTTTACAATCAGACAGTGTAAAAAATAATTTGTTTTCTTTTACCTGTTAACTTCAGTTTGATTATTTTTATTTATTTCAGTGCAATTTCTCCCACTACAGTGTCACTGACTATTCGAGACGTTTTAAACGATTTTAGAAGATTTATAAATAATTGTTTCAAACTAAATGTAAACAAACATGCAAAATACGCGAGTAAACACTTCTAAATAAGCTCATTATATTTGTAATTTGCATATGTAAAACTTATGAGACATTTAATTACATAATCATATCTTAATGTTATAAAGGTAAATAAGGCATCCGAGATTGAGTTCCGAACTGTCGATCTCCAAGTTTCGCAAGTTGTTTACGGAGGCTGAATGCCCCAAAACCCTTGGCTACTGGCGGAACGTTTAGGGTTGCATCTATATATAAAAACAGGAGAAAACATCAATTTTTCTCTGTTTAAATTTGCAGGAATTGTGAACGGTATAGGCTTATTTTCTTATACTGAGTCTCTGAACAAGTTTATCTGAACAGGATTGCACCACTGAAGCAGCCAGAATATATCAATTTTACTAGAATAGTATGTAATATAGAGGTTTCATATCTCTAGTAATAATAACAATAATAATAATAATAATAATAATAATAATAATAATAATAATAATATGTATAGAGGACCAATTCCCTATGAAGGCAGATAGTATTAAAATTTTAAAAATGGCTCCTAACAGTAGGTAAAGTTACAAAATTGCCGAGACTTTAGGGAAGTGTTAGGTCCACTAAAAATAAAGCCTGTGTAAGTCCCTACAACTAGCTTAGTGTTATAGCTTATGTTTCTAGTACACTTTCATGAAGAAAGCAGTGCTACTGAACTCACAAGGGCCCAAAAAATATGTTTAAATGTTTTATGTAATATAGTTATGCCGGTTAACCTAAAAGAAGCATTGATAGTGAATGTGAGATAAATAGTGGAATGAAGAAAGTGAGATAAAAATAACCCCGAGAAAACCTATACACACGGCGTTTTTCTAGCACAATAACCTTGCGGGAGCTGAGAAGCGTCAGGGAAACAAGCTCCAGAGCTGAACAAAGTACGATTGAAGCTATCATAAACAAACTGCTTAACATTTTTGGTACTAGGTGGATTATTATATTCACAAAACTACATGGTTCTCAAAACTTCATAATTTTAATGATTCTCCTCAAAGGATTACATGCTTCTTTAGCATACTAAGTACAGAGTTATTTTCTAAGATACATTATATAAAATGAACTAGGGAAGTAATAGTTATGTTTTCTAAACAAAAATATCGTTCTAAGAACGCTACAAATGAAATGAGACAAAGTAACTTACCAACACACGTTCATATTTTAGTTTATTGTCTGCTAGGTTGTAATACAGAAATGAAGCAAATGCTATTTCACCTAGTTTTTTCAAATAAAGTTCTCTTTCAATCTTCTATGCAAAAACGGCTAGGGAATGGATCGCGGATACCAGAAAACAGTAGAATCTTTTAAAACATTCTTGTCTTGAATTTGCTGACTTCCATATTATTTTTTTCATAAATTACTCCTTACTTTTGGTTCCATGGTAAGTAACTGGACAAAAGGTAGTGATGGATATCCCGAATTGGCAGGGAATAAAATACGAAATCGTGTGTGTCAACATTTTCTCTTTTTTTCCATCATTTATTTAATATTTTCTAGTTCGAACACATAAATTATGTCTCACATTTGTAACTTAAGCTTAGCGAAATGCTCTAAGCTCATATATATATGTGTGTCTTGTCTTCAACGAAATTATCACTTACATTCTGCTATATTATCGTTCAGTTTACTCCGATGATTATATAAAAATACAGGGAGAAAGGCCGTGTTAAAGACAATTTATAAAGATATGACATCCTTTCGACTTGGTCTCTAGAATGAATCCCATATTTTGTGACTAGAACTATACAAGAAAAATGCTTGTCACGCATATATTCGATTTGTAATTTCTAACTAACAAGCTTTGTCCAACTAACCTAGCTTTAGCTTCTGTCTAAATTTATCGTGACCAAATGAAACATTAAATTTAAAATAATTTTTGAACAAATGGATATATGACAAGCCCACTTATTCTAGAAAGTTTCTGGATATATATAATATTTATTAATTTTATATACAATACCAATTTAAAAACTGTTTCGTACTCACTTCTAGTCCTGCCACTTTTTCTTTCTGTAAGGAAAAGAGGAAGCAATGTACTTCAAACAATACCTCATTATCATCGAGTACTGAAATTAATGATTAATGTGTGCAGGTTAAATCAAAGACCAATATTAAAACCATTCATCAATAAGGAAGACATAACTGTACATCATTTGCTGAAGATTTTCAAAAGTGAGATTCTAATCCTGATAATGGCTTAAAAAGGAATTATTTTTTCTTTAGAACCCCAAAAAGGTTTCTACGTTAATATTAAGAATAAAATGTTTAACAGAACTCAAATTCGTGACACTCATGTTGCCTCAAGGTGCTAAACTGAACAGATGTTTGAGAATCAGATAAGGAAGAGCTTACGATTAGTCAATCCCTCACATCAGGATTTCAGTATATCATTATTTTCAGCGGCGTTAGTTTAATGTCAAAGATCACAAAAAGAGGATTTAAATTTGACACCTGGTCAATACCTTCTTTAAATCTAAATCTTTTACGTTAGAGTATTACTACAGTAAGAACCATTTCTCAAAATAATAAATTCCGGGATTAATATATTTGGCATATAATGCTTCTCTACGTAAGTTTACATCAGGGACATTTAGGTGTTACGCCTAATACCTCACACGAAACGTCAGCGATACAAAGTTAGGTGTTAGAAAAATGAATATATTACTATTATAAATTTAAGAATGAGCCAATTGAACGTTTTGCATTACTAGTATTGAAGTATTGCTATTCACAAAAGTACAATTACACTTCAAATTCTTCATATTCTGAAAGGTTAGACATCAAAAAATTCAGTTAAGGTTGTTTGGGTGAGACCTAAGCAAGACATTGTACAAGTGCACTAGATTGTTTGGAAGATGTCAGTGTAGCAAACAACAGCAAATTGAAAAATATCAATGCCTCTACAAAAAAATCAAAAATTAGGTAGAAGACAACGCTTATTATCTACGGAAGGATTGATATCACGTCAAAATCGCAAAGAGATCTTATTTAACTTTCGACCTACAAAGGAAAAATTAATATTGTGAAACATTCATTTCATTTTACAGGTTAGAATATTCTGTAAAATTTCTTAACGTTTTGCATTACTCGTCTGAACGTTGCCTTTACTTTCCGTTAGTTTTAGTTTTAATATAGTCATGGTGGACAATCTTAATGTTTCCACGGATACATCTCGAAAACGGTTGAATATAAATTAACTCAACAAAAAATCAAATAGAAAATACCATGATTCAAATAGAATGTTGATGTTGCAATGCCCCCTAGTTCAACTTGTCAAAGGTCCCACGGCACAAGTTTAAAATTTTAAGTAGAAAGATGGGGAGAGTGGCACTTTGTTCGATAGATCTTTAAAAACTAAAAAACGCTCTGGCCAAAGATTTTTCGTATCGGTCACCATTTTCAAAATTTTAGCCAAGATATGTTACATCTTTCAGATAAACGTCCAGTAACTCTAATATGAAAACGGTTGAACATAAATGAACCAAGTGAAACTCAAACAGCAAAGCCATGGAGAAAATCGAATGATGTCTCGCCGCCCCCAGAAGGCTGCTTTCTATGCGGTTCCAGGCCCAACTTACACATTTTGAACAAAAATATGGATCAAGTGATACCTCGTTCGATAGATCTTTATACACTAAACCGCGTTGCGGCACAACATTGGTCATATGGGTCACAATTTTCAAAATCACCACCAAGACATTGAGCCTGTATCTGATAAAACGTCGTGTACAACTAATATGAAAACGGTAAAGATAATACCGAATGAACAGAATAAAACTCCTGTAATAAATCCAAGATGGTGTTTATCGTTCCGCGGCTCGAACATGTTACAACAGAGAAGTTGATTTGAGTAAATGTGCCATAATGCAAGTTGAAATCCAATTCCTAGAAAATCATCATTCCAACGTCCTCCTTGAATGGGTGAAGCGGGATGTGAAGAAACGGTGAAATTGCAAATGAGAGCCTTATATTTGCAGATTGTATCTACACAACAAAATTATCTTAAATGTGTTTTTATGAGATAGATGTGTACAATGGAAAAAGTAGGTAACATTCTTGTTAAGTAGTACCTTCCTCTTTGATTGCAGGATTTGATTTGTGCAAAAATGAAACAACTGAAATGCAAAACTAATTGTTCGAAAAATGTAATTTTAGAACAATATGTATAGTCACGAACATTAATAAATGGAGGTTTGAGTCATAAAAACAATGTCTTCAGCCTCGATTTATTAATGTTCGTGACTGTACAAACGTTGGTTTTGGTAGAAAGTCATCTTCACAATATCGGTTCATTGCAGTACCATTCACTTGTACACACAAATGTTTGAGTCAAACCATACCTATTGCCAGTAAAAGTGGTGTACTCATTTGAGACTTTAGTATTCATTTACGCTTCACTCTCTTACGGAGAGAAATAGGAAAGATAATTTTCTAAGAATTTGATGTCGTCTCTAGCATAATGTCACTTATACTTTAATAATCTTTTTCTCCGTTAGATTTTTCTCGAGGCGTAGAATGATAAATACAATCTGTGATTTCCTATACGTGTTTTATTGTGTTCATTTATCTCCAACCGCTTTCATATTACTGGTACTGGACTTTTCATCTGATACAGGCACCATGTCTTGGCAGCCATTTTGAAAATGATGACCCATATGAACAGTCTATTGGCACACAGTTGTTTAGTGTATGAAGGTCTATCGAAGTATGAAGGTATCACTTGACCTATATTTTCGTTTAAAATTTCTAAGTTGAGCCTGAGCCCCCATGAAAGGCGGCCCTGGTGAACACCGAGGCAACATGATTCGATTTCCCTAATGGCTTTCCTATTTGAGTTTTTGTTTGGTTCATTTATTTTCAACCGTTTTCATATTAGTGATAGTGGACGTTTATGTGATACAGATAACATATCTTGACGGCCATTTCGAATACCGTGATTGATATGAAAAATCTTTTGATTCATGGCGGTTTAGTTGTTAAAGATCTATCAAACGAGGCGTCACTCTCCCCATCTTTCCATTTAAAAATTTCAAAGTTGGGCTCAGTACCCCATTGAAGAGCAGATCTAAGTAGCATTTTCATATTACCGTTCAATTTGCTGTATGATGTTTGCAATTTGAGTTTTTGTTCATTCATTTTGGAATGGACTACTGGACAAACATGAGATAGCCATCGCTAATCAATCTTTGCTTTGTCAAACAGATACCTGAGGAAACAGACAATACGGAGCGCCCGCTACTGAGCGAACATGAGCTAGATGGCAACGAGCGATACGTTATACATTTACACAACTGGGAAATGATTTCGTTCAAAGCAAGAGAGAAATGGTGTTGATATCAGACTACCCCGCTGGCGTATGATTCGACTTACTGAATAGAGACTCACTTTCGTTTACTCGGACATTTTACGGACAAGATTTACTTTAGACAATATTATAGACATTGTAGAATTGATGCACACGATATGTAAATACACTAAGGAACCAGTGATTAATGAACGTACGTATATTATTGTGCTTTATAAAACGACTTGAGACAGTAGGATAAACACACGGTAGTAATATTGTAACCTTTAGATATTGTAGACAGACACAACTTGGACAAATGTATGAACGGTGGAACAAGTTCTTCACCACATCTCGACCGACATTACTTTCTTCACAGGACGGAGTAAAGAATAGTAAACATAGTTACCTGGAAACAGTGACCAAATATCTCCTTACCAAACCGGTCCCGATGACTTCTCCAACATCTCACCATATAGTAGTTATGACCATAACTTCGGCACAGGTTGACCAAGAGGTGACATCTCCTTAGTTAATGCCTGGTAAGCATATTTCATCACTACTTTCACCAGGTAGACAGAAGTTCGCTGCAAAGCTGCCGCAACACTTGTGTTCACAACAGCTTCCGCAGTCCAGGAACGTTTAAATCCCACAGAAGCAGGCGTGACCAATAACGAATAACATAGGACGGAGTCCCTTATTAAGGAGTCTGATGACACAGAATCACTACGTCAAAGGACGAGGCTATACACGGTTGGATGTGGTCCTAGAGACAAACTTGAAAAGACTACTAAACTTCAGCTCTCTTCACAGCAGTGATTAACGAGTGTTACACCATTCCCAGTAATATGTCAGACACACACACTGAGCGGATTTAGGTGAATTTCTTATGATTCACTACATGTTCACTCCTCGGTGAGCATGTAGGCTCAACACCTTATTTTAGTAGAACCATGCTTTGAAACTTACTATCATCGTCAGTGTTCTGCCGCATTGACAGGTCTTTACAGGAAGAATAATCTTTCATTTCTAACATCAGCCTTTATTCTAATAAAGGAATCAGACTTTTCATCTGCATATTGTCCAGGACCAGATACCTACTTCTTCCCTCTCTATTTCCTTTTAGAAACTAATCCTTCGACAGTAACTCCTATGCGGCAATTGTACAATTCCCTAATTTCTTTTCCATTCTGGTATCACCTGGACTATTATTCTTTTTTTCTTCTATATTTCACCTATAGTTTTACCGCTATGTTTTAGGCCTATTATTGTTGCTCGTGCAGCTGCACAAATACTACTTCTCTCAGCCATGACATCAATTACGTTATAAGGTAACATGTCTCTGCTTCTTGGTACGAGCGTTAAATTAGTACTCGCAATCTACAGTCACTTTAAACATTTATTACGATTAATATAAATATTCAAATTGTAAAAACAATATATTCTTTCGACTTCACTTGATTGCAGGGGTTCACACAAAAAGCTATAACAATACAAGAATCAGCAGAAAGTTCACGTAAGCCTAGAATAAAAAGCAATATTAATCGTGATATATTACAAGTGAGACTCATAAACACAAGTGTATTATCGGTTGATCATTGGTAACTACAAAACAGCCGTCTCGAGTTCAAATCTACATCACCTATATATATATATATATATATATATATATATATATATATATATATATATATATATATATATATATATATATATATATATATATATCCCTTCGTGGTCACAGTTATTTTTGTGGACTTCGTGGTTCACAGGAGCCCATCATTTTTTTTCTTATTTAATTTCTCAAATATATTTTTGCAATATTTTCTGTTTTAACTGTTCCGTGATACGTTCTATTTACCATAAGTAATAAATTTGCACTTATAAGCGATTTGGTTACTTTTATTACACCTTTCATTAACAGTCAGAAGGAAAAATACATTTTATCACTTTATCCAAAAAAAGCAAAAAATCTGAACACTTTTGGGATCATTTGTATAAAAATATATGCATATTAGATACCAACATAACACACACATGTTATACAAAATATGAAAGAAAGAACTGCCATATATTAACTTGCGAAGAACTGTAAAAATAACCTTTTCAGGCCCGACCGGGATTTAAAAAAATAGACCTTCACGTTGGCGGCCCTAGTACTCCTTCTAATTGTCAAAGAGGTATGAACTATACCTCGTTGTAAGGCCTATATAACACAGACTTCAATCAGCTAAAATTTGTGCCACCCGTGCATAAACCCTTAGAAGCAGAATATTTTTAAGAACGAGAATTTATTTGTTTTTGGAAATTTGTGAAAGGCTGCAACACTCTTACTGGTCATACGGAGGTAAAAATTCATATGTACGCCAGACTTTGGGTACAATCATTTAAAATAATGAAGGGCGAAAATTCAATACAAAGTGAGAAAAAATTCCGAATGTGTTTTCCAAGAGAATCATCCTGTATATATTTTATGAAATATTTTGGTGTACCCTGTCGTTGGCTGCCTAAGTACGCCCCTAATTGTTACAGAGATATAAATCATACCTCATTGGAACGCTCATGGAACTCAGATTTCAACGAGGTAACTCTTGTGACCCCGCGCGTGCGACAAATAACAGTGTTGTCAGAGTCTAACTAACTTCGAAAAGTATTTTTCATAATATTTTACTTTCTTTTCCTTCTTTTACGGATTGGGCACGGAGACAAAAAAGTTTTCTCGTTAGATTCTGTGTCCTATAAGCTTTTCAACGAGGTATCGTTCATATCTCTGTGTCAATTAGGGACGTCGCTAGGGCTGCCAACGGCAAGGTAGAAGACAATATATATATATATATATATATATATATATATATATACAGGGACGTTGGCTGCCCTAGGTACGCCCCTAACTGTTGCAGAGATATAAATCATACCTGATTGGAATTATCATGGAACACAGATTTCAACGAGGTAACTCTTGTGCCCCCGTGCGTGCGACAAATAACAGTGTTGTCAGAGCCCTACTAACGTCGAAAAGTGTATTTTGCGTAATATATTACTTTCTTCTTCTTTTACGGATTGAGCACTGGAAGCACAAAAGTTACCTCGTTAGATTCTGTGTCCCATTAGCTTTTCAACGAGGTATAGTTGATGTCTCTGTGCCAATTAGGGACGTCGCTAGGGCTGCCAACGTCAGGGTAGACGACAATATATATATGTATACAGGATGATTCTCATATTTACGTTGTTCCGAATTTTTTTCTCCTTTGCTATTGTATCTTCGTCTTTCATTTTTTATATGAGTGTTCTGAAAGTCTGGCGTACATGTCATATTATTTTTCTGGCGTACGACAAATAGCTGTGTCGGCAGCGTCCCACAATTTCCAGGCGTAAAGAAATAAACACCGTATATCCCTCTGATTCATCCCTTTCAAGCCCAATAGCCATACACAGGGAAAAGCACACCATTGGAACGTTTTGTCACTCCTGAAGATATAGACGCATCAATCATCTCTCTACGTTAATTAGGAGCCGAACTACGGAGGTTTAAACTACTGGCTCAGCGCTTGAGCCGTGGGTTCCGAAAAGGTTAACGCTTTGGTAACCGTACTTTAAGAAAATACTAAAATCTTCTATACCACTCTCACCATCATTATTGGCAAGCAAAAGTCCAAGTATTTCATATTCTTTAACTTACTCTGAAGCGTATTTTCTGAATAGAAATGTCAGAAATAAAGGAAAATAGGTGGAATTAGAAAGCAAACCAAAGAAACAAACGCTTATTTGCCGGTCACAGTGGGGTATGTTGGACCCCAAACACACGTGACGACCATCTTGTACAGCACACAAATCGCAACTGACGCAGTTTGCCAGCCGTAACAACAGGCAGTATTACCAATTGAATTTACATCGATGGAAAATTTAAAAAAAAACATCAGATCAAAAATTAATTTATCTGGGGTCTGTCAGACCCCATAGTGACCACGGAGGGAGCCAAAGTCCATGGCTGTGTGTTGCCTACGCTGACATGCTTTCACGCACGGACCAAATATAAAGGACTCAACGCCTTCTGCTCATCTGGCTTTAGGAAGCTACCTATTGCAAAGACCTTTATGTAAGAAATACTGGAAAATTTCTCTGTAATATTTCCGTCATCATCTCCAGACACAAACCACTCTCATCTGAAATATGAATATACAGGGACGGACCAAGGGTCCGGCAACCCGGGCAACTGATCGGGACACCAGAGTCAGGGAAGCGCCAAAACGAGCCTCAACAAGTAAATTTTATAACGCGTTTTCTACTTGATTTATACAGAGGTATTCGTGTAAAGTAGCGTGAATTACATAATATTTTTCTATTCTACCATGGAAGACAGTTTCATAGTACTAGGGGGGCTGTATCGACAAATGGAGACATGG
The DNA here is from genome assembly GCF_964235325.1 of Thermobia domestica. Lineage (NCBI taxonomy): Eukaryota > Metazoa > Arthropoda > Insecta > Zygentoma > Lepismatidae > Thermobia > Thermobia domestica. Next base: position 249,903,909 of record NC_137462.1, on the reverse strand, counting down.
CATGTTAAATAAAGAGTGGAGGGGGAGATGGTATTATTTATAGCGATCATGTTCTTTGTGAACTTTTCCTAGGCAATGAACTTTATTGCATTTTATATATGTTACTCTTTTAACCCTTACGATATCCGGTTTTTTTGGGGTATTTTTTAGACTTTCAGTCAAGCACCTACTGCATCGTCACTATTTACCCTAAGATCATGGTTCATATCTCATTCTCTTCAGAATAGAGCTTACTTTCAAATGCTACCACTTGCATGTTCACACCTTATACCAGGAGAGCAAAAAATGATGTGAAAGGGAAAATTTCAGGGGAACACACTTTGAGCCCCTCTAGAACGGTCCTGTGTGAACGTACAGATCTTTAAACATCAGATAAATAGTACTTTTTATACTGAATGTGTGTGTGTCAAATTTCAAGTTTCTATCTTGAATACTAAAGGCGTGAGAAATTTTATCAAGAATTCCCACAATGCCCCAAATTACCGCAAAACACCATGATCACAGGTAAGAAATTTCCTGAGACATCTCTCTTTACCCTAGGACTATAATCCACCAATCATTCTCTTCAGGAAAGCACTGCCTTTCAGGCGGTACCATTTAGATGTCTCCATCATGTATGTAAGGTGGGCAAATCCCGAAAAAATGATTTTTTTTGGTCTAAATACCCCTTTTTTCAACTTTTAGCTCCTCTGGAACCCCCGGTTTAACTCAGAGATCTGAAAAAATCTGATAAAAACTACTAAGTGGGTTGGATGTTTATGCAGAATTTCAATCTTCCAGGTGCAAAAGTAACCCCGCCAAATATATATATATATATATATATATATATATATATATATATATATATATATATATATATATACCGACAATGTCCCATATTCCCGTATACAGAAGGATATTTTGGAAAAATTCCCTGAGACATCCCTAATTGTCCTAGGATCATGGTTTTCACATCATTCTCTTAAGAATAGAACTGCCTTTCAGGCGGTGCCATTTACATGTCTCCTTCATGTATCTAAGACGGGAAAATCCCGAAAAAATGGATTTTTTTTGGTGAAAATAACCCTTTTTTCTACTTTTAGCCCCTCTGGACCCCCCGTTTTAACACAGAGATCTGAAAAATTCTTATAAATACTAGTCGGTGGACTGAATGTTTGTGCAAAATTTCAATCTTCAACTGCAAAAATAAGCCCGCCAAAAATAATGAACTAGGCTTAATAAAAGAAAATACATATTTTAGAATTATGACGTCATCACATCCTATGTCTCGAAGCAGAAAGGGGTGAAACCGTACGTAAGGTCTTCTACAATGCCTCTGAACTTGAAAATCAAAACAACCCAGGCGAAAAAGCTCAAGTAGGAGAGTCATAATGCAATGTACCATGAAACACCGTATGGTACAAATTGTACCATCGGATCCCCAATGGTAGTAGAGGGAAAGCAGTACATACAGACTTACTTTTGATTTCTTGGAAACGACACTGCCTCGCCAAACTGTGGGCCTTTGTTGAAAGGAGTGTCTAGGAGGTGTTATTGTTTCGCTATGTGCAGTTCTTGCCAAATCATTCATTTCGACAGTGTTTGTAAAATCGAATATACCACTCTGCAACAACACAGAAGGGGTTTAGAGACTTCACTACGAAAAAAATAAAAGATGAGGGACTGCCTTTGAATCCTTCCTCCCACCGGCACATATTGTTTTGACCCCTGATAATATTGATATAACAAAACAATTTACAATATACTAGTAATCATATCACCATTATTAGTATTCAATAAACGCTATTAATGTTGTTTTGTTTATGCATATAATAATAAATAATAATAATAGTAAATAATAAAACATACATAAATAATAATAATAAAACTATAACTATAACGAAATGTAAGATAGAATAGGCTAGAACTAGGAGGCGCCAAAAAGTCACTTTCTCATGTGAAAATTTTGCCTTGGTCCGGCCCTGTGAATTTATATGAAAATATCCAAACCTACACTAGAGAATAAGTGCACGGTTTTTCAATGCGCTCACGTGAATGCTCCACAGACTATAGTTAAGCCTCCACCAGCTTGTCTCCGTCCCGCAGTACAGGTGTCAAGGAGGTGTTCCCTTGGAACACCACGGATTCACACCCTTCCGTCTCATTCAGGGAATTTATGAAGTTCACTTTATCGCAATCGTTTTATACAAACCAAGTATAGGCTACGGATAATAGTTTTACACAAACTAGATAATCAATTATTATTATTATTATTATTATTATTATTATTATTATTATTATTATTATTAGTAGTAGTAGTAGTAGTAGTAGTAGTAGTAGTATATTTGAAGTACAATCAAATATTACGACAATAATTATTAGTTTTAATTAAACTGAATTGAGTTGAATATTAAATTTTGATCTCGAAAGATTAACTATTAAGTTTATGCGTTCTGTATCTTTCTAAAGTAATAAAAGCTTGAATTGGTTGCAAGACTGTTTCTGAGTGAATACTTTCTTCAAAATAGTAGTAAAAATTATAGAAATATTTTCGAGACATTCGAGTCGAGAAATACGTTTGTCTCGACTCGTCTGGAATTTTACAAAGTGTGTCCCGACTCTTGCGCATCCCTAAGCACATGTGGTATGTTTTGTATGAAAAATGATTCTCATGTCAGATTAGGTTTCATGGGACTTTATTTGTTTTATTTGCATTTATTTATTTTTTGGTTCAAGTACAATATTTTGGTGAGAATGTTCAGAACGTGCTGTTCAAGTTATTTATTTATTAAGTTCAGTTTATTTATTTGTGCTATTCTTGAACAATTATTTATGCAACGAGTTCCGACGAGCGATTTCTATTAAAATGTTTACACAAGTTAAGTAGCCCGTTATTAAGGCCGTAAGAGTTTCAGTGATTTAATAAGTTTGAAATTTATTTATTTAGTTATTTATTGCTGACACGTTACATTCAGATTTGTTTCATACGTAGTTTTCCTTAAATCCAAATTGTATTTTCTGTTTTATATTAGTTCTTTTTTTCTGTTTTATATTGGTTCCCACCCCGGAAAAATGCACTACATGCTGTGCTGTAATATTGTTTATGTTTGTCAATACGTGCAGGAAATATGTCGTAACGTTTGATACTTAATGCTATAAAGAGTTTCCAACCATAGTACTATTTGATAGAACATGTGTTATCTGGAGTTGTTTTGGAGTTCGTATTCATTTATTTATCAACACAACAGGCATATGCCCAATTAGAGTGTTGAAATATTATAATTCATTTTACAACAGTTTTTCAGTACTTTACAGAACGTATTACGTTATCAATTTCATCATGTTTATGACATAATTTGTTATAGAAAGAACATGCTCTCCAGATTGGTGACTTCAGCATTATGTTGGTCCTAGCCTTTATGCAATGCAAGATACCTTTATTTGGTTCTAATTCTAACTAAAGGAACAGGAACTTTGAATTTGTTGGCGATACTTTTGTTGCGAGGGCAGGTCTGGATTAACTCACCTGGAGGATCGGGGCTAAAAAAAATGGAGGCCCCTGTCCACCTTTAAACTCAGGGTTTTAGCTCCCCTTAATCCGGCCCTGTGGGAGGGTTCCAAATCATGACAGCATATTCAGACTTAGTACGTAAATATGAATAATACATTTTCAAGAATGTTTCAATGTTTCTGTAGTCGTTATCACTTCTAATTATGAATCCTAATTATTTAAACGCATCATGAGTAACTGTTGTTCTCTAGTTGCAATTCAACAACAAATAATGCAAAGATGCCATACCGTAGAATTAACAAAAAGTTTTTCCTGTAAAAGATTTTTTTTAGAATAACACTTCCAAACAAATCGAAACTGATACCACTTTTCGTTTGAAAATTTGGAGTTGACCCCCGGGAAAGTATTCCCGCTACACCACTGGATAAGGAAGCATCGCCATTTGATTCTTACATACGGTTTCGTAATTCAGATTTTTCTTTGAAGTGTCTACGTGCACTACGAGCCGAGAAAAATGCCTGGGACGGATGGGCTGATACACCGTGTATAATGAATCAAAAAATGGCATCCCCGGCTCCCGAGGGTCCGTTTCTCTGGATAAAATGTAGAGTCACTGCCATTAAACAAGCTTTTCAACAGCAGAAGAATTTTAAAATCTATTCAATAGTTTCTGAAAATATCTGATATATAATGAATCAAAAAATGACGTCTGCACTGTAAAAGGGCTGATACTCCTGATAAAGTATCCAGGGATGACCAAAAAGTTTCGGATCCGGATATCCCGGACCCAATGAGATCTGAATCCGGATCTTGCCAACTCCGGACCTAGATCCGGATCTCGGATCTTGATTCGTATCCAAATCTACATCTGAAATTGTGATGTAAAATTGAATATCTAAAATTCGTCAAAACTTTTTTCGGATTCAGTAATATAGTAGGTTGCTGTGCCTTTAAATGTTTCCATAACACGTTTGTGCTACCTTTGTTCTTTATTTTAAACTAACCTTGCAATATTTACATGTTGAACTTTCTGCCGAAGTCTCTTTAGTAAATTGTTTCCAAGCGTGACTTCTTCCCATTTCTGAGTCTAGTGAACTCTTTGAAAACTGATGTAAATGGTAACAAATTCTTCTGTTTAGCTCCTCTTCAAAACTTAATGTTAGATTCACATTGATAGTAGTTATTTAATTCTTATTTTATTTTACTAATTTCTCATATACAAATCAAGTATCTTTTAGATAAGGCCATTCTAAACGCAGGAATACTAGACAAAACAAACTCTTTATTAATTGTAGTTTCTGACTCACCAGAATTCAACCATCAAGAAATGGAATAATGAATACCTTTCACTTCGAAGGTACAGCAAAATATATAGACTGGTTGGCGTGGCACAACAGCAGATTTTTAAACATACACAAGATAATTTAATGAGAGCGATATGGTTGTGTAGTGTATGTACATTAATATACATTAATAAAAGTATCCGTTGTATACAATTATCACCTAAGTTATGACTTGCCCTTCTGAAGTCGGGGGTTTGATGAAGGAGTAAATAAAAAAGAGATTTCTGTTTTTCTTTCACCCTCCAGGTTTCTTTAATCATACATTGCTGGACGTAACCAAAACGTAATCATGCATCCTATCATTGAAGCGTTTTGTGTTTTGTATATTAAAGTGTTCAAAAATATTTAACATATTTGCATTTGCTCATGTGATTTCAGGTTGAATTCTAGGTGGGAACATACATGAGAAAATTGAAAGCTAAAAGAATATAAAAATATTATTTACTTGTAAAAGTCAGGAAATTGATATTAAAACTTAAGTTATCTGTTGGGACTGTAATGCTGTAGTTAAATTAACCCACACGTTTCATGAAGATATATGATGTCGTTATTGTTTATTTATTATAAGCTATCAGATACATTCTCATAGGTCACTTTATACTGTGGTAATTAACAGATGAAAACAACATTGGAAAAGGAATGGAAGGAAGGTCTCCAGAGCCTTAGTTTAAGCTACTAATCTAGCATTTGTCCAGTTTAACTGAGGAACAAGCCTGGAAAATCCTCAGTCAGGATGGCTGGTCTCCAAATTCAAACCCGGTATTATCCAATTGCGAAGCAAGAATCCTAACAACTAGCCTAAGCACGCTCCGTATTATTATTATTATTATTTAGCTAATAAATAATGTAATGTTCTAAAATTAGTGCAAATTAAACCCTACTTTCTTTATTGCTGATGTCATAGTTAAGAGGCCTACATGAGACATCAGTCCCCCATTAAATGGGCCATGCTCAATAAAGAATACTAGAACTGGAATTCAGGAAGCGGTGATGAAGTGATTAATGACGATGAGGAACCTATGTACGGTGCAAATACATTAATTATGACTTCATTACAGATATATTCACTTACATACGTTAATTAATATTTCTCTGATACATGACACTCTTACTTTCTATAGTGGCAGGAAAAAGGCCCGCTTTTGCAAACGAACACACTAAGCACGTGCTTATAGGTGTAATGTCCGTGCAAAGAAACATAGGTAAATCTAGAAAAAGAAATTGGGAAAACGATGGGAAAATAATAAAGCGCCCTTCAACTTTAAAAAAAAAGCTAAACATATCTAAACTTCGATCTACGAAAGACGCGAGACGAATGTTAATGAAAAGATTGCTTTCACCAGCTGAAAATAAAATACTGGATAAAATTTATTAATAAGGAAGGCATTTATGATAATTAAAACAAACTGAACTCTTGGCACGACAGTTCTTTGGTTCTTATCAATTGGCTTAAGTTCAAAGTGGGGATGTGTAGTCAACGCATCCACACCCGAAGTCCCTAATCCCGACTTTTTAGATTGGAGTCTGCTGCCTCTTACTTCAGATAACTCCCCAATTGTCCTCTTCCTGCTGGATCAACACCGAAATTGTTGAGTGCCTCTCCGGAATTTGAACCCATGACCACGGGTACCGAAGGCACGCGCTAACCACTGTTTTTTATATAGGCTATATATGAAAAGGTAACAGCTTTTTATCAAATTATTTATCCTGCTGAACACTTTGCACGGATTACACTGTAACCACTATGACACACACATACATAGAAGTAAACGCGGGGAGTTAAAAACACCTATGCCCGAAGCGGGATTCGAATCCCAGACATTCACAGGAAATGATCCACAGGCTAATTCCGCAGACCACTCGACTAGGTTTTCTCGGCTAAGTGGTAGCACAATTAAGGTAAATGATTAAATATACCAAAACGACCATTGCGTAAGAATTTATTATTTAACATAACGAGATCTCATATTACAATTCACCAGGAGTCATTCATAGTTAGAGCTTGTAAGAATTTCAATCAGCTGGTTTCATCAGATTTGGATCTTGACTTTTGTTATCCTACCGCTGTATATTTGCGTATACTCAAAAATAATATTTTGAAAAGACATTATGTATGGATTAATTAAATAATTAAGAAGTATTATCTCTATGACTTATCTCTATGAGTTGAAAATATGCTGGAAACTTTTTTATTTTTCATATTTTTATTTTTTTTTCATATTTTTCATTTTTTCCTATTTTTCATTTTTATTCATACTTTTCATTTTCTTTAAATTTATACTATTAATATTTTAATTTGTTTTATTATTTAACTTGTATTTTTCCTTGTTTACATGTATTTTTTATTTTCTTCAGTATATAGATATATATGTATTTCATATGTAATTATATGTGTAAACATATATTCCTCTGTAAATGGAGTTTAGCTCTGTATAGGACTATTATAAATAAATAAATAAATGATTGTTTTAAAAGTTGCTTCTAAATACTGACAATCTAAGTATTATGTATCAAATATTACTTGCGATAATACCATACACTCTCCGTCTTATAGTTATCCATTTATCTAGTACAGAAATAAGTTTTGATTCTCTAATAGCTGCTGATAGTGATAGTCAAGGTTCACCGAAGCATGATTCCCAAACCCAAACTGAGATATTGATGTTACTGGAACGCCTGAAAACTCATTGTGGGTAAGTGAATTGCCCACTTGTCAGGATGAAGGGCGATGGTGATGTGAAATGCGGGGCTGTCAGAGGTACTACTTATAATAATTGGATTTATTATTTTCTATGCTGTCGTGAACCTTCCTCAAATACATAACTGTTAATTTTAGCTTTGAAATTGCTGCATAAGAAGTTTTATTGCTATCTTTAGGTTGCATATAAATCTCTTCATTCCGAAATTATCGGATTTATTTTAACGCTTAACTTGCACATCTCTTCTGATTTACGAATATTTAAATTGCGATTATCCCCTTAAGGTCAATTAGTGATATTTTAAATCATATCGAACCAAATTTATATATGGTTAGTCTTGTTATATGGGAATAATTGAGACCAGAAGCAGTCTACAGGCTAAGTCCAAAAGAATCTTGGCCGACTTCCTGATAAACCATGTCTTTCAGCAAGGAGACATACATAAGGAAATCTTCCGGCTCAATGTGAAAGTTTCCATGAGAACCAACGCTCTAATCAGTGGAGGTGCCTTACTAATCTTTCCCTAATGTAAACGTACCTAACTTTATTGTTAATATGAAAAGACTTTTATTTCAAACAAGTCCCCATTACAGTTTTATTATTTGAACACAACACTTATGAAAAGTCATGTTAAAGCGCGACTTACCCCTGAGAAAGAATGTTTATCTGGTTTTAGTTTCTCGTGTTCCCCAATGTACATGCGGAATTAGTGCAAGTGCTTTTCGCATTACAACGGCTACGATCTTGGTACTAGCACATGTTTTGGTTTCCAGATCTTAAATATTTATCTTTCAGTCTGATTCTATGTATGAATCCGAAACTTCAAATCTAGATAAGGGATACCAAAATTCATAGTTTATTCTCGGTGTTCATATTGTGACTTACTAAATAATTATTAAATCAAATTGTAAGGTATACATTTGATATTTTGAGCAGACTGAGGAAGATAAATAGCGTAAAAACTAATTAATATTTGTCTTAACTGTTTATGTTTTCTTAACTATCAATGAAACAGGTCTCTTGAGGAATTTTAAATATTCGAGTTTTGCATTCCGGTTCAAATGTATATTTGTTTCAGATGTTCCAAATTCCAGGTGTGTATCTCGGTCCTGGAACAGGGCTGACCTAGATTCGACATTCGAACTCTTATCCGTATCAAATCAGACTTTTTTTAGTGAGGCAAATATTTGATCTTTAGAGTAGAATGAACGAGACAAATAGACTTGTCAATATTCGTCTTAATTTTCTGTTTTCTTCTTCACCGTCAGGACTTCATGAAATTACTTTCGGCGAATTTTAGGTATTCAAGTTTATCATGGGCGTCTCTGGCGGGGGGACGAGGGGGACGCGTCCCCCCAATATTTTGAAATATAAAATATTGAATATTTTATTCTAATTTAAATTATTTACTAACGACAGAATATCATATAAATAATAATAATTATATTTATTTGGAATATAATATTCAGGCTGGCAAACGATTGTAAAATCAATTGAAATCTTTAAGTTTTACGTCCCACGATTATGCCGGTTAGGCTAAAGGAGACGGTGTTGATGAGATGTGAGTGAAATGGTGAAATGAAGAAAGCGGGAGAATCCTGAGAAAACCCACGAGCACGGTGTTTGTCCACACGGCGCGAGCAGGGATCTACTACTGAGCCACCGTGCTCGGGTGTAATCGAGTTGTTGATATACCTTAGGGGGTCCGTGAAGGTAAGCAGAAAGGTAACAAATAAAATCGAAGTTAATAAACAGGTTGGGCTAGGTAGTACCATTTAAATCACTTTCTTTCATGTCCCCCCAAATTTTACATGCGCCAGAGACGCCAGTGAAGTTTATTACAATTTGGGTTGGATGTGGGTTTGGATAAGAATCAAGATCTGAGATTCGGATTTCGGATCCAGATCTGGATTTGGGACTCCAGGATCCGGACCCAATCGGATCCGGATCTTCGGATCCGACCATATTCGGATCCGGCCATCACTAAAACTATGGTAATCTACGTTGAATAATATTTCCAATGGTAAAATAATTTTTAGAATCGGCCGAGTAGATCTTGAGAACTCGTGTTATAAAAATTAAACACGCTCCTTCACAATTTGTCAAATGTCACCACAAAGTTGGTCATGTGTCTTTCGTTAGCCTTGATTCTTCATGGTATTACGTCACGTTTAAGATCTATCAACCAGCTATCTGATGTGGAACGAAATCATACACACGGGCTAAGGCTGCGCCGTTGCTTCCGAATGCGATTGCGAATGCAAATGCAAATGCGAACTGCGAAGTAATGTGCCTCTACTGGATCCGAAGTCCTACGAATGTGAATCAAGTTGCAGTGTCTCTTTCAATGCTTCAATGTCAAATATTTTTGCTTGAAAATTCATCTTGAGAGCACGAAGAAGACGAATGTGGATAAATGACATATTTTTATCAAGACATGAGGAGGGAATTGGAGACATTTGCCTCCATATTTTAAAAACTAAATAGTAACAGCTTTTTTAAGACTAGAAAAAGATATGTAACCATGTATGAGCGATTAAAAATATTTAAAAATTAACCAAAATTAGTGAACAGCCCGTCACAGAGAAGTTAGTCGAGTTTGCAAGTGTATCCCTTATTTAATGTAAACTTGTACCAACTGATGGCATTATAAACATATCCTGCTTTTTTGTTACATGAGGGATATATCCTCAATGTTAGTTATCACATTTAAAGGAAAATAAGGGGATACTGTGATTTACTGCTAAAGTACTCACCTATGGGGCTTGGAACCCTAGTTTTATCCCAGGCATGTCAGTTAGTAGTGAACATCATGTTGTCCGTAGTAGAATACAGGTCGGATAGATGGCCGAGTCAGTGAAATTTGATCTTGTTTTCCTAGAAATCGATATCATTTCCTGGAATTGGGAGGCAAGTTTCGACAAGCCTTTAGTTGCTATGTTCATAGCCTTTTACGGCTAGTACAGGAGAGCGTGGGAAAATGTTTGTTTATGAGAACAGTCTGTTGCTATGGTGATAGTCTTGGATGCCTTCATCGTCTTGGATGGTCATACCCTTGGACGGATCATAGTCCTATCAGTTATCATGATCGAAGCTTCCCAATTGAGTGATTGATTTTTGCTTTTCGTTATGTATTGAATAGCTAAATGCTCTTGGACGGATGAGAGTTCTATTAGTTATCATGATCGAAGCTTCCCAAATGATTGATTGATTTTTGTCTTTTCGTTATGGATTTGAATCCCCCAAACCCCCTGCACTTCCTCCTGCGAAGAACGTAAGCGAACGTTGTTACTATGCTCATACTCTTGGACGGCTATCGGATCTTGATGAGAGTCCTTTCAGTTATAACGTTCGAAGCTTCCCAATTGATTTATTGATTTTCGTCTTTTCGTTATGTATTGAATAGTTATTTGGCATAGCGAAGAGCATACTTAATGTCTTAAAATATTCAATGCTTTCTCATCGAGAATCAAACCTGAACACTAAATATGTTTTCATTTTGAAAGCTCTCTCATTGAAATTGAACGCAAGACCAGTACTTCACGATTTAGTAACTTCATGTCTTAAAATGTGTAATGTTTTCTCATCGAGGATCGGACCAGCAGGACACGGGAATCAAACGCAAGACCTGTACTTCACGACCATTGAGTTGAATTAATCCTTGCATGAAAAAAAAAAAGAATTTCACGTATATAGCACTTCGTTTCACGACAGAAAGGAACGAAATAATTAATTTAATGTCTTGAAATATTTAATGCTCTTTCACTAAGAATCGAACCAGAACCCTAAATATGCTTTTATTTTGAAAGTTCTCTCATCGGAATCGAACGCGAGACTTCACGATTTAGAGTTGAATTAATCGTCTCATGAAAAAAAAAGAATTTCATGGAGTAATCCAACTTGAGGTGAGCACTCTTTCACTGAACGTCAGTGCCTCGCAAATAGATTAGATTTTATTTTTTAAAAAAACTTTTCGTCTTCTTTTTTTTCTAGTCGTCTTGTATTGAGTACCTAGATTCCGCCTCATCCCCCAGACCCATCTTGTAATGCTAAGAATAGAAGTTCCCCAGATTTTCTGCGAAGAGTTTGAGGAGTTTGATCTGGTCTTATTCTCACGAAACGTCTGGAAAATTTTCGTCTGGAACCTTCTCAGGAAATTGTGTTGATAAGACGATTGTTGCAGTTCATGGATGTTTTTAAAACGTGTTGGTAGCGGAAGCTTCTCATAGCATATCATAATGTTTTAAAAACGTAGGATGAAAAAATTTGTATGCTCAAATCAGCAGGGTTTATTGTATTGCATGTGAAAAGTATTATATGGATATTCACATGATGATGTCTGTTATGACAAGTAATTAAAATCACTTAAGTTGAAGCCGTGATGAGATTTGTGTTATAGCATCTTCCCATAGCACAAAATATTACGCCCCACGAAATGTCTGTAGGTTATGAACTATTTGCTTTATCTAATTTGGTGTTGGGAATCCCACGAATTCACTTGTAAGTGTTCTCGGGAATAGAATTTGTTTGCAGACTGTTCTTTGATCGAATAGACCTTAGTTGCTCAGGGGAATATCGCATTGCATGATTCGTGAATATCGTATTTTCAAACGTATACAGCATTTGAGATTACATGTATGTTTGTTGTTGTCTTCACATACGAACATATGCACGGGCGACTGAAGATAGTGTAATCTGAATGCGAAAACGCTGAGTTATATGTAATGTAAAATAAGTTTTTTAATAGATAAGATTTACTAAAGATGATATTTTGATACACCTATCGAATAGTGTGTGTGAATAAGGAAATGAAACTTTGTTTCAGATGTGGAACTGAATAAGGATATTAAATGTAGCAGGGGAGAGGTGGGGAGATTTTATTCGCTTGGAAAAGCTCATATGTTTCTTGAAAACAGTTATCATAATAAACTTGCTTTATTTTTGACTTCAGATATAAGTGTTCCTATTGCTTTGCGATTGCGTTTACCTTTAATGTATATATGGGATTTATGATTTTTTTTCTTCGTGTGTTTGTGAGAAATTCTTTTTTCGCTGAGTGCATTTAATCACGTTGGTATCAGTTTATTCTTGTTGGTGTAATTGAACATATTTGTTCTTCGATTAGGACATTTCCTGAAGAATGTAGAGACGAAAGACATGAAATTCTGATTAAGGCTTGTGAAATTTCGTAAGTCCCCTTTCTCAGATAGGTGAGTGCATCGTCATGTCGCTGCGGTGTAAGTATACATTAAATCATTATTTTTAAAAAGAAAGAAGAAACGATTGTATTGAAATGTAATATTTGAAATGTTTAAATTTCGTGTGACGTTTTTATTTGACGTCATACGAATGTAGAATAAAACCATTGAACAGAGTGAAGTGTGTGAAGTAGACTTTTACGAATTGTGTTGTGCTCATCTGTGTATTAGAAGAGATTGTCAGCATACTGAAGCTCTACGTTCTAGTAAGATAAAACATAGTTGCTATTCTCTCTTTCTTTCTCTTTTAATCATCTCTAAGGTGCTACCTAATTTCTATAGATAGTGATTATTTGAATTATTATACGTATTATCATTTAACGTTGTAATTCCTCATTTGAATTAGCTTTTCTTGTCTGTCTTTGAAATATAATTTGAAATGGAGTCCCTCTTACATAACCATTCAGCTCATTTTCCTATACTTCAGGCTGATGGAACTCCAGCTACTTTGTTTACACAATCTAAGTATTACCAAGGGAATTATGGTGTCTTATGTTCCTTTAAAGAGTATGTACCATCATATTCAGAAAAGAAAGATATTGAAATTAGAAATTTGTACACGCAAACCCGTTATCAGCGATGGTTTTTGATTTATATTACCCTTGCTAGCATTGACTTTGAGGAAATGCTAGAGTTAGGAGGACATAGATATTTTTTATCCGTAGTGTCATCACTTATCAAAACTTGTTGGCCAACGTGGTGCAACTATTTTTCGCATTAAATGTTCATCTGAAAAATTTCAGATTTGTGCAATTTATCAAGGTGTGGGTAATCAGATACAGCTACAGGAACGATTAGCCAGATATAAGTGTAGGTACATCTTTAATAGTGTAATTCAAATTGCGAACCTATTGTCGACATGTGAAGAAATGCATCATGCATTATATCATAGAATACTACACTGATGGACCTATCCGCTTTCGCAGATTTGTTCAAAAAACGTAACACATGGCTAATGTAATTTGTCATCTGAATTACCTTTTCTTGTTTGTCTTAAAAGCAATACATCTTCGCGGGTAATCACTTAGCGTACGGACAGCTAGGAAAAAGGATTCTTCAGTTGAGAAAATGTCTTTTCCTATTACAGTACCAATTTGGCAAGCTATCAAAATATGACTATTCCAAAGATAACGTGACAAGAAAAACAGATTAATTCATTTGTTCCCGAGTTAATGCGAAAAAGAAAATTTGTCAACTATAGAATACTTTCTTTTTCGTTTGTACAAAAAGATTATATGACTCAGATTTTTGTCTCATATATTGTCGGAGATATTCTGATTCTTTTAGAAAAGAATGCAATTTAATATGAAGGGTAAGGGGAAAAAAGAAGGAATGTCACAAAAGTGCATTTTCGAGAAAACTGCGATTTAATATTGAAAACCGCGTAAGAAGAATAGGATTAGTTACGTATTTTGCACCTTTTTACATGGACATTTTTATATCTACATATGCATGGCATATACAGTCAAATAGTACCAAGAGTCACCAACAGATGGGACAAAGCATCCGAAAAAGCACATACATGGACATTCCTTGTTTTTTCCCCTTACCCTTCATATAATATTTCCTTGGATATAGTGTTAAGCATTGAGTTATTCAGGTTTATTTTTTAGTTTACTATTACGTTATTATATGTAGGAATTTATTTTCTTGTTCTTTGACACTACTTGCTGAAAACAATACATATTCGCGTCAAATCACTTAGAGCACGTACTTTCTGTGAAGGAAACTTGAGTTCGACTCTTGATGGATTCCAAGATAATCTGTAGATTCATGTTTCGTATAGCCTCGAGATATTCTGATTTTTGTAGAATAGAATGAATTTTAAATGTAATTCTTGTTCTTTAACGCTACTTGCTGAAAGCAATACATATTCGCGTCAAATCACTTAGCGCACGTACTTTCTGTGTAGGAAACTTGAGTTCGACTCTTGACGGATTCCAAGATAATCTGTAGATTCATGTTTCGTATAGCCTCGAGATATTCTGATTCTTGTAGAATAGAATGAATGTTAAATGTAATATTGACCTCAATATAGTGATTAGCATTGTATTGTATATTCCATAGCTAGTTATTTAATTAAGCATTGTATTATATATTCCATAGCTAGTTATTTAATAACTATTACTACTAGTATATGTAGGACTTTATTTCTTGCTCTTTAACATTACGGAAGGAAATCATTTTATAAGTATAGTATTTATATAGTTTAATAGTAGTGATTTTTGATTATTATTTCAGTGCTTATTTAAGTGATATTTTCGTAACGTAGATATTATTAGTATTGGAATTAATTATTTCATTGTTTTTCGTGGATGTACGTGCCTATATTATGTAGAAACCTGAGTTCGACTCTTGATGATAGTTAATGTAGTTCGAATTCCACGTTAGGCTGCAGATTTACGTCTTATATAATCAAACCTAGTCCTTCTAGACTAAGTTTTTCAAAGAAATTGATAATGAATGGTCGGATTCCAAGTTAATCTGTAGATTCATGTTTCGTATAGCATCAAGATATTCTGATTATTGTAGAATAGAATGAATTTTAAATGTAATATTTACCCGAATATAGTGATTAGCATTGTATTATATATTCGGTAGCTAGTTATTTAGTTACTATTACTGCTAGTATATGTAGGGCTTTATTTCTTGCTCTTTAACATTACGGGAAGAAATCATTTAATAAGTATAGTATTTATATAGTTTAATAGTAGTGATTTTGATTATTATTTCAGTGCTTTTCGACTTTCGATGATAGATAATGTAGTACGAATTCCACGTTGGGCTGTAGATTTATGTCTTATATAATCAAACCTAGTCCTTCTAGACTAAGTTTTTCAAAGAATTGATAATGAATGGGGAATTTAATCAACTCTAATGTGGTATCTAATTGCTATAGATAGGGATTATTTAAATTCTTATACGTATTATCATTTGAATTACGTTTTTCTTGTTTGTTTTAAAATAGAATTTGAAATGAAGTTCTTCGTACATAACTATTCAGTTCATTTTTCTAAACTACAAACGGATGGAATTCCAGCTACTTTGTTTACACAATCTAAGTATTACCAAGGGAATTATGGTATCTTATGTTCCTTTAAAGAGTATGTACCATTATATTTAGAAAAAAACGTTATCGAAATTAGAAATTTGTACACGCAACCCCGTTATCAGCAATGGTTTTTGATTTACATTACCCTGTTAGCATTGACTTTGAGGAATTGCTAGAGTTAGAAGGACATTGATATTTTTATCCGTAGTGTCATCACTTATCAAAACTTGTTGACCAACACTTATGTGATGCAACTTTTTTTTTCGCATTAAAGGTTCGTCCGAAAAATTTCAGATTTGTGCAATTTTTCAAAGTTTGGTAGTCAGATATAGCTACAGAAACGATTAGCCGGATATAAGTGTAGGTACATCTTTAATAGTGTAATTGAAATTGCGGACCTAATGTCAACATGTACAGAGCTATGTAAGAATGCATCATGTATTATATCACAGAATATTACATTGCTACTCCTTCCGTATATAGCATAGGTCAGTGTTTCTTTTTTTAGATATATGCTATCTTTTGTTGCTCAGCATTACGTCACTTGATGTGAGATCATCACATTAACACTTCTCACTTTTAATATTTATCTTTACACGTATCTAGTTCATTCATTAAAAAAGTAAACTTGCGATGTTTAACGATGATGATGATGAGCGTGTACAATAGATTTCAATCTTTTAATGGTGTCATTCGATTCATTTTTAATGTTATACTTTCGTTTTGAAAGTAATTAATTTTCAGCAGCGGATGAGGAGCGCTGCTGCACTCTACAAAACTCCTCAAGAAGCCAATATTATCACCCTGAGGAAATGCAAGGTGATTTCTGTACTTTTAAAAATAATTACTTTCAAAACCTTTTGTGCTTTCCTCTTTTATCTTTTCATTTGCTTTTCATTATTTCACTGTACTTCGAAGGTAGCACTTAGTCATTTCCCTTACCTTTTCCTGTATATGCAACTATATAGTATTTTACTCAACATTATGCGTAACATTATATATATATATATATATATATATATATATATATATATATATATATATATATATATATATATATATGAAGAAGAAATGAAAACAGGATTATCTTGCGTTTAAACCTGTTAGAATATGAACTGCTCAAACGAATGTGACGCATCTATCTTTTAGCAATAGGTAAGTTTTAAATATCTGTTTTCAATAACAGATAAATAATTACTTTTATTTAAAATAAAATACTTGTTTTGTTTCAGGAAACAAATTCATGTTCACCACGTAAATTAACGGTTCATTCTTGTTTCTTTACAGTACACTTTAAAAGATGATACGTCTTCAAGGGACACTGAAGCAGGATTTTCTACGAGTTTTCAATAACAGATAAATAATTACTTTTATTTAAAATAAAATACTTGTTTTCTTTCAGTAAACAAATTCATGTTCATCACGTAAATTAAAGATCCATTCTTGTTTCTTTACAGTACACTTTAAAAGAGGATACGTCTTCAAGGGACACTGAAGCAAGATTTTCTACGATCAAACAGGTCCGAAGACGAAACACTGATCAAAGATCATCTCTCTCTCTCTCTTTTACGAATAGGTAAGTTTTATAGCTTTCTTTCGGATAAAAAAATCCATAACTGCTTTTCGTCTTTTAGAATATGTATGATAATATTAATAATTACTTATTTCTTTTAGGTAAAACATTTGCTTCTTTTTTATTTTTAATTTAGGTTAAGATAAATGAAGAAAAACCCACAGATATGATGTTTGTCCACTAGAATACATTAGTCAAAAAACATTTTTTGTTGCAAGATAAAGATATTACAGATTCAAATTGTACGAATAAGTTACTGTTGTGCGTTAAAGATATTATAAAGGGTGTGTGGGGGAGGAAAAAGAAAAGAAACTCCACCTACACACAAGCCGTCAGAAGAACTAAAGTGGGGAATTTAGCTCAGTTCACAGGCACTGAATTCGGACGGCTGTCCTTTGAAGAAAAAGATCATTGGGAATATTAGAGTAATTTACTGAGAATTTCTATGAAAAGAAGAGAGACAGGGTTTGGGATAGGATTGTCAGTTAGGAAAGGTGTACCTTCATTATGACGTCCGGACGTGCGTTGGTTCCTCTCTGGTCTCCTGGTGTCTCGCTCACCCTCTATGGATCAGGTCCTGGACTACTGGCAAAGGAGCCCGAAACTAACTTCAACTCCGAACCGTTACTCCCGGTTTCAAATCAATATCGCTACTCCTCGAGACGGAAGTAACCGTGGCTATTTAAGGAGGGCCCCCAGGCTCGGCGACTATTCTCGATGATATCGAAAGCGAGTCCCAGACGTCATAGGAGGTGTAATTTTAGGTGTTGGGAGGAGACAGGAAGGTGTCTCTCGTAACTTTATTACAATAAATACATCACATTCATAAATTGCTGATGTAGCAAAACAACAACCAGTTGACTGTTGACAGTTCAGGACGCAAGCACTCTACACAGAAACTCCACAAAACACAAATAAAATTAATAAAAACCTGTCACCAACATCATTGTCTGCATAACTCAATGCATTATTAATAACAGTCTTTGTGAATCGAAGCAAAGACATATTGATTCCTTTACACTCCCCCGTCTGGAACTGAAGATATATAAAAAACAAGTTTATTTTATATCATCGTTCATTGAATAATATGCACCACTAAATTGATAACCATGTGTATATATACTTATCACCGAAGAAGAAAAAACACCAAAATAAAATGTAAACAACACAGAAAAGAAAAAAATGTTAATAATTCAATATTTTAGATTAGAAGTTCCAGTCTTCTTCATATTACTGCACTTTTCTTTCTTTGTCTTGAGCGTAAAAAAAATGAAAAACAAAAACACAAACACACACATATATATGTAAACAATATATATGTAAACACAATGAACGTTCACTCGACGTATAGAAAAGCGTTCATTGAAGCACATGTCAATGTAAACATAAAAGCACGTGGAATTGTTTGTATCCACTAAAGACCTTTAGAAAAATTCGCTGACTCGGAGCCCTTGAAAATATATCGGTCAGTAATCTTTGACGATAGCACTTCCAAGAATGCAGATGACCTCGCTGGCCGTAGTTCAAAAGGCTTCCACTAGGACGGCGCTGTAGTCTGAACAGATACGAAGCACAAATCGTCGAATAATGCAGTGTAACGAAACGAAGATGGATATTATAATTGTTTGTATTTGTTCGTATTCAAGGAAGAAAAAAGGTTCAACTGATGTGCATCGAAGAGGAAATCTAAGTAGAATAAATAAGGTAAAGTAGTTAAGAAAAGGGTTGAGAAAATAAGCTATAGGTTACTTAGAACGGGGAGAGAGAAAAAACAATGTGAATTAAGGAGGGAAGGGAGGGGTCACGTAACTACTGAAGTGTAACAGGATTTCACGGCAGAATTGCGTGATATAGGAAATAGGGTTATAATCTCCAAAGGTAAAAGGGAGGAAAAAGATGAATAATAGAGGATTACGGGTAGAAAACACAGGCACACAGATGAGTTTCTGATGAAAATCCAATATAGCGTCGGTAGACGCTATCCTTGTAACGGTCCATCCGAAGCTTTTATTAATACAAAAAAAGCGCTGCATCTTGCTGGAAAAGTAAAACAGTGATCCACAATCAATCCATATGTACTCGATGTAGCATTCCTGGAGGGGGGTGGTGGCCTCTGGAAGGTCTACGATGGACGGTAACCTCTTCTTCATTCGCTGCTTAATGAAGGCATGGGAGGGAGAAAGAAACAGGTTTTAGGTATGAAATTAAAATAGCATAGACTTGACTGGAAAGAACTGAGACTGAGTAGAATGAGAATGTGGGAGGAAAAGTAAAAAAAGGTTACAAAAATGTAGATGCGGTAAAAAAATAAGTAGGTGGAACGTAAGTGCAAGGCTAATCTTAGTACAGTAGAAAAACAAAAAGTAAACGTACGGGGGAAGAGAAGTAGAGGAAGAACAAGACGAAATTTTAAAAAAAGAAAAAAATTAAGCATTAATATGATTTGTAATTGGTGCCCAATGACCAAATAATACCATACAACACAAAATCAACACAAGGCAATCTTGGAGGGAGGGAGGGTGTATGAGGGTGGGACCAGAATAATCATAAGGCTGAAACCATTTCCTGTTTCAGCTAATCTTCTCAGAAACAAGAACGGGGCCAGGTTATGCCGCCTAGCACTCGGCTAAAAAAAAATCTGATTATTCCAGTAACATGGGGGGGGGGTCGGGGGCACAAAAGGGGGACCGAAGAAAGAAAAGTTAATGTAATAAACCAATTGTATGTTTAAAATATACGTACGCTAGGTTTCATTGTTGAGTGGGGTAGGTATACTCAGAAACAAAATAGTTGTGATCCCAGTAGAAGTTTACTTAGATTGATGAAACGTATCCGTTCGATCCAAAATAGTTGGTAGGCAACTAGCGGCAAAACTACAAATAAGTGAGATAATTACGTAAGAAATGAGTTTTTGTAGAATCTCGTGTGTTATTGATCACGGGGCGAGATTCCGAAACAGATGTCACTGTAGATAAGAGTACACATTGCTTATCACTAGCATTACGACGGAATCGGGAATTAGAATGCCGCTTGTATAGTTTATAAAGTAAGAGAATTCCAATAGATAATAGATATATCTCCAGTACGTGGACAACAACCCATGCGGTGTCACGGAGTGAGAAAGTTTCTTCCGCTCTCACTGTTAAAAAACAGGAGCAAAAAGCCAGAAGTATCTAAAAAAAACAAATGTCTAAATAAGCATGAAAAGTGAACATTTTCTATCGCTTAATGGCTAAGTCTAGTATCACCTAAATCTTCAGGGCTAAATCAAAAACAGAAATTCTAGGGTGAAATATGCATCTTTCAAGACTGCTATTATCCCAAAAATAGCTGGGCAAAACGCGCCCACTCAAATAAGGTATCGTAAAAAGGTATTGCGACACTTCAACACAAAGGAAAATTACTCAACAAAACTCAAATATTTCTCTTGTCCGAAAAATGGACACATCATGGAAAATAAACTTCACAAACTCCCTTCTTTCTTTTTGTGTAGGAAAAAAAACAATAACTTGACTCATTTAACACAAGGTGGAGTTTGACTTCAGACACCAAGTACAGATAAACTAAAACGTCAATAACCTGACAAATCAATCTGTCACAACACAAACAACACTGTATGGTCCTGTAAAACAAAATCATCCCGGGAACACTATGATAAAACAGGAACCAAACAACAGAAGCAAATTCCGATTCAAACAACTGTGAGTCATAGATCCAAACAAACATAGACACAAAATAATGCATATAACGACTCTGCTTATACATAAAGAAAGAGAGAAAAAAAATTAAGATTCCCTGGGTTGTACAGAACGGACTAGACGTTTCAAATTACATATCAAGAAACACTGAATGAGCGTTGCCAAACTCAAAATTACGACTAATATTGGGATCACAATAAAATAAGTAGTATGTAAGTTATTAAATCGCTTAACAACAAACTCAGTATGCTTAATTTTCAATTTCTGTAATTCCAGGTACGTCATCTCAAATTATTGTCAGTGAATAAATAACAAAAGACAAGGGAGAAAAAAACAATTCTAGCGGGATTTCTTCGGTTGCAAGAATGGTGGTGGTAACTTGCATGTTATTTTTTTTCTTTGCTTCTGACACATACAGCAGGACGACTATACATAGTCTGTCCATAACATACACGTACTAATCTAGATTATAGTTCTCTGGTAGGCCAGTAACAAACTAAACCAATATAATTAAAATATGTGTTCTCTTTCAGGTCTATTGTGGAAAGTATACATGCATCAATCGCTCGTACGTTCGTTTATTTTCTTTGTCAAATTGACAGAACACAACCATGTCCACCAAATCCAAATTCTCTTCCAAGAACTTCCGTATGCAATCCAAAGCAATACGGCATGCTTCTTCCTTGGGAAAAAAGAAAATCCCGGTGGCAATGTTCGGAAAGGCTATGGATCTAAAGCCACTTTTCAACGCGAGACTTAAGGCTTTTTCATAGCACGCTTGTAATTTCCTTGGGTTCTTATCTGGTGGGGCGCTAACATGTATGACGTAGGAGGCAGGGAGGTTATAGGCATCGGTGACACAAACATCTCCAACTTTTAGGTGACTAATCTTCTCGCAGTCCTGAAGTA
The DNA here is from genome assembly GCF_964235325.1 of Thermobia domestica. Classification (NCBI taxonomy): domain Eukaryota; kingdom Metazoa; phylum Arthropoda; class Insecta; order Zygentoma; family Lepismatidae; genus Thermobia; species Thermobia domestica. The sequence goes on along the minus strand of NC_137462.1, from coordinate 249,881,887 downwards.
AGTCTGGTCCAGCAGCCTGGTGGATCGCTCGGTCAACACCCCCACGTGGCTCCAATGACGTGTTCGTACTGTTCACTATACAGTCTCTGGAGAGCGAAGTAATACTTCCAAAATATAGGGCTATTTTCTTGTTGATCTCGTGGTTGGTTGAAAACTTTGGGTACATTTTATCTTTTAAGGTTGGGGTGGGGGAAGCCATGTCGTACCAAGTCGGTAGGTCCACCATAGAAACTATATCCCTGATAAACATACAATCAGGAACAGCATCATCTCTGTCCAAATTTGGTTCTTCAACTAAGAACTGGGCGAAATCACCATTAACAGCTGGTAACTCGGGATCCTTGGCACCTTCACCTAAGACAGTAGGGGAAGAGGGATCTAGCTCCTGTACCTCCTTTTCAGCATCTTTTCCTGGTGGGTAATACTTTTTTAAACGGTCAACAGCGAAAGAATCAATCTTAATTTGCCCATGTCCTGTCCGAAACTTTACGTAGTAACTGTTGTCATGTTTGCTTCCTTGAATTATACCTGGACCAAAGTATTTCCCTGAGAAAGCTTTACAGTTACCTTTCTTAACGGTTGAATCTTAAAATCCAAACCAGATCGCCATTCTTAAAAGTTTGCTGTTGTACGATTTAGCAGAAATCAAAAATCTTTTATACAAGTTATCATGGGCTCTTTCCCGTATATATCTTAAACGTTCTAAACGATCTTGGTTATCTGAAAATTTGACACTGTATGTCCAACATGACAGAATGTAACAGTTTAGGAGAAAAACCATGGAGGCACTCAAATGGAGAAATCTGCATACTCAAATTACATGTGACGTTATAGGTAAAAACAATCTGGGGTAGAAGTTCAATCCAATTGGACTGGTTATCTTTGTCCAATGCAAGTTTCAGTTGCTGTTCAATATGTCTTATGGCGACTTCCACCAGACCTGAAGAATAGTGTCCTGCCACATCTGCAAAGTGTAATTGGATATCAAAGATATTACACAGTTCCTTGAAGACTTGACTCGTAAAAGCTGAGCCACGGTAGCATGCCAATTCAGAGAAAAGACCATATTTCAAAATAACTTGCTCGTACAAAAATTGAGACACAGAAGCAGCTGATGTATCGAGCAAAGAAGCAGTTATACAGAATCGAGTTCCCTCGTCGACACAAACAACCAAATAACTGTGTTTAAGGATGTTGTTGCTCGGGTATTTCCCGGAAAAATCTATATATATCCTATAGAAGGGTGGAACGCTGGGATGGGTCTGTAGATTTCCTAGAGGCTTGCCACTCCTCTTCTTCAACACTTGACAAACAATACATTCCTTGCATTTCCGATAGACAAATTTCTTCATGTCTAAAAAGTATAGACTTCAATAGCAAATTATACGTTTTTGAGAATCCAGCGTGGTTTGCTGCGAGTTTTTCAGCATGACACTTCTCAAAAACTCGGTCTCTCCAGGACAGTGGCACAGCGACTAAATGAACTTTTCCAAGAGGCGTGACTTTGTACAGGATAGAGTTCCTCATGGTAAAGTGTGATGCTCTTCGCTCGAAAGCAGGATCCTTGTCAGGAGCATCCTCCAAGAAGGCGATAATCTTGCTAAAGTATTGATCTTCTGGTTGAGCTTTTCTGAGATCAATAGCGTCATTATCTTCAATGAAAAATATCCGGGGATCCGCCGCACTTGCGTCCTCATCGGTAATATCACGCTTGTGGTTAACGAAACGGCTGAAAGCATCAGCCTCCACATTGCTGGCTGCGGCGACGTGAGATGTAGTAAAATGGTAAGCTTTAATTTCCGTGAGCCAACGAGCTAGTTTTCCAGTTAAGTTCTTGCTATTCTTTAAATATGTTATGGCTTTGGAGTCCGTGTGAAGGAAAAAATGTCTTCCCAAAACAAAATATCGGAAAGAACGCAAGGCATATAGCAGAGCTAGGAGTTCAAGATGGTAAACAGAAAGATTCTTCTCAGCAGACCCCACTGCACGGGATGCGAATGCAATAGGCACCAGTTCAGATTCGGGATCGTCGGATACGGGTTGTTTTGCGACGGCAGCCAAACCTCGGATCGAAGCATCCGTGTATATGTGCAAGTCACGTTCGGGTTTATAGGCCAATAAGGTGGGAGCTTCCAAGATGGCGGTCTTCAGCGCTTAAAAGGAATCCTGCTGGGATTTATCCCAGGTAAAATCAACATCCTTCTTCATCAACTTCTGAAGAGGATCCGCGATAATCGCAAAATCCTTGACATAACGCCCCAAAAAGGAGCAAACTCCAAGAAAACTCTTGACTTGTTTCTTCGTCCGTGGCCTCTTGTAATCTCTAATGGTGTCCAACATCTTGTCGGAAACGGACATCCCAAAACTCCCAAGCTTGTGGCCAAGTACGACCAAAGAGTGGTGAGCGATTTTGGTCTTCTCGGGGGACAACTTTAAACCTCTGGAACGAAGTCGTTCAAACAGTATCTTGCATAAGTCGAGCATTGCAGCCACACTACTGGAAACTACATAAAAGTCGTCCACATAATACATGACGTTTGATGAAGGAACTCCAGCAAGCGTTAATTTCACCAACCTATTCAACGCTACGGCACTGGAAATGTGTCCCATCGGTAAGCAGTTGTATACATAGGATCCGAAGCCTGGAATTGAGAATCCTGTGCACTCCCTACTCTTCTTAGTAAGCTTAATTTGGAAGAATCCGGCTTTCATCTCAGAACTTGTGTAAAAAAGCTTTCCCGCCATGCGTCCTAAGATGTCCTCCATCGGTGGCGTCGGATAATTGCATGGCATTGACTTGAGGTTAAAAAATCTGAGGTCCGAAACGAATCTGAAGTCTCCAGAGCGTTTTCTGACCAAAATAATAGGGTGATTCCATGGGGAAGTCTCTGTGGAAATTACATTCTGACGTAGGAGAAGATACAACTGTTTTTTGACGACATCTTGAAGGTGGTAGGGTACTGAATACGGAGCCTTGTTCACAGGGGTCTCATCAGATAGCCTAATTTCATGCTCATAGCCTCTAGCGACGCCCACGTCTGTGTCCGACCAAGAGAAGACATCCGCGAAGGAGCGGATAAGATCGTAAAATATTTCCTTGTCCTCCGGAGTGAGATCTTGATTGACGTCCACTCGGGTGGTATCACACATCTTCTGTGATGCGGCTAACTGCTCTGGTGGTGGGGTGTATTCCTCCGTGGTGTTTGCCACAACTTCATCCGAATAACCAGGCACCTCCTCAAAGTCCTCTGCCAGGCCAAGAACTGTTCCCATGTGTAAGTTCACTGGGGTGATGGTGGGGCTGGTCACATAAACGACTGTTGTCTCACCATTTACCAAAACTCGTGGGATAAAAATTCCCAATAACTCTTCAATTCGCTGAGACGGGGACAACAACAACTTTTTTCCGGTAATATCAAGCGAATTTCGGAGACGGACCAAAGTATGTGACCGCGGTGGCAACACAGTATTTTCAAAAACTCGAAAATCAGGAGTGGAACAGCTAGCAACTTTACTTTAACAAAAGAGACACTGACCAAAGCTTAAAATTTTACTTTATTTTAAATTATAATTTGTAACTGTTTCTGTTATAACAGTTAATTTAAACTCTGTTATATCAACATTTATATATATGTCTGTATTTTCATTAATTTCGATCGTGTCTGAAGAAGGATATGCTAGATATCCGAAACAGTTACAAATTATAATTTAAAATAAAGTAAAATTTTAAGCTTGTCTCTTTTGTTAAAACAATTAATCCAAAGCCATGAATAGTCTTACAACTTTACTTGTAAGGACTTTGGATAAATGCACCTCTAAATTTCGCCTCGGCAATGAACGAGACGGTAAACGACCAAAGTAAGAAAGAGTAAAGGTATTTCTATCGTAATCAATTAAGGCTCTATGAATATTCAAAAAGTCAGCTCCAAGCAAGGGACCATAGTCAAAGTGTGGAATAACTCGAAACACATGAGAAAAACGTCTCCCATTAATATCAAACTGAAGAATCGCCAACTCCGAACCCTGTATAAACTTGCCAGTAGCACCTCGTAAACGAGTATTGATGCGATATCTCCTAGCACTTTCCGGTACTAAATTGGAACCGACGCAACTCACCTGGCTCCCAGTGTCGAGCATAAATTTAGTCTGGACTCCTCCCATAATAACACTGATATGAGGCAACTCATTCTGGGTGAAAAGAGGGACAGTAATTCGGAGGGAACGAGTAGCAATGGTCCAATTCGCTACCCTAGCAGTTAGTTTAAAGTCGCCCTGCAATATCTAGCGATATGATTAGGGCCTTTGCATCGAAAACAGATAATAGGTCCCTTTTTTGAGGAGTCGTTGTTTTGGGACGACCCTGTATTTGATTCGGACCGGATAGGATCGGTTTGGGGCACATGAAAACTATTGGCACCATTATCATTGGTTTGTTACTTATTATTATGTGGAAAATTTCGTCTACCATTATTCCGTCTATTGCGTGAGCCATTCCCATTGTTTTTGTTTTTATTGCCATCAGAAAAAGCGGATATTTGCAACGTTAACTTAGATAATTGTTGCTGTAATTCAAGCAAACGGCCATTGACGTCATTACTCTGCTGCGTTTGCTCTCGTGGCGAGTCAGCAGCTCTAACAGCTGTTTCCTGTTTATATGCTGCGGAAGGCTGTCTGCCGGCTTATTGCTGACCAAGGCAGACTGCAAAAGCACTGAGTTCTTTTTAATGAACTGATCTAATTCCTTCCTCTTTGTCAGCAATCGTGCTTTTTCCTCTAATATTAACTCATCGACGAGTGAAGCGAGATTTTCATATTCTTTTTTAATAACAGCACGAAAATATTCAGGTTGAAGACCTTCGATAATGTACTGTATTTGTGCTTTTTCTGATTCTGTAGGATCTGATCTAAGAATGAGATCCTGTTTTGAGTAAACGTAATCCATCACGCTCTCATCCGTACCTTGGTCTCGAGCCCTCATCTGCGCAACAGTAAAGTGGGGAAGCGCATGATCTTTAAAGGTTTGACGGATTCGTTCTTTAAACTGGTGATAATTCCACTGCGCAAATTCGGGTTTTGACTCAATTGCGGAATACCAATTTTCAGCACCTCCTTTCAGTAATGATCCTAAAATTAACTTCTTACGGGCTCCTGTCCAGCCGTTGACTTCGGCCACAGTTTCGTATTTCTTCAAAAATCTATCCACATCCTCCCCGAAACGAGCATAAAACTTCTCAGGTCTAATAATAGAATTCATATATTGAACAGGACCTTCGCCTCCGGCATTATTAGTTGCAGATGCCATATCTGATACTTTAGGACTTAAAGAAATGGAAGAGGACCCGGAAATCTCGGAGAAGGTATCGGATAAACGTAACTGCCGACGTAAGTTATACAAATATTGGCGCGTAACCTTAGCGGACTTTGGGGAAGAACACGCGGCAGGCTCAAAATATACAGTATTGCTATGGTCTAAAATTTCCTCTGTAGGGACACCTAATTCCTCATGTAAGTAACGCAACATAGACAAAAATCTCTAAGAATTTGGGTACACAACTACACATCACATTAATACTATAACTCAATAATTAACTTAAAAATAATAAAATAATACCGGGAATACGCTAATACAAACAAAAAAATAAGAAACGCACTATACTTTGGAAATAATTAGGAAAACAAACATCTCGCCAGGACCCAAGTGTCATGCAAAAAATAAAATGAAACCTGGGTGAGCTATTTTCCAATTGAGGAGAACCTCTTGGACTCTAGCGCCACTACGCCCCTAAACGAGGAAGTCGGATCGGTCAGAAGTTCCATCTGATCGCAATGACCTCCGTGTGCGGATTCGACCTAAAGGCCTCGACGCTAAAGTAGTACTTTCCGCTCGAAAGTAAGACGCACACCAAAAGAGCATTCACAATAGGGTGAAACCCTCCTTGTACAGTGCTACGCCCTTAGCAAGGTTCTGCACGGGGTACGTCCATACCTTCGCAATAAACCTCGCACAGACTCGGCAAAAATGCCTCACTGCAAAAGTAGTGAAATGCGAAAGACCCAATAGACAAGAGAGCTTATTGGCCTCCACTCTGGTGAAACCATCCGTTTGTTGCGGAGATACGCCCAATAACTGGTCTCGATCGGGGTGCGTGTGCTACACTCCCGCAAGAAAACCAGTCTAGACTCGGCAATGAAATGCCTGCTCCAACAACAGCTATTGGCCAGAAAAGAAAACAAGAAAAACATGCACTACTAGAAGACTGAACTAAAAACATGTAGAGATAGAACTAACAGTTCAAAAACAATTCTCCACTAAGTAAGACACTAGCAGGGGTAAAAATAAAGAGTAGAAAGCCACATCTCCACCATATAAAGGGTGTGTGGGGGAGGAAAAAGAAAAGAAACTCCACCTACACACAAGCCGTCAGAAGAACTAAAGTGGGGAATTTAGCTCAGTTCACAGGCACTGGATTCGGACGGCTGTCCTTTGAAGAAAAAGATCATTGGGGATATTAGAGTAATTTACTGAGAATTTCTATGAAAAGAAGAGAGACAGGGTTTGGGATAGGATTGTCAGTTAGGAAAGGTGTACCTTCATTATGACGTCCGGACGTGCGTTGCTTCCTCTCTGGTCTCCTGGTGTCTCGCTCACCCTCTATGGATCAGGTCCTGGACTACTGGCAAAGGAGTCCGAAACTAACTTCAACGCCGAACCGTTACTCTCGGTTTCAAATCAATATCGCTACTCCTCGAGACGGAAGTAACCGGGGCTATTTAAGGAGGGCCCCCAGGCTCGGCGACTATTCTCGATGATATCGAAAGCGAGTCCCAGACGTCATAGGAGGTGTGGTTTTAGGTTTTGGGAGGAGACAGGAAGGTGTCTCTCGTAACTTTATTACAATAAATACATAACATTCATAAATTGCTGATGTAGCAAAACAACAACCAGTTGACTGTTGACAGTTCAGGACGCAAGCACTCTACACAGAAACTCCACAAAATACAAATAAAATTAATAAAAACCTGTCACCAACATCATTGTCTGCATAACTTAATGCATTATTAATAACAGTCTTTGTGAATCGAAGCAAAGACATATTGATTCCTTTACAATATTAATAATATTCATCGCCAAGGTTGTATGAGACGTAAACCTATATTAACAAAATTAAAAACGAAGTATTGAAATTATATAAGTTTCCACCGGGAATTGAATTCGTGTGTTACAAGAATAAGTCAAATGCATACAGATGCAATATTCAGTGGAACGGTTATTTGCTTTAAATAAGAGAAAACTATTGGTTAGTATAGGAATATTGGTAAAAAATACCATTGGTAAAAAAATATATAGTATGAACTGTACGAATTTCTTTTCTAAAAAAATAAGAAAGAAGGAAGGAAAGAAAAGTTAACTTTGACTTTTCGTGCTAAGTTAATATAGTTTAACATTTTGATCAATACCGAAGCTGTGTGAGTCATAAATTATTCTAGTATTTCAAGAACTAAACTGGAGTTATTGAATGAATAATTAAATTGCATATTTACTGGAATTGCGATCTTTACTGGTACCATATGGTATTTGCTTAAGAGAAAAGACAATTAATTATAGGTATTGTTTTATTTAGGATTTTTATATCTTCTAAAATTTGAAGATTGTTAGTGTTGCAATTATAGTTACTTGTTTTTCTTCCAGGAAACAAGTTCATGTTCACCGCGTAAAGTAACTGATTATTCTTGTTTCTTTACAGTACACTTTAAAAAGAGGATACGTCTTTAAGAGACGCTGAAAACTACCTGAAGCAACATTTTCTACGGTCAAATCTGATCGAAGACGAAACACTGATCAAAGAGCAGTGCCGCAACTCTCTCTTTTACGAATACGTAAGTTCTATCTTTCTTTCAGATAAAAAAAAGATTCATATCTGCTTTTCGTCTTTTAAAATATGTATGATAATATTAATAATTACTTATTTCTTTTAGGTGAAACATTTGCTTCATTTTATTTTTGAGTTAAGTTATGATAAAGAAAAACCCGTAGATACGGTGTTTGTTCATTAGAATACATTATTCGTAAAACCTTTTTTCTTGCAAGATACAATCATTAGAGATTCAGACTGCACAAATAAGTTACTGCGGTTCGTTAAAGATATTAATAACATTCAATACCAAAGATGTATGAGATGTAAACCTATATTTATAGGATTCAAACGAGGAATTGAAATGATATAAGCTACTATCAGGAATTGAACTCAGATGTTCCAAATATAAGTCAAATGTATACAGTTGCAATATTCACCGGTACGGTTGTTTGCTTTAAAAAAAGAGAAAACTATTAGTTAGTATAGGAATATCGTTGGTAAAAATGATAGTTTATAGTATTAACTGTACGAATTTCTTTTTTAAAAATAAGAAAGAAGGAAGTAAAAGTTAATTTTGATTTTTCGTGCTAAGTAAATATAGTTTAACGTTTTGTTCAACATCGAAGCTATGTGAGTCACAATTATTGTAGTATTTCAAGAACATAACTAGAGTTTTCGAATTAATAATTAAATTGTATGAAGTTGTGATATTTACTGTTATTGTGTGGTATTTGCTTAAGAGAAAAGAAAACTAATGAATAGGTATTTTTTTACACTAAACTATGTTCAAATTAAGAAACGAATTGACATTTAGAGAAAAACTGTTATTCTGTTGTCACAATCATGAGTAAGCCGCTAATGCATCCTCTACAACTTTACCCTCTCTAATGGAAAACAGCTTTAAGAGGACAATTCATTGGTATACTCATTATGAGGCAACAGAGTAACAGTTTTTGTCTAAATGTCAATTCGTTTCTTATTTTGAACAGAGTATAAGAAAATGTACAGACAATGAAAGAATGTCAAGAATACTTGTTATTTCTTGTTCTTGTTCTTTCTCATTACGAAAATAAATAATTTTATAAGTATAGTATGTTGCTATAAGACAAGTGTACTTTTTGAAGTTTAATTTATATTTTCTGATAATAAAAATTTGTATTTCTTTATTTCCAGAAAAGATGATGTCAATCCCCAGTAGTGTTGCAATGACCACAGTAGGGTATTGTGAAGATAAAATCAGAAGAAGAGGAAACAAAAAGGTGTACTATATTTCTAGTGACTGTCTAAACAATAAATTGATAAAAAGAAGTTGGCACACATGCGATGATTGTGTCAATGTGACGCTATTAGAACTTTATCAAAAGGAAAAAGAAAGAGAAAGTGCAGATAAAACGATTTGGGGGGTAAAATGGGACTTAGAGGGTAAGTGTATGCGAAACAAAAGTGAAATGACAAACGAAAGAGAAATGGTAAAAGGTGAGGTGATATTTGGACTACCATAAAATGCCGAAATGAAGAAAAATGAAAGAAAATTGTAAATATTTGTGTATATATACATATATTAAAATAAAAAGAAAAAGAATTTAAATTCCGTGTAGATAAAATTTGATGTTTTATTTTAATAAATGTGTAAAATAACAGCCGAAAGAATCATTTAAATAAGAAATAACTTATTTGTTGATCTTTGAATAAAAAAAAGAAGTTAAGAGAAAACTCTATGAAATAGAAACATAAAGGTTACCTACGCATACACGATGTTTGTACATCACAAAGATCACTTGCCGGAAGATGGGATTGAACCCAAGTCCATACAGAACAGTTGAGGTGCAATTCATGTTCATTCCTGTTGTTTGTTTGCTGTGATGAAAAGACCTACAGCTTATTGTGAAATTCATGCTTTCACCCCATTTCAATTCTATACGCTGATACCTCTTACCGAGAAAGGTCATATTTGTGGAACGTATCTTTATTTGTTCAATGTTTTTACATAATGTACAAACCTATTACATTTTAGGTTTGAGGAGTGTGGTGGCTCAGTGATAGAGGATTTACAACCAGTACTTCATTTTTTTCAAATGTTCGATTCTTGATGATGGAGAGAGATAGAGGGAGCATTGAACACTTGAAAGCATTATATTGCTTCGAAATGAAGAGCTTCGAACAATGTATATCACATGCTACGCTAAAATCAATACGAAGTGCTATATATGTGAAATTCTTTTTTATGCAAGGATTAATTCAACTCTAAATCGTGAAGTACTTTTACTTTTATTAAAGTGTAAAATTTCCAAACAAATATACAATGTTACTCTTGTGCAGATCACATCTTTGCAAATACTATCTAATGTAACCCACTAACATTTTGAATCAGATCCAGTTGGGACAAAATTTTCTAAAAGGGAGCATGGACATGTCAATTTTGATTGGTAATCATGAGCTCATGTTCTCCAAATATTAGTAATTTTAAGCATTACCTCATTAACCATACTGTCTACTGTCTCCTTGATATTATCACAATGGAAAGTTCGCTGACAATATTCTTAACTTATTTTAAAAGAGTGATGAGTAATCACAATTTAATTTTGTAATGGTCATGATGGTTCAATGGTTGAGTCCCAATGGTAGATTGGCAACAACCAGTCCAAAATGTAGGGAGATGGGCAGTAGAATTTAGGAGAGACCCAATTCAATCATATTACAGTTCATCACCATATTTTAGCTCATTTGCAAGCCTACCGTGATAATTTTAGGGGCGCTCGTCATCCCTATGGATAAGGCATAGGTAGAGTGATTACTTCTGGTGTTTGGGGTTCCTGCCTCAATCCGAGTTCATGTTAATAGGGAATAGTGGTAAACAAAAAAACTGTGAGCATTAGTTCTCCTGTTTACTTCTACTTTGTTCATTCCTGTATTTTTTATTTTTAAGTTTGTTATTTTTCTAAAGCAATTATGTCAGGTTACAAGAACATGTATCTTTTCTTTCTAGTACATGTATTGTTCTTCTACTCATAAATTCAATGGATTTCAGGATGCATGATGACTCAGCGATATAACGTTTATTCACATTGCCATTCTATCAACTATTATTTTTTCGTCACTCATTTGTCTTAATCATATGTCCTTTTACCGAGAGAGGGTATATTTGTGAGGACGTATCTTTATTTCTCCGGGGGGTCTTTACATGATGAACAAACCTATTACATTTTAGGTTTGAGGAGTATGGTGGCTCAGTGGTAAAGGATTTACAATCAGTACTTCGTTTTTCAAATGCTGAAGCTTCTTGGTATGCATCCTGTACAAAGCAAGTGCTGGAACTTAATGGCGATCCGTGCCTATGATTTGTCAATCATCACACCTTCAGTTAATTACTCTAAAAAAGAAAGACAACGAGTTCGGAATTTGCTAGATGCATGTTTCTCCAAGGCTGATGATGATGATGATGGTAATGTTAGGTGTTCAGTATAATAATAATAAGGGCATAAACACATCTCTCTTTGTTTCAGACAATTCTCATAGTTCGTGAAGAAAAAATTATTACTTTTAGATTTATTTGCCAACGAATGGAGAAACTTTTCGGTTCGAAAAGACATAAGTCGCAAATCGACAAGTACATTTTTTCAAATTCGAAGTGAAACAGAAACATCCGAGATGCGTAGTATTGTCACTAATGTACCTTAAAAAAACATGTTATGTTAAAAGAAAATGGCAACGTTGATTTTCACTGAAGAGTGGAAATACGAAGAAATTCTGTTAGGTGGAACGTTAAACTAAAAATATTTCATCTCTCTCTCTCTTACGAAGGGCATGATGTCTCAATGATTGCGAAAACTATTACTTAACACAACATGATGTTCTTATTCCGTAGCAAATACGAAAACTCAATTTAGAGGTACGTTCAAATCAGTTTAACGTACCACGATTATGCTCATTATGCTGACGATGACGGGTGATTAAGACAAATGGATGAATGAATACTTAGTAGAATGAGAATGTATGAGTAGACCATGAAAACTCACGGACACTATGTTCGGAAGTCGACCACAGTGCACGACAATTAGTAATAAAAAATTATAAGCTTACTTGATCGGAGATCGAGCTAGGGACCGCATGCACTGGGTTGCGGAACAATGATCTACTACACTAAGTATTCATCTGAAAGGGTAAGTCGTTGCTTTACCACTGAGCCATACACACACACACACACACACATACAAACGTTCACATATTTCTTACGTTCGAAATGTAAGAAAATATTTCAGTTTAACGTACCACGATTATGCTCATCATACAGGTAGACAGACAGAAAGATATACACTTAGATATATTTACATTTATATTTCACAGCTATAGGGACAAATGTTTATGGGGTGTCAAACAATCATTGCATGAGTAATATAGTTTAATCTTTCATTCCAGTGGGTAAAACTCAAAGATTTCCCATTAAGCTTGTTGACTTTATTGTGGGACGTAAAACTCAAAGATTTCATTTACAGACAGAAAGACAGACAGACCTTGTTGGCTTTATTCTGAGACGTAAAACTCTTGATTGTTCAAAGATTTCATTTACAGACAGAAAGACAGACAGGTATGCATCATATTATCAAAATTAAAACACCAAGTCTTGCGCCAGCTGATATGTAATTGCAATGCGAACCAGAAAACATTCAAGAATTCCATCAAATCATTTTCTTAGAAATCAATGTATGTGTTTTTAACGTTAGAATTTCATCTCTATCAAACACGGAATACACAAAGCAAATACATTGTCTCGAAGGCATCTTAGCTCGGCGGATGTGTTTCTTACCATATTTTATACTTTTTTTCATCAGGGACATCGGTGACTCGCTGATAAAACGCTCTCTTCTGGTGCATGGGGGGAGGGGTCCCAGGTTCAATATTCTGTTCCCGCCAGATGAACTTTATAATGAACAAACACCGTGTTCGTGGGTTTCCTCTGGGTTCTCCCGGAGCGTTCACCTGTAATGCATGAAGCACCGTGTTCAAATTCTACTCCAGACAAGTGAACTTGTGGTGAACAAACACAGTATGAGTGGATTTCCTTGGGTGTTCTTCCGTTTCCTTCCATTTTCTTCACTTCATCATTTTTCATCATCACTTTCCCTCTCCACTAGTCTAGTAGTCAACTATAGGACTAAAACTCTTTAACATACAATTAAATGTACTGTATCTTTTATCATTCGTTTAGCAGTGCTGTAGTTCAGTCTGTTACGAATCATCAAAACATTTGACAATGTTATCTTATCTGTTGCTCTTGAAACTAAACCATTTTAAGATGGAGTTCAATGTGCTAGCAAACAGAGAAAAGAAAGAGACTAGCGAAACAGACATTCACATATGTGTCTGTGTTTTTTTTGGTTAGACGAGTATGATGGCTCAGTGATAGAGGATTTACATCCAGTATTTTGGGGTCCCTGATTCGATCGCGGTTCACACCGTATGGACTTTCTGATAAATTCAAAAATCTACAAACACAACGTTCTTCACCGTAAACTTTGTGCTGTGATCGAAGAAAAGTCGTCCGTACGGTTTCTTTTCAGATCAACCATTCTAAATGAAGTTTCTTAACTCCTAAAAGAGAAGCATCGGAATAACAACAACATTAGTATACTAGTTTAAAAATCCTACCGTATTTATCGTTCCCAAAATACAAATTTTATGTGAAAATAATAAAAGATTTCAATTTCACTACATTATTATTATTATTATTAAATGCACTAGAATTAGTACTACACTGTTCAGTATAAATGAAAAGTATTTTCTGCTTCTTTATGAACAGAAGTCCACTTCATTGACACCCATCAAATTTAAAATTCGTTTTCCGTCAAACTTGACTGTGTTTGTACACTATCAAATAAATCAGTCATAATTGAATCTATGAGTTTTTTGTTAATAGTCTGAAAACAAGCGGAATCAAATGTACAAGTTTTCTTTCCCATTCTGTTAAAATTTCACTTAAATCCAAATACAAGGTCTTTAGCAACACGATTCACTTATTCAAATGTTCCAATTTTCAGTACAATACACATTAATTTGGCTTTCATTAAATTAAGACCTTATGCACCATTTAATATGACAAGGAGGAGAAACAACCATGTTTCGTCTTGTTTATATATGTCCTATACACTTACGATTATGATATCAGTTCAGTAAATTCAAGATCGTGCATGTTACGTCCAAATAAATTAATCTTCATTCCTTTTTATATTAAACATATATATACATTTTTCCAAATACGATGCTACTGCATCTGGAAGTTATACATAATAGCACATACGTAAATTATTTGCATAAATACATATTGTTTTGATAACTTTAGAAAATGTACATGTATTTTTACAGTTATATACAAAGAAAAACATAATGGAACTTTATTCAAGTTTCACTTCAAATTGTACCATATTGAAAATTAAGTTCCTTATTGAAACTTTTACTGGTATTTTTATGTATATCATCATTCGGAGCACTACGAAATACTTGTATATCAGGGCACATTTCCTGTATTTGTTTAATCAAGCATATCCCTTCTTAAGGTAAAGAAATGGACAATTAGGAAACCATTTCGCATGTTCTATCCATGGAACATCGTTATCAGTCCAATCTTTTAATCGACCAGCACAATAGAAGCATATAATTTGGTCTCTTGTCTTCCTGTAAAAAATTCCAGCATCACTTACTTGATGCGGGCATTGTTTTGATGAAATAGGCCAGTGTTCCAATGTTCTTAAACGTAATTCCTTTGTACAATACTGATTATATTAAGGGGCAAAACATTTATATGCACCACAATATGGTAATTCTGGCATTTGCTGGAATGGTATCCTTGCAGATACAGAATTTGGTCGCAGTTCCATTCTTAATCTTCCACTATTCGTATTTTTCTAATCGTCTACTTCAATCAAATCTTGCTTACGTTTCTATGTTCAATTATGTTCGAAATCTATGGAACTCAATATTATAAAGTTACTTACGATTTACACAGCATTGTTCTTTCAGCAGATGATCAACAGAGACTAATGACACTATGCATACAAATATCTGTGCACACATGCATGATGCAGGAAGGGATGACGGAGAGGAAATCATGTTTCATCTTGTTTATACATGTACCATACACTTACGAAAGACCACGTTCGTTTGGAATCCGGGTTCGATTCTCGGTGAGAAAGCATTCTTTTTTTCATACAAGGATTAAAGGATTAATTCAACTCAATGGTCGTGAAGTACAGGTCTTGCGTTTGATTCCCGTGTCCTGCTGGTTCGATCCTCGATGAGAAAACATTACACATTTTAAGGCATGAAGTTACTAAATCGTGAAGTACTGGTCTTGCGTTCAATTTCAATAAGAGAGCTTTCAAAATGAAAACATATTTAGTGTTCAGGTTTGATTCTCGATGAGAAAGCATTGAATATTTTAAGACATTAAGTATGCTCTTCGCTATGCCAAATAACTATTCAATACATAAGGAAAAGACGAAAATCAATCAATCAATTGGGAAGCTTCGAACTTGATATTCAATCAATTGGGAAGCTTTGAACGTTATAACTGAAAGGACTCTCATCAAGATCCGATAGCCGTCCAAGAGTATGAGCATAGTAACAACGTTCGCTTACGTTCTTCGCAGGAGGAAATGCAGGGGGTTTTGGGGATTCAAATCCATAACGAAAAGACAAAAATCAATCAATCATTTGGGAAGCTTCGATCATGATAACTAATAGAACTCTCATCCGTCCAAGAACATTTAGCTATTCAATACATAACGAAAAGCAAAAATCAATCACTCAATTGGGAAGCTTCGATCATGATAACTGATAGGACTATGATCCGTCCAAGAGTATGACCATCCAAGACGATGAAGTCATCCAAAACTATCACCATAGCAACAGTCTGTTCTCATAAACAAACATTTTCCCACGCTCTCCTATACTAGCCGTAAAAGGCTATGAACATAGCAATTAAGGCTTGTCGAAACTTGCCTCCCAATTCCAGAAAATGATATCGATTTCTAGGAAAACAAGATCAAATTTCGCTGACTCGGCCATCTATCCGACCTGTATTCTACTTCCGTTTGTTTTCTCGGGGTTTTCCAAATTCCTCTGATATTCTTATTCCGTCAACTCCTTTCATAATAATTAACTAGTCAAATGGCTCATTTAGCCTACAGGACATAAAGTAGGACGTAAAACTTAAAAAATATTTTATTACGTTTTAAGTGAACATACTTTATTGTAGTAAAAAGTATTCTTTATATCCTTATTCCTTGTTTCTTTTCATTTCAGGTACTTGAATACTGGAATGTCATTCCGTGCATTGTCATTTTCTATTCGAGTTTTCAATACCATAGTCGGAAGTGTTGTTTATGAAACATGTAAAGTTGTTTACAATTACTTCGAAAAGGATCATTTACCCTTCCCATCTATAGATTATTCGGAAGAGGTGACAAAGTTTCCCAATTGTTACGGTTCCATTGATGGGAAGCACATCCGCTTCCAATGTCCATCAAATTCTGGAAGCTTGTATTACAATTATAAGCGTTTCTATTCCATTGTCCGTCAAGCCGTAGTTGTCGCTGATTACAGATTTTTATTTATCGATGTTGGCCATTATGGAAAAGAAAGCGATGGTGGAATATTTTGTAATTCCAGTCTTTATCACTTGTTAGAAAGTGGTGCTTTTGGTATTAGGACGGAAAAAAAGCTACCCGGGACAAATATTACATTGGCGTATTTCTTTTTGGGAGATGAAGCCTACCCTGTGAAATTTACTTGATGAAACCGTATCCAAATAGAAATTTACAACATGAGCAAAGAATTTATAATTATCGTTTGTTACGCACAAGACGTGTTGTCGAATGTGCCGTGAAATGTGTTTGTGTATTTCATAATATTATAATTGATAAAGGTGTTCACCCTGTTACTCTTCTCCATGTTCAAGACACTGTATCAAGACAAGCTCCTAGACCAGAGCAGTCTCGAGTTCGACAGGCTTCAATTGGCCAAAACAGAGGAACTATTGCAGCACACAACATTCGAGAAGCACTTATAATTTACTTCAATATTCAGGAAAGGATAACCCAGCAAATGAGTGTTGAATAAATTCGAAGTTCAGTATAAGATCATAACATACAAACCAAATCTATAATTGTTACAATTACATTCTTCAGGGTGGATATAACGGGGCCGAATAGGTGCTTCCCCTTCCAGATATTCAATGCTAAGATTTGTTTTCAAATTTCCTACAAGACGACGACGTACCTTGTTTGTAATTAATTCGTACTTATTAAATATTGAAATGAATGAGAATTTTAGTTTCAACATTAAATAAGAATAAGGATGCTGTCAAGAAGCATCGCACTTTTTCACAACTGTAAACAGAAATTATATTTTATATTTTTATTTCATAAGTGTATTACTTTTTTTTAGAAAGATAGAAACATTGCATCCCTCCGGGCAGGCATAAACGCAGAAATTAATTTCGGAAGGGGTCCAAATTCAGTATGACAACAAATTGTTGAGTTGAGTTGAGTTGAGTTTAGCATCCCTTTCAGCAGGGAGGCTATATGAGACGTGGACCTACTGATTAACGTGGAATCCGAACCACACGATCTCCCGCCGGGAATCGAACCCGGGTCGACCACGCCAAAGGCGCGTACGCTAACCGCTTAGCCACGGAGGAGCTCAGAGAACAAATTTTATATAAATGTGTAAAATTAGGCAACATTTCAAAAGAAGTAGTTTGTAATACTGCTACTTAGAGCTACTTTTAAGAGCTACAAACTCTGGGATGGGTTTTATTAATATATAAAATAAGAAAGTTTTCTTGGGGGGAGCGAGATCCGCCCCTCAATCAACCTACTTTCTATGAAACTTTTCTCCACGAGTAAAACAAACCCGTTTTCTCTACTTCAAACATGTTTAGCAATAATTACATGTATTCGTAAAATTAATATTTGAAATGAAATGAAATGAAATTTGAATTTTACGTCCCACGTTTATGCCAACTAGGCTAAAGGAGACGGTGATGGTGAGAAGTGAAGGAAATGATAGAATGAAGAAAATGGGAGGAAACGGGAGAACACCGAGAAAGCTCACGCACACGGTGTTTGTCCACCACAAAGTTCACTTGGCGAGAGCTGGAATCGAACCACGGACCCCATGCACCACAGGTGAACGCTCTACTACTGAGCCACGGAACAAAAAGGAAATATAGATTGAATAAAAACTTGTGGTTCGTGTATTAATTAAATCTTCATATTTTAAAGACAAAACCAAGGAAGGTATACATACCATCCACTCAAAGTTCCTTGCTTACATCTGCCTATAATTTGTTCACGACTTGTCGTTTGTGTAAACTGGATGAGCTTGGTTCCACAATGGAACTTTATCAAAAACACAATTTAATATAGCATCAACATCTATTTCCATGTTTATTTTTATTTTTATCTCCGCTCGTTGCAACATCGTCTGCTTTCAGAGGCAGCAAACTTTTTCCTTTCACGTAGCGCCCAATTCCTCTGCAGACGAGTCTCCATTCGCAAGAATTGGAATGAACAATACCAGCACGTTGGGTTCGCTCGTATTCGCATCTTTTCGTCGGTTTTCGCAATTCGCAGGTCGGAACTAGTCGAGGCACTCCAATTTATTACACACGCTTTGAAATTTGCATCCGCAATCGCATTCGGAAGCAATAGAGTTGCGGCCTAAGACAAATGAAAAGAGGGAGAGACAGAGACACAGAGAGAGAGAGAGAGAGAGAGAGAGAAACAGAGAGAGAGAAAGAGAGAGAGAGAGAGAGAGAGAGAGAGAATTAGAGATTACGTGTGCCCGAGCAGGCTTTGAATTGGCTCTCTCTGTTCCCAGCTCTGAAACGATTAAAAGCCAGTTGAAGGAACCGGGCAAGAGTACCAACAGTCGCGTCGGTTGCAACAATGACGCTGCTATAAATTCGCTGTCTGAGATATACGTATACATTTTACGACCGAAACGCTACATGCGGAATTTACGCGAACTAAAAATTTATACTTTTTCGTATTTCGTATATTTTATAACTACCAGTTCAATTTTTTCAAGTCAGTTTTTTTTTGATAGCTTGTAAAATGAGGAGCATGAGAAACAGAATTTAATTGACGACATCATAAGAATGTTGTACACAAACGGTAGCTGCAATTTGAAGTATGAAGAGTAGAAAAAGTATGGAAAATGATACGACGACCGTATAGGTCATCATGAAACGGTGGATGAAACATTAATTGTAATTTTCAAATATAAGGGTTTTAGAAGGATAAAGGTTTGAAAATATATATTTGAAATTTGCTATATCAGAGATTGAAATAAAAACCAAACGTAAGTTAATTGAGATCATGTTGTTTATTTCACGCTATTTCCTAAATACAATATACTTAACAAATGAAAATATTAACGGTGATTTTATGAGAATAAGTTTTGTTTGAAGAAACAGATGGCTGCACTCTTAGAAAAGAATAAGCACTATTTCACTCAAACACTGGTATCCCGACCACATAGATATACAAATTTCACACCCGATATTTTATCCTTTACAAAGAAAGTAGTTGTCCATTGTATAAAGGTATCCAAGAAAGTTTTGTCGTTTTATCACCCACCAACTTCGTACATCGATATGTCACCTAAGACGTACATGGAATCTCAAAAGTAGTCCCCATCGACATTGAAGTTTTTCTGCCAACTTTCTGTAAGCCCATGGGTTTCATCACGGTAGAACTTGTTGGGCATTGAAACGAAGAAGATGTCAAAGGTTATTTTGCACTTCTACAAGGCATTTGAACTGGTGTTTTCTAAGGTGATTATCCAAGGAAAGGAACAGGTGATAATAGCACAGTGCAGTGTCCGGGGCTTATGCAATAGTGGTTTCCATTCAAGTTTTAGAATGGTGTCCCAAGTGGTCCTACCCATGTGGGGCCTAGCGTTGTCCTGTAACAGGAGTACCCCTTTATGATTCAGAAGTGGTGGATCTAGGGTTTCTATTTTTTCTTGATTATGACTCAACTATTATGATTATGATTATGATTATGACTGATGACAGTGTGCAGTTGCACAGATGTCCTGTCCAGCTGGTAGGAGTGTCCGATGAATGATACAGCGAGCAGTCCACCAAACACACAGCAGGACCTTCCGGTGCAGTGATGATTTCAGAACCGATTCATGAGATGGTAACGAATGATAACGGCGCCAAGGAGCTTCGTACATGACCCATTTCTCATCACATGTCAATACCCAGTACAGAAATTACTCCTTCCAGAAAATAGACAGCAATGAAACGCAGTTGACTGCTACCGTTGCCTTCTGGCAATGAGTCAAATAATGTGGGATTCATCGACCTAACTTGGAGTGTTTTCCAAGTTGACGGAGGTGCTGTCAAATGGTTCGTCCACTCACACTGAATGGTAGTTCCATTTTCTCACATGTTTGCCTCTGTTGGTGCTTAAAGATCTCCTGCAAGTAGTGCGTTTTCAAGTGTTTTTTCATCGTCCTTAAACTTGTTAAACTCGCGCTGCGCTGTTGCGTATTCACGACACCCTCAACAAAGCCTTGAATATCTTCAGTTCCGCTGTAACGGCGTTTGACCTCACTTTGAACTCGTACAGCATTCATGCCCTTATGACACACTGTAGAATTCCCTTGTTATATCTGTGCTTACGCAAGTTCACGGTATAACTAAGTTGCTACCAGCAGGTACTATGCCCGATATATCCATACCAACAACTGACTTCAAGCGCATTCAGTTCACGGTGTGATGGGACAGTTGAAGACATACTTCCAGAAAAAATCAACAGAAATTTCTTGGTTAGGTTTAGAGAAACCACTTTTGTCACATAATTACTCCAGAAGCATTAGATTATTATTTTCCAAACGTCACTGATTGAAATCGTAAAATTCATTAATTGTTTTTTTTGACAGAAATTAAGAATATATACAGGCAGGTCTAAGATTCGAAAACCAAAAGTGTTGTTTCATAGTAGAGTATATGATATCCTCTGAACTAACCAATGTTTGACATATGCATAAAATAAAGGACTTCTAATACCTTTGTTGTTCTATACTTAGGTGACAAAGGAATATATTAAGGGTAATTATATTTCAAAAAGGATGAAGGTCATATTAACTGATTTTCCATAATAACGATTCTAGGAGGTGTTAAAGAATGTTAATCTGCCATAAAGCTCCTTCAAAGCGCACAAGGCGCTTCATGTATGTTTGATGATAATTAATTGAATTCCTCCAAGGCAGAGGTTTATCTTATGAAAAAGCCATACTGTATAAACTACGATCTAAAACGTCAAGTATGAATCGGTAATATTAATTCCGCTATTTTTTAATCTTGCCAACAGTAATTTATGTTTCTATGCATGATATTATTCACCTGTTGGTTGCAGTTAGATAAGATTCTTGAAAAATAAAAGAAAGATTTCAAAACTTAATTTTGTTTTGTACAGAAACAAAGATTTCCAGAACAGAAACTTTCTTTGATCAAAATTTTAGTAAGGAAGAAAAAGTAGTAAAGAAATTTTTTGAATGATCACACTACGATTTCTGAAAATTCACATCTGCATGGACAAAAAATGTACATGAAATTTATTTTACCTTTAAACTGATTTAAAACAAGAAAATGAAATCGAATTTCAATTTACCTGCAAAATGGGTTATGGAAAACGAACTGAATTTGATTTTCAGGAAGTGAAATAAAATACAGAAATTAGGTTTTAAGCAATACACATCTTTGGAAAAAAAAATTCTCCTCGAGTTAGTGCACATTTATTTACAATGATTTTAATTCTTCCTACGTGAAGTATAGTAGTGTCTATGGTTTCATTTCTGACAGTATGTATTCCGTAATTAAAAAAAAACATATATTAATATAGTTGGTAATTCTGTGTCTGTTTTCATTAAAAGGAGAGTAGTTGCTGACATCTAGCAAGGAAATAAACCAAATTGTACACATAATAATGTATTAGACATTTACATTATATTTTTTGTAGGTACGCAAAGGCCACTGTAAGGGAAAGAGAGGGAGACAGACCTGGGAAAAAGAAATCACATTGTCCTTCTCTCAGAATGATTGATGCTTAGAAGTTGTGATTGAACATATTTAATGCTTATAACCTTTCATCCCCGTCTACAACTTTTTACAACGGCTAGCTTGGCACGTTGTAAATATTCCGATGATAACATTAGAAGTGACACTTTATATTAGAACATCTTCATACTGCAAATAAATACACAAAAACGAATCATTTACTGGTAAAATTGGGTTTACTTGTATAACTAGAGCTGTTAATTTTTTATTCAATTGTTTGGGATTCTTAATGATGGTAGTCTGAATGAAATTATCCCTAACGGCAATTTTCTCCAAAATGCATTTAAGCAGAATATTGCAGAATACGACGTGCAGAATTTCTTATGACATTAGATGCATCCAAAGTAATTCCTTCACGTTGGTCTACCATATGAAGATACGTTTGCTTTTCTTCTTCGATAACGCAATGTTCTGCCCACCCAGAACCTTCAAGCTTGGATTTTCCAAAGTGTGTTGTTATATTTGCCAAATAAACCTAAAGTCTTGGTTTCAGAATCAAATACTGTATTGTATTTCCAAATTTAATATACTTCAATCACTTGATAACCAAATTTGATGGCCTCTTGAATTTCGTAGTAAACCGCCCTACTTCTCACACATCGTTTGTAATAGGAATAATTTAACTGATTTAATAAAAGTAATTTGCGTGATTTCGTAGCACAGGCAGCACAAAGTGGGAACACGTACTTTTCATTCGAAAGAAATAGTAGCACTGAATGGAGGTATTTCTTGAATACAAGTACCTTAATTTTCTTTAACCGCTCACATCGTGAATGGCAGGCATTTCTGGATCTACTCGCAGATTAATTCGTGGGCGCCCCTCGGAATATTTTCCACATTAGTAATAAACAGATACAAAAGAAAGAATATCCATGTATGTAATTTCTTCTTATTTATTTTCATTTGCTATGTGGTACAACTTAATGCAGTTGATATAACCATCATAGAAGCTATATTTTGGATTTAATACTGCCTTATTTGTATCCGATTGTGTATTTAGAAAGATGTCCATGCTACATTGAATTTTAACACTGGACAAAATTCACATTCCCGCTCTTCGTGCAAATTATAAAACATACACATTAGGTAAATTTTCGTTTCGTTCTCCCGTAACGATAATTCATAGCCTTGGATGATTTTTTTTTTACAAATGGGCTGATTATGACTTATAGGCTGATTAAGTTCGTTTATCCGTAAAATTTATAGCCTGAAAACTCATAAACGTGTACTTCTTCGGTTCAGTAATGTTTGTTGTAGCCACCCAGATGAAAACCAGAAACAAAAATTTCTTTTTCTGTTCCACCAGGTATAATTCGATTTTCTTCTGTTTCCTCCATACAAACAACTCACTGCAATGCAATACGAACTGGCTATTTCTATGGCGGTATCCTATTAAAGGAAGGGAAGTAATACTATTGGTATTTAAGAATTTTCAACTGAAAACAAAATTGCAAGTACCAGCTAAAGTGATCCAGCAAAGCATTAACGTACGCTTCGGCTTCAAAAGTGGCCACAAAAGATGAACACGCTAATCGAAGTACATTGACGTGCTGCACACATTATTTCACCAATCCTTCTAGTAAATAAACGTACCATCCTGGTGTTCATTTTACCGTGTCATAAATTGCATCTATTTATTTGTCTATTTCTTCTGGTCCATAAAATTAATGTACAACAATTTTCCCACATACGTGTGATTTGTAGAAGTACTAAAAGGTGTGCAAAATATTCTTTGGTAGCCCATAAATGGAACAGCTTGGACAATTTACTTAACACCTTAGTCATGAAATTTAACAAATCACAAAACGATAAATGTGTAATGCGCCTTTACAGTTTAGGTAATACATTTTTTGGAGGGGAATAATATTTTCCGAACATTCCGTGTATTGAAAATCTTAACACATAATTTTCCATCTATGTATTAAATCTGTTTTATTTTATTTAAATTGAAATTAATATAGGGGCTTCGGAATAATGTAGGAAAAATATATTTCAGGGTACAATTTCCTTATTTATACAATATTTCATAGTGAATTTCTGTATATGGGCATTTCAAATGAATGATTATGGTAACTGTAATCTTATTGCAATATAAAAACATTGGTCAGCAATTGGACAGAAATTCCTGATATTGTCCAACAATCTGATGATTGTCAGAATAATGTAGACCCCCTTCGTCCCTCTGAGATGCACATATTCTTTAAAAATCCGGTTTCATACAGTTTTTATTATTTTCCAATCGCTTTGTAGTTTCCTCGACAAAGTTCTTTGCTCTAATTAGGAACTATATCTGACGCCTTAGTATTATTGCGCGCCATCATCTGCTTTTGGCACACTTGGAGTTAGACCACATTAGTTTCACTCTTGAAAAATTTGTATTTTCGATGGAACAAGCAGTAGAATTCAGGTAACGATGCGCATAATAGTTAAATGAACAACTCTGAAAGTTGTTTGGGAGTCTCAATTTATAGAAACTTCATTTTAAAACAAACAGAAAAGCTAAAATATAAATATGGAATTTCTAGCCACGATCTCCATGTTGGACAGTACTCATATCCTAGAACAAGAGTGAAGTGATTAATATTACATTAATTTTTAGGTGTTGTGAATCCTCAAAATTACGATTCAGTGATATCAAACATTTAGGATATCCCTCTTACCCTTCCAAAGATAATGAGGGTGTCTGAGTATAATTCTATGTACGTATTATATGTGCTTGTTTTTATTAACAAGGTGGTATATGTAGACTTCTTTGTAGTTGAGTTAATATTTATTATTATGTCAGTAAAGGTTAACAGGAACTCTCATTTATTTCTAAATTAACAATAATTTCCAAGGGAAATGGGTTGAATAATTTCATGAAGGTTCTTTTCCCCTCAAGAAACTGAACCTACTTAACAGTTTCCATATGCGTTGTATACGAAAATCTTAAAATTAGGAAACATGAGTTACTTGATAGATGGACCAACTGGCCCTAACCCCCTTTACTTTCTTCTCAGTTCTCTTGCCGGCTTTGAATAGTGAAATTAGTGATTTGTTTGGTATACGTATAGTTAATTTGTGTAAATAATAAAAAATAATATATATTATAATAATATATGTGTAACGTTCTTAGTTGGTGTGTGATATAGCAGGCATATGTGTAATTTCGTATGTTGTTTGTAGCAGTGATGTGTGTCTGCATGTATAATTAATATTTTTGAGGACACTGTATTGTTGCTTATAAATTATTCATCTCTTTTGGTGTGTTGTTATAAATACATTGATCCATAATGCAAATTTATAGTAATTCCGTACCGTTACCTCCTTTTATACAGCGCATAAATAGTTTTCACTATAGTACAAAGTGTGTTTAGTCGTACAAATTTTCTTTTTTCGTACGGTTACGCCATCTAGCGTTCGGTGAAGATTTGCTCACCGCTAGTGTTTTGTTTCCCCGGTAATTAAGAATCTGGTCAGTTCAAAAGTTACCCTTTTGGTGATTATTGATACATATATAGAAGTTCTGGTCAATACGAGTAGATAAATAAACGAACTACATAACCAACTAACAGCTATCAAAAGCACAATATGTTGTATAGTCTAGTAATTAACACACAATCATAGTCAAAGTCTTGCGAATAAAATCAGACAAATAAACACACTGCTGAACAAGACTGCACTTATTTAATATAAAAACACATTTACACGTGACGTTTCAAACTTCTAGCCAAGATCGAAACGTCACGTATAAATGTGTTTTTTATATTAAATAATTGCAGTCTTGTTCATCAGTGTGTTTATTTTTCTAGTAATTAAATAAGTAATAAAAAAGAATTTCGCGTTCATTCTTAGACCGAAGTTTGCCTACATATCACTACTTCTCTCGCTCGAGTTCAATTTGAAATTTTCTATCTCCGTCACGCTCTGTGATCATCCTCATTCTTGTTCTTCTCAAAGTATAATCGCATTTAGTTAAGAGTACGGTCAATGATATTAAATTTTCATTACATATGTATTTCATATGCAACCATGAAGTATATATATATTAGTAAATGTGATTGAATAAAATGATACCTATGAATATATCAGCCCAGTTAGAGCTTTTGCCTTTGCCACAAGGTGTTGATTATATATATATCGGGTGTTGCATAATAAGTGTTACAACTCTTGAGAGATGACTCCTGCCACTGAGACAAGAAAAAAAGTTCTCTTGAGCTTTCGGCAATCGAACATTATTTCGAATCTACAAGATGCCGAAAGCGTGGGAATTTGACTTTCGGACGCCAATAGTTCGGAAACTATCTAACGTAAAGAGGGCGGGTAAAAAAATCACTGAAGAAGTCATACCTGCTGTATTGAATTTTGCATGTTTCACAATCCTACCATGCACGCGCAAGGGATTCCCCAAAGGAACGTAGGGAGGATCCCGGATCCCGGATCCCGGATAATATGCCAAATGAAAATTGGTCTAAATGGATATGAATTGATAGGGTTTCTACCAGCTAACAATAATTCGTTTCTATTCAGTCGATATCTGGAACAAATACAAAATGGCGGACACCTTCATGCCCGTTGTGTGTGGTTGCATAAACACCAGGTACGGATGCTGGCCAACAATGACGTTCTGAATATTAAGTGTAGCGAATTGGTATGCAAATGCTCTAGAAAGACATCTGGAGTTTCGATAGAGCACAACAGATGAAGCAGGATGATTCATATGTGTGGAAACACGTAACGAAAAATGCCCAGAAGTGCAGTCATGCTCAGTAAACCTAAGGAAATGCAGGGAATAGCATCAAGAACATGAAAGCTATTGCCAATTCACCAATAATATTCCCTCAAACCGATACAATATGATGTGCACGGCTGCATACCAATAAGCATGCAACAACTGAGGCCAAGTTGAAATTGTGCAAGGGGACTCACTAAGACACTTGCTAAACTAAATGAATGTCACTAATGGGATCGCATGATCGATATTGAAATGTGGCCAATGTATGTGTTGATATCAACATGTAGCTACTAGACAAATGTCAACATGTGCCACTACAGCTTGGACACCGTCCCACGTGCGAAAAATGGGAAAATAATTATTCGGGTCTTGAATCTGAGGCCGTGGGCTCCCAGTAGGATTGGAAACTGCGAGAACGCGAGCGGAAGCGAGCGCTCTAACCCTGAGGCTCGTGGAAGCATCACTTTCTATGTATTCATTTCCTTGAGGAAAGCGCTCTTGTACTTTGTTTGGAAAGCGCTCTTGTACAGCCTCCAGACATGTTTCATTTTGTTACTCCTACTGCACAGTTGTCAACAGTCGGAGCTTTACGACGTTTCTTCCTATTTCGCATGTCGTTTTATTTTCCATATGTATGGTGTTACAGTCTTCTTTGCATGTAACAATAATGAAAATCTACTATTAAATTAAATTATGTCGTATCAGTAGCATTGGTGACCCAACAAATCGTATGTATGACATACATTACAAACATCCACAGTATAAATATGTTGCCTAGGAGATGCATACACAAATGAATAAATATAGAATAAATGATTTATATAGAATGTTTCACCATAAAATTCCCGATCGCATTCTGTACACTGTTTCTAACATTAATCCTATTGCAGTTTGGTCTCTGTAAACATTTCCTTCAAATGACAGAATAGTTCTTGAAATGTGCAGCATGATGATCATATTTTGGTGCCATATTGCACAATAAGTAATAAAGAGAACAAAAAAGAGATATTACTAACGTGATAATGTGATATTGAGAATTGATCCACATCAAATTGATTGGAGTTTTCTCCTGACAGCAGGAATTTCATACACAAAATGTTCTCCGCAAAGACCAGTCTTTGCAGTAATTTTGAAATCAATTAAGTAGTTTTGCAACTGACACAACTCTTACATTTAACAAACGTGAACTAAACTCACTGAGGAACTGTACAAATGCTTATGTACTTCTGGAAAAACGACATACTTGCGATGGTTCTGATATTGTCTGTATAGTTTCTTATCTATAGTTTCTTATTTCTTTAAACTAATAGCTATTACGACTGCATAAACCGAACAGTTCTTTTCTTTACTTTTGAAGCGTCAGATTATATTTTTGCTTCTTAATAACTCATTGCCTGATAAAAGACCTTGACACATTCTTCCACGGGAAATATTCACATAATGAAAGTATACAATGACGGATCGTTGAGAAGTATACAATGAGAAAAGTGTCTTTGCTTTCTAAAATGCGGACACACGAAGCTTATGAAATCACCAAAATCGGATTACTTTGCCAATCTAAAAGATAAATAAAATGCCTTGTACTTCTCATCATTGGATAATATGGATAACGATACAATGGGGGATTCGTTGATATATTCTGATAAATAATACAATATATGTTGGAATCACTTCTGAACCAGCTCAGTAATATGGGTTGCACTAGAAGAACTATAAATTCATATTTCCAACATTCGTCCCTCTAGATTAAACCACAGTTATTGACTATTGATTTATCTCATGGCAGTTAATCCAAAGGTAGCTACGTTGAAACAGAAAGATAGGATGAAACGAAAGAATGAAAAGGTAAACAATGAAAATTACCTAAAAAGAGAAAAAAGAAAGTTAAAATATAATACAGAGATCATACTTCCATATAACTTCGTGCACACATTTATCAATTAGACAGAGATAATCGTGTTTAAAGATAACTGAATTATTAATCCTCAAAGAAAATCTAATATAATGCTACGCAAAGGTTTGTAATCTCATATTGAATTTTATATCACATGATTGAAGACCGAATGATGAGGGGCATTCATATGCGTAACATATTAAGAAAACACAATTTTCGAAACAGTGAATCAAACACTGAGAATAATAAGCTGAAATCTAGTAGAGGTTAACAATTTAGCTGCTGAAATCAGTTAACAATTTGCAACAACCGTTCTGAGACAAAAACGTTAATTTTACGATGTCACCGGTAATCAATCGATAAAGGTTACAGAAAAATACGTAAAAGCAATTCTGTGTTTGGTTGTTATTGACCTATAAAATACGTAGGTTAGGAGGTAACCAATTCAAGAAGGGTAATTTAATTTAAAGCACTCTGTTGTTACCAACCGATTTTCACACAAGGTAAATTTACCTTTCCACAATTTGTTTAATGGTAACACTACATTTCTAGAAGTACAAACAGCAAGATCGCCATTTCCAATTTTAAGAACGAAAGTTTTAACAGTTATGAATGCATCCGAACGAATAGGAAAACAGTTATTAAAATATGGATTCTACATAAATTAATAGAGAAATGTGAAGAAAAGTTTATTTACGGAGGTATATTCATTTTCTGATAGTTAAATGAATAAAATGTTATGAGACATGTTTCCAGTGCAAATAACCATACTAGATGGTAGCACTACTAATCATGTAACTGCCGTCACATAACTTGTAAACTCGTAAGAATAATTTTGCGGTGTTTACAGGAAATATATTACCTTGTTCGTTGCTTTAAATACGAATACCAAAACCATTATATATATCATTGCTTATACGGAAGCACCTAAATAAATTCTAACTGTTAGTTGTTAGATACTTCCGACATGGGTTGCGTATATTCACTTAACCATCTGCCGCAGTACAGCTTTCGTAACAATTCTAGACTGTTTACTTTGCGTACGTGTTGACGCACGGCGATTGGAATTCAGTTGCGGGCGACAGGTTACGAGAGATCGAGGGCTTCACCCAAGTGGAAGCTTGCTGAAGTACACTATTATTGCGTTTTTTGTTCATCATTTCTTATTTCTTCGTTTCGCTTTGCTTCACTTACTCACCATTAACTGTGTAACTTTCTCATCACTTATGAAATCTTCCTATCGATAACCGATAGGCTTCAGGACTGTCAGCTTCCCGGTCATCTAATATTTCCACGAAGATGGAAAAGCGGAAGCCTCGTAGGGAAAAGTCTCAAGCTGAAACAAGTGCTGATCGATCTTGCTCACCTATCTACGGCTCAGTACCGTCGTCAAGATCGCCACCATCCAAGAAACACCATACAAATACCTATAGCATCGCTAGCTCAGACGATGAACGTCTCATCATTGATTACGATTTTCCTCCTCTACCTCCTTCAAAGCTGCAGTCAGAAGTTTTAGCTATCTTCTTCAAAACTACGGTGCTAAATACCGAAATTCGAGACTGCTTGTTTCACTAGAAAGAAATTGTTTATGTGCGTGGGAATACTCTGCAATTTTTTCTGCGGACTAGCAAACAGATGTTGTTAGTGGGTCGTCATTATTTTTATAATAGAGATATTGAAATAAAGAAGAAGTTGGTAGGTCGTGGGGAAAAGAGAAAGTTAGGTTGAATGATATTGGTAAGGAATGCTGATATAGAATCACATTAGGTAATTTCTTATAATGTAGACACGAACTGATGGTAAAATCGATTTCATTTGTCTTTACGCAAGTTAGCTTGCTAAAAAGGAATATGAAGCTTAAAATTTGGTTGACAGTCTGTAATGTTAACAAAGAACCCAATCAAAATATTTCTTTTGCAATCTTTTCTTATTTGCGGATAATGCATATATAAAATATATATAATTTCTTTTTTATATTATGTATTAATTACATTTTTCTGTTTTCTTTTTAAGTAAATGGAGAATCTGTAGCTTCCAAAATAAAATTGTCCCAAAAATAATTGATAACGGGAGACGGATATGATGACGTGAGGAAAGAAGAAAATAGCATAACATTGATGATGAATAACCATATCCTTTGTCTTATTTTATATGTATTGTTACCATTAAAATTTTTTAAGGAGATTATGATACTAATGCATTTTAACATACTAATGCATTTTTCTTTCAGCTAATTTTATTTAAAAAATAGAGTTGCATGGGTTGTTCATAGATTTTCTAATTCTCTTTGTTATACTGCACGAACATTATTCTTTCGATTGAGTCAAGATGTTCTTCCAGGAAAAGACGTACTGTTTATAGAGCAAAGAGACATGTATCTTCTTTTGGAAAACCACAGCTCCTGTAGAGATATTGGGTAATGTAATAGATGTAATATCGTTGTCTACGGCTCTTTGCAACGCTTTTCCGTAGCACATTTTTATCTTCTTGGGATTTTGATCATCAGGTGCGTTTATGTAAATCGCAAAATCCCCTGCGTACTGCATACGTTACCCTGGGGAAGGTGGGATATTATACGACATTACTCTTGCATTTCTTCCCCTGTAAGACTTTGTATAGCGTTACCCACGCCTCATCGTGGCTCTGAAAGGCAATTAGACGAGCTCACTATACAATCACCAGCTAACGCCGTGATAATATAGCGCAACTTCTTTTTTATTAATGTCGCGGTTGAAGGCAAACTTCGGTCTCTCCAAACCTTCCACTGAACTTGCTCTTGGACCCACCTGATCCCAAGATCGTAGATCGGACATGAATACAACTTTCGTATGAACAACGATTCTAATTGTGTCTCGTTATCTGAGTCTTGAAATTCCATCGAGAAGGAATTTAGCTTATCCACTTCTTGGAGATTTTTATAGGATACGCCTTCTCCTACTACATCAGATGTTTCTAATTTACGCAAATTTCGGGCAGTCCTTCTGAACGAGGATAATACTTTTTTTAACCTGTCGATGGCTATAGAATGAATTTTTATTTAACCTCGAGGAGTTCGGTATTTTACATAATAACTATTGTCATGCTTACGGGATACTATTTGTCCCGGTCCAAAATATTTTCCAGATAACGCATTACAGTCACATTTCCGTTTTGTCGCATCGTAGATCCACACAAGTTCACCATTCTTAAATATCTGCTGTTCCCTTTTTTATTGTGTGACTTTGCAGAATTCAGATGTCTATTATATACGTTTTCCTGGGCCTTGTCACTATGTACTGAAATTGCTGAATCCTGTCTTGGTACTCAAAGAGCTGACATTGTGGCTAACATGGCAGAGTGTAATAGCCGTGGGCAATACCCATGAAGGGCTTCGAAAGAACCAATACCCATACTCAGGTTACATGTAAGTAATACGTAAACGTAACCTGTGGAAGTAATTCTACCCAATGCTACTGATCGTATTTGTCCAAAGCTGACTTCAATTGCTGTTCTATATGCCGGATTACGACTTCGACTGTTCCCACACTGTAATGGCCTTGAACATCTGCAAAGTGTATCTGTGTTCCCAGAATGTTACAAAGCTCTTTAAACACAGCACTAGTGAAAGTTGCTCAACACTCACATGCGATCTCTGTTACTAATCCATAGTTCAGAAGAACGTTTCCAATACAAAAGAACTAATGGAAGCCACCGGTACATCTGGTAAAGATCCATTGATAAAGAAACGTGTCCCTTCATCCTCGAAGACGATGAGAAACTTATGACCTAAGATGTTATTACATAGGTACCCTCCTAACGCAATATAAACTCTATAGAAGGGTGGTACTCAAGGGTGTGTTTGCAGACTTTCGTACGGCTTGTCACTACGCTTATTCAATACTTTACAACTAATGCATTGTTAGCGTTTTTCGTAAAAGAATTTCTTCATGTTTACAAAATAAACAGATTTCGGTAGGAGGTTATACGACTTAGAGAAACCAACGTGATTGTCAATTAATTTCTCTCAATGGGCCCCTTCCCAAATACTACAGCCGTCAACTTGGTGGGCACTGCTAACAGAAAAAGGTTTCCCAGGGGTGTTCTATTAACTTTATACAGGATGTTATTACGCAGGGCAAAATGCTATGCTCTCCTCTCATACTCAGGGTCTTCGTCGGATCTATCCTCCAAATACGCAATGATTGTATTCAGAAATCCGTCATTTCTTTGCTCCTTAACGTCAATCGTATCCAAGTCCACGATCATGAAGATCCTTGGGTCTGAGGCACTAGCTTATTCATCCTCCTCGTCACTTCGATGTTTCACAAAACGGCTGACTGCGTCTGCTTCTAAATTCTCAAAACTAGCAACATCAGAAGTCATAAACAAATGGGAATCAATCTCTGACAACCAACGAGCCAGTATGCCTGTGAAATTCTTACTATGGCGAAGAAATGTGATAGCCTTCGAATCAGCGTGAAGATGGAAACGACATACGAGAATAAATTAACGAAAGGAGCGTAAGGCGTACGGAAGGGCTAAAACTTCCAAATGATAGCGGACAAGTTCTTCTCCTATGGAGCAACTGCTCTGCTCGCATACACAATTGGCAACGATTTAGTATCCTGCTCATCTGTAGCTGGTTGTTTGGCCACACAAGCCAAAATTTTCTTTCATGCATCCGTAAAGATATGCAGCTCTTTTTCAGGCTTGTTAGCTATTAAAGATTGACTTTCCAAAATCGCCTTCTTTAATGCCTCGAATGATTGCTGCTGTTCGAAAACCAATGTAAATTCTTTGTCACGCTTCATCAATTTCTGTAGTGCGTGTGCTATTTGGCCGAAGTCCTTGACATACCTCCTCAGAAAAAAAGGATCGCCGAGAAAACTCTTCAAGTTCTTCTTAGTCCTTGGACGTTGGTAGTTCTTGATCATGTCCAGCTTCGATCTGAGATCTGTAAACTATATCTCGAGAGTTTATAGCCTGAAACCGCCATAGAGTGATGTGCTGTGCTTGTTTCGTCTTCTCGTGTGACAATTTCGACCCACATTCTCGAAGATTTCGGAAGAGGAAGACGCACTAGTGTATCATTTCGTCCACAGTAGAGGCCTCTACGTAAAAGTCATCAATGTAGTGTTTTTGTTCGAACTCGGGACGCCTGGGAGAGTCAATTTTACTAGTATATTCAAGGCTGCTGTCGAGGACACATAGGCAGAACTTGGTAAACATAACTCGAAGCACCTGCTAGAAAGAATCCTGTACATTCCTGACTCTTTTTAATTGGAATTTGAAAAAACCATTGCTTCATGTCACCAGTGGTATAAAGAATACGTCCAGACATTCGAGTAAGCAAGTCGTCAATCGATGGCGTCGAAAAATTCGAGAGATAAGTTTGAAAATTAAGATGACGTAAATCTGATACGAATCGAAACTATCCATTGCGTTTTTTACTAATAGAATTGGATGGTTCCATGGAGACGTTTACTCAGGAATCAGCTCTGGTTTTAGCATTGTATAAGGCTGTTGTTTGAGGACCTCACGTAGGTGTTGACGGGCGTGGTTTGGAAAGGCATATTTCGTGTTGAAAACCACGGACAAGTCCCACATCGTCTTCTGACCAACTTCAGACATTGACAAACTGGGAAATTAGGTCGTATAACGTTCCTGTGTTTTTGAGAAAGATCAGGGTTGATATCTACTCTTTTCGAGTCACACATCTTTCTAGATTGTTGCAAATTCTCTAAAGATTCTTCTGATGCTGTCAATCTCCTTTCTGGTTCCTCGGGTACATCTTCAGACTCCTCTGCATCTTCTATGTTCGTTCTTTGGCGGAACTTCACGGTGTTGACGGTGGGTGGGATTGGTTACTAACACCACTAGGTAAGGTACTAAATAAGGTATTTTTTGACGGAAGTGGTATTGGGAAGGTGTATTTCGTGTTCGAAACCAAAGGCAAGTCCCACATCGTCTTCTGCCAACTTTAGACATCGGCAAACTGGCAAATTAGGTAGTGAAAATGTTCCTGGCCTTTTTCAGAAAGTTCTGGGTTGACATCTACTCTTTTCGGGTCACACATCTTTCTAGATTGTTCCAATTTCTATGAAGACGGTAAAGATTGTTCTGATGATGTTAATCTCCTTCCTTCTGGTTCATCGGGTACTTCCTCAAACTCCTCTGCATCGCCTATGTTCGTTCCTTGGCGCAACTTCACTGTGTTGACGGTGGGATTGATTACAAACACCACTGGTTACTCACAATCTACTATTACCCTTGGGATAAAAAATCCCAACATTTCCTCTATACGTTGAGAGGGTAACACCTTTTCCCCGTAATGTTCCAGCAGGAACGTAACTTCACTAAAGTGTGCCAACTATTTGGTAAAACAGTATTCTCTAGGACTCTAAAATAAGATCTAGATTCCAGAGGAATTCTCGATGTTAATATTTCAGATAAATTGACCTCCAAATTCCTAGGTGGTAACTTCCTGGACGGCTGACGTCCAAAACGATACAAGGTCAAATTCTGCTATAAACACTTACGGTATCTCTATGTTTTGTAAGAAATCCGCCCGAACCAGAGGACCATAATCAAAATTGGAAATTATCCAGAAACGTTAGTAAAACATCTGTTTCCAAGAAAAAAATCAAACAAAGCAATTTGGGATACTTAAATGCTTTTCCCGTAACTTCCTTTAAACTGGTGATAAGACAAAACCACTTGCGTTCTTTGGAACCAGATTCTCCCCGAGACAACTGATCTGGCTAAAATCATCTATCATGATATTAACTTGCTGAACATCCAAAAGAGCAGAAACATGTGGTAATTCATTAGAAGAAAAAATCAGGGACTATACGCAGCTAGGAGCAGATTCTCTTATGTCATCTCTGTTTTTGAGTTTAAAGATCCCTACAGTATCGTGCAATATGGTTTGGTATGTTGCATTTATAACATACAATAGGACCCTTACTAGAAGTCGAACCCTGGGTCTGTAAAGAGGATTTTGTGAAAGAACTTGAACTCTATTTATTATTTTTGTTGTTATTGTTTCTACGGTTTTGACGATTATCATTTCTTTCGTTATTACCCTGACCTACATTCCTTTGTTGACTTTTCCTATTTTGTACTTGATCGCTACCTTGATGTTCATTATTTGACTTAAACGCGGATATCTCTAGTGTCATGCTTGCTAATTGCTGTTGTAGGTGATTTATTTGATCACTAATTGCCTTAATCTGCTCTTTCTGTGTTGTGGCTGACCTCACAGAATTCCCTTCCTGTAAAGCGGACTTTGACCTGCTGACCCCGCACTCGTACAAGTCTGACTGTCAACTTGGCTTTGCGGAAGCACTGACGAGTGCAAGACCGCAGAATTCTTTTAAAAGATTTTTTCTAACTCTTTTCTCTTGAGTAATTTCCGAGTCTTTTCTTCCACTACTGAATCACTCAACAACGCAGCCACCTTATTTTATTCTTTGCGAATAACGACTTTGAAAAAGTCGGGCAACAACCCTTCTATGATCAGTTGTATCTGTTTCTTCTCAGGCGTGATAGGATCTGCTCTCAGAATGAGATCCTGTTTTGCATACACATAATCAACAACTGACTCATCATCGCCCTGTTCGCGTTATCTTTTTTGGGATTCTGTCTACTAAGGAACCAAATTATCCTTAAACGCTGTTTTCAATGCCTGTTTAATTTGCTCATAAGACATCTCAGCAAAATCCGACTTTCTTTCCATAGATGTAAACCATTATTCGGCTGAACCCGTGAGCAGATTCCCAAGTATTAGCTTGCATCTCATGCCGTCCCAACCATTAATGCCAGCTATAGATACATATTTTCTTAAAAAACGTTCTACGTTTTCCACTAAAATAGGGTAGAAAGGTTCTGGTCTAACTATGGTGTTACAAATGGCAATGGTTGGTTATCACCTTCGGACACCATGTCTTAAATAGGCTTCTCAACGGTAGCTTCCAAAGAGTCAGCTGTAATATCGGATAAGATCTCAGAAAATTCTAACTTTTCCCGAAGCTGCTCTAAATAGTTTCTGGTAAACTTAGCCGATACAGGGGATGAACACGCCGCGGGAACGAAATAAATAGTGTCACTTCGATTTAAGAAGTCATCACCCGGTACTAAAAGTTCGTCTACAGGACGTCGCAACATATACACAAAAATGAACTAAAAAGGGCGCTAGTTTAACGAAATACACGCCGTACAGATATCACTATTTAAGTCTAAATTACACATGCAAAAACGTAGAGCGAGGTAGAGAGATAAGAGGATGTCTTAAAGCACAAGAAGTATTTGGGGCTTCTCCACCACTCTTCAAAGATTGAAGAGAAATGAAAACAAATTTTGCGAATGAACAAGGCGGTAAACTAATAGGTTCTGCGTAGTGTAGTACAGAGGGGGAAGGGGTGGTGAAAGTGATTTAAAAACTTAAGTGAAAGGATGTGAAGAAGAAAAAAGCATCTGCACTATTTTACGGTGAGGGAATATAAGAAAAGTTACTAAGAAAAGACCAGCATCTCCGCCATTTTACTGGTGCTTGTTTTGAAAAGTATTTTCAAAGAAAGCTGTGTGGTCAAAGAGAGTTTCTTGTGATATTTCTCATAGGTAGAACGGGTCCTGGGACCGGACAACATCCATCTGATTATAAAAGAAATAAAATAAGGATTTCGAGATATTTGGTGCGAGAGAGAGATTGTGTCAGTGAAGTAAAGAAGGAAAGAAAAGATCCTAACGTCACAGTACCTGCTGTTACACTTTTCCTGCAGGACTTCCTGACATCATCTTGATGCTCGTCCGATGTTCCGCCTTTCGTTGACCAAAATACAGTTTGTACGGCTCTTTTAATAAATTACTCTCTTCGTTGTTCTGTAGTCAACTCCAAGGATAATTCCCGACCGACTCCGCTGACAGGTTTTCGACAATCGAGACTGTTTCCAAAGATAACTCCCAATTTCGGCTCTTGACAGACTCTGGAGACTAACTTCGAAAACTGTCTCCA
Organism: Thermobia domestica; assembly: GCF_964235325.1. Lineage (NCBI taxonomy): Eukaryota > Metazoa > Arthropoda > Insecta > Zygentoma > Lepismatidae > Thermobia > Thermobia domestica. The sequence continues at coordinate 249,844,297 of NC_137462.1, read as the reverse complement.
AACCCAACTCCGACGTACTCCTAGTTACCAACTCTGCGGGTTTCCGTGTTGAAGAGAGTAATTAAAGACCTAAATTTGTTGCTATACTTGCTGAATCCAGGCAGGTGTAGATGTGATGATTTCGTCTCAACAGGTGCTCTTGACGTAAGAATAGTTAGATAGTTGGGAAAGGAGCTCTCACATCTTCATCACATAAAATTCACATTGAATAATACATTACATAGCATGAAAAAATGCTTAAACGATTTAGCAACGAAGACAGAAAAGTACAGGAGAAAACATTTATCGAATTCTTAGGCAGAAACAGCAAACACCACCACGCGAACCACCTACCATGTCACTAGTGCTTCGCGTGGTTGATCCGTCGATAACACATACAGAGATTAAAGATAAACTACGAGAGGGAATTTATTCCTTCAAAAATGTATCCGTATTCGGAATAATCAGAGGTCTATTTACATGGTCCGAATCTTGACCAATTCGCAAGACACAATAAATGATCTTCTCCAACATACCGTTTTCATCTTCAAAAAAATACACCTTGTCAACCGTCACGATCCCAAGTACCACTTCCACATAGATACGAAAGATGCCAGGAATACAACACACACTCTACTGATCGCTACAAAAACCAATTCAATTGCGGTTACTGCTGTGGAACTCATCCACCTTGCACCTACACAAATCTTCAACAAGCTCCTACTTGTAATACTTGCCACGAAAGATCTCATAAGTGTAAATCTTGGCCTAGTCCAGAAGAGACTAAACCAGAACTAGTAGTACCATTACGCACTCACGAGGTCTAGTATCAAACAGTGGGTACACCACTGGAACCCAACCAATTTCTCAGGCTTCATTATTAGCATTCATCACTTCGAGAATTCAAAACGTCTATCCGTTTGCACGGCCACTCATGCAACAGCATGTTCAGAACGCCAATCGTAACATTTTCCATCTAGACTTCCATGCTACCTATAATGAGCCCTTACATTTTCTTGCAACTCCACTGACATCGACAGTATAACTCTATCATCTATATGTTTTTAACCACGGCTTTCATATTCTTATTCCTCAACATCCGCTCATTTTTCACTCATAAAATTCTTTTTGAACAACTTCTACTAGATGGAAAATCAATACTTTCCTTCTGAATGAAACGCATCTGACACCCAAGCTCCCTTCCCGCCTTCCAGAAAGTCACAATCTTCGCTATGATAGCACCCTACCAGCCCACCGTGCCAATGGAGGCTTTGCCATACGTTTTTCATCTCATATATCTCACCGTCGTCATGCTGATTCGATCCAAAATCTTCCAGAACATCTCATCACTACTCTCTATTATAAGTCACCATGTATACCAGTAGTCACCATTTATGTCCGCCCCGGTCACTCAATTCCACTACCATTCTTTCACTACATCTCTAACACCCTCCATCATTACTTCATTGTAGCAGGCATTACATTCTCAGCAACTCTGATAGCGTTAAGACAACTTTCACGAACTTTATTTCCACAACTACGAGGGTTATAATTCATCATTTATGTAAACTCACCGGCCCAGAATCCAATACCACTCCAGACATCACCATAACTTCATCCCCTTTATCACACCGAATTCTTATTGATATCATATATCAAATAGGAGCAAACATGTCCAATTAAACTCAGTCTCCGAATATCCACTACTTCTATCACGAACACAGCACCTCCTACAAGGCTCATCCTCCGTTACTATAAAGCAGATTTGTCGAAATATCGTACTTTTTAACTCACTCTCGTGAACAATGCGTTCCTCAAGATGAGTTATACTCTAACCTGGATCACATCACTAATCACATACAAGTTGCCTCCGAACAGTTCATTCCTCAATCTTCATATTCACCCCAAAAACCTAAACTACCCCTACAATATCTTACTCTCATACAGCGCTCCCAGCAGTTTTTTTAGAGTATATACGATCTGGAAACCGTGAATTTCCCCAATATCATTGAGTCATCCACCGTACATCTCCAACTGTGTTAAAGCTTACAAATTAAGACAATGGATCAAGGCTTGTAATTCACTCTCTGATACATCCCATCCTACAAAATATTGGAAGAGTTTCAACGCACTAACCGGAAAATTCACCAAAAAGTCCTATTCACTCATTCATCACGATCAAACACTCCGATCAAACCAACATAAAGATAATACCTTTGCTACCTATTTACATGATATATTTAATACTTTATCAGCTACATACCATTTTCGTGATCATTACACACAGGACTTTAACTTCTGGTCTCCACGTCTTCAACCTGATATAATCACACAGTCTCTTCTCACAATGACAGCAATGCCCCCAACACTGCTGCCGAAATCACGAATCGAATTATCTCTAAACGTAACACCGCTACAGACATCGATAACATCTCGTCACACCACGTGAAAAAACGCCCACTTGTTCTAATAACTATTCTTGCCCTGATCTATACTTTTATTCTTCATACCGGCTACATACCTACTACATGGAAAACGTCTAAAGATCTTATTTTTCTTAAACCAGGGAAACCACTCGACAAAGTATCCTCTTACCGTGCAATTAAGCTCCCAACGGTTTTCACTAAAATTCTAAAAAAATCATAGTACGACGTCGTGTCCATCTTTCACAATACAATATAATCAATACAATACGGCAAAACCATCCAGATTGGACCTTTTTGATCTGGAAAAGGCATTTGATAAAATTTGGCATCAGGGACGTTAATTTAAGTTACTCAATTTTCGACTTTCCGTCGCTTACATACGATTCATTTATGATTTCCTATCTAGACGCCTCGCTTACGTTTTCATCAATCACCAATCATCACATCCCATTTTCCCATATTTCGGTGTGCCTTGGGGCTCTTCTCTCTCTCCCCCCTACTCTACCTGCTGAAAGTTGCAGTCATCCCTCTACTTCCTGCCAATGACGATCGATTTCAATATGCTGACGACACGGGCTTTCTTGCCGTAGGCCGTAATAATAACTAATTGAACTCAGCATTGCAAGAGGCGATAGATACATTTGTTAACTGGTGTGATAAATGAAGACTTAAAATCAATGCCAGTAAAACTCAAACCACAGATTAAACTCTCAAACGTTCACCGCAATCCATCTTTATTGAATCTCTCCCGTATTCCTATTTCTAAAACAGTCAAATACCTCGGACTAACATTAGAAAGACACTTTACTTGGAAAGCACATCTACAGGACGTTACAGCAAAAGACTACCGTCGACTTTACCTACTTAAAGAACTAACCGATATTACTTGGGGTCTTCATTCAGAACTTTGTATATAACACCTACAACGTATTTCTTCACCCTGTGCTGACTTATGGTTATCCTGCCTGGATTGTAGCTGCCCCTTCGTATTATCAGAAACTTCAAGCCCTAGAACGACACGCCCTTCTCATTGACTACGGCATCAAACTTCCAATTCCAACTTAGATTCTGTAGGACCGATAGCCTTTCCCACATTTTATTCCTTCTCAAACAGCTTCGCTTTAAATAGGTATAGACACGTCTCAATTTTCATCACCCTCTCCTCCGTGATACTATTAACGCGCATTCCATATTTTATCTTTTTAATCCCATCATACATTCTCCTCTTTCCTCTTTTCACATTGTTTCATTACACTCTACCACCCTACCACCCTGATCTTGTACTCCCTCGTACTTTTCTCATCGACTATCCTCCACCTCATATCATAATGTCATATTCCGCACTGTAGTCCTCTGTTACTAACAGGTCTTCCCCTTATCTCTCGTCAATGGATGAAGCAGCCCAAAGCGAGAAGACTAACTTGCATCTGTCCTCTAAGAATCATCCTCGTGTTGTGTTTTCAAGTACAACTCGTCTCATAGTCATATGATATCATTCCTCTCTACTTCCCCATAAAGAAATATTGTCCAGTGTACGGTAATCAATTTATCAAGTAATGCTGGCATTCCCCTACCTCATGATTGCTATCGGAAAGATAGCAGTATCCAGCTTCTGAATAATATATATTATGAATAATGTGAAAATAAAATAATGAAAAAATTCCCTAGATCATCTCCCAGTCCTTTCCTCCCAATTCTCAAACTTCTCTTTCCCCATGGAGGGCGTAACCATAGACCGGGTAGCTAGCCTCGACTAGCTTTAAAAAATAGTTCATATTACCAATGAACAATAAACAATATATTTGGATAGTTGTTACCTATTTTAATATTGCATTTTTTTTATCTTTTCGCATCATCAGATATATGATTTAAAGAATAATATCAATTACTCTAATTAACTAAATATTTTATATTAATTAAAACACAGTTTCGGTGCTGTCCTTCAACCGAGTAGTCGGTTGTTGTAACATGTTACCTATGTTATCGGTTACAGGCAATAATCGGAAGTGCTAACTACGCGATCGGTTAGCGTACCAATGTGAATTATTACACTGTAACCTAGCAATATTAACCTGTAACCCAAGGTTTCGATCACCGCCTCTCGTTAACCATTTCGGATTGTCTGATGAGAGACACGGCTTTATTTGTCCGTATAACGAAAAACTTATTTGATTACTCTCCACCTTTTACTTGTTTACTTGTAACCTCTCCTTTTGCGTGCAGAAGACCGATTTTGTTATTGCACCAAAGATTTATAAACTCAAAATGTATTATGCCATTTATGAAAAAATAACTATCGAAACTCTCGAACATACTTTTTCAGAAAACTAAACCTGAATTTACAGGTCAGAGAATGTGATTTTTCCGAAGAGTTCTATTGGAAGAGTAACGCCAATGAGGAGGGAAAAATCTCATGCGTAGCTTTGATAAAATGAATGTTGTTCTAGCAAATTGAATTAATACTGAATAGCGAACGAGATTCACATTCATAGTTTTCAAAAATTTGTAATCTTGTCCGCGAACTAAACTCAACATTTAATGTTTCAAGTACTTATGAACTTACTTTAATTTCGTTTAAAGTTCGTTGCCATTAATTTTAGAAATGGCACACTGTTAGAGCAGAGAAATAAGGGCACACACACAGTCAAATGAATACTTTTCACTGGTGTAGAATTGAAAAATGAAAATTTTATTTTGATATGACCTTCGAAAAATCATTAGCGAATAACCAAATGAATGATGTCAATTTGAACCAATCAGAACAAAGATTAGAAATATTAATAATGAGAAGAATTTTTAAATGCAACGTAATCATCCTCATTAATCATGATTCGGAACGATATATAGCAAGTAATTTTATTGTTTGGTAGCTGTCTTGACGTCACAGCAGGTGAAAGCATGTTCAACATCCGGTTTCATCCGAATATGTTACGTACGTTTCTTACAGCAATTTTATAATTTGATTATTTTATTGCATTTTTATATTTTCAAAAATATACTTCAACCGCTTCTAAAGTGATTCATAATATACTAAAGTGATTCATAATAAATAACGTAAAGTTTTTATTTTGTAGATGTATAGTCACACTTGTTTGAAGCAATGTAGTGAAAAATGTAACACTCAACGATATGAATTACGAAACTATCTTCCCATTACCAATGACATAAATTAAATGCTAAGCTTTAAAATTACTTCTTCCACTTTCGTGCCCTTCGTAACAACTGATTGTGTGATTGTAACGGAAGAAACTCCTATGTATAATAACAAACAGAAAAGTGTAACGTATCTTAATGCAACAATTTGAGCTGTCTATTCTAAAACTCACCTTTAGTTCGGAACAAAACGGAAGTGAGGGGAAGCGAAGTGCAGCGTTGCCGCTGCTTAAGGTTAGTCTAAAGGGATGAAATAGTGTCGTCAGAAAGAAGTACAATTTTACGTTCGCAGGGGGCATAGCTTTCAGTTTTTACGAAATTTACAAAAATAGATGGCAGTGTTGTCGAACCCAATTTGGAAGATTGAGTTAGAAGTTTACCTCCCCTTTTTTATTTTTTTTTCCTCGCGAAGGATGGGGCAGAGGGTGTGGGATGTCGTTTGTTTGCGACCTTCGTAGGAATTTTCTTTTTCGATACTTCCATCCCTCTAAGTAACCTGACACCACTGACCACTGTCTAGTAATCTGCAGCTTGTACGGAAGAGGAGTTTGAAGCTAATCGTTCCATTTCTGGTAAAGAACGCTGAATAGCGAAAATGCGGATTGCTGAGAACACTTTTTTTTTCGGTATTTGCAGTATATTGCTTGTCTTTTTTCACGTGATACTCGACTCGCAATGAAATACATTTGCTCAGCACAGATTTCATCAAAGATTTCACAAATGACAACTCAAATTGAACACAAGAACCCCCAGTGGCGTATACACAACGTTATAAAGAGGAGTTCAGGCACACAAGTTCATATCGTATACCATTGATCTGTACAATGTATTAACGGGTAAAGTACAAAAATTTGAATTCTTTATCCAGCATAGGAGTTTTGAAATGCATTACTCCTTTAAACCTTCATGTACTATCGGTGTGGAGTCATAACGCTATTTAGCGATGATGACAATATAAATTTTCCGGAAAATTTTCATCACTGATTCCACATTTCAATGCAATTATGGAAAAAACACAAAGAATTTCATTTCTCACATTAGTGATCCCACAGATTTGAGAATGTTGTTTATCAAGTGAATTCCCTTTTTAAAAAACTAGCAGCGTTCACCCCGCTTCGCTGCGGTCACCCCGGAACGCAATAAACTTTGTTACTTAGATAATTTTTACTTTTTCGCTTTCAAGTGATATGATAAAAACCATAGAAGATTGCAGTAAATCTTAACATTATATCGCCTGTCATTTATGTTAACCCGCCCCGCTTCGCTGCGGTCATCCCGGTGCTGGCATATTGTAAAAGTGTCTGTAAAAATAAGCAAATCAATTACAAAATTTTAAACAGAAGATTCAAGCTATTTTCCGCTGTATATCGCCTGTCATTTATGTTAACCCGCCGAGTGACACGGTCATGCGGGTTGCATATAAATACGTTTATTTTTACCTATGATGAACTAATAACAAAGGATTTGTGGACACCTGAATGGTCAATTATCTCAAGACACTGGTAATTGAAAATTAAAGTGATATGATAAAAACCATCTAGGGTCCAAATCCTAATAACCCCCCAAAAATGAAAGAAATTGGTTCAGCCGTATTAGCGTGATGAGCGGACAAAGGATTTTGTACGTTCTCTTTTATATATATAGATCATTTTTAGTCTTGAAACTTACTGTATTTTCAATTGAAATTTCCTTTACTAGGAAACAATCATGTATCTTTAGAATAAATTATTTATTGCATTATTTTTCTGAATCTTTTTCTTGTCAGTAATAATTCTAATTAGTATATTTTTAATAGCATGTGAAATTTCAAATTAGCATTACAAGGGGGTCCGCAGATCACTTCCCGAATGAACAGGGGGTCCGCGTTATCGGAAAGTTTAAGATTCTGGGCTAGTGCATAGATCAACATGAAAGATCGATCCTCACCGTGTATTCCATTACCCAACATAATCTCCCGTCCTGGAAATATAAGGGAAACGAGACCCGTACTTTTTATTTTTTTTTTCGGATAAAGAAAACAAGTATAGTGAGATTTCTTGCTAAGTTTATTGTTATATATAAAAACTATACGCTTACATGTTAGAGAGTATATTTTTATATATGAACTCCCTTTCTATGCATTATGAGATGCAGAAAAAGATGAAAGGTGTAAATTCGATTTTTTTGTTTGTTTATTAAGAAAGCATGTAACGTAAATACATGCAATGAAACAATAGCGGTGGGCGTCAGTATTGTTTTTACGGAGAAAAGAGCTGTTACAGTGTATCCATTTTTTTTCAAAGTAGTAATTTAGATACTATATGTCTAAGCTATGTAAACACAAAATAGTCTATAAGCTATTGCTTATATGCTTAGCATAAGCGTCTCCGGCGCAGGAAACTCGAATTTGATTCCCGGTGGAAGCTCATATGGTTTGGATTCCACTTAAGCCGTAGATTAACGCCCCCTTAAATAAAACTATGAGAAACTCTTCCAAAATATGTACCTACATCCACCACTGCGAGTATGCACAGAATGATAATACTGTTGCACGACTGTGTAAAAATAAATGCATCAGAAACAATACATCGGTATTTTGATATGTGTATGGAGCCTCTCCCTTTTTAAATTTCGATTCAAAACCAAAATCAATCCTTTGTTATTGACAGCTTTGAAAAAAATAGTTCGTTTCGAAACAATTCAATATATATTTACAAAATTAATTTGGCCAACTTCACACTGATCCCTCTTTTAGACTTCCAAACTATGCTGTGCATAAGGGGCGCTGTCGGTCTCTTGACAAGTATCAGAGCAAAAACAGCAAGAGATACCGTGATGCGAATTTTTGCAATCGATTCAGAATACTAAGGATAGTTGCCATCTCCTCCGTTAACTCTCTATTCAAACCGGAAGTGGTTAAAATTAGACACTTCCCGTTTCAACGTTTATCGCCATAGAACGAAAATGGTAACATACCGGTATATAGAAAAGCGGTATTTTGAAAACTATTTATCGTTTTAAGAGTAAGTTCCACTTGCTTCGTTAACTCTCTTTTAGTACTGGGAGTGATTCAAATTAGCAATTTCCGGTTTAGGTTTCAACTTTTTCACCATAGAACGAAAATGGTAACAGATAGCAAGAAACAGTTTTTACAAACAATTCAGCGTCTCAAGACAATATAATATGACTATCCACAACACTACCAAAACAAGAAGTGGTTCAAATTTACTATTATTTCCGGTTTCATTGTTTATGACCATTAACTTATGTCGGTAATAGATAGCCAACAGCTTTTTTTTTTCTTTTTTTGTAAACGATTGAGCGTCTCAAAACGACATGTTATGACTATTCACAAACTGTACCGAAACCGAAATTGACTAAAAACTACTATTACTTCCGGTTTCAGTACTGATTTCCGTAAAGCGAAAACTGTAAATGCTATCAAGATGTGGTTTTCAGCAATTGATTCAGTGTTCCAAAAATAGGTTTGATTTTCTTCCTTAGGCCTCTATTCAATCCGAAAGTGGTTGAAATAAACGATTTTTAGTTTCAACCTTTATCGACATAGAATAAAAACGATAAGTGATAGCGACTAATGGCTTTTTGATATGAATTCAGCGTCCCATGCACTACTTCATGTTTGAGTATTCAATTCACATAGTTTGGAAGTCTTAGTTCCACACTGTGAAACGATATTCACTTATTTTCAAAATTTCGATTCAAGGCCCAAGCATATCTTTATATATATATATATAATGTGTGTTTGTGTGTCTGCATAAATTATCTATATACATATCTATTATGTAAAAATTTATTTTTATATTTTTCAAACAAACGATGGCTTTAGATTTTGAATTCGCCGAGTCGAGACGGCATTTTCTTCATATGAGTACAGACAGACTTAAATTTCGACTTGTCTTGTGCGCGTTCCTAGTTTTGAATCAAATTTTGAAAATTGAGGATAGGGTGAAGTATGAGCTTTATTTTTTAAATATTTCGTTTTTGTTGGTGAAATAAATTATTTCTTCAAAAGAATCAATCACAAATAGAATACAAATGATTGATTTTGGCTTTGAATCGAAATTTATTAGGGGACAATTTCACACATGTGCATCTGACGTATTTCTAATTGTTTTGAGTGCTTTAACATATTTTAATGTGTTATAAAATTTGCTGGGGATGCGCACGAGACACGATTTCTGGCTGTTTCGTCTCGAAAATGTGCTGTAAAAGTGATGTCTCGACTCGAAAAATGTATATTTGTCTGTTGGAAGAGCCGTGTCTCGACTCGAATTTTGTCAGGAAAATCCTGTCTCGACTCGTCTCGTGCGCATCCCTAAAATTTGCACTGCCTATTGATTTTTGCCAGTCATCAACCGTTGCCAAACTACTTCTGTTAACTACCGAAAGTTAGTTTCGATAATGCTGTATAACAGCGTTTCCCAACCTTTTTCAACTTGCGGCACACTACAGGTCTAACTTGAATTCTCAAGGCACACTCATAGGTATTATTATTATTATTATTATTATTATTATTATTATTATTATTATTATTATTATTATTATTATTATTATTTGTAAATAGAAAATACCGTCGTATTTGTTTTCTTTGATTACTGAGCTCCTTCTCACAAAGAATAAAGCTCAATTACTGGTTTTCCTCCATCGTAAATCATTATACTTACTTTTCATTCAAATTAAAAAATAGAAAACAATTCCAATGAAATATAGAACTCAGTCTTTTAAAAAATACACTTTCTTTTTCGAAGAATGTATCCAACCTGTCACAACGAAGATCACTAAATTACGAACGAACAAACAAATCTCTTGTACTTTTAAAACAGAATTGCGGTAATTTGTATGAGTGTTTGCTTTGTCGAAAGGATATAATGAGATTTTAAAATTTGAAGTTACGAAATAATCTGTAACAATAAAGAAACAATAATGGTCATAACAGTGATAAATAATACTTTTTCAACATTAAAAATGAACAGATAAGTAACACAGTGTGAAACTTATAATTTATTAACATGGTTAATATACGTCACAATTTTAAATATTAATAAAATTATGTTTTCGAAATACAATCTATGTAGTAATAATGTATGTAAAATAATATATTACAATTACAGTATTTTTTCATTGTAGAGGTTCATAGTAATGTGAAATTTAAATACACATATTTCCTGTCTTGCAATTAGGTTCCTATATAATTAATAATTTTGTTTTCATTTCCTCGCGGCACACCAGCGGCCCATTCGCGGCACACCGGTTGGGAAACGCTGCTGTATAATATGGCTAGTTTCTACAATGCTGTTGTATAATCGTTATTCCAAAATGATGAATCAACTTACTTGAAGCAGCATATGATATGAAGAAGTGTCATAATTTTAGTAAGGTCGGGAACATATAACGCACTCTAATTTTTCAGAATTGAAATGGTAACAAAATGTTCGGCTTATATTACGGCCAATACAAGCCGTAATATCATAATGCGAGCTTGAGTTGTATATGATGAAAAAGCAAAGATCAGGTAGAGAACGTCACTTGTTTTCTATATTTAATAACAAAGGTAATTACTGACAGCACACAAATTTGATTATCGCGGGTTCAGAAGCCACATTAATTCTGTGGTAGAAATTCTACTTTGAAGACCAAGCCAAATAACGAGTTTGATACTAGAAAGTGTATTTAAACATCGTTTGTTTGGAGAATGCGAGAACGAGTCTATATGAGACGTGTGGTTACATGCTTATCTGCATCCTAACTAGTGCTGTGCGATATTTCGATATATTGATCCATCCATAAGATATTTTCGAATATCTAAACATCAATATCGAAATATTTACGAATCAATGTTTTCGGTATTTGATATTTTCAATATTCAATGTTTTTTTTTGTTTTGTTTTTTTGTATTTCAATATCTTTCCATATTTCTGTTTTTCGTTTTTCTTATAACATGTTTGATGTTGCCATATAGATAGTCTACCACTGATGGAATAGGTCACAAATTTCGTGTAACATGACTCGGAAGAGACACTGCAATCAGACCCAGAAAGATAGATAGCCAAAAGCTTTTTTTTTTTTTTTTTTTTTTTGTAAACGATTGAGCGTCTCAAGACTACATGTTATGACTATCCACAAACTCTACCGAAACCGAAATTGACTAAAAAATACTAAAGACCCATGACTGAGAAACCACGACCAATCATCCGGAGTGACCTGATGATTCGATAGAACCCAGAGGTGGAAAGTCATATACATGAGAAGTGTGTGTGAGGCTACTAATGCAGTTCTAACAAACCTGATTCTCTCCTCTCTCATCGCCTTTCCACTAAATATAATTTTATTTTACGCTTGCTTGCTTCCTTGTGTCAAGCGTTAAACTGAAAGATAACTACAACGCTTATAAGGGTACCAACATTCAAAATCGCAAAGAAAAGATAAGTCACATGTTTGTCTTCTGAGAGATCGTTAATGTTTAATCGATCTGTAAAGCTTCTTGTTTAGAACATAAAAAATACCGCTGAGGTTAATCAGTTTTTGTTAATTCTTTTTTGTTATAGGCTATAATCAAAAACCACATTCTTGAAGACGAATAAACATGAAATTATATTTGAAATATTCAAAACATGCTATCTTGATTAAGAAATGTCACATCAAGAATCAGGCAAATTAATGTTCTAGCTCAAGCAGTGAACATCATTAATGAAGTATAAATAAAATTTTTGCAGTAATTCTGCAGAGCTATTTCGGTTGCTTCTCAGTCACCAGGTGTATCTGAGTTTCCGGATATGATTTGGTGTCCGGGTTCGTTCAGTCACCGAATCAGACCGAGTCTGAGAAGCGAACCCGGACCCGGATGACTCAGACAAAAGTCGAGACCCAAGTGGCCCATGTCCCATTCCATCACTGCTATATGCATAATCGAATAGTCCGATTTCTCAGTAATGCTTTAATTCAACAACGCTTTTGGTTGCTTTCTGGATAATTTTTACTTTCCAGTAACGATAAGAGAAGAAAACATGGTGACTGTAATGGAAGTGAATGATCATGATAGAATTGGCGGAATGAGAATGTTTTTGGAAATGGAAAAACCCCGAGAAAACTGCGGCTACAGTGTTTTCTCCCACAAATTTGCGTTGGTGGGATCAAACCAGGGATGGCTGACACTAGAGGTGAGCGCTCTACCAGTGACCCATCGTATCGTTCTCCAAGCGACAAAGATTGATTGAAATTGGAAGTGATTACTTATCTTATTAAAATCTTATGATCTCAGTCTCTAAGCGTCTATATAGTTGGGAAAGTGAACAGATTCTTATACGAACAATACTCGAACAAAGAAAGGGCTTGGAAATTCAAAAGTGGAGAAGAGTAAAACATTTATTTTAGTTTGTCTTTTGATAGTAAATGCACAAATTTGACATGTGTCCTCAAAGGAGCACATACAGCGCACAAAGGGACTACGATAAAAAGAGACGATTAAAAAAAAACGTTGATGAGGCTAAGTACACTTCGAGAAATAAATGCATTTCATTCATTGTCAATTGCGAGTAATCTTGGGAAGATTAATAAATTAACTGATGATGCTTTTGAATACAAATAATCGTGTTTGAGGAAATTTCAGAAATATAATTAATAACTTTTTTTAATTAAAGATAACAAGCAAGTGTAAACAATCCTTGGTTTAGTTTTATTTATTTAGTTAGTTAAATATTTTTACATAATTTCATAAGATCAGTATAGCGGTGTAAAGACAAAATAACTCGAAGGTTTTTTGCTATCAGAGGTGAGTGGTTTATCCAATCTAATCCAGTCCATTTACATGAGTTTTATGGATGCAATAATAAGACATTGAAACAATATTGTTTCCCCCTCAACAACACGCGGTGAGTTGTCATAGCATGTAGCTGCATTTGCTCGCTTGAAAACCGTATTGATTGTATTTATCAAATTTGAAACCAAAATTTTCTAATCGCAGTTTCAGTTACATAATTATTCTAAATTGTTCATAAATGTTCCTGAAAAACCTTTGAGTGATTATGGTGTTCTATAATGTGTAACAGAAAGGTGCGTGTGAATGTATAGTTATATTGTGTGTGTGTGTGTGTGTTTGGTGTTTAGAGAGAAACTCACAAGACGGTCGTGTCCAGTGTCTTCAGAAGGATGTTGTCCCTCCCCTCAGGGGCAGTGAAACGAATTGGAGGGAGAAATGAAATTGGACACTTGGAAAGAAAACAGATGTGAAAGAACGCGGGGGAAAACTGTGGGTTCGGTTAAACTGAACATATCCATTATTATAATACCCAGAATAACCAAAACATTTTGCATAAATTAAGTTGGTTCACAACAATGGTTGGTTTACAAACTTACAACAATGGAAAGAATAAATTGTAGTAAAATTTTTCATATAAAAATTCATAGATCACTCGGTGCTCTACTAAATGACAGAATTTCAGAGACCTAGAACAAGCGATGACACGAGAGGTATCTAATTTCTCTACAACAATTAAAAGCTTACAACAATGGAAAGAACAAAATATCGAAAAATGATTACGTTATGAATCATACACTACATTATGGTATACCAAATGCCGAAATTTCAGAATCTTAGAATAAATAATAACGGGAAAAGCATTGGATTCATTCAACAATCAAAAGCTTACAACAATGGAAAGAACAAAATGCTGTAAAATTTTCGCCTTGAGTTTCATATATTACTTCATTTTGTACTCAGTGACAGAATTTCATCGTCCTTGTGCAAACGATAACGGGAAAGGGATCAGATTTCTCCACAACAATTAAAAGCTTACAACAATGGGAACGAAAATACATAATAAAATTTTCGTCTTCATATTCATACATTATTACATTCTTTGCTAAATGCTAGAATTTCAAAGTCTTAGAATAAGCAGTAACGCGAGAAGCATTGGATTACTCTCCAACAATTAAAAGCTTACAACAATGGAAAGAACAAAATTACGAAAAAAATTCAACTTGTGATTCATACATTAGATCACTCTATACTAAATGCCAGAATTTCAGTGTCCTAGAACAAATGATAACGGGAGAAGTATAGGATTTCTCTGCAACAATTACAAGCTTGCAACAATGGAAAGAACAAAATTTCGAAAAATTGTCACCTTGGAACCTATAGACTACATCATGCTGTACTAAATACCAAAATTCCAGAGTCCCAGAACAAATGGTAAGGGGAGAGGCATTGAATTCCTCTGCAACAATTAGTTGAACTCAACAATGAACGAGTCAACAATTCGAAAATCTGCACGGAACAATTATCTTCAAACAGACTGACAGTGAAGAACATAGTTCAGTATTTGTAAAAGTTATTAGTCATTTTTGTGAATATTAATTAACATTGAAAAGATAGGGCGATAGCAACGCCATCTCTTATCACAGAAACAAACTTTTTGTGGCTTTAGACCATCCTTAAAGCGAGGGAATGGTGTCGTCTGCTTCAGACGTAGGAGTTTCAATGTCGCGCACTGAACAGGCAGGAAGAAAGAAGGAAGAGAACAAAATAGTTTCATTGTTTTGTTTCAGGTAGTTTTTTTAAATATAAGGTTAAATAATATTAATTATGTTTACACTGTAACATTAGTTTCGTAGTAATTTATCTAAAGTGAAATATGAATTTTATAATTTAATTGCATAATATAAGAAAGTAAAGGAAATTCATGGTAATGAAATGAGAGGAATAAAGTCGTCGAAAAACTTACCATGTAAGGTCAATTTTGTAGGATACTAACTCCGAGGTCCTCTTCGTCTTCCATTCCTTCGTCCACTGTGTTATCAATTCCTCCCTCCCAAATGTCACTATCATCTTCCTGTTCAGAACTAGTTACATGTCACTCTCGAGGTTTATTAATATCATGTCGTGTATTATTTCGATATGACCGTCTGCTTCCCACATTTCCTTTTCAACATTTTAATGTGGTTTACGTAATTTCTGCCGTCTTCAGCTGTAACCCTTTGCATGCCCTTTCTAGGTAATGTCTCTATAAAACTGAAACTAGTAAGATTTGGATTTTCCCCTCTACGTATCCATTAATTTTGCTCCAAACCATCTCTATGGCGGAAAATTTGCAATTATAAGGGGGCAGCCGTAGCACTTCGTGACCGGCTTCCTTTGATAAAATGTCAATTTTATACAGTACCTCTATGTTTTGCAATGTCTTATTCACTTCTTCAATTACTTCAAATTTGTTCCAGTTCGGATCACAAAAAATTTCTCTACTTTCTAACCGCTGGATATTTACGTTTTTTGAACATGATTTTGTAGGAACTTTTTCAACTTGCACGGAATGCTTGGTCCATTATCCATCACAAAAAAGAATTGGGGGCAAATTATTCAATAAGTTTTTTTGAAGTACTTTTCGTACGCAGCAGCATCCAATTCGTCGTGGTAGTCACCTGGTTTTTGCCGTGGATCAATTTGGCAGTGCCACAAATTATTCCATTTTCGCACATTGCATGCATTATGATGACCCTACGTCCCTTCCTCGATGGCGGTTTGGGACCTGGAGTTACCTCTCCTTCTACGCTTGTTCTGCCGATTTAATTGATGTGTACTTTCAAGCTTTTGATTTGGTTATTCCGGCATTCGCCCACGATCGTCTGTATAAACAATAGTTCTCCCGTCAGCTCTGTAATTTCTTATTTGTCTCAGATACCTATGCCGCCATGCTATTATGTCCTCTCTATCAATCAACAACGATTTGCTTCCATGTTTTATAAAGTTAAACCCCATATAAATGATGAATCTTCGAAGAGTAGAAACAGAATACTTCGGTAGGTCACTATCTTCAGTTATAAGGTACTGAAGTTTCGCTAAAGTAAGGAATTAATTTTTTTATACATGTCATGAATTTTGCGCCGTATTGCTGCTTGTGGAAAGGTATCATATGTCTGTGTCCGAGTCATTTTCCTATCATTCGGTTTGTTCTTCCTAGGAGTGGACACTTGACCGTTATTACTCAAAAATTCCCGCTTCACGATCATAATAGTGGAGGAAGAAATATGAGTTGCTTCAGACATTTTTTCTCAAAGTCTCTCTAACAGTTTCCATGACCCCCTTTTCCCCTTGATTACGAAAGTATGTATACACATTTAACAACGTTCTTTTCTCTTCTGTAGTTAGAGGTGTACCTAGTTTCCGCTGCTGTTTGTAGCACTCAACAGAATTTGAAGCCATTGCGATTTATTGGGAAATTGAAAATGGAGAATAACAACTAAACACAACACAACAAAACTACAAAACAAAATGTTAAACACCACCGCAAACTAATATAAAAACAATGTAGATAAAAACACTTTGCACGCCACCGCTCGATAACTACAAAGACACCAAAATATCAAAGCGAATTGACAACACGTGGCAAGGTCTCCGGTCATTGTTGTCGGATTTCCAAAAAAAAACTGCGTTAATGCATTAAGGTTAATGTTCAAAAGCCATATATCACTAACAGCAACACGGGAAATCCTACAACACAGACACTCACATCTACCAGGGCTTACCCCTCGGTCAATGAACGGTTGCCAGTGCAAGACCATCCTTCTTAGAATTCGGACCAAAGGGTGTTCTGGAATAAATCACAGATTGCCTTACTAGAAATGTCGCGTATTTACGGTGTTGTTTCAGGAGGCTTTGCAAACTTTATTCCTTAAAATGCGAAAATTGTAAACCTCATATTCGTGCACAAATATTTTTCCAGAAATTGTACTTAGCGTAGTCTAGTACTGGGGGAGGAAGCTGCTTTCTCTTTCGTTTCTGAAATATGTGTGATGTTTGTATTGAAATTTGTATGATATTTAAGAGCTAAAACACTAAACATTTCTTTTTATACCACATATTTCTGAAAATGAAATACAAATTTTGAAGACAGTTCTGCTCCTCTGATCCTAGAGAACATTGTTTTTCAACGTTATAAATATCTTAACCAGCGCTTTGTTTAAAAGTAGATTATGCCAACACCTTTGCCCGCCCCTTCAATGTTGAAAACATATCTGCGTCCATAGTACCTTATGAATTCCATTTACAGCGGAAACGTTCCCATATTATTTACTATACATTTGTCAGAAGTATCTGTGCCGCACGATCTTAATTGCCCAGCAACCAATGCCATAGAAGCTCTATAATAATAATAATAATAATAATAATAATAATAATAATAATAATAATAATAATAATAATAATAATAATAATAATAATAATAATAATAATAATAATTATTATTATTATTATTATTATTATTATTATTATTATTATATCCATAAGTTTTAAACTCTCACGGCTGTATTTTCTTGTCAGTTGCAGTTCAAACTTTAGATTAATATATTTGCGAAGAAGGAAACTTTCCTAGATCTGCTATCTTAGGGCTAAGGAATTCGGTTGTAATTCAAACCGATTCCTTTTAAATGAAATGAAATCTTTGAGTTTTACGTCCCAGGGATATGTCGGTTAGGCTAAAGGACACGGTGATTATGAGAAATGAGTGAAATGGTGGAATGAAGAAAGTGGGAGAACCCCAAGAAAGTCCACGAGCACGGTGTCTGTCCAGCACAAAGTCCCCAGGGCGCGAGCTTGGATCGAACCGGGGCCCCAAGCACCGGAGGTGAACGCTCTACCACTGGGTCACCGCCCGCCCCCGATTACACTTAATCTCGGAGAAAATGAAATTTCGAGTGCAAATCACATCACCAGTCCTTCTGTGTGATAGTTATTTTTCAGTTACATCTTGAAGAATCATTTCAACGTAATAACTCTTGTATTGTCTACGAATTGAATGTCAGAGTGGTGAGAAGATTGTTTGTATAGTAGATGTACGTGATTCACGGCATTGGCAAATGTCGTAACATGGAGTTGAGAAAACTGCAGATCCGTTTCCGCGTAAATTAAATATAAGGAATAATCTTAAATAAGGTGTAAATATGTCAACAAAGCATAATCCAAGATATAAAATAATGTTTATTTCTTGTAATCATTGATATCGTTCAAAGCTTAAAGTAAGATTGCTTCATTAATACTTGGTACAAAGAAAACTACCGTGCAGTTGCTTTTTTCCAAATATTTACGCATAACTGTTTTCAAATATTTACGCATAACTTGATACATGTAAAGGTCATTGTGACGAAATTGAAAACGTAAAACTAAGTGGAAGTTCTATGGAATTAATGTAAAATGATAGTACTGTACAGAAAACATTTAAAATACGCACACACACACACACACATTATATATATATATATATATATATATATATATATATATATATATATATATATATATGAAATCTTTCTATCCGCCACATTTCATTTCTGCATACGCTTAGCTTGTGCACGCTCAGACCCACTAGAATAAACATTTTCTACTAGACGTACTGGCAACATTGCTAACTGCCGTCACTTCTGTTCTGATCCTAACCCGAATTTTTGTATTGTAACTGTTGATTTTATAAAATAATTATTTTGTAAGTTTATTTTCTTTTATAATGCAGTGCGTATTTGTAAGAACTGCTCGCACAGGAAACCGAACTAGAACTGCTTAAAAACTACTAAGAGGAATGGAATCCGGGGAACGTTTTGCATACATATCAGATAGAACTTGGCATCGAAAATTAATGTTTGGCCTAAACATGCAATGTGTACCATGTACTAATCAATCATCACTGTAGTGGAACACAACAAACTTCACATTTTGGCAATTTTACGGAATGAAATGATTGATGAAGTTCTATATTACCTTTAAAATTGGGAATTGCCAAATTTAATAGGTTAGGGTGGGATAGGTCGTAGGTACTTCTCCCACTTTACCTATTCCTTATAAAACAAAACGGGTAGTAAGAACTCATCAAAGAGGTCAACAGGTTTAATTCCTACGAAATTTGTGTTTTTGATACTTTATACCAATGAAAGAGAACGAGATACCTCAACCAAAATTAAGAAAAGTGCGCTCCAGGGCTGCCGTACTCAATCACATAAGGCAATAATACGTCATCTAAGACGAGATCAAAACTCTCGGAAATTACACTTCTTTATTAGTTCATACGCATAAAAGGGCTCTGTATGCTCTTGGACGTAGCCCGGAAAAGATACATCTGACTTTTTGCGCTGACAGCCTAATGCAAAAATGCTGAGAAAAAATAAGCAAAATTAAAATAAGGTAAAGCAAACCCTGGCTATAGTACCTCTGGCTTATTCGGGCTAATGTTGTGGTGCATGGGCAGTGCGCATGGACGAAATTTCTACAGGGTGACCCATTGTTACACGTTACCTCCTAATAAATATTTACTATAGATGTGGTCTTTCAATAAACAAACCGAAACCTGATGAAGGCTGTACATACGATATGTATATACTCTTTTCGGGCAAACCAAGTTATCAACATAAAAGAATACACATATCATTTATTTGGCACACTAATAAATCATGTTTGTTTACTGTGAGTTGTATATTTTATTCTCTAAGCGACTACTTTTTTCTATTACCACATACACTGCCAAAAATAAGTTCCGATTTCAGGACATTTAAGGAGATATATCTTGGGAACCTTAAGTAATACAAAAGCGACACCATATTGACGTTGATACTACCGAAGAACATGGAGTATATATGTCATGGAGTATATATATAAATACACAGACACGCAGAATTCAGTAAGGTACTTTTTAAGTTCCTTAACAATCCGAACTTTCTGGCCAATATCTGGCGAATATATGACAAGTGGCCACCGGTTACTGTTAGACCCTATATATATATAGGGTGTCCGGTGAGGAAATGCAAAGATTTTTGGAGGTGATAGGGGAGGTCATTCTAAGCCAAAATGCCTATATGAACATAGGGTCTAATCCCCTTCCTTTCGGAGATAGGGGTGAAAGTAAGTTTTTGCCGTTTGCACTTCTCAAGTTCAGTGTGAAATCTTATAGAACACCTGTGGTTGGTTTCACGTTAAGTATTATACATCGATTTAAAGCTACCGAAATAGGGTTTCAGACGGTAAAGAGTTTGTCCACGTGCTGCATACAAGAGGGAAATAATAGAGGGAAAATTTGCGAATTCTCCTATAACATTCCCTTTTTCAAACTATTTTTCGCCATTCTTGGGTGGAAACACTGGCAATAGAGTAGCCGAATCTAATTGGGGGAAAACGATCCTGTATACCACAAACCCAGGTGAAATGTCTTCATTAGAAAGCAGAGAACATTTCTTACTAATCACTCTATTACAAGGTTCGAATTTGCTATAGTTTATAGTGGATACGATTGTTAATAAATGCGTGTGTAAGCAAAAGTGGGAATACAATTCTATTCTTTAACATTGACAGCTCTACATTTCTATCCAAGAACAATGTTCTAATCGTGTGGACAACAGATGACAGCAGCAAAGTCCACGCGAAGTGAAGTACTTGTACAGTTGTCGAGAACAGAGCATCCAGTGCAGTACAGTTGTCGAAGGCGGTAAATAATTATTTCCAGTGCACGCAAACATTCTGATCGTCTCACGTACAAGCAACAGAGACGTTGTCACAGTTCGGCCCAAATCACTGGAAATGTTTAGGCATACCTTCTATTATAAGCTGCGTGTCGCAACTCACCTGACGAACTGGCCACCTGGAATCTCTAACCAGGTAAAAAAATAGGGTATCCGTAGCTGGCGGAGAAAAATAAGCAAGTCCTTTAGTATTTCCATCCCCATTTGTTGATTTTATTCGCGATCTTCGTATATACGGTTGGATTACTTGCCTCTTTGGGGTTTAGGAAACAACCGTCGAATTGATTATAAGCCTCCACGGAGGTAAACAGGCGTAATTGATCATAAGTTGACGACCTTGCTATTTCTTTGGCTTTTCGATTTATTTTATTCTCTCCTCTTCGGAGGTAGAGCTACCGAAAATCAGTTGACGACCTTGGCATCTCTACCGGCTAAAGAATATATTTTCTACTTACTCTTTCATTGCAAAGAAATAGGTCCTTCCTATGATGGCCACGGGACACCACCCAGGGTTACCTGCTCAGGTTCTCGATCCACCCGCTAGTGAGAAACGCAAAGCTCGCAGAAGAAATTCTACTGCATCAAATTCTTCCTGCAACACCGAATCGTGTTCGGTACGCTCGCGTTCTCGATCACCACTTGTGTGCGATACTTTTGTGCAACCAGGTACACCTCCATCAAAACGCCATCACACAAATCGAGACACCGATGACAACCATAGCGATATCGATCAGGACTTCCCAACCCTTGAGTCTACTCTGAAACCGAAGTGGTATCCATTCAAACTCACCAACTATGATACTAAATTCGAAAATCCAAAACTTCTGCTCCAGCAGATCACTAAATATCTTCGAAGGGAAGCTGTATCGGAAATTATCAAAACTCGGAATGGCATTATTATTCGATCTACTGATCCTCGATTTGCAACCATCATTCGCAATAAGTTCTCTTACGAGATTTTCGGCAAGCAAGCCAAGCTTGAAAAGCTGCAACCACCAACTGCTAAACAACCTCCGCCGCCCAGGAAAGCACCTTTCTTATCTGTAGTTATCCGTGGCGTCGACCCTATCATCCAAGACGGCGAAGTAGAGGAAGAACTGAAGCTCGAAGGCATTGACATCCATAAGTGCATGCGTATTCGCAATAACCAAGGCCCGACTTACATGGTGAGAGTCCTAACGAATTCGCAAGATGCGATTGACACACTACTTTCCAACGGCGCATACATCTTTAAGAAACGCCACCGTGTAGAACCTTCTCGAACTGCACAACCCTTACCGATTCGATGTGAGAGGTGTCAAACATATAACGACCATACTACAGCTAATTGTAAGAGAGCTTCGAAATGTGGTTATTGCTCTGGTCCCCATGCTACTAATCAGTGTACAAATCTGAAAACGCCACCTGTTTGCTCTGCCTGTCCTGAGAGTCATCCGACATACAGCTTTAAATGTAAATCACGCCCAGCACCTGACACCACAAAACCAAGTCTAGTTGTTCCAGTTCGGCTTCATACAACACAGCAAACTCAAATGCCTCCTACACAAACGCAACAAACTGTAACTGTAGCTCAGCTACTCTCCTTCATAACCATCGCCCTTCAAAACATACATCCCTTTGATAGGCCACATGTTCTTCAACAAATCCAATATGCTGCCAGAAATGTTTTTCATATTAACCTCAATGCTACATACACCGGACAATCTGTTTATTTCCACGCTGCCCCCCTCGAAACAGCAGTCTAAGCATAAAGTGATCATGGAACTTGTGTTTATATTTCTTAATATCCGATCGCTACTAACGCACAAGCTTTTGTTCGAGCATCTTCTTCTTGAAGAAAAAGCTAACGCATTCCTATTGAATGAAACGTATCTTACATCCAAGCAAAGCTGTAAGATACCACAGTATCAACTTCTACGTCACGATAACACTGTTCCAGCACAACGCGCAAATGGCGGCGTAGCTATTGGCTATCCTGTTACTCTTGCCATCCGACAACATTTCCTCACATTTCGACTTCCGGAATACCTTATAGTCACGACGTATTTTCGCCAACTGTATGTCACTCTTGCAACCATCTATATACGTCCAGGTCACCCTATCCCACTTAACTTCTTTCATTATATCTCCAATAACTTCCGTAACTATATCATTATGGCAGATATTAACATTCATAGTCGGCCAGAGCGAGAGAAACAACAGTTCATTAACTTCATTGAAACAAACACGACAGGCATCATTCATCAACTTCCAGCGCACACACGACCCATCTCACAAACCACCCCAGACATTGTGATTACCTCTGCCTCCCTTCATAATCGCTGTAATGTTACAGTTCTGGGGAATCTGGGTAGCGATCATTTACCAATCAAGTTAACAATCACATGTTTAAAATCTTCTCAAACCCTATCCAGTCATACTGCTCGACGTATCCTGCGTTTCGATAAAGCAAACTGGGAAGCTTATAGAACTGATATAGCTACTGCGTTGGCGGAAACTCCTAGTCCAGAAACCGAAGAAGCACTTTATACTACACTAGATACTATCAACACAGCACTTCAAAATGCCGGGAATAAACACATCCCTACTACCAAGCTTACTTCTCCAAGCCGTCCTCCGTTACCTCCGCAATACTTACCTCTCATACGACGTTCCAGAGCCCTTTACAAAGAATATATCCGTACCAGGAACGAAGAAGCTCTTCGTCATCATCGTCAACTTCAACGCACCGTCTCCAATTACCTTAAAGCTTATAAATTACGCAACTGGATAAAAGCCTGTAATTCCTTAGCCGAAACAGCTCATCCAACACAATACTGGAAGCGCTTCCGTCAGCTCACAGGACAATCCACTCGTACTTCATATCCGTTAATAGATAAAGATTCCCCACTACAAGGTGACAAGGATAAAGCCGACGCTTTTGCAACGTATCTCCAGGGAATCTTTACCCCGTTACCACCTGCATACTCTCAGCGTCTTCATCCGGTTGAGAAACTTAATTTTGACACCTTTTGTCTTCAACCTGACATCTCTCACACTTTCCCGCACAAGACTGCTCTTACAAAACCAATTACAGTAACGGATATAACTCGAACTGTCCAGAACAAGAAAAATACTGCACCTGGTTTCGATGGGATTACTTATCGCCATATTAAAGAAGCGCCTTATCACCTGCTTTACCTTCTTTCTCTCATTTATACATTCATCCTGCGGACAGGCTTTGTTCCTTGTGAGTGGAAGACTTCCAAAACACTGATGTTCCTAAAACCACACAAACCACCAAATACTGTCTCTTCTTACCGGCCCATTCAACTAACTTCTGTGTATTGCAAAATTCTTGAAAGAATCCTTGTTCGACGCCTTCATTCTTATCTAACAGAACGTAATATAATCCCTCTGCATCAGGCTGGTTTCCGCCCCGGTTTTAGTATCAATGATCAGTTACTTCGTCTGTCTAATATTATTACCAATCAGTTTAATACACAATTTCCATCTTGTCTAGTGCTCTTCGACCTGGAAAAGGCATTCGATAAGGTATGGCATGCAGCTCTCATATATAAACTTATCCGTCTGACACTTCCCATATCATATATCAGGTTTATCTATAATTTTCTGCACAACCGTATTGCTTATGTTGCTCTTAATGACACTCTCTCGCACCCGATATTTATTCTTTCTGGAGTACCACAAGGGTCTGCCTTATCACCTTTGCTGTATCTTCTCTATGTAGCAGATATGCCACCATTGCCGCCAAACACACATATCTTTCAGTATGCAGACGATACTGCATTTCTTACATTAGGCCGGACTATTCACCGTATAAGTACTGAAATTAATGCAGCAATTCAAACTTTTCTCACCTGGTGTACGAAGTGGCGTCTGAAACTCAACCCAGATAAAACACAAGCAATAGTCTTTCTCCCGCCAAAACGCAGATCACGGGTACATCGAAATCCTTCACTACTGAATATCCAAGTAGATAACATGCGGGTTCATCCAGCTAAACATGTAACGTATCTGGGAATTATTTTTGACCACCACCTCACTTGGCGCCCTCACCTTCAGAATGTAATACAGAAAGCATATAACAGGATTAACCTCCTCAAACGCCTCACGGGTACTACTTGGGGACCACGAGCAAATACCATTCTTAATACCTACAAAGTTTTCTTACGACCAGTCCTGACCTACGGATTCACTGCATGGATAGCCGCACTCCAGCGTCATTATGAAAAACTGAAGATACTAGAACGACATGCCATACGAATAGCCTACAGAATAAAACTTCCTAGTCCTACTCAAGATCTTTACGACATTATGCCTTTTCCACATCTTCTGTTCCATCTTGAAGCTTTACGGACGAAGTATATTATTAACCGATTCGAGTCCCGGCATCCGTTACTCCTCACCACAATGCAAGCAGACATCCCGTTCAATCCACCTCGCAAATTACAGGATACACCTTTGTCGCTACTCTTTGCACTTTACCGCTATACCCTACCTCCAGATCATCCGGATTTAGATGCAGTTGCAGCTTTTTCATCATCCGTCGTTCCTCATTACATAGCCCCTTCATCCTCTGCACAATAACAACCTTATGTCTTACCAGGGCACCGTTGGTCTTCATCACGTCCAAAGTTGGACAGAACATAGCATTCATCTGGTACACTATCACATCTGTGTTGTGTTGAGACAGTGCACTTCATGTTCCTCTTTTCATTTACTTCTTCTACTTTTCTTTTTTACCATGATCAAATAAAATAGAACCTGAATAAAATAAAGATTAACTCCCCGTGTAACCAAATTGCACTTAGACCATCTATTGTACTTGTATTAGCAACACCAATACGTATCGTAACCTATGCCAAAGAGAGGGCGTAACCCTCTACTGGCTGGGAGTAGGAACTTATTTTATAAAGATAAAGCAATAAGATGAATAAAACTTTCAATGTTACCCTATTCCCGTACCAAAAAAAAAAAAAAAAAAAAAACTCACCTGACGTATACCCACTCAGAATTCCGAATCGTTCATCGATTCACAGGTCTGAGTTCGATTTCTAACGCTCTACGAGCATTTACTAGTATTTTTGATCATTTAGGAAGGATTGTTCTGATACAGACAATCGACATCCCCTTGCAGTCCGTATTGCTGACTCAAGTGGGAGCCCGTGGCCATCATCATCATTTTCGTCTCCTCATCTCTTTTGTGGAGGGCCAGTGCTCGCACTGACCGACATCTCCGCGAGGACGTATTGCTGCCTCAAGTGAGAGCCACAGTGGGCTTCCTCGATCATCCTCTTCGCCGAAGTCTTTTGCGCCCATTTGGATGGCGTCAGGTGGCCATCCGGGACTACCACCGCAACCTCCTGGGCCGTCTCTGAACCCCACGTCAGTGGGCCAGGGGACTGACCGAAGGCATCCATCTGCTTCCCAAGGCAAAAATTCTGGTAGATCCCGATCACGCACACCGGACAAACATCACACTTCTTCAACTCAGCCACCGTCTAAGCGTCATCATACTGTTAGTGAATCCGAGCAGTCTGTTTCATCCATGAATCTCGACGACGCTAATGAATTTCCGACAATATTGGATTCTTCCAAACCTCGTCTTCATTCATTCCTGCTTACCAACTTTGATCCCAAATTTGAGAATACCAAGCTGGCTTTCCAACAACTCATAAAATATCTACCACGCGCCTCCGTCGCTCAAATTGTTCATACACGCAATGGGATAATCTTCAAGTCATACGATTCATCATTCTTAACCACTGTACGAAACAAATGCAGTTTCGAAATTTTTGGCAAACATGCTGAAATGAAGCGACTTGAATCAAAGGCGTTTAAACAGGCACCACCTCCACGAAGACCCCCGGCTCTTTCAGTTGTCATTAGGGGGGTGGATCCTTCCCTGACAGACGATGAGATTCAGGAAGAACTCACTCAAGAGGGGCACTCTATACTTAAGTGCATACGTATTAAAAACGACCATGGAGCCAGATACATGGTACGAGTCCTTACTAATTCCGAAACCACCATCGATGACTTGCTAACTTATGGCGCTTTCATTTATAAAAGAAAGCATCGCGTCGAGCCATCAAAATCACCTCCACCTTTACCATTGCGATGCGAGCGCTGCCAAGCGTACAATTCCCACCCGACTTCAAAATATACGCAACCTAGCAAATGTGGATACTGTAGCGGTGCCCACGATACTAAGGCATGCACCAACTTAGCTAAACAACCTAAATGCTCCACATGTCCAGAGCAGCATCCGACGTATAGTTATCGATGCAAAGCGAAACCTACAGCTGAGCCTCTCAGCCCGGAGCTCACGGTTCCTTTGCGACCTGTTTTACCGCCAACTCAGCAAGCGCTACCAGCACCAGCTATCGACGAACCTATTACTCTCCAACAATTACTATCTTTTTTCACTATCGCAATGCAAAACATTCATCCTTTTCTTCGACAACACATTCTTGGGGTGGTCAATCGCTCTGCTCGCCTGATCTTTAAATGTTCCTTTCAAGCTACCTACTCTGGTCCACACGTGTATTTTCATGTCACTCCATTCGAAGAACATGCCTCCGCAAAAACTTCCAACCCTTCTACTGCACCGTAATCATGGGTATTTTGCTCTTATTTGTTAATATTCGATCCCTCGCTACTCATTATACTCTTTTCGAACAGCTTCTCTTAGAAGAATCTATTCAAGCCTTCCTCATTAACGAAACTCACCTCACACCAGCTATGTCTTTTAAAATACCTAGATATACATTACTACGTTGTAATTCTACGGTAGCTGCACGCCGAGCAAAGGGGTGGAGTGGCTGTTGGCTTTCATCCTTCCATTAGGCATCGCCAATACCACCCTGCCTTATATAACATACCGTAGCACCTCATTATCACCCTCTATTTTCACTCCCTTTATGTCACTATAGCCACCATATATGTGCGCCCTGGACACCCAATCCCCCTCTCCTTTTTTCAGTATATCTCTAATAACTTTAAATATTATATCATTATGGCAGATATTAATATTCATAGCCGTTCAGATAACCAGAAACAACGTTTCCTTAACTTCATCACCAGTCATACCACAGGCCATATCTTTGACATACCAAAACCTACCCGACCTATCACTGAAACCACACCAGACGTCGTGATTTCATCTGTCAACCTTTCCCAACGATGTACTCTCGAGGTACTAGATTCCATTGGTAGCGATCATCTACCCATCAAACTTCACACTGATCAACCACAGCCTCTTAGTCCTCGAACCTTACCAGAATCTCGGCGTGTCCCTCGTTTTGACCAAGCAAAATGGGAACATTATCGCTCAACAATCACTGCCGATTTAGCCACTCTTGAGCCGCCTACCACAGAAGATGCTCTGTATAATTGCATTTCTGATATCACCTACTCTATCCGTCATGCGTCCGAACTTCATATACCAACCACTGAAATCTCCCGGTTCCAACCACGCCTACCACCAAGTTATCTACCTCTTATACACCGCTCCCGCGCATTTTTCCGAGAGTTTCAGCGCACTGGAAACTTGGAAGCACTGCAGCATCATCGCAAACTCCAGCGCACAGTCCGAAACTATGTTAAGGCATATAAACTCCGGACCTGGGTCAAGACTTGCAACACCTTGGCAGAAACACCGTGGTCATCATCATCTAATCGTTTCTTTATCTCTTGTCGTGCAGGGCCAGTGCTTGCACTGACCGACATCTCCGCGAGGACGTATTACTTCCTCAAGTGAGAGCCACAGTGGGCTTCCTCTCGCTCTTCATTCATACTACTGCCTAACAACACTTTCATCTGAATCGCATCCTTGTTAGGTTAAATCATCATCATGACTCCCTCCCCGACGGGAGCGAAGGGTACAACCACGAAACCAGGTCACTCTGCTGGTACGAAGACCACTAAAGCAGATACCTCTAAGCAAACTGAATCTCGATCTCGCTCACGATCTCCGATTGGGCACTCCAAGGAATCAGACGCTAAGAAACCAAGACACTATAGCTCTGATGGAGAAAGTTCCAATGCCACAGTGACTGCAAGAAACAGCGAGATGGACTGGGCTAATGCGCCATCCTCTCCTACTTTGCCAGCTAACAGAGATACCATGTATAATTTCATCCTGAAGAACTTCGATACCAAGTACCGGACTGCACGGCCATCTTCATGCAAATCAATAAATATGTTCCGCGCGCTGATGTCCACCAAATCATTCCTACTAGGGATGGAATCATATTGAAATCGCCTAACCCTAACTTTCATATTCATGTTAGAAACAAAGCTACCTATGAAATTTTTGGGCCGCAGACTGTGTTGTCACCTCTCAATCAAAGACAACGGAAAACACCTCCGCCACCTCGTCGTCCACCACTTCTATCAGTAGTTATCCGAGGCATTGAACCCGAACTCACTGACGATGAGATGTTTGATGAGCTGCGATACGAGGGCCTGGAAATCAAAAAATGTATTCGAATTCGTAACAACAGTGGCCCTATCTACCTTGTGCGGGTTTGGCCGACCAGCAGCAAATAATTGATCATCTTATGGCTAACGGTGCTTACATATATCGCCGCCGCTACAAGGTAGAGCCTTCTCCACGCTTCCACCTCTTCCAATACGATGTGAAAAATGCCAAACCTACAACGATCATTACACCCATAATTGTACAAACACCGTCAAATGCGGGTACTGTAGTGGCAATCATCTGACCCGAAATTGTCCCAATTCAAGCGCACCTCCTCAATGCAACACTTGCCCTGAAAAGCACCCAAATACAATTACCGTTGTCGTGCCAAGCCCGCACCTGCACCTGATAAGCCAGAATTAGTAGCACATATCAAAACTTCTGATGACAGCACCGAACCTGCAAACTCGCTGACACATCCTGTCACAGTAGAAGACCTCTTACGATTCATAACTCTTACTTTACACAACATCCTGCCATTTCAGCGCCAGCACGTCCTCAACCAAATCATTCATTCCGCTAAACTTCTTTACAATCTCACATTACACGCCACATACAGTGGATCCGACGTTCATTTCCAAATTCAACCCATTGAAACGGCAGTTTGAACATGCTCCGTAGTATCAGTGCTATTTCCATACTTTTGGTCCACATCATTATGGCTTACAATTTCTTATTTTTGAACATAAGATCTCTTCTTACGCATCAAGTACTGTTTCAACAACTCCTTCTGGAGGAAAACATCACCGCTTTTGCTCTCAACGAAACGTTCCTGGCTCCCTATATACCCTGATATATTCCTAAATACGTTCTCCACAGACATGATGGACCGAACGGCGCTATGGAGGTACAGCTATTGGCTTGCAATCTCGCATTTCCCATCGGTCTATTATCCTACCTCCTGCTTTTCAGTTGCCCGAATACAATGTTGTAATCTTATATCTCAGGAATCATACTATAGCTTATGCAACCATGTATGTCAGGCCGAGACAAAATATACCATATCATTTTTTTTAATACCTCTCTGACACCTATGGTAAACTCATTATCATGGGAGACATCAATTTTCACAGCCGGCCTCAACACGAACAACAACGATTTTTGAATTTCGTCACGCTTAATACGACCGGCCACTTCCATGTACTTCCTCGTCCAACTCGTCCATCTAGCAATACCGCACCTGATATCGTTATATCCTCTACAACACTCAACTCTCATATCAATATTGACGTTTTGGATTCCTTGGGGAGCGATCACGTTCCTATCAAGCTGTCTCTTCCTACCAACACTTCTTCACACCATACCATACCGAAGAGAAAAGTTTATATGTATCAGGCCAACTGGCCAGCGTACCAAGCGACCATCACCTCAGCATTTTCTGATACTTTAGAGTTATCATCACAACACGACCTAGACACTGCCGTGCAACATCTCACTCAGACCTTACATACGGCAGCTGATCACCACATTCCAACCGCATATATTTCCCCGCACAAAACGAAACTTCCTCCACGATACCTTTCTCTCATAACTTCAGCTCGACGTGCCTACAGAGAATACACTCGCAGCCGTAATTTAGAAGCACTTCGCCTTCATAGACAATATCTTCGAATCACTCATAACTACATAATCGCATACAAACGCCTTCACTGGACCAGAACTTGTAATAAACTCAACGAAACATCCCATCCTACCAAATATTGGCGACAGTTCAATCAACTCGTTGGCAAATTCCAAAGGACACCATACCCACTAGTTGTAAACCAGCAAGCACTCTCTTCAGATCAGGAAAAGGCCAATACCTTTGCCGCACACTTCCAAAATATCTTTACTCCCTTACCTGGCTGGCATACTCCACAACGTTTACTTACAGAAATCGATCGGTTATCTGATCCTAACTTAACACATTTGCAACCACATCATAGTCACGCTCTGGAACTAAATAATGCACTCACTGTACCCATCCAACCGCCAGACATCCAGTCTACTCTCCTTAAGAAACGGAATACAGCACCAGGCTTCGATGGGCTTACCTATACTCTGATTAAAAACTCTCCTCCTGTTGTCTTCACCATCCTAAGCTTTATTTATACGTTTATATTCCGTACTGGTTTTTCCCCATCACTTGGATGTACTCAAAAGTATTACTATTTCCCAAACCTAATAAACCGCCTTCTGACGTTACCTCTTATCGACCTATACAACTGACGTCCACGTTCAGCAAAATATTTGAACGTATCTTAGTGCGTCGTCTCCACAATCCCTTACAGGCTCACGCTCTTCTACGATTGCATTAAGCAGGATTTCGCCCCAATTTCAGCATTCTGGACCCCCTGCTACGTCTCAGCACCTCTATATACAATCAATTCAACCAGGGTCATCCATCATGTATGGTTACATTCGATCTTGAAAAGGCATTCGATAAAGTTTGGCACCAGGGTCTTATATACAAGCTATACTCTTTCCAACTACCTCTCTCATACATACGAACTATACACTCCTTTCTCACAGCCCGACTTGCTTACATATCGATCAATGATGCTCTGTCATTTCCAATATTCCTTAATTCTGGCGTTCCTCAGGGATCTTCTCTCTCTCCTCTGTTGTATTTGCTTTATGTGTCCGACTTACCAACCACTCCTGGTATACAATTTTTCCAATTCGCTGACGATACTGCATTTCTTGCTGCTGGACGGACAATTGCTAGTATCCAACAACGCCTTCAACAGGCAATTGACACATTTGTTGACTGTTGCAACGTTTGACGTTTGGCAATCAATGCTACTAAAACGCAAGCTATCGTCTTCTTACCATCTGTTCGTCGATCTCGAGTACACCGAAATCCTCATTTATTACGACTTCATGTTGATAACTCACCAGTCACCATCCATAACACTCTTAAGTATCTAGGCATTGTGTTCGATTCCAAGCTTACTTGGACACCGCACCTTCTCACTGTCATCGAAAAAGCCAAAAACAGACTTAACTTACTGAAACGACTAGTTGGTACGACGTGGGGTCTACATTCAAATCTCCTCCTAAGCACTTACAAAGTTTTCATGCGTCCGGTCTTAACCTATGGTCACACAGCTTGGTTGCTAGCTCCTCCGAAGTACTATCGAAAACTAGCAATACTCGAACGCCATGGATTTCGTTTAGCCTTTCGTATCCAGCTCCCCCACCCAACCCGTCTACTCTACGACCGTATCCATTTTCCACCGCTCTTATCCCATCTTGAGCCTCTCCGCTTAAAATACATTACAAAACGCATTGAAACTGCTCATCCAGTATTCCTGAACATTCTCCGCTATGATAGAGACTTCGATACCCCTGCTGTTTATTATCTGAGACCTTTACAACATCTGATGACCCTGTATCATTTGAACCTCGGCCGCGAGAACGTCGATCCGGAAGTTTTCGACATTTATCATCCTGGCACAGTTTTCACCGCTCATCTATCCATCTCATGCACAGTAAATCAACCACTAACAGGGCTGCCTTTGTCTTCATTAGTTCCTGAGTCGCCCCAGGAACAGAAGCTAACAGCATTCGTTTTACTAACAATACCCATGTGTTGTGGCGTCATAGCACTTCACCCTCATGACATCTACCACTTCTCCTGTCTTGCTTACCGTCTTTTTTGTGATTGCACCGTATGTTTTTATAGCTCCTGATGAACCTGAATCACCGCAACTGTGTTTTGGTATTTTCTCTTCATTTCAGGCACCGCAGTTAAGGAACGACTACGACTTATGTCAGCCAGACAATCTTCCTTAGCATCCATGCCATATGAAAATTGCCCTCACTTAATTGATGCCCATCCCTCTGAGTACACTGAATAAAATGTTTAATAAAGGTGACTAAACAACACTTAGACCCTCTCATATTAAAATTGACGCTCCTATACCATCCAACCTCTTCCCGAAGAAAGGGCGCAACCCTTTAAGCGGGTAAACGTAAAAAAAACTCACCTGATTATATACTTACTACGAACCTAACTCCTCTTGTAGTTAGTTACTGTGCTCAGCAGTGATCAAGTATTGCAAACGTACCTGTGAGATCAGCGCAGATACACTACATAGGAGATTGACAGAGGATCTTCATCTTCTGGAGGGTTTATCTTAAATTTTGAAGGTCATTGCTTGGAATCACAGTCTGACCAACTCTTTTGTCGCTTTGTTAGGGCTACCTGTAGCAGTATCTGAGCGGGGTGTTGTTTTCATCACTTTATGCGGTGCATATTTTTATCGCACCATGCATAAGTTACCGGGATTAGTTCAAGGTCCCACCCTAAAGCAGTGGCTGATGCCAAACGCGGTCCTCGAAAGAATCGACGTACCAGTCAGCTGTCGGAGGGTAGTTTAGAATCGGCTGATAAGCGTTCCTGATCTCGCTCTCCTATCTATATTCGTAAGTCGGAAGAATCGGAACCAATGCAGACGGCCGCTGGGGATCCTAGCACATCTACTGTTGGATTACAACCGTCATATGCAGCCACCCTTGCTCGTCCTAAATTGCATTCTTTCCTTCTAACTAATTTCGACCCAAAGTACAGTAACACCCACCATATCTTTAATCAGATTATCAAGTATCTTCCAAGGGCCAGTATCCAACAGATAGTTTTCACCAGGGGCGGTGTTATTATTAAATCTCAGGACAAAAATTTTGGCATTACTCTCCGTAATAAGGCCAGTTACGAGATTTTTGGCAAAGCTGCACAACTGTCCAAGCTTCCTGACAAAATCAAGCAAACTCATCTACCTTCGAGGACACCAATGATGTCCGTAGTTATTCGCGGAGTTTTACCTGAAATAACAGATGATGAGGTGCTTGAGGAGCTAAAAGCAGAGGGAATTGAAGTGACGAAATGTATACGTATCAGAAATAATAACGGTCCAACATATATGGTGAGAGTTCTGACTACTTCTCAATCTTCGATCGACGCCTTGTTACAAGATGGCGCATACATATTTAGGAAACGTCATTGAAACGTCGGTGGAACCTTCCCGAACAAGCCTCCCTCTTCCAATTAGATGTGAAAGGTGCCAGGTGTACAACCAACATATAACGGTTAAGTGTCCAAATGTCGTAAAATGCGGATACTGTGCTGGCAACCATGACACAAAGAGTGTCCTAATACGAGAAAATCACCTCTATGATCGACCTGTTCCAGTGACAAGCACCCAACTTATAGTTATAAATGTAAAGGGAAACCGAATCCAACTCCTGACCACCCGGAGATGACGGTACCGCTACGTACCATAGATTCTAACGTGTCTATGTCACAGTCTATCACCTCTCCTCTTATTGTGGAAAACTTCCTCCGCTACATAACACTCATATTAAAAAAAATTTGCCATTCCAACGTCAACTTATATTAGATCATGTTATTGCAGCAGCCTCCGCTATATTTCAAGTTAACTTGTATGCTACATATTCTGAACCGTACGTTGCTCCCCGAGATACAGCAGTTTAACTCCGTAATTTTGTGTATCAATATGGCTCTGACATTTCTCTTTCTGAACATTCGTTCTTTAGCGCAACACCGAATACTATTTGAGCAGTTACTGCTTGAGGAAAATATCGATTTATTTGTACTAAATGAGACTCCACTTAAACCTGCTACTTATGTCAGATTTCCTCGCTATCAATTTCTTCGCTGGGATTATGCAGACAATAACGCACGAGCCCAAGGTGGCGCTGCAATTGGAGTTCGTAATAAACTTACTTATAGATGCAACTCTGTTCCGCATCATATGCAGTTACCGGAACACCTAGTGACAACAGTTTATCTTCCTCACCTTATATTAACAGTAGCTACAATATACGTTCGACCAAATCATATCATTCCTCTTGTCTTCTTCACCTATTTGTTCCACCACTTTAAACATAATGTCATACTAGCCGACGTTAACATTCACAGTCGCTCTGCCCGTGATAAAGCTGAGTTTTTTGATCATATAACCCTTAATTTAAATGGGCATGTCCATCAATTGCCCAAACATACGCGACCAAGCAGTCAGACTACACCCGATGTTGTTATTAGCACTGCCTCTATGGTCGAAAAATGTAATCTACATGTACTAGATTGTATCGGCAGCGACCATGTTCCGGTGAAAGTCGTTATCAATCATCAGAGACGACAACTATCTGAATCAACTATGAGAACTATCATGTTATACGACAAGGCAAAATGGGATCAGTTTCGTACTGATATAGATGTTGCTCTTGCCTCCTTTGTACCACCGACATCAGAGACCGACCTTAATAATACAGTCCATAACATTAGCACAGCTATCACCAGTAGCGCCAACAAAAACAAACCTAAATATCAAGGCAAAACATACCAACCTATGCTACCTCCGCAGTACTTGGCTCTCGTCAAAAAGTCTCGCACTTACTTTCGAAAATACGAACAAACACGGAATCCAGAGTATTTGACTCAAGCAAGACGATGGCAAAGGACAGTTCATAACTATATTGTTGCTCATAAACGGTTTACCTGGAGCAAAGCATGAAATCAATTGAATACAGAGTCACATCCCACGAAATACTGGAAAAAATTTAATCTTCTCACTGGACAGACAGTTAGTTCATCTTATCCTCTCATGCAGGATAATAAATCTCTAGATACAGATCAAGATAAAGCAGACGCTTTAGCCACACATCTTCAGTCAGTATTTACACCCTCGCCTTGCACACACCAATTCAGCCCTCGACTTTCTGAAGAGGCAATTGCACAATTACTTCAACCTTCCATCCAGCACACTTTAGAAGCGGATAATCCTTTGACTCGTGAAATCACCATCATCAAGCGTAAACGTACTACTGCCCCAGGCTTTGACCAAATAACTTACAGATTACTTAAGGAATGTTCGGTCAATTTTTTTCATATTTCTAGCATCGATATATACATTTATGCTTAGAACTAGATTCTATCCTCTTGATTGGAAGGTATCTAAAATCTGTATGTTTCTGAAACAAACAAACCACCGCATTCCATACAGTCCTATCGTCCAATCCTGTTAATTTCCACGTTAGGTAAAGTCTTTGAAAAAGTACTCGTATCTCGTTTACACCCATACAATATGGATCTACAACTTCTACCTCTCAATCAAACTGGATTTCGACCTCATTATAGCATAAATGATCAACTACTTCGTCTAACTACCATTATTACCAATCATTATAATAAGTCTCTTCCGTCCTGTCTCGATTTAATGGATCTGGAACAAGCTTTTGATCGGATTTGGCATTATGGATTATTTTATAAACTTCTTAAACTAGGTCTTCCTGTTACATACCTCCGAGTCATATTTTCTTTTCTACTCAACCGAATAGCCTATGTCAGCATAAACAACTCATTATCACATCCAGTCTTATCATACACAAGAGTACCGCAAGGCTCTAGTCTATCTCCTCTTTTGTACAGTCAGCGACAGTAGAAAATGGAGGTTGGATACATAAGAAATGATAGATTTTTCCAGTAGTAGAATAGTTTCACTGTATGTCTGATAGTTGGACAACCAACATGACTGCAAATACATGCCCGAAAACATAACATGCCAGGATATCCCTCCATTTGGAGAAAAAAGTATTACTATCTGAGAGCATCACTTAGAGAAACAACCACGAGATAAATCTACAGAAATTCCATTCACTTTAAGATCAAAGAGATAGGAATTAATGCAAAGGAAACGAAAACAATAATACGCATCATGCAGAGACCGAAAAAGTATGGAAAGCTAAACAAAATGAGAAAAGAAGGAAAGAAAGAAAGGAAAGAGCAAAAAACATGGGAATAAATTAAATTTTAACACTTAAGGATAAACAGTGTCCGTCTTTCCTCCTGCCCCCGTCCTGGTTTTCTTCCCTTCATAGGATAAATCTCATTCAGCATCAAACGCGAACATCATTTTAGTGTTTAACTCTTTGAAAAAAAAACTAACTCAGTCCAGGCCGAGACTCGAACCCCGGACCCTTACCATAACAGTCAGACGCTTTAACCACTTACCTACACACGCTAGAGCAAGTGTGTTTATAAACCAGCCATTACCGGCGCTATCAAACGTCTTAAATCAGCCATTGTCGGGAGTTACCCCAGTTATACTTGAAGTTTGAATTTTATTTACGGCCTTTAGCCATCTACGGCAACAGGCCCCATGTTTTCATTAAAAGCATTTGTTCTGTAGATTAAAATCAAGAAGAACTTAATCTATACTCTTACTTACTGTTGTCCATATATATATATATATATATATATATATATATATATATATATATATATATATATATATATATATATATATAGAAAGAGAGATAGGTATATAAAAGTCGGATTAATGGGGGTTAAAACAGTGATTCCGTAACTGCGAAATGGGTGATCGCATTACTACTGACATCTGGTAGCGGTGTTACGTAACACACACAGTAGAAATAAAGCTTCGAAACGTCAAATTGCAAGTTGTGCCGTGGATAAGTCGGTAAGGTGTCTGCTCATTGAGTAGACAACTCGAGTTGGAGTCTTGAGTACACCAATTACTTTTTCCTTCAAAATACATTTCTATATTTTTATATATGTTATTAATAATTGCTTTCCTGCATTTTTTGTAAATTATCTTAAATTAGTGAAGGTTCAGTAAAATCGAGAAGGTTAAAATACATATATATGATTGTTTTATCCGTATGTACAGTCCAGAGATAGAGTGGGTCGGGGGGCCGCTGGTCAACAGAACGTGACCCACTGCAACCCCCCCACTCTTACTTAACAACATGTTACGACCCACAGACTCATTCTGCTCAGTGCATTGTAGACAGCTTCCGAACACTTGTGAATTTGTCTTCTTTCAAGGCATCCTTTTTCTTTTCATTTGTTTCTATTGACAAAAGAACTTCAGGCAATTCTAGATATTGATATTTGCAACTGTAATAATAGCAATAGGACTTATTTGAGACGCAGCCTGTGATTTCTTAGAGGAGCTAACTACTGGGAAAAATGTTTCAATCATGTGTAATATATGAATTATTATATAACAAATTGAATGTAACTATGTGTGCATGATCATCATATCCAAATTGCAAAGTCAAATGAAATGATTTTTGGTATATACTTAGGCCTCAATCTCAACTAGAAACTTGTCATAAATTCGGTATCGATTTCATTATATTACATATTCTAAGAGGGTCCGAATTTTTGCGAAAAATTTAGTATCTCACAAGCCGTTCAAGTTGGAGAGCTGATATTCAGTATATTAATTATTTATCTAATGTAAATAAAATAAAGAGTTTGTTTGTGTGTTTGTCTGTCTGTCTGTCCGTGTGCGGCCTGGGAACCAGACGAGTGGACCGAGAGTTACCAAATTTGGTCAGGGATACCTAGCGCAGGTCCCAGATCAAGACCAAGTCCCTTTTTTAAATTTCGAACCAGGGGGTCTCAGGGGGCTTTTACCGGAACCGGCTTGGGAACCAGACAAATAGACCGAGAGTTACCAAATTTTAGTCACAAATACCTTGGTTCACGCTCCAGATCAGAGTTAAACGTTTTTCTCAAAATTCGAAAGAGGGGGTCTCAGGGGGGCGTTTATCGGGACATGTAAAAGTAGTAGAAAATTTCCGATATTAGTGTCGAATTAATAGTTCTCGCGGTCGCTGAAATCTATGGTGAAACTCTGATCACATTAACTTCCAAATTCACCTTATTCGAGCCGGGAGTCAGCGGGTGGGAGGGGACACGAAATGCCGAGACATGTAAAAATAATCCAAAATGACCGATATTAAAGTCAAATCCATAGTTTTCTCGGCCGCTGAGATCAATGGTGAAACTTCAATTAGCGATGATTTGCAAATTCAGCTTCATATGTATGCGAGCCGGGAGTCAGAGTGGGAATACTCAGGCATGTAAAGATAATCCAGAATGACCGACATTAGCGTCAATTCCATAATTTTCGCAGTCGGTGAGATCAATGGTGAGACTTTAATTAGCGATGACTTGCAAATTCAGCTACAATTGTATGCGGCCGGGAGTCAGCGGGGAGGGGGGATACCGAGACATTTTAAAGTAATCCAAAATGATCGATATTAGTGTCACATCCAAAGTTTTCGCGGTCGCCGAAATGAATAATAATACTTCCACAAGCGTTGATTTCCAAGTACTGGCCCCATGCGAAGAACGGGTATATTCAGCTGGCATATATATATATATATATATATATATATATATATATATATATATATATATATATATATATATATATATATG
Organism: Thermobia domestica; assembly: GCF_964235325.1. Lineage (NCBI taxonomy): Eukaryota > Metazoa > Arthropoda > Insecta > Zygentoma > Lepismatidae > Thermobia > Thermobia domestica. The sequence continues at coordinate 249,804,504 of NC_137462.1, read as the reverse complement.
TACTTCTTTAGTTCTTTAATACCAATTATGTATGTACTTTGCCAGTACATGTCCCATAGCGTTAGTTTTTTTTTGGAATATTTTATTCCCCCCACTCAGAGTATGTTAACAAAATCGTAGTCGTAATTATTCGTACTAACTAACAAGAAGTAACTATAAAGTTATGTAGCTTCCTGTGTATTTATTTAAAGTTATAAAGTTATCCTTTATATATAACCTTATATATAAATAGAAACCCTATATACAAAATTTCCTCTTCTGGGGGGGCGATAGCCCCGATCCCTATTGGATACGCCCCTGATTCTACCTAGGTATTTGTTAAGGAAAAATTTCAAACAGTGATGATTTCAGGGCATTACCTGTTCGAGAATTTGAGACCTTGTCGACATAAATTTCCCCCTTCGTGGCCATATTTTCGATCATGCTCAAAGTGGACTAATAATGTTTTATCAGTTTTCTCTCATTCATATCTTGACCATTACCCGGGGAGAATCTTCTGAATTTATCAATGCTTATAATTAGTTTTTCATTACAAATCAAAGGATAATAATGAAATATTGAACATACTTAATATTTTGTTTTCAGCTTTGGATTTTAGATCTGCAATTCATATAATGTTCCTTTCTAATCGAATTTGAGAGAAAAGTAGTTGCCAAAGATTTATTCAAAGAAATCTTCTCAGTCCTCTGATGAAAATATGAACACACTTTTAAGAATGAAAAAAAAAAACAAATTCAATAATAACTACAGGGTTTGAACATATATACTTATGATTGATAGACTATTCACCCAACCCGCTCCATCAGTTCGTACGTTTTCACTGAGCTTCTTTAGACTTTTGTGTAAAGTAGTTTCCTGCTCCACATTTTTTTTGTTTATTTCGATACGACTATAAGTTTGTGGTGAATATTTGGGCGTTACAGATGTTGTAATGCATAAAAGTCTTTTTAGTATAAACTACATTCAATTTTACGTCGTAATAACTTATATACAACAGGTTGAATCTGTGAAATGATTGGGGTTGGAGTGATCGTAAATGTTTTCATAGTTAGGAGCCTGGATATGAAAACCCGATTAACGTGGGGATTTACTTTTGTGAATTTTGGTACATTTATTTATACACATCTATGGAAAATTTGATTTCTATAGTTATTTCAGGATTCTAGTTATTTATATGTTTGTTTATGAATGTATTTAGTACTTGGACTTTTAAGACTATAGATTACGTTTTGACGTTTAGACTTGGGACTTCTTGTTTGTATTTAGGTAGTTTATGTTGGGAATTTTTAGTTTTGGGGATTTTTATTTTGTAGTTAGGATATTATTATTACTTGGGTATAGATAATTAAATTATTAATTTTTGTTTTGACAGATGACTATTGTACTTTTACATTCATAATTGGGAACAAAATATACGTTGCATTTGTTTGTAAATATACTGCTGGATGTGTGTAACGATTTCATTGAAGTTAAAAAGGTGAGGAAATCGGCAGTCAATTTAAAGTATAAATAGCATTACTCATGTGATAGTGGATAGAATTGGAACTCGTGCGCTAGGCTGTGATTTGTCCGTAGCCGTCCGTATGTTCATAATTACGACTACGATAGAGAAGTGGACAGTCGAATTCTCAAGGTTCAGTATCTGACCCTGGGTCTTCATTTTAGTTTTCAACAAGTTATACATAGTCAGAAGTGAAAACATGGAAATGTATACAAATTCATGAGTAATGTATTATTTATCAAATATCGACGAAATGTTTTCTGTAAAAATTTCATTCCGAAACTGGAAGAGAAACGTGAAAGGCAAGAATCTGTATGTTATTACGGGAAGTTAAATTTTGTATGAAATTTTGTGATAACAACGCTCAAGTTATTGCCATATGGATAGTAGAGTTATATAGCAATTTCTTCTAATATCTCAAGATTTATTCTATATTCTGTGATTGATCCGAAAATATGTTGAAGTTTATTAGTGGCAAATGCTATTCTACTTTTCATGAATTTTGTGAATACGGCTATAGTGTATGTATTAGTCAAATTCTTGTGAGTATTGAGTATAAATGAATTGTGTTCAACGTTGTTTCGAAGGTTCCTTATTAGCTTGTTTTGGAACAAAACCATATATTTATTGTATAAAGTGTAATATTCGCTATGAAAGATGTTGTAGTCATATGCGAAAAATATTGGTAAATGTTAACTATCCTAATTGAATACTCTTTTATCTCAAAGTTATCCTATTAAGTTGATTGAAGATTATTGAAGATTATCAAATAAAATAACTTTAATAGAATATTGAATATATTTGTGCTGATAATCAATGAATACCAGTTATTGATTTTTTATATTTGTTGTAGGATCTATTTTGGAGTGATCAAATTGTTTATAAAATTATTTAAGCCAAATTTTATGTCCTGTTTCCTTAATAAAATTTACATATTATAATCCGACGAACTTTATGTATTATTTCATTGCATAATTCAAATAGCCTATTGAGCGATTTACTCAGTTGATAGTATTAATACTTCTGTTTCAGCTTATTTATTACACACACACACACACACACACACATATATATATATATATATATATATATATATATATATATATATATATATTTCTTCAGTTATTTAAAACCAATTGTTTACGTACTTTACCAGTACTTGTCCCATAGCGTTAGTTTTTGTGGAAATATTTTACCTTCCACTCAGGCTACGTTACAAGTCACAAATTCAGTTTTCCACAAAAACAGTATTGTTTTATTTTAATAATTACGAAAGATGGAAAGATTGGTCATTCATTCTACGTGCACAATTGTGTGGGTCAGGGCTGAATGGGCTCTGATTTTTCCTATAGGTGGCGTGAGAATGCTTTCTTCAGGGAAGGTTTTTAATCTAGCTATTTTATAAAGTAACAATAGAAATTGAAATAATACATAATCATCTTGTCCATCACAAATAGGTTTTTGTTTATATAAATTACTAAAGCTGTCTGAAGGAATGTCTACACTTACTTTATCTAAATTAGTATTAAAAGACATAAATGAATTCCCTACACGTGAATCACCAGACACCAGTCCCGATAAACGCCCCCCTGAGACCCCCTGGTTCGAAATTTGAGAAAAACGTTTAACTCTGATCTGGAGCGTGAACCAAGGTATTTGTGACTAAAATTTGGTGACTCTCGGTCTATTTGTCTGATTCCCAAGCCGGTTCCGGTAAAAGCCCCCTGAGACCCCCTGGTTCGAAATTAAAAAAAAACGACTTCGTCTTGATCTGGGGCCTGGGCTAGGTACCCCTGAAAAAAATTAGTAATTTTCGGTCCACTCGTCTGGTTCCCAGGCCGCACACGGACAGACAGATAGACAAACACACAAACAAACTCTTTATTTTATTTATATTAGATAAAGAATTAATATACTGAATATCAGCTCTCCAACTTGAACGGCTTGTGAGATACTAAATTTTTCGCAAAAATTGGGGACCCTCTTAGAATATGTAATATAACGAAATCGATACCGAATTTATGATAACTTCCTAGTTGAGATTGAGGCTTAAGTATATACCAAAAATCATTTCATTTGACTCTGTAATTTGTATATGATGATCATGCACACATAGTTACATTCAATTTTTTATATAATAATTCATATATTACACATGATTGAAACATTTTTCCCAGTAGTTAGCTCCTCTAAGAAATCACAGGCTGCGTCTCAAATAAGTCCTATTGCTATTATTACAGTTGCAAATATCAATATCTAGAATTGCCTGAAGTTCTTTTGTTAATAGAAACAAATGAAAAGAAAAATGATGCCTTGAAAGAAGACAAATTCACCAGTGTTCGGAAGCGGTCTACAATGCACTGAGCAGAATGAGTCTGTGGGTCGTAATACGTTGTTAAGTCAGAGTGGGGGGTTGCAGTGGGTCACGTTCTGTTGACCCGCGGCCCCCCGACCCACTCTATCTCTGGACTGTACATACGGATAAAACAATCATATATATGTATTTTAACCTTCTTGATTTTACTGAACCTTCACTAATTTAAGATAATTTACAAAAAATGCAGGAAAGCAATTATTATTAACATATATAAAAATATAGAAATGTATTTTGAAGGAAAAAGTAATTGGTGTACTCAAGATTCGAACTCGAGTTGTCTACTCAATAAGCAGACACCTTACCGACTTATCCACGTCACAACGTGCAATTTGACGTTTCGAAGCTTTATTTCTACTGTGTGTGTTACGTAACACCGCTACCAGATGTCAGTAGTAGTGCGATCACCCATTTCGCAGTTACGAAATCACACTTTTAACCCCCATTAATCCGATTTTTATATACCTATCTCTCTCTCTCTCTCTCTCTATATATATATATATATATATATATATATATATTGATAACAGTAAGTAAGAGTATAGATTAAGTTCTTCTTGATTTTAATCTACAGAACAAATGCTTTTAATGAAAACATGGGGCCTGTTGCCGTAGATGGCTAAAGGCCGTAAATAAAATTCAAACTTCAAGTATAACTGGGGTAACTCCCAACAATGGCTGATTTAAGACGTTTGATAGCGCCGGTAATGGCTAGTTTATAAAGACACTTGCTCTAGCGTGTGTAGGTAAGTGGTTACAGCGTCTTACTGTTATGCTAAGGGTCCGAGGTTCGAGTATCGGCCTGGACTGAGTTTCTCAAAGAGTTAAACACTAAAAATGATGTTCGCGTTTGATGCTGAATGAGATTTATTCTATGAAGGGAGAAAAACCAGGACGGATACAGGAGGCAGGAGGAAAGACGGACACTGTTTATCCTTAAGTGTTAAAATTTAATTTATCCCCATCTCTTTTGCTCTTTCCTTTCCCTCTTTATTTCTTTTCTCATTTCGTTTAGCTTTCCATACTTTTTCGGTCTCTGCATGATGCGTATCATTGTTTTCGTTTCCTCCTAGAGAAACAGCCACGAGATAAATCTGCAGAAATTCCATTCACTTTAAGATCAAAGAGATAGGAATTAATCTAAAGAAAACGAAAAGAATAATACGTTTCATGCAGAAACCGAAAAAGTACGGATAGCTAAACAAAATGAGAAAAGAAGGAAAGAGGGAAAGGAAAGTGCAAAAGTCATGGGAATAAAATAAATATTAACACTTTTCTCTTAGAGTGTCTATCTTTCCCCTTGCCCCCGTCTTGGTTTTTATCCATTCATAGAATAAATCTCTTTCAGTATGAAACGCAAACATCATTTATAGTGTTGAATTCCTTGAAAAAAAAGTAGCTCAGTCTAGGCCGAGACTCGAACCCCAGACCATTAGAATGACAGTCTCACGCTGTATCCACTTACCTATATAGTTTTATTGTTCATGTGCTTGTCTTTGTACAAAAACTGTTCAAGAACCAGACTGACTCCTAGGGTAATACAATACAATATGTCTTACATACAAGAAAAGGAAAACGTAAAGTATAACAATAATCGTGAAAAATAAAAAAAAATAAAAATAAAAACGAAAAGATAAACCTACATCATGAGTTGTAGCTTTTTTTTAACGAGAAGGAAGGAGATTACTGCAACACCACTTCCAAAAACCTACTAAAATACTGCCTGTCCAACTTTGGGGAAAAGAGCTTTCGGCGAGTGCGTTTTAAAAAATCCAAGTAGGTGCGAGCATCCAGCAAAGGCACATGGCAATGGATATACACAATTGTACACGCCAGTAGAAAAAGCACAGCGTGGTGTTTGGTCTGTGGAAAATAAAGAAAATCCGGAAACAAAACATAGGATACTGTGAATTGGTGTGGAGGTCGACGACAAATTCGTCCTAAGAAGGACGTGAGACAGTTCCAGATAGCTGGAGCACCCACACACTGATCGTACCGGTAGGGTAGTGTATCTTCTTTGGCGCATCGAGAACACAATGGGTCAGAACCACGTTTCAGCTCAAATAAACGAGCGCGCGTAGGCACCAACTGATGCACCACTTGAAACCATTAAACCTGTAGATATGAAGGTAATACCGGGGCAGAGATATTAGCCCATACCTGTGATCACGTAGTCTGAGGATATCGGTGAGGAATTCGGAGAATAATCTGATCGTTAGGCAACGAGAGAAGGAAGTTATACAAAGTGCGAGAATTGTATCCCGTAGGGCAGTGAACCACACCACTGTATGTCCAATAACGTATTAGTGAAGTAATGTACGTCGGACAACAATCAGCAAAGTTAATAAACGGGGGGCTCACAGGGAATTCATAACTAGGCCAAAAACATCGTATCCATTGCTATGTGAAGGATTCGTTAGTAGCAACTGCAGCATAGAAATCGAGCATAAACAGAGTTTGACATTTCAATCTGAGATGTACTAGGCCCAGCCCTCCCTGTGAACGGGCAAGATAGAGTCCTGCACGTGGAATACGAAAATAGAAGCCACGCCATATATTCCATAGGAATAAGGAGTCAAACCGCTTAGCGAATAATTCCGGTAAGGGGAAAATTCGAGCCCGATACCACAGCTTAGGTGCAATGTAAATATTGATAAAGTGAATACGATGAATTAAATGAAGGCGACGGAAACGTTGAGAAAACAAAAGCTGGCGAATTTGTAACAACAACGGGGACCAAATCTCCTCGAAAAGGGGAGTAGGTTGTGACGTAAACGGGATACCTAAGATCTTCAAGGAAGTGACGTGAGGTACACACGGCACCCCAGGCTGGTTAGGAGGTAAATGAAAACCATTGAACTGTAATAGGTTAGTTTTCTGTACATTATACTGTAATCCGGAACAAAGTGCAAAACGTTGCAACACTGCAAAAACCCGCGCCATAAGAACAGGAACCACTCCGGTGATGGTGACGTCATCCGCATACCCGAATATATTTTAACTCAAGAAACGGAAGGGTCCAGGGGGGTTCAGGGTGGCCAACTGTCTAAGTAAAGGATCTAATGCGAGTGCAAAAAGTATCGTTGACAAAGAACATCCTTGCCTTAATCCACGTTTCAGCAGAATAAGAGGGGACAGGTGTCCGTTAATCTGTATACGGAAATTGGCCGTGGTATATAAATTGTTAATGACCGTGCGGAAGGCTTAAGGAAACCTCCAAGCTTCCAGCACCTGCAACAAAAAACTGTGATCTAAACTGTCGTACGCTTTTTCTAAATCTACAGCTAATGCACCCACAGGCACCTGCCGAAAATGAAAATAATCAAAAATATCGCGCAAAGAGCGAAGAGTATATGAAAGGTTATGTGTAGCATGGAGTGCTGCCTGATAAGGACTAATGTAGTGACGGATGATTGGTCGAAGTCGGGCTGTAAGCACATTAGTGAACAACTTAAGATCGATTGGCAATAAAGAAATAGGTCGATAGTCCTGAACATAATGCGCTGCGCGGGATTTCGGAATGAGGATTAAGATAGCGGTATTACGACCCACTGCTTCGCCTCGTAACCAAGCATTGAATAAAGCGTTAATAGAGGGGCTGAGGTGAGACCAATACTGTTTATAAAACTGGATATTTAATCCGTCTTCTCCGGGGGCACTACGGCCCTTTGCCCGCCTGAGGACTGCGAAAATTTCCTCCGCACTAATGGGATTGATCAATGTCTGACACTCGTCATCCGTGAGATGGTGAGATAACGTGGACAAAAACTCCGGGGCATATGAGTAGTCTATGGGACGCGCACGTGCAAAGTCTGTATAGTAGCGCGTGAACTCTTGTAAAATCTGCGAACAATTAGTAGTAGTAGTGCCATCTCCCAGAATGAGAGAATGAATGGCGGTGGAACGCCGTTGTCGCAAAATCCAATCAACATGATAAATATAGTTATAGTCTCCTCCGGAAAGCGATGATAAAAGTTTTCCGACAAATACGCACTAATCGACGTGTGGGAGTAAATAGTTTTCAATCGGTATTTGATACGGTTAATACAAGCCAGGTTCTCCAGAGAAATCGGAGCATTCCAAAATTCACAGAGAGCTTGATATAAAAAATCATGTAAATGGTGGTCGTCTTCCCTCGCGACCCGCCCTTGCCATTGAAAAGACTGCGTAATTTAGGTTTACAATATAAATTCTACCAGGAAATAACAGTGGGGTAGTACCAATAAGGTAAGCGACGCGAGAATTCCTCTACAACCTGCGGGCGAGACATGATGTCATTATTAATCTTCCAATAGGAAGGGCCCCGGGCCGGTGGTAGCAAGAAAGTCATTTTAAAGGCTACTTCAATCGCGGCATGATCGGACAGCGCCACAGGAATTGTATTTTGTTGTATCACCGCAGTGCATAAACTCTCTGAAATGTAAGCGCGGTCGATTCTACTCTTCGTCGTATTAGTGCAGTGGGTGAATACATGCTTAGAGTTTGACACAACTAAAGCGTCTTTTAACTTTAGGACACGAATAAGCTCTGACAAAGTAGGACAAGGCGTGGTAGGCGTCAGAGAATCTCGGGGATCAACAATTGCATTAAAATCTCCGGCAATTATACAATGAGGAATTCCCGGAGGAAGTAAAGAAGGAATTGTAGTTGCATAAATCTCGTTCCTCTCTTTTGCACGTGTAAAGCCAGAATGACCATATAATGCTATAAAACAAATGTTCTGAATATAACAACGTATAGCCCTTCCTTCAGGGGCTAACACAACACGATCATAACTCAGACCTTTCGCACCAAAATCACAACCCCAGTCTCTTGGTCGCGGTTAATAATAACTTGATAATTGGTAAGAAAATCCAAAGATGTAAGCAGAGAACTTATTTCTTGTAGAAAACAAACGTCTGGTCGGCGGATTTCGATGAACTGTTTTAGAAGGGCCTTATTACGATCGGAACTGATTCTATGAATATTGAGTGATATTAACTTAAATGAATTTACTGTTAACATTAGAAAATCACTCAGAAAGAAAACTATAACAAAAAGAAAAATATACTTTTAAAGGTGAAAGGGATTCTTTCCCATGAACACTAGTAAAGTGACGCATTTTTGAAACGAATAGAAAACAAACCGAGTGAACTTTCCTGTACGAACACAAACACTAACACTGCCAAATACATCATAACATACAATGTGGACGAAGCCCTGGAAAGCAGGTGTGAAGGTCAATAGCGAAGAGTAAACACACCACGCCTCAGGGCAATTCTGAATCAGATATTGCCCGATGTTGTGATCGTAATTCGCGTGGCTCAGCTTGGTCTATCCCTCGTGTACCATCAAGGGCACACTGTTCCTTCTTTCGTGTAGACGTTCGAGTAACTTTCCTTCTTTTTTGTTGTGAAGAAAAATCAGCTTGCACAGAAGTAACAGTATGTTCAGCTGAAGACGGGACATTATTGTCTTGCCCTTCAGACGAAGAACCAGACGGAACTGTTAATACTTCCTGCTCCGACGGACGAGTCAAGTTCCATGACATCCACAGGCGTATTCTGTAAAGGCGGGGGTCGCAGTTTCACTTCAGAATCTTCCATAACTAAGGCATTATTTGTTATAGATGAATTCACTTGGGGGGTTCGAACTAACACTGGAAACTCGTTGGTATCAGTCAATGAAGGCAAGCCTGGGGAACTCTGAGCAGGGCCCCGGGGGCAGTGGCAGAGAGCGAAGGCGAGCCAGAAGAGGGAAAAGAGGGAATCTCCGTCATGTCTAGAGACGTCTGTTCAGGGGCGGCCGTAGTTGGTTTTGCCTTCTTCAAAGGACACATGACAATCGTGTGAAAATTGCTCTGACATCTAAAGCAAGTAATAGGCTGCCCTTCATAAGACACACTCACCTTACAACCGTGCACTATGATACGGGATGGTATATGCTTATGTATTTCCATATGAACAATACGTACGCCACTGTCTATGCCAGGGGAAAAGGGGCACTCCATAATTGTGGTTCCACTTTGCGCACTTTACCATAACTTTTGAAATGATCTTCTAGGAATGATAATGGTAATTCAAGAGGAAAGTCGTATATACGCACCAACCGAATGGGGTCATCAGCGGGGACGATCCTTACTGTGCTTGTTTCCCCAGACACATGCGTGAATTCTACAGATGAAGGAGCTGTTGCTGCGAAATGTTCATAGGCTTGTAAATCTTTAAACTTAATATATATGCTATATGATTCCGCATGTAACTGGAGCGCACAAATGTTGTCGAAGATACGAGGAAACTTATTTTCCAACCACTGATACACTTGACTAGCATTGGGTTTTACATTTCTATATCTTCGGTCAAATATGAATTGAAATTGTAAGTCCTTCTTATATTCCATACTACTACAAGCTATTAAACTGCAAAACACTGTACACACAGGGTGAGATTCACCGAGCACACTAAAGCACAAAACTTGTGGAAGAAGCACGAGTCTTTTCAACTAACGTATGAGTAGCGATATCAGGCACTCCAATCGGACCAACACTACTCACGATGTGAACAGCTCGAGACAACGAGCTCAACTGACCTACACAGGCTCTATCTACTACGTTTATAAATCAGCTATTACCCGCCTTGTTATCAAACGTGTTAAATGAGCCATTGTCGGTGAGCCACCCAAGTTCCATTTGAAGTTTAAATTTTATTTACATAACTTAGCCATCGATGGGTAGCAATCCCCTTGCTTTCATAAAAAGCATTTCTTCTGTAGATTAAAATGAAGAATGAATTAATCTGTACGCTTGGGAGCATACTGGTGCACCAACATATCTATCTATCTATCTATATCTATATCTATATCTATATCTATATCTATATCTATATATATATATATATATATATATATATATATATATATATATATATATATATGTGTGTGTGTGTGTGTGTGGAATTAATTGAGGATTAAAAGAGTGACTTCGTAAATTTACGGAACGCGTGTTAACACAACAGTAAGGACATCTCGTAACGTTGTTACGTAACACACGCAGTGTAAATGAAGTTTCAAAACCAGAAGTGGGAAGATATACCGTGGATAAGTCGGTAAGACGTCTGATTGCTGAGTGGAGAATCCGGGTTCAAATCTGGGCTGTTACGTTTTTTTTCTGTTCCGTTGAAAATACATTTTGCGTTTTAAATTGCTTTCTTTCATTTTTTGTAGATTATCTTAAATTAGTGAAGGCCAAGTAAGGTCAGATTACATATATGTCTGCTTTATCTGTGTGTACAGCGCAGAGATGGAGTGAGTCAATTGGGTCAAGATTTGTGAGGAGGTCAGTGGGTCAACAGGACGTGACTCACTGTGACACACCACCCACCGTGACCTCTCTTACTCACGCTGATCCTACGTTTTAAATTTTAAGGTCTCCCTCTTTATTTGGCCTCCCTCCTTCAAGGTCTCCCTCCTTATTATTAAATTCAATGTATAGATAATTATTCCGTTGAGTTTATTTTGAGTTTAGCGCCCTTTTTAGCAGCGAGGCTATATGAGACGGGACCTACTGATTAACATGTAATCCGAAACACATGATCTCCCGTTGGAATCAAACCAGGGTCTCCCACAACACAGGTATATAATTGCGTCTTATATAGTAGTTAATATTCTTGTTATAAAGTTAAAGAAAACTTGTAGCTTCACGAAAGACATTTGTTGGTCCTTCAAGGCCAACACAAGAACAAAAAACTAATACTAGGTGTGCCTTTACAAGTGACTACTATGATAACAACAGAATGCTGCCTCCGGGGGTTAGTAAAACGCTTAACTGTGTGGAAATCGCTGCACACAACAGGTCTTAGGAACACTCACAAATACGTAAAATTGAAAGAACAGAAAATAGTGCATTTTTTGAAATGAGCATACAATTCACACTTCACGCAAAGTCCCAATATGGGAAATCAGTCAATATCTTCAGTTGGAATTACTGAAAAAGACAGAAACTGGCTATTAAAAACTCCAAGTGTAAACCTGCGCTTGGAGCGATTCTATTAGCTATATCACAACGCATTTTCGTGAGTTGCTCTGTGGTCAAGCGTGCTTAATAGCGCTGTTAAAGTTCTAGAACCGGAGGGCGGCGGTTCGAGCCTGAGTACAATAAATTCTTTTTTTAAATAGTGATGGCTTTTTAAATATATATATAAAGTTGTATTTTGAAGTGATTGTAAAACAAATTCAGATGAACTTTCACATTTCCAAGCCTACTCGTATTAATTCGCCATGTCCCAAATTTCACAGAAATAAATCCCTACGTTAAGCGGCTTTACATATCCAGACTCCTAAATATGAAAACATTTACGCTCACTCCAACCTCATTCATTTCATGAATTCAACCTGATTTACGTATGTTATTAGGACGTAAAATTGAATGTGATTTATTCTACAAACACTTTTATACATTGCAAGACCTGTGACGTCCAAATATTAACTGAAAACTCATAGTCGTATCGCAATAAACAAAAGCTAGTACGGAATAGTAAACTGCTTTCACAAAAGTTAAAAGAAAGCCCGCGAAAGCGTGCAAAATGGTCGAGTGGTTTAGGTCGATATTCTATCAATAATATGTTTGTGTGTTAAAACCCGATAATAAGTTTTTCTAAGTGTCTTCCTATTTTCATTTGGAGGCGGAAAACATTTCTTTGAGTAACTCATTGGAAACTTCTTTTGTTTCAACTTCGGCTAAGATGGAACAATATATCAATTGCAAATCTAAAATCCATAGCTGAAAACAAAATATAAAGTATGTTTTCCCATTATTATCCCATTATTATCCTCTGATTTGTAACGAGACACGGGTTCGATTCCCGGAGGGAGTTCATGTGGTCGGATTCTACGTTTATCAGTAAGTCCTCGTCTCATATAGCATCGCTGCTGAACGCGACGTAAAACTCAAAATCAATCAATCAATCTCCAAGAGAGAGAAATAAAAAAAACTTTGTTATGGTAAATTCTAGTTCAAAGTTCGAAACACTTGCTTTGCACGTGCTTTTTTGTTTCTTTTTTTCAGGGAACAGAAAAGTTCTGGCGCCTAAGAAATTATACCATATAATATTACAAATTTGCAAGTGGATGTATTTACATTGCAATTTGTGGTAATAAAGATACTATGATTAGAAAACAATATTTTAATAAGTAAGTTTAATTTCTTCATCCGTCGCAAGTCTTAGGGGCCCCTTATACCTCGCCGTTCCCCGAATATCGATATCGAAAATTTCGAATGATATATTCATGTTCACATATTCGCGATATCGAATGTTGATATATGATAATATATATATATCGACGATAGCGATCTATCGACATATCACAAGCCCAGGTCCGAGAAGTGATGCTTGAAATATACTGGAATCAACAATCAAATTCTAAATAAGTTCTCCATTTCCGTATTCAATGTTGAGGGGGAAGAGTGTAAATCCGAATAGAAATTTTAAGAAAAACAAATGTTAAGATAAAAGTAGGTTTTCGTCTCTCCTTGAATATGAAAATTAACATAAAACTATTACTGCAATATACCTTTTACTTCTGTTTCTGATTGTTATCACAAATCAGCGACAGTACAATACTTTACATAGTATACCAATACACTCTATAACTTTTCACAACCTAGCAAGCCAGAAGATGAATTTCCTGTGATATTAAAGTGGAATGTTCTACATAATAGTCATAATTCATTGGCCATATTTCTATCAGTACTTTGGTACGGACTAAGAGCTACAAGACTAACAGAACTAGAAATTAGAGATTTCATTCCTTTTATCTCTCAGACTAAAAGACTTCTGCATTTTCCTAAGATTTTCATTTTCTTAATATAAGACCCCTATCCTCGGCTAATTCTGGCTACCGCGGCTTCGAGGTAATCGGTAAATGAAAGAGCAAAGTTTGTCGACTCTCAACTCTCGACAGTTTGTGACAAGATATTTCACAGTTCATGTTGTTATTTCTTCGTTACAAGAACACTTCTAGCTGACTCTATTCATGGTGAATTACTGAACATTATAAACATTTACAATTATTGAAAAATGAATAATTATTTTTAAACATAAAAAGTCGTTACAGTTCAGTACAATGCAGTAGTAGAATGCAGAAGTGAAAGAAAATATTGTTTATTTGTTGAGATGTGCAAACTGAATGTGAATAATAAGTGTTTCCCATTTTCTTGTCCAGAGGTGGATCTACGATGGACTTCCGGGGGCTGGGTGGTTGGTAATACTCCTATTTAGAGCTACTTTTAAGAGCTCCAAACTCTGGAATGGGTGTTATTTATATATAAAATAACAAATATTCCCTTTCTGGGACGCAATCGCCATGATCGCCCACTGGATCCGCCCCCGCTCTTGTGAAGCAGACTTTGAAGATATTTAGCTCGTGTATGATCCTGCGATGGTGATTAAGGATTGTAACATCTGGATAATTTTTATACTGATATCGGATAGAAACTTATCCGGATTTGCAATATCCGGTTCACGGACAAAAAAACGGATGACGGATAACGGATAATATCAGGATAATGGATGACGGATAATATCCGGATAACTAATAATGGATAATATAGAGATAACAGATACTATCCGCATGATGGATAACGGATGACGGATAAGATCCGGATAACGGATGTTATCCGGATAATTTATAAAATTAAGATAACGGATAATATCTGGATAATAGAAAATTCGGATAACTGATTACATCCGGAATAAAGAATAATATCCGGATAAAGTATGTGGTTTGAAAAAGATAATATAGGAGAGGGCTTTCTCCTCATGGAGTTATTAAAAGACGATAATCGGGTATTGGTCTTTACCATTGAAAGATATTGCTTCTTAAAATGTTTCCTAGTAACTTCCAATTTTGTTGTTCTTGTTGGGCGCGGTGGCTAATGGTAGACCGCTTACTTTGGCGCGTGGGGTCCTTATTGTTTCGATCCCCGGCCAAATAAGTTTGCAGTGGACAAGATCGTATCCGTAGCCTTTGTCAGGGTACTCCCGCTTCTTGCCACTTTTCACTCCATCAATTCTACTATTATCATTGACCTGCTTTAATCATTCGGCACGGCAGCTCACTGGTAGAGCGCTTCCTGTTTTGCGTGTGGTCCTTATTGTTACGATCACCAGCCAAGGAAATTTGTAGTGGACAATATCATATCCGTGGTTTTTCTAGGGTATTCCCACTTCTTCCCACTTTTAATTCCACAAATTCCTCTATTATTATTGACTGGCTTTAATCATTGCGCGCGGTCGCTCAGCGGTATAGCGCTTCCTCTGGTGGACCAATTAAGTTTGAGGTGGATGACATCGTATCTGTGGGTTTTGTCAGGGTACTCCCGCTTCCTCCCACATTTCATTCCACTAATTCTTCTATTATCATTGACTTGGTTCAATCATTGGGCACAGTGGCTCAGTGCTAGAGTGCTTCCTCTGGTGGGCCAATTAACTTTGTAGTGGACAAGATCATATCCATGGGTTTTTCAGGGTACTCCCGCTTCCTCCCACATTTCAATCCACCAGTTCTTCTATTATCACGGACTTGCTTCAATCCTTGGGCACAGTGGCTCAGTGGTAGAGTGCTTCCTCTGGTGGGCCAAGTAAGTTGTGTGGAGGACAAGATCGTATCCGTGGGTTTTGTCAGAGTACTCCGCTTCCTCCCACATTTCATTCCTCGAATTCTTCTACTATCATTGACTTGGTTCAATCATTGGGCACAGTGGCTCAGTGCTAGAGTGCTTCCTCTGGTGGGCCAATTAACTTTGTAGTGGACAAGATCATATCCATGGGTTTTTCAGGGTACTCCCGCTTCCTCCCACATTTCAATCCACCAATTCTTCTATTATCACGGACTTGCTTCAATCATTGCGCGCGGTGGCTCAGCGGTATAGCGCTTCCTCTGGTGGACCAATTAAGTTTGAGGTGGATGACATCGTATCTGTGGGTTTTGTCAGGGTACTCCCGCTTCCTCCCACATTTCATTCCACTAATTCTTCTATTATCATTGACTTGGTTCAATCATTGGGCACAGTGGCTCAGTGCTAGAGTGCTTCCTCTGGTGGGCCAATTAACTTTGTAGTGGACAAGATCGTATCCGTGGGTTTTGTCAGAGTACTCCCGCTTCCTCCCACATTTCATTCCTCGAATTCTTCTATTATCATTGACTTGGTTCAATCATTGGGCACAGTGGCTCAGTAGTAGAGTGCTTCCTCTGGTGGGCCAATTATCTTTGTAGTGGACAAGATCATATCCATGGGTTTTTCAGCGTACCCCCGCTTCCTCCCACATTTCATTCTACTAATTCTTCTATTATCATTGTCTTGGTTTAATCATTGGGCGTAGTGGCTCAGTGATAGAGCGCTTCCTCTGGTGGGCCAAGTAAGTTGTGTGGAGGACAAGATCGTATCCGTGGGTTTTGTCAGAGTACTCCCGCTTCCTCCCACATTTCATTCCTCGAATTCTTCTATTATCATTGACTTGGTTCAATCATTGGGCGTAGTGGCTCAGTGGTAGAGCGTTTCCTCTGGTGGGCCATGTAAGTTTGTAATGGACAAGATCGTATCCGTGGGTTTTCGCAGGGTACTCCCGATTCTTCCCACTCTTCATTCCACCAATTCCTCTATTATCATTTACTTGCTTTAATCATTGGGAGTTGTGGCTCAGTGGTAGAGCGCTTCCTCTGGTGTGTCAAGTAAGTTTGTGGTGGACAAGATCGTCTTCGTGGTTTTTGTCAGGGTACTCCCGCTTCTTCACACTTTCCATTTCACCAATTTCTCTATTATCATTGACGCTTTAATCGTTGGGCGCGGTAGCTCAGTGGTAGAGCCCAATCTCTGGTGCATGGGATCTTTATTGTTTCGATTCCCGGCCTAGTAAGTTTGTGGTGGACAAGGTCGTATTCGTGGGTTTTCCCAGGTACTCTCGCTTCCTCCCACATTTCATTCAACCAATTCTTCTATCATCATTGACTTCGTTTAATCATTGGAGATGCCTTGGTACCCTTGAGCATTGCGGTGATGTCAGAAACCAGATTCGATCCCAAGCATTTGGGTTGTGATGTAAACCTTTGCTGTGGTTCAGTCTCAGTATTTTATTACGCGAGATAAAACCATCCATACAGCTATAAATGTCGTTCTATCTTGCGCAAGCAGGTATTGAATTTGAGCCAATTCGGAACCACATTTTTGGCGCTTTGAGGTCAAAAACCGATTTGGGACATTACGCTGTCCTCAAACTACTAGGATCTCTCCATTGTTACCATCCGCGTCCAACAACCCCATGTTTAAAAGGGAAACAGAAAGGACTCGTGTCTAAAATTTCCGGACCCAGTTTCTTGAGGTTCAGGTTTAGGGATCGATTTCTGATATCACCATTGTGCTCAAAGGATCAAAACCTTTCAAATGTCGCCAACGCCGTCCAATAACTTCATCTTTAATAGGTAAATAGAAGGGACCTGAGCCCATAACGACAGGACCCCATTCCTTGAGCTTCGTGGCCTGAGCCTGATTACTGACATTACTACTGCACTCAGGGACAGTGGTTTGGGATGGGCACAAGCGAGTTCGAGCGACTTTTTTTGAAACTTGATTCGACTTGAAACATACATCTTTTAGCTCGACTCGAGAACTCGACTCGAATTTGGATCTTGTGTGTAGTTTCAAGTTCGTTTTTCACTTATTCTGCATAAACAATATAATTATTATCAATGTTGCTACTTCCACTACAACTTATTATTATTATTATTATTATTATTATTATTATTATTATTATTATTATTATTATTATTATTATTATTATTATTATTATTAAATTCTGTAATTAAGCTTGAAAGATAGGCGGTTTGCGTCTGAATACTAGAAACTAGTTGACTGCCGATTTTGGTAGTCGTGAAATCTAGGAAACAAGGACATCGTTCACGAGGTTCTGGGTTTGAGTTCTAGAGGAGCAAGTATTCGTGCTTGGGCCAAAATTTCTTAAAAGTTATAGCGTGCCAGGCAAATATGTTTAAAACTGTTCTGCCTGGGTCTACGGTTGTCAACGACTTGTGCGGCTTGGCTCACAGCTTATTCAATATCGAACCGAACCGAGAAGTACGGATGCGCACGAGTCGAGACACAATTTGTAAAATTCGAATCGAATCGAGACTGCTCATTAAAATCTTGATTCAACTCGAATGTCTCAAAACTCTTCACATATTTTTAAAAATAGTTTAGAAAAAACTAATTACTCAGATATATTATTATTATATATTATTATATATTATATATTATAATAATAATATATATTATAATTAATAATATATGTTATTATTATTATTATTATACAGGTGCGGATCCAAGGGGAGCTACAGCCATCTTGACACTCAGGTATACACTGGATAAAATAGGCTTCAATCTTGCTTTACACTGAATAAAGCGGCAAACTGTGATTTAGTCGCTCCCTTGATCATATCCTGGATCCGGGGCTTTAAGGGTTCATAGCTGTAAAACTATGGGATCTATCGTTAGGAATGCGCACGAGACGAGTCGAGACAGAATTTTCCTGACAAATTTCGAGTCGTGACACAGCTCTTGCAATAAAAAAGAATACATTTTTCGAGTCGAGACAGCACATTTTCGAGACAGCACATTTTCGAGACGAAAAAGCCTCAAATCGTCTCTCGTGCGCATCCCTACCTATCGTAGTCGGGTTAAGACTTCACTTAGAAACTAATATGTGCGCTATCCAAAAATACAACGTTTCAGAATCTAAAGTACACATGCGACAATTTTTAGAAAGGAACTTTGGCTATGTGCATATAATTTGAAGTACTCACCAAATACCTGTATAAAAATTGTTGCAGAAGTATGGCAGAATTCTGAAACATGGATATTTGGATAGCTCACGTACTAGTTCCTAAATAAGGTCTTGACCCTACTACGGTAGGTCGCCTAGTTTTGGAGCTATGGACCTTTAAAGTTCATTCCTTCATGTTTTTAGCAGCCTATAACTCCGAAATTATGCATTTGTGCGCCCAGGTTTGTTATTACATTTTGTCTTATCTTGGTGTCAGGAACAGTATTTCTTGCAGATATGTTTTTGGGGCACTGCCCCCCTCCCGGAGGTCTGAGAGTGCCCCCCGGAGGAGACCAAAATATTACGTCTATAATACAATAATAAATAGAATAGTACCAGCAGTGGCCCCCCCACCCTGAACATTTTTTTCTGAAAGAACAACTGGTCAGGAATATCCTTTCATTTTTTAAATGGAGTATCGCATCGCAGTTTGCAGTGCAAATGGGAATGCAATGCAGTGCAAACATGGAAATGCAACATTGCATTTACATGTTTGCACTGCAAATTGAAAAATGTATTGCAAATTGCGATACATCTTTGTGTCTTAAATTACTACGTGAGCTAAAATAAGGAGCAAGTTAAAAATATATCACTATTATTTCAAGAAACTTCGCCCGACTTGAAGGGTCGGTTATTGCAAGAAAAAATGCCTCGACTTTGGATTACAATAGTTTTCCACTTTTGTCTTTCCTTCTCTTTGTCAGTTTATTGTTACTGGGTCATCCTTCAGATCTTCTCAGGTTTCGGGTGATTATCCTTGTTTCTGAGCGTGTAATAATAATAAGAAAATTGTTTCTTGAAGAAAAGGCGCATTGGCATCAGATTGGACCTAGCCGATATATGGTATATATAGCATGATTGTGGCTTGGTTAGTAAAACCCAGAAGTGCGTACAGTAGATCAGTAAAACAGTAACGGTATTCTTCAATGCCAAAAATACAGTATAGGAAATTACACTCATCTTTGTCTCTCTTTTTTTTTTTGCTTTTCATTTGAAGTACTGATATACCTGATACCCATTTACGTTCCTTGTTAAAAACAACATATGTTTTAGCAAGATTTCTTCTTGGGAGACGCCGCGAACCTAAAAAAACATCCCGAACAAATGGACTCTGTCTTTCTGTGTGTGTTTGAACCAATGAGTTGTTTTTCCTAAACCTAATTGTTGAATTTGCCGCTGTGGTAAAACTATTTCGCTCAATTTGACAAATAATATAATAAAATATAATAGACTACTTATCCAGCAATGAGCGTGGATTGCAAGGAAAAGCAGTGAACCCTAAAGTACCCCTGTAGCAGGGGAGGATCCAGAACGGAATTCTGGGGGGTGGATTGTAATACTACTACTTAGCTAGTTTTAAGAGCTCCAAATTTTGGGATGGGTTTTATTTACATATAAAATAAGAAAGCTTCCTCTTCCGTGGGAGGGGGGCGATTGCCCCGATCGCTCCCTGGATCCGTGTCTGCCCTATAGCCTCTCCCCGAAATTAAATGCATTGATCTATTCTATCCAATTCGAAGTCATTCTCGCTTCCATGTTATTGGTGACGGAGCTCTTGTTCTTTGTATCTCTGAACTCAAGAAAATAATAATAGTAATAATAATAATAATAATAATAATAATAATAATAATAATAATAATAATAAAGCATCTGAATAATAAAGGTATTTCTCACCCTTCTTTAAACTTTCTGTGTATTTCTCTGAATCTGGATATGTTATTTTATAGTGTATAATGCAAAAAGGCTTCAAACAGCAATCTGGCAAAAAAGTGTTTGTGTAAAAGACACAAACGTCTTATCAAGTTGTTCTACAAACAACTAAACAGCTGACCTTGTTTCTGTTTGCCTTTAAACACAATGTTACGATTTACAAGGCACAGACAAAAGTAGAGAGCAACATCATATTCGCCTAAGGGCAACTTAGTCGCTAAACTGAAGACTAGCACTCTATTATATTGCATAGCTATCAATAAGTCAGACTCACAGGTTCTTTCGAAACGTTTTGTACAACAGGTTAATCAAACTACGTTGTTGTAGGTAAGGGATGAGACTCTGAAAGGCCGATGTGTTGGAGGTCAGAGCCGTAGCTACAAATTTCGTTGCCCGGGGCAAAGTAGAATTCGGCGTTCCCCGACACTCACCTTACCACGATTTGACTTTACTTTATGTGCTTTTATTTTTAACATATAAGAGAAACACCTTTTTGTTGTTATGCTACGCTGTTTTTTTTACCAAGCCGCTTAGACAGCCAAAAGCGATCGTTATGTATTCTTTAACAAATAAGAGCCTCTCTCAGGTGGCTTATTTTAGACCTGCTGCTAAACTTGCCAAACTACCTTGTATACAAATCCATTTGGATAATAATTATGAAAAAAGCATGGAGTCGATTCTCCTACGTCAGGACGACCATGTTAGACATGGAGTTGCTGGACGCGAGTGGTAGCGTTGGAAAGGTCCGGATCCCCTGAGTCGAGTCGAGTTGTCGAGTCGAGCTAAAAGATGTCTGTTTCGAGTCGAATCAAGTTAAAAAAAACTCGCTCGTTCCCATCCCCAACCACTTCCCCTGAGTGCAGTAGTAATGTCAAAAGTCTGGCCCAGGCCACGAAGCTCAAGGAATGGAGTCCTGACGTCATGGATTCGGGTCCCTTCTATTCACCTATTAAGGAGATTTTCTACCTCTTCGCTTATGTTTCTAACTTCCCATTTGAAAACATGTAAATTTTAATATGGTAATTTCTAACAAAGTATTGCAGGTAATCACTAGAAATTTTTAATACAAATACACTAGACCCATATAAATCCAACCACGGTTTCCAATTTACGTTACATGCGTTAGATTAAATGCAATATATTCTTCAGTAAGTTTGGCAACAGAGAATAAAAAGTATGCTGCAGAGGGAAGAGGGCTGACCATCTGTTCTAGCTGCTTTTAATATGATTCTCACTTCTCAGTGGTTAGAATGGTCTGGACTGCAAGAGCCCAAAACCACTTCTTTATTCCTTTCACGGTTTGTTTGTTTCTTCCACCCCCTGCAGTCACAAGAAGACAACTTGTTTCGGAAAGCATTTTGAATTAGTAGCAAAAAGCAAAACTGAATGACACCACGGACGGATTAAAGGGAGGGGCGGTCACTCCCTCCGAGAACATTTGAATACTTTGTGTAATCGGAGTAAGAAACTAGAAAGTGCGTAATCTAATAAGAAAAGTTTCTTGAAGTATACAGATCAAGACGCATTTCAAGTGTCACAGCATTGTACTCTCCTCCCCTCCCTTTCCAATTCCCTTCTGAAGAAGTTCTCTTTTGTTCCTCTGTTCCATATTAGCCTTTACACTTACACTTTCACTATCCAGTATTGATTTTGACCATACCATCTGCACAGCAAGGCGAGTAAGGTTTACGAGTAATTCCTGCCCCCTTTTTCTGTCCTTTTTTTAAAAAAAATTGCTAATTATAATAAAATTTATCGAAAACAATTCATCCCAGCGATAAAGACTTATACACATTCATTATTGCAATCTTAAAATAGACTCGCCGCCTGTCGCGTATGCTAGCGATCTAATATATACGAATAGATGAAAAGTTAGTTTGAAGCCTTATGTATTGTTTTTCTCTAAGTAAGTTCGAATTCATACTTGTTTCTATTGCTCCATCGACAAAATTGAGTGCCAAATCGATTTAGGCTCGTTGGTCTTTGCGAGGTCCCTAAAGATGCAAGGCCGTGGGCAGTCGCCCACCACTTGAAACACCTCTGCACTAGAGGTCTGCACGTGCTCGGGCCTACAAAGCATGTATCACTTCGGGCCCGGGAGGGGTTCGGGCAGTAGCGTCATTTCAGATTTGGCTTGGGGGACAAGACCCCTTGATATATATGAAATTTCGCGTTTTTCACTGACTTACTACTATTCTATTGATAAAATCTATATAAATCTCAAACACAGGGGGGCAAATGCCCCTCCCTGTCCCCCTGGGCTCGGGCTGTCAATTTTTAAATATACAACCATATTTCTTGGACTTTTTCGGGCCTAACTTTGTAAATATAGTGTAAAACACAAATTGCACCGTTCTTTCTGAAGGACTTTTAAAACACAACTGCAAAATCAAACCTCGAATTGCTGTAAATAAAAAAAATCTTGCATTAATAATTAAGTTTCTGTGATTCGGGCTTATTTCGGGCTCATTTGATTATCACGGAGCTCAGTCCGGGCTCGGGCCTAAATGCTAAGACATATTTCGGACTCGGGTCGGGCCTCACATTGTACATTCACGGGCTGGGCCCAGGCTGAAAATTCCGACCCGTGCAGATCTCTGCTCTGCTCCGCACACATTCCTTCCTAGTCCAGAAAATCTCCTCCCCTCCGCATCGTCAATAATGGTAAATTTGTTCCTCGTATATTTGCTTATTATTGTAAGAGAAGTGCAAACGAGAACTCTAAACTTTGTTCGTCCTCTGGGGTAATGTGAGTAATGCAAATGAACAAAGATATGCGTAATATACAAATGTCAGAAAAACTTGATATCAATTTGAATAGACCTTTTACGTAATGTTTATTTTAAAAATAATAAACTTATGCAAATATATCGAGGCATCTGAAATTTAATGTTAAATAGTGGCGAGTGAGCCAGAAGGGGCGTGCACTATTCAGTTAGTCAAAGAACTCATATATGTAGCTTGAAAACTACTACTATTTAAACCAATATTGAATTAGACAAATTTGTAAAAAGTAGGATAACTATAGTTGGAAATAGTGTGTGTATTTTTTAGGAGGAAACCCAGAAGTACATTCTCGATAAAATACTACTACTACTACTACTACTACTACTACTACTACTACTACTACTAATAATAATAATAATAATAATAATAATAATAATAATAATAATAATAATAATAATCTTCCTCACTTCAATCATAGGTTGAAACGCAAGAAGGAAATTTTAAAACTTTTCTCTCCCCTGGGAAAGCTGTTTTATAATTTGATAAGGTCTCTTCTTCGTAACTGCATCTATCCTTGGTCGAGCCGCGGTGGCTCAGTGGTAGAGCGTTCACCTCTAATGCATGGCGTCCTTAGTTCGATCTCAGCTCGCACCAAGTAAACTTTGTGGTGGACAAACACCGTGTGCGTGGATTTTCTCGGGGTTCTCCCGTTTCCTCCCACTTTCTGCATTCCACCATTTTATTCATTTCTCATAATCACCGTCTCCTTTATCCTAACCGGCATAACCGTGGGACGTAAAACTCAAAGATTTCATTTCAATTTTTCATTTACCTTCCATGGTTTTAATACTGCGGGCACTGGAGTTTCCGAACTATATCATGGCGGCCATTTTGAAACTGGTGCTCCATATGAAACATCTTTTAGTACAGCGTTACTTAGTTTTCCAAGACCTTTCGAACGAGATATCACTCGACCCATGTTCCCATTTGACATTTTAGAGTTACCCCCCGTTCCCCCCTTTACAGGCGGCGGAGAGGGGTACTTTTGACGGAATTAGTTTTCCCCCTTAGCAATATATAACGTGTACTTCAAACATTTCTTCTATGTTTTATCATTTTTCAGATACTTCCGTGGATTGATTAAAATGGCCCACCCTGTATATATATATATATATATATATATATATATATATATATATATATATATATATATATATATATAAAGATAGATAGACAGATAGATAGATAGATAGATAGATATGTTGGTGCACCAGTAAGCTCACAAGAGTACAGTTTAATTCATTCTTGATTTTAATCTACAGAACAAATGCTTTTTATGAAAGCAAGGGGACTGCTACCCATAGATGGCTAAGTGAGGTAAATAAAATTTAAACTTCAAATGGAACTTGGGTGGCTCACCGACAATGGCTCATTTAACACGTTTGATAACAGCGCGGGTAATAGGTGATTTATAAACGTAGTAGATAGAGCCTGTGTAGGTAAATGGGTACCGCGTGAGACTGTCATTCTAAGGGTCTGGGTTTCGAGTATCGGCCTAGACTCAGTTAATTTTTTTTCAAGGAATTCAACACTAAATGATGTTCGCGTTTGATACTGAAAGAGATTTATCCTATGAAGGAAGAAAACCCAAGATGGGGGCAGCGGGAAAGACGGAAACTGTTTATCCTTAAGTGTTAAAATTTAATTTATTCCCATATCTTTTGCTCTTTCCTTTCCCTCTTTCCTTCTTTTCTCATTTTGTTTAGCTATCCGTACTTTTTTCGGTTTCTGCATGAAGCGTATTATTATTCTTTTCGTTTTCTTTGCATTAATCCCTTTCTCTTTGAACTTAATGAGAATGGAATTTCTGCATATTTATCTCGTGGTTGTTTCTCTAAATGATGCTCTCAGATAGTAATACTTTTTCCTCCAAGTGGAGGAATATCCTGGCATGTTATGTTTTCGGGCACGTATTTGCTGTCATGTTGGTTGTCCAACTATCAGACATCGAGTGAAACTATTCTGATACTGGAAAAAGCTATCATTTCTTATGTATCCAACTTCCATTTTCTAATGTCGCTGACTGTACATACTCTATGCTTCCGATTTACCATCTCCATCACCGAACACTTATCTCTTTCAATATGCTGATGATACAGCTTTTCTTACACTGGGAAACACGATACAGCAGATTAATACAAACTTACAGACAACAATTACTAGCTTTCTGAATTGGTGTAGTAAATGGAGACTTTCAGTTAATGAAGACAAAACACAATCACTTGTTATTTTACCTCCTAAATGCCGCAGCAAAATTAGACGAAATCTAAATTTACTACAGATACGTGTGGGAGATCACTTTCTTCAAACAGCTAAAACTGTAACATACTTAGGAATCATTTTTCACGATAAGATGCGATGGACACCCCACCTTCAGAAACTTGTTATCAAAGCTAAGAACCGCTTACAACTTCTTCGCCGTCTTGTTGGCCAGACCTGGGGTCTAAATTCCAGATTATTGCTTAACACATACAAAGCATTTATGCGGAGTATACTTACATTTGGACACATAGTCTGGTGTTCAGCGTCTCCGAAATTTTACAATAAACTTGAAATTCTAGAGAGACATGCCATTCGTCTTGCATTTATTATCAAACTTCCGTATCATAATACTGACTTGTATGAAAAAATTACCTTTAGTCCTCTTGTTCAACACATAGCACAATTGCGTCATAAGTTCATAACTACCAGTCTCCATGATCGTAAAGATATCTTTCTTGACACCACATTTACTGATTTACAACAAGAATCTCAATCTATACACCACTGCTATACACCACTCAGAGTTTTGCTTTCCATATACATCCGCACCCTTCCAGCAGATCACCACCATGCCATCTTTTTTCGTCACCAACTCACCGTCAACATCTGCCACATCTTTTTCCATCATAGCACTTGTCTCTCTACAACACTAATCTGGGCTTACCCCATGTTTCTCATCAGTGTGGAGACGCCCCAGGACAGAAGATTAATCTCCATTTGTTTGAACTAACATCTATATGTTGTGTTGTGCCGTTACGAGCACCTCACTCATCATCATTTATCCATTTATGCATTTTCTACGTTATTCATTAGTTTAAGTTTTTTTCAGCACCTTTTGTTATCTTTTTCTATGTGCACCTTTCATTAGTAGTTTGTTATTATTGATATATTATTATTGTTATTGTTGTTAATATCTTTATTTTTCATATTTGTTAGTGTCTAATAACAATGATTATTTCACAGCTCCTTAACCAACTATGAGTTTAATAATAATATCCCGGAATACCTACTTTGTTCCATATATTTCCCATCAATAACCATAAATTTCAGCACAATCTATATTAGACCACGCCAACCTTTACCGTTAGAATATTTCAGATACATAGCGAATGCCTTTTCCAATATCATTATCATGGCAGATATTAATATCCTCAGTCGGAGTGCTCGCGAAAAAGATGAATTTCAACAGTATATAACTGATCATCATCTTTATGTGCATGTTCTTCCTGAGCACACCAGGCCTATAAGCCAAACTACACCAGATGTTGTCATTACATCTCTGAATCTCATAAATAAGTGCCAGCTTGAGATGCTTGGTTCTATTGGTAGTGACCATCATCCAGTGAAACTAACGTTAACACATGGACTTCCAGCTAGTCTTGTTTTTGCACCCCGCTCCGTCTTGAGATACGATAAGGTTCATTGGCCTGAATTCCGACAAGAAATTCAGGATACTCCTCATAGTGAAACACCACCTAAAAATGATATCGACCTCGCTTCTTGTCTCAATACTATAACTACTGCAATACAACATAGCTCTCAACATCACATTCCAATAGAACAAGTTCATCCTTATAAACCGAAATTGCCTCCAACCTACCTCGCACTTGCACAGAAGGCGCGACAACATCTTCGCGATTATTATCGAACAGGAAACCGTGAATCTCTTCAGTCTCACCGTCAATAGCATCGCACAGTTAAGAACTATCTGGATGCATATAAACGCAAGAATTTAATTAAAACCTGTACCAATTTATCTGAGGATGCACATCCTTCTCGATATTGGAAGCGTTTCAATTAAGTTGCTGGAAAGAATACCAAAACTACCTATCCTCTCATTGATCATGGCACACCTCTTTTTTCGGATCAAGATAAAGTAAACGCCTTTGTTACTCAGTTACAGTCAGTATTTACTCCCTCTGCCGCTTCCACACGTTCAGAACGGATAAAAATATCTAGCATCCCTGTTCTGCAGTCCTCCGTAGAGCATGTCATAGATCCGGAACATCCTCTTACAGCACCTATCACCACTGCTGAACTTCACACCGTATTATAGAGGAAAAAGAATACAGCACCAGGAATTGATAACATCTCTTACCGTCATATCCAAGAAGCTCCACAATCACTACTGGTCCTCCTTGTTCCAATCTTCAATTTCATTCTACAAACTGGTTACTATCCACTGGAATGGAAAGTATCAAAAGTCTGCATGTTTCACAAACCAAATAAGCCTATACATTCTGTCAGCTCATATAGACTAATTCAACTTACTTCAGTGTTCAGTAAGCTACTAGAAAAAATTCTCGTGTGCCGGCTCCATTCATATCTGGAAGCACGTAACATACTACCTATTCATCAAGCAGGCTTCAGACCACGTTTCTCAATTAATGACCACTTGCTTCGCCTTAGAACTATAATCACAAACCAGTATAACAAAGCATTCCCATCATGTCTTATACTCATGGATTTAGAAAAGGCTTTTGATAAGATTCGGCATTATGGACTAATTCAAAAACTTCAGTCACTCAACCTTCCCATGTGCTATTTGAGGCTCATTCATTCTTTTCTTACACATCGTATTGGTTACGTCACTGTTGGTAATGTGCTCTCTTGGCCTATTTTTCCGTTTACTGGAGTTCCTCAGGGATCAGCTCTTAGCCTCTTACTTTATATACTTTATTCTTCCGACATACCTTCAACTCCGTACAATGTATTTACTTTTCAATATGCAGACGATACGGCTTTCCTCACTCTTGGCAAAACTGTACATCAACTTAATACTGCTCTTCAAACTACACTCAATAATTTCATCACCTGGTGTAAGAAGTGGCATCTAACTATCAACGAAGAAAAACACAAGCAATAGTGTTCTTGCCACCTAATAGACGTTCCAGAATTCGCAGGAACCCAACTCTTTTCCGAGTCACCGTAGATGGATATCCTATATATCCTACATCGACTGCTACCTACTTAGGCGTGGTCTTCGATTCCAAGCTCACCTGTAATGCCCACTTGAAGAGGCTAACAGATTAGGCTAAAAATAGATTGAATCTCTTACGCTGACTCACTGGAACAACTTGGGGCCCGAAAGCGGATGTCTTGCTTCACACGTATAAGGCGTTTCTCCGCCCCGTCCTCACATATGGACATACGGTGTGGTGCAATGCTTCTGCTTAATATTACGAAAAGCTCTGCATACTGGAGAGACACGTGATTCGTCTAGCCTATCGCCTTAAACTACCATATCCCACATGGCTCAACTATAAATACATCTCCTTTCCGAAAATTACGGAACATCTTACAGAACTACGTATTAGATACGTCAACACTCGCATACACGCAGGTCATCCGCTCTTTTTAGACATCCTTCACTCCGACGCTCTCACCGACTCCACCTTTCGGTACAAACTTTCACCATTAAATATATTTATATCTCTATATATCAACAACACGCACCTGACACCGGACGAACGAGAAATCTACGACATTTATTTCATTGGTGATCACATTCCTCATCTTTTTCCATTATTGCATAGAGATCATCACCATTAACAAGGGCTTCCCCCTGTGTTCATCAGTCCCGAGTCGCCCCGGGACAGAAGATATAACCCTGCATCTGTCTGATTAACACATTTATGTTTGTGATGTTCTAGCACTTCATCTCATTTCTCATCTTCATTACATTACAATTTCCCTGACCACATGTTGCACCTATTCCTTATCTTTGATGCTCTCGCACCATATCATATGTATGTTTTTTTGCACTATATCTTTATGCACTAGTTTATGTTTATATATATATATATATATATATATATATATATATATATATATATATATATATATATATATATATATATGTCTATATATATATTATGTTTATTAGCATAAATCAAAATAAATGTAAAATCATGATATGAAATTAAATGATGATGAGTTCACAACCCTCTTAATAGATGTTCCACTTCAGCTGATAATAAAGAATATCCCTTAGCCCATCCCCTACCTTTCCTGCGCCTATTTTGTATATAAGAATCACATACCAAAGAGAGGGCGTTACCCTCTGAGAGTCAAGAGGATAAAATCTATTACCCATAGACTCGAATTACATAAGAGAAAAAACTCACCTGATTCATACTGAATCAAGGAGCCTAACCTCTCTTGTGTCAGTTAGTGTGTTAGCTAGGACCAAGTGTAGCAATACGCATTTGTGAGCTAAAACACACATACAGCACTTAAAGGGTTGAAGGAAGTTTTCACTTTCGAAGGGCAAACTTGTTTTTTGAACCTCATCATCATCTTTCCATTCATTCTCATATTCTTTTGGGCTTCGGCCCTAGACTATTTCATAGTGATGGGGGACTCTGGCAATGATAACGGACAATAGGCTCTCGGTCGACATATAGGATTACCAGCTTCTCTCCCTACAAGTATAGGCACATCACATGCGCAAGCTACACCCACTGGAACCGGTCGCACTCGACACTTTTCATGGGGTAGTCAACCAGTAGCGAGTACGTCTAAAGAAAGACATCCATCCACTGACTCATCCCAATCTGCAAAGAGATTTCGCGGTGGATCTCAATCTTCTAACGTCCAACCAATGGACATTAGATCTCCCCCTTCAGATTCGTCATATGTAACTCTCAGCATCACTCCAGATCCTGTTTACAATTTTCTTCTCACCGATTTTGACGCGAAATACACTCATCCAAAGGTGATCTTCCTCCAGATCGTTAAATACGTTCCACGCGCAAATGTTGAACAAATACTCCATACTAGGAATGGATACATCATAAAATCAAAATAACCTAATTTCGGAACCTATTTGCGTAATAAAGCATCTTACGAAATCTTTGGGAAAAACGCAAAACTAACAAAAAAGTCTGATTCTCGGCCGAAACAACCCCCACCTCCTAAGAATGTTATCTGTCGTTATACGTGGTGTTCTCCCAGAGTTCACAGACGACGAAGTGCGAGAGGAGCTTATTCAAGAGGGCATCAACATTGAAAAATGCATACGCATAAAAAACAATAACGGACCAACATATAAGGTTCACGTATTATCACAAAACCAGCAGGCTATTGACTACCTTTTGGCACATGGTGCCCTATTTATAAGAAAATCTATAGAGTCGAGGCTTCTAAACTCCTGGGCCAGTACCTCTTAGATGCCAGAAATGTCAATCCTACAACTCGCATTTCACTAACAATTGTCCTAATCAACCGCGATTCGGATAGTGTGGCAACCAATATGAAACTAGGTTGTGTCATAATCAACAACAACCTCCAAAGTGTTCCACTTGCGGAGAGGCGCACCCCACGTACAGCTACCGTTGCAAGGCTAAGCACCCTGCAGAACCTACTCGTCCGGAGTTTACTGCACCTATTCGAAGTAGCGATAAAACTACACCTCCAGCCCAGACTATCCTACATCCGCTCAGTATCGAAGATTTTCTTCGCTACCTCACCATAGTGCTCCAGAACGTGATGCCATTTCAACGCGATCATATACTTCGCACCATTACTGCCACTGCATTCTTTAACATCAATATGCATGGTGCATATTCAAGACAATATGCTCATTTTCAAATCGCGCCTCTTGAAACTATTGTTTAAATCTATATCGTCCTTGCTCGTAGTCATGAATTTCTTATTTATTAATATACGATCTTTCAAGCAACACAAACTTCTCCTAGAGCATCTTTTACTCGAAGAACAAGTTCATGTTTTTGCTCTAAATGAAACTTCACTCAAACCTAATATTACAGCATGCCTAACAGGTTATCTCCTTCACCGACATGACAATAGAGGACCTGCCGCCAGAGCTCAAGGTGGAGTTGTAATATGTTTTTCACCAAAATTAACATTCACACAATATCACCTACAGGCTTATGTTAAACATACAGAATATCTTCTTTTCTCTGTTTACTTTCCCTCCATCGTCATAAACGTTGCTACAATCTATATTCGGCCGAGACAACCAATTCCAATCGATTTTTTAATTATATTCCACAAAATTTTCGAAATGTCATCATTATGGCTGATATCAATATCCATAGTCGAAGCGACCGGGAAAAGCAATATCTTTTGAACTACGTAACTCATCAGTTACATTTACATATCCATGACTTACCTAGTCATACTTGACCAAGTTGTCAAACAACACCAGATGTTGTAATTACATCACTTAATCTGGTCGGTGACTTTACAATACAGGTTCCTTTACAATACAGGTGATCATTGCCCAATAAAGCTAACACTCAATAAGGGCCATCTTTGCCACACTACTCATGTGTTTCGTACTGTTAAACGATATTATAAAGCTGATTGGAATAGTTATAGAACAACCATTGAAAGAGACATTATACATCTCACAGCACCATCCACCTAGTCTGAATTGTATTACACTATTTCCCGGCTTACAGATACCTTAACTACAAATTTTCAAACATCCATTCCTGAGGACAAAGTCTGAACACACAGACCAAAGTTACCGCCTCAATATCTTGCCATTGAAAAACGTGCAAGGCAGCACATTCGAGACTATCATCGTACTGGGAACGAGGCACATCTTTATTATCACAGACAATGGCAACGGGCAGTTAAAACTACCTCATTGCATATAAACGGAGGCACTGGATTGGTGCTTGCAATCAGCTGAGAGATGAAGCACATCCTACCCGCTACTGGAAGAAATTTCATCAATTAACTGGAAAAAACACTGTTACAACATATCCGCTACATGTCAATAATGTTCCACTTCTTTCAGACGCAGATAAAGCGAATGTATTTGCAGACCAACTACAAACAGAATTCACTCCGACTGAGTCGCCATGCCAGAGCGAACGCATTGATATTTCCAGAATACTTTCTTTACAACCTTCTACATCACATCAAACCGATATCAACCATCCTCTTACCAGACCAATCACTGCTCCAGAATTACATACCGCTCTTCGACGGAAACGTAACACATCACCAGGAATTTGTAGTATCTCGTATAAGATGCTGAAGAATCTCCACCTCTATCTATTTCGTTGCAAGTATCTATTTACAATTTCATACTCATCACTGGTTATTATCCGCTACATTGGAAAGTCTTAAAGGTGTGCATGTTTCATAAACCAAACAAGCCTATTCTTGATGTTAGTTCCTACAGGCCCATTCAGTTAACTTCTGTCTTCAGTAAGCTATTTGAAAAGATTAGCAGACTACACGTTTATCTTAAAGAACACGATCTGTTATCAACACATCAAGCAGGATTTAGGCCAAACTTTTCTAGTAGTCTATTTTCTATTTCTAACGCCTAACCACGGTTCTCACCAATCAATACAATAAAGCTCTTCCATCATGGATTTAGAGAAAGTTTTTGATAAGGCATGGCACTATGGCTTGCTACGCAAATTGCAATCACTCCGACTTCCCACTTGTTACATCCGTCTCATTTATTCTTTTTTAAGTAATCGAATAGCATATGTTTCAATAAGAAGTGTTCTCTCTAGACCCATTTTTCCTCATTTAGGCATACCTCAGGGCTCCGCATTTAGTCCGTTATTATATATCTCATATGCCTCAGATATGCCTAGACCACCGCCTAATGTTTATGTTTTCCAATATGCTGATGACACAGCATTTTTATCACTTGGGAAAACTATGCTTCAGATCAACCGAAGCCTACAATTGACACTCGACAATTTTCTTACCTGGTGCAGGAAGTGGAAATGAACTGTTAATTCGGAGAAAACACAAGCCTTGTTTTTCTTCCACCAAAACGTAGAACTAAAGTACGCGGAAATCCCGCTAATCTCTGTGTATCAGCTGACGGCCATTTTCTTCGACCAACCACCTCTGCTACATATCTTGGTGTGGTATTCGATACCAAACTCATCTAGAAACCTCACTTTCAAAAACTGGCGCAAAAAACATCAATTAGATTAAATCTTCTACGCCGCCTTACGGGTACGACCTAGGGACTAAGTGCGGATGTTTTACTAAAGACATACAGAGTTTTTCGTCAACCTCTTCTCACATTTGGTCACAATGTCTGGTGTCATGCTTCACCTAAACTCTATGAGAAGTTACAAATCATGGAACGCCATGTTATTCGTCTGGCATATCGGATTCGATTACCATATCCAAATTACATAACCTACGAACACATAGACTTTCCAACCATTTTTAATCATCTTGCTACACTCAGGACAAGATATATTCAATCACGCATTACAAACGCTCATCCACTCTATCTTGATACATTAAGAGTTAATGCCCATACAGATGCTCCATCTCGATATCAGCACTCACCGCTCAACATCCTGACCACACTTAATGTTCAGACAACAAATTTGGACGCAGCAGAGAGAGCAATATTTGACATTTACATCGTCAGAGATCATATACCTCATATTTTTCCATTTTAGCACATGTTCTTCACTCACCAGTAACATTGGGCTATCATTACGTCTTACATCAGTGTCGAGTCGCCCCGAGACAGAAGATCTAACCATCATGTGTCTCAACTAATGTTCCCAATGTGGTTGTGACGTCAATGTACTTCATATCATTATCATACCTGTTTTCATATGATATACCTAACTACATTTATTCTTTAATTATATATATATGTTTGTATTTTTTTGCACTGTTAATATGATATCTTGCACTGCTTTATATATTGTTCATTTCTCCCTACTAATTTTGTTTTTTCTTTTCAATTTCTTTTGGTTTTGCATTGCACTTAGACCACCTATTGTATATGTATGAGCACCACCACCATGTATTGAAACCTTTGCCAACGAGAGGGCGTTAACCTCTAATGGCTGGGGTTAGTTTGTTATAATATGAAGCCAAATATGATGAAATAAAGAAAATAGATGATTAAAGAACTTTCACAAAACTAATCCCTTACCTAAAAAAATCACCTGATCCAATACACTACCAAGAAGCCTATCCTCTCTTGTGTTAGTTACTGTGAGAGCTAGGATCAAGTATTGCAAAACGTACTTGTGAGCATAGCTCACTTACGCACTTAGAGGATTGACGAAAGTTCTCACTTTCGGAGGGCAAGCTTGTTTTTTGAACATCATTTATTCATCTTTCATTTCGCATCTTTCTTCTTTTGGGCTTCGGCCCTAAGCTCCATTTTCATCATGACGGACCTTGGCAACGCTTCCGGACCACTGCATCATCTCGATCAACAAATTCCTATTAATATCGACGGACGTCAGAAAAAACACCCCCGTATTGTTACTGCCACTAAGGGAAGCAGTAATGCACAAACAGGGGACAACACTGATACTGGGACAGCGCACCTCGAGATCAACGAACTCGTTCTAGATCACCACACGGACGTGACTCTACCTCTGATCCTCCAAAACGGCCACGCACTAGTAATGACGACAACCACAAACAAACAACATGGATTGGACTACAGCAACTAATGGATCAGATACCTCAGCAACCTCTACTCAAGACATCATCTATAACTTCTTACTCACCGATTTTGACATCAAATACGATTCAGTACGTACCGCCTTTCAACAATTAGTCAAATTTGTACCACGACCTGAGATCCGTGAAATAATCAAAACACGTCAAGGCATTATCATAAAATCAACCAGGTCTAATTTTGCGACGCATGTCCGGAATAAGGCCACTTTCGAAATCTTTGGGCGAAAAGCAAAACTCACTGCCTTAACTCCTACCACACGCAAAACACCTCCGCCTCCTAAACGTCCTCCAATGTTATCGGAGGTAATCCGCGGAGTAGAACCAGACCTCACACATGAAGAAATATACGAGGAACTGCATCAAGAAGGGTTACCTGTAAAACGTTGCATTCGCATAAAGAACAACTTAGGAGCAACCTATCTTGTACGAGTGCTTACAGACCAGCCACAACTAATCGATTAACTTCTGCCTAAAGGAGCGTATATTTATCGCAAACGCTATAAGGTCGAGCCATCGCGTTGTGAGCGACGCCAGCAGTATAATTCACACAAGACGTCAGAATGCACTAATATCATTAAATGTGGCTATTGTTCCATGCAACATCCTACCAGGGAATGCCCCAATCAAAAGGCACCACCGCAATGTAGTGCATGTCCTGAAAAACATCCGACATCGCACATGCAAAGCCAAACCACAACCCGAACCTTCAAAGCCGGAACTGGTTGCTCCTATTCGCTCCGTTGATCCGCCGACTCCACCTGTCAACTCATTACTTCATGCATTACTGTTGAAGACTTACTATGCTTTCTCACCATTACTTTACTAAATACCCATCCGTTTCTTCGGACTCACATACTTACTCAAATCATTCAAGCAGGTAAAATACTCTTTAATATTCAGCTTCATGCGACGTATTCTGGGCCCACGATACACTTTGAAACCCAACCCCTTGAATTTTATGCCTAATATGGCGAACTTCATCTCTAAATTTTCCTGTGTATTTATTATGGCTTACACCTTACTCTTTATGAACATCTGCTAATTACTTACCCATAAGGTGCTTTTCACGCAGTTACAACAAGAAGAACAAATGTCAGCTTTTGCGTTGAACGAAACATATCTGGCTCCTCACTTGAATTGCTACATACCGAAATATACTCTACTTCGTCACGATGCCCCTGCAGGACCACGTCTTTATGGTGGCACAGCTATCGGTATTTGCAATCGCCTGCCATATCGATCCGTAACAGTACATCATAATATTACTCTTCCTGAACGTAACTACTATCTACTTTCGCAGCCGTACCGTCACCTTTGCTACGATCTATTTCCGCCCAGGAAAACAACTCAACTATGATTTCTTTCGCTTCGTTGACTCCCACTCTAAGCATTACATTATTATGGCAGCCAGATTTAGAGCAGGCAAGAAAGGAGAAAAGAAATGCCATCTGGTGATTGAAGTAAAGCCAGCTATAAGAAAGGTATTAATAAGCAAAGATAGAGTATACGTGGACTACGAGTCACACAAAGTCAAAGATTTCATCGTAGAACCACAGTGCTACGTTTGTTAGGATTTTGGCCATGTAATGAAGCAGTGTGACGCTAAGGATAGAATAGTGTGCAGATACTGTGGCTCAAAAAGACACAATAGCGACGAGTGTGAAGATAAGAATAAAAACATACGCGTACCGTGCAGGTTGAGACATAAGGAATGTCAAACACCCAACACAGAAAAATGTGTATCGTACAGGATGGCACGAGAACGGATAATAAGCAAGATAAATTATGGATAAAAAAGAACAACTAAAAAATAAGAAACGCAACAAATCGCCCAGTAAGAAAAAAGGGATAAACGAAGATTAGAAAATTTTTTAAACAGAAAGAGAAAACCAACTACTTCAACCAAGGACAAATTTATTCAAACTGATATAAGAGAAGAAAAAGAATTAAAAGGGTCAATTAGGATGACTAACATGGAAATGGAACCTGGAAATAGAATAAAGAAAACAAACATCACACCAACTGAGAAAGGAGATACAAAGAAGAAAACATTAATCTAATTCACACAGGGAGAACAGAAATATCTGTTTCCACCAAAAGAGGAAAGGATACAAGAGAACACGATAACCTCTACTGAAGAAGAAGAGAACACAATATTTAATTAGCCCAAAATGTTGTACCCCAATATGAACCATCTATACAGATTTGCCAAGATGGAAGATATAAACATACTGAACGTAGCATTTAGACAACTAGTAAGAGACATCCACGAAAAAGGAAGAACGATTACATATCCGGTCTTAGAAGAAATAGATAGATTGGAATTAAGAACGTTTGATCTGCCAGGTAATGGATGTGAGTTGTTAGATCTAATAGATGAGGTATACGAAATAAGATGCATCCACTGGGATCTAGAGAATGTCTATAAACAACTGGTAAATGCGCATGATAGGATTTCTTTCGACTACAGTAAAACGGGGATGGATGCCTATGTTTATACCAAATATATCATAACACGTTAACAACAATTAGAATAGCACAAAACAATTCGCACAAATCAAAAATAGCAACAATGGAATTACGAAGATTTACAGAAACAAACAACATAGATATCTTAGCCGTACAGGAGCCATATCTGCATAACAACAAGTTAACAACTTTCCCTGTAACAAGTAAAATCATATACAGAGGTGAAGAACCCCAAGCAGCCATAGTAGGCCTATAAATGAACAGGAACATTGAAGCTTTAAAACTTTCACAATATTGTGACAATTGGATAATCTGTATAGAAATAACGAAAGGAATAGACACCTTTTGGATAGTCAATTCATATTTCCAGTATAGCAAAGACATGGAATTATTTATAGGTAAACTTCAACAAATCATTTGGCAGAATCCTGAAAAGAAAATATTGTTTGTTCTAGACTCGAATGCTTGGGGATCACCCTCTACAGATACAAGAGGAGAAATTATGGAAGATTTCATAGTCCAGAATGGATTAGTAATCGTAAATACTGGAAACAAACCAACGTTTGTAGGCTCCCGAGAAGAATCTTATATTGATATAACACTCTGTACACCAAATTTAGTTAATAACATTAGAGATTGGCATACATGGGATCGAGAAACAACAAGTTATCACGAAATAATAACATTTAACATGGAATTAAATACACCAAGTAAGAGTAAAGAAAGGTTAAACATTAAAAAGATAAATTGGGAAAATTTTAAAAAGAAGCTTACCTTACCACAATTTGACATAGACAACAGCAGTGACGAATTAGTACAAAAAATCGAACAGGCTACTAAATTGGCAATAGAGGCATTCACTCCTAAAACCACTCAGACAGTAGGATATGGCGATTTTTGGTCACCTAAACTGGAAAGATTAAGAAAAATCGTGCGAGCAAAAAGAAAAAGTTACCAAGCCACAGCAACTCCAAATTTGAAAGAAAGAAGACTCTTAACTTATAGAAATGCCAAAGAAGAGTATGAAACAGAAATAATAGAAGCAAACAAAAGGAGTTGGGAACTATTCATAACCAAAAACATACAGCTTGATCAGTGGGGATTTCCAGACAAATTAATAATGAAGAAAATAAACCTCTTAACACTTTGCAGGTTAAGAAAAAATGACGGATCTTATACAGTAACTAGAAAGGAAACCATTGAAAATTTAACACAAAAGTTTTTCCCGAAGGATATAATGGAAGATGAAACAGAAGATCAGAAACGAATAAGAAGAAAATTCGAAGATCCGACACAAGTAGAACAGGTAAATAAGGAAGACATGGCACAAATGAAGAAATCGAAAACATCATTAGGAAACTAAAATCAGGAAAATCACCAGGATTGGATGAAATACCAAATGAAGTCTTCACGAATAATAGTGAAATATGGACCCCGTACCTGACAAGACTTTGCAATGTACTACTACAACGGCAATAATTTCCGGACTCATGGAAAATGTCAAAATTAATAATCCTGCTAAAAACGAAGACAGGGACCCAACTGATGTAAGCTCACATCGCCAATAGTTGCCTGCTAAAAACATAAGTAAAATATACGAAAAGATTATAGCAAATAGGATTAACAAACATAGGAATATGAGTGAAGATACACTACAGTTTGGCTTCAGAGCGGGCAGATCAACAGAAGACGCTCTGAATGAGTACAAAGAACAAATTCGAATGAGTAATTCAGAAAGTAAATATGTCCTGTCGCTCTACGTAGACATAGATGGAGCATTTGACAACCTATGGGTCCCATCATTGGTCGATAAATTAGTTAAACTAGAAATGCCAACCTACCTGATAAATATCATTAAACACTACTTTCGGAACAGATGGATCTCAGTACAAATGGAGCAAGAGGAGTTGCAAATTTGTAATGAAAAAGGCTGCCCACAGGGCTCAATATTAGGACCCTTAATGTGGTACATTTTGATACAACCCTGCCTAGAAAAATTAAATGCTAACAATCTAATAGACAAAATAATAGCCTTTGCAGATGATATTGCGATAATATTATCAGCCAATTCAAGAAGAGAAATAGAAATCAAAACAAATGCAATAGTTGAAGACCTAAAAAATTGGTGTCAAGAAAATAAACTAAAATTATCAGTCAAAAAAACAAAATACATGCTTCTCGGTAGAAAATTGAATAGAGGCCCACAAATAAAACTAGGCAATCATAAAATAGACAGAGTTAAAGAATTTAGATACCTAGGGGTAACAATCGATGAAAACCTGAACTATGGTAAACACATGCAAGAAACCGTTACGAGTGGAAATAAGGTGACAAATAAATTGATAACCCTAGGTAAAAATAAATATAAATTGCCTAACAAAATATTAAAATTGTATCACGAAACCCTGCTATGTGCTACAATGACTTACGGATCTAGCATATGGTTACACAGACTGCTTCAAAACAAGAGAATAAAAGAAAACTTTATCAGACCACAAAGAAACCTTCTGATGAGATTAAGTGGTGCATATAGTACCACCCCCAACAACGCCCTGTGTTTGTTACTTGACGTCAAGCCTTTGAACCTAACAGCAGTACAGAGAGAGGCAAATTATTGGATGAAAAGGAATAATAGAGAAGAGGTAAGGGCACTGTTGGATGATGTTCTTGAAAGCGCCCAAGAGATTGAAGAAAGAATAAAAAATGTGGAATATTGAATGGACGCACACTGCTAAGTCACAAAGACTTAGAAATATTATACCAAAGGTAGAAATCAGAGAACAAATAAAGTTTCTTGTCCCAGCCCCAGGACTCATTCATTTTCTAACGGGACATGGTCCATATGAAACCTACCTACAAAAAATACAGGACAAAGACAATTCAATTTGTGAATGTGGTGAAACTGGGACATCACAGCATCATATATTCTGGTGCCCCTTTCTCGAAGAGTTATTTAAGTAAAGAGCGGACATAAGACAGAAGACGATAGCTGATATAATGAGAAGCGAGAAAGATTACAATATCCTGAAGAAAATAACAGACCTTTACTCGAAACTAAAAAAAGAACAATTCTATAGAGAAAAACACATAAGGAAAACAAGAGCAGAATGAATGTGGAAGGACGAATGGAATCCAGTTTCTCCTCAGCACCGGAGACCTCAGAGCGTCTGATGGAAGATACTGGAACTCCGTATCTGCCGGGGAGGACGAGTGCGGTTGTGCTACTGCGTCTCCAGGCATAGATGACTTGGAACGGAACTCCGGACGCACTAGAGTGTGTTTTTGGAAGTGTCTTTCCTTCGGGTGGCGGGTCCATCTGTGTGTCCGTGTGCGTATTGGCTGTGACAATGTCCCCATAACAGACAAGTTTACTTCGTGAATTACTCAATAACGATATGTTAATAGAGATTGATCCCTATATCGGCACAGGTGGAAGGATACCTCGGACCAGGGTCCACACTAAGTACTCTGAGTGGGCCCTGGACCTCAAACCTGTGATATTGGGATTAAATCTATTGCAACCACGAGAACATTCAATAAACGAAGGTTCAAGGGACTATTAAGAGGAATGTGGTATGGGTTAGTGAAGACTAGTGTGGTTTAGTGTGTTTTTGGTGAATGCGGTTTATGTGTCAACTTAGTGTTCTTAGTGCATTTAGTGTGTGAAACGGCAAAATATACAGGGAAAAACCAGTGTATAATTAGTGAAAGAAGTAAATATGATAACAGGAGAGAAACTTGAAATAGCAGGTGAAAACCAAGCTAATACAGGGAAAACCTAAAGACAGAAGAAATCCATCAAAATAAATGAAATAATATAGTAAAAAATAAACACTAAATAAATATTAAATTCAAAAATAAATTAAATAAAAAAGAAATAGAATAAATAAATAAAGCATATTTTTTAAAAAATTAAAACAAAAAGAACATAGTTAATAAATATGGAGCCAACCAAGCTAAGTAAGGAAACAAAGTTTGAATAACTCCAATAATAATAATAAGAAGAATGGTAATAATAATAATAATAATATTACGTATAGACATAAATATACCAAAAATAGAAGTAGCTAAACAGTTAGAAGTAACTAAATAAATACTAACAAGATCATAATTAAATAAATAAAAATACCAAACAGAGGTAATAAATGACAACGCAGATCAGAAAGAGTTTAGATAATTTTGATTTGATTAGCAAACAATTTAGTATCAGAACATGTTAGTGTCAAGATCAATGGTCAAATACCCTGGAAATCGTATTAGTAGATAGTTGAGTATTGCATAGTTTAATATTAGAATATGTTAGGGTCAAGCTCAACGGTTATAGCACTTTGGAAATTGCAACAGTCAATAGTTTTGCATAGTTTATTCTTTGTTTATTTTTTGTTTGGTTTTGTTTCGTTTTTTGTCTCTTGTTTCTTGTTTGTGGTTTGCTTTCCCTCACTTCATCCAAATCCCCTTTCACCTATTCCAAAATGCAAAACCAAATAAATTAAAGAAATAAAAGGCATTGATGATAACCCGTACCGGTTTTAATTTTCAGATACCGGTTCTGAAAGACGGGCCTGAGCTTAAAAAATATATTATGGCAGATCTAAATATTCATAGTCGTACCCAGAGAGACAAACAGCTCTTTCTCGATTTTATTCAAAATACTACTACTGGGGAATTTCACATCCTACCTAAGCCTACAAGACCAGCTAGTAACAGTACTCCTGATGTTGTTATTACTTCATCTTCTCTGACTCAGTTTATCACCATCTCGATACTGGACTCCATAGGAAGCGATCATGTTCCTATTAAGTTAGAGCTACGCTGCACAGCACAATCTTCACATCCATTGCCAGGTAAGAAAATCTACCGTTACAAGCAGGATGATTGGGATCAATACCGCTCCGCACTTGATGATGCATGATTTCGCTCACTGTGGCTAATTCACAACATAACCTCGATGTAGTAGTTACTACACTCACTGAAGCAGTTCAAAATGCGGCTGACCGCTCCATTCCTACTACTACCACACAACTTCACAAACCCACATTACCGCCACGATACCTTTCATTAATAACTGCGTCACGTAGAGCTTACCGAGAGTACTGAAAGAGTGGCAACTTAGAAGCACTTAGACTACATCGTCAGTACATACGCATAACACATAACTACATAGTTGCGTACAAGAAACTACAGTGGATCCGTACATGTAATACTCTGGCTGCCGAACCTCATCCAAGCAAATATTGGCGTAAGTTTCATCAACTTACTGGCTCAACTTGATCCACGCCATATCCGATCACTCAAAACAATCAAGCAAATACTGACTTGGAGAAGGCAAATACCTTCGCCCTCTTTTTTGAAGGTATCTTTACTCCGTTGCCTTGGTGGCATATGCCACAACGACTTCAAACAATCATCAACCGCGAAACTGATCCGACCTCAGATCACTTACAACCGTCGGATAATCATCTTCTTGAACCAAATAATCCACTTACGCAGCCTATCACACCAGACAATATCACTACCAGTTTACAAAAGAAACGCAATACTGCACCTGGCTTTGATCGCATCACGTATGTACTCATCAAACATGCGCCTCCTTCTTTTGTTTTATTCCTCAGCCAACTTTATAATTTCATTCTTCGTAGTGGTTTCTCTTCACTTGATTGGAAATACTCGAAGGTTCTTTTATTTCCGAAGCCAAAGAAATCCCCATCGGATGTTCAGTCGTATAGACCAATTCATTTAACTAGCTGCCTCTGTAAAATCTTGGAACGGATTCTTGTTCGCCGAGTTCATGACTATATCCGAAGTCAAAATTTTCTGCTTATCCATCAGGCTGGTTTCCGGCCTCATTTTAGTACTATAGATCAGATATTACGTCTTACCACGGCCGTTATAACAAATATAACCGGGGTTTTCCCTCTTGTTTAGTAACGTTTGATCTCGAGAAAGCGTTTGATAAAGTTTGGCATCCTGGGCTTATTTATAAACTACATCAATATTTATTACCTACTTCCTACATATGCTTGGTCAATTCCTTCTTAACAGGACGTCTGGCATACATATCCATAAACAGCACTATTTCTCATCCAATCTTCTTACATTCTGGAGTTCCTCAAGGTTCGTCTTTGTTGCCTCTCATCTATCTCTTATACGTTGCCGATCTCAGATTACCAGCCAACATCCAAGTTTATCAGTTTGCTGACGACACAGCTTTTCTTTCAACAGCCCGTACTATTCAGCAAATTAATCGCCTTATGCAACCTGCTATTGATCGATTTGTCGACTAGTGTAACATATGGAGACTGAGTATTAACTCTGCGAAGACACAATCACTTGTATTTTTACCACCAGGACGACGCTCTAGAGTGTACATTAACCCGAATTAACTACCCCTTCATGTTGAGCATACACCAGTTCCGGTTGATTCGACTTTGACTTACCTTGGT
Organism: Thermobia domestica; assembly: GCF_964235325.1. Classification (NCBI taxonomy): domain Eukaryota; kingdom Metazoa; phylum Arthropoda; class Insecta; order Zygentoma; family Lepismatidae; genus Thermobia; species Thermobia domestica. The sequence continues at coordinate 249,760,656 of NC_137462.1, read as the reverse complement.
ATCGTCTTTGACAGTAAACTATCTTGGATCCCTCATCTTAAGAAGGTTGTCACTCAGGCTGAATATCGACTCAATTTGCTTAAAAGGCTAGTTGGTACAAGCTGGGGCTTACAACCCTCTACAGTACTACATACCTACAAAACTTTCATGCGAAATACCTTAACATATGGTCACACGGCTTGGGTATCTGCATCTGATAAATATTATCACAAATTGTGTACCATGGAGAGACATGCTTTACAGTTAGCGTATAGAATCGTGTTACGAAGTCCAACCAGGCTCCTGTACGATCTTATCGATTTTCCGTCCTTAATTCTACACTTGGAGCAGCTTCGAATCCGATATATTACTACTCGGTATGAGTTACACCATGAAATGCTAAAGGGCAACATACGCTATGATAGAGACAACGATACTCCACCACGATACATCGACTCTCCGCTGCAACACTACATGACACTATATCACCTCCAATTGGAACCTGCCACTAGAGACCCCGAGATCTTTGCTATATATCATCCACGTCATCTATCACCTCATGTTTATCCATCACAGGTACAGTGATTACCATCTAATATGGGCCTCCCCTGTCTTCATCAGTTCCTGAGTGGCCCCAGAAACAGAAGATAACCTGAATCTGTCCACTAACAAAACCTCGTGATGTGGGGTCTAGTGCAATTCATTCATTATCATTTCATCATATCGTCCTTTCAGTTAATATATTATGTTTTCTACTTCGTTACTAGCCTTTTCCCCGTTTTAGCCTATATGTATATATAATATTGTTCTACTTTTCACTTATATACTCATTGTGCACCTATCACCTTATATATTTGTTTTGTGCAGCTCTTAACATTTGTTATTGTTGTTATTGTTTTGTTATCGTTCCCTTGATTAATCATTATCAGTATTGAATGTATGTATAAATTATTTAATAAATTATTTAATTCTTATTGAATAAAAAAATTTCATAGACCTATAATATTATGGAGTCCAAAATGTTTATGAATCACTCCCCCGAAGAAAGGGCAATATCCTTTAACCGGGTAAACGAAAAGAAAACTCACCTGATCAAACTGACCAGCTGGCACAGTACAGCTTTCGTAACAAGTCTAGACTGTTTTCTTTGGGTACGTGTGGACGCACGGCGATCGGAATTCAGTTTCGGGCGACAGGTTACGAGAGATCGAGGGTTTCTCCCAAGTGGAAGCCTGCTGAAGTACACTATTTTTGTATTTTTTGTTCCTCATTTCTTATTACTTCTTTTCGCTTCGCTTTCATCACTTCACTGTTAAATGTGTATAACTTCTCATCGCTTATGGTATCTGCCTATGGATACCGGACAGGCTTCAGGACCATCAGCTTCATGATCATCTACTATCTCGACGAAGACGGAAAAGGGAAAAGTCTACAGCAGAAACAAGCCCAGATCGATCTCGCTCACCTCTTAGCTGCCTAGTACCTCACCTCATATACCTCATCGTATTCATTCTGCTCCGATTCAAAATCTACCAGAACATCTCATTACTACTCTCTATTATAAGTCATGATATGTAACAGTAGCCACCATTTATGTTCGTCCCGGTCACACAATTCCACTCTCATTCTTTCACTACATATTGAACAACTTGCGTCACATCATTTTAGCAGACATTAACTTTCACAGCCGCTCTGATAGAGATAAGACAACTTTCACGAATTTCATTATCACAACTACGACAGGTATAATTCGCCTTTACCTAAACCTACCCGCCCAGACGTCGCCATAACTTCATCCTCTTTATCACACCGTATTCACATCGATATCTTAGATCCAATAGGAAGCGATCATGTCCCAATTAAACTAAGCCTCCGAGTATCCACTACCTCTATCACCAACATACCACCCCCTCCCAGACTCATCCCCCGCTATGATAAAGCAGATTGATCGAAGTATCGAACTTACTTAAGTCACTCTTGAGCAATGCGTTCCTCCCACTACGGAAGATGAGTTGTACTCTGCCCTGGACCATATCACTAAACATATACAAGTTGCATCCGAACAGTTCATTCCTAAATCTACATATTCACCCCATAATCCTAAACTACCACCACACTATCTTACTCTCATACAGCGCTCCCGTCAGTTTTATAAAGAATATGTGCGATCTGGAAACCGTGAAGCTCTTCAACACCATCGAGACCTCCACCGTACAGTCTCAAACTATGTTAAATCTTATAAATTACGACAATGGATCAAGGCTTGCAATTCTCTTTCTGATACATCCCACCTACAAAATATTGGAAGCGTTTCAACGCTCTCACAGGAAAATTCACCAGAAAATCCTATCCACTTATTCATCAAGATCAAGCACTCCACTCAGACCAAGATAAAGCTAATGCCTTCGCTACCTATTTACAGGACATCTTTACGCCTTTATCAGCTACACCATCCTTATTTTCGTCACCATCCCACAGAGCACTTTAACTTTAGGTCTCCACATCTTCAACCCAACGTGAATTACACAGTCTCTTCTCACAAAGCTCTCACTGCCCCCATCGCTCCTCTCGAGATCAAGCATGTCGTTACACGCAAATGCAACACTGCACCTGGCATCGATAACATCTCGCATCGTCATGTGAAAGAAAGCCCAACCGTTCTGATAAACATTCTTGCCCTGATCTATACTTTTATCCTTCGTGCTGGCTATATACCCGCTCCGTGGAAAACGTATAAAGTTATTATGTTTCCTTAACCAGAGAAACCTCCCTACCAAGTATCCTCTTACCGTCCGATTCAGCTCACGTCGGTTTTCACTAAAATTCTAGAAAGAATCATAGTACAACGCCTTCATTTCCATCTGTCACGGTACAATCTTTTCCATCTGTTCCATCTGTCCCAGTCCACCAAGCAGAATTCCGCCCATAGTTCAGTATTCTCGCTCATGTGTCTTCTAAACTATATTACTAATCACTACAATACGACAAAACCATCCTGCCTGGTCCTCTTTGATCTGGAAAAGGCATTTGATAAATTTTGGCATCAAGGACTTCTCTCTAAGTTACTCAATTTTCGCCTTTCTCTCGCATACATACGCTTCATTTATAATTTCTTGTCTGGACGCCTCGCATACGTTTTCATCAATCAAGAATCATCTCATCCTATCTTCCTACCTTCCGGTGTAACACAGGGCTCTTCGCTCTCTCTTCTACTCTACCTGCTATATGTTGCGGTTATGCCTCCACTTCCTACCAACGTTCATCTATTTCAATACGCCGACAACACAGCCTTTCTTGCCGTAGGTCGCACTGTTCACCAACTAAACACAGCACTACAGGAGGCGATAGATACATTTGTCCTCTGGTGTGATAAATGGAGGCTTAAGATCAATGGCAGTACAACACAAACTACAGTATTCCTACTACCCCTTAAACGCTCCAAAGTCCACCGCAATCCATCTCTATTAAATCTCACAGTTAACGACACTCGTCTTCAGCTTTCTAAAACAGTCAAATACCGGGGACTTATATTGGACAGACACCTTTCTTGGAAAGCACAATTGCAGGATGTTACAGCAAAAGCTTTACCGTCGACTCAACTTACTTAAACGTATAACTGGTACCACTTGGGGTCTTCATTCCGAACTTCTTTTAAACACCTACAAAGTATTTCTTCGCCCAGTGCTGACTTACGGCCATCCTGCCTGGATTGCAGCTCCCCCCTCCGATTATAACAAACTTAAAGTTTTCGAACGACATGCCCTTCGTATAGCATACCGCATCAAACTTCCCAGTCCAACTCAGATTCTATACGACCGACTGCCTTTTCCTCACATCTTATTCCATCTCAAACAACTTCGCCTTAAGTACTTTCAGACACGTCTCAATCTTCATCACCCGCTCCTCCGAGATACTATTAACGCTCATACCAACTTCGATCTTCCACATCCCATCACACATTCTCCTCTTTCCCTCCTTTTCACACTGTATCATTACTCTCTACCACCCGACCACCCTGATCTTCCACTGACTCGTACATTTCTGATCGACCATCCTCCACCTCCTATCACACCATCATATTCCGCACAGTAGTCCTCTGTTCCTAACAGGGTTTCCCTTTGTCTCTCATCAATGATTGGAGCAGGCCCCAAGCGAGAAGATTAACCTGCATCTGTCCTCTAACAATCACCTTCGTGTTTTGTTGTCTAGTGCACCTCATCTCACAATCATCTCATTCTTTTCTTCTCCCATATAGAAAGTATTGTCCACTCTTAAACTCAATCATGCAATACCGACATTTCCCTACCTCATGATTGCTATCGCAAAGATAGCAATATCCACGTGCTGAATAATAATAAATTTTATGGAATAAAATGATAATAAAATAATGAAAATTCCCTTAGACCATCTCCCAGTCCTTTAATCTCAATTCCCAAACTTATCTTTCCCCATGGAGGGCGTAACCCTAGCTAGCCTCGGCTAGCAAAAAAAAAACTCATCTGATCAGGTGTGATATGTGGTGCCTTAAACTTAACGCCAATAAAACCCAAACCATCATCTTTCTACCACCAGGTAAACGTAGTCGTGTCCATCGCCATCTGGCCAAGCTCAGACTCAAGATTGCAGGTACTCCCCTTGCTGCAAGTCACACTGTGACATATCTGGGGATTGTGTTCGACTCCCATTTGAAATGACCTGCTCATCTCAAAAGTCTTATTCTTAAAGCAACAAACCGCCTGAACCTACTCAGACGCCTAACTGGGACTAACTGGGGACTAAAACCTCACATCCTTCTTAACACATACAAAGCCTTTTTACGACCTATATTATCATATGGATTTACAGCTTGGCTTTCTGTAACCGAATCATACTACCGGAGACTCCAAATTTTTGAACGTCACGCCTTCTACCTTGCCTTCCGCATTAGATTACCAAGCCCAAGCAGAAACTTGTACGAGAAAACGCTTTTTCCGCATACGTTACGAAGCGATTCCAGACTCCATCTTATGTTGCACAGTAACCCTACCGTACTAATTGGGCTCCTCTCGTCCACATTGCGTCCAGAGCAGCCCCTGGACAGAAGATAACAACACTCCTATCTGTGTTGTGTTGTGATGTGAAGTGTACCTCATAGTTTCATTTATCACCAGTATTTATTTCTTATCACTCTCCTGATGCATTGTTAGATAGTGTTCCTATCCTTTACCTGTGCTTATGATTATGGTTTAAGACCATAATGTCCTGCAATATGGAAAACAAGGTTTTAATAAAGTTAATGAAATCTTTTTTGCCTCCCGACCATTGCCTTCCACATATAGTTCATCCTTCATTCTCCTCCCCAATAAAGTTCGTAACCCTTTGTGTGGGTGCCTGCCTCAGCTAGCAAAAGAATCAACTGATCACTAAATCAAGGAGCTTAACCTCTCTTGAGGTAGTTAGTGTGCCAGCAAGGATCAAGTGTTGCAATACGCATTATGGAGCAAAACACACATACAACACTTAGAGGGTTGACGGAAGTTTTCACTTTCGGAGGGCGACTTGCTTTCTGAACTTCATCTCATCTCAACATCTTTTACTTCATTTTCATTTAAGCTTCGGTCCTTGGTTACCTTATTATGATATCGGACTCTGGTAACACTAATGGACAATCGATTCTAGGACAACATTCCGGACTACCTGCTACACTTCTTGCAAACTCAAGCTCTGCACTTGCACAAACGGCACCCATTGTACCTTCTAATCGCACTCGGCACTTGAGGAAGTCAACCAATATCGTCTACATCTAGAGAAAGACGTCCATCAAATGATTCAATATAGTCAGCAAAACGGATACGGTCACGGTCTCCAATGGAATCTATGGACATTCAAGTCAATCCACAGTGTAAGAATATTGCTACAGGGCTTCAAACTACTACCGCTGCACAGTCAAATACCGATCCTCTTTATCATTTTATTCTTACAGACTACGATACAAAATTCATCAATCCTAAGATGATTTTTCTACAAATCATTAAATACGTTCCCCGGGTACAGGACACTCTTGTTCGAATCGTCCCCACTAGAAACGGCTATATTCTGAAATGAAGATCCAAATTTTGAACAAAGCATCCTACGAAATCTTCGGCAAGAGCGCAGAACTTACAAAATTAATAGATAAACGGCAAAACAACCTCCACCACCTCGCAAACTACCATATCTATCGGTTGTTATTAGGAGTGTTTCCCGTGAACTTTCCGATGCTGAAATCCAAGAGGAGCTAAAACAGGAGGAGATACCAGTAGATAGATGCATTCGTATTCGAAATACTGCCACACTTGGGTGGTCCTACCTACATGGTCCGGGTGCTTTCCAAGCAACAGGAGACAATTGATTATCTGTTACGATTCGGTGCACCAATTTATAAGAAAATACATCGTGTCCAAATATCTAAAACTCAGGGACCTTCACCGATACGCTGCGAAAAATGTCAGGTGTACAATGACCATATTACAGCAAATTCCTCTAATCCATCTAAGTGTTGATATTACTCGGGTCTACATGAAACCAAAGCATGTCCAAACTTAAAAGGACCACCCAAGTGTGGCAGTGGACTTACAGTTATTGCTGTAAAGCTAAACCAGAGCCAACTCCCGAGCATCCGGAGCTAACAGTACCGCTAAAAACGACTGACACGACAACTAAACCAAACCAATCCATCTTACCACCGCTAAAAATCGAAGATTTTATCCGCCACATCATTCTGGTGCTTCAAAGTATATTTCCCTTTCAGCGAGCCAATATTTTTCATCACATCATTTCTGCCGTAAAAGCCATCTTCAATATCAATCTACATGCAACGTATTTTAACAACTATGTCCATTTTCATATTTGATCTTTGGAAACTGCTGTTTGGTACAATCTGCATAGTATCTTTCATTATGGATATTACTTTCTTATTTGTCAATATTCGATCTTTTCGCAGCATAAACTGTTATTAGAAGCAATGTTGTTGGAGGAACATATCAATGTATTTGCGCTTAATGAAACTGTTTTAAAACCGAGCATGGTAGCCCGCATTCCTGGCTATTAACTAGAACGTCATCACTATCATGATCACCTGGCTCGTGCGCAACGTGGTGTTGCGATAGCTTTTTTTCCTAAGTATCCAGTTCGATCGTATAACCCGCCAGCTTTTGGAACTTTCCCGGAATTCCTCCTGCTCTATATACTTTCCGTCCATATTCATCAATTTTAGTACGATCTATATTCGACCAAGACAACCTATCCTGTTAGAGTATTTCAGGTACATTGCCAATAATTATCGAAATATTATTATCATGGCGGACATTATTATCCGTAGTCGTAGTGATCGTGAAAAAAGCACCCTTTCAACAGTATTTAACTGACACTTTCCAGCTCCATCTTCATGTCATACCTTCGCACACCAGACCTATAAGTCAGACTACACCTGATGTTGTCATTACATCTCTGAATCTTGTTACTGACTGCCAACTTGAAGTTCTAGAGTCAATTGGAAGCGATCACTATCCAGTGAAACTAACATTAACTCGAGGACAACGATCACGCCAAGATTCGTTCCTCATTATGTCCCGACATATGATACAGCAAATTGGACTCTTTTCTGGCAACAGCTTCAGGGCGCACTGCATAGTGAAACGCCTCCACCTAACAAAACCGAGTTAGCTTCCTGTCTTTCAACTATCACTACGGTAACACAAACTAGTGCTAAGCATCATATTCCAACCGAAAAATTGCATCCGCACAAACCGAAATTACCGCCGACATATGGTCCACTCATACAGCAAGCTCGCTTACATCTTCGAGAATATTACAGAACTGGGAACGAGGCATATTTACGACTACATCACCAATGGCAAAGAGCGGTGCGTAATTATCTTGTTGCTTATAAACGTCGAAACTGGATAAAATCTTGTAACAATTTATCCGAGGAAGCACATCCTTCTCGCTATTGGAAGCGGTTACACCAACTTGTTGGCAAAAGCACTAAAATCACCTATCCTGTAATAGCCGAAGGAATTTCTCTCTTCTCTGACGCAGACAAAGCAAACACATTTGCTGCTCAGTTACAGGTCGTTTTTACTCTTACAGCTGTTTCCGAAAGTTGGGAACGGCAGATATCTCTTGTCTTCCTGCCTTACAACCTTCCACGGAGCATATCATTGACCTAGATCATTCTCTTACTTTATCCATCACTGTCGATGAACTGCACTCTGCTCTAAAACGGAACAGTAATACGATATGTTACCGACATATCAAAAAGCCCCGCTATCTCTCTTGTTCCTCCTAGTCACAATATATTATTTCATCCCCAAAACCAGGTTTTACCCCTCAGATTGGAAAGTCTCCAAAATCTGTATGCTCCATAAACCGAATAAACCTGTACATTCAGTAGCTTCTTACAGACCAATCCAATTCACCTCAGTTTTCAGTAAGATACTGGAAAAAAGTCTAGTTTGCCGACTCCATAAGTACCTTGACGTCACTTCTCTGCTACCTGTTCATCAAGCGGGATTTCGCCCTGCTTTTTCCATAAATGACCAGCTACTTCGTCGAAGCTCAATAACTACTAATCAGTATAACAAAGCTTTTCCATCCTGTCTCATTATCATGGATTTAGAGAAGGTTTGGCATTATGGCCTCATTAAAAAAATTGCAGTCGTTTAATCTTCCTATATACTATCTCAGGCTAATATATTCTTTTATTGCAAATCGCATTGCTTATGTTACAGTAGTGTACATATGTATGTTCTAGGACACTTTCCCCTACTAATATTTTTTGACCAGCATACAGGAAAGCACAAAGCAATTACGTAAGGAGTCCAACTAACTATACATAGTGAGAAGTATTTACATAAGAACAATTCTAAAGTGAGATTGAATAGGCTTTTATGACATTTAAAATCATCTAAAACTACACTATACATAATTACAATTTTACTTTATCTTATAATGACCCCAAGCTAGTGTATTTACACCTTCTCGTAATATATATCTTTTATCATATGAAGAATCTAATCCTAGCTTATGAACGGTTATACTATATATATCATGCTTATAACTTCTAATGAGGTTTATGTCTTTATATGTTTTTGCATTTTTTTATAAACTTCCTTTATAATCATTAAATCTCAATTCCTTGTTAACCACACATTTAGATTTTTTCTTTAGCTTTTTCTTTCTCCTTTAGCTTTTTTCTTTTCCTCATTCTCTACTTTAAAAGCATACATCTTTGATTTCAAACCAATAAACTCTGTCAAATAGGTAAGAAACTTAGGTTGCGTTGCTTCGGCTACCCCAGTTTCGGCTACCTTTTTACAAACACACTTACATATACCGGTCTTTACAGTTGCACATAGTCTACAGTTACGTAAAGTTTAAGTTACACACAATTTGTAAATACGTACATTCTACAGCTACACAAGTCTTCCTTTTACACAAAGCTTACAGTTGCACATAGTTACATACAGTTTACAGTTACAGTTAAGAGGCTATACGAACAGATTTTTACAATCACATCTTGTATATATATCTTACGTTCTACAGGTGTCTTGTAAACGAAATAATTAGTCCTACTTTTTTGCTCAATAGTTATACACTTAATATTTCGTCTTTACATTTCTACTTAGAGCTTGTTATTGTTCCGAAAATGATTTTAAAAAATTTATTTCTTATAATAAATATGGAGGTCAATAGTATGATTTCGGCTACCAATTAAAGCATTACTGAGCTACTAGGTAATGTTTCTAAACCTACTGATCAGCGTTTTAGTTTCTGGCTTTTACAGGAGAATTTATACAATAACAATTTACTGACAAACATTTGTGATCTAGTTTATACACAAGGCGAACGAAGACTACAATCTTTACAACAAATTACAGACCCCTTTTGTGATAATATCATGATCGTTAAACTTACAACATTGAGAGGGAAATTTAAATGGTAAGTTCCTATTGAACAAACAAGCTACCGGTTACTTTAATTATTTCCTTCGTTCTGTATTCTCTAACTGGGTTGTAGCTAAGCATGGTGTTAAGGCCAAATTACCTTTCCTTTTGAATTCTAACACAAAGAGGGCTAAAGGTGTACAGCAAATAATACAGAAGCACAAGAAAGATATTGCTAGGAGATACAAAACACCTCTCGTTGTCCCATACAAGGTAGAGCTTGCTGATCTTTCCATTACTACCCTACTTGAATATTTACCAAACATATTAACAGAACTAGAAAAAGAACATTTTTCTTATTGGATTTTGACATTACCCAAGACTTTGCTGGAGTATTTAACAAACAGGAGATGGTTGAATATTTGCTTGAAAGTTATAATTTTTGCATGAAAGTCTGTGAATCCGAATATTTACAAGATGTGGAGGATAAAGATAAGTGCTTGCAAACCTTAAAAGTAATTGTGAGGAATGATTCTACTGTTGAAAAGGATTTTATACGATGTCATACTAGGAACTCTTCTGTTAAAGTTTACAACAAATTTATCTGTTCAATCACTAGTCCAGGTAACAGAGCAACTTGGCAACCACATTATCGATTTCTTGTGTTGTCCAGATAAAAGGCTTAAGGATACATTCGCTTATGCATTAGCAAAAGAAACTGGAATAACAAGATTGAAAACTACTATTTACAATTATTATGATGATGAGTATTCTTGTGCTAAGTCTTTCGATCCAAGTACTGGTTGCTTAAAATTGTTAAAGAAGAGTAAGAAATAATTGTAAGATGATCCTTTCTACAAAGTTGCAATTCGAAACAGGTGGGCTAGGTTGTGCAATTCCTTATAGAATAGCAGCTGCATAGTTAACAGAGAACAGAGGCTTTTGAATTTTGCTTATTGGGGAAACATACATACAGGGAAACTAACTGGCGTTCCAGTAAAGTTGTCCGATAACAAAGAGAAGCAAGATAAACTAATTTCTTATGTTCTTTCTGCATTTAGTTTTAACCTAATGCCCGCTAATTATGTGGAAGTGATTCCGGACCTAGAAGACGAGAAGCAAGTTTCTATTGTGCAGAAGTGCTTTCTTAAGAACGGGAAAATTTATTTTTCAATACTAACACACCCTTCTCCTCGATTCCTACCGAAGTTAACATAGAAGAATCTGGCCTACTGACTACTGATAATACTGTTCAACAAATTTTGATCGAAAGTATGTAAATTCTTTGAAATTGCGATTTTTACATTCATTTAAGCATAATATGAAAGAAAATGATAATAGAAGAATTTTCTTAGTTCAGGTTGTGAAAAAAACGCCCTTGTACAATAGTAGCTGTATATATACAAATGTATTAATATTTATAGAACATTTAAGCAAAATCCTTTCAAAAACCTACATTTCACTTTTTTTATCTATTTCACTGTGATGTGATAAGCTGGGGAATTAAAAAGTACCCTAACCTATAGCTTTCTATACCTTGTACTTCCTTTTTCAAAATTGCGCAAATACCAGTTTCACAACGATACAGAAAATACAGTAACCGTGATCAAGTTAAACATTAACAATTCCGTAATAAAAATCAGTATTAACATCACAACATGAAAAATATGTACAGATACATCTTTGTGTAAGAACTACACTGCAATGTAGACAAAAGTTTCATGTGATCCCTTGTACAGGATTATGTTTAAATTTATTTTGAGCGTCTTCGCTTGGTTTGCTTTTGTAGGTTACATCTGAGGCATCCCTTGTAATAGTCCAACAGTAGTCGGCCAATATGTTAGAACTCCACTTTCCCTCATATCTCTTCTCCATGGCTGCAATATCTTGATGGAAACGCTCACCATTTTCGTCACTGACTGCTCCACAATCTTCGGGAAAGAATTCTAGATGTGAATGAAGAAAGTGGAGTTTCAGAGACATATTGCAACCAAGATTTTCGTAGCACAATAACAACTTTGCTACCAGTTGTTTGTAATTTGTTGCTCGGTGTCTTCCCAAGAACTGTAAACAAACACACCTTCAAGCTTTCCCACGCAGCTTTCCCCTCACCTTGGAGAATTTCGTCGAACTTGTGATCTTTGAATAGTTGCCTAATCTGTGGAACTATGAAAAAAACCTTTTTAACTTTGGCATCACTTAATCGAGGGAATTGTCCTCTTAGGTACTTATAGGCCTCATCCTCTTGGTTCATGCTCTTAACAAAACCTTTCGTAAAACTTAATTTAATATGTAGAAGGGGGAAGCAAAATTCGGGTATGACCTACCAGTGGTTCATGCTACACATTTTTCACTCCTGGCTGAAGAGTTTCTTTGGTACTCCAATCACTTTTGCGGTAATGAGATCCACGATCTCTACTGTCCCATTCACATATAAAGCAACAATATTTTGTATACCCTAACTGCATACCTAGCAACAGTTCTATTACTTTAAGAACCATCCGACCGATCTCAATCAAATTTTCAACATACATGAGTTTTCGGGCAGGGATTACTTTAGGCTACTCACTTTGACGATGCAACGTAGGGGAGGGGGAAGGAGGAGAAATTTTAAAATGATCAAAATGACCAATATTAGTGTTGAATCCATAGTTTGCGGGATCAATGAGAAAAACAGTGTTACCTCTGATGCTGTAACAATCCAAGTTCAGCCCTGATAGTTGGAGAGGGGGAAGTTGCAACGTAGGGGAGGGGAATAAACATTAAAATGATCGGAAATGGCTAATATTAGTGTCGAATCCATAGTTTTAGGATTTGCAGAGATTAACCGTGACAATTTTGATGCCGTGTGCCGCAGCACGGATGAGGGGAGGAGGAGCTGTATATAATAATGATTGAGAATAACCAATATTAGTGTCTAATCCATAGTTTTCGGGATCATTATGATGAACAGAGACATTTCCGATCCGGTTTAAATCCAAAATCAGCTCCATAAGTTGAAGGAGAGGGAGAAATAGATATATTAAAAATGGTCAAATATGTCCACTATCAGTAGAATTTATAGTTTTCTGGGTGGCTTAGATGAACAGTGATACTTTCGATCCCGTTTAAATTCAGATTCAAACCTTCAACTTGGTTGAGGGGGAGTAAAAGGTTTAAAAATGATTGAAAATGACAGATATTAGTGCTGAATCCACATTTTTTGGGTCGCTCAGATGGACGGTGACACTTCCGATGACATGGGCCGCAACATGGGGGAGGGGGATATAATGATTCGAAATTAGAGTTGAATCTATAGTTTCTGATATCGCCGAGATGAACAATGACACTTCTTATGGTGTTAATTCCAAATTCAGCCGCGCGTCTTCTGAGAGGGGGAGAGGGAAATAAAAAATAACCCATATAGTGTCGAATCCATAGTTTCCTGGGTCACTCAGATGACCGGTGACACATCCAATGCCGTGCCGCACAACATGAAAGAAGAGGAGGGGAGAAAAATGTTCAAAATTAACCGATACTTGTGTCTGATCCGTAGTTTTTAGGGTCGCTGAGATAAAGAATGACGCTTCCGATCCCGTTTGAAACCAAACTCAGCCCCGTAGCTTGGGAGACGGGGACATAAAATGATCGAAAATGATTAATATTAGCGTTGAATACGTGATATTCGGGGTCGCCGAGGTGATCAATAATCTTTCCGATGCCATTTAATTCGATGCCATTAAAAACGAAAACAGCATATTTCACGTGTACAGAACACATGAGATATGGAATTGTGCATTTAAATTTTCATTTCACCCAGCGAAGCGGGTATATATTAGTAAAACTTCATAACTTTGGAACCACCAAACCGACCTCATTCAAATTTTCAACATGGATGAAGTTCGGACCTGGGATGACTTTTATCATTTTAGTTTGACTGTGCAATGTAGGGAGGGGGAGAGGGTGTATCAGACGACCAGCCTTAGGCATTTTTCTCAGCTTCTAGTGCACGTAGACGCTGGAAACAAAAAATGAATGACCAAATGGTACATGAAGAATCAAATGATGATACTTCCATATCCAGTGGCGTAGCGGGAATACACCAACGCGGGTCAACTCAAAATTTTTTAATGGAAAATGGTATCAATTTCGATTTTTTAGAAGTAATACTGAAAAAGAATTAACTTTTACGGGAAACACTCTTCGTTAAATTCTACGGTTTCGGATTTACGTCTGTTATTTGTTGTATTGCTATCAGACCACCCGGTAAACTCATTTTTCTGTTCGTAGTGTACGCAGACACTTCAAACAGAAAATGAATGACTAAATCGTATCTGAAGAATAAAATGGTAATACTCCCATATCCAATGGCGTAGCGGGAATGCATCAAAGGGATCAACTCCAAAATTTTTAATGGAAACTGGTATCAATTTCGACTTCTTTGGAAGTATTACTGATAAAGAAACAACTTTTACGGGAAACACTTTACGTCATATTCCACGGTTTGGTATCTACTTAAGTTATTTGTTGTTTAATTTCACTTCAGACCAATTGCAATCTCAGGCATTTTCCTTTGTTCATAGTGCACACAGACACTTCAAACAACAACAAAAAACCGAATGACAAAATCGTACGTGAAGAATCAATGGTGATGCTTCTATATCAATTGGCGTAGCGGGGATACATCCACGGTGGTCAACTCCAAAATTTCAAATGGAAAATGGTATCAATTTCGATTTCTTTGGAAGTATTATTGAAATAGAAACAACTTTAACGGGAAACACTTATCGTTAAATTCTGCGGTTTGGGATCTACGTCTGTTATTTGAAGTTGAATTGCTACTATCAGTCCACCCGGCAAAGGCATTTTTCTCTGTTCGTAGTGAACGTAGACACTTCAAAAAAACTGAATGACCAAATCGTATGTGAAGAATCAAATGGTGTTGCATCTATGTCTAGTGGCGTAGGGGGGATACCTCTACGGGGATCAACTAGAAAGTTTCAAATGTAAAGTATCAATTTCGATTTCTTTGGAATGCTATTGAAAAAGAAACAACTTTTACAGTTAACGCTTTTCGATAAATTATACAGTTTAGCATTGTCTGTTCTTTTTTGTGGAATTGTTACTATCTGATCATACGTCCGAGGCATTTCCCTCGGCTCTTGATGCACATAGACACTTTAAACGAAAAATTGAATGAGTAAATTGTATGGGAAGAATGAAATGGTGATTTCATATTCAATGACGTAGCGGATTACCTATACGGTCCGTCATCTCCAAAATTTCAAATGTGAAGTTTTCTTTTTCGATTTCTTTGGAAGTATAGTTGACAAAGAAATCTGTCTTATTTTTGTTGGCATCTGTATTATTTGTTGTTGAATTGTAATTACAGAACAACAGTTTTACTTGGCAATGACTCCAAGACAACACCAAAGAACTCATTTTCTATCAAATATTCTGCTGCGGAAACTCTTTACAGCATTTAGTATCAAACGTTGCGACAAATTTCGTGCACGTATCAACGAAAACAAAATTACAAGACAGTATGTACTTTAAATTCCGGGGTTGAAACCATTTAAGACAGAGAAACACTCTTTGATTATAAGAAAACTACTTATGAAAGAAATTTGGATGTAAAGTGAAAGCAATAAAAGATCAAAGGAAATCTGAAGTTTCAGACTTATGAAACTTCTGCCACTCTGTCGATCTTCTTAAAGTTCTAATTAACTTTTGTATATACTACATTTTAATTGAAATCACTTTTCGGAATTCACTGCACGAATCATTTTTCAGGAATAGTACAAATAAACAAACTGAGGATAAATAAATAAGGTGAACAGCAAATTCCGAACATTCTTACCAATATATCGTACTTGGACCAAAATTACTTACAATAAAGGTTCAAAGCATCGTCCAGCACGTGCGATGCATATGCGAATGTGTACCGGGACATTGTTGACTTCTTTTAACACTTAGTTTGCACTTAGTTCGTGACAGCCTTTACGGATCCTCTCCATTATATCCTCCCATGTAGTAGGACAGTCTTGGTAAAACAGGTATTTGACATATCCCAAAAAGAAAAAGTCGAGCTGAGTCAGGTCCGGACTTTGCTACTTCGTTTGCTGAAGTCACTTTTACTTTCAATTTACCTCTTATATGGTATCGCAGTCTACACAGTTCTTTTGGTGCGTGACGCTAAACGTCTCGCGATTTTCCGGCAATGATGATAACTGTTCAATACTGGAGAGTTCTTTACTAGTTGATGGAGGAAAAGATTCTGATATCTCGGTCATATGTGGAGAACATGGATTCGCTGCAGACGACAAACAAGAAATATCATCCTTTTCCTCAACCCCTACCGAAGTTGAACATTGTGGGTCATCACAATTAGTCCTAATGTATAATCTTACAACACGAATCAAGTTCACAGAGTGATAGTCGAGGTTGTAAATATCTGAGGGTTCAGTGAATATATTCCGGTGCACTCGAATCTGTTCAGAGCAACATCCATGCGACACATGTTTCAATATTCCTCTGAAAAAAGTTTAAAGCCGTAAATTAGTTTGAAATAAATAGTTGCTAGCTTATTCTCAGATCGGTGGTATGGTTGCAACGACAGTAGGAACACTATGCGGCTTAGCTGCAATGCTTTTGCCTCTACCGAAGTCGATGGTTATAAGTAGCTTAAGATTAAAAGGTAAAATCTTCTATCCCACAGCGGCCTAGGGTGGTAATTTAAAGGATATCTTTCTTACTCATCGTAGTTTCAGGAGATAGTATAGTTGTATCTCTTTGCTTATTGCAGCCTCCGGAGTAGGTAGTTATAGAAATACTCTTTTGCCTATTACGGCAACAGAAGTTGGATTTAAAGAAATCTCCGTAACACAACAGGATCTCAGAAATAGTTCAGGAAGGTTAGCGATCAGCACTGGAACTTATTCTTCTGTCCACTTGAGGTCTTCTTTTATGGCTGTCCTCTGAAGGGGAAGTTCGTGAGGAGAGTGTTGGCCGCATTCGATTTCCCTCGGAACCAACTTCGCGTCTTTCTGGTATCCTCCTTCCACCGTCTGTTGGTGATTATGTTGTGAACAGAAAACATGTGTTCGTTAAGGAAGCACGCTTTCTAGTACTTGCTTACACCTGACGTACGGAACCTTACAGCCCTCACAACAGAAACAGAAGATTATTTGAAAAATACAAATATTGCTCTAGAAACATCTGTTAAGACGGTTCTATTTCCATGGCAAAACCCTTGATATGTGCCAGTAAGAAGGAACATAAGCCCGTAAAACTTTGCAAAATTTTCTTTTGGTGGAATCTTGAATTCTGTATTTTTGGCTATTATTGCTGAGATTTTAATAGAATTGTCTGATATTAAATATGCGAGAACATTAAGCTCTGAGTTAAATTAATTTGTCTTAGGTGAAGCACAAAAATTTCTTAAATTTAAAAATAAAATTTCTATAGCTATTGTTGAAAAGTATGACTCCCAGCAAGATATCATCGGCAAAAGATCTTATTCGTTTATCAATGTAAAATCATGCTAGTTCCAATTAAGAGAGCTTGCATGGTAGTTTTATGATCCATCACGCATATGAGAATTTTGTAAGATTTTCTTGTGTGATTGACCTCGAAGGTCATGTATCAGCGGCTTCTCGGATGGAACAAGATTTGGTGCTAGCTCGAGGAGATATCTAAAGTCATTATGCATTTTTTGCCTTTCAAAGTGTTTAACACATACTCAGTTGACTGGAATGGCACCCACAGATACTTAATGTATGTTTTGCACTGCTGTAAATTCAAAACAATTCTAAATGCGTTCCTATTTGATTTCTTAGCAATAATCTGTGGCGAAGCGAAGCTATTATCGTCTGTGTGTCGTATAATTCTAGCATTATTGAGCTCTTGAATTTGTTGATCTGCCTGATCTCGAACATTCATTGGAACAGGGAGATCTGTTCTGGAACACTGCCGACTTAGGGATTCTTGTTTTGTGATTGTAGCCCCTATAATGTCCAATGCCGTCCGGAGTGTGTAAAAGCATTTTATATTTTTATAATAACTCGTGAATGGCCTGTTTCTGCGACTGGTCTAAATTAGGATTAATATCAAAAACATCAATTTTGAAAAGTTTTTATCTATACTTCAAAGAATTTTGAACCTATTTTCCTGTACAATTTTTATTTTCTTCTATAGAGCTCGCTTCCATTGTTGCAAAAGATTAATCCTGGCATGCTACAAGATCCATCAATGGTGTATTCTTCTTTAAAGTTACAGGATAACTATTTAGATTTGAAATTACTAGTCAGTTGTTTACGTCTAACCTTTGCTCAATAGTTTGTATTTGTCAAGTAAGCCATGGAGAAACGATACGAAGAAAGATGCAAAATCATCAATCTGTCTTTTGCTATTACCGCAGTAAATGTTTGAAAAAGTGGAACTAACTTAATGTGTTTGTTGATATAATAAACAAAGCATTTTGTCTTTGTCTAAGTATGAGTCGTGTGTTGTGATAAAATGTTCTCCTGCTTTCTGGTAATGTTGACTTCTTATGATTTTTAAATAGAGAGATAAGATTCTTTGTTAAATCAATTGTAACATATAAGCTTTTAAGCGAGTCTAAACCAAAAATAATTGGAATACATGATTTCCTTCTCATACAAAAGGAATGAGAGAATGTCGTTTCCCAACGCTGAATGATACCATTGCTACATGTTTCAAGTTAATTTTATTTCATATCCCTTTAACCTCCGTTTTATGTAGTATTAATTGAACATCAGGAAGTAAATATTCGAAAGGCCAGATGGAAATGGTAGATCCGGTGTCCACTAGCAGTGTTCGTCTGTGAAATTTAGTGATTATTTATGGGCTTTGTTCTGTTATTAGAATTGCTTGATCTTTGACTCCTGAACAAGGGACGGCCCGACTCGCTTTTTCGACGTTTAAAATAGGTAGAAGCACAATACCTACGCTTTCTACATTTTGCGAAGTCCAGTATTTAATCTTCTGCTGTGGATTTTGTTGGAGGTTTTGTGGTGTCCCGTTTTCCTCTATACTTCACCCCGTTCTAATAGTTTTTTTTTTGTTTAATCGCTTATTCCCTTAATTCCCCTTTCCATTTTGGTTATGGAAACTGGTTTGTGCAACTATTAAATAGGGCTCTGCCGTTTAATTAGCCAGGGAAGAAAAATCGTTTTAAACAGTAGTTTTCAGCTTGTGTGGAGATTCTACGACGTTCAAGTTAGACTTCTGATCTTCTTTCTCTAGTCGTGGTGCTGATATTGAAGTATGTAATGTCGGACCGGGAGGATTATATTGAAAAATATAATTATGTCTGCTAAATTGACATTAACTTGATCCTTTAATGATTCAAGAGACTGAGGTACTGCATTTATGTATATACAAATACAGTGCGACAATAATATACCGAATTGTTTTTTTTTTTTTTTTTGCAATAGAGAAATGAAAACTGCACCTAAAGCAGATGTCTATGAGCTTCGTGGCTAAGCGGTTATCGTGCGCGCCTTTGGAGTGGGACACCCGGGTTCGATTCCCGGAGGGAGCTCACGTTTTTTGGATTCCACCTTAATCAGTATGTCCCGTCCCATATAGCCTCGCTGCTGAAAGGGATGTGAAACTCAAAATCAACTCAACTGAAAGTATATGCATATCAAGTGGCTTGCGCAAATGTCAGTAGTCGAGCAGTAACAGAGTTACACATTATTATTATTATTATTGTTAATAATAATAATAATAATAATAATAATAATAATAATAATGAATAGAATGTTGCATTTAGGTTTTGTTACCTGAAGTTGAGAAAGTCAACTACAAATTCTCATGGGTAGTTATATAATGCCTATATGAAGCACTGTGTAGCATTTGAGTTTCGCAATACTTCGTAAAGGCAGTGAGTCTTTGAAGCATGCCGGTAAGACAGAAAATCGAGAAAACAATGCTGCACATGCAGAAGCCACGGATCAAGTTTTGTTGGTGACTAATTTTGGATTCCAATGGTCTCGCTATTCTCTCATTAAATTTTTAGTCGAATCTTTGGGAGCAATTGTATGGAGAAAGTAAAAAAGTATGTAAAAGTACTGTAAATATGTGAAGACAAACATAAAAAAAGTATCAAAAAAGTGAAGGCACAGTTATTGCTAACCATTCGCATTAAAATTGAAAACATTGCATATTAGCATAAGCTATGGCTTTCATAGTTACTACGCCTAAAATAATAAAATAGATATTGTTGATTCGGTTAGACAAATATAATATAATATTTCAGAGAATCATAAATTTTAAGTGATACAAGATTACGACGTTCAATAGTATAATAGTTATAATAACGAACTAATAGTATACTAATTCAATAGTTTAATAGTATATTTGTGTGTTGTTGCTAAGTGTTAATGCAAGTAACTTGATAACGTCTTAACCTTTTAAAATCCCTTCCTTGTCAATTTTAAACTTACTGCCTTTTTCGTTTTATCTTCTATCTTGTTTTCCAATATTCTTGCCATTTAGTACGTCATTTTCGACGTTATAACAAAAATATTAAATTCGATGGTACGAATAATTGACTTAACGTCCCTTTCAGCAGCGAGGCTATATGAGACGGGACCTACTGATTAACATGGGATACTAACCGCATGAACTCCCACCGGGAATCGAACGCGGGTATCCCACCTGGTATGAATAATGTATCTTGTTTCGTGTTTCTTGTAGTCATATAATATTGTTCTCCCGCTGGTCTTGTAGCGAGCACGTGCCTCTTTGGTCACATGGTCTGATGGAAGTATTAATAAAATCTAAACTATTATAGTGGTTCGGATTCCACCTTAACATATAAGTCTCTGTCTCATACAGCCTTGGTGCTGAAAAGAAACACTAACCTTCATTGAACAAACAAACAAATATAACCCTACTTTAGTCTCGCCATTCCATTTCAAAATGAAATGAAATCTTACAGTTAACGTCCCACGATTATGTCGTTACGTTAAGGGAGTCGATGATTAAGGCAAGTGAGTGACGATGGAGGAATTAGTGGAATGAGAATGTGGAAGGAAATGGGAGTACTCCGAGAGAACCCATGGAAACAATGTTGTCCACGACAAACTAGCTTCTCCGGGGATCGAATCAATGCGCTATTCCATTCGAAATCAAATGAAATTTCTAGTTTTACACCCCATGGTTATACTCTATAGCTTATAATAGACGTGTGATTAATGAGATTGAATGATTATGAAATAATTGGTGGAAAGGAAATTTGAGGACCCGAGAAAGTCAACAGCATTAATCCATATGTTTCATTTGCTACAAAGTTAACTAGTGTTTAAAGCAGTTGCTCTAATCGCACTGCTCACATTTACTTACTGAACTCGCATTATACACATTTTACACACAATATTCTTGTTTGTTTGTTAGTGTCTTCGTTTGTTAAAATTACTCGTTTTGCAAATGCTCAGTTGGTTTGGGTACTCACTTCTACGCGTCCAGTCAAGGTCGAGATATTGCATTCTAATGCCTCTGGGAATGTAGCTCTATCTTTGACGCAACTTTTGGAAACGTATCAGGAAAGTAGCATCAATACTAAATTAGATATGAATGCATACTCGGTTTTCCTATGGCCCACCTCGCATACGCCTTTTGTAGGGTAGACAAACAGGTGTGTGTTTGTGTGTGTGTCAACTAATAACTAATGGAATACTACGATTTCGACCATCCAGAACTAAAACAACCTAACGAAATTACTTCTACAACAAACTGGGAACTGGACTATAAACTTAAATGTATTGGACAGCAGTTATTTAGAGAAGTGTTTAGAATTAGTAACGCAGAAGAAGCTTACCGCACATTTTTAACTATACTACAACGAGAATAGCTTATTCGAAGACTTGCACCAAAATTACGAGTTTCGCCTTTAAAGCCATGGATCACCAAAGGTATTCGAACATCCATTCAGGTACGTAACAAGCTAAGAAGAAAAGGAAATTTAGAACTAGCAAGAAAATATGCTTCCAAAATTCGACACTACATAAACATCCTAAGAGAGAAGTACTATCCAGAAGAAATTCTAAAGTCGAACACAAATTATATCTGGAAGCTAGTTAACGAATATCTAAAGCGTGATCAATCCATCTTAGCTCCTAACGAACTTTGCTTAAGGAAAGCACCAAGTAGAAAGAACAGTAAACCATTTAAAGGAGATGTGGAATCGCTACCTTTTACCACCATTTTACCCAAATCGAACAGCAAATACAGGAGGCAATACCTACAGGAAAAGAGAACAAAGAAGACCATCTACAAGGCAGCTTAACATAGAAGCTCATAACGAACAACGAAATGGAAGACTACATAAAGAATATTGAGTGGGGGAAGACAACACCAGAAGACGGTGTTATTGTGTCCTTCTTAAAAAGTTATAAGTTTAGTATCCAGTGTTTTGTCTTACATCTTTAATGTTAATTTGCAAAGGTTACTTCCCCAAAATGCTAAAGAAAGCTACGATTATCGCAATCTACAAAGGACAAGGTGACACTCCAGAACCAGGTAACTTTAGACCGATAAGCATCTTATCTAATGTAGCCAAGTTATTCGAGAAGTGCTTCTGTGTTAGGCTAGTAGAGTTTTTAAACAGGGAAAACTTCTTCTACAAATACCAATTTGGATTTAGAGAGAATATATGTACCGAAGACGCTGTTTTACAATTGGTTGAAGAAATACAAAAAACAATAACAATAACCCAAACAATTAGCTATCTATTTAGACATTAAAAAAGCATTCAATACAGTGTCCCATAAACTATTGATTAACAACCTAAGAAACCTAGGTATTAAAGGCAATGTCTTAAAACTATTTGGATCGTTCTTGACCAACAGAATTTGCAAAACAAGAGTAGGAAACAAAATTTCTGGTTATTCTAAAGTAACATGCGGAGTTCTAAAAGGGTCTCGCTTATCTCCACTATTATTTGTTATTTATGTAAAGAGTTTTGGCTCTCTAAAATTCTAGGGTAGGCTTTTATTATTTGCAGACGGCATGGCTCTTATCGTACAATCCAATCATGTTAGTAGTCTGTATAGGAAAGCAATGGAAGATTTAGACAAAATTAGAACGTGGTTAATTTCCAACAAACTGTGTGTAAATATTAGCAAAACAGAATATATATGTATTAATATTAGTAAGGAAGCAGCAACAAACAACAGGTTATACATACACGACTACAATTGCTCTTCTTTAAACATTGTGCACGTTCTCCACTTAAGCAAGTACAAAATTTTAAGTATCTCAGAATTTTTATAGAACTAAACCTTAGCTGGAACACCCACATCGAACACCTTAGGAAGCAAATTAGAAAGCACAAAAAAGCGTTTAATGTTGTAAGGAAGAAATCACACAGATCTGCAGTATACCACGCTTTCGTTAATTCCTACATACAATACGGTGTGCCTATATATTACATGGGAAATTCTTCCGGTTTATTCGCATAAGAAAAACACTTGATTAAGAAGCACAAAATAATAGCGGTAATATCAATTGGAACACAGATACTGCTTAGAAAATTGTTACTTGCAAATCGAACCCAGGACACTACCATACTAACAGAGATACAGAACAGCTTGTTTAAAGACTTAGCAGAACCACGAGAAAAAAGCATAAAAGTTAGGTTGGACAAACGGTATTTGGAAAAGATAGAGAGAGGAAAGGAAGCATCCATAGAGATCGAAAAAAATTAACTTCCAAATAAATCCACGAAAGATATCTCCATGGTTAAATAAGTATGGCAAGAAAAATCCATCAACTTAGAACAAAATTATTGTTCTTCTTTTAATATTTAAAGGCAAGCAAAGCCAACTCGTTTTTTAATTTCCCCGTTACTAAAAGCATGCATTAATTTTCCTTTTTTCTTTTTGTATACGTACTGCATAACAGTACTGTAAGAGTGAACTCGCTCAAGGTTAACAGCTGCTATAGAAGACAAATGAACTCTAGTTGGCAGTTCTCCAAGGTCGCTCTAATAACTTGTTCTTGCTCGTCTTCTTGGTATGCATTAGGGATGAAGCAAAGCAGCCAAGGCAATCAAAAAGGGAAGTTGCAAAACCGTTTTGCGTTATTCTTCTAAACTTATTGTCTCTTTATTCCCTGTTAATTGACTTTATCTAACACATATACACACATACCTACAGAAAGCTTTAAGCTACAGGTTATCTGCAAATTAGAACGTAAACATAGGCTGTTCGAGAATTAAGGTAATACAACGTAATGTAACGTTGCTCTTATTTATCTTATCGACTAACTTGGAATCAAAAAGTGTTAGATAACGATTAGGAAGACTTACCAAATACTTAGACACATGTAGAATTACTTTTATTCCCATTCGAGTATCTTGCAAATCCACATGCTTCATTAAGAATCGTTTATTGGGTGGAAGGTCACTACGAGGTGAAAACTGTTTAGAAGACATATGTAGAGAGTTTAACTTCTTTGCTACAGCGTCCATTTATTATACAGAGAAAACAATTAGACGTTAAACAATACTACAAGACATACACTTAGAGACGTAGGATTAGAAGCTTAGACTGGGTATACACATAGACACTTAGAGATTTAAAATTGCACATATAGAAATTTAGAATTGGATGATTCGACATTTCGGATGTACACTTCGACACTTAGAGACTTAGAATTAGAAGCTTAGAGACTTAGAATTAGAAGCCTAGAGTTTTCGATACACACATAGGCACGTAGAGACTTATAAGCTTAGAGTACTGGATACACACATAGACACTTAGAATTTGAGGTTTACAGCTAAAGATTTAGAATCAGAGAGTTCTGAATATAAACATACACACTTAGAAACTAATAATAATATGCATACACACTTAGAGACTTAGAAACAAACATACACACTTAGAGACTTAGAAGCTTAGAGTTCTGGATGTACATATACACACTTAGAAATTTAGAAATAGAAGTTTAAAGTTCTGATACACACATACGCACTTAGGGATTAGACATAGAAATTTAGAGCTTTCAACACACACATACACACTTAGAAACAATGTTTATGTAAGAGAAACGAATTGTTACCCTTTGTTTATGTAAGGGGAACGAAAGATAGCGATCAGGAAGACTTACCAAATACTTAGACACATGTACAGCGAAAGACACTTCTGGATGGTACAGCCATATGAAGATTTACGGCAAGAGTGCTCCACCAGTTGAGTCCAAAGTATTTGCTGGAAGTATTGCAACCGAATTAACTTTAAAAGAAGGCGGGTGGCATAATCTCAAGGCAATGAAAATTTCCGTACACTTGGGCGAAATTCCCACTATCGTCTACAGCATCATTTCTCCAAATGAAATGAATCTACTTCTTATGGCAAACATATTACTTGATATTTGTTCTATTTGTGGAGATAAATTGAAACAAAAAATTGAAGTCCAATCCTGTTGCTGTTGGAATGAACACTCTTTCTGTCGTTTGATCTGAAATTACTTTGCAAAGTCTGAATAAATATTCTGTCACTTCAGGAGGGTAGGAAGAGCGGATACCCCCCCATCCAGCAGTATGAAAACACATAGATTTAATCAAATGCTTAGTGAGAGTGAGCCCATTGGTATAGCACTTTTATGATTTCAATCTTTGCTCCCAAGCCATCTTATGTCATAGCTGATGACCTTGGAAAACGAGAGATGCAAATATGATGAAACATAGATACAGTCACATGCACAAATTTAGAATTTGAGACAAAATGATCGCATAGCATCCATATTTTGTCGAAAATTTTGATTTGGTAAGAAGACATGTAAAAGCTCACTCAAATCTGAGAGCATCACACTACCAATTGTTGAATTCAAGTGAAGAACTCAGTTGAGAGCATCAGATGATTACGGAGGAGGAGAAACATCTTCAGATATGGGAAACAAATAATGAAAAAAATGGACTGCTCTAAGCAGAACTCGAACCAGGAACCTTCTGATTATTAAGCAACGACTCTACTCACTCATCCACGGAGCAACACTGAAAGCTAGGCAGTCATACGTCACAAACGTTTTTGTAAGAGGGAAAGCTAGGTCGACCGCGAGGGTGAATCAGTGGTCGCGATGATAAACAACCGAGTTTGTTTTTCGAAGTCCGAAAAAGTGAGCCTAGATCCGCCAAAATTCCCGCAGATATATCAGGACCGTAGCCAGAACTCGAAAGCAGGGGGTGGCGAGAGCACTTCTGGGGGGCCCAACCTGACTCCACGTTTTCATATCTATTGTTGCTATTTAACCTTTATAGACTTGGCAAGAATTTGAACGAAATCGTAGGCTTCTAGGCTGGGGACCTAGGGGACCCCCTAATTACAAATTCCCCCTCATGTATAGCTCGTTGGAAAGCTTACGGAACACTGATTCCAACGA
This sequence comes from Thermobia domestica, assembly GCF_964235325.1. Classification (NCBI taxonomy): domain Eukaryota; kingdom Metazoa; phylum Arthropoda; class Insecta; order Zygentoma; family Lepismatidae; genus Thermobia; species Thermobia domestica. Next base: position 249,734,383 of record NC_137462.1, on the reverse strand, counting down.
GGTATCACTTGTGGAATTCCCACCCTAATCGTAGAAGAAGAAAGTTCGTAAAACGTTTTTAAAATACGAAAAAGTTAGAACTTGGGGTCCCTTGCAACCCATACAGACACCCAATGCTGACAAAACGATGATAATGTATATTCAATACACTTATTATAATAGTACTTTGCATTGCAGCAATTGCTACCATTTTTTAAAGCGAGAGAAAAATTCAAAAAAAAATCTATAAGGCGCCCTGTATATAATTTTCGAAGGACTGTTACAGAAATTCGCGTTGGCGGCCCTGGTGAACCCTCTAATCATGATTGAAACACCGTTGGATATGTTATGGAACACAGATTGCAACGAGGCAACAAGAGTTATGCTTCTAGACCAATTCTGTGAAAAAATATCTCGTCTTATATGAAAGTCCAGAAAATAAATGTAATTTACGTAAAAAAAAATGATACTTAAAACCTTGGCCAACCTTGTCCCTTTCCTACTTCCCTCATATAAGTAACAAGTACTTTTGCAGGGTATTAGCGTGCAATTTTTATGACAGTACCCCCAATGGAGAATGCCCCCCAAAAAATTAACAAAAAAAACCACGAAATTTACCTTTCTCGTCTCCGCCGTGGTACTCCCCACATACATACAATGCATATCGGCGACAAGCTTCATCTTTCACGAAGACTTTGATACCAAAATTATCTTCCTAGCTTAATTAGGGGCTGAGTTATTAAGGTTTAAAGTTCAACGCAGCAGATGCGTTCTTTGGCGTTTAAAAGTTAAATTACGATCATTGTATTCCCATACAAGAATTCAGAGTAGAAATAATCGAAAACTACACAGAAAATAATTAAGGGTCAGTAATGTGAAACATACTGTATAATGCATTATGTACTGTATATCAGATGACCAGCTTGCTATTTAAAAATATCCCCATACTCCCATCTATTTTACATTTATAGATCCGTATTTCCAATGTGTGAATTAAAGAACATTTTACAAGGGGAATAAAGTGAACATTTGAAAATTATCATGAGGAAATTCAAAATTTATATGAGACATCCAGCTTAACAGAGAGGAATTTCTCCATCATTCCCCTAGTAATTTGCACACTGCGTATCTCAGAATCTTTTCACTACATATTAAATGCATTTTTTTTCTAAGACAAATTTGGAGAAAAAGTAACTCCAAGAGTTTGTATAAATTGAATTACATTGAAAACTTACTAAACAATGATATGTAATTGTTTGAAGTAAGATATAAAGCATTCATATGAAGGAATTAATACAGAAATAAAATAGATGAATAAGTTATACTATAGTTACAATTTGGACAATCCGTACTCCTCTATAATTCTGTACTGTGTGTGTAAAAGTTTAAAATTTTAGTTAAATGATCAAAGCCAATAACAAATAATGAATGTATAGCTGATTCATCAATTTATTTTTCTTGTGAATAAAACAATAGGGAGGGAGACAACAGTGGCTCAGTGTTAGAGCGTTCACGCTGGTTCGATCCCAGATCACGCCCAGGGGCGTTATTTGGGGAGGGCAGGGAGGGGCAATTGCCCTCCCCCTTAGTTTGAGATTTATATAGATTTTATCAATGGACTAGTAGTAATCAGTGAAAAACGCAAAATTTTACATATATCAGGAGGTCTTGCCCCCCCCCCCAAGCAAAATCTGAAATGATGGTACTGCTCACGCCAAGTGAAGTTTGTGGTGGACAAACACCGTGTGCGTGGTTTTCTCGGGTTCTCCCGTTTCCTTCCACTTTCTTCATTCCACTAGCTCATTCATTTATTCTTATCATCACCGTCCCCTTTAGCCTATTCGGCATAACCGTGGCCCGTAAGACTCAAAGATTCTTTAAAAAACAAAGAAAAGAAAAGAAAATGCGTCTACTTACTTGACTTTAAAAAGGGGGCGCGGTGGCTCAGTGGTAGAGCGTTCACCTCTGGTGCTTGGGGTCCCGGGTTCTGAAATGATGGTACTGCTCACGCCAAGTGAAGTTTGTGGTGGACAAACACCGTGTGCGTGGGTTTTCTCGGGGTTCTCCCGTTTCCTCCCACTTTCTTCATTCCACCATTTCATTCATTTCTCATAATTATCGTCTCCTTTAGCCTAACCGGCATAACCGTGGGACGTAAAACTCAAAGATTTCATTTCATTTCTTTTTGACTTTAAAAACCTCCAATCGCCTATTCTTCATTGCGTTGAACTTCTACAGAACTTTCATGATGTCTATGTTTGCAGTTCGTTTCTTTTCAAACGCAAGAAACACCAGGTTGGCCAATCGTTTCTGACTCATGGAAAGTCTTTCTGGGCTATTTATGCGGGTCAACACAGAAAACGAAGATTCACATAACGCGGTACTGCATGCAGATGTTCGGATAGAAGCAAGTAGAGCATAAGTATCTTCATAAGCCATTTTAACCTTATAGATTTCACTGAAGGCGTCAGAAGAATTACATTTGCTAACATACGTCTTTGCAACAGCAAGTTCTTCTTTAGACGATATGGTAATTCCTAATGAAGATAAGTAGTCTGTTTTCGGAAGCTTGAGATTTTCTGCTGTAGTAACTGCGTCCAACAAAGCATTGTTACTGTGGAATCGTCTGTTAATTTCTATAAGAACTAAATCAGTCGACTCGTAGAACACCTGTCCCAAACACTCAACTTCTGTATTCCCTACACCAGTTGTTTCTGCTACAACAAAATCCTGTAGTGACGTACTTATTTTTCTTTTCCTTGAAGGGCGTTGACAAGCTTCTTCAATGTGGGTATCTTCTATCATGCGATTTGTTTCACCTACAATATCTCGAAACGTTTCATCATTTCGAATATTGTTCAATGTTTCCACAGCAGCATCAACCAGATTTCATGCGGTACTTAAACTTGCTTCATGCGACTGGAGAATTTTATCAACAGGATGAAGAATTTCAAGTATTTTTTCATCAATAATAAACAAAATCGGAACTGCAATTTCCCAACAGTCAGAATAAGTCCAGTACTTTCTGCTAATTCATTCCCATTAAAATTCCCGTTCTTAACCAATTTTAGCACCTCCAATATTTCCATATAATTCTCGCGAATTATTTGTATTACCCGTAAATGTCCTGACCAACGGTGTTCTAAAAGACGAGCAAGATTCCGACCTTCATACAAAGTAGCAATTTTACTTCTTTTAAGGAAAGTATAAAGCATGACACACTGATCAAAATGTTGTTTGACAAGAGGAATATCGTTCACACATTTAATTACTACTAAATGCAATCTGTGATTGAAACAATGTATGTAAGGAATATCACGTCCTAGTCGTTGCTGTATTATTGCTTGCACTCCATCTTTCTTCCCGCTCATCACAGAAGCCCCATCGTAACACTGGCTCAACAGTCTTGTGCAATCTAAACCATAGTCCCGAAGAACATTAAGTGTGAGATCGGCAAAGGAATCGGCACTAAGAGATGGCAGAGTTTCTATGCTTAAAATAGACTCACGAACTTTTCCGTCCTTCACATATCGAATACCGATACCCACATTTTCTCGATTGTTTTGTCACGTGTTCCATCCTCCAATAAAGTGAACCATGGCACATCTGCACTGTTAATGTCATCAACAATATTTTCTCGAACAGTATCTGTCATCACTTGAATTATATCATTCTGGATTTCCGGAGATAAATAGGAAGCATTTTGAGGAATTTGTTTGTAACAATCGGCCAGTTTCTCGTCCTTTCTTAGTGTATATTCAAACATATTTCGGAAGAGGCTCTATTCCTTGTGTTCTTCAACATTATAAGTCCCTCTCATTGGTAATTCATTCACAGCTAGGAACTGAATAATTTCATCGGTGCTCTTTACATAATACTGATTTTTTCAAGTACACTTTGATTTACTAAAAGTGACACTGATTTCCTTACAGCTGTGCGCTTTTGTTTCTCTGCCCACATATTCATCGCAACGATATGTGTGGTTGTTGCGGCATGTTTTATTAAACCTGCTTTTGATTTATCAGGAGCGGCCATCCAGTTACTAAAACCTTTAGATGTAAAGGCTACTTATTTACATCCATAAGGTTGAAACTGTCTGCATGCGTAACAAAACGCAGCATCCCGGGATTGCGAATATTCCAACCACGTAAATCTCTGAAACCATTCCGTTTGAAAGCATCGTCCGTCTTTATTCCGAGGATAAGATTCCAGTTTTATTTGTTTAATATTTTCCCCCGGTTTTGAAATATCTTGTGGTATAGTACTGATATTCTTGTTTTTGTCATTCGCTGATGATGGAACGGAAACAAGGGGTCACTAGTGACTTTCGTACGTATTATAGATTTATCCATTTTTACACTGAAATCTTAATTTAAAAAAACTCACTGTGCTTGCAGAAAGAACGCAAAACACATCACGATGCGCACGCAATCAGTTAAAACAGACGCTTAATTACTATAAAAGTCATTAGTCATTAATGCACTGAAAACTCAAACAGCTTCCACCAAGACACAAACTTATGCGTATCTCCGAGCGGCACTAAAGCACAAACACCCACCACTGCGGAACATTGACTTCTCTAACGCACGCACACGAACTACGCGTATGAACAAATGTTATCTATTGATGTCGAAGAAAATCTGATGGCTACCGACTGGCACCAAGAGAGGCAGTAGAAGGGGCAATAAAACAGCCACTCCGCCTACTATACTGACCTTACATACGAAAGTACTTGTGGATCGTAGAAGAAGATTTACTGTACTGCCATGAAAAATCTATATTTTCAAAGCTCTGTTGTACCCCGATGAAAATTGGCGAGATGGGGAAAAAGACAAAACATTTCCTTTCATTCTCTTTTCGTTTGGTGGCTTCCCCCCAACTCATTTCACAACAGGAACTCTCCATCCCTAACCTTCCTCCTTGAATTCGAAGATGACTTATTTATGGCCCAAGCCACCAGGCCTGACAACGGCGTTCTTTGTATACCAACTGCAATCGGGTTCAAACAGAATAAGAAGACAAAACCATCTGGTTTATTCTGGTTTATTTTCATAAAAATACTGAAGGAGTGTAGTTGGCAAAATAAATGAAATGTTGCTTCCGACAAAGTATTTCTCATAACTTTAGTTTGTGGCCAAAGTCTGAATACGATAAAACAAAAACAATGTTTCCATGCATTGCTCGTTTCTTTATATAGAAGCATTTGAAACACTGGTGAAAGTTTCAGGGGGAGCTGAAAGTAGCCACAGGGGGGCTCAGCCCCCCTCGCCCCTTCCTAGCTACGGGCCTGAGATCTATACATAGGGAATTGCATGTTCCCGTCGTTGTTTATATAGACACTAGCTACAAATCGTACTGTCATCCGAGCGATGTGAAAATGAAAAAACAAAATCAAACTACTTTTTTAAAAATTAATATTGATTGCATACCTCATGCACAGTTCCAATATGCAAAATCAACCATTATCTTAAGCAGAAATTGCTGAAAACGACAGAAAATGGATATTTAAACATCCAAGTAGAAATCTGTGCTCGAGCGATGCTATTATCAATATTATAATACAAGATCTTACAAGTTGCGTCTGTGGTCAAGCGGGTTTAGTATTGCTATTCACATTTCTCAAGCGAAGGGCGACGGTTCGAACCTCCGTGCGGAACGTTAAAGTTATTCTTCTTTTTTTTAAATATATGATAACTTTTTATAAATATAAATTTCCACTGTGAAGTGGTTGGAAACACATTATCCGACAAACTGTCACTTTTCAAATCCATGTCCCATTTACTAGCCCGCCATGTCCATAATTCATATACGAAAACGCTAAAAATTAGAAATGTGAACACAGTTGAATACTTAAAACCACACGTCCAAAATGAAAATTATTCATATATATATATTTCGAGGAGCTTTGCTAACTTCATTCTTGAAAATATAAACATTCTACAAGATATTTCATTCACTTTACAATATTTTATTTGAATAAACATAAAATTTGGGGGCGGATCAAGCCCGGAAGTCCCCTAAAATACACCTATATACGTATATGCATGTTTTTTTTTTTTCATTACAAAAACCTTAGGGTACCTCATAATCTGGATTCTTATAAAGCAATTTGAACAATTATTTAGAAAATATGTACTGCTTAAAATGGGATTAAATCGCAATGCCAGTAATCTGTAATATCTTACATTTTTATTTATTTACATTGAATGTGTATTTGTTTTATACTGTATAGCATGAATATTAGCTGCTACATAAGAAACAATTATCTATAATTGAATTTAAGTAGGAAATCGATATAGTTATTATAAGAAGCTTGTGAAAATGAAGTGTATAATAATGGTGTATCTGAAATAGATGTTGCGTAATGGTGTAGTTGGAATACTTACCCCGCCAGCTTTGGAATACTGGGCTCTTCAAACTGTCCATCCTTAGGGATGCGCAGAGTGGAGTCGAGACAAAATTTTCCCGACAAAATTCAAGTCGAGGCACAGCTCTTCCAATAGAAAAATATACATGTTTCGAGTCGAGACATCACTTTTACACCATATTGTCAAGACAAGACCACCTCAAATCTTGTCTCGCCCATCCCTACCATCCTACCTACATAAAATCAATTCGGGATACGAATATTCAATTTCTTTTAACAATAATTGTAATCTACGATACAGATTGAAGTAAGATATTGGCTTGAAGTGGTTTATTACCCACTTAACCTTCGTATACTGCAATTATATCAAAATTTGGCATAAATATTTATTATTATTAGAATGTAAACACTGAAGAATATATATTAACACACAATGAGGAAGAACTCAATGCTCGTAGTAATTAACAAATTTGTTGCATGTTTATTTAAAATTTACTCTCTTGAAATCTAAATAGTCATTATTAGAAAGAAAGCAAGAGAACCGTTTTGTTAATTTGGACATATTATAAGAGATTGAGGAATAAGTATGTAATCGAACAGAATATATGAAACTAAATGGAATGGCATGTGGAACTAAACTTGAAAGAGGATACGATGTGTAATGAAAAATTAAAGAAACCAATGGTTAACAGCAGTAGTCACTACTTACAGCAGATGAGAGAAATTTCGCCCCCCCTCCCTCCCCCCAAAAAAGTTCAACAATTCTGAAACATAATTGCGTCACATTTTATTCGTTTCCTGACAAAATTGAAAAATGGATTTTGCATATTGTTCGTCTATACCCCTTCAATATAGTTAGCTAACAAACCAAGTACGATCGACTGACTAGACGTCACGTGAGTGAAATTTATATAGGAAGTTTCGATACAGCGTTCACCGAAGTGACGCAGACGTGGTGTTGAAGCTTCTGGTAGGTCCTATTTCGTATTGGATTTTAGTTCAGTGAGATTTCTTTATACGTATCAGAAAGCTTTTAACTCCATACCAAAGGCGTGTCGTATGATTTATTCAAACCGTCAGATATTCGGACAACCATGAGCCCAATTCGTTTTGCTTCACTGGTCACAAGTTTAACTTGAAATAAATTCTTACTTTTCCACGGAAACAAACTGTTTGAATGCTCATTTTATTATGAGTGAAATGTATAATTCTGCAAGTAATAAAAATTTTCATGTCCTTCTCCGAGATTCGATCCCTCGTCCTTTGGCTCAGCAGTTCGACACGTAGACAACTAGACTAATTGTCGTTGTGTAACAGCACGGAGGAAAATCGGTTTCAACTGCACGAAGGAAATTGAGGGCATTGGTTATAGCTGGATGGAGGCAAATACCATGTGCTCCCAAGTTCGTAGTGCCACTTGCTGTTTTTGGAAGATGAAGACAGCCTTAGGGAAATCACGTGTACTGATTGCAAGCACCTGGAAGATTTTGTCGTCGATTTGGCAACTCCAAATCAATACATTCATTGAGTGAACTAGGAGTGCAATGATACCGGTATTCTATTTTACTTTGATTGGTGTTGTTTTTATAAAGATGGAGAATGAAAATATTTTACCGTTCGAACATTTGAAAGAACACTTTTTTCTTAAGAGCTGAGGATGATAGAGGACAAAATTTAAAAGTAACCAGTCTGAACTGCCCCGGCGGAAAATATTTATCAACAACTACGGTGCCATAATTAACGATTTATAGTAAGGGGTTAATATGAATAAACTGTGTTCTGATGAGCAGGCCTACTTTATTACTAGAAAATAGTTTGCTGATGGTATGTAATATTGGGGTATTTTCAGATCAGTTTGCTATCCTAGAGGAGTTTGAAATTAGCTTTAAAAAGAATGTATCGATTTTAGAGTTACTGGCAAGTCCTGATTCACTCCCAGTTTATGTGTTCTCATTTTATTAGTTGTAATGCAATGTTTCTCTATATTCTGTATTTTTAATTTTATATAACAACATTGTTATTATTATATAATTAGTTTAGCAGAATAATAATAAGCAACATTTTTTCTAACGCATAGGGATGAGCACGAGTTAAGCTAAAACTCTACTCGACTCGAATTCAAATTGAGTTTCAAGTCAAAGGTAATAATCTCAATTCGAGTTCCGAGCCGATTCAGTTTTTCTCGTCGAGTTCAGTCGAGTTTGATAAATGGTTCGTTCGTTTTAACTCGTCTTGAAATCATGGCCTGATTACATTGGAAACGAAAGCCATGAGAAATGTAAGCTAAACAGTAATATGGAATACTTATAGTGTTGCTCACGAGAGGGACACTGCTCGCATCTCGTCTCGTCTCGATAGCTAAACCACAAGAGACTTTTCATAACAAACTCAGCTCGGCTTGGCTCAACTGAGAGGATGGCTCGAGCCGGCTCACTTGCGGTGAACCATCGGCTCGAGCTGGCTTGGTAGAGATGAGCCATCTGCTCGGTTCGGCTCAACTGAGCCGAGGGCTCTAGCCGAGTCGTTGGGTGAGTTGTTGGCTCGGCTCACTTCTCGGTTCGGGTCGATAGTGAATGAGCTGTGAGCCGAGCTGCTCGAGTCGTTTACAATTCTAAGCCCGGATCGAGCAGTTTTGAAGATATTTGGCCAGTGCCCTATAACTTTTAACAGTGTTTGGCTCGAGCCCGAATACTCAACCCAGACCCTCAACCCAAATTCAGAAGCTAGTGAGCAATGTCTTTGACTCCTAGACTTCACGACTACCGAGGTTCTCATTCAACTAGATTTTTAGAGCTCCTCCGTGGCTAAGCGGTTAGCGTACGCGCCTTTGGCGTGGGAGTCCCGGGTTCGATTCCCGGCGGGAGCTCATGTGGTTCGGATTCCACGTTAATCAGTAGGTCCACGTCTCATATAGCCTCGCTGCTGAACGGGACGTTAAACTCAAAATCAACTCAACTCAACTAGATTTTTAGTATTCAAATACAAGCTGCCTTATTTTCACGTTTACATACAGAGTTGTTGCAATTAATAATAATAATAATAATATTAATAATAATAATAAAAGTTGTAGTAGTAGTAGTGTCATTGATAATAATTATACTGTCTATGTAATATACTTGAAGAATATACCAAATTTCACAATAGTACATCCGCACGTTAAGCGGGTTTCCATATCCAGGCTTCTAACTATGAAAACATTTACGATCACTCCCCTAATCATTCCACAGATTCAACTTGTTGCATATAAGTTATTAGGACGTAAAATTGAATATAGTTTATACGGAAAAGAACTTTGTGCATTGCAAGACCTGTAACGCCCAAATATTCACCACAAACTTATAGTGGTATCGACATAAACAAACAAACAAAAAAAGTGTGGAGCAGCAAACCCGCTTAGATACACAAAATCTAAAGAAACTCCATGAAGACGACGAACTGGTAGATCGATTTGGGTCAATAGTCTATAAGTCTTAAGTTTATGTGTTCAAATCATATAGGAAGTATTCGTTTTTTTTCTTAAAAATGTGTTCCTTATTTTCATCAGAGGACTGAAAACATTTCTTTGAATAAATCTTTGGCAACTACTTTCTCTCAAATTCGATTAGAAGTGAACATTATATGAATTGCAAATTTAAAATCCAAAACTGAAAACAAAATATTAAGTATGTTCAATATTTCATTATTATCTTTTGATTTGTAATGAAAAACTAATTATAAGCATTGATGATTTCAGAAGATTCTCCTCGTGTAATGGTCAATATATGAATGAGAGGAAATTGATAGATCATTATTAGTCTACTTTGAGCATGATAGAAGATATGGCCACGAATTTATGTCGACAGGGTCTCATATTCTCCCACAGGTCATGCCCTGAAATCATCACTGTTTTAAAGGTTTCCTTAACAAATATCTAGGTAGAATATTACATTTATTTCTCGTTCTACGTTTTGAAATGACAAAATAATAATTTTAAACACACTTATAATACGATAAGCATAAACGTTTATAGAACTAATGAAGTAAATAGTATTGTGTAAGTTATAGCTTTCTAATCGGATTAAAACTAGAATATTCATTTGCATCGCATTTTAAAGTAAATCCTCTCTATATATAATTCTTACTGGAAAGCATGTTTAACTTCAATTACTTAATCAATATATTTAATAATATATTTTTATTATAATATTTTTACTATTCAATGTCCTATACACTTCATTTCCCAAAGCAAAACCTCACAAATGTATAGTGGGCTAGTGAATATTATCAAATAAATTATCATTTAGTTTACGTAAATACTGCATCGCCTGATTTGAAACTTCGTACTTTAACAACAACAACAACAACTACTACTACTACTACTACTACTACTACTAATAATAATAATAATAATAATAATAATAATAATAATAATAATAAATCATAGCCATATCTTATAAGAATTTCTGGCTTACTCAATAAATGAATTCAACGTGGTCTCTATTCGAAGTTCTATTTATTCGAATCAGATACAAATGCCTTAGACACTTTGTTATTTTCTTTAAGTTATCTGATTCACTGAACGTATCTGAGTAAGTTGTCTTTATTTTCTACTCGGTTATACACGTTTTACAATAATTTCTTTTAAGCTTGAACGACAGGAACACGAATGCAAAAATATTTAGGTAAATTAAAATTCCCCCACCGGGAATCGAACCGGGGACCCCGTACACCAAAGGCACACGTGCTAACCACTAGACCAGCGGTAAAAAACGAACGAAATCTGTTTCGAAGTGTCTGAAATTTATGCCTATTTCGCCCTGATGTAGTATGTCTATTGATGAAATGATGAGGTGTATACAGTTTGGGGTTGATAGAGTTGTTGTTGCAGAATCTAAAAAGAAAATTAATAAGATGTAGAAAACTTGAGAAAGGCTTCTGAAGAATATGGGATGAAAATAAATGTTAGAAAGACAAAATCCATGGTGATTAAAACGAAGCGATCGGTGTCAAATATAGAAGTAGGAGCGGGAGAAAAGAACAAATGACTAGTTTTCGATATCTGAGTAGTATTATTAGTGATGATATGATATGCGAACGTGAAATAAAAGCAATGATAGAAATGGCGAAAGAAGCCTTTAGGATGAAGAAAATATTATTTTGTGGGACCTTGAATAGAGTTGAAAAAGACTCCTAAAATGCTTCGTGTACTGTATTTTACTGTATTTATAAGGCAGAATCATGGACATTATGCAAAAATGATGAGAAACAATTGATGTCTTTCGAAATATGTGCGTGGAGAAGAATGGAGAGAAATAGCTGGGTCGAAAGGAAAACGAATGAGAGGGCGTTAGAAATGGAAGGAGAAAAATGTTATTAAGAAGAGGAAGAGTAAATTGGTTGGGATATTGGTTAAGAAGGAACTGTATCATGAGGGATCTGATAGATGGTATGGTGGCAGGAAAGAGAGGGAGGGGCTTAATTAGACTAATTAGGTTATTGGCGATATCAAAACAGAAAAATCGTATGTGAAGATGGAAAGGTTACTACAAGATCGTGGAGCATGGCAGTTTCTCAGCCGCGGTAAGTGACCCGCTGGTAATGGCGGAATACTTCTGACATAATTTTGCCGATGATGCACAGTAGAAACAGAAAAATCCACTTTACTGTCATTGCTAATACGAATCACAATGCAAATTTCTACAGGCTGTCAAAATGCCTTGCTCTAAAGGCTATAGAAAACTATCTGTTACTATGAGAGGGGAAATCATAGGTCGAGTAACTATGGGACAAACTGCCATTCACATAGCTAGGGGTATGGGCTGTGACAAGAAAACAGTGAAGAAATTGATGTAGTGATATGAAGAAGGTGGTGAATATTTCACATTTCGGCCAAGAAGTGGGAGACCAGTAATAATAATAATAATAATAATAATAATAATAATAATAATAATAATAATAATAATAATAATAATAATAGTAATGTCAGGTATTTATATTTATTTAAAGCAAGTCTTTAGCATACCCTCGTAGTACAGTATTATTTTTTAAACGGTCATTATAAAATTGTCAAGATAAATTTTAAAGAGTCATTACAAGTGGTGCTTTATTTATTTATTTCACAATTCATTTCTGCCAGTAGCTTTCGCCCCCTTACTCCCTCTTCATGCTTAACCAGGAGGAAGCTACGCGTCCTCAGGTTGGGAACCATTGCTTCCGTTTGACAGCCTGTAGAAATTTGCATTGTGATTCGTATTAGTAATGAGAGTAAAGTGGATTTTTCTGTTTCTACTGTGCATCATTGGCATCATTACATCAGAAGTATTCCGCCATTACCAGCGGGTCACTTACCGCGACTGAGAAATTGTCATGCTCAGCGATCTTCTATTAACCTTTCCATCTTCACATACGATTTTTCTATTTTGATATCACCAATAGCCTAATTCTGTTTCTATATAGTCTAATTAATCCTCTCCGTCTCTTTCCTGCCACCATACCATCTAGCACATCCCTCATGATACAGTTCCTTCTTAACCAATATCCCAACCAATTTTTCTTCCTCTTCTTAATAATATTTTTCTCCTTCCATTTCTAACGCCCCCTCATTCGTTTTCCTTTCGACCCAGCTATTTCTCTCCATTCTTCTCCACGCACATATTTTGAAAGACATCAATTGTTTCTCATCATTTTTGCATAATGTCCATGATTCTGCCTTATAAATACAGTAAAATACAGTACACGAAGCATTTTAGGAGTCTTTTTCAACTCTATTCAAGGTCCCACAAAATAGTATTTTCTTCATCCTAAAGGCTTCTTTCGCCATTTCTATCATTGCTTTTATTTCACGTTCGCATATCATATCATCACTAATAATACTACTCAGATATCGAAAACTAGTCATTTGTTCTTTTCTCCCGCTCCTACTTCTATATTTGGCATCGATCGCTTCGTTTCAATCACCATGGATTTTGTCTTTCTAACATTTATTTTCATCCCATATTCTTCAGAAGCCTTTCTCAAGTTTTCTACATCTTATTAATTTTCTTTTTAGATTCTGCAACAACAACTCTATCAACCCCAAACCGTATACACCTCATCATTTCATCTCCTACCGAAATTCCATCTTCATTAGGTAGACTCGTTTTCGCTATCTCCTCTATATAGCTATTAAATAATGTCGGCGAAATACATAATCTCTGTTGAACTCACCTTCCAATTACACTGTCCGTCTACTGTGCATGCACCAGCGAATTTCCATGAAAGATCATGAATAATTCTGATATTTTATATAGTATTTATGGACGAATACGTAATAGAACCTATATAAATAACATATATCGTTCCTCAAAGTAACTAATAGGGTAAACATAAAAATATCAGTAGACATTACATCACGGCGAAATAGGCATAAATTTCAGACACTTCAAAACAGATTTCGTTCGTTGTTATCGCTGATCTAGTGGCTGGCACGTGTGCCTTTGGTGTACGGGGTCCCCGGTCCGATTCCCAGTGTTGGAAGTTAAACATGCTTTGCAGTAAGAATTATATATAGAGAGGATTTAGTTTAAAATGCGATGCAAATGAATATTCTAGTTTTAATCCGATTAGAAAGCTATAACTTACACAATACTATTTACTTCATTAGTTCTATAAACGTTTATGCTTATCGTATTATAATTATGTTTAAAATTATGATTTTGTCATTTCAAAACGTAGAACGAGAAATAAATGTAATATTCTACCTAGGTATTTGTTAAGGAAACCTTTGAAACAGTGATGAATTCAGGGCAAGACCTGTGGGAGAATATGAGACCCTGTCGACATAAATTTGTGGCCATATCTTCTATCATGCTCAAAGTGGACTAATAAAGATCTATCAATTTCCTCTCATTCATATATTGACCATTACACTAGGAGAATCTTCTGAAATCATCAATGCTTTTAATTAGTTTTTCATTACAAAGCAAAAGATAATAATGAAATATTGAACATACTTAATATTTTGTTTTCAGTTTTGGATTTTAAATTTGCAATTCATATAATGTTCACTTCTAATCGAATTTGAGAGAAAGTAGTTGCCAAAGATTTATTCAAAGAAATATTTTCAGTCCTCTGATGAAAATAAGGAACACTTTTAAGAAAAAAACGAATACTTCCTACAGGATTTGAACACATAAACTTAAGACTGATAGACTATTGACCCAAACCGCTCGACCAATTCATCATCTTTATGGGGTTTCTTTAGACTTTTGTGTAAAGTAGTTTCCTGCTCCACACTTTTTTTTTTTGTTTATATCGATACCACTATAAGTTTGTGGTGAATATTTGGGTCTTACAGGTCTTGCAATGCACAAAGTTCTTTTTCGTATAAACTATATTCAATTTTACGTCCTAATAACTTATATGAAACAAGTTGAATCTGTGGAATGATTAGGGGAGTGATCGTAAATGTTTTCATAGTTAGAAGCCTGGATATGGAAACCTGCTTAACGTGCGGATTTACTATTGTGAAATTTGGTATATTCTTCAAGTATATTACATAAACAGTATAATTATTATCAATGACACTACTACTACTATAACTTTTATTATTATTATTATTATTACTATTATTATTATTATTATTATTATTATTATTATTATTATTATTATTATTATTATTATAAATTGTAACAACTCTGTATGTAAACGTGAAAGTAAGGCGGCTGGTATTTGAATACTAAAAAACTAGTTGAATGAGAACCTCGGTAGTCGTGAAGTCTAGGAGTCAAAGACATTGCTCACTAGCTTCTGAATTTGGGTTGAGGGTCTGGGTTGAGTATTCGGGCTCGAGCCAAACACTGTTAAAAGTTATAGGACACTGGCCAAATATCTTCAAAACTGCTCGATCCGGGTTTAGAATTGTCAACGACTCGAGCAGCTCGGCTCACAGCTCATTCACTATCGACCCGAACCGAGAAGTGAGCCGAGCCAACAACTCACCCAACGACTCGGCTAGAGCCCTCGGCTCAGTTGAGCCGAACCGAGCAGATGGCTCATCTCTACCAAGCCAGCTCGAGCCGATGGTTCACCCCAAGTGAGCCGGCTCGAGCCATCCTCTCAGTTGAGCCAAGCCGAGCTGAGTTTGTTATGAAAAGTCTCTTGTGGTTTAGCTATCGAGACGAGACGAGATGCGAGCAGTGCCCCTCTCGTGAGCAACACTATAAGTATTCCATATTACTGTTTAGCTTACATTTCTCATGGCTTTCGTTTTCCAGTGTAATCAGGCCATGATTTCAAGACGAGTTAAAACGAACGAACCATTTATCAAACTCGACTGAACTCGACGAGAAAAACTGAATCGGCTCGGAACTCGAATCGAGATTATTACCTTTGACTTGACTCGAAACTCAATTTGAATTCGAGTCGAGTAGAGTTTTAGCTTGACTCGTGCTCATCCCTATGCGTTAGAAAAAAATGTTGCTTATTATTATTCTGCTAAACTAATTATATAATAATAACAATGTTGTTATATAAAATTAAAAATACAGAATATAGAGAAACATTGCATTACAACTAATAAAATGAGAACACATAAACTGGGAGTGAATCAGGACTTGCCAGTAACTCTAAAATCGATACATTCTTTTTAAAGCTAATTTCAAACTCTATAATAAACGGGACTCTAGGATAAGCAAACTGATCTGAAAATACCCCAATATTACATACCATCAGCAAACTATTTTCTAGTAATAAAGTAGGCCTGCTCATCAGAACACAGTTTATTCATATTAACCCCTTACTATAAATCGTTAATTATGGCACCGTAGTTGTTGATAAATATTTTCCGCCGGGGCAGTTCAGACTGGTTACTTTTAAATTTTGTCCTCTATCATCCTCAGCTCTTAAGAAAAAAGTGTTCTTTCAAATGTTCGAACGGTAAAATATTTTCATTCTCCATCTTTATAAAAACAACACCAATCAAAGTAAAATAGAATACCGGTATCATTGCACTCCTAGTTCACTCAATGAATGTATTGATTTGGAGTTGCCAAATCGACGACAAAATCTTCCAGGTGCTTGCAATCAGTACACGTGATTTCCCTAAGGCTGTCTTCATCTTCCAAAAACAGCAAGTGGCACTACGAACTTGGAAGCACATGGTATTTGCCTCCATCCAGCTATAACCAATGCCCTCAATTTCCTTCGTGCAGTTGAAACCGATTTTCCTCCGTGTTGTTACACAACGATAATTAGTCTAGTTGTCTACGTGTCGAACTGCTGAGCCAAAGGACGAGGGATCGAATCTCAGAGAAGGACATGAAAATTTTTATTACTTGCAGAATTATACATTTCACCCATAATAAAATGAGCATTCAAACAGTTTGTGTTTCCGTGGAAAAGTAAGAATTTATTTCAAGGTAAACTTGTGAGCAGTAAAGCAAAACGAATTGGGCTCATGGTTGTCCGAATATCTGACGGTTTGAATAAATCATACGACACGCCTTTCGTATGGAGTTAAAAGCTTTCTGATACGTATAAAGAAATCTCACTGAACTAAAATCCATTACGAAATAGGACCTACCAGAAGCTTCAACACCACGTCTGCGTCACTCCGGTGAACGCTGTATCGAAACTTCCTATATAAATTTCACTCACGTGACGTCTAGTCAGTCGATCGTACTTGGTTTGTTAGCTAACTATATTGAAGGGGTATAGACGAACAATATGCAAAATCCATTTTTCAATTTTGTCAGGAAACGAATAAAATGTGACGCAATTATGTTTCAGAATTGTTGAACTTTTTTTGAGGGGGGGGGGGCGAGATTTCACTCATCTGCTGTACGTAGTGACTACTGCTGTTAAGATTGGTTTCTTTAATTTTTCATTTACACATCGTATCCTCTTTCAAGTTTAGTTCCACATGCCATTCCATTTAGTTTCATATATTCTGTTCGATTACATACTTATTCCTCAATCTCTTATAATATTTCCAAATTAACAAATGGTTCTCTTGCTTTCTTTCTAATAATGATTATTTAGATTTCAAGAGAGTTAATTTTAAATAAACATGCAACAAATTTGTTAATTACTACGAGCATTGAGTTGAAGAGCCCAGTATTCCAAAGCTGGCGGGGTAAGTATTCCAACTACACCATTACGCAACATCTATTTCAGATACAACCATTATTATACACTTCATTTCACAAGCTTCTTCTTATAATAACTATATCGATTTCCTACTTAAATTCAATTATAGATAATTGTTTGTTTTGTAGCAGCTAATATTCATGGTATACAGTATAAAACAAATACACATTCAATGTAAATAAATAAAAATGTAAGATATTACAGATTACTGGCATTGTGATTTAATCCCATTTTAAGCCGTACATATTTTCTAAATAATTGTTCAAATTGCTTTATAAGAATCCAGATTATGAGGTACCCTAAGGTTTTTGTAATGAAGAAAAAACATGCATATACGTATATAGGTGTATTTTAGGGGACTTCCGGGCTTGATCCGCCCCCAAATTTTATGTTTATTCAAATAAAAAATTGTAAAGTGAATGAAATATCTTGTAGAATGTTTATATTTTCAAGAATGAAGTTAGCAAAGCTCCCTGAAATATATATATGAATAATTTTCATTTTGGACGTGTGGTTTTAAGTATTCAACTGTGTTCACATTTCTAATTTTTAGCGTTTTCGTATATGAATTATGGACATGGCGGGCTAGTAAATGGGACATGGATTTGAAAAGTGACAGTTTGTCGGATAATGTGTTTCCAACCACTTCACAGTGGAAATTTAAATTTATAAAAAGTTATCATATATTTTAAAAAAAGAAGAATAACTTTAACGTTCCGCACGGAGGTTCGAAACGTCGCCCTTCACTTCAGAATTCTGAATAGCAGTACTAAATCCGCTTGACCACAGACGCAACTTGCAAGATCTTGTATTATAATATTGATAATAGCGTCGCTCGAGCACAGGTTTCTACTTGAATGTTTAAATATCCATTTTCTGTCGTTTTCAGCAATTTCTGCTTAAGATTATGGTTGATTCAGTGATGTAATGTTAATTTTTTTAGGTAGGTATACGCTCCATTCCTTGTTACACACACACATTCCTTGTCACATTCAAGATATTCGGGAAATTACGGAAAATATAATTAAACCTTGTCCCATTCTATCCACAATCATCTATGAGATCTTAACTTAATTTGTGAAATTATGTATCTACTTTCCCCATTCTTTTGAACTTGGTATTTTCTGTCAAGACAAGTGTGTTTCCTCTGAAATTCACCATACTGTTTCATCTAATACTATCAGTCTTTGCGCTGTTAATGCTCAGAGTTCAATTTTGTGCACTTTCCCGCTTTCATAACTCTGAAAGGAAGCAGTTTTCAACTTCGGTGTAACAAACTTTTTCGCTTGTTTCCGTGTTTACTTGTAGTTTCTACCCTTGAAGCATTTTTTTTACCAAGTCATTTTAAATAAAATTTTCTTTTGTAGAAAGTAATTTGAGAACACAGTTCTCAAATGAAGGAATCAAGCATTATACTTTATGCTTTATTTTGGGACATTATGCTTTATTATGCTCTTAAAGATATCAAACTTGCTTATGTGAGTAACTGTCAAAACTAGAAATAAGGTACCAACCATGAGTGAAATATTCTGTTATGCTTTTTTTTAAGCTTTATGGTTGCACTGCCAATCAGTGTTTCCTCAATTAATACTAAAGAAAAATCGGTCCTTATAGTTAACAGATAGTTATATCTTAGAAGTTATGGAATATCCTTGCTTATACGCAACTCACACTGGCTCTGCGCGTATCGGTTGCATTAACAATCCGGATATGTGTATAAGGTAACAAGAAGAAAAACCTTGATAGAAATCTGCATTTCGGAGAATAGTAACCGAACCACTCAACCTATTAACCAGAGGCAGAGAAAAAGATTACCTTCAGTATTAGAAATTAATTTAAGACCTTATTTGGCTCTCTGCTTTAGGCCAATTTATTGCTGAAATAATCTCTGGTGCCAAGTTAAAATCGGGTAATATCGGTATTCCCATCTAAAACTTTAGTTTAATAATTTATTTCGATTCGAGGTTTCCCGTCAGCAGCGACTCAAAAAGAAAACAATAACAAACTACAATCTTACCAAGCGAAGTATCCCAAGTAATAGAATTTTGGCTTCGCGTTCGGGAGGTCGTGGGTTCGATTCCTATTGCTGACCATCCTGACTAGTTTTCCTCAGTTCTACTAGGCAAATGCCCGGATAGTACCTACTAAACATGCTAGCCGACACCTTACCAAATTGTGTGCCGCAGTGGCTCAGTGGTAGAGCGTTCACCTCTGATACGTAAGATCCTTGGTTCGATTCCAGCCCGCACCAAGCGACCTTTGTTGTGAACAAACGACATGTGCGTGAATTTTCTAGGGATTCTCCCACTTTCTTCATTTTACCATTTTCATTCATTTCTCATCATCACCGTATCCTGTAGCCTACTCGGCATAATCGTGGGACGTGAAACTTGACGAATTCATTTTTTCCTTCCTAAATCCTTTCCATTGTTATTATTGTTGTTAGATATCCAGTATAAAATGGCATCTGAGCGGTATGTGGTGATTGTTAAATGAAATAAAATACAATAAAACAAATACGCACCCTGGAAAAAGGGGAAAGTAGCGAAAGATAACAAATGCTGTCCTCTTAAAAGTCTTTCCTAAAAGAATAAAAGTTGTAAACTAAAAAATGGGAGTTTTTCTAATTTATAAAATTAAATTTGAATATTCAAGTTAGTTCTTTTTATTAAAACCGAGGAAGCAAATAAGAAAATCCGCAAGCCTAACTCCTCTAGGTAAATTACAACTTCCGTGATCAGACATTTTCTTAGATATTGAAAGGTGTTTCATGACTGCTTATTAAATTATTAAATCTTGAGCACACTATCAGACAAAAGGATTTTAAAAGGACGCTGCCTGGAGTTACAAGTTATTATTAACTCCCTGTGTTATTCCCAAGGATGTTATAAAACAGAGGATCCGCCCAAATGTATATTCATCATATAAGCTCAGTGAAGCCGAAAAACAATCGAGCACCGTATGAGCCGGCACGCCTGATTGGCTTCTCTCGTTTCCGCCATGATTGTTGGCTCGAAATGTTGCGATCTTAGTGGCGCGGAGTGGGCAGAGTAGGTGTGGCGAAGCTGTGACGTAGTGCTTCACGATTTTGTTGTATGGGTAGATCCTCTATTTTATACCATCCTTGGTTATTCCAGCATTCACTTAATCCCTCAAAGAAAAGCTTGGAAAGAATAGTGAGGATGGATGGCTATCGATTGTTTAACAATAGAATTACCCGAACAGCTGTTTTAAGCGAAATTTAAACCCAGGGCCGTTCACACAGATGTAAATTCCATTAATAATAATAATAATAATAATAATAATAATAATAATAATAATAATAATAATAATAATAATAATAATAATAATAATAATAATAATAAGTCAAAAATATGTGAGAAAGCCTTTGCAGATCAGCTGTCCTAAGAGAAATGTTTCTTCATTCACACCAGACAAATATCGGAATGGCACCTAAATTACAGGCCCCAAGTATCCTCATTTCCAATGCCTTTAACGAAGGACGTTATCCCTCTGATATCTGCGTCATCAAGCCGGAGATGCCATAACAACCTTTATAATATGAAATAAACTTACGTCTTTGTCCAAAGTAGTAGCTGGCAAATTAACATGTTCCTTGGATTTTTCTTTACTATTTCTTGATGTCTTTGCTTTTACATTTCCGTCAACGGAATTTACACAGCTATTGTCTCTTTTCCTTTTTAGCCAATTTTCTAACACCTTCTTCGACATCTTAGAAATTGCGAATCAACTCTTAATTGGTCAACCCAAACTACTAAGCAAATATTTTAGAAGTGACGGCTGTACTGAAATGATCAAAAATTGCTGTAACATTCTTATACACTACAAGTCTTTCCTGACTTTTCTTTTCTACCCTCAGCTATTAACAAATTTTCTTTGAATATTTTTTATCTGAAGAAAAACGGAACAACAGAGGAACATGCTTACTGTTACCCTTTCCCTTTTTTCCCAGTAGGTTGCAGAATATTTATCGAAATCAATCGTCGCTTTCTTTGATGTCAATTGCGGCTACAAATGAGCAGTACTAATCCGAGGTTCCCTGTTGTAGTTGATGGTATTGGGAACGATGGTGAATGCTTCAAATTAAACCGACGATAGGTCACGTGTTTTGTTACTTTTGTTGTTGTGGAAAATCCTTCCGCGATTAGAAAGAAACTGGCTCGATCCCGTATTGCCTCACTCAAAGTGTATTCAGTTGGCAAACTTTGAATTTGGATCAAAGAGGGAGTGAAAAGTGTATCATTGTTATGTCAAAACAGAACAAGTTCAATGTTACCACTTGAATATAAACCCTACACCTACTCCTCCCTCCTCAACACTTCCGGACCATACGAGTGGACCGAAAGTTACCAAAATCGTAACTTAGTCGTGATAATCGGTCCTGACTCAAAAATACGAATTCTAGTGGGGAAAATATGACCTAAAATGTGTTAAAAGGTCTTTCTAAGAAAATATTCAAAAAATTTTAAAAAAAGAGGTTGCTACCCGTCTTTCCAATCTGCCTTTTGCAGGTCAATTTACGGTCGAATCTGAGGATCCTGTAATATTTGCTTACTTTCAACATGTTTGGACTTTTTTTCGATTGGAAACTTATTTTGCCCTGAGGAGTCATCCAAAATGGCCGAGCCTAACATTTCTAACTCAAAAATACGAATTGGGGAGAAAATTATATTTAGAATTAAAACAAATTGGATGAATTGATCCCGAAGTTTTGAATTAGTATATTCAAGGTCAATTTACGGCCCCGAGAGGAAACAGGGGCCCAGAGAAAAATGTTATAGATATCTTATACTCTACCTAGCCATACATTATTATTTTTATTACTAATTTAGGCTAAATTCAGTGGCGGATCTAGAAGGGAAAACATGGGGGGCTGCCATAACCCAGGGTATCATAGATATATCATGAGTTTACTATAAACTTACAAAAATATATAAATAATATGTTAAATTATTTTTGTCACTCAAAAAGCTGGGGGCCTAGGCCCCCCTGGCCCCAGGCTAGATCCGCCACTGGCCACATTATTCTATTGATTGCAGAAGCGACCTGGATTCACCACCTTGGAAATTCAGCTGCGAATATATGTAAGGTACTATTGATAAAGGAATTAACTTCTTGTGTTGAGTGTTTCGTCTCGTATATTGTAGTGAAATGTTTTAACATGTTTTTTCTTCAATATCTTATGACTACACAAAATTGACTCAGATCCTTTCTCCAACCATCTATTCAATTACATTAAAATTAACGTCATCTATGTGTATAAAAAGTACAAATTATCTTACCTTAATGTTACAGCCAACATTTCTGGAGGTTGAATAAAGTTCATAAATTTTGAATGCTGCCTCTGCAGCTGGTTCCGTACACGATCCAACAACTCATCAAAAGATACGATAGACATACAAAAGTAATTAAAGAATTTTCCATCGTCTTACCTTAATTGTGGAAACAGTATAGAAAAATCTCCTTCAAGATACCGTTTCTCAAAGAAAGGGTGAACCCATATGTGTCTCTGACGTTTTTTTTTTCTGCCTATGTCTTAACAAGGCGAGTAGAAAACACATTTTGC
Source organism: Thermobia domestica (assembly GCF_964235325.1). Classification (NCBI taxonomy): domain Eukaryota; kingdom Metazoa; phylum Arthropoda; class Insecta; order Zygentoma; family Lepismatidae; genus Thermobia; species Thermobia domestica. Next base: position 249,711,344 of record NC_137462.1, on the reverse strand, counting down.
GTCTGTCCATTACAACCACCACAACACGACAAGAGTCACAGAGTTTTGTTTCTTCAGTTGCATAGTAACCCTGCTCGCATATTTTTCATCCACGGCAATAATCTATTTTTCAATTTTGTCAGGAAACGAATAAAATGTGACGCCCTTATGTTTCAGAATTGTTGAACTTTTTTTTTGGGGGGGGGGCGAGATTTCACTCATCTGCTGTACATAGTGACTACTGCTGTTAACATTGGTTTCTTTAATTTTTCATTTACACATCGTATCCTCTTTCAAGTTTAGTTCCACATGCCATTCCATTTAGTTTCATATATTCTGTTCGATTACATACTTATTCCTCAATCTCTTATAATATGTCCAAATTAACAAAACGGTTCTGTTGCTTTCTTTCTAATAATGATTATTTAGATTTCAAGAGAGTTAGTTTTAAATAAACATGCAACAAATTTGTTAATTACTACGAGCATTGAGTTCTTTCTCATTGTGTGTTAATATATATTCTTCAGTGTTTACATTCTAATAATAATAAATATTTATGCCAAACTTTGATATAATTGCAGTATACGAAGGTTAAGTGGGTAATAAAGCACTTCAAGCCAATATCTTACTTCAATCTGTATCGTAGATTACAATTATTGTTAAAAGAAACTGAATATTCGTATTCAAAATTGATTTTATGTATGTAGGATGGTAGGGATGGGCGAGACAAGATTTGAGGTCGTCTTGTCTCGACAATATAGTGTAAAAGTGATGTCTCGACTCGAAACATGTATATTTTTTTTTTTGGAAGAGCTGTGCCTCGACTTGAATTTTGTCAGGAAAATTCTGTCTCGACTCCACTCTGCGCATCCCTAAGGATGGACAGTTTGAAGAGCCCAGTATTCCAAAGCTGGCGGGGTAAGTATTCCAACTACACCATTACGCAACATCTATTTCAGATACAACCATTATTATACACTTCATTTTCACAAGCTTCTTATAATAACTATATCGATTTCCTACTTAAATTCAATTATAGATAATTGTTTGTTATGTAACAGCTAATATTCATGTTATACAGTATAAAACAAGTACACATTCAATGTAAATAAATAAAAATGTAAGATATTACAGATTACTGGCATTGCGATTTAATCCCATTTTAAGCCGTATATATTTTCTAAATAATTGTTCAAATTGCTTTATAAGAATCCAGATTATGAGGTACCCTAAGGTTTTGTAATGCAAAAAAAAAAAAAAAAAAATACATGCATATACGTATATAGGTGTATTTTAGGGGACTTCCGGGCTTGATCCGCCCCCAAATTTTATGTTTATTCAAATAAAATATTGTAAAGTGAATGAAATATCTTGTAGAATGTTTACATTTTCAAGAATGAAGTTAACAAAGCTACCCGAAATATATATATGAACAATTTTCATTTTGGACGTGTGGTTTTAAGTATTCAACTGTGTTCACATTTCTCATTTCCGCTCTTCCTACCCTCCTGAAGTGACAGAACATTTATTCAGACTCTGCAAAGTCATTTCAGATCAAACGACAGAAAGAGTATTCATTCCAACAGCAACAGGATTGGACTTCAATTTTTTGTTTCAACTTATCTCCACAAATAGAACAAATATCAAGTAATATGTTTGCCTTAAGAACTACACGTCTAAGATTTATTTCATTTTGGAGAAATGATACTGTAGACAGTAGTGGGAATTTCGCCCAAGTGTACGGGAATTTTCAGCTCCTGGCGATTATGCCACCCGCCTTCCTTTACAGCTAATTTGGTTGCATACTCCCCAGCAAATGCTTCGGACTCAGTTGGTGGAGCACCTTAGCGGTAAATCTCCATATGGCTGTACCATCAAGAAGTGTCTTTCGCTGTACAATTGCTTTTAAGACTAGACGTTTTGGATGTACAATTAGACACTTAGAGACTGAGAATTAGAAACTTAGACTGGATACACGCATAGACACTTAGATATTTAGAATTACGCATTTAGAGTTTTAAAATTGAAAGATTAGACTTTTTGGATGTACACTTAGACACTTAAAGATTTAGAATTAGAAGCTTAGACTGGATACACACATAGGTACTTAGATATTTAGAATTACAAGATTAGAGTTCTCGATAGTTGCAAATACAGTTAGAGTTTTTAGAATTAAAAGCTTTCGATATACACTTACATACTTAGAGACTTAGAAATGCACATACACACAAATATTCAACCATCTCCTGTTTGTTAAATACTCCAGCAAAGTCTTGGGTATTGTCAAGATTCAATAAGCAAAAATGTTCTTTTTCTAGTTATGGTAATATGTTTGGTAAATACCCAAGTAGGGTAGTAATGGAAAGATCAGCAAGCTCTATCCTGTATGGGACAACGAGAGATGTTTTGTATCTCCTAGCAATATCTTTCTTGTTCTTCTGTATTATTTGCTGTACACCTTTAGCCCTCTTTGTGTTAGAATTCAAAAGGAAAGGTAATTTGGCCTTAACACCATGCTTACAAGGGACATCACCCAATTGTCCGGCTCCGATTTCAATGAAATTTTTGTTGCTGATAAAGGACATGTATTCACTACTTGTGATGACAGAAATTTTTGCCATGGTGCATGTTTTCTATTTTTTAATAATTTTTAAAGGTTGTAATGTGGTTAATAGAGATTACTGCAGAAGTCCCTTACTACCCTTTGTAAAAGAGTGTTAATGAAATAACAACCATGTAGATACGTATAGGGGCTAGGGGGAATTCGTATGGTACGTATAACCTTAACGTCATCCATCTTGAAATCCGCCATTTTGAATTAAGGTCAAGTTTTTTTAAATAGGAATAAGGTAACATGATACATAATGTTGGGCTAGAATTTAATCAGGAAGATAATGGTGAAGTTAGTTTTAAGATGCGCTCATTTGGTGAAAAGTTACAGGCATATTAATTGTTTATACTTACTATGCGTGTAAGTCCCTTACCTCCGCTTCTAACCCGCATATTAATGATAATAAGTGCATAAAGGTTTCGGTAATACATATTATGCCTAGAGAGAAGTGATACGATAAGGGTATCATTGACGGTAGCCATCTTGAAATCCGCCATTTTGAATTAAAGTGAAGTTTTGAAAACTGAAAACCATAGCATGTGACACCTCATTTTAATAGTAAATTTTCCCCAAAAGCAAACGGTATGCTTATTTTTGTTCTATAGTTAACCAGTATGAATTTATGACTCTTCTAATGTGCACGAAACGTCCATTATTCGATCTTTCAAATTGGCAACACTCCTAATTTTCATCGCATGTTTTAAGATTCCAACTGGCACATTGCAATTGTTTCCATGGCTCATGTTTTCTAAATTTATTACATTTTTTAAGAGTTACGATTTGTCAGTTCATGAATAGTGTTGGGATAAGCATCCAGCAATCTTTCTGAATTTTGAAGACTTGCCATGTAATTATTAATTTCATAGGCAATGTATTTATTTCCTATACCTGCCCTTCAAAAACTCGTTTACTGACATGAATCATCGCAGAACGAAAGAACTCTAACTTTCCATTCAGGTAATACCGGAGACGTAGCTTGTAATGGATAGTAGATGAGACGAGAAATAAGTTGAAAATTCATCTCAAAAAAGGAAACGAAATATGATTGTTGTGTAAATCAATGGTCTTTTGTTTTGTTTTATATTTATTTGTTTATTGTATATTTATTTATTTTATATGGCAATACTTTAGCTAGTCAGACAAAAAAGTCATTCGTTTTCTAGTGATTGTTATCGATGGTTCAAGTTTGTAAGATTTATAATCAGTATTGATCGGAAACTCGATTAAGTTACACCTCTTTATAAACAAGTTACCTGTTTTCATATTTTGTTCATGGTACAAACAGTGTGTTTGGAACAGTCATATTATGTCTTTTTGATATTTTCTATCATTGCTGCTGTTCCTTTAAAGTTGTATTTATTTAAAAAAAAATACTGTTTGTCGTTTGCGCAACATGTAGGCTACATTTCATGATAATTTTGAGTTCGTATTACACCAATTTCTTATAATTTCATTTGTATTTCTTTAAATCACATAGGTCCATAGGTTCCTCATATACTCTGGGTTAAAATAAATAATTACACTGCCTATGAAATTAATAATTACATGGCAAGTCTTCAAAATTCAGAAAGATTGCTGGATGCTTATCCCAACACTATTCATGAACTGACAAATCGTAACTCTTAAAAAATGTAATAAATTTAGAAAACATGAGCCATGGAAACAATTGCAATGTGCCAGTTGGAATCTTAAAACATGCGATGAAAATTAGGAGTGTTGCCAATTTGAAAGATCGAATAATGGACGTTTCGTGCACATTAGAAGAGTCATAAATTCATACTGGTTAACTATAGAACAAAAATAAGCATACCATTGGCTTTTGGGAAAAATTTACTATTAAAATGAGGTGTCACATGCTATGGTTTTCAGTTTTCAAAACTTCACTTTAATTCAAAATGGCGGATTTCAAGATGGCTACCGTCAATGATACCCTTATCGTATCACTTCTCTCTAGGCATAATATGTATTACCGAAACCTTTATGCACTTATTATCATTAATATGCGGGTTAGAAGCGGAGGTAAGGGACTTACACGCATAGTAAGTATAAACAATTAATATGCCTGTAACTTTTCACCAAATGAGCGCATCTTAAAACTAACTTCACCATTATCTTCCTGATTAAATTCTAGCCCAACATTATGTATCATGTTACCTTATTCCTATTTAAAAAACTTGACCTTAATTCAAAATGGCGGATTTCAAGATGGCTGACGTTAAGGTTATACGTACCATACGAATTCCCCCTAGCCCCTATACGTATCTACATGGTTGTTATTTCATTAACACTCCTTTTACAAAGGGTAGTAAGGGACTTCTGCAGTAATCTCTATTAACCACATTACAACCTTTAAAAATTATTAAAAAATAGAAAACATGCACCATGGCAAAAATTTCTGTCATCAGAAGTAGTGAATACATGTCCTCTATCAGCAACAAAAATTTCATTGAAATCGGAGCCGGACAATTGGGTGATGTCTCTTGTTAGCTACAACCCAGTTAGAGAATACAGAACGAAGGAAATAATTAAAGGAACCGGTAGCTTGTTTGTTCAATAGGAACTTACCATTTAACTTTCCCTCTCAATGTTGGAAGTCTGTAAGTTTAACGATCATGATATTATCACAAAAGGGTTCTGTAATTTGTTGTAAAGATTATAGTCTTCGCTCGCCTTCTGTATGAACTAGATCACCAAATATTTGTCAGTAAATTGTTATTGTATAAATTCTCCTGTAAAAGCCAGAAACTAAAACGCTCATCAATAGGTTTAGATACATTACCTAGTAGCTCAGTAATGCTTTAATTGGTAGCCGAAATCATATTATTCACCTCCATATTTATTATAGGAAAAATTTTTTAAAATCATTTTCGGAACAATAACAAGCTCTAAGTATAAGTACAAATGTAAAGACGAAATATTAAGTGTATAACTAGGGAGCAAAAAAGTAGGACGAATTATTTCGTTTACAAGACACCTGTAGAATGTAAGATATATATATATATATATATATATATATATATATATATATATATATATATATATACAAGATGTGATTGTAAAAGTCTGTTCTTATAGCCTCTTAACTGTAACTGTAAACAGTATGTAACTATGTGCAACTGTAAATTGTAACTGTAAGCTTTGTGTAAGAGGAAGACTTGTGTAGCTGTAAACTGTTCGTATTTGTAAATTGTGTGTAACTTAAACTGTAAGTAACTGTAGACTATGTGCAACTGTAAAGACCGGTATATGTAAGTGTGTTTGTAAAAAGGTAGCCCAAACTGGGGTAGCCGAAGCAACGCAACCTAAGTTTCTTACCTATTTTACAGAGTTTATTGGTTTGAGATCAAAGATGTATGCTTTCAAAGTAGAGAATGAGGAAAAGAAAAAGCTAAAGGAGTAACTAAATGTGTGGTTACCAACGAGTTGAGATTTAATGATTATAAAGGAAGTTAAAATGCAAAATGCATATAAAGACATAAACCTCATTAGAAGTTATAAGCATGATATATATAGTATAACCGTTCATAAGCTAGGATTAGATTCTTCAGATGATAAAAGATATATATTACGAGATGGTGTAAATACATTAGCTTGGGGTCATTATAAGATAAAGTAAAATTGTAATTATGTATAGTATAGTTTTAGATGATTTTAAATGTCATAAAAGCCTATTCAATCTCACGTTAGAATTGTTGTTATGTCAATACTTTGCACTATGTATAGTTAGTTGGAATCCTTATGTAAATACTTTGTGCTTTCTTGTATGCTGGTCAAAAAAAATAATGAGGGGGAAAAGTGTCCTAGAACATACATATGTACACTACTTGTTACAGTTGGCACGTCACTCTCGTGGTCGATTTTTCCTCTTACTGGCGTACCCCAAGGATCAACTCTCAGTCCTCCACTATATATACTGTATGCTTCCGATATCCCTTCTGTTCCACGTATTGACTTTTTTTCAATATGCTGATGACACAGCCTTTCTTGCTCTGGGTAAAACTGTACATAAAACTAACATTGCTTTACAAACAACAATCGATAATCTTGCCAAGTGGTGCAAGAAATGGCAGTTAACGATCAACTCCGAGAAAACGCAAGCTCTGGTATTTCTACCACCTAAGTTTCGTTCCAAAGTCTGTAGAAACCCAACTCTGTTACAACTAACTATTGATGTATATCATGTACGCCCTTCCACCACTGCTACCTATCTAGATGTGGTTTTCGATTTGAAGCTTAGCTGGAATACTCACCTGAAAAAACTAACGGACAAAGCCAATCTTAGATTAAATATTTTGCGACGTCTCACAGGAACATCTTTGAGACAAAAAGCCGATGTTTTGTTTCATACATATAAAACATTCCTCCGTCAGATCCTTGCTTTTGGACATACCGCTTGGTGCGATGCTTCTGTTTCTTTCTATGAAAATCTCAGCATATTGGAACGACATGCTATTCGACTGGCGTATCGAATTAATCTTCCATATGCAAAGTGGCTTACATATGAATAGACTTTCCAAAGATCACCGAGCATCTCACACAACTTTGCCTGAGATACATCAGCTCTCGCATCCAAACAGGCCATCCACTTTTGTTTGGACATCTTTCACACCAACGGTCTTACTGACGCAGTCTATCCATACAAACATTCACCTTTAAATACTTTTGTATCTTTATATATGAAACACGATCACCTTTCTGCGGCTGAAAGGGAAATATATGATATATACGTCACTGATCATCATATACCGCATGTTTTTACATCTCAGCACTAGATCCTCACCATTAACACGGGCTTTCCCATGTGTTCGTTAGTCCCGAGTCGCCCCGGGACAGAAGATTTAACCCTGCATCTGTCTCACTAATCAAACTCTGTTTGTGGTGTGTTGGCACTTCACCTCATTCATCATAATTATCATTGTTCTTTATTCTATGTATTTGAATTCCTCTTAGCACCTTAGCACCTCAATCATATATCTGCACTCAACTTTACATTGTTCTTCAATATAAATTGTGACTTTTTATGATTACTATTTCTTATGTTCGTACTTTCTGCACTTAGCCCGTCTTCACTTATCTCATCATCAATAGAAATCCTTCAAGAATCTATGCCAAAGAGAGGGCGTACCCCTCTAGTGGCTAAAAGTAGAGGTCTCTTTGCTCCTATAAAATAAATGATGAATAAAGAATTATGAAGTTAAACCTATTCCTGCATCCTTAAAAAAAATAAAAAAAAATACCAGGTTGAAAGTTCCCTTTTCTATTTTGTATCGTGGATTCATGTGATAGCTGGAGTGTCGAGACCGTTAGTAAGTATAGTACAGTGCGTGTTTATAGACTGTAAACGAAGTTGGTGTGGTGACTGTGAAGACGGTGTAGTACTAGAATGCGCTTCCAATACACACACGCGGAATATGCAGATATGATGTATGTCTACGGGTTTTGTGATGGTAATGCCAAAGGTGCTGTGGATGAATATCAGCGTAGATTTCCTGGCCACAGTGTCCCTAATGTTCGCGTCTTCACAAACGTATATACTAAACTGCGTGAAACTGGTGAGCTTTCCAGCGGGAGCTTAACGTCGGAACGAATTTCAAAATACACCCCTGAGCAAGAAGACAACGTTATTGAGGCTGCAACGCAATATCCAACCATCAGCGTTAGGAGACTTGCTACTCAACATCAACTTCCACGTACTTAAGTAAATGGTTTGCTTCGAGGAGCGGGGCTGTATCCGTTCCACATTCAAAGAGTGGAACATCTCCATCCAGGGGACAGGGAACTACGTGTTGCTTTTTCTCAATGGGTACAGGAACATCCAAATGCTTTGCCATTCATTTTGTTCACTGATGAGGCCACTTTCACAACGAATGGGATAAACAACACCCACAACTGGCATCGTTGGAGTTACGAAAATCCTAGAGCAATCACTGGTAGACAATATCGGGAACGATTTTCTGTCAACGTTTGGGCGGGGATTCTTTGTGATCAGATAATCGGTCCCTTTGTGTTGCCCCAGCGTTTGACTGGTGACTATTATTTGCATCTCCTGCGCCACGATTTACCAGTACTGCTGGATAATGTGAATTTAGAAACTCTGGTGTCTATGTACTTTCAGCTCGACGGAGCTCCCTCCCATGCCACATGACGTGTATGTCACTATCTTGACTCCAAGTTTCGTAATCGTTTGATAGGTCGCGGTGGACGCAGGTCGCTGATTCACTCGCCACCCCGGTCCCCAGATCTTACAGCTTTGGATTTTTGCTTGTGGGGTGGTTGAAGGACATTGTGTACAGACGGACAGCCAACTCACGAGAAGACTTACTCCAGAATATTCAACAGGCATTCAACACCGTAAAAGAGCGACGAGCAAACATCCATCGGTCAACAATGCATGTCCTGAGGCGCATTGCCAAGTGCATTGAGGAGGAAGGTGATATCTTTGTAAATGTGCTGCGCGCTCCAAATAATAATGTTGAAGATGAACGCTAGTAGTGTTACGTCTGGGTCTACTCTCGTGCGTGCCATTGTATTCAACTACATTCATATTGTGCTCTAATTAATGTACTTTTCGACGATTATTATGCTCATAAGTGTTAAACTCATAAGTGTCATAAGTGTTAATCAACGTGATTGTAGATTGACTCTTGTAAGGTACAGCAATTCTGAGAATAATAAAGTAATACCAATAACATTCCAATAAGGGACATAATTACTGTATAAGTGTTCAATCAACACATTGTTTGGTTCCAGTAGAAATCTTTCTTTTACGATTAAATTCTTTCGTAAGCATTTTTCTCTGCTTTTTAATGGAGACACTAAATTGACAGTTCACCTGGGTTCGTGATATACGGCATCTTTTTTCCCCAATTAGATTCTGCTACTCTATTGCCAGTGTTTCCACCCAAGAATAGCGAAAAATTGTTTGAAAAAGGGATTTTTATAGCCAATTCAAAAATATTCCCTCCATTATTTCTTTCTAGTATGCAGTAGGTGGACAAACTGTATACCGCCTGAAACCCTGTTTCAGTAGCTTTAAAACGAGGTAAAATACTTAACGTAAAACCAACCACAGGGTGTTCTATAAGTTTTCACACGGAACTTGAGAAATGCAAATGGCAAAAACTTACTTTCACCCCTATCTCCGAAACGAAGGGCATTTTGGCTTAGAATGACCTCCCATGTCGCCTCCCAAAATCTTTGGATTTCCTCACCGGACACCCTATATATATATATATATATATATATATATATATATATATATATATATATATATATATATATTCATCCTCACGGCATTTTCAAGGCTCTATATTTGTATTTTACATTTAAAGTTGCAACCGGGTTTCTCTGACTGCCGTATTCGGTAGCCCGATCATCACCCCTGTTCTTCGCGCGCAGAGTCATTGGAAGAACTGAAAACGTACTCTGTACACAAACAGTTTATGGTTGTGAACTCGGAAAGCCTGGTACTTCTGCTTGTCAAGGTCAAAAAGTGGGAGAAAAAATGATGTGTAGAATGTAAAGAGGGTGCAACAGTGTCTGATGCTTGTAAGGGAACACATTCATTTGTAGTTCGTGCACATTCCGTCTGTAGCGCTACTGTGGCACAACGTATATTGTAACTGTATAACTCTTGTACACCGCTAGTAGGTCTATTCGCGTTAGTAACGACCGAAACTATGTTGTCAGCTCTGACTGCGATAAGGCACTATCGTGCTGCTTTTGCTTTTCTTTTTTCCCCTTTTTCATTTGTGAGACGCCAAACATGTTGTTTTTGCTTGTTGCACGCGCTGAACGGGTTCCTGCGAGCGAAGTATTTAAGAAGTTGACTACATATTCTTGTTTGCGATAGTTATAAATTGGTTAACTGTTGAAAAATATACGAAAATAAAGCTGTACTTGTTAACCCGGGAAAGCCCGGTGTCCCCTATAGGGGACAGCAGTTTAAATGTCTCCTATTTTTCACCTGAAGGAAGTATTTCGGTTATGTTTGGAGTTTTGAAAAGTATCTAGTCTGAAGATCACCTGGCACTACTGTGCGATTTCAGGTCCACCTAGCGGCGGAGATACGAAGTACAGAATTACGCATTCTGCGGCTTGAGTGGCTGTTTGCACACTTCACTGTATGAAAATTGCTGCCGACAAAGGAAACAGGTAACTATATTGTTTTAAACTCTTGATTTATTATCTTGAAACATTCATGTTCACATATAAAATGTAAGGTTTGGTCACAAATGAATAAAAGTACTTATAATTTGGAAAAAGAAGAAGGTGTCCCCTGTAGGGGACACTGGGCACTGTACGTACATAATATGTTTCTTTGTATATATTCCGATTTTGAGAACTTATTTTGTATACATTATGGCGTATATTTCTGACACTGTATAAAAAATAGATACGTGAAACTTTGCTTATTATATACTAAATTTGATTTACGTCCAGTTTTCCTCAAAGGCGAAAAAGGACTTCCAGAACGGTTGTTGTCTACAGAAAGGTTTTCAAGATGAATTTATCTAACTAATACATAACAATGATAATGATTGTTGTAAGTAAAGTAAAATATTAAACAAAAATTATAAAAATTGCATTGTATTGTTCAAATTTACATAACCAAATCAAATCTAATCAAATCTCCATAGCCCAATCTGTTTGATTACGTTTTTTATGTGTAAGTAGGTTCTGTTTTGTGTGATAATTTACGTGAAGCTAATTTTCTTTTCAGCCTCAAGCTCCATGAAATTGTAGAAATTCACTGAAATTTGAATATGAACTGCGGTTGCTGCCACCCGAACAGGTTATTTGATTGCTTTTGAACCCTATCAGGGAGCTCAGTATAGTAAGCTACCGTATCAAGAGATCTTGGTCTAGGTCCAAGTGTTGTTTTGGATATGGAGTCTAGGTTACCGCAAGGCCTTGGAGCTTACAATTTTTATTTTGATAAATTTTTCACAACATTGCCACTTATTGAAACTTTGTCAGCGCATGGCAATGGAGGCACTGGTACAGCACGAGAGAACCATATCCAGAAATAACCGTTGCAAGAGACAGAGGCACTCAAAAAGGAGAAGAGAGGTTCGTTCTCTTTCGCAGCAAAAAGTGATATGGTTTTAGTGAAATTGCATAATAATAATATTGTGAGTGTAGTGTTTAATTGTCATGGTGTACTGCCGAATTCTAAAAGAATGCGGACAAGGTTAAAAACTCACTAATTGTCAATTTCGTCAATTGTAGTGCACCATTGCATCAACGAGTTCCAAATGACGTTCGCCTCAACTCTGACCCTAAGGACCATGCACAACAGAAGTAAACACAAAAGAGGTGAGGTTTGTGCCAGAAACACACAAGAATCATGTGCGAAAACTGTGAGATTGGGTTACACGTTCGTTGTTGATATGACTTTCACAGCCAAAAGTAAACATTGAATGTCTCTATTGTAATTTGCGTTCTGTAATGCTATTGTTTTACCTTGATTTTGGGCAGCGTATTGAAATGTTATAACCAGAATATCCGTATTTAATATTTTGCATTTTGTATAGCTATTCTATGTATAAGTGATATTATTACTCATTTATATTTTATGTACAATAAAACCTGTATCTTTTAAGTCAATAGTCGTTTCAATATATGGCCATTGTATTTCTAATGCCCAGTGTCCCCTATAGGGGACACCCCTATTTCTCCGCATTGGGTACACATATGGAATTATTTTCTTGATAATCTCGATTTAGTGTCTATAAAGGATGCAAAAAACAAGAAAATTATTCAATACCCACTTTGTAGTAAGTATGGGCTTTCCCGGGTTAAGGTATATTAGTCGACGACGTAGCTACTGACAGTGTTGATTACAGATTTTCTCGAGGAAGAATTTAATTACAGTAGAGGTGAAAAGGAGACGTCCATTTAGACAGCCCCCTCTTATCAGACTCAATCGGAAATGGTCTCAATCGTTTGTACACAAATGTGCAGGCGAAAGTTTCGTTTGTACACAATTAGGGGCGCCGTCAGAACGAAATCAAAGTGCGGTCTATCTAAATGGTATTCCCTTCCACCATGTCCAATTTAATCACAAATTGTCGCAAGCGTTCCTACATGGTTTGTACAGAACTGTGCAGGCGAGATTTTCGTTTGTACAAAATTAATGGCGCCGCAAGAACGAAAATAATGTGGGGGCTGTCTAAGTGATAGCACCCCACCATGTCAAATTCAAGGAAAAATTGTCGCAATCGTTTCTACATCATTTGTACAAGAATGTGCAGGCGAAATTTTTGCTTGTACATAAATGGGAGCGCCGTAAAAACTGAAACAAATTGGGGACTGTCTAAGTGATAGCCCCCCCCCCAAATGTCCAATTCAATCACAAATTGTCGCAATCGTTTCCACATAGTTTCTACAGAAATGTGAAGGCTAAATTTTCGTTTCTACATAATTAAGGGTGCCGCCAGATCGAAAAAAAGTGGGGGTCTGTCTAAGAGATAGCCCCCCCCCACCATGTCCAATTCAATCACAAATTGTCGCAATCGTTTCTACATCGTTTGTACAGAAATGTGCATGCGACATTTTCGTTTGTACATAATTAGGGGCGCCGCCAGGGCGAAAACAAAGTGGGCGACTTTCTAAGTGATAGCCCAATCACCATGTTCAATTCAATCACAAATTGTCGCAATCGTTTGTGCATCGTTTGTACAGAAATATGCAGGCGAAATTTTCATTTGTACGTAATTAGGGGGCGACGGCAGAACGAAAACAAAGTGGGGGCTGTCTAAATGATAGCCCCCACTATGTGCAATTGAACCACAAATTGTCGCAATCGTTTGAATATAGTTATAGAGAAATGTGCAGGCGAGATTTTAGTTTGTACCAGGGCCGGCGCTAGAAGTTTTGCCGCCCTGGGCGGTTCTTTCACATGCCGCCCTTTTATTGTTTTCTTTCTCAAATTTTGCCGCCCCTGTATTCTTTTCTTTTTCAAATTTTGCCGCCCATCAGACTTGCCGCCCCGGGTGGTGGCACGGCTCGACCCCCCTCGCTCCGGCCCTGGTTTGTACACAATTAGGGGCACCGCCAGAACGAAAACAAAGTGGGGGCTGTCTAAATGGTAGCCCTCCCACCATGTTCAATTCAACCACAAACTGTCGCACTTGTTTCTACGCCTTTGTACATAAATGTGCAGCTGAAATTTTCGTTTGCACATAAATGTGGCCCCGCCAAAACAATAACAAACTATGGGCTCTCTAATTGATAGCCCTCCCACCATGTCGAATTCAACCACAAACTGTCGCACTTGTTTATTAGGTTTTGTACAGAAATTTGCAGGCGAAATTTTCGTTTGTACACAATTGCGAGCGCGCCAAAACGATAACAAAGTATAGGCTGCCTAATTGGTAGCACCTCCCTACTCCGATTCAAAAGAAAATTATCTCAATTGTTTGTACATCGTTTGAGCAGTAATACGCAGGCGAAAGTTTTTTTTTTCTACGCTATCAGGTGCGTGGACAGAACGAAAAAAAGGGGAGTTGTCTAAGTGCTAGCCCCACCATGTTCGATTGAACCACAAATTGTCGCGATCGTTTATACATCGTTTGTGCAGAAATGTGCAGGTAAAATTTTCGTTTGTATTAAATAATATACGGATGTGAGTATTTTTAATATCTGCGATCAACGTTAACCGGTTTGAATAACGGTTGCTGAGTTTGAAAATGGTACCTATTACACTACTCGAAAAAAATTCTTTTTCTCTGGCACACGGAAGAAAATACCCGATTCAAATAGACCTTTTCACGTAGAATTCGAATCTGCAATCAGTTTTTCTCTATCACCCTCAGTTTTTCCGTGACAGAGTTGTTTTCGGAAAATTTCCCCTCAAATTTCTTTTCTTTTTCTTTTTTTCTTTTTTTAAAAACCATTTTCATACTTGTAACTTGGGTACGTTAGGTATATAAACACACAAATTATATTGTATGTTAGCTTGATTTGTACTTAGTAAGCCCTCTAAGTAGCATTATTCTATCTAGAGAAATAAACATATTTATATAAAAATATGCTATGTGTACTGTTCATTTTACAATATTCATTAGTGCAGATAAAATTACATATAACTTCCATTACAATATAAGCACGGTTTATATCTTATTGGATTTGAAATAAAACATATTTTCAATGATGTACACCGTGTCAGCATTTTATATCTACTTAATAAATAATACAATAGAAGTGAGTGGTATCTTCTTAATAAATGGACACTTACTTACCTCAACTAATATGTTTTAGTTGTCGACTTTCTTCTGTGTTTGGTTTCTAGAACATCTCTTTTAAGTGTCCAACAGTAATCAGCTAGCATTTTTGAACTTCACCGTCACTGGTATCTCTTCTCCATGGAGGAATTGTCCTGATGAAAATGTTCCCCATACTCATCACTAACAGCACCAAAGTTTTCAGGAAACAAATGCAGGTGGGAGTCTAGAAAGTGAACTTTAAGTGACATGTTGCAACCCATTTCATTGAATGATTGCCGGAAATCACTCACAATTTCACGGTAATTTGGGGCTTTCTTGTTTCCTAAAAAATTCTCTGTTAAACATTTAAATGGACACCAAGCTGCTCTCTCAACAAGAGTTAAGAGATCCTCAAATTTTTGGTCACGAATCAAACATCTTATTTGGGGGTCTGCAAAACTCCCTAGCGTCACTAACCCGAGGACACAAGGTAACAAGATCCTGCATTACTTTTGTCCATTGCCCTAACAAAGTTTTTGAAGAGCCCCAACTTTATGTGAAGAGGAGGTAGAATTATCTAATCAGGGCTCACCACTGAGGAATAAACAGCATTCTTCTGTCCAGGAGTTAATACATGCGTTGGCCATTCCTTCTTGATGTAATGTTCCGCTTTGTTCCTGCTGTCCCATTCGCAGAGGAAACAACATTTCGTATAACCAACCTGCAAACCCTTTAACAAAGAAATGGCGTAAGTCACAGCAAACGGTCCACTTGTATTTCTCATACTGAATGTTTTCTAACACTATTTCGATGTTTTCATAGGTTTCCTTCATATTAGTTGCATAAGCCAAAGGCACTGAAGGAAATTTGTTGCCATTGTGCAAAAGGACAGCCTTAAACTAGTTTTCGAAGAGTCAATAAGCAATCTCCACTCTGTACTTATGTGCATGTCCAAGTGTATCCATCACAGCACAGACATTATTACAATACACTAAATCATTTTCTTGAGAATAATAGTTTTGAAACTCTGTATGAAGGTTTCAAAAAATACACACTTTAGTGTCACGATGGAGCAGATTCCAGCCTTAAGTTTAGTATCAAGAAGTTCTGTCTGCGTCTTGGAGAGTTTTGAATCCCGTACGAGGTCATTTAGTTCACCCGGAGTTATCAGATGGGGATCCAATGTAGATGTGCTTCCTACATAAGTAGGATCATCATCTTCATTTGGAACTTCAATAGTTGCCTCAAGTACGTAATCCTCATTTACCGTAAGATGAGGAAGAGGTACTGGTACAGGTAATTCTGCACTGTGTGGAACTGGCCTAATTGCTTTTGGCAAATTAGGGTACTGTACTGTGTGGTTAGATTTACTGCTTATTTCTTTTATCTGTGTCATACAAAAGTAGCAGTCTGAAGAATGATCTTTTCGTTCCCTCCAGATCATCGGTACTGCGAAGTTCATGTTTCGTCCACCATTTGCCCACCCAGTCAGACGTTTCACGCAAGTACAACAAATGTAGTGAGGAACCCAGTTCTTATCTTGGTCTCCTACTCAGCAACCAAAATATAACTGATAACACTTCCTCACAAGTGGAGTAAAACATCGACGTTGTGATTTAAATATCAGCTCCCCACATACATAACAGAAATTGTCCGGTTTATTACACACTTCCTCGACATCTTGTATCCTGTAACGTATCACACACACACACACACACAAACACACACACACAGGAATCTACACTCCATCAAATTCCCACAAAATCCCTCTAGAAATTTCCTCATACAAAAATGGTGACATGGTGAACACATCATTGAAAATGTTTTATTGGAAGTCCAGTGAGGTATAAACCGTGGTATATTGTAATTTTCGTGGAAATTATATGTGTTGAAGACCGACCCGACCCCACCCGTGACCCGAATTGACTGCCCCGACCGACAACCCGACCAGAGCTGACCCGATTGGCCCGACCCAAAGTGACCCGAGTGAACCAACCCGAAGTGACCTAACCCGACAACCGACCCGAGTGACCTGACCTTACAATCTAATCAGATTGAGAGAGCTAGAACCTTACAAAACTGCCACCAGAAAAAAATGCTGACCAATTCTTATGCATAAACCATTGTTTCGGCTTAGTTATTTGTAGTATAATTATCCTCCTCCTCCTTCTCAGTGTTCTGCCATTAATGACAGGCCATTTTCTGTGAACTAGGTAAGAAGCTTCCATTTTTGCGATTTGCCGCTAATATCTGCCTCGCAACCCAACATAAAGTACCACCCTCCTTATTAAAATCTATCAATTGCTACCTTCTTACACACTCTCGCTCTCCTGATATCACCCCCTTTACTACATCTCTCAGAATGCAATCCCTTAGCAAGATCGAAACTTGTGATCCGTCCATTTTTTCGCTTCCTTATATCGTCTAATATTGCTCTCGTCTCTTGCATTTTTTCAGCATTTCCTAATTCGTTTTCCTCTCTACCCTGCTAACCTTCTTTATTTTACTCCACATCCAAATTTCCAAGGTTAAAATTTAGGGAATCAACTTCGAAAATCAAAATAATATTTGACTGAGTTCTGAAGACAAGTTCTGAAGACTAAAAAAATAAAAGTTCTGAAGACAACATTATTTTCTAGTAAGGAATGTATATAGGACTTCTTTTAATATTTTTTGCTGTGTAACAAACAAAAATTGCATCACGTTAACATCCCGATTTTTTCATTTAAAAACAGCGTTGCTGTCTGATAGAATCATAAGGAACTAATTGCACTGAAATTTCATTCTGTAGGGAATTACCTTTTATTTTTTCTTGATTAATTTATCTAGAACATATTTCCAACGTTATATAAAATTAGCAAGTATTTTATTGCGGAGAAAGTCAAATCGCTACCGCAATAATAATAATAATAATAATAATAATAATAATAATAATAATAATAATAATAATAATAATAATAATAACAATAATCTGAAGATGACCAAGAAAGTTCTGTCTCTTTGTGGAGGTCTGTGTTCAATTGGCCCTCACACCGTGAGTTGAATGCGAATGGATGTAAGGTGAAGGTCAGTTGTTGGACGAGACGAGACGAGGCAGAATTTTCATGAAGGGGTACGAGATGAGACAGAGCTCTTTCAATAGAAACATATGCACTTTTCGAGACGAGACTACCTTCACGACACATTTTCGAGACGAGAATGCCCCAAACCTGGTCTCGTGAGCAACACTAGTAAGTATATCCAACATACTACTTGGTTGTGGCTGTTCAGATACACCGTGAACGTGCGTAAGGACTGAGTGAACATGGGGCCTTCACAGAGCGTCATAAGGGCTTGTTTGCTGTACGAGTTCAAATTGCTGCTCCGCGGGGCGGAAGATATGACAGACCTTTGGTGAGGGTGTCGTGACTACGCGGAGAGTGCAGTGGTATAACGGTTTAAGGACGGTGACGAAACACTCGAAGACGCACCACGTGCCGGAAGACAAACAGATGTTCAAAATAAAGATCTTCAGGCAGCAATTGAGGCGAAGACAGATATGTGAGGAACTGGTACTACATTTCAGTGTGAGTGGAGAAACCATTCGGCACCACCACCATCAACTTGGAAAGCACTGCAAGTTGGGTTGATGGGTCCTAGATTATTTGACTTGGAGCCAGAAAGCAACGCGAGCAGACACCTGTGTTTCTTTGGTGTCTCGTCTGAGGAAGAAGCAATTTCTGGACAGGGTGTTGACATGTGATGGGAAGTGGGTCCGGTACGAAGCTCCACGGCGCCGTCATTGTTGGTTAGCATCCCATGAACCGGTTGAAAACAGCCCAAGCCAGCACTACACCAGAATAAGGTTCTCCTGTGCATTTTGTGGACTGCTCGAGGCATCGTTCATCGGGAACTGCTACAAGCTGGTCAGATCATCAATGCAACTGTGTACTGTCACTGTGTCCTGTCTGGATCCAGCAGTTCTGAATCGCAAAGGGGTCCTCTTGTTACAAGGCAACGCTAAGCCCCACGTGGCTAAAATCATTCTACGCCTTGAATGGAAAACACTATTGGATCCGCCATACTCCATGGACATTGTACCGTCCGATTATCACCTGTTCCATTCCGTGATTACCTTAGACAACGCCAATTCAAATTGCTAGTAGAGGTTCAACATGCACTTGATACCTTCTTCACTTCACGTTCCAAGTTCGACTGCGATGGAATCCATAGCCTTCCAGAACGTCGGCAGAAGGTCGTCGAGGCTGATGGAGACGATTTTTGATATTCCAGGTACGTCTTAGGTTACATAACAATGTTCGAAGGTGTTGGTGAAAAAGCGGCGGAACTTTCTTGGGCACTCTTAAACTTATAATAATAATAATAATAATAATAATAATAATAATAATAATAATAATAATAATAATAATAATAATAATAATAATAATAATAATAATAATAGTAATAATAATAATGTGTCCTGCCCAAAGGCAGATGTTTGACCCGAAGATCCATGGGTATTGATTCCAGTTCGTACCAAGTAAGTTTTCTGGTGGACAAACACCATGTGCATGGGTTTTCTCGGTGTTCTCCCATTTCCTCCCACTTTCTGCATTCAACCACTTCAATTATTTCTCATCATCGCTGTCTCTCTTAGCGTTGCTGCATAACGTTGGACGTTAACTAGATATTTCCTTTCAATTTCACTTAATGTGACATTCAACTTGACATAGAAACGCAGAAAGGAAAAAAGTCAGTAGTAATATTAATTACAATTACAATGCCAATTAGTTAATATAGGGTTAAATTAAAATTTTGTTACTATTTCACCTTCAATTAGTCACAATTATCATTCATTCACCAACTTCGAATTGAATTCTACAACAAAGCTCCTTATAGTATTCCGTATAGAAAATAAGTGAAGAATGTGACGACTGGACCCGAGTGACCCGATACTAGCTAACCCGACTGACCCGACCCGACAACCCGACTCGACCCAACCCGACCCGTAACCCGACCCGTTTGAGAGCACTATCAGAGGGGTACAATTTACAGTACAATTTATTTTGTATGGTTTAGCATACTTTAAGGCTACCACACTTTTTGAAAACAGAAAAAACGGGACATCTTACAAATAGTAGTAAATATTGCATTTTGTATTAATTTTATCTTTCCAATTTTACTACAGTATCGCACTAGTTATAAAACTTAAAATAATGTTTTAATATAGTCCATACTTAATCAACAGTGCTAAAAATTATTATAGAAGCTATAAGCTGTTATACAATATAAACGCAATCAGTGAACATACAATATTTAGGCAAAAATTATATTTTCTATATTATTACACATACCACCTTTACATGCTCTACATGTCTATAAAGAAAAAAAATCCAGATTTATGAAGTTGTTTCCAAATTTCAATAGACTGATTTATTTTTGTTAACCTAAAATGCGAACTAAAAGAAAGCAATTTGCATAATTGTTTTTCTGAAGCAGAAAAAATGTGTTTTCGGGGCTGGTCTGCAACGTCACAAGAATTTGTTGCCACCTCGGGGTATACATTCTTACTTTTAGTGATAAGAGTGCTACTTAGGAGGATTTAAACATTGCATGTTATATCCGGGGAAGCAGCGATTGGAGTAATAATAAAGATTAGAATGAAATTGTTCCTATAGTATTGTCGGAATTGAAAGCAAAAGGAATATGTCGATTTTATTATCTTTCCAGAAATTTTGATATGTAATTAATAATAATAATAAAGAAAAAACAGGACAAGAAGGAAAATTTCTGCACACCGGAACAAATTTTAAGAAACCGGGGCGTATGGTAGCCTTACATACTTATTTGCATGCGGAGTGTCAGTACGGAGCCACTACGTAGCAGAGTTGAAACAAAACCTCGTAAATAGGTTGCCAACTCAGGAAAACAAAATTACCGGCACACCCTCAAAATTCTCTGTACAAATGAGAAACTGAAGACTGTATTAATCGTTATTTTATTTATCAGCAAGATAGAAAGAAAAAAATAAATTCTTCTCATAAGGATTCAGCTCACGTAAGAAATAATGAAAAGGTTTAATAATAAGAGCAAAGGAATGATAAACTAACTCAGCAATAATGATTGTAAGTGTAAATATAAAAAAAGACAAAAAATAAACATTTAATTCCATCATCGTTAGAATAAGATCAATATAGTGAATCACACGATAGTGTGAACATACCAAACCAAACAAAAGTGTGAACAAAGACCTGTTAGAAAAATATTCCATAAATGTGACAAATTTTTTTTTAATGTTTCTACCATTTAGACTGCCCCACTTTGTTTACCTTCTGGCGGCGCCATTAATTGTGTACAAACGAAAATTATACCTGCATATTTCTGTACAAAAGATGTACAAACGATTACGACAATTTGTGATTGAAATGGACATGATGGACGGGGTACCATTTAGACAGACCCCACATTAATTTCTTTCTTGCGTCGCCTCTAATTGTGTACAAATAAACTTTACGACTGTATACTTCTGTACAAACGAAGTACAAACGATTGCAAAAATTTGTGCTTGAATTGGACATGGTGGGGGGCTACCACTTAGACAGCCCATAATTTTTTTTGTTCTGGCGGCGCCCCTAATTGTGTACAAACATACATCTCGCCTGCTCATTTCTGTACAAACGAAGTGCAAACGATTGCGACAATTTGTGATTCAATTGGACATGATGGGGGGGCTAACACTTAGACAGCCTCCCACTTTGTTTTCGTTCTGCGGCGCCCCTAAATTTGATCAAACAAACATTTCGACTGCACATTTCTGTACAAACGATGCACAAACGAATGCGACAATTTGTGATTCAATTGGAAATGGTGGGGGTATACCACTTAGACAGCCCCCATTTTTTCTGTTCTGGCGGCGCCCCTAATTGCGTACAAACGAAAATTTCGCCTGCACATTTCTGTACAAACGAAGTACAAACGATTGCAACAATTTGTGATTGTATAGGACATGTTTGTGGGGGGCTAACACTTAGAACGCCCCCAATATTTTTCGTTCTGGCGGCGCCCCTAATTGCGTGCGAACATACATTTCGCCTGCACATTTCTGCACAAACAAAGTACAAACTATTGCGACAATTTGTGATTCAATTGGACATGGTGGGGGGGCTACCACTTAGACAGCCCCATTTTTTCTGTTCTGGCGGCACCCCTAATTGTATACAAACGAAAATGTGGCCTGCACATTTCTGTACAAACGAAGTACAAACGATTGCGATAATTTGTGATTTAAAAGGATATGTTGGTGGGGGACTACCAGTTAGACAGCCCCCAATTTGTTTTCGTTCTTTCGGCACCCCTAATAGTGTACAAACGAAAATTTGGCCTGCACATTTCTGTACAAACAATGTACAAACGATTGCGATAATTTGTGATTCAATTGGACATGGTGGGTGGGCTACCATTTAGACAGCCTCCCACTTTTATTCGTTCTGGTGGCGCCCCTAAGATTGTTCAAACAAACATTTCGCCTGCACATTTCTGTACAAACGATGCACAATTGAATGCGACAATTTGTGATTCAATTGGAAATGGTGGGGGTATACCACTTAGCCCCCATTTTTTTCTGTTCTGGCGGCGCCCCTAATTGTGTACAAACGAAAATTTTGCCTGTACATTTCTGTACAAGCGACGTAGAAACGATTGCGACAATTTGTGATTGAATAGGACATGTTGGTGGGGGGCTAACACTTAGACAGCCCCTAATTTTTTTCGTTCTGGTGGCGCCCCTAATTGCGTGCGAACATACATTTCGCCTGCACATTTCTGTACAAACGAAGTAAAAACAATTGCAACAATTTGTAATTCAATTTGACATGGTTGGCGGGCCTACCACTTAGACAGCCCCCCATTTTTTTCTGTTCTGGCAGCGCCCCTAATTGTGTACAAACGAAAATTTCGCCTGCACATTTCTGTACAAACGAAGTACAAACGATTGCGATAATTTGTGATTGAATAGGACATGTTGGTGGGGGGCTACCAGTTAGACAGCCTCCAATTTGTTTTCGTTCTGGCGGCGCCCCTAATAGTGTACAAACGAAAATTTGGCCTGTACATTTCTGTACAAACAATGTACAAACGATTGCGATAATTTGTGACTCAATTGGACATGGTGGGGGGGGCTACCACTTAGACAGCCCCCCACTTTGTTTTCGTTCTGGCAGCGCCCCTAAGTTTGTTCAAACAAACATTTTGCCTGCATATTTCTGTACTAACGATGCACAAACGAATGCGACAACTTTTGATTGCATTGGACATGTTGGTGGGGGCTACCACTTAGACAGCCGACAATTTGTTTTCGTTCTGGCGGCGCCCCTAATTGCGTGCGAACATACATTTAGCCTGCACATTTCTGTACAAACGAAGTACAAACAATTGCGACAATTTGTGATTCAATTGGACCTGGATGGGGGGCTACCGCTTAGACAGCCCCCATTTTTTTCTGTTCTGGCGACGCCCCTAATTGTGTACAAACGAAAATTTCGCCTGCACATTTCTGTTCAAACGAAGTACAAACGATTGCGATAATTTGTGATTGAATAGGACATGTTGGTGGGGGGCTAACAGTTAGACACTCCCCAATTTGTTTTCGTTCTTGCGGCGCCCCTAATAGTGTACAAACGAAAATTTGGCTTGCACATTTCTGTACAAACAATGTACAAACGATTCCGGCAATTTGTGATTCAATTGGACATGGTAGGGGCTACCATTTAGGGGAACTCCCTCGAGAAGAATCACTCTACTTATTTATTGCAAAAAGCAGAATTTAAAAATTCGCATTCGTTCAAAGTTATCGTTGGAAGTAACAGCCGTTTGTATGTACGTACTAATAGCGATAAGTTGCACTACGCGATCCCAATTAATACTTCATATATCCGCGCCACACACACACACACTAGCATATGTACACACGAAAGTATACCTGGTAGTATCCACATGCTTACGCCGGAAACTAGAAACACACACACACACACACACACACACAGAGAGAGAGAGAGAGAGAGAGAGAGAGAGAGAGAGAGAGAGAATATCTTGTTGTACCTTTATACTGAATGCACCATTACTCACAAAATCAGTTAAAAAAGAAAAAGGAAAAGAGTTGTAAATGAAACTCTCAAAGATTGGTACCACTGCTGCGTGTCACACATGAGATTGTTCCATAATGATTGATTCGTAATATGATGTATATGAGTTTCTTAATGGTAGTATAACAAAATGCCTTCAAATTGACCACTAAATAAAAAGTGAAATTTATTTTTCAAATTTTGTAAAATCGAAGTGGGTGGGCATTATGGGGACAGTCTACAATAACAACATTTGCAAATAAATATTAATATACTTCACGTTTTCCAGTGGGTGCAAGAAAGCTTCGAATTGTGTTTGTTCTGATAATGATTAGCTGATGTAAATATATATATATATATATATATATATATATATATATATATATATATATATATATATATATATATATATATATATATATATATATATATATATATATATATATATATATATATATATATATTTGTGTGTGTGTGTGTGTGTGTGTGTGTGTGTGTGCTTGTGTGTATGTATGTCTGTATGTGTTCCCGTTTTCCTATTCTTGATGGTACCTGCATATGGTTTGACACCTTACCAGTTGGGACCGGAAAAAATTGTTTGGACATTTTCCGGTGCCACCAATTTTTAAGCCTATAGGAGCTTCGTGGCGGCCAACTGGGCCTTCTGGCCGAATTTCCGGAAGGTCTCAATAATTACAGAAAAATGTGAGAATCTGTGTAAACCGTGTGTATGCTCTGCCCAATTAGCTGCCTCCTGGTGGTCTCACACTTTAGCTATGAAACGGTGTGCAAATATAACGCATACCGCATCTATTGGCACTGTCCTGCTTACGGGATGGAGGAACGTAAGGGTCTTTCAAAGAGGAGGTGAGTCGTGCGGGGGAATAAACACACAAGTAAATTTACACAGCGCTTGTTGCAAGGATCTTATAAAATAGAGGATGTACCCTTACAACAAAATCTTGAAGCCATACGTCACAGTTTTGCCATCCCTACTCTGCCCGCTCCGCCCAATAGGATCGCAATGTTTTGATCCAACAATCATGGCGGAAACGAAAGTAGCCAATCAGACGATGGAGGAAATGAGAGTAGCCAATCACACTTGGCGATGCTCTGTTGTTTTTTGGCTTCATTTATTTATTAGGATGAAGATAGTTATGGGCATATCGTCTATTTTATAACATCCTTGACTTGTTGGTAACGACGCAACCTTGAAATTTTCGTTTGCGCAGTAGCGTCTACTCACAATAGCCTGCCTGTCACATGGCATAGTTAAAGAGCGGAAGGTGGGTTGAAATCAGGGGAGGCATTGATCACAATTGGAGAAACGTATATGCATATATTTACAACGCGTACTTCCAGAAACGATGGGAACAGAAGCAAAGATTATGATAAATGAATGGAAGAGAGGCTAGCGTAAAACATATCCACGGAGCATGATCTTATCGGGACACAATTATTGTTTCTATCAGTACACGCAGTTAGACTTCCTGTTGCTCCAGATAAGGTGGTCTGGGACCAGTGTCTGAAGCGAAAATTAATTTATTTGAACAAGACAAAAACAAATGTATCCTTAGAGGTACCAAATTTCACAATATTAAATCCCCGCGTTAAGCGGTTTGAATATCCAGGCTCCTAACTATGAAAACATTTACGCTCAGTCCAATCTCAATCATTTCACGAATTCAACCTGTTTTACGTATGTTATTAGGACATAATATCGATTGTGATTTATTCTAAAAACACTTTTATACATTGCAAGAGCTATAACGTCCAAATATTTACTGAGAACTCATAGTCGTATCGGAATAAACAAAAGCAAGTATGGAACAGTAAACTGCCATAACAAAAGGCAAAAGAAGATGTGCAAAGGATACAAAACGGTCGAGTGGTTTGGGTCGATACACTATCGATCACATGTTTGTGTGTTCAAACCCGGTAACAATTTATTTCTTTTTTTAAGTGTCTTCCTATTTTCATCCGGAGGCTGAAAATATTTCTTTGAGTAACTTATTGAAAACTTCTTTTGTTTCAAATTCGATTAGAACGGAAAATTATATGAATTGCGAATCTTAAATCCATAGCTAAAAAAATGAAGTATACTCACTACTCTATTATCCTCTGATTTGTAACGAAACACTATTTATAAATAGTGGTGACTTCAGAAAATTATCCTCGGGGGGAATTTCAATATGCGGGTGGAGGGCAAACATTGTAGTCCACATTGAGCACGATGGAATATATGGTCCTGAAGGCGGAAATTTCTTAGTTCCAGAGGGGTCTCAAATTCTCCCTCAGATCACGTCGTGAAAGCATCATTGCTTAAAGCTTTTCGTAACAAATATAATATTACACTTGCTTCTCGTTCTACATTTAGAATTGGTAAAATCATAACTTATAGAGGATTATAATAAAAGCATAAAAATTACAATACCAATCATGTATAAATTATCCTGTAAGTTACCAACTTTGGGTCAAATTAAAACTCAAATATTTGTTTTCGGATTGCACTTAGAAGTAAGTCCTCTCTATATAATCCTGATTGGAAAGCCATGTTTAACACCAATTAATTAATCAATATTTATACGAATTTTTTTATTTTACTATTTTTATTATTCAATAGTATATACACTTCATTTTCAAAATCAAAATCTCGAAAATGTATATTGTACGAGTGAAGACTCTCAAATAAATGATTATTTATCATATATATATTGGTCTCTATTCGAAATTCTATTTAATCGAATCCGACAGGAACACAGACAGAAATATCGAAAACAGGTAAAAAAAAAAGAGAGAGAGAAAAAAGCGTTGTAAACGGCGGGGACTCAAAGTAAGTTCGAATGGTGCTTTACAAGCCGAACGCACCACTCGGCTATGGTAACAACTAGTGAATGTAGGAAAGGCTTCGAGTAGTAGTTGTTATTACAGAATAACATTTTCTATTGCCTAAAATTTAAACCTAATTTACTTTGATATAATATATCTATTAATTTGTTACATGAACACGTTTTCGTTACTTTGATGAATGATGTATGGTGTTGATATAGATTCTATTACACGTTCTTTCGTAAATATTATAGAAAGTATCAGGGTTATTTATGATCTTTTATGGAAATTGACTGGCGCATGCGCAGTACACAGACAGTTCAATTGGAAGGCGAGGAAGCAAACGCTAACACACTGTTAGAATGTTTCCCTCGCAAGCAGTAGTTCCCAACCGAGGGACGGCGGGACGCACTTCGTCCTCCTGGGGTGCCGTGAAGGGTTTACGAAGTCCCTTCGTTGTCTTATATTTCTTGAATGATTATACACAATATCCAGTCACATCTTCTACACATTTGGAAGTGATAAATCGTAGTATAAATAAACCGTCCTCCACACACAGTGATTGTTGCTTTTCCAAGATTATAAACTGAAACACTTTATTTCAATAGAATATAAAAGTTTCAATGGGAGGGGCTACAACCCCCTCAACCCCCTGGGTCTTCGATATGTCACCGCCTAAAATGTAACTTTCAAGTTAGAGTCGAAAAATGGAGACATGCGACCTACTAAATATATTTTTAGTTCATTATACATTTTCATAAATAAAATATCCACAATTACAATGACAGTAAATGCTAAGTAATTATTGTAAATCTTTGTACTTTCATTTTCCCTCTTTCTTCTCAATTGAGCTTGATAAATGTAAAAATGGGAGGTTAAGAACTTCAAATATTACGTATATTTTAGCGTATTACGAAATTATAGTTAATAGAATCCGGAAGGATCACAAACAGAAACGTCAAGAAGAGGTAAAACCAAATTGTACTGTGGTGGGATTCGAACTACTCTTGAATGGTGCCTCAGAATCTCTAGCCGAATGCCTTAGTCCACTCGACTAATATGATAAGTTGAAAATATAGTAAGCGTGTTTCGTGTTCAATCTTTTGTTCCAGTGTGAAATTTATTTTGTATTCTCTGAAGTTTAAGCCTATTTTGGCCTGATGTAATAGTCTGTTGAAATTGTTTTATGTTTACGGTATTCTTTACTTTGACGAATGATGTTGTTAATATAGGTTCTATTACGTATTCGTTCATAAATATTACAGCAACTGTCAGGATTATTTATGATCTTTCATGAAAATTGACTGGTGCATGCGCAGTAGAAACAGAAAGATGCACTTTACCGACATTTGCCATACACGCCAGAACGCAAATTTCTAACAGGTTCTCAAAATGCCTCGTTCTAAAGGTTGTGGAGAATTGTCTGTTGCTCTGAGAGGAGAAATCATAGGCCGAGCAAAAATGGGACAAACTGTGCCTCAGATTGCTAGAGATCTGGGATGTGACATGAAAACGGTCAAGAAATGGGTTCAGCGACATGAAGAAGGTGGTGAATGGTTCAGGTCTCGGTCAAGAAGTGGAAGGCCAAAAGTGACAAATGCAGCTCAAGATCAAGCTTTAGTTACAGAAGTAATCAACAGACCTCTACGCCACACGTCAATCCTCTTGGACAAAGCCAGAGAATATAATTGTTCTCACGAAACAATAAGAAGAAGCTTATTGGGGGCTGGTCTACACTGTTCAAGACCCGCTAGGAAGACTCTCCTGACTGAAACTCACAAGGCCAGACGAATGGAATGGGCACAGAATAACATAACCCAACCTCAGTCATATTGGGACTTAGTCATCTGGACCGACGAGAAGGTTTTCAAGTCTAAGCAACAAGGCAGGGTTATATTGTATAGACCGCGCGGAACCAGGTATGCTGAACAAAATATTATCAGAACTTCTTGTTCAGGACGAATATCAGCACACTTTTGAGGATACATGACGGCTGCTGGTCCTGGAGATTTGGCTGCGATGCCTGAGAGAATGAACAGCAGTGTTTACATTAATATACTCGAAAATACGTTGTTACCGTCCTTAGAAAGAAACTTCCCCGAACAGGAAGAATATATATTTATGCATGACAACAGTGCTGTTCACACTTCTCGGCAAACACGAGAGTGGCTAAGTGAACATCCAGAGTTAATTTGTGTTGAGTGGCCCCCTCTATCCCCATATTTGAACCCAATTGAACATCTGTGGGCCTACATGGTGCAAGAATGGGAAGAGAGACGTGAAGACTGAGACCAAACGTTTCTTCAAAATCATGTTATGGAACTGTGGCAACATTTTCGTGACACACCGTCGTATTGCTCGAGACTTGTATCTAGTATCCCCTCCAGACTTCAAGAAGTTACTGACACTGGAGGTGATTACACGAAGTACTAGTGTGTTATTTTTTGTGTAAACATTTATTTAAGTTTCATTTATTTATTAAATTTTTTCAAGAGCAATACTTTCGTTCTTCATTCTTTTCCTTTGCTTGTTTACTTATTAGTTCGTTAAAACGCGAAGGAAGAGTAGTATATCTTCAAAAAGTATTTGTGAATTTACTTTGAACGTTTCTAAGAATACATTTATTTTTTTTCTTTCTCTATATCATGCCCAATATTACTTTCATTTCAGTTAATTAATAACTTTATTTCACATCTCGGATAAAAGTATTATTGTCTTTTTAACGATATTTTCCCTTTTGATTGTGTAATTTCTAGTTTCATTGAATTATCTCAATTCGAATGAATAAATCACATTTTGTTTATTATCCCTTCCTTAGCTAAGTTCGAATTCGAGAACAATGTGGTGTAATATACGTTCTTAATTCTTCATATTGTGCAGTAATGACAATATTAATTATTTTTCATGAGTCCAGTTGATTAGTGAGAACTTGGATAAACATTAACCTGGTGATTCTTTACGCAATGACAAGCGTAAAATACATTTTAGCTGTTCTTTACACTTCACAGCGATGAAACATTCCAACAGTGTGTTAGCGTTTCCTTCCTCGCCTTCCAATTGAACTGTCTGTGTACTGCGCATGCGCCAGTCAATTTCCATGAAAGATCATAAATAACCCTGATACTTTCTATAATATTTACGAAAGAACGTGTAATAGAATCTATATCAACACCATACATCATTCATC
This sequence comes from Thermobia domestica, assembly GCF_964235325.1. Lineage (NCBI taxonomy): Eukaryota > Metazoa > Arthropoda > Insecta > Zygentoma > Lepismatidae > Thermobia > Thermobia domestica. The sequence continues at coordinate 249,681,431 of NC_137462.1, read as the reverse complement.
AAAGTAACGAAAACGTGTTCATGTAACAAATTAATAGATATATTATATCAAAGTAAATTAGGTTTAAATTTTAGGCAATAGAAAATGTTATTCTGTAATAACAACTACTACTCTAAGCCTTTGCTACATTCACTAGTTGTTACTATAGCCGAGTGGTCTAAGGCGTTCGGCTTGTAAAGCACCATTCGAACTTACTTTGAGTCCCCGCCGGGTACAACGCTTTTTTCTCTCTTTTTTTTCACCTGTTCTCGATATTTCTATCTATGTTCTTGTCGGATTCGATTAAATAGAATTTCGAATAGAGACCAAGATATATATGATAAATAATCATTTATTTGCGAGTCTTCGCTCGTACAATATACATTTTCGAGATTTTGATTTTGGAAATGAAGTGTATATAATACTGAATAGTAAAAGTAGTAAAATAAAAAATATATTCGTATAAATATTGATTAATTAATTAGTGTTAAACATGGCTTTCCAATCAGGATTATATAGAGAGGACTTACTTCTAAGTGCAATCCGAAAACAAATATTTGAGTTTTAATCTGACCCAAAGTTGGTAACTTAAGGATAATTTATACATGATTGGTATTGTAATTTTTATGCTTTTATTATAATCCTCTATAAGTTATGATTTTACCAATTCTAAATGTAGAACGGGAAGCAAGTGTAATATTATATTTGTTACGAAAAGCTTTAAGCAATGATGCTTTCACGACGTGATCTGAGGGAGAATTTGAGACCCCTCTCGAACTAAGAAATTTCCGCCTTCAGGACCATATATTCCATCGTGCTCAATGTGGACTACAATGTTTGCCCTCCACCCGCATATTGAAATTCCCCGCGAGGATAATTTTCTGAAGTCACCACTATTTATAAATAGTTTTTCGTTACAAATCAGAGGATAATAGAGTAGTGAGTATACTTCATTTTTTTTTAGCTATGGATTTAAGATTCGCAATTCATATAATTTTCCGTTCTAATCGAATTTGAAACAAAAGAAGTTTTCAATAAGTTACTCAAAGAAATATTTTCAGCCTCCGGATGAAAATAGGAAGACACTTAAAAAAAGAAATAAATTACTACCGGGTTTGAACACACAAACATGTGATCGATAGTGTATCGACCCAAACCACTCGACCGTTTTGTATGCCTTTGCATGTCTTCTTTTGCCTTTTGTTATGGCAGTTTACTGTTCCATACTTGCTTTTGTTTATTCCGATACGACTATGAGTTCTCAGTAAATATTTGGACGTTATAGCTCTTGCAATGTATAAATGTGTTTTTAGAATAAATCACAATCGATATTATGTCCTAATAACATACGTAAAACAGGTTGAATTCGTGAAATGATTGAGGTTGGACTGAGCGTAAATGTTTTCATAGTTAGGAGCCTGGATATGCAAACCCGCTTAACGTGGGGATTTAATTTTGTGAAATTTGTTACACTAGAATAATCTAAGATTGAAGACTTACAAGCACATTTGCAGAGCACAGATTCATACATACCTACATACTATAGGTTCCAACTTTCACAGTATTTTATTTCCTTCTTTTGTCAAACAGAACTCATTAGTTTAAAAATAATAATAAACTAAATATTTATTTTAACCTTTAACAAATAAAAAAGCACAACCGTAGTTAACAAATATATCGTATACAGATTTATTAAATTAATTCAAACATATGGAGTAGGAAACACGTAAGATATCTGGGTTGGCAAAGGATAGTCAGCGACCGCAGCCCTTGATTGTTGGTGGGGTGATAGAGCTAACTACGTATCCTGTGAGTCTCAGTAGAATAGTAGTGTGCCTGTATCGAGCAAGCGGTCATAAAGTAAAATAAATTAACTAATTTCCAAAGAGGCAAAATTATTAAAGCTCAGATATATGGTGTTAGCGTGGTGAAAGTGGTAAGTATGCTGAGTGTGTCGCGAGTAGCAACATTTAGGTGACGGTCAAGGTGATGAAATTCCACAAAAATTACTGAAGAAACCACATCCTCGAAGAGGAACAGTGGTTAAAAGAAAATTATCGGTCACAGGTCTCACGTACAGCTGTGCGATATTACGATATGTCGATTGGTAGATATTTTTAAGTATCGAAAACTTTTAAAATCGATGTTTTTAATAAATCAATATTTATCAACATTTCGGTATTTTTCAGTATTACGATATTACGATTCTTTGATACTTTTAATACTTTAATATATCCTTGTTTCACAATATTTCGATATTTTCAATTTAACCTCTTCAATCCCAGGTAATTATCTGCAATCATACAAATTTATATATTTGTGTCTTTGTATCGTAGGAAAAGCAAATTTATATATTTTTAATTGGAGTGTTATAAAACATAGAAATGACGTTTTGTAAGAAGACAGTACCTAGGTATATTTATTTTAATAACCCGAACCTGCCTAATCGAAAAATAAAGAAAACCTGTGAATGCAGTATATTTGTTATCTAGTGCACTATGTATATTAGAGTTGTTCATTTATCAAAATACGCGTACAATATGTTAAAGGTGTCTTCTAAAGGTAAATTACGACACTAAAAAATAAAGTGATATTGCATAAAACAAACAGATGTAATGATTTCTCGTGTTCTGACTGTTGATAACAAAAATAGCAACAGTAAGTAACATTTCTTCTCTTAGTGTGATGCGACAAAAATTTAAATTTTACAGACATGACTTCCCTCCGGAGCCGAGTCTGGTGTTGAAATTGTAATATTTATTTTTATTATGTCCCTTCTTTATTCTGTATTTCATATCTGTTTTACCTTACATGCAAATCATCAGGACAGTTTCTATTTTCTCAATACACAAAGACATCTTTCACTTAGCGCACTTGAAACTTTTTGATTTCGAACACCGAACCTTAGACCATCTTTGGTAGTTTTTGTCTTCAGCTTTCTTTCTTTACATATCTGCATCACATTCATCCGTTTCTTCAGATCATTACGCAAGAGTTGTTGGTTGATTCAGGGTTTAGCATCCTATACAGCACCGAGAATATAGGAAACATGAAATGCAGCTTAACGCGGGATCCTAACCACATGAGGTCCTACCAATAATCGAACCCGGGTTTCACGCACTTAAGGCGTGCATGCTAACCATGTAACCACTAGGGATTATGAAAGCGGAAGTCCAGTAAGTCTTTCTAAGAGTATCCGAAATTAAAATTGTATTTTGTATGGACTATCAATGAATTAACTAAATAAACTTCCACTCAATGCCCATATACCCAACGTACCAATATTTGTTCTTCCAGATCTACAAATGTTTAACTATTTAGCAGTCACGCCTGGAGTTGGAAATACGTCATATATCTGGGTCACCAAAGATTACGCGGCCACTACAGATCTGAGCCGAACATAGTGTTGTGTTACGGCCAACTCCATACTAAGTGATGAGTACTAGAACGTGAATGGTCAGTGAGCTGAGCAGTGTTAGTGTAAAATGAGAGTTTTATTTAGTTTTCAAGGAAGTTAAATTGTTGCTCCGTCAAGTTCTGCAAGCGCGACAAAACTTACAGGCCTGTTAGGTGTGCCGCAAAGGACAGTGTTCAAAGTGATTACAACCTACGAAACTGACGGCAAATCCTCATCCGAGAAGTGAAACTGTGGATGGAACAATACCGCCGTTGACAGGTCTCGCCAAGCCTTACGGCGTATTGTCACTTTGAATCATAAATGACTGGACAGCAAATAATGCAAAAACAAATAGCACCTTCCTAAACCGGCGTCCACAATCAGTCTCCCAAGTTACACGATATACTCGTATGACCTGACATGGATGACCTTCATAATGGACCATGACACTTTGGCACAATGTCAACAGTGAAACATGTCGACGGCTCTGTGTCGTTATAGGCTCAAATATCCAGTTTTCAGTAGATTCTGTGCTGACGCATACCGGTATTTTATGGTCCAATTTTCTCCGTTATGAAACTGAAGAACACCGAGAAAACCCATTGAATAAAAAGAAGTTTTTCCGCACCTGAGGTATGGGTAGGTAATGCAAAAGCTCACACCACCTAGCATCCTGCAGACAGAGCAAAGACATTAATATGCCGTTACAAATCTTCACAGGAAAAAATAACTGGAGAACGAGTAATTTCGTTGAGAACTTGTACCAAAATTGTAAACCAAGTATTCCAATTCCGACTATCAACGGACATGATTTTTTGAAGCTGTTCACAGCTGAGAAATTTAGAAACGAAGAAAAATATTATTTTATAGAAAGAACTGGACTAAAGAAAATATAACAACCGTCTAATTAACGTTTGAGGAGTCCAAGCGGAAATGCGGGATGTCCACTTTTGGGCGAAATTTCGATTTTCATGCCACTTTGTTGAGCACGCTGTGAGTTTCATTAAATATATCGAAAAGAGAAAAAAGGTTTACGTTTAGCCTGGTATAGCAGTTTAAATCTCCTTTTAAATTGGAAGGAGGTATCGTCATCACTTACAATGGAAGAAAGGTTAATTCATTTTACTCTTATTTTTCTCTCTTTTGTCAATAACGTTCAACTGTATTTATGTTCCAGTGTTGACTAATGATACAGCTATATGTAGCTTCAACAATCTATTTCTTTAAAAAAATAGTAAGACAAATCATCTTCCAACATCCATAATCTTGAGCTCTTCTGTTACTCTTGCAGTAGTCAAAATAAAAATTATACTGTATTCAGATGTCTTCACTGTATTGCGCATGAAAGGCAGGGGTTCATTTTCTTTCAAGTAACATTCCCAGTTCGTGTTATTCCTACCTTGAACGTGATAAGAAAATGAGACTGGTGAACATAAAATCAAAAGATCAAATACCAGAGGATTGGAATAATGTAATCAAAGGTAGCAGAATGAAACGTACACCATATAAAGTAAGTGAATTTGACAGTTTCATAATTCGAGACTGGCTATCATTCTTACAACCACTACAACCACCGTACTTGGGAAAATGCTCATTCCACTCTTGGCCAATCATGAGCTTCGAGTAGAGAAAAGTCACCCATGTTTTGTGATACCTAGGGAGACTTATAATGGACTTTGGTTTTCTTCTGTGATTTACCTACTATTAACAAATGGCCCACCACAACCAGATTTATTGAAGGGAGAATTCTTTAATCCAAAAATGATTCGTGGGGCAACGGTGGCTCAGTGGTAGAGCGTTCATCTCTGGTGCTTGGAGTTCCGGGTTCGATCCCAACCCCCGGCAAGTGAAATTTGTGGTGCATAAACACCGTGTGTCTGGGTTTCCTCGGGGTTCTCCCGTTTCCTCCCACTTTCTTCATTCCACCATTTCATTCATTACTCATCATCACCGTCTTCTTTAGCCTTCCGTGCATAATCGTGGGGCGTAAAACTCAAAGATTTAATTTCATTTCATATATGACACGCGTCGAAAGCTGGACGCTTATACCATAAATGTATGAATGTTGAAATATAGTGCAATAACACTGCACAGGAAACCCGGGTTCGATTGCCGGTGGGAGCTCATGTTGATCGGATTTCACGTTAATCAGTGGGTCCACATCTCATATAACCTCGCTGCTGAAAGGGACGCTAAACTGAAATTCAACTCAACAACTCAATAACACTGCAATAATGCGCGAAGGACCGCATATACATTACTATGAAATAAGAAGAAAAATCGAATGAAAAGAAGACCAGGATTGTAAAAATCATATTATGCATCCCTGATATTGATCTGTCATGGGCATGAGTGCAATACAGGTATATCCAATGAATTATTATTAAATGAGTTAAAGTATATAACTATTGTTCCAGAACCCGATTTTTAAAATTCTAATGTCGTCAAACTTGTTTAAGCAACTTCACCTTTCCGTAAGCAATGTCAAATAGTCGTTTATAAAGCGTTGACTCTCAGGTCAACAAAGTCAATTAAACTTTGTACTCCACTTGTTCTGCTTGTTACACTCTCCCATACTTGATATTGATTAGAGGATAAAAGTACATTTCCAAGATTTTCGTTGTACATTAAGGAACTGGGTTAAATCCGTTGAGAACAGTTTGAATAGGATACTATGACCAACATCATAATTATTGGTGGGATTTACAAGATCGTTTCCTCTTTCTTAAAGGAAAGTTACCTATCTAGGAAGAAAAATGGTTGGATCTGTATCCTTTGAATGTCTTATGCAGCCTTACGCTTAAGCCTTCTATACGAAACTCCAAAAGAAGTATTTTGCGGAGTGAAGGAGCAAACTTATTTAGGAAGGGGTCAAAAGGAAAAGAAAAACACTTTGGCGGGCTAATATTCAAAGAAAAAGTACAATTAGGTGAACTATACATTTTCATGAAAAAAATCTTCTTGTAATACTAAGCCCATGATTGAAAGACTATAAAGTGGAAGTGGTAAATGAAATTTATACATCATTCCTACAAGTTTCTCACAATATTGACTAAAGTGGGATTCACTGATTTTCAGAAGTGAAGTTAAATTCTGTAGATCAGGACTCATACTGCGGACCTTGTGGTGGACAAACACAGTGCTCGTGGGTTTTCTCCGGGTTCCCACGTTTCCTCAAACTTTCTTACATCCACCATTTCACACATCTCTTATCATCAGCGTCTCCTTTAGCCTAACCGGCATTAGCGTGGGACGTAAAACTTAAAGATTTCATTTCATTTTTCATGTTGCGGACCTGATAGAATGTTTCAGCCGGTGGCATAAAACTTCCAAAACTTTTACAAAGAAACGCGATTTTCTGAAAGCTAAAATGAAGGAACTTGAAGATAATAGTAAAAATAAAAACATCCGGGACATGTGTAAGGGAATCAACGAATTTCAGGAAGGCTATCAATCTCGTGCTTATATATTAAAGAAATCTGACGGTACAGTTCTCAAATGACACGGATTGCATCTTAAATAGATGGAAATATTTCTTTGACGATTTGCTTAACACGCAACCAAAAACTATTGTGCGTGGAGAAAAGGAGATACACACCACAGAACCGTATATTCCAGAATCCAACCGAATAGAAGTAGAAACCGCTATAAAGAAATTAAAGAAACACAAATATTCGGATAAGACAAAATCGGTTCCGTCACCAGTGTGCCAAGTTGCTGCATAATTAATATCACTGCCAGATCTTAGTTATGCACTGGAAACTTTTGTTTATTTTTGTAAGGTTTTGGCATGTCTGTGTGATGATAACAGTGTTAGACTCGTGAAATTTGAAACATCCAAAAACCTAATCGTTAAGAGTACAAAATTCCCACATCGCGACATTCATAAATACACTTGTAAATCACCAGAAGGGAAAACACATAACCAAATTGATGACGTTTTAGTAGATAGAAGAAGGGAATCTAGCATAATTGATGTCCGGTCGTTTAGAGGGACTGATTGTGACACTGGCCACTACCTGGTAACAGTGATAATACGAGATAGAGGTTATAGGTGAATAAAATTAATATTCATTGTCCGAAAAAAGAGATTCAATTTAAAGAAATTAGAAGAAAGCCAGGTGAGAGACATACCAGATTGAAGTTTCCAATAGATTCTCGGCTTTAGAAGATTCGGAGTGCACTAGTGTTGACGATACCTGGATTGAAATTAGAGATAGCATTAAAATTTCAGCAACAAAATTGGTACACGCGGAAATACGTAGCAACAAACCATGGTTCGACCAGGAATGCATAAAACTGCAGAGAAGAGAAAACAGGCAAAATTACGCTGGCTACAAAATCCGAATGAAATAACTACACAAAATTTCGCAGATATCAGGCGGAAAACTTCCAAAACTTTTACAACAAAGAAACGCGATTTTCGGAAAGCTAAAATGAAGGAACTTGAAGATAATAGTAAAATTAAAAACATCCGGGACATGTGTAAGGGAATCAATGAATTTCAGAAAGACTATCAAGCTCGTGCTTATACAGATGGTGATCAGAAAAATGGAAACACCTGTACTAGGCAACACGTCAGATGTATGGGTTGGCAGTGGTGTCGTAGCGCCCGCAGCGCCGGACCGCTTTTGGTGGTGTGTTAGGACGGTCTCCATAGTGCGTCAGGCACAGTGGAACAGCAGTGTCCAGTGGCTGCAACAGACGGAGGTAGTGTAAAATGGGAGACCTCTCAGATTTTCAAAGAGGGCAAATTATTGGTGCGCGGTTATGTGGAGTGAGTGTGATGGCAGTGGCTACTGTGTTAGGTGTGTCGCGTGGGACAGTGTCGAAGGTGATGACGGCCTACACAACACACGGGAAAACCACATCGGGGAAGCGGAACAGTGGGCGGAAGAAAATCATGAGTAACAGATCACGCCTGGTATTAAAGTGCATTGTCATCCAGAAACGTCGTGCCACTGCGGAGCAAGTGACGGAGGAACTCAATCAGCACCTTCCCCACCCTGTTTCGACAATCACAGCCCGCCGCGAATTACATGACATGAACTTACGGTGTCGTATTGCACGGACCAAACCGCTCATCAGGGACCATAACGCTTTCGCACCTCGCAAATGGTGCCGCGAACATGCATTTTGGACCGTTGAGGACTGGAAACGTGTGATATGGTCAGATGAGTCACCCTTCGCCCTATTCCCAAGCACGGGTCGTGTTTATGTGTGGAGAACGCCCAAAGAAGCTTATGATCTGCAGTGTCTCCGCCCAACTGTGAAATATGGCGGCGGCTCGGTGATGCTGTGGGCCACCATACCATGGTTTTCATTGGTCCTGTGGTCACACTTAGCAGACGAATCACTGCCAACGATGATGTCTCAGTTTTAGGAGACCACTTGCATCCTATGGTCCGGATGTTGTTCCCGGACAATGACGCCATCTTCCAGGATGATAATGCACCCATTCACACAGCTGGCGTTGTTGCAGCGTGGTTTGAGGAACATTGGGATGAAGTTCAACACCTCCCCTGTCCCGCCCAATCCCCAGCTCTCAACATAATTGAACATCTGTAGTCCGTCTTGGAAACACGACTCCGGCGACGATTTCCACCTTCATCCTCTCTCACAGAACTGGCCGATGCCCTGCAATAGGAATGGTGTAAAATTCCACTTGCTACCATTCACGATCTCTATGCCTCCATTCCACGTCGCATCAAGGCTGTTCTGAAGGCGAAAGGTGGCCCGACACCATATTAATCTGGTAAGTTGCAATTTCGTTCAGGTGTTTCCATTTCTCTGACACCATTTGTATATTAAAGAAATCTGACGGTACAGTTCTCAAATGACACTGATAGCATCTTAAATAGATGGAAATATTTCTTTGACGATTTGCTTAACACGTAACCAAAAACTATTGTGCGTGGAGAAAAGGAGATACACAACGCAGAACCGTATATTCCAGAATCCAATCGAATAGAAGTAGAAACCGCTATCAAGAAATTAAAGAAACACAAATATCCGGGTGTAGATAAAATTCCGGATGAGCTAATTTTAGGTGGAGGCGAAAAATTGTGGAACAAGATACATAAACTCATTCTCCTTATCTGGAGCAAGGAAGAATTCCTACAAGAATGGAAAGAATTAATCATTGTTCCAATTCACAAGAAAGGCGACAAATCTGACTGTAATAATTATCGAGGCATTTCTCTTCTCTCAACATCCTATAAAATCCTTTCAAATATTCTATTAGCAAGACTGCCCCCATACGCAGATGAAATTATTGGAGATTATCAGTGCGAATTTAGACGAAATCGATCAACTATCGACCAAATATTTACCATTCGCCAAATACTCGAAAAACAGTGGGAATACAAACCTCCGGTACATCAACTATTTATTGATTTTAGGAAGGCGTACGACTCGGTTAGGAGAGAAACATTATACAACGTTCTTACAGAACTTGGAATACCGAGAAAGCTAATTAGATTATTTAAGGTATGTTTAAATGAATCTCAAAGTAAAGTCCGGGTAGGAAAATTTTTGTCCACGAGCTTTCACGTCGAAAATGGCCTGAAACAAGGAGATGCGTTGTTGCCATTATTATTTAACTTCGTTCTGGAATACGCTATAAGCAAAATCAAAGATAGCAACGAGGGACTAGAGTTGAACGGTATTCACTAGGTTATGACATATGCTGATGATGTAAATTTAATATGAGAACAATAGAAAGAAATGCAGAGATCTTATTAAATGCTTGCCGGAACATGGCTTTAGAAGCAAATGCAGAGAAAACTAAATACATGGAAGTGCGTCGGGACTGGAATACAGCAAATTATGGATACGTTAAAATATTAAATAATACTTTTGATAAAGTGGGTAGTTACAAATATTTAGGATCAATATTAACAGAGGAAAATCATATTCACGGATAAATTAAATATCGACTAAAAGCAAAGAATTCGTGTTACTGTTCGGTTCAAAATCTCTTGTCGTCGCGAATTCTTTCGAGGAATTTCATTCTTAAAATATACAAAACGATAATCATGCCTGTTTTGTATGGCTGGGAAACATGGTCACTTACTCTGGGGGAAGGACATAGACTGAAAGTATTTGAGAACAAGATCCTGAGACGAATGTTTGGACCCAAGAGGAACGGGAATGGGGAATGGCGGAAACTTCATAAGGAGGAGCTACATAATTTATACGGTTTACCCAACTTTGTTAGGGTCGTCAAGTCTAGGAGGCTTAGGTGGGTGGGTCATGTAGCTAGAATGGAAGAAAGTAGAAACGCTTTCAAAGTCTTGACTGGAAGACCAATCTGAAAACGACCATTAGGAAGACCTAGGCGCAGATGGGAGGACAATATTAAGATGGATCTCGCAGAGATAGGAATACAAAGTAGAAACTGGATCCAGTTGGCTAAGGATAGAAGTCAGTGAAGAGCTTTTGTGAACACGGCATTGAATCTCCGGATTCCATAGGCCATAGAGTTAATTAGTCAGTTGGTTAGGTGGCATGTCTGCACTCCTATTCTTTGCTGTCTTGGATTACAGAATATTTTCTTTCTTTAACTGCAGTGACCCAACGACCTGGGCTCTACACCAATCATATAAATGTTTGACTTTACCTCTGATACATCAAAAGATTTCTGTATACGATTCGGGGAACCGTCTTGCGAACACACGCTTGACAAAACGTCAAACACCAAAAGTTCACCAACAATATTGCCAAACTTTGAAGACGTGCTGATGATTTGTTTTCGCAAAAACACATCCTAAATAAATCTAAAGGCATTGTATCCTAGTGAGATATTCTCCGTACAATGCAGGAGACGACAGAGGCAAAGTTCATGCAGAGGTGTTGTAAACCGCCCCCCTCACGTTCTATAGGAAGGAAAATCGGTAGATATAGGTGAATTAGGCAATGTAGGCAGTGGTGAATAATAATGTTCGTAGTAATAAGAGTTCGATAATTCCTCATATAGAAGATCTTCCATTTTCCCACATAGTCCCCTTTCACTATAATGCACTTCTCCCAACAATGTTCTAGAGCATGAATACCAGCTTAAAAAATACTTCACGGCTATACTGAAAGACATTCTTCGAAATCCTGCATAACATGCTCATTGTTGGCAAACTTTGTTCTTCGCGGGTGCTACTTAATCTTGGGAAACAGGCGAAAGTAACTTGGGGCAAGATCTGGAGATTGGGGAGGGTGCTCAAGTATTTTATACCCGGCATCGGCAATAGCGAGGGAGGTAAGGTGACATTTGTGAGTAGAAGCATTGTACTGCAGCAGCAGCACTTTCATCTGTAGCAGTGTTTCCCCTTGATTGCCTGCCTTTTTTTGGAATCAGTTGTAAGTAGAAGTCACTTGCAATTGTCGTTGGACACGATCCACTAAATTTAACGCACTCTCTCCACTGTTTGGATTTTTGCGTACTCGTGCTATGTGAAAGAAATTTTAAAGTTTACAACAGAAGAATAATCTTTTGTTTTAATAGAACGTCACTTCAGTTTCCGTATTACAAGATAATTCATTAAGAGTCTGGTTTAAAATAGATTAACAGGGAAAAGAATTGAAATATTTTCATTTTTCTAATGCTTTTCCGTCGTACGTAAGGTGTTAGTCAGGACCGGATTAACTTAGCTGGAGGACACTGGCTAGAAAAAATATGTGGCCCCTGCTGACTTCATTTAATAAATATCTGTCAAAGTACAGTAGGAAAGTTATGACCCAAGTCGATAACATTCGTGTTTATAAAGGGGCACATAGCACAGGTTGGTTTGTGTTTTTGCACTGCAATATTTAATTACTTCATATTTGCGTTTTTATCTATGCGAAGTGAGAAGTTTTCATATCGCCATGGGAAACCTTTTAGGCGACAATGAGAAGGAAGTTAATGAAAGAATTATAAGTTTTAACAATTGGTTCTAGTGGTGCGCCAAAAATAAACTTGTAGTATTATTTTTCCTTCTGACTCTTGTACACCTGTGAATCAGCAGTTTCTTTACTTTCTTCCGAAATCCATCCATCATCTTTTTATAACTTTTCTTTCAACTCAACGTCTACTTGTTTTTCTTGACTAATTCCTCTATATCTTCACTCTCTCTTTTATCTTTATACGTCCTTATTAGTCCACTATCTACATTTCTGTATTGCTTTCTTCTGTTTCTTTCTTTCGTTACTTTATTTTCTATTCTCATCTGTTTACCATATTTGTTTTGGACTTCTATTATTTATATTCCTTCCTTGTATTATTGTTGACCTTGTTGGTATTCCCCGACTCATTATTAAGGTATTCCGTTTGTACTGCCTGTTTCTTAGTGCGTCGTCTAAAGACCTGATTCCTCCGTTAAATATTTTCTTGTTCAAGAATATCGTCTTTCACCTCCAAATTTCGTTTTACCGACTAAATTCTATTAATTACCAGTGAACATATTTTCTTCTCTGAATTGGCTACCTGAATGGAGCTTAACATAAAATCTCCATTGAACTAAAGTTTCGTTCATCTTCTACATTCGTATTTGCTTCTATGTCATCTAATGCTTTTGTAATTCAGTAAGGATGAAGGTATTTTCTTCCTTCTGAATATCTTCATCAGGTAACTCATTGATTCTTCTTATGTACCTATTTGTATACCTTTTGGACAATATTGTGCAAAATGATTATATTCGTGGATATATCTACATTGTGCGCTTCTAGCTGAACACTGATATATAAAACGTTTCTCACATACTAAGCAACCACATTGATAACATCCAGATTTTCCTCTGATTGTTTCAGAACAAAACCTATTGATTTTATGTAGTTTGTCTTAGTAGAATTTTGTATTTTTCGTTGCTCTGTTGCGACATTCACTTGTTGCGACAAAAATGCTTTTGTGCAATGATTTAACAATGCACATCACATAGATAAAGCAAATCATGCAGTATTTCTGGAAAGGGAAGTGACCAATTTTTTTATGTTATTCAAGACTGGAAGAAATTAATCTAGCTTCTCTCATTGTATTATTGAATTGTCTGTTCTATACTAGCAGCGTGTGTGAAATGGATACAAAAGGTTTAAAAAGATGGTCGTCCCTGCATAAGGAAACTTAAAACTTGTTGTGGCGTAACAAGACGGAAGAGTGGTCTAAGGGAACAGTCCCTCCCCCAATTTCAGGAGGGTAGTTGACTGGTATCTAACTTTTTGTTTCGCACAAATTAGTACCTATCCCAAGAGTGCTAAGCATTTTCCGAAAGTAAACCTTGCAAGATAATCATGTGAATATTAGTTCAAATTTGCAGGGGAAACGAGGTAGCTCCAGACATTTTAATACATTGAACTGCCTCTTAGTAAAAAGAATTTAAAAAGTCCCGAAATAAGCCTAAAGTATGGATTGTGAACTTCATTACCAACTGAAGATATCGACATAAATGCTAAAATTATGAAATAAACAAGTGACAATACACATCGGTAAATTTTACATATTTGGAATATTAGCGAACATTCACGAACACGTAAGATGATTGAAAAACTTCATATTCTACACCTGGAAGAAACAATAAGAAAACCTACCCACGAAGCTAACAATGGTAACATGTGTAATGATATCTATTGGTTCAATTGAGGCGCAGTTTCATGAACACAGCTATAGCAGTATTCACACTACACCCAGCCTTCATTGACGTTTCAGCACGAATTTTGCATGTAGTGGTGGTTTCCTGTTAATATTTTCTCGTTGTCCGTGTGGTGGTTAATTAGCTTCTTGCTACCTTACTTTGCTCCTTCGTTTGCTGTAGCCACTTTCTCTTTCAGTTTGCCTCTTATATGGTATATCTATCTTTTCTGGTGCACGACGCTAGACGTCTCTTGTAATTTTCCGGCAATAATGATAACTGTACACTAATGGAAAGCTTTTGACTAGTTGATGGACGAGAAGATTCTGTTTTCTCGCGCGCATGTGGGGAACATGGATTCGCTGTAGACGACCAACAAGGATTATCCTAAACCCCTACCGAAGTTGAACATTGTGGGTCTTCATAGGTAGGCCTAGTGTATCATCTGGAAACACGAATCAAGTTTGTGGACAGATAGTCATATCTGTAAATATCTGAGGGTTCAGTTAATATATACCGATGCACGCAAATCTATTGAGAGCAATATCCAGGAGAGACACGTTTCAATATGAATCTTTGAAACAAGTTGAAAGCCGTAAATTAGTTGAAACAAATAATTGCTAGCTTTTTCTCAGATCGTTGTTATTGTACGATTCCCGGCGTAAGCTCATATGGTTCAGATTCCACGTTAATCAGTAGGTCCACATTTCAATGCGTCGCTGCTGGAATGGACGCTAAAGTGAAAATCATATCATATCATATCTCTGAGTTCGTATTGTCGAGACATAATCCAATCAGACTTTATTTATTATAATATATATATATATATATATATATATATATATATATATATATATATATATATATATATATAACTGATCCATAATTGTGTAATGGGTAAAGTGTATTAGTATACCGCAAGAACGGGACGAGTAGTATAGTGGAATAATACTTACAGTGGAGACCATTACACAAATGACCCATGACATTTCATTCAGATGTGACATATAGTACAATAAAGAGATTGAATAAAAAAGGAACAGATTGCATAATGTAATTAATCAATATTCCGAATGAAAGAAACCATTACACATGCCAAATGCACAGTCAAATGCACAAATATATTACAGTACTAAAAGAAAGAAGCATGCAATAACTACAAAAACATGTAAATTGCTAATAGATAATTTTGACTTGTCATACTATACGATACATTAGTACATTACATAATTTTTCCTGAGTTTATACTTAATATCCTGATGACAGCTACTGAGTGACTTTCTCTGAAGCGAAGCTCTGAACGGAACGAAGTGAATCCGAAATGGTGGAAGCCGAATGAATTATCGTTGAATGATTGGAAGACTGTTGAATGATTCTTGAATGATCCCTTGGTTTAGAAAATCTGTTTTTATATTCGTAAATGGCCTTGTTTGTCACAAATAGATGGCACTATATTTTTGAATTTTAAAAAGTCCAAATTCTAGTTTTCTGATAAATATTATTTTTATGTATACACATATAAAGTGTTGGTTATTTTTGCTTTTGTCTTCAGTTTCGGAAAATTCGTGTATTTGTCCATCGAAATGTAACGTAACCAGATATTTTGTTTTTAACTTTTCTTGCAAGCATTGGATCAGATCGCAGATGCACATATCGAGGTCACCTAGGAGTTATGTTATAGCTTGTTGTGGGAACGTTTATTTTCCAGTTCAGACAACCTTGGACTCTTGTTAGTCTTATTTTTAGATGCTTTGACTATTCTCTCACCTTCCGCGTACCAAATATTCGCACTGAAACATATTATTTTAATTGTCCATTCTGTTGCATAAAAAAACTTTATGCACTATTAAGTTATAATTACTTATTATGTGATAATAACCCTCTGGAAATAAATGAGCGGTTACTGATAATGCATTAATAATAATAAAAATCTTTAAGCACTGAGAGTCCTTGCGTCGATTCTTGGCGAAGTACTGATGGGAAGAAGTGGTCCGTGATGCAGCAGTGGATCAACGTCTGTCCATACTGCATGAGGATTACCCAAGAAACATGTGGTCGGGGCGTCAGACCGCTGCTGGAACTATCTGGAGCTTTGGAATGAGCTTGTTCATGGTAGAAATGCATACAGTCTGAGTCCACCTTGACGCTGATTCCGAAAAGAAGAGTCGAGAAAGCTGGAAGCTGCTGGAATTATTGTCTCTGGAACACCTGGAACTGAAAAAGAAATTCTTGGAGCTGCCATGTAGGGATCAGGAACAGGAACAGGTACTCCCTGCATCGTGACAAGACAGAAAATGAGGATAGCATCGTGCAGACGAAGGCTGACCCAGGACCATCTCGAATGTATAATGAGAACGGTACCAGAAATCTTTAGGTTTTGGAAATTGAAAGTGGCGTGTGATGATTTGTATGAGAGATAAGTCAGGAATATGTGTGTGAATATTTTTGTTATGGTTCATATGTATTCTGACGGGATGTCTGCAAGTTATCGTTCAAAAAATCTTGAGCGTAAATCGAATTAGTGACTGGATGTGGTGATTTGTATTAGTGATGTAACGTATTTTGAACTATGTAATAGATAGAATGTGATGCTTCATGTAGGTCCTAGAATATTGAAATTTGCTTATATTCTGTTTTGATCATTTGAGCATTTATTGAGCATTAGCCTACATATCCAGTAAGTAGACTAAGAACTGCGAAATATTCCCGCGTCCACAATCTCAGGAATATCTGGCCTTACGCTAGGGTACAGATATGATTAGGTAAACAAAAGATTGAATGGTAGCCTTCTGCCCTCAAAAAAGACCAACTTTGGGGTGAAATATTCCTGTGCCCTCAATTTCAGGAATATCTTACAATCTTAATTGTAAAAACATTATCTCACCTAGAAAATAGGAAATTCAAATACAATCGCCCGTGACGTAGAAGCCCCACAAAAGCGACATATATGAGAGTATGTTTCAACTCAGGTTTTGATAGGCGGAAAAAGTGAAGTACTGTAAATGGTTTGGAACTGATTATTCTGGGAAAATATCTGGTAGGAAATAAATAGGATGAATCTGAGAATGAATTAATGATTGAATTTGTCTGTAATACGGGAAACAAAAGTTGAGAGTATGGAAGATGAATTCAGCTATTGTAGAACGAAAATGAGAGACGTAGGCGGACTTTAGAGGTAAAAAATGAAGTTTTATAGTGTTAGCAGGCTGTGGACAAAACTAATATGAAACAAACACAAATAATCCACTAACAAAACAGATTAAAAAAATATGCCCATTTGGGAACAGTCGGCTCAAATGGGTTAAGTTTAAAATTTCGTTTAGAAAACATTGTGGCCACTAGGTGAGTGTACATTAGGACGAATGGAAACACAGATGTAGAAAAATAACTTTTTTAATGTATATTTTCGTGTAACGGGTAAATTCTTGAAATCTTGAATTCAATATTTTTCAGGATTAGTATATATTTCCTCTCCTCTTGTCGCTCAAAAGTAAAAAGTAGTTTTATTTTTTGTAATCCATATAATCATTTTGTACAGTATTGTAATAAAGAGAAGAATATTTTGCAGCAATCAAAACAATTAATCAATTTATTTTATTTTAAGTGTTTGAATATTCTTACTATTATTGGTTTCAGGACGAAGGCATTTTATTATTGGACTAGGGCGTATTGTAAAAATAAACTAATCATACTGTGAAAACGTAGATTTGCAACAACTAAAATCTTCCTTTATAGCAGATAGAAATGAAAATTCATTAAACGTTATGTGAAAATATTGAAACAAGGACCAATCAAAATTAATCCCAAAAAAGAAGGAGGAACTGGGTAAAATTCCGAAAAAGCTGGGTTTTGGGTTTTTTTGGGGGGGGGGTAAAAGCGACTTTCTTTTGCAGTTCTATCGAAAATTATATTTCTTTGGAAGAAAGTTATGAGGAAATTTATAGTTTATAAAAGTCTATTGAGAAACGTTCTACTCTTTTTGATAGAATAATCGTTTCAAATATATAGACTGAATAGATAGACAAAAGAAGGCTAGTTCTACGCTGTTCGAAATAAGAAGTTAATACTTTGATGGGGTAATTCACATGTACCTTGTTTCGACACAATTGAAACAAAATCTTTTAGTTTAATAGTTTATGATTATATCTTTAGGGTGAGGAAGATGGATGATAGGGCAAGTGAATTGTGATCGAAGAATTGGTGAAATGTGAGAGAAATAGGAGTATTCCTAGAAAACTTACCTACTGGATGTTGTCCACGATAAGGTTACTTAGTCGGGGATCGAACCAGAGACCTTACGCAAAAGAGATAAGTACTCTGAAATTGAGTCATCGTGTCCCCCACAAGTAAATAAGGTACTCTCCACAGAATATTTTTCATCCAATAAGCATTTTTATACTTTCCAGAATTTCACGGTACGTATCAGGTGATCCTGACATGGAACTCTTTTTATTCGTACCCTATTGACATGGGACTCTTTTTACTCAGGCCCTTTTTACGCAGTCCCATTTTGACCCGGTTCCTTTTTGTTCGGGGCATTTTGTCTCCAGCCCGTTTTCACCAAGACCCTTTTCATGAGGACGTTTCGACTCGGGCCTTTCTGTTCTTCCCCTTTCGTCTGAGCGCTTCTAGTGACACAGTCTGTCATTAAGTTTTCACATATAATTTTGATCACGCTTGCTTCCTTCAAGACGGGGCACCACCACATTATGAACTGAATTTTTCACAATACTTACTTAAAACGTTTCCACAACGATGGATTGGAAACAGAGGTGTGATCGAATAGCCTGTAAGATTTCCCTATATATCAGTTCTGAATTAACTTCTATAGGTGTACATACAGGACAAGGCGTATCACACAACCCAAATGATTTACGTCATCTAGGACCTACATGAAGCATCACATTCTATCTATTACACAGATCAAAATACGTTACATCACTAATACAAATCACCACATCCAGTCACTAACACGATTTACGCTCAAGATTTTTTGAATGATAACTTGCAGACATCCCGTCAGAATACATATGAACCATAACAAAAATATTCACACACATATTTCTGACTTATCTCTCATACAAATCATCACACGCCACTTTCAATTTCCAAAACCTAAAGATTTCTGGTACCGTTCTCATTATACATTCCATCTCATAATGGTTGGTGTGCCATGCTTTCCTTTCTGGGTCATTAACCATAAATAAACAAACTCATTTGCTATGACATGTTTTTCTATTATATAATATTTGCAGAAGGAATGCTTTTAATAGATAATATTTTTTGGCTCTTGCTTGCTTTACCACACTTTGCAGTCCGAAATAGTTTTATTTTCAATAGATATACATATCTCAAACTAATTCCAGTCCAATTACAAAGAGAGGAGAAGATCATAATTTTCAAACACATATATCTAAAACTAATGGAATCCTTTTCATTTCAATATGTAACTACTTCGAGGTCCCAGAGATATCATTTCCAGATGCCTGTTCATTCTTCAGCTTACCAGTAGCGTGGCCACCTTCCTAAGAGATGCCTCATTTCCGGATGCTATTTCCGGACTCAGTTCTCCAAGACTCAGTTCAAGATGTTCCTGAGCCAGCCTTCGTCTGCACGATGCTATCTTCACTTTCTGTCTTGTCACGATGCAGGGAGTACCTGTTTGTGTTCCTGTTCCCTACTTGGCAGCTCCAAGAATTTCTTTTTCAGTTCCAGGTGTTTCAGAGACAATAATTCCAGCAGCTTCCAGCATTCTCGACTCTTCTTTTCGGAATCAGCGTCAAGGTGGACTCAGACTGTATGGATTCCTACCATGAACAAGCTCATTCCAAAGCAGAAGCTCCAGGTAGTTCCAGCAGCGGTCTGACGCTCCGACCACTTTTTTCTTGGGTAATCCTCATAAGGTATGAACAGACGTTGATCCACTGCCGATCACGGACCATTTCTTCCCATCAGTACTTCGCCAAGGTTCGACAAAATGAGTCTCAGTGCTTAAAGATTTTTTTTTATTATTAATGCGTTATCAGTAACCGCTCATTTATTTACAGAGGGGGATTATCACATAATAGGTAATTATACCTTAATAGTGTATAAAGATTCCTTTTATGCAACAGAATAGACAATTAAAATAATATGTTTCAGTGCGAATATTTGGTACGCGGAAGGTGAGAGAATAGTCAAAGCATCTAAAAATAAGACTAACAAGAGTCCGAGGTTGTCTGACAAAATCAAAAGTAACCAACACTTTATATGTGTATACATAAAAATAATATTTATCAGAAAACTAGAATTTGGACTTTTTAAAATTCAAAAATATAGCGCCAACTAGTTGTGACAAACAAGGCCATTTACGAATATAAAATCAGAGATTTTCTAAACCAGGGGATCATTCAAGAATCATTCAAAAATCATCCAATCATTCAACAATAATTCATTCGGCTTCCACCATTTCGGATTCACTTCGTTCCGTTCAGAGCTTCGACATAAAGTCACTCAGTAGCTGTCATCAGGACATTAAGTATAAACTCAGGAAAAGTATGTAATATACTAATGCATCGTATAGTATATGACAAGTCAAAATTACCTATTAGCAATTTACATGTTTTTGTAGTTATTGCATGCTTCTTTCCTTTAGTACTGCAATATATTTGTGCATTTTACTTATATGTGTAATTGCTTCATTTCTTCTGAATATTAATTAATTACATTATGCATTCTTATTATTTTTTATTCAATCTCTTTTATTGTACTATGTGTCACATCTGAATGAAACAACCCGTCCCGTTCTTGCGGTATACTAATACACTTTACCCATTATACAGTTATGGATCAGTCATATATATATATATATATATATATATATATATATATATATATATATATATATATATATATTATAATAGATAAAGTCTGATTGGACTATGTCTCGACAATACGAACTCAGAGATATGATATGATATGATTTTCACTTTAGCGTTCGTTCCAGCAGCGAGGCTATGAAATGTGGACCTACTGATTAACGTGGAATCTGAACCATATGAGCTTCCGCCGTTAATCGTACCATCGTAACACCGATCTGAGAAAAAGCTAGCAATTATTTGTTTCAACTAATTTACGGCTTTCAACTTGTTTCACAGATTCATATTGAAACGTGTCTCTCCTGGATATTGCTCTCAATAGATTTGCGTGCATCGGTATATATTAACTGAACCCTCAGATATTTACAGACATGACTATCTGTTCACAAACTTGATTCGTGTTTCCAGATGATACACTACGCCTTCCAGTGAAGACCCACAATGTTCAACTTCGGTAGGGGTTTAGGATAATCCTTGTTGGTCGTCTACAGCGAATCCATGTTCCCCACATGCGCGCGAGAAAACAGAATCTTCTCGTCCATCAACTAGTCAAAAGCTTTCCATTAGTGTACAGTTATCATTATTGCCGGAAAATTACAAGAGACGTCTAGCGTCGTGCACCAGAAAAGATAGATATACCATATAAGAGGCAAACTGAAAGAGAAAGTGGCTACAGCAAACGAAGGAGCAAAGTAAGGTAGCAAGAAGCTAATTAACCACCACACGGACAACGAGAAAATATTAACAGGAAACCACCACTACATGCAAAAATTCGTGCTGAAACGTCAATGAAGGCTGGGTGTAGTGTGAATACTGCTATAGCTGTGTTCATGAAACTGCGCCTCAATTGAATCAATAGATATCATTACACATGTTACCATTGTTAGCTTCGTGGGTAGGTTTTCTTATTGTTCCTTCCAGGTGTAGAATATGAAGTTTTTCAATCATCTTACGTGTTCGTGAATGTTCGCTAATATTCCAAATATGTAAAATTTACCGATGTGTATTGTCACTTGTTTATTTCATAATTTTAGCATTTATGTCGATATCTTCAGTTGGTAATGAAGTTCACAATCCATACTTTAGGCTTATTTCGGGACTTTTTTAATTCTTTTTACCAAGAAGCAGTTCAATGTGTTAAAATGTCTGGAGCTACCTCGTTTCCCCTGCAAATTTGAACTAATATTCACATGATTATCTTGCAAGGTTTACTTTCGGAAAATGCTCAGCACTCTTGGGATAGGTACTAATTTGTGCGAAACAAAAAGTTAGATACCAGTCAACTACCCTCCTGAAATTGGGGGAGGGACTGCTCCCTTAGACCACTCTTCCGTCTTGTTACGCCACAACGAGTTTTAAGATTCCTGATGCAGGGACGACCATATTTTCAAAACTTTTGTGTCCATTTCACACACGCTGCTAGTATAGAACAGACAATTAGGCCCAAATAAAGATCAATAATACATTCAGGAAGCCAATACAGAGAAGAAAATATGTTCACTGGTAATTAATAGAATTTAGTTGGTAAAACGAAATTTGGAGGTGAAACACAATATTCTTGAACAAGAAAATATTTAACGGAGGAATCAGGTCTTTAGACGACGCACTAAGAAACAGGCAGTACAAACGGAATACCTTAATAATGAGTCGGGGAATACCAACAAGGTCAACAATAATACAAGGAAGGAATATAAATAATAGAAGTCCAAAACAAATATGGTAAACAGATGAGAATAGAAAATAAAGTAACGAAAGAAAGAAACAGAAGAAAACAATACAGAAATGTAGATAGTGGACTAATAAGGACGTATAAAGATAAAAGAGAGGGTGAAGATATAGAGGAATTAGTCAAGAAAAACAAGTAGACGTTGAGTTGAAAGAAAAGTTATAAAAAGATGATGGATGGATTTCGGAAGAAAGTAAAGAAACTGCTGATTCTCAGGTGTACAAGAGTCAGAAGGAAAAATAATACGTACAAGTTTATTTTTGGCGCACCACTAGAATCAACTGTTAAAACTTATAATTCTTTCATTAACTTCCTTCTCATTGTCGCCTAAAAGGTTTCCCATGGTAATATGAAAATATCTCACTTGGCACAGATAGAAACACAAATATGAAGTAATTAAATATTGCAGTGCAAAAACACAAACCAACATGTGCTATGTGCCCTTTTAAAAACACTAATGCTATCCACTTTGTTCATATTAGAATAAAGCTGGTGGGCACGTGTGCTAACCCGGGAATGCGCTCAAAAGAGCAAGCCCGTCAGCAATCGCGGCTATATGCGCAAGCCAGGATAGTGGAAAGGAATGGGTTTTTCAATGGTACGAATTTCAATAACACTTGTCATGTAGAGATGCAAAAAAGCCGGCTTTTTTGAATCATGTTTTTCTCACATAAAAAGCCGTTTTTTTTTAAAAAAACAAGAATTTTGGAAATTTTGGCTTTTTCATTTTAATGCTTTTTCTATCTAAATAGCTTTCTTATAGTACATTCTATAGTTAGATAAGAATTCCATGACCTAAATGCAATATTTCGCCCTGAAATTCACCATCGAGATGGATGGAGCGCATGTTTTACGAATTAAATCTAACATGAAGAATGTAGTATTTGAGGGCAATTTTAGAGGCTATTTAACTTTATTTTAACTTTTGAGCTTTCGACATTTTTTTTCTCGTCCAGATCATTTCACTTTATCATCCGTATTTCATTTCTAAGAACTTAGTACTCTAGCTTCTAGCCCAAAAGTTAAACTTACGTTTTTCTATATATTCGTCAAAGCGTACGTTTTCAATATATCCGTCAAACCATACTTCCACATTTCTGTTATAATATAGCTGTGCAGTGATTTAGCAACAATTTTTCCGACACAACCTTGAATACCAATTTATACAAATAATCAGTAGCGGATTTAGAAAAGTACTTAAGAGGGGTTTCTCTGATTGTTTCGTTTTCTAAAAAGTCATAATTTTATTTGGGAGGTGCTGGAAGTTTATGAGTACATGCATAACTAATATTTCGTTTCATTTATATGTTTAGCAATAATCTTCCGGATCATTTTATACTGAGAATCAGTGGAGGATTTAGATTTAGATTAGGATTTAGGTTTTGATAGGCGGAAAAAGTGAAGTACTGTAAATGGTTTGGAACTGATTATTCTGGGAAAATATCTGGTAGGAAATAAATAGGATGAATCTGAGAATGAATTAATGATTGAATTTGTCTGTAATACGGGAAACAAAAGTTGAGAGTATGGAAGATGAATTCAGCTATTGTAGAACGAAAATGAGAGACGTTAGAGGTAAAAAATGAAGTTTTATAGTGTTAGCAGGCTGTGGACAAAACTAATATGAAACAAATACAAATAATCCACTAACAAAACAGATTAAAAAATTGTGCCCATTTGGGAACAGTCGGCTCAAATGGGTTAAGTTTAAAATTTCGTTTAGGGACTTTGACTCCGATATTGTGTGCAACCACCACGCACGTTGCGTCGGGAATCAAGTATGATTTTTTGTTAAGGAGAACAAGCTATTAGGAGGCGAAGGACGTTTTCTTACTGCTAGCCCCAATTACTGAAGTCCCAGGTTCCTATACCTTCTGTGTAGAAGTCAGTTATACCCGCGTCCTCCAACATCAACATTCTACTTTGGAAACTTTCTTTAATTTGCTGAAGGCCCATCTTTATGTATGGCTTCGTAATGAGTTCCGTATCTCTGGAAATGAAAGATGGCTAATACTAAACTACTCTAAATTGGCTCTGTAAGTAGAGCCAAAATAACAGGATGAGCCAGAATAACGACAATCTTTTCAGTAATCTCAAAATCTATATTTGGACAAAATATATACAGTACTTTGAACCGTTTTCCTGGCTGAATCAAATGTGTGTTCGATTTCCGCTATAAGAATTCAGGTACTGAACAAAGAACAAAACTAAATTTCTCCTCACCTCTCCCGCTCTTGTAGTTGCCTGATCCAGATCATGGCCGTATGGGACTCTTTCCTATCACTTTGAATTAATGCTCAAGTAATAGCATTTGGATATGAATTACATTTTAATAACCATTCTAGTTCTCTCCCCATATTTCTATATTTATGCAGTAATTTCTCCTCTAACTCCTACCTTTCTTCTTTTCCTCCTTTCTCCTTTTCATCTCCTACCCTCTTTCTCACTCGTAATAAAACTGAACTGGGGTCTTGACTGGGAATTGTCGCTATAGACACGGTCATCAAATTGTTTTGATGTTTCTCTTCGGAAGTCCGATATCAATTAGTAAATCCTAGAAATTGCATCTGAAGCTAGAATTCTAAAAGTAATTTATTTTAATTTTATATTTTAACTGAATTACCAAAGTTACAAGAATTTTCAGTTCAAGATAGCGACTCCTTTTCACACTCATGACACATACTGTCTTCAGAAATGGCGACCGTGACAGGACGGTTACCATAGAAACGTTTGCTTTCCCCGGTAACGGATCTAGAATTATTTGCTAAGAATCAAATTTTAAGACCGATCACATCTTGAATTGGTTATAAGAATTCATATGATAGGAAGAATTTATTATCGAGTAAGTGATTATAGTCGTTGGCTGCTCTGTTGTTTTTACTTTTTTCTATAAGAAGGGGAATGGAATAGACACTAAATTATTAAGAAAACTAAACTTCAAACGTTGGAAATTGGTCAATGAAGGACTAAGTAAGAGTTAACTACTTATGAATATATTTGGTTCATAAAGTTTGTTTTGTTAGTTTTTAAGTACCTCCTATTGTATGTATATTTATGTCCTGTTTCAAAACAAATACTACCAATAGTCAGATAGTTGTCAAAAAAGTGCACTTGAAGTACTCAGTATACATTGAGTGATAAGGATAAAAAGAGCCCGCTTCTCACGGAGTATGGGAAGATGCCACTGGTGTGAGACAAAATGGATCAATTTCACTTGTACTAATATAGATGACACACTAGAAAACGAAAAAGAATCAGGATAAAAATGAAAAATAATGAAATATTCCAATGACTGCGTCGAAAATTAAACCTGTCTCGCGATCACGATATCTCGATTGTAAAAGGAAACTAGAATTCTGATTCTGATGGATGGATAAAAATTGAGTCCAGTTATCTATATTTTACTTATCTGACCACTAAGATAATAGAAAAGATGGAGATTATATCGGTAATCCTTCGTACAATACGAAAACACCGTAAGAGAGCAAAAGGATAACGATCATGTAAACATGATACCATTCTCCTTTTGCTACAAAAAGTGGATAAAATGAAACAGGAATTGAAACAAGACAATTAACGAATGAGCCGCGACATAAATGAAAAATAGATAAGAATTGTACAGAAATACAGAATGATATGAAACAAATGAATGAAAAAGTATAAAAAAATCAACAATTTGGAGCAAAGACTAGATACCTCGAATCGAGAAACCGATGCTTGATTTGAGGTATTGAGCAACGAAATTAACATGTGTTCGGACTTTGCTTCCTCAATAAATAAATTGAAGGAACAAACGTCTGCAGATATTGATCGGGTGTGGTACGAGGCTCAACAATCTATAGGACAATTGAAACAGGAAACATATGTTAAATTGGTTACGCTTAATTCAAAATTAAAAAAGGTTAATACTAAATTTCATTATGTAAATGGAAAATTGGTACAACAGCAGGCTGAAATTTATAAGTGGAATCTCACTCTAGCCAATTTAACAATGAAAACTAAATTTGAAACTGTGAAAAAAGGGAAGTGAAATTCAGGAGCAGGTCATTATCCTTCAAGGTAAAGTAGGGAAAATTAGATGGTTCGGGATAAGGTCGGGATAAATTAGATGTGACTTGTCCTTTCCCTGTCAAAGGCTCAACAGAAACAATACTTGTGGAAGAAAATAAATCCGGCACTAAGAAAGAGAATCAAGTGTTGGTTGATGCACGGGATGCGGCAATGCATTATACCCTGCAACAGTCAGGTTTAAAACCCTGGTTGAGTTGTTTAAATACACTGACTCAGTCAAGTGTTATGACTACTAGTCACAAGTGCAAATGCTCCCTCGTTATTTTGTGGTATTCAATCACATGATGTGTTGCCAGCGAAAGGGGAAGGATATCGTGTTGAACCGTTGGTCGCGGGTGCAGTTGGTAAGAAGGTGAAGCCTAACATGGCTGATACGACTCAGAGAGCCCTTCCAGGTTATTTGGGGACTTTCAGCATATCTTATCAACTTTTTACATGACAAATCCTGTAACGACTCCTCTTATTGAAAACAACGCTCTGGTCCCTTTGAGCTCGTTTCATGCTGCTCTAAGCATGAGCTCTAAGGTATCACTGGAAGATATTGAACGTTTCTCAACTTTTGATGGGAACATTAGAAACAGACCACCCCGTGCCTTGTTACGAAGATTAAAATAATACCTAGATATGAACTAGTTGACTGACAGTGAACTTCTTCCAATTGTAGAAAAGTGTTTGGTTTCTGCTGCAGGCGCATGGTTTGCTTCAGTAAAATATAGCATAAGGAATTACAGCGATTTTCTGGTCCCTTTTAAAGAAGAATATTGTAACCAGCACATTAAATGGCTCCAGACACACAATCTTCAATCATTAATATACGACCAATCCAAGTATGGGTCCCTTTTGGACTATGCTTGGAAAATACTTGAACTCTACTATGAAATAGTAGAAATTCCCTCGCAGGCATAACTTGTATGTATCATTGTGAATGCTCTTCCATCCGATGAGTCATTGGCAACAGCATCCCATTTAGTCAGATGGTACGAGAAGACACGTCGCGACTTGCTGCCCTGTCTGGGACGAAAGTGAGCTGTCCTCCAAAAAGATATATTGCTCGGCAAGCTAAATTTATGAAACTAGCAAAGAATAAAATTACGGTAACTTGCCAAACAGATTTTTTGAGATATACACAGGATGGATCCCGGTTTATTAGTGTGTACAGCTCAGAAAATAACAACAACAATGAATGCTATTGTATTGGAATCAACCCATTTTTAATAATCGCCGTGGTTATCGTCCCTCTGATCACATTAGTGGGGAATCTAACACATATAGAGAAGATAACAGCCTGAGGAGCTTTAATAAGTCATCTTACGAGAGAAGAGAGAACGGTGCTGTCCAGGGTGGCAATAACGTCAATGTTGTAAGTTGGTTGCAGGGTTTATACCTTCGGAAACAAGTTATAATGGCGAAAATAGTTATACTAACTAGGGAGGTTGACATTCGTTAACCAGCGGTGGAGTCGACAAACTAATACCTCAGTTAAGTGGTGAAATGGGGGAGGATAACTGCGTGAACAAGCACCCCCTTATTTGAGAAAATAAAAATTTAAGCGAATATAGACTCGGCTATTTGGCTTAAAATTTCTTTTCCCAGCATTCACTACAATTCATTAATAAATTTTTGATAGACGAAAAACCATATGCATTAAATGAGGAACGCTATTTTTCGATACCTTCCAGCCTAAGAGGAAGTATCGGCGGCGTTGAATCTGTCGCTACTATAGATTCTGGCTCGGAACTCTGCTTAATGGACTGAGGTGTGTGTAAAAAGCTAAAGCAGCGTTTTCCGTGTGCAAAATTGAGGTTATACACTGGCCTCACACTTGGCGCTTTGGCTGGGAGAGTTTTTCGCTTTATGGTGTTCAGAATTGTAATTTAAATATCCAAAATCATATATCTGAAATCGTTATTTTTTGTCGTTAAGTATTTGCGAATGGACGTAATACTGGGATGCAACTGTCTGGATATATTTCGTTGTATTATTGACCGGGAAAGAAAGGAAAATCGCATGAAAGACAGTTTGGGAAACACAGTCACTGTTTCAACTGACACAACCAACCTAGCGCTGTTTCAACCTAGCGTAATGCTTGCGTGAATATGAGAGAAGAAATTTCGTCGGTGACTCAGGCTGGCCAATGGCAAATCACTCTTCACCCCATATTAACTTGTCAAGCTGTTTGTGCAGTAACA
Organism: Thermobia domestica; assembly: GCF_964235325.1. Classification (NCBI taxonomy): domain Eukaryota; kingdom Metazoa; phylum Arthropoda; class Insecta; order Zygentoma; family Lepismatidae; genus Thermobia; species Thermobia domestica. Next base: position 249,652,617 of record NC_137462.1, on the reverse strand, counting down.
ACTCTCAATAGGGGAAAGGTCAATAGGGCGGAACAGCTGAACCCAGCCTTGGACACCGAATGTATTGCCTTACACAGGAAATAGAAGCGTATATTATTCCTCGATATGATGTAACACCAAAAATTAAATTAGTTGCCTGGAAATTATTATTAGATTACCGATCGCTCTTCTCCGAGTTTCCACGTCGCGTTAATGCGTCTTCTTATAAAATCCAGTTAAAAGATACTGAACCAGTTCTGTTCATGTTACTCTGGTCCTCAGGCTATACAACCTGACTTTGAAATTGAAGTCAACAAATGTGTGGGAATTCCAATAGAACAAATGTCTAAGTATAGGAACAGTATTCATGGTGTAAGGAAAGCTTCATTGGGCATACTCCGGTTTTGGACCTGATTGCAACTAATGCTAAAACTATCTTTCCACAGGTGCAGGTAGAGCCCATAAATGATCTACTACATCATGTTTCACAGCCAATGTGGTTTTCATCATTCGATGCGTGTAGTGCATACTAAGGAATTACTCAACACGAAGATTCTTATCAATGTACTAGTTTTGCGTATAAGAAAAAGCATTTTACCTTACTGTCTTGCCACAAGGACTGAGAAGCAGTCCTGCTGTATTTACGTCAGTGATGACCAACTTTTTTAATGAATCCACTCGCTTGTTTGTTATAATATACCTGGATGACGAATTGTTCAAATCAATGACTCACGAGGAACATCATCTAGAAAAACTTTTGAAATTTTTAAAAGGGCGAACGTTTCTATAAATTTCCGAAAATGTGAGTTTTTCGCACGAGAGATTATATTTTTAGGACATATATCTAGTGGCATAAAAATAAGGTAAGGGAATATTCATACAATTTTTTTCTGTACATACCACAAAGTTATATCAACTCTTGAAGAAGGATCAGAAACTCGTGTTGGACAGCAAAACTGAAATCTTTCTACAAATAAAGAGATCTTCTTAATGATCTGCCCGCATTAAGTCAACCGAATTTCTCTTTGCCTTTTCACATCCACAGGAACGGAGAATTGGCGTGCATGGAAGATTTGGCCGGTTTACTTGCGTTATATCATCCCAGTAAGTAGGATCCTAATGTAATAGGATATACCAGTCGACGAGTCAACCCGTATGAATTGTCTCTCTCGAGCTCTCAGTTGGAACTAGTATCCGTGTTTTTCTTCTGCGAAATTCTTGAGCAGTATATTATGGGCCATACCACTTACGTGTATACTGATAATTTAGCAGTCACACGTGCATTTACGCAGGAAAATCTCGAACCACGAACCACTAGATTTCTACTCAAACCACAAAAATTCCACTTGATCGTCCGGGCAAAGGGATTTTTGCAGCAGACACATTTATTCGATATCTTCCTGAGGATCTCCTTGAACCCTAGGACACTTATGTTCATTATCTAAAGATGAAGCAATACGCTGACATTAACTTAGGTCATAACCGAGAAAATCAAAAGACAGATGAATTATGTAGAAACCTATTAAAGCAATACAAATAATTTGAATTCGGATAAAGTTACAATGCACAAAAGACTACTTTATACAAAACCATTACCGGTTCACAAACGTAAATAGCAAATTATTAATGGTATTCTCTCTACCGGTGACTTCCGAGTACAAAAATATTGTCGATTTTGCGGAGCAATTTTCTACTGGAAAAATCATAAAACTACTATTAAGAATTTCATCCAAAATCGTATATAATGTTCTGATACAAACTTCACCAACCGAAAAATAATTAAACAAGAATGTCACATACACCCATCCGTACCCCATGAGACTATGGGGGTGGACATTAATTGCAAATTACACCTAATCAAGATTATTACTATATTTTATCATTAATAGACATATACTCCCGTTTCGTCACTTTCCTACCACTTAGAAAAGTTCATATTAAAGACATAATAACCGTGTTAAGGAGAATATAATTTCTCCTATTGCCGTACGCACAGGTATTATGTGACCGGGAACCACAATTCCAATCTAAGCAGTGGCAGAAATTTTGCGCTAAATAGAAGATTAAACATAAAAGAACGTCCAGTTATTCGCCGAATGCTGACGGGATAACAGAGCGCAGCCATAAGGAACTCAAACGACTAATCAGATTATGTGTTACAAGGACCAAAATAACTGGTATAAATATTTAGTGGAAATTCAAGACTTTCTAAACAACTCTTACTGTTCCAGTATAGGTTGTGCACCAGCGGATCGCTTTCTGAATTATTCTGCCGTCGACAAATACAGGAAACTGTTCCTATGGCCAAATCATTTTGACTCTGTTAAATACAGTTTTAAATTCACAGAAATAAATGTAAATTCACGAAATTATACTAAGAAGTCATCGAATTCCTCCAAGATACAAGAAGTTCAGCTGGTTATGTTGAAAACCAATAATCTATCATCAATTTTGAAACGCCAATATGCAAAATGGATGAAGATCGCTAGAGACCCATTTTTTGAAGCAAACCTATTGAAGAATTGCACTGTGTTACATAGTTTAAAAGGGGAAAGTGTCAGGGCACATAAGTGTCGAAAGTGAACACATTACACTGTTCATAAATGAGTGTGTGAGTGTGTGAAATATGGAATTAATTAATACTAAAGTTGCATCTATTGATACATATGCAATATCATACATATCATCATATATCATTGATACATATCATCTATACTTAGCAAAGTTTGTTGCCCTATCAAATTATTTAATGACCTCGGGGAACGGTAATGTACCATTAAAGGTAATGAAATTTTTGTTTGGAGGGGTTCGATATTCTTTGAGCTCACTGTACTTTCTGATATTTTCAAAATATAACTTCGTTTTATGTAGTATATTTAATCGTTCCTTATTCAACTCAAAATTTATATGGAAGATTTGAATAAATTAATAGGAATCATATTTTGGGGAATAATTTCTTTATTTTTACATTATTTTATAATTAGATTTGTATGTAGGTATTTCAAATAGACACATATTGAAATTATTGCCCTAATGCTATGCAAAAGCACAGGCCCGCAATTGAACAGAAATTCTTGAAATTATCCACCAATCTGATATTTAGCAAAATATTTTGGACATTATCGTGTCTCTGAGGTACCCATATTGTTTAAAAATCTGGGTTTATCTACTATTTACCATTTTCTCTTCGTTTTATATTATTTCCGCCGCCAAAACCATTTTTCCTTATTGGGACTATTTCCGACGATAACCTATTAAGGCGCGATTTTTATCAATCTCGACCTGAACAAGCACCAAGCCGCAGCACGTAATTTCTGCTCTCAGAAAATTTGGACTTTTGACAGGAAAACCAGGCAGCAAAACCAGGTAAAATTAGCATTAAATAAAAAAAATGAACCATCAAGGAAGCAGACGGAAACCTTGAACAGTAAACTTTAGGAGTGAGTTCAGTCGGAAATCTGTGAAATCCAGAAGTCAGCTTTATAGATGCCATTTTTATATTAATATGTAACTATGGACATATTCTTCAAAGTGAAGTGCATTGTGAGTGTTACTTAAAAAGTTTTGTACATTATTGTTTCTTCTAAGGAGTCCTTTATCCTGAAAATTTTTCCTGTTAAAGTTCGATATTCCTGTCATTATATAGATTTGTGTGTGCATATAGTAAATGCGGTTTGGTGTTAACATGGCGGTATTTGTAGGACCTTCTCTACATAAGTTAAATTTCATAATATTAGAGTAAGTCAGAAGAGGGACTTTTACTTATTTGAAAATTGATCCCTGCTTCCAACTCTTGATGAGTTACATAAAGAATAAAATGGGTCCTTTTCGCTTCAGAAAGGTACTCTTACCATTACAAGTTTTGATATGTCTTTTCCATGGGATAATATTATTTTGAAAACAAGATTTATTTGGTAGAAAAGGCAACCTGGCTCTGATTATATCGTTTCTCTTTTTAGTTCATAGAGCAGATTATAGATGTGGTGAAATTATTTGGTCTAGGAATTAATTCGTGCGGGTGGACAAGAGATGGCGCAACGAACGGAGCGTCCCACAGTTCCGTGTATCCACACATGTGTTGCAAACCCCTGTCGTCGCGTATCGTTCGTAGTATAGGGCAGTGGATTAAAGCGTCAACAACACCAGTTTGTAGTTAAGTGAATATGGCGCAATTTGTGCCTGATAAAGTGTTTTTGCGGGGTGTCCTGCTGCATTACTTTAACATGCAGAAAAGTGCGACTGAAAGTCATCGTATTTCGGTGGAAGTGTATGGTGACCATGCTCTAGCTGAGCGAACGTGTCAGAAGTGGTTTGCACGGTTTAGAAGTGGTGATTTCGGCTTGGCAGACCAAGAGCGAGCTGGACAGCCAAAAAAATTTCAAGACGAAGAATTGACAGCATTGCTCGAGCAGGATTCGTGTCAAACGCAGGAACAACTTGCAGCAGCATTAGGCGTTGATCAAACAACAGTCTCCAAACGCTTGAAAGCCATCAAAAGATGTCACATTGGGTTCCACATGAATTGAAAGACAGAGACGTTGAAAGACGAAAAACCATTTGCGAATTGCTGCTTCAACGACAGAGCAGAAAGGGGTTTCTGCATCGAATTATTACGGGTGATGAGAAGTGGATCCATTACGAGAACCCTAAACGAAAGAAGGCCTGGGTGAAACCAGGTGAACCAGGTCCATCACAACCAAAACGAGATATTCACTGTGCAAAGGTTATGCTGTGCATATGGTGGGATATGAAAGGTGTGGTGTACTATGAGCTGCTGCAACCGGGTGAAACTATGAATGGAGAACGTTATCGACGACAATTAATGCATTTGAAGCAAGCTCTGGCCAGAACACGACCAGAATGGGAGAACAGACATGATAAACTTATTGTTCAACATGATAACGCTCGCCCACATGTCGCAAAACCGGTCAAAACCTATTTAGAAAATGTCGGATGGGAAGTTTTACCCCACCCGTCGTATTCACCAGACGTTGCTCCTTCGGACTACTACTTGTTCGATTGCATGAACAACGATTTGATTGGACAGCGGTTTACTTCTTCAGAAGATATCGAAACATGGGTCTCTGACTTGATCGCTTCCAAGGATGAGGACTTCTTTCGCCACGGAATCCGTACATTGCCTGACAGATGGGCGAAACTGGTGGCTAGCGATGGACAATATTTTTCTTAAGGTATTTATGTATTTTGTGTTTGTACTACAGCTTCAATGTGTGCGTACCAACCGCACGAATTAATTCCTAGACCAAATAAATAACTTTATTAGATTCATATAGTATAGCTGAGTGGTGTGACAATATGTATTAGTATTTATCAGTACTTTCTTTCTTGGTATGCGGAATGTAATGTGCATGTGTGTAATTGAGTATGTAAATTTTAGGAGTAAGGTGTAGTGTAAGTATGATATATTTATTGATGGACAATGTATTGTTGTTTGTTTATTTATCTCTTTGGTTCGTCATAATAAGTGCGATACTCCGTAATGAAAATTTTCGTAGTAATTTCTTACCGTAATTACATATGAAATGGCTTATATTTAACAACAGCCCAAAACACGATAAGTATTGAAAAGAATATCCAAGCGTGCACAGGTTGTCTTCGTACTACTAGAACCACCGCGTCCGAGTTCAGTATTATTAGGTGCTAATGTTCTATTACTGAAATACCTAGTGATCTGGTCGACAGGAATTTACAATTTTTGCTATAATTAATGAGTAAATATTAGTTTACTCTCATAAGAATAGACTTCTCGATAGCTCACATCGGAAACTACGCTTCTGGAAAAACACGATCACTTTATTACTTAGTAATAAAATTATTATATAATATTAAACTTCGCGTTTTGCTCTTAACTTAAAGATCGTTTCTATGCCATTATTTTGTTGCGAGGCTACATTTACTAATTCTCCCTATCTCTAGCTTTCTGTGAGCAATTGTATTCTTGCCAGTTTTCTGATACATACTTGCTTGCTATTCAGAATATTCAATTCTCATTGCATACAGAAGAGAGTCGAAGCAGTGATGTGAATTATACCGTAGTTTGTTTTGAAAGAAATTCATATTCAGGTAATGTAAAACCACACGTGTTAACTAATATATTAAGATAATTTGCCGATTTTAATATAGTCAGACTCCTTTGCATACAGAATAGATTCGAATCAGCGATGGGAATTATACCGTAGTTTGTTATGAAAGGCATTGATATTCAGTTAATATAAGATCACATGTGTTAACTAATGTATTAAAATAATTTGCGTTTTTAATATAGTTAGTCAGTCTTGGGCTTATTGAGAAAGTATACGGTGTGTAAAAATAAATCGAAGTCGTAGATAAGTCTAAATAGATATATGAATAAGTGAGTAATGATAATACTAATATATAAATTCGTATAGCAGAGAGTATGAATAAAAACTAGGACGCACAATTGTATATGTGCCTATTGGTAAAGTATGAATTGTATATATATATATATATATATATATATATATATATATATATATATTTAAATCCCTCTACCAATATAGAGACCGTTATAAAACGTATCCTTTTTGCAACCGGTAGAACGGCTGGAGTATAGAAATTTGTTTTTGGATATATCGTCTCTAGACATTGAGGATGACACCGTAGTCAACTTTTTTTCTTCAAAATTGATGTATTTCTGCCTGTTCCCAAACTGGCGTTATTCTGGAGACAATTCACTCAAGTACCACTTCGGAGTCCAGTATAGATGCTTTTTTGCGTACAGTTTCAGGCAATTTCTGCGCCCATTCAAGCAGAAGTACCAACGTTTGCTGGGGCGTCCAATTAGCCTTACAATGAAGCAGACTTCCGGCGAAGCTGTGTATAGATGCTTTACGCACCTCTAGTTATGGTAGCAGATATGTATGTATTTATTTGATGGAGCGACGAGTTCTTTATTCTGTTCCTTCAGCTTTTTACTATATATAAGGAGTATCAGACCACCCGTCCCAGGCACTTTTCTCGCCTCGTAGTGCACGTAGACACTTCAAACAAAAAATGAACTACCAAATCGTATGTGAAGAATCAAACTGTGATTCTTTCATATTCAGTGGCGTAGCGAGAATACTTCCGCGGGGAATGAACTCCAAAATTTTAAATGGAGAGTGGTACCAATTTCGATTTATTTGGAAGTATTATTGAAAAGGAAACAACTTTTACAGGAACATTTTCCGTTAAAATCTCCGATTTGGCATCTATGTATTATTTGCTGTTGAATTGCAACTAAGAACAACAGTTTTAGTTGGTAATGATTCGAAAAGAACATCAGATAGCACATGTTCTATTAAATAGTTGTTAAAAACGCTTTATAGCATTTAGTATCAAACGTTAGGGCATATCTCGTCTACTTATCAACAAACGAAAACAATATTACAGGACAGTACTAGTTTAAATTTCGGAATATGAACCAATTTAAAACAGAAAAACAGAGAAAAACACTCGAATGCGCACCGGGACACTGTAGATTGCTCTTAACACTTCATTTCACCTTAGTCCATGGCAGACATTATAGATCTTGTTCATTATGTCTTCCCTTGTAGTAGGACGCTCTTGCTAAACCAGCTCCTTGACACGTCCCCAAAAGAAAAATCGAGAGGAGTCAGGTCCGGATAACGAGCTGACCAGGAAACGGCCTCCTCTTCCGATCCACCTGTTTGGAAATAAATGAGCAACAGTTTGTCCGGCAACTGTTGCAAAATGAGCAGAGTAATCGTCTTGTAATCACATTATTTCACGAGTTGCTAATGAGACCTCTTCCAAGCGCTCACAAAGAACATCTGACAAATAATTAGCGTATCCTACTTCTGTTAAAGTACCTTCGAAGAAATAAGGGCCAATTTGGCCCCTGACTATACCACGTCAGACATTTGGACTCCAGATATGTTGATTGTCAACTTCACGTACCCAGTGAGCATTCTCGCTGGACTAGTAGTGAGCGTTGTGTACGTTGACCTACATTAATCTTGAAGATCACCTCATCCGTACACAGAATGTTGTGGTGAAACATGGATTCCTGTCGCTCAGCCATTGACTCCAGATGGTTATGGAAATCTTGTTCACGGAGTTTTTGGTGCAGACGAACATGATAAGGATTTAACGCGTTATTGTGCAGAGTCCTCCAAATCATTATGTGGCTCATAGCAGCATCCCTAGCTAATCGTCCTGTTGAGATTTGGGGAACCATAAAGACTGCATCAAGGATGTCGGGAGACCGTTTATCCTAAACATGTCACCTGATCTCCAGACGTTTGTTGTGGTGAGGATGGACGTGCCCAATCCTTTGCACACAAAGTGCCGATCAGATACTCGTGAACGTTTGCGGACAGATAGTCAGTGTCTGTGAATATCTGAGGGTTCAGTGAATATATTCTTGTGAAGGCGAATCGGTTGAGAGCTACGTCCATGTGACATACTTTTTGGTGTGCCACTGAAACAAGATGCGCTACATCGTATTCGGATGTCTTTACTCCAGCATTCTTGCGCATCCACAGTGAACAAGCATCATTGTATGTGTCTTGAAATGGTTTCATAAAACACCTATCAGTGAGTTGAGTCTTGTGAGTGATATGTGGAGGAGTACTGAGCAGTGAATCCTGTGATCCCTCGCATATTTAATCACTTTCAGTTCTTTATGGCTGCCATGTCCATCAACAATTAGCACAACTGGGATGTGAGGGAAAGGATGACAGAATTTTACAAAGTGTTGCAATTAAGTTAAAAAATATCAGTCGTTATCCAATCAGTACTTTGTGCTACAGCAATACTCTCAGGTGGAGCATCAACAAACAGTCCCTCACTCTTCTTCTGGCGCGGAAATACGACTATGAAGAGAGGTAGTACAAACTGACCAGTAGCACTCACGCAGAATATCATATTCCGACCTCTTTCGCCCGACGTAGGATTGCCAGATTTTGTAAGCGAAAAACCCGGACACCAATCTCACGCTATTTAGCCATTAAGATCACGGTTCCTACTCATTTGGTAAGAATCTATTATACCAGTCTTTTCAGATTAGTAGCTACTTACAATTTTCCAGTTCATTCTTTTATAAACAGTTAGCACAAATGAAGCCCCACAAAGGATGTATAAAAAATGTGGAGAGGTGACGGGAGAGTTGCCTGGTGACCCTTTTTCCGAATTCCGAGCTTTTGTCTTTAACAGGCCCTAAATATTGCGCCAATTACGACACACTCTCCCATTTATGATTGAAGAGATACTCTTTTCTTTGTTGCGTCATCATTTGAGTCAGAAATACTACCTTCCGTTTTCAGGTAGGAAATACTAGTTCTTGCGGGCTGATTTTTTTTTCAATCTGAAGAGCGAAAACAGGAGTCCTGAAAGCCTTTTTCGGGACAGTTAATTCTTTCATTGAAAACCGGGAAGTCTGGCAACCCTAGCCCGATGTCAACTTGCCCAGAACTCGTTTCCGTTTTTCACATATCACTTTGGAATTAATATGAACACACGATAAACCAATCTCATGAGCGTTCAGTATTCGTGATGGTAGAAAAGAACATTTCTTCATCAGTGTGCACTAATTTGTATAGAACTTTGCAAATTGTTCCTTATTGAAACTTGTTCACGATATACTTACAGGTCGCGGTTTCTCAGTGGTAGAGCGTTCACCTCTGCTGCATAGAGTTCTTGGTTCGTTCACTAGGGATGCATTCGAGTCGAGCCGAGACAGAATTTTCCTGACAAAATTCGAGTCGAGACACAGCTCTTCCAATAGAAAAATATATATTTTTCGAGTCGAGACATCACTTTTACAGCACATTTTCGAGTCGAGACGGTCTCAAATCTTGTCTCGTGCGCATCCCTATCGTTCACAGCTCCGCCAAATGACCTTTGTGGTGGACAAACACCGTGTGTGTGGGTTTCCTCCAGGTTCTTCCGTTTTCTCGCACTTTCTTGATTCCACCATTTCATTCATTTCTCATCATTGCCGTCTCCATTAGCCTAGCCGGCATAAGCGTGGGAAATAAAACTCAAAGATTTAAATATGCTTGTAGACACAGGTATTCAAACAAATAAATTGGGAAGTCACTTCTTAAACTCGTATAAAAGCCTTTCACAGCACTCTGTTTATCTTTGTTGAACCTGTCATTGATATTTAGTTCTTCAGCTAAGTCAAACTATCTTCATTTATTCTTACCGTGAGAATGACATTAAACGATCAGCTAACTGTTTCACATGGCATTTCAGCTCTTTTCCATACATATCGGGGAAAGTATTTTCTCAAATCCAAACTCACGCGCAACAGGTAATGTCATTCCTTGCTTTCGCTGTGACAGTCTGTGTTGCAGAGAAGTATTTGAGACACCAAATCTATGTATCAAATGCCATGTGAAGCAGTTAGCTGATCGCTTAATGGCATTATCATAATAAGAATACCTGAAGCTAGTTTGCTTATTTGAAGAACCAAATATGAAAGCATCACCATTTGTTGTTTGAAGTGTATACGGGCACTACGAGCCGAGAAAAAGCCTGGGACGGTGTGATCTGATACACCCTGTATACATGTTACTTTAAAATTTCTGCATAATTCCTGAAATGGGTTAAGTGAAATAACATCTGAGGCTTGAAAACATTTCTTTCAGTTTCAAACAGTGATCAGTTCTTTGAAAATAAAACGTTTACTTTCCTTTAAATGGGTGAATATGCAACTGAGGTAAACTGTATGGCGTTTTATTCTTCAAATGTAATTTTCTGTTATGTAAAAGTAAAGCGTTGACTTTCATTTATATATCTACAGAATACTTCAGAAGTGCTGTAATATACAAGAAATTGGTAAAACTGAATTTGCAGTGAGAACAAAATTTTTACAATTTTAAACATTATGTTCACTTCTGTATATATTAAGTGTTTCCGAGGTTCCCAACATAGTTTCATTGGGGTGAAAGTCCGTGGCCATAGGAAAAATTGTTGAATATGCATCTCAACTAAAAGTTCATAAGAATAAAAGTTTAGCAGTTTCAAGCGTAGGTTTTAATTAAAGCGGGTTGCAGGACATTTTAGATATCGTATTTACGCGAGTCTAAAACGTCCTCAAATGTGAGACAAAAAAAAAAAAAAAAAAAAAGGAAAAAGAAAACTACTCGGCATTGACTTTTAAGAATGAAAAAGATAAATAAACATGTGAAAACACAATGAAAATTTTTCGTCTTCCATTTTGTTTCAAATTTCCGGATAAAACAATTTCCCATTTTTCGCAAAATGTGGGTATTCCTAGTACACATTCTTCACAGAATCATGACTAACGAGATTAACTATCTCCGTCAAAACTCAATCGTTTTCTGCTGTAAATTGGGCCTTACTGACAGTGCAAAATGTAGGCCTAAACTTGCAAACTCGAATGTAAGATACACCTCAATTTTGGGGTTGAAAAATAATTTAAAATGTGCGTTTTAGGATTGCGTAAATACGGTATTTGAAAACGAAGGGAGGACAGGAGGATAAGATGGTCATTTCTTGAACATGGATAAGAATATTGCACTTTGTTAGTAGAATATATAAAGAAAGCATGGTTCATGCAAGTTGGTGCCCTAGCACACCACGTCTTGCTCATACTAAACTACTTGAACACTAGATTTCAGCCAAACTGTATTGATCGTCAAGGAGCCCGAGGCTTACTTTGAGTTCGATGAACTACGCTTTCTGGGAGTACGGTTAATCTATGTTGTAATTCAGCGTATAGATTCCCGACGGGGCTCATCTTGCACGAAAACAAAGGATATATAAGGGAAGCAATTTGTCCAAATTCCCCCCCCCTATTTTCATTCTTTAACATTCCGCTTCAAAACATGGGTAGAATTCAACAGAGGGCACATTGAACAAATGTGCTTTCATCTATGATACGGGACTTTTTGGACACCCTGTAAACAAACTTCATATTTCTTTGCTTCTTGAAACTATTGTCATCCCTTAAAAATTTTACCCTTATACGTATAGCTTTACTACGAACTTTTATATTTACCTATCATCCTCCGCAACAAAATCTACTTTTTTTTCTTTCTTGACACTCACCCTCTTTAAATTAAACCTTTTTCAGGCTGTTACTTCGTAATGAACAATTTAATTCAGTCTCATTTTTCATTACAACCTTACGTGCTCATTGACGAGTGTCACATCAGGAGGCAAGTAAAAGTCTTGAAGTCTAAAATACCAATTAATCTATAAAGAAATCTTACTTCCAGTAGTGACAGCAATGCAATAGTGTTGATTATCCGCATTAATTGAGACCACGGTTACGCATCTAATTAAGCATGCGTTTGTTTAGCAAAGAAAGGCACTACAGTGCATTGTTACTTTTCTTATAATACGTCAAGCTTGAAAAAGTGATGGCAACCTTCAAAGCCTTCAAGTATTAATTTACACTATCATGTTTACGTTGTTCCAAGGAAAATATATAAAGGAGAAAATGTCTGAACAGTGATCAGAAGGAATGATGCTTGCTTCAATTCGTTATTTCTGATCACTGTTCAGATGATGTATGTCAATGAAATATTGACCCACAACCCATTGACCCACCACCCATCATGACTATGACTCACTGTAATCCACCATCCACCATGACCCACTTCAACAAACCGTGACCCAATATGTCCCACTTCCTAACGTGACGCACTCTGGCCCACTACCCATCAAAACCCATCGTAATCAACTTTAACCCATGATCCACGTCTTCCTGTCCACTGACTAAAGAGTTTACACTTGCAATTATACAATGCTGTGAAATTATCACTAATCGGAGTTTGAATTTCTACGGTTAATCGCTCAAGCACCGCTCTGTTACAATAAGGTGGATCTGACCTTTACAATATAAAATGGTAAAGTGTTTATCATGGGTAAAATTACGATGAATTTGAAATATTATATATAATTATTTCCTTGCTGAATTACAGATACTTTTCAGTGGAAAATGGGATGAAATTTGAAAGTCTCAAATCAAGGTATAGTGGACCAAAGTAAATGTGAATAAAGATGTAAAGTTTTCCATATAATTAAGTATACAGTGAAAACTTAAGACTTCCATGTAATTAAACTTACAGTACAAATTTTGTATATATATATATATTTCTCGCAACCTTATAGCTTCAGTGCCTTGTGCTGTGAAGGATCCATATAATAAACATAAGTATCAAAAATTATTATATTAGAAAGTAGTGGATATATGATACCACTGCTTTCTAATTATTACTGATTTCTAATTAATTGAGACTGTATTTTTTGTGACTCAATTAATAATTGTTTCTTAATTTTTCTCAACTAATATCGATCGTTTTTGATTAGTTTTACAGATCAACCCACTACCAATTTCCCATATATAGAAAGTCTCCCCCATAGAAGAGAAATTTAAAAAACTGCTAGAACACGTTCTGTTTATTTTTAATAAAGAGTTAATATACTGAATTTCACTACCTAAGTTGAACGACTTGTGAGATACACAATTTTTCGTAAAAAACTTGGACCCCCTCTCCCCCTTTAGTACATGTTTTATAATAAAAGCGATGTGATAACATCCCAGTTGAGATTAGGGTCTAACTATCTACCAAAATTCATTTCATTTGGCTTTACCATTTGTCCGTGATCATCACTCACACTTAGTTACATTCGCTTTTATGCAATAATTCATGTATTACAGGTGATTCAAAAATGTATTTTTTTTTTCAGTAGTTAGCTCCTCTAAAAACTCACAGGCTGTATCTCGAAAGCCAAGTAGTAAGTCCTATTGTTGTTACAACAGTTACAAATATCAATATCCAAAATACCTGAAGTTCTTTTTTCACATAGATATACTCATCTCAGATAAGTAAATAGAAAAAAATGAAAAATGAATAAAATAGATGCCTTGAAAGTGAAACACAGGCACATTCACCAGTGTTCAGAAGATGCTGTCTACTATGGACTGAATAGAGTGAGTCAGTCGGTCTGAGTGTGTCGGTGAGTCAGAATGGGTCACGGTGATTGGTAGGTAGCAGTGGGTCACGTCCTGCTGACCACGACCCACTGACCCATGTGAATGTTCAACTTTCTAAATTAAAACATTCTGATTTGCTCTTTGATGATATTAATGTATATTAAGTAAGCAAAGCTTGTAACATGTAAAATGTCACAAACATTATCACAAAGACATACTGGAAGTGAAAATACAAGTATTGATAAATTACTTTCTTATTAGAAACAATTTCTTCAATTTACACACCGTATGAAAGATTATAAGTTACTTTGAATAAAACCGTCAGTAATAGAACTTAATTATTTGACCAATAATTATGTAGTAATGTTTGCACTAAACTATTTTGAGAACCATCTTATATCATTTACTTCAATTATTTTAACCCAAGCAAAAAAAAATAATAATAATAATAATAATAATAATTAAGGAGGAAAATGAGTGATTGAACAACGAGGAAGAGTTGTAACTAAACACATGAAATTACTCGTACTTTTAAAGAAGCTCGAAAGCAGTTGACTGTACCAGTAATTATATCAGCACAATCTTCCTGTCTTTACCCAACAATGAAACATTAAAATTACCCTTACCAATTTCAACCTAGAGATAACAAATGTTCAGAAAAGGAAGTTCGTATCTCATTTAAGGGCTTGATTGTGCCGACGTTTTAAAGTTATTTGCCTTTCTCATTGTTAAAGCATGCCTTACACCATGAATGGCGCCGGTATTCCGTTTTATAGGCACTCCGCTCGAACTTTTTACATGCCAACAGAGTTTTTTTTAAATACCGTCAACCAGAGCCGTAAATAGAGATTTCGGCGCCCGGGGTGAAATAGAATTCGGCACCCAGTACAGACACCTTACCAAGCTTTCTTTCTTTCTTTTATTTTCTTTTTCTTTCTTTTTTTTTTTTTTACATAACAAAAGCAGCTTTTGCTATTATGCTACACTGAATTTTTATTAAGCTGCTTAAAAGGGCATTACAACAACCAAAAGCGATCATTATGTATTCTTTTACAAATAAGAGCTGCTTTCAAGAGGTTTATTTTGGAATTTTTGTTAAACTTGACAAAACTCCCTTTGGTTCTATACAAATCCATTTGGAGAACAGTTATGGAAACTTACAGTACAACTATTTGCAATATTTCATACTATCGGTAAGAAATGATATTTCAGTACAGTAGAAACTATGTACTTTTAAAATGTTCGAAATGAACTATAGAATTTCCAGTAATAATTGTAAGCTTTTGTAATTTTATTCTGTAAGCAAATGGGATTTTAATTTCAATTCTTTTACGACAAAAAAATATTTTGTGAAATGTAATGGACATTTAGAAGGAGCCTTCTTTTGCGAATTTCTCAATATTGATCTATGGAGCTAAAGAATATGTTTAATGTATTTCAAATCCAAAATATAGTTCGCTACAACATTTTGAAATAATAGTAATTACTTAATCTCTTAATCAATAGAAGTTCTGAATTTAAGGTTGCTTATTATTAATTAACATATTAAAAATACACTAATACACATACACACATATATATGTGTATACGTTTGGTATGTGTGCTGATAGAAAAACCACAAAACTAGATACGTATGCACAAAAGAAAATATCCTGGCGATACAAGTGGTTGATGGAGAAATGATTCACACAAATTCCTTCAGATTGGAAGCATTTCATATAGCCTATCAAAGGAATAATAATAATAAAAAAAAATACACCGGTAGTGATCAGTCTATGGAAAAGAGAAAATTCGCTGACTCCTTTTTTACAACTGCTTGAAGTTCGAAAGTGTTATTGTTCCTCTTGTTTACTTATATTTTATAATATTCCCACGCAAACAGCAACTTGCATATTCTCTCGTGTCTCTTCACTCCTTTCATTTTTGTATCTTCATTCTCAAGAAATATTAATCCGATTGGGTAGAAAAACATGATTAAATAAGCAAACTCATCACCACCAACGTATTTTAGACTCAGACTTTGATTGTTTCTGATTTTGAAAACGCTCTTGAGTACATCATTACTTAGCACCTGATATATATATATATCACATCGTCATTTAAAATCATATACAGCAATAACTTTCTTTAAGTACTAACATGTAACAATTCCCAAGTGTAACACTCCGATTTTGATCAAATTTGGCAGGTAGATATTACACATGAAATAAATGAATACGTATTTTCTTTTTACGGAAAGAAGCCCCAATCCAGAATTTTGAAAGTTGGCGCTCGAAAAGCAAGAAGAAGTGGACCGAAGTAAATGAAATTATGCATAGATACCGTAGAATTAAAACGAAGAAATACGTATTTCGTATTTTCTTAAAAAAGAAAAAAAAACATAAAATAGGTGGGTGGGGCACAGACCTTTCCAAACCTTTGATTACAAAATATCAAAAGTGCGAATAAGTATATATTAGAAGTGCCTAAATGATAATGAGAATTACTACAACACTTTGTGTAAGGACAATAGGCAAAAAAAAAGCAAACACGTGTTTTTAGTTTCTGCGGAAAAATAGTGTTGGGCCAAGGCACCTCCGAAGAAAGTAAATATTACAGCAGAAGCGCAAGAAGAAGTGGACCGAAGCGAATAAAATTGTGTGTAGATATTATATATGTAAAATAAAGTAATTCGTGTTTCCCAAGTGTCCCGTACTGATTTGTTTCAAATTTGCACATTGAACAGTAAACAGCGGCACGTGCTTTTATTTATGGGGAAAACACTGTAAGGGTTAAAGGCGCACCCCGAAATACTATAAAATACGCTATATGTAGAAAAAAAAATAGTGTGAAAATAGTGAAATTTTAGCAATAGATAGATGACCTAAAAGTAGGAATCAATACAGTGAATTTCGAGTGTTTCGTGTTTCTGCTCTCAAAAGTTCAAATTCAAAGACTGAAGTTAGCGCCCCCTAGCTACTTGCGAAACACGTATTGCCTTATTTTACATATACAAGATCTATGTATAATTTCATTCCCTTCGGTCCACTCCTTCCTGCGCTTCTGCTTTATTATGTACTTTTTTAGGAGAGGACATTGGCATCCACACAGTTTTTCCGCACAAACTACAAAACACGGGTTAGTTTATTTTTGTGTATCGTTTCTTAACATCCTTTCGTTGCGTTCTCTATGTAATTTAGGCACTTCGAAAGTATACTCATTAGCACTTTTCATATTTCGTAATCAAATATTTGGAAGAGTCTTTGCCCCACCCATTTATTTCTTTGTTTCAGGAAAATACGAAACAAGTATTCCCTCATTTTATATCTACTAGGTACAATATCATTCACTTCGGTCCACTTCATACTGCGTTCGGGCGTCAACTTCCGAAATATTGGATATGGGCTTTGGTCCTCAATAATTGTTTCTCCTCCACAGAAAATTATAAAAGAAAAAAAAAACACGTATTCGTGTATTTTATGTGTGGTATCTAACTGCCAAATTTTATCAAAGTCGGAGTGTTACAGTTGTATCAAATTGTATCAAAACCGACAACAACATTGATTTAATAGGGCGTCAATACTTTTTTAATCATTTCTAGCACTTTTTCTTTCGTTTTGCTCGTTCGGCGCTTTCTAGCCATCAGCGCCTGGGACGACCGCCCCGCGCGTCCCCTTCTTGCTATGGCTCTGCTGGAAACAGATCCGAGGTTTAAGGGAACTAGTATAAAACGATTGACAATTTTCTTGTAAATGGATATAAAACATTTTTAAACTTCTGCCAGTAACTTGCGGCTTTTATTATGTGAAAGTGGCCCAAAGACGCCCAACACTGCTTGTAAAAGTATTTGACATCCCACACGATTAATATGTATGATAATAGTTGAAACAACGTATTATAATAATTATTTGTAGATAGTAACATGTATTCTATGTACAAGCTAAAAAACATTGTAACTTTTTCTTATCGTCTTGTATATTACTATATAAAATATTCTGTCAGTTTTTTTCAGTTATTTTTTAATCATTGTTTGATTCCTTCATTCATGTTGTTTCTTCTAGCTTCCGAAACCGCGATAAATCTGCAAACAGAACAAAGTGCATGTACGAGCCAATGGTGAGCACAGCTGCCAACTGCGAAATGAGAACTTCCGGTGGTACAACGCGCCTTGATGTATATAGAACTATACGCTCGACAAGCTATACGCTCACGACTGTCGCGCACCTGCCGATGAAACTCTGAACTACAGTTATACAAGAAAAAGTTATCTCAGCACCGTTGGGACCACCAACGTCAATTTTCAAAGTTGATTTCTACGCACTAGTGGTGGTGAGAGGAGACCGTCTAACACGGTTTCCCACTGGACGACCATATAGTGTCGCCTGATCGACCAGGTCGCCTGATGGAATGCAAATCGCCAATGTATGGTCGTTCCATCGGTATCGGGATAATATATATATATATATATATATATATATATATATATATATATATATATATATATATATATATACACTACTTTAACTTAGTTGTTATACCTTTTCATAGTAAACATAGCAATCAATTGATCAACCGGCCTGACAATACAAACAATAGCCATATAGCAAATGATCCCTATAACTCACAGTTAATCACGTAATAGAGTATCTTTTGCAGGATTGGTACATTTTAAATGAATGTGTATGTCTTGCATCTATGACAATACTCTGTAACTGGTTTTTATCTCCGGTCACTCGACCAAACCAAGTTCGTCATTGTTCGTAGAGGTGACGAAATGCATAGGATCAAATAACCTAGCAAATCGATTACAATAGATTTTTAATACCATACCAGGCCGCCCAAAAGCCACAATGTTAATGAATTTTCCTTTCTTCGACTTTTAGTTGATATAATGTTTTGAAATTAGTTTTCACCTCAAGAAGTAGCGAATCTTGTGGACTGGGAGCGATTAGTAATTTTTGGCAGATAACTTACTAGTAAAAAACTAAATTTATTTAGTTTTTTGTTCATTTTGGCAAGTCTCTGTTAGGATTCCTTCTGTTTTATCGATTTTAGTCTAGTTTTCCTCGAACCTCGAAACTCTTCTCATTTTCTGAGGGGTCGGATTTTTATTTTATTTTAGAAATTCTAAATTCTTAAACCACACTCACTTCCCGCTAGTGCCGTAGTGTCCAAGGTTTCAGCCGGACATCAGCGCGAAGTGAAATTTCCACAAAGCCACTGTCTTCTGGGAAATCTCGCTCAGGACACGGAGACCTGTTTCAGGCTAAGTATTTATTAAACAAATCGTTCTCAGCATATGAAAGTATATTTGGCTGTGAATTGTTGTATGCTGAAATTCGAAAAATTATCTTTGTAGATTAGTGCCCTAGCTTATTCTTTTTGCACCACTTCTTTTTTCACTCTTCTCTACGTATTAATCTATTCTGTTCTTCAAGATTTTGTTAAAATTTTTAACCTCCTTCCCGATTTTTAACTTGACGTATATCAATCATTCGACATGTATAATTTAAAACTGAATTACCAACTGAGATGTCGCGAGACTCGATTCATGAAGGTATTCATTGATGTTAGATATCCAGGAACCGTTCTCCATCACATTGTTGACCCACTGCAGAAGTGGGCGGTGGTTCATTATACTATTACGCTTTATTTTCATTCCTTTCAGCACTGTCCATTTGGAGTTTCTCTATTGAACTATTGATTATTTCTATTTTCTTTTCCATAGGGTATCGTAAACCTGAATGTTATTGTAGTTGTTTGCACCAAGAAGTAGTAGTAACATTCGAGAGTCATATATTTATACATAAACTTTGTTTTACGTGCCTGCCTAGTACATTAAATGTCTACTATTCTAAATAGAATACTTGAGAATATGAAATTTATCGTTATGCGCTGGTAATTATTTACATTTGATATGTCGCATATTTCATTGCGTAAAGTGTTGCAAACCAAGAAGAAAATTATTTTTGGTTTCATTAATTCGATAAATTAAATATTTATTGAGTATATGTATTGAGATATAAATACAGATGGTGATCAGGAAAATGGAAACACCTGTAGTTGGCAACACGTCAGATGTATGGGTTGGCAGTAGTGTCGTGGCGGCCACAGCGCCGGACCGTGGGTGGTGGTGTGTTAGGTCGGTCCCCATACTACGTCAGGCGCAGTGGAACAGCAGTGTCCAGTGGCTGCAGCAGACGGATGTAGTGTAAAATGGGAGACCTCTCAGGTTTTCAAAGAGGGCAAATTATTGGTGCGCGGTTATGTGGAGTGAGTGTGATGGCAGTGGCTACTGTGTTAGGTGTGTCGCGTGGGACAGTGTCGAAGGTGATGACGGCCTACACAACACACGGGAAACCACATCGGGGAAGCGAAACAGTGGCGGAAGAAAATCATGAGTAACAGGTCACGCCGGGTATTAAAGTGTATAGTCACGCAGAACCGTCGTGCCACTGCGAAGCAAGTGACGGTGGAACTCAATCAGCACCTCCCCCACCCTGTTTCGACAATCACAGTCCGCCGCGAATTACATGACTTACGGGGTCGTGTTGCACTGGCCAAACCGCTCATCAGGGACGGGAGGCATGTTTGAAAATCTAAAGGTGACCCATTTTTTATATATATACAGGGTGTCTCACCTAACTTTGCGACATGAAATATTTCCGAAACAACAAGTAAAGTGACAAATCTATATACGCAAGAGTGTGCCCATGTGAGGATCTATGTAATTCTGTTAACAACAAGTGCCAACAGGGATCCATCATATGCCCATAGAACTAACTTCAAAATTTCAAAGGGAAAACCCCCTATTTTTATTGCAGTACCTTATTCTGCAATTGAAAGAAGCAACATTTACTTCAAACATTTTTCCTTTTCCTACTAGGTGGCGCTGTAATTGCAGAAAAATTGAAAATCATCTTACGTAATGTATTTAATGTACGTACTTCCCCTAATTCTGGGACCTAAAATATTTCGGCAATGACAAAAATTGTGACATATCTAGTTACGAAAGAATGAACACATGTCACGGTCCTATAAAATTCGGCGAAGAAGTACCCAGAGGGATTCCATCATAAAGCGTTAGAGACCAACTTGAGAACGTTAGAGACTTTTAAATAGAAACTCCCTATTTTTGTTTCAGATTTGAATTTCGCTACCGAAAATAAGCATATTTTACTTAATGTACTTTTCGTTATCCACCTAGATTACGCTGAAATACAAAATAAATATAATCCACATTACCAGGGATTGATAATAAGAGATACATCTCGAGAAAAACACGTGCAATGAAAAGACATGAAATACGTGACCAATATTTTAAAAATTCTTAGAATAAAACAAAATTGCTTTCCTGTACAATTTAATACGACCGTGGTAAATCATTACGAAACAAAAAGGAAAGTTTTTATGCTTTTCTACAACGAATGTGTTACTTAGAATTGTAAAAGTCAAGTAGCTCAATATGTTCGTTCAATATCACGTGACACAAAGAGATTAAATGAAATCTTTATTTTACAGAAGTAGGCTAAAGCGAAAATGCCAAAGGAGATTTCAGAGGATATTAATTTACAAAAAAATTATAAAGCACAAAGAAACTTAATTGTTACAGGGTTATTATAAACGAACTCCTGATTTCAGAGAATAGTTACTCATTTTTATTTGTTCACAATGACATGCAGCTTATGTTATATGTTTGAGGTTTATAAACCATGCGCGTTATCTTTCTTCTCAAAGCTGAAAATGATAAGTGCTGTTAATAATTTAACATACAGTAGTTACATAGTCTAATTTGGGCACACTTTTTTTTACATCCCAGATACCAGATACCCGCCTCCTTCTTAAATGTGTTCTCAAAGTTCAATTAAATTCACGATGATATCAAAGTTTTGCTGGCGTCTCCTATTAATCCAATGTTCCCGGAATTGCTGCAAGAGTGAATGTTGCTCTGCTGAGCTTTCGTTACAATACAGCGGTATCATCTTCATAGCTCTGAAGATATTACCTCTGTATGGTAACGATAGCTAAGAAAAGCAACATTTACTCTGGGAGGAATCCCGAGAACATTGGATTAATTCAATTGTTAGGGAGTGGTAACTGATACAGTTCCATGTGGCATAAGCCAAACTTCGTTGAAAGTTCCGTTTCACACGAAATTCGATAATAAAAGGCATGGTCCTGTTTTCCTTTCCTGCTATCTATACTTACTGTTACCCTACCTGCGGTATGCGTAGCCACACATCAGCTTTATCAGCCACGGAATGCCCTCCCGTTTCTTCAAAGAACTTGATTATTTTAAATCCCATGAGTGGGGCGCGGTGGCTCAGTGGTAGAGCGTTCATACCGGTGCTTGTTGTCCGTGGTCCGATGGTAGATCGTGCGTTGTGGAATTTGTGGTGTACAAACAACGTGCTCATGGGTTTTCTCGGGGTTCTCACGTTTCCTCCTACTTTCTTCATTCCGCTATTTCATTCATTTTTCATCATCACCGTCTCCTTCAGTCTAACCTGCATAACAATGGGACGTAAAATGTCAAGATTTCATTTCATTTTTGAGTCCCGTTGCTCCTCACGACTTGGTTTTCTAAAATTGACAGATGAACAAAGTGTAACTGGTGTTTCATAGCAAGTTTTAACTGCTCACCTTTCTTTGTCTTACAGTGAGTAATTCGATGGTGGAAGGCAAATAAGGCATCCATGATGCAGTCCAGTTCAATAAGTTCAACTTCGTCAATAACTCATTGACGAAGATTATCCAAAGTGGTTAGCATTGCTTGATATACTAGGAGTTTTAGATAAACCCTGAAATAGTAGTCTAGTGACGATAAATCAGGGCAACAAGAATATGCGGGCTATCCAATCTCGCCTCTTCTACCAATCTTTGTTCAGTAAGTTACGTGTTAAGAAATTGCCGCCTATTTACAACGTCTGAACATCTTGCTGGGACAATCTTTGGGCAAAATTATCTTCTATAGTGCCATGTCTACAGTGTCCGTGAGTTTATATTGCTGAACCTACTTGATTTCAAAGTATCTCCGCATGCAAGTAGTCAATTATTGTATTATTTAACACGGAAGCCCAGAAATTCAAATTTTCAGGATGTAGAGTGTGTTTGAAAGAACCAATGAGATTGCTGTTAAATCAAAACCTGAAATTATGTAAGTTAATGTAACCGGTTAGGTGGAACATACCTTCATCAGAGAACACAATGCTGGTTAGAAGAGTAAGATTGTGATTGATTTGTTTCAACATACCTTCATAAAATTCTACACAGCGATCAAATAAATCTATTGTACCAGATGAATTTTGTATGGGTGGAACTTCATTTTCTTCAATATTTTTTTCGCGGACATGTGACTAATGCTATTTTTCAGCATCCTTACGAATACTAAGGTGACTAGTTTCGACAAATGACTACAAGATCAAGCTTTTTGTCGCCACTTTCGGTCGACCACGAATGTTACAACCCTTTACAGTTACCGTCTTCTCGACCCCTTTTTACGATTCACTTGACGTCAATAAATATTGCCATTGCTTCAGCACATGACCTTTGGTGATTTTGCCATATTTGGATCATCGAGAGCGTTATGACTGACTTTGAGAGTTCTAATACAAACCACTTGAAATACAGTTTGATTGTTCAGAGGTTACCTCTAATGATGATTATTGCTACTAATATCTAATAGTTTCTACATTTACTGGACGTAAATTAAAATCACTATAAGTATTTACAGAACATGACATAGGGGTGACATGTGTCTTCTGGTCAAATGTTATTTGTTCCACTAATTTTATAAGAGCACATTTGCTCTCTTTTTTAATGACTAATAGATCTAGTGATTAACTTTACATGTTCACATTTATTTTCACTTCTCTCATGGAATTGCATGGTTTCAAATCAATACGTAATTATGCACATATGTATAACCATAACCACAAAATGATGGTATCATTTTAAACTTTAAAAGGTCCGCCGATCAACCTTATGTTTTATCACTTTTACATGTCAGGTAAAATCACGTGGTCTATATTCAAATCATATCGTCATTATGCATATATACTTAAAGATGGCAAAGCTGAATAACTTAATTCTCTTTTGACACTAGGTATGATTATTGATTGAAACTTTAAGTCCCAACAGAGAGCAAATCAACTTTCATAGTGTCCATAAGCTACCAGGAAAAATATCAGGTATTGAAGAATATTATTACAGACGTATTCATAGGTTTATTTGTTTGCAAGTCTTAGCACTAGCACATACACCATCTTTTAATTTATCAATCTCAGGTGCCTGCCGTATAATGATATTATTATTATTGCTATTTATGTATTATTTAGGATAAAAACTAAAAAAAAATTACTTAAACAAAAGTTGCGTTCCTTCCGTAGCACAATCGAAATCTGCACTAAGGGTATCTATTTGGAATTTTGGGAGATGAAGGCAACTTCATTTTATGTTAGTTGAATACTTGTTTTACAATTATTGGATACATACTTAGCCTAAACTTCATGCGTATTTCCCGAGCTATTTAATTTATCATCAGCCTCCAGTGACGTACATGTGAATGTTGGTCTTCATTTTCTGCCATTACAGCTCTATCTAGTAGAATATTGAAAAAGTGTTTCAAATTAAATTTGATCCACTCATCATATATATATACAGTATGTGATCATAAGTATGCGTACACCCCCAAAACATATGTTTTTCATATTAGGTGCATTGTGCTGCCACTTACTGCCAGGTACTCAGTAGTCATTAGACAGAGTGAGAAAACAAAAAGGGGCGCTCCGTGGAAATCACGGACTTCTAAAATGGTCATGCGATTATGTGTCACTTGTGTCAGAAGTCTATATATGACATTTTCACACTCCTAAACATAACTAGGTCCACTGTGTGTGATGTGATAGTGGAGTAGAAATGTGAAGGGACACATGCAGTACAAAGGCGTACAGGCCGTCTTCATCTGTTGACTGAGAGTCCGCCGACAGTTGAAGTGGGTGTAATATTCAGACATCTATCCAGACCATCACACAGGAATTCCAAAGTACATAAGGATCCAGTCCAAATACGATGGCAGTTAGGCGTGAGGTGAGAAAACTTGGATTTCATGGTCGAGCTTCAGCTCATAAGAAACACATCACGCAGGTAAATGCCAAACGACGCCTCGCTTGGTGTAAGGAGCGAAAACATTGGACGACTGAACAGTGGGAAAACGTTGTGTAGAGTAACGAATTACGGTACACAATGTGGCGATCCGATGGCAGAGTGTAGGTATGGAGAATGCTCGGTGAACGTCATCTGTCAGCGTGTGTAGTGCCAACACTAAAATTTCGGAGAGCGTGGTATTATAATGTGGTCATATTTTTCTTGGAGGACCTGCACTTGTGGCACTCTCACAGTGCAGGTTTTAAGTACCTTCTTGCTTCTCACTGTTGAAGAACAATTCGGGGATGTCGATTGCATCTTTCAACATTATCGAGACCTGTTCATAGTGCACATCCTATGGCAGAGTGGTTACACGACCATAATATCCCTGTAATGGACTGGCGTGCACAGAGTCCTGATTTGAAACCTATAGAACATCTTTAGGATGTTTTTGATAATCACCACGCCTCAACGATCGTGCCACGTCTCAACGATCTACGTCGATACATCTTCTCAGTTCAGCAGTCCGTGAAGAATGAACTGACATTTCCCAAGAAACCTTCCTCCACCTGATTGAAAGTATGGCTGCAAGAGTGGAAACTGTCATCAAGGCTAAGGGAGGGCCAACATCATATTGAATATCAGTAGTACCGATGGAGGCGCCACAAACTTTTATGTCATTTTCAGCCAGGTGTCCGAATACTTTTGATGACATAGTGTATATATATGTTTCAAAAATGTATTGGGTCATTACTGTTGATCTCAATATAAGGATCACTTTCCAACGGTACCACAAACATGTTCATATCATCGACCTAACGGGAAAATTATTTAAAAAATCGAAAATCTCGTCGTAACACTTTGACCCTCTACCCGGTCTGGGTTGAAGTAGGGGTCTGTTATATATATAAATATAAAGGATTTGTTGTAATGTACGTACATAATAAGTGTTCAGTATTTCAATTTTGTGTCTTGAAAACAAAGAGCGGAAAAAGTTGGTGAAAAATCTTAATTGAGGCCTGATTTACACGCACACACATACATGTATATATATATATATATATATATATATATATATATATATATATATATATATATATATATATATACCTAAATATACATATTCTAAACATTACTGCGTCACTAATATTTGGCCCAATGTCATTGTTCAAACGTCATTTTCTTTAGTATTCTTCAACGCTATCATTGACATGGCCGCGTCAAACAACTGAACTGGCAAAACCGGGAAAAGCGGATTATTTATCTGAAAAAATCATCCCGTCGAGCCTAGCCGAGGTTTCATGTAGGAATATAAAAATCTGGGCAATACAAAAGGTACACATAATATATATACTTTCAATCTGACATCTCGAAAACTACAGGCGTGAAAAATAAAAATGTCACGCTTCTCCTCTCCTCTTGGCGCAGCCAAGTTGGCCATCCGGTTCCAAAACACATCTTTCTTGTTCATTACTCCATCCTTGACTATGCCAATTATAATCGACTTAAATTTAGGTTATATTACCTATATAAGCGGTCAAGGACAATACTAAGCCATGGTAACAAAACTTGCAAAAAATCCTAAAAGGGTTTTAACGTACAATAAAAGGAAAAGAAATGTCCTAATATAGTAATGGAAAACATTCTTTCTATTTTATGATAGTACCAAATTGTTCCCTTCTCAAAAGGTACTATTACTTATGAAGTTCGTAAGAAATTTCTTGAGGCAAACGGTAGTAAAATGTTCATCCAAAGATTAGTGCAATTCTTCAAGAATAATGCCTCATTCTTAACGAAGCAGGAAACGATACTTAACTTGATATAAAGTGTCTGTTAAATAAGTTTATTACACATCGCTACCAACATTTTTTTTAAATAATATACTGTACCTCAATTTTTTCAGTGGTATTCTTAATTTGTTAGTAGTATCCCCCAAACTTTTCCATAAGCCCTTAAATTTGTTTACTATTTTGAAAAGGAAAAATTCCAGATGTCCGAAATCAGCTTCAACAAATTTGAAAGTTATTTAGCACAATGAGTATTCTTAACACATTTTCATTTCGATGATGATTTTTCCCCACATATTATATTTAGTTTCTTTATATACTATTTTGTTTCAGGTAGTTGATTCTAACGTTATACCGTCTGATTTTCTAATAAAGTGTTGAAGGAATATCGAAATAAAATACATTGCAGAAAGTAATTTATAAGTTGATTTGCTTAAAAAGGAAGGTGGCAATTATTGTATAATAAAAGTTATAAAGTATTATATTGCTCACCATTTTTTACATATCTAAATAAAATAAAGATTTTAATTATCGGTTAGGAACTTAAGTCATGGATATACCGGGTTTCGATGTAGGAGAATTTTATATGGAGGTCATGGATATACCAGGTTTCGTGATACTCATACTTTATCACGAATTGCAGTCAGAAACACAATTGCTTAAAATTAATAACTTGAAGTTTCCCTCTCCTCTATTTAATATATTAGTATTGAAGGACCATGGACTGCCTAGAGTATAGAAAATAATGAAGTTTTTTTAAAAAACACAATGATTCTTATCTAAAGGTATAACATAGTATAATTCAAATTTTTACAAATTCGTTAATGGTGGGTTCTTAAAACACATTATAATTTCCTAGATTCTTAAAAATTTGTTTACTACTTTCTTTGGTACAGGAAATTACCAAATCATTCATGGGCATTGACATGTTGATTCGTAAAAAAACCTATTGTTTTTATTATAGATTCTTGTTGCTTAGTCTCATGTAGGAGAAATGTTTTTGAGCACGTTATAAATTGTACAGATTTTATGTTAACAAAAGTAGAAACTTGTGCACTGGATAAACAACGACGAACTTATTTTCAGAAATATATGAATTGTTCTCTTTACGTATTTTAGGACCTTGCTTTATCCCTATTTTATATCTTCAGTAGATACTGCTATTTCATATCGGAAATAATAACTAGATAATGTGTGGAAAGTAAAATCGAAGGGCACACACACACACACACACAAACACTCACGATCGCATCCACACCTACAAACATAACAACAACAAAGCGCACACACACATATATATATATATATATGAAAACTCGCAAATGAGCGCTTATTATATGACACAAAATCACTTCTACATTTACTCAACGTGAGTGTGAAAAAGAGATTATTTTTTCCAACAAGCAATAAATATATTGTATTTCTCGAAAAAGAATTACACTAAAACACCACAGAGAAAAATTAAAATAACTGAAGTTATATTATAGCTTATCAAAATATCTGTACTCCTGCTGGATTTATCCATTCCATAGTCATTAATTAAATTTGAAACGAGAACCAAGTAGGTAAAAAATTCAATGTTGTCTGTAGTAAATTTGAAACCATTCTGTCAAATAATCCCATATAATCGGAACTTATATGCTAGTATTTTCTATTAAATTTAACATATTCTATTAAATTATAACCTTAAAAAATGACTAAACTTTAAGAAGTAATCGTTTGAATTTGATTAATATTTTATACTAAAAGTGTGCATTAAAGATGGTAGTGAAGTAACATGAAACATTGTACTTCAATGAAGTATCGGCATTTTCAGTTAACGTTCAGGTCACTGTTTGATATTTAATACTTACAATTAGAAATGCTTCAAAATAGAAATTATTATTTTTATTTTCTTTTACAATTATTGCCTCAAGGCGTAATAAACGGCAGGTTTATATTTACTTCCTTAGTATGGGTGTTTGTTTGCGTACTTATTTATTAGCAGGTAACTACTGAACATTATTTGTTTCACACATACTAAACTTAATTTCGTTTGCAAAGAAAAGCATGGGCAAGTTATTAAATAACACAGTCTACACGATTTTGGCTGAAAATACCTGATTCTAATAAAACTTTTCTCGTAGAATTCGAATCTGTAATCAGTTTTTCTCCTTCATACTCAGTTTCCCCGTGACAGAGGGATTTTCTGGAAATTTCCACTCACATTTACTTTTCTTTTACAATTTTTCTGCGTGTAGCTCCGGTACCCTTAGGTGTATAAACACACAAATTTTATTGTATGTTAGCTTGATCTATACTTATTAAGCCCATAAGTTTCATAAGAATCACATTATTCTTTCTAGAGAAATAAACCTATTTATATAAAAATATGCTATGTGTACTGTTCATTTTACCATATTCATTAGTGCAGATAAAATCGCATATAACGTTCACAAAAATTATAAGCACGGTTTATACCTCATTGGTCTTCCAATAAAACATATGTCCTATGATATGTGCACCATGTCGCCATTTTTGTATGAGGGAATTTCTAGAGGGATTTTGTGAGAAATTCCCCCGAAAAAGTAGTTCATAAGATTTTTTTGTCTCAAATTGCTATTTATATATAGAGGTACAGAAACAGAAACTGCACTAAAAGATAGTTTTATGTTTCCTTAATAAATAATGTTAATTTCATGTGAATCGCATTATTCTGTCTGTAGATATAAACTATTGTGTCTATTTATAAGTAATAAGCAATATACTATGCAACACTTCTACCAAACAGAAAAACCTAACGTTGTCGTATTATTGTCGGCACTTGGATGGATACTCAAATACAAGCCCAAATACACGCACGGTTTCTGTAAAAAATAAGTCAGTTTTTAATATTTTGATCTGGAAACAATGCATAAAAATTTGATGATTCGCATAGAATGATAACTGTTAGTAGCGTTGAGTGACAGTCCAAGCTGGGCATGTTTTAGTTGTGGCCGTGTGTAAGATGAAGTATTTGTGCATTGTGGAGTTCGAATAGATTGTGTTGTGTGGTGATGGACTGAGTCAGATTACGTTTGTGCAGCTTCATGATTGATTGAGTGTAGATTCGTGTGTGTATGTGTGTGTGATACCTTACAGGATACAAGAACAGAGGAAGTGTGTAAATCCGCCGGACAATTTCTGTTTTGTATGTGGGGACCTAACATTTAAATCGCAACGTCGATGTTTTACTCCACTTGTGAGGAAGTGTTATAAGTTATATTTTGGTTGCTGTGTAGGAGACCAAGATAATAATTGGGCTCGTCACTAGATTTGTTGTACTAGGTGGGCAAATGGTGAACAAAACATGAACTTCGCAGTACCAATGATCTGGAGGGAACCAACATATCATTCTTCAGACCGCTACTTTTGTATGACACAGATAAAAGGAATAACCAATAAATCTAAGCACACAGTACAGTACCTTAGTTTGCCATCAGCAATTAGGCCAGTTCCACACAGTGCAGAATTACCTGTACCAATACCTCCTGCTCATCTTACGGTAAATGAGGATTACGTACTTGAGGCAACTACTGAAGTTCCAAATGAAGAAGATGATCCTGCTTATGTAGGAAGCACATCTACATTGGATCCCCAACTGATAACTTAGCGTGCAGTAAATAATCGTATGGGATTTAAAACTCTCCAAGAAACAGGCAGAACTTCTTGCTTTTAGACTTAAAGGCTGGTATCTACTCCATCGTAACAATAAAGTGTGTATTTTTCGAAACCGTCATACAGAGTTTCAAAACTTCTATTGTCAACGAAATGATTTAGTTTATTTTAATAATGTCTGAGCTGTGACGGATACACTCGGACAAGCACATATAAGTACAGACTGGAGATTGTTAATTGACTCTTCCAAAACTAGTTTGAAGGCAGTCCTTTTGCACAATGGCAACAAATTTCCTTCAGTGCTATTGGCTTATGCAAATAATATGAAGGAAACTTATGAAAACATCAAAATAGTGTTAGAAAGAATTCAGTATGAGAAATACAAGTGGACCGTTTGCTGTGAAGTTGTCTTTGTTAATGGGTTTCCAGCTTGATTATACGTAATGTAGTTGTGTCCTCTGCGAATGGGGCAGCAGGAACAAAGCGGAACATTACATCAAGAAGGAATGGATGAAGCGTGTATTAACTCCTGGACAGAATAAAAGTTGTTTATTCCTCAGTGGTGAGCCCCGACAAGATAAGTCTACCTGCTCTTCACATAAAGTTGGGGCTCTTCAAAAACTTTGTTAAGGTAATGGACAAAAGTAATGCAGAATTTTGTTACCTCAAGGAAAAATTTCTTCCGGGTAGTACACGCTAAAATCAGAGAAGGGATTTTTGTAAGCCCCCAAATAAGATGTTTGATTCGTGGCCAAAAATTTGAGGATCTCTTAATTCCGATTGAGAAAGCAGCTTGGTGTTCATTTAAATGTAAACAAATTTTTTTAGGGAACCAGAAAGCGATAAAAAATTACCGTAAAATTGTGAGTGATTTGCCACAATCATTCAAAAGTAATTGGTTGCTACATGTTCTTTAAAGTTCACTTTCTAGACTCTCACTGTATTTCTTTCCTGAAAACCTTGCTACTGTTAGTGATGAGCATGGGGAACGTTTTCATTAGGAAATTTCTTCGATAGAGAAGAGATACCAGGAACAGTGGAGTTCAAAAGTGTTAGCTGATTACTGTTGGACACTCAAAAGGGATGTTCCAGAAGCCAAACACAGAAGAAAGTCCACAACTAAAACATTTTAGTTAAGGTAAGTAAGTGTTCATTTATTAAGAAGATAGGGTAAACCATAAAGTTATTGGCCGGGTGACAGTTATTGGCCATTTCACGAACTAAATCCTGTATTAAGCACACCTGCTTTTTCTTCATCATCATTATAGCAAAGAAGAGAGCAATCCTTTACTTGTGTGTTGAGTTTGTGTTGGTGAGCTGAGTTGGTCAATTGAGGATATATGGCTGCTTGCATGTAGACGTGTTGATTTCGACAGGTAATTCTTATAGATTTTTTAAGGAAATCTTTCTAGTTTCTTAAGATCCTAGCTTATACATTGAGCCTAATAATGTATTAGTTTGGCATTTTTGAGATTGCAAATATATAACGTGACAAAATTATTTAAAAATAGCTGATATTTTGATTGCAACAACGTCAACAATGGGGAGGCTAATTAATCGACCATTGTAAAGATCTCGTTACGATGGTTATGGAGAGAGGACGAAAAGGAAGAAAAAGAAATTAAATAATCAATTGTAACATAAAGTATGCTCTCTTCATGAAAGAGAATGTCTGTATCTATGTATCAGTTTTGCTTGGTTTTTCTATGCTTTTTAAAAAAGAAGAAAAAGAGAGAGTAAAAAGAATGCAAGCTGTTTAGATCAGCTGAGTTTTGTAGTTAAGGAGAGAGGGGGAGGAATTCTGTTGTATTGCCTCAAGGCCGATTACGTGATACGCGTTTCACCTGACGCGATGGTAGCGTCAATTGTTTTGGTGGGTTCGCTCGTCCTTTGTGACAGCGAACTGACCACGAAGTGCTAGGTGTGGGAGGATGTCTAGGATTTGTTCTTCGGACGAGGAGAAAGGCTCCGTCCTGTTCGCGTTCTATATAGTTGAAAAAGGACTTTACTTAATGGGACGTTTGATTCAAATTTCGTTTCATTCCAAAGCTTTTGTGAAGTTGCATTACTGTGTGGAAGAATACTAGAAATGAGAATAAGAAGTTCTTACTGTGCATTTGCTTTGTGTAATTTTTCTAAAAAGAAGTGCTGTGAAAGAATAGTGTTACTTCGTGGTCGAAGTAATAGTGCATTGCAGATTGTGCCCAATTGTGTTTTCCCAGTGAGTGGAGTTTCTTTCCATTTGCCATTCTTTATATTGATTTCATATTTTTGACACATTTTTCTGCCATGTTTCTCACTCACGAGAAAGATATATAAGATACATTTGCCTAAGTCTGGCCAAATCGCTGAGTTTTACTATTCAAGGAAAACCCTTGTTGAAATTCTTGAATTGCAGATCTCTATTTGGTGGAATGAGAACGTGGGAAACTCGTTCTTGAACTGGTAGAAATATCCCACTTCAGACAGTGTTAGCATTCGGAAGCGTCAGGGGTTGAATGCAAATCACAAAGTACTCGTTTTTATGAGCTATTTTGGAAATTTTGTTGAATGGTGGAATTTGAATGTAGAAAACGTAAGTGCGTATGGTGTCGAACCTTTGGTTTTTTCAAAAAAGGTTTTTTCCCACCACCTGGTAAAGGTTCCTTTTCTTCATTTTCACGAAGTTGCTATTTACTAGAATAGTGGAATGCGAATGTGGGAAGTCGCAACGCACGAAATAGCTCAAACTGATATAGAGAGAAATAACAGTCCTGTTATATCTTAATTGGGCTTAATTACAGATTTGTTCAGAATTCAGTTTGTTCAGAATTCAGTTGCAATAGTTGCAAGGCAGTGTTGCGAGGTGTAGTAGTTGCATACTGATTGGAAAGAGGAGTTTTCCAATCTGTACGATTTGACTACAGTTTGTCAGAACTTCGATACAGCTTGATTACATTGCACAGCAATAACCAATTATTCTCGTTTCCCTTGTCAACTTGGTAAAGTTGACATGCAATCCCAGGACAAGCATATGCGGAGGTAACTATAGAATTGAAAAACGACGTGAGGTGAGTGTTAAACTACTTAATTATTAGTTGGTTGTCCTTGTGTGTGTCGTTTGTTCGTGGGTCGTGTATTCGTTTCCATTATAGCTCGTTGTAGTCTAATACGTTTCCGATTCTTCCATAGTTATCAAACCGCATAATAATTCAGCATTTAATATTTTGGGTGAGAGCCATTATTATTATTCATTTCTCATATTTAATATTTATATTCGTATATTATTGGTGTTACCTTAACTTGTTTCGTCTCCTGAATATTGAATAGTGAGACATTTGGAATTTTGGATTAATATTTAAAGATTGTGTACGAAGTTTAGATGCGTTAGAATTACGGGGTGAGATACTGCTTTGGCGTATTTGATATTGAATTCTAATTAAATTTTTCCTTCACTAAACTAAAAAGATATTTAACTTTCTGCGTATTTTGAATTGCATTTAGAATTCAATTCCCCCCCCAGAGTTTTTGGTTACTTTGAATTACTAGTTTATGAATTGATATTATCGCTCGTAATATTGAGGCAAAACGAAGAATTGATGTTTCTCCTTATTAATATGTATTAAATATACTTAAATATTGGAAACTTTTGGATATTTTTGTAAAGCTTTGAGATTTGAACACATTAATGATTATTGGCTTTTACTAAATTTGGAGTATTTAATTTGAGAATTGAAACTACAACGTATTATATTTATCGTATTATATTTATCGAATATATCGGGGAATTCATTGTTGCCATCGGATATCTGAATGGGCAGATAATACTTGTAAATATTTTGTTAATAAAATTTCTTAAGCTGAATTGTGTTTGTTGTCATTTCTTTGATATAAGTATATTTGGTTATTAGTGTAGTATTTATTTGAATTCTTGGATAAATGCTGAATTATCTTTCATTTCCCGAATCCTACTCTGAATATAATCTAGTGACGTCCACTCGCGTAGATCCTTCTGTAGTTGGTTGAGGGTGTTGCTGACGGATCAACATATCTTGCGACCTTATTATCCATGTATGTTGGGCTTTTGGCAACTACTCTGACTTTGACGGCGGATGGGAATGCTACAAATTTGCTTCATGGTCAGTTCCAGATTTTTTGAGAAAGAGAACAGTTCAGGATTTTTTGAAAAAAAAAAGTTGTAATAACATTGTTATTTCTTACAGGCAATTAGTTTGATTGCTCGTGTTGTTAAATATTGATCTATTATTACAAATTGTTTAGTAATATTTGTCAGGCTGCCATCGATTGGAGTTTACAAAATATAATGTATTTAAGGATTTAATGTCAAAGGTTGTTTGCTCGGTTTGATCCATTCTGGTTCTCCTGGTTTGTGTAGTGTCCGTAGTTAGTTTAGTATTAAGTTTATTTATTATAACCTGTTATAATTTTCCTGTGTTGTTATCCTAATGTGTGAATTGTGTTAATTTTATACGATGACTAATCGATCTGAATATTAGTATTGATATACCTGAAGAGTATTCGGAATTGGTAACACATGATAGAACGGGCTGTTGTGAAACGGACAAGCATTCAGATTTTGGGCACTTGAGTATGTCTCTTACTCCAACCATGCATGGAAATCTATATGCTAGACGAGTTTCTTTAGGAAACAATAGGAATTATGGGAGAGATAATGAAAGCTCACATTCAATTAGCTATGGTTTCAGTAGACTAGCTAATGCATCTAGTTCACGAGAACCACTGAGAGATATGAGACAGGTTGCTTTCGAAGCTCCGATGAGCCAACCCATGCAAATGGGTTTTGTAAATAGAAATTCTTCGAGTGATAATTCCGTTGGTAATAATCAAGATAATGGTACTAACATATATTAAAATTATATGTTATTAATTATTATTATCGAAGAGTGTCACATATACGTAATTCGACTCCAAAAGACGTCTTCCAGCCTATGAGTAAGGGTATGGAGAGACATAACTTAGAACCTGGTATTTTGGGTGGTAGTAACCGACCTGATTTAA
This sequence comes from Thermobia domestica, assembly GCF_964235325.1. Lineage (NCBI taxonomy): Eukaryota > Metazoa > Arthropoda > Insecta > Zygentoma > Lepismatidae > Thermobia > Thermobia domestica. Next base: position 249,617,115 of record NC_137462.1, on the reverse strand, counting down.
ATGATTTTGAATATAATCTGATGATTAAATATGCATTTAAGAGAAATAGTGAATCTCTTGAATTGAGATTCAGGAATATATCTGTGACAGATGGGAGTAATAGTAATCTGGTTTTTGAATTGTTACTAAAGATTGAAGATACTCTCTTAGAGACAAGTTATTCTCTTGCTCTGATATTAACTGTGATTGTTGCCAAATGTACAGGGGCATTATTGAGGGAAATAGTATTTGAAATCAATAATAACATAAGTTGGTAGAACTTAAGAGAGAAATTATTGAATAATTTTCTTATTCCTATTAGTCGACATGCATTTGTTTCGGATTACATTTACCGAAGGAAAAGATTGTTGGAACAAATAAATGATTATGTTAGATCGGTTGTTATTGCAATGAATGTATTAGGTTTTTCAGGCCCAGAATCAGAATTAGTAAATATTATAATTTGTGGTATAAACCCAAATCAGTGGTTTAGAATGTTATACAACTATATACCAGCAACTCGTTTGGAGTTATTAAACATTGCCGATAGACATGTGTTAAATCTCCGAGATCAATTAGATTATAATAAGGAAATGGGTTATAATAAAAAGAAAATGAATGCATTAGTATCCAGTTATCAGTCTAAAGGTGCATATCAGCATAAATCAATGGTTATTGAATCTTTGTCAGAAAATAAAAACAGATCAACCCTTAATGAAAACAAATCGGATAGAGTAAAGGGAAACTCTAGGGATTTTCGGAATTCCAAGGGTCCTTTTTCACTATCTGATCCTAGACGCGAAGTGAGACCAGCTCAAACGCAAATTCCTTCTGAGATGAACAATACAGTGGCTTATTTCCTTGTGGGGAGAATTAATAACCAGGTAACGGACATATGCATTGATGGTGGTTCGTGTTTCAATATAGTTCGAATAGACTTAGTTCGTGCTTGCGGATTGGAGAAGAAGATTACCATAACGCAAGAAAAACTTGTGAATGCACCTTCTGGTTTGCATTTTTCTACGAACCAGGAAATTGTTTTGACTTTGAATCTTTCGGGTCCCTTCGAAAGAGTAGGGTTCAAGATTGTTGAGCAGTTACCCTGCAAGTGTTTACTCGGAACTCCGTTTTTGCGTTGTACATATTCCTTCACTGATTACTCCAAGAATGTTTTGGTGCTCCGCAATGGTAAACGTCGAATATCTTTGAACTTTAAGAAGACGGTTCGTCAACCCCTTTTTCATCCCGAGGGAATTAAGGCAATATCTCGTGATGGCCTGTCGTGCTCGACTAATATCAAGGATCATCGGAATTGGAATCAAGTTGAAACCAATGATAATAAAATGTTTTCAATCTTCATTTATGAAGATATTTTCAACTACGGATTACATGATGAGGGAATCTAATGCAATCTGGATTTGTCGGATGTTGAATCGAGGATGTTATAGATTCGAGTTCCAGATGACATCCAATTAGGACAATTTAGAGCTATGATTGACTCCGAAGTGGACTCAGGAAGTCCTATTGAAGATACGTTGTGAATGCTTATCGTACAGAATCATCGACCAGTGGATTACGTGGTGTAAATGAAATGTCCGAGGTTCAATTTTCACCACTTGGTAATTTAACTTCAAGAACTTCAGGAAATCCTCCTAGTACTTCATCAAGGAGTTCGACGAGACGAATTGGTGCTAGTGGAATGTCATGTGGGAGGAAACCAATGAGAGTTAAGATACCGAACTACAGACCTGCGGTTAGAGATACTACAGTTCCAGCTGAAGAATTTGGAAGTACTGATGGTGTTGCTGATACATCCAGTTCTCGTCATCGTTGTTGTGAAAGTTTGGGTTCAATTAATTCCGAACAGAACAATATCCATGTTTCTCTATCCAATGGAATGCAAGTTGGTGTGTATGAGGATTCCAACAAAGACTATCCGAATTTTTGGGTTTCTGAAACTTCAGATAGACCTAGTGGTGCAAGTGAAATGTCCCTTCACGGATCTTCATCTCCAGGACATGTGATGCTTACGAATTCTACTGGGAGATTTAGTGATTTTGAAGATTCTCTCTCAGCTAATGGAGTTGGTGCGAGAGGAATGTCCCTAAGTCAGCGACCTTTCGCAGATAGTGCATCATCGAGGTGGGTTTAGAATACCGAAACTCGTGATGCTCAAAGAACTTCAGAATCTGTCTCTGGTGGCAATCCTTCATCAGATAGTATCTTGGCATTGGATAACGTTGCTAATGTTCACAATTTGGATTCATCGGTTAAAAATGTTTCGAACTCTGGACAATCTTAGAAGTGCTGCAGTAAGAAAAGGCATGAACGTCGTCGAAGAAGAAAAGATAGAAAGAAGAATAAAGTCACCGAATCTTCGAAACTAGATAGTGGTTTCGAATGATCAAGTGGTGGTAGTGATCCAGATATGAAAAAAATGAAAATGAAATCTTTAAGTTTTACGTCCTACGGTTATGCCGGTTAGGCTAAAGGAGACGGTGATGATGAGAGATGAGTGAAATGGTGGAATGAAGAAAGTTGGTGGAAACGGGAGAACCCTGAGAAAACCCACGAGCACGGTGTTTGTCCACCACAAAGTTCACTTGGCGGGGGCTGGGATCGAACCCGGGAACCCAAGCACCAGAGGTGAACGCTCTACCACTGAGCCACCGCGCTCCCACGATCCAGATATGAGTGATAAGGTCGATGTTAAGGAACATAAGAATATTTCATCTAATGTGCTTAGCAGTGGTTCAGAATCATCGGAACAATCCGAGAACTTTCATAAATTGATTCAACTTATCAAAAAGTTCCATCCTCTTGACCATTATTCGGGATCAACGGAGGTGGCTCAGAATAACACACAGGTGTTTAACCACAGTGACATACAGGTGAAAGATCACAGCTTGGGTCAGGACTCATGGAAGTACGAAACCCCTGAGGTTACCGCTTTTATCAACTCAATGAAAGCCAAGTATTCAGATGTAATTTCAGAGAGGGTTGGATGCATCAAAGGGTTTGTAGGTAGACTCTATTTAAAAGAGAATATACCATATAAGATACGCCTTTCCCCGTTCCCAAAAATAAGAAAAAAAATTTTATGAACAAATTGATGATCTTGTTAGAGAAGGGATACTGGAAGAGGTTGACCATTCCAACTATGGTAGTAGCTCTTTTCTTGTCAAGAACAAGATCAATACGTATCGTATAGTTGTTAATTACATCAAAGCCAATAACTTAATAGTAAATGATGTATATCTTTCCCCAAAACTAGAGGCATGTTTGACGGGCCTTGCTGATAAGAAATTGTACAACAAATTCCAGTTAAAGCGGGACTATAGTCAGATATACCACAATTAATCGTCTCGAGACATCACTACACTCGTTACATCTAAAGGGTGCTATCAGTACACTCGAGTACCCGTTGGTATAAAGGCGGGAAATAATATTTTATCGAGGGCTATGGAGAAAGTGTTGGGTGATCTGACAGATAAGGGAGTCAAGGTTTATTTTGGTGACGTCCTGGTAGCCAGTAATACTGTAGAAGAACATATGCAAATGGTTAAAAAGGTTTTCAAAGATTCAAAGAATATAATATTACGGGATCTCCTGCTAAATGTTTTATGTTCTATAAAAGAATAAATTATCTAGGATATATAATTCAAGGAGACCAGATGGAAATAGATCCGAGCAGAGTCTCTCCTATTAGAAATATTCCACCTCGTAATAGGCGTGGATTATTAAAAATATTAGGAGTGTTCAGTTACTATTCTAAATTTGCTTCAGAGTTACAAGAGCTCATGGCTCCTCTTAGTGCTCTTAAATCTCCAAAGGTTAAGTTCATCTGGACACATCAACAGATCCCGGAGAAGTTAAAATGTATTTTGATAGAGAATGTTGTATTGAAAACTCTGGATCAAATAAGCGCTTTGTAGTCTATGTCGACGGGAGTGGAAATCGTATAGCAAGATGCGTGTCTCAGAGAAATTCGAAGGTTGACCTTCAGCCGGTATGTTATTGTAGTAAGAAGTTGTCAGAGGCGGATAAAAACCGCAGCATTATTGTGATTTAATTTATTAGTTTGGTTAAAACCATTTCTCGCTCTAGGCACTACCTTGTAAACGAATTTGATGTGTTGACCGTCAATAAAGCGTTATCTTGGATCCTTAACAATAGCAAAAGACTTCTGAAACACGGTCCATTCGTGGAGACGCTTTGCCAATTCGACTTCAAGATCCGGCATATAAAATCAGGGGAGACCATCATCGCTACGCGAATGTACGATCCCTTTGAGTTTAATGTTTTAGACGGCCCAGTTGGTTTGGTAGCGTTTAAGAAGAATATGAAATTGGCGCATCTTTGGAATTTGCCGTTAGTGAAGAAACCCATTGACAAACTGCAGAGAGAAGATCCAGATGTGGATGATATCATCAAGAAATTGGAGAATGGCCAGGATGTTAATGGGTATATCCTTAACAAAAATATATTGTTGAAGAGAACGAATTCGGCTATCAATCTTTATAAGATTGTAATTTCTAAGGATTTGAGAAGATTACTCATTGAGTATCATCACCAAGATGCACTAATTATTGGCCATTCTGGTATTTTTCGGACACTGGGTAAGCTGATGAAGAAATTCACGTGGGACGATTTGAAAGAAGACGTTAAGAAGTTCGTCAGTACCTTTGACGTATGTCAGAAAGTAAAAGAGTCCAACCAGAAAAAAATGGGACATTTGGTTTCCAATTTCAGTAGAAGGATTAACGCGCACTGGATGTATGACATCGTAGGAGCATTGCCTAATTCCACTGGGTATAAGTATATTCTAATCGGGGTGGATAAAGCAAGCCGATTTCTGGTTCTTGAACGTCTGCGAAGTTTGAGTTCTAGTGTGGTGGCCAACAAAATGATGGAAATATTCAGTTGATTGGGTTTTCCGGAGGCTGTGTCTACTGATAAGGCCTCAATCTTTGATTCCGAACATTTTAAGAAGTTCTTGTTTGGCCTAGGTATTAAGCACATAAGGCTTAGTCCTTACAGTCCTGGTGGTAACGCAGCGGAGAGATTTATCAAGGCAATGAAGGCTTCTCTCAGAGCTTATATATCAACTAAGCAACATCTATGGTCATCCCTTATCCCAGAGTTACAATTTACCTTAAACAACAGCGAACATTCGGGATTGAAGATGTCACCTATCGAAATCTTCTTTGGACGTCGTTATAACACACCGCTTGAGAATCGATGGTGCATCAGCGATTCCGATTTCGGAGGTAAATCGTTGGCAGAGTAGTTGAAGGTAGCGATATGTAACATGGAGAGAAGTTGGGCTTCAAGACGTAAATTAATACTGCGGAGGAGAAATCCCGTTAATCTGGATGTTGGACAGAAGGTACTGTTAAAGGCGCATGTTAAGTCTTCGTTAAGCGACAAGGTAGCAAAGTCACTGAGTGAAAATGGTTTGGACCATTTGTCATCCGAAGGTTTCTAACACCTAACACCGTATTAGTGTCAGACGAGAACGATAAAGAGGATTCATGCAGACGTTCGCATGTATCTGAGCTAAGGTTTATCGTAGCAAACGTGATTAAATGTAGCAAAAGAAGGCAGTTTGTTTTCATATAATTTGGAATTGTGTAAATATGTTGGTTTGTAAGTACAAGGCTAAAATTGTTTGTTATGATATTGGTGTGTCATTGTTATCATAATTCTTTGCTATTTCATCATGGCCATGATGAACAAAAAAAGATGATGAGTAAATGAATACCATGGTAAATTAAAAATTAAATTAATTAATTGTATATAAATAATATTTCTGTATATATAATTTATGATTTTAATTAGTATTTGTTAATGTATAACTATGTATGTGATGTACTTATGATGTTTATATATTCCGTAGCCTCGCTACTTCAGTTGACGAAAAATTCCAGGATGAAGAATTTTTCTTTTCCATCGGTGGCCAGCCTTTAACGATCTCGTTACGATGAGTATGGAGAGAGGACAAAAAGGAAGAAAACGAAATTAAATAATCAATTGTAACATAAAGTATGCTCTCTTCATGAAAGAGAATGTCTGTATCTATGTATCAGTTTTGATTGGTTTTCCTTGCTTTTTAAAAAGGAAGAAAAAGAGAGAGTAAAAAGAATGCAAGCTGTTTAGATCAGCTGAGTTTTGTGGTTAAAGAGAGAGGAGGAGGAATTCTGTTGTATTGCCTCAAGGCCGATTACGTGTTATGCGTGTCTCATCTGACGCGATGGTAGCGCCAATTGTTTTGGTGGGTTCGCTCGTCTTTCGTGACAGCGAACTGACCATGAAGTGCTAGGTGTGGGAGGATGTCTAGGATTTGTTCTTCGGACGAGGAGAAAGGCTACGTCCTGTTCGCGTTCTATATAGTTGAAAGAGGACTTTACTTAATGTTACGTTTGATTCAAATTTCGTTTCATTCCAAAGCTTTTGTGAAGTTTCATTACTGTGTGGAAGAATAATAGAAATGCGAATAAGAAGTTGTTACTGTGCATTTGTTTTGTGTATTTTTTTAAAAAGTGCTGTGAAAGAATAGTGTTACTTCGTGGTTGAAGTAATAGTGCATTGCAGACAGTGCCCAATTGTGTTTTTCCAGTGAGTGGGGTTTCTTTCCATTTGCCACTCTTTATATTGATTTCATATTTGTGACTCTCGTTTTTCTGCCGTGTTTCTCACGCACGAGAAAGATATATAAGATACATTTGCGTAAGTCTGGCCAAATCGCTGAGTTTTACTATTCAAGGAAAACCCTTGTTGGAATTCTTGAATTGAAGTTCTCTATTTGGTGGAATGAGAACGAGGGAAACTCGTGCTTGAACTTGCAGAAATATCCCACTTCAGACAGTGTTAGCATTCCAAAGTGTCGTTGGATGAATTCAAATCACAAAGTACTCGTTTGTATGAGCTACTTTGGAAATTTCGGGAATGGTGGAATGGGAATGTATAAAACGTAAGTGCGTATGGTGTCGAACCTTTGGTTTGTTCAAAAAAGCTCTTTTCCCACCACCTGGTAAAGGTTCCTTTTCTTCATTTTCACGAAGTTACTATTTAGTAGAATAGTGGAATGCAGATGTGGGAAGTCGCAACGCAGGAAATAGCTCAAACTGATATAGAGAGAAATAACAGTCCTCTTATATCTTAATTGGGCTTAATTACAGATTTATTCAGAATTCAGTTGCATTAGTTGCAAGGCATTGTTGCGAGGTGTAGTAGTTGCATACTGATTGGAATGAGGAGTTTTCCTATCTGTACGATTTGGCTACAGTTTGTCAGAACTTCGATACAGCTTGATTAGATTGCACAGCAATAACCAATTATTCTCGTTTCCCTTGTTAACTTGGTAAAGTCGACAAGCAGTCCCAAGACAAGCATATGCGGAGGTAACTATAGAATTGAAAAACGACGTGAGGTGTGTGTTAAACGTGGAGAGAGTTTCCATTATAGCTCGTTGTGGTCTAATACGTTTCCGATTCTTCCATAGTTATCAAACCGCATAATAATTCAGCATTTAATATTTTGGGTGAGAGCCATTATTATTATTCATTTATCATATTTAATATTTATATTCGTATGTTATTGGTGTTACCTTAACTTGTTTCGTCTCCTGAATATCGAATATTGAGACATTTGGAATTTTGGATTAATATTTAAAGATTGTGTACGAAGTTTAGATGCGTTAGAATTACGGAGTGAGATACTGCTTTGGCGTATTTGATAGTGAATTCTAATTAATTTTTTACTTCACTAAACTAAAAAATATTTAACTTTCTGCGTATTTTGAATTGCATTCAGAATTCAATTCCTCCCCCAGAGTTGTTGACTACTTTGAATTACTAGTTTATGAATTGATATTATCGCTCGTAATACTGAGGCATTACGAAGAATTGATCTCTCTCCTTATTAATATATATTAAATATAATTGAATATTGCAAACTTTTGGATATTTTTGTAAAGCTTTGAGATTTGAACACATTAATGATTATTGGCTTTTACTAAATTTGGAGTATTTAATTTGAGAATTGAAACTACAACATACTATATTTATCGGCGGAGAATTCATTGTCGCCATCGGATATCTGAATGATCAAATAATACTTGTAAATATTTTGTTAATAAAATTTGTTAAGCTGAATTGTGTTTGTTGTCATTTCTTTGATATAAATATATTTGGTTATTTGTGTGGTATTTATTTGAATTCTTGGATAAATGCTGAATTATCTTTCATTTCCCGAATCCTACTCTGAATATAATCTAGTGACGTCCACTCGCGTGGATCCCTCTGTAGTTGGTTGAGGGTGTTGCTGACGGATCAACATATCTTGCGACCTTATTATCCATGTATGTTGGGCTTTTGGCAACTACTTTGACTTTGACGGCGGATGGGAACGCTACACCAATAAATTTTCTTCTTTGACAGTAATTAGCCACCCTGGTCAATAACTACATTTTCTTTGTATTGAATTCTAACTTGCTTTTTCTATCGAAAAATAGTCGTTATATTTGAGCTTTGCATCTGTAAAAATTTTACGTTCCTACGATGTTCGGTTACAGTTAATGGCCGGGGTGGCTAATAACTATCTTCTGCATGGCTAATAACTATCGCACTCCATTATTTGAATAACATATTGCATTTGAGCCAACTAACCGAGAGTTTTATTTTATTTTTCAGATTACACAATGCCAAAACGACCATCATATTCACGACAAGCATTAAGTAATACAATTAAAGATGTTATGGATGGAAACTCTTCGATCAGAATAGTAGCAAAGAAATATGATGTGCCACGTGCAACATTACAATTTAAATTGAAAATCCCTGGCAACAAAGAATCGTTTGGCCCATAGGCGGTGCTTCTGAAGATGATTAGTGAAATATCATCTAACTGTTCTTGTTGATATGCAGTCTCAGGTTTAGAATGTTTGTGAAACGATCGTGCAATATTTTACAAAAATTGCTGGGCTTATCTAATTAGTTTAAAACTTTTGACTAATTAAATAATTGAAATTAATAATTTATTTTATATCCGACCTTTAAATATTTTCGGGTAAGACGGATAAAACAAGAAGATTGCTGAAAGATAATGAAGAATTTGAAAACGCCCTATGATGCTGGTACTCGAATTTGGGACTGAAAAGATAGTTACTCCTATCACCAAATTTTAATATTTCTTTCAAGTAGGAGCTACAAGTAGAACCTACAAAAACAGGAAAAGCCCTTTCTCAGAAAAGTGCTTAAAATGTATACAATGTAGAACAAGGCTCGCCAAAAGAACAAATCACTGTTCTTCACACGTTTGCTACTGATGGATCTTCCTGTCCTCTAGTTGTTTATCCTTGCAAAAGAATTCCTGAAAAGATTACTACATCAGTTCCATCTACTTGGGGTGTAGAACGAAGTAACAACGGGTGGATGACAGCACAAGTGTTCTATGAATATGTAGGCAATGTTCTTCATCCATTTCTCGTCCAACAAAAGTAACATTTCCAGTAATTATTTTCCTGGATGGGCACAAGGATCACCTAACTTATCAACTGAGCGTATTATGCAACCAACTATATATAGAGGTCATAGGACTGTATCAGAACGCCACCTGAATTTTTGCAGCCAGCTGATGTAGGAGTTTCGGCCCATCAAGGTAGCATGACATAAATCAATACGGAAATGGAAAACTAATCATCCCCATGAAGCACTCATCAAAGTGTCATTTGCATCTGTCTTACAAGATGTAATCGATTCTTCGCTAAAACCAGAGAACTTAAAGAATGGAAATAAAATCTTTAAGTTTAACGTCCCACGGTTAGGCCGGTTAGGCTAAATTAGACGGTGATAATGACAGATGAATGAAGTGGTGGAATGAAGAAAGTGGGAGGAAACGGGAAATCCCCGAAAAAACCCACGAGCACGGTGTTTGTTCACCACAAAGTCCACACGGCGCGAGCTGGGATCGAACCAGGGACCCCAAGCACCGGAGGTGAACACTCTACCACTGAGCCACCGCGCCCCCAACTTAAAGAATGGCTTTAGAGCGTGTGGCCTTTACCCCTTCGATCCAGACGCTATAGACTACTCCAAATGTCTTGTTAAATCGACCGAAAAAATGCCCCCACAACCACAAAACTGGAAAGATGAAGATAAGCCCACGTTATCTTATTTATCGTTCTCAGATATCGTTGGAGAAGACAGAATGAACGAATTTGAAAGAATCGACAAAGATGGTTACCACGGTGATTATGGATCCGACTTGTTTGCCTTGTTTCGTTTGTGGCTTTATTTCAACAAAACAGATCAAAACATGAAAGCACCTCATCCTTCAACATGTGTACAGAAAGAAGTAGAAAGTGATTCGAATGAAACAAAACCTAGGCAGGATGAAACTTAAATCGTAACAGTGCACACGACTTGGATAAAGATATTATGATAACAGTAAGTGATGAACCAAGACAGTTTCCTGAACCATCGGGTTTTGCTAATAGGCCTACACCAACTTCTGGTTTAGGTAGTTTCCTTCTATGGCAAGAAACTCCCAAAAGAAAAGGTAAAAGAAACACTGAACGGTTTCCTTACGCTATAACATCAAAACAATATCAGGAAATACTTGAAAATAAGCGGTTGTCTAAAAAGAACAAATAAGAAGATAATGATGAGAAGAAAAGAAAACGCAACGAAGCGAAGGAAAGTAAAAGTAATGAAATACCACAGAAAAAGGTTAAGAAAGTTTTTTTTTAAAGTAGTGGCAAGAGTAAAGTTGAAGAAAATTGTTTTACATGCAATCGTAGTGTACACGATAAAGAAGTGATTAAGTGTGGTCAGTGTCGAAATTTGTACCACGTAACATGCATTCCGAAAGCTCACACAATTCACATTCCGAATCCAAGTGATGGTGACGAGTTTCTTTGTCAGAATTGTTTCCATCCAGACGACACAAGTAGTTCATATGAATTGACTGATGAAGATTCTACCGATGTGGAAGATCTTGTAAATATTGTTTCAAATTCAAACAAGAATAATTGCGTGTAGGATAGGCCTACAAGTCGGCTGTCTTTTCTAAATATCAGTAAACTATATGATTTTATTACATTTCTACACATTCTAGTTACACATAAAGTCAAATAAAAAAAGTTCTAGTTACGAATATTATTTTTGCTTCAGAACATCGTACTAACAATTGTATTTATAGTTGTACTTCATAGTAGCCTTATAGTAAACGTTGTATTTTATGAATATAAAAGTAGTAATTAATTTAAGTCGCAATTGGCACGTGGCCAATAATTATCTTGATAGTGGCCAATTACTTTAAAGAGTGGCCAATAACTGTAACTTTTCGTAAATGTTCATTTAATTTTAATTTTGTACACCATTTATGGAGCTTCCTAGTGCATTTATAGCCTATTGCATTAAGAATTAAACACAGTTTCCAGAAAGGTATATTATTTTCTTTTATGCGAAATAGTCAAATTTTGACATAATTTCAAAATAAAAAAATGCTTAAGTGGCCAATAATTATATGGTTTACCTTACCACTCACTTCCTTTGTCTTATTTATTAAGTAGACATAAAATGGTAACACGGTGTATATATCGTTGAAATATGTTTCAATTCAAATGCAATTATGTATAAACCTTGCTTAGATGGCTTAATAAGTGTTTATCACGATAAGATACAATATAATTTTTGTGTTTATATACCTAAGGGTTTTCGAGCTGTCACGGGAAAACCGAGGGTGATGCAGAAACATTGATTGTAGATTTGAATTCTACGTCAAACGTTGTATTAGAGTCAGGTATTTTCTTCCGTGTGGTAAAGAAAAAGTATTTTTTGTCGATTAGAGTAATAGATGCTTTATTGGATTGCCGGACTGGACAAGCGACATAAGCCGTTCGACTCACCTTTTATATAGTACTTCAACTCTCGCTAATAATAGACTGGATCTGATTTTCTTTAGTGGAAAATTAGCTCATCGTCTACATACTTCCACTTGGCTCTCAACTCTCCGGCCGAGGTACCTAGGTATCGAGTCTAGGCTTTCATCGATCCTGAGTTGTGGACGCAACCAGGCAGTCATTGCTACGGGCGTAGTGGTGCGACGAGATAGAGGGTTTCACCCGAGAGAGGCCAGCTATTTTTGGCTATTGCATCATTTCATTTTTCTCATTCAGGCTACCCTCATCTGAGTTACGTACTTTGTTGATTCATCACATCGACTTAGACGACCATGGATATCGAAACCGGACAAACAACACCCTCACCTTCTGCTTCAACTGGTGCCATCAGCAAGACTGATAAACGCAAAAACAGCAAGGGTTCGCGCGCAGGTGTCCGATCTCTGTCGCGATCCCCAGCCCCAGTGCGAACCACTCGCAGTCAGCAAAAATCGCCACCGCCAAAAAAGCACCACTCTTCGCAACCTGTGCAATCTCACTCTACCGAGATGGACGTACCATCTCCAGACGATAGGCAGCAATTTCCTTCTCTAGAAGACATCTCAAAACAGACGTTCTATTCTTATCTGCTTACTAATTACGATCCGAAGTTCCAAAACGAGAAGCAAATTTTTCTTCAACTAAGAAAGTATTTCACTCGAGCACAAGTCACTCAGATCACTAAAACTCGCAACGGGATCATAATTAAATCACCAGATCCTAACTTTGCAACGACTATTCGAAATAAATACTTATTTGAAATTTTTGGCAAAAACGCTAACCTGCAGAAACTAACAGATAAACATATAAAACAGCAACCTCCTCCACGCCGACAACCTGCTTTATCAGTAGTCATACGTGGAGTCGAACCAAGTATAAGCGACGATGAAGTCAGCGAGGAACTAAAAGCTGAAGGGCACTCCATTCTCAAGTGTTTACGCATCAAAAGCGTACATGGCGCAACTTACATGGTCCGCGTTTTGACTAGCTCTCAAGAGACCATTGACGATTTACTTTGCAATGGAGCTTTCATTTATAAAAAACGCCACAGAGTGGAGCCATCACACACTCCAGCTCCCCTTCCATTGCGTTGCGAGAAATGTCAAATTTATAACTCGCAGAGCACAGCGGAATGTCGCAATCCTGCGAAATGCGGATACTGCTCGCAACTTCATAACACGAAAACCTGTCCAAACCTCCAAAATCCACCAGCATGTAGTACTTGTGGAGATGCTCATCCCACTTTTAGCTACAGGTGCAAAGCACGGCCCCGTCCTGAACCAAGCAAGCCAGAACTAGTCGTGCCCTTAAAGGTTACGGCACCTACCGACAATCCTATGGATACGCCAACTTCTGTTTTTCAACCAATTCAAATCAACCAGTTTCTTTCTTTTCTCACCACAGCACTTCAAAATATTCTTCCCTTTCAACGGCAACACGTCTTCCAACAAATTCAACTGGGAGCCAAAATAATCCTCAGTGTTAACTTCCAAGCTACTTACTCTGGTCAAAATGTATATTTTCACTCTTCTATTCTCAACACTGACCTTACAACTGATACACATTGAGTTTTCAGACATGGACTCTCATATTAGTTTATTGTTTCTGAATATCAGCTCCTTACAGGAACACAGGACTTTGTTTGAACAACTTCTTTTGGAGGAAACCATTCATGCATTCTTACTAAACGAAACTCACTTTACAGCTGCACGCTCTAGCAAAGTTTCAAATTATCATGTTCTTCGCCACGACAACACCATACCAGCCCGCAGAGCAAATGGTGGAGTAGCTATTGGTTTCCCTCGAAGCTTACCATATATCATCTTTCATCCTCCAATACAAAATCTGTCTGAAAACTTGGTTGTTACGCTCTATTTTTCAAACCTTTATGTAACCATTGCCACAATCTACATTCGCCCTGGTCATGAACTTCCTTATGGGTTTTCTCAATATATTTCCAATAACTTCAGAATGTTTGTAATCATGGCTGACATCAATTTTCACAGCCGTACCGATCGTCAGAAACGCCACTTCCAGGATTTCATCACCACTCACACTACCGGCACTATTCTGCAACTACCCAAACCAACTCGACATGTTTTCAACACTACACCAGATGTAGTCATAGTTTCGCATAATCTCATAGACCGATGCACTGTGCACGTACTCGATCCGATGGGCAGTGATCACCTTCCCATTAAACTTTCTATCACAAGCCGAGTCTCCAACCTATCCAATTCTATTCCATCACGTGAAGTCCCACGTTTTGATAAAGCAGACTGGGAAGCATACCGCATTTCTCTTGCACGCAGTCTTGAACACTTAGAAGCCCCTACTACAGAAGAAGGTTTATATCATGCGCTTGACGTTATCACATCATCTATTCAGGCATCCGCAAACTCAAATATTCCCAAGTCAACTATTTCTCCTCATCATCCTCAACTCCCACCCCATTACCTTCCACTTATTCGTCGTTCTAGAGAACTCTATAGTGATTATCAACGCACCGGCAATGTCGAATCCTTACGGCTTCATAGACAATTTCAACGGACAGTCCGAAATTACATACGGGCATATAAACAACGGCGTTGGATAGACACTTCCAATAAACTTTCAGATACTGCTCACCCCACAAAATTTTGGAAAAGATTCAACATCCTAACAGGTAAAAAGACACATACGCCATATCCATTAATTCACCATGACAAAGCTCTTCATACCGATAAAGATAAAGCGGACGCTTTTGCCGATTACCTACAAACAATTTTCACTCCTCTACCACCTGCTAATCAGTCAAAAACTAATCCAGTCGAAAAAGTTAATTTTCAGTCCCCTCACCTTCAACCAAATCAATCCCACTCTCTTCCCGCTAACCATCCGCTTACAGCTCCTATCCCCACAGTCGAAATTCAAGACACCGTAGCACGAAAACGCAATACTGCCCCTGGACTAGATGAGATTACATATCGCCATATCAAAGAAGGACCGTATATTCTCCTACACCTCTTAGCTCTTTTTTACATTTATACTCAGAACAGGTTACATACCGTCTCACTGGAAAGCCTCGAAAGTTTTAATGTTTCAGAAGCCGGACAAACCTGCCAATAGCGTTGCTTCTTACAGACCAATTCAATTAACATCCATCTACAGCAAAATTCTTGAACGTATTCTCGTTTACAGGCTCCACCAACACCTCTCTGTTAAAAACCTTCTCCCGAATCATCAAGCAGGCTTTCGTCCAAATTACTGTATCAACGACCAACTTTTACGAATGCTCACTATCATAATACCAACAAACCATCCTGCTTAGTATTATTTGATCTTAAGAAAGCATTTGATAAAGTTTGTCACCAAGGTCTTATTGCTAAATTGTTGAATTTCAAACTTCCTCTCGCCTACGTCCGTTTTATTTACAATTTTTTTTCTCTTGCAGATTGGCCTATATCTCAATCAACAGTGCTCTTTCACATCCCATCTTTCTACATTCCGGCGTGCCTCAGGGTTCAGCACTTTCTCCTTTATTATATCTTCTATATGTTGCAGACTTACCGCCACTTCCAGACAACATCCAACTTTTTCAATACGCAGAGGATACAGCCTTCCTAGCCTTAGGGAACACAGTACAGCAAATTAATACCGCTATGCAGTCTGCTATCAACTCCTTCGTCAGCTGGTGCAACCAGTGGAGGCTCAAGATAAATCCAGATAAAACACAAACATTATTTCTTCTTCCTCCCGGAAAACGTAGTAAAATTCAGAAAAATCCATCTTATCTCAATTTAACCGTTGACGACACTCGCCTGAAACCCGCTAATTACGTTAAATATCTTGGTCTCACCATCGACAAACACCTTACCTGGCGTCCTCATTTAAAGACGGTTGTCGCTAAAGTTTATAATAGATTGAATCTATTACGACGCTTAACTGGAACGACTTGGAGCCTCAAATCATCTGTCGTCCTAAACACATACAAGGTTTTTCTCCGGCCAATACTAACGTATGGGTTCGTGGCTTGGATTAACGCCTCTCCCTTTTATTACGAGAAACTAAAAATTCTTGAACGCCATGCCTTACGCATTGCATTCCGCATTAAATTACCCAGCCCTACACATGAACTTTATGAGCGCCTAAGTTTTCCCCATATTTTATACCACCTCGAAACCCTCCGACTGAAGTATATTACTAAACAGTTCGAGGAACGACATGCCCTTCTCTTAGATACTATGAAATTTGATATAGCTTATACCCCTTCTCATCCCCTTCATCATACTTCACTTTCCCTTCTATTTTCATTATATCATTACACTTTACCCCCTGGTCATCCCGATCTTCATGCCGTTGCTGCTTATAAAACCGACTATTCTTCACCTCTCATCTTTCCATCCTATGTTGCACAGTAGTCCTTTTGTTCTAACAGGGTTCCCACTGTCTCCATCATGGTCCTGAGCCACCCCAGGACCGGAAGATTTAGCTCATTCGTCCACTAACATATCCCACGTGTTGTGATGTCCGATGCACTTCATTTCCATCTCATATATTCCCCTCATTTATGATTATAGCATTAACGCTATAATGTCCTTCATATGATCTCATAACCAAATAAAGGCAATGCCATCGCTAGAACTAGTACCTACTCCCCATCCTTATGATTATAGCATAATGCTATAATGTCTGCAGTTGTATCATACATTCACATCTATTTATCTTCGTAATATACCTGTTGTATATTATTTTTTTGTTTTGTTTGTTATTAAAGCTAATTAATAAAGAATGCACTCATAGACCAGCACTCATAGACCTTCTACCCACAATCCTCTTCCTTCTCTTCCCATATAAAGGGCATAATCCTTTGGGGGAGCTAGCCATCAAGCTAGCAAAAAAAAAATCATCGTCTAAAAAATAAAAATTTTAGAATTTAGTGACCGAGCTTTGATTAGAAATAGTCATAAACTGACTTGTATGTTGTAGTTTGCTCCTTGGTAACTACTAGCCGAAAGTGAAGGAAATTTGGGGAGAAAGAAGCCCATTTTCAATGCAATGAAGATGTCTATGATTGATGCGTGAGTTCGGAAAAATATAATTTTTGTTGTGTATTGCAATTTAAATCTCAGAAAGTAGGCTCTTCGTGAGCTGAGTTCGCTGCGCATGGATACAACATTTTAAAGATTAATGAATTTTTGTGTGTGAAAGTTAGGCCAAACGAAGAGAAGACTCGCCTCAGCTAAGTTTGTCTTCTATGTAGTACTTTATTTCTCCGTAAATACTTGCTATAACTGAACAACATTTTGTGGGTAAATAGTCCAGGATGTAGAAAATAAGAGATAGTACATGATGTACATTTAGTGGCAACGTTCTGCAAGGGATAGATATCGTTAGGCTTGAACGTTGCACTTTATTTCTTGTTAAATGTGCAATAAGATAAACTTCGCCAATGCACAAGAAATACTGCATTATAATTCAAGAAATGCATTGCTATAAAATATCTCCATTCTGAGCATTTAAGCTTTGGATTAATTTTTCTTAGCTATGATTGTAAAACTAATTAAACGATTTGAATATGTATTTACCTTGACTGTCAACGAAAGCTTGGCTCATGATTTGGCATGTGATGAAAATAACGACGATTACTCTGCACATTTTGATTGTATGTTTCACCTGGAAAGAAATTATGCGATTGTTAGTATTATATGAAAATATTCCATTATCAGAATCACATAGCCAAAGGATAAAAATCTCATAAATAGATGTTCATTATAATTTTTTAGTTCCTTCAGTTTATTTATCCAGTTCTGCTCATAAGCTTGTATATTACAATAAAGTTATAATTTCTTATAATAAATTCGTAAAAATAAACAATTGGTGTTTTCCTACTGAAACTGTGCCTTGAATAAAATATCGTAAATAAGGAATTGATAATATATTTTTATCAAATTATTTGTTTCACTTTTTCAATATTAATCAATTCTGAAAAATTGTGAGAAATCGTGTATTTACTGACAAAATTTGTACATTTCAATTATTAACAGGTTTTAAGAATAATGTTTATAATGATTGAACACCGAAAGCGCAGAAACGGAACAATGTATTTTTGAGCAAAGAAAATCAACGAATGTTCATTTTATTACAACGGCATATTTAATATTTTTATGCTAGTGGTAATAGTAACCTTGAAGCTCTTATCACATGTTTGTTCGTCATATGATTCTAACTAAGTACAATTTTCACGTATGAAATAAAAATGTT
Source organism: Thermobia domestica (assembly GCF_964235325.1). Taxonomy (NCBI): domain Eukaryota; kingdom Metazoa; phylum Arthropoda; class Insecta; order Zygentoma; family Lepismatidae; genus Thermobia; species Thermobia domestica. Next base: position 249,598,949 of record NC_137462.1, on the reverse strand, counting down.
TTGGCTTTTATATTTGTTATCACAATCGAATTTTATAGTTGATTGCTAAAATGAGCTAATATTATAGTATTCAATTGAACAAACCAAAAAAGAATTTATTTGCTACTATCATCTTACAGATATTCGAACTCTATATTCACAGTCTTTCGTATTTAGAACAAGGATAGCGTATTTTGTAAGCATAGTTGCCAACCTAACAAAGCATGCTGTCACACACTCTACACTTTTATCCTATCATTTAAAATGATCATTAGTATATATGTAAATCATCTCCGCTGTGATGCTAGATACTTCTAATGGTCCACGTTGAAAAACATAAAACTGCCTCGTCTACTGTGACCGTAGATCGCCCTTATGGTTCCTACTAAAATATAACATCACTATCAGCTCAAGCAGTAGAGGGTAAATGTTCCTCCTGAGCCACCCCGTTCTCACCTCCTCACTGGGCATAGCACACCAATGACATTGCCACTGACCGCTAGCGCAGAAGGAAAGCTCTACGCATATTGTTTTATTATGTATCCCTTATTAGAAGCACATGGTTTTGCTGCGTATAAAAAGAGTTCTCCAAAATAATCTGATTTAGTGAACTTTTGTAACTACATTTAGTAACTCTTTCGGACAATAACCATATTTAGTTCCTTTTTCTAACTAGATTTAGTACCTTTTTCACAAAATAACCAAATTTAGTGACATTTTTGTAACTAGACCTAGTAAATTCTCACACAATCAACATTTTCTCTACTTGCCAATTCTGTTTTCAGAAAGTGTCTTTATAATACCTCTTTATGAAATCCATTGCTCAGAGCATAGCCTTTATGATATTTAAAAAACCTTATATATAAGAATAACAACTAAATTATATCTAAGAACTATAACTAACTTATATTTAACTTATAACCGAGAATTTTAACTACCTTATATCTAAGAGGTACAAAAAACTTATATCTAAGAACTATAACTGAACTTATATCTATAACTATAACTAATTTATATCTATTTCTCTTCTATGGCATTATATCCTCAAGCTAATGTATTTACAACATCCTTTAGTATATATCTTTTATCACCACTCGGATCTAACGCTAACTTATTAACAGCTATAGTATATACATCATGCTTATGATTACAAATGAGGTTTATATTTTTATATGCTTTTATATTATGAAACAAAGTTTTCTTGTAATCATCAAACTTCAAATCTTTCGCTACTACACATTTAGTTATTCCTATCACTCTTTCTTTTCTTTATTTTTTATCCTTTCTTTGCTTTATTCTCAGATCATAGTCAAGTAAATCTATTCAATATTTTATCATTGTTTTCATGATTCGTTTTCCCTAATTCTTTTTTGTTTATTAGTACCATTTCATATTTATGTACTTTTCGTATTAGCTTGTATATAATAAATTAAACATTTCTTTTAAGTATTTGTAGAAGTCATCTGTTTCTATATATCTGTTAAAGTGCTACAATATCAATTAAAGTGTTTTTAAGGTTACAGGGTTAGGGATTGGTAGTGTAAGCTTTATTCATCTATTTTCATTTCAAATTTGAATGCTTTTAGAGTGTCTACTAACCCTAGCCATTAGAGGGTTACTCCCTCTCTTTGCACAGAATTGACGACACTGGTGGGTTTGTAGCATACAAGATGGTCTAAGTGCAGTTTTACAAACGAATAGTGCTGAAATTAACAAGAAACAAAACATTGAGTTAATAAATATAAATGTGCATATAAGTAAACAAAATACATATATAAATTGTGCAAGTATAAACAGAATGGAACTTTGGCATGGAAGCAGTGCGTTGTGTTTTTATGAAATAAAGATGATAGTATAAAATGAAATGCAGTGCATACACGCCACAGTCACAAACATAGTGTTAGATACATGAATGCATGTTAGTTTTTCTGCCTCGGGGCGACTCGAGACTGATGGAAACACGCGGAAAGCCCAAGGTTAGTATTGCATTGAGACAGAGTGCTAAAATGGAAACAAATGATGAAGATGATCTGATATAAGATATATATGAAAGATGTCGTGTTCTTCAGCTGTAGGATGTGCAGATTTTAGGTATAGCGTAAGGCGAACGTTTAACGGCGTATGCAGATATTTATGCGGTGCATCAGATTCAGCATCAGCTTGTAAAGTATATAGGAGGAATGGATTTGAGACGGGTAGGCGAGAGAGTATGTATTTCAAACGGAGGTATGCAAAATGTTGAATAAGGTGAGGAAAGTTGATGTGTTGGTATGCCATGAAGTTCCAATATGGTAATTTTATGCGATATGGTCGTAAAACTTTGTTGGAGTATTGCACCACGCAATGTGGCCAAATGTTAAAATGGGCCTGAGGAACATTTTGTATGTGTTGATTAAGAGAGGTGCGTGTAAACCCCAAGTAGTTCCTGTTAGACGTCATAGAAGATTGAGCCGCAAAGTGGGCTTTTGTGTTATTTTCTCCAAATGAGCTTTTCAGCTTAATTTAGAGTCAAAACAACCCCAACATATGTAGCTGTAGGTGTTGGTCGAAGTAGATGGCCTTGTAGAGATATATTAAGGTTGTGAGGGTTACGTTGAACATTGTAGCGGCATTTAGAAGGTAGAAATACCAATGCTTGTGTTTTGAAGGCATTTAAAGTTAGTCACCAAGTGTTGCACTATTGCATGAAATTATTTAGAGTTGATTGCAAGTTGTTGTTGATCTACTGCATGCTCTTGCCCAGAGCTAGAAACGCCGTATCATGCGCGTATTGAAATAAGTACACATTCTGTGTAGGTTGTGGTATACCGGAGATGTACAGTTTATAGGGAAGTGGGTTGAGTGCAGAGCCCTTTGGAAATCCGGAGTATGAAAAAATAGGACTGGAGATGGCAGATCCTATGCAAACATATCCGATTCTATTAGTTAAGAAGGTATATATAAAACGTAAATAACTGGTCGGAAGGTTAAGTTTCTGCAGCTTTCGTATGAGCCAATATTGCCAAACTTTGTCAAAAGCTTTTTCTAGATCCATGAAGACGAGACATGATTGGAGACCTTTGTTATATTGATTGGTAATAATCGTCGAAAGACGAAGTAACTGGTTATTAATCGAAAATGCGGGTCGAAAGCCTGCTTGGTGTTTAGGTAATAAATTATGTTCATGGATATATAGATGAAGCCTTTGTATCAGGACTTTTTCGAGCAGTTTACTAAAGACTGATGTGAGCTGGATAGGACGATAAGATGCCGGTTTATGAGGTTTGAGAAACATGCAGATTTTGGATACTTTCCAATCCAGAGGATAAAAGCCGGTACGGAGAATAAAGTTGTATACTGCAAAAAGTAACGTAAGCAAAGAAAGCGGAGCCTCTTTTACTAGCCGGTAGGAAATACGATCAATGCCTGGTGCAGTATTGCGTTTGTTATGGAGTGTACATTGAAGTTCATGAATAGTGATGGTGATGAAAGAGGGTTTCCTCATTGAGTATGTGTAAAAGTGACGGTTGTAGAGCAGGGATAGTAGCCAAGTCTGTACGGTTACGTGAATGAGGAGATACTGCAGGTATGAAAACTGTCTGCAATTGCTTCGCTAAAGCGTTGGCATTATCTTGGTCAGTAAGGAGACGCGTACCTTGTCCAAAAGTGGATACGAAATTTTAGTATCTCTGTCTGTGAGTCTGTGGAAAGATTTCCAATACAGACTTGGAGATACTTCGTCGTTTAATTTATTACAGGCGCTGATCCAGCTTCCACGTTTATATGCTACGAGATAGTTAGTGTGCCATGCCATTGCCGATGATGACGAAGACATTCCTCGTCTCCGGTTTGTTTGTATTCACGGAAATGTTGGCGTGATTTTTATACCAAAGACAGATATTGAGGAGGCAATTTAGGTTTAGAAGGACAGAGCTTTTATTCAGAGATGGTTTTTTGAGCACCGATACGTAAGATATCTGTGATCTGGTTGACTGTGTAATACATTTCGTTCTCAGAAGTTGGTGGATGAATGGCTGAGATCTGATTGTGTATGAACTGCCGAAATTGAGGCCAGTCGGTTTTCCCATAACGGTGAATAATATCAGGTTTTATCTGCTTTACAGAGGAACGACCCTTGTTCATGGACAGTTTGATCGGACAATGATCACTCACGATCGTATCGAGAAGCTGCAATTCACTGTCATTTACAAGCGATAAAGAAGTGATTACTACAACTGGAGTTGTTTGACTGGCTGGTCGAGTGGGACCAGGAAGGTTGTGAATATAATGTTGTAATGTGTTTGAAATAAATTACGTAAAACTTTCTCTTTTCCTAGCACTTCTGCTATGAATGTTTACGTTGGCCATGATAATTATCTTTTTAAAATTACGTGCTATATAATCGGAAAAAGAAAGTGGTATTGGATGCCCAGGGCGGATATATATAGTGACTACATTTACTGTGAGTGAAGAATAGTATATATTGAAGAAGAGGTGTTCAGGTAGCTGCCCAATGAAGGAGGATTGTATTGCCGATAAGGAAGTATTGGAGAAAAGCCAATCAGTACTCCTCCTTGAGCGCGTGCATGTTCATCATGGTAATCGTATCGTTGAATTTGATACCCTGAAAGCCGCGCAGAAATGGTTGGTTTTAAAGCTGTTTCATAGAGAGCCACAATATTTTCTTTCTCTTTTAGCAGGAGTGGCTCTAGAAGTACTTTGTGTTGGTGAAATGATGGAATCTTTACAAAGAGTAAAGTCAAAAACATTAGGTATACTTCCATGTCGGTTTCAGACTTCTGTTTCTAGAGGTGCGATGGGAAAGTGGAGAAAATTGCCTGAATATGTAGCTGTAAAGTTTAAGTTCAACAAAGATTTTGCTGTTGAAATGGCAACCCGAAGAATGTGCTCGCGTTGGAATGGAAAAACATTTTGGAGTACTTTGGTGATGTAACGAAGATCTTCGACAGTGAGAGGCTGAGCGAGAGACTGAGTAGGTGGCGTGGATTTGCGAAGCTTTGTACTGGTACTGTGAGTTCTGGACGTTCAGGTTGGGCTTGTGGTTTACCCTTACAGCGATAACTGTGGGTTTGATGATTTTATACTCAGACTAAGTTGGTGGTTGCTGATGGTTTCAGCAAGATTTTGTTTGATGAGGTCCACTACAGTACCCGCATTTAGATGTGTTTGGACATTGGTGCGTAAAGTGAGAATTACAGGTTTGACACTTCTCACATCGGATTGGTAGAGGCCCTGTTGTCTTGGAAGGTTCAACGCGATGGAAATTCTTATAGATAGGAGCTCCATGATTTAATAGATAGTCTAAGGAAGTTTGATTTTGTGATAGAACGCGAACCATGTAATTGGGGCCATTGCTATTTTTAATACGAATGCAACTGTTAACGTCGATTCCCTCTTGTTTGAGTTCTACGAGAATCTCTTCGTCGCTTTTTTCAGATATCAATCCTCTGATAACGACAGAAAACATGGGTGGTTTTCGAGGAGCTGGTGGTTGATTTGTTTTTCTGTTGGTTTGTTTTATTAGTTTTGCAGTTTTGCCAAAGATCATATAAGATGCTTTGCTTCGGAATGTAGTACCGAAATTCGGGTCCTTAGAACTAATCATAAATCTATTCCGAGTTTTAACAATATTTTCCATGCTAGCTCGTGTTAGGTATTTGATGATTTGTAGAAACACCATCATAGGATGGGTGTATATTATATCGTAATCTGTCAGTAGAAACGTGTAGATTGGTCCTTTGTTGTTGTAGAAATTGGAAGATGAAGCACTAGCTGTGTCAATTGCAGAGTTTATGTTGGTTAGAACAGGAGACCGAGATCTATCACGAGGCCGTTTACTGGATTGAGCAGAGGCACCAGAATCAGTAAGATCTCTGGTTCTAATTGCTCGCGAACTGGTTTGACTACCCCATGAAAGATGCCTGGTACGACCGGAGCGAGACATATTTACACGGCCTCCTGCAGAAGAACCAGAAGCCGGCTGCCCCATGTACGGGGGTTGGTTCTTGTGCATAGGTCTCAGGATCAGCACAATCTACTCGTGTGATTTGACTAGTATGAGAAATGAAGTGAAAAAATAATGAGAAAGACAATGATATTTCAAAAATATTAGCGACCCTCCGAAAGGGTTAACTTTCGTTAATCCTATAAACAACGTAAGTATGCGATGCTCACAAGTGCGTATGCTACACCTGATCCTCGCTAACAGATTAACAGTTGAAAGAGAGGCTGGGTTCAGCTCAAAGGTAAAGATGAACTAAATCGTTCACGGTCACGGTCACGGTCATGTTAATGTTGAATTTTTCTGAAGAGTATCGGGCCGAAGCCCCTGACTCCATGACTCCAACACACACCACAACCTCTCGCCCGGCCTCGTCGGCCTCGTACACGAGCCACTGTACGGCATCGACAGACTGGTTATCACGCCAGCTGTACCCACTGTGTGGGATAATACCAATGGTGTCTGTTCGCAAGAACTTGTTTCCACACATCAAATTGCACACGCTGGCAATGCTTATGCTTTCTAGGAACGGGTTGACGCCCGATATAACTTCAAATTCGTTCATAAATTTTATGCACGCATTGCGCAGCACGTTCACATCATTTACACAGTATTTAATGAGGTGTTCCTTTAAAATGAATTCCCTCTTTCCAAGTATTTCTTTTTCCTCATTATATCAACGCAAAAACTTCTCTATCTGTTACTTTTTAAGCCCCCCCACATCGTAATACTCAATGCTGGTTAAAGCAACCCTATACTCCTGATTAACTTTTGTGTTGAATAAATGAGGGAAGTGACCCTTCGAGACGGGCAAATCGAACGCGTCGCTTAATTTGGACAAAGGCATTGGTAAGAAATTTAGACTAGCAATAAATTTTAAATATAAATATTCCATCGCTAAAATTTTGCACCCACGCATAATTATTCGCGGCGTCCACTCTTTATCAATCATCATCGCCCGTAAAACAAAATGGGCGTAATATCTCTTTGCGTTATGAGCTACAGCGACTATTTTGTTTATTCCAGAACGCCTTTGAGCTAAATAATCTAGAAACACTACAATGCATTTGTCCCCACAAAATACACGTTCTCTAATACCGCATACACTACACAGTTTACTCGCACTGTCTCTACAATGATAACTTATCTGTTATCTTAGTAACAGGTTTGGCTCATGCTCAAAAATAACACCGGCTACTTCTTTATCCCGGTGGCACTCAATGTCATAAAATACTATGAGCCATTTCTGTGGAGTACGCGTAGGGTTGAATGTAACATAAATGCCCTGACAGTGTCATATTATTACACCCTGTGCAGAATACTTCCCAACAGACATGTGGATTCCGCCCTTCTTTCACCGCGTATGCTTTACGACATTGAGGACACACTTTCAGAATATCACATAATGAAACCTTATGGTTTTTGTAGCACTGAGCCCCATAAAAGCATCTATTCTATTCCTTGAAATATATTACACTTTCTGTAATGGTGCATGATGGTTTATTCCTTCATATATTACACAAAGCTTTACACTTAGCCGCATGCCTGTCTTTAGTTTGGAATTTTTATGACATTCTTCGCAATAGTAACTGCATGAAAATGCATCTGTTAAATTAGTGATGACATTATAATGACTGTTAATATATAGTAAATTAATTCGTTTACCATGACCGTGACCCTCAAAAACTATTTTTTCGCCCTACAACCCGTCATACACCGTGATTTTATATGCCGATAAATACGCCTGAATTTTTTTAAAATCCGGTATCCCTCTACCATTCTCCAAACTAACACCCGCCTTTTCACTTGATTCAGATACCTTTTTAAACATATTTTTTGGGTATTGATTGCGATATCTATCTCTTTCTTTTCGATTACCTTTATGTTCAATAAGCCCTATAGCTACAACCAGAACTTATGCTCGACAATAATAATCAGGGTTTATAATAACCATAATATCTTTGTTACGTTTTATATATTCGTTTATATCAGAGAAATTCTGTTTCACCCGTCCCATACCAATAGGTAGTTCGACGTGGTGAGAATAAAGAATAAAACGATCTTGATATAGGAATGACGTATTTGATTGAATTACTTTTTCTAACGCCCCGCACACATTTTCAGCAGTCATATTATTAGCAGTCAGAAAAGACAGATAAAATGGTTTATTGGGATGATTTTGATTTATGAAAGTCAACCCTACACGATCATGAGGGAGCTCACCTCTCATTACATACTGTACCAAATCACGAATACCATTTCCTACTCATTCAAGGGGTTTTTCTCCCTCTGGGGGAGAAGTTAATTCAATTGTCAGTAAATTTCCATTTTCCTTAAATTGTCTATAATATTGACGTGATTCAGATACTATATTAAATCTCTACATTTTTTTTGTAAAATCCTTAAAATTTGCTGTTTTTCTAACTATAGAATACCAAGTATTTTTTTAGAATATTGTAAAATCGTTAATGTTTGCGGTTTTGTACCTATAATGGGGCCTCTTCCAACTATGGATTACCAAGTAATGCTTTTTTGTAATAACACTCGCTGTTTTACATCGATCAACAATCATTCACTGTAGATCACTAAGAAATCCAAATAGTGTCCTCTGTAATAACGTTTACGCTATATTGAAAGCAATGCTTATACAATTTTTACTGGATCAAAGCCGCTATCTCTTTCCCTTATTTTTTGTAAATGGAATTTCTAACTATACTATAATAAAATGTCTCTTTCCTAATAACTTATAATAATAATAATTAAATTGTAAATTTTTGAAAACTCCTCTCGGAGAAACGCTATCTCTCATAACTGAAAGATGATTGCCTGGGGGCCAGGTTGCAACTATGGCACGGAAACTCCCTGCCATGGCACGGCTATGGAGCTCTTCATCTCCCAATTGAGAGATAGAGTTTTTTATTCAACAATCTATGGAGATGTAATCCTTCAGAAACCCGGCCAAAGTTATAAATTATTACGGCTCCGAACAGGATTTGAACCTACGTTATCGGCCAAAACTCCGTACTTTAGATTATCAAAAAACAAAACATGTATTGGAAGTAAAATACCAACGTTTCAACCTTTTGATATAATTATGGTTTACTGTAATATAGCTGATGGCTTGATCATTAAAGTTGATCATACTGAAAAAGAAACAGTAGTAATAGCAACCTTTAAAGCGAACACTAAATTTGAACATAGTATTATATATGAACCCGCTTATCCTTTATTATTTTCTTTAGGAAGAAACAAGATCGATGGATCTGAAACACAAATAACAGATGAGTATGATACTTTAATTCATTTTGGTGGAGCAACAACAACCATTCATTTACAATTTTTTCTACTAAATAAATAGGAAGTATGTGATAAGCTAAGTAACAAAGCTAAGAAAATGGAAGAAGAAAAAAGTATAAATGTAATTCTAGGCAGTGCACAAATGAAAAAGATTAAGAGTATATCTAAGTTTCACATTGGTAGATTTATATTTACGATGCCAGCTATTCTCGGGGCAGTGTGAGCTTTATCTTCTTTAGCAGGAGGATCAGCAGCTATAGTTAAAACTGTTATTGTTGCGAAAAAGATTAAGCAAGAATTAAAAGAACAGGAACGACGTAATTTAGCAATGGAAGCCAAGCAAGTTGGTGGTGAATAGTATAAAAAGCTAAAACCATTAATCCAAATTTGACATACAGATGTTCGTGAAAGGATTAAAGAAAAAGCTCTTCCAAGGAGTGTTTATGAGTGATAAATTACTTTGAAGACCTATAGAAAATGAGAGTGGTATAGTCAATTTAGATAAATCAAAAACATAGGTACAAATTGGTTCTATTGTTGGAAACATAATGATGTTAAGTAGTTGTTAGTGGAGAAGATTCAAATGATAAAGATAATGTATATTACTTACTGATTTGTGTAAAATGTTTATTCCTAAGTTTTTATATACGTATAAGTTTCTTAAATGATAAAATTGCAAATTATGATGCTGTAACATTAGGTCAGCTTCAGTCAGCGTTAGATAAATTTGTTACAATAGAATACTTTCAAATATCAAACAAAGAAGTAAATATGCTCATTATGAGGAAGGAAACTATACCTTTGTTATGTCGATTGAGAAGTTAAGGTCTTAAATATCCAGTTTTCAGAATATTCTCTCTACTAATGGTTACAGATTTCTCTATAATCGTAAACTAATGCATATGGAATCATATCCTGATAAAAACATTCTAAATACATATTTAGGTTATGATAATTCATTGAAAAGTTTTCAGTTTTAACAAGGATAATATTATTACGATTAAACCAAAAGAGAATGCTACTACGGAAGAAGGATAATTTCTATTTGTTATGTTATATATAGAAAGAAAACCTACGTGATTTTCTAAATAATAAATAGGATGTATCGTCCTAAGTATATGTTGGCAGATGCAAAATAAGATAACATTAGGACAGGCCAAAGAAAGAATGGAAGATATATCAAGAAAGGTGTTTGTTCAGTATGTGGTATTAACAAAATTCAATTCGTTAAATGAAATGCTGACTAGAAGAAGGTGAAGGTGATATAGAAGACATTATAGATGAAATTCACAAACATGCAAGAAAAATATCATAGACTAAGTGTTAATTTAAAAGGTATTGATCAAATTAAACAAAGGCTACAAGTATTTACTAACGTTTAATAATGCGTTCTCGGAATACCCGTTTGCCGTTTTTATTAAAGATAAGAATTGTAATAATGTTACGGACGCCTTTAAATCAGAATTAAAAATTCGAAAACCTAGTTGCTTACAAACTGATCAAGGTAAAGAGTTTTATAACAAAGACTTTGGAGAGTTGGCGAAGAAACATAATATCAATCGTTACTCAACTTATAGTGATAAAAACGTTTCCACCATAGAACATTTCACCAGAACCCTTAAACAAAATATGTCAAAGACGTTTACTGAGCAAGAACATTATAAATGAACAGAAATATTACCAACATTACTTAGCGAGTAAAATAGTAAAATACATAGAACAATTTCAATGAAGCCTGTACAAGTTAATAAAAAGAATGACCAAATAATATTAGAAAAAAGTGTGTAAAGAATTTTAGCGTGTTAAACCAAAATATAAAATGAATGATTACTTTTGTATAAGTAAATCTAAAGAGCTGTTTGAAAAAGTATATAATCCTAAGTGGACATCAAAATTATTTGTTGTTGAAGAAGTTATTCCATCGAATCCACCTACATACAGAATAAAAAAAATTGTATAACGAGAATGTACAAGGAAAGTTCTATGAGCAAGAATATCCTGGGAACTAAATATAAGGATGAGTACCTTGTTCAAAAAGGATTGCGTAAGAAATAATAAAGTATATGTCAAATGGTTAGGGTTTGTTGATTCCCATAATAGAGCTAATATAGTAGTTTAAGTTTAGTATATTTTCTCTTTTTATGATTATTGCTCATAAAAGGATTCTCATATAATTTTTGTGAAAACCCATAAAAATTAAATTTTATGTATACAATCTATCTATCTATCTATCTATCTATCTATCTATAGCACCAAGAGGTCTCTGTGTAACGTGCTGTAGGCAATAACTATTCGCATTTATATGACATTTTTCTTGGTCTCTAAAGTTACTACAATGGTTACCTACATCAGTTTAATGCGTTTCACAACTCCAAATAATATATTCAATGTATATAGTAATTTTTTGGCCAAATAGAAGATGCATCTTTTTTTACTTTGAATTGCATATATATTATTGTTTTGTCTTTTTATACTTAAATAAGTTCATTTTATATTGTTATAATTATAATGAGTCCTATCTACTACGTTATCAACCCACAGACAAAAAAGTTGGTTATTCTGAAGACAAAAAGTGGAGGTGTTTCATTATGTTCTATCTGGACTTCTTTTTCCCAAAACAGAAAAATGTATTTTATATTTTAAACCATTGTTGTGTCTAAAGTATTTAGAATTTTCCTGTGAAATTCCAGGGTTTCATAGCTCTTAGTGTGGGAAACCTTCACAATAATTGAATTTTCCCCTGCTCTAAAATTGTATGTTTTATATTTAAAAAACTACATTTTCGGCAATTATCAAGGGTTCTTTGTAACCAAAATAGCTATATTACATGTTAATTTCTTTTTGTGTGTATGAACTTTATGCATACATTTATATATGGGCTAAGCATTTCTTGTAATTACTTTGACAAAGTATGAAAAAGGAGAACTAACAATTTTCGAAGGTATTTGCATATCTACATTGTTTTTCCAAGTGGTTTCTAAGTAACGTTTTGAAGTTGCCAACCTTACGTGTTTTCGACCTACGATACTGACGAATCAGATAATTCACTCATATCACGTGACCACTAGTGCGTTGTTGTTTGACTGTGAACTTCTCATTCAAGACATGGAAACATTGAGTAGATAATATTTTTTGAAGCGCAGCCAACATTACGGATTTATCTTAACCAATCAAAAGCGGAATGTTCAGTGGGGAGAGGGTAACTAGTTTCAGTTGTATTTTGATGACTAAGATTAGCGGCTGCAGTGACTCGCGCGCGGGGAAGGGGAAAGGGGTGGCGGAGTGGGATGGATTTTTAAGAGCTTTTAGAAGGTAGGAATTAGACGCTTGAATGAATCTTTTGATTCTCATTAGTCATAAATTTTTCAGGTACAAGCTTTTTAAAAATAGACTGTCTTTATGCTGTTGAATATACAGTAGTACTGAAAGTGAATGTATTTGATAGTAACATAATAATAGCGTTAACATAATGACATCAAAAATTCAACAATAGGATGCTTATGTAAAATCGGAAGATTGCATATTTATATACGTATATATCGTCTGTGTATTTCAGAATAACTGAAAAAAGAAATATTGAAGGTTAAATGGAGGAGAATGTAAGAAAACACACAGGCACCTCTATCTGAGAGCACCCGTACATCGCTTTTAAAGTGAATCGGGTAATCTCTATAGAATTGTGATACTTCCAAATTCTGGTATTAATTGGAAGTGGTACACCCAAACCGAATATTCATTTTTTCTGAACATTGTATATTTAGGTCAGATTAGGGTTGCACTTTAAAAATTTAAAACACACTTGTGTTGAACATTTTTGTAGAAAAATCTTCGATCTTCCTTAAAGGTATTTTAAACGCTTGTCGAACAGATTAATTATAACTAAAGATATTAACTACCAAAGATTAATCTTAGCTATCTCTGCTTTCATTTCAAGAAGAAGAGAGTTGGTTTCTAATAAAATTACGAAAATTAAATAAATAAATCTGGTAGTCCCAGTAACTTTGTGAATCAATGTAAACGAGATTATTGATCCATGGGTCAATTTGACACACGACTAGTGTTCCAAGGTTCTTCGAATATAGCATAATATATGACTGAAAATTCGAAAGCTTCACGTATTCTTGTGGACCACCACACTTTGACAGACTTAATAGCTTGTTTGAACATAGTTGACAGTTGTTTTCATTGCTGACCTATTTTGCCTTTTCTGCCATAACATAATAGAACTGAACACGAAGAAAGACTCTATCTAGTTGTACTTCCGAGAGTAAACTGTTTGCCTCATGTAGCAGAGTTCCTCTGACTCTCATTCTCTCTCTTTCTCTATCTGTATGTAAGTATGTGTGTCTGTATCTTGTTTGAATGCTTCCATCCATCATCATTTTTCTTTTTGTTATGGATTGTTTGACGCAAGTGTAATGAAAGCGATTAAAGATAATTTGAATGGTTAATTAGTTTTAGTTAAACCATATCAGAAAAATTATATCCCGATAATTCATATGTGTTATTTCTCGGAATTTTTGGAAGGGGAAATCCATTAATATACCTTAGGGGACAAGAAGAGGAAAATACATACGTAGCCTGGGGTCAGACTTCAGTTCATTCAAACGCTAGCTACGGAAACGTATCAAACTTGGCACTAAAAAGATTAGTGTTTGCGAAAAATAAGTAGCATTGATTAAAGCAACAGAGAAATGAAAATGAAACCATGGAATGAAATTGGCGAAGGAATATAGTAATTGTGAACTGAATAAATTGATAACTGAAGATAAATGAAATAAAAATTATCAACATAAGTAACAGATATCCAGCAATAGCTAAAATAGACTATCCGAATTATTTCACAACTCACCATAAAATAAATTAAATTGATCAAGTGTCAATCTCTTATTGTTTTACTTGTAAACCCATTTCCTCTTTGATAGTCTCTTTTCTTATGACTAGAGTCCCGGATGTTTAATTGCTTACATTACCAAAAATCATGTATTTATTTATGTGCTTGAAATGTTTAAATGTTAGGGATGGCATCGAGACGAGACTTTATACAGTCTCGGTCTCGTTTCGGTTGATAAATAGCGGTCTCGGTCTCCATCTCGTCTCGAGTCAAAAATCACAGTCTCGATCCCGATCTCGTTTTGGTCAACACAGGGATGGTATCGAGACGAGACGAGACGAGACTTCATACAGTCTCGGTCTCGTATTGGTTGATAAATAGTGGTCTCGGTCTCGTCTCGAATCAAAAATCGCCGTCTCGGTCAACAGATGCTTGTCTCGGTCTCGGTCTCGAGGACCAAGTCTCGGTCTCGTCTCGAAAGTCTCGAAATAAATAGTGTGAAATTAAAATTGTGAACGTATTATTATCGCACAGTCTGTCGTTTCCGCTTCTTATTTTTGCCTTCATTTTTATCAGAATTATGGTATGGTGTACATCTTCATACCTGATTTGCTAGCGCTAATGGTTTCCATGCGTGTATTCCAGGTTCAATCGTCAGCGGGTATATCATTCCTGGGATAAAACCCTAATAGTAAGCCATATTTACTTTCAGCAATAGACTTTGTCTCATATAGCTTCAGAACTCCCTATACAATTAAATTCTATTAAATTAACTCCAGTAGTATACAGTAGTTTATTTACTTCGTTTGAATCAGAATTGTTCAATTCCTCCTAACGGATAACGCAATATATAGCAGCATGAATGTATTTAACCATACCGAAATTGAAATTTTACAATATCTCATTTATTATCAAATGCATTCTGCTTTGACTGTCATTTTAAAAATAGAATATTGTAGTATACCAGTATTGACAGAATGACAATATAACGTTCATTATCTGCACAAATAGGGTAAATTATTATATATTTTGTTTCAAATTGATCAAATGCTTTAATACCGTTTCACATCTCAATGTTTAATTGATACTTTATAACACGAACTTTCCGAACCTGTGGTAGGAGCTACGGCACTCATCTTTGCTATGTGTGTTCTTGGGTTGGATCACCAAACAAGTTAGATTCAAAGTCGCATAGTTCGCGTCTCACTTTAAGTACAATATTTCTTATACAAGTCCATAAGGTCGTTTAGCATTACATAAGCATATATCCAGTGCCGTAACTAGGCAAGAGCAACTGGGGCAGTGTCCCCTGGCCCTCACCCATTAGGGTCTAGAAAAAACCAGCCAGGCCTACAAAATTTCTACTCTGAGAATTGAATAAAGGATAATAATGTAATAATATAAGTCTAAAAGCATCCTACTACTTTGTAACTACTTAGTATAGTTTGAAAAACAGTACTATAGGTCCTAGTTAAGGAACCGGTCTTTCGCTTCTTCTGTAAAATTACGAAATTATGACTTAGTTCAGTTTACCTCTGAGGTTCAGATATAATAAATAGTCACCATCATCATAATCAACCATTCTCAATCCACTACTGGATGAAGGTCTTTCCAGGTTTACTCCACAACTATGTATCTTGGGCAATTCTTTTCCAGGTTACTTCCCAGTGGTTCTTGGACGTTTCCTAGGCTGTTTTTATCTCTTGGGATCCAGTCTAGAATTGTTTTCGTCCATCGATCATAATATCTTCTTGCAATACGTCCAGCACATTTTCCAGCTCATGTTAAAATTGTTTCATTAGTACCAGTCATTAGTTGCCAAATAATTTATTTCTATATATCTGGGCTACAAATAGTTCAAGTCCGTTACTTTGAAAGCAGAGACACGCTACTTTTTGATCTTCGGATCTGGCAAACACTGACTGAATTATTTAATCAACACAATGTGAGTACCACCATTTCGTCTAGCAGCTAGTATGCTTGACTTCGGTTCGTGTGGTACCGAGATCGATTCGTAGTGGGGGTAAAGTTGAACGACCAAAGTGGTTCGGATTACAATATAATCAGTAGCTGCACGTCTCCTTTAGCTGCCCTGGCATAATCGTGGGGACGTTAAACTAAAACAAAACAAACCAAAAATGAACACAATGTGTATTACTAACCGTAAGCCCTTGAAGAATTGCATACAGTTATATGGTATGGACAAGGCGACCAGACGTCCCGTTTTAGAAGGGACAGTCCCTTATTTTCAACCGTTATCCCGTTTTTTTCTGATTCTCAAATGGGACGCCTAAATGTCCCGTTTTTAAGCAAACATGACCCAGGTGTCTCGTAATTACTATTCAAAATACAAATGGTCAATGCAAATTCTGCACTCTTCCGTACCAACACTCATTGGGAAGGTTCAGCCGTGCCTAAAACTTCTGAATATTCAAATGAAAATTGAGTGTTCTGTGGTTCAAGTGGGGATTGAGTGAGAATTCTGAGTGTTCAAGTAGTTAAAAGTATTGTTGGGTAGTACTTAAGTTAGAAATGCTGTGTTATCATTCTTACTTGTGTATTTTGTAAATTGAAAACACTGCTGAGTACCAAATACTGCTAAGTCCCTCGTCGCCGATTCGTATGCGTCCCGTTTTTGAAAGTAAAAGTTCTGGTCACCTTGGATATGGATCGATTTTCAGGTGGTCGCTGGTCAAACTAAAACAAGTGAAATGTAATTAGGGTGTAATTAGAACTTTTAATTAAGCACGATTTTAATCTAAAGTGTACACTAGGCCTAAGGCTTAGTGGGATCAACTAGTATTACTGAAAATTTATGACTTATATTTAATTTCAGTTACAATTTGCATTTACATGTATTGCTGGAACCCAAAGACTATGAAAACCGTCTTCTTTTGAAAGCACTATAGAATACACTATTGCACTATAAAACAAATAAAGAGTAATTTTAAAATATTTTGCAGCTTAGCTACGCTATTTGCACTATATTTAGAATAATATTTAGCAATTTATTTCTGTGGGCAACACTGCTTAAAATAATGTAACTGCGACTTGTAATTAAAACCACCAAAAACTATTGTTGTAATGTTATAGAAGCAAAGCAAAATAACAATCATTATAAAAATTTAACACAAATACGTCATTTTAAACGTTTTGAGGAATAAGTGTTTTAAATGGCATTATGATCATTTAAGTTTTTTGGAAGCATCTACATGATGACATGATATACCAGCATGTTTTCGAAGGAAAGTCTAGATAAAATTAAATTTTCCATTTTTTGTAACTTTGTTCCTTCATTCATTCCAAATACATTACACCATAATAATAGTATTTGACGCTAAGATACAATATTGATGCGCATTGCACCGTCCATGCCATTTGAGTTATTAGAGATCTCCAAAATGTTGATGCTAGTGATACTGTATTGTCCTTTGTTACACTGAATAATGTATGCGGTATTGTGGTTGTATTTTAATATCTAAATTAGAAATATGTAATACCTTACGCAGTGCAATTTGAGAAAATACAACTTTATGCTGCGTTAACAACACTGCTAGGTTATCTACTGGTATTGCAGCGTATCTAGAAGAATTTCCCTTCAATATTTCACACAACTTATTATAAAATTTCAGCATTATAGATATATATATATATATATATATATCGCGGATCCAAAGGGGGGAGTATAGGGGCCATAGACCCTTTGACGCTCAGATATACACTCGATAAAGTGGGCTTCAATCCTACTTTCTTTACACTGGATAAAGCGGCAAATTATGGTTTAGCCCCTCCCTTGAACATATCCTGGATCCGCAGCTATATATATATATATATATATATATATATATATATATATATATATATATATATATATATATATATATATATATATAAGGGCGGATCCAAGGGGGCTATAGGGGCTACAACCCCCCTTGACCCTCAGATATACACTGGATAAAATGGGCTTCAATCATGCTTTACACTGGATAAAACGTCAAAATATGGTTTAGCCCCTCCCTTAATCATATCCTGGATCCGCCACTGTAAAATTTGGCACTCTTATTGAAAAATATCTGAATTTTTCAAATTGTCAAAGGAAATAAAAGAAAATTGCTGTTTAGCTCGCCTTTTGGGGTGTAAACACAGAAGTTCATTTTCCTTATGGGAGATTCAATGTTAAATTTTGGAAGCAGTTTTCTCCAATACTTATTCGTAAAGATTTTGGGGCAAATGAGTTGTATTTGCTACAAAATGCAAAAACACTCATTTACAAAGCTAATAAAGCCGTCTCAAACATTAATTTGGGAAGGCCACCCTTTTGGGGAGCAAGGGGCGTAAAAAGGTGGTGGGTAATATGTTAGCAAAATATCAAAATTTATTTTCGGAATTCCAGTAAGCGTCAGATTAATCACGAATGTCACAGTATTAATGCTCCAGTACTCCTTACATATAAGAATGACTTATAATGGAGCTACAGCCTTCTTTCAAAAATAAATTTTAAAAAATCACCATAAATATCCTTAGTAGGGACTACGAAAAGAAGGTATATTTTGTTAATTAATGTGAAATTTAGCGTGGTTGTAGCAAAAAGTTATGAGTTTTCACATCTGGAATGTTATTTTGGTAACGCATCGCCTTAGGAGGGCACAGGGGGGCTGAATAAAAGTAAGTTCATTTTATCTGTCTTACACTTAGATTAATGAAATCTTTAAGCAATTTAGTTAATGACGACTGAGCCAAGAAAAGTGTTGTTTTCGAAAAAGAATAATATGTTTTCTTGGGTTTATAGTATAGCCTTACTCAACCTGATCCTTATTCCTCGCGAGACATGTGTTTTTACTACAATCATGTGTCCATAGTATACGATTTCCTGACGTGCTTACATGTGCTCTATACGAGTAAACTACTGCGTGGAAAGTGGGATCATAAAGTTATTGTGTAAGAAGTAGGGAAAGGATATAACTTTTTCTGACTAAAGAAAACAATATTGAAGCTTAAAGGTCATCTATTAGAATCTTAATTTTTAAAATATTACTTCTGATTAAGATTGTTTTCGTTCGTGGTACGTGCGGCATTTTCCATTGTCATTTTGTGTTCTATTTCGACCTGGTTTGCTTAAGTGTGCAGAAATATGCTGGTGACTTGTATGTGTAATTTTATGCTATAAGAAGAGTCCTTTTTTTTTTTTTTTTTTTTTTTTGAAACACAAAAGTCTTTGATTATGTTCCAGTGATGCCAAAAGAACGAAGCTATATCCTCAATCTGGTACACTGAAAGACGATATTCATTTACACTAGATTCGAGATTTTTTAAAAATCAAAACATTCTTCTACAATAATAACAAATTGCACATTAATTGTAAAGCATATTTATTTTCCTTCTTGCCGTACGTCCCTGCTAAGGATATTTATCATAAATTATATGATTTTTGGAAGGGTGGCTGTAGCCCTATATCAGACATTGGCACATGCAAGGAGCATCGTAATATTAATTTTATATCATTTGTGATTAATCTAATGCTCTCTGGAATTTCCAAAATAAAATTTGAAATTTTTATAAATATCCACCAAAAAATGCTTCTCCCCATGTGCCCGAATAAGGCGATGCGTTATAAAAATAGCATTCGAGATTTCAAAAATGCATATTGTTTGCTACAATGACGCCAAATTTCACATTAATTAACAAAAAAAAATAAAATAAAATAACTTCTTCTTTTATGTCAGTAATAAGGACCTTTATGGTGATTTCATTTTCAGTTTATGGAAGCGGGCTCTAGCCCCATATAAGTCATTGACCATGCAAGGAGCATTGGAATATCAATTCTGTGACATTTGTGAGTGCTCACTGGCATTTCCGCAACAAAATTTGGATTTTTTATAAAGATCCATTATTTGTAGCTTCGTCCCCTGTGCCCCCCTAAGGCGGTGGTTACCAAAATAACATTCCAGATGTGAAAACTCATAACTTTTTGCTACAACCACGCTAAATTTCACATTAATTAACAAAATATACCTTCTTTTCGTAGTCCCTACTAAGGATATTTATGGTGATTTTTTTTTTATTTATTTTTGAAAGAAGGCTGTAGCTCCATTATAAGTCATTCTTATATGTAAGGAGTACTGGAGCATTAATACTGTGACATTCGTGATTAATCTGACGCTTACTGGAATTCCGAAAATAAATTTTGATATTTTGCTAACATATTACCCACCACCTTTTTACGCCCCTTGCTCCCCAAAAGGGTGGCCTTCCCAAATTAATGTTTGAGACGGCTTTATTAGCTTTGTAAATGAGTGTTTTTGCATTTTGTAGCAAATACAACTCATTTGCCCCAAAATCTTTACGAATAAGTATTGGAGAAAACTGCTTCCAAAATTTAACATTGAATCTCCCATAAGGAAAATGAACTTCTGTGTTTACACCCCAAAAGGCGAGCTAAACAGCAATTTTCTTTTATTTCCTTTGACAATTTGAAAAATTCAGATATTTTTCAATAAGAGTGCCAAATTTTACATTAATATATACATACATACATGCACACACAAACACACATACACACACACACACACACACACACACACACACACACACACGGCGATATATATACGGTGTCTCAAAAGTCACCTGACATAGGGTAACTCTGTTATTATCAGAGCTACAACAAAATGGAAGAGGGAAAACCGTCTCCAAATATGATGTTTTCAATCTAAAGTGAAGGATGTTTTTTAATCGGACGAGACATTTGGACTGTACACTCTTTATACTCCGAATGTTAAATTTAAAATGCAACGTTGCCATTTACTTGGACCCATAACATAAGAAAATAAAGTTACTGTCTTTTATGCTAATGTGTCGATACATACTAATATAATCCTAAGTTTGCTTAATTAATATAGACTGATATAGACGCATTTAAATTATCTTAAGCAATCTTATGAAGTTCAAGCTTTATGGCAGGGAAATGTTATAATAACGGGGCCAAAATCATTTTAGTTAATACCGGTGTGTTAAAATCAAATATACCTATTTTATGGAGATATGTATCTTACTTGTGCTGATAAAATTTCCGGAAATTTGGAACCCATTAGAAATATTTCGGAAATATCGGCAAAAACCAGAAAATATAATTTAAAAAACTATTTCTTTGCCTGATGTTAATCTTATTTGCTGTAACGTGTCTGCAGCGTATATACAATGTATTTCGCTAGCAGGAAAAATACTTAAAGCAACATGTTTTAATTTTACCTTACAGTTTTCTGATTTCTGGTTTTAAAAAAACTCTTTATTATTTGTATATTTTTTGAACAACTCAGAAAGAGAGATGATTTTACACATACATATACACCGCACAAATGTAAATTTGATCAGCGAGAAATATATTAAAGAATTTAACATATGAGACTATTTTCAAATTATCAGACTCAACATTCAGTTTCTGAATATTTTACTGTTCTTACAATATTACGTGAGAAAATACGTTCGAACTTAGTCCAAATTTTTACTTTATAACTCTGTCCTAATGTCTAGTGCGTGTGGCATATGCTTTTCAATATCAATAAAACATGCGTACGTAACATTCAAATATAATAACTATAAAGTGTGTATATCCAAATTGGAAACAAAAAATAAAATAGGATACTTACAAGAAAATTATCTCTCACACAAAGATTAATATTTCTTATGAAGACTTATTCTTTATTAAGTCTTTTATCCCTTGTGGCATCCTATGTACGAGTTTAGCACATTTTGTCTTCAAGTCAGATAGCACAAATTTTTGATCTCCTTGATCAGTTGAAGTTTGGTTCTAATGTGCTTCTTCTCTAGCTTTTCTTTCATGAAGCTCCAAAAGTTTTCAATCGGGTTCATATCAGGACTGGTGCCTGGCCACGGAAGAGCACTAATTTCGTTGTCCTCGAAGAATTTTGCCACAGCCTTGACCCGGTGGCATGGGGCTCCACCATGCATAAAGATGAATTGTACGTCATCAAACCAGAGTACAGTCTGGGAAAGCAGTTCTTCTTGAAGAACTTGTAGGTATTGGTCGTGCTTCATTGTCCCCTTTACTATATACAGTCTTCCAGGCCCGAAGACAGAGATCACGCCCCAGACCATGACTGAAGTAGGATGCTTCACGGTTTATTAAAGACATTCTAACTTGAATTCTTCCCAGGTCAACGTCGCACATATTGTGAACGTGAACATTTATCAGACACAAAGATACATGATTCATCACTGAAACACACTATTCTCCAATCGTCTGCAGTCCAATATAAGTTAAATCAAAATCAAACCAACTCAATCAACTCTTGGCCTCGTGCCCATTCGAGGCGCTCCTTTGCCATGATTGGAGTAGACTCTAATTTTTGTTTTCTTTCTTGACCGTGCGCTTTTATTCCCTCGGCACAAAGAATCGTTTGAACACTTTCAGGCAAAATGTCTGCGCCATTCTCAGCCATTTGTATGCTTAGGTCTATTAGAAGTTGCACTTCTGTTGCCCAGCGCCAATCTTTTTAGTTTTCTGATACCTCTTAGCGATAGCTTTGGATTTCGCCCACACTTCCCAACCCTATTTTGGCTCTTGTTCATTTCAACAGAAATTCTACTCACATATTTTTGTTCTATCCCAACTCTGCTAGCAATATATTGCCGTGTATATATTATTTGCACCAGAAGTATTTTGGTAACTTCCATTTTACGCGGAGAAAGATCTTTTGCTTTTCCCATTAAGCTGCAATTACTGGACTACACAGAATAAAAGATTGATACACGGAACACGTCACGATCAATTTAAATGGGCCCATTCGAACTGTTGAACGCTTTGAATGTTGCTAACTTCTTACGACAGCAACCACAACACTTCAGACTGTAACTTGTTGATAGGAACCACGAAAACTATCTACAACTGAAACGCCACTTTCAGAATTCCCCCTTCCCCCTCACTAATAACATCTGCTGTTCAACGGTGATATCACCACTTCAACTGTACAGTAAACAAATGAAAGATCCCATATTGGTTGTTTAACCATTAAATTAAATGTTCTAGAACTCTGAAATTAGGACTCCTACATCAATTTTCAATTTTTCGAGTGTGTATCTAATAATTTGAACACGTCTGTAAATACTGGTAAAATAAGCGTTCTTCGCACGGGGACAATACATTTCATTTTGGACATAAAGGGTACCAAAACTATCACCAATGAACTGGGACCCCAAAAACTATGAATTCGATATTACTATTAGTCATTTTTAATTACGTGTCACCCTTCCCCTTCAGGAGTACTGATAATGGCTGAATTTAGATTTAAACGGCATCAGTAGCGTCAATGTTCATCTCAGCGACCCCAAAAACTATGGATTCGAGACTAACTAATGTTTATCATTTTCCATCACTTTTTTATATATATATATCTCCCTTTCCCCAATTTGCGGGGATGAATTTGAATTTAAACGGCATCGAAAGTGTTACTGTTTATCTCAGCAACCTCGAAAACTATGGATTCGACAATAATATCGGTCATTTTCAATATATATCCCCCTTCCTTCCTCCAAGTTGCACCTTCAAAGTGAAATGATAAAAACCATCTTAGGCCCGAACCCCATCTATGTTGAAAATTTTATCGAGATCGGTCTTGTGGTTCAAAAGTTAAGTTACAAATATAGTCACTTTCATTTTTATACAATTTGTCACATTAGAAAACAGGAAAATTTTGTGCATAAAGTTTATATAAAATTGTATATTGAAATATTAAATAATAATAATTGTATGTATTAGCACATGGGTATTAGTGAAATTTGCCTACTGCTGTGTGTTTTAAGAAGTATTTTGGTTAAAATTAATTACATTTCACCAGATCAAGAGCACATTAGGAACTCAGTTTCATTCAACATTAAGAACCCTATTTGTTGCAACAGAATCGCTTCATGATGGTAGTATGTATGCAGGTCTTACAGTCCAGCAATAAACGACTAAACAGCACAACCACGAATAAACGACTAAAAAGCATATAAAGGAAATGAGTGCAGACTATTAATTTTCAAGAATAATTACGACAGTTTTATTTTCGATTACTTACTTTTTTAAATATTCACAATATTGAAGTTTCTCAACTTATACTTTCGCACATTTGACAAAAAAAAAAAAAAAAAAGGTTCCATTACTAGTAAAATTAACCTAATACAAAGATTTTTCTTATTTTCCCAATTTTTCCGGAAAGAAACCGAAAAAAACTGTTTTTTACCAACGGGTTCAAAATTTCTGGAAATTTTACAACACTAGTCAGGAGACGGCCTGATGAACGTTTGTTGTCAAACTGTAGTAGTCGTCATCATACCGGTCCGACTCCGGGCATTATGGTATGGGGAGAGATTTCGTATGATCACAGGCCCCCGCTTGTGATTATTCCTAACACCATAAGAGCGCACGTCTATATTACAATGGTGATCGAACCCGTTGTCCCCTCGTTCATGAACGACGTGGAAGGTGTGCTATTTTAACAAGACAACACTTGTCCCCATACCTCAGCTGCAACTCTACGTGCTCTCCAAGATGTTAATGTGTTACCTTGGCCGGCAAGATCTCCAGATTTATATTCAATAGAACATGTGTGGGGAGTATACTTCTCTTCTTAGTATCTTCAATACTATGCTTAAATATTAAGCTACCTAAATATACAAACATAAAGATACAAAGAAATCGGACGACGCCTCCAGACCCATCTTCAACCAGCAACGACCATTGCCGATCTGACCTTGCAGGTGGAGCAGGTGTGGAACGCAATCCCACAGGATGACATCCCACACCTCTATGATCGATTCCCTGCTCGTGTGGACAAATGCATTCAACAAGGTGGTGACTACACTGAATACTAACGACAAATATCGTCCTCTTACGTCTTTCGGTGCAACTGCATGCTGTAAGTTTTGTACTTCAAACTTGAAAAAAATGAAATGAAATCTTTAAGTTTTACGTCCCACGCTTACGCCGGTTAGGCTAAAGGAGACGGTGATGATGAGAGATGAATGAAATGGTGGAATGAAGAAAGTGGGAGGAAACGGGAGAACCTCGAGAAAACCCACGAGCACGGTGTTCGTCCACCACAAGGTCCACACGGCGCGAGCTGGGATCGAACCAGGGACCCCAAGCACCGGAGGTGAACGCTCTACCACTGAGCCACCGCGCCCCCAACTACTTCAAACTGGAATAAATGTAATAACACATATACATGATTATTCTATGCAAGTTTCATCCACCTATCATAACTCCTTCTTGGTGTTGGGATTTCCATTTCCGTCAGTGTACATTAATTTGGTAATTTGAAATTTGTTTAATATAAAGAGTAGACCATAGCATTAACTTTCTGAAGCAATGGGCGAGATTATTCAACGATATCGGTTACAAGAAAAATACCCTCCCCCCCAAAAAAAGCAAACAATAAACAGTTTTGATCGGAATTACCCCTATTTGCGGACAATTACACAAAGTAAACTTAGTGAGAAACTACACAAATTAATGGCGCGAGTTAATATTTAGAGGCAGTTTATTTGCTTTTACGTATTTTTGCACATGCTTGTACGACCCTACTTTTCAATAGTATTCTAGTTATGAAATAAAGTTTATTACCGACAACGTTAGTATTACAATAATAAACATTAGGGTGGGTGCGCCATATATGGAATACGTTCCTAATATGAAATACCAGATTATTTTGTCATGTTCTGCCACTGAGTGGACTGTACGTAAACTTGTACATCGTGGTGCCCTTAATCTGCGCATGAGTGGTTTGCTGCCGAACGATAACAAGCCATTTTCTTTTGTTGCAGAATATTTTTCTGAAGAACTTGAGTTTTTTGAACGTATCTTTCCAGACTACTGAATGTACGCAAAGAGTTATGTATTATTGTAGAGTTTGTGATATTTAGATTACATATACAGTGTACCATAAAGGCATAAAGATTCAGTACACAGAAAATCACGTAAGCGTGTGTAGGAAGAGAACTATCCAAAATGGCGATTTTCCCAATATGGAATACTAGCAGGATCCTAATTTGGAATATTCCTAATTGTAATAACTACTACTACTACTCTTAAAGAAAGAAAGAAAGAAATTTATTAGCTTAAGGAAAGGAACAAAGGAAATGTTCGAGCCTCGAACTCCGAGATCACATCGGCCATTAAGTTAAGTCTACGAATTGGAAAGGACTCGACCCTGGCCTAAGGAAAAAGTATCATCCCAGCATACGCCTAATGATACTGAGGAAAATCAAGGAAAACCTCACCAAAGGCCGGCGCCAGGATAGGCGGTCTGAGCAGGGATCGTGCCCATCCTCGAATTATCCAAATATCGCATTGTAGACAAATGAGCATGTTTTGTTCTAGTATTCCATTTTAAGAACAGGTAGTGTTCCATATTAGGAGCGGGGTGTGCCTAATATGGGAAATTGAGTTTCTTTCAATTTTGTAATATTGCAAAAAATCATTAATGAGGAACAAACTTTCATACTTGTATTTTGATTTGCAAAGGTACCACAAGTAGTATGATGTATAATATTTTTATTCTGGAATACGCATTTCTGAGAAATAAAGAAACAAAAAGTATTCCATATTCGGTGCCTTTACCCTATAGATTGAACATTAAAAAAAATCAAGTATGTGAACTGCCTAATGAGAAAATACATTATACATACAATGATTTGGTTTGGTTTGATTGAGTTTAGCTTCCCACGCGTATACCATGCCCGCTAAAGGAGACGTGGACCTGCTGATTATAGTGGAATCCGAACCACTTTTTTGTTCGACAGTAACTCCATCGGGAATCGAACCCGGTACAATGCCCACCGAAGGCAAGAGTGCTAGCCACTAGACCAAGCTGTTTCTTTGTATTGTTTTATTTTCGTCCCAACTGGGACAATCGACCAGAAGACCACAACCCGCCTACACGGCGTAATCCAGATACGACAGGGACATGAACACAGAAAGAACTAACTAGGACACAGATGAATACTAGTGAATGGATTTGCTCCAAATGAAGGTAGAAGATGTAATCAAGTCTGCGAAGAAGATATTGTTGAGATTAACCGTTCACATAGCTAGACAAACAGATGGAAGGTGGACATTAAACGGACTTTTACACTGGATTCCCAAAGAAAAGAACGACCAGACATCCGAATATGAAGTGAGGACTGACTAGATGAAATCAGTTATTTTTCTGAGTTCTGCATGGATGAGAAAAGCTCTAACCGAGATATGCGGAAAGGAATAGGAGAGGCCTTCATCTAACATGTGGTTAAAAAAAAAATAATCATATAATGGTGATGAAGTTTGTTTGAACTTCTAACTTCACCTGAATTGATTCAATTTTCTTCTGCCCATAGTATGTAACTCATGAGAGAAAATAATCTCTAAATAGGGTCATTTTGCCGGGAGACATGAGAGTAGTGCAATAAAGATTTATGGGAAACGTTTCTTTTAGATTTGGCGGCCGGTAGTTGTTAGGTATGTGTCTTCCTCCCTGGAACTGGGTTTTGTTGGTAAAATATTGTTATTGGTTCAACCATTATTATTAATATTGCAATTTTACATTATTTTAATTAAAGACACAAACAATGAAGTGATATTTTAGAGACTGTGTCCCATATCCATGGACGAATAGTCATCTTAGCTTACGTACTCATGTGTTTCGGCTTGTTATTATGTATTTTGTTTTATTTCTGTTTACCTGTAAACCTATCTCATCGCGCTAGTGCAGTAACACTGATACTCGAATGTCCCGCGTTCAATATCCCAGCGGTGGCATGGATGTTTGTAATTATGTTAAATAGAACATGATGAATAATCGCCACGGGCCGAAGTGGAAATGTTACTAGAATGGCCCATTCAAATAGTTTACCAAAGTTTTTTTTAAACACATTTCATTGCAAGCTTCTACTAAGATGTCGGTGTTACTTTATAGTGTTTGCGCGTGTACAAGCAGTTGATTCAAGTCATTAACGAATAAACACTGGTACAATGAAAAAATTGATCACAAACAATTTACAGCACTTTCTTACATTAACCAATGATTCAAAGCATGTGAGCAGCCAGGATGGCGTCATTCCTGCCCCAACACAATTATTTCTCTTTTCACATCCTAAAACGTTTAAAGAAGATTCTTTGATACTATAAAACAAATTAAAACAAATCGTTCACAAACGATTTAAGCTAATTTTGTATATTGACCGACGATTTAAAGGTTGTTGGGGACCAGGACAAAGTCGTTCCGGCATTTTAAAAATAATCCCGGACGACGGATTTTAGTTTCGAATCAAGCACGTATCCAGGTTTTCTTTTCGGAAAGGGCCCAACGTGAAGCCTCGTAAGCAAGTAATTCTAATATTTTAAAATATCAATTTGTTTTCAAAATAATAATAATAATAATAATAATAATAATAATAATAATAATAATAATAATAATAATAATAATAATAATAATACACAAGTAGTAATGTAAGTGTTTTACTCTTCTTAAATTTTTCTTACCTTTCATTTTAAGAACCGGTTTACTTTGAACAAACTACATTGTGATACGAACAAAATCAAATAAATATTTTTGAAAGACTAGCAGCGTTCACCCCGCTTCGCTGCGGTCACCCCGGAACGCAATAAACTTTGTTACTTAGATAATTTTTACTTTTTCGCTTTCAAATTGCAGTAAATGTTAACATTATAGCGCCTGTCATTTATGTTAACCCGCCGAGTGACACGGTCATGCGGGTTGCATATAAATACGTTTATTTTTATACCTATGATGAACTAACAAAGGATTTGTACGTTATGAAAACTTGAATGGTCAATTATCTCAAGACACTGGTAATTAAAAATTAAAGTGATATGATAAAAACCATCTAGGGTCCAAATCCTAATAACCCCCCAAAAATGAAAGAAATTGGTTCAGCCGTATTAGCGTGATGAGCTAACAAAGGATTTGTGCGTTCTCTTTTATATAATAGATATGTAACTAAGGAAAACTGTCTGCTGTAACACATAACAAAAGTACTGGTAGCAAGAAAACGATGAGTGTATAGTTCTATTACATTAAAGTTATAAACAGAACGGAAACGAAATTTCAATTATTATTATTATTATTATTATTATTATTATTATTATTATTATTATTATTATTATTATTATTATTATTATTATTATTATTATTATTATCATTATTATTATTATTATTATTACTTTAAATTATGCCAGGGATCAATATCATCACAGTATAGTCTTCGATTTGAAAGAAGCGTCAACACATTACCCAAGATTTGGACACTAACTCAAAGTAATTTGAAACGAAAGAATCTCCAAAGGGTAAAAACAAGTTTGTTAAAAGCATGCTTGAGTTTCCGAGGGGACCCGAGCCCCCAGTGACCTCTCTCTGGATACGTGCCGAGTTCATAATTTTCGAGCTGGATGAGGTCAACGGTAACACTTTCGATGCCCTTAAGGTTCAAGTTAAGTCCCCACCTTTGAGATAGAAGTAGGAGGGGTGACATTTTAAAAATAATCGAAAAAAAAACGATATTAGTGTCGAATTGATAGTTTTCGAGATCATTGAGTTAAACGGCAACACTTCTGATGATGTTCAAGTTCATCCCTACCCCATGGCATGGGAAAGGGGGTTCTTTTAAAAAATAACCGAAGACGACCGATATTAGTGTAGAATTAATAGTTTTCTCTGTAGATGTGCGAAGCGCTGCTAGTCATATATACAGTTAGCTCAAAACTTATTGATACACTTACAAATTCTACACACACACATACAGACACACAAAAAGAAAAAAGGCACTTAACGTGTCCTAGAAATGTAAATAATTTAGAGAAAACGCTTTTTCTTCAAATTTGACTTTACAAATGAAGTAATAAAAACATTGTCCGTTTCTACAAAAAAGCAAATATGAAAAACTTGACTATATGCTGAGACACTTCAAGTTTCGGGTATAACAGTATATCTCAGGGTGAGAGTCTGTAACAAGGATTGCTACTAAATTGTCCCTGTTGTCACAGTGCTTACATTTTAAAAGACTGGAACTCAAAATTGTGTGGCAAACCAGGAATATAGTTTTCCAAAGGCACAGTCCATATTCTTGCACAATACTATACACTCTGTTCGCCGTTAACCTGTATTTCTTATGTCCAATCCGTACAGAGTTTCCGGCAACTTCTTTCTCAAGATGGATCTGATTCATATGCTGATCTTTCTTAAATGCATAGATCAGCGTTTCCCAACCGGCATGCTGCGACACACTGATGTGCCACGAATGGACCGCTAGTGTGCCGCGAGGAAATCGAAACAAAATTATTAATTCTATACCAACCAAATTGCAAAACATAGGAAAAAAATGTATATTTTTGTATTTCACATTACTATGAATTTCTACCATGGAAAAAATTATTGTAATTGTAATATATTATTCCACATCTATTACTTTGTAGCAGACAGTATTTCAGCTCGTACACATTTCCACGGTTAGCTGCTATGTTACGCTTCAATTGAGAGTCATACTAACACCGAGAAATGGAAGCACTTGTACGATATGCGTCAAGTGAATGTTCGTAGAACACTCATTCGCAAGTGAATGACAGAACAATATGTTCAACAGTTGTGTTTTGACTTCGACCCATCGCAAGCTGTGTGATTGCAATAATATGCACCGGTTTGGGTTAAAACAGCAAAGTACAAGACGTTTGTTCGTTCGTTATTTAGTGATCTTCGTTCTGAGTGAAAGATTAGATACAGTTTTCGAAAAAGAAAACGTATTTTTAAAAATCTGAGTCCTATAGTTCATTGCAATTGTTTTGTATTTTAAAATTAGAATAAAAAATAAGCATAATGAATTAGCATGGGGGAAAGCCAGTGATCGAGCTTTTATATCTGTGAGCAGGAGATCAGTAATCACAGAAAAAAAATACCATGGTATTTTATATTTGCAAATAATAATAATATCTATGAGTGTGCCGCGAGAATTCAAGTTACACACGTAGTGTGCCGCAAGTTGAAAAAGGTTGGGAAACGCTGGCATAGATGAACGTGAAGATAGTACTACGGTGAGTTCCAATCATGAAATTAAATCTTCCGAGCCATCTCTCTATGTTGTTGTTTATCTTTGCAATTTGTCATCTATATTAGGAAAAATATCGTATGGCTAGTTGGAAGGTTATTAATTTCCTTTTTTTTTTTTCATGAAAATATACATGAAAGAATGAACAGATATACTTTTTCTAAGTGTATGAATACTTTGTACACTAACTACCTTGTACAAAATTTGCACTTTCGTTACTTAAACTTAGACATATTAGTGATAGTAGGCCTACGTATAAAGATTATCGTTAAAGATATTTGTTTTTGAGACAGTCTTCCGTAGAGATATACTAAAGAGTTGCAGAACCCCTAGACCCTTTAGAACAGTGATTCCCAACCCGGAGTTTCTTAGAGTCTTTTGTGTTCGAGCTATTTGCGAGGTCATTTTTGGTTTGCCTTTGTCATTTTTGACCAGGACTCTTTGACTCGGGCCTTTTTGATCCTGGGTCTTTCGGCCTTGAACCCTTTTCAACCGGGCCTTTTGGCATCAGGCCATTTTGACCGGGTTTGTTTTAGCATCAAGCCCTTTTGACCCGGTCCATTTTGTACTCGGGCCCTTTTGACTGAGACCTTTCTGCCCGGGTTCTTTTTGCCGAGCCCTTCTGACAGACTGTTTCGAAGATGGACATTTTCTGAGCAAACATGTCAAGCAAGTAATTTCTTGCGATATATTGCTTCATTTGACTTCTGAAACGTAAAAGAAAAAAGAAAAAGAAAAAATAAATAATGAAAAAATAAGGTCTACCTATTATAGGGTTTACTTTACATTTATAATACGAAGTTGGAAAATCTAGAGTTCCAACTCGGGGATGAGCTCTATTTTTTACTTTTTATTTTTTTTAAAAATATAAATAGTATCCTATTTCGGGAGAGGCGATCTCTCCGATCGCCCTGCCCTAGATTCGCACCTAACTTTACATTATATGACTGTACATAATGAGATTAGAAATCAGTGTGTGTGCAGACCTGTCTGCTAAGTTCAAAATATGAATATGTATCCATTTATGTAATCAGTGAGATGTAGTTTTTGTTATTATTATTATATTATACTATTTTATTATTAAACATGTGACATCTTTTGTATCATAATTGTACTTTATTATATAATCTATGATCTACAAGACAAAGAAGGTATGATGCTGAATAATGTGTTTTTTTCTTATGCCTCGAGCAAATACGTTCATTTCGGTAAAACAAAATACTTAGGAATGTATAAAGTATAATAACTATTCCTTAGTTGTGGAACTTCCCCTGCTGGGTTGTTTTTTTTTTCACTACAGTTCAGAGCTAGGGATATTTTTTCCGGTATCATTTTTTTAAGATATTTTTCATCAGGGTCATTTTGTCCTGGCTATTTTTCACTATTTCACAAAATGCAACTTCACGCTGTCTCTGATCGTTTTTGTCCTATGGATATCAGTGTTGAAACGGGAACTGATAGTGAATTTTTGGTTTATTCCTCTTTCGCCGAATGATTTAAGCCCTAATTATTGCACACCTGAACAGTTTTCCATCTTCGATAAAAAATTGTTTAAAGAAATTTATGCTTAGAAAGCTATTTTGCGTATCTCGCTTTCCACTTTTTGTAATCTGATTTTTGTGGTGGTACTAAGTATCAATTTCCATGGATCGCTATCATGATTATCTATCAAATATTCCACTTAGATGTTTCAGTACGATACATTTTTCTTTTTCACAAAATTTATAAATTGAAAGTTTACTACTTTCTTGATTGGTTGTCACCTTTCACTATCTTTTGTTACTTCATTATGTTTTAACTTTTTAATTTCCTAATTTCCTCGTTCAAAGCAATTTCTGTAATTATGTAACGACAAATACAGTTGAAAAAACAAACAATGATGATAGTGCTTCTTATAAATTCATGAGGTGTCTCCATTTTAGACGGCCATTGATGGGAAAGGAGCGGTTACGGCCTTATTATTTGGTACTATTCCGGTATTCCCTGTAATAAAAGTGAAGGAATGGCATGGTAAAAGTATCTATTCAGTTTTGTCGGTCACGTGATATTAGTGGCGTGAGCATAAAGTTCGGTGTTTTAACATTGAGCAAAATATTATGAAAAAATAAACCTCTACTATATTATATACTGCGTACGCTACTTCCAAATACTGTACGATGTTCCCACGTTATTCACTACATCACATTCCACGTGCCAATTTTCATAAAGATAACTATTTCCGACACACAAGATGATTAGAAAAATAGTCTGCGCACCTTTCATTTGAAAAATGAAAAATTAAAAATGGTACGCACAAGATCATGCCAGGCAAATATTTGGTTGGTGATTTTTGCAGTTTTGAGTGTTCTTCCCCATTGCTACTTGTACGTATATAATGTAAACTTACGCAGTTTTACTTTGCTCTCCTTTTAAAGTTACCAAGAGAATGCCAGAATGGTGCTAAATATTAACGCCCTGGCCAGTTCCTTTTCATCTCTGTCCGTCCCAAGTACATACAGGGACAACTATTAAATTAACTATATGTAAAATACACTTTCACTTTTCATCCTCGTTTGGTTATCAACTGCATCTCTTAAATCGTAAAAGTAGCTTTGGAAGGAAAATGTGAAGGAAATTAAAAAGTTACAATATAGAGACGACCAAAAGTTAATGAGAGGTGATAATTTAAAAAAAAAGTTTTTTTTTTATATTTTTTTTTTTTTTATTTTCAAATTTTGTGGGAACGAGAAATATTCTATACTTAAACATCCAAGTGGACTGTTTTGTTCCATAATCAGCATAAAGCTCCACAAATACTGAAGTCATCACAAAAATTAAACTACAAACAGTGGAAAGTTAGGTGGGAAAGATCACTTTGGCAGTATAAATTTACTTGAAGTGTTTGCCGAAGATTAAACAGTTCACAGGTGTGCGAAATTTTTCACTTCTGGTGTTAGTAGAGATAAGATTTCAGACTAAATCTATTCTTGGGACTCTAAATCAATTGGAGAAAGATCATATTACCGTTTTTACTGTACGTTGATCAACTTTGAAACCAGAAATGATTTATTTCTATTACTTTCGGTTTGAATAGAGGATTATGGAAGAAGGATCCTATTTTCGGGACACAGAACCGATTTAAAAAAAAAAAAAAAAAAACTTCTCGCTATCTGTTAGAATTTTCCTTCTGATATCTGTCAACGGATAAATGAACGGATGGACATAGTCGTTCTATTCGATTTCTTACACCTGTGCATATCACCAGTGGCATAGCGTCATAAGGAGGGGGCACAGGGGGCACGTGCCGAATTTTCTCTCTTAAAATATTCATTTCTAGGTTTCTGGGCCAATCGTCGCAAGAGAAACATGTGTGTAAAACTGTTTTCTCACCTCGTCCGTAGAATGTATATACATATATATTCTCAATTTATTCAAAAGTAACAATGCTGTGGTTATTTTTCGAAAGGAAGAGAATTACAAATGAAAGAACAATGCCAAACAGATTACTTAAAAAATGGAAGATGTTTTAATCTTGGCAGAGACGTATGGTCACTTGTGAAGAAAATGAGAAGCATTGGTTCCTATATTTATCTCACTTCTGAATCTGAGCTCAATTTTAAGAACTAGATGACTCAGTGTAGCATTTTCAACAGCGTACTCCAGCCTTTCAGATTTGTATTAAATTAAAATGAGCAATTTTTTTTTTAATCTTCAAATATGAATTAATGTTACTTTCTTTTGTGATAAATATTCTACAGAAATAGTGCCCACTCCTACCATCGAAAGTTTTGATCACCCTATGTCTGTGTATAAAACGCTACTCATTTGGTGTTTTGAGTCAATTCAAAGATGTAAGATAATCCGTTGTCCAAAACATTTTGCAGTGTAGTGAAATTGTGACTAGCTAAAATTTATTTTCTAAAAAACACTCACTAGTACTTCCCATTTTCTTTCTATAGGAACAACCATTCGTTGCCCTAAGAAAACTTTAACTTTTAGACAATTTGTATTTCGGACTTCCATTACGAGTAGCACCAGTAGAACAGGTCCGGATATCAAGCGTGGAAGCAGATTCACAGCATTTAACAAACTTAGCCATAACCATAGTTATACAGATTCCAAATCTCGGTTCCAAAATTTTAATGTTTATTTCAAATATCAGGATACAAGAGCTATGTTACAGCTGTCTGCTTTCAAACGATCCGGATTATAGAATACACCAGTTTCTTAGCACCCTTTTACTTCCTACAGCCAGTACATATATTATTTCAAGACAACGACGTATTTCCACATGACTGCGAAGCTTTATAAACAATGGCTAAGAATACATATAAAACATCCGTAACATCCATCTCGTGTTAGTACATAGGCTGTAATATTAGCTTAGCATTGGGAATCATCTGGGATACGGAAGTAGGCGGGGTTAGGCTCTTAGCAATTAATATTATACTGATTGATATTTCTTGAACACATCTTACCATATATGTTAATTTGCCGCACAAAAGAATATGATTATCACTATTTTATGGTATTTATCTTAGACAACACCTCAAATTGTTTTAAAAACGTCAAATTAATTCGTTTTGTACATTTATTAATCTTCTCTGTTCACGTAGACATTCAGTGTATATCTTTCAATCGATCAATCATAAGAAAAAGATAAAAAGCATATATACAGAATTTAAAGCATTTTCCGCCCAGTGATTCATTTAGTATCCCAGCTATAATAGAAACTATAATTCAAAGACTCGTTTTAATAAAATTTGAGTTGAAAATTGATTATAACATTCAAAAATTATTAACAGCAATCTTAAAATGAAATGAACAAGTATTTACAATAAAATAAAACAATCAAATAATGATAATGTAGACCAAACAAATCAGATTGATCTGCAAAACGATCGTTACAAAATACAGCGTAAGTTTTACAAGCACTCTTTTGCTCTTCTATGGTTTCACAGGGACTTCGCACGCTAAATAGACACACACATTTATTTTTACGTAGATAACAATGCAAGACAAATTAATGCCAAACAAAAATGAAAATAGAGTGTAAATGCTTAAGTCTGTATATTAGGCAGACTACACATGTTAGATTACATATTAGATTAGTTTATACTATTTTTCCCCCTTTTTTTCTAGCTACGAGGTAGAATCCGAACTACCATAATACATTCAAATTTCAAGGCTCTCCAATTGGCATTCGAACCCGGGACTCCGTGCACGATCTAAAATTAGAAATTTCAATTTGTTCCACTTCTAAATACATGTGCTCTTCGAAATATATGTCAAAATATTTAGATTATTTACACATTAAAATATAATTATATTAAATACTAGTATGTGGTTTAACAAAGTTATGCTATGCCGGTAAAAATTATTATTTTACTTTTTTTTTTAACGTCCAACGTTTATGCCCCAGGGCTAAGCGAGACTGTGGTGATGAGAAGAATGGTTATGATGGAGTTCGATAACTCACGTTCGCTCAACTACAATCGTATGAAGTGAGTGTGGGAAAAATGAAATGAAATCTTTAAGTTTTACGTCCCACGCTTATGCCGATTAGGCTAAAGGAGACGCTGATGATGAGAAATGAATGAAATGGTCGGATGAAGAAAGTGGGAAGAAACGGGAGAACCCCGAGAAAACCCACGAGCACGGTGTTTATCCACGACAAAGTCCACAGGGCGCGAGCTGGAATCGAACCAGGGACCCCAAGCACCGGAGGTGAACGCTCTACCACTGAGCCACCGCGGAAGTGAGTGTGGGGTCGAGAGAGCGTGATGTCAAAATGATGTAAACGTGAGGTCAGACTGGTAATGTGAGCATGAGGTCAAGTTAGAGTGAGGTCAGAGTAGCGATGTCAGCATGAGGTCGAGTGATCGTGATGTCGAAATGATGCAGTCGAACTCCTCGTAACTAAATTTAACTCCACTTTCAACATTCATTCTTGTCAGATCACTCGGATTTTATTCTCTTCTTTAATGTTTGCCCTCCAAAATTGACGTCCATTCTAGATTTGAGAGGGAAATGCCCCCCGTGCCTCCTCCTTTGACTCCGAAACTGAATCAGTGTTTATTACCTTTATTCCGTGGATGAATAGTGAAAGCATCACATTGTGAGATGTGTGCATTTGGTTTACTACTAGTTCAGCGGTTAGTTATTATGTTGCCTGATGCCATTGCTAATATTATGTTGTCAAATCTTTTTGTTGTAATGTAATTGGCGTGTTTTGTCTGAAGTACAATTATCTGCTATGTGTTATTATGTTATTACATAATATACCTTGTATATTCTATATATACTGTATATTTATGATTGAATGAAAGGAAAGATCTAGCAACCTTAACTCCACGATAACAAATAAGAAAAAAAAGATACTTCACTTTTGTTACTACACCTGTGACTTTGGTTTGAGATCAAAGTCTATACGTATTCTATTATTCGTAGGAGAATTATTTGTAAGAATTATTTGTAGTATAGTACGAAATCAGTATCTATTGCTTCCGTAGTTTATTGTATCCTTTATGGAGGATTCTGGCAATTGGTAAAGTTTCGGAGGGAGAATGGAGTTCGAACTGTCATTCCAGTAGGCCTAAAGACACATGCTTATCTTAAGAAATTAAGCCAATCCTTGGCGGCTCAAGATTGTCGTCTACAGCTTTGCACGTACCTAGAACAGTGGTGTACAATTATAATGTGCCTGAGGGCCATAACCGTCTTTACTAGTAAAGTGGAGGGCCGCAGCTGCTGCAGCTGCTAATAATAATAATAATAATAATAATAATAATAATAATAATAATAATAATAATAATAATAATAATAATAATGTAAAAGTTATAATTATTATTATTGATTGATTGATTGATTTATTTTGAGTTTATCGTCCCGTTCAGCAGCGAGGCTATATGAGACGTGGACCTACTGATTAACGTGGAATCCGAACCACATGAGCTCCCGCCGGGAATCGAACCACGGTCTCCCGCGCCAAAGGCGCGTACGCTAACCGCTTAGCCAAGGAGGAGCTCTATTATTATTATTATTATTATTATTATTATTATTATTATTATTATTATTATTATTATTATTATTATTATTATTATTATTATTATTATTACTACTACTACTACTACTACTACTACTACTAGAAAAGAAAAACCTAAAAAAAAAAACGTATTTGAAATATTATATACCTATTCAATTCAATGTGAGAAATGAAGGTGACTAGTAGCGTTTACAAGGCCCTGGATATCTACATTCATTCCTGTCGTTGTGAGCCGCAGGAAATGCAAAAGAGAAGAATGTCGAATTCAGTTTCTGAAGCGATTCTTCATAATTTTCATGGTGGAAAATGCACTTTCACACAAAAAAGTACTTTCAAACACTGAC
This sequence comes from Thermobia domestica, assembly GCF_964235325.1. NCBI lineage: Eukaryota > Metazoa > Arthropoda > Insecta > Zygentoma > Lepismatidae > Thermobia > Thermobia domestica. The sequence continues at coordinate 249,560,379 of NC_137462.1, read as the reverse complement.
ACTCTTTCCCGACCAAGCTTCAAGATTTAGGGAAAGGTGTTGCCGTGGATTCTCGCGCCTTTTTGTTGTATATAATCGCTAAATGGATGCCTTATTTCGAAAGAAGAGTGGAAACATTAAAAGAATGAATAAATATAAATGAAAATAGTATCAGTAATAAGAATTGTAAATCGTGAAAGCTTTGTGGGCCGCGCAAAATGGTTTGGCAGGCCGCCATTTGGGCAGCACTGGTCTAAAAGTTAACTTTTAGAATGGTTCATAGGCTTCCAGTTCCATGAGTCCAAATCTAAGGTATAAAATGAATATGTGTTAAATATAATTACGATTAAATTTATTAATTCTTCATAAAACAAGAGTTTTAAGGAGATCCGGGTTCATCCCTAAATACACCCTTGTTCACAGAGTTCATTTCGAACTTTAAGTTACTAGGCTACGAACTGAATAAAAACTTAGTCACAATTCCAACAAAGAGTGCCCATTTGTCTAACACTTTCCACATTTTCTTATCCCTCACATACTTGCGTATTTTGTGTTTTCAACTGATAACCCATTGAAGCACACTATTGTACAAAGAAGTGTCCACACGCACCGATATTTTCTGACATTTCGTTTGATGTCACTAGCGCAAAAGGCAAATCAATGATTTCTGCTCCACCCACCTGCTCAAGCAAATCTTTCCACAGAAGGAAAGACCAACAATGCACCCGTCAATCAACCATTTGAGTGGTGGCATTCCCTTTAAAGTGAAGATAATCACCCAAAGCAGATAGCAGGCAGATTTTTTTTTTTTTTTCGACAATGCAAACAAAGAATTAGCTGAAGCTGTGCGTTCAACGCTTGATACCGAAGAAAAAACAATATTTTGTCGTATACATGTATAATTCCTGGAAAATATTTCGCAGTTTATAACACCACGAAGCCTCTAAATACTGCGCGGGAAGAGAAAGATTGCCGAACAAAACAAAACAAAAAAAAAAAAAAAAAAAAAAAAGAGTACGAGTGGTTTAAATGAAGTGATTGCTTTCACGAGCCACATACTGATTATACGAACTATAACTTCACTAGCTCCATAGACCATGTTCGATTGTTCAACTAAAAACATAATAATGTGGAATTTGTCGGGTGTAACCGAGGGGAAAAAAAAGCACGCAAATAAAATTAACCCTGCCCACTTCTCAGAAATTACTCAAAGTTTGCACATGGTTAGTGCATCGTTAGTACACGTTAGTGCACCGAACACTTAACGTTAGTGTTATCATAGTTAAGAGAGTTATTTGTGAAATACTTGGGCGGCGCTAACTTTAGATTTTTCAACTTTTTTGTAACTTTTACATGACTTATCCCGCCAAAATGGGACAAATGCCAAAGTTAGTTCATCGTTAGCACATCCTAAAATCACTAAGCACTAATGTAAGTGCTATCAAATTATGGGGTTAATAACGAAATACCCAAGCAGAGCCAAACGTAAATTTTCAAACTTGTTCCAGGAAAATATGACAAACGCAAAAGGTTAGTGCCTCCCCAAAAACTAAACACTAATGTTAGTGGTATCATAATTAAGGAGTTATTTGCGAAATACAAGGCTAACTTTAAAAATTTCAACTCTTAGTAACTTTTAGATTAATCATCCCACGAAGATGGGCCAGATGTCAAAAGTTAATCGTGAGTAATTTCCAAAACACTAAACACTAACGTTAGAGCTTTAGTTTAAAAATTAATTGTCATATAGTTTAAGGGTTATTTCCGAAATACCTGGGTGGGCTAACTTTAGACTTTTCAACCTTTACTAACTTTTACATTAATTATCTCAGGAAGATGGGACAAAAGCCATGCGTTAGTGCATCATTACTATTTTATAGAGAACAATTGCGTTAATGCTAGGGATGGATACTAGCGAGTTGGAGCGAGTTCTCATTGAAACTCGACTCGACTCGACTCGAAACAGACATCTTTGAGCTCGACTCGAAAAATTTCCTCCAAGTCGACTCGAATTTGACTCGAGCTTCGAGTCGAGTCGAGCCAAAACGAACCAAATCGAGCCAAATGTTGTGTGTAGTTTTAAGTACTTTTTTCAAGTATGCTACATAGGCAATATCATTATTATCAATGATACTTACTACTACTACAACTTATTATTATTATTATTATTATTATTATTATTATTATTATTATTATTATTATTATTATTATTATTATTATTATTATTATTATTATTATTATAACACCGTGTATTAGAGGTTGCACGGGCTCAAGCCCGACCCGGCCCGAAGGCCAGATTCATGTCTACTAAGCATATATCACTTCGGGTCCGGGTCGTAAATTTTAAAATATAAACCATATTTATCGGGCCTTCTTGGGCCAAACTTTGTAAATATACTGTACAAGGATATTTATTGGACCGTTCTTTCTGGAGAACTTTTAAAGCACAGCTTCAAAATTAAACTTCTAACTGCTGTAAATAGAAATGTAATTTTGCTTTCATTATTAAGTTTCTGTAATTTGGTCTCACTTGAATAACACGCGAGCTCGAGCCGGGCTCGGGATTAAATGCTCAAACATATTTCGGACTCGGGTCGGGCGTAATATTATAAATTCACGGACCGGGCACGGGCTAAAAATTCCGGCCCGTGCAGACAGGACCGGAACTAAGAAATTTTGCGCCCGGGGCAAAGACGTATATCTGTCTTAATTTCTCCCAATTTTGCATCGAAATGGCGCCCCCTACATACTCTCAACCAGCTGGGGGGGGCGCGGTGACTCAGTGATAGGGCGTTCACCTCCGGTGCTTGGGGTCCCTGGTTCGATCCCAGCTCGCGCCGTGTGGACTTTGTGGTGGACAAACACTTTGCTCTTGGGTTTTCTCGGGATTCTCCCGTTTCCTCCCACTTTCTTCATTCCACCATTTCACTCATCTCTCATCATCACCGTCTCCTTTAGCCTAACCGGCATAGCCGTGGGACGTAAAACTTAAAGATTTCATTTCATTTCATTTCTTAACCAGCAGCGCCCCGGGGCAAATGCTCCGAATTGACTCCCCCTAGATCCGGCCCTGCGTGCTGACCTCTACCGTGCAGGAGTAAAAGTGGATCTGAAAAGGTAGGGGAAAGCTTCACATCACGCCGTTCCCCGTAACTATCTTTCAGCATTGTATTTTTTTAGAAATTGGGGGACGTGACACATTTTCCGGAAGTGGAGGACGACGTCCCACCGCATTCCCCCGCACTTTTACCCCTGCTATCGTGTATAAACATGAAAGATAGGCGGTTTCTGTCTGAATACTAAAAACTAGTTGACTGCTGACCTCGGTAGTCGTGAAGTTTAGGAAGCAAGGACATCATTCACGAGGTACTGGGTTTGAGTTCCGGAGGGGCAAGTATCGTTAAAAGTTAGAGAGCTCCCGCCAAACATGTTCTCAAACTGCTCTTCCCGAGTTTAGGATTCTCAACGGCTCGAGCGGCTCGGCTCACAACTCATTCACTATTGGACCGAGCCAACAGCTCACCCAACCGAGCCGAAACAAGCCGAGATGATGGCACACCCCAAACGAGCCGATTGCTCATCTGAGCCGAGTCGGTGCCTCATCTCAACCGAGCTGGCTTGAGCTGTTCACTCAGTTGAACCGAGCTGAGCCGTTTAAAATCACTACCCGAGTTGGGCTTCTGCTTCGGCTCAAAACTTCGAAAGTACAGGTCTCAGCTTTGGTGATAAGAACTACAGTACATACTTATATTGGTGCCCACGAGATTTGAGACTGTCTCGTTATAAAAATCCATTTTCGTCTTGTTAATCGAGATGAGACGAGGTCGAGCACTGTCCCATCTCATGAGCAACACTAAAAGTATTCCACATTATTGCTTCCATTTCTCATAGCTTTCGCTTTCCAGTCTAATCAAACCATGATTTCAAAACGAGTTAAAACGAGCTATACGAGCGAGCCATTTATCAAACTCGACACGACTCGATACTCGAGCTCAAAACAGTGACTCGGCTCGGATCTCGACTCGAGAAAATTACCTTTGACTCGACTCGAATTCGCTTTGAGTTTTGAGTCCAGTCGAGTTTTAGCTCGACCTGTGCCCATACATATGAGAGCATTAGCTCGGCTCACAACTCATTCACTATTAAGCAGAGCCAACAGATCACCCAACCGAGATGATGGCACAACCCAAACGAGCCGATAAATGCTAGTTAATGCTATCATAGTATAGTTGTTAGTGAAATACCCAACCGGAGCCATAGATTTTTAAAAAAAATTTTACGCTTTTTGTCCCATGAAGATGAGACAAACGGCAAAAGCTAGTGCATTAGTGTTTCGCAAAACACTAAACACCAACGTTAGTGCTATGATAGTTTAGCAGTAATTAGTGAAATATCTACATGGGCGAGGTTAGCTTTAGATATTACAACTTTCTGTAAGTTTTACATTAACTAGCTTGAACAGTAGATAACCCATAAGTGATGGACAATAAATGATTGAAAAATCAACTTCTAAAACCAGAATTAACCTCACATTTTCTGTAAAGGGTACACATTTCAAAAGAGAAGAAGACCAACATTTATTAACGAATTATGAATTTAAAAAAAAAAAAAAAAAAAAAAGAACTTTAATTTACTTCAATGTACGTGCAGTGATAACGAAAGTTTTCCAGCTATGAAAACCAGTTCTTACGTTCAACTCTTCATCAGGCTTATCAACATTAATATTTACAATCGCTCGCATTAAACTTTGGTGTTTCTCCCACTTCTCTCGGACAGTTAGTAAAATGACTGAAAAATGTAAACTTAGCTCAACGGGAGTACTTTGGGCCCAAGTATTTATTGCTTCGTAAAGCACTAAAGATGCACTGATCTTAAGTGTCCATCTTCTCGCTATCTATTACTATTATTGCTGTATGGCGATCAATGGTAAAACCGGAAAAGATTTATTTGAATCACTTCCAGTTTGAGCAAATGGTTCTAATAACCAACTAGTTTCATAACTTTTGATCCTCTATATTTTGGACAACATTGATGATGCTCCATCAAGTAGTTCTTGAGTGTTTTTGTCTCCCGGATGGACGCACACACGGACATCGTAAATATACAAAGGAGTTTTGGTAAACCAAACTCCTTAATAACAAATAGTAATGCCATGTGTACACCACTTGAAGCAGTTTGCTTTGTATGGTGCGATGTTTTCTCAATACTGAAACCGGAAATTTTAGTATATTTCTACCACTTCCGCTTTTAATAGAGAAAGAATGTATTCTTGAGACGCTTAATCGATTATAAAGAAACATTTTTCTGTATCTGTTACCATCCCTGCTGTATGGAGATTAATACTGAAACCGGAAGTGGTTAATTTCTAGAGTACTAACTAAACATATTGAACCTGTTATTCAAAAATTGAATCAATCCTTACAAAAAAAAAAAAAAAAAAAAATACTGGTTCCAGCTATACGTTACCATTTCTACTCTGTTGAGATAAGTATTGAAACTGGAAGTGGTTAATTTCTGCCACTTCCGGTTTGTTTGAAGATTAACGAAGGAGATTGAAGTTATTCTTGGGACGCTGAATCGACTGGAAAAACTCTATTCTTTCTATATTTTACCGTTTCTGCTCTATGTAGATCAATGTTTATTGAAACCGGAAGTTATAGTGAATATAAACCACTTTCGGTTTTAGTAAAGAGTTGCGGATGAAACTGAAATATGTTCTTGAGGAGACTAATCGATTGTAGAAAACTGCTTATCGCTGTCTATTACCATTATTGCTGTATGGCGATCAATGGTAAAACCGGAAAAGGTTTACTTGAACCACTTCCAGTTTGAGCAGATGGTTCTAACAAACCAAGTAGTTTCATAACTTTTGATCCTCTATAGTTTGGACAAAATTGATGATGATCAATCAAGTAGTTCTTGAGTTTTTTTGTCTCCCGGGTGGACACACACACAAGAACATGGTAAATATATAATGGAGTTTTGGTAAACCAAACTTCTTAACAATAGTAGAAAGACTGACTACGGTGACTTCATACAAGGAAAGATGTTAAGAATTTTGCGCCGGGAAATTTGCGCCCTACCCTAGAAAGAGGGGGAAATGCTCCCGCGATATACTTGCACCGGGAAGTTTGCGCCCTGCGAGAGATGAAAAAACCTGTTCGAGCTCACACATTGCCGGGGGGCGGATATTACAGAGTAAAGAATTCTCCCCCACGGACGTGCCACCTGTGAATTATTTTCATTGGCTGATTGTGATAGCTTGGGACTATATTAAGAGGACAATAAACCTCAATTGTAAGCCCAATCAACACAACAGATGAATGCAACGGTGTGTTTGAAGTGAGTAGCTCCAGCAAGTAAACATATTCTATATAGGTCGATTTTCTTGATAATATTACTGAAATAATTTTACATTCACTTTACATTTACTTTTCTATATTTTGTGTGTGTGTGTGTGTGTGTGTGTGTACAGTGGCGGATCCAGGATATGGTCAAGGGAGAGGCTAAACCAGCGTTTTCCAACCTTTTTCAACTTGCGGCACACTACGGGTGTTACCTGGATTCTCGCGGCACACTTATAGATATTATTATTTGTAAATATAAAACACAGTGGTATTTTTTTTTCTGTGATTATTGATCTCCTTCTCACAGAGAAGAGATCTCTATTACTGTGTTTTCCCCGTCGTAAATCATTATGCTTATTTTTCATTCTAATTTTAAAATAGAAAACAATTGCAATGAAATATTGGACTCAGGTTTTATAAAAATACGCTTTCTTTTTAAAAACTGTGTCCAACCTTTTACAAAGAAGGAAGATCACTAAATAACGAAGGAACAAACAAATCTCTTTTACTTTTAAGACACAAATGTAGGTAATTTGTCGGAAGGATTGAATGATGTTTTAAATTTTAAGTTACGAAATAGTCTGCAATAATAAGGAACCAATAAAGGTCATAACAATAATAACACATACTTTTTTCAACATTAGAAATGGACAGAACAGTAACCGGTTTGAAGATTCATGGTAATGTAAAATACAAATATACATTTTCCCCTACGTTTTGATTGCTATAAAATTCATAATTTTATTTCGATTCCTCGCGGCACACCAGCGGCCCATTCACGGCACACCGGTTGGGAAACGCTGGGCTAAACCATAGTTTGCCGTTTTACTCAGTGTAAAGCACGATTGAAGCCCATTTTATCGAATGTATATCTGAGCATCAAGGTGGGCTATAGCCCCTATAGCCCCTATAGCACACCTTGATAATGATATATATATATATCATTAACTTACACTTTTATTGTATATATTGCAGTATAATGAAAAACTGTATTCGTATGGACTGCTCTTTAGTGAACTAAAATTGAAATTAATTATTAATTATTATTATTATTTTCGTTTAGTTCGGGAATTTATAATAGATGAAGTGACAACTTCTGAGACAACGAAAGGCAAGCCCTGTGCGGTGTATCATGTGAAGAAGCAGAGTACTAAGACAATAACTTGGCTGCGTGTTAGAGAGAAGAAAGACAAGTGCAGGAGACAGTTAGTAACAAAGGGAAAAATAAGAAGTCAACGGAACATAAATGTCAACCAGACGTCGCTAAAACAGAAGTTCGAGTTCAACGGATGGCAGCAAAGAAGAGAGCCAGAGAAAGTGACGAGCCTCTATCGAAGATCTACTACGAAGAAATGAGTACACTGTTTAATCGTGGACTGGATTTTGGGACGGAAGTTCCCGATTACAACAGCTTCAAAAGAAACATGAATTATATGTGAGGCGACAAGAGCGAGGAGATCTTCGAGACCCAAATTCAAGATTATAGTCCCGCGTGGCGTAGTCGCTAACGCTCTCGCCTTTGGTGCGAGCGATCCTGGGCTCAATTCCCGGTGGGGACACTCGGTCGAAAAAGTGGAACAGATTTTTCAGGCCAGCCATCTTGAGTGAGGTTTTTCCTGGGTTTTCTTCATTTACACCAGGCAAATGCCGGGATGATGCCTAACATAATGGTCCCAGGCCGTTTCCTTCCTTCCCTTTCATCGGGTAGTGTGCTCGCCGAGAGACATCATCCCTCATGTATGTGACGAACTTAGTGGCCTCAGATGCCGACAGCCCAGAAATCTAATTCTTAATCATAATTCCGGATTCAAGATGAAAGATCGTGTTAACCGAGAAAAACCTGAGGATAAACGATAACTCAAGCTTTCTTTTGCTGGATGAAAGACACGAACAGAGAATTCTTGTTTTCTCAAGTAGGAAAGGTCAGGAAATATTACATGAAAAAAAAATTTTTTTTTGATGGAACTTTCAAATTGTGCAGCAAGCAGTTAGCCCAACTGTATACGTTATACGCAGATGGTGGCAGTATGGAGAATGAAATAAATATCATATCATCTCCGTAGCTTTTGTCTTCCTGCTGGACAATAAAAGAGAACTTACGACTTCCTTTTCAATAAATTAAAGGAGTGTTTACAGGGTTGAACTGCTCAAAAGATCATGCTTGACTTTAAAGATACGTGTATTTTTGCGTTTGTTTCCAACTTTCCGGATTGTACGATTAAGGGTTGCAAATTTCATTTGAGCCAATGCTTGTGGCGTAAAGTGCAAGAACTAGATTTGGCATCTATGTATATACAAAGAAAATGAAAATGAATAGTTATCTGCATGTGAAACACTTTAGTTATTGTTTCCCGGCAATACATTGAAGATGATTGGCTAGCAATATCGAGTACTATGCCAATAGAAGATTAAGTTACAGCATTTATAGACTACTTTGTGAACGAATGGATACAAAATGTGAATGTGCTGATCGATGTTTAGAACTGCGAAGGTGAACGGCATCGAGCAAATAATGCCATTGAAGGGTGGAACAACAAGCTCAAGAGCAGGATTAACTTGCATCCGAATTTCTTTGTGCTTTCAAAATCACTGAAACAGGAAGCTGAACACAGTGCTTTGCATTATGATAGAATTTTTCTCGGTTTAGAGGGGGGGGGGGAGAGAAAAAAGTATATGTAGTAGGACTAGACAACTGAGTTGAAAAAAAAAAAAACAGCACAGATATAAAACAAGTTCGCTGAAAGATATTGTTCAATGTCTGAGAAGTCTATCCTACATCCAAAGAATTGGAGTGAAAACGAGGAAGCAATATAAACACGCAGTAACAAGGATAAAAGGGAAATAATTTCTTGGTAAAGAATAACAAACGATGATAAAGGACAGAATTTCCTACATAATTTTATCAAGGCACAATAAAAATAAATGACAACGGGTAGTGTTCCCTGAATAATGTTACCAAGGCATATTATTATTATTATTATTATTATTATTATTATTATTATTATTATTATTATTATTATTATTATTATTATTATTATTATTATTATTATTATTTTATTTTGCATTAGACAGTTGATGTTTAGTCCTTAAAACATTTCAGTACGATTAGACGAGATATTAGGTTACAAATCTTCTTCAGCCTAACTTCTACTTTGGAAGGAGGAAAAGTGGTAGAGGTAATTTAGAATTCCTTGAATTGTATCAAGACGTGCAATAGACTTAAGGTGTTATACTCTTTTCCTTTTTACATATGCATTCAGTGACTAAATGATATCCTTCCCTACTGGTGTAGTGACTAGCACGTGCTCCTTATGTGGCAAGGAGATACCGGGTTTGATTTCCGGTGGGTGAAATTTTGTGATTTTAACTGTCCTCGATGTTTCTGTGTTCGTTTGCTTGTCATACCCAGTAGTCCTGGTAAGTGGTAAAAATGGAGAAAAAGGTCAGAAAGTTTTTTTTAATAACCAAAATAAAATATTGTATAGCGCTTACCTTTGGAGAGTGTGGTCTATGAATCGATCCTTGTTTCCATCAAGTCAGATTTTTTTTTTTTTTTTTTTTTTGAAATATAAGATTTCATACGCCAGGCAGTTTACATACTTGTAATTTTGTTTAATGATCAATTTATGTTTATTCTTGTACAGTCACAAAAGAAAGTATTCTTCAGTTGACAAAATTTCACTTCCTAATTACTCAAGAATAAATTAATTTATTAGAGTACCGATTTTGGCAAGTTGTCAAATTATAAAGATCCAGATTAATTCATTTGTTCCCGAATTATTGGGAAAAAGAAAATTTTTCAACTGAAGAATACTTTTTTTTTTTCGTGTGTACGAGTAACAGCCTGTACAAATGTAGGAAATTAAATGAATTTAACAGTGTAACGACTTACAGTGTTATGTTCCCTTCTCACCTACATATGTGTTCAGTGGTTCAATGGTAATAAAGTCTGGTTGAATAAAGATCACTTATATATGGGGCATGATGACTCAGGTTCGATCTTCGCTCCCACCAAATATACTTCATTATTTTTACATTTCGTATTGCAGGTAGTGCAGAGATTTGTAATTTTGTTTACTGGTCAAACTACAATATTTATTCTTGTAATTGTAATAGTCTGTTCAAATGTATGAAATGTATTTAACATGTCAGGCTAAAAAAACTCTAACCTGTACGTAAAAGTATTCCCTGAACTATTTTTCAGTGATGCTTCTAACACTGTTCACATTAAAGTGATGCGCTGTGTAGACGGCGCAGGCTCAGCTAATGCACTTTTTAGAAGTTGCCGTCCTCTGACTCTTTTAGAATGGGTACGCAGGCTTTGTGATCTCAGTAGAAGATCAAGACCATTAATAAGATATTAACATACAGCAGTTTGTTACATTATTAGTTTGGGGTTTATATTAGAAATTGAAAGCTAAAAAAATACGATTATAAATTTGAATTTGAATGTTAATTTAATTTTTAAGGCTACTAGACAACTAAAACTCTAGGGTCGGGCACGAGTGAGTTCGAGCGAGTTTTCATTGAAACTCGAGTCGACTCGAAACATATATCTTTGAGCTCGACTTAAGAACTTGACTCGAAAAATTTCCTCCAACTCGACTCGAATTTCAGTCAATTTTCTAAACACTTTGGCTTTGATAAGCCAACAAACGTTGAGTGCCATTTCTATGCTACTTTCTCCTACATAAGAATAAAAATATCAACTCCTTGGTAATAAATATCGAAAAACGGTAAGTGATTTTGAGGCATTGTTTCTCATGTTAGTGCAACAATACAAACATAACGATATGTCTTCTTACTTTTGGTTTGTATAGAGTAGTGTTGCACATAAGTATGGAGAAAAAAATACTTGTATTTTGGCAAATATAAGATATATTTAGATTTTTTCCTTTTTGCTTCCAGTTGAAACTCGTACAGTATACAGACTCGTATGAAACAGTTCGGACATCCCATGATTGATCTGATCTCACTAATGTCCTCATTTAACTACTAGCCGGCTACGAGAGGAAACATTCGATAGCATGTTATCTTCCCCATACTGACCGACCTGTATGAGAAGTGCTTGCAATTCGACCATGTGATAGTTCGAGTGAATATTATATGTTGTTTTTATACAGAGACGACAAAGAAATATAAAGAATGAGAAAAAGAAGTTTACTGAGAAATATCTTGAACGAAGAAAGCTGAAGAGAAGGAAATAAACTTAACGGACACCATATCATAAGTGCATCTCAGTACACCGTCAAAAGTAAGCCAACTTGACTTTTAAATGCGGAATTACAAATTATGATTTTAGGTGTGGTGGTAGCACTGAATGTTACGAAGAGACCATTCATCGTGCACAGAATCTGGTTCTTATTATCGATGTTACTAAGAGACCCCTCTTCTGTTACAAATAGACCTCTTTCGTTACAAAGAGACCTGTCGACCCCAGAATAGATTTCCTGACAGGTCTCTGTGTAACGTTTTCGTTACAGTTAGACCGGTTGGAGATATCTATCTATCTATCTATCTATCTATCTATCTATCTATCTATCTATCTATCTATCTATCTATCTATCTATCTATCTATCTATCTATCTAGATAGATAGATAGATAGATAGATAGATAGATAGATAGATAGATAGATAGATAGATAGATAGATAGATAGATAGATAGATAGATAGATAGATAGATACATAGATATATGAGTACTATGAATAGTTCTGACAGTTAAAATGATATTTGCTACGAACAGATTAAAGATAACTATTGGTACGGTTTGTTTGGTGACTTGAAATTGATCGTAGTTAAGAGTACTGGATACTTAAACGCTACTAAGTTATGTGAGTTTGGAGGAAAACCATTTAAAGATTGGTTAAGGTTGATCAATTCGAAGAATCTTCTACAATATTATAACAAAAACTAAGTAGAGCATATTTGCTACACTTTAAACATGCAACATATGAATTGAGGCCTGCAGCTAATGAAATAAATAATTTAAGTTCTGGATTATATGCATACAAAGGGATAATTCTCGACACAGCTTCGTGGTTATCGTATGATTTTTATGATAATTGTAGTAATTTTATCAAATATTACTTTAAACAGGAGTTTAAGCAATAGCGTAACATCGAACAATTACTATCAGGAGGAGAAGGAATTGAACAATCAATGGAAAACTTAAGGATTTAAAACAGTGCTTTAAAAGAATAAGCAGTTCCATATACTAATGACGGTTGAAAAGATTATTGTCCAATCATATATAAGAAGAACAAACTAGATAATCCTTTCCCTTACTTTGTACTATCAGATGTCAGAAAAGGAGTTATACAAACCTCTTACGGATCTATACGAGAAATATCCGAACCTCCAGATCATTTACGAAAAGTTTAGAGACCCTAACAGTGTTAAGCTGTTTCTTTACCTAATGCAATAATAACAAGATATCCGTGAAGGTAAAGGTCATGAGTTTTAGACATCGATATCAGCAGAAAAATTAATTAAAAATATTGATTTTTATATGATCAGGTTAGTACAAAATTAATTTTCTAGAAACCTATTCTCTGTTTGAAAAAAATATGAATGATAATTATAAAAGTAGTAACTACATTCTCTAATTTACGTAGTGCTTAAATAGAAAAGAAGGTGGTCAAGGAAACCTATTTTGAAATTCCAAAACAAAACACAGTTAAACGTTGATTAAATAAAATCTCTCGCCAGTTTACTTGATCAGCATAATCTCTTATAAGATATTCAGATAGTGTTTGAAATTATGATAATTATTCAAATTTAGCCTGTCAGCATAATCTCTTATAATATCTTCAAATAGTTTTTGAGATGATGACAATTTGTTCCAATTTAGTCTATCAGCATGCTTCCGTATGAAATCTTCTGAAAATGGTTTAACAAATTCATAATCACCAAGTACTTCTATATCAACTTTATCAATACACTCAGTAATAAAATCTTCAGACATGCAGTCGTAACACACATGTTTCCGATCAATTTTATCACCAAATTCTATTATAAAACCTTCTGATAAATGAGGGCGTACACTAATCTATGTCCAATCATTTTTATCTGCAAATTCTCCTATAAAATCTACTAATAAAACTTTCTGTGATATGATTTCCCAATTAACGTTATCTTTATATATACGTATGAAATCTTCTGTAATACTTCCTAATTCATAGTCATCTTTATAATCATTGTTACACATTGAAGATTATTGCTCATCTTATAACGTATTTAGTACCTAATCCGATAACTTGATAACATGCTCACAAACAATGTCTTGTATAAAACACTTGTTATTTTCCTTACAGGCTGTTTTAAACAAATGATCTAGCATATCAACATAGATGGAGAAACTGATTAGTTATGCATTCGTCCATATATAATCAAATACAGGGTGAAATACAGGTTTAAGAGATAAAACTTGTTTAGCATCTACCATATTCAGTTACAAATCTTCTGTAGGTAAAGTTAAAATCATTTTTTTTTAAATATATAAACTAACCAAAATGAAATCGTTTACGAATTATCTCATCAAAGTGAATACATTATAATGTATCTCAAAGTTGTTTGTTTAAATGGAGATAGAGTAGTCCCGAGAGTTATGGTAAAAACGACTCTGCTGGATATGATCTCTATTCTTCCGAGACTGTGAGAATAAACCTGGACATACTCATCTACTTAAAACTGGAGATGAGATAGACATACCAAAAGATACTTTCAGAAAATCTTTTCTACATCAAGTTTAAGTTAAAAAGAAAATATAGCTGTATTCGCAGGTGTTATAGACAGTGAATATCATGGAGAAGTTTTGGTAGAAATTAGGAAAAGACATCGATAATATGGTCTATCTGTGAACTATTTGCAGTTAACACAATGCTTATATTTTTTAAACTTCCTTCCTTATGGCGAAACTACTCTTCAAAGATTTGAAAGGGTTGCACAGTTAGTTAAAATAAAACATTAATCACTACCAATTGAATTAGATACATAATTTGTTAACGAAAGGGAAAGAGGTTAAGAGGTCAGATACACCCTATTCAAAATACTGGCTATATAGAAACAGAAGCTCGTTAGAAATCATATTTGTAAATTCTAAAATAAAAGCTTTCAGTAAACGTTATTTTATTGAAATCGCTATCCAAAATACTCTAACAGCAAACTATCAACAATCTTCTGATAAACGTGAAAATGAGCTAACTTTATCAGCAAACTTTCTCCCAATCAAGCAGTTAACTCTATCTGCAAACTCTCTTATGAAATCTTCAGATAAGTCATTATATGTTGAGTTTTCCTAATTGATCTTATCCTTATACTTACGTATTTAATCTTCTGTTACATTTTCACTAAAACGCATAAGGCCGCCGCTTATCTGTTAGTGTATCTAATGTTATTCTGATAAGTTCATAATGTACTTCTGAATAATATTTTGTATAAGGCGTTGGTTATCTTCCTTAACAGCCTTTTTAATAATGATCTAACATACCAATAACAACACAAAAATTAACGAAGTCAGTTGTAGCTCTTTCACTATCAGTATGATCTAAATTATCATATTCATCTGTGTTATAATAAATATTATCTGTAATATACTTTATATTCATTAAAAGATCACCATCTTTATCGTCTAACTAATAACGCACACGATTGAATACAGGTGTAAGAGATAATACTTGTTTATTAACTGACATGTTTGATTACGATGTTCTGTAAAAAATTCTATTTAATTTCATTTTTAAAGATTTGCTATATAACAGATAATGTATAGAAATTGCGATTTAATACATGATCGACTTAAACTTATTTACGAAGATCTTAAACTTCTAGCAGCACTAACAGAAGGACAACTACTATCAAAAGAAAAGGAAATATTGCTAAAAGACATAGATTTAAAGGAAAAAGAGAATGCAGAACTAGAATCAAATTGGGATAGTCATAAATATAAGGAACAGACAAAGGTACATGATGAGGTAGATTCTTGAGCATATAGTTTAAAATGTAATTTTCTACGGCTTTTATGTGATATCATAAAAGCCGCTCTATAATGAATGCGCACTGTTAAGAAAAAATAAATAAGATCAAAATTTACAAGGACAAAACATAAAGATGTAGTCTTTAGTTAAATATACTGTAGTGGAGCTAAGGAGAATATGGAAAGAGGTGCTGATAAATGGTTCCGGACTGAGTAAAATACAACTTGTTGATCGTATTCATGGTAGCGATACAAAGAATGAAGTCAAATCAATATTTACAAGGACAAGACAATAATTTGAAGTCTTTAGTTATACATAATGTAGTAGAGTTAAGCAGTATATGTTAAAAGAAAAAGATAAGAGGTTATTCTCCACTAAGAAAAGCAAAAGTTATTTATCATATTAAAGATTATGAAGATGAAAACGAACAAAACAAACTGAAATCAGCCGAAACATTAACATTTGAATAAGACAACTTTGGAGAAAAAAAACTAAAAGACTGGATAGAAAGGAAGCTTTAAAACTGTTTCCATTTGAAGAAAACGTAATTGAAGAAACTAAACCAGAGCGCATACCTATTAAAGTAGAAACAAGAAACATCGTTAAAAGAGATTCCAGACCATTAAATTCGATAACATAGGTGGATATAAAGACCCAATAAAATTTTTAGAATTAAGTGGCAGAATTGCTATACAGAAAATCAAAGAAGAGCTAAAGTTCCATTCTATTAAAATTAGTCTCGTTTTCATTTGTGACTATATCAAAGAAAAATAAGTACAATAATTTAATTTTTAAACGCCAAATGAAAGAATATTAGAATTAACAGACTTACGTGAATACATATATAATGCTAAACAAAAACTTCATAGACAAATGGAAGAATTTCAAGGTGGAGGATCAGGAGGGACATTGCAAAAAATTAAACATTTAGAAATCAGATTAAACAAATATGTACACTTCTCCAAAATATAATTTGATGAAGAATTTTTCTAAGTCCCTTAAAATTATAGTTTTGGCAACATCGCAGTTGACGTAATGGTAGGGGAAGTGAAAAGAAAAAACAACGAGACTGCCAAACACAGCTAATAGTTTGCTGTTTGAAATACTAAGTTATATTTTTATATCTAAATGTAATAATACATTTAGAACATCACAGTACATGGTATATGCAGAAAACTTGGTTGTACGTAAAGCACACACGCTTTTCGACCACAACTTTCGTTAAAAGGGGGGGGGGAGTTGTTAAGAAATTCGTTCTCTATTCATGAAATAGGAATGAACTTCATAGTTTTTCGGTAGCAATGGAGCACAGTTCTTGCTTTCTGTGCGTATTTAGTACTTTTGAACCTGGATCTGGTCCCCCCGATGCACTTACTTTTTCATTTAGTGATCTTTCATTTAATTTTGCCGTACAGTTTTACAGTATATGTATTACACGGAGGTGATGGACCACTTTCTAATTCATCGAAAAATAAGAAAGTTTACAGTTGTAAAACCTTTTCTATACCGCCCATTGTGATTCCTTCTTGGTGCGAATTACTTCTTGCATGGATCTGTAAGATTTTTGTAAAAGTCAAAATGAATCCGGAGTTTTAGTGTCCAGAAGATCACTATCAGCCCTAATACCTGCTTTATCACTATCAGAACGCAGTTTATATTATTATTATTATTATTATTATTATTATTATTATTATTATTATTATTATTATTATAGCCTTCTTTAGCGTGGGAGACCCAGATCGATTCCTGGCAGGAGCTCATGTGGTTCGGGGCTTACGTTAAGCTATAAGCTCACTTCTCATATAGCCTCGCTGCTGTAAGGGGTGCTAAAATCAAAATCAATTATATTATTATTATACGCGTCTTTGGTATGGAGACCCGAGTTCGAAGCATCAAACAGATTCCCTACATTATATAAACAAAACAGAACACAAAATGTAATCAAAGCAAAAATGAGTCTGCGGCCCATTTCAGTAAAAAAAAATTCTACTATTAGGTGATTTAGAAATAATATGTATTAGTATGGCTTTGAGATTGGTCAATATTGTCCCCTTAATTATTTGCCATGTATGAAAGGGCCTCAGGGACGGAACTAATGGAACCACTGACCTTGTTGTGCAGGAGGGCTCACAGGCTCCGGTGGTCCATTAAGAGTAAGATAAAGATGGAAAGAGAGGCCCCAAGAATTAGAAAAAAACTTTTATATGGGACCCTAATACGCGTCTTAATGCTTCTCTCCCAGAAACGATCTAAGATACGGCGGTGATTACACTTATGGACTGTATGTTGTTATCTTGGTGTATGCGAACCATATCAGATAGGTTTTCACGATGATCTCATACTTTTTACTTAAACGTCTTAATAGCTATGAATAGACCACAGTTTCCTAGAGTCTGTCTTACAAGAATGCAAGAGAGTCTATCTCATGAGTATTTTGCGAGTGGAGATGAGGTGTTTTCTCTACTGCTTTCAAATCAGTGTTTTTCAGATTCCAAGTAGTATTGTTGTCAACGGCTAGAGCAGCTCGGCTCCCGACTAAGTAACTACCAAGCCAAAATGAGAAGTGAGCCGAGACAACAGCTCATCCAACCGACCGGCTCGAGCCGATGGTTCATTCCAACTGCGCCGACTCGAACCAGTAGCTTACCTGAGCTGAGCCGATTGAATAATGACTCACCTCAACGGAGCAGGGTCAAGAAGACGGCGCACCTCAGCGAGACTGGGAATAGCCGGTAGCTCATCTCAACCAACCCGTTCTAGCTAATGGCTTACATGAGCCGAGCCGAACCGAGGCAATGATTCATTCCAATCATCCCGACTCGAGCTGTTGGCTGAGTTAAACCGAGTCGGAATTCAAGCTGCCTCGGTCGCCCAGGGATCGTGCCAAGCCAGCTGATACCACTTTTTCCAACTTGATAAAGTTTTTGCAAAGCTATGGTAAAGAAATTATCGATAAGCAGTGTTTAGTAGTTTACATCGGTTCAGGTGAGTAGGGCAATGGCTCTCATGCTCCTTCTTTGGTTATGACCCTAGTACTCTAAATCATATCCTTAACTTTAACAGTTTTCTGAGCATGCAGAAAAAAATGAGAAAGGTGATAAATTTCCTTCTATTGCTTGTTAAAATCGAGAAAACAAGATTGTTTATAGTAGACCCGAGAGGCAAACGTAGAACGTAAGTATACAGTATATTCACAATTTGCTAACATTATTTTAGTATGAGCAATGACCGGAAAGTTATTTTCCAAAAGTAGCTCCTCTACAGCTACATGAGGAAAATTGTAGCTCATTACAACTATTAGCGTATTCGCTTCTTAAGCTCTGGTCACAAATACACTTTACTTTGCATCATGCATTATAATATATGTCATGGCATCTACATGTGTAACTAAACTTAAAAGTTTTGTTGAAAAATTACATATATATAAAAGGAGGGTGCACCAAATAACTACTAGTATATTTGAATTAAATATGAGATTTTTAAATGCCTTTAGGCATCTGCGTTGTGATTAAGGAATTGCACTGGAAATGCTAAGTGTCTGCTCTTGATAAATCCTTTTGCTTCAGTGAGTTATTACTATCCTTTTGACCGATCGTCGGTACGTAATTTATTTCAGAATATTTCCTTGTAATATTGTTGCATAATAATTGGAGACAGAAATCAGAAAACAATCATATTTTCTCCCTATCATCATATAAAAAAATACTAAAAATTGTGAGGAAATGTTGGAGTTACAAAATATTTTTGCGACCTGGAAAATGTTTATTTGTAGCTTTAGTGCAAAATTCGCTACACACTATAAAAATATGTTCCTCAGTTACAGCTACAAGCTACAGGTTTTGACTTATAGCGCCGCTACATCTAGAGCTACAAAATTTGTAGCTAGCTATTATAGTTTCGCTTTAAATAACGCGCTATTCCGAACCGACTATGAGTTATGTAAGTAACAACTATCACCTAGTATAACTTGTATCTTATACTGTATATAAGAAAAAGTTGATGACAAAGTAATAAGATACATTTTAGAGGTAATTTAACTAACAGATTGAACTCTAGACAAGATATTCACGTTTCTGTAAAATTGTATTTCTATATTATCATTTTGCTTTTACTGTCCTATATTAGGCCCAACCAAAAATTACCTTATATATATTAAAAGTTTGGACTACCTTTTAGAAAATCTATTTACAGTAATTGATAAATATTAGCGCTTACGCTGTAAAGCATGAGAGAACATCAGCGTGTCGTTGTTGCCGAACCAAGGATTTCTATAAGGAGATATCATATGTAGGAAGACTCACTAAGCCGGACATAATGTAACTTCCATAAAAACAATAACCGATGTAATCTCTAGCGATGAAATTCGGTCCATTTGAATGTGTTGAATGAAACGCGCCGACTATAATTACGCAATTGGTTTAAATTGATCGTCTTGCGGCGTTTTCACCACAGAGCGGAGCACAGAAGGACCGCTCATATATCGTGTCTACCGACATGTGGCGGACCTCAGCCAAGCCGAATCGAGAGGATGGTTCTTCCGAGAAGAGTCGAACAGAGCGGATAGCTCATCCCAACATAACCGGCTCTGCGGTGTGCATTACTAACTTTTATTGGGTACCTCTACTATAAGGATATCACCCCAAAAATCCAACTAGATATGTCTCAATTGTTGAGGAACCGTGCGACTTCTAATGCTACTGTGAGAATTTGCGTTGCAGATTTCTAAAAGGTTAAAGGTATTTTTAATTAACTTTGCTGCAGTGAACCTTCAATAATACTGACTCAGAAAACATTAGTGTTACCCATGACAGTAGTGTAAAATTAAAACTTTTGTTGTGCTATAGAAATTATAGACATTTTGTATCAGAAGTTACAAATGTGGCAGAGAATGAGGAAAATACTGACGACGCAAATTCCCAAGTTTGAATGCTGAACACAGTTGGCAGCGAGTTCAGTGTTTTTTCTAGGTGTAGGTTTCTCCTCAAACTTGAAACATCGCCCTGCGCAGGATCTAAGATATACAAAATAGTGTCTCACTACGCCCTTAACTCACTTTCATTTCTCTTCAGACATGCTTTTCTATAGGAAAATGTGAAAGATATCTCACTTTTGAGCACATCATTTATCTTTAAAAAGAGGATACAACCAGTTTTGCTTAAAAAATATCGTAATTAAATGTATGACTTACATCCACTACCTTAAACGTGAGAAAAAACGATTTGAAAACAGTAGAGAGCATACCTCATCTCCTCTCGTAAAATAATAAGTGAGAATGTTCGGGGTAAGGTGATGAGCAAGGTATTATGTAACTATCTGCATTCTTGTGCGATGCAATTGACTTAAGCAAGCGGTGATACTATTGAGAGCTACTAAGACTTTTAAGTGAAAAAAAAATGTGAGATCGTCGTGAAAAACCTATCTAAAATGGTTCTGATACACCAAGACAACAATAAAGTCCATACTGAGACGAAATAAAACGTTTCACCAAATTTAGTACTCTGAAACCTTTTTTTTATTTTCTACCTTACTACTACTACTACTAGTAGTAGTAGTAGTAATAGTATTAGTAGTAGTATTGGTACTACTACTAGCAATACTAATACTATTACTAATAATAATAATGATAATAATAAATTTTGAGTTTAGCGAACTTTTCAGCAGTGAGGCTATATGAGAAGTAAACCTACAACATAACCTAGACTTCCGCTGGGAATCGAACCCGGGTCTCCCACAACAAAGATACGTATAATAATAATAATAATAATAGATTTTGAGTTTATCGCAACTTTCAGCAGTAAGGCTATATAAGGAATAAACCTACAGCTATATCGTATTTCACGAACCACATGAACACTCGCCGGTAATCGAACCCGGGTCTTCCATGCCAAAGATGCGTATAATAATAATAATAATAATAATAATAATAGTATATTTGATTTTGAGTTTAGTGCCCCTTTGAGCAGCGAGGCTATATGAGAAGCGAACGTAGAGTTTAACGTAGGTACCGAACCACATGAACTCAAGCCGGGAATCGAACCAGGGTCTCCCATGACAAAGACATGTATAATAATAATAATAATAATAATAATAATAATAATAATAATAATAATAATAATAATAATAATAATAATAATAATAATAATAATAGGAACTGCGTTCTAGTAGTGAGGAAGGAGGTATTAGATCTGATACTAATTTTCTGAACACTTGATCTCCGTATTTACTTACAGGTTTTCAAAAATTGTATGGATCGATGCATGAATAGTGAAGGGGAGTGGGAATATTCCCGGTGGGAAGGAATTTAAAAAATGGGAATATTCCCGGTTTTCTTCTTTGGGCTATAAATTCCTGGGAAGGAATTTATTTCCATTTCTTTACTTTATCTTCCAAATTATAAGAACTATATGACTAATTACTTTATTTTTTATATATGATGACTTACTTCTAGATTTTAAAGAATTTGGAGGTTAAAAACTTTAAAATTCTTTGACAGTACTTTATGTAACTAATAATATGTTTTTTGAAAAAAAATCCATTTCTATTTGCACTAAAAAAGAGTAATTGTTTAGTATTGGGGGACCAAAACTAGCAAACAGTAGTTTGCTTTACGGAAGAGATGAGTTGATAGTAATGATCAAGTAGTCAAGAAAGTATAGAACACTTTTTTGGGAGGCAGTAGGGGATTTGTGCGAACTGTTAAGGCAATTCGGAGTGATTTATGTGAGAAAAGAAAATAAATTGTTGGTAACGAAAATGGAAAACCTGCGCCCTGCGCTGCTCTAGCCCGCATTCACTCGCTAACGCTCGCTCGGTAATGGCGTCTAAATTTAATGTTGGGGACGTAATTTAACGAATGAAACCATAAAACAACAATATTGGAATAGAATAACGCAAAAAAGTAGGTGCAAAATCTGACCAGCTAAAGCTGAAGAATCGTCAAAAGTAGCAAAGTGCCAATTTACGAATGACTGATAGAAACCATTTTGTAAACCAATGTAGAATTATGTAGAAATAGAAATGAAGTACTATTAATAAAACCTGAACCAACGTTAGTAATAGGCGTCAGTCAATCTTCTCTCTCTAACCCGATTTTCTGAAGAGATACTCGAACTTTGATTTACATGTGAATTAACCCATGGAATTTCGAGAGATGGGCAGGAAGAAAATTCGTATGTGCAAATGTTACATGCAAAATTATAAAGACAGGAAGGTATCTTGCAAATATTGTGAACAACATATTTATGCTCAAATGTTGACAAAATAGTGGGACATATGTGTTCTACAGTTACCGAACATAATTTGTTTATAACATTTAAAAATTTAATATTTATTTATTTATTTATTTATTTATTTATTTATTTATTTATTTCTAGACACAACAGGCTATATAACCCAATTACAGTGTCCGTTACATATATTAAGCGACTATAACATATTCATACATTCATCTTATAATACATAGTTATAATGTGATTGCAATATCATTGATGTTCTTTCATCTACAATTATTTCTTATTACATCTCAAAGAACTTCCTTGAATTGACTTAGGCTGTTACTATTGATATCCAAATCCATTGTGCATTTTGTTAACCTATTGTAGGTTGTACTCAATCTCCATACTGGTGACCTCTTGTTTGCATTTGTGTGTAATCTGTCGCAGTGAAAGTAATTGAAATTTTCAAGGCGAGTTACATTTGTAGGAGTGCGTATTTTAAATTCTTGCAGTAAATTGGTGCAGTCGATTTTATTATTAAATAACTTATATAGGAACAACATATCTTGCATTATTCGTCGCTGTTCTAGACTTAATGTATTAAAGTTTAAATTTAAAGATTGACTATTATATGTTTTCGGATATACTTGTGTCTCCCTATATGTCAAGTACCTTAGATATTTATTCTGAACTTTTTCTATATTATTTAAATTTGTTTTTGTGTAAGGGTTCCATATAGTGGCTGCGTATTCGAGTTTTGTACGTACGTAGTGTTCATATAGCTTTCGGATGGCGGTAATACTAGTAAATTCTTTACTGATCTTGATGATAAATCCAAGGTTTCTGTACGCCTGGTCAATCATGTGATTTATGTGATTATTAAATGTTAAATTTCTGTCATATACCACCCCTAAGTCCCTAACAGTATCCGAGGTTGGTAAAGTGATGTCATTCATTTTATACGAAAATTGCTGAGGGGTTTTGCGGTTTGTAAAGGACATTACATTGCATTTGTTAGTGTTCACGTTTATGATGTTCTCTTTGGACCATTCCATCAGTTCATTCAAGTCATTTTGAAGCATTTTACAGTCATTTAATGTTTCTATTGCCATGTATATTTTAACATCATCTGCAAATATCAGCGTGTGAGAATTTTGTATACTTCGTGGTAGATCATTGATAAATAGTAGAAACAACAATGGCCCTAAATTTGACCCCTGTGGCACCCCTGATAGTTGTACATACTCCTGAGACTTACACCCTTTGTACACGACGAATTGTTTTCTGTTTTCCAAGTAAGATTTAAATAGATCAATAAGTTCGCTGCTGAAGCTAAATTGTTTAAGCTTGCTGAGCAATCTATTATGACTTACGCTGTCGAACGCTTTCGCGAAATGTATGTATATTACATCTACTTGTCCCCCCAAGTCTAGTGTTTTACTTATAAAGGTAGATATTAGACTAAGATTTGTGACCGTTGACCTGCCTGTAAGAAAGCCATGTTGTGATTCAGATATAGATGGTCGCACGTGTGCTATTATCCGCTGGTATAAGACTGTTTCATAAACTTTAGCAAAGGTGCTTAAGATTGAGATGGGCCTATAGTTTTTAATTTCTCTCTTATTATTATTCGATTTCGGGATAGGTGAAACTCTCGTTGTTTTCCACTCATTAGGAAATTTTCCGGATTTAATTGACAGGTTAAATATGATTTTCAATGGTGTTAGGAAGTGATCTATACACCCCTTTACAATATAGCTTGGGATTCTATCGGGTCCTACTGCTATTTTGGATTTCATTTTTTTTATTATATTAGCAATTTCCTGCATTTTTATCGATGATATACGCAGTATATTTAGACCGTTATCTACCCACACTAACTGTTCTGTTGTATTGTCTTTACTTTTACTGTATACAGACTGAAAGTAGTCCGCAAACTCCTTAGCGATTTCGTCGTCGTTGTTTATTTCTTTACTATTATTAGACATGAATTCGGCATTTAAATGCCGTGTCTTACTTTTTACAAAATTCCATAATTCGGATGGGTTTTGTTCTAAGGATGCCTCGGACATTAGTACAAAATTATTATATGCATTCCGTACCTCATTTTTAATTTCCCTCCGTAATCTATTGAATTCTTGTTGATGGAAACTTTTACTCCCCTCCCTCTTTTTTAATTTCCTATGATGATATGTTTTTGATTTAATTTTCTTAATTATATCCAGCATTGGAACTTGTAACGAGTCGCCCTTGAGAACACCCCCAGACTCTACGAATGGATGGACTCGTCCCATGAGTCTGACGTTGACGTAAGAGAAACGAGAGATTGTAAAAAAAATAAGGGAATAGGTATTAAGATTATGTATAATTGTGTTGTTAAAAACATGTTAGCTGTTTTAAGAACTCATGTTTAATTTTTGTATTTTTCAGTTAAAATTGAAAAAAGTAGAAAAAAAGAGTAGGGAGTGCGCGAATACAAGAGGAAACCATTCGTGTCAACTTCCGCGTCACGTGGTTGATAGGCTTCGTATTATGCGGCAGCCTTGTGAACGCATATTTTCTCCTAGTTTTGAATATAGAACGTAAGTTCTTGACCGAGTTGCTTTGTGTAGTGTTGACTATGGAACGGATCGTCTTCCTCGAGTTGCTTTGTGTTGATGTCTGTGTGTGTATTCACAAGTAATGTCAAACATGAGCAATGAGTATATTGCGAATCACGGCCGAAGGAAAGAAAAGTGTTGAATATAGTGATTTGTGCCTTGAAATTAATTCAATTTTCTCAATGGCAAGCTATTCTGTTAAACTTCATTTCGTTTTTAAGCTGAAAGATTTCAGGAGATTAGGACCCGAGGCAGGAGTTTGCGGGGGACCAAGGAAGGTCAATTTTGTGCCCCTCATTTTTGGAATTTATCCAAGTAACTAGTGTTATCGTTTGATTACGGTCACTTCAGAGATATATCTGATTAGTTTAAGGAGTTTTTTGCTCTATGGATAAATTCTGTGGTTTTGTGGGACGTTAAATTTGTGGAAGAAAAGAAAAAACTGAGAAACGAATGAATTTCTTGCTTTAGTTTTAATGCAGCAAGCCTGTTTAAAACTAAACTGCTATGTCAAGAAATCGTTTGTGAGCCAAAAATTATTCCTGTTTGAATTTTGGCGAGAATCTTCTAAAAGCTTCTATGCACTCAGTGCCGGCTTTGACCAATATGTTCGTTTGCTTCTTGTGACGTTTCTATTGTCAGACGATGAAGCCCAGACCAACATTAAAAGATTGAGAGATAAGGTAACAGAAAGAAGAAAACTTTGTGTAACTTCATTATTTTTAGTAGTAGAGGTGTTTCGTTGTGAATGTTTCCTGTTTGGTCGTTTGTAGACTTTCCGCTTTGCTTAGGTTATTATTTTCATTCGATATAACTTGCCATAGTAAGGAAATGTTCAATGTTTTAGACAAATCCTCCCCAGAAGATTATTTGAATTAGGTGGAATGGTAATTCGAGAGAAAAGCTACTAAGTAGTTTGAAAGATAAGAACGAAGTTTCACGATTATTCCTTGTGGATATGTTTCTATATTATAGATTTCGTAAGACTCGTTGATTCGTGCATAAATTCGTATTTTGGTGAATGGTTTCCAGTAAAATTCTTGCTCGTACACTAAAGAGAAAAATTGTTCGAAAAACATTTAAATAGAAGGTTAATTGCGCAGACATTTATTTATGTTTAAACGATTAGTACTAATAGAAATAATAATTGTCAATTTGGGAATTTTAGTATTTCTTGAACTTTGTACAGTCGCCTTAAAAATAATTGGACTAGGCATAATTTCAGTAACAAGTATTGCTTAATGTATATTGAAGAGTGAATGAAATATACTACATGTGATCAACTTTGTGAGTTTCGAGGTACCCAACGAAATTGAGGTACAGTCGGTAGCAAAATATTGGTACTATACTTATTGAGTGAACATCGAGAATTTTACATGCTATTGAAGGATAAATTTAATGAATAGAATTTTGAATTGAGTAAATATTGTAAATACTCATAAGCTTAAAATTACTTAAATTTTAAATATTTTTCTCAATTATTTCGAGGATTTTCTTTTAACACTGAATGTTATATTTGGATGAATTCAGAATAAAAAAAATGAAGTGCCGAAATTGCAGTTTGACTTTGCAATTGAGTTTAAATATCGAACTTTTGAATCGAGATTAATTGAATTGAATAGTTAAATTTGGAAATCAATTCTGAATAATTTTGCGTGTTATTGATATTATTTTTTTATAATCTTTTGTTGTTGTTATAGTTGTCTTGTGTATATAGGCTAATCTAACGTATTAGTGTATATACGCAACCACTTTTTAGTTATAATAAAGTTTGTTATTTAAAATTTGAATTTTGGTTTTACATTATTTATTATTACTTATTATTACCTGATTCACATTTGTGGATTGTGTTAAGCGTATTGACAAGGAATATAAATTCGGACGAGCAAACGTGGCGACTTGAGTTGGTGTATGTGTTCCATAAAGACCCTTCTTTCGGATCTGCTGCGAGAGTTTAAATCGATTGTTAACTTGTGTTTTTCTTTTTCACTTTTTTTGTTGTGGCTCTCGATTTGGATTCTCTGGTGAAGTCAGGGGGAGAGGGTCGTTATAGTAGACTAGAAGTATCCAAAAAAGTCCAGTAAAAAGAAATATGTCCAATCGTTTTTGAAATAGATGAATGATTAATAGTTTTCAAATTTGTTTTGATAGTCAATATAATTTGTATGTGTTTTCTCTTAATTTGTTTATGCTTTTCTAATTGAAAAGGTTTTTTTGAAAGTTAATGGTAAAAATTATAAAGAATTGAGATTTCTTTTCTTTTCCAAAAATTGAAATTATGCAGCTAGTATTTTTTCGAGTCGATTTTCATTTGTGTAGAGTAGTAGTTTCCTTAGAATTAGTTTGTATTTATGTTTATAATGAGTAATATTCACTATATATTACTTGTATTGTGTTTATGCTTGTTGAATGTCTGTATAATGAAGGAGATTAGAGACCATACAATTATTGGTATTCGGGAATCTGAATATTTAACGTTGGATGCCACATGGCATGTCGATTTAGATAAAAGTATAGATTTTGGATCTGTTAATATGGGATTAACTTTTCTTATGCAGGGTAGTTTATATATACAACAAATACCATCGCCATTAGTTAATCTGTCAAATCGGTCTACCCAATCATCGAATGGTACTTTCAGTTTCAGCCGTATGGAAAATGCTACTAGTGTAGATGGTTCGCGAATAGACCAGAGGCCGTTGTCCTTTGCTGGACCGGTGTTAAATGAAAGTTGTTCAAGACCTTCCGATAATAATCTTGTAGGTGATGTTCGGTTGCGCCATAGATATTTAATTTTAGGAAACTATTATGTAATAGTTTCATATATTAGAAATTCAACTCCTCGAGTGGGTGGTGATAATATTTTTACTCAGAAACCATACTTTTCTCAATTCCAGGTTCACATGTGGAGTCAGATCACTTTGATACTAATATTGAGCATAAATAAATGGTTAAATATACTCGTATGCGATCTTTGAGTTAATTAGAAAATAGGTTACGAGACATTAAGAATGTTAATGGCAAAAATAGTATTCATGTATTCGAAATGCTATTCAGGATGGAAGAAATATTGATGGATAGCAGCTATTATTTAGGAATGCTACTTTGTGTTTTAATTCTTAAATGTGAAACAGAAATATTAAAATTAGTTAGTTTAGCATTAAATGATAACATGAGTTGTGTGAATTTCAAGCAGAATATTTTAATGAAATTTGTAACTCCATTACTATTCATTCATTAATAGGAGAACGTGTTTATAGGAAACAACGAATAACCGAATTTGTTAGCGATTATGTTAAATCAATTATAGTTTTCATGGCTGTTCTGAACATGAGTATTGACGAAGGAGACTTGGTCAAAAGCGATATTATGCGGAATGAACACAAGTATTAGATTTAAAATGTTAAATTATTATGTACCTTCGAATAGCTGGGAACTATTAGATATCTCTGAGAAGTTTGTTTTAAGATACAGAGAATAATTGGAATATAACTAATACTGTGGGATTATCAAAGGTAAACCAAATAAAGTTATTATGTAGTAATAGTTAATCATCTCGAGATATTAAGACGAAATATAATATAGATAAATCATTTCAAAATGTAAAACTTAATCTAATGAATGAGATTTCTAGGACTTCGATTTCTTCAGGTTTTCGTTTCATCCAATAAGAATCTGTCGGATGAAGCAGTGAATAAGAACTTTAACAGAATTCCATCTGAAATGGACGGAATTGTTTTGACTTCTGTTATTGGCAAAATGAACAATATATTAACTAGTGTTTGCGTCGAAGGAGGGTCAAGTTTCAACCTCGTTACCATTGATGTGGTCAGGCGTTGTGGTTCAGAAAAACACGTTTACGAAGTGGAAGAGAGAACTGTTAATGCTCCTTTGGGTTTAAACTTCGTTACAAAAGAAGAAATTGTTTTTATTATTAATCTATCGGGATATTTGCAAACCGTCATCTTCAAGGTAGTCAAACAATTACCTTGTGATTGTTTGCCTGAAATGGCATTTCTTCGCACTACGTCTGCTATATTAGACTATAACAACAACCTTATGATTTTGAACAATGGGAAAAAGAGGTTATCACTTCTGTATCGACGATATGTGTTCAAACGTAATAGTGATGGATTGAGGTCCAGTGATCATGGTGGGCAGCGAAAGTTTTCGCAGACTAAGTCGTCTTCTAAAAATTCGCTCACTAATAACCTTTCGGGCCAGACTTCATTATTCTTCAGGGCTGATGTATCTTCCATGGGGCTCAAAGAAAAAGGTGTATAGTGTGATTTGCATTTACAGCAACTGGAATCTCAGATGTTAACCATCAACGCTCCGAGTTCTTCGCAACTCTTAGAACTGCGAGATTTAATTGAATGCAACTTGTCTAAAGGACATAGTGATGCAGTGGTAGCGAATCGCAAGATGGAAGAAGGGAAGATAGTCACAGTTGTCAATCAGGAACTAGATGGTCTTGAACATTTAGTGAAGTGTGATGCAATCAACCAACGAAAGACCCTTCAGTTGATTTAGCTATGATATCAACCAATCGTGAGCCACTTCAAAAGACTGATGATCGTCCAAGATCGGCTGATAGCTCGAGTGCCAAACGTCAATTGGATGGATGTACTTCATCTGTGTTGGATTACAAACAGAATCCTGCTGTTTGTAAAGAATCTTCGGATCGATCAAATGTGAAGAAAAAGAAAACGAAGAAGAAGAAAAAGGAAGAATCATTTCAAAGAGATGCTGAATCAATGTGAAGATTTTAAACCAAAGAACGAAGAAGACAAAGGCGCATTGGTTTATCAACGTTAAATGCCAATTGAAGAAAATGAAGTGAAGAGTAGTCCTTCAGAAGCTTCAGACGCTGATGTTGAATTAGCTGAAAATTTTCGTTTTCTCTTAAATCGGAACAAGAAGTACGTGACGGAGAATTTACTTCGTCGGAAATTAAGGCTTGATCAGTCCGAACAGGTGAAAAAGCATGAATCCATACAGGTTTAAATACCCACAAAAACGACGATACCTGGAGTTATCGGCATTAGGATGTTGAATCTTTTATTGACTCAGTTAAGAATGAATATGCAGATGCTATAACAGAACGCGTTGTGTGTATTAAATATTTCGTTGGAAGGCATTATTTGTCTGACACTAAGCCGTTCAAGAAAAATCCTTTTGCAATTCCGAAAAACAAAGCGAAAATTTTTGATGATCAAATGAGGGACTTGATAAGTCAGTGAGTTTTGGTTGAGGTTGACCACTCGAATTATGCGAATAGTTGTTTTTTGGTGAAGAATAAAAATAACACACTTAGGATAGTGATAAAGTATGCTAAGGAAAATGAACTTATAGTTAACGATCCTTACCCATCTCCTAACGTTGAGCAGTGTTTAGCAGTGCTTGCAGACAAGAGAAAAATGAAATGAAATGAAATCTTTGAGTTTTACGTCCCACGGTTATGCCGGTTAGTCTAAAGGAGACGGTCATGATGAGTAATGAATGAAATGGTGGAATGAAGAAAGTGGGGGAAACGGGAGAACCCCGAGAAAACCCACGCACACGGTGTTTGTCCACCAAAAAGTTCACTTGGCGAGGGTTGGGATCGAACCAGAGACCCCAAGCACCAGAGGTGAACGCTCTACCACTGATCCACCGCGGCCCCTTGCAAACAAGAGATTTCACACGAAAATTGATTTAAAGAAAGCTTATAATCAAATATTAATTGATAATAACTCGCTTGACATAACAACTATTCTCTCCCCTAAAGAATTATACCAATACACTAGGGTACTTGTAGCTCTTAAGACAGGTAGCAACATCCTATCGCGTGTTATGCATAAAATAATAGGAGATCTTGAGAACGAAGTTGTTGTATCTTTTTCTGATGAGGTCTTAATATCTTCTGATAGTATAGAGAGAATCCGATAGGTATTACAACGTTTTAGAAAACATAATGTTACAGTTTGCCGGATAAGTGTATGTTTTTCTATACTAAAATTTATTACCTAGTATATGTAATTTCTGGCGTCCAAATGGAAATTGATCTGGCTAGAGCAGCTGCAATTAAAAATATACGTAGACTCGTAATAGGAGAGGCCTTATGAAGATACTTGGTTTGTCTAGCTATTATGGTAAATTTGCATCTGAGAGGCAAGATATAATGGGCCCTCTCAGTGAACTGAAACCAACAAATAGTAAATTTGTCTGGACTCCTGAACATCAAACTATCTTAGATAAGTTGAAAAAGATCTTGATGGAAAATTTGGTTTTCGAGACTCTGGTTTTAAATAAGACGTTCAAACTTAACGACGACGGATCTTGGAAAAGCATAGCGGGCTGTCTGTCTCAGGAGAACAGCAAAGGGGAAATGCAACTGGTCGCTTACTATATTAAGAAATTATCGGAGGTAGACAAACACCGTAGTATTTACGAGATAGGGTTCATAAGTCTCGCTAAAACCATCTCCAGATACCGACGCTATTTGGTTCGTGAGTTTGATGTCTTGACCGATAATAAGGCGCTAACTTGGATCTTAAGTAATTCCATACGTTTGTTAAAGTACGGACCACTCGTCGAGACCCTTTGTCAATTTTCCCTTAAGGTAAAACATGTAAGGTCAAAGGCAATTTAGTTGCCGATGTTTTGACAAGGGTTTATGACCCCTTTGAGTTTAACGTTATAGATTGTCCACTGGGTTTGGCAGACTTTAATAATAATATGAGATTGGCGTATTCATGGAGACTTCCTTTAGTGAAGGAGCCGATATTCAACTTCAAAAGGAAGATCCAGAATTAAAAATTTTGATTGATAAAATTAGTAGTTGTGATTTTGTTCCAGGATATATTCTTAATAATATTCTCATGAAGAGAACTAATTCTGCCCTCAACCCATATAAGATAGTAATTCTTAAGGACCTACGAAGTGTCTTAATGGAGTACTATCACCAAGATAAATTGGTTGGTGGTCACTCCGGGATTTATAAGACTAAGAAAGCTGGTGAAACGCTTTACATGGGATAAAATGAAAGAGGAGATGACAGAATTTCTTAGGACCGTTCATAGGTGACAATTATATAGAGCAGAATCAGTAAAAGAGTAAAATAGTACAGTGAAAGAGTAGGTGGACACTGGATATTTGATATATTAGGAATTTTGCCTAATTCTAGGAGATATCAATTTATCTTGATAGGTGTTGATAATGCCAGTCGTTTTGTGGTACTGGAGAAAATGAGAACTTTAACATCGACATTTATAGCAAGTAAGATGACTGAGAATTTCAGTAGACTTGGCTTCCCAGAAATAATATCAACTGATAATTCCTCAGTATTCCTTTTTGATTATTTTAGGAAATACCTATTTGGGTTTGGAATTAAACATACTAAACTAAGCCCATACAATTAAACATACGCTGCGGAGAGATTCATAAAAACCTTGAAATTTTTTATCACAGCTTATTTTTCTAATAAGCAATATTTATGGGCTATGCTTATTCCAGACTTAAAGTATACTTTGAATATAAGCGAGTACCCTGGGCTAAAGATGTGTCCCATCGAAGCTTTTTACAAACGTCCGAGTTATATCCCATTGGAAACCCGATATAATATCTGTGAGTCCGATCTCGCTGGTAAATCTTCCCTAGATATTTGGCTGAAAGTTTTGGCCATTATGGAAAAAACTGGAATGATTTGAGGTAGCACATGATGCTGCGTAGAAGAGGATATAAGGTTTTACTCCGTACATATATGAAATCCTCTTCAAAGGATCGCATAACCAAATCTATCAGTGACAAATGGCTTGGGTCGTATATAGTCAGGAAATTCCTCACACCAAATAAGATTCTTGTCTACGACGAGAATGATTCTTTGGCTTCTTATAAAAGAAGTCACGTGTCTGACGTTAAGATTTATCGTGAACCAAGAACGTAAGATTGTAAGAATGAATTTACAGTGGAAGAGATAGGAAAATATAGGGTTAGGAGTTGGATAATTTAAGTAATTGAATATATGTAATAGCAAGGAATCTTATATGTCTATACATATATATATATATTTATTGATATGTGTAATTTCTTTACTCTTATTAAAACAATTTGGAAATCGTGGCCACGGAATCGTTCTGAAGATCATTATATTGTATATTAATATTTATATTAAATTTTGTAAATAGAAGATGTTGAATTGTGTATGAATACATATATATATTTGTTTTGTGTATATTTTAATATATTTTTCTATTTTGTAGCTATTGATATATTCCATGCCAGATGGTGGAAAAGTTTTGCATGTAGCAAAATTTTTTACGGCGGGGTGGATGTGACGAATCACCCTTGAGAACACCCCCCGACTCTACGAATGGATGGACTCGTCCCATGAGTCTGACGTTGACGTAAGAGAAGCGAGAGATTGTAAAAAAATAAGGGAATAGATATTAATATTATGTATAATTGTGTTGTTAAAAACTTGTTAGCTGCTTTAAGAAATCATGTTTAATTTTTGTATTTTTCAGTTAAAAATTTAAAAAAGTAGAAAGAAAGAGTAGGGAGTGCGCGAATACAAGTGGAAACTATTCGTGTCAACTTCCGCGTCACGTGGTTGATAGGCTTCGTATTATGCGGCAGCCTTGTGAACGCATATTTTCTCCTAGTTTTGAATATAGAACGTAAGTTCTTGACCGAGTTGCTTTGTGTAGTGTTGACTATGGAACGGATCGTCTTCCTCGAGTTGCTTTGTGTTGATGTCTGTGTGTGTATTCACAAGTAATGTCAAACATGAGCAATGAGTATATTGCGAATCACGGCCGAAGGAAAGAAAAGTGTTGAATATAGTGATTTGTGCCTTGAAATTAATTCAATTTTCTCAATGGCAAGCTATTCTGTTAAACTTCATTTCGTTTTTAAGCTGAAAGATTTCAGGAGATTAGGACCCGAGGCAGGAGTTTGCGGGGGACCAAGGAAGGTCAATTTTGTGCCCCTCATTTTTGGAATTTATCCAAGTAACTAGTGTTATCGTTTGATTACGGTCACTTCAGAGATATATCTGATTAGTTTAAGGAGTTTTTTGCTCTATGGATAAATTCTGTGGTTTTGTGGGACGTTAAATTTGTGGAAGAAAAGAAAAAACTGAGAAACGAATGAATTTCTTGCTTTAGTTTTAATGCAGCAAGCCTGTTTAAAACTAAACTGCTATGTCAAGAAATCGTTTGTGAGCCAAAAATTATTCCTGTTTGAATTTTGGCGAGAATCTTCTAAAAGCTTCTATGCACTCAGTGCCGGCTTTGACCAATATGTTCGTTTGCTTCTTGTGACGTTTCTATTGTCAGACGATGAAGCCCAGACCAACATTAAAAGATTGAGAGATAAGGTAACAGAAAGAAGAAAACTTTGTGTAACTTCATTATTTTTAGTAGTAGAGGTGTTTCGTTGTGAATGTTTCCTGTTTGGTCGTTTGTAGACTTTCCGCTTTGCTTAGGTTATTATTTTCATTCGATATAACTTGCCATAGTAAGGAAATGTTCAATGTTTTAGACAAATCCTCCCCAGAAGATTATTTGAATTAGGTGGAATGGTAATTCGAGAGAAAAGCTACTAAGTAGTTTGAAAGATAAGAACGAAGTTTCACGATTATTCCTTGTGGATATGTTTCTATATTATAGATTTCGTAAGACTCGTTGATTCGTGCATAAATTCGTATTTTGGTGAATGGTTTCCAGTAAAATTCTTGCTCGTACACTAAAGAGAAAAATTGTTCGAAAAACATTTAAATAGAAGGTTAATTGCGCAGACATTTATTTATGTTTAAACGATTAGTACTAATAGAAATAATAATTGTCAATTTGGGAATTTTAGTATTTCTTGAACTTTGTACAGTCGCCTTAAAAATAATTGGACTAGGCATAATTTCAGTAACAAGTATTGCTTAATGTATATTGAAGAGTGAATGAAATATACTACATGTGATCAACTTTGTGAGTTTCGAGGTACCCAACGAAATTGAGGTACAGTCGGTAGCAAAATATTGGTACTATACTTATTGAGTGAACATCGAGAATTTTACATGCTATTGAAGGATAAATTTAATGAATAGAATTTTGAATTGAGTAAATATTGTAAATACTCATAAGCTTAAAATTACTTAAATTTTAAATATTTTTCTCAATTATTTCGAGGATTTTCTTTTAACACTGAATGTTATATTTGGATGAATTCAGAATAAAAAAAAATGAAGTGCCGAAATTGCAGTTTGACTTTGCTATTGAGTTTAAATATCGAACTTTTGAATCGAGATTAATTGAATTGAATAGTTAAATTTGGAAATCAATTCTGAATAATTTTGCGTGTTATTGATATTATTTTTTTATAATCTTTTGTTGTTGTTATAGTTGTCTTGTGTATATAGGCTAATCTAACGTATTAGTGTATATACGCAACCACTTTTTAGTTATAATAAAGTTTGTTATTTAAAATTTGAATTTTGGTTTTACATTATTTATTATTACTTATTATTACCTGATTCACATTTGTGGATTGTGTTAAGCGTATTGACAAGGAATATAAATTCGGACGAGCAAACGTGGCGACTTGAGTTGGTGTATGTGTTCCATAAAGACCCTTCTTTCGGATCTGCTGCGAGAGTTTAAATCGATTGTTAACTTGTGTTTTTCTTTTTCACTTTTTTTGTTGTGGCTCTCGATTTGGATTCTCTGGTGAAGTCAGGGGGAGAGGGTCGTTATAGTAGACTAGAAGTATCCAAAAAAGTCCAGTAAAAAGAAATATGTCCAATCGTTTTTGAAATAGATGAATGATTAATAGTTTTCAAATTTGTTTTGATAGTCAATATAATTTGTATGTGTTTTCTCTTAATTTGTTTATGCTTTTCTAATTGAAAAGGTTTTTTTGAAAGTTAATGGTAAAAATTATAAAGAATTGAGATTTCTTTTCTTTTCCAAAAATTGAAATTATGCAGCTAGTATTTTTTCGAGTCGATTTTCATTTGTGTAGAGTAGTAGTTTCCTTAGAATTAGTTTGTATTTA
Source organism: Thermobia domestica (assembly GCF_964235325.1). Classification (NCBI taxonomy): domain Eukaryota; kingdom Metazoa; phylum Arthropoda; class Insecta; order Zygentoma; family Lepismatidae; genus Thermobia; species Thermobia domestica. Next base: position 249,524,231 of record NC_137462.1, on the reverse strand, counting down.
TTTTTATAATGAGTGAACATCGAGAATTTTACATGCTATTGAAGGATAAATTTAATGAATAGAATTTTGGATTGAGTAAATATTGTGAATACTCATAAGTTTCAGATTAGTTAAATTTTTAATATTTCTCTCAATTATTTCGAGGATTTTTTTAAACACTGAATGTTATATTTGGATGAATTCAGAATAAACAAATTTGAAGTGCCGAAATTGCAGTTTGACTTTGCCTTTGAGTTTAAATATCGAACTTTTGAATCGAGATTAATTGAATTGAATATTTAAATTTGGAAATCAATTCTGAATAATTTTGCGTGTTATTGATATTATTTTTTTTATAATCTTTTGTTGTGGTTATTGTTGTTTTGCGTATGTAGACTAATCTAACGTATTAGTGTATATACATAACCACCTTTTTGTTCTAATAAAGTTTGTTATTTAAAATTTGAATTTTGGTTTCTCATTATTTATTATTATTAATTATTACCTGATTTACATTTGTGCGTTGTGTTACGCATATTCACAAGGAATATATATTCGGAAGAGCAAACGTAGCGACTTAAGTTGATTTATCTGTTCCGTAAAGACCCTTCTTTCGGATCTGCTGCGCGAGTCATTTTTTTTTGTTGTGGCTCTCGATTTGGATTCGTTTTATCTGTTTAGGAGGAGAGGATCGTTACAAAGTTTAGAAAATCCACTATCATTTAAATTTAAACAGTTTAGCGGTTTAAAGGTATGTGGACTTATTATACCATTTTTGAAACATATTTACTTCTATAGAATATATTGTAAATACATATCCATTTTGTGTACTCTCTAAATATAATAAAATATTAATAAAATAACATAACATTGTTCAGAATATGCATTTTAAAAACTTTTCTTGGGACAACAGTAATAATATACTGTGATGTAAGAACGAATTTAACTTTGAAGTCATAATATAGAATAGAATGCAATTTTCTTTGTGATTGTACATAAATTCCCGGAAAATTCCCATTTTGGGGAATCTTCCCGAGAATTTACCCATCGCTATGGGAGAAGTTAATTCCACTAAGGAGGACTCACATTGGGATATATAGGAAAGTTTCTTTGCCTGTACACTTATTTTTGGATAAATTAGAGAGTTGTTTAATTCATATACTATATAATGTACAGTATCACCTCCGTGTAATACATATGCTATAAAAAAGTACGACAAGAATGACTGAAAAATTACATAATAAAAAAACAAATGCATCGTGTGGGATTGGGAAATGTTTAAAAAAGTACTGCATCAACTCCAAAATAGACTACTTAACACTCATGTCTATCAGAACAACTAAAAGAAGGTCCTCCAGTTGCATTGATAGATAATATACGCCTTAACTACCCTTGTTTTTTGACTATCTTTGTTTTTCGTTGAGACGTGTGTGTGTGTTTTTTTAAAGAAAAATGTTTGCTGCATGAATGCTAAGGTACTCTTTTGCACTATAATTATCGTTATTAGCAGTAACAAAAGAAGAACTGAGAATTTCAAACAGCAAACTGTAAGCTGTATTGTTTTTTTTTCATTCCCTCCACTTCTCTCACTCAGAATGAGCTGTTGCCAAACTTAGAATCCTAAGGGACTTTGAAAAATTCGGGAATGCAATTATATTTTGGAGAAGTGTACCATGAAGGCCTTCTTCCTATATTGTATTTTCTAAACCAATTAAAGATAAGACAGCATTAATCAATGTTCTAAATAAAGACAATAAATATCTCTTATATTCTGTGACAAGTTACTTAAAACGTATAAACCTTAAATCTCATCGTGAAAGACTTCCAACTATATGCAACGTGTTAAAGAATTAGAACACAAGTATTGTGGTAGGATTGAATTTCCTGTACAATTAAAAAGCATTTTAAAGTTCGAAAAGAGAAATAACATTTAAATTAACGTTTATACTTATGATAAGAAACATGAAATATGTCCACTTCATATCACGAAACATAAGCAAGAAAGACATCTTAATCTATTAGATATAAAAAAGAAACAAATAATTATTATTGCCAGATAAAATACTTATCAGGATTCATAAGAAATCAAGTAACAAAATATTAAGAAAGTGTTACTTCTTCTATAGGTGTTTAACAAGTCATTTTACAAGCAAAAACCAGTTACAAGAACATGAGCTATATTGTACAAGACACGAAGCTTTAGAATAGAACTTCCGAAATCGTATGACAATCAAATAGAATCTTAAAAATATAATCGATCTTTTAGAGTAAGATTTGCAGTGTATGCTGATTTCTAATGTTTATTATGTAAAATGAAAATAGAACATAATTGTTCTAAAACAATATAATACCAAAAGCATGTTCCAATGAGTTTCGGTTACCATATTAAGTACTCAAATGGAAATTATAAAAGCCTCGTTAATTATATTGGTCTAGATGCTGCAAAAGTATTTGTTGAAATGTTACAAAAAGAAGCAATAGAAATAAAGAAAATATATAATCAAAACTTTAAAATAAATTTTCTAACTGAAGAGGAAGAAGAAATATATAACAGCTCAGGTATTTGTCACATATGTTCGAGAAATCTAAGTGATTTTTCGCCAGAAAAGAAATAAATACATTCAAAAGCAAGATACTATTCTACAAAAATAAAGATGATATGAGCGACAAATTGGAAGAATAGAAGTAAGAGTTTAGAAAATATTTGAAAAGATAAATAAAAATAAAGCAAAGGTAAGAGATCATGATCATTTAAGTGGGAACTTTAGAGATGCAGCTCACTGCTACTATAATTTGAGCTATAGGAATTATAATTTTATTCCAGTATTTATTCACAACTGATGTGGTTATTATATTCATCAGTTTGCTACAGAGCTTGCTTAGGATACCAAACAGATAAAACTAATTGTAAATAACAAGGAGAAATATATTACATACTCGAAGTTCAAAAAGGTTGATGAAAAGAATCGGATCCATTTACGATTTCTAGATCCATTTATTTTTATGTCAAAGAGTTTAGCAGAATTAGCGAATAACCCTACAAAAGAACAATACAGAGAAACACCAAAATACTTTCCCAATGATCTAGTTGTAGTAATTTAAGAAGGTGTATATCCGTATGATTATTGACTCAATTGAAAGATTAGAAGAAACAGAACTACCACCAAAAGAAATCTTCTTTAATAATGCTACTCAAAGTCATACAAGTTATCAAGAGTATGAACATGCAATAAGGGTTTGGGAATAACTCAACATCAAAAATCTTGCAAAATATACTGAACTTTATAACAAAACGGATGTATTAATATTAGCAGACGTGTATGGAAACTTTATAGATCCATGTATAGCAGCGCAGCTTATGGTTTAGACCCTGGTTGGTATTTCACCGCTCCTGGCTTATCTTGGGATTCAATGTTAATGATGACGAAAATTAATCTAGAAATGTTGATAGATTATGATATGATATTAATGATAAAGAAGGGTATAAGAGGTGCAATCTCGCAATGTAGTAGAAGATATGTAAAACTATAACAAGCTATAACAAGAAAATTAACAAGAATGAATGTCAAAGGACCTAGCATATTTGATGCAAATAATTTATATAATTGGGCAATAAGTGAAAAATGTTTTACACCTTATATAGACATAATGAATATTCCAGATGATTCTAAGGTAAGTTATATATTAGAAGTTGATTTAAAATATACAAAGTATCTACTTAATAAGCACTCAGATTTACAATTAGATCCGGAAAATATGTTTCCACCAGGATCAAAACAATCAAAATTATTAACCACACTTTATAACAAAGAAAGATACGTTATCCACTATAGAAATTTAAAACTCTATATGTCCCTTGGGATGAGATTAAAAAAAAAAGTTTGTAGAGTATTAGAGTTCAAACAATCAAATTGGTTAAAGAAATATATAGATTTAAATCCTGATATGAGAAAGAAATATAAGAATGATTTCGAGAAGGACTTTTACAAATTAATAAATAATAGCGTATTCGGGAAGACAATGAAACATATTAGAAAGAGATCATGTATTACATTAGAATGTGATGCGGAGAAAGTACAAAAATTAATAGCGAAACCAAACTTTGATTACTGAACAATATTTACTGAAGATTTGTGTGCGATACATATGAAGGAGAAGAAATTAACATCCAATAAACAGGTATATGTTCGAATGAGTGTATTAGAATTATCAAAACTACTAATGTACGATTTCCATTACAACGCTATGAAACCTAAATATGGAATCAATATAGATTTTTGTTACGTGTTATGATACTCACTATTACATATGACACAGAAACAGATGACTTCTACAAAGACTTAAAAGGAATGGTTGATCTATTTGATACAAGTGAATACGAAAAGAACAATAAATATGGAATACCACTAATAAACATAAAATATTAGTCAAACTGAAAGATGAAAACAATGGTAAAATAATTACTCAATTTATTGAACTACGATCTAAGTTGTATGCCTTTAGAATAGAAAATAAAGAAAAGAAAAAAGCGAAGGGAATAAGTAAATCCGTAGTAGAGAAAGAGTTAATTATACTAGAGGATGTTGTAAATACCTTAGCTTGATGGCATTATGGGATAGAAGGTAAGTAGATATAAGTTAGTTATAGTTCTTAGATATAAGTTTAGTTATAGTTCATAGATGTAATTCTTTATGGATATTCTAAAGCCTATGCGTAGTGCGTTATACATAGACACTCTGAAAAATATGTTTTGAGTAATTGAGCAATGGTATTATAAAGAAACTTTCTGGATATGTTGATACTGAAAAGTTACTAAATCTGGTTTCAAAAAAGTTCTAAATTGCGCTATTTTTGAAAAGTCACTAAATTTGGCTACTTCTTGTTATTTCTGTTGAAATGTGACTAAATCTGATATTTTTTGTAGGCAGCTAGGGGGGGAGGGGAGGGGTTTCTTCAGAACCTACATTTACCCTCAACTTTAGTTTTTAAACGTCACGTCAAATCAAGAATAATCCAGGCAACGAAAGACACAGGCTTCCGCTTCTTTCTGACCCCTCCCATGGACGTCATGTGATCAACTTACACTAATGCTATCATTTTACAAACACGAGTGAAATCGTGTGCTTAACTTTTATATCAAGAAGTGTCAAAATTTAATCGGCCGATTCTAAAATTCATTTCACCAGTAGGAAGACGATTTCAAAAATAGATTACGATATATGATACTTTGTCCCGAAAATGGGCCCTTGGGCGCTGGGCGCGTCATTTTTTGATTGATTATATATAAGAAATACCGAGAAACTACTGAGCCGATTTCAAAAATTCTTTCTCTGTCTGAAGCTTTACTAATGTCACTAAAGATATGCTATATTATATTAAAGAACATTGGCCTTGGGCGCTGGTGAAGTTATTTTTTGAATCATTATATTTAAGAATACTGAAACTACTGAACTAATTTCAAAAATTCTTTATCTGTTGAAAAGCTTGTCTAATGCCAGTGATGATACTTTATATTTTATCGAATAAAATGGGCCCCTGGCCCTACGGGAGTTATTTTTAAATATATTTAATAAAAATGTTACAAAGTACTGAACAGGCTTCAAAATTTTTTTCTGTTGAAAAGCACGCTACATTTTATCCCGGAAAGTAGACCCTCTGAAGTTAGGTAGTCATTTTTGCTTCATTATAAGAAATTTTCAGAAAATACTCTATCGATTTCAGAAATTCTTTCCTTGATATAAAGCTCGGCTAATGTCAGTGATGTTACGCTATATTTTATCTTAGAAAAGTATAGCGTTGGACTCTGGGGAATCATTTCTTCCTTCATTCTAGATACAAAAGAATTCAGAATCTACTGAACCGATTTCAGTGATTCGTTGTTGGAAACCCTTTGCAATGCTCATAATGCTACACTATATTTTATCCCGAAAAAATGGCCTTCAGGCGCTGTAAGCGTCATTTCTGATTTATTATATATAAAAAGATTTTAGAAACTACTGAACAGATTTTGTAACATCTTTTGTTGTTCGGAAAGATTATTTAAAGCTACGATAATACGTTATGTTTTATCCCGGTAAATGCGATCTCCGCCGCAAGGGGGTCACTTTTTGTTTCGTCATGTATAAGAGATTTTCAGAAACTATTCTGAACCGATTTTAGAAAATGTTCACTATTGGAAAGCTTATTTAATGTAGGAACGAACATTTTCGAAAACGTTTTTTAATTTTCGGAAATTTAATTTTTCTATTTTTCGTTTATCGTGAATTTTTCGTTTCCGAAAAGTTTTCGGAATTGCTGGAATGATAATGTGGGATTAAATGAGAGTATCCGGGAAAATGCACGGAGACGATGTTGCCTGTAACGAATTACTTGACTGGGAATCCAATGCACAAGATGTAAGCGTTCTACCACTAGGCTACCGTGCCCACTTGGGTTTGGATATAAAGAAAGTATATATTTTATTTTAATATTTTATAACGCATACTTTTGACGAAACTCCTCCAATCACAACCAAAATGAGAATGGTTGTGTAGCGCGAAGTGTTTAGTGCGCACGTTAAAGATTATGGGCTGTGCGATTTATGTTTCAGGGTTATTGCTAATCAAATTTGCATTTTAACTTAGTGATATTTAGAAATTTCATTAAGACGCATTTGATTAAACTCAGAAATTGATCAAAGTTTGTATGATCGTAAATATTGACGAGCTTGGTATGCATGGAAGCTGAGTATAAAATATTAGTGTGTACAGTAGGCCACAGAAATTCTTGACGTACAAAGTCCGTGAGTTAGGCAACCCAATTAACGTCTGTTCCGTGATTAATTACGCCTGGTAGCAGCTAGCAAGCAGCGTGAATTTGCCTCATCTGCTAAAAGCACAAATTGTAAAGAGTATTTTTGTGCAGATATGGAGCGAAACGCTGGCCGACGAAATGAAAAAAGGGAGTATTATAGATAGATCCACAAGTCTCTGCCGCGGGTTGCGCGAAGGGGTGGGACTCTCTTCGTAAGAAAGTGTTGCCACCTAAATAGGCAAAGGAATCGCTATTTCGTATCAAAATGTTCACAGAAAAAAAAAATAGAATAGCAAGGAAAGATGTGACATACCTTTAAACTGTGCTCTTTAAGTGTAGGTCCACTATATTTCTCATTAATCAGAATCCAGTGGTTCTATTCCTGACAAGTCCTCCTCAGATGTGTTAGAAGATTCAGACTCCAGATTGATGATGAAGGGTGCCGTTGCAGCAGCGTCTTCGTAATTGTCTATGAGTCCCTCGTTTTCCATATACTGACGTTCTACCTCTTCCACATGACGACATACTGAAGACCATTCTTCGGACGTAACATTGTTAAATTTTTCTTCTGCAATTTCCATAACGTCGTCCAATTTGAACGCCACATTATGTGATGCCACCCAGTTCTTTACCAGTGCCCAAATTTTTTCTATAGGATTTAATTCTGGATGGTAAGGGGGAAGCCTCAAAACGCAATGCCCATGTTCATTCATTAATGAGTCTACTTTGTACGTAACGTGTTTTGGTTTGTGGAATTTTATAATATCATACAATTCTGGTTTTGTCATATCTGGGGCGAAATTGACGCCTCTTTCCTGTAACCAACGCTGCATATCTTTTTTCAATGAGTCTTGAGTAGGGGCAGGATTTATTTGAGCGTTATGATATGAAGCATTGTCAAGAACGATCACAGAACTCGGGGGGAGATTTGGAATTAATTTTTCGCGAAGCCATTTCATAAAATTATTTGTGTTCATTTCATCATGATAGTCTCCCGATTTGGTGCTAGATTTGAACATGAGCAAAGCGTTTGGAACGAAGCCATCCTTGCTTCCTGCATGCACTATTATAACACGCCGTCCTTTAGACAAAGGCATTCGAAGACCTTTCCCGGAATCGTCCGACCAAGAATACGACGCGGTGTGGCTACTATGCAAATAAGTTTCGTCAATATATATTATTGGTCGATTTTGTTGCCTATAATGAAATATTTGTCTTAAAAATCTAATTCTTTGAAGACGGATATCTTGCCTCTCTGTTAAAAGTGTTCTATTGTTCTCAGTTTTCCTCCACCTAAATCCAATGTTTCTTAGTAACCGTCGTAGACTCGCTTTACTTCCGGTAAAATGTATCTCTTCCTGCAATTTTGCATGCAGTTTCTTCAGTGTAGGCACTTGTTTTTCTTGTAGAGCATAATCATATATACACCTACGGATAACATTTTCATCGAAACTGTCTACTGTTGATTTTGTCGCTGGTCTTGGTCTTTTCTTTCCAGGAGTAGCGAATGATGTGGAAGGTTCTTCTGATGATTCGAGAACGTGTCTTTCTTTTACTATTGCTCTAATTGTTCGTTCTGAAACTCCCGTCGCAGCTGCTGCTCTTTTCCCAAATTTTTGATCGGAATTCCCACCCCACTACTAGCTTCATTCTTCATAAATTCGTGTACATTACTTAATATTTCTCTAGCTTGATTGTGCAAGGTTTTTGTTTTTAGTTTAGATAGTACCGGTGGCATTATGATATTTACACTAACTATGCTCTAACTACACTTACACACGCAATAATTACTCTCACACAAACACACACGTACACAATATAAAACAGATTCCGCAGTTAACACAAGTATAGATACCCTGAGAAAAATGCGATGTATCCAGAAGACAGCTTGTTCACTTTTGAAGCTTATTCGCAGCTCTTACGTGAAGCAGCAGAAAATTTGTCAGCTTCATAACAGGGGGTTTTGTTTAGGTTCCAGCAAGAATTATCACGTTAGTGCTAAAAGGTCAGACAGTTGTTTGCTTCAGCGAATATGGAAGGGCAAAAATGAAAGCTGCTTTTGTTTCTCAGTTTCTGGCATTCGAAGGGTTCATTTCTTTGCTTTCGTGGATTATAAATATTCCCTGTTCTCTCTGTCTCTGTCTCTGTCTCTCTGATGATGTATGTGTATATATGTGCTCCATAGGTCTCGGAGCGATGTATCAACTATCAACTGCACTCCTCTCTTCTTGGGCATATATATATATATATATATATGGCCGAATGCAGAATTTTCTGACGGGGGTGCACCAGTGCTACCTCATCATTTTATATAGTCTATATTTACTAGTCTATATTTACAATAGAGGAAGGTGCACCAATGACTACCAGTACATTTGAATGACAAGTACTACATCCTCATTATATATAGTGTATATTTCATAACAGAGAGAGGTGCATGTGCACCGGTGCACCCCTTGGATCGTATATGGCCCGCGTGTGCGCCTGCGGGATGTTTGATCTTGGTTCGATTCCGTGTCAGAGAGCATTGAACGAATCACAGTAGTTCAAGTAGTCTCGTTGCTGAAACGGGACGTTAGCTCCAAACTAGCTAGCCTTATTGCGTATAGTATGAATTGAAATCTAAGAAATTTTAATATAAAGCAATATAATATTCAAAAAACAACTTCATAAACTTTTGAAATGTTTCAAATGTGTCATTTTGTCAACCATTTTCAGTTTTATAATTTAAAAATTCATCAATAATAATATTTATCAATATAAAAATATTACTGTTATAGGAAATATATCTATAGGTAACATATGTTAATTGACACAAGAGTTTAATTATGTTGTAAAATTTCAATTTGTACATTCTGTTATATGTAATTATTTGTAGTGAGTAATAGTTTTGATATATTTTTAACACTGAAAATATATCAAAGGGAGATGCAGGTGACTGAGTAAGGACAAAGATATTGTGTAGATACGTTTCAAAAGTTTATACATATATTTTTAAGTAACTTGTCTTTTCTCAAAAGGTTTTTAGCTTTATATTAAACTTGATTGGCACTTTTATATTGAAAATAGAATTGTTACCTCCCTTTCCCCGTATTGCATATAGTTATTTGTGCTTTAAGTTGGCAACAACATCTTAATAATCACAATGATCATTGGAGATTGTGACACAATCATTCCACGAGTCGTGCTACGTTGCCACAACTACATGCATGTGACTGTGGGTGCGAGAGTGCTGTGGCTGTCACTCTGCATATTTAAATTATGATTTCACCAGCGTGTCGCGGATTCAAATGAATATTGTGGCAACAAGAAAAAAGAGGCGAGAACAGAGAAGTGCGGGAGGCCAGAGATATTAAACAAAGAGGCGTGACAGAACAAAATCTGGTCTCTGCAGCGCGGCAGAGACTCGTGAAACGGGGTCTACGATACTTGTACTCACAGTATTACTTGTTTGTATGTTGCACATATAAAACTATACACAGACACTTGAAAAAATATACGGATACCAGAGGCGCTGATGAGAAGTTAACCATCGGGGGACTCAGTTAATCTTATAATTAAATCAAGTAAGGATTATAGAAACAAGTTTACTTAGGTGATATAACTATAAATATCTAAGTATCAAATAATATACCGATAGATTATGCGGTACATATGGTTGGATATTTTCTCTTAACTAACCCTAAGCTTTGCGCCGAGTTTCGCGCTAGTCCTCCCTGCAAATCAATTAAAAGCATGTATGGATAATTTGGGAGGACGAATCCAACCACCAATGAAAATTTTGGGGGTCTAACAGGGCGTGAACTCCTAGGTTCCGGCAGGACAGATTCATACGTATTACTACTTCGAAAGAAGAAATTGTTGATTTCATTATTCGTTAAATATTTTTGAAAATACTAACTATTGACAATTTATTTGCAAATATTAAAAAAGCACAATTTGATAACACTCAAACGAGTTGAAGAACTCATTCCTTATTAACCTATTTCCGTTAGGCTACAAATATAACTGAGGGCTCATGATTTGTATAACATTTGTGAAATTTTACACATTGAAACACAAAGAGAAAAGGGGAGAATGTGGTGTCAATACGAAACTTAAAAACGTAAGAAATTAACGGATAATATCAAATATAGAACCACTCACAGAATTAACTCTGTAACTAATTTTCTGCATTCATTTTCTTTCCTTTATTTTCATGATTACATCATCACTAAATTTCTTCACTGGAGATTATCTTTCATTTAGCAGTGTCCAACTGGAGCTCAGCCTTGTAAATGAAACATTTTAAAAGTTTAAACGGCGAAGGCGGAAATCGAACCCGGGACACCGGATTAGAAAAAAACTACAATTCTAACCACTCATCTAAAACGTTACTTCTTCCGGCTCTTCCAAATAAAGAGCGTTTTCTGTTCGCTCAAAACAGTAGCTTCTTAATAGTCAGATTGATTTGCAAAAGAGAATCGGAAGGCATTATATCACTGTATTCACTAAATTATCAACATTACAAATTTTTTAAAAAACAAAATACAAAACTCCTTTATATTGAATCAAATACGGCGCGTATATTATACTGGTAAACGAACTAAAGACAAATGAATTACTGCGTAGTAATCGTGGTTAAGTGGTCAAGGTGGTCCATCAGTAGTCTGAACACTGGAGATACTTTCGGAGAATCAGAAAAGAGAGTGGTCTGAGGCACTATATGTCTATTTTTTAATTTAAACTTGACGTTTCTCGAGTATAGTATTTTATCATGACAGAAATCAGAGTGTTTCGTCGTTATCGTCAGCGTATGCAATTTGCTTCATAAAAGAATGTTTTCACTCTTACTTAACAGAGAAGTCTTAGCGTAGTGGCGTGAGCATTCGTTTCGTAATTCAAGGGCCCCAAGTTCGATTCTCGGTGCGGTAAGTTGTTTTCATGAATTATAATATGCATATGTCTTATGTGTAATAAATGAAAAATAATCAATTTCTTTCGGTCTGACAAGTTAGAGTAGAGACAGCTTCTCAACAAGGGAAATCTAGCAATATAACGTCACATGTTTGTCTACAACCTTGATTCTTACTGTGGTGGAAAACGTAACGTGTCTAGCAAACAATTCATGAATACGAACCAGAAGGGTCATGCTTAGGGCCTAGTGTTGTATCAACATATATTTACTGTTTTTGTCTTTTCTTTTTCTTATTTTGTTTATCACCTTCGATGCACCTCCCCTCTTAGCACCTTCGATGTACTTACCTGGAATGTCACTGTATATAGTGTAAATAAAGGTTCGGGGTTCGATTATAAGTTAGTGTATTTTATAGTTATAAAATTTTTGAAGTCAATGTTAATATTGTATAAAAGACGAATCTTTAGTCTTTAAGCTATTGATAATGTGCCAGCCACGAACAACAGGATGTAGGGTCACTGAAGGGTCACACGTATGTGATGATAGTGTATGTACTTTCAAAATAGTCACTTTTGTAATGGTTTATTTTTTAAGGAACGCGCGGTTTATGGTAATGTACGCGCGTGTACATCACGCAGTGAGAGCATGGATTACTAAGTTCACTTTCAAAGTCTGTATCATAGGTCTCCATGTGCGTCCACGTGTCGACCTAAACTCATGTGATGATCTGATCTTTGTGCTTACGATAGTTTTATATACTAGTTGCTATACAAGGTTTGGCACATTCCGGGAAAGCACTTACTTATTATTATTCGCTCTGCAGTCTGTATCTTGGCTTACTGTATCTTGGTTTATAGTAACTTGGCTTATAACATTTTGTCTTATAACATCTATCTTAGTAACAAGCAACTTTGGTACTTAATATATCGTATATTATTGTATTTCATCGTATCCGGTGATTCTATTTTTTACCTAAAGTGGAACTTTAATAATTTTACTGAAAGAACAGTCAGTAACATTTTGTAATCGTTTGTTGTGGAACTTGTAAACCTTTATTTTTCTTATTAACTTCAATAAACTATTCACGCCTACCAAAGAGAGATCCTATTTTATTAGAAGAAAAAGAAGAACCTGCGTGAGACGAAAACGTCAATCATGCAACACTCGTAGGAGTCATAAATGTGTCTGAAACAATATTGTTTCCGAGCAATTATTCCGAACTTCTTTCACTATTATTCCTAGTGCTAGAAATAATAATATTTTCGTTCGTCATTTTCAACACGTCCCATGTATCCGTTCAAACAAAATTCGTAAATAGGAACTATTCTTGTTTATATTGGTATGTTTATTTTGTTAGAATATCAATGTAACGCATACATAATCCAAAGTCTTTTAGCCAAAGAAAGCGTGTTACTATGTATCGTCTTCTTTCTTACCTTTCGTTTCGTTTCTGACACTAATAGCTCTTATCCTTTCTCTATCACTATCTCTTATCCTTTCCTTTTCTTTTACTATCTACTTTAGTATGCTTATTTACTTTCAATCGGACCTAATACTGAGGTGTTAAATTTTCAGTAATAATAATAATAATAATAATAATAATAATAATAATAATAATAATAATAATAATGGTATTAACATTTATAAAATTGCTTATAACTAGACAAAATTTACAGATTAGTAGGGATTTCGGGGGGATGTCTAGACCTCCAGGACACACCTCTGCGACTCCCAAAATTTTAAACCAAAGCGTTGTTTCGTTTTAGAAACGAGAAGAAACTCCTCTTCTCGTAAGCAACACTAAAAAAAACTTAATATTCTTGCTAAATGTTACATTTCTGGTAGTAATGTTATGCCCTGAAAGATAATAAGCTCCTAACTTTTAATCTTCTATGAGATTATTGTTATTATTATTATTATTATTATTATTATTATTATTATTATTATTATTATTATTATTCGTGAAGATTTGATAGTTAAAGTATTGAAACATCCGAGTATTCAAATATCGGAAGAAAATTTAACGTGTGTCATCGCCGATCAATCGCCACCAAAAATTCTAAATCTAAAAAAATGTACTGGTCGTTCGTGAATCCGATTCGATTCGACTACCCTTGGATCACGGGCGTCGCTAGCGGGAGGATTGGGGGTCGCGTCCCCCCAATTCTTTAGTTAAGAATATTTAAAGAAAATATACTACTTTGTATATGTAACTTTTGTCGGAAAGAGGATTTTGATTTTGATTCATTCAATCCCCAAAATTTCAAAAGCTAACAACGCCAGTGTTCAGGTTACTGATGGACCGCCTTGACCACTTCACCACGATTTCTACGCAGTAATTGATTTGTCTTTAGTTTGTTTACAAGTATAATACACACGCCGTATTTGATTCAAAATAAACGAGTTTTGTATTTTATTTTTATAAAATCTGTAATATTGATAATTTAGTGAATACAGTGATATAATGCCCTCCGATCATATGTTTTGCCAATCAGTATGACTATTAGCAAGATACTGTTATGAGCAAACAGGAAACGATCTTTATTTAACGAGCCGGAAGAAGTAACGCTTTAAATCAGTGGTTAGAATTGTAGTTTTTCTAACCTAGTGTCCCGGATTCGATTCCCGCCTTCGCCGTTTAACATTTTTATAATGTTTCATTTAGAAGGCTGAGGTCTAGTTCGATGTAGCTAAATGAAAGATAATCTCCAGTGGAGAAATTCAGTGATGATGTAATCCTGAAGTATAGGAAAGAAAATGAATGCAGAAAACGAGTTACAGAGTTAATTCTGTGAATGGTTCTATATTTGATATTATCCGTTAATTTCGTACATTTTTAAGTTGTTTATTGACACTATATTCGCCCCTTTTCTCTTTGTGTCTCAATGTGTAAAATTTCACAAATGTTATACAAATCATGAACCCTCAGTTATATTTGTAACCTAGTGTTATCGAATTTCGCTTTTTTAATATTTACAAATAAATTGCCAATAGTTAGTATTTTCAAAATTTATTTATCGAATAATGAAATCAACGATTTCTTCTTTCGAAGTAGTATTACGTATGAATCAGTATTGCTGGAAGCTAGGAGTCTACGACCTGTTAGAGCCCCAAAATTTTGATTGGGGGTTGAATTCCTCCCACGAAAGATCCATTCATACTTTTAATTGATTTGCAAGGAGAACTAGCGCAAAACTCGGCGTAAAACTTTGGGTTAGTTAAAAGAAAATAACCTACCATATATACCGCATAATCTATCCTTATATTACTTGACACGCGGATATGTATCGTTATATGACCTAAGTAAACTTCTTTGTATAATCCTCATTGGAATTAATTATAAGATTAACTAAGTCCCCCGACTGTTATTTTCTCTTCGCCATTTCTGGCATCCATATCTTTTTTCAAGTGGTCGTGTATAATTTTATGCATGTATCACACAAACACGAAGTACTGTGTATCAAAAAGTATCAAAAAACTCCCTTTTTTCATTTGGTCAGTCAGCGTTTCACTCTACTTCTGCACGAAAATACTCTTTATATATTTGTTCTTTTATCAGGGGGGGCAACTTCACGCTGCTATTGTAGATACTGTACCAGGCGTAAATTATCTAGGAGCAGGAGTTAGTTAGTTTGCCTATGTCACGCATTTTGTACATCAAGAATTTTCGTGGCCCGCTGTACAAACTTTTGGTTTCCGAGTTACTAGCCACCAATATTAGTCTTTATCTCAGTGAAATCAGGAAATTTTATTAAAGCACAAATTGTGGAAATCATTCAATTTTTACCAAACTTGAAATGGTGGTAGATCATGTGCTAGGAACTGTATGTAATATTGTTTAGCAAACTTTTGATTCCCGTGTTATTGACAATCAAAGTTAGGTTCGGACTTGACGAAAGGATGTTGTATAAGGCATGTTATCGCTTGAAACGTTTGATAATGACTAAAAGTAGTACGGTTATGGACTTCAACATATTTAGTATACACGGTTAATATTATAAAGTACCAGCTTTTGGTTCTCAAAATATTGTGCAAAAAATTTGAGCTTAAATATAATAATAATAAGGAAATGTTATTAAAACGTGTTAAACTCAACCGTTATGACCAAAGTTAATATGGCCATTTATGTTGACGAGACTGGTGCGTGTGCAAGATCAGCATGAAATATTGTGATGTACAGACGTTTGGTTCTCGAGTTCTTGGCTATAAAAATTGGGTTTCACTCAGTGAAGTAAAGAAATTTCACCAAAACACAAAAGATGATTCATCCGATTTTTATCAAAGTTGGCATGCTGGTAGACTATTGACAAGCTTAGTAATCATATACAATTTTATGATGTGCAGGTCGATGATTCCTGGGTAATTAGCCATGACAATTAAATTTGGACTTCACGAATGAGTATTGTTTAATGTATACTATCAGCGGAAATCGTCTGAGTTTGACCAAAAATTGTATGTAGTTAAATGTTGACGTAATAACTACGCATGTTAAATTTCAGATTGTATGGGTTGTTGGTTCCCGAATTAGTGATTTCGAATTTGGTTTAAACAGCTAAATCAAGAAATTAGACTAAAACATATTCAATTAAATTCAACCAATTTTGATGAAAATTGATATTGAGGCAGACTTCGTGCTGAGTATATATGTAAATTATTATGGTGTTATTACTTTTGGCCTTCAGAATAATTTTCCAAATTTGGTATTGACTAAATTGTGATTGATGTAACTCATCTAATCATTACAAAACTTTTACTAAACTTGTATAATTGGTAGACTTTTACGAGTTTAGTTCGTATGCGAGTTTAGTATAAAATATTATGGTGTAGTTCTTGGTTCCCAATCTATTGGCCATAAAAATTAGGTTCAGATTCAGTGAAATCATGAAATGTTATTGAACCGCGAGAGGAGAAATTCATTCAATGGTAGCTTGATGTTCATGTGAGCTTTTATAGTGTGTTTTGTTTTCTGAATTATTGGCCATTAAATTTGGAGTTTTGACTTCAGTTTGAAATTAGGAAGTATAATTAAAACGCAATTCAAAGTATCCCATCTTGAGTAAACTCAACATAGTTGTAGATCTGGAACTGCTTAGTTCACTGTGCTATCTGCAATTCAATGAAAGTCATTCAATGAAATAATTGGGATACATAACGTACGTAATGCGCAAAGATGATTCAAATGATGGGAAAGCATATTGTACTGGATTAAACTTCATTTTCAATCTGGAGATGGTCCATCTAAACGTATCTCAAAGTAAAAAACAGTAGAAATTCACACTCGCGGCATAAATACCGTTAATCGTTATAAACTCCTAAATAAACTCTTAAATTAATATATATCAATTTAAGTGTCACATTATGATCCGAGGTTATTGAAGACTGTGATCATAGTGATGAACAAAATCGTAGTAGAAGTGGTAGGAAACTTGATAACCCCGAAAAAACATATGCACATAGTGTTTCTGCATCACAAAGCCCACTTGGTGAAAGCAAAGACTTCATGCACTAGAAATGAGCTCTCTACACTGACCGAAAGGCGCGCACACTAACCGCTTAGCGACAAAGGAGATTCTGTAACTGGATATTATAGTAAGTATTATCACTTCCGGTTGCAATAAAATTCGACATGGAAACTACCATTGTATTACAGAATCCAGATCAAGAACTGTTTCCGGCTATCATTTATTTTTCTTTGAACGTGTAAAGGGTGGTGTCTCACCATTTCCGGTTTACATAAACATCGAGATGAAAATCTTAGAATCCAAGATTCATATAAAAATATATCTTGTTATATCTTACCATTTTTGCTCTATGATGATCAGTATTGAAATTAGAAGTGGTAGTAAATTTGTACAAGAAGATAAAACTTAGAGATTGCCTATTCCCAATTTCAGTAGTGGTAATAAATTTCTACAAGAAGATAAAACTTAGAGATAGTCGATTCCCAATGTACTGAATTCATGTTTCTTGCTAACTATTATCAGGCTTGCTCACTGCGCTAGCAGTACTGAAATTGGGAGTTGTAATACATTTATTACACTTACTGTTAGTAGAGAAACAAGTGAGTTTCATTTCATAGTGTAAAACTACCTTAGACTTTCAATGTATGCCAATTGAATACTCAAACGTCCAGTACGATAAGTAGTGCAACTATAACTCATGGTTGCAATTGATTTAGAAGATCAAAGATGAAACTTGTTCTTCCGATGCTGAATCCATATCAAAAAGCCATTTTAGCTGTCTGTTATGGCTTTTGTTCTACATGGATAAAGATTCAAACCAGCAATGGTTAATTAGAACCACTTTCGGGTTGAATAGAGGGTTAACGGAAGAGCTGGAATCTATTCTTAGAATACTGAATCGATTGCAGAAATTTTTTGATATATTTTATAGTTTTTGCTCTGTAGACATAAGTATTGAACATAAGTAGTAATAACTTCCAAGCATTTCTGTTTGAGAAGAGTGTTTATGACGATATGTTCCCTTAAAACCCTGAATCGATTGCAGTAAACTTATTGCCGCTATCTATTACAATTTTGGTTTTATGGCGATAACTGTTAAAACTGAAAATGGTTAATTTGAGCAATTTCAGTTCAAACAGGAATGAAAAAGTAGGTGGAATCTATTCTTGGGACGCTGGATTGAATGTAAAAATCTGCATCTCAATATCTATCACCGTTTTTGCTTTATGGAAATTAGTATTACATATAAAATCAAAAATAGTAAGCTTCAAACACTTCCGACTTTGTGGAGTATTACGGATTGCTGTGATATTTTCTCTAGATACCCTGAATCGATTGTAAGAGAACCATTTGTCGCTATTACATATTTTTACTGTGATGATAAATGTTAAAAGGTGTAATCGTTAATTAGAACCACTTCTGGTACGAATAAAGGTCAAGGGAGAAGATAGAATTAATTCTTTGTAACGTGCCCGTTACAAGTCACAGGAAAAAAAAAGAAATTATAAAATAAAAATGTAAAACTACGATAAGGAAAATGGTAAAATTACTATTAATGTATTTAATATTATGTGTTACAGAAGGAGACATAAGCCTATATATATAAAAAAATCATCTTCGAATTTTTTTTTAAAAAATAGGAGAGAAAGATTTGAATGTAAAAATAACGTTTGTGAGAAGATTTCCTTTGCCTTTCGTAACCAAGAACTACTAGGTCTTGGCTTATGAGCTGGTCGTAGACTGCGCATGGTCAGCTTTGCGGCCGCAAGCAGCTGGCTTCGGCTAGCTGACTTGGACTGTGTTTTGCGAACGGACAACATCTGGATGGTTTGGTTGTTCGAATGCATTACGAATCTAAATGGACGTTGCGTGTTGGTTCAGTTTCTTGTATTGAAGTCTTCGTTGTAGAAGAGTGTGTTGTTGAAGGAAATAAGAATATCCATTATAAGTGAGGATTATGAATATAGTGATATTATATTTAGTGCAATATTTCGTGTATTTGCGTTTTCCTGCAAAAATAGTGAAAATAGTGTTGCTTGAAAAATCGATAAAAGTGTTGGAAGGGAGGCTTGGTTTAGCTGTCTCTGATTCTGTTAGCAAGCAAATTACAGTAAAGTGCGTTAGTAATACTCAGAATCACATAATTCTAATTGTTTCTGCAGTTTTTCTCGAATTTATGAATGTGGGAAATTGTGGACCTACGTCCCATTTTCTCATTTGAGTTTCTAATTGAATTGGGATCATTTAAATTGAATCCTGAGCATAACCTCACTTTACAGTGAATTATTCTTGTTTTGATAAGAGAGTCAGAGGCAATTGAGGGCAGAAAAACTACAAAAAGTAGAGGTAAAAACGTGGATTTACAGAGGTGAGTGATTTTTCAATTTTTTTATTATTTTGTCTGTCTACGTCCATTCTGTGTATTCTGTGGGTTGTCTTGTTGGATTCCATTTGGCTAGATTTTCAGCGGAATATATATAATTATCGCGAGTAAGCTCGTGAAATCCAGGGGAACAAAGGTGGAGGGATTGTATCCGAAACCTTTGAAACGTGCTATTTACCCTATATTCATTACAGGTTTGAATTTCATGTTTTTGATTCAAGGAGTAAAATGCAAACATCTTATTAATGCTGATTTGAATACTGAAAAACTGAAAGTAAAATTTAATCTTTTTTCTAAAAAGTAAAACTTCGTTTGACTTGTTCGTGCTGTTTGGAGTATGTTTGACCGGTTTATGTTTGAAATGTTTCGATGTTGCAACGCATTCAACTGGATTTAGTAAAGTTATTTGCGGTTGTTTTTCGTCGGGAAATTTCAATTTTCAAACTAAATTGCGATAATTTAATAAAAATAATTTCTTTAGTGATAAGTATTTATGTAAGCTTTTTCTTCGGTTTGAAAGAAAGGGAAATCTTCACTTGATTAAAGGTGGGAATTTATTTCTTATTTTTAAAGAAAGGAATATATTAGTACTAGACAAAAGAGGTCCTAGACTGGCCTTGAGTATTCATACTAGGGTTAAGTGTGAGAGTTCCTTGACTGGCCTAAATTATTTACGTCAAACTTCAGAGGTTCCTGACTTGACTGGAGAATATAGTTATTATTCAATCTTTGAATATTTACGATTCAGCGGACGATTCTTTTGGAATTATATTAATTTTTCTCTTTTCTCAAACTGAGAAATAAAATAATTGTTGAAACCAGATTTTGACTTGGCACCGAGAAGACAGATTATTGTAATTTATTTGTAATAAACATTTATTCCTGAATTGGTTGTGTTGTTATTTGTTTATATAATTACTGTTAATTTATGAACTATTACTCCTCTGGATTTCCGAATTGAAATAACAGCCTGAGCTTTCCGGGTGTCTGTCCGTGTGAAGCCCCTTGTGCGGCCAGGCTGGATTGGTTTTTCCCACCTTGTCCGCTAGGCTATGGATGGGGGCGTTACATCTTCTAATACTTGTTCGTTCGTGAAAAACCGCATCACGATTTCTCTTAGTTCTTATTTTAGAAAAATCAGTATTGGGACAAAAGTACTGGTAAATTCACCATTTCTTGCACTTTTAATTTTGATAGAGTGATGTGGGCTGTTATTTTATATAATATTGAGACGTTGTATCGATAAAAAAGCCAACTGTGGCTCTCTATTACTATTTTTCTTCTATCGATTAATATTCAAACTGAATATTATTAATTTGAACAACTTCCGACTTGAACAGCTGGTTAATGGAAAAGATGAACCTATTTTTAGAAAGCTGAATACAATACAAAAATCTATATCTCGATAGCTATTACTATTTTTGGTATATGTAATTCAGTTTTGTAAGCGGAAATAATAGAAAATATAAATAATTTTCAGTTTTGAGAGAATATTGTGGCTTGTTATGATATGTTGACTTAAGATGCTAAATTGTTTGCATTATATCGCTTCTCGTTATATATTACCGTTTTCGTTCTATATCAATAAATGTTAAAACCGGAAAAGGCAATTCTAAACAATTCTGGCTTGAATGGAGGATTGGCAGTAGAGATGAAATCTATTCTTTGGGCTCTGAATTGACTGCATAAGCTAGTAGTGTGAAAAGGTTGAAAGTTGAATATATTATTGGGATATTGAATTGGTTCTGGAAAATCATGTCTCGCTATATACTACTTTTTATGTTCTGTGGTGATCAACAATGTAACAGAAGGCGATCTCTACCACTTCTAAATTAAATAAAAGCCAAATAGGCATGATGAATCTAATTGCAATATTGCACTACTCGTTATTTCTTACGCTCTTGCTCTGACGCTTCAAAGTGGAGTATTTGACCTTGAAAACCGGTCGAAAATGCCATTGAGTATCATATAGTAATCAATTAAATTAAATTAGTTTGTGTTTACCCACAGTTTGAAAGACACATTATAGCCAAAACCTGGTTCTGTAGTTTTGAGCATTCGGCCAAATCAGGGAAATTATGCTATCTTCTGAATTAATAATTTTTATTGCTTTAAACTGTCTATGGTAAACGCTTTGAAACATTTTGAGAGATAATTCTTAGTTTTACTGTTAATTGCCATTTGCTACTTCAAATAATGGATAGAGAGTAACATATGCATAAAATACAAACAGCAATACACTCTTTAGATATAGTGTACAGGGTGTGGCCAAAAGTCTGGACCGGGCTAAATGTTTGAGAAACTATAAATGCAGTCGATCGAAAGTCAGTTGGTGGTAAGGAGAAACATTATGACGTGGTTAAAGTTGAAGTCCGACATCGTAGTTGCCACCATATTGGAAACAGCCTGTTTAATTTAAATAACAATATGGTCATGTGGCATATTAAACAACATCCCCATTCGAAGAGAAATAGAACGGTAAAGTTTTTTGCATAACCTATAGTAAATCAATTTCAAGTTACGAATGGATTTAGGATAGGTTATGTAATATTTCAGACATAAATTTTGTTATGTCTGGAGCATTGTATGGACGGGAAATGAATGTATATTTTTTGTAAGTAGGTTGGGATTGTAATGAAATATTAATTGCTCAATAAGAATTTTGAACAGCGGCAGGCTCTTGGAATGCCACAAGTGTTGTTTAGGAAACTGAACTCTCTTCTACTCACGCGTATTTGCGTACTTGTTTACATATGTGAAGAAGAGACTAGGGTAGTACATACTTAAAAAGTGAATCAAGGATATTCGTTTGACTAATTTGTCTTGAAAATATCTGACAACAGAATAATAATTCAATTATGCTAACTGTTCGAGTTTAGATGACCCAATTGTTGGAAATTTAAGTAATTTATCTCAACCTCCTTAAATATCTAATAAGTCATAAGAAAAAAAATGGGTTTGACTCAAAAGATTTTTGTAGGGGGAGTTCAGGACATTAGATTGCCATTTTCGAGTGAGAATTTTGTTACACAGACACATTGAGAATGCCCTAATAATTTAAATCATTTAGATGAAAACACCTCAAATATTGGTTTTTCACCTAATTCAATTTACATAATGAAGTTTCCCAACCTATCGGTCAGGGTAGGGTTCTCGGTAAATATCAACGACATTGCTAAAACTATAGGAAGAATTTATGCATAAAAAATCCATCCTGTTAATTTGTCAGCAGGATAAATTCCATTCAGATTAGTAGAGTCGAGATTTTTATGTTATATCAACCCCCTAAATATGTACATAAATATGTAAAAAAATCTCTTAAAAATGTAACAAATATGTGATATTATATAAGTATATATAATATTACATATGTTACGAAAACGTAATATTAACACGCGTATGAGTATGAAATATTTAAACAAATTATGAAGTTAAGGAGGAAAATCTACTAAACTTTATCCTGCTTAATGCAGGTTCCCCAATTAAGGGAAATGCTTGAACAGCTGAGACAGCCATACGTGAATGACGTGACTGATTGCAGGATAATAAAAATCAGATTCGAATGATGGAAGATGTGAATCGGCTAGAGAGAAGCAGGAAAGCAATGCAATGCATTTCTACGTCAGAAATCTCATATGGGGAAGTGTGGTCCCGTATGTAGAACCTTTTACACTAAATGCGCATCCGTCACCACGGCCCAATCTGGAAATGAATTATACACAATACACAAATTTAAATACTGAAAGAAACTTAAGACGAATTATACTGTTTTATATATATTTATTTCATGCAGGGAAATGCAGTCCTATATATTTTAAACACTACAAGCTGAACTAAGATTGAAGAATATTTCCACTAATGAACATTTTTATTTGAAATAGAGTATTTACAAAAGATGTGTTTGCAGCTCAACTGTGTGTTGTTGCACAATGGGTTACAAGGTACATTTCCTAATGATCAGAAGGTAAATTTTTTCAGCGATCGAATATGCAGAGAATGATCTCCCCACATCACATGAGGTAACATGAGCGTACTTTAAAAGGGGGATATAGTTGGGAGAAATATCTTCACGGGAGTTCCTGTTTCACCACTGAGAATCTCAAACCCTGCCAATAGGCTGTCGTAACCGGGGTTTCTTTCCAGCTCTGCATTTAATTTCTTTCGACCTTTTTCTCCTACTTCCTCACATACACCTTGAAGCAGTCTCTGCGCATCTTCTATGATTTCCATGGATTCCGGAAGAGGCCGCCCAACAGTCTCTACCTTTTTAATGCTTGTATTTAGCCAACCAAAATTGATGTCTATGGATGCAATATCACATATCATAGGATTTAGTATCATAGGAGAATTACATAAATATCGTACAAATAAGTTAATTTCAGATCCTTATTTACGAAAATGTGCCTAGCCTGTAGCTCAGTCGGTAGGGTGGCCGACTGCCAATCCATCGACCCCATTTTAATTTCCGGTGGGCGTAGTGGAGGGACCATTCACCTCAGGCCTTAAGTCCCAGAGTAGTGCTCTCAAACGGGTCGGGTAAGGTCTGAGCAGCTCGAGTCACTTGTCGTGTCAAGTCAAAGCTATTCGGGTCCCAGGCCGGGTCAGGTTGGACCTTGACCCGGCCCGTTCAGTGCACTATCCTAAAGTTTCACTCACCCTATGAAAATGAGTGCCAAGGAAAACTTGAATCAAACCATTCGAGTAGGTTACTCAAAGCGACTGGGAATAGCTACACACTGACCACGTGTATCCCGCAGAAAAGCCGCTTAGCTGGCCCTGGTCCTAACAGGCTGTTGCACTGTATGTTCATTTTATTTACACTAATGTTGTTCAGGAATCTAGTAGAAACATACAAATTTACTAGCACAACCGGAAGTGTGATTGCTCAACGGATTGTGTCCCAAACTCTCCCATTGGGTACCTTGCTGGTCGCGCCAATAAAACACCTGAAGGTATTAATGGGTGCATTATTGGCGCGACCAGCAAGGGAAGATTGATCATCACATACTGTTCCGAACATTACGTATTTACTTTGACTTGATTACGGTATCTATTTTTTTAGATTATTCCCAAATATACATTCTGTTTTATAAAAAAATCATGCAGACAAATGCTCTAAACCCCTGTCAACATACGCTACTGCTTGCATCTGAGTCAGATATATCTATGCTTCATTCATTCAAAGAAGTTGCAAACCCATTTCACATTACATGGAGAATTTTACTCAATTCTCCTATAAAAATCACAAAAACAAGTAAAATTAGCCAATAATCAATCTTTCCAGCCTGGACAGTACTTCAAACGCAAGAAACAACAATTGGCTTTCTCGCACACAACAATCAAAGGATTCCGAAACTGAACAATGAATACATGAATACCGAGTACGTTCATAAAAATAAAAAATATCTGAGCACCTACCAGTTTTAGTTATGTCTCCAGGACCTTTCAAATCCTTGGTAGCCAAAAGTGCGTGGCACACTTTCTGAATTGCTGAAACAAAATGGCTTTGGCGGGGAAAATATTTCTTGTACATCGTTCAGCCAGTTGTTGGACGTTTTGCAAAACAGAGTGAAGCGTTACCAAGAAGTACCGTTCGAACACAACGTACGAATGGTGTTCTATAACGTTTGCTTTCTGCATGTACTTAAAAGTACCGACAGTAAATAAAGGGTTAAAACAGTTTTATATAAACGAATGTGTAGAAACCAAAAATATGTAATATTGGTCAACATATGTAAAAATATGTAATATGAAACTTGAGTTGAAGCACCCTTCAGGTGTGAATCAAAAACATTTAGGGATTTGAAGAACCTACATATGAAGGAAAAAAATATGTAATTATATACAAACTAGTTAGCGTTATTCGAAAAGAAAGGAATACACAGGAGAATTAACTGTTACACATTTCTTTTTTTTATTATTGTGAGCTATTTATATTTCAAACGTTTCCTGAATTGTTAGACGAAAAATTTTATAATTTCAAGAGAATTGATTGTAATAATTGCTAAATTATTGTTGACGTGTTAAATAAAATCTATCTCAAATTAGAGAAAATTCTAGCTTCTGTTTGAGTGCTATTCATTGCTATCGAAAAGTGAATTGGTACTTTAAAACTGGAATTCAGCGCAGCGCTTTATTTGAATCCCCCTTCTGTTCTTTCAAAATAAGATTTTTTAGAAATATATCACAAGCTCAAGCAAGTATAATTTAATCTCTGAAAGGTTTGCCGAAAGGAAAAATTGCATGAAACATTCTATCATTAAATAATTGATGTTTGTTATAGATCTTAAATTTCAATTGTAGTGTTAATGAGTATAAATTAATACATACTGTAGTTCATGAGATGAACCAAGCAGTACCGTTTAAAATGTATCGTTTATATATCCAGCTAAACTTAGAAGAGCATAGGGAGATTTCTATTGGATTTTCAAAAATGTCCCCAGACTAAGCAAATTATAAGAAGAGGTTGTGATTAAAACAAATTAAGTGAATAGCTCAATAACTTTGTTAAATAAACAAGATAAGAATACTCAATTGCGAGGTAGTGGTCATTTTACAAATTCTGAAAGTAAACAGTCAGCTGTTAATTAAAATGAACGTAACATGCGCGAATCATCAATGAACTCCTTAGCACTTTACAATAATAAGGATCTAAATTATGTTATTCTTTCACAATTAAACGAAGCGCTAGGAACATATATTGGGCCGGGATGTAAACTAGTATAAGTCATAAAGTATCAATTTCACAGGAGATGTGAAAAAGTTCTTACAAGACAATATTTTGTTTAATTGCGACGATTACTTATTGACGGAAAGATTGTTCAGTTATAGCGTTGCAGTTGTCACATCTCAGAACATTTATAGTGTCCCTCGTGTTTGTAAAGAAAAATATGATAACTCAGTTTCGGACAAAAAGTGACTTGGCCTAATTTACCTCTCTGCCACAGATATGTGAATGTTTTGATAGAAAAACATTGAGTTGGCTTTTGGTTTATAGCGGATTAATATAACATTATGGGGTGGCCCATAATCTTAAGGAAACAAATCACATTCCTATCCATACATCTTTGGGAGTTCTGTAAACAATGAAACTTAATATTAATATTCTATAATGATTCGAAAGAGCCAGTTTTCTACTGATTAATGATTTATTGTACGATTGTCTGCTTGGCACTCCCTTTTTTAACTTGGATATCGAATAAAACTGAATCTCCACAAAACCGTAGATTAGTGATATTATATTTGATTGAAGATGTTTCAAATTCAACTCCATCTTACCGGATGTCTCAATCTGAACTTATGTCAGTTGATCTTGCTGGCAGAAATCTATTAAAATTGGAACGAAGTCATGGTAAACATCAGAAATAAACTGCTTTGTTCTTTCGAGATATTTCATCATGGAGTAACTGCTTTAAAAAGGTGGCTCCGGCGGCCAGTTGAGTGTATGGTATTTTGGAAATGGTGCAATTACTAACGCAGAATAAAGATACATCTAATGTTGGAATTCAATATTAAAGAAAACTCTCTGCTGTTGAATGACAATTATTGGAAATATCATCTTGGGATCAAATTAATAATATTCGGATCGTCTTTAGACGGAATAACTATAATCAACAGATAGCGTTAAATAAGGAATTAGTGAATTTAAATCTATTCCGTTTTGTAAAAGCGGATAATAATTCATAATTTAAAAACATCGGTTTTTATCTAGTTCCTTTGAATATAAATTACCGAATCTTCCCGAAAGATTTTATCCCCAAGTGTGATAAGTGCATATATATATAAAACTTTCCCTGCTCCTGTTCTTCTGGAAGAAATTATGTAAATTGCTAAAATTACATGAGAATACCTATGGTAATCAATAACAGAAAAAAGTGGAAAAGAAGAAATAAGGGATGAAGTATCATCATGTTGTAAGGCAAAGTGGATCTTTGACTCCAACATCGAGGAACGAAACAGAAGATCAATGCTTTGAAGAACAAAAACTTCATGATCTGTTGCAGCCGTTCAGAGATGTTCTACCGATAGTGGATCGGAAGCATCAGAAATTGATATTCAACAATTAAACAAGTTGTACGACCTTCTGAAGAAGAACACTAAGCAGTATACACATCCTAAAAATGACTTGCAATTAAATTTGTTTTCTAACGATGATATTAGTAAAAATAATGAACGAGATTCGAGATCAGATTGTCAGAATACTGATAAAAATATTGGAGATCATTGATGACTTGAATTCTGACTCTTCTTATCTTTTTAATTGCGGAAAATAGGGTGTTGGAAAACTTTTGAACGTAAGATCATTTAAAAGCCGAAAAGATTTAAGCATCATACAATCTCAATTCATAAAAATAGAAAGAAAATCTTTGGGGATTGGGTTAAGGACTTAGTGTTTCAAGGAACTTTAAGGGAAGTCGATCATTCGGATTACGGGAGTAATTAGTTTTTGGTTCGCAAGCAAAATTCACAGTTTCAAAAAGTATAACATGTATGTTTATTCAAATTCGGAAGAATGTCTGACCAGTTTTTCGGGACAGAAAATGTCTAAATCTTATCAAAGCTTATTTTCAATAAATATTCGAAAAAGTATTACTAGAAACAAGCACTTTTTTTAAACAACGCGGACGCTTTCAATATACGAAGGTATACGTAGCAATAAAAACAGGAAGTTAAATTTTACCAACAATTATGGAAACATTTCCTGGTGACACGAAGAAAGTTCGGTAAAATCGTACTTCGATGACATCTATATATATTTGAAGACATTGAAACACAAGCACGTTCTTAAATAAGTATTCGAAAGATTAGGAAAAACAGCATAACTCTTTTCCTGATAAGAGTCCCTTTTTCCAAAACGATTAAGTATTTACGGTTTATATCGGATGGAGATACTATAGGTATTGATCCGTTCAGCATTGCAAAAAATGAAAGAAAGAAAACTCCCATTTTGAAATGGACGCGGTGTCTACAAGTTTTGCCGTCTGTTTTCTTCTTTTGCTAGGTTTACTAGTAGACTTCAGAAATGAATTGGCCCAATAAGTGAATGAAAACGAAAAAAGAAAAATTTGAATCGACTTTACTTTACAGGATCAGAAAATTTTAAATCAAATGAAGCAGCTGGTGATCGATAATATAGTCAAGTTTATCGAAAAAGTTTTACGTCCATGTCGATGGAGGAGGATAGGACATTTTAGACTGTATCTCGCAATGGACGAGAATAAAAATTATCTGAAGCAACAGACATAAACATTTACACAATAGAGTTCCTAAGTCTTCTAGAAACTAGTTATCGGTGTGTTTTTTATAGACAATAAAGGTTTATTCCGGATTTTTAAGAAATTACAAACCTCAGTTAAAATACGGACCTCTAGTTGACCAATTATGTCAGTTTTCATTTAATATTAAGCACATTAAACGTAATATGATAACGTAGTGGCACATTTTTTCGTAAGGTGTACGATCCTTTTACATTTCTACAAATAGAAAGACCATTTGGCTTGGCCATTATGTAGAAATACCTTAAAATGGCGATTTCTTTTAATTTGCACATCATTAAATAATCTTTACCACAATTACACGAGAAAATATTGTATTGAGAAATAATATGAAAAAGCTTGAATTTTGCATAAATATTCGTAATTATATTTTGAATAATTTCATTGCAACGAAAACAGTAAAGTTTTGGCATGTCCTTATAAGATTGTAATTCCAGAAAGTTTACGAAAATTGATGGTTAAGTTTTGATGGTCATAAACTGACTTGATGACAGTAATAGTAAAAAAGCTAATGGAGAGTTGGTTCGTATTTGTCTTTTGGCTTTCTACGCCTTCACTTGAGACGCATGCTTTCGTACAACCTGCCTTTCCTTGTATTTGCAAGCGATGCATTAGTCCATTGGTAGATCGTCATAACATCACTGCCTATCACTTGACTTAGGTTTTAAAAACCACTCGCGTTAAGCTTGAATTGAACATTGAATGCAAGGTTGTCTCCATGTAACTTCGTCATTGGAATTCAGCTCACCACATGCTAGCGCGCTTTGCTATCAAACTGGATACAACCTTGGCCGACTTGCAATTCGAGCCTATAGCAAATAGTTTACAATTTGGTGCTGCAACTAGGGAATGAAGTTATCACACTTTAAAGAAGTGTAATGATATATACATTGAGCTCTGTAGTGGACGATGTAAAACAATGTAATCGATCTTGTAAAACTTGTCAATTGGAGAAAGGAAATACTGGAAAAATCAAGATGGGTTTATTTATTTCTACCGTTACAACCAAACAGGGAGAATATTTAATGCTGGTCATTATTGGTCGCTTTCTAGCCCCTAGTTTAAATAAATTTATTTTGATTGGTTATAATTATGCTTCCAGATTTGTGGTTTTTAAAATCCTAAGAAGCTTAAACTCACCAATGAAATGTAACCATGTTTAGGATGTTTATAGTCGGCTCCGAGTTCCGGAATCCCTGCCAACTGATAATGCATCGGTATTTTTAGTCATATTGTCGAGTATTTTTTTTTGGATTAGGAATTGGAAATATTAAAAATTTGTCCTTATTTCGCCGAAGCCAATATTTCAGAAAGTGTATAAAATTTTAAGATTCTTTTTAAAAGAAAACATTGAGCTGAAAATCATTAACAAATTTTGGGTCAGCATTGCCGTATGCTTTAAATATAAGTGAGTATTATGGCCTCAAATTAATCCTTTCTAAGTTTATTGTTCACGTCCTATAAACACCTCTTTAGGGTTTCAATGGAAGAAGTGCGATTAAGAATTGTCGAATTATAAAATTCCTATTATACGGCATAATGCACTTCTGAATATGGAAAGAGCTTTTAAAAGAAGTAAAACAATTTTGCCACAAATTGATAGTGCAGTGATAGTGTTAGTCCATGATAAAATTTAGTGAAATCTTATCTTAAATCTTTAATGTCAGAAAAATTTCATATTCACTAAGCTATAGTTTGGAAAGGACCATTTGTAATAATTGGATATTTAACTCCTAAAACTGTTCTGATTTCTTATCTCAAAGATATTCGGGCCTCTTAAAGAAGATTCCATGCGTCTAAAAGGAAGATTTTCTTCTAGACACGAAAGGCAGGTACCTTCATTAAAACAACATACCGTGAATAAAGATTATTCTCGCCCGTTAAAAGAAATTTGTATATAAATTTTATAAGATATCTAGTGTAAAATATGAGGTAAGTCAAATTAAATATTTTCATTAGAAGGAAAAAATAGATTTTTGTTAAATAGTTTTCATAAAATATTTACTGGTATTTATTTACATACAAAATTTTAATTTGCTGAAAAAGTGCTAATTTGTGTTACAGATCATGATCTAAAGAATTCAATCATTTTATTTTTAAATTTTGTTTAAATTACGAGGATTTTGATATTCGATTTATTTACTTTACACACTCCAAATAAATTAAAGAAAGAATTAAACAGAATAATTCTAGAAAAAAATAAAGGTGTTATTAGAAAAGATTTTGGTAAACAAAAAGTATTCGATTTAAAAATAATGTACAAAAGTACAGTTGTGAATTTGATGACTTTAGTTCAGTAAAAATTTTAAATGGTATAAAATTAGTAAGAATAATGGTTGATTTTTGTATTAACGCAAAACTTTCTTTTTCATTTTTATGAGTTTTCCAGCCTCTCCAGCTATTTTTAGTTGCGTAAGTATTTATTTGCTACTGAAATATCTTATGTTCACAACACATTTTTCAAGACTGGGAGATTTGTGTCAATCTCAAGGTAACTACGACACATGAAAGAAAAAATATTCTTTTCATCTAACTTCTAAATCACCCTATTGTATACTTGGCATGAAGAAAGAAAAATATGTTATATACGTATTAATGCAATAAAAAGTTAGAACTTTGGTTACTCGGTTAAAAAATTCTGGTGATAAAACTTTAGTGTTTTTGTGTGAGTTCACTCATGTGTTACCTTTTAAAAACTGAAGAAATGAAAAAGAAAAGCTGTTGTTAATAAGCAATTTCAAGTTATAACGCAAAGGTTTGGTTAAGGGGTGTCACGTTTGAGCTTTTGTTTTGGCCTCTGACTGAACCGTTCTTAAATTGTCGCAACGATATAATACTTCACATGTTAGAGGGTTATTTTAATATACATGGGACTTGGAATTCAACAGCGATTTGCAACACATGTTTTGCGTATAAATTGGAGTTAGTATCTTATAAGGTTTCTTTTACATTTATGAATTCAGTTCATATCATTCTTTTTGAAAATAACATCTAGAGTTTAGTTTCCTGAATCCTATACTATTAAGGTGGCTTATAGAGTGAAAGAATTAGATTTAATGGAGGCGAATTGAAGACAAATTCCAAAATCAAGAGTGGGTAAGTTAATTGAGATGATTACAGTAATAGTTTCTATACTTAATTAAGGCCTTATTACTTTAAATTTCCTGGTAAAGATAATTCAATTAATAATATTCCTCTTGAACAAAATTGTGGTGCGTAATAAATTTACTCGTAATTTAAGGCTTCCCAAAAGTAATCAAAGAAATAATTTATTTTTCTGTATGTTGGTTAGATTTTTCTAAAGTTTTACTCTAAATATGTTTAATACGTCCGAATATTTCCGATCCTTGTGCTTTATTATTATCATTTCCGAGCCTTTCTTTTAGTCTTTAATTTACGTATTATTTGACGTTTACTACTTTTATTTTTCAGATTTTGATTAACATTAGAAATTTGATATTGCTTCACTATGGTTTAATTGCTAGGTATGTAAATAGGAAAGTTTGACGTATTATTCCGAATGCTTTTGGCAAATATTTGAAATTGATTCTACGCCACAGAGTAAAATTGACGTTGGATTGAATGAGTTTAACTAATATTTATGAATTATACATTTGTTATTATTATTGATTCAATAAAATTTCATATTTTTTCAATTATATAAACAGAGCGCACCATTTATAATGTCCAACGTTGATAACACAGAAACCAAAAAAGGGAGGTAAGCGAAACTTTGCAGTAAGGGACTATCGGAAAGGGTACAGCATCAATAGATGAACAATATTACCAACCCATTATAAAGTTATGATTTTTAAAATGGGATGACTTGATTTTCATATCATAATTCGAATCAACAATGAAAAGAAAGACAAAAAAGATGACACACTTAGATCAGTGTTGCATAATTTTTTAGAAGTAACGTTAAACATATGTCAAATTCAAACGCATTTTACACGCAAAATAATGAAGTACATGACTATTTGTGCACATTAATTAAGTACTGCTAAGGGCTCCTTAAAATGACATCAAGTTTAGAACGCTTAGTTAAGCAGCGTTGCCAGAACAGACAAGAGAAAATTTGAGTTTGGAAATTGAGCTATAAAATGAAAAATCTCTAGTTCAGTATAGTTAAGGATTTATAGAGCAAACACTATATAATAAGAAGCATTATCACGTATATTTGAAATTGATAAGTCAAGTACTTACCGAGGTATTCAGTATCTTGTAAACTGAGAATTTTGTGTTGTACAAGATGGCAACGCTGTCTCAAAATCCCTGCTTTTCCTTACCGCAGGAGAAATATTAAGGTAATAACCCAATAGAGTGATCGTATTCAGTGATATTTCGAACAAATGCGAAATATTTAAAGAACGAAACCCAATATTTTTTTGCATTTAACAAATTTTGTAATGTATGCTATGAGTGATTGTTTCCTGATAATCATAAACCCATTTTTAAGTTAATTCATTTCTGCTTAATATAAGTAGAGAAGCCAGTAAAACATAGATAGTAGTAGAAAATGGATCGATCTGGGACAACATAGAACAGCATAGAACAACTCACAAGCCCCTGGGAAATTGAGCACCTTACACCGTGAGCCCACGGTCTTTTACGACCTCCATTTTAGGGGTGAATTTATTCCCTTTTATGAGCACTTTTTAGGGGGTGTATTCGTTCTCTTTTACGAGCACATTTTAGGGGGTGAACTCGTTCCCTTTTTCAATCCTTATTCTAACATAGCAGAAATTACACTGAGACTATGAACACACAACAGAACAGATAATACATAAGACTCGTTCTCTTTTATGACCACTTTTTAAGGGGTGAACTCGTTCCCTTTTCCAACCCCTATTTTAACATAGCAGAAATTACACTGAGACTATGAACATACAGCAGAACAGATAATACATAAGAATACGTAACACACAAGGGTGTATTCGTCCTCTTTTACGAGCACATTTTAGGGGGTGAACTCGTTTCCTTTTTCAACCCTTATTTTAACATAGCAGAAATTACACTGAGACTATGAACACACAACAGAGCAGATAATACATAAGACTCGTTCTCTTTTACGAGCACATTTTAAGGGGTGAACTCGTTCCCTTTTCCAACCCCTATTTTAACATAGCAGAAATTACACTGAGACTATGAACATACAGCAGAACAGATAATACATAAGAATACGTAACACACAAGGGTGTATTCATTCTCTTTTACGAGCACATTTTAGGGGGTGAACTCGTTCCCTTTTTCAACCCTTATTTTAACATAGCAGAAATTACACTGAGATTATGAACACACAGCAGATACATAATACTCGTTCCACCCTTATTTAGAGTATGGTATATTTTCCAACCCTTATTTTAACATAGCAGAGCTAGTAAAAGAGTATGACTTATTTTCCAACCCTTATTTTAACATAGCAGAAATTACATAAGACTACGGGGGTGTATTTCACCCCTATTTGAACATAGCAGAGAATAGGGGTTTACTCGTTACCTTTCATAAGCATATTTTACCATAGCAGGGAGCCTCCCCTATTTGAACATGGCAGAGATTATTTTCTTTTACGGGGGTAGCAACACCTCCAACCCTCCTCCTTTCTCATCCAGGGCTTGGGACCGGCAATGGCGGTGTTTAAAAAAATAACATCATCATACTCTCATAAATGAATAAAGCATAATATCATTAGCATCAATAGTGGTAAGTGAGAATTTGTTTAAAAAATCCTGCATCGAATAACCAGATGCACGATATGCTAGATATAGAAAACAGTAATGTCCACAAAATTAAGATAAATCACCTTGAATACGTCTATTATTCCATGTATAATACAGACAGTTTCGTTTTAAAAACCTTATATGATGTTGTATATAGGGAGGTATACCATAGCTATCGAAATACTCTCCCACACACATATTAGATATATAAACAGCAACCCAATGTTCACCAGGCTTATCACTAGAATCAGTGTTTATAATTATAGCGGCTGGAAATGTATGAATAAACAAAGGTAACTCATCAGCAGCATATACACCAATAAAATGATCTTTAGGGAAATTTTGTTGTAATGCTTCATAAAGCTCAATTGTATTTAACATTTTTAATTAATATATATTTTTTTCTGGAAATCAATTTCTAATTCTGAAGAGAATTCACCATAAATAATTGTTGTTACAGGAGATGGCAGTGCTTCTTTAAAATGAACCTCTAAACGTACACTTCCTTGCCGTTGTGGACTAGTATGAAATGCAGCACTTGCGCTTGAATCAGGAGTTAAATCAAACACCAGTAGAGTATAACCATTAGGATATTCAGCGAGTGAAATGTTATTACCTTGATTAGAATAATAAATACCTGAACCTGTAAATAACGTAGAATATGCTTGTACATATAGATTATTATCAAAATCTGGTTGTAAAGGTTTGAAGGACATTGGAGTTCCATTAACATACACTGTAAAAAATGACATACTAAAATGTTCAAAATTGAATGGATTTGTTTGATAAGTACCATTGAAAGCAGTATTAGTAACAAAACCAATAATAATACGTTTAGGCACTATGCCTGAAAACAGATCTGGAAGTGTACTATCCATAATTCCTTGTGGCAGAGTTTCTGTCTTCACCTGCACTTTTGTTATAGAATATTTTATTCTAAATTTAGGATTTTGTAATACTTTATTTTGCGCTATTTTAACTGCTGGTGATACATCAACCTTTTTCACAAGCAATGTTGCATCTGTAATTACAACTTTTCCATCAGCATCTGCGTCACCCATTAGACAAAATGTAGGTTTAGCTGGAATTAGTTTAATGCGCAGTTGTACACCATTCAGTAAAAATTTCTCCTGATTGAAAATATCACCATGAATATAACCCAATAATTCAAATGACTGACTTAAAGCAGTCAGAAGAAAACGTTGTTTAAATCCTACATTAGCATCGGCCACACTGCCCATATGCCCTGCAGTATGTTCACTGAACATTGCATTGAGAAAATCATTTACAGGGCCGATTTTCTTATCGGCAGAAGTTAAATTAGAACCATGTGATTTAGTAAGTTTACCTTTAGCATATAACATTGTGTGCGGTAAGTCAATATAGTCATCCCCATGACCGGGGACTACAAATTCTATTGGTGCATTATCAGCTATTGAAGCCACAGGCTTATATGGAACTATTTTATTACCTATAATACTGGTTTGAGTGGGTAAACCAGCAAATAAATCTAATTCTGATTTCATACACTCACACTACATTTTTTCTCTTTTCTTACTATTAATATTCACACATGGTAAAATTTACAATACCATATTACGTCTACGAAAATGTAATTTTACACATACACTGCCATATTGGAAAGGAAGTGGATTACCTGTACTATCTCTAAAATCAATAATAATTTGATCAAATTGTTTACGTTGCACGGTGACATAATGAGGATTGTCAAAAATATGTACATTATTAATACCATGCTCTGTAATATTTGTATTTATAATACGTAACAATGGAGCTACGGTGTTACCCACCATTTGTGGTTCTACAATATCACTGTAAATATACATAAGTGAAGGTAGCGCTTTTTGTAAATCAGGTGGATAACGAGCATGATGAACAACTGCAATATCTGCCTGCTGTATATGATCAAAACCTAGTATTCTGGCTAGTTCAGGAGATAGGCGTAGTTGTATATGCTTCTCTTGATCTTTTATTACTCTATTAACCTCAATTCGTTTCACTGATGCTTTGACTTTTAATTGTAAATTTATTATATCACTTTTATGATTAATTTGAGATAGAATATCATCAACATGATAATAGTGTCCTGGTAAGATTTGAGTTATGTTCCAGTTTTTTTGTATTAATGAGACGATAATAAATATTATTTGTATATTTGGAAACATTCTGAAATGAACTTGTATAATGTACTTCAACAACAGCTGTTTCCCACACTCCCTTCTCCAGTACAATAGGTTGATATAATTTAGTAGTATAACAAGCAAGAGTATTTTGAGGAAAATTTTTTCATAGAACTGTCACTTTGCTCCATAATCAATCAAAAATATCTTTGGATCTTTTTATCCGTTTCACACCACCACCACTAAAATGAACTTTCTTTCTTTTTCTTCTTCCAGATCCTTCCAACACTTGATTTAATTTATTTTGAGCTTTATTTTTTAATTTTGTTTTAGCTTCTTGCCATCGATCATGCAAAGACTCTTCAATAGGTCTATTATTATTTAGTACATCTCCTGCTACATTAATTCCTGTACGTATCAATTCTTTACCAACAGTTCTTACACCTTGTTTTAATAAAGGAAATACAGTACGAAATAAACCTCCTAGAAAACTACCAATGCCATAACATTCTTGATATGCTGTACCTCTATACACGTTATAATCACCTCCTGCTTGATGTGTGTAATAATTAAGGTATGGCTCATTCATCTTTCTTTCTTTCTTTCTATATATACTTAAAAATATCAATAGATTACAATAGAATATTATTATTATTGCTTATAAGTACACCATTTGCGTTTACGGGGTGGAGGACCATCCTCTTCGTCCTCTTCGTCTTCTGTTAGTTTTCTAATATAATCTATTCAATGAGGATTACCAATGTACTCTAAGGGTATATTGGCTTTTGCTAATAATGTAGCAAAAGGTTCCCAGCCAGCAACTGAAATATTTTTCTTACGACATCTAACAAAATCGGATATCAAATCCACTATATTTGCACCTGGAACTAATTTATTATTAATATTCACATTTCCATTATCGTCCCATTGAATATTTGGATTTTGTTTCAATTTACGTAATAAAGGGATGCTTTACGTTTACAAATTTCAGGTAGAGTAGATATTATTTCATCATCCTCCTCCTCATCATCATCATCCTCTTCTTCCTCCCTAGTAGTAGTAGTTGCGGTTGTTGTAACTGCTGCCGGTTTTTGAATTATATTTAAATATTTTTGTAAGACTTCTCTATATTTTGTCCATTTTTCTTCTGCATTTAAACTTTTATTATTTAAAATTTCTTTCATTTCATCATCAAGATTAGATATCGTTTGATAATGATGTAATTTTTCTGGTGAGATTAAAATAAGTCTTTGTGCGTTTTGCATAATTATTTAATTAAACTAGATAGTATACCTCCAATAATAGGTGCAAGCAATGCAGTAAGAAAACCACCTTTTTGTATAATTATTCGTTTTTTCTTTTGTTTTAATGACGGACCTTTTTTCACCAAATATCTCAGTTTCTTTTTATATTTTTAGATTATTTATCTCTGTTTTATTTAATGGAACATTTCCCTGTAATACGTTATAGGAACATTCACAAATAGAGCGAATTAAATCAGGATCTGCATTTTGTAAAATTGCCTTACGTGCTTTCGGTTTTCACTTTGCTAAAAGTTTTAACAAATGTGCATTTTCCTTACTAATCATTTTTTATGGCTATTAAAACACAAATAGTTGTTAGAATATAAACCATATTACAATTATTTTTTTACACGTACATAAACATAATTAAAAGAATCTGTTGGGAAGATATTTGTTCGAACTCGCTGCTCATCAGGAGTATTTTGTTTTAAATCAAAGAGTAAATAACGATGTGCAATTCGAGTTGCATCTTGATATGCTTCTTGAATAAATTTTGTATTACCTGGATACAATTGTCGTGCGAGATAATTAATTTGAGCTTGGTCTCTAGGATTTTTAAAACAAACAATATAATGACAATTTAACGAAATATCCCGCATTCCTTTTTGTCGATGGAAAATATTCTGTGTTATAAATATTACACTTATATTTCTATGATGGCTACCCTTAGTAAAAATATCTACAATCCGATGATCAAACTCACGCATTAAATCATCAATAATGACAAGATGTGGACCCTCATGTTCTGAAATTCATTATTTTGAGGTAAACCTTCTTTAAACGTACAGTTTGAAAGAGTATCATACAATGGTTGCCATTCACCATAACACCATACAATATTTTTAAATAACTTACTATAATAGTCAAGAAATGTTTTAACAAAATATGATTTTCCACAGCCTGTAGGACCTGCTACCATACATGTAAAAGGAATTTTCCATTCCATCTCTATTACAGATATATTGAATTTATTTTAAATAGCGTTTTTAAACATTTTGCTTTCTTTTCTCCTTTACATAAAAAACAGCGTTTGTGGAAGAACAAATTTGATTTAATATACTTTTTACTTGTGATACTGTGTGACCTCGTGATGATGATGATGATGACAATTTAACTAAGCAACGAAATTTTACAGTGTTGCTAGAATTTAAAATACTTGTGACGACATGCTTCACCTGTAAATTCTTGACTTTTCTTTTTTTACAATATAGTATGTTTTAAATCGATCCAAGAATTTTCACTTTTTGGCAGACCTAACCATTTCACATAGGCCTTATTATTTTCTTTCGCAACACTTTTTCAATTAAATATGTTTTTGGAAATTTCGTTAATTGTAATTCGTGTCCGTAAAATCTTCCTTCAATAGGTTTATTATTTAATGTCTACTAAGTGATATGTCGGAGGATTAGTGAAGAAAACTTTAGCAATTCGAAAAATTTCTGTACTCCAATTGTGTGTAAAACCTCTATCAAAACCAGGACCCTTAAATTTACTAATTCTTACATATTCACCTATCTTAAATTTACTTTTTCTTTTTATCACAGAAAACTTTTTGCAATAGATGTATGTCAATAGATGTTTTTCATTTTCTTTTTTAATAGCGTCGATAGGTTTCATTTTAATAGTGGAATGAATAGTATTAGTATATTTATGTAGTAATTCGGGCAGAATGCTAATCCATTTATAATTTCCCTGCAGTGTAAATTTTCTCCACATTAAATTACGTAATGATCTATTAAATCTTTCAATAATACTTGCTTTCACATCACTGTACGTGGAATAATGTTTAATTTTATTTTTGTTCATCGTCTTCTGAAACTCTGAATTATAAAATTCTCGACCTCTGTCAGTTTGTAAAAATTTAGGGCTTTTGTTTACTTTTCTCAGTACTGTTATAAATGCTTGTGTAATTTCTTTCCCAGTTTTATTTTTCACAGGAATAGCCCAAGCATATTTAGAGAATGTATCTATCACAGTTAATAAATATTTGTAATTTCGATTAATTTTTGCTAGACCTTTCAATTTTCCACTATTCATTTCAACTAAATAAGCTTGCCATAAATCATGAGTCCCTTTCGTTATAACGGGTATTCGAGGATAGTTTCGTGTTGCACTTTTATGTAATTCTGCAACTACTTGTTCTCGAACTGATTGTGACATATTTTTTAATACTAATATATACAAAAAAATTTATCATATTTACAATATACAAATCTTACATGTTAAATCTTTATTATGATAGCCCCAAGGAACAGTGTGTATATTACAATTTAAAATTTTTCTTTTGTCATCATACGGATCTAACGCTAATTTTGTCACCTGATTTGTTGTTAAATTATGGTATTTGCTTTTAATTTCAAATTGGGTTTTATGAATCGTTTCGTTTTGAAATAGACATGATTTATAATCGTCAAACGTAATTTGTTCTTTAACTACATTTTTCTTGATCCCTTTACATTTTTTCAATTCTTTATTTTCACCAGTTTTTATTGCATAATTTTTTGCTCGTAACCCAACATATTCAATCATAGGAACTCCACCTAATTTGTCTTTCATTTTACCCAAAACGTTTTTCTGTGCTATATAAAGCATTATTTTCAGGATAATTTGAGGTATCAAAATATTCGTTCATATTCTTTATATCCTTATAAATATTGTTAGTCTTAATATAGTAAATGAAAGAGTCAGTATCCATATACGCAATTCTAATTTTATCTCCATATCGAGGTTTCATTATATTATAATGGAAGTTATATATTGCTAATTTTGATAATTCTAAAACTGTCGCTCTTACGTAAATTGGTTTATTAAGGGTTACCGATTCTTTTACCATATGAAACAATGCCAAATTATCAGCCAATTTTACCCTATTTTGAAACTGATCTTGTGCTACTAATTTTTTACACTTTTTTCATTTTTAATTAATTTTATATCAATTCGTTTTCGTACATTCTCCATTGTCTTTCCGTATACAGAATTATTTAATAACTTATAGAAATATTTTTCAAATTCAATTGTAGCATTTGCACGGCGTTGAGTATTTTCTTGTATATAAGATGCAAGCCATTTAGATTGACGAAACCATAATAATTTATGTACTTTTACCAATATTAAACCTTGTTTTAGATAAAATTGTGATGCTCTATAATGCAAGATATAATTCGATTTCGATTTAAGTGTCAATAGTAATTTTGAGTATTTACCATTCGGTGGAACTCCATTAGTGGGAGCACACGGAAAATCAGAATGGTATTCGTGTAAATAATTTGGATATCTAAGTCTACTTCTAGAAAAAAAACCATTCACTATCCGTGGGCCAATTGATAATTTTCTATTTGTCTTGCCAATTGTCAATTTTATCCTCCCACCGAAAACCACCATTTGGTAAATAGTCAATCATTGATAGTCCGTACAGTTTGTTCATGTCAATATACAGTAAATAAGATTTTTCTTTTTCCGCATCAAAATCATGTACATAAGGATTATTAGCTTTGGCATATCTTAACACAGCTTGAGTAATACCTCCGCGAATCGATTTTTCTACAAACATATACATATTGATATCTGATAAAATTCAATTTTTGTTCTATATAACATGGCTTGCCATGCCAACCCAGGTGCAGTAAAACAATTAATCGGATCAATGCAAAAAGCATTTAAACATGTCTTTCTAAAATTCTTCAACACATCTGCTGTGAGAAGTACATCACATTTTAAATATAGATCGTGGTAGTCCCGTAAATTTTCACATTTAAACACACGCCAAATCAGTTTTACATATTGATAATCAGTTTCGGAAATTTGTGTTCCATTCAATTTGCTATTAAATGCCTCTATTTCAGGAAATTCAATTTCATTAAATGTATCTAAATTTGTTATGTAATCATAATAATAAATTCCCTTACGAACAATTAAAGGGAACTTATCATCAGGAAAATATTGCTTTGTATAGACAAATTGCTCAGGTTTTAATTTCGACACCAAATTTTCGAGACTGTACGGCAAGAATTTAAATAAGTCTACAAAACGTAACTCGATAGGTCTACCATTAAAATTAAAGTGCTTAGAGAATGTGATGTATTTCTCAGTTCTTTCAGCAATTACAGAAATATTGCCAGGGGTGCAACCTAATTCTTTCACAAATAAAAGTGCATCATACCCAGACAAATTATGGAAGAAGACAGGGACAAAATTACTTTGACGTTTAATTTGTAAATTGCAATTGTTGCATACAGTGGCAATATACTGACCAGTTAAATGGTTATGATGTTTAACTTTTCTATTGTTACTGGTAGCAAACAGAGCATTCAGTGGATAGATTAAACTCCTGTAACTGAGAACTATTTAATGGTATTAATGGTTTTTGTTGATCTAATATGTTTATGATTTTTCTTAATTCATTCTCCATAGCAGACATA
Organism: Thermobia domestica; assembly: GCF_964235325.1. Classification (NCBI taxonomy): domain Eukaryota; kingdom Metazoa; phylum Arthropoda; class Insecta; order Zygentoma; family Lepismatidae; genus Thermobia; species Thermobia domestica. The sequence continues at coordinate 249,481,860 of NC_137462.1, read as the reverse complement.
AACTTCATCGATACATTTTCTCCCCGATAAATAACTAAATCTGATTTCATATAGTTGTTACTCCAACATACAATATAACCAAAACTGCATGGTATATGTTGCTGAATTTGTATTGTATGAGATCCACCTTGTTTATTTATAGGTTTTAATAAACTTTTAAAATCTGCAACTATTATCACATCATTCTGTAATAACAATTTCAAATTTCGAAATTTTAAAACTTCTCCTTGTTTCGGCATGTTAATTTTGATTGGAGTGTGTTCTTTACATAATTTCTTATGTTCATCTAATTTTGATTTGTTATAAAAAGATACTAAACATCGTCTACAAATAAATGTTTGATGAGTACCTAACTGATGTCTAACTAAACCATTTAAATTTGTAATTAAACAATAATGAGAGTTTAAATATAATAAATCTATATGTTTAAATACACCTGTATTTTTGCTTATACGTAACGGAAAAATTGTTTCATTGCCATAATCAATGCCATATATATTAATGGAAATTTGTTCCTTAGTAAATAGAGAATTATACATATGTTCAAATTTGCTTATGTGTTCTACTTCAATTGGAAATTTTATATTCTTTTTTCAAATAATGGTAATAAAGTATTACTATATTGTATGTAATTATTTACACGATTTGGTTGTTCTTTTAGTGGATGCAACGCAGCTAGAATACTATACATAAAACATCTATTATCGTTATTTTGAATATTTATAACACATTTTGTGGATAAAATCCATTGAGGCAATTTTACATAAGTTTTCTCTTTATGACTTTTCAATAACGCATTGAGATTTTTTATAAGACAATAATGACTGTTGCAATTTTCTTCACAATACAGTAAATCTATACGTTTATCTACACATGTGTTTTCGCATATACGTAACGGAAAAATTGTTTCATTATCATAATCAATGCCATATATATTAATAGAAATTTGTTCCTTAGTAAATACGGAATTATACATATGTTCAAATTTGCTTATGGGTTCTGTTCTACTTCAACTGGAAATTTTATATTCGTTTTTTCAAATAATGGTAATAAAGTATTAATATATTGTATGTAATTATTCACACGATGTGGATGTTCTTTTGCGGGATGCAACGCACCTAGAATACTATACATAAAACTTCTATTATGGTTATTTTGAATTTTTAAAACACAATTCTTTTTGGATACAATCCATTGAGGTAATTTTACATAAGTTTTCTCTTTATGACTCTTCAATAACGCATTGAGATTTTTTATAAAACAATAATGACTGTTGCAATTTTCTTCACAATACAGTAAATCTATACGTTTATCTACACATGTGTTTTCGCTTATACGTAACGGAAAATTGTTTCATTATCATAATCAATGCCATATATATTAATGGAAATTTGTTCCTTAGTAAATACAGAATTATACATTTGTTCAAATTTGCTTATGTGTTCTACTTCGACGGGGAATTTTATATTAGTTTTTTCAAATAATGGTAATAAAATATTACTATATTGTATGTAATTATTTACACGATTTGGTTGTTCTTTTGCGGGATGCAACGCAGCTAGAATACTATACATAAAACATCTATTATCGTTATTTTGAATATTTATAACACAATTCTTTTTGGATAAAATCCATTGAGGTAATTTTATAAATGATGAAGCTGAGAGAGGATCATATTTACTGATTTTAATTTCTAAGTGATGGTTTGGTTCAGAACATAAAGACCACCCTGATTTCTTAATTGCTCTATTTTCTTGTTCAACTAAAATTTTATTAAATAGTTTTTCTATTATAGAATTCACATCTGTACTCGGTAAAATAATTTCGTTACCACTATTTACAAATAATCTACATATTTCTAAATTTACTGGTTTTACAAAAGTTGTAGCCAAAGAAAAATTTATTTTAAACGATGTCTTAGTTTGTTCTTGTTTTAATATATCTAAACAGTCTTTTCTTTTATTATTTAAAAAACATCCACTATCCTAATTTAAAACAGTATCACATTTTAAAATGATTTTTTTTTCAAATTATTATCAAATAGAGTATCAGTTGGTGAATTCATAGTATTTGATTTAACCTCTTTTGTTGCCATTGTTTTAAATAACTCAGTGTTACTATAATAATTCTGAAGTGAGTTTTTATAATATAATATTATTATTATAAAATGTCTTACCTAAAAAAGAAAACAAAACCACACTAATAATATAAGCGCACACACACAAAAAAAATATCTGAACTTTACACTTCAAACACCAAACAGGAAGTGATTACAAAAAAATGTCGCTCAGTCTTTTATACCTGTGTGATCGCATTACGTCATATTGCGCAACATGTATGAGTCACGCTCGGGGATTCCCCTCTTTTTTATACCTTTGTGATTGATTGCATTACGTTCAGGGATTCCTTTTTTTCAATCCTATCGTTGAATGACCGTATTGTCTGTTAAAGAGAAAACTAGCTCAATGTTTTTAAAATCCGGATATATGACGTAGTGAGAATTATCCACATATGGCGGAAGTTATTATGTAACTGATAACAAAACACGGAAGTTTCGCATTCCTCTGCAATCTTTCAATAATCTTTGTTATGTTCAAATATAGGTTAGAACAAGTTCACTCCTTAAATGATTATATTTACTATAGAGGGTTAGAACGAGTTTACCCTTTAAAAATGGACTATGCTCAAATAGGGGTTGAAAAATAGACCAACTTTTATGTTACATTAGAACGAGTACACCCTTAAAAGGGAACGTACTCTCTGCTATGTTCAATTAAGGGTGGAATCCAAAACGAATACACCCCTATTCTCTGCTGTTTAAATAGGGGTGGAATACACCCCCGTAGTCTTATGTATTCTTTGCTATCTTCAATTAAGGGTTGGAAAATAAGTATACTCTTTTACTAATTCTGCTATGTTGAAATAAGGGTTGAAAGGGAACGAGTTCACCCCTAAAAGAGAATGAATACACCCTTAAAAGGGATCGTACTTTGTGCTATGTTCAATTAAGGGTGGAATCCAAAACGAATACACCCCATTCTCTGCTATGTTAAAATAAGGGTTGGAAAATATACCATACTCTAAATAAGGGTGGAACGAGTCTTATGTATCTGCTGTGTGTTCATAATCTCAGTGTAATTTCTGCTATGTTAAAATAAGTGTTGAAAAAGGGAACGAGTTCACCCCCTAAAATGTGCTCGTAAAAGAGAACGAATACACCCTTGTGTGTTACGTATTCTTATGTATTATCTGTTCTGCTGTATGTTCGTAGTCTCAGTGTAATTTCTGCTATGTTAAAATAGGGGTTGGAAAAGGGAACGAGTTCACCCCTTAAAATGTGCTCGTAAAAGAGAACGAGTCTTATGTATTATCGTTCTGTTGTGTGTTCATAGTCTCAGTGTAATTTCTGCTATGTTAAAATAAGGGTTGAAAAAGGAAACGAGTTCACCCCCTAAAATGTGCTCGTAAAAGAGAACGAATACACCCTTGTGTGTTACGTATTCTTATGTATTATCTGTTCTGCTGTATGTTCGTAGTCTCAGTGTAATTTCTGCTATGTTAAAATAGGGGTTGGAAAAGGGAACGAGTTCACCCCTTAAAATGTGATCGTAAAAGAGAACGAGTCTTATGTATTATCTGCTCTGTTGTGTGTTCATAGTCTCAGTGTAATTTCTGCTATGTTAAAATAAGGGTTGAAAAAGGAAGCGAGTTCACCCCCTAAAATGTGCTCGTAAAAGAGAACGAATACACCCTTGTGTGTTACGTATTCTTATGTATTATCTGTTCTGCTGTATGTTCATAGTCTCAGTGTAATTTCTGCTATGTTAAAATAGGGGTTGGAAAAGGGAACGAGTTCACCCCTTAAAAAGTGGTCATAAAAGAGAACGAGTCTTATGTATTATCTGTTCTGTTGTGTGTTCATAGTCTCAGTGTAATTTCTGCTATGTTAGAATAAGGATTGAAAAAGGGAACGAGTTCACCCCCTAAAATGTGCTCGTAAAAGAGAACGAATACACCCCCTAAAAAGTGCTCATAAAAGGGAATAAATTCACCCCTAAAATGGAGGTCGTAAAAGACCGTGGGCTCACGGTGTAAGGTGCTCAATTTCCCAGGGGCTTGTGAGTTGTTCTATGCTGTTCTATGTTGTTCCTAATCGATCTATTTTCTACTACTATAGATATTAATAGTTGTCAAATTTTAATTGGAAGTTGATAATCTAAATTCTGTTAAATGATAGCAAAATTTTGAACATCATCCAATATTTATAAGTAGTGTCATATTTTATGGGTGCATACGCTACTTTCTTTTGCATTTTGTTAAATACAAAATTAACTCCGACTAGCCTACAAATTGATTTTTGAGAAATGAGTTCCATTCATGAATTCATAGGTAAAGATTTCCTTGTTGTCTGTATCGTTATGGGTATAAATGCAGCACGCAAATATATACTATAAAAACTACAATAGAGCAAACACAAGAAAACCTGTGTTCGGTGGCAACGAAAAGCAAGAGATGTATTTTATCTGTCGTGGAACGAGGAACCTGATGGGTCCATGAAGTGTTGCATCTGAAGTAAGCTTGCGGGTAAACCAGTATAGTGTAAAAACACCATCTAATCTGTGCTAGATAGTCACAGAAAACAAGAAAATATTTAACGAACTCTGAGCAGGAAGAAACTAGTAGAACCTCGCGAGGTCTTTGTAGGGAAGGTTAGCGCGTTACCGAAGGTGGGAATGCTTGTAAACAAATTTAGTGTAAACATACTGTGTGAAAAAATATTCCTTAGTTCTCCTGTCAATATGCGACATCGTGTTCCCTAGCGGAGCTTAACTTTCAGTATAACGTCTCACGTTATGCCCTTTAGGCTAAGGCGGACAACGATTAAGACAAGGGAGTGATGACGGAAGAATTGATGAGATGAGAATGTCAGAGGTAGCGAGAGAACCCGAAACACACAGACACGATGTTATCTTCGACAAACTACTTGAATTTTACCAGGAAAATCACGCACAAGTGGTAAGAGCTCTACCACTGAGCCAACGCGGCCACGCAGCATAATTTTAGGAAGGTATAGCCACACAATTCTCCTATGTTCATTCAGGCTAAACCATCAAACTATTCTTAAACATCTTTTGTTTTTCTGTATTGCATCATAATATTTGAATACAGATTTATGATATGCATTAAAATGAAATCTCGCAAAAGTGGTTATTCTTAGAAAAAATACATACATATCCCTGCAAGATGGTCACTACAAACTAACATGTCTTCCACTTGAACACAAAGAAATTACAAGCTCACACGAGGTTCTGTCCGTACGGAAGAGACGTGACAGCGACTGTGTATATGCTTGTGAAGGAAGAAAAGGGCAAAAAACGCGCACCAACCTGTGCTATGTGATAATTGCAAGTTAACACATTCTTGTAGTTCAGAATAAACTAACGTCAGATTGCGTCCGTAGGAAACAGACGCGTCAGTTAGTGTGAGTATGGTATGCACGTCAAAGTAATTGTGAGAAACACCCTGCATCTCTGTCAAATAGTCATTACCTGTGAATAATTTATTGTATACAGCTTCCGGGCAGGATGAAGGTGACGCCCCTTTCTGTCTGCAAGAAGCGCGCACGCCAGTGATGGTAAGTATGCGTGTAAACGAAGAAAAGTGAGAAAATACGCAACAAGTTGAGGAAGGTGAACATTAAAATCTAGATTTGTAGTATCCTTTATGGTTGGATTTGTATGTTTTCATTAGACGCATGCTAAAGTTTATGAATAACCTCCGATAACATTACTGTTCTTTAATTGTCATGCTGTACCTTGGTACTTGTATTTTAGAAACAAATGTGACAACAATGATGTAAAATAATCTGCAATACTATCCTTATATAAGATTGTATTGTACACCCCTTCGTTTATATTATATCTTGTGTATCAATTACCCTATCGCTATGTCGTTGCATAAGTTACCTGCTCATGGAATATTGTTCCGTTGTGATCTTCAGTGATGCTGTATTCTTCATCGTTGCCTAGTTCACCTCTGGTGCACGGGTCCCTGGTTCGGTCCCATCTCGCGAAAAGTAAACCTTGTTTTCGACAAACACCGTACGTGTCCGTTTTCTCAGGATCCTTTCGTTTCTTCCCAGTTTCTTCATTCCACCAATTCAATCATTTCTCATCATCACCGTCTCCCTTATGTTAGCTGGCCTCATTGTGTGATGTAAAACAAAGATTTCATATGTAATTTTTCCATCGTTGCTAATTGTTCACAGCAACAATTACTGTAACAATTCAAAATTTAAATCTACTTTTAAAGATAGAATTTATATTTTGAATATATCATTTCATCAGCTTACATGGAGATTGAAACGCATGAAGTTAGGAAACTTGAGACACTTCAGTTAGGTAGATCGTATAATTATTCTGGAAAATTAATCTGAACTCTCCCTGTAGTATTTACTGATTAGACGAAACAAAAGCGACGTAACAATATGTCAATCATATCAAATGGAACGTTCCCCTTTTCCATAGAATCTTGTTCGTCACCGGGAATTTTAAAAATAAAATGTATTCAACCTGATATATCATTGAAAGTAGGTTTCGGAATGTTAATTATTTCATGTTTGACATCTTCAAACTCAAATTTTCTTGGTAACCACCCTGAGTCCAGTGGGACACATTGCAGGCTCCATTCCATTATGCGAAATTATATTTCCTCTCTTTTAGTGTCCCCTTTTCATGTATAACAGTTTGCTTTACGATTTATAGTCTCTCGACATTTTATCTGAAACAGTGGTACATTATACTAGGATCTGATACACATGCTTCAACCCAGAGAAGAGGATCACTCTCCATACAAAATACGTCTGTAACTACAACTGTTTTACCTGCATAGTTCGAATTTCCTGCATGAATTCCAAAAAGAAAAGGTACACATCATATAGTTTTAAATTATATAGATGAAACCTAAATATAAGCTAGTTTTTGCTGTGAAAACTCAGCGAGAGAGACAGCCGAGATTAAGCTCAAATTTCTAGCTTCCGCGTTATTGCAGCAACTACAACATTAGTTTAAAACTAAAAACTTAACTGCAGAAGACATTCAGTTTCTATTTCATTCTTCCTAATTCTCTTCTACATTTCCAATTACTACGAATCTCGGCAAGGACACGAACACAGAACCAAAAAAATAATTTTGAAAAGCCGATGCCCTTTAGTGGAACCCAAACCGTGGTGCATACAAATCTGTTAACTCAAAAACACACAGTATTCACTGTTCCGGCCAATGACATTATCTACCAAGAACTGCAGTTTTTCAGTGAATGTACACTTATGGAGAATACAATTGAAAGCTAGTTGATTTCTCCCAGCATTTTCTGATTCGTTTGAATCTACATTTTGTTACATCAGTTCATTGTAACCCATCGCAAACCTATTAGGAAATTAAGAAGGCCCTGATATAAGAACGAGGGTCATTTCAAAAGTCTTGTACACAGCGCATGCGCGACTGTTAAAGTGGTGTGATTTAATTTTATGTCACTTGTGAGAATTTTGACTCGACGTTTATGTCTGCGTTTGCTGGTTTGCGTGGCTGTGTTGCGAGAAACTCCGTTTTAAAATAGAAATTGAACCCAGCTCAGGTCGGATTACACATACGGACCAGCTTTCCTATATCAAAATCAAAATTCTATATGGAAAGAATGCAACTAAAAATGATAGTGCTTTCCGGGAGGTTTGTGGAAATAGCGTTGGGAATCTTAGTACTGTATCATTGTGCTCATGTCATTTCCCTGAAATTCATGTAAGCATCACGGACAATCCAAGAAGTGGAAAACCATCAACTGCAACAGACTGCACTTCAGATATCATTGTGTATGACATTTTGACAGAGGATCGTCGAGAAACATGTGAGAGAATTGCATATGAGGCAAGAATGTATGTCACTTCAGTTTACAGAATCATTGCTGAATAGTTAAAGATGAGAAAAATCACTGCCAGATGGGTTCCACATGAACTGAGTGAAGAGCAGAAGCCATGTCGCACAGAAAACACAAAAAATTCCTTCAACGGTACCCAAGAGAAGTTCAGTTTCTACGAATGTCTGGTCCAATTGATGAAACCTGGATACGGAATTTTGTACTAGAATTGAATTCTCAGTCGTCACAATAGAAAAGTTCCGATTCTCGACACCTGAAGAAATTTCGCCGCCAACAATGAAATTTCATGATGATATGAATGGAGTGATAACTCCAAATAGAGTGACAGAGGGAAGTCTGTAAGAGGCGCATTCTGCAAGCTGTACCTGTATAATATATCGAATCTAAAAATTCGTCTAAGGACTGACATGCTTGGACTTGTTACTCTCCTTTTGTACGATAATGTAAGACCACATACACCCCTAAAAGTGAGGTAAACACTCGACAATTATTGATTGAAAGTAATTCGCCACTCATCATATAGCCCTAATTTAAGCCACAAAATTGAAGAAATAACTTGGTGGAAAACGTTGCGATAAAATCGACGAAGCTTCCCGTAGGGTGACCTGAGGGTCAGGCAGCTGAAGAACGAAGGCGTCCTATTCGGAATAAATTATTGTACACTTCGCATCAAAAAATTGCGACAGTTAACGTCGTGCAGCTAGGCCACCCAATATACACCTTCTTATCCCATAAGCGTGTCTGGTAGAAAGACTCTAACCCTCTCCTCCTTTCTTCTCTCCCATGTAAAATTAGCTACCAACATGAATACAATTCTAATTTCAAACTACACATGTATTAGTATCGATAAAATGAAATAACAAAACCGAGACGAAACAAGATTCATAAGTTAATTTAGGGAGAAACTGAAACACATAATGTAAAATTCAAACCATAGGATGTCTATTAAAGCAATGTTCAGAAATGAGGCAGAGTGAGAGAGAGAGAGAAGGCGAGAGAAGAAGAGAAAAGAAAAGGGAGAACAGATAAAAATGTGGAATTTTAAACTTAGTAAGAAAAGAACCTAACATTGTAAAGTTCCGTTACCAGAAATCCAACAGTAATAAAGAAATAACGTTTGTTTTCAAATATTTTCTCAGGACTTTTGAAATGTATAGAGGGTGCTTGAAACATTCATTAAGTCACTTTCGAAAAGGATAGCATACTCAATTTACAGTAGAACTGTAGATCTCACAGACACATCTAAGATAATGTCAAAAGTTTAACTCATGCTTTGTTCTCGCGTGGTACGGTTGTAAATTCGGTAGTGTTCATTAGACGCACTAATGCAAACTACATTCTAATAAACCCAATAGGTAGCGTAGGTCATATCTTCCATTTCAGGCTACTAATGCAAAGTGAACAAAAGAAAAAAGAAAAAGGAAAGAGAAGAAAGAAAGAAAGATAAAATTGAATGGGTCCTATTTTACTATTAAATTTTTATCAGACATATGCTATATTAAAAGCCCAAACCGTATCATAATGAAACGTTACAAATACCCAAATGGAAAATTGGATGTTCCTTATAGATGTAGCAGACCTTCCATGTTTCAAATTTCAACGTGAATAGATCACATTGAATAATAAGATGGAAACAAACTTGTGTCGAACTAGTATAAATATTTATTTTCCAAATAACCAAAGAGGTTGCCATTCTCTAGTCTTTTCCGAAGATTTATCTGTACCGAACATACAGCATCACTTTCCTCTTGCGAATATAACATTGTAATTCACACAGAGAGAATGAACGCGCTAGAGCTAAAACGGATCATAGTGTCAGTCGGATGATGTTGGTTAGTTTATGGGCCACCACTGGGTCGAGGATTCAAACCCGTAGTGACCCGAGAATTCGTCTGAGACTCGGTAACCCAGATGGTAAAAAAGATATTTTGCTTATTCCCTAGCGTTTAAACAGTATTTCTTTCAGAGATTACCAGGACTGGAGATATTATGTCCAGAGCACGAAAAACTCCACGCTGAAGTTGCCAGTTAAATACATTCTCCAGACCAGGTCTATCGGTCTCTTGCTCCGTTTTAACTTTGGAACACGCACACGCACATAAAGTGCGTGTATACGTGAGAGAGAGGGTAAGAAGTGAAAGATGCAATGATAGGGTAAGGAAATGTCAAGAAAGGAAGAGACAGAGAGAGAGAGGCGAATATGAATATGAAACATACTAATCATTACAATATATGATGAAGAACGCACATACTGTTTATTCGAATTCTCGCCAGTGATGCTTTGTAAGTTCTCCAACAGAAGATAAATCTCTGTTTGCAGCCATTATTTTATGCGAAAAAGTTATACTACCTGGTTGGGAATCGAAACAATATTTTCCGTTTGGAAGTCTGGTACTTTACCACTACACCACCGATTGCTTTGCGCAAACTTTGTTCAAGAAATGCTGTAATACTTATTTCCGAGAACGATAACACTAAAAATGTTTCCTGCAGATCAATGAACCGTTGTCCTTTCCTAACCAACATTCGTAAATCGTCTCTATGTTGATAAACGTGTTTGCTTCCACATTCTTAAGCATTCCACGTATAATATGAGAAATCGATTCCTCAATGTCACTTTCTAAAAAATGCAAGCTTGGCGTGAAAAGGATTCGAACCTATGCTGGACAGCTGTATTAGTAATAATTCCATTACGCTACCATGCCACCTGAAGCTACACGCCTAACATTACTTACTTTAGTTTTGATTATCTAAACGATCAAGCTTCTTCCTGTAATGTTATTTGCACCTAAGTGCACAACGAGATTCATTTATTCGACGACCTGGAGAGAAATTAGTGCCTACTAATAAAGGAAACTGCATTCAATCCAGAGAAAACACAGAAATGAAAACATATTATGCAGTAATTTCGTTGTGCAAGTTCATATTAGCCCAGCAAAACGGCCAATTTATGCTAATAATAATAATAATAATAATAATAACAATAATAATCATAATCATAATCATTATTAATATTATTTGCGTACTTTTGAACTTGCACAACTAAATTAACTCATAATATATTTTTATTTCTGCAATTTCTCCTGGATTATATGTAGTTTCCCTTCTTAGTGGGCACTCTAGGTCGTATAAATGAATTTCGTTGTGCACTTAGGTGCAAATAAACTTACAAGAAGAAGCTTTATCGTTTCAAAGATCAAGGCTAAAGTAAGTAATATTTAACTTTTAGTTACAGGTGGCCTGATAGTGTAGCGGTAACGTAATGGAGTTACGATTAATACAACTATCCAGCATACGACCAAATCCTGTTCATGCCAAATTTCCAGTGACTGTGAAGTGACTGTGAAGAATCGATTTCTCATATTATACGTGCAACGCTTAAGAATGTGGAAGCATACATCTTTATCATGATAGAGACAATTTACGAATATTGGTTGAGAAAGGGCAAGGGATTTACAAGGATATTCGAAACAATTTCATTGACCTGCAGTAAACACTTTTAGTATTATCGTTCTCGGAAAGAAATATTACAACATTTGTTGAAGAAAGTTTGGGTAAAGCAATCGACGGTGTTGTGGTAAAGTACCAGACTTCCCAGCGGAAAATATTGGGTCGATTCCCAACCAGGTAGTATAACTTTTTCGCATAAAATAATGGCTACAAACAGAGATTTATCTTCTGTGGGAGAGCTTACAAAGCATCACTGGCGAGAATTCGTATAAACAGTGTGTGCGTTCTTCACCATATATCGTAATGATTAGTATGTTTCATATTTATATTCGCCTCTCTCTTTCTCTCTCTCTTTCTTGACGTTCCCCTATCCTATCTTTGCATCTTTCACTTCTTCCCCTCTCTCTCACGTATACACGCACTTCATGTGCGTGTGCGTGTTCCAAAGTTAAAACGGAGCAAGAGACCGATAGACCTGGTCTGGAGAATGTATTTAACTGGCAACTTCAGCGTGGAGTTCTTCGTGCTCTGGACATAACATCTCCAGTGCTGGACATCTTTGAAAGAAATACTGTTTAAACGCAAGGGAATAAGCAAAATATCTTTTTTATTATCTGGGTTACCGAGTCTTAGTCGAATTATCGGTTCATTACGGGTTTGAATCCTCGACCCAGTGGTGGCCCGTAAGTTAACCAATCATCCGACTGACACTATGATCCTTTTGAGCTCTAGCGTGTTCATTCTCTCTGTGCAAATTACAACGATATATTCGCAAGAGAGGAAAGTGATGCTGTATGTTCGGTACAGATAAATCTTCGGAAAAGACTAGAAAATAGCAACCTCTTTGGTTATTTGGAAACAAAATTTTATTTATACTAGTTCGACACAAATTTGTTTCCATCTTATAATTCAATGTGATTTATTCATGTTGAAATTTCAAGTATGCAAGGTCTGCTACATCTATAAAAAACATCCAATTTTCCATTTGAACATTTGTAACTTTTCATTATGATACGGTTTGGACTTTTAATATAGAATATGTCTGATAAAAATTTCCCAGTATAAAAGGACCCCTTCAATTTTATCTTTCTTTCTTTCTTCTTTTTTATATTCTTTTTTCACTTCTCATTAGTAGTCTGGAATGGAAGATATGACCTACGCTACCTATTGGGTTTATTAGAATGTAGTTTGTATCGGTATGTCCAGTGAACACTACCAAATTTACAACTGAACCACGCGAGAGCAAAGCATGTTTTAAACTTTTGACATTATCTTAGATATGTCTGTGAGATCTACAGTTCTACTGTAAATTGAGTGTGCTATCGCTTATGAAAGACTTAATGAATGTTTATGAAAGACTTAATGAAGCATGCTCTATATATTCGACCAGTCCTGTGAAAAAATGTACCAAAACAAAGGTTGTTTCTATATTACTGTTGGATGTTTGGTAACGGAACTTTATAATGTTAGGTTCTTTTCTTAGTCAGTTTAAAATTCCACATTTTTATCTGTTCTCCCTTTTCTTTTCCTTCTTCTTTCGCCTTCTCTCTCTGTCTCTCTGCCTCGTTTCTGAACCTCTGGGAAATAGACATCCATTGGTTTGAATTTTACATTTTGTGTTTCAGTTTCTCCCTAAATTAACTTATGAATCTTCTTTCGTCTCGGTTTTGTTATTTCATTTTATCGATACTAATACATGTGTAGTTTGAAATTAGAATTGCGTTCATGTTGTTAGGTAATTTTAGTATGGGATATAAGAAAGGAGGAGAAGGTTGGAGTCTCTCTACCAGACACGATTATGGGATAAGAAGGTGTATATTGGGTGGCCTAGCTACACGGCGTTAGCTGCCGCAATTTTTTAATGCGGAGTGTACAATAAATAATATATTCTTTGAATTATTGTACAATAAATTATTGCACTAGAATATATTTTTAAAACGAATTAATTACTTACATAATATTTTTAGTGTAAGTAACTTCTGAAATGACCCTCATATATTGCAAAAGATATTCGAACTGTTGCAAGAAAAAACAATGTACCAAAGGACACACATAAACAGCAATGCAAACATTAGATACTATTGATACCATAAAAAATAACCGTCTATGAGTCTCACTAAATAACAATATATGGGCCAAATTCCGTAATAGTCTTCGCAAAATTTGCGGATCACAGAATAAAGCAAATAATACAATAAGTAATTATAAATGCTCACCACCAATAGCAAACAAAAATGCAAATATTTACATTTCAATAACGCAATGCATTTCAGAATGAAGCCCTATAAAACATTATAAGACATTCATGAATTACGACCTAGCTACTGCGTATGTAAAAGAGAATTTTACCCTATGATTTATGTATATTGACGGATAAATCACATGCATTGTTTACGGTTGATGAAATACTGTATCACAGAAGTCTACCATCCCCAGAATAAGACTGTAATAACACAAAATTAATTTTAATTGGTATCAATTTTTAACGTGAAATAATTGAAATTTGTATGTATTTAAGAATGGTTTTGCCTTCGATACTTATTACTATAACATTGAAAGAACGTTACAATACTGAAAAACAGGCGAGGTAATCGAATTTCTTTAGATAGAACGATTTTGTTTGACCTGCTTGTAAAATTAACATCTCAGAGTTACGACACTTTTCTCCAGGAGGTGAGCAGGAGCTAACCAAACAAACTTCTTACGTTCAAGGACAGAAGTAAGGAAATGAACACATTATTCATTTTTTTCTGAACCCCATCTGCACTATATTATATAGGTTAAACGTATCACGCATTGCTGTGCTTATGCCTGTGTAGAGTACACTACTACAGTCGTATAATTCCCATCACTACTTGCATTTCGGTCACTTTATTTACCCTTCAATTGATGAGAAATATTACTAAATATGTGCTTAACACATAATTTGAGGAGCACATGAAATGCAATGGTGCATTTCAAATTTATTAAGTGAATTGTAACTAAAGATTCAGTCAATGAGCTGACGAAATGAAAAAGATAACGTGTACTTTGACAAGCTGCCGGCAAACCAGAAATGTATAAAATACACGAATTTAATGAAAACATAATTATGTATTTCTAGAATAACGCCTATACAACACGTACACCTAAGCTTTGCAGAGGTTTATAATATTAAGCAAAATGATAATAAATTTGCTATCGCTTTGGTGAAGGAGGTCACACAAACTTATCTTACGCCTTTTGTTTACAACGCTTTTTAATTAAAAGTCTTCCCAATCATCCCCTTCACCCGGAAGCATATACATGCTTTGCCGATCTCCACTTAAGCTTTGGGAACGACTCAAGTGGAAAGATTTGTGGCAACGTGTTTGGTCGCGTCCGAACTATCCAATATCAAATATTGAAATAAAAAAGGAAATGTTAATTTTATCTTTCTCGTATCAATGGAAGTTTACCGCGACGGATAGTTCACTACACACACAATTGTGACTAGGTACGTTCCGCGACCTGCTCTCGCGTCAATATTCAAGACTCACAGTAACAACACAAAAATTAGAGGAAAGCAAAATGATTGAAACACCGGGAACTAGTGTTTAGGTACTCATGTTTAACAAAAAAGTAAAACTGGTTGTCTTACATGCACTGGTTGCTACATGAAAACTTCAATATTAATGTAAACACAAACTGAAATGAACAATGAGTATTAAAAATTAGCAACGCAAGATAACATCTATATCATTCGTATTAAACACACAACAACAGTTAAAATTCGTATATCAGATAGTATTATAACTTTTGTTTATGGAAATTCCTATCTAGCTAAACACTATTCGTAAATATGAAATCATATACACAAAATAGTTATACGCATGCGACCTCGCTCTATAGTGTGGCCTGCTAGTTTTACGTATTCATTTATTATTGTTATATTATTTTCTTTTTTTAATTGAATGCTCACTGTTAGTTGAAGATGATGTATTTGGCGTATTAATCACAATTAAAAAGACATGATCACTTTAACACTAATCGGTTGATGAATTCCTGTATCAGACAATTTTTTGGATAGTGCTCGCTCTAGTCGATTCATAATTCCTTCGTGAAGATTAATTTGTATTACTTACAAATTTCATGTCCCTAGTGGTGGTATGCTGCTCACGTTGTCCTCCTTGGACTGCTGGGTTTGTGCCTAATAAAACTTCTTATTCGATAAATTTCTCTTGTTCAACACTGTAATTACTGCGTTGGTGTATTCATTACATTTTGAACTTGTGTTTATGCACTAACTAAACTCAGACTATCGGTTTACTTTCACTTTTTCAAAATAATAGTACTCATACTCAGGACGTGTGTTTCATGCGTCAACTTCTGGGTCCTGAATACTTGGCGCACTTCTTGGTCGCACAATGCACGTGCAAAAAGTATACTTGGGACGTAACGCAGTTCTTGATTGGTCAGTAATTGAGAAATTGTCCAATCATCGCTAGCTTTAGAAAATCACCGGAAATATGGAATGATCCAGTAGCTTCTGGAATGTTCTAGAAACTACACAACCGGAAGTTCCAATGTCTTCGAGACAAAGAACTATTGCTCTGCACACACACATTCACAAGCAAAGTCAGTTTGTGGCGTCGAAGAGATGTCATGTGCTGAAAGAGTACGAGCATAGTTGCCAACTGCTAAGTTTGTCACCAAAAATCAATCATGAATTTAATAAAATGTGCGCATTAATTTTCCTTGCTTCGATAGTCTATAGCCAATGGCGCAAACAGAGAATTGGCAATATTTCGTTAGCAAAATTGTCCAAAGAACTCTGGACCGTTCATACGTGGCCCTCAATTTTGATACACCCTGTATATAGTTTAATTCCACTGTCTTACGGTCGCTGTTAACACAATGTTTCCTTGTTGGGATAAATACGCCACTATAACACTATTTGGGAACAACTTGGGGTAAATGTGAAACATTAGAAGTATAAATTGGAGAACTTATTTCCTTTTGGCACTATTGACGGAGCACTATTGGTGGAGCATTGTGTACGAAGCACTAGTAACGCCATTTTGCACTATTTTGTACGCCTTATGATTATTTTGAACAATAGGTCTTTGCACCTGTATGTTTGGCCACTTTTTTTCTTTTCGGCCACTTTTATGTAATTACGAAATATTTTCAGTTTTTAATGTATTTTTATTAAAGTATGCAATTGTCTGTCATTTATTAATGCTCACTTAGTACTTTCAACTAGGGTTTCTCACCGTGTGCTTATGTTTTATGATTGTTCACTAGCAGTAAAACATATTTACTACAACATTACAAAAAAAATCACTTAACCAGTATACAAATCTCATTTGGGTAAAGATTTAGGATTATATGAAAAGAAATATTCTTTTGACCTAAAGGAATTATACGTAACAAAACGATATTTTTTTAATCCGAAACGTATCGGAGACGAATTTGGAATTCAAAAATTAGGGTAGGAGCAACCGACGGAGTTGTCGAATTTGTGCATTACTTTACAATATAAAAATTTCAGTACTTGTTAGCTATGAACAGATTTTGAAAAAAAAAAATTTCACAAAAGGTATGGACATCTTTTTCCAACATTTCAAAAAAAATCAGTACAATCCAAAATGAAAATATTACCAATGTGGTGATCTTGATCATTGCAACTTAATAACATTAAACCTTAAAAAATAATTTACTTATCAATTCGTTTTACCAAAACTCAACAATCCTAAAATTATCCTTCGCAATAGATCTTATTCTCATACTCTCTATCATGTGGTTGAACCTTTGAGAGGTTTTTAAAACCAAAATTCGTTCTTAACAATGCTTCACTCTCTTGTAATAGCTTGGCGACACACATTAAGGCTACATAACTATTCATATTTTCTCCAATGGGTATTTGAGAAATATCATTTCTAACGCTTTTCCTATTAACATATTTTTATCACATTCACATTTAGTTACATCGAGGGCAGAATATCAACCTCGGTAAACATCATTTTCATAAAAACACTTCGCCGCTACTACTATCAGAGTATAGCCTTGCTACTGCTTTCGGATCATAGCCTAATTTCATTAAACGCCCTATAACATCTCCACCCCGGACATACCTTGTCAACGGGGTACATATATATATGCACAATATTCCTTAAACCCATTTACAAACATGTATAATGTGTTCGCCTTATGCCTCATATGATTGATTATCTATCATTATTCTTTCATAAATACTGAGCTCTCATATTCATTACAATTACCATTCATATTTCTCGATGACCAAAACTAACTTGAAGTACATGCTTATTTTATTCTCCTTAAAACGGATGATTGTTGACTATGTTAACGAGAAAAGAATTATTCATTTATTTATTATTTTTCAAATAAGTACCTTTGCTTTCAAAAGAATTTGTTTTAAAGTTAACGCCAAAAATTTAAAAATGTATCTGAAGGTCTCCGTTACCTTCCTTCTTTTTTTTAAATTGTTAACTACTAAAAAAAATAGTAAAGTGAAAATGTGAAAATTCAACAAAAAAGAACATCTAACTCAATGGTATCTCCATAATTATTAAAATGAACTACATTTCGGGCACTCCTAACTAGCCTTCTTCAGTGATATACTTACATATATATTTCTTTAATATACTCACTAATAAACACTACTTATCTAAAAATTTAAAATATGGATCAACACATAATATGACTGATTATTGAAGCTATGGTAATATATTCTATAGAATTATTAGCCACTTAAAATAAACAAAATTTTCATTTATATGAATCGTACATTGCTTATATCTTCTGCCTTAACTATCATGAACTAAAATAAAAATGTGAAGGAGGTATATCAATACTAATTCCCTAAATAACTTGACTATTCATTACTTAATAAGTGAATATTTTATCAAATATATTAATCTAATTAATTAAACTATCTTATGCACCAGTGCAGCTTAGTTACACGTAATGTAAATTATATTGATATATTGAAAAACTAGTATATTATATTGAAGTTAAACAGAACCTACTACAGTTAGCGTATATGTATATATGTATATATGTGTCTATATATTTCAATACAGTAAAGTACAGTAACTTTTGGATTATAAATACAAGATTCATGAAACATTACATAAAAACCTAAGATGTAAACACAAGACGACATATGATTAAATTCAAATCCTCTATTTGTTCACTAAATATGGAAAGAAAATATATTCATAAAATTTATGAAGTTTGATATTAATGATAATCTATGCATATATATGGCGTTTTAACCTTTCTACATATTATTATTATGCATTACATACTGGACTATTTGTACGTACACTTGCTTTGTGTAACTTAACTAATAAACTATCCAACATTTGACTACATATGTACAATTATGAGTTAAACGGCGATTAAGTCTTATGTAGCGCTATCCTGTGTTGTTGATCGACAATAAACTATCCAACATTTGACTACATATGTACAATTATGAGTTAAACGTCGATTAAGTCTTATGTAGCGCTATCCTGTGTTGTTGATCGACAAAACAGGTCGTAAGTCATTAATTAAACAAAAATATAGGTTAACGAGTTGATCCCGAAGATCAATGAGCGCTGACTTACTATTTCTTTTACAGCTCGAAGTGTGCGGGATCGCCAACCTTCCCGGCGATTTGAATAGAATCGCTTCTGCACTAAATCCTAGTCCCTCCCAGCTGAATGCTTCGCGCATTACAGCTATGTCATAATCGGGTAAATTATTCCAACCCCAATTGGACTGTCAGTATCTAGACCTACAGAAGGTGTTTTAAGAAAATAAACATATGAAAAGGACGATAAGAATACCCTGGGGGAGAATATCCGATACTACAGCCCTGCACCTGAGTTTCATCTCACATAATATTGAAATTTATTGCGTGGTCTGCTCATACCCACAAAAATTGATAGGTTTACAAACGCCTAACTTGCTAAAGAGCACTGACCAATACCAACATGTGCGGCCTTACTGGCAAAATGCACTTATCAACTCCGGGTATATCGTCACATCCGAGATTAAAGTCACAATCGAGTAAATCATCCACCAATCCAACGCCACAATGGTCTACAACCTGAAATGACAATTTTCCAGTGAACTGATAGAATTATGAATGCGTAAGAGAACGCTAATCGGCATCCAGCACAAACGTGTCATGCTTAATTTTTCCATTTTTTTTGAATGTTGAGAAATGAATGAATAAAAGGGTAATAACCTCAACGAAACAAGAAAATGAGGCCAACATTACGAGTCTGACTATGATAATCAGTGGGTAGAAAATTATACAATGTTCAATTAAGAACCAGCAGACTCTTCTCATACAAGAAAGATTGAAAAGAACTGAAATTGGAAAATTTTCACATCCTGAATTAATCGTTACATCCGACAAATATCATTTAAAATTAAAATGACATATTCGTGGTTTGATTGATTCTACTCTAAACAATTATTATTTCCATTTTTCATTTCCAAAAATAAATTCATTTCAAAACTTAAAGCAATATTTATCAAATTTTATCCAAAATCGCCGACATTAATAAATTCAAGGCTGATAATAATTTTGATTATCCAATTTCCATAATGTTTTACAACCAATTTATATTATATATGTTTTCCATTTTTATGACCCAAATTTATTGTAGGTAATCGCTACCTAATTAAAACAAACACTTTACACATCGATACTTAATTGTCGGTGATCATTGGGTTTATCGTACCCATAAAATATTATAATAAAACTTCGCAAATGAAATGACGACCTTTTCACATTCAGTATTCACATGAAAATAATATACTATTTTATTTTATGAATACGGTGCACCCCGAAGAAAAGAAGAAGAAGAAGACGGTTTACTAAAATCCAAACAATTACAATTTATTATTTCCTTTACGTCGATTAAAGAAAATAAATAACTAATAAAATGTCAAAATTTTAAGAGTCAATTACATATTTTTCTTATATATATATATATATATATATATATATATATATATATATATATACATTAAACGTCAGAAGCCAAAATGGAATTTTGAAGTGTGCGTATCTAATGGCCAAAATTACACACTAGCTGAGGCCCAATCGGACGCCATCCCGATTTCGTCACTGTAATTTTGAAAGACAATAGTGACGCCTCTAAGGGTTAAATCACATTTTAACCTCTTCATTCTTCTTAACTTGTAGCGTTATTATTATTATTATTATTATTATTATTATTATTATTATTATTTTACTAACTTTCAAACTTTATTAACGTGATAAATGAATACTTATTGAGTTTGCATAATAGTTATATCTATGAATAAATTTGTAACCAAATTTATTATTTCAACCTTATTTTCTATTACTTTCTTTCTCTTTAAGTCACATTAAATAATATTTTAAAATTTTGACATTCCATAGTGTAACCAATATAATTTCATGGATTTACCATGCTCTTGCATATGTTCGATGACGAAGAAATTAAATGGAAAAAGAATCATTAACAAAGAAACATGTCCTTTCTTTTTCGAGACCTATTCCAACATATAATTGTGTTTACATGTTTCCATCAACAAACTAAACAAAGATATTTATAGATAATTTTTAGTATGTATGTATACACATTTGTGACATACGTTCTCTAAGGATCCTATCAAAGTCTCTAAGGGTACCTAACCAATCTCTAAATTCCTAATAAGAATTTCAAATAGGGTTAACAGGTTTCAAAATCCACATTTTTTAATATTATGATAATAAAACAACACAAAATGATATAGGCGTAACTTTATTCAGGTGTCCTCTCGTTTATCCTAAAAGAAACACAAATACACAAACAAATTATTGAAATTCCATAACTGTGGTAGTGTCCACATAAAATAGTAATGGTTAGAAATGGGTTGTGGTTATAAGATTTTTGAATCAACGCAAATTCGCGAACTAACTTCATTTTTTTACCTTTCTTTTCCCTCTAATCGTCCTTCCTGGGTCCTTTCCTTCTCCTGGTCATCCTCAATCTGGATTAATCCTTAAATGGGATTTTTATTAAACACGTTTATTATCTGACGTACCTGTTATAATGGTGAGAAATATGCCTGGACGGATGTATGGTCTTTTTTGGTAAGCTTTAAAAGAAATCCCTAAACATTCGGATTGGTGGGGTGCCTCCGTTCGAGCGCGTCGGTGGCGGTGGGTACACACTTGAGATTGAAAAGTACATTTCTAACTTTTGAGATTCAATGGGGGACAATCAAACAAATGTGTAACAATTCTTATTTTTCTTTTTCAATAAAAGCTCAAAAGTCATATTCGGTGCTTAGTTTCTTGTCTCTTTCGGGATCCAATTCAAATTCGGGGTAAATTTACGCTTCAGTTACACTAACCCTTTCATTTTCCACCGATGTTGATTACACTTGTATGCATGCACTTTCACACGCTTACGACTACTTTTCCAATTGTTTTTTGTGATTCGCGGACCTTTTTTCCTTCTTGCAACGAATTTTCTGAATTTCCCTGCGATGGTACGCCTTCGTTTACGATGGTTAGATCTGCCATGCATGACGATACCTTGCACGAATAGCTGGTCGCGCTTGGGTTTCTTAAAATTCTTCCGAGTCGATGTTTTCACGATTTGTATGTTTGGTTCGGGATAAACTCGCTTATAGTTCGACTTTGATTTATATCTAGTACGTATGCGATTACGTTTAACTTGTTTCGGATTACGTCTAATAGCGCGTTCTTCATTTAGTCTAAATTTACCATCTAGCACACGTTTGGCATTTGTTCGCTTGCGTTGCGCATACATTCTGAGATTCGGCCGATGAATATTATTGTCATCAAAAACGATCAGCCATTTTGCTTTACATCTACTTGCACAATCGAGTTTTTTCTTCTTACATGTTCGCGGTAGTGGAACTCTAATTTTAAAATTTGCATGCGCGAAGAAATTAACTTTACTGCACTCATGACCCACTTGTCTATCACTACTTTTACGACTATGAACCTGGATCTTACTAGCTGCACGTCGTGACGTTCTTATATTTCGAGTTGATATACTGTGGAAAATTGATTGACCATTTCGAACTACCTTGGTTTTCCTTTGTGTCTTATTCTTACATTTTAATCTTTTCGCTAGTGTATGCCTATTTTTTAATCTACTTTCATTGACGGTATTATTTTCTTGTCTGGCTATGGGTAATGGCTTCGACCAACTAATCACACAAGAACAATTGACTACATAAAACACAATTCTCTTTGCGGGCTTACATCTCAAACTCTTCACTTGAAGTCGTTGACCTATGCCACTATGTTCAACGTCGATGAGGATAGAATCGTATCGCAATATAAAGACGTATCTCACACTGAAAGACATATACGGTACTACAGATGCATGTGTAGTTGTAAAATCACGCAAAACAATTCGCTCGCAACACAAATACAACATTAAATTCTCAACATCACAGAAAAACAACAACTTAACTCTCAAGCCTTCCCTGGCTTTTCCGAGAGAGTGGGTACGCGCTTCCACTACGCTACCATTCGTTTCGTACAAATCATCGGCATCTCTCGCCGGCACTGCAACTACATTTAAGACCTGTCTGTTTACAGATACTCGTATTAAACCGTGAACGGTTACTGTCTCTGTATTGCCTATTTTCTCTTGTTTTACTCCACATGTATTTATCATCGACTTTCGTTCAAGCGTTTTACGTGACGCGTTAATTTCCCGTTCAACCTCGCAAAACAATTCTTCTCAAGGTTGTTTATTAAAATCATAGTCAGAAGTCTCAAAAACACCATTTTTCTGAACTACTACTTCCGGTGTAAACAAACAAATGCCTTCCCGTAGAACCTGATTTTCAGATAACTCGAGATTCTCTTCCGCAACCTGGGCTTGTACGTACACAGGGGTTTCTTCAATTTCTAAATCGTCTGACACTTCGTATACTACACTTGGCACTACGCTAACACTAGCCTGATGTACTATTAAAGGTGGTCGTTCAATAACTGTAGGTGTAGAAATCTGACATTCCTTCATGCAGTTACTTTCCACGAAAGTGACTTTAGCTCGCGCTTGCTCTACATGATTTTTCACTAAGCTATTTTTACTCTTCAAACATTCAAGCTCGACTCGCCTATTTTCACACCTGTCTGGCTGCCTAACACTTAACGGTGGTACCTGAATTTCAACAGGAGGCAAAATCTCATATGTTTCCTGACATAAATTGCCTACTGTGACTTCACGTGCATACTGCGGTTCAACTTTCAACGATGGTCTTAATTCCCAGCATTTTTCAAAATTCGTAAATTCAAAATCATAAAACGCATGTTTATTCCATGTTTTCAATTCACTTACAGCTGTGGGGTGAGTCAGTGACACTGACCTACACGACGGTTGCTTGCCTGCATCTACTTTGGATGTATCAGCTGACTGCTTAGTCGTAACCTTTTGTTTCCTACGCCTACCAGGTTCGCTTTCGAGCTCGTTTACAATTTGTTCGTGCAAAGATTGATCATACCTCGAATCACCTATTTCCTGATACCGTTCTAAAAGGGATTGTAATTCTTGCAGTGTACGCCTACCTACGACTATAATTCGTCTGCGATCATCTGTACGCACTTCCGCCGTAACGTTAAATGTAAATGGCCAATTTTGTACAGTGAATATAATTTCCTTTGGAATATTGGAATTTTTGTCTTTACCTAATGACCCAAAACTTTTTGACAAGTGTATTCTACGCCTAGTGACATAATTATTTTCTTCACTCTTGTCTAGAAATATATCGCAAAGACTTTCATCTATGAACACTATAAATGACCTCATTTTGTTATTACTTCTTTTTTTCTCAAAAACAAAAAAATGAACTCAAAACGGAACTATGGAGTGTTCTAAACGTTTAAC
Organism: Thermobia domestica; assembly: GCF_964235325.1. Lineage (NCBI taxonomy): Eukaryota > Metazoa > Arthropoda > Insecta > Zygentoma > Lepismatidae > Thermobia > Thermobia domestica. Next base: position 249,457,591 of record NC_137462.1, on the reverse strand, counting down.
ATTAATTTCCACTTCTAAGATTTTCTCTCAAACTAAAGACGCTTTTTACCTGCTCTTGCTCCCAACTCGTAACATTTTCTTTTAAACTAGCCATATTTTCCTTCAAACTACCAATATCTTCCCTCAAGCTGAAAATAGTATTTCTAAATTTTTCTAACTGTTTCGCAAGCAATGCAATAAACGTATCCTTTAATTCCTCAGGCTCCGACATTTTGTACAAGTTCAGTATTCAATGATGAAAGAAAGCTACTAATTTCTCTAACTCAAGCTAAAAATGCACTCTATTGGTCACTAATAATTCCTCTAAAAGGACATAAACATAACAAACACACAATCAATAACAACTATTAAAAATAAAACACACTTGAGTAATGCACAAATCCACCGCGTATGTTACTTCTTGTCTTACTTATTAATAGCAGTGCAGAATAGAAACAAACAAGGTCACGCTATTGTAAATCTGACCCGGGTTTCGGCACCAATTAAATATGCTATCGCTTTGGTGAAGGAGGTCACACAAACTTATCTTACGCCTTTTGTTTACATTGCTTTTTAATTAAAAGTCTTCCCAATCATCCCCTTCACCCGGAAGCATATACATGCTTTGCCGATCTCCACTTAAGCTTGGGAACGACTCAAGTGGAAAGATCGGTGGCAACGTGTTTGGTCGCGTCCGAACTATCCAATATCAAAGATTGAAATAAAAAAAAAAAGAAATGTTAATTTTATCTTTCTCGTATCAATGGAAGTTTACCGCGACGGATAGTTCACTACACACACAATTGTGACTAGGTACGTTCCGCGACCTGCTCTCGCGTCAATATTCAAGACTCACAGTAACAACACAAAAATTAGAGGAAAGCAAAATGATTGAAACACCGGGAACTAGTGTTTAGGTACTCATGTTTAACAAAAAAGTAAAACTGGTTGTCTTACATGCACTGGTTGCTACATGAAAACTTCAATATTAATGTAAACACAAACTGAAATGAACAATGAGTATTAAAAATTAGCAACGCAAGATAACATCTATATCATTCGTATTAAACACACAACAACAGTTAAAATTCGTATATCAAATAGTATTATAACTTTTGTTTATGGAAATTCCTATCTAGCTAAACACTGTTTGTAAATATGAAATCATATACACAAAATAGTTATACGCATGCGACCTCGCTCTATAGTGTGGCCTGCTAGTTTTAGGTATTCATTTATTATTGTTATTATTTTCTTTTTTTAATTGAATGCTCACTGTTAGTTGAAGATGATGTATTTGGCGTATTAATCACAATTAAAAAGACATGATCACTTTAACACTAATCGGTTGATGAATTTCTGTATCAGACAATTTTTTGGATAGTGCTCGCTCTAGTCGATTCATAATTCCTTCGTGAAGATTAATTTGTATTACTTACAAATTTCATGTCCCTAGTGGTGGTATGCTGCTCACGTTGTCCTCCTTGGACTGCTGGGTTTGTGCCTAATAAAACTTCTTATTCGATAAAATTCTCTTGTTCAACACTGTAATTACTGCGTTGGTGTATTCATTACATTTTGAACTTGTGTTTATGCACTAACTAAACTCAGACTATCGGTTAACTTTCACTTTTTCAAAATAATAGTACTCATACTCAGGACGCGTGTTTCATGCGTCAACTTCTGGGTCCTGAATACTTGGCGCACTTCTTGGTCGCACAATGCACGTGCAAAAAGTATACTTGGGACGTAACGAAGTTCCTGATTGGTCAGTAATTGAGAAATTGTCCAATCATCGCTAGCTTTAGAAAATCACCGGAAATATGGAATGATCCAGTAGCTTCTGGAATGTTCTAGAAACTACACAACCGGAAGTTCCAATGTCTTCGAGACAAAGAACTATTGCTCTGCACACACACACATTCACAAGCAAAGTCAGTTTGTGGCGTCGAAGAGATGCCTTGTGCTGAAAGAGTACGAGCATAGTTGCCAACTGCTAAGTTTGTCACCAAAAGTCAATCATGAGTTTAATAAAATGTGCGCATTAATTTTCCTTGCTTCGATAGTCGATAGCAAATTTTAAAAAGCGCAGTTAGGGCCAATCACTATATGTTTCCAAGTGAGAGTTCAACCGTGCTGCTTATGCCACACAGAGAACTCTGTTTCGTGACCTACCGGCTAATGCAAGACACTTGTGGATACATTCAGTAATGGTTAGCGTCAACTCTATGCAATATTTAACATCTTATTAGAATAATCCTTCCAACTGGCACCCTTAGATGTGGGTTAGCAAGTGAAAAAAGTGAGTAATTTTCTTTTTACACCCGCCTGGCTACACCTATCAGCTACCACTGTACACCACCCCAAATGAAAACTTGCAAACTAGCTCTTGGATTGCTTCTGTTGCCACAACTCATTTTTTCTTGCAACAACTCAAAGAATTGATAAATTCGTAATACTTACTGATAGTATTGAATTGTTTCGAAATTGCTCCCCTAGAGTTGCAAGACAATAAGAATATTCACAACACATAAGTAGCTATTAGGAAACGCTTGTAAACGTTTTTGTATATTTTTGTTGTAATACGAATTCGAAAAACTAACTTAAGAAAAATTTATAACCACATTACGTTTAATTAGCCCTTTCACGAACTCAAAATATTAATTTCATTGTATGTCTAATCATCGATGTATCATTTCGTTTTAACCATTTCTTTACTATTTCACCAACGCCGAGGAAAAATAGGGAATTTTGAGACAGCGTTGCTATCCTGTATAACACAAAATTATCAGCTTTTAATAGATATCGAATATCTCGGTAAGTATTTGACTTATCCATCTCAAATAAACGTGATATTGCTTCCTACGATATACCAAGTGATCTTTTCCAAGTTATAGCACCATTTCCAAACTCAACTTTGCTCTCTTCTTTTTGTGACAACACTGCATAACTAAGCCTCCCAAACTTACAGACATTTTAAAGAGCACTGATCAGAATTTAAATTAATATGCACAACTAGTTAGTTTGAAAAGCAGGACAATAGCGAGACTTATCAGAATATTCTTACATACTTTTAACGGTATCAAGAGATACGTAATTATTTAACTGAGGCTTCACCCTTGCAGGAAATTACGTTTCTCCGTGTTTTCTCCTCAAAATATTTCGGAGAAAACAAGAATGATCAATAAAATATAGAACGTTTTCTTGGTTTCGTTTGTTTGAGTTAATAATTTGAGAGCGATTCATATTAGAAAACGAAACTACAGTTTCGATTCCTGCACCCGCCAATCTTTACTAGCGTGTAGAGGTATATATATATATATATATTTGGTCTAGGAATTAATTCGTGCGGGTGGACAAGAGATGGCGCAACGAACGGAGCGTCCCACAGTTCCGTGTATCCACACATGTGTTGCAAACCCCTGTCGTCGCGTATCGTTCGTAGTATAGGGCAGTGGATTAAAGCGTCAACAACACCAGTTTGTAGTTAAGTGAATATGGCGCAATTTGTGCCTGATAAAGTGTTTTTGCGGGGTGTCCTGCTGCATTACTTTAACATGCAGAAAAGTGCGACTGAAAGTCATCGTATTTCGGTGGAAGTGTATGGTGACCATGCTCTAGCTGAGCGAACGTGTCAGAAGTGGTTTGCACGGTTTAGAAGTGGTGATTTCGGCTTGGCAGACCAAGAGCGAGCTGGACAGCCAAAAAAATTTCAAGACGAAGAATTGACAGCATTGCTCGAGCAGGATTCGTGTCAAACGCAGGAACAACTTGCAGCAGCATTAGGCGTTGATCAAACAACAGTCTCCAAACGCTTGAAAGCCATCAAAAGATGTCACATTGGGTTCCACATGAATTGAAAGACAGAGACGTTGAAAGACGAAAAACCATTTGCGAATTGCTGCTTCAACGACAGAGCAGAAAGGGGTTTCTGCATCGAATTATTACGGGTGATGAGAAGTGGATCCATTACGAGAACCCTAAACGAAAGAAGGCCTGGGTGAAACCAGGTGAACCAGGTCCATCACAACCAAAACGAGATATTCACTGTGCAAAGGTTATGCTGTGCATATGGTGGGATATGAAAGGTGTGGTGTACTATGAGCTGCTGCAACCGGGTGAAACTATGAATGGAGAACGTTATCGACGACAATTAATGCATTTGAAGCAAGCTCTGGCCAGAACACGACCAGAATGGGAGAACAGACATGATAAACTTATTGTTCAACATGATAACGCTCGCCCACATGTCGCAAAACCGGTCAAAACCTATTTAGAAAATGTCGAATGGGAAGTTTTACCCCACCCGTCGTATTCACCAGACGTTGCTCCTTCGGACTACTACTTGTTCGATTGCATGAACAACGATTTGATTGGACAGCGGTTTACTTCTTCAGAAGATATCGAAACATGGGTCTCTGACTTGATCGCTTCCAAGGATGAGGACTTCTTTCGCCACGGAATCCGTACATTGCCTGACAGATGGGCGAAACTGGTGGCTAGCGATGGACAATATTTTTCTTAAGGTATTTATGTATTTTGTGTTTGTACTACAGCTTCAATGTGTGCGTACCAACCGCACGAATTAATTCCTAGACCAAATATATATATATATATATATATATATATATACCATATTACTTACCTTCGATATATATCACGAAGAAAATAAATGTCGAATAAAAGCAGGGAATTCGTGTTACTATTCGGTTCAAAATCTCTTGTCGTCGGGTTAAAATTCTGTCGAAGAATCTGAAGCTTTAAATATACAGAACGATAATCATGCCTGTTGTTTTGTATGGTTGCGAAACAGTCGCTTAGTCTGAGGGAAGAACATAGACTGAAAGTGTTTGAGAACAAGATCCTGAGACGAATATTCGGATCCAAGAGGAACGGAAATGGGAAATGGCGAAAATTCATAACGAGGAACTACGTAATTTATATGGTTTACCCAACATTGTCAGGTCGTCAAGTCAGGTATGCAATGGAAGAAAGTAGGAAAGCTTTCAAAGTCTTGACTGGAAGACCAACTGGGAAATGACCGTTAGGAAGTCCTAGGTTGAGATGGGAGAAAAATATTAAGATGGATCAGGCAGAGGTTCATATACAAAGTAGAAGCTGGATCCAGCTAAGGATAGAAGTCAGTGGAGAGCATTTGTGAACGCGGCATTAAAACTCCGGGTTCCATAGGCCATAGAGCTAGTTAGTTAGTTTTATATATATATATATATATATATATATATATATATATATATATATATATATATATATATATATATGTGTGTGTGTGTGTGTGTGTGTGTGTGTATATATATCAAAGTTAAACAATATGATCTTTCTCTAGCAGATCGATGCCCAACGTTATGTTCAACCAAGGGCATGAACTCTTACATGTGCGCAACATCTTGGAGGCCACAATGAAACACAATACAAGAGATCTCCTTTGAAAATCCATTTTTGACAATTTTTTACTGTTATAATAATAAAAGTTGAATGAGAAACATAAAGGTTTGGAGTTTTAAATATACTCTACGTCTTAAAATCTGTTAATACTGGTAATACTGATTTTAAACTTCACTTCTTTTCGATATGTGTGGAAAAGTGGCAATTTTGAAAATATATTTTAACGTTTATTTCATCCTACGATAGACCTTATTACTACTCAAATCTATTTTTGCTTTTATTGGGACAGTAAAACAAATGGACACAGCATCAGATTGTTTGCATTATAAAATTATTGAACATTGCAGTGAAAATTCCGTTCAAAATGCTTAATTAACAGAAGGTATATATGAAAATACGTTTAAAAACGCAGACATAACATCACGGCTTCGCATGGGAACCCGTTAGACATGCCTCCCCTAAAGATTTTGATTCCCTCATTAAAAAGGATGTAATTGCTATAAATCGTACCTAAATTCATTTTTCACTCAAACGCAAATTTTGCGTTTAGTACTCTATGCTGATGATGGTCCAAATCCGTTAAGATCACGATGTGTCTAACGTTCTTCGATTATGCTGCCACCAGGTAGTAGTAAAGAAAACATTGGTAGAAGATACAACGGTATGTTGTATATTTTTAGTTGTAATCATTATTGTATATTTTTTTTTATTTTAACCATTATTACTTACTTGTAATTTTGGCTACAATATATTTCAAATATATACTAGGTAGATTTTACTAATAGAAAAAGAGAAAGAATCGTACTTATAGTTTTAACACTACGCTGGTAACGTTGGGTCTGTGAGACCCAAGCCTTTACAAAAAATAATATAACTTTAGTTGACAGCACTCGAACTGCTACATCCTCCCCCTACCTTCCGCTCCTAAGTTGTAGTTTAATCATACGTAGCCTGTTTTAGTTTTCGCTTGGTCATTGTTGTGTGCCGTGTGCTTTTTCATAGAGTGGGCCAGACAGACCCAACGTTACCAGTGATGTTATTTTTACTAGCACGATTAAATAATATTAAGTAGCGATTTTAGAAGAGAAAACTTCATATTTCCGTGTGTTGATTTGCATGTTTTTTAAGCACTTGTCGTATAGTTATATATATATATATATATATATATATATATATATATATATATATATATATATATATATATATATATATATATATATATATATTCAAGTGAAGAATGGCCGAAAGCTATGAGGCATATGTTCAAAGAATAAGGGACATGTTAGAGCAAGAACTAAGTGATGTAGCTTGCAAAGATGATGAAGATTGTGATCCTGACTTTTGTTTGCCTAGTGATCATTATATTAGTGATGAAGGAGGAAACAGTGATGGAAGTTCTGATTTTGCTGAAACTGTGCACAAATATTTTGTAGGTAGAGACAAGGACCCGAAATAGAGTAAGGAAAAAGGAAATGTGAATATTCGTAGTAACATCGTGACTGCTAGTATACCAATGTCTAAAGAATTGTCTAAAGAATTGATACAGAGGCAGTTGATGCAGAGAGCACAAAATAAACGCAATCCTACTGATCTTCGAAAATCAGTTGCAAGATTATGTGGATTAACCCTTGAAGAGCATGCTCCTATGCAGCGAGAATTGAAACGAGGACGTTGCAACATGTGTAAAGACAGCAAAACCAGTTACTTTTGCCAAAATTGTGGTAAGTGGATTTGCCTGGGTCACGCAAGAATGTTGTGTGATGAATGTTCAGATCATTACATGTAAAGATGCCAATATGAGTGGCTACAGTTTTTCATAAATTGGAAGTTAGTGCAAAGAAAAATTGAAATAAAGTTAGAAGACGTATTTTCCTTCAGTTCCAAGTAATATCGTCATTACGTAACACTTTTCTTTTTTTGTATCATGTCTGGAATATTGTTTTACGTATTGAATACTGTGTTTAAACCAAACCTAACTAAATAATAGCTGAATGAAAAATGTTCGTTAAATACTTTCATAACAATAAAAGACATATATTAATTTTGAATTTGGCATTCAAAATAAATTACTGTACTCTTTCGTTTAATGTAACTAAAGATATTTTAGTCAATGTAAGCTCGAAGTTATAAAATATTCTTCTTTAATTGATTTCAGTGCGTAAAAACTTGAATGGGTCCCGTAGACCCAACGTTACCATTTATGAAAGTTTCCTGAACGTTACCACTGTAGTGTTAATATCCAAAAAAGATTATTAAAATGTTTTTATATAATTTGATCTCGGTGTCGTCGTCATGACGACCGGAAATAAATAGAATTATGGAGAGTTAGTAAAGTAAACATCTTAGATGATTTGTGTATAAAGTAATTGTACACTTCAGCATCATATTTATTAAACTGTGTGTGCAACAAAACGGTAAATTGGTGTTTTTATGGCTCAATATTTAATGTTAAAGAACCAGAGAGAAGACTTATCGTTATAAATTGGTGCCGAAACGCCGAGAGAGGAAAAATTGTATCGTTTAGAAGAGTAGTAGAACAAGCAAGATTGAGCCCAATATCAATCTTACTCTTTTGAGAAGTGACAAGATAAGATAATATAAAGTGACAAGGTAATGAGTGCTACGGATGATCAAACTATATACACTGACATTCATTCTTCAGAAAACATGATGGACGTATAAAGGGAAATATCACAACAAATCAAGGATCAAGCTCGACGAAAGGATGAACAGTTTGAAAAAAAAGAATCAGCAATTTGAAAAATTAGACCAAAAGATGCATCAACAAATTAGGGAGCAAGCTGAACATCTTGACGAAAGGTTAGAGCAATTGCAGCAATTTAACGATGACAAATGGGATAAAGTACAAAAACAATTAAGTCAAATGAATCAACACATTGCAGTTAAGTTCGAGCGCTATAACTAAGAAATGGGCAAGATGGTACAGAGGTTCACCGAAGTTCAGGACTCTTTAGATATTATAGAGACAGCGGTAAATGAACATGCCAATCAAATCAAGCAGTTGCAAGATGAAGTGAACTTCATTAAAGAAAAGTATATTCACGACAGTACAGTGCAAGATGGTGGGCGCATGAATGCTGTACGTCCCACATCTATCGGTTGGGAATCTACACGTCATCCCAGAACAACTCTTGAAGATAATCAATCCTCGAGCTGTAATGAAGATAGTACCGAAGGAGAAAGAAGAGTGAGGTGATCATCCTGTCAGAAGCGTAACCATTACAGGTAAATCATTACGGTTTAGTGAAGTGGAACCACTTACAAAAATTTAGTGGTGTACCGGAAGACATAACACCGAGGGGGGACCTCAAAAAGTTTGAGGACGAGTGAGAATTAATGGGCGTAGACGAATCTCAATATTTAAAGTTACTTGCACATATATTACTGCCATCTTGTCTAACATGGTTCAAGGCAATAAAGAATACCCTACGTACTTATTCAGACTTTAAGAACGCCTTACTAGCCAATTACGAGAAAGATTTTATCAATGAAGAATGCTCATAGAATTAAATCAATAGAGAAATATAATAAAAATGCACTCCTTCCAGTAATAGTTATGCACTCCTTCCAATTTGACAGACTGTTTTTGTAAATCTTGATAAGAATTTAGTTTATTTGGTACAGTGGGATGATTTCTTTTAGTCTGATTAAGAAGAGGTGAAAGAGTTTTGTTAAAGTAGTGTCACTTTATATGCCGCTGTCGAAATTCATGTCAAAATTACGAATGGAAACTTCACGCTCTATGCGATTCAGGTGCTTCATCTAGTCTATTGAGCTACAATATATGGAAGAAAATTTCTAGTATAGTATCTAATGCAGTATTACAGCCCGCACCTCAAATTGTTCTAACGGATTATAGTAGAGTACAACAAAATCTGTTAACGGTGAGGTTACCCACTTGGTAGAACTTGGTCATGTAGCTTGTGATATTAGATTTATTGTAGACAATGACCTCAATTATAATTGTCTGCTAGGGAGATATTTTTTATTGCTAGCTAATGAGAAAGTTAGACTTTGGCGAGAAATCTCTTTGAGGAGGTTACGAACCTAACATTAATAAGGTACAAATGAAAGAGTATGAACGCAGATCTGGCTGCTAAACCATTCAAAGTAATGAAAAGGAGATAAAATGAAAATACTTACTAGAGAAAATATTAATGAGATTAGTTGCCATGTGAGTAACAAGATTTTGCGGTTAGTGCTCGATGGTGGTGAAAGTCCAAATTCGTTTAGTTCACCTTGTGTGTTCCGTTGTTCGGATATGCTGCAACCTGGTGGTACTAAAGAAAACATTGTTGGAAGAAAACGAAGAGAAAAGAACTGAACAGATTGGAATATTCGTGAAATTTGTGCATGTGCGAGTGTAAAACGTGACGCAGCAAACAATCAAAATACATTTGAATTATTGATCTTGTCCCCAAAGAGTTATCCAATGTTAGCTCTGCACAAACTTTAAAATTAAAGGTGATATTTTACGAACAGTTTGTGAAATTAACAAATAATATTTTAGTGTATTTTCCTATCACACAAGTAATTAATGCCAATGTAAAGATATACCACACCCAGTCTCGGGATCAAAAAACCGCTGAGAAAGAGGTCTATCAAATATTCGATTGATACAATCAATATATTCGATTATTCGTGTATCAATCCCGCGAATCAATAATATTATTGGGGTGAATGTTGTACAAGTGTTATGTGTTATATAACAGGTATATTTAATGTTAACAATAAATAGGTACCGAAAGTATATGTGTTGTTATTCTGTTTTCAGAGAAACGTGACAAAATATGATGTAAGTGCATGACGTTCTTGTAAGAAGTATATGGGAGTAGATGATATTTTTACCTGTTCTCGACACTACATATTAGATCTTCTAACAGATACTACCTCCCGAATATGGACCCTAGACAGTTAGGTTGGCAATCGGAGGGAGACATTGTATATCCCTAACCTACAGGCAACATAGTGCAAGGCTTTGTTGCCTGGGTGAGGAACCGGGGATGCTCTCCTCATGTTGGTGAATGATGGTATTATCCGTGATGCGCGAAATTGTACTGTTGGAAAATGTCGTTCATTCATAGGAAAGAAGATTCATAAGGAGACTATATAAAGCACCAAACAATAGAATCTACAATGTATACTAATGTTTTCTGAAAAAATACAATTATAAAGAAATGCCCGGAAAAAATATTATTAAGCTGTAGTTTCGCAAATCATATAGCCTTGATTCTCAAGCAGAACCTTCAATTTCTACTACTTTAACACTGCATCATCATCAACCAATATTATTGCTACCGCACACATTTAAGCAACATCAGTACCACCGCCAAAAAACTAATTCTGCAACTAATACCAGAATTATCTGTAATAATAATAATAATAATAATTATAGAAGAATGAAAGGAAACTTTTATTATATGTAAATTTTTTCATTGTGAGATTCTATTAGATATTTATAATATTTATGTTGGAACATTTTCTTCTGATAATTCTATTACAAAATATATTTATTTATGCTCCCTCCTTTGCCATGTAAAAGTACTTCAGTTATGTTTCAAGTTCAATTCCCGGTGAGAGAGCCTTTGGAATTTTGAAGTTCAAAACCATCAAAAGCCATTTTCTCTTTGATCTTCTTTTATGTTTGTATGTCTATTTGAACTAAAATTGGAATTCGCAGGACCATTGTTTGTACATAACACTTTAGTATTTTATCGTGACTGAAATAAGAATGTTTCGTCCTTATTAGAACATTGCAATGGTTAAGGTGTCTCATTTGCTAAGTACAATTTTCATTGAAAAGTTTTTCCGCTTACTTAACAATGACGTCTAAGAGTAGTGACTTTAGCGTCGGTTTCACAAGTTGAGGATCCTGGGTTCTATTCCACGTAAATGAATTAAAGAACTTAATATCATTTGCATGATTGATACTTCCGATATATAATAACATTTAAAATATCCAGTTTGTATGGGTCTTAGAGTTGACAAAATTTCTTTAAAGATCAATACCGAAGTGATGACAGTCGTATGAACCTCGTTTAGTACTCTCTCTCAGTTTAACGTGCCTAGAAAACAAATGATGAAAATCTAAGATACATATTCAGTATGTGTAAAAACTATGACTGATCAAGGACAAATACTATTGTTTCCAAGCAAATGTATAATTGTTCATAATTTTCTAGTTGTTTTCTTTTGCTGCTACTACTATTGCTATTCTTCTTCTCCCTGTAAAGTTCTATAAGTAAAATAAACTTTTAATTTTCCATATCGAATACGTTTCATATATCATTTCTACCAAATATTGTAAACTGGAATTATTTTATTATATTCAAATATATATTTTGCTAAAATATAAAGATAACACCTAAATAGTCCTATTCCTTTTTCTCAATGAACTATGTATCGTGATGACAACAAATCCTACGTATTTTATTATGAGCATCACCATCAATTTACTATCATAATCAGTATCATGGCGCACTGACAGGTCTTTACAAGAAACCCATCTTTCATTTCTATTTTCAACCATGGTTTTGGTAATGCATGAAGATTTTAGATATTCATATCATCCAGTAGATGACACCGCCCCAGCTTCTACTTAATTTTTTTTAAAAATATCTCTCACAACATTCATCCTTAGAAAATCTCCTATCCAATTTCTATTTTTTTCTTGCTATCAAGTTCAGTATTGTCCATTCTTTATTCATTTTTCTCAGAACGTATTTTTTTCTTTCCAGGTGATTATTCCATCATTCTGCATATGTACATTTCGTTCCTTACTATAATGTCCAGCTCTATATCATAACACGCGGTGAAGGACTCAGAATCCGTTTTTACAGCCACTTTTGAGAAAGTTGGTAATTATTAAATATGAAGTGATAACTGTTCGTGTTAATATTTTCTTATTTTTTATATAATTAATTACGATAATTGCATTTACAATAGCTAAGCGAGACATTTGCTTTGGGGTTTGATTCTGTATTAGTTGTCATCCTGAGACGAAGAAAGCTATATATAAACTCGACTGATATCATCTAATATTTACAATTTACGAAAAGTGAAGGTTATTGCTCCGTTTCTTGACGCATAACAACAACAGACAGGTAGCATTCCGATACTTTAAGGATGCTTACTAGAAATATTTAATAAAATAAATGCACAACTTTATTCCTCTAACTCTCAATTCGAGAGTTCTTCAATTTCCTCTAACTCTCTCCAAGAAGGAATAAGTGACAATTGATTACCTCAACATGAAGGACCTGGGATGCTATCTTCCTGGCAGACGTTCCTTTCGAAAAGACCGCAGCTTATAATTACCGGCTGGATTTCGAATGATGTGGTTTTCTTCTTACTTTCATACTTTTGTTCATAAGTTACGCCACAGCGTTAATCAATTGTTTCCTATGTGTGGAAATTCGATACCTCTTTTTATTAAATCATGACCAAATATTTTACTACTCCATAGCAGGCAAGTGACTATGAAAATGTCAAAATTATATAATTTTTTTTTCATAAAACAAAAATCTTCGTTTTAAAGTATATGACAGACATCCATATTCGTGTTAGTAGAGAAAATAATTTTAGCTTTATTGCAGTGAGTTCAAATTTATTGAAAATCCTTTTGTTTAATTTTCTCATATTATAGATTTAATTGGTTATCAACTATGTTTACAATAGAAGCGTATTTTATCAGATACATAATTAGTTTTAAGTATAAATTTTTAATTACATTCTTATTTTCGTTTATTTCAGTCTAATTTCACTCTCATCTAACTGTCACTGATTATTTTAAATATTTCAAACAAACATAACTGAGTCTTAACTTGGACCCTGAGATAATCCTTGAAAACAAAAAATATCCAATATAGAAAATACAACAATTGTGTAGTGGAAATGGAAAAGGCTGAAAGTGCCAAAAAATAAAAAATCGATTTTTTGCATGGAATGTGTTGTAAACGACATCGCCAATAACCTAGAGAAGGTCCAAACTGCCAGAAAAATTCCTACTAATTTCTAGAGCACTCGCAAGGAGCAGCACCTTAAAGGATAAAGTACAGTTGTAGGAAGTTTTTATTGAATATTGGAAACTTTACTTTGTGGCACTTTCAGCCTTTTCCATTTCCATTACACAATTATAGCATTATTAAATTTAAAATTTAAATGTTTTAATGATTATTTTTAATTATTTAATTTCATCATATTCAATTTGAAATTACTTGAGCATACCCTCATGTTTAAAACTTAATAAAATAATAGCTCAGGCCGAGTTTCGAATTTCGATTTTCAAGTTTCATGAGTTGTATATGAAGTCTTGTTCTCTCATTACGCCATCGTCAGTTTAAGTGCTTCTTACAGCTAGTATCTATATAGAAACTCGTTCTGTATAGATCTGTGAGAATTGTGATGAGTGTAGCCTCACATTTTCTGACTTAGTCTCTGCAAGAGTTTCTTGGTGTGGGTGAAAATTACTGTACAAGCTTAAACAGAAAGAAAAGGCGTCAATTATATTAAGTGTGGATAAACTATTTCCTTTTTGGACGATCAAAGCATGGCAACGGTAGAAGACTTGCTTACACTCAATAAATCAACGAAAACAGAAACGAACAGAGTCCATTGTAGTATGTCTACGTGTACAAAACATACAAGACGGAAACGTTAAATCAACTCTCCAACTATTGGTATTTTCTTTAAAAAAATATGAAAAAGCATTGCGGTAGGAGGAGGAACTAGCATCAGAGTTGCTATCCCAAAAAGAAACAATGAACAAATCCGCTGCAGTTTATTTGGTTCCTTAATTAATGAAAATTAAGCAGAATTTTAACAAATTTCACAATAGAGTTACCGTAGTGTCTTAAAAATTCTGTTATATTATGTAAAAGTGTTATCCTCAAAAACAGTGACATTAACGATAATCGAATAATCCCTGTATGTACTATGGAAGTATGGGATCGTGTTTGCTCGTCTGAGAGAGCAAAACTTCAGTTACGTCATAGGTCAAAGGTCAATGCAATGGGTGCAAGATTAATGCCGTAGGGGTACTTATGACTATCCCTCTACAACCTGGCAGAGGTACTGTGGTCCAGCCCCTAAACTTTGGTCATTGGTGGGTAGTTAGGACCACCCCCTAACAAAAGGTCGTGTTGAGTTGATTTTGACTTTAACGTCTCGTGCAGCACCGAGGCTGTATGTGACGTGTACCTACAGATTAACGGGGAATCCGAACCACATGAGCTCCCGCCGAGAATCGAACTCGGGTCTCCCACGCCATAGGCGCGCACGCTAACCGCGTAGGCACGAAGGTGCCCTAGAAAAGGTCCAATTATCGAAAATTAGTACCACCTCAAATTTTAGAAATTGTCAAATCTAAAAGTTTCGCTTGGTGGTCTAGGAACAGGTATGTACCTCTACAAGTCTTGAGCGTTCATCATGTTCCTTTCATTGGTAAAGAAAATGCTGAAAAATCAAGTTTTGGAGGTTGTCGGTGTAATTTATCCTTCTTGATGAGATCTTCTAACCTTATGGTTATATGGACATGTACAGCAGTCTATTCTCTTTTTTAGGGCATAGGTACACTGGTGCAATCCTTTGAAAACAGGGGAGGAGTACATTGACTCACCCCGTTAAATCTTGGAAATTGCCAAATTAAAAATTATGTATACTAGTGTAGGACCTAACATGAACAAACATGATTTGGGGGCGTCCTTCTCGTTATCTTCTGTCGGTAAAAAATCCGAAAAATTAATACCACCACATATGACACTATTTATTTAATTTGATGAGGTAACTGCATCTTATATGACAATATGGACGTTTAATGGAGTCTATTGCCTTCTATAAGATATAGGTATATTGATGCACCCTTTAATAATTCGAGCGGGATACATTGGCACGCATCTTAAATTTTCAATATAGTCAATTTCAAAATTTGGGGACATTACTTTAAAAACCTAATATGTATCATTATAAATTTGGGTGGTCCATCTCGTTCTCTTTCATGGTTAAAAATTGCTAAAATATAAGCCTCACGAGTATGTTGTACAGTGGAACACAGAAATTCTTAATGCAGAAAGTCCGTGACCTAGGCAACCCAACTAACGCCCGCTCCAACAATAATTACGCCTGGTAGTAGCTATCTCAGCAGTGTGAAGTTGCCAACACCTGTTAAAAGCAATAATCGTAAAGAGTATTTTTGTGCAGAACTGGAGCGAAACGCTGGCTGATGAATTGACAAAAAGGAGTCTTTGGATGTTTGTACTCACAACAAACAGCACAATACCAGTAAAAAAATATACGGACACCAGAGGCGCCGATGAGAAGATAATAGTCAGGGGACTTAAAAATCTTATAACGAACTCAAGTGACGGATAATGTAAACAATTTACTTCAAATGACAACACATATATAGATATCAAATAATATACGGGTAGATTATGCGGTGTATGATTAGGTTATTCTTTTAAGTCAACACAAAGCATTGCGCTGAGTTTTGAAACTATTAACAGTAGTTCTACCTGCAAATCAATTAAAGTATGAAGGGATCATTCATTGGAAGAACCCAGCCTGTAATGAAAATTTTGGGTGTGTAACACGGCCTGAGCTTTTAGGTACCGGCGTCACTGATTGATATGTAATATTATTTCGAGAGAAGAACTTGTCCGATTTCATCATTCGTTAAATGACTTTTGAAACTGCTAAATATTGGTATGCAGTAATTTATTGGTAAATATTAAAAATGCAAAATTCGATAGCACTCCAACGTGTTGGAGAACCTATCCGTACTAAGCGTATTTCCCCTTAGGTTGTAAATATAACTGAAGGATCTTGATTTGAATAATATTTGTGAAAATTTACACATTCTGACACTTGGGGAAAAGAGGAGAATATAGTGTCAGTAAACAACAATTTGAAAATGCACGAAATTAACGGTTAATATCAAATATAGAACCATTAACAGAATTAAGTCTGTAACTCTTTTTCTACATTTAGTTTTCTTCCTTTATTTTCAGGATTACATCATCACTGAATTTCTCCACTGGAGATTATCTTTCATTTAGCAACATACAACTGGAGCTCAGTCTTTTAAATAAAACATTTTAAAAGTTGTAAGTAGAATAGGAGAGACTCGAACTCCGATCAGCAGTTTAGAAAACCACAAGGCTAACCACTCACCTAAAGCGTTACTTATTTGGACGCGATTAAATAAAGAGCCTTTTCTGTTCGCTCAAAGCAGTAGCTTTTTAATAGTCCAATACAAAACACAGGTATATGTAATTGAGAATTCGGAGTGTATTATATTACTGTATTCACTAAATTATTAACATTTCACATTTTAAAAAAACAAAATACAAAACTCTTTTATTTTGAATGAAATATGGCGCTTTTATTATACTCGTAAACAAACTAAAGAGGAATCAATTACTGCGTAATAATTAGGGTTTAGTGGTCAAGGCGCACCACTTCATGATTTACGTCTAATGATTTTTTTATTGCCACATTTAGCTCATCATGAAAATATTTTACTTTGTTGATTCGTGTTCCCATTCTTAAAAGTTCAATTTTACAACAAACTGTTTGCATTCCCCAATCGAATAAGAGGTTCAAACGTCGTAGCACTGTGTAATGTACCATTACAGTTGAAAGTAATGGCAACTATTTTTTCTCACCCTATACCAAGTGAAATTTTTAAAAATTCGATCTCGGTTTAATTGCACGATGTATTTATCCTCTTTACTTCAAATTAAATATAATGAATCGAAAGGTCTCATTAGGAATCATATTTTCACGGAATAACATATTTATTTATATTTTGATTAATGTAAATTCCATTTTCGCATATACAAGTTGAATAGTTACTTGGTTTACCATTCTGATGCCATACCGAAACATAGTTCCGCCATTGGATATAAATTTTCCTAATTCCAGACCAATGTAGAATTTAGCCAGGTAACTAAACCTTCCCTCACCCCTCTCACTAGTCCATAATCACTTTCAGATCCGGTTATATTGGATTTCACAAATTTCTATTTGCTTTGTAATTTCCGTGGCTGAAAGACTCCGCCCTGATTGGTGGAATCCTCCTATCCCTGTCGTTTTCGGCTCAAAGTTTTCATTCTCCCCGAAACCACCTCAGGAGCCGCAGATTGCGATGGTTACTGCCAAATTTCCGCTAGAAAGGACTGAGATTTTCATTAAATCAAGGTAAAATTTAATTTAATTTCCTACTTAAACACTGAAGACTGCTTAGGAGCCCAAATATCTGCATTTTTTAAATTAAAGTATGAAAAGTGAAAAAAGGAAAGAGAAAAAGAAGAAGAATACTCTGCAACAAATGTGATGCATGGAATAAGTCGTGAGTGGGAACCCTTCACCCCTGGTGGGGATATTCATGAAGCTATAGGCTTATGTCTAATTATATTGGAATATATTATCCATTTCTTAATTTCGAACATACTAGGTTCGATCGAAATGAGAAAACTCTTTATCGGACTTCTGAAGAAAACAAAATAAAATAAATAAATACATGACCGTGTTTGTTATATATGGAATTCCCAGTCACGACCCCCTTTTCAGTTCTATTGCAATAGAAGAAGAAGTAAAGAAGAGAAGAGAAAGTTGGGATAGAAAGAAAAGAAAAATAGGGAAAGTAAGAAGATGAAAAAAGGTACTCTTACTGGATATTTTTGAGAAATATGGTAAAGGAAAGTGAATAATTATCGAATTGGGATCATTTCCAATAGCTATTGGGTGAATATTTGGTATTAAGGTGATCGAAGGTAGACACATGTTAACCCATACCTCTCAGACCTAGCTCCATTTAACTTCAACTACCGAATTATCTCAATCTAGCTCTGAGATAGATGAGAAAGTTTAACTTAACAGTTTATTAAATATTTCCAAAATTCTTGACGAGTATCCAGTACTTGAAGTATAAACGATGAAGCGGACGGCATGTTAGAATTGACCACAGAGAAGGATAAAAAAAATCAAAGTAATACATATATTTGTCGAAGATTTTGACTTTCAAAGTTCTCTCATGATGATCATTTGTTCAGGCTACTTCGATCCTTTTTGCTTCCTTTATAGAGCCAACTTAAATTAAGTTAGTATTGACTGTCAACGACTTTAATTGCCAACTACCATTAATTATATTAAGTATATGTCAAAAGAATTGGTGCACTTAATACTAAACCTACATTTCACTCACACACACATTCATGCAGAACAATGTATACTTCAGGTAGCTCCTTTTCCAACTCTCTTTATTCACTGTGATTGGTGTCCACGAGAGTATTTAATCGTTTGTCTTAACGACAGACAAAAAAATTAGTTTCTTCATATTATATATAAAATTTTCAGTTCATCACTTGACGCACTTGATATAAAATTTCAAAGTATATTCAGATTTACAAAAAAATATCGAATCCAGTCACAGACATTGGGAACATATTTCCAAAATACTATATAATATTTCAATGGAATTAGGTCTTTGGACCTATCTAGGTCCCGTATTCACATTACTAAATTATTAACCAAAATCAGTTCCACTTAAGATCACTGAATTTCTATTTCTAGTATAGATCGTGGGGTCAAGAGATTTTAGTCACTGGACTGACGAACGACAAATGGTTATGTTTCCGATCGTAGGGGAGGATTTGCTTCATAGTTTACTGATACAAGGATTTGTTGGCAGGGCGCACTGTTTCGTAGTTTACTGATTTCACTATGATCTCGCACAATAAATTTGGATAAGGATGAGGGTTATTTTTGCTTTTCTTACGACCTGCTACTTGTTCTATTTACATGCAATATTTAACATGGTATTAAAAATTTAATAGTTACTAACGTTATCAAGAAATCAGTAAGGTGTCATTAATTATAACTTACGCGGTAATACTTTACATCACAAATAATTGGTCAATGTCGGGTGTCAAAAATATATGGCAACCTAAAACAACCAGGGTAAATACCGAGCCCTTTACATACATACTCGCATATATATGTATTCATATTACTCAATATAATAAATTTCACTTTAATATCCATCTTAGTATTTCGTCGACATTTAAATTCTACATAACCTTTTTATATTCAACATGTATTCACGCTTGTGTGGCTCAAAATAAACAAAAACCCTGACTAACAAAATTCTTTCTTTTTTTCTCATAAGGTTGCAACATTGAACTTTAGATGTAAACCCGATAATCAATAATAATTCTCAATTTACTAAAATCCGCGTATAAAGAAATAGTTGGTGTTATTTAATAAGTTGACATAAGAGGTGGAAATACAACAAATAGAGCAGGGACGTAACTTTTCAAATTATGTATTTATTTACATATTTATGTAATTACATATATATATATATATATATATATATATATATATATATACAGAGAAAGAAAAAAATCAAGATTATTTGAAACTAGTGAGCCCAAACTGCTAATACATACATACCATATATCCAATGAATAGAAAGAAAACCAGAAATCAGTTGTCAATGGATATAATTTGTACGATAGATGAATAACAAGTAAGTTTCTAGGAATCTGAAACCATGGTGTACCTTCTCGTCAGCCCCTCCCATGGTGGGTTGAGTATCGTGAAAACGGTCCTGAGTAGTGCTGAAATATCTCCACGAATTGTATTCCTCGATGTCTCAGTTAGTACATACGATCGAAATAAGTGACAAGATTATTGTATGTTGTCACGAGTTTCAAAACCGGGGGGGGGGGGAGATTGCGAAAATAAAAAAATAAACTTTAGAGAAGGAATAGAACAAGGATAGGTAAAAAGAGGAGACAGAACACTACAACTACGAAAGATAAGTGGTCGAATTTACGTATACAACATACTATAACCAAATATTCTCTTTTATGCCAAAAGGGGTTCGGCTTACTCAAATACGTAACCTAGGGGGCGCCCTGCTGCCAAGGATGCAAGTCTGTGTCCATCAGATCAAAATCCCACAAGAGTTTGCTTGTAAGATTGAAATCTGAGCCCCGTATCAGGCCCGACCAGCAAGATAAAAGGAGAGGGGGAAGGGACGTAACTGCGTCCCCAATTTTGAAATCTCTAAGTAAGTAAAAAAAATATTCGACCAATAAGAAGAACTAAGGAAGTTCAAGGACAGTAATGAAACTAAAGTAAAAGTAATAGCTAAGTTATCCCTAACTACTGATTTGCCAAAATTAAAAAAAAAATTAAATAAACTAAATTTTGGATCGGTGATTTCAATGACCAAACATCACCGATGGCTACCCTGCGCAGACATGCCAAAATCTGGGACGTCGTTAATTTCCATCAACTAATTAAACTAAGAAAAGAAACGAAAATGCTTAAGAGGGTCATGGGTCGATGTCCGGGTACGCGATGGACATAAATATTAATTTAGGAGCGGTTGATTTGACCAGATAGTTCGATCTAAGTTGTTAGCTATGTGAACACTGCACGATAAATACGGTAAGCAACGAGAAGAAGAAAAAAATCTCGGAGAGTCAATGAATGTTAAAGGTACAAATGACCAAACCTGTACTTTTCGTTGATCACCGGATATAGCAGTTATTTTTCTTAATTATCATTTCTGTCGACCTTTAAAAGTAATTCCCACATGATGCTACCATATCTGATGAAAGGCTTAAGATCCAGGGCTGTTAGAATGAGGTACTTAAATGCGAAGTAACAGACAATTCCCAACTACACTTTACTATCAAATAGCAAACTCGGTTGGATGAATGTACTGGTGTAGAAGTCAAAACGCGAGAGATTTTCAGTAAAACATATTCATATTATCTATATAGAATATACACTGGGCCTATTCATTTAAGTACAGGTGTCCTACCATCTCATTCATATTTTATATCGTATTATTACTATATCATTACATTTATTCATTATTTACTCATTTTTCGCGCGAAGTAATATTTTACAGACACCCTATTAAATACATTTACACGCAGGTCATACACATATTTACATTACGCTCTAATAAACATATAATTATCACGATCCGTCACTCTTCAACTACTACACGATATCATTCATCGAACCACGGACTCTTTGTTTCGCAGCACCCAAATTATATTTACTTCGCAGTTTTGTTAAAAAAAGTCAGGCGTGCACACACTGAAAGTTAAATTGTCAACGATGATTTTATTTCTGATGTGCTGATAAAACTAAAGCAACAATGGACTTTTTCTACAGCCACGGGAAAAGAGATTTTAATACTACATTTTGAAACAAACAGTAACATCATGTGGGCTATTAAGAAAATAGGCGTTCTTGATTTCAGTAGATATTTCGATTACTACTTGACCTAGCGAGCTGTAATTTTCAGAACTATGAGATCTCATGCTATTTCGTCAAAACGTAAACTCATTTGAACCGAAAACCATGTCCGCGGGATGTAATTTAGAAATAAGGGGCCAAAATCAAACAATCTAGATCACTAACTTGGGCGATGACGTAATGTCAACAAACAATTGATTAGCGAAAACGGACACGATGGCGCTGTAGTGGAGACATAATTTACCTTGTACTGAAATATATAGTTGTACTTATTAATCAGAAATCTAATATTTACTCTCGTTTAGTATACTTCGAGCTAGACAAATGGTACTAAATTGACGCCGCACTCACACATAACTACGAACTACACACCACTATAAATACTACACATAAATACTAACTAAGCAAGTACCATTTAATTACATGCGTATTGAGGGAAAGTACTCCTTTGTTGGTATATCGAGTTGGCTCTATTAAACTTTAGGGGGGGGGCAAAATGAGAAGAGTTAACCCTAGGTCCAATTGACCTGACCAATTATTTAAAACATATTTACTAGAATTTGAAGCCCTGGGGGCACTTTAACAAAGTTTATTGAGGGACCTTTCCCCTGAGAAAGGAAAAGGCCCTAAATCAAACAATAACTAACCCATTTCCCCGTTAGAAATGGTTCAATTTGGAAAGAGAAATAGGAGCCCCTTTTTGTTAGCTTAAGCTGCCATTCTGCTGATTAATATTACAGTTATGAAACCTACTAAGTACATGCACTTACTAAAAAAAATCACATTTACCAAATACAAGAAAAATATGCACAAAACAGGTCGTATGTCCCTAATCCCTAACTGAATTTTACTGTTTGAAAGAAAAGGAAAGTAAAATAACTCTTATAAACTGTCTATGCTTCGGCTTGGATGACGAGCAATATGGCGTCTGAAAAGCTGGTTCCTATTTCTCCTTTATTTTTACAGTTCACTTAACACAGTATAGGCTTGTATGCTTCTAATTCATCATACGGCGTCTCCTATGACAAATGAAACTAAAATTTTACCTGACTTTCGTGGAAATCCTGGTTTTTTTAAGCAGATATGTAGAAAGAGAAATCACGAGCTGCGCCTACTAAGATGGTTTTGATGAGAGTGAGAACATTGCGCCGAAAACGACAGGGATTGGAAAATTCCACCAATGAGGTCGGAGTCTTCCAGCTGCGGAAATTACAATGCGAATAGAAATTTGGCAAATCCAGATATAACCGGATCTCAAAGTGATTATGGACTAGTGAGAGGGGGTGAGGGAAAGTTTAGGTACCTCGCCAAAATCTACATTGGTCTGAAATTTAGAAAATTTATACCCAATGACGGAACTATGTTTCGGTATGACGTCAGAATGGTAAACCTTGTAACTATTCAACTTGTATATGCGAAAATGGGATTTACAATTAATCAAAATATAAATAAATGTATTATTCAGTTAAAATATGATTACTAACGAAACCTTTCGATTCATTACATTTAATTTGAAGTAAGGAGAATAAATAAATTGTGTAATTAAACCGAAATCGAAGTAAAAAAAATACTAGGTACAGGGTGCGTAAAAAAGTTACCATTACTTTCAACTGTAATGGTACATTACAAGAAACAGTTTATAGTTAAGTGAAATACAGGATTTCGGTTTACAGGACGCCATGATTCTGCCAAGTTAGAATAGACAGAATGAAAGCGTGATTTTATTTTCCTTTTCTTTCAAACGAACGCGTTCAATTAGGGGTTGGGGAAAATACGACCAGTTTTGTATGTTTCGTTCGTGTAATTGGTAAACGTGATTTTTTTATTAATCAGTAAGTGCATGTACACAGTAGGTTTCATAGTTGTAATATAACTATCAGAATGGCAGCTTAATCTAACAAAAAGGGCTCCTATTCACTTTCCAAATTGAACTATTTCTAGCGGGGGAATGGGTTAGTTATGGTTTCTTTTAGGGCCTTTTCCCCTCTCAGGGGAAAGGTCCCTCAATAACCCTTGTTAAAGTGCCCCGCGGGGGTTCAAAGTCTAGTAAACATGTTTTAAATAATTGGCCAGGTCAATTGAACCTAGGGTTACTCTTCTCATTTTGTCCCCCTAAAATTCAATATAGCCAACTTTATATACCGACAAGGAGTAATGTGATTGAAGGTACTTGCCTTTAATATGCCTATAATAAATGGTGCTTGTTTAGTTAGTATTTATGTGTAGTATTTATAGTGGTGTATGTAGTTAGTAGTTCTGTGTGAAAGCTTGATTTTTACTGCGAGGACAGTCTAGTTAACATGCGTTAATTTAGTACCATTTGTCTGACTCGAAGTATACTAAACAAGAGTAAATATTAGAGTTCTGATTAATAAGTGTAAGGGTATATTTTAGTACACAGTAAATTATGTCTCTACTGCAGCGCCATCGTGTTCGTTTTCGGTAATCAATTGTTTGTTGACATCACGTCATTGCATGAGTTAGCGATTTAGGTTGTTTGATTTCGGCCCCTTATTTCTAAATTTCATCCAGCAGACATGGTTTTCGGTTCATATGATTATACATTCATATGAAATAGCATGAGATCTTACTGTTCTGAAAATTACAGCTTGCTATGTCAATTAGAAACTGAAATATCCACTAAAATCAAGAATACCTACTTTCTTAATAGAAGTAAGCCTACATGATGTTACTGTTTGTTCCAAATGCAATATTAAATTCTCTTTTCCCGTTGCTGTAGAGATATCCCATTGTTGCTTTAGTTCTATCAGCAAATCAGAAATAAAATAATCGTGGACAATTTAACTTTCAGTGAATAAACATATGGATTTCTTTTATAACACTGCGAAGTAAGTATAATTGGGTGCTTCGAAACAAAGAGTCCGTGGTTCGATGAATGTTATCGTGTAGCAGTTTAAGCGTGACGGATTGTAATAATTATAGTTTTATTAGTGTATAATGTAATATGTGTATAGCCTGCGTGTAAATGTATGTAATAGGGGGTCTGTAAAATATTACTTCGCGTGAAAATGAGTAAATAATGAATAAATGTAATGATATAATAATTATACGATTATGATATAAATTGAATGAGATGATAGGACTCCTGTTCTTAAATCAATAGGCCCAGTGTATATTAAATATTAAAAATCTGAATATGTTTATTGAAAATCTCTCGCGTTTTGATTTCTATACTGATGCATACATTTAACCGAGTTCGCTATTGGATTGTAATGTGTAGTTGGGAATTAGATCTTACTTCGCATTTAAGTATCTCATATTAACAGCTCCGGTTCTTAAGAATTTTATCAGATAGGGTAGCATCATGTAGGAATTACCTTTGAACGTTTACGGAAATAATTAAGAAAAATTACTGCTATATTCTGTGATCATCAGAAAGTATGGGTTTGGTCATTTGTACCTTTAACATTCATTGACTCTCCGAGATTTTTTTCTACGTTGCTTACATTTTTTACCGTATAGTGTTAATATGGCTAATGGATCGGATGGGGCTATCCAACTAAACCAACCGCTACTAATTTAATATCTATGTCCATTGCGTAGCCGGACGTCGACCCCTGACCCTCTTTAGTATTTTCGTTTCTTTTCTTAGTTCAATTAGAAGATGGAAATTAACGACGTCCCAGACTTTGCCATGTCTGCACAGGGTAGCTATCGATGATGTTTGGTTACTGAAATCACCGATCCAAAATTCAGTTTAAATAATTTTTTTTATTTTGGCAAATTAGCGGTTCGGGATATCTTAGCTACTACTCTAGTTTCATTACTATTCTGCACTTCCTTAGTTTCTGAGAGGTCGGATGATTTTTTTTCTTTTTGAAATTCCAAATTAAGATGCTGCACTAACCTTCCGGTATGGCCGGGATCTTCAATGGCGTCAACCGGATACGGTGAGTGGTGGGATTTCCCTAAAGCCTTTGTCTTTATGAAAATCCCATTGAGGGCACAGACTCCTCTCGCTGTTGAAGATATGTTTTTTGCGGCTATTTATGTGGTAAGCCGAACCCCTTTTGGCATAAAATAAAATATTTGGTTATAGTATGTATATACGTAAATTCGACTACTTACCTTTCGTAGTTGTAGTGTTCTGTCTCCTTTCTTTTTACCTATTCTTTCTTTTACTCCTTCTCTAAAGGTTCTTTTTATTTTTTGAACGTTCCCCCCATGTTCTGAAACTCATGAAAGTATACAATGTTCATATCCCTTATTTCGATTGTATGTACTAACTGAGACATCGAGGGATACAATTCCTGGAGTTATTTCCGGTGTTTCAGAACAAATTACTACCGTTTCTCTCGATATTCAACCTACCATGGGAGGGACTGACGAGAGGATACACTACGATTTCAGATTCTCAGAAACTTGATTACTGTTCATCGATCGTACAAACTATACCCATTGATTACTGATTTCTGGATTCTTTCTATTGATTGGTTATATGCTGTGTATGTATTAGTAGTTTGGCCCCACTAATATCAAATAATCTTGATTTTTTTCTCTGTATATACATTTATATATGTATGCTTACATAGTTTGAAAAGTTACGTGCCTGTTATATTTGTTGTATTTTCAATTCTTGTGTCAACTTATTAAATAATATCAAACATTTCTCTACAAGCGGATCTTAGTAAATTGAATTATTATCGATTATCGGGTTTACATCTACATTTGAATGTTGCAACCTTATTAAAAGAAAAAGACTTTTTGTTAGTCAGGGTTTTTGTTTTGTTTTGAGCCAAGAAAGTGTGAATACTTATTGAATATGAAAAGGTTATGTAGAAAATTAAGTGTCGACGAAGTACTAAGATTGATATTAGAGTAAAATTTATTATATTGAGTAATATGAATATATATATATGAGCGAGTATGTATTTATAGGACTCGGTACATACCTTTTTGTTTTAGGTTGCCATAGATTTTGGACACCCGATTTTCACCAAATAGTTGTGATTGTAGAGTATTACCGCGTAGCTTGGAATAAATAACACCTTACTGATTTGTTAGTAATGTTAGTAACTATTAAATTTTTTAATACTATGTTAAATGTTGCATGTAAATAGAACAAGTAACAGGTCGTAAAAAATAACCCTAATCCGTATCTAAAGTTATTTTGTGAAACTATAGCGAAATCAGTGAATTATGAAACACTGTGCCCCAAATCCTTCCCCTACGACCGGAAACATAAATATTTGTCATTCGCCGGTTCAGTGACTAGAATCTCGTGACTCCACGATCTAGACCAGAAATAAAATTTAGTGATCTTAAATTGAACTGAATGTGGCTAATAATTTCGTCATGTAAATACAGGACCTAAGATAGGTCCAGAGACCTAGCTCCATTGAGATATCGTATAGTATAATGGAAATATGGTCCCAAGCTTTGGAAGTTAAGTTACTAAGTGGAATAGTATATATATATATATATATATAATGTGAAGCAACTAATTTTTTTTGTCTGTAGTTAAGATAAATAACTAACCACTCTCATGGACGCCAATCATAGTGCATAAAGAGAGTTGATAAATGAGTTATTATCGACGTGAGAAAAGGACTCATAATATTGTCGACATTTCCCCTCTTGGGACAGAGGCTCAATAAAAATGCTACTAAAGTTTTTTTCCAAGTGAATTATTAATTATATTTTTTCTTCCTTTCTGCTTTGACATTGATATGTATTCTTTGTACTGAATCCTAAATATGTTCAATGTTGACCTTTTTTCCCTCTTCTTCCGTTTTGTCGATTTTTCTTAACGTAATTTAATCCAACTCTTAATGTATGATATATACAAAGAGAAATGTGTTATTCGATATTGTTGAAAGTAACAGATTTCTGTGCATGCCTATGAACCATATTATTATTATTATTATATTTTTTTAATTCATGTATCAAAATTTTTCCTGTTATGTCAAACTAAGTTTTCTTGGAATGTAATAAATATCTATAGAAATTTTGTTAGGTTAGTTTAATTCAACTAAATGTAACCTGAAGTATACATTGTCCTGTATGAATGTGAGTGTGAGTGAAATGTAGATTTAGTATTAAGTGCACCAATTATATGACATATATGTGTGACTTATTATAATTAATGGTAGTTGACAATTAAAGTCTTGAAAAGTCAATACTAACTCAATTTAAGTAGGCTCTATAAAGGAAGCAAAAAGCACAGAAATAGCCTGAACAAACGATCATCATGGGATTTTTTTGAAAGTCAAAATCTTCGACCAACATGTTTGTTACTTTGTTCTTGTTTGTTTGTTTGTTTTTCTCTGTGGTCAATTCTATCATGTCGTTAACTTCACCATTTATACTTTAAATACTGGATATTTGTCGAAAACTTTCGGAAATATTGAATAAACTATTAAATTGAACTTTCTATCTCCGAGCTAGATTGGGATAATTCGGTAGTTGGGGTTAAACGGATCTAGGTCTGGGGGTATGGGTTAACATGTGTCTACCTTTGATAACCTTAATACCAAATACTCACCCAATAGCTATTGAAAATAATCCCAATTCGATAACTATTCACTTTCCTTTACCATATTTCTCAAAAATATTCAGTAACAGTTTCCCTATTTCCTCATCTTCTTACCTTCCCTCTTTTCTCTTCTCCTATCCCATCTTCATCTTTTTTCTTTACTTCTTCTTCTATTTTTAATAAAACTGAAAAGGGGGTCGTGACTGAGAATTCTATGTATAAAAAGCATGGTCATGTATTTATTTTATTTTCTTCAGAAATCCGATATAAAAGTTATCTCATTTTGATTGAACCTTGTATGTTCGAAAGTAGGAAATTGATTATATATTCCTATAATATTAGACATAGGCCGATAGCTTCATGAATATTCCCCACCAAGGGTGAAGGGTTCTCACCCATGACTTATACCATGCATCTCATTTGTACGATACAGGGCTTTCCTCATCTTTGTGTTTATTTCTTTCTTTTTCTTTCTTCTTTCTTTTCCCTTTTCAACTGATGCGAATCCTGACATGTTTTGTTTGATTTTTTTTATGAGATAATATATTGCAAACAGAAATTCTTCATTGTTAGAAGTTCATATCTTTCCACCTAGAACGTTCTGTTTAGAATGATTTCGCCAAAAATCAAACGGTAAAATGAAATAAAATCTTTAAGTTTTTCTTTAAGTAAATCTTTAAGTTTACGAGAAAAACCACGAACACGATGTTTGTCCAACACAAATCCCCTACTAGTTTTTTAAGAGAAAAACACTTCCTGATTATTTTTTCTATTATAACCACTTCTCAGGACTACTAGACACTATAAGGACACGAACACAGAAACATCGAGGACAGTTAAAATTCCACCCCTGCTCTTCAGAGGGACTCGCACTGCCAATGGGCTTCAGTTTCCGATCACCAGCCTAACGCCCCAGACCGCTCGGCTACACCCACCGGCATCTGAGCCACCGCGCCACCGTAATTACTTACATGCTGACACCGAATTTGCTAACGTTTGAATTGGTGATTTCATCACAACTCATAGAATTATTGCTGATGCAACGCTAATACTGAGTTTGCTGACCAAACAAAATCTACTAAGCATGAAGATCGGATTGTGGACTAAATTCGAATTGATGACTCCGACCAACGAATCCTTTGTAGGATATAGTTACAGATCCAGTGATTAAGAAGCATAATTGTTCTTCGTGCTTTGATTTGTTCATTGGTAAATATCCTGCATAAAATATAATATTCCTATTATAATATTCAAGCTTCGTTAGGATTCTTAAACTGAACTTTGTAGGAACCATTAGGATAGATAGGGTTCTATATGGTACATTCTGTTGTAAATCGGTAATCTTGGTAAATGATTTAATTACATCACGTGTGTTTAGAAACTATAGACAGTAAGCCATGGCGATGCTAAAATGAATACTATCTCCTACGAAAATCATATATAAACAAGTGTGTTGTAATTGGGATGACACTGCATTAACACCTTCAGTCATATACTATTACATCATGAAGAAACGCTATTTGCCAGGTAATTTTGTTCTAAACAATTCCGGTTCTTTTGAAAACCTTTCTCAGCAACAGCTGCAATAATTTAAAAATCTAAAACGTTCAAACTAAAATTTGCAAGCTTAAAGTTTTAAAACACATTTTTCAAACTTACAAAATTACGAACAAAACTTTAAAACTATAGATTTAAAAAAATACCTAAAAGTTTTCAAAAATACTTTCAAAAACAAATCAGACTAATAATTTTCAAACATTAAAGAAGAAATTTTAATACTAAAATTTTTTGAAACAAAATTTTGACATTAAAACGTTTCCGATCAGAATGACCAACCAAAATTTTCAAACAAAATTTTGAAACAAAAGATCCTGAAATTATAATTTTTCAAACTTAAAATTTAAAACAAAAATTTAAAAGATTAATTAAAATACAACAAATGTAAGTTTACGTTTCACTTTCAACCGTTAAACTTTATCCGGACATAAACTATTCAATTAGCAAACAAACTGTCATATTTGTCAGTGCGTGCAGAAAATAACGAAATGAAATCTTTGAGTTTTACATCCCACGCCGTGGCAAGTATCCTTCTCTTAAAATGGTCCCAGGTTCGATTCAAGATCTTGAAATTATGCGATTATGTTTGGTCTGTGGTAGGGATTGGGGTTTGTCGTAGCGTAGCGGCTATGTCCAAAAGAAACTTTGCGTGCTTTCAAGATAATACGAAAAGAAGATGTTCGGTTATGGCTGGCTATCACGCCGACGTTGATCTTAAAGAAATAAATATTCCAGTTCACTTAAATGGATCGTAAGTTAGCACTGTCTGATAAAATAAAGCTTGATTAAACTTCATTTCAAGCAATATCAATATCTCGGTCTGGCTATGGCCTACCAAACGGTTCATGGTCTTAAAAACCTAGTCGCAAATATTTCTTCACGACAATTTAAATTTTAAAACCAGTAAACTTCTATGGTTTTGGCTTATGAAATTTGTAATGACCAAACAGATCATTGCCACTTTTTTTAATTTATGGAGTTTTCTCCTCATCTGAAATGAGACTTTTATGACTATAATACTTGAATAGAGGATAGTTATTGATGAAAAGTTAACTTTGCCCAAAATTGGTTAATCCCTACCTCCAACTTCTAGTTTGAGCTTGAAATTCATTCATTAATTTTACACTTTGAATTTTAAGATTGCAAGTGTAGTTGAAAGCCGTTTATTTGTAAGGTGTAATCTAATTAAGTGATCACTTTCAAACCTCTGCTTATTTTTTTCTCAAAAAGTTTATATGAAAATTTCAAATTATTTTTTGTTCGAAACTTTAAACTTTCAGTTCCAAAATTTTGGTTTGAAATGTTAGGTTTAAAAATTTGATTTCTTAGTTCTTAGAAAAATCAGTTTTCTTAGTTCGGAAATTTTATTTTCAACTTTCTAGTTCTAAAATTTGGTTTCAACTTTTTTGGTACGAAAATTGTAATTTGAAAATTTCAAGTTATAAAATTTTTAGTTTGACAAGAGTTGAAACTTTGAATTCGAAAATCTCAGTTCGAATTTTTCGTTTGAAAAGTCTTCGTTTCATTTCTGTTTGAAAATTTTAGTTTCAAATTTCTAGTTCTAAAATTTTTTCAACTTCTTTTGGTTCGAAAATTTTGATTTCATGTTTCGATAAATTTTAGTTTTTATTTCTAGTTCAAAACTTGCAGTGTGAAATTGTTTGATTTGAAAAACATTGAAATCGAAATTTTTATTTCATTTTTTGTCCAAAAATTTTTAGTTTTTCAAAATTTGTTTCGAAAACTTATAATTCTAAAGTTTCAGTTTTAATTTTTTCTTTGATTTGAAATTTCGAATTCGAAAAAAATCGTTTTTTTGTTCGAAAATTTTAGTTTCAACTTACTAGTTCTCAAATTTGTTTTCAACTTTTTTAGTTCGAAAATTGTGATTTGAAAATTTCAGGTTATAAAATTTTTAGTTTGACAGGTCAAAACTTTTATTTCGAAAATTTTAGTTCAAATGTTTTGATTTTTAGCTTTTGAGTTCTAGAAATTTTAGTTTCTGATTTTCACTTGGACTTGTGTAATTACTGGAAATTATTGAAGACACAAAATTTAATTGAATAGTTAAGAACCGTTTATTTGTTAATTGAATAGTTAAAAACCGTTTATTTGTTAATCGAATATTTAAAAACGGTATAAAGTTTGACGATTAACCGTGAAGCAATTCCCTCTTTGCACTCACTGAAAAAGTTTGGCTAAAATATTTTGAGATGATGATTTTAAATAAACCGTCAATGTTATTTAAGATATAAATTACACGAACTAACACCAAGACGAAGAAAGTAACCTCATATTATCTTGGTTCTCTCTTATCAAAAAGCTTAAGAGGAGTGCATTAAGGTACACATATCTTCATTATATGTAAATAAAGTGACAGTAAACTCTACTTTGAAGAGCTCAGACAACGTCTATGTTGAGCATAAATCCAAAACAGCAAAAAACTCTTTATATCAGTCATATAAGCCATCATCGAGAATCAAACTCATGGCCTTTGGAAACTAAATCTAGCCTGTGCATGCCTATAACGTAATAAAGAAAATACATGAGGTTAGAAACCTTCCGAAATTATATCTTTAGCAATTTTAGGTGATCAAATACTAAAATTAGTTCTCGAGACCATGGCTTTGGTTCTGCCAAATTAATCCACCAATCATGAAATTTTAGTGTTCGTTCATGTACCCATGCCCTACCAAACCTATACTCATGACGTCATTATTATTTATCCACTAACGGAAATGAAAGGTAGTAACTAGGTTCAGCTCATCACTTCCCTCTTTTATCTTCTCTAGTAATGAATGTATTCGTACAACGTAAACCATTACACATATACGTTCTTGTTTTGTCATAAGAAATAACTCCTCAATGTTATCTCGTTATAGTAGTATGATTAATCGTTATTACAATGATCAAATCAGTTTTAACCAAAACGTAAATGTGGCGTCACAGGGGAAAACAAGAGGTACTAAGTAGGTCCAAAATAACCTCATCTCATCCCTTTTCTAATTATCAAAGAATGAATATATTTTTTCAAAGTAAACCATTACACACTATTTGACAATTAAACACCGTACTTGTTCAAACAAACAATGCCAACAATACTGTGACAACGAATACGTAAGCATTTGTAACACGACATAGTTGACGATTCTTTTTCAACATATGATTATAAGTCAATATACAAAGAAGCTTAAAAATCATTCCAACAGTTTTATTTAATCCACAAACGAATACAATGTAAATTATTATTGTTAACCAAGTCCGGGATCGCCCCTCCCCCTCTTTTATGCGTCTCAAATAAATGTCTGCTTTCCTGGACACACTTTGTGACAATTGAATATCGTGGTTCTAGTAACATAACTCCCGTGAATGAAAACTATACCTTAACCAGACATCAAGTATTCCTCCCAAAGTTTTCGAGTTGAGTTGATTTTGAGTTTAACGTCCCGTTCAGCAGCGATGATAGATCCTACTAATTAAGGTGAAATACAAACCGCATGAGCTCCTTCCGGGAATCGAACCCTGGTCTCCCACGTTAAAGGCGCATACGCTAACCGGTTAGCCACGGCTGAACTCCAAAGTTTTCGAGTTTCATATTAATACTAATACTAATTTATACTATTACTGAGTCTACTAATTCATAATGTAATAGATTATCAAGAAAGAGGTCAATTCTTGTTTTAGTAATTTTATATCCATAAAACGGAACGAAACAAGCCATCATAATCTCCAAGCTAAAAATCCCAGTTCAGTGACACCATACGAACACATTAGCTCGAACCAAATACCCCTACTTCATTCGCACCAGTAGAAAGCGCGGTGGCTCAGTGGTAGAGCGTTCACATCTGCTGTATGGGGTCCCTGATTCAAACTCCGCGAAAATAGTTTTGTGGTGGGCAACATTATGCTCGGGATACTCCAATTTTGTCCCACACCTTCATTCCTTTCTCATCGCCACAATCTCCTTTAGCCTAAATGGCATATCCGTGGGACGTAAAACTAAAGATTTCATTTGCACCAGTGTTAGTCCACCTCATTAAAGGGATAACAATCTCCAAATTTTATGCCATAAAAGGGAACGAAAAATAAAAAGCATTCATAAACCTGTACTAATTCATAACGTAATAAATCATCAAGACCATATTTTTAATAATTTTAAAGAATCATCATAACCTCTAATCCAGAAACCCCAATTCAATTACGTCATAGCCGGGCCGAGGTACCTCTGACTCATTCGTACCAGCGTGCATGGCTCCTGAACAAGCATAAGCAAAATGCCAATAGGTGACGCATTCCCGTGCCAAAGCATCCCTGATTCATTCGCTATGGTCCCCATTCATGGGGGCCCCAATTTGGATAATCAAAAGTTCGATTAGGTTAGGCTCTTACTACTCCGTCAATTTCTTGGGTCGTCCGTGTCGTTTAGGGGTGACTTTTCCATTTCAGGGTTACATCACCCACCATTGATTTTAGGTAGCGTAATTTAACACTAATGACACAAGTCGAAAACCCGCAATATGAAACCCGATGATAACTCTCCTCTTCAACTTACTAAGTTCTTGTCTGTGCGCCATTATTAGTCAAACTGACTCCTCGGCTAGCGCACCATCTCTGATAATGCCTTCTGCACCCAAAGAAATGACTGGCATCGTGCATGTTGCTCTGAAGTCCTTGTAGCGATGTCCTAGCAGACTAACGGTGACCTTTTAGTAGATAGTGTACATATTAGTTCTTGTCGGTAGATGTATCGAATTAATAAATCTTTGATTTATAACAGATGCCATATCACATTAATGTTTGTGTGTGTGTGTGTGTTGGGAGTAGGTATTATTATCTCATTTTGAATTATTGCACCTTCAGATTCTACGTCCTGCCGGCCTAATTTTAATCCCCCTCAAAATAAATGATCTAATTCGCACACTGGGCGATAAACTATATTTTTCACTTGGGCTTTGGGCGGGCGTCATTTTTCCTAACTGAATAGCCTTCTGAACTTCTTTCCCTGATGGAAAGTCTGTCTAAAACAGGGACAATGGGCTCTAGTTATTTATTCTAGAAAATTGGCCCTTGGGTGCTGGGGACGTCATTTTTGATTTAGTATATAAATAATAAAAAAAATGTTAGAAAGTGCTGAACGGATTGCAATTATTTTCAGCAGTGGTAAACGTTTCTAAAACTTGTGATGATATCCAGAAAAATGTTTGCAATATTGTATCCAGAAAAATGGGCCCCGTACGAAAAAGTATAAATATGCTTCAAAATATTTTATGGAAACTTTCATTAACCGGTTTCACTAATTCTTCCGTTGCTGGGTAGCATATTTAATGTAAGTGATGATGCGCTACATTTTGTCCAGGAAAATGGACCCACGTGTGCTGGAGGCCTATGTTTCTGATTCGTCATTTATAAGATATTATCAGAAACTACACACACACATTTCAAAACTTCTTTCCCTTTTGGAAAGCTTGATAATGCCCGTGACGACACGTTATACACTATTCCGGACAATGGTCCCTCGGGCGCTTGGTGCGCCATTTTTGTTTCCTTATTTATATCATGCATTTTGAAAACTACTCAACCGAATTAAAACAAAAATTCCCTGTTGGATAGTTTTTAATGTCAGTAGTTAGACTTAATAACTTATGCCGAAAAATGGGCCCTCGGAGTCTGGAGACGTAGTTCTTGCTTTATTATATAAGAAATTTTAAGAATATACTCAAGCAATTTCCAAATTCCTTCACAGTTGAAAGCTTATCTCATCCCATATGATGATATGGTACATTTTATCCCGGGATAAAGATTCTTGGGCGTTGGGGGCGTAAGTTTTAGATTCATTAAAAATATGAAGTTTCCAGAAACTACTAAACCGATTTTAAAAGTTTTTTAACATTGGAATGCTTCATTTGTTTCTTCATTATATGCAAGAAATTTATAAAATCTACTGAACCGATTTCAAAAATTAGTTCCCGGTTTGGTGAGCGTATCCCATTATACGTTAAATTTTACCCCCATAAAATGTGCTCTTGGATGCTGGGGAGTAGTTTTCTGATTCAGCATAAATAAAAAAAAATCAGAAAATACTGCAATTGTTTCAGATGCAATATTCGGTGCAAAGAATTGCAATATTTTCGGTGTTGGGAAACTTATCTAATGGCTATA
Organism: Thermobia domestica; assembly: GCF_964235325.1. Taxonomy (NCBI): domain Eukaryota; kingdom Metazoa; phylum Arthropoda; class Insecta; order Zygentoma; family Lepismatidae; genus Thermobia; species Thermobia domestica. The sequence goes on along the minus strand of NC_137462.1, from coordinate 249,421,692 downwards.
ATGATACCACATACTTTAGTTATTGGATACTTAGAGGTTGTATTCAAAATTATTGTAAAATGTCTGATGAGTTAAGAATTACTATATTTATTATATCCAAGTGAATTATGTTTATTATACAAAAAATTGAAGTGGAAATGTAAGGAGAGGTTAAATTAATGGTCAAATAGTAATATTATTAATTGAATATATCCTATCGTTGCTGAGCCATATTTAGAGTTAATATACATATACGTATATCTTGAATTCTATTTATATATTGATTTCAGTCAATTCACATATTGCCAAAATTATTATTATCAACTTCGGCTATATCTATAAAGAATATGCGTGGAACTTTCCTCTATCCCAGATTTCCTTTATTTTGTTACTAAATATTTGCGTATTCAATTAATTACCATTACAATACTTTTAGATGGGTTACAATCCGTATCGTTTGCCGGAATTTAAATGTGGGGGATGTTATGCATTCCTGGCCGGTGACAGTGGGGCTATTCTTATTAGGGGAAGCTTCATGTTACATAGTGCATTCATGTGAATTATATATATATATATATATATATATATATATATATATATATATATATATATATTATAATATATATATATATATATATATATATATATATATATATATATATATATATATATATATATGTGTGTGTGTGTGTGTGTGTGTGTGTGTGTATGTATGTATGTATGTGTGGGTGTATATTATATATTTAGTAGTAAAACGTTTAGTATTGCGTTCATGTGAACGATTGAAAGTCACTGTTATTTGAAGTGGTTCGGTGCTATTCTTCGGCTCGATTTCATAAATGAAATTTAGAAATATATTTAATAATATTATTCTTATTTATTAAGTCCCATTATAAAATTAATTCGTTTTTTTAAGGTTTATTCAGTTTTTTTGTAAGTTGGTTTTTATTGTGTATTTGTGTGTAGTTGTGTATTTGAATACAACGATTTAGTTACGAAAAAAGTACTGTTACTCTTGTTTCAACGACACGCACACAACTTTAAGAGCTCTGCAAGAAAATAGGTGCTACAAAACAGCAAACATTTCTAAGGGGTTGAAGCTAATCATCTTATTTCCTACCATGGGGGAAACGTAAAGTAGATAAATTCTTACTGTAAAGATAATATAGTTGGATGCAAGTGTCAGAAGAGCATTCAAAAATGAAATGACTGACTGTGTGTGTAATCCTAGAATCTTACAGTGTGTAATATTTTAAATGGAAGTGTGCAAAAAATATATAGAGAATATTTTACGTAAGCCAACGTCGTTTAGGTTGCATAATATGTAATAGCAATGTCTTGCTTTTGAGAAAGGTAAGAAAGATATAAGTAAACGAGTGTTGATGCAACCTTGAAATACAAAAAAAAAAAAAACATTCTTGATATGTTCAATCTCTTCGATGACGAAGACATGATGGATATCATGTGAAAATACACGAATGAGGAAGCCGTCCGAACAATCAACAAATTTACAAAACATGTGCTCCAGGAAAAGCTAAAGTTTGGAAAAATTAGGATTGAGTTGAACTTGGATCTTTCTTTGGTGTTTTAGTGACAGCAGTGTTTTAGTGGAGGTCTGCGCTGCACAAAATAAAACATTTCCCAAATGTGGAGCATACGCGAAAGCATTCGACGTGCTATTTTCACATATACAATGTCAAGGGATAGATTTGCACATATAACTCATTTCAAACGATTTGATGATAAAACTAAAGGTGATAATCGAAAAATGAGTGACAAGCTTCCAGCTGACAGGAAGGTCTGTGACCACCTCGTTGACAACTGCAAGAACTCCTATGAACCGTTCAATATATTACAGTAGATGAACATCTTATGGTATTTTCCGGACGCTGTTCCTTCAAACAGTACGTGAATTCAATGCCAACGAAGTATGGCATCAAACCCTAGCCTATACCTGATGTAAAGACCTCGTATCTATACTCGTACAATTTACAAGTGTATACAGGGAAACATCCCGGAAATGTTGCAGAGAAAATCTTGGCACATCACGTTATATGCGACATGATATAACCTTTGTACTGAACAGCAAGAGGTGTCACAACAGACATTTTTTAAACACGTCTGTACCACGACTGCAGAATTTCTGTTGACAAAGGATATTACTATTATTGGGCAATTCAAATCGAAAAGAAACAGACACACCTCTGATCATTCCACAAAAGAGGGAGATTTTATCACCAATATTTCTCTTCTCTGATCATATTACCATAGTCAGCTACGTCCTCATGAAAAATAAACTTCTTCGTGTGCTATTAACACAAACCATTAATGACTCTTATTCCGGTTATGGAAAACGAAAGCCAATGATGATTCTTCATTACAACCAACCTTAAGATGGAGTCGACAACGCAGAAAAATTGATTCAGGAATATACATGTTGTACAAGCACATCTGGGATGGCTTTTAGACTCTTTATGAACATAATTGACATTGCAGCATTAAATACATTAGTTCTTTGGTTCCTGAAAAACCGAGACTGGGAGAAGAAAGAGCATTATAAAAGATACCACTTCTTGTTTATCGAAGTTCCAAAAATAACTAAAAAATCAAACATTGCCCGAAGTGCTGCTGCTCCTATTGGATTACATGTTCATGTATTGAACACCATAGAAGCAACAGGAGTACAAGCATTCCAAAGTCAGATCTAAATTAACAAAAAATTACAAAAGCAGAAGAAAAAAGACGATGTTGTGTGTGTGTCTCTAGAAATCCGGATCGAAAGGTAAATACAAAGTGTGATAATGGCAATTGATTTATGTGCAAAAATCACAGGAAAGTCCAAACACGCAGTGTTTGCTCGGAATGTCATTCCAACTCGTAAAATACTAGCTTCATGCTTGTATAGGATGAAGAACAGTTTATATTATTGTAGAGTAGAAATTTGTAAATACGTCCCATAATTGTAAAATATAGTGTTGTTTAGTATTGCATTTACAAACCGTGTAATCAATTTCATAAACACAACAGTAAAGCATCGATATATAAGAATGTAGCACAGATTATCATTCTTTGCATAAGAAACGCTAATATGTACAATAAAGAAACGATTAAAAAGATCAAAATTTATATAGTAACTTTTTAAGCTGTAAATGTGTTTCTTGAAGGACGTTTTTACGCACTACGTATATACGCACTTATCAACTATTTACATATGTTAAAAGTAGCAGGGTAATCTAAGTGTTGATGTAAAACAATTTACAAATGGCGATCAATATTAATGAAGCAATATTATTGTTTCTGTAATTATTATGCTTACACATTTATCGAAACACTATATACATATTCGAGATCTAAAACATTGAAGATCTTACAAAGCATAAAATTGAAAATGTGAGAAGAAGCATCAAAATGACACTGATGAAAAAATATAGAGTCTAAAAGTATTGGGGTTCTTTAGAGACCTGTTGGTTACGAACGTTGATAAACTTACCTTGGTATGATAAGGGTTAAACGTTACGAAAGAATAATTTAAAAGTAATCCACATTCAATTTTTGAGACTTGCAAAACATAGTTCAGTGCAGATTTTCATAAATTAAAACGAAACATTAAAAACGGGAATTGAAACATACCTTTGACAAAAATGGAAGAGAATACACTGTTGACGTGAAGCTTTCTTCAAAATATTACAGCAGATCACTCTAATAACCGCGCTAGTTTTCCACTGAAACTGCTGTTATTCTGCAAAATATAGTATAATATACGTATATTAGATAATAAATAAATGTATTTCGTTGACGTTTACTTAAAATATAGAATATTTAGTTATTATACACTTAGTATATCTTATGTATACACTCATGTACAAAACTTACCAATAATGCTATTTGCATGATTTATGCACTCAGAGAATAGGGAATCAGGCATATATTATTGGAATGTTGAATTGCAAATGGATTAAGTCCAAAAAACACTGGAAGAGAATGCACAGAATGGGCAACAGAGACAAAAATGCATGGGCATAGGAAAATTCGGAAATAGGACATACTAGATTACGCGTATGATAGAGGACATCCATAAGTGTGAGATCGCCTGGCACTACAACACATGCACCGCAACGTGATTGCATGCTGAAAATGAGATTATCAGGAAGTTGCTGGCGTATGTTTTGCCATTCTTGTACAAGTGTCTCCCGAAGCTCATTATTGGATCTTGGAGCTATTTGACGACATGCAATGCGCCTGCCAAGCATGTCCCACGCATGATCGATGGGGTTCAAGTCCAGTGAGCAACTGAGCTAATTGAATCGCCTGATGCCTGATTTCCTGGTGCTCAAATTACTCATCCACTCCATCAGCGCGATAAGGACGTGCGATATAATCAATTAGAATGAAATCAGGACGCACTACGCCCCGAAACAGACGAACGTATTGGATCATGATGACATCCCGATACATTGCACCAGTGTATTAACCTTGTGGGAAGACATCCAGAGGTGTTCGTGACCGCAGGATGATTCCGCCTCTCCTGTACTGGTTTACAGCAGTCATGTTAGCTGGAAGAAACCGTGTTTTTGCTTCTCTTCAGATGAGCACACGTTGAGAATCACTGGTGAGGCTTAACGTGAAATTATCTGTGAACAGGACATGACGTCATTCTTATAGGGATTACAGGTGATTTTCTCTGGATGAATTCAACCGACTTCTTTTCTGTGGGGTCAATGGAACACACCTTGCTGGTTTCCTAACATACAAGTATCCCTCAGCTAACCGTCTGTACACTATAAATTTTGACACTGACGTTCCTGTAGCAGCTGGAAGGTCCTAAGGAGATCTGAGGCGGTGCTGTGTCTGTTGAGCCTGGCAGCTAGACGTAAGAAACGGTCTTCCTGGTCACAGGTACTCCTTATACGACCTCCGCCGAACCTCCGAAAAACGTTTGCATCCGTTTGGAATCGTCGCCAGATCCTCGAGACCAGAGCTTCCCACTCCACTGTTGTCTGTTCATGGTCGACCTTGAACAGGTATTATATAATGTGTCAGAAACGTCCATGATCGGTTCTGGTCATCATTTCTTCTTCAACTTTCAAGACGAACAGACGTGGTCTGGTAGGCTCCGATACCAGTCAGGTATGTGTCGACTTAGCCGCTGCGCTGAGTTTTTCTATAACATGTTTTCGAAATGAGAAATGGCGACCGGCCTCGCCCTGCAAATAGCCTGGGTCAAGCAGACTTCTATGCCTATTTGGAATAACTGGAATCCCTTTAACGTGATTTTCGTTGTTTCATCTTTCTCTTCTCTCTTTTTTTCTGATTTTCATTCTTTTCCTCGACTTTGAATAGAAGTTAAGAGAATAATGGAAACGAGGACGTATATAAGAACTTAGTCGTTTCAAATAGCCAAGAGTCAATATTAGAGTTGGAATGGCTCAACTAAGTAGTCAGGACCTTTGTAAGAATTTAGTGTTTATTTCATTTTGTTTCCTCTCTTGTAGTCGTTCTGTATACTATGCTACCTTTGTAGTAAGCTCTACTATTCTGAAATTGCTCTCTTCATTGAACTTTTCCTAAAGTAGAAAAGATACTGGGTAGATCCAGGTACCAACAACGAATTAACTGAGCTACATCTTCGATACGTTTCCTCTTTCACCCTTACTTCATATCAGCGTATCTATGAGGATAGGACTATACATCACGTATTAAATACGGGATGTTATTTATTTAAATCCCCGTCTGCCTGGGCGAAGAAAGAGAGAAATAGAGAGCGGTTCCTAACTCCGTGTAAGGCAAAGCCCGTGGTGAAAATTGTCTTAAGTGGAATAGTGTGTGTTCACGCTTAGTCATCAACACACACTGTGTGGTTTCTATCACGCGTCTTATTTATGGTGGAGCCCCGAAGGGTTAGTGTTCGAACACAGGTTCACAACCTGCGGCTCGCGCTAACCTATAACCATACACGAAACCGTAAAAGTTTTGGAGTTTCGTCGGATATGAACGATAGAACTTTGTCGCTAACTCCCCACCGTAACTGTAATAATATATTTGTGAAATGAAACAAGAACAATAATAAAAATATAAAAGGTGCAACAAAATATTATAGCTAAGTGTATACAAGCGGTCAAGAAAAACAATTTAAATATAATATAGGTGCTATATAATTATTGGATGCTTAGAGGTTATATTCAAAATTACTGTAAAATGTCTGGTGAGTTAAGAATTACTATATTTATTATATCCAAGTGAGTTATGTTTATTATACAATAAATCGAAGTGGAAATGTAAGGAGAGCTAAATTAATGGTCAAATATTAATATTATTAATTGAATACATCCTATCGTTGTTGAGCCATACATAGTTAGAGTTAATATACATATACGTATATATTGAATTCTATTTATATATTCATTTCAATGAATTCACATATTGTCAAAATTATCATTATCAACTTCGGCTATTTCTCTAAAGGATATGTGTGGAACTTTCCTTTATCCCAGATTTCCTTTAATTTGTTACTAAATATTTGCGTATTCAATTAATTACCATTACAATACTTTTAAATGGGTTCAATAATCCGTACTTCGTTTACCGGAATTTAAATGTGGAGGATTTTATGCATTCATGCCCCGTGACAGTAAGGCTGTTCTTATTAAGGGCAGCTTCATGTTACATAGTATATTCATGTGAATTGTATATATATATATATATATATATATATATATATATATATATATATATATATATATATATATATGTGTGTGTGTGTGTGTGTGTGTGTGTGTATGTATGTGCGGGTGGGTGTATATTATATATTTAGTAGTAAAACTTTTAGTATTGCGTTCATGTGGACGATTGGAAGTCACCGCTATTTGAAGTGGTTCGGTGCTATTGTTTGGCGCGATTTCATATATGAAATTTAGAAATATATTTAATAATTATATTTTTATTTCTTAAGTTCCAATATAAAATTAATTTGGTATTTTAAAGTTTATTCAGGTTTTTTTGTAAGTTGTTTTTTATTGCGTATTGGAAGTGTGGAAAAGATAAATAGGGAATGTTTTACGTAAGCCAACGACGTTTACGTCGCACAATTTGTAATATCAATGTTTTGCTTTTGAGAAAGGTAAAAAGGATATAAGTACACGAGTGTCGATTCTCGGCTATTATGACAGATCATGACATTCTAGACAGTACCAGGATTCTAGACAGTAGGAAATCATATTGAAGTCATGTATATTATAATTAGTTGTTATGAATATTTCAATTGTAATAGAACCTTTAAAGCTTGTATTATTACTTGAATTCGATTTGTTAGATTTCTGCAACCCATTTTACTTATTGGGGCAAACATTTCCAAAGTGTTCCGAGACCATTCTCCACCACAGAAATTATTAATTACCATGAAAGATTGATTTCTGCCAGCCGGATTAACTATTGTTCCATAGAGAATGGGAGCTACTTGCGAAATATCTATCACGCTTGAGAGTTAGTTAGAGATTGAACATGATGTCCAATCAAGGAAACCACCCGTCACGTTGATTAGGAATGCCATACAATACGAGATAAATCCCAGGGAATGTCTTAGGATTAACCTTGGGAAAATGATATGACATATCTCGTAGAAAACGATTTTCTTCGAATGTCGTTTTACAATTTTTTTCAAATAGTTCTGTTTAACAAAACTATCAAATTAATGAATCCCTATGCTAACTACGCTATACATCCTCCCTACTTAATATAATGATAAATTGGATACCTCTAAAGAAGTAACAGAAGTCGGAAGCGTGCTGGTATAGGTTTGGAGGACCACATTTCAGAATATTTACAGGTAAAATTGAATATTTGGCATGAAAATAAATTTGTGGTAGCAATTGAATTAAATACAAAGTAATACTCATTATTTTGTGTATATAAGTACAGGCTTACTAGGGTAGAATCATTATAAGTGTTTTATAACTGATAAAATAAGTGAGGGGTAACGCTTAGCAGAACTTTTTTTCTAAGAAATGTTACAGTTTCGTTACTTTGTGTTCATATTATCTAGGTAGTTTACTTACGGTTAGTTACGGTTATTTTATGTAAGGTTATGTTAAATTATATTTGTATATTTGTCCAGCATAATTTCCCAAAAAAGATGATAGAACGTCACTTATATCTGCAATATAGTTCTCATACTATACATAAGAACACTTTGTTCATACGCAAATAAGTAAAAGAATTGTAGTTTTTACCAATTGCTTTTGATGGTCCCTTTGAATGTTATCTATACCGCTAAGCGCAGATATATTCATGTCGCTAAACGGAAATAATTTAAGAAACAATAAGAAGGAAATTGGTCGCAAATTATAATTTTTCAACAGTTATTTCGAGTGTTGCGCTAAAAGGAAACCTACACAATCGAAAGATAAAATAGCAAAGCCTACCTCAACAGTTGTATGTTTTCGTTTGTTTTGTTTTCTCTTTCTCTCACTTGATGTTTAAATCGAAATATTTACCAATTTTGTCTCTAAAATACGACGTGTTCTAAACAGGAATATCATAGGATTGTTCAGAACACAGTAAGTGACAAGCGACCTGATGCCATACACATTGAGAATTTGATTAGAACAAATCGTAAGAGATTTCTTAGGATCTATCCTATAGTGTATAGCCCAACGATGTTATAAATAGAGGATCTGCCCATATATATCTTCATCCGATTAAATCAATGAAGCAAAAAACAACCGATCATCTTCACGTCTGATTGGCTACTCTGCTTTCTGCCATCGTCTGATTGGCTACTTTTGTTTCCGCTATGATTGTTGGCTGAAAACACTACAGTCCTATATGGCGGAGTGGGCAGAGTAAGAGTGGCGAAACTGTGACGTATGGCTTCAAGATTTTGTTGTAACGGCAGATCTTCTATTATATAAGATCCTTGCTATAGCCAGTCTTATAGTGTACTTTTTTTAAAAAAAGTAATCAAAGTGCTCTTCAGATAATAAGAGTTCTCATTTTCTTATATAAGCTACTATTTGTTCTATTTTTTACTGTCTGTCTTGCACTGCCTTTTATTGTGTACTTTGTACTTCTTATTACAATTAGAAAATTAAATTAATTAGTAATAGCGTAATACTACAAAAACGCAAAGAAAACGTGTTAGAGAATTACTGTTAGTCTTTATGCCACGTTTATTTTATGTACACTTTTAGAAAACGTTTGCATATTATTTTTAATTTTTGGTAATGATACTATTATTACCATTGACCTAAAACCAAGTTTGTTTAGGTTTTTATGAGTTCACTTGGTGTATTACTAAGTTATGGTACCATGAACAAAAACTTACGAATTGATAGTAGGAGAATAAATATTTAGTTTATTTTCAAAGAAAATGTAGGTCCTTAATAAAACAATAACTAGAGATAGATATTTTACTTGGCCTCTTTTTAAAGCGCAACAAATGGCTTAGAGTTCCACTTATCTGCTTTTGCTCTTATTAAACTAACTTTAACATCTTTCTCTAAAGGTGTGACTATCTATAAATGGCTTAAATGTGACCAGGAAATCAAAATAAGAATTGGGATGTTAAACATTTTTAACAAAATAACAAGTTTTATATATATTTTCCGGAACTACGAGGGACCATGTAAGAAAAAGAGTTGCTAGAATGTTTAGTATGCAGTATGGAACAGCGTGCCTAAAAAACTTGAGCTGTTCACCAAAGTGATATGAAACCTTTGGAAAACATCGAAATGTGGATATAGAGATAAATCAAGAAATCAACGGAAAATAAAAAGAAATGAAGAAGTTTTGAGAAGGGTGGAAGATGAAGGATATCAGCTCCTGGATGATATAAAGATCTGAGATTCTTACTCTTTGAGAACCACTAATGCTAAGAATTGAAATACATGACGGAATGTAGATTTGTTTTGTAAACCTGCAAATGTGGTAGAACATTGATGATGATGGTATTCTGACTACGATCGCTGCAGCATTAAGGTGTTATTCTCTTGAAATAAATAATTAAATTTCGTTGGTATGTATGTATTGAATATTTTAGCTGTATACTCGTACGAAACAAAATATACAGGAACATTAGGTTAGAGAATGCAAATATGACCATTAACAGATACACTTGATATTTAAAATTACACCATACCAACAACCCACTCGAAGGAATGAGTTAAAAGTTGAACACTGTGGTACGAATAAAAATTATAATTATACATATTTGGTACCTTATCTCAGAAAAGATGCTACACGAGAAAACATTCTTTACGTGCATGCAAAAAAGTTCTTATATTCAAGGTGATAGTTTTGTGGGGCATTGTATCACTGCGATTGTATTCATTTGTTTCATTGGGTACTGTATACAAGTATAATATTCGTTTGTTCATTATCAATGTAATGGTTTTCAAATGCATTATATGGATAACTAACACGAACGTCAAACTCAGATGTCGAAATCTATCCACAAAGCCCAGACGCCTATACCAAAAGCTTAAACTATATCCCTGTCATATAGTGTAAACGTAGTACAGATCCTTTACAACTTATCTATTATGAACCTACTTGGTACTAGATGAGGAGGCTCTTATAATTTTTTTTTTTAAATTTTGCTATACGCAAAAAGAATTTAACTTAGTCTAATTATGTCTCATGAAGAATTGTACAATAGGAGCACGCAAATACTAAGTTTCACCTAATTAAGTCCAGGACACCAGCAATTTTACCATTTTCTTCAAAATTCAATTCTCAAAAGTATCTCTGCCACACTACATTAATTGTCCTGCATTGAATGATATTGTTGCACTTTAACATGTTATAGATAATAATAATAATAATAATAATAATAATAATAATAATAATAATAATAATAATAATAATAATAATAATAATAATAATAATAATAAATCATTTAGTTCATTGTGTTTACATGTCATTCGATTGAATCACAATTTACATAAATTCAAATTTCTTGACACTTCGACCTAAATATTTCCCTACGAAACAACAATCGTTTATAACATTTTTTGTTTACTGATAAGTAACTTGTTATTAACTAATTATTTCATTAACATAACACGCTGCGATAAAATTAATGCCGCTGACAATATGACCTCTATATCATTTTGAGCCTAAAAATGTTTTTGGCAGCTTCTGTATAAAAGGATAACAAATATAATTAAAATGACTCTATGTGAGAAAAATGTATCATATAAACAGTGTTTAACAGAAAGACTACATAAAATTCGAATGTTATTTACGTCAGTTTTGTTAACCCTTTGATGCATGAGAGGGGCCATTTGGAGTCCAGTACCACTAAATTTCTTCGTAGGATTTATAATATTCGGGTTCGAATGACAATATGCTATTAATCTTTTTCAAAGTTCATTTACAATTAAATTTGCCCGCTTTATTTTTCCATAGCTTAATATCTCACAAATAATCAATAATTCCTCTTTGTACCCCTTTAATGCATTACAGGAGTCCTAAGGAACTCAATCGCCTATCAAGCTTTATGTTATATTACCCTTGGATATAATCAATTAGTTATATGTGCAATTTATGTTTTAATGTTTTACTGTGGTTAATAGATGGTTCGCAAGTAGTGCTGTATTTGTAATTTCTGCCAGCAGCATAATATCACGTATTTTTTGATTATTATCCTATGATATTTGTATAGTTTACATTTCATGTACAAATATATATATGTGTGAGCTTCTATTTTCCCTCTAAACTAATTCGTTACGAGTTGTTCACCAGAACTTAGTTGCATGTTCGTAGGGTAATGGCATATAGTTGGCTCTCCGAAAAACGCCCACATCATACTTTCCAAAGCTTTGTGTCTACAAGGCTCTGAAGCGTTACCTGATAAGAAGTGACTAGTTTTGTTCTTTTCCTTCCGTTTCCTTATCCTCGGCTTGTCGCTATGTCGTCCTGTGGCGTACCGTTTCGTCAGACTGATCTAGCCAAGGACGACCGATACAACAGGTTTGTCAAATGAAGTGCTGCATCTTGACTACTATTCGAACGGGTAGACAAACCTAATATATCATATCATCACATCACTTGACACCTCGACGAAAGCAACCTCAGCCTCCACGACGCCCAATCTTCCTTTCAGAAGTCATATGCGGAGTATATCCATCATATACAGATGAGGAGATACAACAAGAACTGACCCTGAACGGACACACGCTCACCGAAGTAATTAGGATTTGCAACGACCGGGGCCCTACTTACATGGTTCGTGTGCTCAACTCACACCAAGAGACTATTGATGAACTGTTAGCATGCGGAGCATCCATCTTTAACCACACATACCGAGTAGTTCCTTCACGGTCTACCCTTCCTATGTCAGTACGCTGCGAACGCTGCCAGCTATATAATTCACACCACACGGTAGAGTGCAAGAATACAAGTAAGTGTGGATACTGTGCCGGACCTCACAATACCAGAGCCTGTACTAATTTTCATTAACCTCCGAAATGCGCTACTTGTAATGTGCAACACCCAACGTATAGCTACAGATGTAAAGAGAAACCAGAACCTGCTCAGGAACATCCATAATTGATCGTTCCATTGAGGCCTCCGGCCCAGCCACATAAAACTCCGCATCCGCTCAATACTCCTGTTAATCTAGATCAACTTCTAACATTCTTAACACTAGCGTTACAAAACATCCATCCGTTTATCAGACCTTGCATCTTACAACAAATTATACTTGCGGCCAAAACTACATTCCATGTTACTTTCACTGCTACTTATTCTGGTAATACTGTGCATTTTCATAAATCATATGCTTCATGCATCGATTAAATTACTTTGTGTTATGGCTCTAGTCTTCATGTTTCTCAATACACGCTCCCTTCCAAAAAACAAACTTTTACTTGAGCATCTTCTAGAACAAAACGTCACGGCCTTCTTACTTAGTGAAACCTTTCTGACTTCGTCTCATTCCTGCCGTTTACCAGATTATACAATGATCCATGCCGAAAACACTGTTCCGGCACTACGAGCTAACGGAGGAGTAGTCATTGATTTCTCGCCTTCTTTACAATTTCGGCAGCACTACTACAACACAACGCCATTAGCAAAATACCTTCTTACCCCAGTTTACTTTAAAGATATCGTCCTTACTCTGGCTACTATATACATTAGACCAGGGCACTAACTTCCGTATCAATTTGTGCAATACATCTCGAATACCTATCGTTCGTATCTCATCATGGCCGATTTCAATATGCACAGTCGCACCAATCAGGAAAGAGCAAATCTTTAGAACTTCATCACAGCTAACACAACAAACATTATTGTTCATCACCCTCAAGCTACTCGCCCAATTTCCGACAGCACGCACGACATCGTTATAGTTTCTATTAATCTCATAACTCACTGCACCGTCGAAATTCTTCACCTTCTCGGAAGTGACCACGTGCCTATCAAATTAACATATCAATCTCGTTCACTACTACCACCACATAAAGTTCTGATATGATAAAACTAATTGGGAACAATATCGCTATCCCATTTCCCGTCACACCATACATCTCACGGACCCTACTACTGAAGAAGAGTTAGATGATACAGTCGACAGAATCACCACTGTCATTCAAGATGCAAGTAACTCCTGCATCCCAACTTCTACAACTACGTCATTTACACCCCATCTTCCTCCACAATATCTCACTCTGATCAAGTGATCACGCCAGTCTTACAGGGACTTTCTCCAAACACGCAATCCAGAAGCATCATAGACAACTCCAGCGTATGGTTCATAATTATATTAAGGTCTACAAGCTTCGGTTCTGGATAAAGGCATGCAATAATCTCTCTGACACTACTTATCCCAGCAAATATTGGAAAGGAGTCAATATACTATGTAGAAAGTCTTCCACACCAAAGTATCCTTTCTTACTAGGTGACACTCCCGCATCTACTGATACTGCAAAAGCAAACGCTTTCGCCAACCATTCACAGACTATATTCACACCTACAATAACAGACAACGCTCCCCATGTGGTCGACAGGCTTAACACTTCATCACCACAACAACAGCCGAATATTCACCATGCACTACCTGCCAATTCACACATAACAATGCCGATTACCATTCAAGGAATCACTTCACAACAAACGTAATTCAGCACCTGGCTTAGAGAATATAACGTATCGATACATTAAAGAATGTGGTGGCTGCCTGTTAGTCTTACTTGCAGAAATCTATACTTTCATATTCCACACTGCATACTTTTCAATATCTTGGAAGACATCGAAAACACTAATGTTCCTTAAACCTAATAAACCGCCACAGGGTGTAGCTTCTTACCGTCCCATACAATTAACTTTTACATTTAGTAAAATCCTGGAACGCATATTAGTTAAACGTTTACATCTGTATTTGACCAATCGCAATCTTATTCCTTTCACACAAGCAGGCTTCCGACCATCGTTCTCTATAAAGGATCAGCTCCTCCGACTTACGTCACTCATCACTCAGCAATATAATTCAGTTCAACCTTCCTGTCTGGTGTTTTTCGATCAAGAAAAAGCCTTTGATAATGTGTGACACACGGGGCTCATACATAAACTCCATGCATTACAGCTGCCAATAATATATATTCGTGTCATTTACAGTTTCATCTCCAAACGCCTCGCATACATCTCTGTGAACAACAGCCTGTCACACCCTATTTTTCTACTCTCAGGCGTACCACAAGGTTCGGCTTTGTCCTCATTACTTTACTTTATGTTGCCGACATGCCTAGGCTTCCCGATAGGATCCATCTATTTCAGTATGTCGACGATACCGCCCTCCTTGCTTTATGTAACACCATTCAACAAATAAACTATCTCTTACAGATTGCAATTTACCGCTTTACCTCCTGGTGTACTCTTTGGAAACTTACCATAAATCCGGCTAAAACCAATCGGCCATACTCAGAGTTCTTGTTATGCTACACCCAGATGTGCGAAATGCGCCGATAACCATCTTACCTATAAATGTAACCGTACATCGCAGGAAAATTATCTAAAGTGTCCAAATTGTGGCGGGGGCCATCCTGCAAGTTATAAGCGATCCCCACAATTATAAAATTTTGTTCCGTTGAACTTCTCAACCACCGACATTTAAATCTCATGATTTTCCACCACTAACAAATGATACACCTCTAGAAGCTACTAAAGACTAGAATTCTCAAGAAACTTTTGCCAAAAAGACTGGTTCTCGTGTTCATACAGAGAAACAAGTCTCTATTTCAGAAGATAACGCAACTAGTAATAGCGACACCTTGAGAGAATTTATCAACATTTTTCACGATCTTCATTTAAATGAACTTCTTGCTCCGGTGCGAACTAGATTTCCTGCCCTCAAAGCAGCTCCGGACATTTTGACTAAACTTACAATAACAAACAATACATGACCACACCCTATGAGGGCCACTCCTTTGAAAGCTTATTGGCTATTTCATCGGCCAACCAGCACTTGACTTGTTTGTAACCATCATCTTCCTTTATGAAGTTACCAGAATATTTTCCACAGCCTGCGTTTCCATCTCTTCCACATTCTAGCACGAGTCATCACCAGTCACGTCAATGAAGGTGCAACAGTTGTCCTTTAATATCAGCTCATATGTGTTAACTACATAAGCTCATCTAGCTCATATAGGAGGCAGGGGTTCCAAACTAAAAACCCGGTACTCCCCCATATAAACAGTCAGATAGAAATGAGAGAGAGAGACGTCTGTGCACACTGTATTGATCCATGCTCAAGTTACGGAAGTGTGTTGGGTTCTGATAGCGTATATGAGTAGGAAAAGGACCAGGAACTCAGTGAATTCTCTTGACGAAAGTTTCACAAGAGCAGTAAATGAATGGTTGGAAGAAGAGTATGAAAGTGTTCTGGACTGCAATGATAGTTCTACTAATAGTGTGAATGCACGTGATGACAGTACCTTTCAGTCTTCAAGTGAAAACAGTGATTCTGATCTATACTCAGACAGAGAATATGAATCAGATAATATAGGTGGCACAGATAATATATCGGGAGTATATATTTCCACTAAAAGCTATACTAACGACACTTTCGTTAGCCGTGATAATTCTGAGTTTGGAAAACAACCACCGAATCTTTGTCTAACTCCTGCCCACATCATCCTCAGAATCTTTCTGGTTCTATTCGTGGCACCAAGACCATTTCACCGAAAGATTCTTGGAATTACTTCATCACTTCGGATATGATTGAGAAAAGTATTAGGTGCAGTGACAAAGAAGGAAGGAGAAAAGCTGATATAAAACAGAAGAGCAAGGTGTTAGGGTGAGCGAAAACGAATCATGTACAGATAGTGATTAGAAAAATGGTAACACCTGGACGAAATTGCAACTTACCAGATTAAAATGGTGCAAATTACCAGACCTTTCGCCTTCAGAACAACCTTGATGCGACGTGGGATGGAGGCATAGAGTTCGTGAATGGTAGCAAGTGGAATTTTACACCATTCCTCGTGTAGGACATCGGCCAGTTCTGTGAGAGAGGATGGATGTGGAAATCGTCGCCGGAGTCGTGTTTCCAAGACGGACCACAGGTGTTCAATTATGTTGAGATCTCGGGATTGGGCGGGCCAGCGGAGGTGTTGAACTTCATCCCAATGTTCCTCAAACCACGCTCCAACAACGCCAGCTGTGTGAATGGGTGCATTATCATCCTGGAAGATGTCGTCATTGTCCGGGAACAACATACGGACCATAGGATGCAAGTGGTCTCCTAAAATTGCGACATAATCGTTGGCAGTGATTCGTCCGCTCAGTGTGATCACAGGACCCAATGAAAACCATGATATGGCGGCACACTGCATCATCGAGCCGCCGCCATGTTTCACAGTTGGGCGGAGACACTGCAGATCATAATCTTCTTTAAGCGTTCTTCACACATAAACACGGCCCGTGGTTGGGAATAGGTTGAAGGATTACTTATCCGACCATATCACACATTTCCAGTCCTCAAAGGTCCAAGTTGCAATGTCGCGGCACCATGTGCGGCGTTCGAAAGCGTTATGGTCCCTGATGAGCAGTTTGACCCGTGCTACACGACCTCGTAAGTTCATGTCATGTAATTCGCGGCGGACTGTGATTGTCGAAACAGGGTGGGAGAAGTGCTGATTAAGTTCCTCCGTCACTTGATCTGCAGTGGCACGACAGTTCTGCGTGACAATGCGCTTTAATACCCGATGTGACCTGTCAATCATGATTTACTTCTGCCCACTGTTCCGCTTCCCCAATGTGGTTTTCCCGTGTGTTGTGTAGGCGGTCACCACCTTCGACACTGTCCCACGCGACACAATTAACACAGTAGCTACTGCCCTCACACTCACTCCACATAACCACAAACCAACAATTTGCCAAATTTGAAAATCTGAGATGTCTTCCATTTTACACTACCTCCGTTTTCTGCAGCCACTGGACACTGCTGTTCCACTGCGCCTGGCGTAGTATGGAGACCGTCCTAACACACCACCACCAGCGGTCCGGCGCTGCGGACGCCACGACACCACTGCCAACTCATACATCTGACGTGTTGCCAACTACAGGTGTTTCCATTTTTCTGATCACCATCTGTACCAATAAGGGAGTTGATTTTAGGTAAACAGGCCAGTCCCATGTTCCGGGCCTCATTCTCTGTTATCAGATTCGAAAATTTACGGCGAGATATTCGTTTCGACGACAAACGAACAGGAGCTACTCGAGACAAAGACGACAATTTAGCAGCTTTCAGATACATCTGGGAACAGTTCATTCAGAATTGCTGGCGAAGACTCAATCCGAGTAAATCAACTACAATTGACAAACAGCTCTTTCCCTCCAGAGGAGGTTGGAAGTTCATTCAAAGAATCAGCGAAAGACAGCGAAGTACGCCATTAAAATATTTTGACTCTGTGATTCGTTGACATCTTATGCCAACTATTGTGGAAAACAGTAAGTAATCCTGTGAAGAAAAATCTCACTGCTAATGTTTTCGAGTTGTCAAGTTCTGTTCGGGTTACTTGTGTTATCAACACAATGGAGAATTATTTTACAACTGTGTCATTATTTGAAGAGCCTCTGAAAACACATTACTGTTGTTGGAACAACGAGACTCAACAAGAGAGTAATACCACATGACTTGTTACATAACAAAAGCAGATACGTCACCTACTCTATCTTTGCGTTCAGAAAATACTTGACAATCGTAAGTTATGAAACAAAGAAAAACAAATCTGTTATTTTACTTAGTACTTTGCATCTTGATAAGAAGGTAGATGAAACTAGCAGTAAGAACAAAACAGAAATTATGCTTTCTGTTACAATAAAACTAAAGCACAAACGTCATGGACGTTGATGGACACAATGCATTCATTTTGCTTATGCAGCAATACCCAGAATATCAGAAGGGATCATCCAATACACGAAAGTTGTTTTTACAGCAGCTTGAAGGGCAATTCGTGCTTCCTCACTTGCAAGAAAGGGTTATGAATCCTAAGCTAAAGGCAGTAACTTTTGGAGGAAATGGGGCGCAGTGGAGTGAAAAGACCTGTAGAAGAGAAATGCAATGAATCAAGTGCGAAGTAATGAAAGTTCTCAGGATGTCCTCGCAATCGTGAAAGAAAAATTTTCCAAGTGTGTTACAAATGCAACAGAAACATTTGCAAGGAGCACAGCATCGTTCAGAATAAAAACTGTGCTTCGTAGACGCACGGAAAGAAACATACACAGGCTACTTACAGCACAACAGTCGAGAAGTTAACAAAAATACTATTCATTCGCCATAATACTGTATATAATTATTACTGGAAACCGAGTGATTAAATTTTAATTATATTTGGGGAAAATTGTTTTTTATGCTCGTGTGTGTGAATGATAGACTGGAGTGATCGAGTGCGTTATGTGTATACATTGAAATTGTTGAGTTTCAGATTGGTGTCTGATGGACCCCTGTCATTTATTAATGTAAGTTCTTCCTTTCATACATCTAAGGCTTCAAGTATCAATACAAAATCTATCTTTAAAGAAAATCCCGTGATTGGTAGACATTTAGTAATACTTCTACATATTTTATGACCAAAACATTGAGTGAGTATATACAATAAATTTGTTTCTGAAGTAAAAATTATAATTTTATTCAAGGAAAGTGTTTAAAGCCGCCACATTTCTTCACTGAATCAAGGGCAATGGTTTCACAATTGCCCATAATGCATTTAATTCTAAATTCAAGAATAGGTATGAAGGTAACGGACCTTGAGAACTTTTGAAGGAAGTCATAAGCTGGCCGATGTGGAAAGTTATAGCTCCATTTCTATACTTGTCAGAAATAGGTCCATCGATAAGGCCGATTATGCTGAAAGTATGAGTCTGACAAGATGCGGTAATATGGCTATAGCTCAATCTATAGGAACCTTGAGCAGTAGTATCACGCCTTCTTTATTTTCTGACAAAGAAAAAGTGCTATTATCTACCAGAAAACAGAGGAAAAGAAAAATTAACTTGATTTACTTGTAGTTTTGTCTAAGCTTGGACTCTTGACGTGTAGTGCTTTATAATAGCAATAATAATAATAATATAAATATATCGTATATATAAATCTCTTTGTTTAAATCTAAGGCAAGATCCCCAGAAGATAATATAAGGATACGAAGAAATCCAATGCAAGAAAAAATTGCCACTAGGCCAAAGTCCTCCTATATAAACTACCACTTCATAAAGTTTAATAGGAAAGTGAAGCATGTACTGCCAAGTAAAAGTGAATGCTTAAACCTTGACAGAATTAATAAATGTTCTGATAATGTTATAAATAATATTCAAGTAATGGAAAAGTATTCTTATGTAATCAGAGTTTAAATGAATCATTCAGTAAGACCATGATTTCTGCAAAACAATTTTTAGAAAGAAGTATGGTGCCTAAATATATTTATTTACTATAATACATTTAATTTTAGCGCATTAGCGATTTTTAAACATAAGTAATAGCACTTGAAATTAAGATTTAGCACATAGGTAATTCCAATATTAACAAAGAGCAGGTTAATAGATTCATACAAACCAAAGTATATCTAAAATCCTCACGAATAAATACCCAAGTTACAGGATTAAAAATGAATCTTTAATGTTTGAATAATAAGCTGTTCTGTAATAATTGTAGTAGTTTTATTTTACAGGAAAATTTCTTTTAGTGTTCAAAATATAATGAAAACAGTTGTATTGGCCTGATCTCATCGCACTTTTGATTATCCAATTTGGAGCCTCGTGGACCATAGCGTTAATTCGAATGAGTTAGGGATTCTTTGGCCCGGGATTGCGTCACCTATTAAAATTTTGCTTATGCATATCAGGGGCCATGCACGCTGGTGCGAATGAGTCAGAGGTACCCTGGCTCGGCTATGACGTCATTGAATTGTGATTTTTGGATTAGAAGTTATTATGATTCTTAAAATTATTAAAACATATTCTTGATGATTTATTACGTTATGAGTTAGTACAGCTTTATGGATGCTTTTTCTTTCTTTCCCTTTTTTCCTTTCTCTTTTATGGCAAAAAAATTGGAGATTGTTTTCTCTTTGATGAGGTGGTATATAATTGGACTATCACTGGTGAAAATGAAATCTTTAGTTTTACGTCCCACGGTTATGCTGGTTAGGCTAAAGGAGACGGCAACGTTGAGAAATGAATGAATTGGTGAAATGAAAGTGTGAGAGAAAATTGTAGAATCCTGAGTATAATGTTGTCCACCACAAATCTACTTTCATGGGGTTTGAGCAAGGGACCCCATACAGCAGAGGTGAACGCTCTACCACTGAGTTACCACGTCCCTCACTGGTGCGAATGAATTAGAGGTATTTGGTTTGAGCTAATGTGTTTGTTTGACGTCGGGAAGACCCTGTTTCACTTTTTATTATCCAATTAGGGACCCATGCCCCATAGTGTTAACGTGAATGAGTTAGGGATGCTTTGGTACGGGATTGCATTACCTATTGAAATTTTGCTTATGCCTACTCAGGGGCCAGGGAATGCATAGGATCACTGAGGACACATATGATCACCTTGATCCACATGACGAAAGAGGCCTCGTTCCCATTCATGAGTACAAAATATTAAAATTTGGAAGTTTTTTTAAACTTATAGTATTATTTTTGATGAGACATTTTCGTTATATAAGAGAGTACAATGGTTTATTTTTAAATTTGGGAGTCATCGTTCCCTTTGATGGGTATTGATTTTGGAGCCTTATTATGTTATATGATAATATGGAGGCGTATTTAAAATTATTCCCTTAAATTTCATAAGTACTTTGTGATCCACTTTTCCGCTTCAGAGGTGAACATGGATGCCATACACTTGTTGATTACTACGTAATGGAAATTGCAATCGTCCCGAGTTTGATTCTTGTTGCTAGTTTCAAGAACTTTTAACGTCCCCTAGAAGATAATCGAAGGATGATGATGAGGGAAATGGTGAAATGAGAAAACATCATAAACTTACTTGGTTGTGGATTGAAACAGAGACATCAGAAATAAGCGCTGAGCCAAAGTGCCCCGTTGAGATTTTTTTAATATTCTGTGCGTGCACTTTTGCGTATGAAAAGAAGACGTGCAGATTTAAACAGATTGTGTTAAATTACACATTTCTGCTCGATGTTACGCATAGAAGTTTGTTATTGTGAAATTGCAGAATGTGCTTTTACGAAGAATTCTACATCAGCATTTTTCTCAGCTGTTAGTGCAACGACGGACTTTTATAGCTCAACTTTATATTTATGTCAAAGACAGTATCATAACATATCGATAAGTGCTACATTTTTAATCAAGTTTAAGAAAACTGAGTCACATTTAGATGTGGTAATTTGAATGTCGTAATAAACAAATGAATCAACGGTATGATGTCATGATCAGAATCGCGATACTAGGTGTCGTAACGATTGATGTGTAAGGAGAAAAACGTGAATAACGTTACGATCGATTGTTACTCCACGTTTAGGCTCATGATACATGGTAAATGCTGTGTTTTCATTGGTTATACGTGATGTCACTTTATAGTTGAACTCGTTTCTGACCTAAATAAAAATCCATTTCACTTTTCAAGTCCTATTTCCGCGAAGATCGTGAATGAACGAAGGTGTACCTTTTGTGAGAGCGTGACTTTACTCCTTTTCTTGTATTTGGGGTAAGTTATTAAGAGTTTATCAACAGCGTTACTTAATATCCGTGGAGTATTTCTTAAAAGGTATTACGCATGAGAATAAAATTGTTATCACTGTTTTATTTTAGCATGAAATATTTAGCCCATGGGAGAGCAAATGGTGGAATTACTGCTAGTACCCTCACTTTCTTGACCGGGGATCGAATTAGGAATCCCGCACAGTAGACGTAAGAACGAGAAATAACATATTTTGTTGATTTTGGTTTCATGTTCGCCAACGTTTTAAAGTTCAGTGTGAAGGGAGAAAATGCTTACTACAATGATTCTCTCAGCATAGAAAAACAATTTCATTCATTCTTTTTATCACTAGAGAATCGTAGGTCAGTTACATGTTGATGTTGGTCCTAATAATAACTAATAAAACGTACTTATAAAACTTTTCAGCAGTATGACAATTTGAGTTATGATAATTCTTTTAGGACTGATGGTGTAGTCATTTTGATATCGTTAAACGTCTCTCTCTCTCTCTCTCTCTCTCTCTCTGGTAAACATGCAAGCGAATTCTGATCTGGGAATTCAATTTTAATTCGTGCTTTTTTCTTTTCTCGTTTTAGATATTTGTTTTTCGCCTACTTCTTTTTGTTTTACCTTACCTTTTCCTATCTGAATATGGCTACTCCTTTCTTTACTGTTTTGCGAGATATCAAAATATATTATCGGCGTTTTAATCTTGAAGGACGAATGCTTGAAATTCAAATCAATGCTCCGACCAGTGACACCGATATTGTTGAGTGGGTTCAGACTTCCTTTAAACATATTTTGGATTACTTATTGGAAAATGTCGACGAATCATCGATGTTCGGATTATCAATTTTACCTCATGATGAGAAGAACAAGCCGTTTTATTTATCTTTCAGGCGTGCAAGTAATATGACACTGGAAACTTTATAGGCTTCCTTCGACCGCATCCTTCAAAGTAACGATAGTCTCTTACAAGAACCGTTCATTGTACATTTCCATCATGTGGATTTGTCCCGTGGATTTGGATTAGTGCGTCAAGATCTTTTATCAAATAACGAGTTACTAAAACGCAAGAATGGCATTTTACGAGTAAAAATCACCGACAAGAAATGTTTAGCTTATGCGATTGCGTTTGTTATGGGCCTCAAGAAATATAAGGATACAAATAAGAAACTGTACAGACAATATCAGTATCAGAGGAAGTGTGTTGTCATCCCAGACGTACATGAACTTTTGTCTAGATCATCAGTGAATTTAGAGCATGGGGGATCTGTGGAAGAATTGCGACAATTGAAACGCTAGTTGACCGATTATAAACTTACCGTATACGCTAGCTTTTCCGGAGAAAATATTCTGTATGAAGGGCCTGGTGGCGAAGAAATGATTCCAATCAGTTTAATGTGCATCTATTCTCATTATGACATCATCACATCATTAACGTTCGTTTTTTCTACCAACTACTACTGTGTTGCATGCCACAACAAATATGATCATCTTAATAGACACGTAAAGAACTGTTCGGCCATGTGTGAGAAATGTTTGCAGAAACCGCAATGAAGTAAGACCAATACGGAGAAGCAGTGTCCAGAATTCAATCGTGATTTTTATGGTGAAATATGTTATACAAATCATCTGACTATACCATATCATAAAAAACAGCCAATATGCAAGATGGTGAAACAGTCGTCCAAATGTTTACACAGTTATTCGATTATCCATACAGGGGAAAGGGAACACCAATGTACAAATATTTTTTTGTAATGCGTGTCATAAAGACGTTATGTCTACCCACCAATGCTACATGAAGCCTGATACGACTCAATTAAAGCCTGGAGTTTAATCAGTGTTACATGCCAAAAAGGCTATGATTGTCTTTTATGATATTGAAGCCACACAAGATATTTTCTTTGATGGAGACACGTTTATTCATAAGCCCAATTTACTGGTGGTCCAACAAATATGTTACAACTGTGATCAAGATGAAGATATACACCACTCGTATGAAGTTTGTGGACTGCGGGAACATATTTTTCAAGATGATCCGATCAATGCTTTTCTTACGTCAACCACGACCCAACATCAAACTTTTTGTAACTTTGGCACATAACTCTAAGGGGTATAATGGTTATTTTATTCTTAAATCTTGAGTGAAAGAACATGAATTGAAACCTACTATCATCTTGAAGGCAGCAAAAATTTTAAACATAAAAGTGGATCACTTCTCGTTTATTGACTCCTTAAATTTCATGCCAATGGCTTTAAGTAAATTATCCAAGACCTTTCATTTACCAGCGACCAAAGGATATTTCCCACAATTTTTTAATACTTCTGCAAATCAATCGTATGTGGGAAAATTACCGGACATCCATTATTATGGTGCAAATGAAATGAAAGTGGAGGAACGAGAGAAATTCATGATACGGTAAAACGAACACCAGAACGATAGTTTATTTTAGAAGAAGAATTGATAAAATATTGTGTCCAGGACGTTTACGTACTTCGAACTTCTCTTGTATATCTTTCATGACCACTTTTGAACAAGAAACCCACGTCAATCCATTCTTTGAGGCTATCACTTTAGCGAGTGCGTGCAATTTAGTATTTCGACGAAATTTCTTAAAACCCAATACTATTAGCATTCTTCCTGCACGAGGATACCGTCACAGAAACAATTAGTCACGGATTGCTTTGCAGTGGCTTGCCTACATTGAAGAAAACGATGGACATCCAATTCTACATGCAGCAAGAGGAAAAGAAGATTTTACGGCTGCTTTTCATCTGGACGGCTACTATAAACATCACAACACTGAAGAGGAACACGTGTATGAATTTTAAGGTTGTAGGGTCCACGCTTGTTCTCTCTGTGTCCCTACAGGCAATGATCAGCCCATTTCTGAGAACTCCAATGAAACTATGAACTATCGCTACGAGAGAACACAGCGTAAAATGAAATTATTACGATCCATGGGATATAAAGTACACGAAATGTGTCTTATACTAATAAAACACCGTTAAATCCAAGAGACAGCCTCTATTGTGGCCTTGTTAATGGAATTAGATTGTATCACGTCGCAAATGAAAATGAAGACGAAGAAATTACATTTTTGGATATTGTTTCACTGTATACATATGTCAATAAATGTGGACGGTATGCAATAGAACACCCACAAATTTACCTACAGGGAGATATAAAAACGACCGACATTCAAGATGGCAACGGCTTAATCAAGTTAAAGATTTTGCCTAGCAAAAATGTCTTTCATCCAGTACTGCCATTTCGCTCAAATAAGAAGTTATTGTTTCCACTTTGTGCTGCCTGTGCCACAGCATTAAATAAAGGTTCTGAATGTACACATTCCGACAGTGAACGAAGTCTAACAGGAACGTGGGTGTCCTATGAAATTCAAAAAGCCATTGAACTTGGGTATCAAGTAATTGAAATTTACGAAATTTGGGATTACGACATCCCCGTATATGATCCTGAAACCAAGAGTGGCGAATTATTCAACGAATACACTAACATATTTTTGAATTCTAAGCTAGAAGCTACTGGATGTCCGGCCAATTGCGTCACCGGAGAGGAAAAGCAGCAGTATATTCAAATAGTACAAAGCGTGAAAGCATAACTTTAAATGGAGCAAATATAATGACAAATTCATCACGTCGTGTCTTGCAAAACTCTGTTTGAATGCCTTCTGGGGACGTCTCGCTCTAAGAGACACTTTCTGCCAAACGACCATCATTAACGACACCAAAGAACACTATCAGAAAATAACAGTTCCAGATATACAGGTAACCAAATTTTACCTGCTAATGATTCGTTGTTATATCTTTATTGGGTGCATGAAGATGATGTTCCAGTACAAAATCACAATGCTAATGTTGTCCTTGGAGCTTTTACGGCGTGTCAAGCTCCTCTGAAACTCTACAAATATTTAGAATTGCTGCAAGAAAGAGTACTATATTTAGATACAGATACCGTGATATTCACGCAGCGACCATCAAAGCCCACAATAGAACCAGAAGTATTTCTTGGTTCAATGATAAATGAACTGGAATCAATTGGACCAAAAGCATACATTTAAAAAATCCTGTCTTGTGGCGCAAAACAATACGCTTTAGAAATCTAAGACCCCGACACGAAATCAACCAGTTATGTATGTAAATTTCGTAGATTCATACTCAATTATACAGCAAGCCAAAAGTTAAATTTCAATAGTCTGGAGCAAATGATCGTTAATGAATCCAGTGAAAAATCTCCATTAGCACACCACACAAAATTTACAGAAGCCAGGATCATAATCTTATCACAAAACCTGAAGAAAAGAAGTACAGTTTCAATTATAAAAAACGCCGATTAATACCAGGTACATACGAAACATTGCCCTATGAATATAAAAAGCTAAAACAGAATAACAGCCATATTTTTCCTTAATCTCACCAACATCACCTCCCAAAAACGGGCAAAGAGTCAACAGCAACACGAGACATGCTTCATCGATGCACGAGTTGCTTTTGACTCCACAGCGGAAACAAACTCAGGTGCAGAAGATAACGTTACTTTGCAGAAACCAGTGGAGAAAAACAGTAATTCAGGTACGTCAAATTTGCTTTTTTTCTCACCTCATTCTCTCTGGATCAGTTAATTTATGTTCTTATTATATGTTAATGATTTGTTTTTTCTTCTTTTACATGAAACAAAATAAATATTACCACGTATATTCATATGTTTTATTTTCTCTTTACACAATTTGTACCCGTAACGGACACTTCTTTCTTTGAAGAAAACTAAATATATACAAAGATGGAGGAAAAGAAATTATGTATCCTATTTCACATGCTAAAAAATAAATGTATTGAAACGTGAAGAAAAAGTAATTCTGTATTTTATTTCACATCCAAAAATCAAATTTTTTGTACCGCGATTTCAATTTCTTTTTTGAATCAGTTTACCGGTAAAATAAAATTTCTGAAAATAATATTTTGAAATTCTCTGTCTTGCTCATGAATTAACTAAGAAAAGTAAATGATGAAGAAAATTAACAAGTAAAAACGAATAGTGCAGTCAAGTCCTTTACTTGGTTAAGAACTTTCATCGCAAAATGTTCGAATTATCTGGATAAATTTTGACTCTTCAGGGATGCAAAAAATATGCGATTGATTGCTCTACTATCTATTGCCAAGTATCAAGAGTCAAAAAACAAGTTAACATTAAGATTATCTCAGTGAAAATAAACCTGAAGGTAGAAAGTTTCAACAGCAAGCTAAAGTTTGTTGTCTTGGTTCCACTTTAGCGATGTATAAATGTAGTAAAATTCCCAAGGTAGTGTACTTGATGAAGTAGAGAAATGGTGTCATCCATCAACTGCCAACAGATATCCTTCAAGTTTCAAACGGTTATAACTGTTAGATATTTGATAATGACTAATTTGTTCCTGCGTCATTTTTAAGAGAATAGATTAGGAATTGCATTATAGGTTGAACTGGTATCATATCTTGCTGTCGTTATCAAATATAGCTCACAAATTAAGGAAGTTTAATATTCATACTCCTCTTTTGATATATATTCTCCAAGGATAAAAATCGTTGTAACCGTTATGAATTCAAAGAACATAATTTCAAGCAATCAATATTGGACAATTCCATGTTTTCCAAAAGAAGTATGTATCATTGCTGCATTTTAAAAATTAACATAGGCAGTAGATTATTTGTAGTTGTAGTTTTATTATTTGTAGTATAATTTTCCATGACCTTATTTATGAGTGAAATTGATAGAGTAATTTAGAAACTTCATTGAATAGATTCTACTATGCATGATTTACGTCAAAGTAGTTAATTACATTTTTATTTAATCGGCAATTGCAATTTAATTACACTGATAATACTCCATTTTCTAATTTAAACTATTCGGTAGGGATATTTCTTTAAATACATGCACATCAAACAGAACACATAACTGTTGTCATTATATTTTCCGACCTTGAAAGTAGTTTCCCATTCTTACCGCGTGATGGACGACAGTACTATGTACGTGTTTGGTCGTTCTGTTTACCCTCCATAAAAAAGTATCAATAAAAATTACTTTAAAAATAGATTGACGTGTGAAAATTAAAAGGTTTTCTATTTAATACATGAATCAAATTTTATCCCGAAAAATATATTAAGCTTCAAAGTTGAAAGAAGAAAGAATCAAGAACAGTTACAGGAAGAGATATTTCAGAGTCATATGCTTTTCCTCCATTCGATCACTAGTTGTGAAAAGAAAACATTTCAAGGAATTGACTCAGTTAGATTTTAAAATAATGAATAACTGAATTTGGGTCCTCCGAGGACCCATCATGGTATTTTATGTTCTTTTCCAATATGCTGTTAATTAAAATGTCTTAGCCAGGACACCGTGCTCTGTTTGTCCTATGTGATTTCGGACAACAGAATATATTTTATATACACACCTAAATAATTCTCACATTGTTCTGTTAATTTATTTACAAACAAGATCGGTAATTTGCATAAAAAGTGTGCATTTACTGTGCGTTCTTACATACTTGCAGGAACTCGGAAAAAAAGCGGGCCAAATTTGATATATCATTTTATCACTCTAGTTTGTGGATAAATGGTCGACAGCTGTGTAAGGGCAATATTGTACAGAGAACATTTGTGAAAGATGATATAATTTCTGACTTGTTAGAAATGCTTCAAATTAGTGATGCAGAGGTTACGTTGTGTGATTCAGATGATTAATTTATACCTGGTCGACGGAATGACGCAGAACTGAAAACAATTTAGAATTAAATATAGAACAAGATAGTGCTGTTGGTGGCAACGATACAATTCCAGACAATGATGAGAAATCTGTAGTCAAATGCGTGAGAATTTGGAAAATTTCAGGTTCACCCTGATCCGTGGTCCAGGATGCAATATTGTAAAAGGGGCACCAGCATCTACAAGAGTCATTTGAAATACAAATAATAGTCTTTATGTATTCAAGCTCTTCGATGACGAAGACATGATGGATATCATTTGAAACTACACGAATGAGGAAGCCGTCCAAACAATCAACAAATTTAACAAAACATGTGCTCCAGGAAAAGCTAAAGTTTGGAAAAATTAGGATCGAGTTGAACTTCTAGCTTTCTTTGTTGTTTTACTGACAGCAGTGTTTTAGTGGAGCTCTGCGCTGCACAAAATAAAACATTATCCAAGTGTAGAGCATAGACGAAAGCATTCGACGTGCTGTTTTCACATCAACAATGTTAAGGGCTAGATATTCACATATGTGAAATTTCATTCGATTTCGTGATAAAACTAAACGTGCTAATCGAAAAATGAGTGATAAGCTTCCAGCTAACAGGGAGGTCTGAGACCACTTTGTTCAAAACTGCAAGAACTCCTATGAACCGTTCAATATGTTACAGTTGATGAACATCTTATGGCGTTTCCTTTGACGTTGTTCCTTCAAACAGTACATGAATTCAATGCCAACGAAGTATGGCATCAAACCCTGGCCTATACCTGATGTAAAGTCATCGTATCTATACAATTTACAAGTGCATACAGGGAAATCTCCCGCAAATGTTCCAGAGAAAAATTTGGCACATCAAGTTATATTCGACTTGATATAGCCTTGGCACTGAACAGGAAGAGGTGTCACAACGGACATTTTTTTACAATACGTCTGTATCAACTGCAAAATTTCTGTTGAGGAAGGATGTTACTATTACTGGCCACTCAGGTCAATAAAAAAACAGACAGTTCTGATCATGTACATTCCAAAGGACAGGGAGATTTTATCACCAATATTTCTCTTCTCTGATCATATGATCACGATCGGCTACGTCCTCATGAAAAATAAAGTGGTTTGTGTGCTATTAACACAAACCATTGATGATTATTAGTCCGATTATGAAAAACGAAATCCAATGATGATTCTTTATTACAAGCAAACTATAGGAGGAGTCGACAACGCAGACAAATTGATTCAGGAAGATTCATGTTCTAGAAGCACATCCAGATGCTTGTAGACAATTTATGAACATAATTGACTTTGCAGCACTAAATACATTTGTCATTTGGCTCTTGAAAAACCCAGACTGGAAGCAAAAAATAGCGTTATAAAAGATACAAGTTCTTGTTAAGTTCAAAAAACAGCTAATAAATCCAAACATTGCCCAAAGAGCTGCTGATCCCCTTGGATTACATATTTATGTGTTGAAGGCCATAGAAGCAACAGGAGTACAAGCATCCCAAATTCAGATCTCAACTAACCAAAAATTACAAAAGCAGAAGAAAGGACGACGATAAATTGAAGGTAAATACAAAGGGTAATAATTGCAATTGAATTATGTACAAAAATCACAGGAAAGTCCAAACTTGCAGTGTTTGCTCGGAATGTTGTTCCAAGTCGTAAAATGCAAGCTTCATGTTTGTATAGGATGAAGAACAGTTTATTTCACTGTAGAGTAGAAATTGCTAAATACGTACCATAATTGTAAAATGTAGTGTTGTATAGTATTGCAATTACAAACCTTGTAATCTATTTCGTAAATTTAACAGTAAAGCATGGATATATAAGAATGTAGCACAGGATATCATTCTCTGCATAAGAAACACTAATATGTAGAATAAAGGAACGATGAAAAAGATCAAAATTTATATAGTAACAATTTAAACTGTAAATGTGTTTTTTGAAGTACGTTTTTACACATTCCGTATATACGTACTTAACCACTATTTACGTATGTTAAAAGTAACAGGGTAATCTAAGTGTTGATGTAAAACAATTTACAAACAGCGATCGATATCGATGAAGTAATATTGGTGTTCATGTAATTATTAGGCTTACACATTTATCGAAACACTATTTATATCATTGAAGATCTTACGTAGCATAAAATTGAAAATGTGAGAAGAAGCATCAAAATGACACTGATGAAAAAAAAAATAGAGTCTAAAAGTAATGAGGTTCTTTAGAGACCTCTTGGTTACGAACGTTGATAAGGTTACCTTGGTATGATAAGGGTTAAACGTTACGAAAGAATAAATTAAAAGTAATCCACATTCAATTTTTGAGACTTGCTAAACATAGTTCAGTGCAGATTTTTATAAATTAAAACGAAACATTAAAAACAGGAATTGAAACATACCTTTCACAATAATCGAAGAGAATATACTGTTGACGTGATGTTTTCTTCAAAACACTACAGCAGATCACTATAATAACCGTGCTATTTTTCCAGCGAGAGTGCTGTTATTCTGCAAAATATAGTATAATATATGTATCAGATACTAAATAAATGTATTTCGTCCACGTCTACTTAAACTATAGAATATTTAGTTGTTATACACTTAGTATACCCTATATACACACTCATGTGCAAAACTTAACAATAGTGCTATTTGCGGGATGTATGCACTCAGAGAAAAGCGAATCAGCCATATATTATTGGAATGTTCATTCGCAAAGGGATATAGTCCGAAAACACTGGAAGAGAATGCAGAGGATGGGCAACAGAAACGAAAATGCATGGGCATAGGAAAATTCAGTAATAGACCATACTAGGTTACGCGTATGATCGATGACATCTATACTGTGTGTGATCGCCCGGCACTGCTACACATGCACCACATGATTGCATGCTGAGAATGAGATTATCAGGACGTTGCTGGGGTATGTTTTGCCATTCTTGTACAAGTGTCCCCCGAAGCAAAGGAGTGGATCTTGGAGCCATTTGACGACGTGCAATTCGCTTGCCAAGCATGTACCAGGCATGCTGGATGGGGTTCAAATCCAGTGAGCAACTGATCCAATTGAACCGCCTGATATCCTGGTACTCAAGGTACTCATCCACTCCGTCAGCGCGATGAGGACGTGCGTTATAATCAATTAGAATGAAATCAGGACCCACTGTGCCCCGAAAAAGACAAACGTATTGGAACAAGATGTCATCCCGGTACATTGCACCATTGACGGCACCCCGTGGAATGATATAAAGATGTGTACAGGGCCACGGGATGATTCAGTCTCCCTTGTACTTGTTTACAATAGTCATGTTAGCTGGAAGAAACCGTGTTCTTGCTTCTCTTCAGATGAACTCACGTTAGAATCTCTGGTGAGAATTAACGTGGATTTATCTGTGAACAGGACATGACGCCATTCTTATACGGTTCATAGGTGGTGTCCTCTGGATCAATTCAACCGTCCTCTTCTTTTCCGTGGGGTCAATGGAACACACCTTGCTGGTTTTATGGCATACAAGTGTAACTCAGCTAACCGTCTGTACACTATAAATCTTGACACGTTCTATAATCTGACGTCCCTGTAGCAGCTGAAAGATCCTAGAGAGATCTAAGGCGGTGCTGTGTCTGTTGAGCCTGGCGTAAGAAACGATCTTCCTGGTGACTGGTGCTTCTTGGACGACCTCCGCCGAACCTCCGAGAGAAGTTTTCGCCCCTTTGGAATCTTCGTCAGATCCTCGAGATGGCACTTTGTGGGACACTCAATTCACAAGAAACATCCATCTTTTTTCTGACCCCTCTCGAGTTATCCGATGGTTCTTAAACGCATTATATCTTTTTGCACCATTCTCCTACAAGTACACTGCCACTATATCAGGTAATTCAGAATTGATTCACGAGTCTCTAACGTCTCGAACACAAGTGTGTGCGTGTTTAATCAGCGCTCATCACCAACAACCGTTCAATGGGTGTATACAGCATCACCGAGCGGCATCATAGGAAGTTACGCTTGTCAAGTAGCCAGGTATGTCTAAAAGGATAAATTATATCATGCATTTACCATACTCTCAAAAACTGTTGTCTATGTATTTTCTCATTATTCTCAAGTTTTCAACATGAGTGTGGTATGTATACTTTGCTATAGATTATGTAAATTGGAACTTTAGCATTTATTGATGTTATACGCTATGTATATTAAACCATATTTAAATATGTTGTCAATATGGAAAATTCAAAATCCAATCACGACTTATATTAAAATACTTACACCACCCTTGAAAGAATTAAATATTTAATTATACTACCGAGAAAGCTCTTACTACCCATAGGAATATAATTTTAAATAGCCTCGATAGTGAAAGAAGAGAAACAACAAAGAAAAATTGGAAAGGTTGGTAAAGGAGCAGTTGTTAGAAGAGGAAGAAGAAGAAAAGAACGAAAAAAGGAAAAGTGACCAACAAGATTATCAAAAGTAGAAAAGAGAAGTATTAGCAGGTAAAGTAAAAGAAAACCAACGTTAACAAAGTGCCACGCCAAGCAATGATAAAAGACAAAGTATAGAAAAGAAAAAGAGAAAGAAGGGAAAATGAAGAAGAGAAAAAGAGGAGGAAGTATTAATAAAACCAAAGATCAGAAGACAAAGAGGAAAGTAGCATCTGTAGTTGTAGTAGGAGGTTGGAGAAGGAAATGAAACATTATATTACAAAACAATGTCAGAAACAAAGAAAGAAGTTGGATAAGAAAAAGAAAACTCAACTTACAAGATTATAGTCAGAGACAAAGAGAGAAATTTGTAAGAAAAGAAAAAATAGTCAGGGGCGGATTGGCAACCATAGGGTCCACCCTGCTAAACTGAAGTGAGGGCCCACTGTAAATAATTAAAAAAATGTACTTGGCATTCTTCATATGTATTACATATAAAAGTCCATCTTCGAACCAATAATTCGTATCCCATATATTCATACAACAGCAAAACGTTAACTACAAAATATGTGAAGTAGGAAGATTTTAATAGTAAATCATCTAGTGTGTAATTGGCATTATCATTTTTATTATAAACACACATAATACCGGAATTGGTGCTTTCAGTTATTTAATAGTGCTATTCTTTTTTATGTAATTATTTTAAACCATTTATTTAAAAAACTGAGTGTCATGTTTTAGAAAACCCAAAATATATACATGTGCAATAAGTAAAAACTAATATCAAGTCAACTGTGAAACCCTAAATAATTAAAGCACTGGCAGATATAATGTAAGTTTCTTTCCCCATAAATCAGTTCTAAAATTAAATTGGTTGAAAGTTTCTACTGAATTGCATACTGTAACCCAATATAATATAATATTAATATGAATGCCAGAAATCTTTTTACTTAACGAAGATCCGTATTTTGTCATAGCTGATCTGTGGCTCCCCTCCCCTTTGATACGTAAAAAATACCACTTACTTCAGTCGGGAGCCTGCTTGCGAATGTGCCGTAATCTCTCTCTGTACCTGTGTCTTTGGCGAGAAGAAAATGTTGTATCCCACATACACATACTCGTCTAAATATTGCTGTATAATCTCGAGGAAGTACGCCCCGCTCTTAGCAGACAACTCCCCCCACCAAGCGTGGCAGGTGAGACAAGAGACATGACTTCAGTGTTGGAAACTTTAAAAAAACGTAACTTTGTGGCCTCAATGCAACACAAAGAATGCTATTGGAGGTAAATTTGCGATTGATTTCGAAACGCAAGATTTTCCTTGACATACGTAAGTCATAATATCATTTCGTAATGTTGCAGAAAGATTAGATATCGTCTATCGTCCAGTGCAGTCCGCCCAATCCTCGGCTGGCCCCAACTTCTCTTTTCATATGAATATCTACTTTGTACATCACAAATATTTTTTTTTACATTTTACTACGCTTTTATTTTAAATTAACTTTAAATAACTAAAGGGAAGTTAATATTTACACGATATACACACTGATTTGACTCACAGCATAAGTGTTCAGCACTTTTAGAAGTTACACCAACGTTTACTGAGCCCAGTGCCGGCAGCTAGTGCTCTCAAACGGATCAGGTCAGGCTTCATCGGGTCAGGGCTCGAGTCGAACCTTCTTGAGTCACAGGTAAGGTCAGCGCTGCTCTAGCCACGGGTCGGCTATGGTCAACTTTCTTATGCGTTCAACTCGACCCGATCCTCTCGACCGGAGAAGGATGTAGCCGAAACGGCGCATAAGAATGTTGACCCAGGCTGACCCGTGGCTACAGCAGCCCTGACACTAGTGTAGGTGACCTGACCCGACCCGTGTCTCAAGCAGGCTCGACTCGACCCCTGACCCATGAAAGAGTGATCTGACCCGTTTGAAGGTACTACGCGAAGCAAACAGTTCAGTTAATTTCGTGTTCGTCTGTTAAAGTTGTGTAATTTCGAGTTGTTTAAAGTTGTGTAATATTAAACGATAAACTACAATTGACTGAAATCATCCAAAGACGTGGTGTATACATTATAATTTATAAACACATTAGGCAGAAAAACAAAAAAGTACCTGACAACTGTCCTGCACTACTCGAATGAGTCACTACATCGGAAGTAAACTAGGATCATTGTTCTTGGGACGGGGTAGACGTTATGACGTGCTTAAGGTTGTATTTCGCCATGTTGATGGCCGGAACCTTGGGATTAACTTGTTTGTTTTAAGTGGCGGCATGGTCATATGAAATATTAAACATCCTCGTTCGAAGAGCAACCCTACGGTAAAGTTATTTTTCCAAAATCTGAAAATGGTTCTGAAGTTGTGCGTAGGTTTAGGTTATCTTATGTGTGACATGTCAAATGTGCCGTGCCATGTTTCGAATATTTCGAAGTAAATCATAAAGGTAGGATAAAAAATAAGCTTTGTAATATCTCACACTACGTGTTATTTATTGATCAGGAAGAGATAGAGCTAACACACATGAGACAATTACAGTCACATGACATATCCACCCTTCTGTTGTATGCACATGCTTAATCGTACGACTTAGTGTTTGTGCAATCTGCGAAGCATAGTAGGTGATATTTGTTCATAGCCCGTAAAGATTCTCCTTTACAGGTGGCCAATGTCTTTAATTTTACAGTGTTAGAAAATGGATAATGGTGCCCCCAAAGATAAAAATCCTGCGGAGTTAGGTAGAGGGACGGTGCTGGCAACTCAATTTCCATGCGTACCTTTTCAGCAACCGGAAAGCTGTTCATTGCGCCATCGATTACATTACGACCCACTGACCCATAAATTACATTTCAGACCATAGTGCGGCAGTGCCCCATCTTGTTGTCAATATTGTGGAAATCTTCTCTCCTCGTTCAACAAAAGTGGCATAACAATGTTTTCATGTGCATCCCCATATTCTATAGAAGCAACCTCCCATCAACGAAAACAGGTCCAATAAGTTTCTCATCCCATATTCCGTACCGCACAATTACCTTACCTGCACCCTGTATCTTTGGTGCATACATCCAATTAGGATTATTATTAGCCTAGTAGCGAACGTTTTGGTTGTTACATAGAAATTTACGTCATCACTAAAAACTTTTCTATTGCGAAACACTGGGAGATGAGCTGTCTGGGTCAAAGCAAACTCACAAAACTGCATTTGTCTATCAAGATCAACTTCTGACAGCTTTTCTTTCAATTGCAATTTATAATGGTGATACTTATCCCTTCTTAATTTTCTTTGAACAATTTTGACACCAACATTATGTTCACTTGAAAGACGTAGCACACTCTTCGCAGGACCTTTCACCAATACACCCAACATAGCTAATGATGTGTCATGATCATTTGCAGTTCGTGGTTGTCCTGATTGTGGTTAATAATCAATATTTACCGTTGCCCTGAATGTGAGGATTGGTTTTCGTACAGCACTCTCTGTCACCGGGTCGCGATTAGGATATTGTTCATTTAAGATTGCTGCTTTCCTAGCTGAACTGCAACCTCCAGCCAAAGGCAAAATTTCAATCTTTTTTCTGGAAAGTTAGCATCCAGTCCTACCTTCAAGAAAGAAATAGAGACAGTTTCCTTCAATACATTGCTTCACACATAAAACATAAGTCTAAAAGATAACATATCATCCTGAATCCATTCACAGCTTCAAAACGGTTGCGATTGTTGTTTAACAAAGGCTTTCTTTACCGCAGAAGTGCTCGGTACTTTGCAGAATGTTCTGTACTGGGCTAATACGAATCTTAATTGGATAGAGAGATGCAAGGTACAGGTAAGATAATGGTGTGATGTGGAAATGGGGTGAAAAATGTATCGAACCTGTTTTCATTGATGGGAGGTTAGATGCCGCGTTATATGCTTGAAAACACTGTTATGGCACTTTTGTTGTACAAGAAAAGAAGGCTTGCTCAATGTTGACAACAAAATGGAGCACCGCCGCACTATGGTCTTAAATGTAGTTTATGGGTCAATCAACAGTTTTATGGTTGCCAGATACGTCGGCATGTACCAGTTGAGAGGCCAGAAAAGTTCCCCGACCTAACTCGGTAGGATTTATTAGTCTTTGGGGCGACTTAAAGCCATTTTCTACAAGTGTAAAATTAAAGACACTGGCCAGCTGGAAAGGAGAATCATTACGGCTTGTGAACAAATACCCCAACTATGCTTCGCAGAGTATACAAACACTGAATCGTACGGGTAAAGATGTGCATACGATAGAAGGGTGGATATGTAAAGTGATTGTAATTATTCCATATGTGTTACCTCTATCTTTTTCTGATCATTAAAGAATACGTAATTTGAGATGTTAGCAATCTTAGTTTTCATTGTATCTTTATCATTCAATTTGAAATATTTGAAACATGGCACATCAGATTTCAAATTTAACACATAAGACATCCTAAATTTATGCACAACTTCAAAACCATTTTCAGAATTTGGAAAAATAACTTCACTATAGGATTTCTCTTCGAATGAGGATGTTGTTTAATATTTCATATGACCATGGCACCATTCCAAACAAAACAAGTTGATTTCAAGATGGCGGAAAACAACCTTAACCACGTCATAACGTCTACTCCTTCCAAACAACATTGATCCCTATCGACAGCATTTAAATTTTCTCAAATATTTAGCCCGGTCTAGACTTTGTATTTCACTTTTTTTTAAAAAAAATATTCTTTCAATTACCTCGTACATTAGACATTTACCAATTTGGACGACGAAGAATGTGGGATATTTGTATGCCATTTAAACATTCTTTACCTACATCTATGTCAAATTTCAACTTGTTAATAATTACTTCCTTAAGTCAATAAAAATTTTAAGTCAGTTTGATGGTATCTTTCGAAATATTAGAATTTTGTGCTAAACATTTCTAAAAATATTCGTTTGTGAAATATTGTTTCTTATGAAAAATATTGTGTTATGTATGTTCTGAAAACGACACAAAAAATTATCTCTTTATGTTTAATTACAACGAACATATTGCTATTTTATCTCGGTATTGTTCATTTGATACTTCCAGGGGCCAAATTTACAATATGGCTGCGAATGTGAAGTTGGATTTGAGAGGACTTTTATTATGTTGTTCAGAACATCATTCCCGACACATGTACCAATTTTCAGTTTGTTACTAATTTCTTCCTAATTATTGGTAATTTGACATTCCCAGGATCTTCTTCAACTATGCCTGCCGAAGGTTTCGACATCGTTTAGAGTCTGCTATTGCGGCAGACGGCGGGTTCACAGAATATTCTGTATTTGATCTGTCTTCACCTGTACATAATATTCAGTGGCCATGAAATGCTCTATCATACGTCTCTGCTCCTTTTTCCACGGATGTTTTTTCTTTGTTTTCAAATAGCTACTACACTGTTGTACTGTTCAATTTTTTTACATCCTGCAGCGTTAATAAACCAAGAATGCAGTTAAAATTGGCTGACTAAAATTAAGTAAAGTGTTCTAAATGTGCTCTGTGTTGTTCGAAAGAGGTCAGTGTAGCGAACGGCGGAAAACAGAAAATTACGTATCCCTATGCAAAAAAAAGGAAGAAAAGAAAGAAAATGAAAATCGTCTAGAACATACCGTTTAGTATCTTCAGAGCGAATGATAACATGAGAAGTAACCAATAAATTTTATTTAACCTTACAAGGAAAAATCAGTCTTGGTCAATTGTTTTTGTTTCAAAGGTTGCAGTATTTTGTAAAATCTATGAATATGTTACATTAATCGTTTCAAAGTTACCTTAGCTTTTATTAGTCTCCATATTTAATATATCTACTAAACTTTTCTAAACAAATATCAGGTCATCCCTGTGACTTGGCAATTATCTTTGCTCTTAAAGAATTTCTTTTGTAAGCAAAACCATTATAGTTTTTATTATCTTTTAAAAATGTATTATAATTATCTCGCATTTACATATTAAAGAGAATATTATTTTCCGGTGTTATGTTATTGGTTTCGAGTGGGTTTCAAACCGCAATAGAAACAACAAAAGGACAATCTGATTAATTAAAAATAATGTGTCAATTTTCTGAACTTTAATAGTGAAAAGTATTTCATCAATCGATAACATTCATACGTTACAAATACGACACGGAATAGAATTGTTTATCATTTATATGTCTTGCTGTGCAATAATAAATCGATAACTGTACTTTTGTAAAGAAGAATAATCATAAATGTAAGGAAACATTAACAAATTATAATATGGATGAATGTTCCCCTTAATATTATGATAAAATCTATTCCAACTCCCTCTTTCTCTTGGCTAATATTGGATGCTTCTTGCATTTCATTTCTAGATGTAGAAGGTTCGACATTGATAATATATTATTCACATTCTAAGAACAAATGGAAAAAAATATTGTATTATAGTAGAGTGGATTTGAACCGAAAATATTAAGATTAGTAGATAAACGAGTATACAAATCGACTATTCTTCCACTACTGGAAATGTCACCTACTCTGATATTTACTTCATAAAATGAATGTCCCAGAGAGAAAGAGCTTAACAAAAAGTTTGAATAAAAAGTAGAAAGAAACACGGTAACTTTCTTCGTTCTGAAATAAGGCTAAAATAGCAAAATTTTCACTAGAACAAAAATATTGAATACATTTTACGGGGTACTACTAGAAGAGTAGCAGTCAGTTAAATCATATTCCGCGCTTTTAATCTATTTCAGAAGAGAAAATTGGCAAGAAATGCATTCACCAAGTTAGTGGGTTACTTTCGTCAAGAAGGTTCATTAATGTACATGTTGAATGCTTGGTTGCAAGATATTTTCTCATCCACAAGTAGATTCTTTTCATGTAGTGTTCAATTGCTTGCTATGAATCTCTACAATAATGATTGAATCTTCTATGGATGTGAAATTATTTTGTAGAAAACGCAAATAAACTAGTTATTAGAAATTTGTAAGGATAAAAATTAAATGTTATAAAATACATTTCTACAGCAAACACATGTAACCAAGTAATCTCACTGTATTGAAGAGAAATACCTTTAAATAATCATCTGAAGATGGGAATGAATTTGAAAGTAAATGCCACTGAAAGCATCACTTTTCATCTCAACGACTCAGAAAACTATGGATAACATATTAAGATCAGTGGTTTTACATTGTTTTTACATGTCATTTCTCCCACCTTCCTTCCCTTGGGGTATCTCTTAGCACAATGTAGCTTTCCTGGATTGAAACTAATATGTGTCACACATTTGGTAAAAATTGCTCCAATCATTCCGGAGTTACGCTGAAATATAAATGTATACACCTACATTAAGATATTTTAGCTCTGTGAGCAACGCCTTGGATGCTGCCCCTGTAAATTCAAAATTTAGTTGATGTGCTGGTAGCGTTTGTTTCAGCGACATTTAGTATTTTGGGGGTATTGCTGGAACTATTCTCTTTACTATATGTAAGACGTATTAATTTGGTCTTCTCTGGTGGCACTCTCAGAGCTCCGGTAATTCAGTGCCCCACAAATCTGGTCTGGATGAAACACTGTGTGCTGATTCATGCCTAAGAGTAGCATTGAATGTCCATACGATTGTAATGTAATATATTGAAGAACAAAAATTTATAAATTCGACACTACCTTCAGCCAATTGATACATTTCATTTTTCATCTTTTTTCACCCGACACCAATATAGTCGTTTCTGATTCAATTTAAATTTCACCTTCTTCCCAACAACCAAGGGTGCTAATGGAAGCTTAACTTAGGGACTTTAATCGTATATTGAGTGTCGACAATCAATTTAAGGACACCTTAAACTGTCATTGGATATTAATGTCAGTTGTTTTTTTATTATTTTTTCATGTCACCATTCATCCCAACATACGAATACTGATAGGGTGATCTTGGACACAAACTTAACCAGAGGTTGTATTGACTTTAATCTAAAATCAGTTGTTTCAATCACTGTCTATGTTACACACTTCCACTCTCCCTAGATGTGCTCGTGGGTCTTACACATACGGTGAGCTATATTTAATCTTAACTGTGCAATAGGCGCGCGGATTTTTGTGACATGGATAGTCGCGCGGGCTACAACAGTAGCCCATTTGTTTTTATATTATTATATTGGCTAGTTTGTTAATATTTTTATCTTTCTTGTAGAGAAATGTATTTATAAACTGTTTTAAGGGTCTTATACCCAATTTGAGAAATATGTTTATTTTTGAAAGCTATATATATGCAAAGAAGATCAACGCCATTCATTTTTCAAAAGTAATACATGAATAGGATTGAAAAAGCAATTTGTATTTACCAATAAATGCACCAATCTAGCGCATTTGGAATTTTTCTTCATCGTAAACATATATGCCAGAATTCTTTAAAAAATATGCATTATTTTACAAACAATTTTCAAACAAACCTTACAGATAAACGTATTGTCGACAAAACATATACCTTTTCAGCGAAATACTTTTTATGATTTCTTGCTATCAAAAGTTTGATTACGATGTTGCATAATTATGCATATGGTTTTTACTCTCATGTATTTTTTTCTGTTATACTATTGAAGTTCCTCGAAGCATGTTCTGCACACAAGTGATTGAGTGGTCAATGTACACTTTCCTTCAAGCATTGGCCACTCATCAAAAGCATCGAAATGCCAAGAAGGGCAGGTATTTCAGCCTCGTCTCCAAGTTTTTCATTACGGTCACGTGCAAATCTCTTTCTAACACTGTCAATACAAATATTGCTACAATCAACTATAAGTCTGATAATGTTTGCATCTAGAAACAATTCTAGAAACAATTCAGGTTACGACAACGCAGACCTTGCCTCAACTTTAGGTCTAGGAAAACGAAGCAAAATATTATGAGCACGGGTACAAATATTACGAGTAGGAGTTTTTTTCATCTGAAATTGTGTTTTGCAAGATAATAATTTACAACTATCTTTACTACCATTATCATCAACAGGTACCAGTGATTTCTGCCACCCGGAATTCTCAGTAACATCATCTGAATTTTCACTACTCCTGTATCCGAAAAATGCAGTTCTTCCGTCTCAAACTATTCTTCACCACCACTATCACAATCTAGAAAAAAATCCTCATCAGAACTGGCATTTTGCAAACTCATTGACCATCTGATCAACACTCAAACTATGATGAAAAAACTTTCTACGTTTTGGAACACTTGTGACAAGAATAGTCCCGTGGGCTACAGATTTAGAACATGAAAATTTCAAGCAAATAACAATAAGATCGTGTCGATTTTACATTCGATCACACATTAAACACGCAGAATGATAGTTGATAGAAAGGTACACAGACACTCTCTGCGTTAGCGTCACAAAGTACTTTGCGGCAAAGAAAACAAAAACGCTGGGCTACAATAGTAGCCCGCGGGCGTATTGGAGGGTTAAAGGTCATCTTAACTGCTCCCGCTGAACTTGCAGATCCCGAAAGGAAAGGATTGAACACTGACATTGCTGATTTTCTATTAGTTTTACATGTCACAATGTCACACAACCTTCAAGTTACTAACGCACATAAATTGTATCTCGAATGCCATGCTTTATCTCAACGACCCTATAAATTATACATTATATAGTAATATTGTTCTTTTATTATTTTATGTCTGCCTCTCTCATTCCTCCTAGAAATATTAAAACGGTATTGCTAAAGCTGAGGCTTAATTTGCAATCAAATCACATTACAGATAGTATCATTAACTTAGCGGCGCTGAAAAATTACGATTTGAAAATAATATCGGTCGCTTCCTATATATGTATTTACGTCACTACGTAATCCCCTAAAAGATGTGATTCGTGACATCAGAAGACAAAAAGTGATGTTGCATATTGTCGAATTTAGCGTAGTGTAAGAGTTACAGGGGGTCACGACAATTGTAATGGAACAGAAGTATGTGCACATAATTCGGAGGTGATTCGTGACATCTAAAGAATAAAAAAATGTGTATGTTGTCGATTTCCACGTCGTGTACTAATGAGAGGAGTAGAACTTGGAATAGAGACTCGAATTCTAACAATTTTAGTAGAACACAAAGCTGTACACAGCGTATTTGACGCAGAATTCTACAAGTGTAAGAGGACTTTCTGTTTTTTAATGTTAGCAATTCCCTTTCATACATCTTTGTTTACATCTTTCAGGTTCACCCTGTATACTGTTTCTTACCATCAAGCCTGAGACCCCTACGGTCGAATTCTTCTGCCCCATCAGAAGCCCGTGTAGTTGTATCAACCGGCTTGGTTTGGTTCAACTGAGCAAAGAGCTGGAATGAGGAATAGGCTCGGCTCTATTGAGCAGGCGGCTTCAGCCTGCTCAGTTTGGATAATGCAGCGACTCAGTTCGACTCGGCTCAGACAAGCCATTGGTTGAAACGAATTGATCGACTCGGTTCGACTCGGCTCAACTGAGACGATGGCTTGAGCGGGTTAGGTTGGTGTGAGGCATTTGCGGGGTTCGGTTCTGCTTAGGTGAGCTATCTTGTCGAACTCGCCTCACTTCTCGGTTTGCCTCGATAGTAAATGAGCCTCTTGTGGAGCCATAAGATTCGTTGACAACTAAACACGGGAAGAGCAATTTTTAACATGTTTGGTCAGCGCCTTTCAACTTCTAACAATTCTTGCCTCGTTCCCGAACACTTGTTCCTATGGAACTCAAACCCAGATCCTGTACCATGCATTAAACGTCTTCAATATTTAGTGGCCCACTTGTCGGTAAATGTAGATAATCGATGGTCCGACACATTAAAGGAATATCGCTGTTGTGCCATTTGTGGTAGAGTATCGTCGAACGAAAATAAGATATCCAGAAAAAGTGTGTTGAAGTTACCACTGCATGCTAGAAAGATTTCATCTGAGTTCCCTCTTATTCGATTCATCGAGAAGAATCACTAAGGGATCAACACGAACTATAGCCAGTTATATGCACGCGTTCATTATTACATATGACTTTTTGATGTCTAATTCTTCTTAAAGTGAGATCCATTTACCAAGAATAACCCCTGTCTGTCTACAAGATCAAA
This sequence comes from Thermobia domestica, assembly GCF_964235325.1. Lineage (NCBI taxonomy): Eukaryota > Metazoa > Arthropoda > Insecta > Zygentoma > Lepismatidae > Thermobia > Thermobia domestica. Next base: position 249,377,341 of record NC_137462.1, on the reverse strand, counting down.
TAAAAAATCTTGAGATGAGTGCGTATATCACTATGAATATAGAGGGCAAATCTTGTCGATTGTTAGATAATAAATATGGGAGAACTATAAAATAAATTAAATAGACGCTCGTCCTTTTGTTAGGAAATTACATGGCATTTTATATGATCCCAAACGGTTTTCGTCTAATATACACAGTTAAAGAAGTACTCTAATTTAAAAGTTTTAAAGGACCTCAATGATTTATCCCCTACAAGCAAGTTTTATCCATCCAAGTCCGAAAAACACATGTCTCGTTATCATTAGGTTAGTGTTTCCTCGACCATCAAGTAGTACTTTTCTCTTAGTGCTTCCTGCACTCTCCCTAAAATAAACTAATCACGCATATAGGCGACTTAATATATTTTACGGAAGTAATTTTGTGGTTCATTATCGTTTCATCGAGTCGTTGAAGCTGGCGGTATAAATTTAAAAACAGATATGGAGCCACAGCCGATCTTCGTGAGTTTTTGACGAGATCTCGCAAGTTGTCCATCGGTGGTCCATCGAGGCTTGCGGAATGGGGTCGTGAAAAATACCCCTCCCTAATAGACTTCCGAGCGACTTCCGATCGGTGGTCAGCTAATTTTTAATATTCCAATATAAACCTCCTTTGCTCATGTTTATATACGTTGCAGTTATAATAATAATAATAATAATAATAATAATAATAAATAAGTTGTAGCAGTAATAGTAGTATAATTGATAACGAAATTATTATATTCTCTATGTAAAACACTTGAAGAACGTATTTTAAATCACACACAGCATATGACTTGATTTGGCTCAATTAGGCTCGAAACTCGACCAAAATCCAGTCGAGTTGGAGGAATTTTTCGAGTATATTTCTCGAGACGAGATCAAAAATATCTGTCTCGAGTCGAATCGAGTTTCAAAGAAGAATCACTTCCGCCCATTCTTACTAATTTAAGCTTAATCGGATTTTAACGGAATCGAAAGTGACACTATTGGCCTAATCAACACCGAAGCTATTTAGACGATACTAATATTGATCATTTACCCCGAAAACTAATGATTCGACAATAATATTCATCGTTTTCTACCATTCTTTTTTATTTATAACGCTCCCAATCTACACAGCAAACCCGAGTCTTCTTTACCAGATTGTAAAAAAATGGCTAAAATTACTCTAGGCGTACATGAGTTATGTTGCAACACACACATACACATACCTATATATATATATATATATATGTGTATATATATATAGGGTTGGGACAAAAAATTTAAAACGTTTGCAAAATTGTGAAAATCATTCCTAGTATGATGTGGGGCCTCCTTTGCGGCCAAAACAGCTTGGATCCAACGTGCAATGGATGTATACAACTCCTCAATCGTGGTGTGTGGAAACTTGTACCATTGTTCCTCAATAACATGCTCCAGTTCCTTAAGGAATGCTGGTGGAGAGTAATGAGACCGATCACGCCTATTTAACTCAGACTACAAAGGCTCGATGATGTTCAGATCTGGTGATCGTGAGACCCAGGGGAGGTGTACTCGTGGTCACGCTCCTCAAACCATGATTTCACCGTTTTTGCAGTGTGGCAGGGTGCCAAATCATCTTGGTACATGCCATCACCATCGGGGAATAATATTTGTGCCATGGGTAGAACCTGGTCCCCGAAAATAGCCTCATACGCCTTAGCATTCATCATTCCATTCAGGCCTCTGATGCGACCTGCAGAAAACCACGATTTCACTGCCCACACTGTAACAGAAGCGCCCCCATGTTTTACAATTGGGAGCACGCAATCTGAATCAAAGGCTTGTGATGGTGTTCTCTATACGTTTTTGGAAACAAGTTGACACGACCGGTTGTTGGAAACAAGGTGAAGGTCGACTCATCAGACCACATTACGTGTTTCCACAGTTCCTGAGTCCACGCCTTGTGGTCCTTGCACCACTGGATACGCCTCTTAGCATTTACTGCTGTGACCAGGAATTTGGCGATAGAGGCACTGCCTTGAATTTTCATTTTATGCAGTTCCCGTCGCAATGTGTTCGACGAAACCGGACTCTGTACGCCGGAATTGAGTTCAGACGTAATTTTTATTGTAGTGGTTTTCTTTTTAGTTGTTACAATCCATTTTAATGCCCTCCGGTCCCTATATGACAGGATTGTCCTTCGACCACAGTTGTGCTTCCAGACGTCGTTTGCCCATGAATTGTGTGTGCCCTTATGACATTGGACACAATGCCTTTCGATACTCCCACAATCTTCTCCTCTGTTGCCACTGAAGCTCCAACCAGCCGGGCAACAAGGATCATGGCTCTTTGGAAGTCTCTCAGGTCACCCATTTTACAGCACCAGTTTCACGCCACGCCACTTACAAGTGAACTGGTTACCGCTGACTTAAGAGAAAGTCCACATGACACATTGAAAACAAAAAACGATCGGCAACCGCAACACGTGTTGTACAGTGGAGGGTAAAACTTACGTGTGCTGTATGAAGTGTTTTTAGATTTTTTGTCTACCCCCGCATAATATATATATATATATATATATATATATATATATATATATATATATAGAGAGAGAGAGAGAGAGAGAGAGAGAGAGAGCGATTAAAACATTAATATCGCCATATGCAAAAGCATTTAGATTATTGAACTGAAACTCTATATAAAGAAATTCCGTTGTAGTTTGCTCGCAGTTCTTCGCGTTACCTTTGGGATTCGTGAATATTTTAGGTGAAATTTTGCGGCTAGCTAATATTTTGTCTGGAACTACGATTCGATTTTGAATATACTCTATATCTCGGACTACATTTGAAAAAATAAATCGCATTATGTAGTGCTAATATTGAGCAGTTAAATACGCATGACAAATAGCAACAAATAAATACACTACAAAACATATTACTTTTACACTATTTTCTTAATTTGAATGTAACATTCACATATATTAAACGAACTAACGTTTTGTGACCACTTATCTAAAATGTTATATTTGATACATAATAACTATTATGTTCCGAAATGATTATACGAATATATATATACAACTAATTTATTTTATATAATTATTCTATATAATTATTCACGAATTGAGAAAAGTATAATTTTATCGAAATTGAAATCAAATTGGAATCAAATTGGAATCACCTTACGATTTGAACTCCAACCTTTTACCACTGACAAGGAAACTTTTCTGGTGTCACGCAAAATGTGGAACGAGACTATGTGCAATCGATTTGTGTTAGTGAACACCAAAGCCCATAGGCTGGAAAAACTCTTGACCGTCACCGTTCTGTACTTGTGGGGGGCACCACTAACATAAAACACATTGTGGATAATGAGGCGAAATATGGAGCGAGTTCGATGAAAATAGGCGTAGAAAACACAATATATACTACAGTGTAAAATTATATTCGGCAATACTGTGACAAATGAGGGCAGTGACGTAGCGCATACCGATTGAGGAGGGAGTCATATAATTGTGGAAAATGAAGAAGCAAAACTCCAAGGGATAATTACAGTATGTTGATTATTACATGGTCAAATAACCAACAACAAACTATAAAACAGCTGTAGATGACTCCGTGAAGTAGAAATGGACGAAAAAGAGCTGGATACCCTCCTCTCGTAGCGTCCGATGTGAATAAAATGTATGCATGTAGGCATTCATTTTCGTGTATATGATTATCATGATGATGATGACATAAAAGTAAGACTATATACGCCCCTGTACGAATGCACCACAAACTCCAATACACAACTATACGTTGATAGATCAGTTCACGAAGGCAAGTGGCCGTTGCCCTCTTGCCTTTCTACTCTCCATCCATGTACTTGATCATATCCATCATATACTACTATGCTATTCCTCTCAATTCTGGCTTCTATGTTTTTATACCTTCTATGGAAATTTTCCCCTACGCTATACTTCACGTTTACCCGCCCATCCCCTTTTTGTTGTATGCTCCACATCTGTCCATACTTGCCATAGCATTGTAGGATGGCATGTCACATTGTGGTATATATTAAGCGGCGCTTCTATGCAGATTTTCATCGAACTCGCTCCATATTTCGTCTCATTATGCACAGCGTGCTTTATGTTTACAGTGCCCCTACACCCCTATAAGTACCGAACAGTTGCGATCGAAGGTTGTTCCCAGCTACGGATTTTCATGTTCACTAACACAGATCGATTGAACATAATTTCGTTCTACATTTCGTGTGACACCAGAAAAAGTTTGCTTGTGAACGAGAATCACCACTCTAGCTTCTAATAAATAATAAATTCATTTTAAGATAATGACACTTATTTTCATTGAATACGCTAATTTTGTTCTACTTTGTCTTTTATTTTACTCTGCATCCGATAACTATAATCTACGTCTTTCCTTCTATTCTTCTTTTAATATCGAATTTTTTTCATCTGTAATTATTCCTTTACATACGGAAATCAAAATGTCAAGAGGAGTATAAGAATACGTAGTTTTTATGTTATTTGTATTTACTATTTCAATCAACGTTATTGCTTTACACAAAATACTATCCCAACATGTCATTATATTTAAAAGAAGAAAAACATAATTGCAGAAATTTTCCCGATTACTTAGGGTTGGCTTGGAGGTTCGAACTAGCAGCTTTGGTTTACTGTTTTCTGAGGATATCTAATGATGGACTTCGAAAATGTTTGCTTCAAACAGTAATAAAGAATGTGGAACCGTATGTACATACGAATATAGTATAAAATTGTTCATATTCAAAATTTGCGTTGAACTGATATATGGAAGGTACTGTTGCTGGCCAACGAATATAACATAATTTATATTATTATTTCTAGCAGTGGTAATAACATGAAAATAACGAGTAGAAAGTTACGAATACTTTCACTATTTCTATTAAACATTAACGATTTTTCTTTAACAGTCAAGTTTTTTACCCTTATTAATGATGTATATTATGCCTTCGTCAATTCTTTGCTAAACACGTTATGTTTCCAGATAGTGCGAGTCACGATTTTTGTGGCTGGCATCATTTTGTAGACATATTGTTGGTGTTTCACCTGAGAAGAAAGTCGTTTCAACTCTAGACAGAGAGAAATTGAATATTTTTAGATAAATATCAATGTTGCAAACTATGAAAAAGTTCTTAATTACTTCAGCAATAATTGATCCTAGGACCACATGCTTGATTGAGTAGCAATTAAGCGTCTTCTCTAAGTCATCATCGTTAAGTAACATACAAAAATATGACACGTGCCTTGTATTTAGCCAATTTCAAACATCTAAGAATCGAAAGTTGAAATAATCACATAATAGTCTGATTATCATAATAGATCATGATAATAGTCATGATAGAAAAGTGAAATATTTTGTAGATAGAGTAGTCCAGAGAATTCAACTTTAAACTCAAAAACGAAAACTCATAAATTTAAAAACACGCAAAGACATTTCAAAAAATCGTCTGATGTCGTTACTTCTAAGTTTATGTAGAAAAAGTAGGACTAGTCTGGTAGCGTTAACACATAAGTTACATTTTTTTTAGTTCGACGGATGGATGAAAATATTCGCTTCACAGAGTTGAATGATGCACACACACACACACACACACACACACAAAGAAAAACAATTTCTGACCCACTTAGAAATTATATGAAATGCATGAATAAGTAACAAAATAATGAAGAAACATTGTACATTTCATTTATTTGCAAACAAAAATGTCGAATTTATAAGTAGTTAGTACGCTTTCCCTCCCATTCCAAGCATTGTAACATCTTAGTTTGAAAACTCTCCACTAGGTTCTGAAAGTCCTCTTCAGTGATGCCTAACCGATCTTTGTTGATGCGTTCAATCAAAGTTTCTTTGATGCGAGGCCTTGGTTTCTGAAACACACTGTTCTGCAGTCGATACCATAAGTTCTCAGTAATATTAAGGACAGGACTATTACCTGGACAATCATTCCATACTCCGGGGAACTCCTTGGTGATCACATTCATCATTATCTTTGCAGAGTGACATTTCTCTCTATCCTGATTCAAAATCGCGTACTTCTGAACAGGAAACATGGTGGGATTAGTAAGACATTCTCGGTAAATTAAAAGTATTTTATCTCGGTAGTGTTGGGAGTCAACCCTCTTTCCTTTCTCAACAAAAATATGTTCTGTTTCTCCGTAGCTTATAATTTATAATGCCACCATCATCTTTAGACCGAACTTAGGCATCCTTATAGGAGGAATGGTTTCAGCTGACTATGTTCGAACACGATCATTTTTCCGGTTCGGAACATAAAAGAGCTCCTCCAGACTCTCATCAGTAACTAGCACGTGAGCACGTTTCATACATCCCCCACTAGAGTCTTCAGCAAAGCTTTCATCTTGCAGTCTCTTACAGAAGTTGTAACGGTTTATATGTAGTAGTTGTTATTGTTTTTTTTTTCAAAATCACTCGTTTTCTAGGCTGCACAGAACAGTTTCTTCCCCAGTGCGTAGTCTGCAGATATTTAGGGACTGCATGTGACTAAACCTTTTTAAATGAGGTTGATATCTTTCTGAAAAGTTCACTCTTTTAGCTACAGCTCATGTTCTAACACTTGCTTTGTCTTTAACCCATTCCTGTATTTCCCTCTTTATTGCTGGTATAACTTTAGTTGGCTGCACTGTTCTTTGTACGTTCTTAGCACCCTCTTCATTCTTTCGCACCCACTTCCTTTCAGTGTTTTGCCTAATTTTCAGTTTCTTAGTTATGTTTCGGATACTTTCACCACCAGCAATAAGCACTTGAATTTTATGACGAAACATATCTCTACCTGTTGACATTGTACTGTATTGCACATGGTACATTTACACTTAAACATGCATGAGTTTGTACTTTAAAAAGCATTTCTCTTATTTCAAAAAGAGTACATTGTAAATATACATATATGTGGTTTCAAAATCCTGTAAATTTACCCAACAAATTCACATTAAGAAGGGATCACACTAATTTCCTTTTTGCGTAATCTTAATTTCTGAACCGCTTGAGTAATATTCCTGCACAGAAGGCGCCAAACAAATGCTCAAAAGTTTACATTTGTTCTAGCAGTATTGCCGTAAGTTTTACAGGTTACTCACTAAATAATGCCAAAGGCAACAGTTTCATTATTTGTAAGATAATGAACAGTATTGCTTTCAAAATAGACCTCATCATGCGCAGTATATGTAAACAAGACAGGTTTGTGATATCAACATACACAGATAAACACAAAAAAGGAAGTGTTGTAGATATGAAAAATTATGCGGTCAAAACTAACCTATGAAAGAGAGGTAATTAAGATATGGAAATTGACAGAGATCAGTTTGATGATCTGTCAGAACCGTTTGACGCGAAAAATCTAGTAACTTAAAAATCAGAGTGCGTCAGAAATTAAGTTTATGCTCTGTATATACAGGTTGTTTCTAAACAACACCAACAGCGTTTGGGAGGTGATTCCTTACACCAAGAAAAGGCAAAAAGTATACAGCAACCCGGAAACATAAATGCTTCCTTTCGGAGTTATACTTTGCCGAAAACATGAAAAAAATGAATTTTAATTCTTAGTCTATGACGTCCAAACTGCCGAAATGCTTCACGGTACGGCGAGATATTTAAATACTTTTAGTAGTATGTAGCATATGAAACAAAATCATCACTCTTATTGTGCGCAGAGACATGAAGTACAGAAGTATTTTGTAGCCCAGGTTATCTACTATAATTTTTGGTGGCATTTAGGATACTTTGTCCGAAATCAGTTCTGACAAGGGGAGAAAGGAAAAAATTTTAGGAGAATCATAAATTTGGAGGAAACTCCCCAAACCACTAAATTTCGATCTGATTTGTGGAACATTGTCACTAGAAATGTAACTAAAATCTTCCCAATGCAAAATCAGTTAGTTTCAGGCGAAATTTGAAATACTATTTTTAATATATTTTTTCTGACAATTTCTAATTTTTTTAAAAAAAATATGTCCAATTTCATCCTCTGTTACTCGCGGTTGCCATCTTTCACTTGGACCAACCACTATACAACACTCAAACCACACACAAACACTGTCGTTGAAAGAATGATTTCTTTCTGTTACAAACCTTGACTACCCACCAACAACGGCAGTTCAACGAAGGGAAGTCAGAAATTCCCGCATGTAAAATATCAGAATGGTCTCTCTCTCTCTCTCTCTCTCTCTCTCTCTCTCTCTCATACACACACAAGGAAATATATATAACAGATATTTTGTATTAGAGATTGCGATAAAAGACAAAGAGAGAGAGAGAAAAGAACACAGGAAACTTTGTATTCTATTGCACCACGATAAAAACAGGTTTGGCTGAGAAAACATATTGCTTACTCTACAGGCGAAAGTAGGTCACCACCTCCCGCCCACTAACATTGGGTGAAATAATTATTTTATGGGTTTCCTTCTACTGCCTGCGCATATGCTTGATGCTAAAAGAATCTAAAAAAAATAAAACACCCAAGATTTTTTTCAGCTTTTAAATTTTTAAAGTCAATACCAAACCCTTTTTATCATATGGAACCGCAAATTGATAATTGACACTTATTTTGTAGGCATGGGTGTTTCGAAGCATGAAGAACACTTGTTCTACGAAACTAAGCAAAACCAGCGGTTCTGAAACGAAGAAAAATTAGTTTGAACTACCAAGATGGCGAAAGGTCATATCACGACAGCCGTGTCGTGGGATGATCTTTTTTGTGTGCTAAAAGGATTCTAGGTCCTTAACTCAAAAACTATGGGACCTACCGTAGTAGCGTCAAGATTTCACTTAGGTACTAGTATGTTTTCTGTCCAAATATACAAGTTTCAGAATCCTGCGGCACTTCCGCTATAATTTTTGTAGAGGTAGTTGATGAGTAATTCAAATTACATGCATGTAGCGAAACTCCCTGTATAAAATCGTTGTGCATCTTAGGAATCTAAAGCATGGGTGTTTCGATATGGCACATTTTAATTTCTTAATGAAGTCTTAGTCCGACTAACGTAGATCCCATATAATTGGAGTTATAAACATTTGAACGTTATGAACATTTATGTTTTCATGTTTTGGTCAGCCTATAACTCCGAAAGGATGCATTTGTGCAGCCAAACTGGTCGTTACTTTTTTCTTATCTTGGTGTGCGGAATTACCTCCCAAATGTTGTTTGTGTTGTTTTGAAACACCTTTCTTCTATATGTAATATGGCCGACTTGAAGGGAAAAAGTGATGTATCCTCTAATATGAAGTGTACAATAGCAGTTTATCTCACGGGACAGTAGAAGGACGAACAAGATTAACCGGTTTGAGTTCAGTATAAGATTCAAACGTAAATTAGTAGATTGCAAACCTAACTACGAGCGCACTTTCCCCCTTTTTTGTTACCAGATTATTTAGATATAAAATCAGAAATCCACCACTGACCACCGAACTTTAATAAAGAAGGTGAGAGCAAAGTAGAATGGGTATTGTGCACTGCGCATTGGCTTTTATCACATGTAAATCGAATAGTGAAATCAATGTGGTTATAAAAAAATAAATAATTATTTTGAATATGTTATACTTAATAAATCATGAAAAATTGTGTAATTTGTGGAGAATTAAAGCAATAGCAAGAATTTGCTAGAAATAGAGATGTAATACGAGACGAGTGTAAAACGTGCCGGAATAAAATGAGTAAACAAAATGATGAAATAGAAACAATAGGTGCGTTTGCTTATCATGTTGTAAATCCTGAACAATTATCTGAAATAGAATTTATAGACTTACAAAACGAACTGAATTATATCAAAGTAATGTTTTTAGAATTTTACATCGACTATAAGAATGGGAAAGTTCAACTTGATGAAAGAATTTCAGTCTTAAGAAACATCATATCTTTATCAATCACATTAATAATAGCAAGTGGAGTGATTATATAAATACATTTTTGAAATGGAGGGTAAGGATGGTACCTTATTCAAATTGGGAGTAAAGATAAATAAACTATTGTTTTATGACATTTAAAATCATAAAACTCTTATATCTAAAACTTACATCTAAAAAACTTAAAACTAAATTATTCTACGCATTTACAAATATAATCATATCCATAATCTTCACTTCTACTACATCATCATCTACTAAAGCTACAGAAGTCACTTGTACATTCTCTTTTAGGTTGCGTTGCAATTGATTTACATGTTACGCAATAATATCGAAAGTAGTCTAATTTTGTGTTTTGTTTAGGCATTTATTATATATTTTATTTCTCTTCCATCTTATAATGGCCCCATGGTAGGGTATTGATCCCATCCTCTAAAACACATCTTTCATCATCTACAGAACAATTGTAATTTATTTACTTCTATACTATATATATATCATGCTTATAACTTCTAATTAAATTCATCTTTTTATAATATTCTCTTTGGCTAATCAAACACTCCTTATATTCGTTAAATGTAAGTTCATTATACACAACACTCTTCTTAACACCTTTATCTTTCTTACAACACTTTTCTTTATCAAACTTACCCTTAAAGTCTTTATCTGCTAAATCTATTTGAGGTGCTTTTATACTGTACATCTTACTTCTAAAACCCACAAACTCTTCTATGATTGTACCTTTAATCTCATCCTTCATCTTACCAAGTATTTTCTTATTGATTTGTGGTTTCTTATATTTGTTATCCTTAGGGTAATCACTCGTGTCGAAATAATCAATGTAATTTTTCATGTCCTCGTACACATCTTCTGTTTGAATATGATATATATAGCTATCAGTATCTGTATAACATACTTCTATTTTGTCTTGGTATTTTGGCTTCATCACATTATAATGGAAGTCGTACATTAAATATTTCGATACATCTAAGATACTCATTCCAACATATATTGGTTTATTAAAAGTTAATTTTGTTTTATTCATTATGATTGCACATAGATTCTCAGTATAAATAATTCTATCTTTAAAATTTGGTTTAGCAATTAGTTTTTCTACTCTTGTTGGATCACATTCTATTTTTATAGGTTTACATCTCTTTCTAATATTTTCCATAGTCTTTCCAAAAACTGAATTGTTCATTAGCTTATAAAAGTCTATTTCAAAGTCATTTGTTGCTCTAGTTCTCATCTGCGTGTTTAAATCTATGTAATTCTTTAACCAATCTGATTGCTTGAATTCTATTACTCGATGAATTTTCTTAAGTTTTAATCCAAGCGATAAACATTGTTTTAAGTTTCGATAGTGAATTACATATTTTTCCTTATCGTATAGGGTTGTTAACAGTTTTGATTGTTTTGAACCAGGTGGACACATGTTTTGAGGTGCTAATGGGTAGTCCTTGTGATAGTCATGTAATTTTTAGAATATTCAGGATCAACTTCTAATATGTAACCAGTACTAGAATCATCAGGTATATTTGTGAAATCTATTTCTTTTATCTCGTCTTCACTTAACCATCTAAATCCCTTAAATGGCAAGTATTGATTCATTGCCCACCCATACAAGTTATTAGCATCCAAGTACATTAAGTAAGAATATTTTTTATTCTTATCGTAATCTTGCATATACTTATTGTTTGCTTTTACATATCTTTTATTACATTGTGAAATTCCACCTCTTATACCTTTTTCTATCATCAATACCATATCGTAATCAGTTAATAACTCTAGTTTTATAGTTGTCATCTTTAACATTGCATCTCAAGCTAAACCTGGTGCTTTCATATACCAAGCTGGATCAAGGCCATAAGCTTTAAGACATGTTTCTCTAAAGTTCTCAGACACATCTGCTAATAACAATACATCAGTTTTTAGATATAAGTTATGGTATTGTCCGAGATTATTAATTTTAAATGTTTTCCAAACTTTCTTTGCATGTTCATAATCCTCATCACTTAGATGTGTTTTGATAAGCTTGTTGAAAAATGCTTTCTTTGGAGGTAATTTTCTTTGCTAAAATTATTCCAATTACTAACATAATCCTACGGATAAACACCTTCTCTTGTTACAAGGCTAAATTGTTCTTCATCAGGATAGAAGTGTTGTGTGTGAATCATTTGTTCCCTCGTTAGGTTCGATGATAATTTGTGTAAACTACATGCCATAAATCTAAATGAATCTACGAATTTTAATTTGATAGTTCCAACTTTTTTACTTAATGATATGTAGCGTTGCTCGTTATTAGGTATTACTTCTATTTGTTCTTTATTACGTCCTACTTTTTTATAAACAAGTGAGAGTTATATCCAGATAAGTTATGTATAATCACTGGTACAAACTTGGGTATTCTAACTTTTAAATTACAGTTGTTACATAATGCAGCTACAAACTCTCCTGTTATATGATCGTGATTTTTAACTTTGTGATTTTCTGGTGTATATTTTACTTTACAGTAAGAACAGGATTCCGATTGGTTGAAATCTTTTATTTGTTTACTTGTTAATGGTAATTCATTATTTTGACTATATATGTTCGAAATTTGTTTAGCTTCTTTCGTTAACATTCTTATGAACTCCTTAGCTGCATCTTTACCTCTATACACAACAGGATTAGTTTTACTTCCATCACTTTTTACAATATAGTAACAGAATCCAGATGGTTTGTGCTGTTGATATTTTTTGGTATATGCTTCATCTTCTGGATAACATTGTTTACATCCCACAACCTTATGTAAAAGGCACTCAAAATCAGCGAAAATCAAGAATGGAATCTTCATTGTATATTGATAGTTTTGAAATTCAACATATGTACCTTTTGTTGGCATTTCTATCTTAACAGCTTCGTGAGTAGAACAATCTTTTTCGTGTTTATCTAATGCACTTTGTGAGTAAAAATATAAAAATCATCTATCACATAAGTATTTTCGAGCTCTCCATTTACTTATTTGACTGCTTACTAATCTACTTAGATCTTTAATCAACAATAGTGTGTTTTATTTTCTTTCTTTATATATAATAAATTAACATGGGTGTCTTTTTTGTTTTTAGTATGATATAAAACGTACACTATATATTTTCCATCATCACTATATGTATAAACGTTAAATGATATATTGAGTCGTCTTTCAATTTTTGGGATGTCACTTAGTTTTACTGGAAAATGAATATCTTTTAATATTGTTTCAAATTCTATAACAACTTGCTTGTTCTTTGGTGGTCGTTGAGGATCTTTTTCAACAGGATGTAATGCAGAAGCAATTGAATACAAGAAACACTTTTCATCTTTATTCTTTACATTGATAACTGCTTGTTTTCTTTTGATTTCATTTGGTAGTTCTATGTATGATGATCCTCTATATGGTGTATATTTATTAAGAGCTAATTCTATGTAGTTTATATTTGTAAGAGCCCATCCAGAGCCTCTAGCTTGGAACTCATCCATTCTTGTTCTTAATATTTGTTTAGCATCACTTATGAACTCTTTTAGATTGGTTGATTGAAATATCTCTTTGTTATTAATGTTAAAGTAAATATCTTGAATCTCTTTACCTTTCTTATATTGACAGCTTATTAGTAGATTAGCGTTTAACGATCTATGTTTTTGTAAGCTTATGTTTAATCTATTTATTAATGCTTTTGATGTTGAATTGATATATTGTTCTAGAGGATCATGTTCTTTATAAGTTGTTGTAAATCTCCATGTTTCTAATCTTGATTTGAATGCTGTGTTTTTAAGTTTTACATCGATCGGTTGTGATTCAACTTTGATTCTTGGTTCTTCAAATACTTCTTGCTTAAATGGAAATATATTCTTTAAATGATTATTTACTTTTGACTCTTCTTGTATAGGTTTATCTTTTAGGAAAATATCTTCAGCTTCTTTTCTGTTTAACCTTTGTATAAGTTGATTTTTGTTTAGTTGGCTATAATTTTTAATGTTTTTCTCTAGCAATTTGTTTAAGCTGTGTTACATTCAAATTACTATAGTTATCTACATTATAAAATGGTAGTTGGGTGAGATTGTCATGTTCAATAATTTTATCAATCAATTCATGTTTTCTTAATCGGGAATAATCCTTTATCCCCTTCTCCTTACATCGTCGCCTTAACTCTACTACAGTAAATTTATTATAATTACTCATCCTATATAGAAAATTATCACTCTTCAATTTTTATCTTCACCAAAATTTTAAAATCATTTTCGTTAACTAATACAACAGCTAATATTCATGTGACCTAGGAAATCTGGATGTCTTTTAGTATATTGTATTAGAACATGGCTTTTATGGTAATAACCCATCAAAGCTACTATTAATCTAATGAAAACTAAATCATTTTTCCTCCTCAATCTCTTCACCGCTATCTCAATTTGATTCTGGTGTAAATCTTTCTTTTACTAGTAGTGCTGTTATGAGTTTAAGATTTTGATGAATAAGGGTGTATCAATTTACTTTATTATATTCTCCATATTTATTATATAGAAAATTAGCAAAAATGATTATTATTTTTTAAAATTTATATATAAAACGATAGAGTAATTATGAGTTTAATTAAACATACTGCTGCTAAATTAAAAAAAAACTTATGTAAAGAAAAGGGAATACGAGGTTATTCAAAGCTTCCAAAAGCAGAACTAATAACCTTAATGAACACAGAACAACTACTCCAAGTTTACAACAACTAACTGAACTTATAAAAGACATGGTTCAAAAATTAAATCCTGAACATATCGTAAATTACTTTGAAAATCCACTTTGTAAAAATATACTTATAGATGTGCTTAATAATCGAAATATCAAAGAATGGAGAGTAATTTCAGAAATTAAGGACTTATCCGATAACTTTCTACATACTTTTAAAAACAAGGTAGATTGGTATTTAGTTACATTTAAACATAATCTATCACTTTCTTTTATTGAAAATCACAAAGAACACATCGATTGGGTTAGATTATCAAGAAGAAAAGATCTGACTCAACACGAAAGCATTATTAATAAGTATGGCGATATGATTTTCTGGGATAAATTGTGTGAGCCAAAGTATGATTCAAGGTATAGGCGATATTCTCATCTAAAACCAGAATTCGTATTAAAGCATAAAGAACATACAAGACGACATATAAAATGGTATTACTACACTGATGAATATGCTCGACAAATGACGGAAGATTTTCTTAATGAGTTTAAAGAAGAGATTGATTGGCTTGCATTCACATAAAAAATAACTGGAGAAAGTATACAGAGAAACAAGCTATTCATTTTTGTACACAATTCAGAGAATACTTATATTGGGATGTAATCTCTTATCTTACAAATTTGCTCACACTTGAGTTCCTAAGAACCTTTAAAGATAAACTCTATTGGGATATAGTTTCTATAAAGTGTCATAATGAAAGAAAAGAACAAACAACCTTCTTGAGCGAATTTAATTCTCTTATCGATTGGCTAGCTATTACACCGAAACTAGATGAAACACATGTAAGAAAATACCAAAATAAAGTTTATTGGCCATATGTTAGTTTAGATGATCAAAGCGAAAAATTCATGAAAGCAAAGGTTTAGATTTAAGTGGAATAGTATATACTTGTTGGAATATGAGGTTTTCTGAAAGCTTTCTAATGAGAATCAAAGACAAGATCAATATAGTTGAATTCTTAAGATTTAATAGACATGTTAGTGATAGCCTTAAAAACAAACTAATGTTACTTTCATCAGGTTTACGCTTAATCAAAAACTCAGAAGAATGTCCAATACGAAAAGAAACAAAAACTCAATTGTGTAAAACAGCATGCGAACATGTGTTTTGCGTTGAGTGTATGGTTACCTGGTTAGGAAATAATAACACTTGCCCTTTGTGTAGAACGGTTATACATAATAATAACAATTGATAACCCGGTTTATTCTAGATATTGATAGCACGTTTTTATGAAGAATTAGGTTAGTGTAGATTAATGTTAAGCTTTTATGATCAATAATCATAAAAGTTATATTTACCCTTTTATGGAATAATAACCATAAAAGACATTATATATTTACATTACAACATTACTTTTATCTATTCAACTATTATGTGAATCATCAAATCCTAACCATTTAACGTATACTTTGTTACCTTTCTTTCTCAACACTTTCTCCACCAAGTATTCATCTTTGTGTTTCGTCCTTAATAGTTCTGGTTCGTAAAATCTGCCTTGCACATCTTCTTCTTTTAAATCTTTAATTCTATATGTAGGTGGATTAGATGGAATAACTTAACTAAAAACAAATACTTCTGTTGACCAATTAGGCGTATATCCTTTCTCAAATAACCCTTTCGATTTACTTATACGAACATAATCACCTAATTTGTATTTGAGTTTAACACGCTTATATTCTTTCTTATACACTTTCTTAAATGTTGTTTGCTCATTCTTTTTATTAACTTCTATAGGCTTTAAACCAGTTGTTCTATGAATTTGATTATTATACTCTTTAACTAGTGTTGGTAATATCTCTATCCATTTATAATTTCCTTGTTTTGTAAACTTCTTCCACATGTTCTGTTTAAGTGTTCTATTAAATATTTCAACAACAGAAGCTTTCTTACCACTAAA
This sequence comes from Thermobia domestica, assembly GCF_964235325.1. Classification (NCBI taxonomy): domain Eukaryota; kingdom Metazoa; phylum Arthropoda; class Insecta; order Zygentoma; family Lepismatidae; genus Thermobia; species Thermobia domestica. Next base: position 249,360,827 of record NC_137462.1, on the reverse strand, counting down.
GGTTGAGTAATGATTAATCTTATTTACCTCCATCAACTTTTTAAATTCTTTATTGTAAAATTCTTTACCTTGATCTGTTTGTAGGTTATTAGGTTTTCTAAGTTTTAATATTGGCTCAAACGCTTCTCTAACATTCTTACCACTCTTATCTTTAACGGGAACAGCAAATGCATATTTCGAAAATACATCTATAATTGTTAACAAATACTTATAGCCTTTATTTAACTTAGAGATTCCTTTTAACACACCACTATCCATTTCTACAAGATCAGCTTGCCATAAATCATCTATACCTTTAACAATAACACTTAACCTAGGATAATTCTTTCTAGAAGGTTTGTGAATTTTTTGTATAATGTCTTCTCTAACACCTTTACCTTCTTCTAGTCAATCTTTCTTTTTAACGAATTGAGATTTAGTAATACCACATACAGAACAAATACCTTTCTTTAAAGTTTTTCCATTCTTTGTTCTATCATAATGGTATCTTTCTTTGTATCTGTTGATTTCTTACACTTAACACAATACTTCCTATTTATTATATAGAAAATCATTTAAGTTCTCTTTCTATGTACATAATAACAGTTAATAATTGTACTTCTCCGAAAGCTGAATTTTTATCTGCTTGAAACGTAATTACATTACCTTTTTTAATGTCTAAAGGAAAAGTTTCAACTACAGTATCGTTCAAAAATATATGTAGGTAGTATTTATCTATACTTAATTCCATATGCAATGTTTTCCCATTATAGAGAAACTTATAACCATTCCACAGATTATATATCCTAAAGATTGGGTCTTTAACATTTTTAGTTCTCAATCCACATAATAGATTTATAGTTTCTATCTTCATAATGAACATATTTGCTTTTCTGGTTGATGTTTGGAAATCTTCTTTTGTAACAAATTGGCTATTTATTGATTCAAACTGATGAAAAATTACTACCTCTTGTTGGTCAATAGCATCAGACACATTAACAAGTCTTTTGTTTTTAAACTCAACCCATGTTCTATTATCTGTTGTGAAAACTTTATCCAGATCACTAATGTTTTTGATCTCTTTATTAGTAACATTACCAAAGATATCCATATTTATTATATACAAAATTTATATCTATTTAACAGCGAGAACAACAGTTATACGAGCTCCACCAACATCAATCAAATCACCATTCTCATCTCGAATTGAAACTTTTATATTATTAAATTTGTTGTGATGTATTGGGAAAAATATCTTCTCTTTAGGCTCATATATAATTGGTTCTCTAAACTCTGCATTTGTTCTAAACGTTGCTATTAAATCTGTTTCGTTGTGTGTTGTATCATTATGTTTTAAAATCATACCTTCTGCTAAATCACAGTGAATATTTATAGTATCAAATGGATGAAATTTTGGTAGATTATCTCCAACATGTTCTTAGTTTGTAGCTAACTTCTTCTCACTAAAACCTAATACAGTGTTAATAGTATCTAAGGTAATATCACACAAACTGCTAAGTATTTTAACTCTATTGATCTTTCTGTCTTCGGTGAATTTAATGCTCCTATTATATACGAATTCGTTTGCAAGATTTGATTTAATATATTCTCCTAATTCCTTTAAACTATATTGGCCAGGTTGAACTATGACTTGCTCTGAAAGTACAGGACTATTGCTACAAATTGTTAACTTATTATTTATTTCTGTAATGTTTGAAGTTATGTATGTTGTGTAAAATCCTGCAACTGCTACTTCTAAATCGTTTTCAAATGGATAATGTAAGTACATGCCTAGTTCAGATGAATAACCGTTTAAATTAAATACTTTCATTTATTATATAATAAAAGTTGAAATGCATAAATGGGATATTCAAGTAAGGTTATTAGATCAAACTGTAAAAAAGAAGAAGAATGGTATATTGCTACCTGATGATATAAGATGTTTAATTATAGGACCTAGTGGTTGATGAAAAACGACATTAATGATTGATAATTTTTTACTAGCACCAGATTGGCTTAAATACTCAAATGTTTATATCTATTCTAAAATTCTACATCAACCTAAATATCAAAAACTAATAAAACTTTTCCAAGATACTAATAAGACAATTGCAATGGTAAAAGGAAACAATGAAGAGATTATTCCATTAGATGAGTGTGAGAAGGATTTTGTAGTTGTGTTCGATGATTTCATTTTAGAACAACAAAACCAAGTTAGAGCATATTTTACTCGAGGTAGACATAAAGGTTTAAACTGCTTCTATCTTGGACAAACATATTCTAAAGTACCAAAACAGGTAATAAGAGATAACTTAAATTTTCTTTGTATTTTTAGACAGGACAATGTAAATTTAAAACATATATATGATGAATTTGTTGGATCTGATATGTCGTTTGAAAAATTACAATCGCTCTGCAATAGGTGTTGGGAAGAACAACATGGCTTCTTAACAATAGATATGACTAGGAAAACGAATAATGGAATATACAGAAATAAAATTAGAGACTTTTTAAAAGTATAGAGAACGTGATTGAACGTAGGTGAAGGTGCACGTTATGTTACTTTTTTATTTTTTATATAATAAATTAGAGAGTTAGATGCTGCTGAAGCTAAGAAATATATAAAGTTAAAAGAACTTGTGAAAAGACTTAAGGAAATTAAACGAACTAATCGAGGTAAATATGAGAAATATAAAGAACAAGCTAAATACTTGAAACAATAAATTTTTGAATCACTATAATATATATATTGTTACATAAAAAAGGATGTCACTATTTCTGCCTGATCATCACGGCCAAATTGCAAGGTCAAATGAAATTACTTTTGGTATAGAGTTTGTAACTAATCCAAAGTGGGATGTTATCATATTACTTCCATTATAATAATATCTAAAGGGGTAGTGGAGATCCAAATTTTTGCGAAAAAACTGACTACCTCGCAAGCCGTTAAATTTACAGAGCTGGAATTCAGAATATTAACTCTTTATTGATATTGAACAGAACGTCACATAGCATCTTTTAAAATTATTCTTTATGAAGGGGGTATCACTATCTATATATGCAAAATTGATAGTGGGTTTGTTTATAAAATAACTGAATTCAAATTCAAATTCAAATTCTGATTAGTTAGAAATTAAAACATGATTTTATTACAAGTATAAACGCTTTAGTCAGTAAAGAAGAGGCCGTGGATCATGTGTCAGAGCTGATGACGATGTGCTTTGGTGGGAGGTCGGTCGATGGATGGTGGGTCAGAGTGTGTCATGGTGGGTCACGGTTGGTAGTGGGTCGTGGTGGGTCGGAGTCGACCATGTTGGGCGGTGGGTCAGATGAGTCACGGTAAGTGGTGTGTCATGGTGGGTCGTGGGTCACAATGTATGGTTGGTAAAGTTGATCATTGACGCAAGTTGTCACTGCCTCAGATACAGATGGTGATCAGAAAAATGGAAGCACCTGAACGAAATTGCAACTTACCCGATTAATATGGTGTCGGGCCACCTTTCTCCTTCAGAACAGCTTTGATGCGACGTGGGATGGAGGTCGTGAATGGTAGCAAGTGGAATTTTACATCATTCCTCGTGCAGGGCATCGGCCAGTTCTGTGAGAGATGATGGCGGTGGAAATCGTCGCCGGAGTCGTGTTTCCAAGACGGACCACAAATGTTCATTTATGTTGAGATCTGGTGATTGGGCAGGCAAGGGGAGGTGTTGAACTTCATCCCGATGTTCCTCAAACCACGCTGCAACAACGCCAGCTGTGTGAATGTGTGCATTATCATCCTGGAAGATGGCGTCATTTTCCGGGAACAACATGCGGACCATAGGATGCAAGTGGTCTCCTAAAATTGCGACATAATGGTTGGCAGTGATTTGTCCCGTAAGTGTGACCACAGGATCCAATGGAAACTATGATATGGCGGCCCACAGCATCACCAAGCCGCCGCCATGTTCCACAGTTGGGCTGAAACACTGCAGATCATAAGCTTCTTTGGGAGTTCTCACAATATAAACACGGCCCGTGGTTGGGAGTAGGGTGAGGGATGACTCATCCGACGATATCACACGTTTCCAGTCCTCAACGGTTCAAATTGCATGGTCGCGGAACCATTTGCGGCGTGCGAAAGCGTATGGTCCCTGCTGAGTGGTTTGGCCCGTGCAACACGACCCCATTAGTTCATGTCATGTAATTCGCGGCGGACTGTGATTGTCGAAACAGGGTGCGGGAAGTGGTGATTGAGTTCCTCCGGTTCTGCGTGGTTATGCGCTTTAATACCCGGCGTGACCTGTCACTCATGATTTTCTTCCGCCCACTGTTCCGCTTCCCCGATGTGGTTTTCCCGTGTGTTGTGTAGGCCGTCATCACTTTCGCTTTCGACACTGTCCCACGCGACACATCTAACACAGTAGCCACTGTCGTCACACTCACTCCACATAACCGCGCACCAACAATTTGCCAAATTTGAAAATCTGAGAGGTCTCCCATTTTACACTACCTCCGTCTGCTGCAGCCACCGGACACTGCTGTTCCACTGCCCCTGACGTAGTATGGAGACCCCTAGCACACCACCAACAGCGGTCCGGCGCTGCGGGCGCCACGACATCGCTGCCAATCCATACATCTGACGTGTTGCCAACTACAGGTGTTTCCATTTTTCTGATCACCATCTGTAGTTCAGTAGTCGCGGTACCGTGTTCGATTCCTGGTGGGTGATCCTTGAACTTGTGTCCTTGATGTATCTGTGTTCGAGTCCCTGTCGTTCAACGTTACTGAAAATAACTGTAAAACATGTATTACTAAGTATAATAGACAAACGTTACTGAAATACTTTCCGTGAACCAGAAAAGATAATGGTCTGAGGCATCAGACTCCAGTTAAAAGTTAGAATTACTCTTAAAACATGTTTCTCTTTCATGTCCTTGCGTGTTTGTATGTCCATTTTGGTTTTCTAATTTAAATTTAAAGTCTATATATATTTTATCAAGACCGAAATCAGTGTATTTTCGTTATAGTAAAAATGTGGAATTTGCTACATACACAAAAGTTTTTTGACTCTTACTTAGCAGAGCAGTCTTATCGTAGTGGGTGAGCATTCGTTTCGTTATGCAGAGGTCTCGTGGTCGATTCCCGCTGAGGTAAGTTGTTTTTATCAAACTACAATATTCATACTTCTGATGTGTAATAAAATGAAAAATACTCAATTTCTTTCTGTATACTACCTTGATTCGTACTGTAGGAGATCGTAACGTGGTTAGCAAACAATACATGAATATATAAGGATCATGTTTAGGGCCTAGTATGCGTCACAAATGTGTCCGAAACGATATCCTAGCAATTATTCCACTATTACTCTTAATGCTAGAAATAATAATATTTTTGTTCGCCATCCCCAACATGTTCCATATATTAGAAACGTGATTAGTAATTCCTCTTCTCGTGGGCAACACTAAAATGAACTGAAATATTCTTGTCAAATATTACGTTTCTGGTTGTAATATTACGCCTTGAGTGACAATAATCTTCTAAGTTTTAAATTTCTAGGAGATAATAATAATTTTTATTAGTTTATTATTATTATTACTATTATTATTATTATTATTATTATTGTTAACAGTAATAATAGTATTGTTATTCTTAAAGATTTGGTAGTTCAAGTGTTGAACCATCTGAGTATTCAAATATCTGAAGGTTATAGAACGTGTGTCATCGCTGATCAATCACCACCGAAAATTCGAAAGTAAATGAAAAATGTACTGGGCGTTCGTGGATCCGAGTTGAGTACTGATCAAGCGCCCTGACGACTGAACCACAATTACTAATAAGTAAATGACTCGTCTTTAGTTTGTTTTCGAGAATAATATACGCTCCGCATTTCATTCAAAATAAAGGAGTTTTGTATTTTGTGTTTTTAAAAATCTGAAATGTTAATAATTTATTGAATACAGTGATATAATACCTACCAAGGTCTCAATTACATATTCCTATGTTCTGAATTTGACTATTAACAAGCTACTGTTCTAAGCGAACGGAAAAAGCTCTTTGTTTAATCCCGCCGAAATAAATAACGTTTTAGGTGATTTGTTAACATTGCTGTTTTCTAAACTAGTGATACGAGTTCGAGTTTCCCCCTCGCCGTTTACAACTTTTTAAAATATTTTATTTCCAAGGCTGAATTCCAATCGGATGTTCCTAAATGAAAGACAATCTCCAGTGGAGAATTTCCGTGATGATGTGATACATAAAATTAAGGAAGAAAAATGAATGGAGTAAACGAGCTACATTTAATTATGTTAATAGTTCTATATATGGAATTAGCCGTTAAATTCGGGCATATTTAAGTTGTTGTTTATCGACACTATATTCTCCTCTTCTCCTCTTTTCTCCTTGTGTTTCAATCTGTAAATATTCACAAATATTATTCAAATCAAGAACCTTCAGTTATATTTACAACCTAAGGCTAAATACGCTTAGTACATATAGGTTCTCCAACTGGTTTGAGTGTTATCGAATCTTGCGTTTTAATATTTACAAATAAATTACTGCCTACAAATATTTAGCAGTTTGAAAGGTCGTGTAACGAATAATGAAATTGGACAAGTTCTTCTTTCGAAGTAATATTACCTATTAATCGGTGGCGCCGGAACGTAACAGCACAGGCGCTGCTAGACAGCCGAAATTTTCATTAGAGGATGGGTTTTCCCCGTTTATGGTAGACTCATATTTTAATAATTTGCAGGTAGGACTATTGTTAATTGTTTCAAAGCTCAGCGCAGGGCTTTGTGTTTACTTAAAAGAATAACCTACTAAATACCCAAAATAATATATCCCTATATATTATTTGATACGCATATGTGTATAGTAATATGAAGTAAATTAACTTGTTTATATAATCCCTCACTTGAGTTAATTGTGAGATTATTCAAGTTCCTCAACTGTTATCTTCTTATCGGTGCCTCTGGTGTCCGTATATCTTTTTCTACTGTGAGTACAGACATCCAGAGAGTACTTTTTGTCATCTCGTCAGCCAGCGTTTTGTTCCACTCCTGCACCAAAATACTCTTTACGATTTGTGTTTTGTGCAAATCGTAACAGGTGGGGGCAAATTCACACTGCTGCTCTACCTACCTCGAGGCGTAATTAATCTTGGAAGGGGCTTTAGTTACGTTGCCTAACTGACTAACTTTGTACATCAAGAATTTCTGTGACCCACTGTACAGTAAGGGACACTTCTAGGTGGTACACCCATATGGAAAATTAAGGCTAAAGTGCTCCACTAGTTGAGTCCGAAGCATTTGCCTGGAAGTATTTCAACTGAATTGACTTTCATAGAAGGCGGGTGGCATTATCGCCAGCCACTGAAAATTTCCGTACACTTAGGGAAAATTACCACTATCTTCTATAGCATCATTTCTCCAAAACGAGAAAATATCACACGTAGTTCCTAGGGCAAACATATTGATATTTGTATACATATTTGATTGATAAGATAAATTAAAACAAAACAATAAAGTCCAATCTGGTTGCAGTTGAAATGAACACTCTGTCAGTCGTTTCATCTGAAATTACCTTGCAAAATATGAATAAATATTCTGTCACTTCAGGAGGACATGAACAGCGAATACACCACCTTTAGTATAAAAACTCATACATTCAATCAAATGCTTAGTGAGTGTGACCCCATTTGTATAGCGCTTTTATGATTTGAAGTTTTGCTCCAAGCCATCTTATCATAGCTGATGATATTGGAGAAGGAGAGATGCAAATATGATGAAAGAGGTATACAGTAACATCCGCAAATTTATAATTTGAGACAAAATGATAGGATCGCATTAGCATTTTGACGCAAATTTTGACTTTGTAAGTAGATATGTAAAAGCTCGCCCGCACCTGGGAGCGTCCCACTACCATTTGCTGACTTCAAGTGGAGTACTCAGTTGAGAGCATCAGATGGTTACGGCAGGGGAAAAACTTTTTCAGATATGGGAAAAAATGAAAATATTTAAGTGCCTTGAACAGGACTCGATCCGTAAAACTCATGATTACCAATAAACGGCTGTATTCACTCATTCCCGGAGCCACACTACACGATACGAAGTCATACGTCAAACACAGAACGTTTGCTTCTTACAAAACATTTATTTGTAAGGGGGAAAGCTAAGGAAATGCCCCGCCTCTAGTTTTTCTTTCCCTGGCACTAACTTATTTGCTGTTGACACATCTCCATAAACTTTCATAACAATTTTCATACATTTATATATAGCAGCACAAAACATTTATCCAGAGCTGTTCTTCACATTATACTTACACAAAACAATTACTTCCAATTCTATTAATTCCAGTACCAAATAAACAGAAATACTGGATATGAAATTCTCTAACTTGCCAATAGTCTTGCAGAAAATATCCAAATTCAATCTTTCTATTTGGAACTCGGGGAAGCATATACGCAGAACGCGCCCATGAGATTTGTTTTCCGGGAAAGGGGACAGAAATTTACATTGCAAAATCGCACTTGTAATTATACCATAATTTTAGTTTTAAGAGCGAAAAATGCGAAGGAGAACTAATGTATTCTGTTTGACTTGAAAGATTAAACTTATGGTGAACGGGGAAGTGAACAGAGACTGATGACGTTTAGGAAGAATGCATGCTACCAAGCACTGGCGTAGCCAGGAGGTCACGAAGGTCGGATTTTGCAAATGTTGTTAAAATAAGGCCTAAGGGTGGAAACATAAATACCGAAGAGACCTGGCAATCGAGGTCGAGCTTTAAGTCGCGATGGCACCCTCGATACTGGCACAAACACATGGATTCAAATCGGTATGCTCATGCCGAAGATGTACGCTTCATCGAGATCTAGAGGTCTACCGCGAGGGTAAATTAGTGGTTACGATGATAAACAACCGAGTATGTTTTTACATCGATGCTCAACGGAGTCATCTCTGTGTGTCATGTTCTCTTTGGTTCTCCCTGAAGCGCTGCACGGAATAAAGTACAAATTTGTTTAAAATTTTGTCTGCAGAGGATTCTGTATGTCTATACTCGAGAGGACTTCCTGTAGTGTTAAATTTGATTATGAAAGACATATTAATAGAACTAGTGAGGAATGTTCCATTAATATTGGATAAGAAACACAAACAACATCATAATAGACACGTTTTAAATAGAGAATGAAAGAAAATAGCAACTAAAATGTTAAAGTCAGGTAAGTTATTCATATTTATTTGAGAATTATGCTGCAGCTTATTACTATATAAAGCAGTGGCGGTTACAGGAAGGGACTCTTTGACCTGAATTTTGTAAAGTGTGGATTTTCCTAAGAAAAAGAAAGCTACTGTTAATTATATCTATGTTTAGAAACTCCTCTCCTCTCCCCCAGTTCCGAGATTTAAAAAAGAGGGTTTCTTTTATATTTGTTACGGGTATAAGTTAAAGAAATACCCGTAAAGACAGGCACATATCCATAGGGAGAAAATGTCGTGTAATGGAATTGCTGTGACGAAACTTCATTTACTCCAGTTAATACCACCTCCAAACCGAAACCTGATGATATACCTGTTCTTTTTTAATTTTATTTTCCTGGGAAATGATTTCCAGCCTGAGTTCTGAATGAGGGCATTTCTTTACACAAAATTGAAAAACGTAAAAGTCTTTGATTTATTGATAAAGATGGACAAGAGATCAGACTCAATTGTTTTTGCGAAACAAGAGAAGAGACTTTAGCACTTCACATGTCTCGTCTCGCGTCCATCCCTATCTATAAACTGCTTGTTCCTTTCAATTTCAGTTTGTTGTTTTGAAGTGATTTTTATGGAATAATTTCAGACGTGTTAGAATTTTGTTTCTCCTCAAACTGAGGACATATAGCGGGCCTGCGACCTCCTCGTTATGTGCTCCCTATATCCATCTAGAAGTAGGAATCGAGGTAGCGACCACTACTTAAACCTGGACCTCAATCGCGAGGGATCCTATGTATGTCTTAGGGTAATGTATGTCTTTACCCTAAAATTGCTGTTTTATTCAAAATTTATCCTGGCGTGAACCACGGACTCCTCCAAATGAACGTTTAACTACCAACTCCCTAAAATTAAATCCTCCTATGTATGATACATGCAAATTAGTGTGGAATTCATGATAGGAGATGAGAAATCTCGTTAGCAATTTAGGCACTCATTTTCTGTTGGGGAAAAGGATAATGATAAATGTGGGAGAGATTTCGCTCAAACACCTTGAGGGATGGTCAACCCCGGACCAGGAGAGGAGCTCCAACGTTTAAGTGTCCAAGAGCTATCTAAGATTCTAAGTTCTTTCCCGTCCAGAAAATGATTAAACAAAAGATTTGTTACTACTGTGTTAGTTAAGTTTTATTCGGAAGAACCGTGTTCTAACACTGCTTTCAAATAATCAGACATAAAGCATAGCTATTATTCAAAAATGTCCGAAACATGTGATATTTTTGAAACATAAGAGAGAGATAGAGAAAGAGAGAGAATTAGATCTGCACATAATAGACCCCTTCGGCTATAATTATAAACGAAGAATCATTTTCCGTTAGGTTTCTTAGATGAGTGGTTAGCATACTGGACTTCTACATAGGGGGTAACGGGTACGGATCCACGCAAAGGATTTAAGCAACATTTAATCTGAGCATTTCACAAGTAGTGTTACAAATTTATGTAGTCTCAGAGAGTTTGAGCCGAATTTATTTTCATATATGAGACTTCTTATTATATGTTTTTCTTTTATTTGTAGTATTGCAAATTTGATTTCAAATCTTACAACGTTAAATCCACTCATTGTCATACGTAAGATTATGGTGAAATTTTGCACAGCCACGGCAGTCGTGTGGTACTATATTTGATTCTTACTGCGATACGTTTAAATATAGTACGGAAACGTAACTAAGAAAAAAAGTTTGTTGGCTCGTAGATACACCATACCTCTGGAGGAATTTCATACAAATTTAACATAAGTATATATTACCAATGGAAAAATTATTGCAGGGCTAAGACACTAAAATTATCTCTGGGAGCAGGGGATAAGCAGGCGAAGGTTTCGGGGTGTGTGGACCTCAAACTTTGTAAAAATATTTTTAAGAATTGATGTGCGGTTTTGTAGCACTTTCTGTCGTGAAAATAGTTCTGAGACAAATAGATCCACAAATTCCGAGGGTGCACGTTTATAACAAATACCTCAAAATCCGAAATTGTTATTTAATCAATGTTATAATCAACAATAAGGATCTGTGAAGAATCAACGTTTGAATAGCTTAGGCTTGCCTACAGAATTAGCATAAATGAAGGGGGAAAGTGAGACCATGGCTTCTCACAGATGGGGCAAGTGGTCGAAGTTGCAATACTCTGGATTTGCAAAACAATTTCGGTTCTTTCCAGATACGTGTCAAAATGCATTAGATTTACTTACATACTATATTTGTATTGAAATATTTACTGTAGTTATGCAATGTGATTAAATAATAGCTTTTTTCATTAAGTATTGCGGGGCGGATATGACACAATGAAGAGCGATCACCTGTTGTAAGTGTAGTTGCTAGTTTGATCCCATCTCACCCCAAGTGGTCTCTGTAGTAGACAAACACAGCGTGGTGGGGTTTTCTAGGGTCCCCCCGTTTCCCTCCAACCTTTTGATTCCACTATTTTATTACTTTCATCAATACTGTCTCGCTTGGCCTACTCGGTATAACCATGGGAAGAAAACCGGCAAAATTTCGTTTTACATTAAGTATTATTTCATTGAATATCTGTCTATTCAATGTCTGTCATGTCTCCATTCACTTTCACGTTACAGAAATGTGCATCACAGTTACACCAAATGAAATTTCACCACTCATTTGCAAAAGGATAAAATATTAGAAAGAAACTCGAAGGTGGCACTGCTGCGTGGAATGCAAGGAGTTTTCCAATGAGCCATTACAACACTCTGCGATACATTTAATTTACATTGGTTTTAATTTGACAAAAATAGCATACTGCTTTCCCACAAACAACACACAACTTGTTGCATCCAAATTGCAATTCACGTTGAAACGTATAACATCTTTTCTCATGAACATAAACAAGGTCAGAAAAAAGCAGAAAATCCCATACATAGAATCGAACTTAGCAAATTCGGAACTGGAGACAGCCACTCTAACCACAAGAATACGAAACAACTCCTTATTCAATTATTTCCAGCAATTATTTCCAACCACAAAAGTATCTATCACACGTAAAAATAGCGAGGGATCATTTTGTTTATTGGGCACTTACACAAATAAGATATAATGAAATCACTTTGATAGCAATTTTATGTTAGCTATTTTATGATACTATACACGCGTTCTGTTGAAACACTTTGAATTGTGCTACGAGAGGAAAAAACGAAACAGTAGTAAATAAACAAAATTGTCATAAATCACAATATACAAATCACAATGAAAGAGTTTCGTAAGTTCATAATATTAAGAACGAAGCTTCTCGCGTCTTAAGTCAACATGTATACATTGTAATGGTTAAAGCACAAGACTCTTTCGGCGGACTCGGTTTTGCATCCACGTTAGTGTGGCTCGAATTTTTTCCTCAGTAAAAATATTTCCTTCTTGAAAATAGCTGTAACGTAATGTAGAAATCCGTCAATTGCATGCAGAAAAATAACAATGCAGGATTCAGAACTGTCCTATTCACCAAGGATAGTGTGCAAGCCGTGTTAAATTACCTGGCATTTAAGACATCCTACCAACATATTCGAGTGATTTATTACTGGTATTTCTTTTAGTGATCTCACCAATAAAGTGAAAATGACATAAAATTAGCAGAAACAAACAGTACTTTCACATCATTTATTTGTCCATGTTTTCTTTGTAGAAAAGTTTTTGGGCAGTTGACTGTACACAATATTACCCATATAGTTTAAAATAATTTGATCAGTCCGTGATTGAAGTAAATTTGAATTGTGAACGTGTAAGGTGTGGGGATACATTTAGTATTAAGAAATTGGTTTCGAACATTCGTCAATGTTCGCATTATGCAAGTATGTAAGTACGGTAGCCGTTTTCACACTAGGTTCCGACTTGGGTAACGTCGGATTTCTAAAAGAAACTCCCCATCTCTCTCATACACACACTCACACGCTCTTACTGCCCAGTACTTGGTTATACCGCTCTTCGCTTGACTTATATGGAGTCTGAAGATATAGGAAATGTTAGAAATACTTGATTAAATATTTTATTTGTGGATATGAATATACATTCTTCTCACTGTCAGTCACGTAGAGATTTCCGTCCTACGCTGAATGACAGAATTGTTCCTCAGTCTAGAAAAATCCTCTTTTCAATAAAGTTGATAATTTTCATAATGTTGGCCAAATTACAGTTTTTCTTATAATTCCTTTATATTAAAATATTATTGAATATAAACATTACAAATGTGTTTGTCATTAACCTTTGCTGCTGTGGAAGCATTCAAAACTTTCGAACATATAAAGAATATGTAGATATTTTTAAACAACGTTAGCTTGTAGGGAAACAACAATAATTTGGCTCATACCTGTATATTTGAGCACTCTTCCTACCCTTAGGATACGTTTATAAATCAAAATGAGAAAAGCCAAAGACCACTTAAGTCACAAATTAATTTTAAACGATCAAACTATTATGTGAATTTGGCTATTTTATAAATAGATAATGGCAATTTAAAACATTGTAGAATTTGATCTTTTTCTTCTCAAAATCAAAATTTTCGAAGGTGATAGGTCTAGTATCAACTTACTCATATCCAGTATTTGGTCTGTCTCTCTTGAATGGGTTCTAAGATATATTTTGATATTGTGGTCAGTGTTGTGAGGTAGATTTCCAAAACTTCCGTTTGCCATATAGATATAAAAGTTGAAAATATTTTTGGGAGGTTCCACTGATTCCGAAAGACTGATTGTCGATGTCTCTTAGCATTTCTGCTCTATGACATCCGTACTGGAAATACTAGTAAATTGTTACCACTTCCGGTTTCAGTGGGGTAACAATGATGAGATGACCGTTTTACTTGAGATATTAAATCGAAACCTGCTTGTCTCTTCTATTACTGTTTTGTTCTATGACGATCAACAATGTAACAAAAACTCTTTATTACTGGCAGTTTTGGTTAGAACAGAAGTTGACGGAATAGATGGAACCTATCCTTAAAACATTGAATCAGTTATAAAAATATCGCTTCTCGATATCTTAATATTTTTGTTCTGATAGGTGTTGGAGCTTTCGATGTTCAAGCATAGCATAGTTTGCAAGTCTAATATTCCTGCAGGAGCCAAATTATAAGTTGTGCTGAGGCAAACAACTTTAGAGTTCATATTCATATAATGAGAAATGAGTTATATAATTATATATTTTATTTTTTCTTTCGGATTACTGTGCCGCGATTATACTCTGACGTTAAGGGAGACGGTGATAACGAGATGCATGATAATAATGGAATGCAAAAATGGAGAAAACGGATGAACCCTGGACGATCCACGCTTTTTATAAAATTCTTGATCATTGTAACATTCTTTAAAGAGATAATTTTGAGTTATTTGAAAATATTTTTAAAAAACTTGAGTGAAGAGGAAAATACTCGGAAACACTATTAGAACAAAACATTATTGTTTAACGAATTGACAGAACGTACTTTTTCTTTAAAAATTAATTACAGTTGGGTATAGGATTTGAACTCACGATAGTAGAAAAGGTTAAACGCCCAATGAACACGCCTTAACCAACTACTCTACGAAAGCAATTTAATAGCCACTCACTTCGTACATGGTAGCAACACTCACTCAATTATAAGGAAACCACTGGAAAAAATGACTCACCGTATCGCATATTTTGTATCTTATTTCTATTTAATAATTTGCTAAGTGTAGAATTTGTATACCTCAGATTGTTAGAGCTGAGCTATACGTATAGCAACTAACATAATGAAAAAATTACGTTATATTTCTAATAGAGCATACAAATCCTTCTCTTTGCAAATTTCGCTGCGCGTTTACCACGTTATGAATATGGAACTTAGAATTTAGTGATCAAAGTTTTGGAGATTTCTTTTTTAATTATTTCCTATTTCTTAATTTTTATTGAAATATTTTTGAAAACCTCCCAGAAATTAGCAAAAAGTGTTATCAGTCATCTTGGTATACAGCAATTGCATCTCAATTACATTATTATCTGTTACAATCTGATGTGGCTCTAGACGATAAAGCCAGGCTCCTTGCTGCCTCACCTCCCATAGCAGGGGCATGGTTGATGGCGATATCTTCTCCGCCTTTAGGCCTTCATTTGTCAAATGAAAGCTTTCGAATTGCTGTTGCTCTACGTTTAGGTTTGGCTCTTTTTGAGCCTTATAGCTGTCCAGCTTGTTAAGCAACGTTACCTGCACGGCCTTTCGTTTAGGTTTGGCTCTTTTTGAGCCTTATAGCTGTCCAGATGACGTTAAGCAACGTGGCCTGCACGGCCTTTCATGCATGAAGAGCGCAGGTAGATTCCGACACTCCTCCGTTAATAATGTAATACTACGAGTTCGTAACACAGCTTGAATTCTTTCAATACGGGAACCTTCTGGTTGTTGTAGTTTTGATGGAAAGTGACCAGATGGAAAGACACTGTTTCCATCGATGAGAGGTAAATGTTTATTGTGGGGCTTCACATGCGCTTATACATACGCTCATTCAAGTCTCCCTCTGAAAGAAATGAACGTTATAGCTGTTGCTAATCGCAGGGAAGCTTTAAAGCAAAGAAAATACAAAAGCTTTCTCAAAAGTTTTTTCTTTCTAATCGCTATTGAAACCAGAGGTGCTTGTGGTGCAAGAAGTCTTTAATTCATTAGGGAAGTAGGAAGACGCAATTCTTGTGTTTCCGGCGCATTTCGCTTCACATCTTTTCTAATACAGCGCATATTTGTTTCTATCCAACGTGGTAACGTCTCGTCCGCCCTAGGTACTTTACCTCCTGAAAATAACTGGATGAGATGTTTACCCTCTCATCAGAATAATTTTATATATAGGGTGCGTAAAAGTCCCGAAACGGTGCAATATCTCTCGAAATATAAAAACAAAACAAAACAAAACAAAATACGTTTTACATATCTTTTAAAAAGGGATTCAATGATACCAGAATCAACCTCCTATCGCCACTCCCTTAGGAGGTACGGGGGGTACCTTCAAAATTTTAAATAGAAACCCCCATTTTATAATGCATATTTTCATTTTTCAGACAAAGTGACGGAGATTTCACCAAGAATTGAAAACACTGGCGTCAGAGATGGGTCTTGAATTGACAAAGAAGAAAGAAAGGCTACCAATACACGAAAACGCGGTCTGTTAGTACTGTAGTTCGTGGGCATATGGCTAGCATACTGGACTGCGTATGGAGAGGTTGTGAATTCGATTCCCGCGCAGAGTAAAATTTTAATGTATTTTTTGTACTGAAATAATGAATTCATACATTAAAACTTTGCTAGACATAATGTATTTCTTCCGAATTTATTAACTTGTAAAAATACAAATCGCTATAAAAATGGTGATTTTGTTGTAAATAATTTTATGAACTCTAATCTTGATAACCCTACTATTAAGAACAACTTCCTAAAGCTAGTTTGAAAACAATTATCATAATTTGTATCGAATGTAACTTAAATAAAGTACAAATTAAAGATAAAAGATATGGAATTATTATTTGGGAAAAACAAAATTTTTTTGCTTGAGCGGGGATCGAACTCCGGACCTTAAAGGGAAGGACGCAGACCGTGTGTGACCACAGAGAAGAACACTGTCAATTTCTGTTCTTACGCTGATAGCGAGCGACTTGTGCGACCTATGCATGTAGTAGAAGGCAGTCCAATCGGTCAGACTTCAGTTTCCTTGCAGAGTTTAAATTCCATAGATCTTTTGTTGAGAATAAAGCTTAGCTTTGTTTTTTGCTGTCAAATCCATAGCTAAATTCACCTTTATCAATGTATAAGGTCTGTTTTGAGTTGTTTGTTTAGCTCCACTGCTAATTATTCGTCAATGACTCCTCCGGAAAGAGAAAGAATAATTATCCTTATGGTGAGGGATATGGAGGTAGACTACGATCATACCAGGAAGTTGCAGATATACTCAATGGCACTCATGCAGAACGTATCTCAAAATCAACTGTATTTCGGTCAGTGACCTGTTTTGAACGAACGGTTCCGTTAAAGACGAACCAAGATCTCGAAGACCTCAAACTGCGACAAATGATGAAAAGTCATTGGAAATACTACCACAGTTTCAATGCAATTGTGATACATCGACCAGGAAAGTAGCCCAACATGTAGCAATAAGTGGACGTCCAGTTCATAATGTTCTCAAGTTGCAAAAATAATATCCTTATGCAATTAAATTAGTAAAAGAACTTGAAGAGGATGACTTTGATCGTACACCTGAATTTTGTTACATTATGATGCAACGGTCTGTTAATGATGATAGTTTTTTCTGTTCTTATTTCACTGACGAAGCTACGTTTGAGGTAAATGGCTCTGTCAATAGGAACAATATGATGTATTGGTCTGATACAAATCCTAACTGGATGAGAGATTTTCATATCTAGTGTCCGCAGATACTCGACGTTTGGACAGGACTTTTGTGCAATCGTATAATTGGACTAGTTTTTATTGACGGAAATTTAAATGGTGCAAGGTGTTTCAATGTTTCAGGACACAATACCTGGAATACAAAAATCGTTGGAAATAGATTTGACCGTGTATGGTTTCAACACGATGGAGCTCCACCACACTATACGCTTGATGTCCGAAATTTGCTAAATAATATTTTTCCTCGAATATGGATTGGTCGAAGAGGTGCAAAAAGTGGTTACCAAGATCACTTGATTTAATCCCTCTTGACTCTGTTTATTGGGGATTTCTAAAAACTAAGGTTTGCGAGACCAAACCGGAAAATATTGCCGAGCTGAAAGAGAGAATACGCAATCATTCACAGTCGATAACACCAGAGGTATTGGAAACTGTTTCGCAAGAAGTGTATTTTCGGTTAGCACATTGCTAAGAGAGATCAGCTGGCGAATTTGAACATTTTCGAACATAATTTCTTTCATGTTTCATTGTTTGTGAGATGACAGGGGACTCACGTTAATCAAGCATCCCAAGGTAGCAAATAGCTACTAGATCCAAGTTCTCGGACAAATAGATTATTTTTTATCGGTTAAAATGTATGAATTCATTATTTCGGTGCAAAAAATACAAACAAAACTTTTTTACTCTGCGCGGGAATCTAACTCACGACCTCTGACGGCAAAGTCCAGCACGCTAACTGTATGGCCAAGGAGTAAGCATGTTTATAATGTACTACTACCTCTTCTTTCTTGTATGTAGATTCAAGCCCCATCCGAGAAGCCACTGTTTTCAATTCTGGGTGAAATCTCCGTCATTTTGCCTGAAGAGTCAAAATATACAATAACATTTTAAAGTTTAAAGTTACTTCCCGTATCCCGAATGGGGTGACGATATGGGGTTGATTCTGGAATCAACATATAGCTTTATTAAAAATATATAAAACGTATTTTGTTTTGTTTTGTTGATCTGTAGGTTTCGAAAGATATTAGGTTCCCGGACTTTTACCGCACCCTGTATACTAATCCATGGACAATAGTTTTCCTTTGACATTATAATTATATATTTAAATTGCAATTCATATAAATGCAGTGTGATTATATCATTTCGGTTAATAATCTTATGATTGTAAGTTTTATTGTGACTTATTATTATAGCTTGTTTCTATAGAATATTTAATATATTATAATATATGTATCAATGAAATTAACCATTTTTGGAAATATGAGTTTTCTTCTTCTCCATATTTGCAAGAAAACATCTGACAATTTTGATCATAAGAAAGAGTTATTGTCATTTATGTAATTTCTAGAGACATGCGATACAAATTCTGGACCGAAGTGTACCTACAGGAAATGAGGAGTTACAACAAGACTATGTGAACGGACAATACGCAAGAACTAAAAGAAGGCGGTTTTTTATTTTCAGCGGCGAAATTGTTTTAGGGAAAAGTTCCGCCAGCCAAGGTCTTAAATTTGTCGTCCGCAAGGGCAGAAGTGAACCGAAGTGAATAAAATTGTGCACAGACATTATAGACGTCAAATGAGGGAATACCTATTTCGTTTATCTGCAAAAAGGTTGGGTAGGGCATAGACTCCTCCAAGCAATTGAGCAGGGAATATCGACTGTAGTAATACGTGTACGTCAAAAGAGAAATGCAAGGAAAAATGTAAGGAAAATACACAACAAATAAAAGAATAAGTATCTTGGTTTGTATGAAATAACCTTGTAGGGGAATATCACTCTCCGAAAAAAGATATTACTTCAGAAGCACGGTAAATCCACTTGATGTAAAAAGCAAAAAAGAAAAATGTAGTTTCCGCGGAATCGAACCGTGAAAATCTACGCTGAAATACAATACGTTAACCACTCATCTAAGATCCCTAATTGAAAAGATTCCATTTTTAAATTTATAACCGAGAGACACTGTTATGTGCAGCTCTAATTCTCTCTCTCTCTCTCTTATGTTCACAAATATCATCTGTTTCGGACATTTTTGGATATTAGCTATGCCATATGTCTTATCTTTTCGGCAGTAGTTTTTAATAGACGTTTCGTCCAAATACAACTCAATTAAACAGCTGTAACCAACGTTTTATTTACTAATTTTGTAGAGGGGAGGAGCTTAGACTCTTGGCTAGCTCTTGGCAACTTTAGAATTGCACCCCACTTCTAGATGAAGAGTGACTTTCACACTAAAGTTCTTGGGCAAAATTTCACCCACATTTATCACTCTCCTTCTCCCCACCAGAAAGCGGGTTGGCAGGGGTGTAACCAGGATTTGATTTAGAGGGACGCTGACTAAACATTCATTTGATGGGGATCCGGGGTCCACCTACGGGAAAATTTTGAATAAAACCGCAATATTAGGTTACCTAATCCACACCTGTATTCTCTCCCCTCTTCCAAATAGAAAATTTGAATTTGGATATTCTCTGCAATACTATTCGCGAGATACAGAATTTTATATCTGGTACTTCTGTTTACTTCGCACTGGAATTAATAGAATTGGAAGTAATTGTTTTGTTCAAGTATAATTATACACAACAGCCACGGATAAATGATTGTGTTGCTAAAATGTCTGAGAAATGTTAGTAAAACTTCTAGACAGATGGAAAATATTCTTATCAGACTGGGACAACAGTAATTAAGTTAGTGCCAGGGAAAGAAAAACTAGAGACGCGGAATTTACTTCGCTTTCCCCTTTAAAATAAACGTTTTGTAAGTAACAAACGTTCTGTGCCTCACATATGACTGCCTATCATTATGTGTGGCTACGTGGATGAGTGAAAAGAGTCGTTGCTTGGAAATCGAAAGTTTCATGGATCGAATCCTGTCCAGGGCAGTTTAATTTTTTTCATTCTTTGTTAAGCATATCTTAAGATGTTTCTCCCATTCCGTTATCGTATGATGCTCTCAACAGATTTCTTCACTTGATTTCAAGAATTGGTAATGGGATGCTCTCAGGTTCGGGAGCTTTTACGTGTCTACTTTCAAAATCAAAATTTTCGACAATATATGGATACTATCCGATCATTTTGTCTCACATTATAAATTTGCACATCTGACTGTATCTCTCTTTCCACGTATTAGCATATTTCGTTCTGCATTGTCATCAACTATCACATAAGATGGCTTGGTAGCGAAATTTCAAATCATAAAAGCGCTATATCACCTCACTCTCACTCTCACTAAGCATTTAATTAAATGTATGTGTTTTCACACTGAAGGAGAGATTATTCGCTCTTCCTACCCTCCTGAAGTGACAGAATAATTAATCAGGCTTTATGATATTATTACGTATCAAACAACTGAAAGAGCGTTCATTTCAACAGCAAGAAGTTGAGTTTTCATATTTTGTTGTACTTTATCTTTACGAATAGGAGAAATACCAAGTAATATGTTTGCCAAAAGAACTACACGTCTGAGATTCATCTCACTTTGGAGAAATTATGCTGTAGACTTAGTGGGAATTTCGCCCAAATGTACAGGAATTTTCAGTGCCTGACGATTATGCCACCGCCTTCCTTTGGTTGCATACTTCCAAATGCTTCGGACTCAGCTGGTGGAGCATTTTAGCTGTAAATCTCCATATGGCTGTACCATCCAGAAGTGTCCCTTACTCTACAGTAAAAAGGGAGGAAAAACATGGAATTTTAGGTTTTTTGAACTTACAAGAAAGTACTGTTAAAGTTGTACTGTTAACTTTTTGTAGTGAAAAAGCAATGAATAAAACTTATTTTTAGTTCTTATATGATCGCGAGAGTAAAGAAAATACGTTTTGCCGGTAAATAAAGTACAACACTAATTTTTCTGACAGCATGCACTTTCTTCAGGTAGGCACTTATATCTTTTTATTTCCTGCACTGCAAGGAAAGCGGTACCCCACACCGCTGACAAATGAATATATTTGCTTTCCGCTTACAACTCAGTGGAAAGAAAACTGTGTTTTCCTCTCCAACTCCTTGCACGAAATGGTGGCAAACTCACTTTCAAGCTGTAGCATGCTCTTGATTAAAAAACTCACCTCTCATAGTAGATGTCCGATGAACAATCTACGTTCTATGAGAGGCCTAACAAGTACTTTTGCCAACGCTTTCATGAAATCATGTCTTGTCATCACTGCGTACTTAACTTAGACTTGATGCAAGACATACGGATTGACATAAAACGCAACATCCACCAGCAAAAAATTATCAATAGCTATCGTCTTATTCAATGATTTGATGTGTAATCTGTACATTTTTTGTCTACAGTATCCAATCCACCTTTACTGATGTTATAAAATATGATTATTTCAGGTTTTCCCGTCTTTGGGTCATTATTTGATGTGTGGTGCAAAACGTGCAACACGATAATGACTCAAAACTGCTAATAATCAGTAGATAACGAATGACAATTGAACAACAAAATACTCACGTAACTACTATAGTACGTCTGTGAGACCACTCGACCCCTTCAGCGTCTTGCACAGAGGATCAATTATAACACGAACTTCATAATACGTAACTCTTTGCTAGACAGGAAGGTAGACGAAAGGATCCACTTGTAGTAGTGAGACTGTGGAAAATATAATGATAGGAAAAGTAGCAGCGGTCTCAGAGACGGTCCGTAGTACTTACTGATTAAGGAGAAAGAGGCACAAATCCAAGAAGGATTTAACAAAAATCCTAATACTTAACGGGACAAGAAGAGGAACCAGCAACAGAAGAAACTAAAAAAAGATGCACCACAAAAATATGCACTTCTTTATTTCAATTATAAAATGTATCTCATTCTACTATTCAACTTCATTAGATTTTTATTTTCGTTCCTGTCGCAAAACGCCTAGATCAACATTTTCCTTTTTTTTTAATTTCAAAAGTTATTAATGCTTGTAAGGGAGAAATACAACACTTTCTTGTAACATCGTTTCTTCAATACCAA
This sequence comes from Thermobia domestica, assembly GCF_964235325.1. Classification (NCBI taxonomy): domain Eukaryota; kingdom Metazoa; phylum Arthropoda; class Insecta; order Zygentoma; family Lepismatidae; genus Thermobia; species Thermobia domestica. The sequence goes on along the minus strand of NC_137462.1, from coordinate 249,338,313 downwards.
CACACGAATCCTTAATACGCCACTTTTTTCTTTTTATACAAAATGTTCATAAAATCAGGCTCTTCATAACATTTTACAGTGACCAGAAATTCATATTCTCGACTTATCTTTTCTAAAAGAAAAGTTTACCAATTCCAAAACCGATTATTCTCTTTTCATTCGTTCTAATAATAATTAATTTGTGCCTTGCCGTTCATAAGTCCCGTTACAAAACAAAACTTAACCAATTGGCTAAACATATCTTCACCATTATAAAAACCCAATTCACTGGCGCCTACTAATACAACGAAAGAGACTCCACCGATATGGACTTCCCATACCGGATGTGAAAGATCCTTATGGAAGTGATATAATTATTAATTACAGTGATATCATTTCTACACACTTTGAGGGAAATGCCAAACTGTTTTAGATCCTGCTTAGTTGGGAAGGAACTACAGTGTTATTACCATTATGTGTATATTTCACAAGTTTTGCACAGCGATCTTGGTGTAAAGTGTTTTCTAGTGTTTATACATCCCCACAGATTTCAGAGTTGTAGTGCTGACAAATATGTATCATAACAATTATGTATTTTTTTTAAATAACCTTCACAGATTATTTTTTCCAGTGTGGGGTTCTAAGGATCCCCACATCACGTCATACGCACGTGTCAACTCAACACGTGCTATTGATTTAAACAATCTAGCAGAAACGAAGCTGACACGAAAGACACCGAGGAACACCCAAAAGAAGACGGATCTCAAGGAAGAATCCGAAGAGCACAAATAAAAGGAGGACCACCGAGGGACCCAGCATCAGTCGTTCAACTGATCAAATCACCTACTCTGCCCTGAGGTCGCACTGGACTATGGGCACACCTATCCTTATCGAGGTCTCACTGGACTAGAGGTCCTTTCTTCAATCAAGCATCGCGAAGTTGCCTTGAATTGCGGGGGCTATCTTTCAAGACTCACCAGAACCGTCAGGTGCCTTGGAGACTGCCTTGAGAGAAGGGGCACCGTGGAAACACCTATTTTTCTCTGATCTACATATAACGAGATAGACACTATTTTACTCTTTGTAATTACAGACGATTTCTATTTAACAAATTTTATAATAAATTGGTGAAGGTGATAAATCTTGGTCCATTATTGACTCTTACAAAGTCATTACAACATTCAGAAATGTCCGAAACATGTGATATTTCTGAAACATACGATAGAGAGAGACAAGGAAAGAGAGAGAATCAGATCTGCACCAAATAGTGTCCCTCGGTTACAATTTTAACAAAGAAACGGTTTCTATTACGTTTCTTAGATGAGTGGTTAGCGTACTGGACTTCTACATATAGGGTCACGGGTTTGAGTCCACGCAAAGCAAATTGTTTTAGTAACATTTATTCTGAGCATTCAACAAGTTCTGTTAAGAATTATATGTAGTCTCAGCTAGTTTGAGCCGAATTTATTTTCAAATATGAGACTTCTTATTATATGTTTTTCTTTTACTTGCGATATTGCAAACATGATTTCAAATGTTACAATGTTAATTCAGCTCATTGTCCTACGTCAGATTGTGATGAAATTTTGCAGAGCGACGGCAGTCGGGTGGTACTATATTTGATTCTTCCTGTCATACGTTTAAATACAATGTGGAAATGTATCTAAAAAAGTTTGTTATCTCGTACGATACACCTCTGGAGGAATTTCGTACAAATTTAACATACGTATATATTACCAAGGAAAAAATTACTGAAGTGGTAAGACACTAAAAGCATCTCTGGGAGCAAGGGATAACTAGAGGAAGTGTTTGGCCTGTGTGGACCTCAAACGTTTTAGAACTATCTATGAGAATGGAGTTAAGTTTTCTTCCCTTTTCTCTTTTAAGAATGGGTCAAAGAGAAATGGATTAAAAATCCACAAATTCCAAGGGATCATATTTATATCAAATACCTCAAAGTGCCAAAGTGGTATTGAGTTAATATTATAATATTACAATCTGTGAAGCAACAATACTTGAACAGCTTAGGCTTGCCTACGGAATTAGCATAAATAAAAGGGGAAAAGTCGGACCATGGCTTCCCACAGCGGCAGTCAAAGTTACCCTCACTCTGGATTTGCAAAACAATTTCGATCTTTCTAGATACGTGAGAAAATACATTACATTTAATTACATACTATAGTTATGCAATGTGCTTAAATTATAGTATTCACTGTAGTTATGCTACATGCTTAAAAATTGCTGTTTCACATTAAGTATTGCGCGCCGCTATGGCACAATGATACAGCGATCACCTCTTGCAAGTGCCATCCATAGTTTGCGCCAAGTAGTCTGTAGTAGACAAACACGGTGTGTTGGGTTTCCTTGATGTGCTCCCGTTTCCTTTAACCCTTTTGTTTCCATCATTTCATTTTTTCATTTTCACTGTCTCCCTTAGCCTACTCGGCATAATCCCTGGACGTAAACCTGTAAGACTTAATTTTGTATTAAGTATTATGTGCTTCAAGGTCTGTGTATTCGCAACTAAGAATACGTCATGTTTCTCAAAATGGACTTTCAGTGACCATACTTCCTAATTCATGTCTCCATTGAATTTCCTGAGAGAGAAATGTGTGTCAATAAAACCAAGTGAAATTTCGCCACTCATTGGAAAATGGATAAAATAATAGAAACTTGAAAGTAGGGCTGCTGCGTGGAAATCAATTACTTTCCAGATCGCCATCACGACACTCCGCGACACATATAATTTATATTCGTTATATTTGTTTAAAAAAAGCGTACTCCCTTCCCACAATCATATTCACATGACTTTTTGCCTCCAAATTGCAACTCACGTGGAGACGTAAAATATATATATATATATTTTTTTTTTTTTTGCGAACACCTTATCCTGCTCAGAAACAATTAGAAAGAAAAACAGAAAACCCACACCCATCCAAAATCAAACCTAGCACCTTCGGAACTTAAGACAACCACTTTAACCACACGACTACGAAACAACTACTTCGTAGCATCCTTATTCAATTATTTCCAGCAATTATTCTCAACCACAAAATTATCTATTAAACGTAACAAAACAGCAAGTGATCATTTTGTTTATTGGGCGCTTATAACATGTAATACAATCACCTTGTTAACTATTTTTATCATACTATACACGCGTTGTGTTAGAACAATCTGAACTCTGCTACGGGAGAAAAATACGAAACAGTAGTAAAGAAACAGAATTATCATCAATTACAATATACAAATCACGGTGAAAAAGCTCGTGAGTTCATAATAAAGCAAGGAAGCTTCTCGCAACATAACACAACATGTATGTAGTTTAGTGGTTAAACCATGTGACTTCAGTTGGGCGCACTCAGCTTCGAATCCACAGTAGTGTAGCTTGATTTTTTCCTTTAAAAAATACATCATTCTTGAAAATAGCTGCAACGTAATATAGAAATCCGTCAGTTCCATGCTGAAAAATATCAATTCAGGATTCAGAAGTGTTCTATTCAACAACGATAGCGTGCAAGCCGAGTTCAATTACCTGGCATTTCAAGCATCTTACTACCATATCTGATTTAGTTATTACTAGCCTTCTGTCCAGTGATCTCACCAATAAAGTGAAAATGACATAAAATGAGCAGAGGCAAACAGTACTGGAAACTTAGTGGAAAACGTAATGGAAAAGTTATTGAACAGTTGCCACAAACTAGTATTGCCAACATAGTTTTAAATAATTTGATCCATCCGCCTTTGTCGTAAAGGGCCTAGCTAAATAAGCATGTGAAAATTGCCGCCAAGCATATCTGCAGCAAATTTAAAGTATCGATTAACAATTATGAAAAACTCAGTTTCCAAAATTTTCAAAACACTCAAGCGCCTTTGGAGAGCTGTTATGAGGGGGAAGGAAAATTGAAATTGTTTTCTCTCCTAAACGGCTCAACCAATTTTCATGCACAAAGTATGTTAGGTGTTCTCAACAAGAGAAAAGTCGGAAAATATTTTTGGAGGTGGGTTGAAAATTGAAGTCGAGAAAGTAGTGGAAGATTAACTGGGACCCCGACCATTTTTTTGTCAGTTTTGTTTTGAGAGGGTCCCTAATAACATATTGTTTTTTTGTTTGAAACTGTACCTCATAGGGAAAAATTGCAAATGTGTCTTGGCGGACATAAATCTTTGAGCAGGTAATGGCGACTGCTTTGAAACAAATGCAGAGTATGAGGATTACATGTGTCATACCTGTAATTTCGTATGCAGAAGAAACAATCTTGTGAACCAAAGGTTTATAAACAAATAATGTTATTAATATAAACTTTGCCGAAGATTATTATTCTATATCATCATAAAAGAAATACGAGAGACTTTTTCAAAGGAAGAAAAAATACAACTTCGCAAGCGGAGGAAATAAAGTAACATAACCAGACAAAAGACGATTAAATTGCTGCGTAGTAATTGTGGTTCAGTGGTCAAGGCACATGAAGAGTAAACTGGAGGTTCTTGGATCGAACCCACGTCGAGCACGTTTTTTTTTATTTCCTTAAGGAATTTTGATTGTGATTGAGTGGCGATTACACACGTTTTGTTACATTCAGACATTTTAATACTCGGATGTTCAATACTTGAACCATCAAATCTTCACAAATAATGATAATAATAATGATAATAATAATGATAATAATAATAGTAATAATAATAGTATTCATAATAATAATAATAATAGTAATAATAATAATAATAATAATAATAATAATAATAATAATAATAATAATAATAATAGTTATCTCGTAAAAGATTAAAAATTAAAAACTTATTATCACTCAGCTCATACCATTACTACAGAAACGTGATATTAGGCAAAAAATTTCGGTTTTGTTTAATGTTGGCCATGAGAATAGCAAATTTGTCATCTCGATTCTAAAACAAACTAAACAAAATTGGAATGAGATTTAACATCTTACATTCAAGACAGGACAAGCCTAACCCAAATTATCGTCTGGGTTTGGAGATGAGAATCGCGACGAGGTGAAAAGTATCGTAAATATTTCTCGTCTTGTCCCAATTCTCGAAATAGTGAATGCCACTCCGTAAGTTACAATTACTCAGTAGACTGAATCTTATACGTTATTTTGTTACTTGGTATTTCAGAGTTCACTGAATTATGGTCTGTGTATATATTTTTGTAGCAAACTTTTATAATTACACCTGCATACTCTACAAGTTAGCTTATTATTAATTCAAAACTTTATTATTATTATTATTATTATTATTATTATTATTATTATTATTATTATTAGTAGTAGTAGTAGTAGTAGTAGTAGTAGTAGTAGTATTATTATTATTATTATCATTATTATTATTATTATTGCTGAAATATTGTTAATTTAATGGTTCACCCTGTTCCACCCAGCTCCCGCCTTGTGGGCATTGTGCTCAACAAACACCGTGTGTCCATTTTTTCTCCGGGTTTCCCTTGCTCCCACTTTCTTCATTTAAAAAATGTCTTTCATTCTAATCATCGAAGTCTTCTGTAGCTTAGCCGGCATAACCATTACTAAAAAACAAATTTTCTTAGGGCTCTTGTGAGTTCAGTATCCCTACCTTCTACATGAAATTGGCCTAGAAACTTTCCGTTTAACATTAGGTAGTTGTAGGGACGTATGCAGAAAGTCCGGAAATACTATTGTGCTGACACTTCTCACCAATCCCGACTATTTTATAACTTTTGCCTAAGGCTAGGGGCGGTTTTACAGATTTTAATACCATTTGTCCTCATATGGAATTTGCCTTCCATATTTATTATTATTATTATTATTATTATTATTATTATTACGAAGTATTATTATCATTATTATTATTATTATTATTATTATTACTGAATATTGGATACCTCAATGTTAAGACCTATTCCGTTGCAAATAAGCATACTTAAGTTAGGAAAACTGAAAAGAAATTTTTGAACCCTCTATAAGGATGAATTGCCTTATAAGAGATACTTTGGAAGGAAAAGAGGGAGATAAAGATGACAGGTACTGGTCAATATGAAAATCGAACCTTCGGAAATAAAGTATGATCTGTCTTCATCACGATCTATAGTAACACCCTTTCGAACACATATACATCGAGAACATTTACTATTTCAAAGATTCTCCCCCCGGGAGCAGAAACTGAGACCCCGCCTACTGAACTATCTGATGGGTGGATTGCTTGGCTCGTTAACAAGGCAAGTAAGTTTGAGACGGATAACATCGTGTTCGCGGGTTTTCTCGGGACACTCCCACTTTCTCATTCCACCAATTCGTCCATTATAATTCAATTGCTTCAATCATAGAGTTCTCAATCTAACAAGCATTATCGTTGGACGAATCGAAAGCAATTGTATTTTCGTTTGCTCATTAACGTGTTTTCACAAGAAATATATAGAGAATAAACATGGGGAATCGTAATTTCATACAAAAGTGAAACATCAGACTCATAATACCTTAACCTAAAACAAAACAATTATATATCGTTAATAAATATATCATTAATTTCATTAATCTTCTACAAGATAATTATTATTATTACTATTATTATTCCTGAAGATTCGATAGTTCAAGTATCGAAACATCCGTTTATTCAAATATCTGGATATAATGAAACGTGTGTCATCGCCAATCAATCACCATCAAAATTCCTTAAGTAAAAAAATGCCCGACGTTTATTCGATACAAGAACCTCTAGATTACTGGTCAAGACTCGACGTGGGTTCGATCCAAGAACCTCCAGTTTACTCTTCATGTGCCTTGACCTCTGAACCACGAGCACTATCTTCTTAATAAACCGTCTTTAGTCTGGTTACGTTATTTTCCCTGCCTCCGCATGCAAAGTTGTGTTATTTTTTCTTTTCAAATGTCTCTCGTATTTCTTTTATGACGATATAAGTTAATAATCTTCGGTAAAGTTTATATTAATAATATTATTTGTTTATAAAACTTTAGTTTACAAGTTTGTTTCTTCTGCATACGAAACTATAGATATAACAGATGTAATTCTCATTTGTTTACAGGGTGGGTGCTTCTGGTCTGTAGTCCGTAAATGGTGGAATTTCTGAAGAAAAAAAAGCTACTCTTAATTATATCTATGTTAAAAACTCCACTCGTCTCCCTCAATTCCGAGATTAAAAGAGATGGTTTCCTCTAAATTCGTTACTGATATAAGATAAAGAAATACCCGTAAAGACAGGCACGGGTAAAGACATATCCATAGGGAGAAAATGTCGGATAATGGAATTGCTGTGACTAAACTTCATTTGTTCCAGTTAATACTGCCTCCAAACCAAAACCTGAAGACATGTATTTTTTTAGTTATATTTTACTGGGAAATGATTTCAAGTCTGAGTGCTAAACGAGTGCATGTGTTTTTAGAAAATAAAAAAAAAATGTAAAAGTCTTTGATTTGTTGATAGAGATGGACAAGAGATGAGACTCAAATATTTTTGCGAAACAAGAGACAAGACTTTAGTATTTCACATGTTTCCTCTCGCTCCCATCCCTATCTATAAACTGCTTTGTTACTTCAATTTCAAAATGATGTTTTGCAGTGGTTTTTATGCAATAACTTCAGACGTGTTACAGTAATGTTTCTCTACAAACTGAGGACTTACAGAGGGGGTGTGACCTCCTCGTTATGTGCGCCCTACATCCACCAACACCTACACATCCAGGTAGGCACTACTACTTACATTTCGACCTCAATCACGAGGTCTCTTAGGTCCGCGATTTACCCTAAAATTGCGGTTTTATTCAACATTTATCCGGGGGTGACACCGAACTCCCCCAAATCAACTATTAGCCAGCGACCCCACGAAATCAAATACTACTATGTATGAGACATGTAAATCAGTATGGAATTCATTAGAAGAGGGGAGAAATCTTGCTAATAATTTAGGCACACTTTTTCTAGTAGAGAAAAGGAGAATGATAAATGTGGGAGAAATTTCGCCCAAGTACCTGGAGCGATGGTTACCCCTATCCCAGGAGGGGAGCTGCAATTTTCAAGTTTCCAAGAGCTAGCCAACAGTCTAATTTCTTTCCCGTCCAGAAAATCAGTAAACTAAACATTCGTTACCACTGTGTTAGTTAAGTTTTATTTGGAAGAACCGTGTGCTTAAAACTATTACCAAATTATCAGAAACAAAGCGCAGCTAATGTCAAAAAATGTCCGAAATCTGTAATATTTGTAAAACGTAAGAAAGAAAGAGAGAGAATTAGACCTGGACATAATAGTGCCCTTCGGTAATAATTTAAAACAAAGGAACACTTTCGTTAGGTTTCTTAGATGAGTGGTTAACGTACAGGACTTCCACATATAGGGTCACGGATTCGGGTCCACGCAAAAAGGATTGTTTCTTAGGAACACTTATTCCGAGCATTCAACAAGTTCTGTTAAGACTTATGTGTAATCTCAGGCAGTTTGAGGCGAATTTATTTTCAAAAGAGACTTCTTATTCTATGTTTTTCTTTTACTTGCAATAGTGCTAATTTGATTTCAAATCTTACAACGTTAATTCCACTCATTGTCCTACGTCAGATTATGATGAAAGTTTGCTCAGCGACGGCAGTCGGGTGATACTATATTTCATTCTTACTGTCATACGTTTGAATATAGTTTGGGAGCATAAATAAAATAAAGCTTGTCAGCTCGTACGCTGTACCACAGACCACTTGAAAAATTTCATACAAATTTGGCATACATATATATTACCAAGGAAAAATTTACTGAAGTGTTAAGTCAATAGAAGCATCTCTGGAAGTAGTGCATAACCAGTGTAGGGGCGGCGTGAGTGGACTTTAAACTTTGTAGAAATATTTATAGGAATTGAGGTAAGGTTTAGTTGCACATTCTGTCTTGAGAATACTTCCGAAACAGATGTATAAATAATCCACAAATTCCGAAGGAGCACGTTTATAACAAATACCTCAAAGTGACAAATTGATATTGAGTTAATATTATGATCAATAATAAGAATCTGTGAAGCAACAACACTTGAATAACTCAGGCCCCCCTACGGAATTAGCATAAATGGAGGTTAAAAAGTGGGACTAAGGCGTGAAGGGGTGAAAGTTGCCCTTACTCTGGATTTGCAAAAGAATTTCTGTTCTTTCTAGATACGTGTCAAAACACACTTAAATTTACTTACCTGTAATAGTACTGAACGTATTCACTGTACTTACGCAATGTGCTTTAATAATAGCTGTTTTACATTAAGTATTCCCGGTCGCTATGGCACAATGAGAGAGCGATCACCTCTTGTAAAGAAGGTCTTTAGTTCGATTGCTGTCGCTCCAACTGATCCGTAGTAGACAAATAAAGTTTGGTGTATTTTCATGGGGTTCTCTCGTTTCATCTCACCCCTTTGACTCCATCATTTTATTATTTTCATCATCACTGTCTCCCTAGCCTACTCTATAATCGCCGGACGTAAACCTGCAAGATTTAATTTTATATTAAGTACTATGTGCTTCAAGGTCTGTGTATTCGCAACTAAGGTTACGTCACGTTTAAAAAAAATATCGTACTCCTTTCCCACAATCATAATCACATGACGTTTTGATTCCAAATTGCAATTCACGTGGAGACGTAATTTTTTTTTTTTTTTTTTTTTTTTTTTTTTTTTTTTTTTTTTTGCGAACACGAACAAGCTCAGAAACAATTAGAAAGAAAAACAGAAAACCCACACCAATCGAAAATCAAACATAGCACCTTCGGAACTTAAGACAGCAACTTTAATCACACGACTACGAAACAACTACTTTGTAGCGTCCTTATTCAATTATTTCCAGGAATTATTTTCAACCACAAAATTATCTATTAAACGTAAGAAAACAGCGAGGGATCATTTTGTTCATTGGGCACTTATAACATGTAATACAATGACCTTGTTAACTATTTTATCATTCTCTACACGCGTTCTCTTAGAACATACTGAATTCTGCCGTGGGAGAAAATTACGAAACGGTAGTAAAGAAACAGAATTATCATCAATTACAATATACAAATCACGGTGAAAAAGCTTCGTAAGTTCATAATACAGCAAGGAAGCTTCTCGAAACATGATACAACATGTATATAGTTTAGTGGTTAAACCACGTGACTCAGTTCGGCCCACTCAGCCTCGAATCCGCAGTGGTCTACCTTGAATCTTTTTCCTCAACAAAAAAGGTGTCATTCTTTTAAATATCTGCAATGCAACGTAATGTAGAAATCCGTCCGTTCCATGCAGAAAAATAACAATGCAGAGTTCAGAAGTGTTCTATTCAACAATGATAGTGAAAATGACATAAAATGAGCAGATGCAAACAATACTTTAATTTCATTTATTTGTCCATGTTTTCTTTTTAGAAAAGTTATTGGATAGTTGGCTGTACTCTATAGTTTCAAATAATTTGATCAGTCAGTCATCGTAGTAAAGGCCCTATCGGAATAAGCTACTGGTAACTGCCCCCGTCATATCTACACCAAATTTTTTAGTATCGATTAACATTTATGGAAAACTCAGTTTCCAATATTTTCAGCCCCCAAGCGCTTTTGGAGGGATGTCAGAAGGGGACATGGAAAACTGTTCTTTTTTCTCCTGGACGGCTCAACCGATTTTCATTTTTAAAAAATATTTTAGGTGGTCTCAACAAAAGAGAAGTCGGATTTTTTTTGGACATTTTTTGGAGTTGAAAATTGGAGCCAATTATTTTTTTTTGAAATTTTCAAAAAATAGTGGAATACTAATTGGGACACCGACCATGTTTTTCCCAGTTTTGTTTCCAGAGGGTCCCTAATAAGATGTTGTTTTCATTTTGTTTGCTAGTTTTCCTCATAGTGAAAAATGCAAATGTGTCGTGGCGGACATAAATCTTTGAGCAGGTAATAGCGAGACTACAGTTCCCTTTTCTCTTATTCTACATAGACAATATAATTATTATCAATGTTGTTACTTCCACTAGAATTTGTTATTATTATTATTAATATTAATATTATTATTAAATTCTATATTTAAACTTGAAAGATAGGCGGTTTGCGTCTGAATACTAAAAACTAGATGACTGCCAACTTCGGTAGTCGTGAAATCTATTAGGGAAGCATATCTCACGAGGATGTGGGTTTGAGTTCCGGAGGAGCAAGTATTCGTGCTTAGGCCAAAATTTGTTAAAAGTTTTAGCGTGCCAGGCACACATGTTTAAAATTGCTCTTGCCTGTTTCTATGGTTGTCAACTATTTGAGGGGCTTGGCTCTCAGCTTATACCTGAGTTTAAAGGGGGCTATAGCTCCCTTTGAATCCAGACCTATATATATAGTTTATATATGGGCTTCAATCCTACTTTAGACTGGATATCGCTGCAAACTGTGATTTTGCCCCTCCCTTGTTCATATCCTGGATCCGCGGCTTTAAAGGTCCATAGCTCCAAAACTATGTGACCTACCGTAGTCGGTTTAAGACTTCACTTAGAAGCTAATATGAGTGGTATCCAAAAATACAATGTTTCAGAATCCTAAAGTAAGGCAGGATTCTGAATCATGGATATTTGGATAGCGCACATATTAGTTTTTAAACAAAGCCTGGATCCTACTACGGTAGGTCGCATTGTTTTTGAGCTATGTACCTTTAAAGTTTATTTCTTCATGTTTTCGGCAGCCTATAACTTCGAAATTAAGCATTTGTGCACCCAGGTTGGTCTATATCTTTGGTCGTATCTTAGCGTCACGAACAGTAATTTTGTCCAGATAGGTTTTTGGATGGCACTGCTCCCCGGAGCTCTGAGAGTGTCCCCCCTAAGACCAAAATAATACGTCAATAATAAATAAAATAGTAATAGCAGTTCCCCCGAATACTAAGTGTGAACCACCGGAACAGTTTTTTCTGAAAGAACGACTGGTCAGATGTTGTTTTTAAACACTCTATATATATATAAGCATTTTTATAAGCAGTATCGCATCGCAGTTTACAGTGCAAATGGGAATGCAATGCAACACAAACATGAAAATGCAATGCAAATTGAAAAATATATCGCAAATTGCGATGCATCTTTCTGCCTTACATTACCACGTAAGATAAAATATAGAGCAATCTAAAAATATATTACTACTATTTCAAGAAACTTCCCCCAACTTAAAGAGTCGGTTATTACAAGAAAAAATGCCCCGACTTTGGATTACAATACAGTTTTCCACTCTTCTCTTTTCTTGCCTTTGTCAGTTTATTGCAAGTTGGTCATTCTCCAGATCAGGTTATGGATCATTATCCTTGTTTATGAGTGTGTAATAAAAAAAGTTCATTGACGAAAATTCGCATTGGCACCAGATTGGACCTAGCCGATATATTGTGTAGCATAAATGGGTACACTATAGCAGAAGTGCTTACACTAGATCAGTGAAACAGTAATGGTATTCTTCAGTGCCGAAAATATAGGAAAATAGAAAGGATACCCATTTAAGTCCCTTGCCAAAACAACCTATGAGTTAGCAAGATTTCTCCTTGGAAGATGTCACGAACCTAACTCGAAAAAACATCCCGCACAATTGGACTCTCTCTTTGTGTGTGTGTGTTTGAACCAATGTCTCGTTTTTCCTAAACCTAATTGTTGAATTTGCTGCTGTGGCAAAACTCTCATTTCGCTCAACTTGAGAAATAATATAATATAATATAATGCTTATCCAACAATGAGCATGGATTGCAAAGAAAAGCAGTGAACTCTAAACTACCCCTGTAGCAAGGTCGGATCCAGGATGGACTTCTGGGGAGGGGCGTGGATTGTAATACTGCTACTTAGCTAGTTTCAAGAGCTCCAAACTCTGTGATGGGGTTTACTTATACATAAAATAAGAAAGTTTCCTCTTCCGGGGGAGACAGGGTGATTGCTCCGATCGTTCTCTGGATCCGCCCCTGCCCTATAACCTCTCCGAAATTAAATGCATAGATCTATTATTTCCAGTTCGAAGTCATTTTCGCTTCGATGTTAATAGTGACTTCTTTTTATCTCTGCGCTCGAAATAATAATAATAATAATAATAATAATAATAATAATAATAATAATAATAATAATAATAATAATAATAATAATAATAATAATAATAATAATAATTAATTCATAGAAGAAATCCAATAAATACGAAAGTCATTTACAATTACATTCATAATGAATAGAACTGTGAAGTACTTTCGAATTTATTAGACTTCCTTTATGAACATATAATTACTAATTATAGCAGAGAAAATGTGTTAAAATTTAAATTGCGACACAAATTGAAATTTGAATTGCAATTTGCTGCACAAAATATAAATAATTAAACACACACACATACACACACAGAGAGATATATATATAATTTGTCTCTTGTCTCGAATTTCGAGTAGAGACAGGAATATATATTAATATGGAGGCAGCGTTTTTTCCAGACGGGTCGAAACAGTCTTACATCTCGACTCGTCTAGACTCGTGCGCATCCCTATCGAGAAGTGATCTGAGCTAACAGCTCATCTCAACCAAGCCTGCTCGAGCCGACGGCTCATCCCAATCGAGTCGGCTTGAGCAGCTGGCTCACCTGAGTTGATGACCGAACCAAATTTTTTACTTACCCAGTCCAAAGGAGCTATCTGCTCTGTTGAGTGAAGTCGAGCCGAAGCTGATGGACTCGTTTCAACCGTTCTCACTGGAACCTCAGGCTTACCTGAGGATAGTCAAACTTAGTTATTGGCTCATCTTAACCAAGCCGTCTCGCGCTATGCGCTCAGTTGAGACAAGTCGGTGGCTCATCTCAACCGAAGCAGCTCATGCCATCTACTAAATTGGGTCGAGTCGATTCCTTATACCAAAGGAGCTGGCTAGAGATGTTCACTCAGTAAAACCGAGTTGAGAAGGTTGGCATCATTACTTGGGGTGTGCTTCTGCTTTGGTTCAAAATTATGACCGTGCAGTCTCAGTCTTGATAATAAGAAGTACAGTATATAGTTATTTGGTGCTAAGGACATTTGATGCTGTCTCGTTATAAAAATCTATTGTGTTCTTGTTATCGAGACGAGACGAGATGCAAGCAGTGTCCCTCTCGTGAGCAACACTAAAAGTATTCCATATTGCTGCTTACATTTGTCATAGCTTTCGTTTCCCAGTCTAATCACTTAATCAAGCCATAATTTCAGAACGAGTTAAAACGAGCTGAGTGAGCAAGTCAATTATCAAAACCCTACTCTACTTGAAATTTGACCTTAAAAACAGTGACTCAGCTCGGAACTCGAAACGAAAATGTTACCTTCGGCTCGACTCGTGCTCATCCCTACTTACCTGACATTCACAATTCAATTGCTATTTTCTTTCACTCTCTAAAACGTGTCTATTATGATGTTCCTCGTGTTTCTATTAATACGTCTTTCATAATCGAAGTTAACAGTGGAGAAAAACCTCTCGAGTATAGACATAGTAAATCCTTTGCAGTCGAAATTTTAAAGAAATGAACACTTTCTTCTGTGCAGCGCTTCAGGAAGAACCAAAGAGAACATGAGCCACAACGATGCTTCCGTTGAACATCGATGTAAAAACATACTCGGTTGTTTATCATCGCGGCCACTAATTCACTCTAGCGGTCCACTTCTAGGTCGCGATATAGCATACATCTTTGGTATGAGCATACCCATCTGAATCCATGTGTCTGGGCCAGTATCGAGGATACGACCGCGAATTAAACCACGACCTCGATTGCGAGGTCTCTTCGGTATGTTTGTTTCTACCCTTAGACCTTATTTTAACAATATATGCAAATGTCGGATGTTCCAGACCTACTGGCTACGCCACTGCTTGGTAGTATGCATACTTCCTGAACTTCATCAGTCTTTGTTCACTTATACTTTCAACCATAATTTTATTATTTCAAGTCAAACAGAATAGATTCGTTCTCCTTCGTATTTGGCATTATTAAAATTAAAATTATGGTGTAAGTAAACCTGTGATTTTGCCATTTTAAATGTAAAATTCTGCCCCTCCTCCGCAAAAGAAATCTCATGTACGCTACCTGAGTGTATGCTTCCCCCTGGTTATTTCTGTTTTGGATATTTTAGATATTTTCTGCAAGACTATTGGTGAGATATACACTCTGTAAAGAAAAAATAGCGACACCTCAATTTTCAAGGTAACTTACACAGAAAATCATAGTTCCAGCCGGCTAGAAGAGGAATAGAAGGAAATTATGAATGTGATCATTCATTTGCATTATCTGTGACACCTATGGTGTACAATGCGCTTACTAATTATTTACGTATCAGTAATATTCTCTCTAGATGGCACCTGAGAGCGTCTCGTAAATTATTGGGGTGAGAATTCTGCATTGCATTTGTGATGTGTAGGCCCAGGTAATTAGCATTTTGTGATTGTTCTATGCTTTGTCATTGCCTGAACAGTGTCAAGTGCTAACATTGTTGTTGTGCAGCGTTGTTTTTGTATGATATTGTTGCTACATGTGGACTGTAAACAAGAATGATTATTAACAAATGTGACTTGTCGTCACGTGAACAAGACATACTTCTTGCTTTGCACAGCTAAGTTACATCTCTAAGGGAGATGGCTGGAATACTCGAAATTCGCCATTCGACGGCAGAAAGAGTAATTCACAAGCAAAAATAGTATAAGAAATCATCCCTTCGTCAACAGTGTAATAGAAAAAAGAAAGCATCACCCAGAGCAAATCGCCAAATAAAATCAATAGTACTGCAGAATTAAGGAATGACTTCGCCAAAAATCGTTTTGATCTTGAAACTGCAGTCACTCCTGCTGCTGTATTGTCTTAACTGTATGAGGAGGATATTACGAAGAAAAAGACGCCTGGAAAGTCGAAACTAACAAAAACACAGAAGACTTCAACACGTGCGTTTGTGAGGCGATATGCTACTTGGACTTATGACAACTGGAAGCATGTTGTTTTCTCCTTTGAAAAAAGTTTAGAATAGTGGGAAACGATAGCGGTGTGAAGTTGTGGATACGAATGAGCGAGAAACTTGATACGGATTTTGTTTAAGAGATGCAAATTACTCAGTTACTGAGTGATGGTATGGGCTTGCTTAACTGCCAATGGATATATGTGATGAGTCATTTGATGTACAAAAATGTCTTCAAATTCTGGTACGTAAAATTCTTACAACAGCTAAAGATAACTTTCCTCAAGAAGATATGGACTACTTCGTTTTCTAGGACGTTAATGCTTCATGTCAATGAACGAAAATCGTTAATACGTGGTGCAAGAATATGACTATTCAAAGACTCATGTGGCATCCAAACTCACCTGACATGCATCCAATTGTAAAGTTTGAGTCGATATGAGTAGAAGACTCAATAGACAGCTATTTCGGATAGAATGGAACTCACGGAACAGGTAATCCGGGAGTGATTCCATGAAATCAAGGTTACATTTTGCAATAGCGTTGTCACCAAAAGGCCTCGACGATTCCCCTGCATTTCCTAAAGCCCATGGTCCACATACGAAATCTAGTTTGATGTATTGTACCTCTCAATGTTCGTACAGAATATGTCTTACTCTTAAGAAATTACATTTTTGGTTTTGTGCTATTATTGTTGATTTTTCATACTTTTATGTATAATTCTTCCCACTGCCGTTTTTGCTGAAAACACACATAGCTACTAATATATGCATATAAATTCATTATATGCATATAAAAAAACTGAAACTGCGTCGCAAGTATTAAGAATGAACTACTTATTAAGAATATGCATTGTAATATTATCAGCAATTCATGTAAAAACTCATATTGGTTAATGTATGTTGTGAAAACCATATCCGAGGAAGTGTCGCTATTTTTTCTTTACAGAGTGTAGACTTTCATATATAGTATTTCTATTTACTTGGTACTGGAATTAATAGATTTGAAAGTAATCTTTTGTGTAAGTATAATTGTGCAGAACAGCCCTGGATATATGTTTTGTGCTGCTATATATATAAATAAATGTACGTGAATTGTTACGAACGTTTCTAGAGGGGTGGAAAATAGTGTCCTAGAAACTAAGTGCCAAGTTGAAATCTAAGAATTTTATAATCACCTAGAGGGTGCCGAGTTTCAGTTAATATTCATATAAATGTGGGTCATTTACTATCTAATAACCATAAGACCTTGAAAAACTACATGTTTTTTCAGAAAGAGTCAGCAAAATACTCCCTCAAAACTCTCTTTCCGAAAAACTGTTCAAAATAACCCATCCAAAAAAGCTAAATAACTCTAAGAGGGAAGCTAAAATCTAAAAAACAAGAATTTTGTACTAATCTAGATTTTCCTTCCTTTCAGCTAACATCCATAAACGTGTGACCACATACTATCTAATTAGCATATGGACTTGGAAAAACAACGATTTTTTCTGAAAAAGATTGGCACAATTCTTCCTCCTAAAAAGCAATATAAATCTAAGTGCCAAGTTAAAATCTGAAAAAATAGGAATTTCATATTCATCTAGAGGGTATCTACATTCATTAAATGATGGACATGTACTATTTAATTACCATGTGGACTTGGAAAAACACAATTTATTCCGAAAAAGATTGGAAAATTATTGCCTAAAAAAACGAAATAACTCTACGTCCTCAGTTAAAAATTAATAAAAAAAGTTTTTTTCTCGTCTAGATGGTCACTACGTCCAGCTAATATCTACATAAATGAGGGCCATATACAATACAATTACCATGTGGACTTAGAAAAATATCATTTTTAAAAATTATTAGCAAAATAAAATCTTAAAAATGCTATATAACTTTAAGTGCCAAGATAAAATCTAAGAAAAGAAGAATTTTGGGGAATAATTTAGTTTCCGGGGGTGGGGTATAATCACCAACGAAACATATATAATCTATATATCAATCGATTCAGCTTGACAAAACAAATCGATCGATACCAAATTTAACTACTTCCGTTTTACTGAGCCTAATTTAGTTTCCGGGGGTTGGGGTATAATCAGCAACGAAACATATATAATCTATATATCAATCGATTCAGCTTGACAAAACAAATAGATCGATCTCAAATTTAACTACTTCCGGTTAACCAGTTCCCGTTTACTAAGCCTAATTTAGTTTCCGAGGTCGGGTTATGGAAATGTCAAAATTCAAAGATTGTTTTCAATAAAGTTGATACTTTCAAATATCTACCACAACAGCACAAGATGTGCTAGGCATGCGCCATTTAGGTGTCTCAGCTACTTTTTAGGTACCCGACAGTTGGTACATATGGCATTCATGTGTTAAGTATGTACTTAAGCTAGCTAAATTTTTAGGTGCTTGTTACACCGAATTGATATTTGCGACTATGTACCACAAATGTAGCATTTATATACCTTGGGACATATACCTTATCGTCACTTGGGACATATATCTTTCATCTTCGAGGTACTTACTTTAGGTGCATAATTTTTCAGATACTTATGACATAATTGATATCTGCAGCGACACACGAATGACAGTCAGCCCTTTGCATTTGCTAATGCGCAGTAACATGCAACGGTTTCTCCCGCTTTTTGCTCCACTTTCTGTCCTAGTACACAATCGCTTAGAAAAAAGTAGCAACAAATGCGTGAAATTTGGGAGATAAATGTAGAAGAAACAATTGGCATAAGTGATGAATAAAAATTAAGATTAATCTTTCATACATATTTGAACAGTTAATTATTTACGTAGTTAGAGATAAAGAATTGGAATTTTTAGATGCCAAATGTCGCCGATCATTTGAAGGTGAAAACGGAAGAACCATGAAATAAAGGAAAGAGAAGCGCGTAGTTTCGTTATAAGATTACATTGCGAGCGGATTTTATCTGATCCCAAATGGTTATCGTCGAATAGACAGGGTTACAACAGCACTCTGATTAGCCAAATTAAAAAGATCTCAAGGATTTATCCCTGTACAAGCAACATTTTCCCCATCGAATTCGTGGCCATGTCGGAAGAGAACGCTCCTAGTAAACAAATGGTTGGTGGTTCACGCCCACCCTGAGGCACATTTTTTTACTTGGTTAAAGTGTTTTTTAGATTCACCTTAATGTAAACACATTACGCATATGGGCGATTTAACATATTTTGGGTGATTAATTATGTGGTTCATTGATGCTTGCGGCATGAGGAACCTACTTGGAACATACTAGGTAAGTTACCCAGGTACATATGAGGCATGTGCTTAGGGACGGACACAGACTGTGACTATCACTTACCATCCATGTGGTTTCTCTCTCACAGGTACATAAGGCATATACTGGGCAGATTTCCATGTACCTGAGGGAACATGATAAGCATATGTCTGCTATATAATTGTGCTGTTAGGGTAGGATCAATATTAACAGACCAAAACGATATCTACGAAGAAATGAGATCTCGACTGAAAGCAGGGAATTTGTGTTATTATTCAGATCAGAATCTTTTATCTTCAAGAATTCTGTCGTAGATTTTTAAGCTTAACATCTACAAAACGATAATCAGCCCTGTTGTACTGTGTGGTTTTGAAACTGGTCGCCTACTCTGAGAGAAGAACACAGACTGAGAGTATTGGAGAATAAAATTCCTAGGTGAATATTCGGTCCCAAGAACAATAGGAATGGGAAATGGCGGAAATTTCATAACGAGGAACTGCATAACTTATATTGTTTACCAAACATTGTTAAGGTTATGAAATCTAGGTAGTTCAAGTGGGCAGGTCATGTAGGAGTGTTTTGAAAGTTTTAACTGGAAATCCAATCGGAGAAAGACCAATAGGAAGATCCTAGGTGAAGATAGGAGGACAATATTAAGACGGATCTCGCAAAATTGGAGTATAAAGTTGAAACTGGATCCTGTTGCCTAAGGAGAGAAGTGAATGGAGAGTTTTTGTGAATGCGGCATTCAACTTTCATCCTCTATAGTTCATAGAGTTAGTTAGTTAGCAGGCCTTTTTGCTTAAGAACAAAACAGAAACATGAGAAAGCATTACATGAACAGAGAACATTAAGAATTTCGATATTTTTATTTCGGTTATGTAGTTGCATCTACATGAAGTTAGCCCTTGCTTTAAAATTGCGATTCGATAGCAAAATCTTTTGTTATTGATTGTTTTAAAGAAAAACTCGTTTGTTTCGAAAAACGTAATGAGATATTTATCTAATAATCAAGGAAGTTCCGAAGCAACTTTACACTGGCCTCTCCAATACTTTCAAATTTTGCTTTAAAAGTAATGCTAATCATTTGTTTTTTGTTTCATATTAATTGATTTGAAGAAAAAAATAGCCTGTTTCAAAAATAGTAAGAGGATATTTACAAAATAAAGTTGAGATGTGGCCAAATTTAACCAGGTCCCTTACAAATTTCGATTGAAAATCAAAATCAATTGTCTGATGTTCGATTGTTGATTATTTTGAAGAAAAAACAGTTTTCGAAAAACATTAAAAGTGTTTACAAAAGAAATGGGTGATGACACTTCACACTGTAAAAAATTGTTGTGTTATTTCAACGACATGCTTATGTGTTAACACGATTGTGTTAAAATATAACACAAACAACTGGTTAGAACAACTCACTCTCCATTTGGAGTTGTGTGGCAAATGCCGGTAGTTAAAATGACACAGAGCCTGTGTGTTAAATTAAAACAAGTGTAGAATCTTCGGTGTAGTTTTCTGCGTGATTGTCAAATATGTTGGGCATGTAATTATAAAGGTTTATGAATTGAAGCTACAGACAAACACAGTAGAAAGAAATACTTAAACAAATCCAGGTATATGCAAAATTTCAAAATGCAAACCGCGCGATGTGTTTTAATTGTTTTACGTAATGTTTCAGGAAAAACCCTAACAGCACAAGATGTGCTAGACATGTGCAATTTAGGTGTTCTAAATTCATCTCCCACATTTGATGCATTTATTGTTTCTTTTTCTAAGCGATTGTGTACTAGAAGCAACAAACGCATCAACTTTATTAGATGGCAACTGGCGCCGTTCATTTGAAAGTGAATATGGAAGAACTATAAAATAAAGTAAATAGACAGTCATCATTCTGTTATACAATTAGATCTACATGGCGAGCAGATTTTATCTTATCCCGAACGGTTATCGTCGAATATACGCGGCTTAATTGAGCAATCTGATTAGCCAAATTCAAAAGACCTCAACAATTTATCCCTCTACAAGCGACGTTTTCTTCATTGCCTTCGTGGCCGAGTGGGAAGAGCATGCGGCTACTAATTGAAAGGTAGGTGGTTCGTGCCGCCCCTGGAGTGCATTTTTTTACTTGTTTAAAGTGTTTTTGTTAGACTCAGCATAATGTAAACACATTACGCATATAGGCGATTTAACATATTTTGAGGGCGTAATTTTGTGGTTCATTAACGCTTACGGCACGGTTCAACACCGGTTTTGTGTTAAAGACGTAACACTCCCCCTGTGTTAAACGCCGACACTGCGGTGCATGTGTTGAATTAACATTGCATAGTGGTAGTCACGCTGGAACCACTGCCCTGTGTTAAAAGTGAGTTGAATTAACACAACCATTTTTTACTGTGTCCACTGGCAACACCGTCATATTTCGAATCAAAGCAAAAGGTAATTATTTGTTTTTGGTTATTTTGAAGAGATTTTTTTGTTTGTTTGGAAATATAGAAAGAGAGACTTATCTGTTGTTGATTGTTTTGAAGATAAAAATCCCTTTTTAAAACACAAAAAATACGTTTGAAGATATATCTGGAGGTCAACATCACTCTGGTTTTCACACTACTTTTTCTGCTTTTAAATTTCGATTCAAGACAACCAAATTGTTTACTTTTCCTTTGTTATTGAGTGGCTTCAAAGAAAAATCTTAAAGGTTATATAAAAATAAAAGTTGGGTGAGCCAATTCACACCGATCTTTCATTTTTTTTTAATTTCAATAAAAAACAATGGATAAAACAATTCTTAAATATTGACGTTGCCAAGAACGTGCTCATATTATTGTCTTACAGTTGTCCCCAAAACATGTCTCTTTGAAGGCGCACGACCTTGTTAGTTAAGTTTAAAAGATTTAAATCTACTTAAAAACGTTTCTGACAAAAAGTAAAAATGAGATAAAACACAAAAAGAAAAGGGCGAAAGAAATAATGCTAACCGGAAGAAGTTAAAATCTGTCTCCATCGGTTTGCTTGGTCAAGCTGAAGCAATTAAAATACAGATTGTTCGTTGCTGGTTATGCCCCACCCCCGGAAACTAAATTAGGCTCAGTAAGCCGGAAGTGGTTAACCGGAAGTAGTAAAATTTGATATCGATCGATTTGTTTTGTCAAGCTGAATCGATTGATATATAGATTGTATATGTTTCGTTGCTGATTATGCCCCACCCCCGGAAACTAAATTGGGCTCAGTAAGCCGGAAGTGATATACCGGAAGTAGTTAAATTTGGTATCAATCGATTTGTTTTGTCAAGCTGAATTGATTGATATATAGATTATAAATGTTTCGTTGCTGATTATACCCCACCCCCGGAAACTAAATTAGGATCAGTAAATCGGAAGTGGTTAACCGGAAGTAGTTAAATTTGGTATCGATCGATTTGTTTTGTCAAGCTGAATCGATTGATATATAGATTATATATGTTTCGTTGCTGATTATACTCCACACCCGGAAACTAAATTAGGCTCAGTAAACCGAAAGTGTTGAACCGGAACTAGTTCAATTTGGTATCTTTCGATTTATTTTGTGAAACTGAATCGATTGATATATAGTTATATATGTTTCGTTGCTGATTATATCCCACCCCCGGAAAGAAAATTAGGCTCAATAAACCGGAAGTGGTTAACCCGAAGTAGTTTAATTTGGTATCGATCGATTTGTTTTGTCAAGTTGAATTGATTGATACATAGATTGCATATGTTTCGTTGCTGATTATACCCCACCCCCGGAAACTAAATTAGGCTCAATAAACCGGATGTGGTGAACCGGAACTAGTTAAATTTCGTATCTTTCGATTTGTTTTGTGAAACTGAATCGATTGATATATAGATTATATATGCTTCGTTGCTGATTATACCCCACCGCCAGAAACCAAATTAGGCTCAATAAACCGGAAGTGGTTAACCGGAAGTAGTTAAATTTGGTATCGATCGATTTGTTTTGTCAAGCTGAATTGATTGATATATAGATTGCATATGTTTCGTTGCTGATTATACCCAACCCGCTCAAACTAAATTATTCCCGAATTTTGTATTCATGTAGAAGGTCCCTACTTTTAGTTAATATCCATATATATATATATGGGCCATGCACAATCTAATTACCATATAGGTTTGGCAGTAAAGTATTTTTTTCCGAAAAGATTGAGCAAAATACTTACTCCAAAAATACTATATAACTCTAAGAGTCAAATTAAAATCTAACAAAATAGGAATTTTATATTCATTTAGAGAATTTATACTGTCAGTTCAAATTCATATAAATGTGAGTCATGTACTATATAAATACGATATAGACTTCGAAAATACCATTTGTTTTCGTAAAAAAAAATGAGCAAAATAAACCCTGCAAAAACATTTAACACTATGTGCTAAATTACCATGTGGATTTTTAAATATCCCATATTTTCCGAAAAAAATAGCAAAATACTCCCGCCAATAAAGCTATATAACTCTAAGTGCCGAATTAAAATGTAACGAAATAAGAACTTTATATTCATCTAGATGATCATACCTTCTATAAAGTGGGTAATGTACTACCTAATTACAATATGGCCTTGGAAAAATAAAATTTATTCCGAAGAAGATAAGTAAGATATGGACTTTAGAAAGCCTTATAACTCTAGGTGTCAAGTTGGAATCTAACAAAATAAGACTTTTATATGAATATTATACTTTAGTAAATATTCATATAAATCTGGGCGATGTACAATCTAATTACTTGGAAAAATACAATTTATTCCAAAAAAGGTGAGTAATATATTGCCTCCAAAAAGCAATATAACTCTACGTGTCAAGTTGAAATCTAACAAAGTAAGAATTTTATATTCATCTAGAGGGGAATTACTCTGAGTTAATATTAATATAAATGTGAGTCCTATAAAATCTCATTTCCATATGAGCATATAAAAACAATTTCTCAAAAATAATAAGAAAAATATTTCCTCCAAAAAGCTAAATTACTCTAATAGGCAAGTTAAAATCTAATCAAATAAGAAATTCATATTAATTTAGAGGCTCCGTACTTTCAGTTAATATTCATACAAATGTGAGACATGAACTATCTGAAAGATATATTTTGCTCGACAAAAATGAACAGATTATTGCCTGCACAAAGGTAGATAACTCTGTTTTAAAACTAAAATCTAACAAAACAAGGATTTTACATTCATCTAGAGATTCCCTAATTTCAGCTACTATCTATAAAAATGTGCTCGACAAAAATGAACAAATTATTGCCTGCACAAAGGTAGATAACTCTGTTTTAAAATTAAAATCTAACAAAACAAGGATTTTACATTCATCTAGAGATTCCCTAATTTCAGCTACTATCTATAAAAATGTGGGTGACGTACCATCTAATTACCATATGGAAATGGGAAAACACGAATTTTTCCAGAACAAAAATGGCCAAATACTTCCTCTAAAAAGGCTATAGTTCAAATTCATATAATGTGAGCCATGTACTATATAATTACAGTATGGATTTCGAAAAATACCATTTTTTTCGAAAAATGAGCAAAACACTCCCTCCAAAAAACATTTAACTTTAAGAGCTAAAATGAAATGTAACAAAATAAGAATTTTTATAATTATGCAGATAGTTTGTTCTTTTAGTTAATATACATATAAACGTGGACGGTACACTATCTAATTACCATATGAGCTTGGAAAAGTACATTTCTTCCGAACTAATGAGCAAAGTGTTTGCTCGAGAAAAGCTAAATAACACTAAGAGGCAAGTTAAGAATTAAAATAAAACAATTTCGTATTCATTTAGAGGGTCTATCTTTTCGGTAAATAGCAATATAAATGTTGGCTATTCACAATGTAATTACGATATGGATTTGGAAATACACATTTTTTTTCCAAAGAACAAATGAGCAAACTAATCACACGAAAAGAGCTATGCAACTCAAAGTCCCAAATTAAAAGCTAACAAATGAGAATTTTACATTCATCTAGAGGGTTTCAACTTTCATTTCAAATACATATAAAAGTGAGCCATGTACATCATAATTACGCTATGGACTTCGAAATATACATTTTTACCAAATTGATGGGAAAACAGTCACTTCAAAAAAGCTATATAACTCTAAATACCATTTTAAAATCTAACAAAATAAGAATTAAATATTCACCTAGAGCGTCTTGCCTTGCTATATAAATTTGAGCCATAAAGTAGCAAAACAACTCCCTCTAAAAGGCTACTTAGCTTTTATTTCGAATTTAAAACCTAACAAAATAAGAATTTTATATTCATCTAGGGTGCTCCTACTTTTAGCTAATATCCATATGAATGCGTGTCATATAATATTTAATTACAATATTGCATGGCAAAAATACACTTTTCCCGAAAAATAAGAGAAAAACTCACAACGAATGGGTTATATAACTCAAAGTGCCAAGTAAAAATATAACAAAATAAGAATTTTATATTCATACAGTATGTTCCTACTTTTTGTTATTATTTAAATAAATGTGGGCCATGTACTAAATAATTACGGTATGGACTTGGAATATTGTATTTGTTTTTCGAAAACAATAAAGAAAGTACTCCCTTTGAAAACCTATATAACTCTAAGTGGCAAGTATAAATCTGACAAACTAAATTTTTATATACATTTAGAATGTTTCTACTTTCAGTTAATATCCATATAAATATGGGCCATATAATATGTAAACACCATATGGAGTCCGCAAAATGCAATTCTTTCCGGAAAATCATCCCAATACTGCCTTTAAAAAATTATTTATCTTTCAGTGCGAAGTTAAAATCTAGCAAAATAAGATTGTTATATACATCTAGAGGACCCTTGCTTTTAATTAATAGCCATATGAATGCGTGCCTTGTAATATCTAATTACCATATGAAACTGCTAAAACTTTTTTTTCGAAAATATGAGAAAGGACTCACTGCAGAAAAGCTATATAACTCTAAATGTCAAGTTAAAATCTAAAAAAAAAGAATCTTTTGTTCATCTGGTTGGTCCGTAATTTCAGTTAATATCCAGATAAGTTTTGGCTATGTAATGTTTAATTAACATATGAACTTGGAAAAATACATTTTTTTCCAAAAAAAATAGTAAATTACTATCATTTAAAAAGCTATATAACTCTAAGAGCCAAGTTAAATTCTAACAAATAATAATTTTATTATCATCCAGTGTCCCAATTTTTGGTTAATATCCAAATAAATGAGGGCCACGTAGTATCAAATTACTATATGGATGTGGAAAAATACTATTCTTTCCGAAAAATAGATATGACTAGTCTATGCTATCCTATAATGCTCCTGTTATTCCACGTTTTAATTTAGGTAGAAAATTATTTATTTGGTTGCGTATAAATAACAGTTCTATGTTCAACCACTAACTAACAGTTTGTATTTAGAAACCTCGGAACATTTCCACAATACACTTAAAATCAAATGAAAATTTATAGAGGAAAATATTAAGATATATTTTAACATAATTACTTAATAGAGATACATTTTTAACAAACAAAGTTTTGAAATAATTATTTTAAAAACTTTAAATAATTAGGTATAAGAGGAAAAAAGAAAAATGTATTACCATAAAAATACACTGCGCTAGATAAGCTGACGTGACTGATTAGCTTTGTCGTTGATGGTTATGTGCCACG
Organism: Thermobia domestica; assembly: GCF_964235325.1. Taxonomy (NCBI): domain Eukaryota; kingdom Metazoa; phylum Arthropoda; class Insecta; order Zygentoma; family Lepismatidae; genus Thermobia; species Thermobia domestica. The sequence continues at coordinate 249,311,531 of NC_137462.1, read as the reverse complement.
CATTTATGATCCTACATATACAATTTAGTTGTTGTTTGAACATATAAACATGAATGCAGAATACAGTAATATTTTCATAACATGTTTATAAAATCCGTAACAAAACCTCAATTCTGTTTTATGTTTATCATGAGTCGTACTATAAACTTTTATGCTACAAAAGGAAATATTTAAAAACTTAATAAATGAAGAAGTTCGCTACTCGTAATGAATTTAAAAAATTCCAAGAATTTTCTAGAAATGCAGATATAAGACGCAGTTAATTTAAAACATGTCATGGTGGAAAACTTTTACGAATGGTATAGGATTAAAATGTATAAAGAATTTTATAAATCCAACAGCTCCACAATTTCTTTCAATACATTTTAGACAAAATTTTCCTTTTCCTCAGTATAGACATTTAATTTGTCGAGAGATAAGTCTCACTAAAATTGTTGCTAATAATTTGTAAAGTTACTGACAATGAGATTTTATTAATGACAATGTTTCATTTAAAGCATACTGTAGATAATACGAGTATTTTCTTTGTACTGTTCTCGCTTTTACGATTCCTCAGGGATCAATTCCAACTAGGAGCGCACTTTAAGCTTTATACCTAACCAATGGTCCGAAAGAAGAGTGCTGTAGCATTTTTGCACATCATTCCCAGCAATTATATTATTGCTTAACACTTTTTGTTAAATACGTCAAAATCGGTGCGCGAGTAACCCATTTATTGCTGATTTAAGTAGTTGTAAATAATGAGTTTAATATTCCAGCATCAGAACCTCATAGAAATGAATGCAAGTCAGAACACACATCATAACATTTTTTGAAAACAAAAAATAGTTCTATCACCTTGTTCACAGTCGGTTCGCAAATTGCTGATAAATTGTTCATTTAGATTGCTAAAAATTAAAATATAACCATTCTAAGAGCAGAACTTTAAACAACTTACGAGTATTATAAGACCTCTCATCAAAACTTTATTTCATTACGAAATAAAAGAGTTCTATCACGTTGCTTACAGTCGGTTGCAAGTGTTCCATACATTGTTGATTTAAATTGTTATAAATAATGATTTTACAATTTCACGAGAGAGCATTATAGAAATTAACGAGCGCTGCTAAAACTCTCATCAGAACTCTATTTCATTACAAAAAAATTAGTTCTGTCACCTTGTTCAAAGTCGGTTACCGAGTGGCCTGTAAATTGTTGATTTACATTTTTAAAAATAATGAGTTAAACAATCTACGATCAGAACTTCATAGAACTGAACGAATACTACCCAGCACACACATCACAACTCAATTTAAATATAAAACAAAACAGTTATATCACTTGTTGACAGTCGATTTGCGAATGCCCCTTAAATTGTTGATTTAAATTGTCACAAAAATATAGAAAAAACTAGGAACATAGCTTTAATAAAAACTTGACGCGTATTATTTAGAAGTCTCATAGAAACTCTACCTTATTATGAAATAAAAGTGTTCTATCACCTTGTTCACTGTAAGCTGGCGAACGGTTCATAAAATGTTAATTTAAATTGCTATAAATAAAGATTTATCCAATCTACGAACATAACTTTATATAAGTTAATGAATGCTCCTAAGAACTCTCGTTACAACTCTATCTCATTGTGAAATAAAATAGTTCTATCACCTTGTTTTCAGTCTCTTAGCTAGCTGCCAACAAATTGTTAATTTCAAATGTAATGAATAAAGATTTAATCATTGTACGAATAGAACTTTATAGAACTTGAGGAATGCTAACCAGAACACTCATCAGAACTATATTTCGCTGCCAAAGCAAGCAGTTCTATCAACAGTTCAGAGACAGTTCCGGGGCGGCTCATTTATTCTTAATTTAAATTCTTCTAAATAAAGTATTAAAAATTCTACGAAACGAACATTATAGAACTTCCCGAGTAGTAATCAGAACTATCATCACAGGTCTATTTCATTTCGAAATTATTCACTTTCATCTTCACAGTTTGTTAGCGAGTGGCCCACAAAACTGTTAATTTAAATTGTTACTAATCAAGAATTAACCATTGTATAATAACAACTTTATAGAACTTGATGAGTGCTAGTCAGAACGCTAATCAAAACTCTATCTCGTTGAAAAAAATAGAGTTCTCTCACCATGTTCAAGTACTTTCGCGAGTGGCTCATAAATTGTTAATTTAAATTGTCATAAATTACGATTTGAACATTATACGAACAGAATGTTAAAGAATTTCACGATTGGAAATCATAACTCTCTTTCATTGTGAAATAAAAGAGTTCTATCATCTTGTTGACAGTCGGATCGTAAATATTATAGATGTTGTGAATTTAAATAATTATAAATATAGATTTAACCATTGTATACACGACCCAATAAGCTCGACGCTTCGGTTGGTTGCGAATTAGAAAGGCGCTGGACCAAACCTCAATTTTGTAATAAATATATCAGTGTGGCAAACTGCAAATAAGAGAATAAAACAAATTGCTAAAAATGACAATTTTATTATCGTGACGGAGTCGGATGACATTAAAAGTTGCAAAATGATCTTACTTCAGCAGTTCAAACAAGGTCAATGGCAAGAACAGATATCAGAGGAAAGCATTTCTCTTCTCACCACCACCAAAAAAAAAAGAAAGAAAGAAAAAGGGACATAAAGTTACGTAAGTTTTAATATAAAAGTCCCACTCTAATTTGTGAAAGTTGACACCCGAAAGGCAAGAACAACTGAACCAAAGTCAATGAAATTGAGCACAGATATTGCAGACGTAAAACGAAGGAATACGAGTTACGTATTTTTGGAAAAAGGGCTGGGTGAGGCACGGACCCCTCCAAACCCTTCACCACGAAATATGAAAACCGCTAGTAACAGTATGTCAGAAGTCTGTAAAAGACATGAAGAATTGCAACGAAACATTTTGCATGGAAAATACACAAAAAATAAAGGAATAAGGGTTTTTCTAATTTTCTGCGGAAAAACGGATTTAGGGGCAAAAACTAGCACCCAAAATTTTGAAACTTGACGTCCGTAAAGCAAGAAGAAGTGAACCGAACTGAATAAAATTAAGCACAGATATTGCACACGTAAAATAAGAATACGGGATTCGTATTTTCCTCGAGAAAACGGTTGGATGGGGCACGGACCCCTCCAGACCTTTGGTCACGAAAAATTATATGTGTTGGTAACAGGATGTGAGATGTGTGTAAAAGAACATCAAAAATTGAATCAAACTGCGAGTATGGACAATACGCAAACAATAAAGGAAAATATTTTTTAAAATTTTCTGTGGAAAAACGGTTTTAAGGGGCAAAACTCAAACCCAAAATTTTGAAAGTTGATGCCCGAAAGGCAAAAGGAAGTGAACCCAAGTGAATGAAATTGTACAGAGATATTGCAATATTGAAACGAAACTTCTTGTGTGGATAATACACAAAAATATAGGAATACAGGATTTTCTATGTTATTCGCAAAGACGGTTTTAGGGGGCAAAACAACTTACCCCAAAATTTTTAAATTTGACGACAGAAAGATAAGAAGAAGTCAACCTTGCACAGATATTGTGAAAATAAAATGTGGGAATACTGGCTTCGTATTTCCTTAAAAAAACTATTAGGTGGGCACGGACCCCTCCAAACATTTGATCACGAAATATCAAAAATGCTAGTAACAGTATATCATATTTGTGTAAAGGACATGAAGAATTCCAACGAAACTTCACGTACGGGCAATACGCAAAAAAATGGAGAAGGGTATTTTCTGCAGAAAAACGGTTTTAGGGGCAAAAGGTCTCACCCAAAATTATGAAACTTGCTGCCGGAAAGGCAAAAAGAAGTGAACCGAAGTGAATGACATTGTGCAAGGACATTGTAGACATAAAATGAGGGAATATGGGTTTGCTATTTTCCTGGAAAAAAAAGTCGGCGCGGCACGGACCCCCCACTATCCTTTGATCACAAAATATCAAAAGTGCTAATAACAGTAAGTCAAATGTGTGTCAAGGACATTCAGAATTGCAACATAACTCAGTGTATGGAAGTAGGAGTGGTCCCCGTATATTGCGCCGAGTCAGCAAAAATTTCTCGATTCTGATTGGCTGAGAGAGGTCACGTGACTTTAGGAGCTCCATTAACTTGGAACGCCACCATCCTAAAATTCATTGTTTTATATCTCATCGTTTTGCACCCATTTTGCACCGTTTTGCACCTTGCTTTAAAAATTTTGTATCCTCACCATTAGTGAGAAATTCAAAATTCAAAATGGTGTTCCAAGTTAATGGTATTTCAGCCACTAACTTATTTCCAAGATTAAACAATACCATCATCATCTAGTAGTTTTGCACCGTTTTGCACCCTCTTTCAAAAATTTTGTACCATCACCCTAACCGAAAAAATAACATTTCAAAATTCAAAATTCAAAATTCGAAATTTGCCACAAACGCAAAATTTAAGTTTCAAAATGCCATAAGATAGAGTGCGTTTTGCACCTTCCGAAAATACCAATATTTCATTTTGTACTCCCACAGTTACCGAGAAATTTAAAATTCAAAATGCCGAATTACCATTAACTTGAAACGCCACTATTTTGTACTGAAGAAATAAGAACACCAGCGTTTTCTACGAGTTTTGCACCCTCAGAAAATGTCGATATTTCATTTTGTACCCTAACCGTTAATGAGAAATTCCGAATTCAAAATGCCGAATTACCATTAACTTGGAACGCCACTATTTTGTACTGAAGAATTAAGAACACCAGCGTCTTCTACCAGTTTTGCACCCTCAGAAAATGTCGATATTTTATTTTGTACCCTCACCATTAATGAGAAATTCCGAATTCAAAATGCCGAATTACCATTAACTTGGAACGCCACTATTTTGTACTGAAGAATTAAGAACACCAGCGTCTTCTACGAGTTTTGCACCCTCAGAAAATGTAGATATTTTATTTTGTACCCTCACCGTTAATGAGAAATTCCGAATTCAAAATGCCGAATTTCCATTAACTTGGAACGCCACTATTTTGTACTGAAAAATTAAGAACACCAGCATCTTCTACGAGTTTTGCACCCTCAGAAAATGTCGATATTTTATTTTGTACTCTCGCCGTTAATGAGAAATACCGAATTCAAAATGGCGAATTACCATTAACTTGGAACGCCACTACTTTGTACTGAAGAATAAGGAACACCAGCGTCTTGTACGAGTTTTGCACCCTCAGAAAATGTCGATATTTTATTTTGTACCCTCACCGTTAATGAGAAATTCCGAATTCAAAATGCCGAATTTCCATTAACTTGGAACGCCACTATTTTGTACTGAAAAATTAAGAACACCAGCATCTTCTACGAGTTTTGCACTCTCAGAAAATGTCGATATTTTATTTTGTACTCTCGCCGTTAATGAGAAATTCCGAATTCAAAATACCGAATTTCCATTAACTTGGAACGCCACTATTTTGTACTGAAAAATTAAGAACACCAGCGTCTTCTACGAGTTCTGCACCCTCAGAAAATGTTGATATTTCATTTTGTACCCTCAGAAAATGTTGATATTTTATTTTGTACCCTCACAGTTAATGAGACATTAACTTGAAACACCAGCATTTTGTACTGAAGAATTAAGAACACCAGCGTCTTCTACGAGTTTTGCAACCTGAGAAAATATCAATATTTTATTTTGTACCCTCAAGGTTAATGAGGAATTCCGAATTCAAAATGCCGATTTACTATTAGCTTGGAACAACACTATTTTGTACTGAAGGATTAAGAACAACATCGTCTTCTACCAGTTTTGTACTCTCAGAAAATGTCGATATTTCATTTTGTACCCTCACAGTTAATGAGAAATTTAAAATTCAAAATGCCGAATTACCATTAACTTGGAACGCTACTATTTCGTACCAAAGAATTAAGAATATCAGCGTCTTCTATCAGTTTGAGCACCCTCAGAAAATACCGATATTTCATTTTGTTCCCTCACAGTTAATGAGAAATTTGGAATTCAAAATGCCAAATTACTATTAAGTTGGAACGACACTATTTCGTACTGAAGAATTAAGAACACCAGCGTCTACGAATTTTGCACCCTCAGAAAATGTCGATATTTCATTTTGTACCTTTACAGTTAATGAGAAATTCGGAATACAAAGTGCCGAATTACCATTAACTTGGAACGACACTATTTCTTACTGAAGAATTAAGAACACCAGCCTCTTCTACGCGTTTTGCGCCTTTAGTAAATGTCGATATTTCATTTTGTACCCTAACAGTTAATGAGAATTTTGGAATTCAAGATGCCGAATAACTATTAACTTGGACCACCACCAATTCGTATTAAAGAATTAACAATATAGGCGTTTTCTACGAGTTTTGCACCCTCTGAAAATATCAATATTTCATTATGTACCCTGATAGTTAATGGGAAACTCCGAATTCAAAATGCCGAATTACTATTACCTTGGACCGCCACTATTTTACTGAAGAATTAAGAACACCAGTCAATGTTTCATTTTGTACCTTGACAGTTAATGAGAAATTCCGAATTGAAAATGCCGAATTAACATTAACTTGGAACGCCACCAATTCGAATTAAAGAATTAACAACATCAGCGTCTTCTATGAGTTTTTCACCCTCAGAAAATGTCGATATTTCGTGTTGTACCCTCACAGTTAATGAGAAATTTAAAATTCAAAATGCCGAATTACCATTAATTAGGAACGCCACTATTTCGTACTTAAGAATTAAGACACCAGCGTCTTCTACGAGTTTTGTACCCTCAGAAATATCGATATTTCATTTTGTACCCTCACATTTAGTGAAAAATTCCAAATTCCGAATTACCATTAACTTGGAACACCACCAACTCATATTAAAGAACTAAGAACACCAGCGTCTTCCACGAGTTTGCACCCTCAGAAAACTCCGATATTTCATGTTGTGCTATCATAGTTGATGATAAATTCTAAATTCTGGATGAGGATAGCTTGTTAACTTCGGGCGCTAGATTTTATAGAATTAACAACAGTTGCCGAAAATGTTTTCATCTAACAAGATTGATATGTTTCAAGCTTTGAAGATTTCTCAGTTTTGCGGTGTAAATTTTTCACACTTTAACATTGTTGGAACTTACATTCTTTTGAACCAAGGAATATCAAGTCTTTAGAAGTAGCTTCAATCTGAACATTACTTCTTTAAAAGGGCATAGGTCTCACAAAATTAGCTGGTTTGTAAAAGAAATACACAGTCGTGCTTACAAGAGCTCATGTTTTCCACAAATGTCCATCTGATGTGGATATAAATTTTTCGAAGGGCCTGTTCATAACTCAGAACCTAGTTATACTCAGACATTAAGAGAATTTGTCACCCAAAAGGATTGTTATGTTTGGAAACTTTAAAATCTCCAGAGTTGGCTCATGAAATATTTTTACAATATCATATGTGTGACACTTACGACTTCTTAAAACAAAGATTGGCCAACCTTGTAAGGTAGCCTAAACCTATACTACCTGTTCTTTAAAAGGCCATACATCCCTTAAAAATGTCTTATTTGTAGAGAAATCACGTGAGCGTACTCACTAGAGTTCATGCTTTCCATACATGTTTATATTGTGAAGATAAAGTTTCTTCGAATGTCTTGAACACACTTCAGAGTTTGGGTGTGCTCACAAGATTTATACTATTGGAATCCTCGAAGTCCTTTGAGTTTAGAAAATTTTTCACCCAAATGATTACACCCCGATTTTTTTGATCCAATAAGATAGGTGTCATTGGACACATTGAGATATCCTGAGTTTTCCTTTTTTTTTAACAATTTAGTTCATTTGTGGGACTTATCTTGTGGGACCTAACCTCTACGCTAATCCTTCTTTTTTAAGAAAGGCCATAGATTCCAACATTATTTTCTCTTTAAAAGTGTTACATGGGCGTACTGACAAAAAATCGACTCTTTCATGGAAACGAGGACATGCTTACATCTCCGAAAATTACATGACCCAACAAGATTCACATAGTTCGATACCCTGAACTTCAATGAGTTCGCCTATGTATTTTTTTTTTACAACAGTAATATTTGTGATACCTCTTTGGTCTTGGTGACGAGGAATGCTTCCACTGTGACGACTGGGATTTGGTTTCGGGGCCTACTCGTACACCCAGGACTCGTCACCAGTGATGATGGTATTCATGAAGTCAGGGTCAGACGTGCCTAAAGTTGCCCCTCCCCACCTCTCCCAAATTACACCAAACATTGCACATCGTTAGTGCATCGTTAGTGTACGTTAGTGCACTCAGAACTAACGTTAGTGCTATCAGTGTTTACGAGATATTGAATATTTTCGGTGAGGGGGCCAACTTTCGGTTAGCCCCACACCCATCTTTGTGCAGACAGATTTTCACAAAACTTAGCGCACCGTTAGTGCATCGTTAGTGCACTTAAACACACTAAGCAATACCGTTAGTGCTACCATATTTTGGAATTTAATCAAGATTTTCGGTGGGGGGCCAACTTCAGAAATATTAAATTCTATACAAATAGAGGTAGAAACATGGAGTTAACGGCAATCGTTAGTGCACTTAAAAGCACTAAGCACTAACGTTAGTGCTACCATATTTTGGGATTTATTCAAAATTTTTGGTGGTGGGGGGGGGCAACTTCAGAAATATAAAATTCTATACAAATAGAGGTAGAAACATGGGGTTAACGCCAATCGTTAGTGCATCGTTAGTGCATTTAAACACATTAAGTACTAATGTTAGTGCTACCATATTTTGGAATTTATTCAAAACTTTTGGTGGGGGCCAACTTCAGAAATATCAAATTCCATACAAAGTGTCAGTATTTCCAGGAAGCACTAACGAACGCATTAATTACTTTGTTAGTGCTTGAAGTGGGCGCAAATTCACGCTGACCACCAAAGATATTTTACTTGTAGCACCTACACTAATTAAGCACTAACGTTAGGGGTTGGTGCACGAAGAAGCACTAACGATGCACTAAGGATTGTACTAGAAGTAATCATTAGTGCTTTTTAATTTGGCAGAAATTTGACACAGTGAAAAAAACTCTTAAATTTCTTATGGGTGTTTCCTGAGATGTAACTGGCCATAACTACACTAATAGTGAAGCACTAACAAAACTGAAAGTATTTTCTAGAAGCACGAACCATGCACTAACGAACGGCTTTAATTTTTTCGTTACTGGTTGAAGTGGGGGCGCCAAGTTCATGAAGGCTTCCAAATGTTTTTTTTTACTTGTAGGACCTACATTAATGAAGAACTAACGTTAGGTGTTAGTGCACTATGAAGCACTAACGATTTCAGTAGAAGAGGTCATTAGTGCTTTTTATTGTGGCAGAAATTTGACGCAATGAAAAATTCCCCATGAATTTCTTATGGGACTTTGTGGCATATAATTGGCCATATCTACATCAATAGTTAAGCATTAACGGAACTATGGGTGTTTTGCAGAAGCGCTAACGATACATTAACGAATGGGCTTATTTTTCGTTAGTGCTTGAAGTGGGAACCAAATTCACGCTGGCCCGTAAAGGTTTTTTACTTGTAGCACCTACACTAATGAAGCACTAAACTTATGTGTAGGTGCACTAGGAAGCACTAATGTTACAAGTAAAGAAAACTTTCGAAATTAGCGTGAACTTAGCCCCCACTATAAGCGCTAACGAAAAAATTAGTTTTATTCGTTAGTGCATTGTTAGTACCTCGAGAAGATACAAGTAGTTTCGTTAGTGTTTCACCATTTGTGTGGATATGACCAATTATAAGTCAAAAAACTCCCATAAGAAACACATGGGGAATTATTCATTGTATCAAATTCCCATCGCATTCAAAGGCACTAATTACCTCTGTTAGTGCAATTGTTAGTGCATCTTAAGTGCTTCTTAGAGCACAAACACCTAACGTTAGTGCTTCATTAGTGTAGGTGTTACAAGTAAAAGGACCTTTGGGGAAGTCAGCGTGAATTTCGCACCCATACTTTAAGCACTAACGGAAAAATAGTACCATTCGTTAGTGCTTCTATAAAGCACTAACAATTTCGTTAGTGCCTCACTATTAGTGTAGCTATGGCCAATTACATATCACGAGACTCACAAAAAATTTATGGCAATTTTTTATTGAATCGAATTTCCGCCAAATTCAAAATCACTAATGATCTCTTCTAGACCAATTGTTAGTGCATTGTTAGTGCTTCTTAGTGCATCTAAACCTAAGGTTAGTGCTTCATTAGTATATGTGCTACATTTAAAATACCTTTTGAGGTCAGAGTGAACTTAGCGCCCCCACTTCAAGCACTAACAAAAAACTGAGTGCCAATCGTTAGTGCATTGCTAGTGCTTCTAGAAAACACTAACAGTTTAGCCAGTACTTCACTATTAGTTTAGTTATGGCCAATCACATGTCACGAAACTCACATAATAAATTTATGGGAAATTTTACATTGCATCAAATTTCCGTCAAATTCAAGAGCACTAATGATCTATTCTAGCGCAATCCTTAGTGCATCGTTAGTGCTTCTAGAAAATACTAACAGTTTTGTAAGTACTTCAATATTAGTGCAGTTATGGACAATTACATGTCACGAAACTCCCATAAGAAATTTATTGGGAATTTTTAATTGCATCAAATTTCCGCCAAATTCAAAAGCACTACATGTTCTAGTGCAATTGTTAGTGGTTTATGGTGCACCAACCCCTAACGTTAGTACTTCATTAGTGTAGGTGCTAGAAGTACAATATCTTTGGAGGGCACATTGAACTTACCCCAACTTCAAGCAGTAACAAAAAATTAATGCCATACGTTAGTGGATCGTTAGTGCTTCTAGAAAGCACTAAAGGTTTGTATGGACTTTGATATTTCTGAAGTTGGCCCCTCCACCAAAAATCTTGAATAAATCCCAAAATATGGTAGCACTAACGTTAGTGCTTAGTGCTTTTAAGTGCACTAACGATGCACTAATGATTGCCGTTAACTCCATGTTTCAACCTCTATTTGTATAGAATTTGATATTTCTGAAGTTGCCCCCCCCCCACCGAAAATCTTGAATAAATACCAAAATATGGTAGCACTAACAGTAGTGCTTAGTGTGTTTAAGTGCACTAACGATGCGCTAAGTTTTGTGAAAATCTGTTCGCATAAAGATGGGTGGGGGGCTAACTTCATATGAAGTTGCCCCCCTCCCACCGAAAATATTCAATATCTCGTAAACGCTGGTAGCACTAACGTACTACTGAGTGCACTAACGTTGTGCAATGTTTGGTGTAATTTGGGAGAGGTGGGGGGAGCAACTTCAGGCATGTCAGGATCAGTGTTTGCGGAATCCTGTGCGACTTTAACACCAAGTTGCTTTTGCTAGGCCGTTAGCAGCTTCGGCACGAATTTTGCCGCCACTCTCTTCATGGCCAAATCTTGGGTCAAAATGGAGTGTACAGAAAAAGTGCTTATGCCCACCTCTCCCACTATTTCTCGGATAGTCACACGGCAGTCCCGCATCACCACAGCGTTCACGTTGGAAATGACCTGGTTATTTCGGCAAGTTGTTGGGTGACCTGAGCGTGGCTCGCTCTCCACCGATGTTCGACCGTCTTTAAACCGGTTGTACCACTCCTTAATCTGTGTGACGTCCATAGCATCGTTCCCGAAAGCCGTCTGAATCTTCCAAATGATTTCCACCTGGCTGTCGCCCAGTTTTCGGCAAACTTTGATGCAAGTAGTGCTGCTCCAGTCGTTCCGTCATTTCACTTACATGCAGCAGCACTACACTATTACCTCACTGAGATGCTGCTTGCCAACAACTTACGCTTTCGGCAGGCGGGAAAAAATTCACGCATGCGCACGAAGGTTCAAGATCGGCTTACGCAAGCGTGCCTGCTCCAACTCCATCAGATTTTCGAAAAAAAAAAAATAAGATCGGATACTTTTCTAGTAATCCACGTATGTTGTTCTCGCTTGACGCGTACCGTACAAGTGTTTCCATTTCTCGGTGTTAGTATGAACTTTCAATTGAAGCGTAACACAGGAGCTAACCATGGAAATGTGTATAAAATTCTGTTTCCGAAATACTATCTGCTACACAGTAATGTATGCTCAATAATATTGCAATTACAGTATTTTTTTTTCATTGTAGAGGTTCATAGTAATGTGAAATACAAATATATTTTTTTCCTATGTCTTGCAATTTACTTGCTATAGAATTATTAATTTTGTTTCAATTTCCTCGCGACACACCGGTTGGGAAACGCTGGGCTAGGGTTTCCATACACCCATGCAATAAACACAAAATAATTAGTAATTTTAAGATGCAACACCTTTTCAAATGGGTGTACGTAGTATTTCCATAGCAACAGTTCAAGATATGCATTTTGTGTCAGAAAGTGAAGGAAAATGAAGACATAGTGTTGCACTTCTGCATGTTCTTTTTTTTTGGGGGGGGGGTAACATACGGGTGTTTCATGGTACATTGCGTTATAACTCTCCTATTCGAGCATTTTCGCCCGTTTTTTTTTCTTTTTTGTATTTCAAGTCCAGAGGCATTGTAGAAGACCTTACTTATGGTTTCACACCTTCCTGCGTCGAGACATAGGAGGTGATGACGTCATAATTTTAAAATATATATTTTCTTGTATTAAGCCTATGTTCATTATTTTTTGGTGGGCTTATTTTTTCACGTAGAAGATTGAAATTTTGCACAAACATTCATCCCTCCGCGTAGTATTTACCAGAGTTTTTTCAGATTTCTGCGTTAAAACAGGGGGGATCCAGAGGGGCAAAAAGTTGAAAAAGGGATATTTTACCCAAAAAATCCCTTTTTTCGGGATTTTCCCGCCTTAGATACATGATGGAGACATGTGAATGGTACCTCCGCAAAGGCAGTTCTATTATGAAGAGAAGGATATGCGAAACATGACCCTAGGGTAATTAGGGATGTCTCAGGGAATTTACCTGTATAGTATAATATTGGACATTTTCGTTTTTTTTTTTTTTTTTTTGCGGGCTTATTTTTGCACCTAGAAGATTGAAATTGAGCACAAACATTCAGCCCGCCGAGTAATATTTAACAGATTTTTCAGATTTCTGCGTTAAAACAGGGGATCCAGAGGGACATAAAGTTAAAAAAAGGATATTTAGACCAAAAAATCCCTTAGATACATTATCGAGACATGTGAAAGGTACCGCCTGAAAGGCACTTCTATTCTGAAGAGAATGATTGGCGGATTATAGGGTAAATAGAGATGTCTCAGGAAAATTTTTACCTGAGATGATGGTCTTTTGCGGTAATTTGGGGCATTGTGGGGATTCTTGATAAAAATTTCTCCCGCCCTTAGTATTCAAAATAAAAACTTGAAATTTGGCACACACATTCAGTCTTACAAGTACTATTTATCAGATTTTTCTGAGATCTCTACGTTGACACAGGCCCAAATTGTGAAAAAAATCCCACGAAATTTTCCCTTTGACATCACTTTTCCCTCTTCTGGTATATGGTTTGGGCATGAAAGTGATACCATTTGAAAGCCAGCTCTATTCTGAAGAGAATGAGGTATGATCCTAGGATAAATAGTGACGATGCAGTAGCTGTTTGACTGAAATTCGAAAAAATACCCTTAAAAAAACCGGTTCCCGTAAGGGTTAAATGTTGTTCGCAATTTGTTCAAATGCTATGCAAAGTTTGGTTGTTTGTTATTTTATTTACTACTGTTGAATATAGATGTTAATGTAATATATTTACACACAAATAATAATATTTTATCAGCAGTTCCCATATATTTTCTTATATCTTTTCATAACTTTAAGCATCCCCACAATGCCCACAATTTCCACGTTAATGTCTGTTATTTATCACTAATAATTAGGGGGTAAAAGTGAGAGGAACGTAGGTGGACAACGTTACCCAGCTTCCAAAACTATCTATGCCGTTAAAAACTAATGATAATATCTATGGCATGGCGTTCCCCACTTCCTAAGAAAATTACAATGGGCAAAGATAGACACAGAGGACAGCGAGACCTCATGCGGCCCTTACTTTTCAGATCCACTTTTACCCATGCAAATAATAAAATAATGTACGTTATCAGTATACTTATTCATATTTAAACATAATTGAACAATCTTATAACAAAAATATCTTCATAAGAGTATCCGGTTTCCTATTAGTACAGTTTTAATTATTTATTCATTACTAAACAATCCTATTGCCGAAATATGTTGTTTACTGTAGACAAACTGTAATTTGTGGCATGTTCAATTTGATTCGTCGTCAATTGTGGGGACACAAAACCAACTATCGGCATTTACTGACGGAGAAGAACTCACAGGAAACGCTGATGTTATTTCTTCAAAATAAGTTCGTGGCGTACGAAGTTAATGATAATTCGACACTTTGAAATTTTCCGTGAGGGAACAACATGAAATACTGACATCTTCTGACTGTGCAAAACTCGTAGAAAACGCTGGTGTTCGTTCTTCAATACGAATTGGTGGCGTTCCAAGTTAATGGTAATTCGGCATTTTGAATTCGGAATTTCTCATTAACGGCAAGGGTACAAAATAAAATATCAACATTTTCTGAGGGTGCAAAACTCGTAGAAGACGCTGTGTTCTTAATTCTTCAGTACAAAATAGTGGCGTTCCAAGTTAATGGTAATTCGGCATTTTGAATTCGGAATTTCTCATTAAGGCGAGGGTACAAAATGAAATATTGACATTTTATGAGGGTGCAAAACTCGTAGAAGATGCTGGTGTTCTTAATTCTTCAGAACAAAATAGTGGCGTTCCAAGTTCATGGTAATTCGGCATTTTGAATTCGGAATTTCTCATTAACGGCGACAGTACAAAATAAAATATCGATATTTCCTGAGGGTGCAAAACTCGTACAAGATGCTGGTGTTCTTAATTTTTCAGTACAAAATAGTGGCGTTTCAAGTTAATGGAAATTAGGCATTTTGAATTCGGAATTTCTCATTAACGGTGAGGGTACAAAATAAAATATCGACATTTTCTGAGGGTGCAAAACTCGTACAAGACGCTGGTGTTCTTAGTTCTTCAGGACAAAATAGTGGCGTTCCAAGTTAATGGTAATTCGGCATTTTGAATTCGGAATTTCTCATTAACGGTGAGGGTACAAAATAAAATATCGACATTTTCTGAGGGTGCAAAACTCGTAGAAGACGCTGGTGTTCTTAATTCTTCAGTACAAAATAGTGGCGTTCCAAGTTAATGATAATTCGGCACTTTGAATTCGGAATTTCTCATTAACGGTGAGGGTACAAAATAAAATATCGACATTTTCTAAGAGTGCAAAACTCGTAGAAGACGCTGGTGTTCTTAGTTCTTAAGTACAAAATAGTGGCGTTCCAAGTTAATGGTAATTCGGCATTTTGAATTCGGAATTTCTCATTAACGGTGAGGGTACAAAATGAAATATTGGTGTTTTCGGAAGGTGCAAAACGCACTCTATCTTATGGCAGGTTGAAACTTAAATTTTGCTTTTGTGGCAAATTTCGAATTTTGAATTTTGAATTTTGAAATGTTATTTTCTCGGTTAGGGTGATGGTACAAAATTTTTGAAAGAGGGTGCAAAACGGTGCAAAACTACTAGATGATGATGGTATTGTTTAATCTTGGAAATGAGTTAGTGGCTGAAATACCATTAACTTGGAACACCATTTTGAATTTTGAATTTCTCACTAATGGTGAGGATACAAAATTTTTAAAGCAAGGTGCAAAACAGTGCAAAATGGGTGCAAAACGATGAGATATAAAACAATGAATTTTAGGATGGTGGCGTTCCAAGTTAATGGAGCTAGAAGACGCTGGTGTTCTTAATTCTTCAGTACAAAATAGTGGCGTTCCAAGTTAATGGAAATTCGGCATTTTGAAATCGGAATTTCTCATTAACGGCGAGAGTACAAAATAAAATATCGACATTTTCTGAGGGTGCAAAACTCGTAGAAGACGCTGGTGTTCTTGGTTCTTCAGTATAAAATAGTGGCGTTCCAAGTTAATGGTAATTCGGCATTTTGAATTCGGAATTTCTCATTAACGGTGAGGGTACAAAATAAAATATCGACATTTTCTGAGGGTGCAAAACTCGTAGAAGACGCTGGTGTTCTTGGTTTTTCAGTACAAAATAGTGGCGTTCCAAGTTAATGGTAATTCGGCATTTTGAATTCGGAATTTCTCATTAACGGTGAGGGTACAAAATAAAATATCGACATTTTCTGAGGGTGCAAAACTCGTAGAAGACGCTGGTGTTCTTAGTTCTTCAGTACAAAATAGTGGCGTTCCAAGTTAATGGTAATTCGGCATTTTGAATTCGGAATTTCTCATTAACGGTGAGGGTACAAAATGAAATATTGGTATTTTCGGAAGGTGCAAAACGCACTCTATCTTATGGCAGGTTGAAACTTAAATTTTGCTTTTGTGGCAAATTTCGAATTTTGAATTTTGAATTTTGAAATGTTATTTTCTCGGTTAGGGTGATGGTACAAAATTTTTGAAAGAGGGTGCAAAACGGTGCAAAACTACTAGATGATGATGGTATTGTTTAATCTTGGAAATGAGTTAGTGGCTGAAATACCATTAACTTGGAACACCATTTTGAATTTTGAATTTCTCACTAATGGTGAGGATACAAAATTTTTAAAGCAAGGTGCAAAACAGTGCAAAATGGGTGCAAAACGATGAGATATAAAACAATGAATTTTAGGATGGTGGCGTTCCAAGTTAATGGAGCTTGCAAAACTACTAGATGATGATGGTATTGTTTAATCTTGGAAATAAGTTAGTGGCTGAAATACCATTAACCCATTTGAGACCAGCGTCCTATTTTTAGGACACTTGATATTTTATTTTTTATAACAAAGAAGAATAAGGTTTTCGTGTTCTGCTGATTATAGGGAGCAATTGGAGACCTGTCATAATGCACTGTAATTTTTTGATAATTTTTTTCCTTTCCCTCTGTAAAAGAGGGACGCTTAAATTTATTTGTGTAAGTTACTTTATTTGGGTATGTTTCGGGCAAAGTTATTTTTTTGTTTTTAATACAAAAAATGCATTTAATTTATATGTATTAGGCAGCAATAGGTACTCGGAAATCAGACTATAAAAAAGTTATTTTAGTTTTGTTATTATTTTCGGTGCTATAGATGTTGAAACATTTGTGTCCTATAAATAGGACGCTGGTCCAAAGCAATATACTACTAAGTAATAAAAGCGAATGTATAGATAGATTGACGCCCTTGATTTTTCGCGTTCTTACGCTTATCATTCATTGTTCAATGCTTAACAACTACAATTTTTTACTTTTCTCAATTGAATGCAATTTACATCTAAGCTTTAGTGTAACTACAGTAGAGAAAAAAGTGGTAGAAAAATATAAGTTCTGAATAATAATGTTCAAATTTGAAAAAAGAAATACGCATCATACACAAAGCTTCCCCAATTTGGTGTACAAACTGACAGAAACCTTAGCGAACTGAAAGAAATGTTGTACACAAATCACCTACAGAGGTATTCTTTTGTATATTTTCAATAGTGACACAGTGCAATATAGCTATAGTGAAGGAAACAGTTCGTTATGATGTACATATAAAGAACAATCATCATTTTCTGATGTACAATTATAAAACTCGTTATAAAAATTTGATCTCTGCTATGGAAAGGATATGAAAATAAAGGATAGTGCTAGCGACAATATACATCATGATAGAGAAGAATTTTCTTAAGATTCCAGAGTGGTTTTCAATATGCTAGATATTGTAGATGGTCCGAATAGTCATCTGCTATATTTTGAGAATTTTTTCGCAAGTAGAAATCTGCTAATACATCTTCATGAATTGGGATTCAGAGCAACCGGTACTCTGCAAAGCAATCGTGTGTCTCAGTATCCATTGACTGATTCAAGGGTTGAGTAAATACATATGCACGGAGTTCATATGAATACAGATTCGACTGGTAAGTTCTCATTGCCAAATGGAATGACAATTGACGTGTTGTAATTGGCCCAAATTCTGACAGCATACATCCTGTTTCGTGAACGATGAGGTGGAGCCGACATCATGAACATATTAGAATTGAGCAGCCTCATGTTATCCTACACTAGCCATATGGGAGGTGTCGACTGCTTCGACTTACTAGTTCAAAAAATTAGAATTGATATAAGATGCAAGAAGTGGTATTGGGTGCTATTTTCACAAATTATTAACATGATGATCGTAACTCATAATTATGTTTACGAAAGCAACTCAGTTCAATATGGATCTTCTGACATTTACACGCAACATATCTGTATATCTATCACATATATCAAACTTGGTGGTCACCTTTTCAAATGTATTCAATAATGTACACCTCGTTGGAACTGGTTACTTCATTATGGAAAGGAAAACGTAAAGATGCGATTATAATAGATGCACTTGAATACCATTATAGTACTTTGAAAAGTGTAATGTTACATTGTGTTTCAAAGCGTTTAGTGAAATACCAAGAAGGCAAAGAAAAATAAATTTTGAATCAAAGCCAAACACCTCTAACAAACTAGCACAGGTAGATCGAAATTACAAAATAGCAATTATCTGAACTTCAAAAGTAACTGTTTAGTGTTCTAAATACTGGTATTTGTACGTTATGTTTAGTTATGTGTCATATATCTTATTTTGTATAATTTTCGTAAATAAACGTCAATACAAAACACATACACACACACACACACACATATATATATATATATATATATATATATATATATATATATATATATATATATATATATATATATATATATACGTATATATATATACACGTATATATATATATTAATCACGAAGACTTCGTGCTTCGATAGACCGGCCGTGATCACTCAATGCCTCGAGGCACTTAGCGGTAAAAATTTGAATTGCTTCACTCAAGCAATAGAATGCAATTAGTTAGGAATATGGCCTTTTTAGTATATCAGAAAGGACCAGCGTCCTATTTATAGGACAGGGCGTAAGTCACACCTGATGCGCAGGAAAAATCAAAGTGTTACATTTTCGTGATAATTAGGCAATAATAAACTAAATTGAATTCTTAAAGTGAAAGAAATCAGAAAAATAATAATTTGGTCCCAAATGGGTTAACTTGGAACACCATTTTGAATTTTGAATTTCTCACTAATGGTGAGGATACAAAATTTTTAAAGCAAGGTGCAAAACGGTGCAAAATGGGTGCAAAACGATGAGATATAAAACAATGAATTTTAAGATAGTGGCGTTCCAAGTTAATGGAGCTGACTTTAGGCCCCGCCCACGCGGGAAATTCAAATTTCCAGGTCACGTGGTATGACGTCATGAGTCGCCCCGCGGGGAAATCCCCACCCGGGATTTTTGAAATTTGTTCCCTTTTACGGGTAAGATGAGTGCTTTGATACCGCATTCTGATTGGCTGACAGCTGTCACGTGATCTTAGACCCTGCGATATTTGAAATTCGTTCCCTTTTACGGGTAAGATGAATGCTTTGGTACCACGATGCTGATTGGCTGATAGAGGTTACATGATCTTAGACCGCTACACGGTGAACAGGTCACATGGTATGACGTCATGTTTTACCCTTGCGGGGAAATCCATCACTAATTCGTTTCCTTTTACGGGTAAGATGAATGCTTTGGTACCTTGATTCTGATTGGATGATAGAGGTCACGTGATTTTAGGTCCTAGGATTTTTGAAATTAGGGTGTCCTTTCTGATGTATACTTTGGTACCTCGATTCTGATTGGTTGATAGAGGTCACATGATTTTAGACCCGCCACACGGTGAACAGATTACATGAAAACCCCTCACTCATTTGTTTCCTTTTACAGGTAAGATAAATGTTTCGGTACAACAATTTTGATTGGTTGATAGAAGTCACATGATCTTAGCTACAGTCCATGCGAGAAATTCAGAGTGCTATGACGGCGATCCACCCTTGACCGGGATTTTAGAATTTTGTTCCCTTTTTTGGTACCTTAAAGTTCCCATGGAGGGTTCAATCCCCTCCTTAAATTAACCTTTTTGGTATCATGATATTCTACTCAATTTTACATTAAATATTATCGTTCTCTTTGACATATAAGATGATTACCAGCTTTCTTACCTTTTTAAACAATGGTGGAAAAGGGGTCCATCCTTGTCGCTTGTAGATTTCTTATAGCACATTGTTGTGAGTTTAAGCGATTATTTTTAACGCTCAGTAAGCGCTTCATTAATGGAAACAGTGTTGCCAGATTTTTCTTACCTAAACTGCTCCGATTCTTTTCGAAACGGTTCCGCAGAGTGCAAGAAATTTTAAACTAAATTTTTTTCGAACTAAAAAAATTGTAACTAAAAAATTTTAAACAAAAATTTTCAAAAAAATCTTTCGAACTAAAAATTTTGAAACAAAAATTTCCAAAAAATTTCGAAGTAAAAAATTGAAACAAAAATTTCTCGAACAAAACAATTTAAACTAAAAACTTTCGAACTAAATTTTCAAATCAAAACATTTTCGAACAAAAGAAATTTAAAAAATTTTCGAACCCAAAAAAATTTCGAACTAAAAAAATTAAAAAATTTTCGAAAAAAATATTTTAAACTAAAAACTTTCGAACTAAATTTTCAAATCAAAATTTTTCGAACTAAAAATTTTTAAAAGAATTTTCGAACCAATTTTTAAAAACAAGTTTCGAATAAAGATGTAAACCACATTTGAAAATTTTCAAATCAATTTTTTGAACTAAATTAAAAACCAAATTTTGGACACTAAAAATTCTTTAATTAATTTTCGAACAAAATATTTTCAAACTAATCATTTAAACCAAATCTTGGATATATTTTCCACCTTAAATTTTCAAGATTACTATGATTTGAAAACAAGTGTTGAAGGTTTCAAGAAATAATAAAACACATTTTTTTCAACTTAATGTATTTTAATGAGAAAGGTGTGTGCTTTTCTCATACAAGTTGATTAACATAATAAATACAGGATCTAATTAATGTATATTTTGGACGTGTCATCATCTTCGAATCTTGTAGACGTATCCTGTAAAGAAAAAGAAGAAACAATGGATTACTTTATGAATTTCTTTTTTCCTGAAACAATAAAAACGAGTCAATATTGATAAGAGAGAAATAAAACTTACTCGTAAAAGATGGATGTGTTTAGGCTCATCTTCCTTTTCGGGTACGAGATGACAGCATTTCTTCCACTGATGGTGGTTTACGAACTCTTCTGGGTACTGCATTTTTCTTGGTATTGCTCCTTTATGGTCAAGGTTCCTCCTTCGGTACGAGATGACTACATTTCTTCCACAGATGGTGTTGGTGGTTTATGAACTCTTCTGGGTATTTCATATTTTTTCTTGGTGTTGCTGCTTTGTGGTCAAGGAGGAAAAAAAAGGAAAAGGAAAAAGAAATGGCGGCCTCATTGGGTGTTCACAGTTTTTTCTTCTTCATCTTCTTTTTCCAATTCCAACTTCTGTTTTTTAACGTACCCGTACGGAACCGTATCATAGGAATTGAGTTCTTTAAATCGACGTTTTGTGTACTGGATGCTGTACATTTTTTTCTTCTTTGCGTGTGACGATGGTATGGTCTTTGGTCCTGCATATTTTATGGGGGATGGTAATGGTGACTTGTCCTCGGCATTGATTTGTAATCATTTCTTTTAGCGTGTTGAAATTTAATTGCTGTCCTGCATCATAGTTTAATGTAAATCCTCTAATTTTACATATGTAGCTGGTGACGTTGGTGTCTGGATTGTATATTTCTAAGCTGTAATTTTTCGGCCCTCCACTGACAAATGTCTTGATGTACGCTCGTTGTCCATAAGACTCCATCTCATTCGATAAGCATCCCAAGTACGTTGAAGGTTTAATGGTTGGCTCTCCAGGCTTTTCTGTAAAAATCACAGAATCCGTGTCGAAATATAAAACACATTCCTGCAACATTTCCAGGTACTTGTACAGTTCCAGACGTGCGTGACATGTTGCAAATGCACCTAACACGACATTGGTGTTTCGGTTTTGAACAGGCACATTTTCATTGTACTCCCAGAACGCATATAACATGGTATCATTGATGGGTACAATTTGATGGAGTTTAATGTCGGGGAAGTGAGTTTTTCATAAAATTCTTCCGGCCGATCAATAATTGTGGTCTGGCTAAAGTTTGAACGCTGACAAAGCTTTCCCCATAGAGAGTTAACACAAAGCTTAGATAAACTTCTTCGTGCAGGATTATTTTCAATTTTGGACGTATCCAATGCAATACCTTCACGCTCCAGGACGGTTTGTATAAATTTTGTTTTGTCTTCTGCGGTGACACAGGAACTGGGCCAGCCAGAAGCTTCCATTTTCGATTTCAAAAACGTATTGATGTATTCCGTGAACAAGCCACCTGTTTTCGTGATGGGATCATATTGTTCAATGTCATAATCCCAAATTTCAAAGATTTCCACCTGTTGATATCCTAATTCTATTGCCTTCTGTATTTCATATGATACCCATGTTCCAGTGAGGCACCGCTCCTGATCTTTGTTTGTACACGTTGCTGTAGGGTGTGGGTTCATTTCTTCGGCACACGCAGCACACAGTGGAAAGAGTAGTTTCTTCTTGCATCGGTAAGGCAGGAGACCATGATAAAGATGGCGACTTGGTAATATCGACATTTTGATCAAACCATTGACTTTATTTATTGGTGGTATATTTTCATCACCCTGTAGATAAATTCTAGGATGTCCTACAGGGTATTTAGCACACTTATTTATGTAAGGATAAAGCGAGACAATATCGAAATATTTTATTACTTCTCCTGCTTTTTCGTCGACTTGGTGGTACAATTTCACGCAATTGATTCTTCCTCCAAAAAAGCTATCTCTTGGATTTAAGGGTCTGCGGTTCATGTACGGATGATTCTTCAGATACGTCGCCATTGCTGGATTTTGTTTCAAGAACTGTTTAAATTCGCACTCCCACATTTCATGTACAATGTACCCCAATTCACGCAGTCTTGCATTTTTGCGTAGCGTTCGTTCATAACGGAATTCCATGGTGTCTTCTGGATTGCCGTAGATGGGCTGATTACGGCCTGTAGTAATACATACTTTACAGCCGTGATAAAAACAGCCGGCATGCTCGTAGATGTGCTCCTCTAACGTCTCAGGATCTTGGTAGTAGCCATCAACATGGAATCCAGCAATAAACACTTCTTTTTGTCGGGCCGCATGTAAGATTTGTTTTCCTTCGGTTTTTTCAATGTAGGCCAGCCATTGCATTGCAGCGATCGATTGGGTACTTCTCCATCGATAGCCATGTGCCGGTAGAATTCCAATGGTGTTGGGTTTGAGGAAATTCCGGCGGAATACTAAATTCGAAGCACTTGCAATTGTGATCGTCTCCAAGAAGGAATTCACTTTCGTTTCTGCTTCAAATGACGTCATAAACGAAACGCATGCTTGTCGCAGTACATTGACATCTTGAATACAATAGTTGATAATTTCTTTCTGGAAATCAAACGTGTCATTACGATGATCGTTGTACCACTGCATAAACTTGTTCCTGTCTTCGACGGCCATTTCATTTGCGCCATAATACTTCGTTTCTGGAAGTGGTCCAATATAAGATTGATTTTCTTTGGTGTTGAAGAAATGCGGGAAGTAGCCTTTGGTTGCGGGTAAATTGAACGCTTTTGACAATTTACTTAATGCCATAGGCAGGAAGTTCAAAGAGTCAATGAATGTCAGATTATTCAAGGTTAAACTCAATATCTTGGTCCCATTTAATATGACGTCAGGTCTCCATTGGCATTGTTCTACCATAGTCTTTAGAATAAAGTGTCCATCGTACCCCTTCGAGTTGTGAGCGAGACAGAAAATCCTATTTATATTGGGACGACGTTCCCGCAAGTACTGGAGAAAATTATAAACTGTATCATCTCCTTGGAAAATATGCTGGCGCTGACCACACGTACTGCAAGACTGCTGAATATTATCGTTTTCAACAAATGCGTAACATACTTGTTGTGCAACCAATAAATTCGGAACGTGTACATACATATTATCATCATTTTTTTTGTCCTGCATAGATTCTATATCATAGAAAATCAACAAGGCTTTCTTTGCGTGCATGAGTGATGGAACACCAGGTTTCAAGCATTGGCGATCAGGAAGCATAAAACATTGATGCGATCCCGGAACAATCTTCTTACATACATTGCAAAAGATCTCATTACAGTCATGAATGCGTTGTCCGGTATGCACAAAAGAATATACTCTGTAACATCTAGTACATTGCTTCACCATTTTGCATACAGGTTCCCCATGATGATATACAATATTACGATGATTGTTAAAACATTCTTCGCCGTAAAATTGACGATTGCAGTCGTTGCACAATATCGGTGTTTGGTTCTTGTCACATAGAGGTCTCTGTAAGCATTTGGAGCATGTTACAGGACAATTTTTCACATGTCTGTTACGTTCACTATACTTTTTATGGCACACTTCACAGTAGAACTTGGTTGCAAAACAAGCCGTTAAAGATTGGATGATGTCAAAGTGTCCAGCCAAACAAATCAAATTTATGGGAGTGCGATTTTATCGTTGGGTCATTCGTACATGATGTCATGACCTGTGAAACTGGTATACACTGCAATTTTATATTCTTTGAGGTATGCCTGGAATTGTCGAATTTCATTTACACTGGCACCATGATCGAAATTCACTCCTGCATTTGCACATAGCGCATCGACTTGTTCATCCACAATACATTTTCTCTTATGTTGATACTGTGTATATCGTTTCACATCTACATTCTTGTATGCCTTCAGGCCAATAGCAATAACAAGGGCGTACGCCAAGCACCTTGAATCTTGATTTCTTACACGTACAATCCCACGCTTGCAACGTAATAATTCTTCATTTTGAAGTACTCCTTGCCGCAAACCGCCGTAGCCACGTGGTATATCCACACGATGAAAATGCACGGTGAATGGTTCGTGTAGGAGAAATGAATTGTTACTTTGTAAAACTCTTTCAAATTTAGGCCCACATCGTTTCCAGTGTCAGGTTTCGTGCTTGGAGAAAACTCACCCAAAATGGCTTATTGGTGTTGCGTGGAGATATTACCGATAAACCAACCATCGCCTCATCGTCGACGTTGGCTAATAAATGGTTCAGCATTGCTTGGAAACTATTATCAACGTATTGGATAATATCGGTCCCTACGGGTGGTGCGTTAAATTGAATTTCGAGCATTCTACCTTCAATGTTAAATCGTCTATAATGACGAGTGATTTCATTACGAACAGTAAAACCCGATTCGGCCATTGTTAGAAAAGATGAAAACAAACAAACAGGTATAATTACTGTAAAACAAATATGTGATGGGGAAAAAAGGAATTGAGCAGTATGAATTTACTACCAAAGAAAAGAAGAAAGAAAAATCTTAATCATCTGATAAACAGGAAATCATAACATTGATGATAAATTCTTAACTAAGCAACTCATGTAAAGGTCATGAGTTTGATTCCCTGTCGGTGGCGTTCAGAATCCCATTATTAAAACACACGTACTAGAAATCAAAGTTTTCTAAAAAAATAATTATGTTACTGAAATGTGTGTTTTATTGCTGTCATACTGGAAATCAAACTCGAGACCATTGCATCAGCATGTAACTGACCTACCATTCTATAGTGATAAAAAGAATGCATGAAATGAATTATGTTTCATCAGTACTGAGATGTTACAAAGTACGCGTAAGCATTTTTTCCACTCACAACGACCTTTAAATGATGCGTTTGCAAGTTGAAGAGATTCATCAAACATTAACGTTACGCATACGTAATTGTCAAAACAAAATCTGTATAGCGTAAAACTTTTAACCAAATATTCATGCACTCTTTTTATAAGCGGTTAGCGTAGATGCTTCTAACGTGGAAGAGCCTGGTTCAACCCTCGGTGGGTTTGCTTTCCACGTCGGGGTGCTGTCAAGCTTTTTTCTGAAATTTAATATTTTCATGCGTTATCATACATTCTTTTGAAAACAAACCTAATGGTTGACGTATACACCTCTGGACCTGGTTCAATCCCGGACGGTTGCTCAAATACCACGTTAAACTGAATAGTCTGGAGGAAATCCATCGAAACTAAAAAATTCAGTATGTCTAATGTTTCTCGGTGGCTTTTACCTAATTTGAGGGTGGTGAATCTGAATCTGCCGGGTGTACAAATGTACACCTTGAGCGTTTCGAGTAATTCAAGATGGCGGCCAAGATGGCGACTGTAAAATTGATAGGAATATTTTTGTATATTTTATCAAGATGGGTATCAAATTATATGTTTTTTGGGTTGCAAATTCCAATAATAATGTAAAAAATGTTATGAAATTGATACAAATCGAGGTATTCAATATGGCACCAAATATGGCGGCCGTAAAATTGACAAGAATATTTTTGGAGTATTGAATCGACATGGGTATCGAATTATATGTTTTTTGGGTTGCAGATTTCAATAGTTACTTCAAAAACCTTATGAAATTGATAGAAATCAATATATTCAATATGGAATATTTAGATTCGCGACCCTCGAGCTAGATACATAACTAGAACAATATCTGTTACACTGAAAATTTGGATTGGGTGTTGATGCTTTCTCCGTCACCGCAACTCACCTTGTTTGCTCTCCAGAACATTTTTTCCACATTTTGGGCTTCTCTATATTTATTTACAAAACCATTCCTTTCTGTGTGCTAAAGAAAACAAACAACACAAGATTAGGTTTGAAGATTTTCTTATATTTTTTTCCTGGACGTTTTCTTAATCAAGAATTATGTTGCTGGCCACATTAATACGAAATATGTACATTTACAATACAAAATACCGATGTTTCATTGTTACTCCGCAACAAAATAATAAATATCACAGATCAGTCACTTGTCAGTCTTCGTCAGAAGAAGTATCCAAGTTTTCGTCTTCTAGCTTCCTAGTATTTTGACGTGTGAAGATATTCTGGCATCGTTTAGAGGCTGACAATTGCAGAAATCAGTGCAGCTATTATGATTTTCCACACAGCCACGACGTCCTTTACACATGTTTTCAGAAGAACAGCAGCAACTCACCATCTTCAAGATGTCTTTCGGTGCCATCACAGTTCTAGGTGGTACAGTAACTGGTTCCAATGTTTTGTTCAGCTCAACACGATACCACCCAAAATGTGTCGGATCCATGTCTGGCGGGTCTTGTTTATCTGCTTGTTTCCAAATACAAGCCTAGATATGAACTCTTTTTACATTTTCAGAGAATGCCTCCGTAGTTGGTGGCAAGTTATTCAATTTCGGGATATGTACGGCAGACTTCTTTGACAATTTCTTCAGCCAGACATCTCTTTTGACATCAGACATTGTAGGGCCAGTTATCCTATTACCATAGCAAGAAGCTATAAACTCAGTTGCCTCCTGAATCACATCTGCAAGTAGTGATGTCTTATTTCCAAGCTTTTGAAGCTCCTTCCCACTTTGTAGTACTTTCATTGCTTTCTGCTTTCCAATGCCATAAAGAGTAGGAACTCTATCGCAGCCAAAAAGAGAATGAAGTGCTAGTAAGTTTGAAACAATATCACGGTGTTTGGACACAGACAATCCAATGTCAATAACTCCTCTATGACTTTGAGTTGCCTCCATAAAAATGTTACAAGTAAGTTGTTGTGTGTGGTAGTGGTGCATCAGGAAGAGAAGAACATCCGTGTCATCACTAATTATATTTATTGTACAATTTCTGTCCAGCTGATTGGCTACCATCACTACTTGTGTGATAATTATGACATCAGCCTCTTCGTGAGTGTTTTTCATATCTGGACGTTCCTTGATACAATCAGCAGTTATTTCTGTTGTAACATCTTCTGGTCTAGTGATGAATAGGCTTTTGGTGGTAGCCCTTCTGTCATTAGATACTTGCAGATCAGCTGTACTAGTTGTACCTTATTCCTCGTAACATTCAGCACAACATGTTGGGAGGGCAAGGACGTGTTGAAAGACAATTTATGATACCTGCTACATGTTAATCCTGTTCTGACGCTTCTTATTATTCCTTTGGTGCTGGAATCCTTATATTAGTCAAATATCAGTTACACGTTGCATTTGTTCAATTTTTCAAGCACACATGACCGATCAATTTTATGAAGTCAAGAACAGTTCCGTTAGATGGCCAGTTGATCTCCCACAAAACAGCAAACCATTAAGTATGATAGCATCTTCGTGCTTGTACGATCTCATAGACTTCTCTACCTGTAATATTTGTTTCAGTTTTGACTTACTTTTGCAGAACCTGGGAGTCCCATAGTCATCAAAAAAAGATGTGGGGACAGCGGCAAGCTCATATGAAATCATTCTTTAGCATCAATATCTCTTGTAGATGTGAGACACATTGCACGCGTGAACAAGAGTTCTGTGTCAATGACGTCAATACTAGCTGTTCTTTTGACGTCATCACAGGAAACATTACGAACCGTTGTTTAAATTAGATCGTGAAAACCAGTTGGTAATTTTTCTTCGTAAGAACACAACGCCTTCTCACCTATCTCAACAGCATTATCAACATTCACTTTCTGGGAACAAATTTTTCCTGTTACAATATTCACAATAGTTTTTGGGTGATCATCGGTCTTCAGAGGATCTATACAATGAGACAGCTTTTCCTTCAACTTAATTCGGTCTGCAGCATCTCCTTTTACTCGAGATGGCATTCCTTCCTTATGCTTAATTATTTCCATATCTCGTCCAACATCTCTCATGACATAAATGTCATTTACTAAACGACTGCAAGTGTGAAGGCTGAAAGCCCATCGCTTCACTGCTGATGGATTTAGTGTAAGCCCGATTATTCCTCCTGGTCCATGGCCATGACGCATAAATGTATTCTCAATGAACATGTCTGACCATATAGCATTCCAGATACCTGGTTTGTGACGCAGAAAATGATCGCCTTTCATAAATCGTTCTAGTATTTCACATGGAAGTATCTCTTATTTTGTTTCTGAGATATTTTTCCTAAATTCTATGAAAATACTGCCATCTGTGAGCACAAAATTAAGATTTTACGATTTATTATTACACATGTCAGTAAATATTTTTTTCAAAAATAGGTTTCAGAAATGACAACATAAACTTCTTTTGCAGCCGCCATATTGGACGCCATATTGAATATCTCGATTTGTATCAATTTCATAACATTTTTGACTTTATTATTGGAATCTTCAACCCAAAAAACATATAATTTGATACCCATCTTGATAAAATATACAAAAACATTCCTGTCACTTTTACAGCCTCCATATTGGACGCCATATTGAATATCTCGATTTGTATCAATTTCATAACATTTTTGACTTTATTATTGGAATCTGCAACCCAAAAAATATATAATTTGATACCCATCTTGATAAAATATACAAAAACATTCCTGTCACTTTTACAGCCGCCATATTGAGCGCCATCTTGAATTACTCGAAACGCTCAAGATGTACATTTGTACACCCGGCAGATTCAGATTTAGCACCCTCAAATGAGCTAAAAACCGCTGAAAAACATTAGACATACTGAAATTTTTGGTTTGGTCCAAAAGTAGGGTTTTCCCTCCAGACTAGAAGGGACGCTAAACTAAAATAATGCGTTTGCAAGTTTAAGATATTCATCAAACATTAACGTTACGCATATGTAATTGTCAAAACAAAATCTGTATAGCGTAAAACTTTAAACCAAATATTCATGCACTCGTGGCTAAGTGGTTAGCGTACATGGTTCTAACATGGAAGGCCCTGGTTCAATCCTTGGTAGGTTTACTTTTCACGTCGGATCGCTGTCAAGCCTTTTCTGAAATTTATTATTCTCATACGTTATCATACATTCTTTTCAAAACTAAGCTAAGTGGTTGAAGTACACACCTCTGGCCCTGGTTCAACCCCGGACGGTTGCTCGAATATCACGTTAAGCTGAAGGGACGCTAAACTAAAATAATGTTTTCAGCGGGAATCAAACCATATTGTTCTCAGGTGTATTTTTCGAAATTTTGAATGCATTCTTTTCAAAACTAAGCGCACACATTTTTAGCCATGGTTCAATTCCCGACGGGCGCTCAGATTCAACATTAAGCTGAAGGGACGCTAAACCATATCATCTCTCGTGCTTAGTTTTAATGTGTGTGGGTTCCTGATTCGTACTCTCACTTTCCCATTCCACTAATTCCACATAGCCCAAATATTTCGTACTAAAAGTAAAACATTATATTAGTGAACCGCCCACAAGTATGAAATAAAAATGATTTTCGAATCTTATGTGAAAAATAAAATCTCACTGAACTTACTTCAAATTCGATGAACAAAAAGTCGTAGCAATGAAGACACTTTTAAAGAACAGATCTTCTCACTTGACAGTTGAGAGCGGTGTAGAAATGGAAAACTGAAATTTAGATTTTTATTTATTTCGCTGTGAAAACGATGTCATCATCAACCAATCGGAAACGAGGAAATTCATAAAATGATGTCACAACGAACCAATCAAAACGCTGCTTTTGTCCTGAATCACGAACCAAAACGATGTGTAACAATCGATCGTGACGTCATTCACGTTTCTCAATAGTTACAACATCTAGTATCGCAATTCCGATCATGATATCATCCCAAAATGCTTTCTGTAAGGATCATGTCACTACCTGTCGTAAATTGTGACGACATTTCATTTTCCTCCTATTCCGTAAGAAAATGTCAGTTTCCTTTTTTTCTTTCATGAATTATGCTGAGGCGTTCGTAGTAAAACTAAAGTAATACGATACAACATCCGCTGACGTTTGCATTTTCAATCATATGTGCTGATATGTCAACACACAAAGAAGTCTATCAGCATTTATTTTAATCCACGAACGGAAGCGTTACACTGCCAGATTTATTTTCTTAAAGTATAACTGTATCATTTTCAAGGACCATGGTTCGAAACCCACCAAGCACGATTAAAACCGAATTCATTCATAGCTATGCGGTTAGGATACACGTCTTTGGTTGAAAGACCTGAGTTCGATTCCGGGAGAAACATTTCTTAGGATTTTTCTTTTTAGTTTTTAAAACTTGGTTTAAATTTCTAGTTCGAAAATTTTAAAAGTTTAATTCGAAAATTTTAAACGTTTAGTTCAATAAAAAGTTTGATTTGAAAATTTTTAGATGTGATTTACATCTTTAGTTCGAAACTTCTGTTTTTAAAAAATGTTTTAGTTCGACAAAATTTTGTTTCAATTTTTTTAGTTCGAAATTTTTTTGGGTTAGAAAATTTTTTAAATTTCTTTTGTTCGAAAATGTTTTGATTTGAAAATTTAGTTCGAAAGTTTTTAGTTTAAATTTTTTTGGTTCGAAAAGTTTTTGTTTCAATTTTTTAGTTCGAATTTTTTTGAATTTTTTGTTTCAAAATTTTTAGTTCGAAAATTTTTTGTTTGAAAATTTTTGTTTAAAATTTTTTAGTTACAATTTTTTTAGTTCGAAAAAAATTTAGTTTAAAATTTCTTGCACTCTGCGGAACCGTTTCGAAAAGAATCGGAGCAGTTTAGGTAAGAAAAATCTGGCAACACTGTTTCCATTAATGAAGCGCTTACTGAGCGTTAAAAATAATCGCTTAAACTCACAACAATGTGCTATAAGAAATCTACAAGCGACAAGGATGGACCCCTTTTCCACCATTGTTTAAAAAGGTAAGAAAGCTGGTAATCATCTTATATGTCAAAGAGAACGATAATATTTAATGTAAACTTCAGTACAATATCATGATACCAAAAAGGTTAATTTAAGGAGGGGATTGATCCCTCCATGGGAACTTTAAGGAACCAAAAAAGGGAACAAAATTCTAAAATCCCGGTCAAGGGTGGATCGCCGTCATAGCACTCTGAATTTCTCGCATGGACTGTAGCTAAGATCATGTGACTTCTATCAACCAATCAAAATTGTTGTACCGAAACATTTATCTTACCTGTAAAAGGAAACAAATGAGTGAGGGGTTTTCATGTAATCTGTTCACCGTGTGGCGGGTCTAAAATCATGTAACCTCTATCAACCAATCAGAATCGAGGTACCAAAGTATACATCAGAAAGGACACCCTAATTTCAAAAATCCTAGGACCTAAAATCACGTGACCTCTATCATCCAATCAGAATCAAGGTACCAAAGCACTCATCTTACCCGTAAAAGGAAACGAATTAGTGATGGATTTCCCCGCAAGGGTAAAACATGACGTCATACCATGTGACCTGTTCACCGTGTAGCGGTCTAAGATCATGTAACCTCTATCAGCCAATCAGTATCGTAGTACCAAAGTACTCATCAAAGAGGATACTCAAATTTCAAAAATCCCAGAGTCTAAGATCGTGTGACCACTATCAACCAATCAAATTCAAGGTACCAAACCACTCATCTTACACATAAAAGGGAACGAATTTTAAAAAAAAGTCTCAGAGCCTAAGATCACGTGACCTCTATCAGCCAATTAGCATCGTGGTACCAAAGCATTCATCTTACCCGTAAAAGGGAACGAATTTCAAATATCGCAGGGTCTAAGATCACGTGACAGCTGACAACCAATCAGAATGAGGTATCAAAGCACTCATCTTACCCGTAAAAGGGAACAAATTTCAAAAATCCTGGTGAGGGATTTCCCCGTGGGGTGACTCATGACGTCATACCACGTGACCTGGAAATTTGAATTTCCCGCGTGGGCGGGGCCTAAAGTCAGCTCCATTAACTTGGAACGCCACTATCTTAAAATTCATTGTTTTATATCTCATCGTTTTGCACCCAAGTCACGTGACCTCTCTCAGCCAATCAGAATCGAGAAATTTTTGCTGACTCGGCGCAATATACGGGGACCACTACTACTATGGACAATACGCAAAAAGCAAACGAATACGGGTTTTTCTAATTTCTGCGGGAAAACGGTTTTAAGGGGAAAAAGCTCCTACACTAAATTTTGAAAGTTGAGCCCGAAAGGCCAAAAGAAGTGAACCGAAGTGAGTGCAAATGCGCACAGATATTGCAGACATAAAATGTGGATACGGTTTTCATATTTTCCTGGAGAAAATGGTCGTGTGAGGCTCGGACCCCTCCAAACCTTTGATCACAAAAAATTAAATTGCTAGTAACAGTATGTCAGAAGTGCATAAAGGACATGAAGAACTGGAACAAAACTTTTGTATGGATAATACGCCAGAAATAAAGCAATATGTGTTCTTTTATGTTCTGCTGAAAAATGGAATTAGGGGGCAATAGCTCACACACAAAGTTTTGAAAATTGACGCACGAAAGGCAAAAAGAAATGAACCGAAATGAATGAATCTCTCCACAGATATTGTAAACGTAAAATGAAGGAATACGGTTTCCTATTTTCCTGAAAAAAAGGGTTGGGTGGTTCATGGACCCCTCCAAACCCTAGATCACGAAATATCAGAAGTGCTACTAACAGTATGTCAGATGTGTGTAAAAGACATGAAGAATTGCAACAAAACTTTTTGAATGGAAAATACGCAAAAAATAAAGGAATACGAGCTTTTTTTAATTTTCTGCGGAAAAAGGGATTTAGGGGCAAAAGCTAGCACCTA
Organism: Thermobia domestica; assembly: GCF_964235325.1. Lineage (NCBI taxonomy): Eukaryota > Metazoa > Arthropoda > Insecta > Zygentoma > Lepismatidae > Thermobia > Thermobia domestica. The sequence goes on along the minus strand of NC_137462.1, from coordinate 249,277,918 downwards.
AAATTTTTAAACTTCACGTCCGAAAGGCAAGAAGAAGTCAACCAAACTGAATGAAATTAAGCACAGATATTGCAGACGTAAAATGAGGATATGAGTTTCGTATTTGCAAGAAAAAAACGGTTGGATGGGGCACGGATCCCTCCAAACATTTGATCACGAAAAATAAAAAGTGCTGGTAACAGCATGTCAGATGTGTGAAAGGACATGAAGAATTGAATCAAGTTGCGTGTATGGACAATACGCAAAAATAAAGGAAAATATTTTTTTTTAATTTTCTGTGGAAAAACGGTTTTCAGGGGCAAAAGCTAAAACCCAAAATTTTGAAAGTTGGTGTCCGAAAGGCAAAAGGAAGTGAACCAAAGTGAATGAAATTGTGCACAGATTTTGTAGACCAAATCGGGGAATCCGCGTTTCGTATTTTCCTGGAAACAACGGCTGAGTGGGGCACAGATCCCTCCAAACCTTTGAGCACGTAAAATGAAAAGGGCTAGTAACAGTATGTCAGTCAGATGTATATAAAGGACGAAATCTTGAAGCGAAACTTCTTGTATGGATAATACACAAAAAATAAAGGAAAACAGTGTTTTCTATGTTCTTCGCAAAGACGGTTTTAGGGGGCAAAACAACTTATCCCCAAATTTTGAAATTTGACGCCAGAAAGGTAAGAAGAAATGAACCTAAGAGCAAGAAAGTTTGCACAGATATTGTAGATATAAAATGGGGGAATACGGGTTTAGTATTTTTCTAACAAAAAACGGTTTTGCGGGGCACCAACTCCTAAGAACCTTTGATGATGAAATACCAAAGGTGATAGTAATCGTATCTGAGATGTGTGTAAAGGACATGAATAATTGCAACGAATCTTTATGTATGGATAATACGCAAGAAATAAATGAATATTTTTTATTTTCCGCGGAAAAACGGTTTTAGGGGCAAAAGCTCTCACCCAAAATTATGAAACTTGCCGCCGAAATAGCAAAAAGAAGTGAACCAAAGTGAATGAAATAGTGCACGTACATTGTAGACAAAAAAGGGGGAATATGGGTTTGTTATTTTCCTGGAAAAAAGAGGTGGGTGCTGCACGGACCCCTTACTATCCTTTGATCACAAAATATCAAGAGTGCTAATACAGATGTCAGATGTGTGCCAAGGACATTAAGAAATGCAACATAACTTAGTGCATGGACAATACGCAAAAAGTTAACGAATAAGTTCTGCGGGAAAACTATTTTAGGGACAAAAGCTACCACATTAAATTTTGCAAGTTAAGCCCAAAAGGCAAAACGAAGTGAACCGAAGTGAGTGCAAATGTGTATAGATATTCTACACATAAAATGAGGATACGTATTCATGTTTTCCTGAAGAATATGGTCCTGTGGTGCACGGACCCTCCCAACCTTTTATCACAAAAAATTAAAATGCTAATTATAGTATGTCAGAAGTGTATAAAGGACATGAAGAATTGCAACAAAACGTTTTGTATTAATAATACGCCAGAAATAAAGCAATAAGGGTTCTTTTATGTTCTGCTAAAAAAATAGTATTAGGGTTCAAAAGCTCCCACCTAAAAGTTTGAAAATTGACGTCCGAGAGGCAAGAAGAAGTGAGACGAAGTGAATTAAATTGTGCACAGATATTGCAGACGTGAAATGAGGATATTTTTCTGGAAAAAACGGTAGGATAGTGCACTAACCCCTCCAAATCTTTGATCCCGAAAAATCAGAAGTGATAGTAACAGTATGTCAGATGTGTGTAAAGGACATGAAGAATTACAACATAACTTTTTGTATGGACAATACGCAGAAAATTGATGAATACAGGTTTTTTCATGTTCGGCGGGAAAACGGTTTTTGGGGACAAAATGTCCCAAATAATATTTTGAAATTTGACTCCCGAAAGCCAAAAAGAAGTTAACCGAAGTGAGTGAAATTGTGCACAGATATTGTAGACATAAAGTGAGTGATTACGGGTTTCGTATTTTCCTGGAGAAATCTGTTGGGTGAGACACCGACCCCTCCAAACCTTTGATCTCAAAAACTGAAAATTGCTAATAACAGTATGTCAGATGTGTGTAAAGGAGATGAAGAATTGCAACAAGACTTTTTGTATAGACAAAAATATAAAGGAATATATTGTTTTCTTTTTTGCGGAAAGACGGTTTTAGGGGCAAAAAACCCAAAACCAAAATTTCGAAAGTTGACGCTTGAAAGGTAAAAAGGGAACTGAAGTGACTGAAATTAGGACAGATATTGTAGACAAAAAAATTAGGGAATACGGTTTGCGTATTTGGTCTAGGAATTAATTCGTGCGGTTGGTACGCACACATTGAAGCTGTAGTACAAACACAAAATACATAAATACCTTAAGAAAAATATTGTCCATCGCTAGCCACCACTTTCGCCCATCTGTCAGGCAATGTACGGATTCCGTGGCGAAAGAAGTCCTCATCCTTGGAAGCGATCCAGTCAGAGACCCATGTTTCGATATCTTCTGAAGAAGTAAACCGCTGTCCAATCAAATCGTTGTTCATGCAATCGAACAAGTAGTAGTCTGAAGGAGCAACGTCTGGTGAATACGGCGGGTGGGATAAAACTTCCCATCCGACATTTTCTAAATAGGTTTTGACCGGTTTTGCGACATGTGGGCGAGCGTTATCATGTTGAACAATAAGTTTATCATGTCTGTTCTCCCATTCTGGTCGTGTTCTGGCCAGAGCTTGCTTCAAACGCATTAATTGTCGTCGATAACGTTCTCCATTCATAGTTTCACCCGGTTGCAGCAGCTCATAGTACACCACACCTTTCATATCCCACCATATGCACAGCATAACCTTTGCACAGTGAATATCTCGTTTTGGTTGTGATGGACCTGGTTCACCTGGTTTCACCCAGGCCTTTTTTCGTTTAGGGTTCTCGTAATGGATCCACTTCTCATCACCCGTAATAATTCGATGCAGAAACCCCTTTCTGCTCTGTCGTTGAAGCAGCAATTCGCAAATGGTTTTTCGTCTTTCAACGTCTCTGTCTTTCAATTCATGTAGAACCCAATGTGACATCTTTTGAATCATTCCCATGGCTTTCAAGCGTTTGGAGACTGTTGTTTGATCAACGCCTAATGCTGCTGCAAGTTGTTCCTGCGTTTGACACGAATCCTGCTCGAGCAATGCTGTCAATTCTTCGTCTTGAAATTTTTTTGGTGGTCCAGCTCGCTCTTGGTCTGCCAAGCCGAAATCACCACTTCTAAACCGTGCAAACCACTTCTGACACGTTCGCTCAGCTAGAGCATGGTCACCATACACTTCCACCAAAATACGATGACTTTCAGTCGCACTTTTCTGCATGTTAAAGTAATGCAGCAGGACACCCCGCAAAAACACTTTATCAGGCACAAATTGCGCCATGTTCACTTAACTACAAACTGGTGTTGTTGACGCTTTAATCCACTGCCCTATACTACGAACGATACGCGATGACAGGGGTTTGCAACACATGTGTGGATACACGGAACTGTGGGACGCTCCGTTCGTTGCGCCATCTCTTGTCCACCCGCACGAATTAATTCCTAGACCAAATATTTTCCTGAAAGAAACGGTTAGGTGGGGCACGGACTCCTTCAAACCTTTCATCACGAAATATCAAAATATCTAGTAACAGTATATCAGATGTGTGTAACGGACATGAAGAATTGCATCTAACTGCGTGTATGGACAATACGCAAAAATAAACGAATACATTTTTTAATTTTCGTTAATAACGGTTTTGGGGGGGAAGCCACCGTCCAAAATTTTGGAATTTGACTACAAAAGACAAGAAGAAGTGGACCGAAGTGAATGAAATGTGCACTAATATTGAAGAGGTAAGGTGAGGGAATACGTGTTTCGTATTTTCCTAAAAGAAAAAAAAAACTTTTGAGTGAACTGAGGCGTTGACTTGTGGGAGGAGTGGACCGAAGCGGAATAAAGATATTGGATATGTAAAATATGGCCTTTCGTGTTTGACAAGTGTCGTGCCTCCATCCGATTTCTTCAAATTTGGCAGATCAAGTAACAGCAAACACAAACAGTGTAGCTTATTCTATAGTATTTCAGGAGGCACCTTTAAACCTTGGAATGTTTTTTCCGCATAAAGAAAAACAAGTGTCGATTTATATCCAGTTTGCTATTGATATGCCAAATTTGAAGGAAAACCGATAGGAACACTTGAGAAACACGAGAGTCCTTATTTTACATATAATATCTACCCACAATTTGATTTGCTTGGGTCCATCCCTTGATCATATCCTGGTTCTGCGGTCTTAATATGTGGTCAGAACTTGCTGTTCTGGAAGCCTCAAGTTCATACACGATAAAATAGTATTTCTGCATTATGCACCTTTTTAAATTATTTTCAATATTTGTATGTATCTTTAGACAAACCCTCCTCAAAAAGTTTGATTTACTAGATACTGTATTTCTAACGATACTTCCATTATCAAATAGTGTACCGTAAAACGGGGCTACTTTGACATTTAGGGTTACTTTGACATAGAGCGGGGCTACTTTGACAGATGAGCAATTCGTGCTTCCTGTGAGAATTGTTGCATATACTTTCATAGATAAAGGCTGATATGGTGTCCACGGTGCGAATTGCCGGAGGGATGAGGGATTTCTCCCATTGTATTTCTATCCCCTCTCAATATCCTTCCTGTCCCCCAATATATAATATAAGGACTTCTAGAAGGAAGCCTACAAAGGAAGATAGAAGGCTATGACGAAAACATCTGTGCCATTTGTATGTGTGACTATCGAAAGTACAAGGGTGGAAGAGAGTGGATTCAATGTGTCCTGTGCAAACAATGGGTGTGTGGGTTTTGTAATGATGGATCAAAAAATCCTCAGTATGCTTGTTACGACTGTGATGTTGACGACTAAGGTTTTTGTTTCCATTGTTACATGTAAAGATAACATACCGGTATATATGTAATTATGTTAAAAGTAAAGTAAAGTAAAAAAAAACAAAGTAGAGTAAAAAATAAAGTAACAATGTAAGGTATAGCACCGTGTATGTTCAAAGTAAAAGATGTTAAAAGTAAAGCTTTACAAAAACTTGTATAGTGGTGTATAATGATGTACCACAACAAAATAAAGATTTCGTGCTTATCAAGTATAGAGCATACCGTACCTTACACATGCCCAAAACAGTGTTTTATACACTTTACATAAAATCCATGTCAAAATAACTCCATACGTTGAGTAACTTTGACCTTATGCAGCAAATACATAAGATGTCAAAGTAGCCCCACCCCCGGGGCTACTTTGACCGGTATTTCTTAATTTCTTCCCGCCAAAACTTACTTGTAGAAACTTAGGTTTAGTAGTGGATGTGATAGCCTAGATACCTATTGTTATGATGAGAATAGTATCATTCATTGATTGCAGAAAGTGTCCCGTGTACACATCTAAACTAGTCCAAAACCTGTCAAAGTAGCCCCGTTTTACGGTATGTAGTTTTATTTAACATAGAATTGCATACGGCAAAACAGTAGAAAACATTCTCATCGTTTTAACTTTTCTTGTGTTGATTTTCAGCTTAACGTCCCTTTCAGCAGCGAAGCTATATGAGACGTGAACCTACTAGTTAACGTTGATTCCGAATCACATTAACTCCCTCAGGGAATCGAACCTGGGTCTTCCATGCGTTAACTTTACTTGAATTTGGACTCGAACGCTCTCAAGCGGATTAAAGACGGTGGACTTGCCACCCGTAAGTTTTTTAATGAATGTATTTCTTAGTAATTATTTTAATTTTACTTTTGAAAAGGTGTAAGCATTTCGCTTTCTTTTTTAAAAAAAATCCTTGAATTGTACGTAGTCAGTGTTGAACACAGGTTTCATTCTTGTACGTGGCAATGGTAACTTTCATGGTCCCCTCTCTTCTACCTATAGACACAGAAATATTGTTTTTAATAACTGCCCCTGCTGCTACTTTTACCCCTACTAATAAGCACTTTTACCCCTGCTGCTAAATATAAATATAACAAAAATATTATGTAGTAATATTAATACTACTACCATTACTACTACTACTACTACTACTACTACTACTACTACTACTACTACTACTAATAATAATAATAATAATAATAATAATAATAATAATAATAATAAAGGATCTGAATGATGAAGATATTTTTTTTAACTTTCTATTGCACTCCGTGAATCTGGACTTCCATGTGGGCTTCCGTGAATCTGAACATATTGTTTTATAAGGAATAAACAGGCTTCAAACAACAACGATTTGTATAAAAGTCTTATTAGCTGTTTTACGAAGAACTAAGTAACTGAGAATTTACCTTGTGTCTGTTTTTCTTTTTAACACAATGTTACGAGGCACGGAAACCTGCGGGCATTTTGCTTTTTTTTTGCCTGAGTGTAGCTTCAGTACTAAAATCAAGACTTGCATTGTGTCGTTGGCACGTGTCGAATCAGCCTGTTTGTTGTGCAATGTTTTGCCTTCAGGTGATAGGTAGAAGAGTCAAGAAAGAAACAAACAAACAAAACTATATGCTTATTTCATGGAAATATGCTTGCTTCTTGGCATTAAGTGTTTGAAAACCAAAACTATCTAAATATCCATTTTGTTATTTCCATAATAAGTATAAAGAGAAATGTTAATTGTCATATATAGTAGGGGTAAAACTGAGGGGAACGCGAGGGGAACGTTATATGTATTATAACATAGCACATTTCCTTCCAAAATTTTATAAAAACTATTTATTTTTTGAGTTCAAAATTCTGCCAAATGTTTATTAGTATAAATATTGCATGTTCACTTTTACTTTTTCTTGCTAAGGTAATATTATAGCGCGCTATTAAAAAAATAATTTTCTTCCATTAAAAAGCTGTTTAAGATATTGGCTGCATTTTGCAACAGTGCAGAACAGCAGATAGGAATCTAACCAGGTAGATTTCTTTCTCTCTCTGCCCTCGCTAGGTCACGTGCGTGAACTTAGGGTTGTCCGCGGAGAAAAAGAAACCGATGAAATGCAGATTGACAGCAAATAAGAGCAAAGTCTGTTTTCTCTCTCCTCATAGATCGTAAAGATTTCCTTGATTCGATGTAAAGCTCTCCGCGAATAATTACCTGTACAGGAATATTGCAGCTAACAACGTACGAAAGTTTCAGAAAATCTCTCTATGTTGTTTTCAAGTGAGGGAAGTCTGTTAATCCTATAAAACCAGTTTCGAACTGTAGATCGTAGAACAAACTCACTTACTTTTTGCATCAACTGACAAAAGTTCACATACAGATCAAAGAGAAGTCTTAGTGCGTTTGCACGCGGCAACGATAATATCGGTGGAAGCATCGATAATGTCGGTGGTGAAATCGACTTCAATGTACTCAAATTGTAGCTTACACACGCCACCGATATTATCGACCGATCCTCCGACACGCAGATGCTATCGGCTAAGGCTCCGATAATGTCGACGGTATCGCCGCCACCAATTTTGTCGGTGGCAATGTTTTCTTATGATTGGATGCACATGTGGCCGATAATGTCGGCCGTTCCGTGGGTTAGATGAAGAGAGTGAGTGACAAGGTGCTGTGTATTTTTGTTTCGTTTCTTGTCTTTGGAATTTTGTTGTTTCCATTTTTTCTATTATAATTGTATAATAATATTATTATTATCTTGTCCTATAAACAACTTCGGAACAGCTTATTATTTTTTACAGTCTCTGTTTTGGAGTAGCTAATTCCACTTATTAAATAAGTATAAAATGTGGGAAGTTTGAAGAGTACTGGTTTCTCTCTAAATAGCTATTACCAAATAGAATATAGGAAATTTAGATAACCAATTTCTTGATTATTTTCCACTAATTTTTAATTTTTGTTCTTTCTCTCTCTCTCTCTCTCTCTCTCTCACACACACACACACACACACACACACACACACTTTGATGGTATACTTTTTAATCTATTAATGCATTTAATTTTCAATATTCTGGAAATTAATTTAAGCGTAATTTTCAAATTTTGATACACTGTGAACATAAGCATATGGAAAAAATCCTGATTATTATTACCTCCTTTTATTTTCATTAGAATTGTGTGCAGATCACTTTTCCCGGTTCCACTCAATAAGCTATGATTGAATACAATATTTTTTGTCATGTCAAAGTAGAAGTATTATTTTAAAACGAAACCAACACAATCAAACACTCTTTCCCAAGCTCCAAGGACAAGTTACTCACTTGGCATTTTCTTGATTGTGATCTCAACAATAGGGATGTGACTTCATGGTTCACTTGTTACAGATTTTCTCTCTCATTTAGATACTATCCCAAATCTCCCATTTTAAAAAATAATGTGTAGAATGGGAATTGAAAACAAAGACCAATGCTATGATTAAAAGTCTTCCATCTCCCCTTTGTACCGGGATCGACCCCTTGATAGAGTTCTGCAGTTTAGCTACAGTGACTGGATGAAAAGGTTGTGTATTATTGCATTTTTACCTTTCTAGTTTTCCTTAGATTTTTCCATGGCAGGAATTTTTTCATTCGATATTTTAACCATTATTGAACTTGTGGAATGTAGACTTTGCATATGGGATAAGATGAAAGACTCTTTCAAGGACAGAATTGAAAAGCAAAAAGCATGGCGATAAATTTATGCAAGCATTGTCCAGGATTTTGAGTTCATGGACAAAAAGAAACGAGAAACGACAGGTATGTATGCAACAGCGCAAATCTGTATTCAACATTGTGGGGGACGGGTAAGATCGTTCCCATATTAAATATATACATATATAGCGATGTTCAAAATATTTCTGTAGCCGGGAAAGAATGCTGTAGAGAATCAGGGGAGCAGAATTGTCTTCAACATTGGGAGGCGGGCAGATTTGAGGCTTATTTTGAGTGATATTAATTTCATCGCACTTTCCTTTCTAGCGATCGGACACAAACAATCAAATTTCTCTCCCAAAAAACACATCTCAAATCGGATTATTGGGGAGGACAATCTCCCCAGTTCCAAGATTTGAGGGGACATGTCCCCTTCATCACCCCGGGATTTGCTCCAGTGTATGTATGAAGCAATGTAAAACAGAATTACTAATTCGAATTTTATCATTTAATCTACTATGACATTAATGTTAACTACATGGAAAACAAAATAATATATATACATGTGTTTTCATTGGGAAGGCCGATGGGGGCTGAATTTGAACGTAAACACTATCAGGGTTGTCACTATACATCTGAGCAATCCCGATAAATATGGACTCGACACAAATATTGGTCATTTCCTACTACTTTTACATGTCCCGGTAAACGCCCCCTGAGACCCCCTTGGTTCGAATTGTGAAAAAAATCGCCTCTGGCCTCCAGCCGATACCGCGAAAACTATGAATGTGACACTAAAATCTGTCATTTTCTACTACTTTTACATATTCCGATAAAAGCACCTATGATCCTCTGGTTCCAATTTTGAAAAAAAGCACGCTTCTGGCCAGCAGCCGATGGGGGCAGTATTTGGAAGTCAGCACCTGTGTGAGTATCACCATTCATCTCAGCGACAGTAAAAACTATTGATTTGAGACCAATATCGGTCATTTTCCATTATTTTTACATGTCTCGCAATTCTCCACCCGGTGACTCCCGGCCAGCATACAATGGTGGCTGAATTAGAAAATCATCGCTAATGAAAGTATCACCATTGATCACAGCGACCGCGAAAACTATGAAATCGACACTAATATCGGTCATTTTCTACTACTTTTACATGTCTCGGTTAACGCCCTTTTGAGACCCCTCTGGTTCGAATTTAGTCAAAAACGCTTCGCCTTGGTCTGGGACCTGAACCAAGGTATCCAAAATTTGGTAACTCTCGGCCAACTTTTCTGGTTCCCAGGCCGGTCCCGGTTGAAAAAAAAACTCTCCGTCTTGATCTGTGGCCTAAACCAAGCTACCCGCAACCAAATTTTGAAAACTTTCGTCCACTTGTCTGGTTCACGGGCCGCACACAGATAGAGAGGCAGACACTCAAGCAAACTCTATTGTATTTATATTAGAAAGGTCAGATCCACCGTTGTTGTAATAGAGCGGTGCTTGAGTGATTGATCGTAGAAATTCAAAATCCAATGAGTGATAATTTCATAGCCTTGTTTTAATACAACTTTAAAATCTTTAGTCACTAGAGAAGAGGGCATGATTCATGGGTCAGAGTTGATGACAATGGGTTTCGGTGCGTCTTGGGTCACAGTGTGTGACAGTGGTTCATGGTGGGTGGTGGGACAGAGTGGGTCACGGAGGGTCATGGGTCACGATGAGTGGTGGGTCAGTTGGTCGTGGCTAATGCATTCGCCGTTTTAAGGGGGCTGGTGGAATGTGCCGTAAAATTTTACGTTGCCCCCATAGGAAAAATCGAGATTCGACACTATTAATATATATATATATATATATATATATATATATATATATAATTGAGAAACACTATGTTTGTGACTCTAAATCTCCCGAACCGCCCCACTGATCTTAATACATGGATGAGTTTTACGACTGGGCTGGTTTTAGGCTATTCACTTTGATGGTAGAACTTAGGGGGGTGTAAAAATAAATACAATTTAATAATTCCTGAACCACTCGACCGATCTTGATCAAATTTTCAACATAGATGAGGCTCAGGCCTGGCATCGTGTTATTTAAATTTGACGAAGCAACGTTCGGACGGAAAAGTAGGAGAGATATATATAAAAAATCAATTTATATAAGACTGAAAGCCACTATTTTTGTAACTTAATAACTCTTGAACTATATCTTGAATATCCGACCAATCGCAATCAAATTTTTAAGATATATGATTTTTGATAAGGCTTTTGTAATTTCATTCTAACGGTACATCCTAGGGGGCAGGGGAGGGGGACGTATAAATAGAAAGTAATAAAACCTAATAACTTTTGAAACACCCAACCAATCTCGATCTAATTTTCAACAAATATGAGGGTCGGGCCTTGTGTGTTTTTTTATCGTTTCGCTTTGACGAGCTAACGTAGGGGAGGGAGAGGGGGCAGATATATGTAAAAAAATAAAAATGTCTGGATCTGTGACTTCATCACTCTTGAACCACCCGTCCGATCTAAATTTAATTTTCAATATACATGAGTTTAGGGGCAGGGATTACTTTAGGCTATTCACTTTGACGAAGCAACGTAGGGGAGGGCGAGAGGGAGAGAAATTTTGAAATGATCAAAAATGACCGATATTAATGTTGAATCCATAGTTTTCGGGCCCGATGAAACAAACAGTGACACTTCTGATGCTGTTTCAATCCAAGTTCAGCCCTAATGGTTGGGAAGGGGGAGGGTACAATGGATAAGCGGGGGATAAACGTTTAAAAATGATCGAAACTGAGTAATATTAGTGTCGAATCAATAGTTTTAGGAGTAGCTGAGATTAACAGTGGCAATTCTGATTTCGTGTGCGGCAGCACGGGAGAGCTATATATAATAATAATAATCGAAAATGACCAATATTAGTGCCTAATCCACAGTTTTCGGGATCATTCTGATGAGCTGTGACATTTTCGATCCGGTTTAAATGCAAAATCAGCTCCCCACTTGCGGGAAGGGGAGAAAGTAATATATAAAATGATCGATGATGGCCACTATCAGTGTCAAATTTATAGTTTTCTGGGCCGCTTAGATGAACAGTGGTACTTTGGATCATGTTTAAATTCAAATTCAACCCCACAACTTGGGGGAAAGGGAGGAAGAGATATTTAAAGATAATGGAAAATGACCGTTAATTAGTGCTGAATCCATATTTGTGGGGGGTCGCTGAAATGAACAGTGACACTTTCGTTGCCATGGCCCGCAACATAGAGGAGGAGGAAATATATATATATATAAATGACCGAAAATGACCATTATTGGTGTCGAATCCATGATTTTTAGGGTCGCCGAGATGATCAATGATCTTTCCGCTGCTGTTTAAATCGATGCCATTAAAAACGAAAACAGCCTATTTCACGGGTACTAAACACATGAAATACGGAGTTGTGCTTTTAAATTTTCATTTTAATTTAGCAAAGAGGGTAATACATGCTAGTAATACTAATAAAGCTCAGGTACTGTCCTTTCTCTATTTCAAAACCACCTATTTTTTAAATCTCTTTGCTATAGTATCTATTACTGGAGCTATCAGTATATTTTTGTTTTTCGTCCTTATACAACACCAAGGTTATAAAGGAAGGTCTTTTTAATGTGGGTTCAGAACTAAATCTGATAGGTCGTTCCCAAACATACTATCTCGCCTCCAGGAAAATTGGATTACAGGGCAGAGTCTAAAGCAAGAAATTTCTCTCTCTTTTGCTAAAAAAACTTTAGTTCGCATACTAGTCATAGCACATGTTTAGAGGTTTTTCAACGAATCTGTATAAGACGAGACCTGCAAATGACACAATACTGAAAGTTGAGCTTACACCAGGAGTCGAATCTGGTATCATCCTAAAACAAAACAAAAATCCTAATGGCTGACTACTTTAATGCTCATAAATCATTCTCATGTAAAAATTTTGGGTGAGCCCGGCCCCGTAGACTCCTCGTGGATACGAGCCTGTGTGACCCCGCAACCTCGAACACAATTTTCTGGAAGAAAGCCTCTATTCTTCCTTTTGTCTGTCTAGTTTACTGAAAACATGAAAAGCAAACTAGGTCACAGAGCATAGAGTTGAAAATGATGGACATGTTGCATTGCAGACATATTTCGTACCGTTGATGATTTTGGGAGGTTTTCCAGGGGCAAAATTCACCTCGGAGTTTTATCTCCTATGGTGCTCAATATGAGTTGAGTTGATTTTGTTGTCCCTTTCAGCAGCGAGGCTATATAAGACGGGACCTACTGATTAATTGAGAAACCCGAACTACATGAGCTCTCACCGAATCGAACCCTGGTCTCTCACGCCAAAGTCACGTACGCTAACCACTTAACCACGAAGAAGCTCGGAGCTCATATTAGAAAAGAAGAAAGCACATTATGGGAATTTCAGTGCAGACAACTAAGTACGACGACTGTTAAAAGAATATTTTTCATCTTGAATATATTGTAATAATGGTCAATCTTATTCGATAATGTCATTTTTAAAAAAATAGCATTCTCTTTTCTCTAACTTACTACAGTATACAAGTTAAATTTCACACAGTGTGCAAAAAAGGGGAAGGGATTACAACGTGCGATGGGCTTCGTTCGCTTCCTATCCGATGGACAAAACCTTTCTTGTAAAATTCAGTGTTTCAAAGAACCTGTTTGGTTGACTGATAGCTACACATAAATTGACAGAATTTTAGTACTGTCTGCCTGAGGCAAAGTCTTAATTTTTAGTACTGAAGCTGCCTGGCACGCACACCGCAGGCGTGGTGGCTTCTGTGCCTTATAACATTGTGTATAAAAAAACAGACACAAGGTTACTTGTCTTCTTTGTAAGGCAACTGATAAGGCTTTTTTTCTTTTATACAAATCATATTGTTGTTTGAAGCCTCTTTATTCCTTACAAAAACAATATAACCAGATTCATGGGAACCCACAGCAATTGTAATAAAAGTTGAAAAAATATCTGTATCATTCAGATACTTTATTATCATTATTATTATTATTATTATTATTATTATTATTATTATTATTATTATTATTATTATCACATAATATTTTTCGTTAGTCGTCACAGCAATTAATACTTAGCTGCAGGGGTTAAAATGCGTGGGAACCAGAGGGACCCTACCCCACCTCCAAAAAACTGCACGGCGTCCTTCCACTTCCTAAGCAATTATAATGGGCAAAGATAGGCATGGGGGACGGCGTGACGTCATGCCGCTACGTACCGTACCCCTACTTTTCAGATGATTCCATCCAATCTAGCCTAACGATTTATCCAGGGGTGCCCACAAGGGAGGGCAATGGCGCAAACTGCGTCATTGAAATATTTGGGGGTTAAAAATCTATATAAATATGTTTGAGGGTGTGTAATAATTAATCGAAAAGATTTTTTCATGGAAGAACACCTATGGATAGACAATTGGGGGGGTGCGTCATGGACATAAGGGGGGTGGGCACCACTGATTTATCAGCCACTTATATCTCCAAAATAAGAATGTCTACCATTTTAGGCGAGATGGGAATTCCCATCTTACTTAATCCCATCTCGCCTAAAATGGCGGTAGGATGCAAGGAGGCAATTTCTGTACTGAAGAGGGAATTCCTCTAATAGAATTTTAACCGCATATTTCAATCAATATTGGCAATCTCTGTCAATTACAATATAAATATATAATAAGTACTATACAAGAAGAAAGCATAGGAGGAAGGCGATTTAGTGAATTTAGTTCACTTTTGGTTTGTTTTGGGAATACTGGAAATTGATTGGCAAAGAGATGCAAATCAGAAACAGGATAGAAATATAGAAGGTGTTTCAAAACAACTCTTACAACGTTTGAGAGCTCAATCCTGACACCAAGATAAGACAACATGGGTGCACAATGCTTCCTTTTGGCGCTATGACCAGCCAAAAACCAGTCGGAAAAATGCCCAAAACAGCCGTAATTCGAGAACAAAATGTCGGATCGAAGTCGGGGGAAAGGAAATGTATATTATTTTTAGCCATGGCTTCCATTCATGCACAACGCGATATGTTACAGAGGCAGCACAAAGGTCGCCTCAAATAAATTGAAGAATTATGAGGATATTTTATGAAACGTTGACCGAGGCAAGTTAACTACAATTAAATACGATATTTCAACTAACAGGAATCTTACAACACGGTCAAAGTTACCAGAACATCATTAAGATTATAAAAAGCTAAGATGGACACATTTGATTGATCTACTTTGTCTCAGTATAGAATTGGCTATCGAGGAAAAACTGAAATTATTTGAAGTTCATAAAGTTTAAATGATATGCCTTATAGGCTAATGAAGACAGAGAGATCACGCATGGCTATGAGGTAGCGTGTGCGACTTTCGCATAGGGACCCGGCTCCGATTCGCGGCGGGAGCGCAAGCAGTTCGTATCTCACGTTAATCCGTAGCTCCATATCTCATGTAATTTTTGCTACCGAAGGAATGCTAAACTGAAATCCGATCCAATAATAGAGAGAGGTAATAGACGGAAGCTATTTTTTGGGAAATAATTTGTGAAATGAGAATGTAGGAGAAAACAGGATAATTCCGAGAAATCTCACGGGTACGATGGTATCCACTACAAATTTTATAGTCTGGGATCGAACGAGGTCCATCCCACACCAGAAGTAAGCGCTCTATCACTAAGTCACCCTGCCCCTACTTTGGAGGAAACACTATGATTCTGACAGATGTAACGATATACTAAATAATGTGTGTGATAAACCAACATACAAGAAGTACAAACGGTCAGAATGTGGGATTCGTGGAGTTTCCTTTGTGCGAAAATGGTAAGTAAGTGTTTCTATGTCAGTTATTCTTAACTGGATGCCCGCGACTCTTAGGGATTGGGGGAAGACAAGGTGAATCAGTGGCAAAAACTTGCCTGTGGTACGTGGGGCCTCTGGTTCGATCCTCAGCCAAGAAAGTTTGTGCTGGACACCATCGTACCGTGTGAGGGTTTTCTTGGGATACTTCAATTTCCTTCCATATTGTCATGCCATCATATCTTCATCAACATTCACTTGCCTTAATCATTGTCTCCCTTAGTCTAAAGAGCATAATCGTGGTTCGTTAAAATTAAATACTTCATTTCATTTTACAGGGGTTGCTTACAGTTTGTCGGTGTGTTGATAATTTTTAATTGGTTGTATTATTGATACTAATCATTGTAAGAAAGAAGGAGTCTATAAGGCTCATAATTTTCGAAAGGCTAAGAACTACAATTGTACGTTGATTGTTAGAAATGCTAAAGGTACGAACTAAATTTGATTTGTGAGTCTTTTAGCATTATTAGTCCTATTATGGGCAAGAAATAAATCACATATCTACAAACCAAGAAAACTAACAGTGAAATTTGATATTCGAAAGCGAAATATAATAATATACAACTTGGATATCAAATTTCGAAGTTAGTTTTCTTGGCTTTGGACATGTTCAACTTACATGTGTTTTCGTGGTAGTAAAAACTTTCAACATACGAGTATCAGTCTCCTAGATTTTCGTAAATAACTATGAAGATTATCCTAAATCTAACAAATATGTACAGATAACGATCACTGAAGTTCATAATTGACTTTTGAGAGCATGCTAGCCCTAACTGATATAATACGTCACTACCTTTCCATTTCCAAAATTATCACAGATTTCAAAATGACGGATTTCAAGGTGCCGCCAAAGGTTCGTGATCTACTCTGCCCATTCTTCTTCTGTCAATATGTGAAACTATCACCGTTTGCGTTGTCTATCTCTCACTATTTTCATGATTCAAAAGTTTATTTGATGTATTTCAATAACATAGCATAGCTTTCCTACCCATCAATTTTGAACCCCTCCGTTTCTTATGACGTTCAGCCCTTATAATTTTGCAAATATACATATTTCCATATCCTCTATCAGTCGCACTACGTTTTATACCGCAACTCGATTCATCCATTTGGACCCTTTACTTGTCAGTCAATTTTTATTGATATAGAAACAAGGAAAATAGTTCTACAATGAATGAGAAGTAACACTTCCCAAGTGTAACACTCCGATTTTGATACAATTTGGTAGGTCGATACTAGACAAAATAAACAAATACGTGTATTTTTATTTTCTGCGGTAAAGCTTTTTTAGGGAGCGAAAACCATGACCCAAAATTTTGAAAGTTGACGCCCGGAAGGTAATAACAAGTGGACCGAAGTGAAATTGTGCACAGATATTGTAGACATAAAATGAGGGAATAGGGGTTTCGTATTTCCTGGAAAAAACGATTAGTTGGGCCACGGACCCCTCCAAATCTTTGATCACGAAATATCATAAGTGCTAATAACAGTATACCAGAAGTGCCTAAAGAACATGAAGAATTGCAACGAAATTTTGCGTAGTGAAAATACGCAAAAAAATCTAATGTGTTTTCTATTTTCTGTGGGAAAACGGTAAAGGGCAAAAGGCCACCACCCAAAATTTTCAAATTAACGCCCAAAAGGGAAAAACGAGTGAACCGAAGTGAATGAAATTGTGCACAAATATTGTAGAGGTAAGATGAATGAATACGTGTTTCGTATTTTCCTGCAAAGAAAAAACTTTTGGGTGGACCGATGCGTCAAAATTTTCAAATTAACGCCCAAAAGGGAAAAACGAGTGAACCGAAGTGAATGAAATTGTGCACAAATATTGTAGAGGTAAGATGAATGAATACGTGTTTCGTATTTTCCTGCAAAGAAAAAACTTTTGGGTGGACCGATGCGTCTGGTGGCGGAAGAAGTGCACAGAAGCGAAAGAAATTGAGTGTAGATATTGGTTATACAAAAGAAGGCCTTCCGTGTTTCACAAGTGCATCCATCCGATTTTTCAAATTTGGAAGATCAACAGTAAGCACAAACAGTATATGTACTATTTTATAATATTTCAGGAGGCAGCTTTAACGCTTACAATGTTTTTGTGATCAAATGTTTGGAGAGCTCCGTGCCCCACCCAACCGTATTTTTCCAGGAAAATATGAAATCCATATTCCTTTATTTTGTGTGTAAAATATCTGTGCACAATTTCATTCTCTTCGGTTCACTTCTTGTTTTTCGGGCGTAATCTTTCAAAATTTTATGAGATAGCTCTTGCTCCCTAAAACCGTTTTCCACAGAAAATAAAAACCCGCATTCATTTATTTTTTGCGTATTGTCATCACGTAAAGTTTCGCAGCAATTCTCCATGTCCTTTACACACATTTTACCTAGTGTTACTAACACTTTTCATATTTCGTGATCAAAGGTTTGGAGAGGTCTGTGCACCACCCAATCGTTTTTTCCATGAAAATACGAAACCCGTACTCTCATTTTACGTCTGCGATATCTGTTCACAATTCCATTCAGTTCGGTTAACTTCTATTTGCCTTTCGGGTGTCAACTTTCAAACTTTTCGGTGCGAGCTTTTGCCCCCTAAAACCGTTTTTCCGCAGAAATTAAAAACTCGTATTTGTCTATTTTTCGCGTATTGCCCATACACAAACTTTCGCTGCAATTCGTCATGTCCTTTACACACATCTGACATACTGATACTAGCACTTTTTATATTTCTTGTTCCGTGGGTTCCGTGCACCACCTAACTGTCTTTTCCATGTAAATACGAAACCGCATAAGCACATTTTATGTCTACAATATGTGCAAAATTTCATTCACTTTGGTTCACTTCTTATCTTTCGGGCGTAAATTTTCAAAAATTTGGGGTGGGTACTTTTGCCTCCTGAAACCGCTTTTTCGTAGAAAGTTAAAAAACAATATTCCTTTATTTTTTGCGTATGGTCCATACACGAAGTTATGTTGCAATTCTTCATGTCGTTACACATATCTGACATACTGTTACTAGAACTTTTGATATTTCGTGATCAAATTTTTGGGAGGTCCGTGCCCCACCTAACCGTCTTTTTCAGGTAAATGCGAAACTCGTAATCCCACATTTTATGCCTACAATATCTGTGCTAAATTTCATTCATTTTGATTCACTTATTCTTATCTTTCGGGCGTCAACTTTCAAAAGCTTGGGGTAGGGTCTGTTTCCCCTGAAAGAATTTTTCTGCAGAAAATAAAAAAACGTATTCCCTTTTTTCGCTTATTGTCTATACGTAAAGTTTCGTTGCAATTTTTCATGTTTTTTACTCACATTTGACATAGTGTTACTAGCACTTCTCATATTTCGTGATCAAAGGTTTATAAGGGTCCGTGGCCCATACAACATTTTTATCAGGAAAATACGAAACCCGTATCCTCATTTTACGTCTGCTTCTCTGTTCACAATTTAATTCCCTTCGATTCACATCTTCTTGATTTTCGTGCGTCAGCTTTAAAACGTTTGCATGTGGACTTTAGCCATGTAAAATCGTTTTTCCCCAGAACATAAAAGCCCTATTCCTTTATTTTTGCGTATTGTCCATACAGAAAGCTACGTTGCAATTCTTCATGTCTTTTCACACATCTGACATACTTTTACCAGAACTTATGATATTTCGTGATCAAATGATTGGAGGGGTCCGTGCCCCATCGAGCCGTCTTTTTCAGGTAAATGCGTAACCCGTATACCAATATTTTATATCTACAATATGTGTGCAAAATTTCTTTCACTTCGGTTCACTTCTTTTCATCTTTCAGGCGTCAACTTTCAAGAGTTTGGGGTGGGTACTTTTGCCTCTTGAAACCGCTTTTCAACAGAAACTAAAAAACAATATTCCTTTTTTTGCGCAAAATCCATACACGAAGTAATGTTGCAATTCTTTATGTCGTTACACACATCTGACATACTGTTACTAGAACTTTTGATATTTCGTCATCAAAGGTTTGGAGGTCCGTACCCAACACAACCTTCTTGTTTCAGGAAAATATGAAGCCAGTATCCTCATTTTACGTCTGCAATCTGTTCAGAATTCCATTCACTTAAGTTCACTTCTTCTTGCCTTTCGTGCGTCAGCTTTCAAAATGTTGCGTTGGGACGTTTGATCCCAAAAATCATTTTTCCACAGAAAATAAAAAAACAATATTCCTTTTTTTGCGTATGGTCCATACACGAAGTTATGTTGCAATTCTTCATGTCGTTACACACATCTGACATACTGTTACTAAAACTTTTGATATTTCGTGATCAAATATCCCACGTGCCCCACCTAACCGTCTTTTCCAGGTAAATACGAAGCCTGTATACTCACATTTTATGCCTACAATATCTATGCAAAATTTCATTCATTTTGATTCACTTCTTCTTATCTTTCGAGCCTAAACTTTCAAAAATGTTTGAGGTGGGTTGTTTTGCCCCTGAAACCGTTTTTCCGCAGAAAATAAAAAACCGTATTCTTTGCTTTTCCATACTGAAGTTTCGTTTCAATTCTTCATGTCTTTTACACACATTTGACATAGTGTTACTAGCACTTTTCATATTCCGTGATCAACTGTTTGGAGGGGTCCATGCCCCACCCAACATTTTTTTCAAGAAAATACGAAACCCAATCCTCATTTTACGACTGCAATCTCTGTTCACAATTTCTTTCACTTCGATTTACTTCTTCTTAGCTTTCGGGTGTCAGCTTTAAAAAAATTTTGCGTGGTGACTTTTACCCCCCTAAAATCGTTTTTCCATAGAACATAAAAGCCCATATTCCTTTATTTTTGGCCTATTGTCCATGCACAAAGTTTCGTTACAATTCTTCATGCCCTTTACACACATTTGACATAGTGTTACTAGGAATTTTCATATTTCGTGGTCAAAGGTTTGGAGGGCCACGTGCCCCACCCAACTTTATTTTAGAAAAATACGAAACTCGTATCCTCATTTTAAGTCTGCAATATCTGTGCACAATTCGTTCACATGCACTTCGGTTCAGTTGTTGTTGCCTTTCCGTCGTCAATTTTCAAAATATTTGGTGAGGCTTTTACATTAAATTTTCACATTATGCAACTATTTTCTTTTTTATGAGATTATTTTTTGTTGCAGGGGGAGGAGATGAATGCTTTCCTGTGATATGTGTTTCTTGCCATTCATCTTGTTTGAAATACTTAATAAGATCATGTTGTAACTTTTGATGTTATCCATCTCCGCCACGATAATAAAATTGTCATTTTTAATAATTCATTTTATTCTGTTATTTTCAGTTTGCCACACTGATATATTTTCTTTATAAGATTGAGGTTTGGTCCAACGCCTTTCGAATTCGCAACCAACCCAATCGCCGAGCTTTTTGGGTTGCCTGCTATTGCAGGAAAGGTAGAAATGCAGGTGGTGATGCACTTTAGGAGTCGTGTATACAAACTGAACTTTATAGAATTTAACGAGTGAAACGAGAGCTCTTATCAGAACTATATTTCATTGCGAAATAAATGTTCCATCAGCTTGTTCAGAGTTGTTTCGCGAGTTCTAAATAAATTGTTAATTTAAGTTGTAACAAATAAAGACTTACATATTAAATGAACAGAACTTTATAGATCTTGACGAGTGCTACCCATAACTCTCATCAGAACTCTATTTCATTTCTAGAAAAAGTGTTGTGTCACCTTGTTCACAGTCGGTTCGCGAATGGCCCATAAATTCTTAATTGAAATTGTTATAAATATTTAACCATTATACGAACAGAATTTTATAGAACTTGACGAGAGCTATTCCGAACTCTCATCTGAACACTTTTCATTGCGTTCACACTCGGTTCGCAAGAGAAATATAAATTTGTTAATTTAAATTGCTACAAATAAATATTTACAAATTCAATGAACTGAACTCTATAGAACTTGAAGATTGCTACTCAGATATCTCATAAGTACTGTATTTCGTTAGGAAATAAAAGAGTTATATTACCTTGTTCACAGTTGGTTCGTGATTTGCCTATATATGTAAATTTAAAATGTTATAAATAATGATTTAAATACTCTACGAACTCCCGATTGCTGTTCAGAACTCTCATCAGAGCTCTATTTCATTGCGAAATAAGGCGTTCTATTACCATGTTAACAGCCAGTTCGTGTTTGGCCCATAAATTTTAATTTATATTGTTATAATTAACGATTTAGCCATACTGCGAACAGAATTTTATAGAACTTACCGATTGCTACACAGAACACAAATCAAACCTCTAATTCATTGCGAAATAAGCAAATTCTATCACCTTGTTCACAGCCGGTAAACGTTCGCGATAGTCTCATAAGTTGTTAACTAAAATTGATATAAATAAAGATGCAACCATGAAACGAACAGAGCGATGTAGAACTTGATGATTTCTACACAGAAATCACATCAGAACACTATTTCGTTGCGAAGTGAAAGAGTTCTGTTCTACGAACACAACATTAAATAACTTGACAAGTATTAATAAAAACTCGCATCAAAAGTCTCTTATACTACGAATTAAAAGAGTTTTATCACCTTGTTCACAGTCGGATGGCGAGCGGCCCATAAATAGTTGATTTAAATTGTTATAAATAAAGATATAACCATACTGCGAACAGAAGCTCAAACACCTTGACTGGTGCCAATCAGAACTTTCATCAGAACTTAATTTCATCGTTAAAGAAAAGAGTTGTATCACCATGTTCACAGTCAGTTCCCGAGGGGAGCATTAATCGTGTATTTAAATTGTTATAAATAAAGATTTAAGCATTATACGAACAGAGCTTTATAGAACTTGATAGCGCTACTCGGAACTCCCATCGAAAGTCTATTACATTGCGAAATAAAAGAGTTCTATCACTTTGTTCACAGTCGGTTTGCGAGTAGTAAATAAATTCTTAAATATAAATTGTCATAAATAAAAATTATAACTATTCTACTAACAGTACTTTAAAGAGATTGACTAGTATTATTACGAACTCGCATCAATACTCTATTTTATTACAGAAAGAAAGAGTTGTATCACCTTGGGCACAGTTGGTTTGCGAGCGCCCCAAAATATTTGATAAAAAATTTTATAAATAAAGATATGCCCATTCTAAGAACAGATCCTTAAAGCCCTTGACAGCTCCCACTCAGAACTCAGATCCGAACACAATTTAATTGTTTAAGAGAAGAGTTGTATCACCATGTCTACAGTCGGTTCGAGAGTTACCTATAAATCGGATCTTCAAATTGTTATACATTAAGATTTAACCATTCTACGAAATAAAAAACTTTATAGAAATTGATGAGTGCTACTCAGAACTCTCATCAGAACTCTATTACATTGCGAAATAAAATATTACTATGAGCTTCTTCATAGTCGTTTAGCGATTGACCCATAAAGTGTTAATGTAAAATCTAATAAATAAAGATTTAACTATTCACCGAACAGAACTTTAAAGGACTTGACAAGAGGCAGCCTCTACTAAAGTCGTAAATCTATTATATTGTGAAATGAAAGAGTTCTAACACCTCGTTTACAGTTGGACAGCAAGTGGCATAAAATTTGTTAATTTAAATTATAACAAATTAAAATTGAACCATTCTATGAAGAGCTACATTACCTTGTACACAATTGGTTCGGACTAACAGATAAATTACACATTTTTGTTCTTATAAATAATGAGTTAAGCATTCCACGATAAGAACTTCATAGAACTTCATAGTACAATGAAAAGATATCTCATGGACGTTCTGCATGGGACGTCCTGTAGGATTCCCATGTAGGATGTCCACGGGACGTCCCAGATGGTACAGGAGGTCCGAGGGAATACAAATAGACATCCCTTCGTGGTCCCGTTGAATATCCGTTATCCCGGGATATTAGCGGACATCTGGATCTCCCGCAGATATTTTGTGGATGTCCCGGGAGTACATTCGGATATCCCGGGATGTCCCGTCGTCCATTGCGGGATCAGTCTCGGACATCCCGTGGACGTACTTGTGCTATGTGGGACTTAAAGATTTAATCAATTTACGAACAGTACTTTCATGAGCTTGACGAGTATTATTAATAACTCTAATCAAAACTCTATTTTACTACGAAATAAGAGTTGAATCAACTTGTTCACAGTCGGTTGTCGAGCGGCCCATAAACTATTGATTTAAATTGTTATAAATAAATATATAAAAATTCTACGATCAGAACATTATACAACTTGACAAGTGCTCTACACAACGCTCATCAGAACTCTATTTCATTTCTTGACAAAAAGATCTATTCCAAGGTTCAGAGTCGGTTCGCCAGTAATCATAAATTACTTATTTAAATTGTTATAAATAAAAATTTAACCATTCTACAAACATACATTTATAGAGCTTCATTAGTGCTACTTAGAACTCTCATTAGTAGTCTATTACATTGAGAAATAAAAGAGTTATATCACTACGTTCACAGTCGGTTCGGGAGTGGCTTATAAATTGTTAATTTAAATTGTTATAAGTAAAAATTTAACTATTCTTCTAAGAGAGCTACATAGAACTTGCAGAGTTCTAATCAGAACTCTCATCACAAATCTATTACATCGCTAAAAAGGGTTTTTTATCTCTTTGTTCACAGTCTGTACGCAAGTAGGCCATAAGTTGTTGAATTTATAATGATATAAATAATTAATATAACTATTCTACTAAAAGAAATTTAAAGAACTTGACGAATATTATTAATAACTGACCTCAAAACTCTACTTTAGTACAAACTGAAAGAGTTTTATCACCTTTTCAATGTCGGTTTGGGAGCGGCCGATAATTTTTTGATTTTAATTCTTATAAATAAAGATATAACCATTCTACGAACAGGACTTTAAAGACCTTGACCGCTGACACTCAGAACTCAAATCAGTACAAGATTTCATTGTTTAAGAAAATAGTTGTATCACCATGTTAACAGTCGGTTCGCGAGTGGCGCATAAATCCGTTCTTTAAATTGTTTTAAACAACGATATAACCATTATACGAACACAACTTTACAGAAGTTGATGAGTGCTACTCGGAACTCTAATCAGAACTTTATTTCATTGCGAAATAGATTATTACTGTGACCTTGTTCACAGTGCGTTGGCCCATAAATTGTTTACGTAAAATGTTATAAATAAAGATTTAACTATATTACTTTGTAGATTTAACTATAAGAGAACTTTGTAGAACATGACGAGTGCTACTCAGAACTCTCATCAGAACACTATTACACTGCGAAATGAAAGAGTTCTAAAACGTAGTTTATACTCAGTCAGTGAGTGTCATGAATTGTTAATTTAAATTTTAATAAATAATGATGTAATATTTCTACCAAGAGTTCAGTTACTTTGTACACAGCTGGTTCGGAGTAACACACAAATTGTAAATTTTTGTTCTTATACATAATGAGTTAAGCATTCCGCGATAACAATTTCACAGAATTCTACGTATGTTACTCAGAACAAACATCAGAACTCTATTACATTCCGGAATAAAATTCTACTATGTCCGTGTTCAGAGTTGTCTAGCCATTTGCCCATAAATTGATAAGTTGAATTTTTATTAACCGTTGAGATGTTGTGTCACTGCCTTAAAGACCATGCTGAAGAATTATGTTTCATATATTACAGGTCACTGCGCGATCTAGCTATAACCTTTTATACCTTCATGTGAACTCGTCCAATACATATATAAATTTATTTTTTTTTTCTTTAGGTCTAATAAGTTTCATGTAATAAAGCTTTTGTTCACTAACTGGTCTTTTCGACCGTGCACCACTCCTCATGGCAAAGTAACCCGATAGAAAGCATTCTGAGGGCCCCGTTGCACTAGGTATAAATAGTACTGTTCTGTAACAATCTTATCTAACTTTGTTCGTTTATTGTAATTTGTTGCTGCCGCCTCTGTGAATTTAGTTGTATTTCTGAATGATTAATGAACTTAATACATTTGTGGCAAAGACGAATAAGAATACATATCACTCAGGTAGTGTTGACAAATAAATTTTATGCCGTAAATATGCTGGTTCAAGTGAACGAAATTAATGTAAGTTATGAAGAACTGCTACTGATTTCAAGGATATTATTATTATTATTATTATTATTATTATTATTATTATTATTATTATTATTATTATTATTATTATTAGTATACGATATACCACAAGGGTCGCCCTTGGGCCCTCTCTTATTTTCTTTATTTTTAAATGACCTGACAGAAAAAATAAAATATTCTAAAATTCTCCTATATGCTGACGATGTGAAGTTGTTCAGATTAGTCAACAATGAGTTCGATAATTATTTACTGCAACAAGACTTAAATGCAGTAAACACGTGGTGTAAAAATAATTTTCTAAAAATTAATGATAAGAAAACAAAATTTATGACATACACCAATAAAACTCAATATTATGTCAGTAAATATGAGGTCAATGGTGTAAAAATTGAGAAAGTAAGCATTATTAAAGACCTAGGTATTACATTTGACAGTCAGCTAAAGTCTTCTAATCATATAAATTGTGTTGTACAAGATGCCAGAAGGATAATAGGTTATATTTTTAAACAGTGGCCTGTATTTCAAAGAGATCAAACGTATGTTTTTCTATATAAATTACTTGTAAGACCAAAATTAGAATTTGGTTCGGTAATTTGAAACAGCATTTCTAAAACTTTGACAAACAAGATTCAATCTGTACAAAAATGTTTTATTCTACTTCTATGTTTTAAAATGAAAATGAGCTATTACTCACAAAGTTATGAATATTGGACTGATTATTGGGGTTTAGAAAGCCTTATGAATAGACGAAAAAATTACTTCAGAGTGTGCATGCAAAAAATACTAGATAACATTTATATCAGTGAATATTGTTTACAAAACATAGGTTTTAAAGTGCCAAATAATAGCATAAGAAATACCATGATTTTATTTCCTCTGAATTGGAAATGTGAAATTTTAAAAAGATTGACATATTCTTTAAGCTCATTTTAGACTTATTGTATCAAACAATGTGAAAGTTTTATGTGATCTTACTGATAGTTTTTAATCAATGACGTTTAGAAACATTAAGCCAAATGTAATGTTATGACTGCTGTTCTTAGCTTCTTGTTGTTTTAGATGGATGGAAAACTTGATAAGTTTTACTGCGTTGACAAGGAATTATTTTTCTTAACTAACTTTTATCTACATTGTGTTTTATATTAGTACCCTTGTTTTATTAATTCCTTATTTATTATTATTATTAGTAGTATTATTATTCCATCGCATACTCAGATACCAAGTGCTGTATTTTTGCTAAAAGCTGTTCGAGACACTAAAATAAAGGTTATTATTATTATTATTATTATTATTATTATTATTATTATTTAAATGTTATGTCTGAAATAGAACTCAATTCAATGTTGGATTCTGAGGATGGAAACGATAGTGTAGAAGAAGATATCATGATTGAATTAGTTGTTAACAACACAAATATTAAAATAGGTTACAAAAGTTTATCGGTTCTAATATAAAAGAAAAGATGAGAAGACATTATGGAACGTACGCTGTCCTACCCTAACCCATAGGACGAGGGAATGTAATTTTACATGTCGTTATCTGTATTGAAACAGAGAGAAGATGCAGCAAGTACTTTATTTCTTACGAACTCTATGCTGAATGAAATAGATCCATGTGCTAACCAAAGGATTTATAAAATAGAATTTCTGTTGTCTACCGAGAACATCGTTCCACAATTAGAAGAGAAGAGAAAACACTTTGTGCTTACATTTTATAATTATACTAAAGGGGAAGTGGACATTGCTCAGTGAGTGAAACATCGAAACGGTGGATAATTCTATTTTTTGAAACACCGGACACAGAATAGTTTTATTGCGCTTGGACAGGATATTGAGCTGAAATATAAATAGTTCGTGTGAAAGCTTGAAAAAATTACGGTGAATATTTGGGACGGCATCTAAATAAAATACATCATCTGAACACAAAACACAAGTTTCGGAAAATAAGAGAGAGTTCAGATTTTAACACTGTTCCACCACCCACTAATGACAGAAATACTCCCGAAAACTTGTACCATTGTGACTGGAAGGAAATCAGAAAACGGAAGAAAAATTGTCATCAATATGTATATCTGTAGAGTGCACACGATCTAAACATACAACTGTAATTTCAAAATATTTACTCACTTAGTGACTTTGAATAAACTGGGGATGAAAGTAGCACTTCAGAAGTACTGGAAAACTACTTCCAATCCAAACGTAAACATATCTCGATGTTTCAATCCAAACATAAACATATCTGGGATATAACCATTCTACGTACAGAACCTTAAAGACGTTGATAGGTGCCACTAAGAACTCTCTTCACAACTGATTATCATTGTCTAAGAAAAGGGTTGTATTACCATGTAGCAGTCGGTTCGCGGGAAGACCGTTAGTCGGGTCTTTCAATTCTTACAAATAAAGATTTAAAAACTCTACGAACAGAACATAATAGAAGTTGACGATTGCTACTCAGAACTCTCATCAGCACTCTATTTCATAGAGAAATTAAATGGTACTATGACCTTGTTCACAGTTGGTTCCTTAGTTTCTAATAAATTTTTAATGTAAAATGTTATAAATAAAGATTTAACTATTATACTTACAGAACTTTATAGAACTTGACGAGTGGTATGCAAAACTCTAATTAGAACTCTATTTCATTGAGAAATAAAAATGTTCTATTACCTCGCTCAGAGTCGGTTCGCGATTTCCATGTAAATTATTAATTTAAATTGTCATAAATAAAGATTTAACCATTCTAAGAAAGGTTATATCACCTTGTACGCAGTTAGTTCGGAGTAACACATTAACTGTAGATTTAAGTTCTTATAAATAATGAGTTAAGCATACCAGGAAGAGAACTTCATGGAACTGAACGAATAATACTCAGAACGCAGCTCAAACCACCATTTCAATCCAAAATAAAACGGTACTATTACTTTGTTAACAGTCCGCTAGCTACTGGCCCATAAATTTTTAACTTACATTTGTATTAACCAAGATTTAAATATTTTACGAACAGAAGTTTATACAACCTTACGAGTGCAACTCAGAACTCTCGTCACACATTTATATCATTGAAAAATAGTAGGGTTCTATCACGTTGTTCACAGTCGGTGTGCGATTGGTCCATAAATGGGTGATTCATTTTTTATATATAATGAGTTAAACATCCTACGATGAGAACTTCAAAGAACTGAACGAATGCTACTGAGAACACCCAACATGAATCTTATTAGATACAAGGAAGATCTATCACTTTTCTCACAGTCGGTTTGGAAATAGTGCATAAACGGCTGATTTGTTATAAATAATGAGTTAATAATTCTATGATAAGCGCTTCACATAACGGAACGAATGCTACTTAGAACACACATCAGAACTCTATTCAAAACCAAAATAAAAGAGTTCAATCACCGTCTTCAGAGTCGCATCGCGAGTAGCCCATAAATTGTTTATTTAAATTGTCAGAAATAAAAATAGAACTTTTGATCGACCACAACATTATAGAGCTTTACGAATATTATTAAAATTTTCATCAAGACTATTTTATTACTCAATAAAAGAGTTTTATCACCTTGTTCAGAGTCAGTTGGCGAATGGTCCAAAAACTGTAATTGAGATTGTTATAAATAAATATTTTACCATTCTTCGAACTGGAATTTAAAGAGCTTGACGAGTATTATTTTGAACTCTTATCAAAACTCTATTTTATTACGAAATAAAAGAGTTAAATCACCTTGTTCACAGTCGGATGACGAGTAGTCAATAATTTGTTGATTGAAATTGTTATAATTAAAGATATAGTCATTCTTCTAACAGAACGTCTTAAATCCTGACATGTGCTACTCAGAACACTCTTGAAACCTCCATTTCATTGCTATAAAAGGAGTTGTATCAACATGTTCACAGTCTGTTCGCGAGTGGCCTATAAGTTGGTTATTTAAATTGTTATAATGAAAGATTCAAAAATTCTTCGAACAGAATATTTTGACCTTGATAAGTGCTACTCAGATCTCTCATGAGTTCTCCCTTTTAATTATTTAAGAAAATAGTTGTATCGCGATTTTCACAGTCGGTTCGCGAGTGTCCCATTAACCGCTTATTGAAACTGTTATAAGTAAAGATTTAACCATTCTACGAACAAAACGTTATGGAAATTCACTACTGCTTCTCACACTTCTCATCATCACGCTATTACATTACGACAAAAAGAGTTCTATCACTTTGTTCACAGTCGGTTCGAGATTAGTCCACGAATTGTTGAGTTTAAAGTTTTATAAATAAAAATATAACTATTGCACGAAGAGAACCTTAAAGACCTTGACTGGTGCCACTAGTAACTTCCATGAGAACTCAATTTCATTTTCTAAGAAAGTAGATGTATAAAAATGTTCACAGACGGTTCCCGAGTGTAACATATATCGATTGATTAATTTGTTATAAATAATGATTTAACCATTCTACGAAGGGAACTTAATGAAGTTGATGTGTGCTACTGAGAACTTTCATTGCAACTCTATTTTATTGGGAAGTAAAATTGCATTCTGGCATTGTTCACAGTCGGTTCAGGGTTCGCCCATAAATTCTTAAAGTAAAATGTTATAAATAAAGATTTAACTATTCTACGAACAGAACTTTATAGAATTCGACGAGTGCTACTCCGAACTCTCATCAGAACTCTATTACATTACGAAATAAAAGAGATCTATTATCCCGTTTACAGTCGGTGAGAACCCCATGATAATACACCACACTTCGTTTGTCTACTAGAGACCAGTTGGAACGAGAGGAATCGAACTAAAGACCTTTACAAGAGGTGATCGCTCTCTCATTGTGAAGTAGCGACCGGCAATACTTAATGCAAAACAGCTATTCTTAAAGCAAACTGCGTAAGTACAGTGAATACGTTCAATACTGTTACATGTAAGTAAATCTTAGTGTGTTTTGACACGTATCTAGAAAGAACAGAAATTCTTTTGCAAATTGAGAGTAAGGGCAACTTTGACCCCCACTGTGGGACTCCTTAGTCTCACTTTTTAACCTCCATCTATGCTAATTCCATACGGGGACCTGAGCTATTCAAGTGTTGTTGCTTCACAGATTCTTATTATTGATTATAATATTAACTCATACTAATTTGTCACTTTGAGGTATTTGTTATAAACGTACCCCCTGGGAATTTGTGGATTATTTACACATTTGTTTCGTAACTATTCTCAAGACAGAATGTGCAACTAAACAACCTTACCTCAATTTCTATAAATATTTCTACAAAGTTTAAGGTCCACTCACGCCGCCCCCTGCACTGGTTATCCACTGCTTAAAGAGATGCTTCTAGTGACTTACCACTTCAGTACATTTTTCCTTGCTCGTTCATCGGTAGCTGATTCTTTATGGGATATTATTCGTAATATCAACAATACCAATAATGTTGATTCTTGGATCGACCTTCTAGTTTTCCCTTACGCAGTGCTTTGCATCCCGCCGCATTCTGAGAGAGTAAATAATCTCACCACTTGAATGAAGCTAAGAGTCGGAAACTGGAGGGAACATCATCGTGAACTATTAATGAAGCAGCATCGAGGGACCAACGAACCTCGCAAACCACAAAAATCCGGTTCAATCAATACCAAGAGCATCGAACAACAATTAGCAGATGGTGATATACGCGGCGCTATCAGACTACTATATCCGATGACACTGTGGTTACGCCAAATACGTCAGTACCACATGCTCTCAGAGAAAAGCATCCAGCTCACGCTCACTCATTCATCAATCCCGAACCACCTTAGGACTCGACTACAATAACTAAACTCTCATCCATCGAATTATTAAAGGCGATAAAATCCTTCCCCTCTGGTTCGGCAGACGGAATGGATAATCTACGTCTCTCAATCTTAAAAGATCTATTTATAAATCAAGACTTTGATTCAAGGGAACGCTTAGTCACATCCATTTGTGAATGTATGCACTTAATTATATTTGGGAAAGTGCCGACCATTTTACGACAATTTTTTTTCTGGTGCTTCACTTATAGCACTGAAGACGA
Organism: Thermobia domestica; assembly: GCF_964235325.1. Lineage (NCBI taxonomy): Eukaryota > Metazoa > Arthropoda > Insecta > Zygentoma > Lepismatidae > Thermobia > Thermobia domestica. The sequence continues at coordinate 249,246,349 of NC_137462.1, read as the reverse complement.
AAAGCGGTGGAATTCGCCCAAGAGCTGTTGGCAACGTTCGGAGAAGCTTATCAGCAAAAATTATCTGCTTCCGGATACGAGATTCCTTAATTAAGATACTATCACCACACCAACTAGGAGTCTGTATACCATTCGGAGCAGAATCAGCCGTACATGCAGCCAGAATGTACTACTTATCTTCCCATACTGAAGTGAAAGCATTTTTGAAAATTGACTTCCGCAACGCCTTCAATGAACTCAACCGCGACTCAATATTACAATCTGTTAAAACTAACTTTCCAACTTACTATCCATACATCTACCAATGTTATTCCGAACCAAGTAATCTTTTTATAAGTGATAACATAATTCACTCACAACGTGGAGTACAGGAAGGCGACTCACTTTAACCAACACTGTTCGCCCTAACCATCCATCACATTGTTAAGAATATTAACACAGATTTAAATATCTGGTACTTAGACGACGGTACCATAGCTGTTAATATCGACGTAGTACTATGTGCTTTTAATAAAATTCGTCTTGAAGCTTCATCTATTGGATTGTTTCTTAACTCTGCCAAATGCGAAGTGAGTTTTCTGAGCGCCAGAGTTGATGAAATCCATGACCTTTATGAAAGGTTTAATGAAGTAGCACCTGGTATCAAACTCTTATCACCTACCAATGCGGAACTTTTAGGGGCTCCCATCTCTACCGAATCAAGGAACAAAATTTTATTGGATAAGATATCAGTAGATAGGGAATGGGAATTCTGCAGACAAATTTATTATTAGCCAATTTTAGCTATATGTCACACTATCATCTCTAATAACTTCTAATCTACCCCCTAATAATTTTTAGCGCACTCCCTATCCCAAATAACTTCTATCACATATCAAATAACTTTCTATCTTACTCATAATAACTTCTAACACATTCTATCACTAAATTTAGTTGCTAAAAATCACTAAATCTGTTACAAAAAAAGTCACTAAATCTGGTTATAACCGGTTTTGACTTCAAAAATCATTAAATCTGGTTACAAAAAACTCTAAATCTAGTTACAAAAACAAAAAAATCACTAAATCTGGTAACAAAAATCTGGTTATAACCGGTTTTGACTTCAAAAACCATTAAATCTGGTTACAAAAAGTCACACATCTAGTTACAGAAATAAAAAAATCACTAAATCTAGCTACAAAAGTCACTAAATTTAGTAAAATAAAATTACAAGACACTTTTATGATTTTACCATAAAAGTTAACTAATTTCTACATAATTACATAATAGTTACAAATTAGTATATTGATAGTTACAAATTAGGATATTGATAGTTACAAATTAGGATATTGATAGTGAAATATTCTGCTAACTTCATTCTCAATAGGAAACAGTGACTTCTTAAACTCCGTCCACTGATCATCATTCAAGCTGAATAGACAGCCGTTAATATCAAAAACTACTTGAACTTCGGTTTGCACATTTTTCACAATTACATTGAAATTATTAGTAAGTATAAATTTCTTTTGAGGATCCATTCTATTCACTCCATTTTTTACTTCTGACGACATATTTTTGGTCATTTTTATTATTTTTTTGGATTTACATACAGAACTCAACAGTTGGATAATTATCTTTTAAACCAGTGTATTTGATTTTTATTCCATCTTTAACGATCTCATCAATCATTTTATCTGTTAAGTGTTTTGTAAATCTAGGTGGAAGAAAGACCTTAAACTCCTCACACTCAACTAAAATGCTCTTTCCATACTTAGTTTTAATCTTTTCCATTTTCACAATCTTATATTCTGTATTTAATTCTAATTCTCCTAATCCAATAACCTGTTTTTGTTCAAGACTACCAAGTTTATTTAAAAGTTCAATATGACTCGCCATCGTATTTATTATATTAAACTTTTTTAAAAATCAGTTTCTAATAGTCTCGAATTTCGTTAAGTATATCATTGATTCTGTTAACAATATCTCTTACATTTTCATCTGTTAATTCACCATTCATGAGCTTAATTACATTAAGCTCATCTTTAAACAGTCCAATTCGATTTACCATATTTTTATAATATTCTTTCTTTGAAGCTATATTAAACCGTGTTGATAGACCAGTGATAACAGCAGAAGCCGAAGCAAATGCAGTTGTAATAATTGAATATACTGTAAGAGGAATAAACACATTGATGAACCCTGTAGAAGCTGATAATAGAATTGATAATGTAATAAGAGTAGTATAAACACATTTTATTCTCTTGAACTTCCTTTTGTTTTTCATTAATAACTTCTCAAGATTTAATATAGTATCTTCAATTACGCAATTAAATTCTCACGTGGAATGTTATCTGGAATATTCATTTTATTAAATAAGTTTTATGATATTGTCATAAAAAACACTTACAAACTAAACAAATCTAATAAACATATGATTGATTTACATCTTCTCAATTATTTTTTCTTTCTCAACATCATACTCTAAATTTTTCTTACCAATCATAACAACATAGCAAATTGTTTTATCTGGTACATCGCTTTCAAAATTAACAGTCAGTTTCAAATTAGTTCTATCATTTACAGTTACTGATTTATGCTTGCTTGTGTTAATTACGAACATTGGTCTATTTTCTAAAAACTCTTTAGGATAATAAAACATCTCAGTATTTCCAATTGTAGCTCGCTTATATACCGTATACATTTCATAAACTTTCAAATACTTATGTTTTGAAAAATCTAAGTTTAAAGATTCTAATGGGAATGATTCATTTCTAGAATTACGAAAATGGATATTCTGAACTTTACAATGATCAAAATAGCTTGAATCTCTTTCTTGATTATCATTCCTATTTGTCTGGAAAAAGGCAATTACGAAATTAGGCATATCAAATTCACTTGAGTTAAATTGTGTGGTTAAATCGAATTCTAAATATTTGCCACTAACTTATTTCTGTAAACATTGATATGTGTTGAATGAAATAGGAATCTTACCTTCTTTTAACATATTAGATCTTAACAAAGTGGCATAGTTAGGTTCATAATTAACAATAGGCATTCTTAACTCCATATTTGTAATCTTAATTTTACCTGGATGCGGTTGATCATTCTCATATGTTCCATCCTCCTTTTTTGTTTTCCAAATAGCAAATGCGTTACCATCAAAAAAAACTTCTTTTAAATGTATATTTCAATCCTCCTTTCCACATAATATCTTTAAAATCTGAACAAAATTCTGGCAAAAGTCTTAGCAAAAACACTATTTCTTCATCTGTTCTTGCCCACGTAATTCCTTCCCATCCACATTCATCATAGTGATTTGCCTCTGGTTTTGAAATCGTACATGTGTTTACAGCTGTTGAAGTTAAACCAGGATAATCTATAATATCTAATATCTGTCCATGCTTACTAACTTGAATTTGAGAAAACAAATGTGGAAGAAATTATTAATAAGTCTAATATTTTGACCAGTAGTATATTCTCCATCAGCATCTCTACCTCTAATTTCAAAAGTTACATAAATATCAGCATAATAAGGATGTACGAAGCCATCACCCACGTCAATATCAAATTCAATAGACCTGTTTGGCTTATTTAAATTCTCGATTGTTTTTTGATTAGGTTTAAAGGATTGTAATTCATATGATTCTATCTTATCCATATTTATTATAAAAAACATTTGTCATCGTTTTATGAATTAAGCCCATAAAATAAACCCATAAAAACTTAAATATAACTTCTCCAAATATCCTTATTCCTATTCACCTGACTAATAATTTCTGAAAAACTATACCCATCAGTAAACATTTTTAACACTGTAATGCATAAATGTCCACAAATTACCTCGTTAAAATGTTGTATACGGCTGCTATTGTACTCTATATTATGACCAAGATATTTTACGAGTGTTTTTGGCGGATTACCTCCAAATGAATCAAACACATACTTTCTATTTCCTTTTTTCAATAACAAGTCCAATGCGTTCCTATATTTTTAGACGTATCAAAATTAAAAATACCACACTCATTCTTCCATGGTTGGTTAGGCAATTCATCACTCATAAATACACCTCTAAAGTTTCTTATCTTAAGTTTTTTAACAAGTTGTATTAGGTCTAAATTACTTAAAGGTTTAATTTCTTCTTTTTCTTTACTGTTTTGGAGTTTACGTTTTTTGAAAGCCACATTGTTTTTCTTCCATTGCTAAGTTATGTCGCTTTTGTTCTTCTAATTCCATTTTATTCTTTTTTGCATCATCTACAGTCTTAGCAATAGCAGCCGCACCTCCAGCAACAGAACCTAGAGCACCTATTAAAGCTAAAATCGTTGGAATAGTAAATATAAACCCACCAAAATAAACTTTATTATCATTTGCCTTCATTTCTTTGTTTATTTTCTTAAGTTGTGGTATAGAAAGAGTTAGAGACATACATTGTCCTTTACTTAGTTTTGCTTCCTTTTGTTTGAGTTGTTTGTTAGTTAAAATGTGATCTATATTTAATTGTTTAAGTTACTGATTAGGAATCGTAAATGTAAAACCTTTTAACTGCATATTTAGTATATAATTAAAAGCTTCTTATGAAAAAATTTCCATAAAAAGTACATATAAACCTAAATCTAAAAATATTTATAAACCTAAACCAAATATTACTTATAAACCTAAACCAAATCTTACTTTTGTATTCATCACTAAAGCAGTTCCAAGAGCAGGTAGTTTTTCAGTTATTAAATTAGCATCTTTAGCAAAAACTCTTTCCCAAGCTTTATTTTCTAATTCCTTATCTGCAATATGTCTTGATACTGTATCTTTATTATCCCTACAGTATATATCATGTTCTTTACAAGCCTCATCTAATTTGTTAATATCTTTATCACCTCTTTCTAATCTTTCTTGAAGTTTTGTACCCGGACCACAATATTGAAATCCTGGAATATGCAACTCAAATGGAAGTTTATTAATCAAATCATTTTCTAAGCCTTTACCATACTTTTCACTATTCCAAAATTTTGGTGGTAGTGTATTCAATATCTTTATCAAATAACCCATACCTTTTGGATCATTAGGAATAAATTGTATGAGTTTAGAATTAATCATATCCATAATACTTACTTTCTCATTATAAAAGTTATCATTTCCAGATTTTTCTTCCCCATCAATAACAATCAAGCGATCAATCAGTTTTCTCACATCATCCATCCATATGTATTCTTCTGATAATTCGTTATATACATTTATTCCTTCTCCAGATTTTGGTGTCTTTTTTGAAGGTGTTGTTGGTTTTATATATTCATCCCAAATAGGTTTGATAATCTCTTTATATTTTTACCTTTACTAGATTTTTGTTTTCTTGTACTTGGATCATTATTATGAAATGCAACACTAGAATCAATTACTATTTGTTTATATTTTTCTAGATCACCATCATTATAATTTGTTGGATTATGTTTTGTCAATAATTCCCATAAACCTTCTGTTCCTGTATAATGTCGATTATTAATAACTAAATCATCACCATGAATTTTAACTTCTGCATTTCCTATCATATGTATAATTTTCCCATTTTCATCATATGGTTGTATTCCAAAACTTTTATCATCTCTAGTTGCATATCTTGAGGCAATCTTACCAAATGAGTTGTTGCTAAAGATTCTATTCCTTCTACATTATATTTAATTTGTTTTTTCATGTGTTTTATTTCTTCTGTTATAGGCGTATCACTTTCACTTATAGGACTATCATACATAGGTGGTGTTTCTAATAAGCTTGAATCCACTCTCGCACTTTTATGTACAACTGGAACTAACTTTTGAATTAGATTTTTATTTTCTTCTGCTACTTTTGATATATCTTGCCGTAAATCTTTAATTACATCAATAACAGGCTGATCTTGTTCTTTAAATTTCTCATACTTACTTCGATTACTTTGTTTAATTTTCTTAAATCTTTTAATAAGTTCTTCTTTTAACTTAATATACTTCTTAGCTTTATTAACATCCATTTATTATATAAAGAAAAAATAAAAACATAACATAACATAACATAACATAACGTAACGTAACATAATTTAACATATACGTTCACCTGCATTCATATACGTTTAGTTTACACTTGTATAAATTCTTTAATTTTATTTCTATATTTACCATTATTCACCTTCCTAGTCATATCTATTGCTAAGAAACCATGTTCTTCACTCCAACACTTGCTACATAATAATTGTAATTTTTCAAACGACATATCAGATGCAACAAATTCATCATATATATGTTTTAAATTTACATTGTCCTGTCTAAATATACAAAGAAAGTTTAGATTATCTCTAATTAATTGTTTTGGTACTTTAGAATAGGTTTGTCCAAGATAGAAACAGTTGAAACCCTTATGGCGACTTCGAGTAAAATATTCTCTAACGTGATTTTGTTCTTCTAATATGAAATCATCAAATACTACCACAGAATAGTCCTCACATTCATCTAATGGAATAATCTCTTCATTGTTTCCTTTTATTATTGCTACTGTATCTTTAATATTACGTTCTATATCTCGAAAAAGTTGTATTAAGTGTTGGTATTTAGGTTGATTTAAACTTTTAGAATAGATATAAACATTTACATATTTTAACCATTTAGGTGCCAACAAAAATAATCAATCATTAACGTCGTTTTACCGCACCCACTAGGTCCAACTATTAAACATCTTATATCATCAGGTAACAACTCACCATTCCTCTTTCTCTTCGCCGTTTCTTCTGTTAACCTTACTTTAATATCCCAATTATCCATATTAGTTATTTATTATATAATAAATGAAAGTATTTAATTTAAATGGTTATTCATCTGTATTAAACATGTCATTGCATTACCCATTTGAAAACGATTTAGAAGTAGCTGTTGTAGGATTTTACACAACATACTTAACTCCAAATATTACAGAAAAGAACAATAAATTAACGTTTTGCACTGAAGAACCTGAAGTTACAAGACAAGCCATAGTTCAACCTGGTCAATATAGTTTAAAAGAATTAGAAGAATATATTAAATCAAACCTTCCATTCTACACTGATGAATTTAAAGATACTTTTGAAATTACGGAAGACAGGAAGAGAAATAGAGTTAAAATATTTAGTGAGGTTTGTGATATAACCTTAGATACCATTAATACTGTATTAGGTTTTAGTGAGAAAAAGTTAGCTAATAGTATAGAACATATTGGAGATAAACCACCAAGGTTTCATCCGTTTGATACTATAAATATTCATTGTGATTTAGCAGAAGGTATGATTTTAAAACATAATGATACAACACACAACGAAACAGACTTAATTGCAACATTTAGAACAAATGCAGAGTTTAGAGAACCAATTATATATGAACCTAGACAAAAGATATTTTTTCCAATACATCACAATAAATTTAATAATTTCAAAGTTTCAATTAAAGATGAGAATGGTGATTTGATTGATTTTGGTGGAGCTCGTATAACTGTTTTACTTGCTGTTAAATAATTTGAATTGTTATATAATAAATATGGATATCTTTGGTAATACTAAAAGGAGGACTACAAACCTCAATCACGTAAGTGAAGTTTTTACATCAAATAATATAACATGGGTTGATTTCAAAAACAAAAGACTTGTTAATGTAAGTGATGCAATTGAGCAACAAGATGTAGTAACTTTACAACAGCTAGATTCAATAAATAGTAATGTTAATAGCCAATCGGAAGGTGATAGAAACAAATTTGAAGATGTATTAAAAACATTACAAGACACATATATAAAGAAAGATGATTTTCAAAAGATTAGGATGGTTACTACTAAATTGATTATGCAGAAAGAAACTATACCCCTAATATGTCGATTGAGAGTTAAAAATGTTAAGGAGCCAATCTTTAAAATATTCAATCTTTCTAATGGTTACACATTTCTCTATAATGGGAAAATAATGCACATGGAATTAAGTTTGGATAAATACTTTTTAGACATATATTTAGGAGATACTTTGATTGAAAATATACCTTTTGGTTTTAAGAAGAATGATATAATAACGATTAAACCAAATAAAAATTCAGCTATGGAAGAAGGGCAATTATTGTTTGTTGTAATGTACATAGAAAGAGAACTTTCATAAAACCATTTGCTATATTCAATCTATATAACAACATTCTAATTCAATCTATATAACAACATTTTAATTCAATCTATATAACAACATTCTATATTGACTTATGCAGATGAATTATAAATTGTTATATAGATTGAATTATAGACTAAGTGATAGAATGTTATATTGAATTATACAGATGAATTATAAATTGTTGCATAGATTGAATTATAGACTAAGTTATAGAATGTTATATTGATTAAATTATATAGACGAACAGTGTTTGAATTGTAGAAGTTATTATATAGATTGAATTATACAGATGAATTATGAATTGTTATATAGATTGAATTATTGTTTGAATTATAGACTAAGTTATAGAATGTTATATTGATTAAATTATATAGATGAACAGTGTTTGAATTTTAGAAGTTATTATATAGATTGAATTATACAGATGAATTATAGATTGAAGTTCTTGATCAATTATAGTATTAATCAACAAATACCAACAACAGCATTAATTATAGTATTAATCAACAAATACCAAAAACAGCATTAATTATTGTATTAATCATCAAATACCGATACCCGTTAACTATAGTATTAATCATCAAATACCGACACCCGTTAACTATAGTATTAATCATCAAATACCGACAACAGCATCAAACAAACATATGCTTGAATTATAGTTTGAATTAGGTCGATCTTTAGAATTATGTTGTTAGTTGATATAGTGTTTAAATTACAGATTGAGGTTAATAATTTTCCATATAATAAATAGTATGATATATTGTGTTAAGTGTAAGAAATCAACAGATACAAAAATAGATAACATTAGAGTAGAACAGACAAAGAATGGAAGATATGTTAAGAAATGTATATGTGTTTTATGTTTTGCTAATAAATCTCAATTCATTAAAAGACCCGATTGACTATATGAAGGTGAAGGTATTAGAGAAGACACTATAGAAGAAATTCATAAACCATCTAGAAAGAATTATCCTAGGTTAAGTGTTATTGTTAAAGGTATAGATGATTTATGGCAAGCTGATCAAGTGGAAATGGATAGTGGCGTGTTAAAAGGTATTTCCAAAATCAATAAAGGGTATAAGTATTTGCTAACGATTATAGATGTGTTTTAAAAATATGCATTTGCTGTTCCTGTTAAAGATAAGAGTGGGAAGAATGTTACAGAAGCATTTGAATCAGTGTTGAAAGTAAGAAAACCTAGTACCTTACAAACTGATCAAGGTAAAGTTTTACAATAAAGAGTTTAAGAAGTTGATGGAGGTAAATAAAAGTAATCATTACTCAACATATAGTGGTGAAAAAGCTTCCGTTATTGAAAGATTTAATAGAACACTTAAACAAAATATGTGGAAGAAATTTACTGTTCAAAGTAATTGTAAGTAGTTAAAAATATTGCAAGGTTTGGTTGATGAATATAATAACAAAGTACATAGAACAATTGGTGTGAAACCTGTAGAAGTGAATAAGAATAATGAGCAAGTGATATTGAAAAAAGTGTATAAGAAAGAATATAAGTCTGTTAAGTTAAAGTATAAGATTAGTGATTATGTTCGTATAAGTAAAATTAAAGGTTTGTTTGAGAAAGGATATACACCTAATTGGTCAGCAGAAGTGTTTGTTATTAATGAGGTTATACCATCTAATCCACCAACATATAAAATTAAAGATTTAAACAATGAAGAAGTCAGAGGAAGATTTTATGAACCAGAATTATTGAAAACTAAAAATAAGGATGAATATTTGGTTGAAAAATATTGAGAAAGACAGGTAATAAAGTGTTTGTTAAATGGTTAGGGTTTGATGATTCACATAATAGTTGGATAGATAAAAATAATGTAGTATTGTAAATGTTATATTTTATGATTATTTCATAAAAGGTATAAAGTGTTTATTAAATGGTTAGGGTTTAATAATTTGCATAATAATTAATTAAATAAATAAAAGTAATATAATATTATAAATGTTATAATTATGGTATAATAATTCACATAATTAAATAATATACTATTATAAATGTTATATTTTATGGTTTAATAATTCACATAATAGTTTGATAAGATAAGGAAAATGTTGTAGTGTGAATTTAATGTGTTTAACTTTTATGAATATTTTTCATAAAAGGTTATAAAGTGTTTATTAAATGGTTAGGGTTTAATAATTTGCATAATAATTAAATAAATAAATAAAAGTAGCATAATATTATAAATGTTATTTTTATGGTTATTTCATAAAAGGTAATAAAGTGTTTGTTAAATAATTAGGGTTCATTAAATGGTTAGGTTTAATAATTGCATAATAATTAAATAAATAAAAGTAATATAATATTATAAATTTTTTCATAAAAGGTAATAAAGTGTTAAATAATTAGGGTTCATTAAATGGTTAGGTTTAATAATTGCATAATAATTAAATAAATAAAAGTAATATAATATTATAAATGTTTTCATAAAAGGTAATAAAGTGTTTGTTAAATAATTAGGGTTCATTAAATGGTTAGGTTTAATAATTGCATAATAATTAAAGAAATAAAAGTAATATAGTATTATAAATGTTATCTTTTATGGTTATTTCATAAAAGGTAAATAGGGTAAGAAGGTGAATGATAATTATGATGATGAGCTAGTTTATGAAAATGATTCAGTTTTTATCATATTAATAATGACTTTGATGGGGTGATCCCATAAAAGCCCTACACTAACACAACAGTAATATATGTAGACAATGGCAGGAGTGTACAAGTATTAGCAGTTGTGTTAGGAAAAATAAGTATGCTAATGTTGGTATATATAACATGAAAAAAATATTATGAAATGATCTAAAAAATTTGGTAAATATAAAAAAACGATACAGTACTTTTTCATATAAGATGAATATAAATAATGTTAATTTTACTGGTGATGAGATGAGGGAGATGTCGATTACGAAACTAAAACTAATATGTAAAGTCAAAAAAATTCGTAACTATAGTTCTTTAAATAAAAGTGAATTAATCAAAAAAATCGAACAATATCAAAATGAACCAGATGAACTGAAAGTTATATACACAATGAAAGTTGATGAATTAAAAAACCATTGTAAAAGGAAAGGAATAAAAGGTTATTCTAATTTAAGAAAGGCTGAACTTATTGACCATATTAAAAAATATGAAGATGAACAAAACAGATCACAAATTAGAAACATATTTCCATTTAAACAAGATGTTTTTGAAGAATAGAAACCACAATGAATACCAATTAAAGTAGAAACAAAGGAAACAGCAATACAGAAACGATTACAAACTATCACAATTGAAAACATAGGAGGATATAAAGTTCCGGTGAAGTTTTTAAATATAAGTGGGAAAGTAGTTATTAACAAAATCAAGGAAGAATTAAAGCACCATCCATTAAAAGTCAACCTTGCATTCATTTGTGATTATATTAAAGATAAAGAAGTACAAGAACGCAATTTTAAAACTATGAATGAAAGAATATTACAATCAACTGACTTAGACGAATATATAACCCATGCTAAACAAAAACTATGTAGAGAGATGAAGGAATTTCAAGGTAGAGGATCAGGATGGACATTACATCAAATTAAACATTTAGAATTAAACATTAAACATTCAGACTAAATAAATATGTACCATTACGAGCTTCTTCCTATATTGACCTTCCTAAACCAATTAAAGATAAGAAAGCAGTAATCAATATTAAAAATCAAGATAAATGTTTCTTATATTCAATTGCAAGTTATTTAAAACCTATTGATAGATGTTCTCAATATCAACGACCTTCACACTATATATAAATTGTGAATGAGTTACAAGATAAATATTGTAATGGTATTGAATTTCCTGTACAATTAAAAGATATAGTAAAGTTTGAAAAGAGAAGTAACATATCCATTAACGTGTATATTTATGATGATGAATATAATATATACCCACTTCAAATCACAAAAAATAAGCAGGACAAACACGTCAATTTATTATATGTAAAAGACGAAAATAATAGTCATTTTTGTTGGATAAAGGATTTATCGAGATTAATAAGAAGTCAAGTAACAAAACATAAGGAGAAATTGTACTTTTGTGATAGATGTTTAGTAAGACATTTTAGAAATGAGAAGCAATTACAACAACATGAGCTATATTGTAAGGAGCATGAATCTGTTAGAATAGAACTTCCAAAACCATATGACAATCAAATACAATTCCAAAATTGTAATAGATCATTAAGAGTACCATTTACGATATATGCCGATTTTGAATGTTTGTTATGTAAAATGGAAGTAGACCATAATTGTTCTAAAACTGTGAAGTATCAAAAGCATTTGCCAATGAGTTTCTGTTATTACATCAAATACTCAAATGGTATGTATAAAAGTCCTGTTAGTTATATTGGTTTAGATGCTGCAAAGGTGTTTGTGAAGAAGTTAAAACAAGAAGCAATAGAAATAAAGAAAATATATAACAAAAAAGTTGAAATGAAAGTCCCAACTAAAGATGAGAATGAGATATATAATAATTCCAATAGTTGTCATATATGTGAGAGAAACTTGAATGATTTACCACCAGCAATTGAAAAACAAATAAATATGTTAAATAAGAAAATACAATTCGCTAAAGATAATGATAGCATGATTGAAAAGTTAGAAGAATGGAAACATGAATTAGGAAAATGTTTAAATGATATGAATAAAAATAAACCAAAAGTAAGAGATCATGATCATTTAACTGGAAAGTTTAGAGGTGCAGCTCACAGTTATTGTAACTTAAGCTATCGAAATCCTAATTTTATTCCAGTATTTATTCACAACTTAAGTGGTTATGATACTCACCTGTTAGTTAAAGAACTTGCTTATGATAAGAATGAAATAAAACTAATTGCAAATAATGAGGAAAAATATATAACATACTCAAAAATGTGAAGGTTGATAAAAAGAATGGAATTAATTTACGATTTCTAGATTCATTTAGGTTTATGTCAAGGAGTTTAGCAGAACTAGCAAATAACCTTACAAAAGAACAATATAGAGAAACGTCAAAGTACTTCCCTAATGATTTGCTAGATTTAGTAATTAAAAAAGGTGTGTACCCATATGATTATATTGACTCAATTGAAAGATTAGAAGAAACAAAACTACCTTCAAAAGAAATGTTCTTTAATAAACTTACTAAAATCAACATCACTGATGAAGATTATGAGCATGCGGAAAATGTTTGGAAGTTATTCAATATTAAAAATCTAGGTGAATATACAGAACTTTATAACAAGACAGATGTATTAATATTAGCTGATGTATTTGAAAGTTTTAGAGATGTGTGGTTAAAAGCATATGGTTTAGATCCTGCTTGGTATTTCACTGCTCCTGGTTTATCGTGGGATTCAATGTTAAAGATGACTAAGATCAAACTAGAAATGTTAACTGACTATGACAAAATATTAATGATAGAAATAGGTATAAGAGGTGGAATTTGACAATGTAGTAAGAGATAGTTAAAAGCAAATAATAAGCATATGAAAAATTATAACAAAGACGAACCTTCAAAGTATTTACCTTATCTAGATGCAAATAATTTATATGGATGGGCTATGAGTCAATACATGCCTTACAAAGACTTTAAATGGGTTCAACCTTACATAAACATAATGAATATTCCAGATGATTCAGAAACTGGCTACATATTAGAAGTTTATTTAGAATATCCAGAATACTTACATGATAAACATACATATCTGCCATTAGCTCCAGAAAATATGTGTCCACCAGGATCGAAACATTCAAAATTATTAACAACGCTTTACAATAAAGAAAGATATGTTATTCACTACAAAAACTTAAAATTGTATATGTCACTTATGATGATATTAAAGAAAATTCATAGAGTATTAGAGTTCAAGCAATCAAACTGGTTAAAGGAATATATTGATCTAAATACAAATATGAGAACAAAAGCTAAGAATGATTTCGAGAAAGATTGGTAAAACAATGGAATACATTACAAAGAGGCTATCTATTACCTTAGAATGTGATCCAGCCAGGGTGGAGAAGTTAATAGCGAAACCGAACTTCGATTATAGAACAATATTTACTGAAGATTTGTGTGCGATACATATGAAAAAAGAAAAATTGACCTTCAACAAAGCAATATATGTTGGTATGAGTGTGCTAGATTTGTCAAAACTATTAATGTATGACTTCCATTACAACATTATGAAACCTAAATATGATATCGATATAAACTTATGTTACACGGATAGTGATAGTTTTATATATGAAATTAATACAGATGACTTCTACAAAGACTTAAAGGGAATGGTTGATCTATTCGACACAAGTGATTATGGAAAGGATAATCAATATGGAATACCACTAGTAAACAAAAAAGTATTAGGAAAGATGAAGGATGAAAACAAAGGTAAAATAATGACGGAGTTTATTGGGTTAAGATCAAAGATGTATGCCTTTAAAGTTGAGAATGAAGAGGAGAAAAAAGCAAAAGGAATAACGAAATGTGTAGTAGCAAAAGAGTTACAATTTGATGATTATAAGCAAACATTATTCAATGATGTGAAAACATATAAAAATATAAATCTACTTCGAAGTTGTAAGCATGATGTGTATACAATAGCTGTAAATAAGTTAGCATTAGATTCAAATGATGATAAAAGATATATACTAGAGGGTGGTGTAAGTACATTAGCTTGGGGGCATTATAAGGTATAGTTAAAATGTATTTATGTGTAGTTTAGTTTTAAGTCATATTTAATTAACTTTTATGTATAGTTTAGTTTTAAGTAAAATTTAATTAACTTTTATGTGTGGTGTAGTTTAGTTTTAGGTCATATTTAATTGACTTTTATGTACAGTTTAGTTTTAGGTAAAATTTAGTTAACTTTTATGTATAGTTTAGTTTTAAGTAAAATTTAATTAACTTTTATGTGTTGTGTAGTTTAGTTTTAGGTCATATTTAATTAACTTTTATGTATAGTTTAGTTTTAGGTAAAATTTAGCTAACTTTTATGTGTGGTGTAGTTGATAAGTGTTAGTGAGTAATTATGTATAGTTTAGTTTTAGGTAAAATTTATATTTTAAGTCATAAAAGTTGTTTTTGTAACTTTATCCTTAGACATAGGCAACCAGTTACGCGTTAAAAAAAGTATAAGAAAATAGAAACCATTTACCGTTTGAATTTTTAAAATCGGTTAATATTTGACGACGTTATAGCCAATTCAAAATTTCGGGAATTTTTCACGGGTTTATTTTTGAGTTTTCGGGAAAATGTTATTCTTTAAAAAAGTCTTAAAATTTTATTGTGATTATGATAGTATTTTTTATTTTTCGATTCGATGAAAATTAGTAGAGATATTGAAAAAGGGAAACATATCCTGAGGGTTATGCAACCATCTATGCACTTTAAAACATTTGCTATGTTATTAGTATTCATTTGTCGTTCGAATTTTGAAAATCGGTTAATTAGGGGCCGAGGTATTAAATAATAACGTTATTTGGGGGTAAAACTGTCAGTGTTGCCAACTCATTTTTAACAATTATCATATTTATTAGTAATGGGGTGAATTCATCCCTATATGTTTTAAAGCGATATCTTGAAAAATTAAAATCCTGGAACGTTCCGAAAAAAATATTGAGTAGGAGACACTGACTTTTTCTTTTTTGAACATTAATGTTTTAGCTATATTTACCAGCTAGATGGCTATGATCAAGAAGTTACTCACTTATTCAATAGATGGTGTTCCATATCATGTAGTTTATCACTGAGTGTTGATGGGAAGGAAAGAGAGAAAGAGGCTCGAGAGATATGTTGTTGTGGATTCAGTGACGTAGTCTAACAGCTATTATATTACGTCATCGGTACTCTGCCGAAGTGGAAAAAGAGTGCTTGAATATTTATGTATGACGTAGTCTAACAGCTATTATACAACGTCATCGGTATACACTCCATCTCCTGTACTGGACGGTCCTGTGCTGGTATTGGAATCGTTCAAAATGAATCAGTGACAGATCACCTGTTCCGTAGTTGTATGTATTCCTTCTCATTGAGTTTTTAAAGCTAATTATTAACGGATTTTCATGATTCAGGTGTCAAATGAAAGCTTATAAACTGGAGATTAAGATGCAATATTTTGTGTAGGATTCCATTGTAATATTTTAGATGTAAGTTTTAGATGTAAATTGTTTATAGTTAAGTGCTATAAAGTTCTATTTGATTCTTATGCAAATCCTTTTGTAACTAGATTTAATGATTTTTTGTAATTTTTGTATCTAGATTTAGTAATTTTTTGTAATTTCTGTAACTAGATTTAGTGATTTTTTAACCAGATTTAATGATTTTTGAAGTCAAAACCGGTTATAACTAGATTTTGTAACTAGATTTAGTGATTTTTTATTTTTGTAACTAGATTTAGTGATTTTTTGTAACCAGATTTAGTGATTTTTTGTAACTAAATTTAGTGATAGAATGCATTAGAAGTTATTATGAGTAAGATAGAAAGTTATTTGATATGTGATAGAAGTTATTTGGGATAGGGAGTGCGCTAAAAATTATTAGGGGGTAGATTAGAAATTATTAGAGATGATAGCGTGACATATAGTTAAAATGGGCAAATAATAAATTTGTCTGCAGAATCCCCATTTCCTATCTACTGATATCAAAATTAGAATTCTTCTTTTCTCGGTTATCAAAGCTTTCTGAACACTCCGCTTATTATTTACTACGAGCTTCACTCTCTCTTCCAAGATTACTGTATTTCCTTCGTAGGATGATAAATTACTTGACAAATTCAACCACACTCTTAGAACAGGGACTGGGATCCATTCTAAACTGTTCTTTAAAAGACAGTTCATGGTTACAAGCTTCCTTACCAGTGGAGAATGGGGGCCTTGGGATTCGTCGAGCCATGGATATCGCCATACCTTCTTTCCTCGCATCATTCTGTGGCTCACGAGAACTAATTGGATCTCTTCTTCAACAGGAGATTGACTTAGACTCGAGTCGAGATGTACAAAAATGCATCGATAAATGGACTAGTCTGGTTGGAATGGATCCCCCACCTAACGACAAAAGACATGTTCAGTCTGTTTGGGATGAACCTATAGTCAAACTTCATTTATCTTCACTCCTATCATCAACCAATAACCCAGGTGACAAACCAGGCTCTTAGCTGTCTCCTCCTCCAAAAACGGAGCATAGCTTGAAGCCCTACCTTCTCACACACTCGGCCTACACCTTTCTAATGAGAGCTTTCGTATTGCTAGAGCTCTGCGCTTATGTGCTAATATTTGTGAGCCTCATTTTGTCCTGCTTGCGACGCATACTATGTTGATAATAAAGGATTACATGGTCTTTAATGTAAAAAAAGTGCGGGAAGACAATCTCGACATCATATTGTAAACGACATTATTTGTAGAGCCCTCGTATCAGCGGGAGTTGCTTCAATAAACCAAATGGTTGTTGCCACACTGATGGTAAAAGGCCTGATGGCATGACTTTGGTACCGTGGAAAAATGGGAAGGCACTAGTCTGGGATTTCACATGTTCCGATACGTTTGCTCCTTCCAACTTATCCCATTCTTCAATTCAGGCAGATCTCATAGCCGCTCACACAGAATCAGACAAAAGACTAAAATACTCAAACCTATTGGACAAATATTGGTTTGTAACAGTAGCAATAGAAACCAGTGGGTCTTGGGGTCACGAAGGATCTAATTTCATTAATGAAGTTGGTCATCGAATAGCAATCAAAACTGGTGACCTCCGAACTACTGCATTCCTTTTAAAACGTATCAGCATCGCCATCCAGCGCGGGAATGTGTCATCGATCTTAGGCACATTAGCTCCTGGCAAAGAACTGGACGAAATTTTTCTTCTATAACACACAATAAGACGGAAGTAGAGACATCCTAGGAGCCTGACAACCACTTTGACTATGTTTATGAAGAATGTTTTGAATACAGTTTGGATAAATATAAATTCTTGGAAGTCACGGCTAATACAGGTAAATTTGGGAGTGGTAGCAACATTATCTACAGATTGTACTTTGTTGCTCAAAATCGTTAAAGACCTGAAAGATATTGTTGTCAAGCTGTCCGATGTTTATTTTGAAACAAATATGCTATAACTAATGTTTAAGAAAATATGTCATACTTATTATCATGTAATTTAGATTTGGTTAATGGTTGTCAATATATGAAATTTTTCAAGTGGTCTGTGGTACAGCGTACGAGCTAATAAGCATTTTTACTTACGTACCCGAACTATATTTAAATGTATGACAGTAAGAATCAAATATAGTATCACCCGACTGCCGTCGCTGAGCAGACTTTCATCATAATCTGACGTAGGACAATGAGTGGAATTAACGTTGTAAGATTTGAAATCAAATTAGCACTATTGCAAGTAAAAGAAAAAAATAGAATAAGAAGTCTCTTTTGAAAATAAATTCGCCTCAAACTGCCTGAGATTACACATAAGTCTTAACAGAACTTGTTGAATGCTCGGAATAAGTGTTCCTAAGAAACAATCCTTGTTGCGTGGACCCAAATCCGTGACAGGGATGTGGAAGTCTTGTACGTTAACCACTCATCTAAGAAACCTAACGAAAGTGTTCCTTTGTTTTAAATTATTACAGAAGGGCACTATTATGTGCAGGTCTAATTCTCTCTCTTTCGTTCTTAAGTTTTACAAATATTACAGATTTCGGACACTTTTTAACATTAGCTGCGCTTTATGTCTGATAATTTGGTAATAGTTTTAAGCACACGGTTCTTCCAAATAAAACTTAACTAACACAGTAGTAACGAATGTTTAGTTTACTGATTTTCTGGACGGGAAAGAAATTAGACTGTTGGCTAGCTCTTGGAAACTTGAAAATTGCAGCTCCCCTCCTGGGATAGGGGTAACCATCGCTCCAGGTACTTGGGCGAAATTTCTCCCACATTTATCATTCTCCGTTTCTCTACTAGAAAAAGTGTGCCTAAAGTATTAGCAAGATTTCTCCCCTCTTCTAATGAATTCCATACTGATTTACATGTCTCATACATAGTAGTATTTGATTTCGTGGGGTCGCTGGCTAATAGTTGATTTGGGGGAGTTCGGTGTCACCCCCAGATAAATGTTGAATAAAACCGCAATTTTAGGGTAAATCGCGGACCTAAGAGACCTCGTGATTGAGGTCGAAATGTAAGTAGTAGTGCCTACCTGGATGTGTAGGTGTTGGTGGATGTAGGGCGCACATAACGAGGAGGTCACACCCCCTCTGTAAGTCCTCAGTTTGTAGAGAAACATTACTGTAACACGTCTGAAGTTATTGCATAAAAACCACTGCAAAACATCATTTTGAAATTGAAGTAACAAAGCAGTTTATAGATAGGGATGGGAGCGAGAGGAAACATGTGAAATACTAAAGTCTTGTCTCTTGTTTCGCAAAAATATTTGAGTCTCATCTCTTGTCCATCTCTATCAACAAATCAAAGACTTTTACATTTTTTTTTTTATTTTCTAAAAACACATGCACTCGTTTAGCACTCAGACTTGAAATCATTTCCCAGTAAAATATAACTAAAAAAATACATGTCTTCAGGTTTTGGTTTGGAGGCAGTATTAACTGGAACAAATGAAGTTTAGTCACAGCAATTCCATTATCCGACATTTTCTCCCTATGGATATGTCTTTACCCGTGCCTGTCTTTACGGGTATTTCTTTATCTTATATCAGTAACGAATTTAGAGGAAACCATTTTTTTAAATCTTTGGAATTGGGGGAGAGAAGTGGAGTTTTTAAATATAGATATAATTAACAGTGGCTTTTTTGCTTCAGAAATTCCACCATTTACGGACTTCCGCCCACAAGCCACCTATCTGTAACCGCCACTGTCTTATATAATAATAAGGTACAATATAATTATGAAATGAATATGAATAACTTACCTGTAGGGATCGGCCCGAGCAAATTCGAGCGAGTTTTCCTTAAAACTCGACTCTACTCGAAACAGATATCTTTTAGCTTGACTCGAGAACTCGACTTCATAACGTAGAGCTTCTTCGTGGCTAAGCGGTTAGCGTACGCGCCTTTGGCGTAGGAGACCCGGTTTCGATTTCAGGCTGGATCTCATGTGGTTTGGATTCCACGTTAATCAGTAGGTCCACGTCTCATGTAGCCTCACTGCTGAAAGGGACGCTAAACTAAAATCAACTCAAATCGACTACAAAACGAGCCAAATCGAGCAGAATCCACTGTTTAGTTTCAAGTCCCTTTTCTCTTATTCTACATAGACAATATAATTATTATCAACGTTATTACTTCCACTAGAATTTATTATTCTTATTATTATTATTATTATTATTATTATTATTAAATTCTATATTTAAACTTGAAAGATAGGCGGTTTGCGTCTGAACACTAAAAACTAGATAACTGCCGACTTCGGTAGTCGTGAAATCTCTTAGGCAAGCATAACTCACGAGGTTCTGCGTTTGAGTTTCAGAGGAGCAAATATTCGTGCTTAGCCAAAATTTGTTAAAAGTTATAGCGTGCCAGGCACACATGTTTAAAATTGCTCTGCCTGGTTCTATGGTTGTCAACGACTTGAGCTGCTTGGCTCACAGCTTATACCTCCCCTTGAATCCATAGCTATCCTTGAATCTATAGCTCCCCTTGAATCCATACCTATATATATAGTATATATATGGGCTTCAATCCTACTTTACACTGGATATCGCGGCAAACTGTGATTTAGCCCCTCGCTTGTTCATATCCTGGATCCGCGGCTTTAAAGGTCCATATCTATAAAACTATGCGACCTGCCGTACTCGGTTTAAGACTTCACTTAGAAGCTAATATGTGTGCTATCAAAAAATACAATGTTTCAGAATCCTAAAGTACGGCAGGATTCTGAATCTTGGATTTTTGGATAGCGCATATACTAATTTTTAATAAAGCCTGGATTCCACTACGGTAGGTCGCATTGTTTTGGAGCTATGGACCTTTAAAGTTCATTTGTTCATGTTTTCGGCAGCCATAACTTCGAAATTAAGCATTTGTGCACCCAGGTTGGTCTATACCTTTTGTCTTATCTTAGTGTTACGAACAATAATTTTTTCCAGATAGGTTTTTGGATGGCACTGCCCCCCGGAGCTCTGAGAGTGTCCCCCTGAGACCAAAATAATACGTCAATAATAAATAGAATAATACCAGCAGTGCCCCTGAATACTAACTGTGAACGTCCTGAACATTTTTTTCTGAAACAACGACTGGTCAGATGTTGTTTTTAAACACCCTATATATATAAGCATTTTTATAAGCAGTATCTCAACGCAGTTTACAGTGCAAATGGGAATGCAATGCAATGCAAACACGAAAATGCAATGCAAATTGATAAATATATCGCAAATTGCGATGCATCTTTGTGCCTTACATTACCACGTAAGCTAAAATAAATAGCAATCTAAATATATATTACTATTATTTCAAGAAACTTTCCCCGACTTAAAGAGTCGGTTATTAAAGAAATAATGCCTCGACATTGAATTACAATACAGTTTTCCACTCTTGTCTTTCCTTGCCTTTGTCAGTTTATTGCAAGTGGATCATTCTCCAGATCAGGTTTTGGATCATTATCCTTGTTTCTGAGTGTGTAATAGAAAAAGTTCCTTGAAGAAAAGACGCATTGGCAGCAGATTGGACCTAGCATATGTATAGTGTGGCATGAATGGATCTTGGTTAGTAAAACTCAGAAGTGCGTACAGTAGATCAGTGAAACAGTAATGGTATTTTTCAGTGCCGAAAATATAGGAAAATACATTCATCTTTCTCTTTCTTCTTTTTGCTTTTCAGTTGAAGTACTGATATAAAGGATGCCCATTTAAGTCCCTTGCAAAAACAACTTATGTGTTAGCAAGATTTCTCCTTGGAAGACGTCACGAACGTAACTCGAAAAAAATATACCGAACAATTGGACTCTCTCTTTGTGTGTGTGTGTTTGAACCAGTGCCTTGTTTTTCCTAAACCTAATTGTTGAATTTCCCGCTGTGGCAAAACTCTCATTTCTCTCAACTTGACAAACAATATAATATAATATAATGCTTATCCAACAATGAGCGCGTATTACAAAGAAAAGCAGTGAACTCTAAACTACCCCTGTAGCAGGGTCGGATCCAGGACGGACTTCTGGAGAGCGGTGTGGATTGTAATACTGCTACTTCGCTAGTTTCAAGAGCTCCAAACTCTGGGAGGGGTTTATTTAGATATAAAATAAAAATGGTAGGCGATTGCCCTGATCGTTCCCTAGATCTGTCCCTGCCCTATAACCTCTCACGGAAATTAAATTCATAGATCTATTATTTCCAGTTCGAAGTCATTTTCGTTTCGATGTTAATAGTGACTTCTTTTATCTCTACCTTCGAGAAAATAATAATAATAATAATAATAATAATAATAATAATAATAATAATAATAATAATAATAAGAAGAAGAAGAAGAAGAAGAAGAAGAAGAAGAAGAAATTCATATAAGGAATCCAATAAATACAAAAGTAATTTACAATTAGATTCATAATGAATAGAACTGTGAAGTACTTTCGTATTTATTGGACTTCCTTTATGAACATATAAATACTCATTATAGCATATAAAATGTGTTAAAATTTAAATTGCGACACAAATTGAAATTTGAATTGCAATTTGCTGCACAAAATATAAATAATTAAACACACACACACATATATATATACACACACACACACACACACATATATATATATATATATATATATATATATATATATATATATATATATATATATATATATATATATATATATATACTCGTACATATTATCTCGTGTCTGGAATTTCGAGTCGAGACAGGAATATATTTTAATATGGAGGCAGCGTTTTCTCCAGACGGGTGGAAACAGTCTTAAATCTCGTCTCGTCTAGACTCGTGCGCATCTCTTTCGAGAAGTGAGGTGAGCTAACAGCTCATCTCAACCAAGCCTGCTCGAGCCGATGGCTCATCCCAAAGCGAGTCGGCTTGAGAAGGTGGCTCACCTGAGTTGATGACCGAACAGAATTTATGACTTACCCAGTCCAAAGGAGCCATCTGCTCAGTTGAGTCAAGTCGAGCCGAAGCTGATGGACTCTTTCCAACCGATCTCACTTTAACCACAGGCTCACCTGAGGATAGTCAAACTTAGTTAGTAGCTCATCTTAACCTAGCCGTCTCGAGCTATGGGCTCAGTTGAGAAAAGTAGGTGCCTCATCTCACCCGAACCAGCTCATGCCATCTACTAAATTGGGTCGATTCGATGGCTTATCCCAAAGGAGGTGGCTATAGGTGTTCACTGAGTAAACCCGAGTTGAGCCGGTTGACATCATTACTCGGGGTGTGCTTCTGCTTTGATTCAAAATTTCGACGGTGCAGTTCTCAGCCTTGATAGTAAGAACTACAGTATATAGTTATATGGTTCTAAGGACATTTGATGCTGTCTCGTTATGAAAATGTATTGTCGTCTTGTTATCGAGACGAGACGAGATGCAAGCAGTCTCGTGAGCAACACTAAAAGTATTCCACATTACTGTTTACATTTGTCATAGCTTTTGCTTTCCAGTCTAATCACTTAATCAAGCCTTGATTTCAGAACGAGCTAAAACGAACTGAGTGATGAAGCCAATTATCAAACCCGACTCTACTTGAAATTTGACCTCAAAAACAGTGACTCGGCTCGGAACTCGACATGAGAAAGCTCGACTTGTGCCCATCCCTACTTACCTGACATTCACATTTCAGTTGCCATTTTCTTTCATTCTCTAAAACGTGTCTATTATGATGTTTTTCCTGTTTCCTGCAGCAAAACCTCTCGAGTATAGGCATAGGGAAGCCTTGGCAGGCGAAATTTTAATCAAATGAAGACTTTCTTCTGTGCAGCGCTTCAGGGAAAACCAAAAAGAACATGAGCCACAGCGATGCTTCCGTTGAATATCGATGTAAAAACATACTCGGTTGTTTATCATCACGACCACAAATTTACCCTAGCGGTCGACTTCTAGTTCGCGATATAGCATACATCTTCGGTATGAGCATGCCCATCTGAATCCATATGTTTGTGCCAGTATCGAGGGTGCGACAGCGAATTAAACCTCGACCTCGATCGCCAGGTCTCTTCGGTATCTTTGTTTCTACCTTTAGACCATATTTTAACAACTTATGCAAATGTCGGATGTTGCAGACCTCCTGGCTACGCCACTGACTGGTAGCGTGCATATTTCCTAAACATCATCAGTCTCTGTTCACTTTCACTTTTAACCATAATTTTATTATTTCAAGTCAAACAGAATAGATTCGTTCTCCTTCGCATTTGAAGTTATTAAAAATAACATAATGGTGTAAGTAAACCTGTGATTTAGCCATTTTAAATGTAAAATTCTGCCCCTTCTCCGCAAAAGAAATCTCATGTACGCAACCTGAGTGTATGTCCCCACGTTCCAAATACAAGAATTGAATTTGGATATTTTCTGCGAGACTATTGGCGAGATATAGAATTTCATTTATAATATTTCTGTTTACTTGGAACTGGAATTAATAGATTTGAAAATAATCTTTTGTGTAAGTATAATTGTGCAGAACAGCCATGGATAAATGTTTTGCTATATATAAATGCTGCTATATATAAATGTATGAGAATTGTTACGAACGTTTCTAGAGGGGTAGAAAATAGTGTCCTAGAAACTAAGAGCCAAGTTGAAATCTAACAAAATAAGAATTTTATATTCACTTAGAGAGTGCCGAGTTTCAGTTAATATTCATATAAATGTGGGTCATTTACTATCTAATAACCATAAGACCTTCAAAAACTACATTTTTTCAGAAAAAGTTAGCAAAATACTCCCTCGAAACTTTCTTTCCTAAAAATTGTGCAAAATAACCCCTCCGAAAAAGCTAAATAACTCTAAGAGGGACGTTAAAATCTAAAAAACAAGAATTTTGTAGTCATCTAGAGTTTCCTTCCTTTCAGCTAACATCCATAAACGTGTGTCCACATACTATCTAATTAGCATATGGACTTGGAAAAACAACGATTTTTCCTGAAAAAGATTGGCAAAATTTTTCCTCCTGAAAAGCTATATATGTCTAAGTGCCAAGTTAAAATCTGAAAACATAAAAATTTCATATTCATCTAGACGGTATCTACTTTCATTTAGTTTCATATAAATGATGGACATGTGGTATTTAATTAATATGGACTTTGAAAAATACAATTTATTCCGAATAAGTTTAGAAAGTTATTGCCTAAAAAAGCGAAATAACTCTTCGTCCTCAGTTAAAAATTTAAAAAAATAAGTTTTTATCATCTAGATGGTCACTACTTCCAGCTAATATCTACATAAATGAGGGCCATATACAATCCAACTCCCATACGGATTTAGAAAAATATCATTTTTAAAAATTATTAGCAAAATACAATCTTAAAAATGCTATATAACTTTAAGTGCCAAGATAAAATCTAACAAAAATTTTGAATTCATATAGAAGGTCGCTACTTTTAGTTAATATCCATATATATATATGGATCATGCGCAATCTAATTACCATATAGATTTGGCAGTAAACTATTTTTTCCGAAAAGATTGAGCAAAATACTTACTCCAAAAATACTATATAACTCTAAGAGTCAAAATCTAACAAAATTGGAATTTTATATTGATTTAGAATATTTGTACTTTCAGTTCAAATTGATATAAATGTGAGCCATGTACTATATAATTGCGATATAGACTTCGAAAATACCATTTGTTTTCGTAAAAAAATTAGCAAAATACTTCCTGCAAAATAAAAACATTTAATACTATGTGCTAAACTACCATGTGGATTTGGAAATATACCATTTTTCCGATAAAAATTAGCAAAATACTCCCGCCAATAAAGCTATATAACTCTAAGTGCCGAATTAAAATGTAACGAAATAAGAATTTTATATTCATCTAGATGATCATACCTTCTATAAAGTGGGTAATGTACTACCTAATTACAATATGGCCTTGGAAAAATAAAATTTATTCCGAAGAAGATATGTAAGATACTGACTTCAGAAAGCCATATAACGCTAGGTGTCAAGTTGAAATCTAACAAAAATTACCTTTATATGAATATTATACTTTAGTAAATATTCATAGAAATATGGGCGGTGTACTATCTAATTACTTGGAAAAATACAATTTATTCCCAAAATGGTGAGTAATATATTGCCTTCAAAAAGCAATATAACTCTACGTGTCAAGTTGAAATCTAACAAAGTAAGAATTTTATATTCATCAAGTGGGGAACTACTCCGAGTTAATATTAATATAAATGTGAGTCACATAAAATCTCATTTCCAGATGGGCATGAAAAAATACATTTTTTAAAAAAAAATAATAAGAAAAATATTACCTCCAAAAAGCTAAATACCTCTAATAGGCAAGGTAAAATCTAATAAAATAACAATTTCATATTCATTTAGAGGCTTCGTACTTTCAGTTAATATTCATACAAATGTGAGACATGTACTATCTGATTACAATATCGTCTTGAAAGATATATTTTGCTCGATAAAAATGAACAACTTATTGCCTGCACAAAGGTAGATAACTCTGTTTTAAAACTAAAATCTAACAAAACAAGGATTTTACATTCATCTAGAGATTCCCTAATTTCAGCTACTATCTATAAAAATGTGCTCGACAAAAATGAACAAATTATTGCCTGCACAAAGGTAGATAACTCTGTTTTAAAATTAAAATCTAACAAAACAAGGATTTTACATTCATCTAGAGATTCCCTAATTTCAGCTACTATCTATAAAAATGTGGGTGACGTAGCATCTAATTACCATATGGAAATGGGAAAACACGAATTTTTCCAGAGCAAAAATGGCCAAATACTTCCTCTAAAAAAGCTATAGTTCAAATGCATATAATGTGAGCAATGTACTATATAATTACAGTATGGATTTCGAAAAGTACAATTTTTCTCGAAAAATGAGCTAAACACTCCCTCCAAAAAACACTTAACTTTAAGAGCTAGGTTGAAATGTAACAAAATGAGAATTTTTATAATTATCTACATGGTTTGTTCTTTCAGTTAAAATATACATATAAATGTGGACGATGTACTATCTAAATACCATATGGGCTTGGAAAAATACATTTCTTCCGAACTAATAAGCACAATATTTGCTCGAAAAAAGATAAATAATACTAAGAGACAAGCTAAACTTTAAAATATAACAATTTTGTATTCATTTAAAGGGTCTATCCTTTCAGTAAATAGCAATATAAATGTTGGCCATTCACAATCTAATTACGACATGGATTTGGAAATACATTTTTTTTTTCGAAGAAAATGAGCAAAATAGTCACACGAAAAGAGCTATGTAACTCACAGTTCAAAATTAAAAGCTAACAAAATGAGAATTTTATATTCATCTAGAGGGTTCAACTTTCATTTCAAATTCATATAAAAGTGAGCCATGTACAGTGAGAGACACTTCTAAATGGTACAGCCATATGGAGATTTACGGTAAGAGTGCTCCACCAGTTGAGTCCAAAGTATTTGCCGGGAAGTATTGCAACCGAATTAACTTTAAAAGAATGCGGGTGGCATAATCGCCAGGCAATGAAAATTCCCGTACACTTGGGTGAAATTCCCACTACCGTCTACAGCATCATTTCTCCAAAATGAGATGAATCTTAGACGTGTAGTTCTTATGCCAAACATACTACTTGATATGTGTCCTATTCGTGAAGATAAAAAATGAAAGTCCAATCCTGTTGCTGTTGGAATGAACCCTTTTTAAGTCGTTTAATCTGAAATGACTTTGCAGAACCTGAATAAATATCCTGTCTCTTCAGGGGGGTGTAGGAAGAGCAAATGCTCCCCTCCTACAGTATGAAAACATATACTTTTAATCAAATGCCTAGTGAGAGTGAGCCCATTGTATAGCGCTTTTATGATTTGAAATCTTGCTAACAAGCCATCTTATGTGATAACTGACAACATAGGAGAACGGAAGATGCAAATATGATGAAGGAGAAATACACTCACATGTGCAAATTCAGAATTGGAGACAAAATGATCGGATAGCATCCATATTTTGTCGAAAATTTTGATTTTGTAGGTAGACAAGTAAAAGCTCACCCGAACCTGAGAGCATCCCATTACCAATTGTTGAATTCAAGTGGAGAACTCAGTTGAGAGCTTCAGATGATTTGTGAGGAAGAGAAACATCTTAAGATATGGGGAACAAACAATGAAAAAAACACCAACTTCTCTCAACGGGACTCGAACCCTAACCCCTATTATTACCAAGCCACGCCATTACTCACTCATCCACCGAGCCACACAGAATAACAGTCAGTCATACGTCAGGAAAAACGTTCGTTACGACCAGTGATTTATTTGTAGGGGGAAGCTAGGCAAATTCCCCGTCTCTAGTTTTTCTTTCCTTGGCACTAACTTAATTACTGTTGTCCCAGCCTGGGAAGAATATTTTCTACCTGTCTAGAAAATTTCCTAACAATTTGTATACATTTTTAGCAACACAAAACATTTATTCATCGCTGTTCTGCATTATTATACTTACATAAACGAATTATTTCCAATTCTATGAATTCTCGTACCAAGTAAACAGAAGTACTGAGTATGAAATTCTATATCTCGCGAATAGTTTTGCAGAAAATACCTAAACTATATTTTCTATTTGGAACAGGGGTAAGCACACACGTGGGGCTTAGGAAGCAGATTGCGCCCATAAGATTTGCTTTTGTCAGTAAGGGACATAAATTTACATTCAAATGGCAAAATCACACGTTTAATTATACCATAATTATACTTTTAAGAGCGCCAAATGCATAGAACGATTGCATTCTTTTTGGCTTGGAAGAATAAAATTATGGCTGAAGGTAGAAGTGAAGAGACTGACTATGATCAGGAACAATGGATGCTACCAAGCAGTGGCGTAGCCAGAAGGTCTTGAACCCCGGACACTTGTAAAAGTTGTTAATATGAGGCCTAAGATTGCGGTTTAATTCAAACGTTTTCCCGGGGTGAATTCCCGGACACACCCCAAATGAATATTTAGCCAGCGGCCCTCCT
This sequence comes from Thermobia domestica, assembly GCF_964235325.1. Lineage (NCBI taxonomy): Eukaryota > Metazoa > Arthropoda > Insecta > Zygentoma > Lepismatidae > Thermobia > Thermobia domestica. The sequence continues at coordinate 249,217,099 of NC_137462.1, read as the reverse complement.
GAAATCAAATCCTGACTACGCCCCTGCTATAGAGTGATATATTCTCTGTCACATAAGAAAATGCATGTTTTCCGTGGGATACTATCTTTTGCCCCTTACTATGAGAATGAAATCGCTACACATTCCTTCGCGATTTAATTCAATGTTTTAAAAGTTTTTAAAGCTCAATCCCTAACCAAATCGATCTCTTTGCAGTTCACCCAAGACACTATAGAAATATCGTAAAACTTAATAAAAGAAGAAAAAGTTCTTTCACAGCGTGAAACTTACGATTATTGCCATATATTTATAGCGTAGTTGTGTCGTGTATCTAATTACGTACCTCATTGGAACCGTGCAGAGTTCCTATTCCCGCGACCCGTGTTAGAATCTTTATGGCGCTATTTTTTTATTTTATTTTTTTATTGATCAGATAGGACTAAAGTAAAAAGAAACATATGGTTACAATTTAAGGTGTGATTCGATATTCTGCAAGTATTTAATTATTTATTTCTTGTCAAGCAAAAAATGAAGTAGAATTTTACAAGCGTAAAACTTCTAGATATGAATGTTAATACAAACTATGAATAAGATTACAGCTGAAAAGAAATATAATTCTCTTCAATTGTAGTCCATAATTAGCTATGGTCAAGGAAATGGATTTCACCAGTTTTGTGTGTGATCAGCACATTGACTTCCATCATCCATATTTCTTGCATTAATATCACTATTTTTTTCGTTTATGTATAAAATTCTCATCTTTCAGTCCTTAACAAAACAGAGATTATTGCTCAATGGCATTACATTTTATTATATAAAGAAATGAAACTAACTATATATATATATATATATATATATATATATATATATTCATATATATACAGATGCTGATCAGAATAATGGAAACACCTGTAGTTGGCAACACGTCAGATGTATCGGTTGGCAGTGGTGTCGTGGCGCCCGCAGCGCCGGTCCCCTGGTGGTGGTGTGTTAGGTCGGTCACCATACTTCGTCAGGCGCAGTGGAACAGCAGTGTCCAGTGGCTGCAGTAGACGGAGGTAGTGTAAAATGGGAGACCTCTCAGATTTTCAAAGAGGGCAAATTTTTTGTGCGCGGTTATGTGGAATTAGTGTGACGGCAGTGGCTAATGTGTTAGGTGTGTCGCGTGGGACAGTGTCGAAGGGGATGACGTCCTACACAACACACGGGAAAACCACATCGAGGAAGCAGAACAGTGGGCGGAAGAAAATCATGAGTGACAGGTCATGCCTGGTATTAAAGCGCATTGTAACGCAGAACTGTCGTGCCACTGCAGAGCAAGTGACGGAGGAACTCAATCAGCACCTCCCCCACCCTGTTTCGACTATCACAGTCCGCCGCGAATTACATGACATGAACTTACGGGGTCGTGTTTCACGGGCCAAACCGCTCATCAGGGACCATAACTCTTCGCACGCCGCAAATGGTGCCGCGACCATGCAACTTGGACCGTTGATGACTGGAAATGTGTGATATGGTCGGATGAGTCATCTTTCACCCTATTCCCAACCACGGGCCGTGTTTGTGTGTGGAGAACGCCCAAAGAAGCTTATGATCTGCAGTGTCTCCGTCCAACTGTGAAACATGGCGGTGGCTCGGTGATGCTGTGGGCTGCAATATCATGGTTCTCATTGGGTCCTGTGGTCACACTTAGCGGACGAATCACTACCAACGATTATGTCGCAATTTTAGGAGACCACTTGCATCATATGGTCCGGATGTTGTTCCCGGACAATGACGCCATCTTCCAGGTGATAATGCACCCATTCACACAGCTGGCGTTGTTGCAGCGTAGTTTGAGGAACATCGGGATGAAGTTCAACACCTCCGCTGGCTCGCCCAATCCCCAGATCTCAACATAATTGAACATCTGTGGTTCGTCTTGGAAACACGACTCCGGCGACGATTTCCACCTCCATTCTCTCTCACAGAACTGGCCGATGCCCTGCACGAGGAATGGCGTACTTTCTTCCATTTTTTCCTACATTATCTTAGATTAGTGACCGCGGTTTAGGATAGATTATGTAAAGTCAAATACAGTTATGTATGTTTACACTTTCCTTTCTTTCTTTCTTTCAAAACACATTCCTATCTGTCCACGTAGTCCAAAAACAAGCATACACCTCTATATTGATCAACTATAACATTCTAGTTTATGAGTTTATTTGCTTCGGCTCTTCTGAGCATAAGATGTAAGTAAAAACATATTAACAACAAATAATAAAGAAACTAAGTCTACCTGATGGATAAAAATAAGACATTATATAAAATGCAATGAGCTGATCAGTACGGTACTGTATACGTACTTTTGGGCCACCCTATATATTATTAATAATTTACTTCTTGCATTTAATAATAACTTGCTGAAAATAACCACTTTTCCCATGGGTCAGATAAAATATCTATGTAAACAAACTGAACAACGAAAAAAAAATATATCGGTAATTTTCTACTACTTTCACATATCGCGGGAAACGCCCCTTGAGACCCCCTGGTTCGAAATTTAAAAAGAACGCCTGTGGCTCCCAAGCGATGGGAGCTGTGTTTAGAAGTCAACGCCTCTGGAAGAATCACTATTCATCTCAGCGACCGTGAAAACTAAGGATTTGACACTAATATAGGTCATTTTTGATTATTTTTACGTGTTTCGGCACATCTCCCCCCCCCCGGTGACCCTGGCTTACACGCAATGGTAGCTGATTTTGAAAGTAATCGCTAATGAAAGTGTCACCATTGATCTCAGTGACCGTGAAAACTATGAATTCGACACAAATATCGGCCATTTTCTAATATTATTACATGTCTCGGTAAACGTCCCCCTCCCCTGAGACCCCTGGTTTGATTTTTTTAAAAAATTAAAACCGCTTGGTCCTGGTCTGGGGCCTGGACAAAAGTATCCGTTATTAACATTTAGTAACTTTTTGTCAACTCGTCTGATCACCAGGCTACACACAGACAGACACACAAGCAAACTCGAACAGATAGAACAAACAGCGTTCTTTCGCATAGAATGTTGTTGCTTCCACCCAGCTTAAGTGCCGGAGGGCTTCTTTTATACGTAAACTCGTCTATTGAATCTGCCTCTTCTATCGAAGTAATGGGTCGCGTGGAATCCTAGTATTAGCTATTTTGTTGATATTGACCTTGAAGAACTAACAAATGGTTTCTCATGAAGTCACAAGTCGCTTTGGTCCGTGAAGTTGATATACAGTAGAAATGACCTTTGCATTACTCACCCGTTGGGAAATAGGAAGATTATGTTGATTTTATCTGAACACCCACAAATCTGTTATAGAAAGAGGCCTTTCCACAACTACTTCCAATCTAGATTAAATTTCATGGCTAACTTTTTGAATCATACACAAGAGTATCATTGATATGTTAGTGTTAATAATATTTATGGAACCAAAGACAGGTTTTAAACTTCCAAACTGTGCTGTGCATAAAAGTCGGAAATCTTATAGAGTGGTTTCATCCGTGTGTCTGTTGACAGATACTAGAGCAAAGACAGAAAGTGATATAGAAAGATGGTTTTCTGCTATTGATTCTTCATCCAATGAATAGAATAGGTTCCATCTCATCCGTTAACTCTTCCACCCAGAAGTGGTTCAAATTAGCAATTTCCGGTTCTAACATTTAACCCATAGATGAAACCGGTAACATACATAAAAACGTTTTCTTTTCTTTTTCTTTTCTTTTTTCTTTTCTTTTTTTTTTGTAAACGATTGCGCGTGTATAAGCAACATATCATGGTCATTCACAATCTCTACTAATATTGAAAATGGTTTAAATTTATTATTACTTCCGGTTTCAACAACAGTTTCAACTTTTATCGTCATAGCATAAAACGGTAACATAGCGAGAAGTGATTTTTGAAAACGAATTACCATGTAGAGACAACATCATGGGTACACAAAATATTCTACCGAAATTATAAATGGTTGATATTTACTATTACTTCCGGTTTCAATTTCCAATTTCCGCCTAATAGAAATAGTAAATGCTTCAAGAAGTGGTCTTTTGCAATTAATTCAGTACCCAAAGAACATATTTTACTTCCTCCGTTAACTTTCTACTCAAACTGGAATAGCTTCAAATTAGCCATTTCCGATTTCAACGTTTGCCGATATATAGAGAAAATGATAACGGATAGTGAGAAGTGGTTTCTGCAAACGATTTAGAGTCTAAAGACAAATATTTATAATACTAAATTCGGTTGTAGTTAGAATTTATTATAACTTCTGGCTTCAATAACGGTTTCAACGTTTATCGCTATAGAATGAAAACGGCAGCAGATAGCTAGAAACAGATTTAAGCAAACGATTCAGCCTCTCAACAAACATATCGCTATTATCCATATAAGTCTACTAAAACTGGAAATTGTTCAAATTTACTAGTACTTCCTGTTCCAATATTGATTTCCGTAGAGCATAAATGGTAAAAGATATTAAAAAGTGGCTTTTTGCAATCGATTCATCGTCTCAAGAATAGTCTCCTCCATCTCCGTGGCAGCTTTGATCAAAGCAGAATTTGTTAAAATTAGCCATATTCTGTTTGAACGTTCCTCGCCATAGAACGAAAACAGTAACAGATAGCGAGAACATTTTTGTCCAAACGATTTACCGTCTCTAGGCAACATACCATAATTATTGTCAACACTCTACCGGAACAGGAAGTGGTCCAAATTGACTATTACTTCCTATTTCAATTCTTTTTTCCATAGATCAAAACAATAGGAGATATCAGGATACGGCTTTTTTTTACGATCGACTGGGAGTGGTTCAAATTAACTATCATTTCCTATTTCAATTCTTGTTTCCAGGAATCAAAACAATAGGAGATATCAAAATACGGCTTTTTAAAATCAACTCAGAGTCGTAAAGAAATATTCCTCCAGGAATTCAGCATCCCAAGAATTTTTTTCCACCAATCCCTATTCAAACCAGAAGTATCTGAAGTTAGCCAAGTTCGGCTTAACGTGTATTGCTACAAGTTTCTAATTTATGACTAAGAGTGTCAACTTGTTGCATATATTAGACGAGTTACCAGTATCAATACCAAAATAAAGGAAGTGGGTATCGTTTCACAGTGTGAAACGAAGATTTCCAAACTATATGAATTCAATAGTGAAACTTGAAGTAGTGTTATCATCTGTCACAAAAGAAAATGCACGTTTTTCACGGGATAGTATCTTTCTATCACCTCTCGATTTAATTAAATGTTTTAAAGGACCAATCCATAACCATAAATCGATAAGTGTATTACCTCTAGTTTTGCAGCTCAGACAAGATACGATAGAAATATCGTAAACCTTAATAGAAAGACAAAACACCTACGTTCTTTTACAAGCTTGAAACTTACAAATATTAGCAGTATATATTTACAGAGTAGGGAGTTTCGCTACGTTATACCGTAGTTCATTGGATCCGTACAGAACTACCACCAAGATGCTATGTGAGCTTTATGTTAGACAAATACCGTGTGCGTGGGAGTTTCCGGGGTGGTCCCGCTTCCTCCCACTGTTTTCATTCCGCCAATTCATCCCATCATCATCCATACGGCCTGAGCCGTAGTTACCTGAAGAACGTATGACAAAGTCAAGTACTTGACCTACTAAGTAGAATTTGGTACGCTACCTTTAGGCCACGGAGGCTAAAACCGTGAACTGGCTTACTCATAAGATCAGTGCAATTCGTAGTTATGTTCAATTAGCAAGCCGAATACCAAATGATGTTACGTGTTCCTGTATTCTTTATATCATAGTATGATACTACAAATATAACAAAATATTATGATGAAATAAATCACCAAGACGCCAGGGTCGATTAGGTGTTCCTGGAACGGTGGCTCAGTGATTGAGCGTTCACCTCTGGTGGATGGGACCCCTAGTTCGATCCCAGGTCTCGCCAAATGAAATTTGTGGTGGACAAACACCGTGTGTGGGGGTTCTCGACGTTCTCCCGTTTCCTCCCATTTTATTAATTCCACCATTTCATTTATTTCTTATCATCACCGTCTCCTTTAGCCTAGCCGGCATAACTGTGGGACGTGAAACTCAGATTTCATTTGCATTGGTTTGTTTTCGTGTTACTAGTAATAGCAGTAGTGATATTCGCAGTAGTACAGTAGTACAGTAATAAGTAGTAGCAGTAGTGGTAATAGTAACAGTAGTAGCAGTGGCAGCAATAGTGGAATTAGCACTAGCATTCGTAATCGTAATAGTAATAATAGTATTAGCAGTAGTAGTTGTAGTATTAGTATCACATACGGTGTAGAAGTTTTTCGTATCTTCTCTGTCACTCGTAATGCACTAATGAGTGCTGTATAAGACTTTTACGTCCATGAGCTGTATTATTGTATAATAAACATGGCTGGACAGAGCAAGCACAAATAACAAATAGACAGACAGTATGGGAACATAGAAAACAAACCTTGGGTAACTTTTCACACAATTTTCCCATTTGAAAAGGACAAATAGACATTGCAATATTATGACGATACATTTCTCATTTTCCAATGCATATTGAAGGATTGACTTGACTTATCAACTTGGTTGTTCTCAGGCCGGTTACGCCCGGCCCGTTTAGAGCCCGGTTCATTTGTCCCGGCCAGTTTAGGGCCCGGCCCGTTTGTGCCCGGCCCGGTTAGAGCACGGCCCATTCTCTGCCCGGCTCGAGATTCGGACACAGAATACAGATCCATCCCGGTCGTCTTCGGGCATGGCTTTGCAGGGCTCTGGTCTACAGACACACGGATAAAACCATTCTATAAGACTTCCAGCATTTATGCACAGCATAGGTTTCAATGTCATTTCTATATTAACTTCATGAATTAAAGTGAACTTGTATTCCTCGAAAGGCATTTGTTGGTCCTTCAAGGTCAATCGAACAATGAAAAAACTGATACTGGGAGTATTTTAACACGCCACTCACTACAACGATATAACAGAATGCTGCCTCCGGCTGTTAATAAAAGGCTTAACTAGCTGGAACTCGCTAGTACAGCAGCAACGTTCTATGCCAAAAAAAACGTTGTGCTGTGTAAGAAATGCTAGGGGTTGTCATGTCTACGTGCGCCGCCTCCTTGATGTTCCCTGGTTCCAGCACTCACACAAATAATCTTGTCAGGACGCTGCAGGCAAGATTTTTAATTTCAAAACATAAGAAACATAACAAAATAAATATTTCTCGCTTGACACTATCAAGAAATAAACAATTAAAGCATAGAGATGGGAGTTAAAATTTCTAACCTCTAAAACATAATTTTTTTGTTTCAAATGTGTTTGTGCAAAGGCAACCAAGGAACATACTAAGTTAGTCAGTTTATACTTTATGTCCACAACAAAATCCTTGCAAGTTCTTTTTGCAATACCATTAAAATTATTTTTTTATTATGATATTTTCATTTTAATTTCTATGAATGTAGTATTTTCTTTTAGTAACGTGTTGATAATATCACTGCCTCTTGCACTCATTGTGCATCATGTAAGTTGTTGAAAATATACACTAAATATCACGATAATATATGTTGGGAATATGCATTACAGTAATTAAATTTGAACCCGGGTTTAAACGTGTTTCTTTACGTTTAAGTCAGCCGTGTTACCGACTCAACTAGGACAGTCCCAACTTATCCTTATTTTACCGGTATATTTTACTTTATCACAGCACAGCCCTTTATGACAGTGTTCATAAAAGATTTTAACTAAAAAGAAATCAATCAAAAAAAATCGAGACTCTCCTGAAAACATATAACACGTCCCGCCATTTATATAGGTACACCCACATACATTTTGGAAAGTCGGCGCCGTTGGTTCTATCTGTTGTGTTTGAAATCGGTGTTTCTTTTAGAAACTATGTTCCGGCGGGACACACTTCCTATTCCGGGGGCAGTATTGATAGCTTTCTATTTTTATTATATTATAGACGTATTATTTTGGTCTCTTCCGGGGGACACTCTCAGAGCTCCGGGCGGCAGTACCCCCTAAATACACTTCTGGAAGAAACACTGTTTGAAATACACCTAATCTAGTATAAATAAAATAAAAAAGTTTGTTTGTGTGTCTGTCTGTCTGTCTGTATGTATGTATGTATCTGTGTGTTGCCTGGAGACCAGACGAGAGGACCTAGATTTACCAAATTTTGATCTTGGGTACCTAGGCCCAGGTTCCAGATCAAGACAAAGCGTTTTTTTTTCTAAAATCAAACCAGGGGTGTCTCAGGAGACATTTACAGAGACATGTAAAAATAATAGAAGATAACCGATATTAGTGTCGAATTCAAAGTTTTGGCGGTCGCTGAGATCAATGGTGAAACTCCAATTTGCATTAACTTCCAAATTAACCCCACTTAGTTGCGGATCGGGTAGTTGTTGATTTTAGTTTAGCGTCCCTTTCAGCAGCGAGGCTATATGAGACGTGGACCTACTGATTAACGTGGAATCCGAACCACATGAGCTCCCGCCGAGAATCGAACCCGGATCTCCCACGCCAAAGGCGCATACGCTAACCGCTTAGTCACGAGGGAGGTCTGCGGGTCGGGGTACCGGAGGGGATACCTGACATGTAAAAATAATCCAAAATGGCCGATATCAATGTCAAATCTGTAGGATTCGCACTCGCTGAAATCAACGGTGATACTACTAATACAGGCGTTGACTTCGAAATACAGCCACCATGCGAATAATGTTTTTTTCTGATAGTTATTAACAAATGAAAGAAATAAATTATTAACAATAAATGGGAACAGATAGGAATGCATTTTGAAAGAAAGAAACGAAAGTGTAAACATACATAACCATGTATGACTTTACATAATCTATCCTAAACCACGATCACTAATCTTACAAGAAGAAAGTAAGTAGACTTTGATAAATTAACTTCGGGGTCATTTTAGCGAGGTAGTATTGCACATTTAAAATATGAATATTTAGGGATGCGCACGAGTCGAGACATGTGTCGAAACTGGACTGGAATTCGAGTTCAGACACACTTTGTAAAATTCGAGACGAGTCAAGACAAACTTATTTCTCTACTCTAATTTTCGAGCCGAGACACGAGACGAATGAAGACTTTTTGTAAAAATCTTGACTCGACTCGAATGTCTCGAAAATCTTTCTATAATTTTTAATATTATTTTGAAGAAAAATGAAATCTTTGAGTTTTACTTCCCACGGTTATGCCGGTTAGGCTAAAGGAGACGGTAAAGATGAGAAATGAATGAAATGGTGGAATGAAGAAAGTGGGAGGAAACGGGAGAACCCCGAGAAAACCCACGCACACGGTGTTTGTCCACCACAAAGTTCACTTGGCGGGGGCTGGGATCGAACCCGCTACCCCACGCACCAGAGGTGAACGCTCTACCACTGAGCCACCGCGGCCCCTTTATTTTGAAGAAAGTATTCAGTCAGAAACAGTCTTGAAACCAATTCCAGCATTTATTACTTTAGAAAGGTGCTGAACGCATAAACTTAATGGTTAATCTTTCGAAATCAAGATTTAATTTTCAGCTCAATTCAGTTAATTAAAACTAATAATTAATGTCGTGATATTTGATAGTACTTCAAATATAATAATAATAATAATAATAATAATAATAATAATAATAATAATAATAATAATAATAATAATAATAATAATAATAATAATAATAATAATAATGCTATGGGGGACATACACGTGAGCATGTATCTAGTATTGCTCGAGCAAGGCACAATGACGACCGACGCGTATCGCACACTGCTTGCAGACTACGTACACCCCTTGATGACGACCATGTTTACCAACGATAGTGGCATTTTTCGAAAAAATAATGCACCATGTCACAAGGCCAGGAGTGTGATGAAGTGGTTCGAGAAATGTTCAACAATGTTCTATATCTATTCACGGTGTGCGAATTACAAGGGGGATTAAGGAAATCCCCATTGGTAATACTAGAGGTTCCTATAACCAAAGGAGATTTCCCTCCATGTCAAAGAACTATGTGCTGTGTAATTAAAATCTATGAGTTGTTTTATCTGTTGTGTGTATGAAATAACTTATTAAAAATGCAACAAATAAATTATTAACAATATATGTGATCAGATAGGAATGTATTTTGAAAAAAAAGAAACGAAACGGTAAATATACATAACCGTATTTAACTATACATAATCTGACTAAACTAACCGATGATAACTAATCTAGAATAATGTAGGAAAGATGCAAGAAAGCAATTAATAATAATAAATATCAACATATAGAAATATATTTTGAAAGAACAATGTTCCCCAGAAATAACCTTGTAAATTTAGGTTTTAGGATTTAGATTTCTGGGCTTTCGGCATCTGAGATCATTTAGCCTGTCACGTTCGAGGGATGACGTCTCTAGGCGAACACACTTTCCGGGGAAAGGGAAGGAAGAAAGGATTGGGGAACGAAGGAAGCGATCTGAAACCTAAGGTATCACCCTGGCAGCCACCCTGAATGAGATGGAAAACCAAGGAAAATCTCATTCAGGGTGGCTGGCCTGAAAAACTTTTAAATTTTTCGACCGAGTGCCCCCACCAGGAATCGAACACGGGACCGCCTTCACGTAACCATATAAACGTATGTTTGTCTATTCCATTACATTGCGAATAAGCGAAATTGGAACAATGTTGCATCGGAGTCAGTCAATTAGTTCGAATAAAATCTGTTATTCGTAGCACAATCCCTTCGAGGATATTTCCAAGATCGGGGCAGTAACCCACATGGTCGAAAGTAGTGTTTCCACGAGATGAGACGAGAGGAGACTTCAATCTGTCTCGTCTCGTCCCATATCTCGTCTTGTAAGACGAGACACGAGAAATATCTCGTCTCGTGGCAACACTAGAGCGGATGAGGCCCACAAAAAGGAGCTGTTTTACAAACTGGTTAAAATTACAACTTTTAACCACTTTCCTTTGGTTATCAGCACAACACACAACACGACTACAATCTTCCAATCAGTGTTTCTTTCAGAAAAAATGTTCCTGGGTGGTACATTTAGGATTCCGGGGTACTGCTGGTATTATTCTATTTATTATTATATTATAGATGTATTATTTTGGTCTCACCGTGGGTAGCACTCTTTGAGTTCCAGGGCGCAGCACCCCAAAAACATGTCTGGAAGAAACACTGCTTAAAACAAAGACTACTTAATTTCGACCACGGGCGCCCGAAGGAGTGGGAAGGAGCCCGGCCCCCGTGCTCAGGAAATTGTATGCGTAATATAGCAAACTACGTATATTAAATGCCAGACGTAAAATAGCAATCAAGGAGATGGCCCCCTTAAAAATTTCTTCGGGCGCCAATGGTTTCCAGTAATGAATTATTACGACAGGAATATTGGTCAATATCGTCGGTACAGTCGAAAGGCAAGCCTTCCCCACTTATTCCGAAACCCTTTTTTCTAAACCTCTGGCGCCATTTCAAAAAATAAGAAGGCTTATGTGACTTTCTGATTTTAAAAGTGACTTTGGTTCGAATAACATCATAAAACAATAAAAAGAAACTAAATTTTATTGTGAAACCAGCATCCTTTCAAACTCAGTACAGAGAAAGGCCTACACGTTTCTGTCTTTGTTCGGAACGAGAAAACTCATGAAACAATGGTTAGTTGATGATGAAATTGGCATTACGAGAACTTGTATTTTTATAAAGGATTTTTATATATAGTTATAACCACCAGTCCTCGGAATGAAATCTTCTGAAACACTGATTTCAAAGAATGGTTTAACATTTTACTTGGAAAATGGAAATGAAAGCTGTTTGTAAGAATCATTTAAAAATAACTTTAGGTCTTCCTTGTTCTTTTAGGATAGTCCTCATTTGAAATAATAAACGCTGGTATACTTTCGAAGGCAACAATTTATTCCGAGTTAATAAATTTAAAAACTGTCTTTGCATTTTTGAGAAATGAGACGATGCGAGGCATTTCAAGAACCGTCTCGTCTCGTCTCGGAAACGAGACAGAAAAAGTTGTCTGTCTCGTCTCGTGTCAAAGGTTTCCGTCTCGTCTCGTGGCAACACTAGTTGAAAGAAAGAAACAAATGAAATCTTTGAGTTTTACGTCCCACGTTTATACCGGTTAGGGTAAAGCAGGCGGTGATGATGGGTAATGGTGTGAAATAGTCACATTCTGGTCGCTCCTTAATGTGTCTCAATTTAAACCTCAATATCTCAAACTCTAACTAAGATAGGAAGATAATTTTAGTAGCAATGTGTTCCTGCAAAAATGAAGCTTTCCGCTGGTATGCATTTTATGAATGTATCCCCAAGGAATGCCATATCCAAAATACTGATGCAAAAAACAAACAAAAAACAAGTAATTACCCTCCCATGTCCACCGTGGTACTCCCGCACATACATAAAATATACAGGGTGAGTCAAAAGTCCTTGGACACCTGCATAAGTTTTAAAATCGACGGGAAAAGTAAAAAGTGATGATGCGAACAGAGGTTTGATGAGGGGCCGCAACTTTTGAAGTGTATGTCATTCATGGCCGCCATCTTGAAATCCGCCATTTTGGATTCAAATCATTTTTTTTTCAATGGGAAGTGGGTGTATGACCTATCAAATAACACTAGCTTGAGCTCAGGAATTTAGGGGTGTAATTTGTTTTTCCTATCTAGTACAGTTTAGTAGTTATTAATGTTCAAAGGTGGGTAATTACCTTGATAGTGAATGCTACAACACATGTTATACGTGTTGTCCATCCCGTGCAATGCACAACTGTAGTCGCCGCAACCACTCTGACTGCACACGGAGGAGATGTCTCCTGAAATTTGGTCACAGGATTGTTGGATGCGTTCCTTCAGGTGTCTCAAATCACGCATTGTCTCAGCATACACTATGTGGTTAAGATGTCCCCATAGATAAAAAGCAAGGGGCGTTAAGTCAGGGGGTCTGGGTGGCCACTCCATGGGACCACGGCGACCAATTCACTTCCCTGGCAGTTGTTCATCCAACCATTGAGGGACACCAAGTCTATAGTGTGGAGGGGTTCCATCGAGCTGAAAATAAGATACGCTTTTTCGCCCCGAAAACTATGAATTCGACAAATATTTAAGTAATTTTTGAGATTTTACTTTTAGCTCTCCCAGACCACCATACTGTGAAGATGGGGATGAATTTGGATGGGGGCAGCACTATCCATCTCAACGACCGAGAAAGTTATGGATAAAATACTAAGATCAGTCGCTTTACATTATTTTTACATGTCACACCTCCCAAGTTGCATAACTTCATACTACTACAATATTTTCTTTATAGATTGAAAGTAATATGTCCCCAAAGTTTGGTAAAGGTTGTCCCAGACATTCCAGAAATACGCTGGAATATTCATTTATACAGAATCATTAAAATACATAGAGCTGTGCGAGCAATGCCTTCGGTTCTGCCCTTGTAAATTCAAAATCCAGCTGACATGTTCGTTCAGAAATGTTGCTATTTATCTCGGTGATAACGAAACCATGAACTCTACAATAATATCGTTCGTTTTGAATCTTTGTATATGTTACTCTCTTCGACTCTCCTTATTAGATGTGCTGGGGGATCTTACTCCTACTGGAAGTTAAACTTAAAGGTCATCAGAACTGTTCCCAATGAACTTGGGGACCACGAAAGATATGGATTGTATACTAACATTAGTCATTTTCAATTCTTTCTACATGTCACAAATTTCACACACTTCTTGGGGTGTTAATGGGGCTTAACGTACATGGCATCTGGAGTGACACTCTTTATCTAAGAGACCCCCAAAATTATAGATTCGACACTAATGTCGGTCTTTTTTATAATTTTGATGTCTGCCTCTTTCATTCCTCCTAGGACAGCAAACGGATACTGCCACCGCTAGGACTAAATTTGGTCTTAAATGGCATTAAAATTTCTAGATTACCAATTAATTTAGCGAACAGTGCTGCAAGTAGAAGCTCGGCGTCCCTACGCACTTTTGCTCTCGGCGCCCCAATAACTACATATTTCTCCGCCCCTTGATCCCTAACTTACAAATAAAACTTAATTCGAATATGCTTAATTAGTGAATTTATTGCAGTTAAATACCACTCACTAGATGCTTCAGCTACAACTACGTAATAAAAAATAAATGGGAAACATGTTCTGAATTATTTTTAGATTTCTTACGCTATCATTAAATATATTAGAATAGCAAAAGAGGATTGCTCATGAAATAGTATGTTTGCTCTCGATTTTTTTAACATTTTCATACGAAAAAAATTAAAATTTTAAACTTTGCGCTCTTCAAATATGTTGCCCTTTAGGCACGGGCCTAGTTGGACTAATGGGAAATGCGGCAGTGAAAACTTACGTTTCAACTCTAATATCGGTTGATTTCGATATTTTTATGTCGCTACGTAACCACCATGGATGCTAATGGGAGCTTAATTGGACATGAATTGAAAGTAGAACTCTTTACCTAAGCGACCAAGAAACTATGAATTCGATACTAATATCGATCCTTTTCTAGTATTTTTGATATGTATCCCGACAGTACTCTTTTCCAGATTGTAAGAAATATGGTTAAAATTGCTCTAGACATTTCAGAATTATGTTGAATCACACACATACATCCACTTTCATATATATAATTACAGAGTGAGCGAGTGAGAAAGTGAGAGAGCGACCAAAGGCATTACCACTTCACATTGCAAAAGCATATATCAGGTATTGAATTGAAAATCTATGTAAAATCCTTCTGCTATGGCATGCTTCATAAGGACAATCCCAGTGTGCTCACGTGACCTTTGGGGCTCATGAATTTCTTGCGAGCGTTCCGACTTTGGATTCTCTGTTTATACCCTCTTTTTATGCCTCGGATAATTTTTCAAGAACATCAATGACATGCTGTAATACGAATGTTGAGAAGTAACCTCTATATGACAAATAGCTGCAAATAAATACACTACATGATTTATTTATTACGATGATATTATTTTCTTAATTTGTATTTAACATTCACATATATCATAGAATACCAACGTACTGTGAACACCTGTTATATTTTAAACATAATAATCACTATGTTCGGCAATGATTATGTGTTATATATATATATATATATATATATATATATATATATATATATATATACAACTCACGTATTTTAATGTAGTTATTTTATATAATTTTTCATACATTGCGGAAAAATAGAATTCTATAAAAGAAAGAAGCATTGACCCAGATGGGAATCGAACTCTCAACTTTATGATTTGAAATCCAACGGCTTACCACTGAGCTAACACAATCGCTGTTTGGAAGATACTTCTAGCGATGTATAGGAGTATTTAAAATAATAGTGACTTCATATCCACTGGAAACGTTGTTTTTGTTCTACTTTGACTTTTATTTTAGTACTCAGGCGATAATTATGTTCTATGTCTTAACTTTCAGCATTCTTTTACATATGGAAAGATTCGTTTACGTATCTAAATATTCCATTAAGTATGGAGAGCAAAATGACAAACAAGCATGTGCTGACATTATTACAAGGTTTTGAAATATAAATCATTAAGTATTTCAATCAGTGTTGCTTTTTTATACACTTGATAACAGTCTTATTACATTTAAAAGAAGAAAAACACATCTGCAAACTTTTTCCCGATTGCAAAGGTTAGCTTCGAGGTTCGAACCTAGTTTACTTTTTTCCGAAGATACCCGAAGTTGTACTTAGAAATTTTTGCCTCGAAACAGCAATAAAGAATGCGCTCAACCTTTTTGAGACAAGGTGTACTTTCTGGATAGAGTTGGAAGTCTTTTTTTTATTTTCATGATTTCATGGATATATATATATATATATATATATATATATATATATATATATATATATATATATATATATATATATATATATATATATATATATATATATATATATATATATCTTCGCTTTTGTACTATTACTACCACTTATCTGCACAAAAATAAGCAAATCGCCTTTTTGAGTACTTTTTTCATCATATTTTATTGAAAACAAGTGTTGTGAACGATTAAAAAAAATTAGAAATCTTTCCTTAGGCCGGGTCTGAACCCACGCCAAAAGCAATTCTTGTTACCAGTCTACAGCGCTAGCACGAACAGCCACGAGGACACACAGCAACAAGTGTATGATTTCTGTTATATACATAGGTATAGGCTACGTAGCAAGATACGGATAACGCCAACCAATCAGAATCGTGTGTTTAGTTACTACTTCCCGGAGTACTCTCGTGAGCTAGATCTCAACAACCTAGTCCATGCTAGAGATTAACTATGTCAATAAAATACATTTCAAACGGTTCAGCCATTTTTCGTTATGATAGACAACTATTTTTCATTTATATACTATTTGTTACTGTCTGTTTGTTCCACGATAAAGTCTTTAGGCTAAAGGAGACGGATCATCAACGAAACTAAGGTTACTTAAAGTAAAGTTTTAATGATCTCCTAACGAAAATCGAATCCGAGATTACACGAACCACAGGCGCACACGCTACCCATTAGACCAACAGGAATGGTTAGGGTTCCTTTAACTGTGTCGTAGACATTTTCATTTCCATCGTCTCCAAGTTTGTTCGGTCATACCGGATCACGGGTCTGTTTGATTCCAGGCAGTGTTGGGCAAAATCAATTCAAATCAATTGCAATTGATCAATCAATTGAAAGTAATTGCTCTGAAAATTAATTGTAATTGATTTCAATTTGTAATTGACAATTAATTTCAATTGCAATTGAATTCAATCATAAAATTTGCAATTAAATTTTCATCAATTGTTAATTGTTATTTGGACACCAGGCAATTGAAACTTTTAATTGTTAATTGTTAATCGCAAAGGGTGCAATTGAAACATTTAATTGTTAATTGCAATTGACAATTGAAACTTGTAATTGTTAATTGCAATTGAAATCAGCAATTAAAACTGAAGATAAGAAGATGTGTATATATTGTGTTGTCCACTTTTTATTGTTTTACATATTTCAAATAAGGCACTAATAAGAAATGCTTTATAACTACCATCCCTTCGCCTCCCAGGAAAAAACCCGTGAAACTAAGTATGTTTTAAAATATATTATGTTTATGGTTCTATCTCCCTCGAAAGATCTCTATATGCCCGTCATGCATACAATAAGAATGGGTACGAGGGAGTTTTCTTTAAAACTCGACTCGACTCGAAGCAGACATCTTTGAGCTCGACTCGAAAACTCGGCTCGAATAATTTCCCCAACTCGACTCGAATTTGGATCGAGTTTCCAGTCGAGTCGAGCCAATTAGAGCTAAATCCTTTGTGTAGCTCCAAGTACTAGTATCTTCAAGTATCCTACATAGACAATATAATTATCAATGATACTACTACTACTACCATAACTAATTATTATTATAATACCGTGTACCAGTATAAACATGGAATATAGGCGGTTTGTATCTGAATACTAAAAATTAGTCGACTGTCGATCTCGGTCGTCAAGAAATCTTCAGGAGGCAAGGACAACGGTCAAGAGCTTCTAGGTTTGAGTTCAGGAGGTGCAAGTATTCGGGCTCGAGCCAAAAATTGTTAAAAGTTATAGGAATCCAGCCAAACATGTTCAAAACTGCTCGACCCGGGTTTAGGGTTGTCAACGATTCAAGTGGCTTGCTCACACCTCATTCACTTATCGAGCCGAACCGAGAAGTGACCCGAGCCAACAGCTCATCCAACCGAGCCAGCTCGAAAAAATGGCTCACATGAGCCGAATCGAACCGAATCGATCTGAACGTTTACCCCAAAAGAGCCAGTTTGAGCCAACTCTCAGTTAAGCTGACTCGAACCCAACCTATGGACTCGTTTCAACGGAGTTGGTTCGAGCCATTGGCTCCAATCGAGGCGAGTTGATGACTCGTCTCTACCGAGCCGGTTCAAGCCATTGGCTCAATTTAGCCCAGTCTGGGTTATCCCAACCAAGCCAGCTCAAGCTGTACGCTCAGTTGAACCGAGCCGAGCCGGTTGACATCACTATCCCGGCTTGGCTTTAAAAAATGGAGCGTGCAGTTCTCAGCCTTGATGGTAAGAACTACAAAAAATGTAATGAAATCTTTAGTTTTACGTCCCACGCTTATACCTGTTAGGCTAAAGGAGCCGGTGATGATGGGAAATGAATGAAATGAAGAAAGTGGAATGGAACGGGAGAACCCCGAGAAAACCCACAAGCACGGTGTTTGTTCACCACAAAGCCCTTACGGCGTGAGCTGGGATCGAACCAGGGACCTCCGGCACAGGAGGTGAACGCTCTACCATTGAGCCACCGCGCTGTTTCGCTGTTCCGCTACCAACGAATTTGGAGGACGTTTCCTTCACATCGTCTAGCGTGTACACCAAAAATGCGTCAAAATGGTCCATCAAGGTGTGAGGAAATAGAGCCATTGTTGTGTTACTATCGAATTTGGAGGTCGTTTCTTTCGCATCGTATAGTGCCTGCTTTGTACCGCTTTGTGCTCCTATTTCCACTTTAGTGCGACAAGGAAAATGGGTCAAAATTGCCTACAAGTATAGCGGAATAACTTAATGCTGTTCAATCACCATCGAATGTCGAGGTCGTTTTCTTCACATTTTTATGCATGATTTGTGTCGTTTTGTGTATCAGTGGAAGTGAGTCAAAATGGACCTTGAAAGTTGAATGAATATGTCTTTTTCTGCCATATTTGTAGGTCATCTTTGAACCACTTTCGTTGGCGCACAAAACGTGAAAATATGCGCAGAAACGGTAAAAAGATGCACTAAACAATGCCAAAAAAGCGACCTCGAAATTCGATACTGGTAGGAGAGTGGATCATTTTTCTTCCCACATTGAATGCCCATTTTGACCGACTATCTTTGATTCACAAGACGTGGACATAGGCTTACAAAACGGTAGAAAACATGCACAAGACGATGAAAAGGAAACGACCTCGAACTTGTTCCGCCATATTTGTAGGATAACATTGACCCATTTCTGGTGACGCAGAAAACGAGAAAATAGGTTCACAAAACGAGACAAAAATAGAAATTTAGCTTAATAACATGGAAATTTTAAGTTTGTAAGCTTAATTGTATGGAAATTTTATACATTTTTCCTTTACGTTGGTCTACTTTACGTTGATTTGGGACTTTCAAATTTTATTCTTTTTACCACTGAAAAGTATATATAATTCAACAAGGAAATAATTATTAATTATAATTATAATAATTATCTATATAATTGAATTCATTGTAATTTGGTCCATAACAAACACTACCATTTCGTACTAGCTGTTATGCCCATTCTTCGTACGGATCAGATAAAATATCAATGTAAACAAACTGAACAACGGGAGAACAATTAAGAAACATTTCTAAAATTGGATACATTTTGTGTGAATATATATCCAACAACGTACGTGTGTTTTCATTGGAAAGGACGATGGGGGCTGAATTTGAACGTAAACACTATCTGGGGTGTCACTATACATCTGAGCAACCCCAATAAATATGAATTCAACACAAATATTGGTCATTTTCTACTACTTTTACATGTCCCGGTGAAAGCCCCCTCAGACCCTCTTGATTCGAATTGTGAAAAAAAATCTCCTCTGGCCCCCAACCAATATCGCGAAAACTATGAATCTGACACTAACATCTGCAATTTTCTACTATTTTTTACATATCCCGGTATAAGCCCCTATGATCCTCTGGTTCCAATTTTGAAAAAAACAACGCCTCTGGCCAGCAGCCGATGGGGGCTGTATTTGGAAGTCAACGCCTGTGGAAGTATCACCATTCATCTCAGCGACAGCAAAAACTATGGATTTGACACTAATATCGGTCATTTTCCATTATTTTTACATGTTTCGCAATTCCCCACCCTCGGTGACTCCCGGCCCGCATACAATGGTGGCTAAGTTTAAAAATCATCGCTAATGAAAGTATCACCATTGATCTCAGCGACCGTGAAAACTACGGATTCGACATCGCTCATTGTCGATTATTTTTACATGTCTCGTGATCCCCTTTATAATGCCCCCGTTCCTTAGCTGATGGGGGCTAAATGTGAAAGTAAACGCGGCCTTGAGTTTCACCATTAAGGTCAGCGACCCCAAAAACTATGGATTTGACATTAATATCGGTCATTTTCGATTATTTTTACATATCTCGGAATTCCCCCTTTGGTGACCCAAGGCCCGCATACAACGGTGGATGAATTTGAAAGTCATCGCTAATGGTAATGTCACCATTGATACCAGCAATCGCGAAAACTATGGATTTGTCATATTATTTTCGATATTTTTAGGTATATATATATATATATATATATATATATACATATATATATATATATATATATATATATATATATATATATATATATATATATATAGTTAGTTAGTTAGTTAGTTTCATTTCTTTATATAATGAAATGTAATGCCATAGTGACAGTTTGAGCAATAATCTCTGTTTTGTTACGGACTAAAAGATGACAATTTTATATATAAACGAAAAAAAAATTAGTGATATTAATTCCAGAAATATGGATGATGGAAGTCAATGTGCTGATCACACACAAAACAGCTAAAATCCACTTCCTTGACCATAGCTAATTATGGACTACAATTGAAGAGAATTCAATTTATTTTCAGCTGTAATCTTATTCATAGTTTCTATTAACATTCATATCTAGAAGTTTTACGCTTGTAAAATTCTACTTCATTTTTTTGCTTGACTAGAAATAAATAATTAAATACTTGCAGAATATCGAATCACACCTTAAATTGTAAACATATGTTTCTTTCTACTGGAGTCCTACCTGATCAACAATAAATAAATAAATAAATAAATAAATAAATAAATAAAAATAAAAAATAGCGCCATGAAGATTCGAACACGGGTAGCGGGAATGGGAATTCTGCACGGACCCAATGAGCTACGGAATAAGATACACGACACAACTACGCTATAAATATATGAAAATAATCGTAAGCTTCACGCTATGAAAGAACTTTTTTCTTCTTTTATTACGTTTTACGATATTTCTATAGTGTCTTGGGTGAACTGCAAAGAGATAGATCATACAGTTATCGATTTGGTTAGGGATTGAGCTTTAAAAACTTTTAAAACATAGAATTAAATAGCGAAGGAATGTGTAGCGAATTCATTCTCATAGTAAGGGGCAAGAGATAGTATCCCACGGAAAACATGCATTTTCTTATGTGACAGAGAATATATCACTCTATAGCAGAGGCGTAGTCAGGATTTGATTTCAGGAGGGCCGCTGGCTAAATATTCATTTGGGGTGTGTCCGGGAATTCACGCCGGGAAAAAGTTTGAATAAAACCGCAATCTTAGGCCTCATGGATGTGGATTTGACCCTGAATCATCAGCCCGAATTCCTTTCTCATTACGATTCTTATTAACAACTTTTACAAATGTCGGGGGTTTCAGACCTCCTGGCTACGCCACTGCTTGGTAGCATCCATTGTTCCTGATCATAATCAGTCTATTCACTTCTACCTTCAGCCATAATTTTATTCTTCCAAGCCAAAAAGAATGCATTCGTTCTATGCATTTGGTGCTCTTAAAAGTATAATTATGCTATAATTAAACGTGTGATTTTGCCATTTGAATGTAAATTTTTGTCCCTTACTGACAAAAACAAATCTTATGGGCGCAATCTGCTTCCTAAGCCCTGCGTCTGTGCTTACCCCTGTTCCAAATAGAAAATTTAGTTTAGCTATTAACTGCAAAACTATTCGCGAGATATAGAATTTCATACTCAGTACTTCTGTTTACTTGGTACTGGAATTCATAGAATTGGAAATAATTCGTTTATGTAAGTATAATAATGCAGAACAGGGATGAATAAATGTTTTGTGTTGCTAAAAATGTATACAAATTGTTAGGAAATTTTCTAGACAGGTGAAAAATATTCTTCTCAGGCTGGGACAACAGTAATTAAGTTAGTGCCAAGGAAAGAAAAACTAGAGACGGGGAATTTGCCTAGCTTCCCCCTACATATAAATCACTGGTCGTAACAAACGTTTTTCCTGACGTATGACTGACTGTCATTCTGTGTGGCTCGGTGGATGAGTGAGTAAAGGCGTGGCTTGGTAATAATAGGCGTTAGGTTTCGAGTCCCGTTGAGAGAAGTTGGTGTTTTTTTTCATTGTTTGTTCCCCATATCTTAAGATGTTTCTCTTTCTCACTAATCATCTGAAGCTCTCAACTGAGTTCTCCACTTGAATTCAACAATTGGTAATGGGATGCTCTCAGGTTCGGGTGAGCTTTTACTTGTCTACCTACAAAATCAAAATTTTCGACAAAATATGGATGCTATCCGATCATTTTGTCTCCAATTCTGAATTTGCACATGTGAGTGTATTTTTCCTTCATCATATTTGAATCTTCCGTTCTCCTATGTTGTCAGTTATCACAGAAGATGGCTTGGGAGCAAGATTTCAAATCATAAAAGCGCTATACCAATGGGCTCACTCTCGCTAAGCATTTGATTAAAAGTATATGTTTTCATACTGTAGGAGGGGAGCATTTGCTCTTCCTACACCCCCCTGAAGAGACAGGATATTTATTCAGGTTCTGCAAAGTCATTTCAGATCAAACGACTTAAAAAGGGTTCATTCCAACAGCAACAGGATTGGACTTTCATTTTTTATCTTCACGAATAGGACACATATCAAGTAGTATGTTTGGCATAAGAACTACACGTCTAAGATTCATCTCATTTTGGAGAAATGATGCTGTAGACAGTAGTGGGAATTTCACCCAAGTGTACGGGAATTTTCATTGCCTGGCGATTATGCCACCCGCATTCTTTTAAAGTTAATTCGGTTGCAATACTTCCCGGCAAATACTTTGGACTCAACTGGTGGAGCACTCTTGCCGTAAATCTCCATATGGCTGTACCATTTAGAAGTGTCTCTCACTGTACATCACAATTACACTATGGACTTCGAAATATACATTTTTATCAAAGGGATGGGAAACAGTCCCCCCCCAAAAAAAACTATATAACTCTAAATACCATTTTAAAATCTAACAAAATAAGAATTCAATATTCATCTAGAGGGTCTTGCCTTTATTTCAATTTATATAAATTTGAGCCAAAAAGTAACAAAGCACTTCCCTCAAAAAGGCTACTTAACTTTTAGTTCGAAGTTAAAACCTAACAAAATAAGAATTTTATATTAATCTAGAGTGCCTCTACTTTTAGTTAATTTCCATATGAATGCGTGTCATATAATATTTAATTGCAATATTGCGTGGCAAAATTATACTTTTCCCGAAAAATAAGAGAAAAACTCACAACGATGGATTATATAACTCTAAGTGCCAAGTAAAAATCTAACAAAATAAGAATGTTATATTCATACAGTGTGTTCCTACTTTTTGTTATTATTGAAATAAATGTGGGTCATGTACTAAATAATTACTGTATGGACTTGGAATATTGTATTTTTTTCGAAAACAATTAACAAAGTACTCCCTTTAAAACCCTATATAACTCTAAGTGCCAAGTTAAAATCTAACAAAATGAGAATGTTATATTCATCTAGAGGACCCCTGCTTTTAATTGATAGCAATATGAGTGCGTGCCATGTAATATTTAATTACCATATGATATTGCTAAAACTTTTTTTTTTCGAAAATATGAGAAAGGACTCACTGCAAAAAAGCTATATAACTCTAAATGCCAAGTTAAAATCTAAAAAAAAATAAGAATTTTTGTTTATCTGGTTGGTCTGTAATTTCAGTTAATATTAAAATAAGTTTTGGCTATGTAATGTTTAATTACCGTATGAACTTGGAAAAATAAATTGACAAATATACTGGAAACATTATATGTAAAAAGAAATAATAATAATAAGATTTTTCCCCAAAAAATAGAAAATTACTACCATTTAAAAAGCTATATAACTCTAACTGCCAAGTTAAATTGAAACAAATAAGAATTTTATATTCATCCAGAGTGTCCCAATTTTTGGTTAATATTCATATAAACGAGTGCCACGTACTATCAAATTACTATATGGTTGTGGAAAAATATCATTCTCTCCGAAAAATAATGAGCAAAATATTGCCATTAAAAAGCTATTTAACTAGAAGTGCCAAGTTAAAATCTAATAAAACATATATTCATCTAAAGCGTCCCTGCTTTCAGTTAATAATCATATTAATGTGGTACATATACTTCTATGAGCAAAATAAATGACGCTTGTCTTTATTTTGAAGGTTTTTTGAAAATATCTATGTTTTCTTTATATGTTCGAAATTTCGGAAGGTTTCCCCACAAGGACAGGTTAATAACAAACCCGTTTTTAATATTTGTGTTAGATATTAGCTTAAAATAAATAAATTAGAAGCAAAAACATTAATTCGACAGAAATCTCGAGAATTACCAACTCTGCTAAAGTGGGAAATTTTGAAGAACGCGAGGGAATTCTGCAATTCAACACGAAGCAGCGACATCTATGTCATTGAGAGAAATGTGTATTAAACCTACAGACGAAACTTTTAATGAAATGTTTCTAATATGTCTTATTACGTGCATTATCTGCAAACTCCAAATATATGAATATATGCCAAGTATTAACGTAAAGATAGAGCAAAAAGTGGACATTATCTATGGAAAAGGACGAATTGGTAGCGCAACCGTAATGAAAAATCGTCTTTACCGGAACAGGCCCAGTTCACGTAAGAAAACAAATTGCTCAGTTAGTTAAAGCAAGGAGTCTGTATGCCGAAGGTAATGGGTTCGAATCCCTCTCGAAGTGCCATTTTTATTTGTATGGTTATTTATTTTTTATGTGGGAAAGAATCAAATTGTAACATATGTGTAAAACTCATGACGATACCAAAAAAAAAAAGAAAAGAACAGAAAAAGAAAAAGAAAAATGTGTGCTCACCCTGTGCTCACTGCTCAATATACGTTATGCTCGCTGGCGCATAACGAATGTTTCCCAGTAAATGTTAATTCTAATTTGGAGAATTTTATAAAGTTTCACAATATTTCTCACTAGATAGTTTTCTATCTACTTGTTTCGATATTTTGATAACAGATTTCCGTATTAAATGTTTAATTTTCTCTAGATGTTTAATTACGGAAAAGTTTTATAAAGTATTTGTATTAAATTGAAATTGTTTTGAAGTTACCACATGAGATAAGTAGCTCGAAGGAGGAAAACTCAAGTAATTGATATTCTACGCAAAAGCAACCTATTGTAGAATGATGATACTTCTTACCTTCAGCACATAATCTTTACGTAAGAGAGTCAGACAGAAAAAAATCCTAGTTTTTCCTCCCTATGACCACCCATCTTAAGCCTCTACATTCCACTGTTCGTCTCACAAAATGTCGGTGATTCATATAATAATAATAATAATAATAATAATAATAATAATAATAATAATAATAATAACAATAATAACAATAAAAATAATCCTGAATATGCCATCCTTACATAATGTAAGGATATCTTAATTTCTTAGTTTAAATCTTAGATATCAGTTTAAAATGCTTTCTTTAGTAATTATTTGAGCAACCATGTAGGAGGGGATACGACGTTTTATTTTCCCCCTCTCGTTTTAGTATCCTTCCAACAGAAAGTAATTTCTGATAAGCAGGGCAGACAAAATGAATAAGAAATATATTTACAGCATCCTCTCCCCTTTCATGATTGAATATCACGTAGCATTTTTTATTCTACCAAAGATGGCCTTGTGCGGTTAGGAGTAGGTAACTAAAGAAATACCTAATATATAGCGCCCCTTGATTGTAATATTACCGCTTCTTTATTTGTACGAAGGAGCCCCTACAAGGGTGGCAAAAAGAATAGGAAAAGTGTCTATTGATTCCAGTGGCGGATCCAGCACAAACTTCTGGGGGGGAGTGAAAGATTCTTTTGATGATGTAAAGCTGTCACAAATTACCACTTAACTAAACTAAACATAATAGTGGGGTGAGCCGGAACCCAGTCAGTTTAAATTGATGTGAAAGTTTAAAGTTTGGCTTCTTATTAAAATTTTGGTTTCAAATGAGAATTTCAGTCCAAGTGGTCAATGATCAAATCTCGTAGGGCTCTTCAGTGTAGGCTAATACGGCCCCCTTATGAGAAAAGGCAAAAATATTAAAATGTTTATAACTTTCGAATTTTTCGTCTATTTTAAAGAAATGTTGGGCTTCGTATTAAAGTGTTGGTTCCAAATGACAATTTCAGTCCGAGTGGGCAATGGTCAAATCCTGGGGTGAATCTTCAGTATAAAGGGCTACGGCTCCCTTATGGGAAAAGGCAAAAATATGAAAATGCTTATAACTTTCGAATTTTTCGTCTATTTTAAAGAAATTATTGGCTTCATATTAAAGTCTTGGCTTCAAATGACAATTTCAGTCCGTGTGGACAATGATCAAATTTTGGAGGGCTCTTCGGTGTAGGGGTTTCGGCTTCTTTATGGGACAAGATTCTCGTAGTTGATATTGCAAAATTGTTTTGTATACATGAGTGGAAACTTGCACGATTTGGTTAATTTTACCTCTTATATTTTGCAGATTCAAATTCCAAGCAATAGTTACTTCTCAAAGCTAAAAGAAGGCACTTACTACCTAGATTCATTAAAATGAAATGTCTTTTATGAGAGAAGACGAACGAACAGGCACCCAAACATTGGTTGAGTTGGACGGTTGAAACTCGTTAAGCTCACTTCAATTGTTATTATTATTATTATTATTATTATTATTATTAATAATAATAATAATAATAATAATAATAATAATAATAATAATAATAATAATAATAATAATAATAATAATAATAGAGCATTTATCTTTGGTGCATGGGGTCCGCGGCTCGATTCCACTTTGCGCCAAGTGAAATTTGAGGTAGACAAATACTGTGTGCATGGGTATGGGTTTTCTTGGGATTTTCCATTTTCATCCCACTTTCTTAATTTCACCATTTCATTCATTATCATTCTTCCTTAGCGTAGGTGCATAGTCGTGCAACTAGATATTCCATTTAATTTTAATTTCAAAAATAATAATAAACAATAAATTCAACTGAAAGGACTGTAATTTATGTTGACGGCAATTATCATAAATATGCAACCATTATAAAAACAATGCTTTGAGTAGAAAGATAATCCTTTCCAAGTGATAACGAATGCGCACGAGATAAGACATGTCTCGAGGAAGAGACGAGACGCGCTTTGTGACATCCAAAAAACGACGTGTCAAATGTTTTGGACACGAGATAGCTTTTAAAATGTCTCGTCTTGTCTGGAATGTCTCGAAATCAAAAGTCTAAGTTTTAAAATTACTTTTCAGATATATTCTTTCAAAAGTAGCTCTCTGCCTTAAAATTAAGGAAATAAATACAACTCCAAGAATAAACTACTACTCATATATTTTTCAGGTCAATTGACATATACCATGTTGCAAGGTTAAATATTCATTTATGAAGTGTGTACAAAATTTGCCAGCGTCTTTTCTGAGAAAATCGTCGAGAAAAAGTCACCTCCAAGAATAAACTACCCCTCGTAAATTTTTCTAAGAGAAATATCTGATACTGCAATATAGGGTTGTTAGTTAAATATTGATTAATGAAAAATAAAAAAAAATTGTTAAAACCATTATGGAGAAAATATTTTCGGCTGTTAGTAAACCACACTTATTTTAGGCAGTAGGAAAAAAATTGGAAAACCTTCTGTAGGAATACTGTGTAAACCCTAATTTTAAAATTTGCTGTAGATACGTTGAACGGTATGGCCTCTAGGCGAGTGCACAGAAAAGTGTACCGAACGGACGGACCGGAAAGACAGGTATCGAAAAATCACATTTTCGGTATGTAGACGCTATGAAGTATGTAAATCTGTTGAAATCTAAATTTGATATACTATTTTCACAATCACCATATTTTCTTCTCTCTTTTGTCGCTCGAAAAAGAAAAGCCTGAGTTTACCACAAAAAGCTAGGAAGTTTACCAAAAAATATTCAATTACAGGGCCACCGCACTAAACTTTTTCAATTCAATTTCTTAACTGTGTTAGGCCGCAGTTGTTACTGAAGTGTGTATTTGGATAATACAAATAAAATTATCGTATTATTCAAATACATCGAATGTCAGATTATCGAATAAAAAACTTTGATTGAAGAAAATCCACACTACAAAACTAAGTCACACTTTGAGCATATTTTCATTAGACATATAATAGAACAATTAATGCAATAATTGTTTATGAAATATGAAAAAATCAAATTAGTCATTTTTGAGAAAGTCGTTCAAAAAGAACACGTCAGGAGCAACCTACTTCTTGTGAATTGTTTCGAACAATGAGTTGAGATATACTTTTGGTTATTAATTAAATATTTATTTGAGAAATTTGAACAAAATCGTCTGTCGTTCGAGAAAATTGTCGGGAAAAACCTTGACTCCCAAAATAAACTGTCCGTCGTAATTGTTTTTCAAAGAAATGACTTATACTAAAATATAATTATTAATGAAATACTTATTTATGAATTATCAATAAAATTGTCCGAGTAATTTTTGACAATATCGTGGGGGAAAAATAACTCCCCGAATAAACTATATCTTGAGGATTCTTTCAGGGTAAGCGAGTTATTCCATATTATTAGGTTTTTAATGAAATATTAATGAAATGTTTATTTCTGAGTACGAACAAAATTGCTTGACTCATTTTTGAGAAAACCGTGGAGGAAAAACACCCCAAGAGTAAACTACCCCTCGCGAATTTTTTTCAGGACAAACGAGTTTTGCCATATTGTTAGGTTATTAACGAAATATTTATTTTTGAAATATGAATAAACTCTTTTGAGTCGTTTTTGAGAATATTGCCTAGACAACACACTCCACCAAGAATAAACTACCCGTCGCATTTTTAGGACAAACGAGTTATGCCATATTGTTAAGCTATTAATGAAATATTTATTTATGAAATATGATCGAATACACTTGAGTCCATTTTGAGAAAATCACTTAGAAACAACTCACCCCTAAGTATAAAGTACCCCTTGTAGATTTTGCTCAGATAAATGCCTTATACCACAAAATAGGATTGCTAATTAAACATTGATTTATATAAAAATAAAGAAAACACGATCGTTAGAGCCAGTTATGAGAAAATATTTTTTTCTATTTTCATCGTACAGGAAACTACCCTTGTTTTGGGAGTAGGAGGGAAATAAAAGAAACTATAGGTAATACTATGAAAATCTTAAACTAAAATTTGGTGCAGATAAGTTGAACGGTATGTCCTCTAGGCGAGTACACAGAAAACTGTAGCGAACGTACGGAAGAACCCCACATGGAAATGTATCGAAAAATAACTTTTTCGGTGTTAGGGGCTATAATACGTGTAAATTCGTTGAAATCTCAAATTTGTTTTTTTTCGAACACCATACTTTCTTCTCTCATTTGTCACTTCAAAGTAAAAGGAACTCAGAACTACAGATAAGAGACACCTACTTTTACACATAGACATTTATTGATTTAAAACTGTTTTAGTTTGTGTCATTTCACTTCCAATTGAAAGGTTTTACAATGACTAACGGCATACCAATGACGAGACGGAAGATTTCAGGAAGTAAATGCATTCAGAACTCTAGACTGCATTCCACCTATCAGCCTGTTTTTACTTCTGCAATTGTTGACAGCTGTAATTTCGTCCAGACGCTACATGAAATAATTCTTGGTTGACGTCATTGTGTTACTATTTTAGTATTGTTGTCTTCAGACTTGGTTGAAGTTTTGTCTTAACGGTTATGCATATTATTCTTTCTTATTTCATAGTTACACACAAGAATAAAATGTTGTGTAGAGTGGATAGATTCGAACCTACGAACATTGAGTTTTCATTCTTCCAACACTTTACCAATGGACCAAGGTTTGTCTTCACGTTAGTGCACGGTTACAGGGTTTATTACGATTTAAATAAAATGGCTGGCTGTTAGAGTTTCCTGCTCACATATTTCGATAAAAAATTTTCATTGCTTCGTAGATACGTAGAGCAATGTTTATATACACATTTCAGGAGAGTGCATTTTGGTGTATATAATAATTTCATGCCAGATAAAAGCTAGATAAGTTTTGATAAAATGTTTCATATGGAGTTTTCAATAATAGACTTGCTTTTCGGGGTGAAGTTCTAAGGTTCAGCATTGACTAGCAGTTTTTGCTATTAATATCCCTTCTAACAATATTGGCAGTGGACAAAAGTTAGCCCGTGTTGAAGCTTTTTGCTCCTAATTTAATTATTTTACTTTATTATTTAACGAATATATTGAAAATTTTCAGCAGGCACGTATGTAGTAATTTATTTCGGGATGGGTCCGACTTCAATATTATGATAAATTATAATAAAATTTTAAAACATAATCCCCAAAATTATTCTAAATTTACATAAGAGTTGGGATTTCACGGGGGGGGTCCGGATCACCTGGACCCACCATTAAATGCGTCCTTGTTTGACAGTAACGTTTCCTTATTTTGAAACCCTCAACAACTTCGGATATATGAAGGAAAACAGTTATTTTCGATAAAATATCACTTCAAGGAGACGCGACAGTTTTATTGCACATTGTGGTATCCAACGTTCACAAGAGCAAGAATTCCTTCTCTTTGGTCTGCCACTGTGCTCTATCGAAAGGTTACGTTTGTAAAATATTACTCCAACGAAAAAGCGTGATTGGCAGATAAGAATACTGAAAAGAACTCCACAGAAATGCATGCTTAACTTACGTTTACAGCTACCTTTGATGATTTGCCCTCAAGGTCAATCGAGTGGTAATTCAGTTCCGTCTTTGTTCTTAAGCCATGTTCGTATTACTTCGAACAGTTTTGAGAATGAAAAGCATGCTTCGTAATATAACAGACTTCTTTCGCGTAAGAAATCGAAACTCAGTTGGTGAGAGCAACTAGTCTGCACGAATTAGGTTGGTAGTTAGAGCTCAGTACGAATAAGAGTTTTATTACTATTGTTTTTATCTTTTTTATGTGAGGAAAAATCAAATTGTGACATCGCGATATCAAATATATTTGGTTAGGTAACTTTGTCTGTAACTTAGCTAAACTTTAACGAAATTATTTCACTAACTGATCAGTCACTGAACATTTCAAACACGTCAAACCAGTGGCATAACATGAAGGTTAACCTCTCCTCCGCAGTCCTTAGTTATGCGTCCGTACATTCATGGGCGTACCAAGGGCCGGGCGACTTCCCGGGACGCCAGAGAAAGAGGTGCGCCAAAACGAGCCTCAAAAAGTAAATTTTATAGCGTGTTTTCTACTGAATTTTTTGGTTTATATTCTTGTAAAGTAGTGGCAATTACATAACCATGAAAGAGGAGAGTTTCATACTACTAAGGGGGCTGTATCGAAAAATGGAGAGATGGCATGTAGAATAAAGAGTGGCGGGGGAGTAAGCATTGTTTGTTTGTTTGCTTGAGTTCAGCATTTCACGGTTATGCCTTAATGACTAAAGAAAAAAATGAAGTCTTTGAGTTTTACGTCTCACGGTTATGCCGGTTAGGCTAAAGGAGACAATGATGATGAGTAATGAATAAAATGGCGGAATGAAGAAAGTGGGAGGAAACGGGAGAACCCCGAGAAAACCCACGCATATGGTGTTAGGCCAAAGGAGATGTGGATACTAATTATAGTGGAATCAGAACCACTTTTATCGTTCAACAGTAATCCACCGGGAATTGGACCCGGTATCACAGAAGGCAGGCGTGCTAGCCACAAGACCAAACGAGGGGAGGGAGGACGGAGTTCGTATTGTTTATAGCGGGCCATATCCTTTGTGAAGTTTTCCTAGGTAATGAATGTCTTTTGAAAAATAGGTTTAAAATATTAAAAACACTATGGTAAAATGTAAAATATAGGCTAGTACCAGGGGGAGGGCGCCAAAACGTCACTTTGCCCTGGTGAAAATTTGGCCTGGTCCGCCCCTGCGTACTTTGTGTATATTTTTGGCCTTGCAGCTTGTGCGGTTCCCACGCCACAGGGTTGCGGGGACGGTATTTACGTCTATGCTTCGAACGTAATTCAATAACTGCTTAAGAAATTCTACCATCAGCCTGGAAACGGGAATATATATTTTCTAATAGTCCCATACAACTTTCACTCAGAACGCTAGATGAAATTAAGTAGGAGGATCTGATTGTTCCTAAGTAAGTTACTTTCAGAAAGTTTGCTATTTCTTTAACGGCGATGTAAATAAACATACCGGATACTCATCGTTATTAGGCCGACACCAAACCATTCTGAACAAATCCCTCTAGAACAATGATCGGCAAAAGTTTATTCTGCCTAATTTTATAAGCGACTCAAGGATGAAACACTTGTTAACGAAAGCAATGCTGTATATACACTTAATTGTTTCTGACAAAATATAAAGTGCTTTGTAATCTTTAGACACTTTTCCTATTCCTTTTGTCACCCTTGGTTGTGTAGGGCGGCCTCGAACAAATAAAGAAGAGGTAATATTACAGTCAAAGGGCGCAATAAATATATTAGGTATTTCTTTTGTTACTTAACCATAACGGCCTAGAGTCGTCTTCGGTAGAATAAAAAATGCTACGTGATATTCCATTCACGAAGGAGGAAAGGATACTCTAAATATATTTCTTATTTATTTTGTCTACCCTGCTTGTCAAAAATTATACACTTTCTGTTGGGACGGTGCTGAAAAGAAAGGGGGGGAAATAAAAAGTCGTGCCTCCTCATACATATTAAATTTTGTTACGTGGTTGCTCAAATTATTACTAAAGAAAGCTCTTTAACTAAGATGCCTAAAGTTATTACATTATGTAAGGGTGGCATATTCAGGAATAATAATAATAATAATAATAATAATAATAATAATAATAATAATAATAATAATAATAATAATAATAATAATAATACATATGAATGTCTTTGGAGAGCCGAAATTATGTGACACGAATCATTACATCTAGAGCTTTAAGATGAGTGGTCATAGGAGAGGTAAAAACAAGATTCTTCTCTGTATGACTCTCTAAAGTAAAGATTATGTGCTTAAGGTAAGAAGCATAATCATTCTACAACAAGTTGCTTTTACGTAGAATATCAGTTACTTCAATTCTCCTTCTTCGGGCTACTTACTCATGTGGTAAATTCAAAACAATTTCAATTTAAGACAAATACATTGTAAAACTTTTCCGTAATTAAATATATAGAGGGAAATCTGTTATCAAAGTGTCCAAAAAAGTAGATAGAAAACTATCAAGTGAGAAACATTGTGAAACTTTATAAAATTCTCCAAATTAGAATTAACATTTACTGGAAAACATTCGTTATGCACCAGTGACCATGTAATGAGAAGTGAGCACGGGAAATAATTACGAAACTGTTTGCAAACAAAAATTAGAAAGACTAGTGTAAGTGCCACAACGGCATTTTCTCTTATTTTGGTTGACTCATGAGGTTTACACATATGTTACAATTTGAATCTTCCCCACATAAAAAATAAATAAAATAGCCATAGAAATAACTATAGCAACGGTACTTCCATGGGGTTTGAACCCACTACATTCAGCATACAAACTAGTTGCTTTAACTCCCTGAGCTAAATGTTTTCTAACGTGAATTGAACCTTTTCTAAAATAAAGAAAAATTTTCATTGCGATTGTGCTAAGAATTCGTCTTTTTCCATAGGTAATTTCCACTAATTGCTCTATCTATACGTTAATACTTAGCATAGATTCATATATTTGGAGTTCGCTGATAATGCATGTAGTAAGACATATTAAAAATGTATCGTTAAAAGTTTCGTTTGTAGATCTAATCCACGTTTCTCTCAATGACATAGATGTCGCTGTTTCGATTTGAACTGCAGAATTCCCTCGCGTTCTTCAAAATTACCCACTTTAGCAAAGTTGGTAATTCTCGAGATTTCTGTCGAT
The DNA here is from genome assembly GCF_964235325.1 of Thermobia domestica. Taxonomy (NCBI): domain Eukaryota; kingdom Metazoa; phylum Arthropoda; class Insecta; order Zygentoma; family Lepismatidae; genus Thermobia; species Thermobia domestica. Next base: position 249,183,150 of record NC_137462.1, on the reverse strand, counting down.
TTAATGTTTTTTGCTTCTAATTTATTTATTTTAAGGTAATATTTAATACAAATATTAGAAACGGGTTTGTTGGTTTACCTGTCCTGTTGGGTAAACCTTCCGAAATTTAGAACATATAAAGAAAACGGAGATATTTTCAAAAAACTTCAAAATAAAGAGACGCGTCATTTATTTTGCTCATAGTAGTACAATCCAATTACCGTATGGATTTTAAATATGCCATTTTTTTTTCAAAAAAAATATATGAATAAGATACTCCCTCCAAAAAACTATATATTATTCTAAGTGCTAAATTAATGTCTAGCAAAATAAGAAGTTTTATATTCATTCAGAATGTCCCTTCTTTCAGTTAATATTTATTTAAATGCTTGTCATGTATCATCTAATTTTCATATGGCCTTGGAAAAATACAATTTATTCCGAAAAAGAATGAGCAATTTACTCGCTCCAAAAAGCTATTTAACTTTTAGTGCCAAACTAATATCTAACAGAATAAGAATAGCATATTCATCTAGAGTGTCACAACTTTGAGTTAATAGCCATATACATGTTGGCTATGTAGTATCTAATTATCGTATGAACTTTGAAAAATACCATTTCTCCGAAAAAAATGCGCATAATACTCTCTCCAATAAAGCGATATAATTCTAAGTACCAAATTAAAATATGACAAAATAAGAATTTTGTATTCATCTAGAGGGTACCTACTTTCAGTTAGTATTCATATAAGCGTGGGCCATGTGGTATCTGATTACCACATGGCCTTAAAATACACTTTTTTCGAACACTGAACAAAATATTGCCTCCAGAAAGCTATAAAACTCTAATTGTTATGTTAAAATTTAACAAAATAAGTCTTTTATATTTATCTAGAGAGTACCTATTTTGAGCTAATATTCATATAAGTGTAGGCCATGTATTATCTAATTACCATATGCATTTTAAAATGTACCATTTTTTCCTAAAAGAAATTAGCAAAATCTCAGTCCAATAAAGCCATATAACCCTAATTGTTAAATAAAAATGGTTCAAAATAAAAATTTTATATTAATCTAGAGGGTCCCTACTTGCCGTTATTATCCATGTAAGTGTGGGCTAATCAATATCTAATTAGTATATCGCCTTGGTAATATGCATTTTTTTCCAAAAAATGTGAAAAAGCTTAATAAAAAAACTATATAACTCTAGGTGCCATGTTAAAATCTAAGAAAATAAGAATTTTATATTCATCTGGAGTGTCTATTTCAGTTAATATTCATATAAATGTGGGCCATATAAATTACTTTCTAATGGCCATATGTCTTTGTAAAAATACATTTTTTCCGAAAGAATGAGCAAAATATTGCCTGTAATAAATCTTTATAACTCCAAGGGTCATATTATGATCTAACAAATCAGAAATTTTATATTCATCTAGAAGTTCCCTACGTTCAGTTGAAATTCATACAATTGTGACCCATGTAATATATAATTATCAGATGTACTTTGAAAGTACCAATTGTTCCGAGAAAATGAGAAAATACTCCCACAAAATGTTCAATAACTCTAAATGCTAAGTTAAAATTTATGAAAATAAAATTTTGGTATTAATTAGAGGGCCCCTACCTGCAGTTTGAATTCATATAAATGTGAGCAATGCACAATCTAATTACCATATGCACTTGGAAAGTACCATTTTTTCCGAGTGAAATTTGTATACTTACTTTATACTTACGTAAGTTCCCAGTTTTGTTAACTGGAGCCAACAATTATTAACTATGGCTATCTACTTTCAATTTTTTAATGTAGATTAATGTAAATTTCCTTCCTCTTTGTACCTTCCGACCGATTTCCTTACTAGCAAGTTCAGAATACACAAAAATTAATAAAGTTGTTTTTCTCTTTATTTATCAGTAAGCAATATAATGGTGCTGTTACGTTCAAGTTCATCAATAATAGTAAGCTAATTCGCATTATTTTTTCATTAAACGGTTTTACAGATTATATATTAGTGTGAACGAAGTAAGTATTTATATTACTATCTTATTTAACTTTCACCATTATTTTGCTCGTTCATTTGATTTTTAATATGTTCCTATATTCCTGATGAAACAGCGAATTTATCTTATGTATTTCAATAATAAGAATTTATCTTATGTATTTCAATAATTTCGTTTAAATATTACGTCTACTTTAATTACAATACAATTGTCTTAATTCCAATTACGTTTCCTTTCTTGCAAAACCTAGAATCAGTTAAGTGCTTCATGATTATATTATTTTGTCTCCGACCTAAATATAATCAAATTCAATTAATAAAAATTGATGCTGACATTAGCAGAATATTTCATTTTTTCGACAAAGAAATATATAAAATAGTTCAAATTCACAAGTGATGCATAGCATTAAAATTTGCTCAAACAAAACATTAAATCATATTTACAATGCTTATTTTTCTATAAGAGCCAGGTAAAATATGTTGGTAGTTTTGCATCTCGGGTGATAAATGTATATTCATTCATGTTTCATTTTTTGTTCAATATGTAAAATGTATTATGGGCCGTAACACTAAATTATCATAAATTAAAACAGATTTATTAATATAAAAATATGTGTATTACCTTATTTAGAATTATTACATTGTGATAATGACATATATACAATATTTATGGTATAAAATTAATATCTTTCTTATAGAGTGATATGGAAAGGTGTGAATTATAACTTCCGGGTAAAAAATAATTGTATGTAACACAGACGAGAAGAGAAACCGATATATGGAGACTCTAGTGTATAAGTACTGATTGCAATATTTAACTTATGATAATAAATTTCTCTTTCCTTACCTGTTTCCTTAAATTTCAGAGAAACTTGGTCGGAAATTGCAATTAAGTAAACGAGACATTCGAAAACTTAACCGAATGTGTAGTTGTCCGAGTTGAAATCACAAACATAAACATGACAAGAATAAGTTGTTGGTTGTTCTGTATGTCGATAAATTAGAAACTTGAAAATTTAAAAAACATCCAATTATTCAAACTGCTGGTACTGATATTTTCATCTGATTTTGAATTCCATAAAAAAACATTTCAAAAAGGATTTGGAAAGATACGACTCCCCTGTAATTATCTAAATCACAGCATATACAAAATAATTGATCATATCTCTGTATTATGAAGCAATTCATCTGAACAATATCAATAATAAAATTACCCGTAAAATCATTTACATCTAAAAGTGAGCTAACTTTTATATTGCGATCCAGTCTATGCTGTCCTATAATTTTCCTGTTATTCCAAGTTTAATTTAGATAGAAAATTATTTATTTGGTTGTGTATAAATAACAGTTCTATGTTCAATCGCTAACTAACAGTTTGTATTTAGAAACCTCGGAACATTTCCAGAATACTCTTAAAATCAAATGAAAATTTATAAAAGGAAAAATTGAGATATCTTTTAACACAATTCCTTAGTAGAGATACATTTTTAACAAACAACGTCTTGAAATAATTATTTTAAAAATTTAAAATCATTAGGTATAAGAGGAAAAAAGTAAAATGTATTACCATACACGTACACTGCGCTAGACTAGTTTACGTTACTGATTAGCTGTCTCGTTCTTAGTTATGTGCGACGTATTCATGATCCAACATATACAATTTAATTGTTCTTTGAACATGTAAACATGAATGCAGAATACAATAATATTTTCATAACATGTTTATAAAATCCGTAACAAAACCTCAATTCTGTTTTATGTTTAACATGAGTCGTACTATAAACTTGTATGCTACAAAAGGAAATATTTAAAAACTTAATAAATGAAGAAGTTTGCTACTCGTAATGAATTTAAAAAATTCCAAGAATTTTCTAGAAATGCAGATATAAGGCGCAGTTAATTTAAAACATGTCATAATAAAACGAAAGCAGAAAAATATAACAATAATTAAATTGAAGAACTAGATCATGATTTTCAGCTTAGGATGATGAAAAATATTTTCTTACAAAAAAAAAGTGTTCCATTTATTAAAAGAACTTCCAAATATACCTAAGAAAGGACCAGATGATGTATCTCTCTTTTGGTGGAAAACTTTTACGAATGGTATAGGATTAAAATGTATAAAGAATTTTTAAATCCAACAGCTCCAGAATTTCTTTCAATACATTTTAGACAAAATTTTCCTTTTCCTCAGTATAGACATTTAATTTGTCGAGAGATAAGTCTCACTAAAATTGTTGCTAATGGTTTTTAAAGTTACTGACAATGAGGTTTTATTAATGACAATGTTTCGCTTAAAACATACTGTAGATAATACGAGTATTTTCTTTGTACTGTTCTCGCTTTTACGATTCCTCAGGGATCAATTCCAACTACGAGCGCACTTTAAGCTTTATATCTAACCAATGATCTGAAAAACGAGTGCTGCAGCATTTTTGCACATCATTCCCAGCAAATATATTATTGCTTAACACTTTTTGTTAAATACGTCAAAATCGGTGCGCAAGTAACCCATATATTGCTGATTTAAGTGGTTGTAAATAATGAGTTTAATATTTCAGCACCAGAACCTCATAGTAATGAATGCAAGTCACAACACACATCACAACTTTATTTGAAAACAAATAATAGTTATATCACCTTGTTCACAGTAAGTTCGCAAATTGCTGATAAACTGTTGATTTAGATTGCTAAAAATTAAAATATATCCATTCTAAGAGCAGAACTTTAAACAACTTACAAGTATTATTTTGAACTCTCATCAAAACTTTATTTCATTACGAAATAAAAGAGTTCTATCACTTTGCTTACAGTCGGTCGCCAGTGTTCCATACATTGTTGATTTAAATTATAATAAATAATGACTTTACCATTAACGAGCAGAACATTATAGAAATTAACGAGCGCTGCTAAAAACTCTCATCAGAACTCTATTTCATTACGAAAAAAATGAGTTCTATCACCTTGTTCACAGTCGGTTCCCGAGTGGCCTATAAATTGTTGATTTACATTTTTAGAAATAATGAGTTAAACAATCCACGATCAGAACTTCATAGAACTGAACGAATACTACTCAGAACACCCATCAAATTTAAATACTAAATAAAGGAGTTCTACCGCCATGTTCACAGTAGGTTGGCGAGTAACCCTTTAACTGTTGATTTTAGTTGTTATAAATAGTGAGTTAAATATTCCGCAATCAGTGCTTCACAGAACTGATCGGATGCTACCTAGCACACACATCACAACTCAATTTAAATATAAAACAAAACAGTTCTATCACTTGTTGACAGTCGATTTGCGAATACCCCTTAAATTGTTGATTTAAATTGTCACAAACAAAAATATAGTAAAACCTAGGAACATAGCCTTAATAAAACTTGACGAGTATTATTTAGAAATCTCATCAAAACTCTACTTTATTATGAAATAAAAGTGTTCTATCACCTTGTTCACAGTAAGCTGGTGAGCGGGTCATAAATTGTTAATTTAATTTGCTATAAATAAGATTTATCCAATCTACGAACAGAACTCTATATAAATGAATGAATGCTACTAAGAACTCTGATTAGAACTCTATTTCATTGTGAAATAAAACAGTTCTATCACCTTGTTCACAGTCTTTTAGCAAGCTTCCCACAAATTGTTAATTTGAAATGTTATGAATAGAGATTTAATCATTCTACGAACAAAAGTTTGTAGAACTTGACGAATGCTACCCAGAACTCTCATCAGAACTCTATTTCGTTGCCAAAGCAAACAGTTCTATCAACAGTTCAGAGACGGTTCGGGAGCGGCCCATTAATTCTTAATTTAAATTGTTCTAAATAAAGTATTAACCATTCTACGAAACGAACATTATAGAACTTCCGGAGTAGTAATCAGAACTCACATCGCAGCTCTATTTCATTTCGAAATTAATCACTTTCATCTTCACAGTATGTTAGCGAGTGGCTCATAAAACTGTTAATGTAAATTGTTATTAATCAGGAATTAACCATTCTACTAACACAACTTTATAGAACTTGACGAGTGCTAGTCAGAGCTCCAATCAGAAATCTATTTCGTTGCGGAAAAAAGGAGTTCTATCACCTTGTTCAAGTACTTTTGCAAGTGGCTCATAAATTGTTAATTTAAATTGTCATAAATTATGATTTGAACATTTTTCGAACAGAATATTAAAAAAAATTCACGATTTAAAATCAGAACTCTATTTCATTGAGAAATGAAAGAGTTCTATCACATTGTTGACAGTCGAATCGAAAATGGTTTAGAAGTTGTGAATTTAAATTATTATGAATATAGATTTCACCATTGGAGAAACCGAACTTTATAAAATTTGACGAGTGCAAATGAGAACTCTTATCAGAACTATATTTCATTGCGAAATAAAATTTCTATCAGCTTGTTCACAGTTGTTTCGCGAGTTGTCCATGAATTGTTAATTTAAGTTGTAACAAATAATGATGTACATATTTAACGAATAGAACTTTATAGAGCTTGACGAGTGCTACTCACAACTCTAATAAGAACTCTATTTCATTTCTAGAAAAAGTGTCGTGTCACCCTGTTCACAGTCGGTTCGCGAATGGCCCATAAATTCTTAATTGAAATTGTTATAAATAAAGATTTAACGATTATACGAACAGAACTTTATAGAACTTGACGAGAGCTACTCCGAACTCTCATCTGAACACTTTTCATTTCGAATTAATAGATTTCTCTCTGCTTGTTCACAGTCGGTACGAAAGAGGAATATAAATTGTTAATTTAAATTGTTATAAATAAAGAATTACAAATTCAACGAACTGAACTCTACAGAACTTGAAGATTGCTACTTAGATCTCTCATAAGAACTGTATTTCGTAAGGAACTAAAAGAGTTATATTACCTTGTTCACAGTCAGTTCGTGATTTGCCTATATATTTTAATTTAAATTATTATAAATAAAGATTTAACTATTCTACGAACTTCCCGATTGCTGTTCAGAACTCTCATCAGAGCTCTATTTCATGGCGAAATAAAGAGTCCTATCACCATGTTAACAGCCAGTTCGTGTTTGGACAATAAGTTTTAATTTAGAATGTTATAATTAAAGGTTTAGCCATTCTACGAACAGAATTTTATAGAACTTACCGATTGCTATACAGAACATAAATCAAACCTCTATTTCACTGCGAAATAAGCAAATTCCATCACCTTGTTCACAGTCGGTTCGCGTTGGCGATAGTCTCATAAATTGTTAACTGAAATCGATGTAAATAAAGATGTAACCATTAAAGAAACAGAACGATGTAGAACTAGATGACTTCTACATAGAACTCAAATCAGAACACTATTTCGTTGCGAAGTTAAAGAGTTCTGTTCTATGAACAGAACAATAAAGAACTTGAAGAGTATTATTAAAAACTCGCATCAAAAGTCTCTTATATTACGAAATAAAAGAGTTTTATCACCTTGTTCACAGTCGGTTTGCGAGCGGCTCTTAAATTCTTGATTAGAATTGTTATAAATAAAGATATAACCATACTTTATATACAAGAAGCTTAAGCACCTTGACTGGTGCCGCTCAGAACTCTTATCAGAACTTAATTTCATTGTTAAAGAAAAGAGTTGTATCACCATGTTCACAGTCAGTTCCCGAGGGGAGCATTAATCGTGTCTTTAAATTGTTATAAACAAAGATTTAAGCATTATACAAACAGAGCTTTATAGAACTTGACAGCGCTACTCGGAACACCCATCAAAAGTCTATTAAATTGCGAAATTGCGAAGATTTCATCACTTTGTTCACAGTCGGGTCGAGAGTGGTATATAAACTTTTATTTTAAATTGATATAAATAAAGATTTAACCATTCTAGTTAGTTAGTTCGGAGTAAGACATAAATTGTAGATTTAAGTTCTATTTAATAATGAGTTAAGCGTTTCCACCATAATAACTTCACAGAACAGAACGAATGCTACTAAGAACATACACCAGAACTCAATTTGATTGCGAAAAAAAATGATACTATGACCTCGCTCACAGTCGGCTATCCGTTGGCCGTAAATTGTTGACGGGTCATTCCACGTCAGTTCATCCAGGTCATGTCACCCACCGACTCGGAATTTGATGATATTTGGTACACTTGGTCTACAAACACCAAAACTAACTTGTGCAAAATTTCAAAGTTCTTGCTCAACCCGTTCCCATGTTATGGTCTATCAAAATTTGGACATGGTAGGAAAAAATTTCTACTTGTGACAGCTGGAAATGGTGCATCGAGGTTCAAAATTTCCCTAGTAACATGATGATATGAATCCTTTGAGTCAACAGACCTATCCATTCCGACGCAGAATTGTCTGTAGATTTCAAATCTGTGGTCAGATTAGAGATCAACCTAAAGTGCACTTTTGTACAAAAACTAGTAAAAAGTATGCTTGAAAAACGTGCCTCAACTAGAAGTACAAAAATGACTCTATTTCAAAAAGTACCAAATTCACAGAAATAATTCCTGAATATTCTGAAAGAGGATTAAATTTTTTATAAAATGAAGTGAAAATCGTTTTGGGTATTTGACTTACTGCTAAAGAAGAAATAAAAATGCAGTTTTACACAATGTGCAGGTAAGTGTAATACTTTCCAGCACTCAAGCACACTTACATAGGCCTATACATTTCATTTTTTGGCAACAGTTGTCCATTTCTGTTCAATTAATAATTTACATTTACTACTCAGTTGGTATTGCCTATCAGTACAAGTAAATGGAGTCTTAATAACAGATAAAACATGCCGTACTGGGGCCCAACATGTGACAGCTCTGCTAGGCCAATAAAAGAATGCTGCAGGCCCAGCTGAGTACATGAATTTTGTATTTATATCCGCATTGTCAGCATCTACTTCTACTACTAATCCGATATACCACTTATTATCATAGATGCATATGAAAGAAAATGTTATGATTGGGTAAAGAAAAGGTCACGAAAAAGTCACGAAATTTAATTTTAGAATTTTTGTAGACACCCTGTGTGTGGATATTTACTCTTTAAGAACGACATGGTTCCAGATTGGACTTTATACACAAAAGGCACATCATGATGTAAGACATCAGATAAAAAAAAACAGAGATTTCTCAGTTAAACGGTTAGTTTCAATAGAATAAGGTACAACAGGAAAGACCTAAATGTGTTAAACTTGCATCAAGCTTTGCTTTTTCTTCTTCCACTGCAGCTTCTCCTGTATCCGGATCAAATTTGAATTCACTGTCTGAACTTTTGTGTGGGGATGCTGACTCTAGCGTGTCTGAAGACGATTTCACTTGTTTGACAATAGCGATTTCCTTCTCCACTCTTTTGCGGCAGTTGGAGCACATTTTCTGACCTGGGATAACGATAATGTCGAGATCGAGATGTTTCCAGACGAGTTCCAGCGTCACTGTTCGCAAATCAGGTCGCACTATTTTCTTGTGCCTTGTAAAAGGATCACAACATTTCTTGTGAGCTAGTCCATAGTGATGAAAATACCACTGTTTATGATGAAAACAGTCAAGTTCTCATTGGTACCTTGTAATTTAGACCTCCACAAAATAAATTCAATTTCACTCTCTGCGAAAGTTTCATTATTAACTGACAGAATTTCCTTCGTAGAACCATATGTAGTCTGGTGGCATTTTGAGTTTGGATGTGCACAACCTATGTTTCAAGAAGGTAGATCAGTCTCAGTAACTTCAGATGAAAATTCACCTTCCATTTCAATCCTTAAAATGAAAACAGGATATAGGTAATTAATTAATTACTTTATACATTAGTTAATTAATTTATAAACGTTAGTGAATACAAATCGCAATATTGCAGATTATGCAGCAAATAATGCTATTCTGTAATTCAAAATGTGTCACAAACTATGAAACTTTTGCTTTCCAGATTCTCTCCTTTGTTGTTCCGCACTCTTTGTTCACCCAGGGTACTTCTACTTGCTGCCACATAGTAACAGCCATGTCAACTAAAAGAGGCAGGAGGAAAATTTCGACAATTCTTTTCATTCATTTTTACATTTTTGAATGTAGTACATCACATGCTTAAATACCCAACACAATTTTCACATCGTTTTATAGGAAATTTCATCTTCTTTCAGAATATCTAGGAATTATTTCTGTGAATTTGGTACTTTTTGAAATAAAGCCATTTTTGTACTTCTAGTTAAGGCTCATTTTTCAAGTATGCCTTTTATTAGTTTTTTTTGTACAAAAGTGCACTTTAGGTTGATGTTATGTCAAATCTGACTACAGATTTGAAATCTACAGACAATTCTGCATCGGAATGGATAGGTTTGTTGCCTCAAAAGATTCATATGAGCATGTTATGAAGGAAATTTTAAACCTTGATGCACCATTTCCGGCTGTCGCGAATAGAATTTTGTGCCTGCCATGTCCAAATTTTGATGGACCATAACATGGGAACGGGTTGAGCGAGAACTCTGAAATTTTGCACAAGTTAGTTTTGGTGGTTGTAGACCAAGTGTACCAAATATCATTAAAGTCTGAGTCGGTGGGTGACATTTCGGTTTTTCGCTGAATGAACTGACGTGGAATGACCCTGACTTAAATTTTTATTAAACAAGATTTCACTATTCTACGAACAGAAGTTAAAAAAAAAAACTTTACGAGTACTACACGGAACTCTAGTCAGAAATCTATTTAGTTGCGAAATAGAAGAGTGTTATCGCCTTGTTATGAGCCGGCTTATGATTGGCATATAAATTGTTGATTTGCGATGTTAAAAAATCGAGTTAAATATTTTACGATAAGTGGTTCACAAAGCCACTACTCAGAACACACATCAGAATTCTATTTAAATAAAAAGTAAAAGAGTTCTATCACATTTTTCACAGTCAGTTCGCGAGTAGCCCATATATTCTTAAATTTAAATTGTCATAAATAAAAATATAACTGTTCTGCAAACAGTACCTTATAGAGATGGACGAGTATTACTAAGAACTCACACCAAAACTCTATTTTCTTAAAGAAAGAAAGAGTTTTATACCTTGTGCACAGTCGGTTTGCGAGCGCCTCATAAATAGTTCATTTAAATTGTTATAAATAAAGATATGCCCATTCTCGAACTGATCTTTAAAGCCCTTGACTACTGCCATTCAGAACTCAGATCCGAAAACAATTTCATTGTTTAAGAGAGGAGTTGTATCACCATGTCTACAGTCGGTTCGAGAGTTGCCTATAAATCGGTTCTTTAAATTGTTATAAAAAAAGATTTAACCATTCTACGAAAAAAAAACTTTATAGAAATTGATGAGTGCTACTCAGAACTCTCATCAAAATTCTTTCATTGCAAAATAAAATATTGCTATAAGCTTCTCCATAGTCCGTTAATGTAAAATGTTAATGTAAAATGTAATAAATAAAGATGTAACTATTCACCGAACAGAACTTTAAAGAACTTGACGAGAGGTATAAATCGTCATAAATCTATAATATTGTGAAATAAAATAGTTCTAACACCTCGTTCATAGTCGGACAGCAAGTAGCATATTTTTTTAAATTTAAATTATAATAAATGTGAATTTAACTATTCTATTAAGAGCTACATCACCTTGTACACAATTGGTTCGGACTAACACATAAATTGTAAATTTTCGTACTTATAAATAATGAGTTAATCATTCACCGATAAGAACTTCATAGAGCTTAAAGAACGCTACTCAGAACACACAAGAGAACTCTATTTAAATAAAAAATAAAATATTTCTATCATTTTGTTCACAGTCGGTGCCCGAAAATCCCATATATAGTTGATTTATGTTGTTATAAATAACGAGTGAAACATTCTACAATAAATGATCCTTAAAACGGAACAAATGCTACTCAGGAAATACATCATAACTCTATTAAATACAAAATAAAAAGTTCTATAACTTTGTTCACTGTCGGTTCGCGAATAACCCCTTAAATTGTCGATTTAATTTGTCATAAATTAAAATATAACCATTCTACTAACAGAACTTTAAAGGGCTTGACGTGTATTATTAAAACTCTCATCAAATTCCATTTAATTACGAAATAATAGAATTATATCACCTTGTTGAGAGTTGTCTTCGAACGGTCCATAAACTGTTGACTAAAATTGTTATAAATAAAGATATAACCATTCAAAGAATAATAGTATATAGATCTTGACAGGTGATTATAAGAACTCACATCAGAACCCTATTTCCACATTAAATAAACAAGTTCTATCATCTTGTTCACACTCGATCCGGGAGTGTCCCATAAATTGTTTACTTAAAATCTTATAATTAAGGATTTACCCATTCAACGATCAGAACTTTATAGAACTTGAGGAATATTGCTTAGAAATTTCATGAAGAAATCTATTTTGTTGGAAAAGAAAAAAGCTTTATCACCTTGTTCACATTCGGTTTGCAAGCGGCCTATAAATTGTTGATTTAAATTGTTGTAAATAATGATATAACCATTCTATGAAATGAAGCTTAAAGGACTTAATTGTTGTCTCTCAGAACGATAATCGGAACTGAATTTCATTGTTTAAGAGAAGAGTTGTATTACCATGTTCAAAGTCGGTTCGTGAGTGGCCCATAAATCCGTTCTTTAAATTGTTTTAAATAACGATTTAACCATTCTACGAACACAAATTTACAGAAAATGATGAGTGCTTCTCGGAACTCTAATCAGAACTTTATTTCATTATGAAATAAATTATTACTGTGACCTTGTTCACAGTGCTTTGGCCCATAAATTGTTTACGTAAAATGTTATAAATAAAGATTTAACTATATTACGAACAGCACTTTGTAGAACATGACGAGTGCTACTCAGAACTCTCATCAGAACTCTATTACACTGCGAAATAAAAGAGTTCTAAAACGTAGTTTATAGTCAGTCTGTGAGTGTCATGAATTGTTAATTTAAATTTTAATAAATAAAGATGTAATATTTCTACCAAGAGTTCAGTTACTTTGTACACAGCAAGTTCGGACTAACACACAAATTGTGAATTTTTGTTCTTATGCATAATGAGTTAAGCATTCCACAATAACAATTTCATAGAACTGAACGAATGCTACTCAGAACACACATCAGAACTCTATTACATTCCGAAATAAAATTTTACTATGACCATGTTCAGAGTTGACTAGGCATTGGCCCATAAGTTGTTAATTTGAATTTTTCTTAACCCTTGAGATGTCGCATAACTGCCTTAAAGACCAAGCTGAAGAATTATGTTTCATACATTACAGGTCACTGCGCCCATCTACCTATAACTTTCTATACTATGTGAATTCGTCCAATATATATATATATATATATATATATATATATATATATATATATATATATATATTCTTTGGCTCTAATAAGTTCCACGTAATAAAGCTTTTGTGCGCTAACTGGTATTTTCGACCGTGCACGACTCCACATGATAAGTGACCCGGTAGAAAGCATTCTGAGGGGCCTCTCGCACTATGTATAGATAGTACTGTTCTGTGACAATCTTATGTAACCTTGTTCGTTTATTTTAATGTGTTGCTGCCGCCTTTGTGAATTTAGTTGTATTTCTGAATGATTAATGAACTTAATACATTTGTGGCAAAGAAGAAAAAGAATGCATACCAATCAGATAATGCATTTATGCCGTAAATGTACTGGTTCATGTGAACAAAATTTCTGTTTAAGAAGTGCGACTGATTTCAAGGGTATTATTATTATTATTATTATTATTATTATTATTATTATTATTATTATTATTATTATTATTATTTAAATGATGTGTCTGAAATATTCTATGAGGATGGAAAAGATGGTGTAGAAGAAGATATCATGATTAAATTAGTTGTTAACAACACAAGTATTGAAATGCGTTACCTAAGTTTATCTGTTCTAATATAAAGAAAAGCTGACAAGACATTATGGAACGTACGCTATCCTTCCCTAACCCATAGGACTAGGGAATGTAATTTAGCATGTGGTTTATCTGTAGTGAAATAGAGAAAAGATGCAGCAAATACATTATTTGGGGCATGTACTGTATTTCTTACGAACTCTATGCTGAATAAAATAGATCCAAATGCTAATCAAATGATTTTTAAAATTGCATTGTTGTTGTCTACCGAGAACATCGATCCACAATCAGAAGAGAAGAGAAAAAACTTTGTGCTTACATTTTATAATTCTATTAAAGGAGGAGTGGACACTCTAGACGAGATCAAAGGACGTTGTTCAGTGAGTAGAACATCGAAACAATAGACAATACTATTTTTGTTAGTCTACTAAACACTGGACTGAATTGTTTTGTTGCGCTTGGACAGAATATTGAACTGGAATTTAAATAATTCTTGAAAAACCTTGAAAAAACCGTCAATATTTGGAATGACATCTTCTAAATAAAAGACATTATCTGAACACAAAACGTAAGCTATAAAAAATAACAGAGAGTTCAGAAATTAACACTGTTCCACCACCCACTAATGACAGAAATACTCCCGAAAACTGGTACAATGCCCTAGGTTGTCTACAACTTGTAGCCAATGCCCTAGGTTGTCTAGATAAATTCTCTCGTTAGGCCTGTCGCACACTTTACTTTCTAAACTCCCGAACTTGGAATTTAAATTTACTTTATACTCACTACAAGGCGTACATGCTCTGGTAAACTGATATATATCTTTTCTCATGTTTTTCCAAAAATATTCTTGTCTGAGCTTATCATAAGTTTCTTCAAAAGAAGGATGACCTGATTCTGGAATAATATGTGCCGCATAACACAAAACAGCCCTTACTGAATCTGGTGCCCATATCACAACAATTTCTTCTCCTTTATTTCGTGTTTTACGCATCAGAATTCCCTCATCAGAGAAGAAAGTTATTCTGTTCAACGCTCTGAGTTTATTCAACATTTTCCTGTGAACCTTTACTTCCTGTCTTTTCTTAAAGCTTGAAGAAACTGATCTTCCCTTTGTCTTTTTATCCAAAACTCTGGATTTCTTAATAAGTTGATTTCTCCCTTCAAACCCAAATTTTCAATTTCTTCTTTTTTCTCACAAAAAGGCAGTTCACTCATTAACGCCAATTTTTCTTCCCGGCTTATTTTAACCGGAGGTCCTAGTCTATCATTCATTAGTTGCTTTTCTTTTCTTTGCCTTCTTTTCTCTTCTTTAATTTTCTTAGAGCTATTTATATCAATCATTAGAAGTTGGTGTGTGGGAATCTCACTCAATCCAACCACGCCACTTTTTTCCATATCTATTTTAATGAACCCTGTGTTCTGAGCTGTTATTGGAAGAGCTTGCTCGGCCTCTCTTGAACCAAGAAATTCTTCCCCCTCCGTGTGATTTGATTCAATCCTACTAAGTAAATCTACTGCCTGTTTCTTGCCCTGAATAAAATGTATCACTACAGGAAACCTAGAAATCCTTGTCACCCACCGATGAATTATTGATGGTAGATTTTTTGCTTTTAGAAGGTACATTATAGCTCTGTGATCTGAGTATACATGTACACATTTTGTATAGGCTCAATAAACTTCGAAAATTTCTAATGATGTCAAAATTGCAAGCAATTCCAAATAGCTTGATGAATACTTCTGTTGTATACTATTAAACTTTCGGCTCCCATAGGCAATCACTTTCATTTCTCCCTGTTCATTTTTCTGACAAAGCGCGTATCCAGAGCTTATTGCTGATCCGTCGATGTAGATATGGAAATCCTCATGTAAGTTTGGTATTAAAAGATCTGGATCCTCTGCCAACGCAGCGTTTAGTTTTTGAAGTGCTTTATTCTGTTGTTTCCCCCACCTAAAAGGAACTCCCTTTTTAAGTAGGTTTGTTAAAGGTGCCAAAATGGATGACATATCTTTAATTCTAAATCTGAAAAAATTAAAAAATCCTATTAGTTTCTGTAACCCCTTTACATTCTTAGGCGGCTGAAATTGTTTCGTCATTCGAAGTTTTTCTTCGGTACACTTTACGTAACCATTGGTAATTCGAAAACCTAGAAACTCTATTTCCGTTTTAAAGAATTCACATTTATCCGGACTAAGTGTTAAACCGGCTTCTCTAAACCTTTCTAAAGTTAGATTCAAAACTTCTAACAGTTCATCTGGAGTGTCACCTGTATAAACTAAATCATCATAATATACTATCACCTTAGTAAAATACAACTCTTTCAATACTAGTTGCATCAATTTGGCTAGCGTAGTCGGTAAACCGGATAAACCGTAACAACCAGTCCTGAAGAAGTACAGCCCTTTATGAGTTATGAACGTTGTTAGTTTCTGGCTATCCTTATGGATAGGCAACTGTGCATAGCTATATTTAAGATCCACCTTTCCAAAAAGTTTTTTCCTCCCCAAATGGGCAATAGATTCTGTTATACTCGGTAAAATAAACTGTTCTCGTTCCGAAATACGATTTACAGATCTGGCATCATACACGACCTTCAAAGAACCATGTAATTTTTGATGAAGTATGGGTGCACTAATATAATCTGACGAGGAAGTTCTTCCTATCTGCCCCGCATCTTCCATCTCACACAACAATCTTTCCATTATGTGTTTTTTATCATTCGCAAGAGGCCTCAATTTCGTATAAAAAGGTTCGTTTTCCTTTAATAAAATTTTATGTTCTATCAAATGCGTACGACCTGGCTTCGAAGAAAAAACGTCTTTATTTCTTGTTAGCACTTGTCTAAGTTTATTTTTATTGTCGTCGTCCACCATTACTCTAAACAACATGCCTTCTATTATCTCATCTTTATTTTCTATTAACAAAGCTTCTTCACGATTATCGAGATCTGTTGCTTTATTAAACAAGTAAATAGGAAAGCTATCATCTTCAATTCTATAACCGCCCCTACACAAAGAAAGTACGATTCGGCTTCGTTTAATGAAGTCCCGGCCTACGATCAAATCTTTGATCAAAAATTTCACAATAAAGAATTTCTGCTTTATTCTTTGCCCCCAAAAATTTACGTCCACAACAACAAAAGCATTTGAGTTAGTTGACCCTGAAGCTAGATTTATTTGTAAATTGGCCTTTCTAAAAACACAACCTTCCTGTTCCCATTCTTTCGCTTTGGCCTCAGACACATAACAAGAAGAAGCTCCTGTATCCACGAATAATTACTTCTGTGTAATGTAGCTACGTGATACTTATTCAGTTCTGGTAAAGTTATCTCCGTGAATGATGATTTTCAATGTCATGAATCAGAGGTGGACTTGTCCGCCGGGCAACCGGGCAAATGCTCTTTTCGTTTTCCACTTTATGGTACCCATTCCCCACGAAAAATGTTTAATAATGAAAACCAAATGAATAAATTTTCCTGATATATTTAAACTATTTTTCTGTACTAAAACAAAATAAGTCGCGTATCTCGTGTATCTGTTGATAATAACTTTTCAAGGCGTGAGAAAAAATGAAATGAAATCTTTGAGTTTTACGTCCCATGGTTATTCCGCGCGAGAAAGATTAACTGATCTGAAGTTACAAATGTATTAGAAGCTTTAGTGCGTTTTTAATCGAGCATCAAAACGAAATAGCACTTTTCTTTCAAGTATCTTTATTTCAAACATGCAAAGTATGTAAAATACCGTTCCTCACACGGGAAGAATACGTTTACAGAAAAATATTTGGAAGGTATTATGTAAAACTTTTCTCCCAGTATTTGAATCAAGGTGAAATGTAAAAAAATCAATTTTATTAATTGACCCATATGATACAAATGTAACAACCGGTGCAGCGAATATTCCTTGAAAAAAATTGTTCTGTCTTTCTCGCTTAGGATACACATTTCAGTCAAAAAGAGCCAATAAAATCCCAGGTCGACCCAAGTACTTTGGTCAAAACTTTATTTTAAACGGTTAAATCACTTCCTCGCTTTAGCCATTTCGTATGTATAAAATCAGAATATATTAGAAATTGTCCAGTTTTCCCCTTTCGAAACATAATTACCGAATACTTCGAATGAGTTAACCAATATTTAGAAAATAGTTTTTAAGCAAATCCATATATTTGTTATTCTGTGAATAAATACAGGGAAATTTTAATATTATAAATACTGTTCACTTTCCTCCACTTACGATCCGAAGTATCAAAAATGCCAAAATACATATTACATTTTGTTAGCTAACTTTTTAGTTGCCAAATTTCGCACTTACGCTTTAAGGAAATCCTTACATTTTTACATTTTTCTCGATACATAATGGGAACGTTACCATAGAAAGACCGAGGTGTAATCTGACACATGGAAGACCAAGAGGATCAATTTTTTGCCCGAGGTTGTAAAACCCATTTTAACCATTACTAATATAATTTTAAGTTGTTTAATGACCTACTAATAAGTATGAGTTTTAAAATTATATTAAATCTTCTGAAGTTTTATTTTAATACGAAATATTTCAAATATATATCTTAGTACAGGCTACAGACATTTCTTTAGCAGATATGAAGTGCCATTAAATACATTATCATTTGTGGACAAATTACAATACTAAATCTGCCAGTGTTATGTTTGATCAATATCTGAAAGTAGATTTTATTAGCTTAATCACGAATTCAATGAACATACAAGATTACAAAGATATTACTGGAGTAATAAAGTAGTTCTCTAATCTATTCTATGTTGCTTACAAATGTATTGACCAATCACCTGTGCTACATTTTTTTTTCGTAAATTACCATGATAGTATACATTCTAGTACAACTAAATTTAAGTTAAGATTAACAGAAGAAAACACAAAAAATAATCAAACAAGTTCAAAAATTGATTTGTTCAGAGCAAAGAGAAATAGGAAGTGCGGGCAAATTTGACCCATCTTGGTCCTCCTAGAGTAAATATGATAGGAATTGTACACCTTTTCCCCTTAGGAGTGGAATTTCGAAAACGCTGCACACGTATTCCATTTTTTTTGATAAGAGTTCAAACGAATTACACACCTCCAGCTTAAGTAAATCCATTTATTTGTTATTTTCTTAGCGGATAGAGGGTAACTGGAATACCCATGAAGATACTCTCTTTCACTACTTAGGAACGTAACTTTCTGAAACACGTAATATGTTATTTTTACTGAGCTTAAATGCAAACATTCACATGTCCAACTTTAATGAATGCTATTACTTGGTAGTTTTTGAATACATAGTGGGTAATTTTAATATTCAAAAAATATTCCCTTTCTTCCCATAGGCTCGAAATTTCCATAAATGCTTAAACACGTATGCCACAGTTTTTAGATAGTTCAAATACCAAATTTAATACTTCCAAATTAAACGAATTCTCACATTTGGTATTTTATGATTAAATAATGAGAAACTTTAATATTCAAGAAATTGTCCCTTCATCTCTTAGGAGCGAAACTTTTTAAAACGCTGAGACACGGATTTCATTATTTTCAGTTAAGAGATTAGATGCGAACTTTTTCACCCACAATTTTCACGAATCCTTACGTTTGATGTTTTCTGAATAAATAGTGGCTAATTTTAATATTCAAGAAAATGTCTGCTTTATAATTTTAGGTGCGACACCTTCAAAAATGTTGAAACCATAATTTTAGGTAAGAGAGTAAATGCCTAATTTCACATCTTCAACTTACATGAATCCTTACGTTATTTATTTATTTATACATATTTATGGGCATTACTCTCATCTACGGCCTTAAGCCCGTCAAGTATGAGAGAGGACGCCTCTAGGCGAGCACGATATCCGGGGGAAAGGAAGAGAGGAGTGAGGAAGGAAGGAAGCAGCCAGGGACCTGAAGGTTAGGTATTATCCAGCTATTTGCCTTGTGTAAATGAGGAAAAACCAGGAAAAACGTCCATCATGATGTCTGGCCCGACAAAGCTGTTATAAACCAACCGTATGAGCATCAAACCCGTGACCGTTCGCACCAAGGGTGAGAGAGTTAGTAACTACGCTACGCGGGACCACACGAATCCTTACAGCTTACATTGTCTGAATAAAGAGGGGTAAATTCTACTGTACTTATAGTAATTTTTCCTGGACGATAATGGGTCATTCAGTTGTCCTCTTTTATATCTACGTACGGATGGAAGAGTTCTTATGCTATAGTTACTACTAGTAAAATCAAAAGTAGTTGCCGACATAATATGAGATGTATATAGCAGCAAATATCTATGAATGGCGCAATACACCCCTCGTCTGACCAACTGGTATGGCTCCCTTACAATAATTGTGCTATCTTCCTTTCAATGGAGATGGTCCAACTCTGTCTACAATAAAGTTAAACCACTTCAACCGTTTAGAAATGAAAACTAATCTCAAGTGTGCTCAGTGCCGGATTTAGGGTTCATGGGGCCCTAAGCTATTCCAAGTAATGAGGCCCTTTATACAGGTGTATCTAGTCTTTATTTTTCAGCGATAAATATCGCCATTTTGCAGAGTTTGGATATATGCTATATGGTTATTTATGAACCTAATATATATCTAAATACATTATAAATTTCTGAAAACAAAATCCATCATTTTGACTTTCCCTGTACATAACATTATTAATAAGACACTATGTGATGAATGAGTCAAGAGGATGACGGCTGATTTGAATCTTATTCGGGGCTCTTTTATTTTGTATACCAAGTCCTTACTATAGTGCTTCACCTCCCAACCTTTTTATATCAACATTTCATACCAATCCCAGCGCTCCTTTCTCTCTTCGTGCTATATCTACGAAAATAAAATCAAAGAATAAGGAAATAATGGGTACGATATGGAGAGAAAATACGTCATTAATAATTATGCCACAAAAATATTACGAGAACGCGGTTTATTATTTAGAACAATTAGCTTGAGCAAATGAAGAAACAAATTTTCTTCGAAAAACAAGATTCTCTGCTCTTAAGACTTTTATTTCCGAAAAATAAACAGAGAAAGCAAATAATTCAATCCACGTGTATTGATATCCTAGGGGGCTCAGCCCTCATAAAAAAGCGCCGATTTCTCTGTAAATTTTGGGGGGGCATTCAGATGTAGAAGATATATATATATGAAGATTTTGAGACAAATTCGAGATATAAAAAGTATTTTGCCGCTTAGGGTTGTCCAAAAGACAATTGGTCCAAAGGACATTTCATCCAAAGACATTTCGTCCAAAAGACAATTGGTCCAAAGAACATTTCGTCCAAAAGAAAATTGGTCCAAAGGACATTACATCTAGAGACATTTAGTCCGAAAGACAATGGTCGAAAGGACATTTCGTCCAAAGGACAATTGGTACAAAGGACATTTCGTACAAAAGACAATTGGTCCTAAGGACATTTCGTCGAAAAGACAATTGGTCCAAAGGACATTTCGTCTAAAAGACAATTGGACCAAAGGACATTTTATCCACAGAACAATTGGTCAAAAGGACATTTCATCCAGAGGCATTAGTCCAAAGAACATTAGTCTCAGGATACATACACAATAAATAGATATATGTATCCTCCTCGCCAAAAGTGACTTTACATTGCCGTGACGGGTACGCGACAGGGCAGTACTCCAAGGAAGGGGTGGTTGCATAAGAAATTGTGATTAATTTTAAAGAGTTTTTATTTTGAGTAGGGAAATAACGTAGGTATAGGGTGTAAAAGCATATATTTGAAGCATCAGCGCACTATCATCTCTGAAGATTCGTATTCTCAGTTTTTCAATTTATTGCCTTATATGTTAAATTAATTACTGCTAACAACTGCTACTAGCGCTTTTGGCTCTTCAGGAATTTACCACGACATGTTTGCAAGACACTTTTCTAAGTCCTAAATGTGTGCGTGAATTATTTCATTCGCTTCACTGACCTTATTTGAGAACTGAAACTGACTACACTGAACATGAATATGTTTCGCTGTCGTAAAGCAACGGCCGTAAAAAATGCAAATAATGTTCTTATTATTAAATAAAACACAGAAGTATTTATTCCTTATATAGCTCAATGTAATACAATAACTAAGCAACAAGATAACCACTAAGGCCCGCAGAATTTTTTCCTACTGAGGGGGAAAGACACTGATATAGAGTTTATTGATTTATTGCCCTATATATATTAAAAGTCATAACATTTATCATTGATAGCGTATATCGTCTTACTTTTTAAAATCGGCACTGTAGCCTAGTCAGAACATTTATCTTCAGACATGATGTAAAGAGAACAAAAGAGATATGAAAACTGGCGTAACTTATTTTACTGCACCTGGATCATCGATTTACTCATACCCGCCCCCTGCCCAAGGCAATTCAGCTCCTGCTTTACATACATACATATATATATATATATATATGGTTCCATGTCAGAGGGGACAGACAAAAGGGCGAGGACACTAAGGCGCGATTGTAAACGGCGGCGGTCAAAATGGCCCGTGACAAAAGTACAAGAGTCAAAACTGCCCCGTGTCAAAAAACCCCGCGGCCAAAGGTCTCCAAGACAAAAGAGTCCTAGCCAACAGGACACTGCGTCAAATGGGTCCAGTCAAAAGGGCAAGGGTGAAAAGGGTTCCGTGCAAAAAAGACCCAAGACTACAGCGCAGTGTGAAAAGAGGCCCTGTCGAAAGAGCTCCGTGCCAAAAGGACCGGGATCAAATTGTCTCAGCAACAAGAGGTCGTCCAAGTCCTTCCCTTCCTTTTCCTTCTTCCTTTCCCATTTCATTTATTTAAGAAATAAAAGATACGGAAAAAATAAAGATACATTCGAAATGATGATACCAAGCCGGTTTTGAATGCTCAACGCACCGGCTGAGAGTAAGGCGGCTGAGCGAATGAAAATAAAGCGCCCAAGTTAAAAGAGCAGTGCGTCAACAGAGACATAAAGAAAAGTGTCCCGTGACAAAAAAACCCGAGTCATAATAAAAGTTAAGACGAGAACTATATGTCCAACTTAGAGAGGAGACAAGAAACGACAATTCTTGTCTTATTTTCGAGAAAACATATTTATCAAGTCTCATGGGCAACAATTCACTGAAGTCTTAGATACCACCCAGACAGCACAATGCACGTACAGTATCCGTATAGTACATGTACAATTGCACGGATGCAACATGTGCATCATCTGTATAAATGCACGCCTGTACATGTGATGCACATATACATCACACATCCTATTCAACATCTTTACGTGCACAGGACATGTGCAAGGCACACGTACACGTCCTGCACAAGTGATATACACCTACCGCGCAGGTGATTTACAAGTAGCAAGTATTCGATTTACATGTAGTGCACAGGTGATATACACGCAGTTCCCAGATGATTGACATGTACGACAGAGGGGATTTACGCGTAGAAAAACAGGTGATTTACATGTAGGACAGAGATTATTTACAAGTAAGACACAGGTGATTTACACGCAGCACCCAGATGATTTACACGTAGCACATAGGTGATTTACATATAGGAAGAGGGGATTTACGCGTAGCACATAGGTGATTTACATGTACGACAGAGGTGATTTACACGTAGCACACAGGCGATTTACACGCAGTACCCAGGTGATTAACATGTAGGAAAGAGATGAGTACTCAGATGACTAACATGTAGGAAACAGGTGATTTCCTCATAGTGCAAAGGTGATGTAAAAGCATAGTCGAGATGCAACGAAAAAAAGTTTATATATTTGGTGCCTTACGTAGTGACACCATCTATAACAACAAAGTTTTTTTTAGAGTGGTGGGTAGTGACAGTACTTTATTTATTGAGTTGGAGGGTGTTGGGCATCAACTTAAGTATAACATTGGTTGATTGCTGAAGAACTTGGAATGAATGGGTATAAAGAAACGGCCACTAGAGGGTTTCGCCCTCTCTCTTGGCCAGGGGTGTGGGAGCATCAATTATTCTTTATTAAACTCATAGCTGGTCAAAGAGCTGTGAAACAATTATTGTTATTATATTATACACCAACAAAAAACAAAAAATAAAGATATTAAACAACAATAACATTAATAATATATGAATAATAACAAACTAGTAAGGAAAGGTGCACATACAAAAGATAACAAAAAGGTGCGGAAAAAACAAACTAATAAATAACGTAGAAAATACAAAAAAATGGAAAAATGATTGTGAGTGAGATGCTCGTAACGCCACAACACAACATATAGATGTTAGTACATACAAATGCAGATTAATCTTCTGTCCTGGGGCGGCTCAGGACTGATGAGAAACATGGGGTAAGCCCAGATTAGTGTTGTAGTGAGACAAGTGCTATGATGAAAAAAGATGTGGAAGATGTTGACGGATGAGTTGGTGACGGAAGAAGGTGGCATGGTGGTGATCTACTGGAAGAGTGCGGATGTATATGGAAAGCAAAACTCTGAGTGGTGTATAGCAGTACTTAGATTGAGATTCTTGTTGTAAATCTGTAAATATGGTGTCAAGAAAGATATCCTTACGATCATCGAGACTGGTAGTTATGAACTTCTGACGCAATTGTGCTATGTGTTGAACAAGCGGAGGAAAGGTAATTTTGTCATACAAGTCAGCATTATGATACGGAAGTTTTATCCTAAATGCAAGACGAATGGCATGTCTCTCAAGAATTTCAAGTCTATTGTAAAATTTCGGAGGCGCTGAACACCAGGCTATGTGTCCAAATGTAAGCATACTCCACATAAATGCTTTGTATGTGTTAAGCAATAATTTGGAATTTAGACCCCAGGTCTGGCCAACCAGACGACGAAGAAGTTGTAAGCGGTACTTTGCTTTGATAACAAGTTTCTGAAGCTGGGGTGTCCATCGCAACTTATCGTCAAAATTGATTCCTAAGTATGTTACTGTTTTAGCTGGTTGAAGAAAGTGATCTCCCACACGTATCTGTAGTAAGTTTGGATTTCGTCTAACTTTGCTGCGGCATTTAGGAGGTAAAATAACAAGTGTTTGTGTTTTGTCTTCATTAACTGAAAGTCTCCATTTACTACACCAATTCAGAAAGCTAGTAACTGTAGTCTGTAAGTTTGTATTAATCTGCTGTATCGTGTTTCCCAGTGTAAGAAAAGCTTTATCATCAGCATATTGAAAGAGATAAGTATTCGGCGATGGAGACGGTAAATCGGAAGCATAGAGTATGTATAAAAGAGGAGATAGACTAGAACCTTGCGGTAATCCTGTGTATGGAAAGACTGGATGTGATAATGAGTTGTTTATGCTGACGTAGGCTATTCGGTTGAGTATAAAAGAAAATATGACTCGGAGGTATGTAACAGGAAGAGCCAGTTTAAGAAGTTTATAAAATAATCCATAATGCCAAATCCGATCAAAAGTTTTTTCCAGATCCATTAAAACGAGACAGGACGGAAGAGACTTATTATAATGATTGGTAATAATGGTGGTTAGACGAAGTAGTTGATCATTTATGCTATAATGAGGTCGAAATCCAGTTTGATGGAGAGGTAGAAGTTGTAGATCCATAATGTATGGGTGTAAACGAGATACGAGTATTTTTTCAAAGACTTTACCTAACGTGGAAGTTAACTGGATTGGACGATGCTAGAAATATGAAGAAATTGACCGAACACACTTTAAGTAATCTGTAAGTGACTTGGTCAAAGCCTGGGGCAGTACTACGTTTCCGCTTGATGATGGACTGTATCTCCGCGGAAGTGATTTCACGAGTCAAAGGATTATCCGCTTCTAAAGTATGCTGGATGGAAGGTTGAAGTAATTGTGCAATTGCCTCTTCAGAAACTCTAGGGCTGAATTGATGTGTGCAAGGCGGAGGTGTAAATACTGACTGAAGATGTGTGGCTAAAGCGTCTGCTTTATCTTGATCTGTATCTAGAGATTGATTATCCTGTATGAGAGGATAAGATGAACTAACTGTCTGTCCAGTTAGAAGGTGAAATTTTTTCCAGTATTTCGTTTGATGTGACTCTGTATTCAATTGATTGCATGCTTTGCTCCAGGTAAGCCGTTTATGAGCAACAATATAGTTATGAACTGTCCTTTGCCATCGTCTTGCTTGAGTCAAATACTCTGGATTCCGTGTTTGTTCGTATTTTCGAAAGTACACGAGAGTCAAGTACTGCGGAGGTAGCATAGGTTGGTATGTTTTGCCTCGATATGTAGGTATGTTTTTGTTGACGCTACTGGTGATAGCTGTGCTAATGCTGTCGACGGTATTATTAAGGTCGGTCTCTGATGTCGGTGATACTAAGGAGGCAAGAGCAACATCTATATCAGTACGAAACTGATCCCAGTTTTCCTTGTCGTATAACATGATGGTTCTCATAGTTGATTCAGATACTTGCCGTCTCTGATGGTTGATAACGACTTTCACCGGAAGATGGTCGCTGCCGATACAATCTAGTACCTGTATATTACATTTATCGACCATAGAGGCAGTGCTAATAACAACATCGGGTGTAGTCTGACTGCTTGGTCGCGTATGTTTGGGCAATTGATGGACATGCCCATTTAAATTAAGAGTTATATGATCGAAAAACTCAGCTTTATCACGGGCAGAGCGACTGTGAATATTAACGTCGGCTAGTATGACAAGATGTTTAAAGTGGTGAAACAAATAGGTGAAGAAGGCAAGAGGAATGATATGATCTGGTCGAACGTATATTGTAGCTACTGTTAACATAAGGTGAGGAAGATAAACTGTTGTCACTAGGTGTTCCGGTAACTGCATATGCTGCGGAACAGAGTTGCATCTATAAGTAAGTTTATTATGAACTCCAATTGCAGCGCCACCTTGGGCTCGTGCGTTATTGTCTGCATAATCGCAGCGAAGAAATTGATATCGAGGAAGTCTGACATAAGTAGCAGGTTTGAGTGCAGTCTCATTTAGTACAAATAAATCGATATTTTCCTCAAGCAGTAACTGCTCAAATAGTATTCGGTGTTGCGCTAAAGAACGAATGTTCAGAAAAAGAAGTGTCAGATCCATATTCTTACACAAAATTACGGACTTAAACTGCAGTGTCTCGGGGAGCAATATCGAAGTGAACGTACGGTCCAGAATATGTATCATACAAGTTAACTTGAAATATAGCGGAGGCTGCTGCAATAACATGATCTAATATAAGTTGACGTTGGAATGGGAAAATATTTTGTAATATGAGTGTTATGTAGCGGAGGAAGTTTTCCACAATAAGAGGAGAGGTGATAGACTGTGCAATCTATGGTACGTAGCGGTACCGTCATCTCCGGGTGGTCAGGAGTTGGATTCGGTTTCCCTTTACATTTATAACTATAAGTTGGATGCTTGTCACTGGAACAGGTCGAGCATAGAGGTGGTTTTCCCGTATTAGGACACTCTTTAGTATCATGGTTGCCAGCACAGTAGCCGCATTTTACGACATTTGGACACTTAGCCGTTATATGTTGGTTGTACACCTGGCACCTTTCACATCGAATTGGAAGAGGGAGGCTTGTTCGGGAAGGTTCCACTCTATGACGTTTCTTAAATATGTATGCGCCATGTTGTAACAAGGCATCGATGGAGGATTGAGAAGTAGTCAGAACTCTCACCATATATGTTGGACCGTTATTATTTTTGATACGTATACATTTGGTCACTTCAATTCTCTCTGCTTTTAGCTCCTCAAGCACCTCATCATCTGTTATTTCAGGTAAAACTCCCCGAATAACTACGAACATCATTGGTGTTCTCGAAGGTGGAGGAGTTTGCATGATTTTGTCAGGAAGCTTGGACAGTTGTGCAGCTTTGCCAAAAATCTCGTTGTTGGCCTTATTACGGAGCGTAATGCCAAAATTTTCGTCCTGAGATTTAATAATAACACCGCCCCTGGTGAAAACTATCTGTTGGATACTGGCCCTTGGAAGATACTTGATAATCTGATTAAAGATATGGCGGGTGTTACTGTACTTTGGGTCGAAGTTAGTTAGAAGGAATGAATGCAATTTAGGACGAGCAAGGGTGGCTGCATATGACGGTTGTAATCCAACAGTAGATGTGCTAGGATCCCCAGCGGCCGTCTGCATTGTTTCCGATTGTTTCGACTTAAGAATATAGGTAGGAGAGCGAGATCTGGAACGCTTATCAGCCGATTCTAAACTACCCTCCGAGAGCTGACGGATACGTCGATTCGTTCGAGGATCGCGTTTGGCATCAGCCACTGCTTTAGGTGTGGGACCTTGAACTAATCCCGGTAGCTTATGCATGGTGCGATAAAAATATGCACCGCATAAAGTTATGTAAACAAATCCCGCACAGATAGTGCTACAGGTAGCCCTAACAAAGCCACAAAAATGTTGGTCAAACTGTGATTACAAGCAATGACCTTCAAAATTTAAGATAAACCCTCCAGAAGATGAAGATCCTCTGTCAATCTCCGATGTAGGGTATCTGCGCTGATCTCACAAGTACGTTTGCAATACTTGATCACTGCTTAGCACAGTAACTAACTACAAGAGAAGTTAGGTTCGTAGTAAGTATGACACAACAAAGTTTTTTTTTTTTGCTAGTCACGGACGACTAGCTCCCGCCCAAAGGGTACCGCCCTTTATATCGGGATGTGGAGTGAAGGAATGATGGCTATTAGGAAAGTATGGATGGGTACTGATAGATTTATTAAACTTTATTTCAACATTATATTGTACATAATCGTAAATATAGGGGGAAAGATATTAAACTTCATTCCAACATGATATTCTTCATAATCATAAATATATTGGGAGGACATTTACTGATCAAGAGAGCAGTAAATCATATATTAAAGGAAGAGGTGGACATTATGGCCGTTAACCATAATCATAGCTTAAGGTGGATGGGATGAATGGAAATGAGGTGCACTAGACGTCACAACAACAGGTTTTGTTAGCAAAACACATGTGGGTTATCTTATGATCCGGGGGCAACTCCGGATCTGATGGAGACAGGGGAAGCCCAGTTAAACAACAGGATTACTGTGCATAAGATGGAATGATGCAAGGTGATGCTATAGCGGTGATGTAGTCTGTGATGAATAGATGGTCGGGACTGTCAGGGGGTAAGGAGAAGTGATAAAGGGTAAAGAGGAGTGAAAGAGGGGTATGGCGGAGAAGGACATTTGAAGGATGTAAAGCAAAATGATGAATTGTCTCTAGAAGCATGGGATGACGAGTTTGAAACCGAGAAGAAATGTATCGAAGGCGTAAAGTTTCAAGATGATAAAGAATGTGGGGGAATGGAGTGCGATCGTAGAGTTCATGTGTTGGACTAGGAAGGCGGATACGGAAAGCTAATCGGAGATCGTGTCGTTCAAGAATTTGAAGTCTGGTATAAAATGAGGGAGGAGCAGCAATCCAGGCGGTAAAACCGAAGGTGAGAACTGGACGGAGAAAGACTTTGTAGGTTGTTAAGAGCGTGTGTGTGTTCAACCCTCAGGTAGTACCAGTGATACGTCGTAAAAGGTTGAGGCGGTTGTAGGCTTTGGTGCAGATGGACTTCAGATGGGCCGTCCATTTAAGATGTCTGTCAAAGATTATCCCTAAATAAGTGACAGTGTTTTGAGGCTGAAGAGGAACGTTGTCTACGTGAACAGAGAAGTTGTCAGGGTTGCGGTAGACGCGAGAACGTTTGTTCGGAGGGAGAAAGATGATGGACTGTGTTTTGGCAGCATTGAGTTTCAGTCGCCAGCGTCTGCACCATGAGACAAATGTATCAATAGCAAGCTGCAGTGTGCGGTTTATCTCTTGGATAGTATTAGCTGTTGCAAGAAAGGCTGTGTCATCAGCAAATTGATATAAGCTGATATTGCCTGGTAATGGTGGAAAATCTGCCACATATAACAGGTATAATAACGGAGATAAAGAAGAACCTTGAGGAACGCCAGAATGGAGAAAAACGGGATGTGATAGATGATTGTTGATAGATATATAACTAAGGCGGCAGGAGAGAAAGTGGAAGATGAAACGGATATAACACAGAGGAAGGCGGAAAGAAAAGAGTTTATATATAAGACCAAGATGCCACACTTTATCAAAAGCTTTTTCCAGATCGAATAAGACGAGGCAGGAAGGTTTAGATGTGTTAAACTGTATTGTGATATTGGTTGTTAGGCGCATAAGTTGATCAGTGATACTGTATGAAGGATGAAATCCTGCTTGAGGAAGCGGAAGAAGATTATGAGCTGAAAGATGATGATGTAGACGTGTGACAAGGATGCGTTCCAGAATTTTGCTAAATACAAGGGTGAGCTGAATAGGACGGTACGAAGAGACAGCATGGGGTGGCTTATTTGGTTTGGGAAACATGAGAGTGATTGATGTTTTCCAATGAGTCGGTATGAAGGCTGTGCGTAAAATAAACGTATAAATAGCAGCAAGTAAATGAAGAAGAATATACGATGCCTCTTTAACATGGCGGTAGGAAATACGGTCAGAACCTGGGGCGGAGTTGCGTTTGCGGGCGACTGTGCTGCGGATATCTTCCACCGTGACAGGAGCCGTGAGAAGATTGTTACCTGGCAAATGATGATTGAGATTAGTTTGAAGATCTGGTGATGAAAGATTTAAATTATCTGCTGGATGACGGCGAAGAGACGGATCAGGCGAAAGCGGAGTGAAAATTCCTTGAAGATAGTGAGCAAAGTCGTTTGCTTTAGCTGTATCGTCAGGAAGTGGTTCGTCTCCATCTAAGAGAGGGTAAGGTGTTCGAGATGATCGGCCAGCGAGTTGGTGGAACCTCTTCCAGTACTTTGTGGGATGAGTGGTGCTGGAAAGGTCATTGCAAGTAGCGATCCAGCGACGGCGTTTATAAGCAACCAGGTAGTTGTGGACAGTGCGTTGATACTGTCGGTGGAGACGGAGTGACTCAAGGTTACCAGTGTGAATGAAGTCTCGATAGTGGGCCCGGGAACATTTGATGAGTGCAAGATACTGAGGTGGTTTGGAAGCATGAGCGGTGCGAAGCGGAATATGTTGGGCAGAGGCAGTGTGGATGGCAGCGGTAATAGCATCTAATGCGATATAAAGGTTATCTTCTGTCTCAGGTTCCGGGATATTTTCTAACTTATGTTGAAGTACGGTGCGGTAAGCGTTCCAGTTGGCTTTGTCGAACATGGGATAAGAGCGAGAGAGTGGAGGAGGAGTGCGAGAAGCAGAACGTGAAGTTGTTATAGTCAGAAGTATTGGCACATGGTCACTGCCAAGAGGGTCCAGGATATCTACCTTGCAGCGAGTCTGGAGATTAAGAGAGGAAATAACTACATCCGGCGTTGTATTACTACAAGGTCGAGTAGGCTTGGGTAGTGGATGAAAATGGCCGGTAGTATGCGTGGTAAGGTAGTTGCGGAAATCTTGTTGCTGGCGGTGAGTGCGACTATGAAAATTCAGATCAGCTAGAATTATGTAAGTGCGATAGTTATCGGAAATGTATTGAATAAACTGATATGGAAGAGGATGTCCTGGACGAATGTAGATGGTCGCAACGGTGATGTTGAGTTGTTTGAAATATAAAGTAGTAACTAGATGTTCAGGTAAGTTATGTATTGGAAGAGAAGTGCGTCGAAATGGTAGAGATGGAGGAAATCCTATAGCGACCCCACCATTTGCCCTCCTTGCTGGTGTCTGGTTATCGGATCGAAGCATGGTATAGTGCGGCAGATTCACGTGGGTGCGGGCTGTAAGATGTGTCTCGTTCAAAACGAAACACGCCACATGTTTTTCGAAAAGGAGCTGCTCAAATAAGATTTTATGTTGAGGTAGAGAACGAATATTCAGAAAGAGGAAAGGAATATCCATAATGATGATAAGGTAGTAGACTGTGGAGTAGTAAGTCTTAAACTTCTGTTTGCAACGGATCTGAATGGAAGTAAACAGTTTGGCCAGAGTAAGTAGCTGTGAAGTTGATGTTTAGGATGGCTTTGGCAGTTTGTTGAACTTGGCAGAGGATATGGTTGCGCAGTAGTGGATGAATATTTTGTAATGTAATTGTCAGAAACGACAAGAATTGGGTAATTGTGATGGGCTGACAGATATCCTGAGGAGCAGATGCAGCTTGGCTAACATGTGGTTTCAATGGCACTGTTAATTCTGGCTTGAATGGGTCCGCAGTAGGTTTAGCCTTGCATTTGTAACTATAGGTAGCGTGCCCAGTTTCGTTACAAGTGGAACATTTAGGAGTTTGGTTCAGGTTAGTGCAATTGCGGGTGCTATGAGGGCCAGTGCAGAATCCACATTTAAGTTGGTTTGGGCAGGAACCAGTTGAATGATCGTTGTAAACTTGGCACTTTTCACAGCGCATAGGAAGTGGAGCAGGAGAACGAGAAGGCTCAACACGGTGACGTTTGCGGTAGATGAAGGCTCCATTCGATAGAAGAGAATCGATTGTGTCGTGCGAATTAGTTAAAACTCGAACCATATAGGTGTTTCCTTGAGCGTTTTTAATACGGATACATTTGATGATAGAATGTCCGTCCAGTTGGAGTTCCTGACTGATTTCGTCATCTGTGAAAGATGGATCAACACCTCGGATAACAACAGATAATGCGGGTTGCTTGCGTGGTGGTGATGGTTGCCTGGCCGATTGAGCATTGAGTTGAGATATAGAAGCATTTTTGCCAAAGATTTCGTATGAATAAGTATTCCGAATTGTGGATGCGAATTTATCATCGGGTGTTTTAATGATGATGCCTTTTTGGGTGTAGATGATTTGTGCTACACTTGTCCGTGGGATGTATTTGATGATGCGATGATACAGCTTTTTGAGATCAAGATACTGAGAATCGTAGTTGGTAAGAAGAAATGAATAAATAGCAGGTTTAACAGAAGTGAAAGAAGTTTGAGCGTCCATGTAATGAGATGAATCAGATGCAGTAGATGATTCGCTGAGAGTGTGATGGCGTTTTGGTTTAGGTGACTGAGGCTGATTCGGATGAACTTCGCTACGTGTCGAGCGTTTAGAGCTCTCCCTTCGCTTGTCAGCACATGCAGACGGAGCGGAAGGGCCCAAAGAAAGATTAGCAGAAGTGTGAGGTCCAGTAGCCATGATGATGAGTACAACAAATACAAAACAACTAAGGTACTTTAAGCAGGTAGAAGCCAGCCATTCGGATAGTGGCTTAGGTGAGGAAATGCCCCAGTCTATACGTGTCGCAACAAGCTACCCTTGGCTGAGATAAGTCTGATAGCTGTTGCTCAGCGAATATCTGACGAGCGAGTCCCAGGATCGTGGACAGGATTTCAAAAAGCAGCCGGACTGACGTTTGGTACGTCCCAACTGATGTGGTCAATATCACTATTGACCTGAGAGATGCACAACACGGTCACGGTCACGGTCACGGTCATGGTGAAGTTTTGTGAAGAGTATCGGGCCGAAGCCCCTGACTCCATGAATAAGATGACATAAGGAATATATATAGATGTGCAGGTGGCTAGTTGGGTATTACTATTGTTTTATTATGTCTGGTGGTCTACACCTGCAACTGTCGCAGAGTAGCTGATAATGTTATTACAAGCTATGAAAAGATATTAAATGCGTGGCGTGCGATGAACATTCCGTAGAGCGTATTCTGTGCCGATGGTGGCTATAGCGGGATTAACATGTCTTGGTAAAGTATGCCAGAACTTATGATGGACATGCCGCAGAACTTCTCTAACAGGAGGCAGCTCTAGATCTTCCAGAATTTGTCTGTTGCGCGTATATCTGTCGTGACCAGTGATGATGCGACCGGCTCTCGTTTGTACACTTTCGAGTGTTTGAAGATGGCTATTAGAAGCATGTTGCCAGGCAGGACATGCATAAGAAAGTGTGGACAGGACTATCATCTTGAATATGTGCACGCGGACCTCATGAGAGAGCGAACTGCATCGAAAAATGGGGTACAATGCCGAGATTTTCCGTAATGCTCGTTGCTTTATATCTTTGATGTGTGGGGCGAACGTGAGCCCATGATCTAATATCACACCCAAATATTTCGCATGCGTGGCGTGAGGGATGTGTGCGTTCTCATATATTAAATTTCGAGGGGCGCGGATGCGTCTTCTACTGTGGATGACAGCGCAACTTTTGTCGGCATTTACTTTAATTCTCCAGCGCCTGGCCCATTCCTGAAAACTGTCTAGTTGTCGTTGCATATAGATGTAGCACTGTGGAAGTGAACTACTTGTTGTGAAAAAGGCGGTATCATCGGCATACGTTGCGAAAAAGCAGTTTGGTAAAGTCGGTAGATCTGCTGTATAGAGATTATATAGAAGCGGTGAAAGTACAGCGCCTTGTGGGACACCTGCTTTAATTGGCCTAGTCGAGGATTTGACACCATCAACCGACACATGAAAGGTTCTGCCAATAAGATAAGAACGTAGTAAATGCAGAAAACGATCCGGAAAACCTTGAGTGTATAGCTTATATAATAATCCAGCTAACCAGACTTTGTCAAATGCTTTTGACACATCCAGGTATACTCCAAGGGTGTGGTATTTTCTATTGAAAGCCACTGTTAAGTGATCAACTACTCGTACGAGTTGGGTAGTAGTGCTATGTTGAGCACGAAACCCAAACTGATGGAAGGGTAGAAGATCACTATTGGCGACATGTTGTTTCAACCTCCAGAGGAACACACGTTCAAATAATTTACTTAAGTGTGACAGAAGACTTATCGGCCTATAGTTTTCCGGAAGCAGCGGATTCTTTCCGGGTTTAGGGATGGTGATGATACGAGCTTCCTTCCAGGTCTTTGGGAAGTAGCATATTTGAAAGATGGCATTAAATAAATAAGCCAAAAAGACCAGTAATTTTCGAGTTGGATGTTTCAGTATCTCAGGTCGAATACCATCAGGCCCAGGTGCTGTCTTTGTTGGTAGACGTTTGATGTGTCTTTCTATTTCCCGAGGTGTAACTGGGTTGATGCCATGTGTAGGGTTTTGAGTTCGTATACTATATAAGGTAGTTCTAATGTGCTGGTGGAAATAAGGATCGAGTTGACCTCTATTGGGCTGGAACTGTGCTTGCAGAGAGTCAGCAAAAGTAGCTGCTTGCAACTGAGGGTCTTGAGTCAGTCCTTGTGGTCCTTGGAGGACTCTAGCTCTGGAAGCATTAGTAGCCCGTTGGAAGGATTTAGAGTATGTCCAGATTTTACGATCATTTATTGTGAGGTTACGAAAAGTGTCTTCCCAGTACTGTTGGTTTTGTCGCTGACTCAGCATCTTGATCTTTGCACGTAGTTTATTCCACAGTGTCTTGTAGGCTGGATGAAGTGTGAGCTGCCAGCGACGTCTAGCCCAACGTTTTAAATGAACATAGAGTTGCAGATGTAGACTGTCGCATTGACCTGTTTGTGTTGGAGAGATTGTAGTAGCGGAGCTTCCTGCCTCTGCGGTGCGAAGTGCTACTGTGATATGAGAAACTGCCTGATCGATATCCTGAATGGTGGCGGGCCGATCTCTTAGGTCGATTAGTGTGTTTAATTCTTGTTTAAACAAATCCCAATCAGTTTCTATGTGTTTAAGAATAGGAGCAGTGTGAGAGATGCTACGGTGGGAGACATGAAAAATGACTGGATCATGATCTGAGTCTAGGTCCGAGAGGACATATGGATGAATACTAAACGATACGTTTTTGCAAAGAGCAACGTCAAGCACGTCGGGTTGTCCGCCGAATTTTGGATGATGAGTTGGATCTGGTGGGGCACTGATGATAAAGTTGGACGTGAGGAGATAGTCATGTAAAGCGTCTCCAGCAGTGTTTGGAGTAATGGAGTTCCATTCTCCATGCTTTGCGTTAAGGTCACCAGCTAAGATAACTTTGGGCCCTAAATTTGCGATGATGTCGAAGTCAGTCGGTTCTAAGTGTGTGGCCGGAGACCTATAACCAGTGACCAGTACTAAGGGAACTCCTGGAGTTATTAGCTCAACAGCAAGTGCCTCTAAAGTAAGTAGTGGTGGTATTGTAAGCGACCTTACTGGTAATGACTTTTTGATGATGAGCAGCAATCCTCCTTTCTGTCTACCCACTCTGTCCTGTCTGTATACAATGTAATTAGATAGGCGCCAAGAAGTGATGCGAGCAGTAAAATGTGTTTCTTGGATGAACATGACATCAATTCTATGCTTTATTAGAAAGCGAAGAAGCGTTTGTTTCTGCCCCTCAAGACCATCTGCATTCCACGTAGCAAGTATAAGTGTGTGGTGTAGGACGCCGGATTTAGAAACAGCCATCGTCAACCATTTCCGCTATTGTTTCGATTACTGCTGCAGCCTTGGAAGCTGAGTCTGCAGCTTGTCGAAAACGTGTGATACCACGTTTAATGTGTGTAAGTATTTTACGGAAATGTAAGCCCTTGAGAAATGAAAGAACTGATTTTAAGTCAACATCTTCGTTAGAGTTCTCTTGTTGGACGGCAGTAACTGGTTGGGTGTGAGAAGAAGTGGGAGCGTCAACATCATTGGTATCCCTAGTCACGGATTGTATATTATCAGCAGTGGGAATGGAAGTTATTTCTGAGGATGGTGTGTGGTCGTTTTTCTTAGGTATACCTGGGTGTTTGTTCGGTTGTTGCACCGGCAGTTTGAGAGCTTCTGAGTAGGATTTAAATACCGGACAGCCACGGTAATTTGCTGGGTGATCTCCCTGACAGTTTGCGCAGGTGGCGGGTGTGGATGTGTCTGGTTTGTTACATGACTGGGTGAAATGTGATTGCCCACATTTGAGACACCTCGGATGGGCTTGGCAGGTGTCTTGCGAATGCCCCAAGCGTTGACATCTGTAACATTGTAAGACTGAGGGAGGCTTGTAAGGTTCAATTTGAACCCGGTAGTGAAGCAAGTTGTTTATAGCATATATTTCTTTAACTGCTGCAGTTCGTTCCAAAGCAACCAAAAACAGTGGCATCATAATTTTCTTGTCATCCGTCTTGCTTTTGCGAGACATTTGGTGGACGTTTATTGGTTTGTAACCGAGACGCAATAGTTCTTCCTTGAGATCGTTTATGTCAGTGTCTATAGGCAGTTTTCGGACAACTACCTTAATTGGCCTTTCATTTTTCGCCACGCCTGTAGCATACTCAGTTTTTGTTTGCTCGCAATAAGCCTTGATTAAATTATAATCATCTCTGTTAGCTGCTTGAATACGGATGCGCTCTTTATTGGGCTGAGCTAGAGGGGGCTCCTTCAGTGCTCGTGATAAGGTCTTAATAAAGGTATAGGTGTTGGTAATTCCGTATATGAAAATTGGAGGAGGCTTGGAACTAGAGGGCTTGTTATTCGGCGCAGTGTTGTTACTGGCACTAGTATTGTCTGTTTGTTCGGATGACAAAACAGCGAACTTATTGCTAGTGGGAAGAGGTGGATATTCTTGAGTGCTATTAAATAGTTTTTCAGCGTTGTTGAGATTTTCCAAAGAAGACCTACGCCGCTTAAGTGTTCCCACTACTGTGAAATCCATGTCTTCCGTGTTATTCGATGTTGATGGCTGCGAAGTACTTGTCTGTTTAACTGCAGGTGTTTTCAATTTTGTCTTCGCTGGATCGTTCGTTTGCTTGTGTTTACCTAAAGGCACAAGGAAGTCTTCTGGTTTATATGTTGATCGTATTATTTTGCCCCTGGTATTAGGAATTTTGGAGGATTGGGCCTTTTTCTCAGATTTGACGGGTGTCTTCTGAGAGACCATCTTTATACTTAAAGTAGGAGATGGCGCCAGCTTACTAGAAAGGAGGGTAGCGATGTACCTCTTAAATGGGTTGTTCTTAGAGTAGTGCTCTAAGTTTGAAGGTTAGTAATCTGCTTCCTCCGAAGAGAAAGCACAAAAAGTAATCGGTAACCAGTAGAGTTGCCTAAGTCGTCAACTAATTTCGCTTGTCTCTTCCTCCGAAGAGGAGAGTACCAAAATAAATCGTTAAGCCTAGAGGAATAGCAAGGTCGTCTTAAGATATGTTCAATTTAGTGTGTCCGCCTCCGTAGAGGCACAAAACAATTCGACGGTTGTTTCCTTTACCTCGATGAGGTAAGTAATCCAACCGTATGCAAGATGTTCGCGAATAAAATTCAACCAAGGGGGATGAAAACCTAAATGACTTGTTTATTTTTCTCCGCCAGCTACGGATACCCTATTTTTTTACCTGGTTAGAGATTCCAGGTGGCCAGTTCGCACAACAAAGACATCACCTTCAAAGTATATCACATTTAACTAATAATTCTCAGTGAGAATTCTACTTTTGGAGTTTATTATTTGCAACGAGCAAAGCTTTAGGTACTATCTCTAACATGTTTGGCAAGTAACAAAATTCGCAACATATTCCGCTGTAATCGGTCAACGAAAATAATTTTGTAAACCTATGAACTGTCTGACAGTAGTTACATCAGTACAGTGCTACCACCTGTCGATGTTGTATGTTAGCTCAGCGTACGTTATGGAGTTTTTACAATCATTTAGCTGTCATTCGTCGAAAAGTCTCTATAACACTGCCTGGAGAAAAAACGATACCTACCAAAAATGGAGGTTACTTTATATTGTTGATGAGAATAATGAGAGTAAAAGAATGAAAGTAAAGGCATACATTTGCACGGTATTATAGACGTCTCATACACACGTGCAGCAGCCTTGCAAATGCACATGTGCACACAACGGCTTAAGCACCGGTAATTTAAATGTCTTTCATCCACGCAAATGCACATGTGCATATGCACAGCTCAAGCATGGGTTATGTACGTGCACTGCATCCACGCAAGTGCACATGTGTACATAACGGCTACAACACGTTTTATATAAATGTGTGCTTCATCCATGCAAATGCACATGTGCACAAGCACAGCTCAAGCATGGGTTACGTACGTGCGCTGCATCCATACAAATGTACATGTGTACATAACGGCTACGGCACAGGTTCCATAAATGTGTGCTCCATCCATGCAAATGCACATGTGCACATAACGGCTTAAGCACGGATTACGTACGTGCGCTCTATCCATTCAAATGCACATGTGTACATAAAGGCTTAAGCACGGGTTATATAAATGTGTGCTTCATCCATGCAAATGGACATGTGCACGTAACGGCTTAGGCACGGGTTATATAAATGTGAGCTTTATCCATGCAAATGGACATGTGCACATGCACGACTTAGTCACTGGTTATGTACGTGTGCATAACCCACGCATATGCACATGTGCACATGCACGGGTTATGTATGTGTGCTTCATCCACGCAAATTCACGTGTACGGCTTATGCACGCGTTATGTATGTGTTCATCACCCACACAAATGCACATGTGCACATGTACGGCTTATGCATGGATAGTGCATATGTGTCGTACACGTACATGTTGTCTGGGCAGTGTTCAATATTACATGATTCATAGTAAAAGTTCATAAATTATTACAGTGGTTTTAGGATCACAATGAAGAGTAAAATGAAATCTGTCAGTCTTACGTCCCACGATTATGCCGGTTAGGCTCAAAGAGACGATAATGATGGGAAATGAATGAAATGGTGGAATAAATAAAGTGGGAGGAAACTGGAGAACCCCGAGAAACCCCAGAAGCACGGACAGTGAAGTGTATTTATCAACATTTTAAGACACGTATGTCATTACATAATATACTTCAATAATAAATATGTTTTAAATGTTGATATATTACACTGTTAGTGGACCTCTCGTGTCTCGGAAGAATTCTCATAATTTCTATATAAAATTAAGAAGAAAGTGAAGGCATAAATTCATAAAACGAGAAAAGAAATAATTTTTCATAATCAAAAAGAGACGATAATCCAGCAATTAATTTAAGAGACGACAAGAGAAAACTTTTATTTCTCGTCTCGTCTCTTGAGCAACACTACGCAAACGTCCCGGTAATTAAATCAAGTCTTCCGTGTCACTAAGGAGGGAGAAGATTGACGGCTCGGTAGTACAGCTTTTACATTTGATGTGAGGACCATAATTCAATCTCAAATATAGTAGTGTTCCCCACGAGAAAGACGAGAGATAAGAATTTCTCGTCTTCAATCCTTTAAAAAATTCTCGTCTCGCTTCGGTTTTCGAAGAATTATTTCTCTTTCGTCTCGATTATTTAAAAAAAATTCCGTCTCCTCTTCTGTCGTAGTTTCTGGTTTTGATTCAGAAGAAATAATC
The DNA here is from genome assembly GCF_964235325.1 of Thermobia domestica. Taxonomy (NCBI): domain Eukaryota; kingdom Metazoa; phylum Arthropoda; class Insecta; order Zygentoma; family Lepismatidae; genus Thermobia; species Thermobia domestica. The sequence goes on along the minus strand of NC_137462.1, from coordinate 249,143,180 downwards.
TGCTAACTTTTATGTTGCTTGATGGTAATTGAAGAGAGTACTGCAAAAATCTTTTGAGATCAGCCCTATGTAATTGGGAGACAGACGAAACCAAATCAAACAAAATGTGAATTTTAGCTTCCTTCTTGAGAACCAAGATTATATGAGACATACATGGTAGATCTACAGTTTAAAGTGGAATTCGATCCCGAGCTCTCATACAGAAAAGGTTCATGCGCTAGTCATTAGACTAACAGTTAGGACTAAGATAATAACTTATATATATGGGATAACAAATATCAGGGATTATCGCAGACTTTAGTAAGATTGTGGCTTAAATCAATAAAATTTACATTATGTAACCAACACTCTTAACAATTAGCGCGGTAAGAATATTCTAGGATACATTTACCCCCCGGTATATGTTCACTGATGTAGATGTACACTTCAATATGGTATTAATATTTTGTCTTTTGTTTTTATTTTCTTTGAGTTTAAGAAAAACCGACAGGGGGTAGGAATACCCTAGGATAGATTTACCCCCCGGTATATGTTCACTGATGTACATGTATACTTCAATATGGTATTGATATTATATGTTTTGTCTTTATTTTCTTTGAGTTTAAGGAAACCGATCGGTTGTAATAATATCCTAGGATAGATTTACCCCCCGGTATATGTTCACTGATCTACATGTACACTTCAATATGGTGTTAATATTATATCTTTTGTCTTCATTTTCTTTGAGTTTAAGGAAAACCGACAAGGGAGTAAGAATATCCTAGGATAGATTTACCCCCTATTGTGAGTGAACAATTTTTCTTTTGTGAATAAGATTCATCGAAAAATATGATTGTTGTCTCTTTTGGCGATGTTTTATCGGGGGTATATCTGCCTTGGATAGTTTTACCGGGGAGTATATCTATCCTAGGATAGATTTACCGGGGGTATATCTGTCCTAGGACAGTTTTACCGGAGAGTATGTTTATCTGTGGGACTATTTTACGGGGGAGGTACATTTGTCCTAGGATTTTTTACCGGGGTACGTTTGTCCCAGGACTGTTTTACCGGGGGTATATCTATCCTAGTACTTTTTTACCGGGGGGTATGTTTTACGGGAGGTACGTCTATACCGTTACACCGGAACCCGGGACACCTTTACAATAGCGTGACCAAGTTTGCCTTAATTCTTTACCGGTAATAACAAGTAAAACAAAAAGTAACCTACGCGGTGAATTTGTGCATTACTAAAGTGTGTCTTACCTTTCATAGCTGTGTGTATTGGTTGTGTATTTGCTATGTTTATGTCCTTGTAGAGAAATATTAGTTACATCTAGAGTGAATTCTTAGCTTGATTTAGAGAAATTATTAACTTTTTTTAATTATTGATTACTGAACTTGTACAAAATGTCGGAGTCTGAGGAATTAAAGAATATGCTTACCGCTTTATTTGAAAAACAGTCGGACCAGTTTAATGATACAATTGAGGGGTTGAAAAAAGATCAGGTAGAAAGTGTCGCTAGTTTAAGAGATGATATTGTCAGCTTAAAGGATGAACAGGTAGAAAGTGTCGGTAGTTTACAGGAAAATATCGCTAGTTAGAAAGAAAATGTTGCGAGTTTGAAAGAAGAACAAGCGGAAAGTGTTGTTAGTCTGAGGGAAAATTTAGAAAGTAAATTGGAACAGGTTAGTAAGGACATTCTACAAACTAATAATGCTGTTGCTAAGATTACTAAGCATATTCAGGCCATGGAAGAGAAAATAGAGGAATATAAAAATGAGTGCAGGTGGAACTATAGTCCGTGCTGGTGCAGATTGAAAATTGTAGGGCCGAGATTGTACAAGATCGCGTAAACAATCAAGAGAAGTTTCAGGAAGTAAAGGATAGGCAGATGTTATTAGAACTTAACACAAATATATATCATGCCCAGGTAGAAGAGCAAAATTCCGAATTTCGAGCCACAATTGACACCCATAGTGCATTTTCGCGGGAAGCGATGACTGGTTTACGAGAACAGCGCGGTGAGGTAAATGAAATACGGGATGATGTGGTAGAGATTAAGAAAGCAGTTACCGGAAATAAAGAAGAAATTATGCAGGTCGCGACGAGAGTAAATAGATTAGAGTCGCACATCGTCCATTCCATTCAGCAAGTCATCCAACAAGTACAAAGTATCCCCACACGACCGGTTGTAAAAGCAGAAGTAAATCAGGAAGTGAACAATCGTGTTTTGAAGTTAGAGCAAGAGTTAAATAATTTGCGAAATAATCAATTCAATCGCGGATCTGACCCTTCCACGCGCGAGACCGATGAAAATAGTGAGTATGACAGTGGTAGTGAAGGTTACGAATCCGATCATTCGAATAGTAAGGGGAAGAATAATACATCTTTTGCGAAAGTAAGTAAACCTCGACGCCGTATTACAATTCAAGAAATACGAGATTTACCGACATATAGTGGAATGCCAGATAAAGAAACTGCTCGCTCGTACTTACGCGATCTACAACACAAGTTAGACTTGTTGAACGTGCATGGAGACGCAGTGTTGCCAGTATTACCAAGTTTATTGCAGAATTCATGTTTGGAGTGGTTCCGAACTCGTCAGCATTTGTTTACAACTTTCAAGGAATTTAGTCATGCTCTAGTTAACGCATTTGAATCCGAAGCTATTGTAGTGAGTAGGCTTACGAAATACTTCGTTTGAACCAAGAGTACACGGCTCAGTGTTAGAATTTGCGACCACCCAATATCGCGCTTTAAGTAATTTAAACCCAGAAAGCACACCGGCGAAAATATTGGCTAGTATCGTGCCTACATTGGCATACAAATACCGAGAAATGTTCGCGTTTTATCCATGCACAGATTTCGCGCAATTCATTGCTAGTGTCAAACGTCTTGAGTCTTTACGATTGCCGAATGAAAACAGTTATAGGCGCGAAGGTAACAATTATGTGAACCGAAACAAACCATAGTAGATCAACTAGAGATAGACCCAATAATGGGAATAATAATGCTCAGAATAGTCGAAATTCAGAACAAGGCAATCTTAGAAGAAACAATCGAGAGAATAGGCGTGAACAACAATTTACGAATGATGCACGTACGAGTAATGAACGATCGAACCGCAACACTAGGCAACCACCCAGTAATAATGGTAACCGTAATTTTGGGAATCGTTTCAATTGGAGAAGGGGCAATAATAGTAATTACAATAACAGTAGACGTAGTTTCAATTTTCAGTCAAGTAACGAACGGCAAAATTGGCGAGAGCGCACGCCCGAGTGAGACGGTGGGCACACGTCCGATCATAGTCAGCAGGGAAACTAAGATCCGATGGGCACGAAGGGGTCGCGTCCATCGAAGATAGTTCGTTCATAAGTTCCCCGAATATCATACGAGTCAGGAACTATACGTTCGCAAATGACGATGTTTTAGACAGTGATGGGAGAATTGATGTGGAGGAAGATAATGATGAGAGAGAACTTGTCACCGCTTACGATCGGAATTATTCTGCGTATATAGAAACAACAGTCAATGACATTCCAGTTAAGACCCTCCTCAATACAGGCGTTGACGCCTCATTAATCTCATATGATTTTTGGAAAGAAATGAGTAAGGACATCTCTGCGCCCAAGTTGCAATCAGCTGACGACGTCCTCTTAGTTGATCACAGTGGCCGTTTCAAAAGAAAGTGCAAAGGTAAAACTACAGTGCCAGTTCAGATTGACGTATTGACGTCTTCACTCGAGTTGTGTGTTGTCCAAGATTTAAACGAACGTTTTATTTTAGGTGTCAATGCTCTTTCGCAATTACAGAGTATTGTTGATTTTAGTCAAGGAACGTTTTCGCTGGAACATGAAAATATTAGGGTTGTCATATCTTTGCTTCCCGTTCCGGTGCAATTCGCGTTGGAAGATAGCGATGAGGAACCGAATGATAGCAACGACGTTAGAAAGTATCATTATATTAATCGCGTTGAAACTAGCGCAAGAGAAACTTTTCAAAAACAGGTTGCCACGGACGAACAAATTATTAACGCAGTTCAGAAAGGGATGGGTCAACTCAGTCCCAGCGAAATCAGTTGTTAGATTTGTTATTCAAATATAGGGAAATATTCACTAACTACCCCGGGAAGTGTAAGGGATTCGTATATAAGGCACAAATTGACACCACAGAAGCGTTAGTAAGAAAACAATACTCCATACCCTATAAGGCCATTCCATTCGTTAGAAATGAGCTTCAAAAATTATTACAGCTGCAAATTATAAAACCAAGTCAGAGTATACATAGTAACCCAATTTTGGTAGTACCCAAAAAGAATAATCAGTTTCGTCTATGTATCGATTTACGCATGATCAATATTCACTCCGTATTACGACAAGTCAGGCCAGAGCGCAATGAAGATTTACTCGCGAAATTGAAGGAAAGAAATTTACCACCGTCATTGATTTACAACAGAGTTATCTGCAAACTGAACTACATCCGGATTCCCAACCGCATTTTGCTTTTAATTTCGAAGGTTTATGTTATCAGTATCAACGAGTAGCGTTCGGATATCGAAACGGATCATCTGCTTTGAATCCGATGATGGCACATGTTTTAGGGCCCGAATTGCAGAATAAAATCATTCGATACGTCGATGACAATTTAGTAATGACCAATAGTTTTGAAGAACATTTACAATTATTAACAGAAGTATTTCAGAAATTCAAAGTACACGGAATCACTTTAAACATCGACAAATGTTTGTTTTGCGCTAAAGAAGTTTCATTCTTAAGATATGTAGTTAGCAAGGAAGGCATACGAAAAGATGAACGTAGTATAACAGCCGTTCGAGATATGCCAAAAACCAACCAACATAAAGTCTTTACGTTGAGTGTTAGGATTGTTCTCTTGGTCTAGGTCGTTTGTTCCCAAATTTGCTATGAAAGCCGCCCCGTTATACGATTTGTTGAAACAGAAAAAGAAATGGCAGTGTAACGAACAATGTGAAATGGCATTCAATCAAATTAAACAGGATATTTGCAATAATATTATGTTAGCTCATCGAGACCTCACAAAAGATTTTTACGTGCAATCTGATGGCGCGCAACCAGGAATAGGAAGTGTCCTCTGGTAGAAACATGGTGACGAAAAACGTATAATACAATGTATTAGTAGAACGTTAACGCTTACAGAACAGAGATATTCCACCACAGAAGCCGAGTGTCTTGGGGTTATTTTTGCAATTAGAAAATGGAAGTCAATGTTGCTAGGTAACCATGTAATTATTGTCACAGACCATCGTGCTTTGTCGTATTTAGATCGAGTTAAACCTTGGAATAATCGTTTACTCAAATGGGCCGTTGAATTATAGGAATTAAATTACGAGGTACAATACATACCAGGTTCTGAAAACACCATAAGTGACACGTTAAGCAGGCTCTTCCCCACCCATGAACACCGCCTACTGAAAGTTCATACCTTCCAAGTGTTGCAGGAAGAAGTCATGAACATAACACCTGAAAGGTTAGCTGCACTCCAACGTGAATGTTCCGATTACGAGAACGTTATTGATGTTTTAGAAGGTAAAGTAGATGAGACCGAATTTAAGAACGGCAGGTCGTGGAAAAAGTTTTATAAGTTGGATAATCACATTTTGTTGGTCCGAGATTTTCACCAACCAGATCAGTGGAAAATTTGTGTCCCTCCTGCACTAACCCAAAATATCTTAGTTGCGTACCACACCGATATTCATCACCCAGGCGTTGAAAGGACTTTTTCAATAATTTCTAAAGCATTCCATTGGAAAGGGTTGCGAACAGCCGTTAAAAACTTCATTCGCGATTGCATTAGTTGCCAACGTATGAAACCTGACCAACATCCACCCGCAAAATTAATGAATACAATACCTGTAAATGCAACTTGTGATGCAATTAGTATAGATTTTCTAGGAAGTTACCGTACCGGTCAAACCCAGAAAAGATTTGCTTTAGTAATAATGCATCTTTACATTCGTTATTGTACTGCATTTGCGCTGCGTACGTCAGCAGCGAAGGCTGTAGTAAGGTGCCTGGAAGAATTTTATTTCCCTATGTTAGGATTAGCCCGAGTAATCATTACTGACAATGCAGCTGTATTTCATTCAAAACAATTTTTAAAGGCCATGAAAAAGTACAACGTAGTTGTTCGCCAGACCACCCCGTACCAACCCATAGCATCGTTAGTGGAAAACGCTAATAAGAACTTAGTGCAAACTCTTAGAACTTTGTGTTCGTCATCTCACAAAGAATGTCCTGAATATCTAACCCAAGTAGTATTGTTGTACAATTACTCCATCTCCCAAAGTCTTGGTGTCTCACCTGTTTGTTTACATTTAAATATCAATTCGTCAAGACCCATATTGACTCATTTTGGAATAAACGTACAGGAGACAATCACAGCCGAAGATTCGATCGATTGGAGTAATAAACTTGTTATGGCCCATTTACGTAAAAAACGCAAAATTGCCGCACGTAATGAAAAGTGGAATCAAACCCAACAGCGAAAAAGACTTGTTGTTAAGGGAGACCTAGTGTTTGTTAGGCAAGGGAATGTGAGTAGTCTCGTTAAGAAGGAAATAGCAAAATTCTTTGAAATATTTCGTGGGCCATATATTTGTACCTCTGTTGCCAGTAATAATCGTGCTGTTGAATTATGGGACCCATACAATGGTCAGAGCATTGGTTTTCAGTCTATGGACAGAGTAAGAACTTGGAACCCTACCCCGAAAACTTATAACACCTGGATACTTATGGCTAGAAAACATTTGCCTGAAGAACAAATAGCTAAGCTTAAAAATGTCCCTTACCATCCATTGACGCATGAAAAACCATTATCATTGCTGTACCCGGAAGTATACATTGTTAACTAACCCGACGAGGTCGATGAAGATAAGTCTGAAACATTGCTAAAACAGGCATGTGTTGAATTGCAACATTGTGATCGTTTGGAATATTTCTTGTATAAGTTGGGCGATTTGTACTTCACACACCATTGTAAAAACTCCGCCGAATGGTCTGACGAATGTATTAAGGCAGTCATGACCAACTTTTCCAGTGGGTTGCAATTACTCCGTAGAAAAACAGGAACCCCAACAATCCGTATGTTTAGGGATTTCTCTTACAGCTTACCAGAGAAGACCATCTTAAGAAGAGCACTTAAGAAGAAGTGCTTAATGACATTTTCTTTCAGGATTACTCCAGATTGAGGACGAACAGGAGAAAGAAAGGACCCAGGAAATATGAATAAGATTAAAAGGAAAGGTAAAATAAAAAGAAATTAGTTCGCGAATTTTCTTTGATTAAGAATTTTATAATCCCAATTCATTTTTGGCCATTACCATCTTTCTTTACGTGTGGGCACCACTACAGTCATGTAATTTCAATAATCTGTTTGTGTATTTGTATTTATTTCAGGATAAAAGGATCACATTTGAATAAAGCTAGACTTACAATATTTTGTGTTGTTTTATTATTATAGTGTTAAGAAATGTGAATTTTGGAACCTGTTAACCCTATTTGAAGCTCTTATTAGGAATTTTAGAGATTGGTCAGGCATATTTAGAGATTTTGGTAGGACTTTTAGAGAACATATGTTATAAATGTGTGTACATGCATGTTTAAAGATTATCTACAAATTTGTTGTTTGATTTGTCGGTGTAAAACATAAATAAAACTTTACATTGGTATGTTTTGAAAAAACAATTTCTCAGTTAATGATTCTTTTTCCATAAAAATTTTGTCATCAAGTATATCCTAAAACATACTGGTTACATATTGGGACATCAAAATTTTAAAATACTATTAAATATGATTCAGGAAGTAATCGAAAATAAGGTCGAAAATGATAAATTTGGTTACGAATTTGTTCATACATAATCTTCCAATGCAAACTTAATAAGTATTCGTTGTGATGTTCAGAAAGTTTGAGATCTAGTTGAATTCAAAAACAAGTACATTTTAAGTTAAGAAGAGTTATGAGGTTAGAAGCACAATTCAACCCATAGAGGCGTCACTATTTTCTTTCAAAATTAAAGTGACGAAATCGGGATAGCGTCCGATTGGGTTTCAGCTAGTGTGTGATTTTGGTTCTTGGACACACGCTTCTAAATTCTATTTTGGCTTTTGACGTATATTTATTAAAAACAAGATATTTAATTGACGCTTAAATTTTTTTTATTTTTATTAGATGTTTATCTTTAATTGACTGGAAGGAATAGTGAAATTGCATTTATTTTGGATTTCAGTAAACAATCTTTTCTCTTATTTTCTTTTGGCCGTACTGTATTGACAAGATAAAATAATAAGAGATGCATGAAATATCATTGGAAAATATGGAACATTGTTATTACCTAAATTGTAAGATTTGCTATAGTATCTTGTTAATACGGTGCAGCCAACAATACCCGATACAATTTGGTATCGATGAATATAAAGTGTATTTGTTTTGATTAGGTAACATTACCTATAAAAAATTAAGTTTTAAAATGAAAAGCACATAAATTACAAACAAATTAAAATTACTATGGAAATTTCATAATTAAACTTGTTGTCAATTTTGGATTCATTAACATTGTTGGTTTAATTTTGGATAAAATTTGATAAACATTGTTTAGAATTTTAAAATGAGTCTATTTTTGGAATTGAAAAAAGTGCAAAATAACTATCAAAAGTGGAGTTAATTAAATCACGAATATGACATTCCAATTTTTAAATGATATTTGTCGGATGTAACAATTAATTCAGGATGTGAAAATTTTCCAATTTCATTTCTTTTTAATCTTTCTTGTATGAGAAGAGTCTGTTGGTTCTTAATTGAACATAAACACGTGTATAATTTTCGACTCATTGATTGTGATTGTAAGACTTTCAATATTGGCCTTGTTTTCTTGTTCCGTTGAAGTCATCATTATTCGGTCATTCATTTTCCACATTGAAGAAAAAAAGTTAAGCATGATATGTTTTGTGCTGGAAGCCGACTAGCGTTCTCTTACGCATTTGCAATTTTGTAATTTTGTTGAATAATTGCGATTCCAGATTTGTAAATATATATATATATATATATATATATATATATATATATATATATATATATATATATATATATATATATTCTGACTTTAATCTCGGATGTGACGATATTCCTGGAGTTAATAAGTGCATTTTGCCAGAAACGCAGCACAGTTTTGTATTGGTCAGTGCTCTTAAGCAAGTCATGCATTTGTAAACCTACTAATTTTTGTGGGTATGAGCAGACCACAAAATAATTTCAATATTTTATGAGATGGAACTCGAATGTAGGGCTGTATGTGTAATAAAATGTTTTATAATTCATTAGTCTAGTTATATAAGGCAAGTGTATTCATAAATAGTTCGATTATTTTGTATATAATGACAACATATAGAAAGATCAAAATGCCATATATATACATATATTGTCTTTTGTTTTTAAATTTCATGAGCTTCATAAATATATTTTCTTTGTATATTTAGCGAACAAATATAGGACTTGAATTTGGCCATATATTCTATTGAGTTTACATATTAGATTCATAATATTTCTTGTTCATTACAATTTTTGAAAGATGAATATTCAGAAATGAAAAGGTAGTGTTAGTTCGAACAAAAAGGAAATGAATGATAAACAAGTCACTAGATAAATGATGTATTAGTTTTGATGATTTATTTAATGTTTCATGAATCTTGTTTCTATAATCCAAAAGTTACTGCGTTTTGTTGCATCGAAGTGTATTGATGCATATATACATATAAGTATAGCAAGTTTTGTTTAGTTTTAATACGATACGTTAGTTTTATTCTCGTTGTACAATGCATAAGTTTTTTCAATGGCGCATAGGATAGCATAATTAATTAATTGGATTAACATTTTCGGTTCTTGATGAAACCTTTACATGTTGAGTAACTAATAGTCTAGCATTAGGAAATCAGTATCAATATACGTCCTTCACATTTATATTTTAGTCTACAATAGTTAAGGCAGTAATTATAAGTAATGTATGCTTCTTATAAATGAAAATTTTGCTTATTTCGGTAGTTAATAACTTTATAATTTACATTATCATAGCTTCAATAATCAACATTATATTACGCGTTGATTCATATTTTAAATTTCTATATAAATGTTATATTCATTAGCGAATATTTTGAGGAAATATATATATAAGTAAATCACTGAAGAAGGCCAGATAGGAGTATCTGAAAAATAGTTCATTTCAGTAATTATTTAGATATCATTGATTTAGATATCCCTTTTTGTTGAATCTTCATATTTTACTGCTATTTTGTTAGATACGGTAAAAAAACGAAAGAAAGGTAACGGAGACCTTAGACGCATCTTTTGAATTTTTGGCGTTAACACGAAAGTAATTTTTTCTGAAAGTAAAGGCAATCATTTAAAAAAATAATAATTATTATTATTATAAATAAACGAATAATTCTTTCTTGTTAACATAGTCAACAATCACCTGTTTTAATGAGAATAGAGTAATCATGTGCTTTAAGTCAGTTTTGGTCACCAAAATGTATAAGTGGTAATAGTAATGAAGACAAGAGGTCAATATTTGTGAAGGAATAATGCTAAGTAACCGAGATCATATGTGGCATAAGGCGAATGCATAACGATGTTTGTAAATGGGTTTAAGAAATATTGTGTTTATACATGTACCCCGTTGACAACGTGTGTCCGGGATGGAGATGTTATAAAGCGTTTAATGAAATTAGGTTATGCTCCGAAAGCAGTAGCAACACTATACTCCGATAGTAGTAGCAATGAAGTGTCTTTATGGAAATGTTGTTTACCGAGGTTGACGTTGTGCCCTCGATGTAATTAAATGTGAACGGGATGTAAATATGTTAATAGGAAAAGTGTTACAAACGATGTTTCCTAAATACCCATTGTAGAAAATATGAATAGTTGTGTAGCCTTAATGCATGCCGTCAAGTTATTACAGAATAGTTAAGCATTTTTAAGAACGAATTTTGTTTTAAAATCCTCTCAAATATTGAACCACATGACAGAATATGAAAGTAAGATCTATTGTGGAAGAATAATTTTAAGATTGTTGAGTCTTGTTGAAACGAATTGATAACCAAATGATTTTAAGGTTAAATGTTACTAAGTTACAATGATAAAAAGCATAATATTGGTAATGCTTCTCATTTTGGTTGTATTGATTTTTCGTTAATGTTTGAAAGGGATATTCATGTTTTTATGAAAAAAAGGAAAGGTTTTTCAAAATTTATTCATAGCTAATAAGTATTGAAATTTCTATATTGTAAAGTAATGCACAAATTTAACAATTCCGTCGTTAATCGTATTTTGATTTTTAAATTCCGACTTCGTCTCCGATACATTTCTAATTCGAAAAAAAATGTTTAGTTCGTTTCGTTCTGTAGTGTTTTATTAGTTTAAAAAAATAATTCTTCTTATATAATTCCAAATTTTTACCCAAATGGGCCTTGAACACATGTTTAGTGATATTTTCTTGTAACATTGTAGTAAATATGTACTGTTGTTAGTGTAAAGTTTCAAAGCATAAGCACACTGTGAGAAACCATATTTAGGAATACTAAGTGAGAACCAATGAATAAAGGAAAATTACATATCTTAATAAAAAGACATTAAAAGACAGAAGACATTTTGCAATTATATAAAAGTGGCTGAAAAAAAGTGGCTAAACATACAGGTGTAAAGACCTATTATTCAAAATAATAACAACGGAATAATGATAAGGCGTACAAAAATAGTGCAAACTGGCGTTAATAGTGCTTCGTAAATAATGCTCCTCCATTAGTGCTCCGTTGACAGTGCCAAAAGGGGATAATTTCGTCAATACATACTTTTAAATGTTTTATAATTGCCCGAACCATTCATCAATAGTATCGTGTGGTACATTCTTCCTAATAAGACAATGCTGTGTTTCCATCTACCCTAAGACAGTTGAAGTAGATCATATACATTGTGTGAGCTAGTGGTCTACTATGCCACGCTTAATTGCATGCATGGGGAGCATGCCCGCGACCGTTCGGTCTATTTAATGGACGGGTTCCGCCAAACAAGGCACCCCGCCCGCGGTTGCGCGTCCTTTGGACTTATGTCCTCATGCACAAGTGCACCGTTAAGATTTGTCCCTTAACCTTAGCACCTAAGTGTGTAACCCCCATTCACTGAGGGAGTGGGATACGCCCACTGCGCGGCCAGACCGAAGTCCTGAGTGCCTACCAGTTGACCCACTGGTGGAGGCGGTCCTGCTAGCGAGTCAGGTCCTACCATACTCTGCAGGCATGGTGCCCGAGCGTTATAAGGCGAACTCACCTCCCTTACATGTTCGCCGTTACCAAGTTTCCTGGGATTAGCTCCCATGTGCTACCGAATCCCACGGTATGACCACAACCCGGCAGAGTCCAACCCAATCAGGGAACCCCAGGCAATGCCCGAGGGGGCTTGAGTCCCGGCCCTGCCTACCTCTATCGTTCAACTGGCAACCGCCGTGTGTAGAGGTACCACACACACGTCGAGATGCTATGCAACTCATCCCGGATCCAATGGTACGTGTAAGCCACCATTTGAGTTTGAAGCCGGCCCATATCCTGCAGGGTTACCTCCCTTCCGTGCAATTAGTACCGTTGCCCAGCTATCTAGGATTGGACTTTTTCCATTTCCGTTTGGTCCTCCTGCAGGCAGGAATCCGACTTTCCCCTCCCGGTAGGATCGTCCAAGCAATACGGGACTACCTCTCTTTTGCGTGTTGAGGTACCACGTACACGCTGAGATACTCAGCATCTCTTCCCGGACCCAACAGCACGTGTAGGTCGCCGTTTGGGAGAAGGGCCTTGACCGCTGCTCTTCCCCGGTAGGGTCGCCCAGAGGGCTACCTCACTTTTTACCGTGTTGAGGTACCACGTACGCTACCAGACCCAATGGGACGCGTTAGTCTCCCATTTGGGAGTCAACGGGAGACCCATAGGAATCCCTCATCCCCTGGCAGGGTTTGGGGGAGGAAGAAGACTCGGGTAGTCCTTTCCTTAGCGGAATGCAAGCATTCCTTGTCAGTTGTCTGCTGCGCGTTGGAGCTCGTTATCCGGATCCCTCCGAGTTGGAGTTTGTTTGGTACACGATATTTACACTATTTACAAGGTTTTACTCCTGCTGCAGACGCTCGTCAATTCCATTGTCTACGTGTGGGAGAATTCCAAGCCTCTCTCTGAGAAGCTCGCAGTATCGTTCCTTATAGAAGGAAGACACTGCGATGGTGAGCCTTCATAAGCCGCCACATAACGCTTCAGAACGCAAGGCGTCCCTCAGCGGTATATGCAGCAACCTTGCTCGCTCAACCGGTTGAACCTGCTGAACAAGCGCGCACTCGAAAACAGTATGTTCAGGCGTGCCCGGGGCACGCCCACAATCACACTGTGGCGCTCTAGCCAAGCCCAATTGATGAAGCTTAGCATTGTACGGACCGTGTCCTGTTACAAAATGTACAAGGCCTTTCCCTGGGCGCATATATCCCATTTGCAGCCTTTCAGCCACATCCGGGAGCACGTCATGGGTTCTCCTTCCCTTATCGGAATCATCCCATTCCGCCTGCCAGCTGCTCACTACCCGGGCTTTAGTCTCTGCCTTTGTTAGGCACAGACGGCCGAGTATATCCACTGTCTTCTCGGGAAGATTCTTCCTAATCCAGTAGTTAGCAGCTCTTTCGAGTATCCTCAGATGCACAGGGACTATTCCTAGTATTGCACATAGTGCGTTCCCGGGAGTCATCCTATATGCTCCACTCAGTCTTATAAGGACCGAGCGTTGCACTCTGCTTACCTTTCGGATGTTGCCATCGCGCACGACAAGCAGATGTGCCCAGGCGCTAGCACAATATGCCAGCACCGCGGTCCACAAGCTTTCATTGTACACTTTGACGTGGCCGGGTTGGAGTTGAAACTTCCTTCCTCCTAGAGTGAGGATCCTCTGTGCTATGCTACTTGCTCGGTTGCAGGAATACTCAATATGCTTTTGCATATTGAGTGATTCATCTAGAATCACTCCAAGGTATTTGGTATGTCTAACCCGTTTGATGGTCCGTCTGCCGAGCTTGAGGATTGGATCCCGGAGGAGCTTTTCCCCAAATAGCATATAGACCGTCTTGTTAACTGAAACAGTTAACTTATTCCTGCTACACCAGGCATCAAGTCTTGCTAAGATAGCATTTCCCTTTGCCTCTATATCTCTGCGGGAGTCTCCCCCCGTGAGTACGAGCAAGTCATCCGCGAACGCCACGAGATCAATAGTCTCCGGCATTCCCAGAATCTCCGTTAGGAGTGGTTCAGTCGCTATGTCCCAGAATGCTGGTCCGCACACAGATCCCTGGGGACAGCCCTTGGTGCAGGTTTTGGAGATGCGAACATCTCCGATCTGGAACCACGTGTTCCTGTTCCTGCAGTAATCTCGGAACATCTCATACAAGTTCTTAGGGCAACACATCTCCCTGAGGCGCCCGAAGAGGGTTGGCCACCAGAGATTATCGAAGGCCCCAGAAATGTCAACAAATATACCTATGGTATATTTCGTTGGAGACTCCTTGATCACCCTGAGCGCATGGTTTATTGCGTCCTCAGTTGATTTCCGAGATCGAAAACCGTACTGATTGGCAACCATCCCAGTTCTCTGGCGGTGCAGAGTCAACCTCCGGATAAGCAACTTTTCTTGCACTTTTCCAAGTACATTTAGTAGGTAAATTGGCCTGTACGATTGAGGATCTTGAGGATCCTTATCCTCGCCCTTACTGAATACTACCATTTCTGCATTCTTCCAGATAGCAGGCACTCTCCTTTGTTCCAGACATGCATTGTATAAGGTTGTCAACGGGCCAGCAAGTTCATTAGAACATTGCTTTACAACTTCAGGCCTTATCCCGTGTGGACCTGCAGCCCTTCCGGACCGGAGCCCTGAGATTGCCTCCTTTACTTCTGCCTCCGAGAACATGGGAATGTCTTCTTCGGCGTCATAGTCGTTGTTGGCTTCATCGCGCATCCTTCTTTGGTCTGCATCATCCTCCTCCGGATTGTCATCCGGGAGGAGAACCTTGAGCAGCAATTTACCCGTTTCCTGCCCTCACTCCGTGAGCGCGTTAGCACTTTTTTGGAGGGTTTGCATGACCTCCGGTGCTCGAATCTTTCTGCTGACAATTTTATAAGGTACACTTCAGGGATCCGTTTCCAGATTGCTCTGGACGTAATTCTTCCATGAGGCAGCCCTTGCAACGTTGAGAGCCTTTTCGAAGGTCCTCTTCGCCGCCCTATACCTTGCTAGTCTGTCCCGTCGGACGTCCGGCTCTGATGCAGACTGGTACCGCTTCCTCTCCCTTCTGCTGGTCGCTTGTAGCCTTGAAAGGCGTCGCGTCCAGTAGGGCATGGATGCTATACCCAGCGGGTGAGGTGGCTGCTGGCTGCGTTCAATAGCATTCACAATGGCTTCTTGTAGTCTGCGAGCTGACTCGTCTACCGTGGGTCCCATAACGTGAGTCGTATCCAGCACATCCCTAAGCAACTCCCAGTTGAGGAGCCTAGGGTTGTATTTTGGTCTCTCAGGAACTTCTGCCCCTTCGACTCCATTCCTTTCAATTGGCAGTGCGAAAGTAACCACATTGTGGTCGCTATGCGTGATAGCGTCATGTACCTTCCAGTCCTGTACCACGCCAATGGCTGGTTCGTTGACTAGGGTAATGTCAATGTTCCCAGTAGCTCCCACTCTATTTGAGTAGGTGGGAAGATGACTAGGCCTGTTGATGACTAGGCATGACAGTAAGCCGAAACTCATGGATGAGCTCTCCTACCAATTCCCCCTGTTGTCCAGTACTCGAGAGTACCAGAGGGGAGAAAGGACCACATAAACGGTCCAGAGTTCTTTGGCAACGTTAGCAATGCAATATTGCCAATTCTGTGTGGGCGCCACTTGCTATCGACTCTCGAAGCAAGAAAATTAATGCCCATATTTTAGTAAATTCATAATTGACTTTTGGTGATAAACTTAGCAGTTGGCAACTATGCGAGTATTCTTTCAGTGCATGACATCTCTTCGCCGCCACAAACTGACTTTTCTTGTAAATGTGTGTGTGTGTAGAGCAATAGTTCTTTGTCTCAAAGACATTGAAACTTCCGGTTGTGTAGCTGGCTGGAACATTCGAGAAAGTGCTGGATCATTCCACGTTTCCGGTTACTTCTAAGCTCATTTGTGATTGGACAATTTTGTAATTATCAACCAATCAGGAACAGCGTTACGTCGAGAGCACACTTACTCATCACCTGCATTGTGGTGACAAGGAAGTGCGCCAAGCAATCGGGTTTGGACCATCATGGAGTAGGACACGCGTACCACTGCGAGGATTTGAACTTCTACATAAGTGCGAAATAGCAAAGAGTTTTCAGTTTAACAAGTGAAAATAAGTAAACCTAATGTACGTAGACTCCATGCCCGATATCTTTAAATGAAATCTTTAAGTTTTACGTCCCACGGTTATGCCGGTTAGGCTAAAGGAGACGGTGATTATGAGAGATGAGTGAAATAGTGGAATGAAGAAAGTGGGAGGAAACGGGAGAACCCCGAGGAAACCCACGAGCACGGTGTTTGTCCACCACAAAGTTCACTTGGCGGGAGCTGGGATCGAACCCGGGACCCCAAGCACCAGAGGTGATGCCCGATATCACCTAAAGCATTAGCCAGGAAGATTCATTAGACAAGAAGTTTTGCTGAGCCAGCATTCCGCATTTCGAGGGTGATACCGAGAGTAGTCTCCATCTCAGAGGAAGTGAACCTGTAAGTAGCATCAATTTGTACATCTGAAGAAATTATCAGGCAATTCATGTAAGATCTCGTATTCCAAAGATATCTGCCACAGGAGCAAATCAATCGATTAATAGCAAAGTGACGACTTCTTTAGGTTGTGATTAGTACGCCAGATCCACTGTCGTGAAATAGTAGTGATAATAAAAGAAAAAAAACAGAGAAAAGAAAAGCCACTGATCATGAGCTCATTCGCGTATTACGTTTTGTATAAATAATTTTGTATTTGTATCATTGTTTTAGTTAGATAGGCAATTATTCAAAACAAAAAGGAAGTATCACATCAGTTTCCAATATATATAAGTCTTGTTTATACTGTGTGTGTTTAATACATCTCACTTCATCTTTGTTAGTATGTAATACTTATTTTCTGTGTCAGTTAGTACTTACTCACTTCATGTAAGATAAAATTATTTCGGCTTATGGTTAAATGTGAGTAGTTAAAAACATATTCCCGGTGTTTCAATTTGCTGATTTCTCTTTTCACAAGTGTTAATTTTAAGTATTAACGCTAGAGTACTATCCCTCGCGGCAGACTTTGATAAGTACCAAAAATAGGTAAAATTAACATTTCTTTTCTATTTTGATCTTTACAATAGGATAGTTCGTACGTGACAAACCACGTTGCGACCGATCTCTTCATTCGAGTCGTTCCCAAGCTTGAATGGAGATCGGCAAAGCATGTATATGCGTCCGGGTGAAGGGGATGATTGAGAAGGTTTTTAATTGGTAACTAATCTTAATTAAGAATGCAAGGTGAATTCGTGTGACCTCCTTCACAAAGCGATAGCAAACTTGTTAATTTAAGTTGTTATAAATAACTAGTTAAAGATTCCGCTTTCAAAAATAAATAGCACTGAACGAATGCTACTCAGAAAACACATCAATACTATACTTAATTGCAAAATGAAAGAGTTAAATCAACTTGATCACAGTCAGTGTTTGAATAGCCCATAAGTTTTTAATTTAAATTGTAATAAATAAACGTATAAGAATTCCACGAAGAGAACTTTAAAGTTCTTGACGAGTATTATTTAGAACTGTTATCAAAACTCTATTTTCTTACGAAATAAAACAGCAAAATCACCATTTTCACGGTTTGTTGTCGAACGGCCAATAAACTGTTGATCTAAATCGTTATAAATAAAGGTATAACTATTCTACAAGCAGAACGTTATAGAATTAATCTGGTGAAAATCAGAAGTTTCATCAGAACTTTGTTTCATGGTTTAGGAAATAAATTGTATCGCGATGTCCCAAGTCGGTACGCTGATGTCCCACTAATCGGTTATTTAAATTGTTATAAATATAGATTTTGAACATTCTACGAACCAAACGTTATACAACTTCAAGAGTGCTACTTAGAGCTTTCTTCAGAATTCTAATGCATCGTGAACTAAAGAGTTCCATCAATTTGTTCACAGGCGGTTCGCGAGTAGCCAATAAATTGTTAATTAAAATTGTTATAAATAACGAGCTAAACATTTCGCTGTAAGAGCTCCATATAGCGGAACGAATGCTACTCAGAACTCAGGTCACTACTCTATTTATGTGTAACATAAAATGTGATAACGTAAATTACAGTCGATTTAATTATAACACTTAAATTGGTTTGAAATGTAACAAATAAAAATATAAGGATTCTACTAAACGAACTCTAAAGAGCTGGACGAATATTATTTAGAAGTGTCATCAAAACTTTATTTTATTACGAAACAAAACAATTAAATCACCTCGTTCACAGTCGGTTCGCGAATGGGATATAAATTGCTAATTTAAATTGTTATAAAAAAAATAAATATTTACGAACAGAACATTACAGAACTTGACGAATACACATCAGAACTCTATTTTATTTCGAAATAAAAAGGTACTATGTCATAAAGAAAATGCTAATCTGTCATAAATTAAATGATACTAACGTGTTAACGTAAAATTGTTAAGATAAAATGTTATAAATAAATTTTTTAATATTCTCGAACAGAACTTTATAGAACTTGACGACTGCTTCTAGGAATTTTTTTTATCAGAACTCTATTACATTTCGAAAAAAAGTTATATCCCCTCTTTGCAGTCCGTTCGACAGTGGTATGTAAATTGTTAATTTAAATTTTTACAAGAAAAAACTTAACTATACTACGAACAGAACTTTACAATCTTGAGAAATGCTTCTCTGAACGCACATCAGATCTCTATTCCATTTCGAAAAAATGGCATATTGTCTTTAGTTATAGAGTGCTAACCAGTGGCCCATAAATTGTTAATTTAAATTTTTATTAATCAAGATTTTAACATTCTACGAACAGAAGTTTATAGAACTTCACGAGTGCTACTCAGAACCCTCTCAGAAATCTATTTAATTGCGAAATATAATAGTTCTATAACGTTGTTCACAGCCATTTTGCGATTGGCGAATAAATTGTTAATTTATTTTTCTTTATATAATGAGTTAGACATTCCACGATCGGAACTTTATACAACTGAACGAATGCTATTCAGAACACCCAACAGAACTGTAATTAAAGCAAATAAAAGAGTTCTATCGCTTTCTTCAAAGTCGGTTCGCGAATAACCCATAAATTGTTGATTTATGTTGTTATAAATAATTAGTTCAAAATTCAACGATACGGAACGAATCGTACTCGGAACACAATCAGAACTCTTTTTAAATACAAAGAAAAGAGTGCTACCACTCAGTTCACAGTCGGTTCGCGAGTGGCCAATAAATTGTTGGTCTACATTTATAATAATTATGAGTCAAACCTTCCACGATAAAAATTAAATAGAAGAGAACAAATAGTACCCAGAAAACCCATCAGATCTCGATTTAAATACAAGATGAAAGAGTTTTACTACCTTGTTTACAGTAGGTTCTCGAGTATCCCTTAACTTGTTAATTTAAGTTGTTATAAATAACGAGTTAAGCATTCTCCTCTCAGATCTTCATAGCACTGAACGAATGCTACTCAGAAAACACATCAATACTATACTTAATTGCAAAATGAAAGAGTTAAATCAACTTGATCACAGTCAGTGTTTGAATAGCCCATAAGTTTTTAATTTAAATTGTAATAAATAAACGTATAAGAATTCCACGAAGAGAACTTTAAAGTTCTTGACGAGTATTATTTAGAACTGTCATCAAAACTCTATTTTCTTACGAAATAAAAGAGCTGAATCGCCATTTTTACGGTCTGTTGTCGAACGGCCAATAAATTGTTAATCTAAATCGTTATAAAGAAAGGTATAACCATTCTACGAGCGGAACTAATAGAACTAATCTGCTGAAATTCAGAAGTTTCTACAGAACTTTATTTCATTGTTTAGGAAATGAATTATATCGCGATATTCCCAGTCGGTATGCTGATGTCCCACTAATCGGTTATTTAAATTGTTATAAATATAGATTTAAACATTCTACGAACAAAACGTTATACAACTTTACGAGTGCTTCTCAGAACTCTCATCGGAATTCTAATGCATCGTGAAATAAAAGAGTTATATCACTTTGTTCACACGCGGTTCGCGAGTAGCCAATAAATTGTTAATTAAAATTGTTATAAATAACGAGCTAAACATTCCGCTGTCAAAGCTCCATATAACGGAACGAATGCTACTCATAACTCAGGTCACTAATTGTTTTCAAGTGCAACATAAAATATGATCATCTTAATCAGATTCGGTTTAATTGTAGCCCATAAATTGATTTGAAATGTAACAAATGAAAATATAAGAATTCTAGTAATCGAACTCTAAGTAGCTTGAGGAATATTATTTAGAAGTCTCTTCAAAACTTTATTATATTATGAAACAAAAGAGTTAAATCACCTCGTTCACAGTCGGTTCGCGAGTGGCATATAAATTGTCAATTTAAATTGTTATAAAAAATTAACTATTTACGAACAGAACATTACAGAATTTAAGGAATACACTTCAGAACTATTTTATTTCGAAATAAGAAGTTACTATATCGTAAAGAAAATGGTAGTTTGTCATAAATAAAATGGTATTAACTTGTTCACAGTCGGTTAGCAGTTGGCATATAAATTGTTAATTCAAATGTTTATAAATCAAGATTTAAACATTCATCAAACTGAAGTTTATAGAACTTGACAGGTGCTACTCACAACTCTTGTCAAAAATATATTTCATTGCGAAATAGAAGAGTTGTATCTCCTTGTTCACAGCCGGTTTGCAATTGACCCATAAGTTGTTGATTTAATTTCTTATAAATAATGAGTTAAGCATTACACTACAAGAGCTTCATACAACTGAACAAATGCTACTCAGGGCACACATCAGTGCTCTATTTAAACACAAAATGAAAGAGGTCTTTCCCCTTTCAGATTCGGTTCACGAATACTTCATAAATTTTTGATTTGAATTGTCGTAAATAAAAATATAACCATTTGTACAAACAGAACTTCAAAGACCTTGACGAGTATTATTAAAACTCTCATCAAAACTCTATTTTATTACGAAATAAAAGTTTTACATCATCTTGCTCAGAGCCGCGTGTGGCATATGAATTGTTAATTTCACTTCTTATAAAAAGATTTAACTATTCTACGAACAGAACGTTAAAGAACTTCACGAATGCTAATCAGAACACACGTCAGAACTCTATTTTATTACGAAATAAAATGGTACTATGACCTTGTTTACAGTCGGCTGGCAATTGGGCAATTAATTGTTAATTTAACTTTTTATTAATCACGATTTAGACATTCTACGAACAGAAGCTTATAGAGCTTGACAGGTGCTACTCAGAATTCTTGTCAAAAATATATTTCGTTGCGAAATAGAAGAGTTGTATCACCTTGTTCACAGCCGGTTTGCGATTGACCGATAAGTTGTTGATTTAATTTGTTATAAATAATGAGTTAAGCATTCCACGATCAGAACTTGATAGAACTGAACGAATGCTACTCAGGGCACACATCACTACTTTATTTAAATACAAAATTTAAGAGTTCTTTCACCTTGTCAAAGTTGGTTCCCGAATAGCACATAAATTGTTGATGTAAATTGTCATTAAAAAATAACTATTGTACGAACACAACTTTACAGAGCTTGGATCTAAATTGTTATAAATAAAGGTATAACAATTCTACGAGCAAAACGTTTTAGAATTTGTCTGGTGAAAATCAGACGTTTTATCAGAACTTTATTTCGTTGTTTAGGAAATGGCTTTTTGAAATGACTGTCGTACAATATATTGGAAGAAGTATTCCTAACAGTTACTAGGATATAATACAGGGTGTTTGAAAAAGGACTCCCTAGTTTTAAGTATACATGTTATTGGGAAATGAATGAAAACACATGAATGAGTACATATCATGAAAGAGAATTCCTTCAAATTTTGTCTAATGTTGGTAGATTTCACGTAGCATCCATTTGTGGATCTGCACACGTCGAGACAATATTCCACTTCTCGCCACGTATTCACGAATATTTCAGGTGTAGACCCGGCAGTCCCAACCGCAGCGACGATTCTTTTCCGTAAATGATTGATGTGTCTGAGCTTTTCACTGTACACAACATTGTTCATGTGGCTCCAAAAGAAAAAGTCCATGAGGTTAAGTACACATTGTTGCTGAGTTGCACTGCACGCCTGCCTGGACTGGACTGAGGAAACAGAGGGGGTAAAAGCGCACTGGTGCCGTGTCAAGGACAAGCAGGCCTGCCAACTGCAGGGGAGTCAAACTTGGAGAGTTGATGAATCAAACACCACAAACTAAAATAGTGTATGCCACTTTGTACAGATTCTAGGACACATTAAAACTAGGGAGTTCTTTTTCAAACACACTGTATTGTGCGTAACGGTACATCTAAACACTAAATGCAAACATTAGAAACTATTGGTATAGTAACTAATAACAGTCTATGTGCCATGCTGAATAACAGCATATCAGTCTCATTTCGTAATAATGTTCGCAAAATTTGCGGATCACAAACGAACGTAAATAATGAATATAATTGCATACCAATTATTGCAAAAAAAGCAAACTTTACATTTCGTTAACATAATCCGTTGCAGAATGAAGCAGTATAAAATATTTTAAGACATTTATTAATCACGACCCAGCTGCTGCGTATGTAAAAGAAAACTTGAAACTGTGATTTTTGTGATATTAATGCACAATTCACATATTTTTACGTTTGGTGAAATATCATAAAAGGAATTTACCAAATGTATACTTTGCTAAAATAATCAAAGCCAACCTACCTATCGTAACTCATATTTTACATTCAAGTACAAAAAGAAAAAAAATCACCTAAGTAAAATTTTAATGAACCCATCAGCATTCTGTTACAGAAGTTAAACATATCACGCATTGTTGTACATGAGCCTGTATATAGTACATTATTTCAGTCTTACTAATTGCATTTTGGTCAATTTATTTGCCTTTGAATTTATAATAAATATGAGGTAAAATTCCGTACTTCGCACGAAAAGCCATTTACAAAGAACACATTTCTGTAAATACAAAGTAATACACCTGTATTTTATAGGTATAGGTTACTAGTGTAAAATCCTTGCGAGTACTTTACTACGCATAAAATAAGTGAGTGCATATAAATTATGGTTGTATCAGTAGTGACGTAACTAGAGATTTCGGCGCAGGGAGCGAAGTAGAATTCGAAGCCCCTCTATACTCACCTTACCAACCTTTTTTTACATGTAAGAAGCAGCTTTTGTTCTTATGCTAATTTTTTTTATCAAGCTTCTTGGATAGACCATTGCAACAGCCAATAGCGATCATTATGTATCTTTTTACAAATAAAAGCTGCTTCCAAGATGCTTATTTTGTACTTTCTGTTTAACTTGACAAAACTACTTTTGGTTGTATACAAATCTATTTGCAGAACGGCCATGGAAAGAGCATGGAGCCAATTCTCCTACGCTAGGGAAACGTACTAGACATTTAGTTGCTGGACGCGGGTGGTGGCTTTGGAAATATCCAGTTTCCCTGAGCATAGCAGTAATGTCAGAAATTGAGCCCAGGCCCGGAGGCCCCAAAAATGGCCAATTGTTGGTCTCGGGTTTCTTCTATTCGACAATTAAACATGAAGTTATTGGACGGAGTTAGTAGTATTGGAAAGGTCTTGGTCCCTTGAGCATAGTGGTGATATCAGAATTCTAATCCGGACCCCGAATCCGTAAAGATAGGGTCCTGAGATTTTGGGCTCACGTTCATTCTATTCGATTGAAAATCGTGGAATTTTTAGACGCGAATAGTGCCGATGGAAAGGTCTGGATTTCGGTAGCACATTCGTGAAGACAGAAATGGAACCCGAAGCCTGAGAAATGAGGTTCCGGAATTTTGGATTCGGGTTCATTCTATTAAACATGGAGTTGTTGGACGAGGGTAGTAGCGTTGGAAAGGTTTTGGTCCCTTGAACACAGTTGAGACGTCAGAAATCGGACCCTGGCCTCAAAGCCTCAGAAATGGGATATAGAAGTTTTGAGCCGAGGTCCCTTCTATTTCTCATTTAAACATGATGGATACGGGTGGTGGCATTGGAAAGGTCCTAGACGTCTGAATCTCTCCTCTGACAGACTACCCGAACTTTTCCAATGTCATCACATTCGTACAACAATTTATGTTTAATAGGCGTATAGGAGGGGCTCATGCCGAAAATATCGGGACCCCATTTCAGGGACCTCATGGTGGGCCCCAGTTCCTGACCACCACTGTGGTAAGGGGAACCGGATCTTTCCAACATCACCATCTGATGCAACAACTCCATGCTTAAACGAGAAATAGAGTGGATTCGAGCTCATCATTTCGGAACCTCATTTCTGGAGCTTCGAGGCCAGGGCACAATTTATGCCATTAGCGCTTTCGTTAATCGACCCCGACCTTTCAAATGCCAACGTCCTAGTACTACACCATGTTAAATAGGCAAATAAAAGAGACCTGAACCCAAACTTTTGGGACCCCACGTCCTGGAGCTTTCCAACACTACAGTCCTTATCCAATAACTCCAGGCTTAAGAGAAAAATAGAATGAATCCAAGCTCAAAATTTCGGGACACCGTTTTTGGTATTTTGAGACAAGGGTCCAATTTCTGACATTACCACTGTGCTCAAACGACCCAAACGTTTCCAACTTCACCACCCACCTACAATTCCATGTTTAATAGGCGTATAAAAAGAACACATACCAAAAATGTGGGACCCCAGTTTTCTGGAGCCTCATGGCTGGGTCCCGATTTCTGATATCACCACTGTGCTTAAGAGACCCGGACTTTTCTAACGCCACTCTCAGCATTCACCAACTCCATGTCTAACACAGCTACTCTATTGTAGGAAGATTTTAATTTAATTTTCTTCATTCTCTTTACAACTATTTACAACGTTTCAAACTATCCATAAGAAATGAAATTTCAATACATTAGAAACTATGTTCTTTAAAATGTTCAAAATGGGTGACAGCATTGATTTCCAGTAGTAATTGTAAACTTTCGTAATTCTCTATTTGAATAGTATTTTAATTTCGAATCTTTTACGGTAAACAACATTTTTGTAAACTGTAACGTAATAATACGGGTATATAATGTGTGTATATTTTGTATGTATGTAGATAGGTAAAAATATCACACAACTACAGGATATGCAGGAAAAAATATGCAGGAAAAAAATTCATGGAGAAATGATTCCAATAAAAAAAACATTCAAATTGGAAACTATTCGTATGTCAATTGAATTTTTAAAAATCACTGGTAGTGATCGGTCTTTGAAAAAGACAAAATCGTTGCTGAAGTTCTGACCACTTAAGTCTCTATTGTACAACTTCTTCAAGTCCGATAATATTATTATCCTTGTTTACTTTCATTTTAGTATTCCCGCGCAAACAGCAGCTTGCATGTTCTCTTTACTCCTCTACTTTTCATACCTTCATTCTCACCATCGTGATTAACCCGTTTGAGTAGAAAGGCGTGATTAACTAAACAAATTCCTCACCATCAAAACACATTTCATAATTTGACCGTTTGACTTTGAAAATGCTCCTGCGTAATCTATAAGACATTACTCGGCACCTTGATATCATCGCCAATAATAAATCATATATAATAGCTTTTTTAATAAGTGAAAAACTTGTGACAGTTATTGAAACGTTGAAGTTGTGAGCGGAGCGAGCAAGAAATTTTTTTAACAAATCCATTTCTTTGCTAACCGACAATATTGATTTAATTGGGCGGCAGAACTTTTACGGGGCGCCGCGTCTTATTCATTTTCAACACTTTTCCTTTCTTCTTGCTCGTTTGGAGCCTCCTTGCTATTAGCACCCGGAGCGAGCGCCCCGCAGGCCCACCTCTAGCTACGGCTCTGTGCCTTAGAAACTATATTCCACCGGTGCTGTATTTGTGCACAGTGTACAGAAGTAGTATTTTATGTTTACAAGTGGAACGCTACAAGCATGAGACCGTGACAAGTATTATTGAAACTCATATCTGCCAAAATCCACTCGATTTCACTATCCTCATTTTTGCATATACCTCTCTTCGAACGCACCCCCTCGCAAGAGCTCAGGCTCCAGCATCGCCCTGCCGGGACTCGGTTAAATAGTATTCGTGTTTTTTAGGTTCCTACTAGCACAGGTTGTTCCTTGTTTTTTGGATTGCAGATTTTATGCACACATCTGAACGCCGTATTTACACGCAAATCCTAGAAGAATTTTACTTTTTCAACAACTGATTATGATTGTCCCCTTGAAATTCAACTATTCAATTTGAGATATTTTCATGTCGGCCAGCGCAAATCATTTAATAAACAATAAGAAGGAATTTGTAAAATAATTATAATTTTTGAACCATTATTTGGAGTGGTGCGGCAAAAGTAAAACTCAACGATAAATATTCCTAAAAATGTGCTTAGAACATTTTACCGAGCTTCACATGAAAGACGGTAGCGCATTTCAAACTTATTCGATGAATTGTAACAACACATTCAATAAATAAGCTCACAAATATGAAGATAACTTGCAGTTTGACAAGGTGTCCGCAAAGTAGAAATTTAAAAATACACGACTTTTATTTTGCGGTAGATATAATTATGTATTTACAGAAAAATGCCTATCCTATGGTGCATATAGACTACAACTCATACAGGTAACCTTTGCAGAGATTTATAATATGGTAGCAAAATGATAATAAATAAAGAAATACTCAGTTAGGGACAATGACTTTAAAATTTTAAGTTCACTTTCACTTTCACTTTTCTCCCTTACGGGAGATTTATGGTCCCAGCCGTAGAGCCATGTGGACTGTTTCACTAAGTTTGTTTTGAATAAAAGTTGGTTGAATTAAATATTTGTATTAAAATGGCACGTGCCAATATGGCTGAAGTTGCCTGTTTTAAATAGGTTGTTTATCACACTTTCATTGTAATAAAGAAGGATAAGCGGCGCATATAGATATTAAAATAGAAATACATTGTATTATAATTGTATTGAATAGCAAAATTATCAAAAGTAATAAATTGTAAATAGTAAAAAAATGAAGGAAAATTGAGAGCAAATGCTCCCCAATACTTAGGTTTACAGCGCCATCTCTTATCCTCCGAAATTTTAAGTCCCTAAGTGAAAGTTCATCTCTACCAAGTATACCACACAAAGAAATTTGTTTCGTGACCTGATGAGTAATGCAACAGACTTGGGGAATTATCCGATATGGATGGCGTCAACGCAAAGCAATATTTACGATTTTGTTAGCAATCATCGGCATAGAAGTTATAATGACTGCTTGCATTTATTGTATGTACAATTTCTTGAACGTTGCTTCCGAATGATCCCCTTAGACATATGTCAGCAAACGAAGGAGACGGGTAATTATCTTGGTTACATCCACTTGGCTACACCAACCAGCTACAACACACCCAAACAAATTGTGCTTGGAAACCATCCTTTGTATTGCTTCAATTGCAACAAACTGTTACTTATTTCATTCATTCGTGTTTAAAAAAGAAATAGTAAGAAGTCGGTAATATTTACTGATAACATTGAATTGTTTCGGTATTACTCGCCTAAAGTTGCATGAGAGTAAATATGGAATAGCCATTAGGTAACTCTCGTAAACGTATTTCAGCCATTTTGTTGAAATGTGAATTCGTATTACTAACTCAAGAACAATTTATATCCACATTACGTTTAATTAGTCCTTTCAAAAACTCAAATGCGTTTCATTTTATTGTATGTATATTCATTTATGTTTTATTCCTTTTTAATAATTTCTTCACGATTTCTCCAATGCTGAGGGAAAAAGGGGAATTTCGAAACAGCGTTACCATCTTCTACAGCACAAAATTCTCCGGTTTTACAAAGTACCGAATATCTCGGTAAGTACTTGACTTATCGATCTCAAATAAAAGTGACAATGCTCCTTATGATATACGGATTTGCTCCAAGAATTTTAAACCATACTGTACTCGGTACATCTTCCAAGTTATTGCACTATTTCCAAACTCAACTTTTCTCTCTTCTCTTGTGGCAACACTGTTTAATTGATCCTTCTAAATTTGAAGTCATTTTAAAGAGATCTCCCCAGTATTTAATTTAATGTGCACGAATATTTACTACTTCATTCATTGTGTGTGTTAAAGGCGTTTAAGTTTGACACATGTTTAACGTTATTTCTCGAAAGGTATGCAACACTGATCTGAGAGTGTCATCTCTTTCGTCTTTGTATTCATTGGTGATTCGAATTATGAAATGAAATTTAGGTCATTCGATTTAAAAAATCATAACTTTATGTTGGGTTGGCAACACTTTTCGCCTGGTGATGTTACCCAATATAGGGATATATGTTCCCCTTTCTGCTGTTTGTTTGTGCAAAGTTTCGCTTCTATCTCTCTCTTGGTTCCTCTGTTATAAAGGTGGGACATTATAAATGTTGCACCCGGTATATATATGAAGTGATCGAAAATGACAAATATTGGTGTCAAATCCATAGTTTTTGGATTTTGTAAGATTAACAGTAAAACTTCCGATACTTTTTAACTAAAAATTCAGGTCCGCAACTTAGGGCAAGAGAGGGGTATGTGTATATATATATATATATATATATATATATATATATATAGAGAGAGAGAGAGAGAGAGAGAGAGAGAGAGAGAGAGATAAAGATTGAAAATAGCCTATATCAGTGTCGAAACCATAGTTCTTTGGTCGCTGTGATGAACAGTGAAATTTCCGATGAAGTTTAAATCCACATTCAGCGCCGAAACCTTAGCAAGGGGGTGTGGAAAATACATTTAAAAATAATCGAAAATGACTGATAAAATGAATGAAAAAATAATCGAAAATATTAGTGTCGAATTCATAGTTTTTGGAATTGCTATGATGAACAGTAACAAATCCGATGCCCTTTAAATCCAAATTCATCCCCGTAACCTGGGTAGGAAGAGAGATATAAAAATGACTGAAAATGGCGGTTATTCCGTAGTATGAAATCCATAGTTTTGGGGTCACTGAGATGGGCAATGACATTTGCGACGCTGTTTAAATCCAAATTCAGCACCGCAACGTGGGGAAGAAAAGGGGTGTATATATAAAAGTTATCGAAAATTGCCTTATTATTGTCGAATGCATAGTTTTCGGGGTGGCTGAGATGAACAGTGAAAATTCCGATACAGTTTAAATCCAAATTAGCCCCATTAGTACTTCTAAATGGGAAGAATGACATGTAAAAGTATTGCAAATCACTGATACTAATGTCGAATTCATAGATTTTGGGATCCCTATGTTCAATGGTGAAAGTTTTGGTGCACTTTACATAAAAAATGAAAGGTATTCTCCCCGTACGAAGAACAAGTATTCTGCTAGTCGCCAATAATAACGAACCCAAGTTCAATATGTTAAAATCTTTAATATATTTATCGCTGCTCAAATTTACTCACTTGGGTGTGAATGTGCGTCTTTGTAAATATGATCATTCTTCTTTCTGCGTTGTTCAAAAAAAATACAAATAATAAAGAGGGGCTTTTATCTGAAATCAGAAAACTAGAAAGTAAAAATAAAAGTTGTTGCTTTAAGTATTTTTCCTTTTACCGAAATACTTGTACGTTGTATATATGCTGCAGACACGTTACAGCAAATAAGATCAGGCGAAGAAATAGTTTTTAAATTATATTTTCCAAGTTTTTCTAATATTTCCTAACAAAAGAATTTTTCTAATGAATTCAAAATTTCCGGAAAGATTACAAAGTACAAGGAACATACCAATCTCCATAATATATATATATATATATATATATATATATATATATATATATATATATATATATATATATATATATATATATATATATATATATATTATTTTAACTTATTGGTATAACTAAAATTATTCTGGCTCTGTTATTTTAACACCTCTCTGCCATAAAACGGTAGCCTTCAACAATTACTTAAAATAATATAAATGCGTCTATGTTAATTAATCTAACTAGGATTATATTTAACATAACATAACTCCATTTCTCAAGGTGATAACTTTCAAGAAGTGGTGCAGATATATTTGTTGCCACTAAATTTCCCTATTTTTAGTACGATAAACATAACTACTCAATGAACCATAACTATAAACTAGTAAATATAACATCGTCTTCATTTTGAAAGCATAATGTAGTAAAATCTTCGAAAATTTCAATTTGTCCACCTTTCCCGTTTTTCCAAGCCTTTACAACACTAGTATTGATAAAATTCAAAGAATGCAAAAATAAAACACATCTTTTCTTTTTTGAATATTAGAAGTTAAGGTGAGGAAGAATAGTAAATTAAGTCGGGATCATCGTTAAAAACGATGAGGTATCCTCAACTCGAAGAAAATGTTGTGATATTTTCCTCATTGACGCAGGTCTATATAACTTGTTTTTAAGTTACGGAAGGAAATCTCGAGTAAGGTATTCTGATAGTTACATAAGAAACGTCTCCTAATGTGAACATTAGTATCTTGTGTGTAGTCTTACGTGCAAAGACCTTAAGTTGCTAATAGTTTTAGTTGAAGCTTCAACGACTCGGTAGGTAAGTGGTTAGCGCATTTACCTACTATTCGGCGGACACCAGTTGTAATCCAGGCGAGGTTGAAACTCTTTCTTATGTTTCAATTTCAATACACAATCAATGAGGTAAGCAATACCTCCCATCCCTAAATATAAAAGATGTTGGATAATGAGAAGAATTGGAGAAGTTCTCTCAATTGAGGCAATGATTTACAAACTTATTTCCAGTAGTTTTTATAGATTTGACATTTCCACCTACTTCCAAGCGTTTTCTGATTCATGCGTGGCCAATGTCTTTTTCTCTATACGTACGGTATACACAGGAATAATACATTACATGCACAGCGATATTTAGATTAATATGTGATGTTCATTGGAAAACATGCTCCGAACCACAGAGATTCATCTTAGAATGGAGATTGTTTCGTTAGTCACCTACTTTACAACCTTAACTGTATAAATACCTGAAGCGAGCTTCCAACTGCTGTCAGTGCGAAGAAAATGTGCATGGAAGTTTGTTAGCATCTGCCCAGACATTTTACAAACTGCAAATTACCCGGCCCCCAAGTAGTGGAATTAGAGTCTTTAGGGGAAGATACTTTTGCTGCTGTTTGTACTAATAAACTACCGGCAATTATGTAATACAGTGGTAGCCAATATTTCCGCTGGTTTACCATCGACCGACAAGTCTCAAAGAAAGCATTCGTTGGATTGTGAAGTACTGTAACTCTCGATAACTATTGTTAGTTTATGAAACACTTTCATGGTACTCAAGAAAATGCAAACAGAATGACAATAAGTTTTAAAATCAAAAGGGATGGTGCGATTAAATACTTTTCCAATCTAATTAAATTGAATACATTGCAGCATCTCAATGTGAGATCATATAAAATGTCTCACTGGTGTTAACATTTTCATAATACTTGGGTTTCGAAGATAGCATTGAGTACCATAGTAAACAGTATTAATATTTTGAGAAATGTTCATATTTTAAGTGTGAGTTGAAATTGTGTAATGGGAATGTATACTTACATATTTGCAGTTTATAGCTACAAAAAGGAAAGATCACATTAGTATTTATCATTGTCTATATCAGACATTTAATAGTTGAAAACATTAAAAATAAAACCCACAAATAAACAAATATACAAAGATATGATATGCTTCCTGTAGCTACTTGGATTTGGAAACTGTATAAGTACGTTTTCAAGCTCACGTTGTCCATATAAAAGTAACCAAGGAAGTTCTCCGCTTTTCACCCGCCGCCTTCGAATTCCGGTATGTCACTTAAGACATAACCTGGAAGATCAAAAATAGTTCCCATTTTCATCGACGTCATATTGTGAACGTCGTGAAGACATTGCATTCCATTACATTAAAACTTGTTGGGCCGTGAAGCAGGTATCAAGCGCATTTTACACTTCCATTAAGGTGATTGTTCAATGAATGGAAGAGGCGATAACCCGACTGCGCAATGCCCGTAACTAGGACGGATTAATTAGTGTTTCCCACCCAAGGCTTCGCATGGTATACCGTGTCATCCTAGCCACGCGGGGCTTAGCGTTGTTCTGTAACAGGAGGACGCTTTTGCCACTGAGAAGAGCTAGCTCCACACTTTTGAGTTTTTTTTCAACACGACTCAACTGCTGAGAGTACACAGCTACATTGTTGGTCTGACCAACTTTTAGCACTTCTCGATGCACGATGCCGCAAGCAGTCCACCAAACATACAGAGGTTCCTTCTTGTGGTGAAGTGCTGCTTTCGGCTGTTGAGAATTGGGTACTCTACGAAGCTCCTTAATAATTAGTTGGCATCCAATTATAATTATTAATAATTAGTTTGCTTTTGTTGCCATTTGGCCCAGGGTCAAATCATGTGGAACACATCGAACAAACTTTTAGTACTTCTCAAGTCAATAGAGGTAATGTAGTTTCTCACATGACTGGCCATTGTTCACCTCAATATCTGCCCGAACATCTTTATTGTGTACATATTTTGGTCTTCTGCCACATGGTGAGTGATCGAGTGTTTCGTCACCGTCATTAAAGTTGTTAAACTACTAGTACTCTGTCCGCGTATTCACGACAGCCTCACCAAAGGCCTGTTGTATCTTCCAGCCCGCTCCAGGGGCCTCGGACCCCAGTTTGAACTCGTACAGCGTGCACGCCCTTAATACGGTCTGTTGAGGTTTCATGTCCACTCTGACCTTACGCAAGTTCACGGCATAGCTGAACTGCCACATGTAGGTAGTGTGTTTGATATACTCACACCAACAACTGATCTTCGCATTATGTTCATTCGCATTCAACATTTTTGCTTCTTGTGGATAGTTCTCTTTTATGATTGGGATCTATGAATTAGGCCTATGTTGATTATATGTTTCCTTTTACTGGTATAAAGTTTGGAGGTTGTTACGGCCTTTCTTGTCTTATAGCGTTGTATGATGGAGCACTCCACCTTAATTTTTCGTTCTCTTTGATGGTTATAAAATAATCATAAATATCAATTTTATTTTGGTGATACTAATTTTAAAAACTATCCTATCATCTCTGATGAGAAATTCTTATTTTATATTGTTATATAATTGAGTACAAGGGTTTAGGAGATAGTACACACTCCTTCTTAAAATTGGAAGGCATTTCGTTCCCTTTAATGATTATAAATTATCAATTTTAGAGGTTATTGGTTTCATTTTTCATCACGTCTTATTACCTTATGGGATTGAGTACGTTGTTTCAGGACTGCACCTTTTTAATTCGCTCTCTTTTATGGATATAAAATAACCAAGAATTTCAAATTTGGGAAGTTATTGACCTCCCCTTGATGAAGTATTATTACCTTATATAATTATACACGTACATTGATTTGGGAGGAGTACCCACCTCAATCCATTACAATTTAGAAGGTGCAAATTTGATACAGTTGTTTATTTACTACGTGATGGATTTTGGTTCTTAAAAGTACCAAAAATGATAGGATACATACATCATGGTATACACACAAATTTGATATCAAAATTTAAGTACTTCGTGATACATTTTTTCCCTTAAAATGCAAAAAGCATATGTTATATACCTCAGGAGTGATTATGTTATGAACAGGCATACCTTTAGTGTATATTGTTTATCCTTAATTTAGAAATTATCAATTTTAAGGTAATGTAGGACATCATGTTTGTATTATTCATCTTCTTGAATAATGGTTGGTTAGTATGATATAGACATTGCGTCTCTCCGAGGGTAACAGGTATCTATAGAACAAAATCCGTGAGTTCGATTCTTGGTGATAGTTTAAGAAAAGTAATTCAGATTCGTCGAGTTCATTTTGAGTTTAACGTCCCATGATTATGTCCCTTATGCTAAAGGAGACATGATGATGAGTAATAAAAAAATGGTGAATGCGAAAGGAAGAGAGAAGGCACGAACATCACAAATTTACTTGCTTAGGAATTGAACCAGTGAACTTATGCATCAAAGGTAAACGTTTTACCACTGAGCTACCGTAGCCCATTGAGAAGTCATTTTTTCTCTGCCAGCAGATATGACAATATGTTCATGTCTCATATAGCTAATCTGTTGAAAAGGAACTTTGTTTTAGATTTGTGTTATCATTTTGTATTATTTGATTTAGTTCCGTATAATACTTCTACTTCTCTTTAACCTTGAACGAAACCCTAATGACTCTAATACAGTGCAAAGCGTTTGATAGTCAGTGACATATTCAGGTATATGACATAAACATTACCTTATTGTATAATTTAGACTGTATTTAGAAATGAAAATACTTATCGGACCTTTATGAATTTTTGATTGTTGGCAGACACCTATGTTCGAATCTTGTTTTGTTCATATAGTTGAGATTTTATGTAAAAATATAACTCAGTGCCTTAGCGATACTAGAACAATGAATCGGTAACAATAGTCGAACGATTTTTCAGAGTTGCCACCATTAAATTATTTGTATCAGAATGAATCTATTCATTTGTTCGAAGCAGTTGCTTTTAACACAAAAGTTTTTTTATTTTTTTCTAAAAGAAATTTTTCTTTCTTACAAAAACACACGAAATTTCGGAAAAAGATTTTTATATATATTTTTACGTAAAACAACAGTTTCAGGAATTTTTATGCATTTAAAAGTTTGTTCCACCTGTAAACTGATGGAGAAAAAGAAATGGAATTCGAATTTCAATTTACCGGTACAAAATAAGAATTAGAATTGAAAATGTGAAATAAAATACAGAATTTCTTTTTTCAAAGAATATGTATTTTTCTCCATGTTCGTATACGTACATTTCTTTTTCTTCTTCGTACGTGAAATAAGGCGTGTATTTGATTTCATATCTGACGTTTCAAATTCCGTAAAGACAAAAAAAAAAAACAAAAAAAACACACACATTAATATACATGACAATTTTATTTTGTTTCGTGAAAAAGAAGACAATCAAGTTGTTAAGACCTAGCAAGGGCATAAACTAACTTGTACAGCATGAGACATTAGATAATCAGCATTTACGTCGTGGTCCTTACAAGAGAGAGAGAGAGAGAGAGTAGAAATGCAATTTGTTTTCATACAATATATTATCTCGTTTTTCTTCTAGGACGTTGAGACAACTCGTTGTTGATTGTTGTTTCGTCGATGTAACAAACTAGATACTCAAAGAAATCTACTCCTGAGTTTGTCTTTGCTGGGTATATCAACAGGAGAAAGCCTCGTATTAAATTCCCATCTCTGTTGTTTCTTTGATATTTCCTCTTAGCACGTCTTTGGAAAAGAAGGAATGATTGATGTTGCTAGGATTGGAGAAAAAAAAGGGAAGTACGGCTATTATTCTGTTTTGACTTTCTTGTACCCATAGGGTAAATGTCTCGTACGTGTCGGGTACTAGTCGGCGTTTTATATAGAAGAAACTGTACTTCTTCAGTTTGGTAAAGTATCTTGTAAATTTTATCCTGATTCTGGGTTATGTATTCTTTTTGACGTACCTATGGATACTTTTTCCGATACTTCATTTAGAATGTGATGCTAGTATCAACTATAAAGTACGAATATGTTGTATGAAAGCGGGTCCTCCCTTCCCCACATCTTATAGCTTTTTGTTGGAAAATGTCATTACTGTGATATGACACAAATCATTTTCAATGCACTGTCCAACTGCCGTTAATAAACTACGGTAGCTACAACAGTAAAGGGAAGAAGAAACGGATGAAAAATCGAGGACGAGGAAAGTAAAACGAGAAGTCGTCACTGCGCAAAATGCACAAGTAGTTGTCGCCTTGAAATACACTATCATGTAAAGTAAATCAATCAATTGTGTGAAGTACACGAAATCGTTCAGATCACATTGTCTTCAGATTCGACTACGCGAGTACAGCGTTTTCCGCACTACTAGTATTATTTGATTTAAAATATGGTAGATTCTATCTCAACCGTATCAAACCAACCTCGACTGCTTTGGCCTGAATACCAGAGATCCTTTCGCATACTAGTCCTCTTTATGAAACGAGAAAGGTTAAAGGTGGTTTTCTCCGGCTCATCAAGTGTGCTAAACGTGGTAGAAGCGCTTCTCCAACCCCGTCTAACAGCACTTTGATGGACTTTCATCTCGGAAACGTTCCAAATAATCACGACAAATGCCTTGTTGATAGTACAAAATCACGTTTTTTTACAGTTACAGATTCCACCGAGTTTAGAGTTTTTTTATAAAGAAAAACAAACAATGGATCCTTCCAAAATTTGTTCTTTTGGTAGTGAGACTTTCCGGCAAAAGTTTTTCACTATCGATGTTATGGAAAACACCAGTGCAGAACATACTAGGGTTTTCATTACAAGACCTGTTTATTATGGTCGCCATCCTAACGGTTAACTTGAAGCAACTTGAAGAAGCGTATGTAGACTACTTTTGACCCCTGTTTGAAAACATGAGCAATGAGGACCTTCATACAATAACAGGGTTAAAGGCACAATTGAATCATCATATCAAACTCGTATCTGACAAGAGTCAAAGGGCTGTGAAACCTACAATTCTGGGTGTATATTTGAATTGGTTGCGAACGAGAAGAACAATAAAAAGAGAATAAACGATGAACTTAAAAAAATTTAAGATCGTCTAAATAGTAAGTATGCCATTTTCTGGATAAGCCATATAACGAAGTATAGCTGGTCCCAAGCTCAGTTTTGAAACGACGAGGATATAATTTAAAATAGACGAATAGAGCACACAACTACCATGTAAAGATTGTTCTTAAATTATCACCTTTAAATAATAGTATGAGTGTTAAGGAGGTAGTTGTGAGATATTAGAGGGTAAAAAAATACTATCACAGTAGAAGAGCAAAAGTGAGATTAATTTTTGTAACATATAATCATAAAACTTATTTTAAAACTACATCAATTTATCTTCTACGTTATAATGACCCCATGGCAGGAAATGTATCCTATCTTTTAAAATACATGTGTTATAAAGTTCAAAACTAAATTATTTACTTCTGCACAGAGTAGATCATGCTTATAACTTTTATTTAAATTCTTCTCATTTTTGTACTTATTTTTTGAGCAAACATACTTTACAGTAATTAAATATTAGTTCTTTATATGCAACAGTTTTCTGAATACCCTCTGTTATTTGCAATTTTATTCTTTAAAGAACTTACCTTTAAAATCTTTAACTGTTAAATCGAATTGGGATGCTTTAGTTGAGAGAATTTTTTATATTAAACCAACAACCTCTTCTATAATTTTACCTTTAATTTTATCAATTATTTTTTGTTTATCTGTGGTATCTTGTATCAAATTAGTCAATAATATTCTTTACACCTTCGAGTACCTATCTCTACCAGTATGACACATCTCTATTTTATCCTTATGTTTTGGTTTTAACACATAATAATGGAAGTCATATATTAAATATTTTGATAGAATTAGTATATCAACACATATCAGTTTATTAAAAGTCATTGTTCTTTTATCCAATATTATAGCACATAGATTCTCCGCATAAACATTATTTTTTTAAATTCGGTTGAGCAATTACTTTCAATATTATTGCTGGACAACATTTTATTGCTTTGGGCTACATTTTTTAAAAATATTTTTCAGTCCTTTTCCAACGACTGAATTATATTTGAACTTATAGAAGACTTTCTCAAAATCATTAGCCGCTTTAGTTCTCAGTCGTGTGTTTAAATCTATATAATTCTTCAACAAATCGATCGTTCAAACTTTCCTACTCGATGCATTTTCTTTAATTCAAATCCAAGTGAAAAACATTGTTTTAATTTTCGATAGTTAATTATATATTTTTTCTTTATCATATAGTGTTGATAGTAGCTTTGGTGGTGTAGAGGCCGATGGGCACATATTTTAGGAGTCAATCGATTGTCTTTGTGAAAATCATGGAACTCGCTTGAATATTCGAGATATACTTCTAATATACAGCCAGTATTAACACTTTCCGACCTGAGTTTTTTTTAATAATATTGTTTTATATTTCAATGGATTACTTATTAAGTGCGAGTAAACTAGCGATGGTGGCAAAACCGTACAAAGCTCTCGTTCGTTGGCAAAATCTAGAATTACGATGCACGAAACAACTTGGAATCATTCGGCATGAAATATGCGCTATGATAACCAAGAAAGATCGTGATTCCAATTAGAATTACACGCTCAGAAAGGGTTATCGACCATATTTGAAAAATCCATTTCTTTGGTTTCTCCCTCACATAACCATCTGAATCCCTTATACCGTAGATATTGATTCATAGCCCATCCATACAAATTGTTGGCTTTTAAGTACATGATTGTAAGAATATTCTGTATTCTCTTCATAATTTTCAACATATTTATTCTATGATTTTATTTATCTTTTTGAGTATTGACCCATTCCACCTCTTATACCTTCCTCTATCATCAAGAGACTATCACAATCTATTAATAACATTAATTTGATATTCGTCATCTTTATCATTGCGTCGCAAGCTAATCCGAGCAAGCTATTGTCCGAGATTATTAATTATAAAACATTCCCAAACTTCCTTTGCATGCTCATAGTCCTCATTACTAATATTTGTTAATCAGCTTGTTGAAGAATGCTTCCTTTTTTAGTATTTTTCGAACTTATTCCAATAATTGTGTATGGATAAACACGTAACCATGCATAGAAACGAATTTTCTTATCACAACTTTTAATTCTTCTTCATCAGAACCGAAGCGTTGTGTATGAGCCATTCTTCTCTTATTAGGTTTGGTGATAATTTGGCGAAACTATATATCATAAATCAAAATAACTCTATAAAATTAAATTTGATATTCGATCTTTTTTACTGAATGATAAATATCGTT
This sequence comes from Thermobia domestica, assembly GCF_964235325.1. NCBI lineage: Eukaryota > Metazoa > Arthropoda > Insecta > Zygentoma > Lepismatidae > Thermobia > Thermobia domestica. Next base: position 249,103,985 of record NC_137462.1, on the reverse strand, counting down.
TCAGTTATTAGGTATTAACTCTATTTACTACTGGTTAATTCCTTAATGTCTTATGAACAAGTGAGAATCATATTATGTTTGGTAGAAACATATGTATTTTAACTTTTAAATACCAGTTACTAAACAACGAAGCTACAAATTATGCAGCTATGTGATCATGATCTTTAACTCTAAGATCGTTTCAGAATATTTTAATTATAGTAGGAACAGTGTTTAAAATTGTTGAAGTCGTTTATCTGTTCATAAGTTAAAAGTAATTCGTTATTTTGTTTACATATCTCCGCTATTTGTTGGGCTTCTTTCTTTAGCACTTTTATAAAATTTTTACACGCTGATAGTCTTTCGCATATTATTATTTTATGGATAACATGCTTTACAACCTTATATAGTAATCATTGAAAATCAATATAATTCACAATTTTCATTTTAATTGTATATGGATAGTTATTAAATTCAATATATGTATCTTTTGTGGTTTCAATTTTAACGGCTTTGTGAGTACAACAATCATTTATTATTTAATGTATCTGGTCAGTGGAGATACAAAAAACATATATCACGTAAATATTTTCGATCTTTAAATTTAGTAATTTGGCTACTAATTAATATATTTTAGTCTTTAATCCAAAAAATGGGCTTTATTTTCTTCTCTTATAAATACTAAATTTACATATTTTTTTCTTTTGAGTGTGATATAAAATGTACACCATACATTTCAAGTTTTATTTATACACATTGATGGACTATCGAGTATTCTTTCAATTTTTGGAATTTCATTTAGTTTTACCGGAAAATCAATATGCTTTATTTTTATTTCCAAGTCTGTCAAAACATGTTTGTATTTTCATGGTCGTTGTGAATGTTTCTAAATAGGATGTTGAACAGAAGCAATTTAACATAAAAACATTTTAATCCTTGCTCTTTAAATTAATAATAACTGTTTTTTGTTTTAATTTTAGCTGGTTGTTTTTTGTATTATGATCCTCTATATGGTGCATATTTATTAAGTGGTAATAACATAAAGTTCATATTCATAAGAGCAACATATAGAACCTCTAGCTTTACACTTATAAACTTTTGTTCTCAGTATTTCTTTAGCATTAGTTATAAATTCTTTTAAATCGGTTCATTGGTATATTTATTTGTTAGTAGTGTTAAAATAGAAGCTTTTGATTCCTTTTCCTTTATTTTGTTCAGATTCTATTAAAATATTAATCTTCAATGAACCATGATTGTTTAAGCTATTATTTAGTTTATTTATCAAAGACTTTGATGTTGAATAGCATAATGTTCTAGGGAATTACGTGCTTCTAGGGCATCTGTTTTAAATTTTCACGTTTATAATGTTGATTTAAATGCTGAATCTTGGAGCTCTACATCAACTGGTTTTGATTCACATTTAGTTATGGTTCTTTAAACATTTCTTTTTTAAAATGAAAACCGTTAAAGACCTATCTTTCTATTAAATCTTAGAAGTGTCAGTTCTACAAAGATTCATTCTTTAAATGAGAATATATTTTTTCAGTTGTAATTTATTATATTCATCTTCATGTTGTTTAACAATGCCGTTCAGGTCTGCTTTCCTTACTTGGGAATATTTAACCATCTTTCTTTGCATATTTTTTCCTAATTCTACTACACTATATGAACTTAAATTTGTCATCTTCTTGTTTTGTACTTTCACCTTTTGATGTAATTTCGTTGTTGTTTAATTATTATTTACAGTGCTATTAACACTCATTTCTTATTAATTATAGAGAAGATTTTGTAGCAAAATAAAACAGCTAATATTCATACGACCTGGCCATATGCTATATTTATTAGCTGTTGTCTAAGAAATTCGACTTGCATCTTAATATAACATCAAAATCACAAATAATTATATATAAAACGAGTTATTTTCCACGTGTCCAAAGTGCCGTCAAGTATCGTCAGTCCGCTATCGCCTTCGGCGAATAATGATGGGAAAATGACCTACGGCATAGCATCGTTCAGCTTACGGTTGAAAGCTGAAAGCAATTGATGTGGCTGCCGTCATCGTAAAGCTGGATGACACATAAAGACTTTTCGACAAATGACCGCTGAATGATTGTACGAACTCTGTATTGTTCTAAACTGTCTTTTGTATGCTGGATCTGAAGAACAATGGCTGACAGCACAGCTGATCGGGTAACCGTGTCAGACAGTTCATGGGCTTAAAAAGTACTTGCGTGACCGATTATAGCAGAACAGATTACTTTATACGTGACTTGAAAAAAGTATCAAATATACTGCGTAAAGCTTTCCTCATTGCAAACAATTATATCCAATTAAAAGTTCTCACTGTCAATTACTAGTTACTTTTGACATGCTCGGGTGGCCGTGTCATTGTTGTTGAAACAACACACAAGTAACACTAAAGTTGTAGTTATTCTGTGCTTTAACCACGTTTTGGTATAAACATCAATGCAATATTTTGTTGGCAAAATTTAGAGCAGAGGATTAAAGGCAGCACCGAAGAGCCCATGTGGCAGGTGAATGCCGGTACTTATGGTTTCAAGCAAGTTCAGAGACGGATAAGTGGCAAAAGCCACCTTAATACCGTAAAATTGCGGCATTCGTGTAATTTCCTAACGCAATAAGCTCGCCAAATATTCGAAGACAGGCCGCCACGGTTAGCGGTTGATCCGACTACATCTAGCACATCTTCTTTTAACTGCCCCTTCATTCTTGTTGACCCATCTTATTGTTTCTGTTTATTTTATCATGTAGCATATGTCCATAGTTTCTGAATAATTAACAAGCTTCTATATCAAAATATAAGCTACGTCTATAACATCATTACTAGCTTCTTCTATATCATCCTCACCAGAATCATTATTACTATTTTCTATTAAAAGATTTCTGTACATAGGGAAGCATTATTTTCTCTCCACCAGCTACATCCAACACAAAGTTCACAGCTAGTTTCAAACATTTCAAATTTCGACTCCTTACATATCGGACATCAATTTTACGATTCATCAATTCTGAACAGCTTTTTATTTATATTAATTTATTTCTTAAAGATCCATTTAAATGATCGTTCTTAAGAACTTAAATATTTCGTATTTCATTTTAGTAGGAAAAAAGTGATCGATCTGGCTCAACATAGAACAACATTGGCCATATGAGGCCAACTCACAAGCCCCTGGGAAAATGACCACCGTGCACCGTGAGCCCACGGTCTTTTACGACCTCCATTTTAGGGGTGAATTTATTCCCTTTTATGAGCACTTTTAAGGGGGTGTATTCGTTCTCTTTTACGAGCATATTTTAGGGGGTGAACTCGTTCCCTTTTACGAGCATATTTTCCAACCCCTATTTGAACATAGCAGAATATGAACATACAACAGAACAGATTCGTTCCCATTTATGAACACTCTTTCAGGGGTGAACTCGTTCTCTTTTATGAGCACATTTTCCAACCCTTATTTTAACATAGCAGAAAGTACACTGAGACTATGAACAGATAATACATAAGAATACGTAACATAGCAAGGGTGTATTCATTCCAACCCCTATGTATGTTAATTACGAACAGATAGAAGAGCACATAAAACTACAACCTCCATTTTAAGGGGTGTATTCATTCTCCAACCCTTACGAACACATAGCAGAAATTACGAACACACAGAAGATCAGATAATACATAAGACTACGTAACATTTCAAGGGTGAACTCGTTCCCTTTTCCAACCCTTATTTTAACATAGCACATCAGACAGAGACTACGAAACATAGCAGAGGTGAACACACAGCAGATACATAAGACTTGTTCCACCCTTATTTAGAGTATGGTATATTTTCCAACCCATGGTCTTTTACGACCTCCATTTTAGAGGGTGAACTTAGAAATTACATAAAACTAAGACAATAATGAGGTTGTATTCGTTCCATGGAAGATTAAACATAGTCCATTTTAAAGGGTGGGCCTATTTTCCAAACATAAGACTACGGAGGGAGGGTGTACTCGTTCTCATTTTTCAACCATTATTTGAACATAACAGATAATACATTCGAACTCTATAGCAAAGATTCTTTTAAGGATTGAACTTGTTCTAACCTATATTTGAACATAGCAGAGATGATTATTTAAAGAATGCGAAACTTCCGTGTTTTGTTATCAGTTACATAATAACTTCCGCCATATGTAGATAATTCTCATTATGTCATTCATCCGGATTTTAAAAAACATTGACCTAGTTTTCTCTTTAACAGACAATAACTTGTCATTCAACGATAGGAATCCCTGAACGTAATGTAATCAATCACAAAGCTATAAAAAAAGAGGGGAGTCCCCGAGCATGACTCATACTATTGCGCAATATTACGTAATGCGGTCAGACAGGTATAAAAGACTGACCAACATGTTTTTTTGTAATCACTTCATGTTTACCGTGTGAAGCGTAAAGTTGAGATATTTTTGTGTGTGTGCGTTTATATTATTAGTGTGGTTTATTAATAGTGTGGTTTTGTTTTCTTTTGTAAGTAAGACATTTTATAATAATATTATATTATAAAAACTCAGTTCAAAATTATTATAGTAACTTTGAAGAGTTAGTTAAAAAAATGGCAACAAAAAAGGTTAAATCAAATACTATCAATTCTGATACTGTATTTAATAATAATTTAAAAAAAAATTATTTTAAAATGTGATACTGATTTAAATGAGGATAGTGGATGTTTTTAAAGAATAAAAGAAAAGACTGTTTAGATATATTAAAACAGGAACAAGATAATTCAGCATTTAAAGTAAATTTTTCTTTGGCTACAACTTTTGTAAAACCAGTAGATTTAGAAACATGTCGATTCTTTGTAAATAGTGGTAACGAAATTATTTTGCTGAGTACAGATGTGAATTCTATAATAGAAAAACTATTTAATAAAATTTTAGTTGAACAAGAAAATAGAGCAATTAAGAAATCAGGGTGGTCTTTATGTTCTGAACCAAACCATCACTTAGAAATTAAAATCAGTAAATATGATCCTCTTTCCGCTTCTTCTTTTATAAAATTACCTCAATGGATTTTATCTAAAAAGAAATGTGTTTTAAATATTCAAAATAATGATAATAGATGTTTTATGTATAGTATTCTAGCTGCGTTGCATCCCGCAAAAGAACATTCACATCGTGTGAATAATTACATACAATATATTAATACTTTATTACCGTTATTTGAAAAAACCAATATAAAGTTTCCCGTTGAAATAGAACACATAAGCAAATTTGAACATATTTATAATTCCGTATTTCCTAAGGAACAAATTTCCATTAATATATATGGCATTAACTATGATCATGAAACTATTTTCCCGTTACGTATAAGCGAAAACACAGCTGTAGGTAAACGTATAGATTTACTGTATTGTGAAGAAAATTGCAACAGTCATTATTGTCTTATAAAAAATCTCAATGCGTTATTGAAGAGTCATAAAGAGAAAACTTATGTAAAATTACCTCAATGGATTTTATCCAAAAAGAATTGTGTTTTAAATATTGAAAATAACGATAATAGATTTTTTATGTACTGCATTCTAGCTGCGTTGCATCCCACAAAAGAACATCCACATCGTGTGAATAATTACATACAATATATTAATACTTTATTACCATTATTTGAAAAAAACAATACAAAATTTCCCGTTGAAATAGAACATATAAGCGAATTTGAACATATGTATAATTCCGTATTTCCTAAGAAACAAATTTCCATTAATATATATGGCATTAACTATGATCATGAAACTATTTTCCCGTTACGTATAAGCGAAAACACAGCTGTAGATAAACGTATATATTTACTGTATTGTGAAGAAAGTTGCAACAGTCATTATTGTCTTATAAAAAAATCTCAATGCGTTATTGAAGAGTCATAAAGAGATAACTTATGTAAAATTGCCTCAATGGATTTTATCCAAAAAGAATTGTGTTTTAAATATTGAAAATAACGATAATAGAAGTTTTATGTACTGCATTCTAGCTGCGTTGCATCCAACAAAAGATAATCCACATCGTGTGAATAATTACATACAATATATTAATACTTTATTACCATTATTTGAAAAAAACAATATAAAGTTTCCCGTTGAAATAGAACACATAAGCAAATTTGAACATATGTATAATTCTGTATTTCCTAAGGAACAAATTTCCATTAATATATATGGCATTAACTATGATCATGAAACTATTTTCCCGTTACGTATAAGCGAAAACACAGTTGTAGGTAAACATATTGATTTATTATATTTAAACTCTCATTATTGTCTAATAAAAAATATCAATGCGTTATTGAAGAGTCATAAAGAGAAAACTTATGTAAAATTGCCTCAATGGATTTTATCCACAAAATGTGTTTTAAATATTCAAAATAACGATAATAGAAGTTTTATGTATAGTATTCTAGCTGCGTTGCATCCCACAAAAGATAATCCATATCATGTGAATAATTACATATAATACATTAATACTTTATTACCATTATTTGAAAAAACCAATATACAATTTCCCGTTGAAATAGAACACATAAGCAAATTTGAACATATGTATAATTCCGTATTTCCTAAGGAACAAATTTCCATTAATATATATGGCATTAACTATGATCATGAAATTATTTTCCCGTTACGTATAAGCGAAAACACAGCTGTAGGTAAACATATTGATTTATTATATTTAAACTCTCATTATTGTTTAATTACAAATTTAAATGGTTTAGTCAGACATCAGTTAGGTAGTCATCAAACATTTATTTGTAGACGATGTTTAATATCTTTTTATAACAAATCAAAATTAGATGAACATGACAAATTATCTAAAGAACACACTCCAACCAAAATTAACATGCCGAAACAAGGAGAAGTTTTAAAATTTCGAAAATTGAAATTGTTATTACAGAATGATGTGATAATAATTGCAGATATGGAAAGTTTATTAAAACCTATAAACAAACAAAGTGGATCTCATACAATACAAATTCACCAACATATACCATGCAGTTTTGGTTATATTGTATGTTGGAGTAACAACTATATGAAATCAGATTTAGTTATTTATCGGGGAGAAAATGTATCGATGAAGTTTATGTCTGCTATGGAGAATGAATTAAGAAAAATCATAAACATATTAGATCAAGAAAAACCATTAATACCATTAAATAGTTCTCAGTTACAGGAGTTTAACCTATCCACTGAATGCTCAGTTTGTGATAGTAAATATACGAGTAACAATAGAAAAGTTAAACATCATAACCATTTAACTGGTCAATTTATTGCCACGGTGTGCAACAAGTGTAATTTACAAATTAAACGTCAAAGTAATTTTATCCCTGTCTTCTTCCATAATTTGTCTGGGTATGACGCACATTTATTTGTGAAAGAATTAGGTTGCACCCCTTGAAATATTTTTGTAATGGCTGAAAGCACTGAGAAATACATAACATTCTCTAAGCACTTTAATTTTAATGGTAGACCTATCGAGTTACGTTTTGTAGACTTATTTAAATTCTTACCGTATAGTCTCGAAAATTTGGTGTCAAAATTAAAACCTGAGCAATTTGTCTATACAAAGCAATATTTTTCTGATGAAAAGTTTCCTTTAATTCTCCGTAAGGAAATTTATTTTTATGAATACATAACAAATTTAGATACATTTAAAGAAACTGAATTTCCTGGAAGAGAGGCGTTTAGTAGCAAATTGAATGGAACACAAATTTCCGAGATTGATTATCAATATGCAAGACTGATTTGGCGTGTGTTTAAATGTGAAAATTTAGGGGACTACCACGATCTATATTTAAAATGTGATGTACTTCTCACAGCAGATGTGTTGGAGAATTTTAGAAAGACATGTTTAAATGCTTTTTGTATTGATCCGATTAATTGTTTTACTGCACCTGGGTTGGCATGGCAAGCCATGTTATATAGAACAAAAATTGAACTTGAACTTTTATCAGATATCAATATGTGTATGTTTGTAGAAAAATTGATTCGCGGAGGTATTACTCAAGCTGTGTTAAGATATGCCAAAGCTAATAATCCTTACGTACATGATTTTGATGTGGAAAAAGAAAAATCTTATTTACTGTATATTGACATGAAAAATCTGTACGGACTATCAATGATTGACTATTTACCATATGGTGGTTTTCGGTGGGAGGATAAAATTGACAATTGGCAAGACAAACTTAAAATTATCAATTGGCCCACGGATAGTGAATGGGGATTTTTTCTAGAAGTGGATTTAGAGTATCCAAATTATTTACACGAATACCATTCTGATTTTCCGTGTGCTCCAACTAATGAAGTTCCACCGAATGGTAAGTATTCAAAATTACTATTGACACTTAAATCGAAATCGAATTATATCTTGCATTATAGAGTATTACAATTTTATCTAAAACAAGGTTTAATATTGGTAAAAGTACATAAAATATTATGGTTTCGTCAATCTAAATGGCTTGCATCTTATATTCAAGAAAATACTCAACGCCGTGCACATGCTACAATTGAATTTGAAAAAGATTTCTATAAGTTATTAAATAATTCTGTATACGGAAAGACAATGGAGAATTTACGAAAACGAATTGATACAAAATTAATTAACAATGAAAAAAGTGTAAAAAATTAGTAGCGCAAAATCAGTTTCAAAATTGGGTAAAATTGGCTGATAATTTGGCATTGTTTCATATGGTAAAAAAATTGGTAACTCTGAATAAAAAAATTTACGTAGGAGCGACAGTTTTAGAATTATCAAAATTAGCTATATATAACTTCCATTATAATATAATGAAACCGCGATATGCAGATAAAATTAGAATTGCATATATGGATACTGACTCTTTCATTTACCAAATTAAAACTAACAATATTTATAACGATATAAAAGATATGATTGAGTATTTTGACACCTCAAATTATCCTGAAAATAATTCTTTATATAGCACACAAAATAAACACGTTTTGGGTAAAATGAAAGACGAATTAGGTGGAGTTCCTATGATTTAATATGTTGGGTTACGAGCAAAAAATTATGCAATAAAAACTGGTGAAAATAAAGAATTGAAAAAAAAGTAAAGGGATCAAGAAAAATATAGTTAAAGAACAGATTACGTTTAACGATTATAAATCATGTATATTTAAAAACGACACGATCTATAAAACACAATTTGAAATTAAAAGTAAATACCATAATTTAACAATAAATCAGGTGACAAAATTAGCGTTAGATCCGTATGATGACAAAAGAAAAATTTTAAATTGTAATATACACACTGTTCCTTGGGGGTATTATAATAATAAAGATGTAAAATGTACGATTTGTATATTGTAAATACGATATAATTTTTTGGATATATTAGTATTAAAAAATATGTCACTATCAGTTCGAGAACAAATAGTGGCAGAATTACATAAAAGTGCAAGACAAAACTATCCTCGAATACCCGTTATAACGAAAGGGATTCATGATTTATGGCAAGCTGATTTAGTTGAAATGAATAGTGGAAAATTGAAAGGTCTAGCAAAAATTAATCGAAATTTCAAATATTTATTAACTGTGATAGATACATTCTCTAAATATGCTTGGGCTATTCCTGTGAAAAATAAAACTGGGAAAGAAATTACACATGGATTTATAACAGTACTGAGAAAAGCAAACAAAAGCCCTAAATTTTTACAAACTGACAGGGGTCGAGAATTTTATAACTCAGAGTTTCTGAAGGCGATGAACCAAAATAACATTAAACATTATTCCACGTACAGTGATGTGAAAGCAAGTATTATTGAAGATTTAATAGATCATTACGTAATTTAATGTGGAAAAAATTTACACTGCAGGGAAATTATAAATGGATTGGCATTCTACCGGAATTACTACATAATTATAATAATACTATTCATTCCACTATTAAAATGAAACCTATCGACGCTATTAAAAAAGAAAATGAAAAACATCTATTGACAAACATCTATTGCAAAAAGTTTTCTGTGATAAAAAGAAAAAGTAAATTTAAGATAGGTGAATATATAAGAATTAGTAAACTTAAGCGTCCTGGTTTTGATAGAGGTTTTACACGCAATTGGAGTACAGAAATTTTTCGAATTGCTAAAGTTTTCTTCACTAATCCTCCGACATATCACTTAGTAGACTCAAATAATAAACCTATTGAAGGAAGATTTTACGGACACGAATTACAATTAACGAAATTTCCAAAAACATATTTAATTCAAAAAGTTTTGCGAAAGAAAAATAATAAGGCCTATGTGAAATGGTTAGGTCTGCCAAAAATTGAAAATTCTTGGATTGATTTAAAACATACTATATTGTAAAAAAAGAGAAGTCAAGAATTTATAGGTGAAGCATGTAGTCACAAGTATTTTAAATTCTAGCAATGGAATGGAAAATTCCTTTTACATGTATGGTAGCAGGTCCTACAGGTTGTGGAAAATCATATTTTGTTAAAACATTTCTTGACCATTATATTAAGTTATTTAAAAATATTGTATGGTGTTATGGTGAATGGCAACCGTTGTATGATACTCTTTCAAACTGTACGTTTAAAGAAGGTTTACCTCAAAATAATGAATTTCAAGCACATGAGGGTCCACATCTTGTCATTATAGATGATTTAATGCGTGAGTGTGACCATCGGATTGTAGATATATTTACTAAGGGTAGCCACCATAGAAATACAAGTGTAATATTTATCACACAGAATATTTTCCATCAACAAAAAGGAATGCGGGATATTTCGTTAAATTGTCATTATATTGTTTGTTTTAAAAATCCTAGAGACCAAGCTCAAATTAATTATCTCGCACGACAATTGTATCCAGGTAATACAAAATTTATTCAAGAAGCATATCAAGATGCAACTCGAATTGCACGTGGTTATTTACTCTTTGATTTAAAACAAAATACTCCTGATGAGCAGCGAGTTCGAACAAATATCTTTCCAACAGATTCTTTTAATTATGTTTATGTACCTGTAAAAAATAATAATTGTAATATGGTTTATATTCTAACAACTATTTGTGCTTTAATAGCCGTAAAAAAATGATTAGTAAGGAAAATGCACATATGTTAAAACTTTTAGCAAAGTCAAAACCGAAAGCACGTAAGGCAATTTTACAAAATGCAGATCCTGATTTAATTCGTTCTATTTGTGAATGTTCCTATAACGTATTACAGGGAAATGTTCCATTAAATAAAACAGAGATAAATAAGCTAAAAAATATAAAAAGGAACTGAGATATTTGGTGAAAAAAGGTCCGTCATTAAAACAAAAGAAAAAACGAATAATTATACAAAAAGGTGGTTTTCTTACTGCTTTGCTTGCACCTATTATTGGTGGTATACTATCTAGTTTAATTAAATAATTATGCAAAACGCACAAAAATTTATTTTAATCTCACCAGAAAAATTACATCATTATCAAACGATATCTAATCTTGATGATGAAATGAAAGAAATTTTAAATAATAAAAGTTTAAATGCAGAAGAAAAATGGACAAAATATAGAGAAGTCTTACAAAAATATTTAAATATAATTCAAAAACCGGCAGCAGTTACAACAACAGCAACAACTACTACGGAGGAAGAAGAACAAGAGGACGAGGAGGAGGAGGAGGAGGAGGATGAAATAATATCTACTCTCCCTGAAATTTGTAAACGTAAAGCGAGACCTTTATTACGTAAATTGAAACAAAATCCAAATATTCAATGGGACGATAATGGAAATGTGAATATTAATAATAAACTAATTCCAGGTGCAAATATAGTGGATTTGATATCCGATTTTGATAGATGTCGTAAGAAAAATATTTCAGTTGCTGGCTGGAAACCTTTTGCTACATTATTAGCAAAAGCCAATATACCCTTAGAGTACATTGGTAATCCTACATGTAACGTATAGATTATATTAGAAAACTAACAGAAGACGAAGAAGACGAAGAGGATGGTCCTCCACCCCGTAAACGCAAATGGTGTACTTATAAGCAATAATAATAATATTCTATTGTAATCTATTGTTATTTTTAAGTATATAGAAAGAAAGATGAATGAGCCTTACCTTAATTATTACATACATCAAGCAGGAGGTAATTATAACGTGTATAGAGGTACAGCATATCAAGAAGGTTATGGCATTGGTAGTTTTCTAGGAGGTTTATTTCGTACTGTATTTCCTTTATTAAAACAAGGTGCAAAAACTGTTGGTAAAGAATTGATACGTACAGGAATTAATGTAGCAGGAGATGTACTAGATAATAATAGACCTATTGAAGAGTCTTTGCATGATCGATGGCTAGAAGCTAAAACAAATTTAAAAAATAAAGCTCAAAATAAATTAAATCAGGTGTTGGAAGGATCTGGAAGAAGAAAAAGAAAGTTCATTTTAGTGGTGCTGGTGTAAAACGGATAAAAAGATCCAAAGATATCTTTGATTAATTAATTATGGAGCAAAGTGATAGTTTTTATCTCACACTTCCTAGCAATAGTTCTATGGAATATTTTCCTCAAAATACTCTTGCTTGTTATACTACTAAATTATATCAACCTATTGTACTGGAGAAGGGAGTGTACGAAACAGCTGTTGTTGAAGTGCATTATACAAGTTCATTTCAGAATGTTTCCAAATATAAAATAATATTTATTATCGTCTCATGAATACAAAAAACTGGAAAATAACTCAAATCTTACCAGGCCACTATTATCATGTTGATGATATTCTATCTCAAATTAATCATAAAAGTGATATATTAAATTTACAATTAAAAGTCAAAGCATCAGTGAAACGAATTGAGGTTAATAGAGTAATAAAAGATCAAGAGAAGCATATAGAAGTACGCCTATCTCCTGAACTAGCCAGAATACTAGGCTTTGATCATATTCAACAAGAAGATATTGCAGTTGTACATCATGCTCGTTATCCACCTGATTTACAAAAAGCGCTACCTACACTTATGTATATTTACAGTGATATTGTAGAACCACAAATGGTGGGTGACACCGTAGCTCCATTGTTACGTATTATAAATACAAATATTACAGAGCATGGTATTAATAATGTACATATTTTTGATAATCCTCATTATGTCACTGTGCAACGTAACAATTTGATCAAATTATTATTGATTTAAGAGATAGTACAGGTAATCCACTTCCTTTCCAATATGGCAGTGTATGTGTAAAATTACATTTTCGTAGACGTAATATGGTATTGTAAATTTTACCATGTGTGAATATTAATAGTAAGAGAAAAATGCAGTGTGAGTGTATGAAATCAGAATTAGATTTATTTGCTGGTTTACCCACTCAAACCAGTATTATAGGTGATAAAATAGTTCCATATAAATCTGTGGCTTCAATAGCTGATAATGCACCAATAGAATTTGTAGTCCCCGGTCATGGGGATGACTATATTGACTTACCGCACACAATGTTATATGTTAAAGGTAAAATTACTAAATCAGATGGTTCTAATTTAACTTCTGCCGATAAGAAAATCGGCCCTGTAAATGATTTTCTCAATGCAATGTTCAGTGAAGTGCAATTATATTTAAATAATCAAATTATTTCCTCCTCTTCACATACATATCCATATCGATCGTATATTGAAAAACTACTAAATTATAATACTGAAGCTAAAACAACGCATCTTCAAACATCAATGTGGTTTAAAGATACTGCAGGGCATATGGACAGTGTGGCCGATGCTAATGTAGGATTTAAACAACGTTTTCTTCTCACTGTTTTAAGTCAGTCATTTGAATTATTGGGTTATATTCATGCTGATATTTTCAATCAGGAGAAATTTTTAGTGAATGGTGTACAATTGCGTATTAAACTAATTCCAGCTAAACCTACATTTTGTCTAATGGGTGACGCAGATGCTGATGGAAAAGTTGTAATTACAGATGCAACATTGCTTGTGAAAAAGGTTGATGTGTCACCAGCAGTTAAAATAGCACAAAATAAAGTATTACAAAATCCTAAATTTAGAATAAAATATCCTATAACAAAAGTGCAGGTGAAGACAGAAACTCTGCCACAAGGAATTATGGATAGTACACTTCCAGATCTGTTTTCAGGCATAGTGCCTAAACGTATTATTATTGGTTTTGTTACTAATGCTGCTTTCAATGGTACTTATCAAACAAATCCATTCAATTTTCAACATTTTAGTATGTCATTTTTTACATTGTATGTTGATGGAAATCCAATGCCCTTCAAACCTCTACAACCAGATTTTGATAATAAGCTATATGTACAAGCATATTCTACGTTATTTACAGGTTCAGGTATTTATTATTCTAATCAAGGTATTAATATTTCACTCGCTGAATATCCTAATGGTTATACTCTACTGGTGTTTGATTTAACTCCTGATTCAAGCGCAAGTGCTGCATTTCATACTAGTCCACAACGGCAAGGAAGTGTACGTTTAGAGGTTCATTTTAAAGAAGCACTGCCATCTCCTGTAACAACAATTATTTATGGTGAATTCTCTTGAGAATTAGAAATTGATTTACAGAGAAAAATATATATTAATTAAAGAAAAAAATGTTAAATACAATTGAGCTTTATGAAGCATTACAACAAAATTTGCCTAAAGATCATTTTATTGGTGTATATGCTGCTGATGAGTTACCTTTGTTTATTCATACATTTCCAGCCGCCATAATTATAAATACTGATTCTAGTGATAAGCCTGGTGAACATTGGGTTGCTGTTTATATATCTAATATGTGTGTGGGAGAGTATTTCGATAGCTAAGGTATACCTCCCTATATACAACATCATATAAGGTTTTTAAAACGAAACTGTCTGTATTATACATGGAATAATAGACGTATTCAAGGTGATTTATCTCAATTTTGTGGACATTACTGTTTCCTATATTTAGCATGTCGTGCATCTGGTTATTCGATGCAGCATTTTTTAAACAAATTCTCACTCACTACTATTGATGCTAATGATATTATGCTTTATTCATTTATGAGAGTATGATGATGTTATTTTTTTTAAACTCCGCCATTGCCGGTCCCAATCCCTGGATGAGAAAGGAGGAGGGTTGGGGGTGTTGCTACCCCCGTAAAAGAAAATAATGTTACATTAAAATAAGGGTTGGAAACGAGTACACTTCTATTCTCTGCTATGTTAAAATAAGGGTTGGAAAACGAGTACACCCCTAAAATGCTGTGTGTTCATTGTCTCAGTGTAATTTCTGCTATGTTAAAATAGGGGTTGGAAAAGGGAACGAGTTCACCCTTGAAATGTTACGTAGTCTTATGTATTATCTGATCTTCTGTGTGTTCGTAATTTCTGCTATGTGTTCGTAAGGGTTGGAGAATGAATACACCCCCTTAAAATGGAGGATGTTGTGTGTTACGTAGTCTCAGTGTAATTTCTGAAATAAACCATGTTCTTTTATTAGCTGTGCTATGTAATTTCTGCTATGTTAAAATAGGGGTTGAAAAAGGGAACGAGTTCACCCCTTAAAATGTGCTCATAAAAGAGAACGAGTTCACCCCTGAAAGAGTGTTCATAAATGGGAACGAATCTGTTCTGTTGTATGTTCATATTCTGCTATGTTCAAATAGGGGTTGGAAAATATGCTCGTAAAAGGGAACGAGTTCACCCCCTAAAATATGCTCGTAAAAGAGAACGAATACACCCCCTTAAAAGTGCTCATAAAAGGGAATAAATTCACCCCTAAAATGGAGGTCGTAAAAGACCGTGGGCTCACGGTGCACGGTGGTCATTTTCCCAGGGGCTTGTGAGTTGGCCTCATATGGCCAATGTTGTTCTATGTTGAGCCAGATCGATCACTTTTTTCCTACTCATTTTCATTGTGGTTTTCATTTTGTTGACGTATAAGTATGAATTTATGACTCTTATCATTCAAACAAACATTCGAATTAATAACATTATGCTGGTATTTCTCAATCGGAGTTTTATAAAACAAAATTTGATTAAGCCTCCAATATATTAAATCACTAATTTCATTCAAAAAGTTCGCTAGTTCATATCTTGCAAATTTGTAAAGTATTGAAACGACACTAAAATTTTACTTGTCTTTAATAGCTTTTTAAAAATGAGGTCTTAGAAGACTGCATGTACAAGGCATAACATTTAATTCAAATAAAACTTTAAATTCGTTAAGAATGTTAAGAGACAATCTTTCAGAGTATTGAGATGTATATTGCGTCCAATTAATATGTGATGTTTACAGTCTTTGTATTATAATACAAATGCTAGTCTAAGGTGAAAATATTGCTTCAAAGACTACTTAGTTTGTTCACATATTCGTTTCCAACATAAAGTATTAGCATACTTTTTATGATATCGTTATGAATTCCTAAATCTCTATTACTATAATCTATTCCGCATAAGCTGATAGGAAAAAGAAGAAGTTTTCACCAACCACGCTCCCATAGAGTTGACTTTTGGTCTTCCGTCTTCTACCATCAGCCCCTCACAAGAAGGTGTAGAGTGTATCTAAACATGTCTAAATTGTAAATTATAACTTTCATGATAACACACCATAAATTAACACTTAATTACAATTACTTATATTAGTGAGATAAATAACACACTTATTATACTTTACATGTTATTGAATAGGTGCATTGTTTATTTTTGTTCTTTTGGCAGTCGGAGTTCTGACATGGTGTTGGAATGGCAAGTGGTCGCAGGGTTGGTAATTGATTAGGTAGTTACTGTATTGATACAATAATTTCATAATAATATAAAATCGAAACAAAACTAATGCATTTCTAAAATATCACAGCTCTAAGATGATAGCAGTAGAACCTGAAATGATAAAAACTAGAAGAATAAATTATGTTGATAATAGTATTCCAATAATAATGTTTGTTTCCTGAGTTTCTCTTGGAGAAAAGCACTTTTATTGTCTCAGAAATATTATCGGTCTCTATTAATAGGAATAATTCTTTGCAGTAATTAACTTGCAGGATTGACACGGTAATGGCCTAAAAGGGTAATCTAATGTTGTAGGATTTTAGGATCTCGGATTCAGATTTCTGGACTTTCCGCATCCCTGGTCATTTAGCCCGTCATGTATGAGGATGAAGTCCCTCGGCGGGCACACTATCGGGAAAGGAAAGGAAGAAAGGACTGGAGAAGGAAAGAAACGGCCTGGGAGGTATAAGTGAGGTACCAACCCGACATTTGAGTGGTATGAATAAAGAAAACGCAGTAAAACCTCATTCAGGATAGCTGGCCTGAAAAATCTTTTATACTCTTTGGAATGAGTGCCCCCACCGGAAATCGAACCCGGGACCGCTCACACCGAAGGCGAGAGCGTTAGCAACTACTCTAATATTGTAACAAGAGTTGATTCGTGTATAAGAAAGAAAGGTATACAAAAATAACGATCGGTTTGGATTTAAGAGATTTAAGGCTTATCGCCAGAGAAACAAACTTTTCGGTTAGATTTTAACCTGTGAAAAGTCAACGTAACATGTTTTTATTAATCCTAGAACGGATACGTGGGGTCTGACAGACCCCATACACATAATTAGTGTCTTGTGGTATAATAAGTCTACATCAAATGTTTATCTTTCTTGACGTCTTATACCTAAATGTCGTTTTGCAATTTACGTTATTTTAGGATTGTGCAAACAACAATTTCCGAGATTTCTGTAATTTTGTATCAGTATTATAAGTTTCCATACCAGGGGTCTCTCATACCTCAACAGGAAATAATTCCTTGTTTGTTATTATGTACATGAACGTTGTTAGATAAATGCATTTTATTCTCAGATAAATCTAGACTTAGAATTTGGCAGGTGTTTCATAAATTTAATTGTTGAATTAACTACATTTTAGATCATAATATTCATATTTCAAACGAAAACCCATCTATCTGTTTGAATATATAGACAATTCATTGTACTGTATTTGTTTTGGGATTTCCTTTGTGTACCCCTTTCGATGTAAGTTTCCCATGTTACGAATGTGTTTATGAACCTTCTTGCTAATAATAAACCTCTTATTCATAATTTTAATATTATAGAGGAAGTTCTCTCCTTCGTGGCAAGTTAGTGTAACCTGATTACGTGAGAGTGTAATTTGGTGCTAGTTTCAAGATGTACCGACTAGCCAGTGAAAATGAGTTCAAGAAAACAGAACATCGAAGGTTCAGTATCTCCAGAAGATAGTAACTCTAGAGAAGTTACGCCTGAGTGGCATGCAGAAGGAGTTTAATGCTCTGAGGAAAGTACTGATGATAGTAATGAGGAGAGTGATATAGAAGGTTATTAGGAAATGATGAATGCGTGATAAGTAACAAATAGTTCAAGTGAAATTAAATTTTCTAGTGGCAACGAAACTTGTCTTAGGATTCAGAAGCAGGTATATCAAGTATTTTAATCGGAAGAGATAGTACTGTATGTTTTTATTCAGACTTGCCAACACAACATGCTTCCTACACACACAGACCAGCACGCGGCCTCAAAATAGCTACTCCAGAGGACTTGTGGTATCTTTCATTACACAAAATATGTTTGATGAAATTTTGTATCCTACAGATCTTGAAGGGAAAAGCATACCTTCAGAAAAAATTAAAACATGGTAGAATGTTACTCCTACGAAGCTAAACGTAAATAGTTGTTTGAATTCTATACTTCTTACAAAAAAAATGACAAATATTTTTGTTGTCACAATCAGAGTGTACATGTCAAAATAACAGTAGTACTACTAGCACATAATGCCGTTATGTTGTTGTGATCGGAACATGCAATTATTATTGCTTCCGACTGAGATATAAGTTTGGGTATACTAGTTCCCATCTATGTAAAAGTATAAAGTTTCTTTTCGGTATGGGTTCTAGAGTTAACAATCGTTCAAAGTTCCTGCATTACCTTGTCCAGGAGCCTTTACCTTCACCCACCTAATAGTCTCTTCCTTCTAGGCTATTTAAAGAGGACTTGATGACTCTGTGCGTATTTTCCATACAAGCAACGTGTCCTGCTCATCTTATACGTATTAACTTTACTACTTCTTTAATACTCGGTAACCTGTAGTTGTTGTAAAATTAAAACTTGTATATCGCTTTAATTGACTTGAATGTTTGCCTTTTCTGCTCCAAATATTTTTATTAACATTTTATTTTCGATACTCCTTGGTTCCCGTTCTTCTATTCGTGTTAGGGATCAACTTCCACATTCAATCAAAACAATGGGTGAATTGAGCTCTTATTGATTTTAATATCTTTGATATTTGTTAAGACAATAAAGTGTTTTAAAGTAGATAAATGATAAGCAATACTTTTCTTAAAATAAACATTATAAACAGTAATTGATTGTTACTCTGGGGTGATAGCTAAAGGGAACAGTAGTGCTTTCTCAACATCAGGTGCGAGCAAATTGGCATACGACTTTAAAGTTTACACGATTTTGTCTGTTACCAAAGCTTCCCTCCCTGTGAAGGTCAACCACTTGCTTTCCCCTTTGCAGAGGCAGGTAGTGCGAGGTAGGGGAGTTTAATATCAGGATGCCTAAACAGACTTTAGATATGGCTTCCCAATTTATACAATTTTTAAAACGTTTAATGAAGGAACGTGTAATTGAATGGTGATAAAAACGCGCCTACAATTTACGTTATGTCTAAAGTAATAAACAAACATTTGAAAAATGTTCTCTAATTTAGAACTCTTTTTCCCTGTTTCAATGTATGATTCGTTAAGAGATTCAATAACAATATCTACAAATTGTTTTCAAAATATTCTACAATATATTTCGTATCTAATTTATTACTGATACCTTTCGTAATATCATCCTTCTTTCGGTTTTCGATTTTTCATCTTGATGTTCATTATTTTGTTCATGTTATTCGATTTGGTGAATTAATTCAGTTTTTCTTATTCCAAAATATTTTTATCTTATTTTTCTTAAGTATTGTTCTTAATTCTACTACAGTATATCTATCCATTCTAATTATTACAGAATTGGGACAAAAATAAATTTCATTTTTAAATATAAATTTGTTATGGAAAATACATCAAATTCAATAAATAATTTAATTTTGAACTATATACTTAAGAACGTAAATCATCCTCACATATCACTTCGAGGTTCCTTTGCCACTATCCCAGTTTGATTCTAGTCTAAAACTGCATACTCTATTTAACTTGATTTATTTTAGCATTTCCTTCTCTTTTAATCATATTTACTTTCCTATTAGTCCTGCTATAAATTTAAAATCTTTATGAATAAGGTTAAGTATATCATGTATTATAACATAACGTTTCTCTATATCTATTATACAGAAAACCTTTTACAATGATATTAGTTCATATATATATATATGCAGAATACTAATTGAATACGATGCTTGCTAAACAAAATGCATCTCTTACACCTACATTTACTTGAATAGTCATTATACAAGGGATGGATAAAAAGTAATGGCACGACTGTTATATTTTACAAATGGCTGCATTAACGGTGAAAATACATGCTACATGCCTTCAATGTAGTCACCCCTTATGTCCACAACCTTCTGTCACACGTATGAAAGGCGCCGTACTCCGTCAGCACGTTCTTCTCTGATGATGTCTCGCAGCGACCCCCCTATGGCATTGAGAATGGCTTGTCTGGCGTTGTATCTTTGGCCACGACGTGGTTCCTTCAGGATAACCCCTTGAACATCACAATCCACATCACCTTCAATCCTCCCTGATCAGGGCGAACAGTCTTTGGCTGAGGGGAACCGGGAGGCTTCCATTCGTTTGATTGGCGCTTTAAGCATCGTTCGTACGATCGAACCCAGGTTTCATCAATGGTGACGATGCTGAATAAGAAATTATCACCCTCACTCTGGTGGCGGTCCAGCATCTCCTGTGCCAGGGCATAGCGGTGCCATTTCTGCACCTCGGTAATGGCATCTGATACCCAACGTGCTGCAATTTTGCGGAAACCAAGGATGTCATGCACAATGTGCAGCACAGGTTTATGACATACCCCGATCTCTTTCGATAATTCACAAGCAGTCCACCGTCTGTCCACGTCCAGCAAGGATGCAAGAAGCTGAATTGTCGTGTTATCCATTGGAGCGCGTCCAGGACGTTGGCTGTGTTCCACGTTCTCCCTGGCTTCACGAAACACTTTAGCCGATCGCGTCTCGGTGCGGTGTGGCAACGCTGCATCACTACAGGCTTCGCGCAGTCCCTGATAACATTCTTGTGCACTACGACCACGTCCCACTTCAATTTTGATCCATGTGCGCTGTTCCTGTTTAGTGAACATTGTTTATTGCACGTCCATTCGCGATACCAATTTTACGCCACTGCCCTCGTTGACTGACGGACACTACAGCATTCCCACTCATCTCTGTTCCTCAAGTGACATTACCTTCGCAGGAGCTGCCACCTCGCGATTCTTCGTCACTTAGATGGCGCGTGCCGGCAGGATCGCCAGTACTTTTTATCCATCCTATATATAAGTACTAATAAAGAGTTAATTGATTTTTGTATGTCTATTGATAGGAAAAGCTAGTGAACAAACTGAGAAATGGGCTTTGTAAGATGTTCTCTATCGCCATGTTATGAAGTTATTGTATGAGGTATTAAACACATACTATTACAACACATAGGTGCCCAATGACAACAGATACGTGCTACGTTGATTACGAAGATGTATACGAGTTTATGACCGTTATAGAATATTTTATAAGTAAATATAAAGATATGGTTAAATAGAAATTTATACTCGAAAAAGTGTTATCGTAAGATTTTATAAGATAATTTCGACATAAGGTTGATAAGATATGGATTCGTCGATTTCCTTATTTATCAAAAGATTTTATTAGAGAGTTTGTCGATAAGATTGACTGGGAAGAGTAATCTATGTATAAACAATTTCATGAAAAAAATATTGATGAGTTTATAGATAAAGTCAACTTTGAAAAGATTTTCCTCGTTTGCAAACGTTCAAAATATTTTCTAGGAAACATGCTGATAAGCTTAACTTGTGTCGTTTATTCCATCATCAAACTTTCTGTGGGAACTTTGTAAAGGATTATAATGATATGATACTGATTATGTTGGATAGGAATTGTAATGGTACAGCGATTATCAAAAGATTTCATTTTACAATTTAAAGATAAGAAGTCTAACAAACTTTTATTAATGTTTATCCATTACAGATATATAGATATACAGATATGCTCTTGGAGTAAAGTCAGTACAAAAATATACTAACCAATCATAAAGTAATCAATCTCTTTAGTCAGCTCATCTTCTGATAACAGTGTCTAAATCTTTCTACACCTGCTTTATGAATATATAATTCTTAATGCATTAAATTAATAAGCTTAACACTGTTGAGATCTCTAAGCTTTAAGTATATTATCTTGAGGTTGTAGTACTTATTATATGCATCAGTAAGGATATAAATTAGTGCAGTTTGTTCTTCTTATATATGATTAAAAAACAATCTTATGAACTGTCATTGCCATACGGTGCTGATCTTTTTTTAACTTATTTATTTTCAATTCCCAATTTTTCCATCGAATGCTCAACTTCTTCCCTTCTTGATTGTTGTTTTCCATTAGACTTTGGGTTTCTTAAAGACTTGTGTGAAATAGTCTACAATAATTTTGTAACACTTATGATAAAAGTCACTTAAAATCTAAAACGAGATACTTAATAATACTTCCTTCCTTACATACGTTCCAGCGATTGAATTAGTTAGTTCTGATCTTCCAGTTGGTTGTACATATTAAGATAGTTTCCGTAGCTTCGTAGAATTATAGAAGGCTAATCACTTTTTATAATAATTAATTCTCTTGATTCTCTAATTTTAAGTAAACCAATTATAAAACCTTTTATCTCCAGTTTTACACAACTTAGTAGTGTTAAAATATTCTTAACTCTTATCTGTAATTGACTTAAATAAAAAATACCAATAATCATCTACTTGCTGCAAATATCGTTTAAACTAAGAGAAATATCAACAGTACCCACATTTATGATGTTGAAAATCTTTTATTTCAATTATCAACGGTTAATACCTATAATAAGTGACCGCCCTTTGAGTGTCTAAATGTTGCTGTTTTCTTTTCGTTATAGGTCAGATTTAAAGGCTGGAGTCATTGATAAACACTGTTTCGCTTTCGTTATAGGTCAGACCCGGTAGATCGCCGGTTCCTAAAATTTTCGTATTTTCTTATATTCTTCATCAAAAACTCTATGGGTACCTTATCGGTAACGCGATTATGTCAGCAAGTTTTTATGTTAGTATCCAGAAAGAGTTACACATGTATTAAATCCACACTACATCATTATGTCTATCTATCAATTCTTGAGAAATCATCCATTTTAAACCTTTAACATACACTTTATTACTTTTCTTTGTGAATAATTTTTCATCAAGATGTCCCGATATTTAGTTTTCAATGATTAAGGTTCATAAAATCTTCTTTGAACAAGAGAGTTATTTAAATATTTTATTCTTTACATTCGTTTATTAAATTATGTCGTTTCTTTTATAACAAATATTTCTGTTGAACAGTTACGTCTATATCTTTATCAAACCTTTAGATGTCCTTACCCGAAGATAATCCCCAATTTTATATTTAGGTTTAATACGTTTATATTTTTTTCATAAACTTTTCTAATATTGTCTGCTCATTCTTTCTATTAACTTCTACAAGCTTTATACCAATTGTTCTATGTACTTCATTATTATAATCATTAAATAATTTTTTACCACAACGATGCTTTAGTAATTTCCTCGCGTAGTACACCTTTCCCACACGTTTTGCTAAAGAGTTCTGTTAACGTGTTCTAGGATAAAAGCGTTGAGTAAACTCTTTACCTTGATCTGTTTGTAAATTATTAGGTTTTCAAATTTTTAAAATTGATTCGAATGGCTTTTCTAACTTTCTTTCTACTCCTATCTTTAAAAGGAAGAGCAAATTCATATTTCGAGAACACAAACGTTATTAAACACCTATAGCTTTCATTTATTTTGAAAATGTTTTTCAGTACTTCACTATCCATTTCTAAAGATGAACTTGCCAAGATCTTCTACACCTTTTATAATGGCATTTAATCTAGGATAGACTCTTTTTGTCGGTTTAGGAAGTTTTCCTTTCATGTTATCTCTAAAACCATTTCCTTCTTCTAGTCTATCATTCTTTTTATTGATTTGAGTTGATTTTGGGTTTAACGTCTCGTTTTTGCAGCGAGGCTATGTGAGACGTGGACCTACTGATTCGAACTACATGAGCACCCACCGGGAATCGAACCCGCGTCCCCCACACCAAAGACGCGTACTCTAACCGCTTAGCCATTGATATTATTTTTTAGGAATTGAGTTTCATTAATATCACATACAGCACACATACCTATCTCAAATTCTTTGTTCGCAAAAAGTTATAATAATACTTCCTTCGTATCAGTTGATTTGTTATTCTTAAGGTAGTACATAATGATTAGTATTCAATACATAGAAAATTATGAAAGTTCTCTTTCTATGTACGTAATAACAAATAATTTTTTTTCTTCTTCCATAGGTGAATTTTTATTTGCTTGAAACGTAATTAAGTCGTTCTTTTCAATGTCTAATGGAAAGTTTAAAATAGAATATTGTCTAGAATTAAATGTAGATTTCCTGCAGCAAGATTCAACTAAATATTTATTATTTTACCAATATACGGAAATATGTAACCATTAGAAAAACTAAATGTTCTGAACATTGAATCACTAACACTTTACTTCGAAACTGACATAATAGGTTAATAGCTTCTTTATTCATTATGAACATATGTTATGATCATGTAAGAACATTATTGCTTCTGTGTTTGCTACTTGAAAATTTTCTTTGTTAACAAATTCAAATATATCATGATTTTTAAGAATTTTCTCTTACTTTGATGGCATTTTCGCCTTGAATTTACTGAATTCTATTACAGCAAAATTTACACTAAATAGAAGGATTATGTTAGAATTATTTTATATCTATTTTATATATTCAATTCATAAAGCATCAACATAATATTTTTACATGCACCTCATACAATGTGCATAATACATTTTCAAACTTCTTTTTAACGCTTCCTGCTTGATTATTAACATTATTACTTATTGACAGTGGCCGCGGTGGCTCAAGGGTAGAGCGTTCACCTCGAGTCCGTGGGGTCCCGGGTTCGATCCCCGTCAAGTGAACTTTGTGGTGGACAAACATCGTGTTCGTGGATTTCCTCGGGGTACTATCGTTTCCTCCCACTTTCTTCATTCCACCATTTCATTCATTACTCATCGTCACCGTCTCCTTTAGCCTAACCGGCAAATGCGTGGGACTTGAAACTCAAAGACTTCATTTCATTTTATTACTTATTGATTCAAATTTTTCTAAAATTATACCGTTTTAGTAATCAAAATCTAGAAATATATTACCATTTTCTCTTTTTTTGAAATCAATCTATGATATATTGTTTGATATAAAGGTCCCGAGTTAAAGGGGCCTATGTCAAGAAAGGCCGGGTCAAAGAGGACGCCACATCAAAAGAGCACGGTTCAAAACGGCCCCGCGTCAAAATGGTCCGACACGAAATGGCTTCGCGACAAAAAGCCCCGAGTAAAAATAGCCCGGTAGGTACAATTCCACGGCTAAAAATGCTGATATCAGAAGTGGAAATCAGGAGAAAGAAAGAGATAAGACCAGTAGTGTAAATAATTTTACTGCGCCCGATCGTTAATAATCTATTTACTCATATCTACCACCTGCCCCCACATTTCAGCTGCTGAATGCATATATATACTAAAATATTTCAAAAACGATTGAACGTAAATGAACTGAACAAAAACTTAAATAGAAATAAAATCGGGCATATCGAATAATGATGTCGCGGTGCCTCCTAGGGCCGCTCTTCATGTGGATCGAGGACGCAAATTTTAAATTTTAAAAGGAAACGTGGGGCGAGTGCCACCTCCTTCGATATATCTTTAAAAATTAAACCGCGTTGTGCCAAAGATTTTTCATATACGTCACCGTATTCAAAATGGTCGCCAAGACATCTTACCTGTATCAGATAGACGTCCACTATCATTAATATGAAAACGGTTGAACATAAATAAAACATACAAAAACTCAAATAAGGAAATGGTGGCCAGAGTTCCAACTTAGAAATTTTAAACAAGAATACGGGTCAAGTGATACCTGTTTCGATAGATCTAGCAACACTAAACGGCGCTGTGGGAAAAGGTTGTTCATATGGCTTACCGTTTTCAAATTAGCAGCAAAGACATGGAGCCTGTATCAGATAAAACGTCCAGTACCACTAATATGAAAACGTTTTCGTTGCATTATTTTCGAGCCGTGAAAAGATAAATACCCTCTGTAATTTCTTATACGAGTTACATTCTGTCCATTTATCTTCAACTGTTTTCATATTAGTGGTAATGAACGTTTTATCTGATTCAAGCCCCATGTCCTCGCGGCTATTTTGAAATTCGTGACCTATTTCCGCATTTTTTTGCCACAAAGTTTAGTGTATGAAGATAAATCGAAATAGGAATCACTTGACCCATATTTTCATTTAACATTTCTAAGTTGGCCCTGGCATTTGGATTTTTCTAATGGCATTTCACATTTGAGTTTCGTTTGGTTCATTTGTGTTCAACCGCTTTCATATTAATGGTATTGGACGTATATCTGATACATGTAAGATATCTTGGCTGCCATTTTGAATGCGGTGACTGATATGAAAATTTTTTTGCCACAACCCTTTTTAGTTTTCAAAGATCTACCAAACGAGGTTTCACTCGCCCCACGGTTCTATTTAAAACTTTAAAATTGGGATCTACTACCCCGTGAATAGAGGCCGTGTTGTCGGGGCGACCACCATTCCATTTGCCCGATTGTATTTCCAATTTGAATTTTTGTTCATTTCATTTTCGTTCAACCGTTTTTGAGGTATTTTTGTGAAAAGATTAAAATTTACTACCCTGTATATAATTCTATGTCAGAACGGCACGGACAAAAGGGCGAAGATGGAAATGCTCGGTTGAAAATGGCCCCAGTTAAAAGAGCCCGCCTTGAAAGAGCCCTGGTCAAAAGGACCGGAGTCAAAAGGGTCCCGTGTAAAATAGGCCAAAATGAAAAAGGCCGCGCGTCAAAACGGCCCGGTAAATATGGTTCCATGGGTAAAAAGCCTGAATCAAAGAAGAGTGGAAATCAGGCATGCAAAAGGGGATAGTAACCCTTTGGTAAGTTGAACCGTTCGTGCAAAAGAAGGAAAAATATATCTAGTTATTAGTATCAAAAAGTAAATTTGAATAGTGATATTATTTTTGTTTGGTTGTTGATTGTTCTGCAACAATCGCTATTGCTTGCACTCCCGTCTTTCTGAACTTGCATTCTCGTTACATAGCCCAATCAAACTTTATCTAGTATTGATTTTCTCCTTCGTTCTAAAATTCCATTTCTATTCCTGGATCAAAGTATAGTATGAAAAATATTCTGTGGAAATATTAGTTTAATTTTGCTGTGTGAAGACACATGTAGAACTGTATACAGGGTTCGTCAAAGATATTGAGACAGAACGGTAATAATGACATGCATAGAGAGAGGAAAAATAAATGTTAAAATTGGTATTATTTCAAAAACTGCATGGATTTGAAGTGTGGTCACCATTGAAGCCATCTTGAATTTAGCCATATTGCATATCACAATATATTTTTTTTAAATCTTAAAGGTTATGATTTTACAGTTCAACCTAGGCTCGAATATTCCTACAAATGAGAATGTGAACTCATTTTTAACATAATCTGTTAGACACTGGGTGTTCTGTTTTTGACATATGCATCTAATAGGAATAGTATCATGACAAGGCGGTATCAAAGAGACGCATCAACGGAGGAAAAGAAAATGTTACAATTTAATATTGGCATAGAAACTGCGTTAAAAGATTTACTGTACATCATGGCAGCCATCTTGAATTCCGCTTATGGTATACTACACAATATTTTTAAATAGTGACAGGTATGTGTGTCACATAATTTGATGCTAGAATCTATCTACAAACGATAATGTAAATTAATTTTTGATAGACCATCATTCGTTTACGAGATAGCATATGCTATGTTTGATATTTTTCTAGTTGAAAAACGTATCGGAACGCAGCAACGAGTAAGCGTTCCTTGTTTTCTTCACGTTTCTGTTCGTATGCTAGCATTTGTAAAATATTGTATAGTAGGGCGGGGCAAAAATAAGCTAATACAAATTTATTCAAGATCATTGCTCTTGCGTGTGCTAAGCACAGTTTCAGTAAAGTTCGAAAGAAAATCGCACTTCTACGGGTCGCAACTTCTAATTGATGCAGTGATTTTATAATTTTGTGAATTTTGGATTTCTCTCTAGACTGCCCTTACCATATGCCCTTGCCATATCACTTCCCTCTAGGCATAACATGCATTACCGAAGCTTTTATCTACTTATTATCATTAATACGCGGGTTAGAAGCGGAGGTAATGGACTTTCGCACGTAGTAAGTGAACAATTAAATGCCTGTAACTTTTCCCCAAATGGGTATATCTCAAAACTAGCTTCACCAATATCTTCCTGACTAAACTCTAGCCGGAAACTACGTATCTTATTGCCCTATTCCCATTTAAAAAACTTGACCTTAATTCAAAATGGCAGATTTCAAGATGGCTGCCGTCTAGGTCATACCTACCATACAACTTCCCCCTAGGCCTTATATGTATCTACATGGTTGTTCTTTCATTAACGCTCCGCTTACAAAGGTTAGTAAGGGACTTCGGTATAATCTCTAATAACCAAATCACAACTCTTAAAAATTATATATATATATAACGTGCACCATGGCAAAAATTTCTCTCATCACAAATAATATATATATATATATATATATATATATATATATCCTCTATCAGCTAGAAAAATTTCATTGAAATCGGAGCCGAACAATTAGGTGATATCCCTTGTAAGTTTTGATCCATGAGAATTACCAATAGTGGATTTCCAACCTGTCACTGGAAAAGTCAAGGAACTTTGTATAAATCTCACAGAAGATTTTAGTGCTGATCGAAAGTATTTGCTGAAGGCTTCTACAGCAATACAGAAAGGAAAGAAGAACTGATGCTATAAAATTTTTACAAACTGCTTCTCCAGGCCAGATGTTTGGCGCTCGCCAATCGAACAAGTCGTTTATTTATGGGGTACAAAAAGCACATCTAAAAGCCTACTACAGCTTGTAATTTACCTAGTTAGAGTGTATGCTCCAAGTTGGTTCGAAATGAAAACACATTCCAACTGCACTGATGGATCACCAACTTGCACTTTATTTTGGACAGAGTTCTGAACTTACCAAATAAAGAGGTGCAGGAAGATGCAATAAAATCTATTTAAGTTAAACTGTTACTTTGCCCAGAGTGAAAATATTCTTCTGGCAGCTCTTGGAGATCCAGACATTGAAGTGAGAAGAGATGCACTGAACAAAATTCTTATTGCAAGGACGATCAATCAAGCAGGAGTGAGAAAATTTTATGAATCAAATATTATGATCAATCTTGAAGCAGAAACCAACTACAACATGATTGGGATACTTCAGCTATAATGCCACCACCACTTGTAAACTAAATGTCAGACGAAGTACTATTGGCGAAGATTGGAACAGGACCGCTAGAATTTATAGTAATTCAGTGTCATTCACAAGCATTTGAAAAGTCGCAAAAGGAGTTTCCAGGGTTTCCGCCAAAGTTTTTGGTCATAAAGCCACGCATGGAATATTGCTTCATCAGAGGAATCAAGAAGGAAATTTTGAATCCTGGACGCTAAGCATGCGTTTCTTAAAGCAGATGATTGTAACAATGCACTTGCTGAAGAGAAATGCTATTTTGTGTCATATGTCTATTTTGGGTTCATTGTTAACCAAAATTGGAACCCTTGAATTAAAACATAAAAATCTGAAATTTTGCATAGGAAATTATCATTGCCTGTATTAATTTTTTAGAACTAGAGATAAAAGCTGCTCTTGGCATTTCTTGAGTTTTCCTCACCCTATTGCAGAGTGAGTTACCACATATATTAATAGTAACTTTAATATATTTTAACCTGTTTTTTTTAAATGGCAAGTATTTTTGTTGTTAATTGTTACTTTAAGATTATAAAGCAATAGAATGCTCTTAATATGCAAAGTTGCGAATATTCAGTAGGGCTCAACGAAAGACTTTGTTCAAATAGTAGAAAGTGCTGTGTTTTATCTTGTCAGTGTATTGTGCTTATTGGATTAATATGATAAGGATATAATGGTAGAAAAAAAGGTTGATATGTTTAAAACAAAATGTTTTAAAAAAAGTGTTTAAAACATGTCTAAAACAAGGGCTGTTGTTTTATTCAGTTTGTTTTAAACGTTTTAAACAAATTGTTTTAAACTGTTTCTTTCGATGCTTGTTGGACATGTTTCAAACAACTAAAATATCAGATTCAAGAAGCTAATTTAATTTTCTAACAAACAACCCATTCTCCGCAGGATTTGTGCATGGAGTAAAATACAAGCAGCGCTAAATTCTTATTATAACTGCAATTACTGAACGAAATTCTGCACATCAATGTGCGTATAACTAAACCATCAGAAATGCAAGTGAAGTATTTGAACATTTCTTAATTTCCAAGAATAACGGAGGTTAAACACACTATATACTATTCTAAGAACCAAATTCACAAATTCAAAACTTGGGTATTTTCTGACCACTATCGTTTAGATAATAATGAACAGTTCTCACATCATAAGCTAGAAGAAATGCTCTGCCAAATACAATACAACTCATAGAAAAGAGCAGTAACTAGCCTACAAGGAGCAAATGACATTTTAACTAAACAGTTTTCAAGATATCTCTATCTGCAACATTGGTAGCTAATAATGATTAGTGTCTACGTCATTCTCACACAATTAACTCTAGACATCCGCCAGGGATTTTAACAAAATGGTACTCTCACTTTCGGGGCTCTGGTGTCCCTCTAATTATCAAAGAGTCATGAGTTATACACCATTGGAAAGCTTATAGACCACAAATTCCAACGAGCTGACATTCATTAAAAGTAGGGTGTGTATGTATGTTCTGCAGACAATTTTTCCCCCCATCCCTAACTGCCAAAAAATATGAATCCACCACTGACCATAGTATTTTAACAAACAATAATAGCACAAAGTAGATTGAGTAATTGCACTGCCTATAGGTATTTATGAATTTAAAATCATAAAAAACTTACACTTAAAACTTATAGCTTATTGTGCTGTCTTTGATTGAAAAACTAGTTTTTTGTTTGGTACAAATTGGTTCAGAAATGGCTAAATTACAAGAACTTAAAGTTTAGTATGTTGCATACAGTTCTTACAATGCATATATGTACTCTAGCTCTCATTGCACACACGCACACACATGGATTCGAGTTTACAAGCCAGTTTTAGTTGAGAGAAAAGTAATAGCATACATATACATGAGATTTATAGTTTTTCTTTCTTTTTCTTTCTTAGACGTGACTCACAATCTGGTTTCTCCCTTCCTTCTTTTCTCTTTCCTTCAACAGAACTTCTAGCTGGCAATCGTGAGATGGTGCTGTACCAATGACGTCGGAGAAAGCCTGTTAGACAACGTCACATATACATATTCAAGGTACTCTTTTTCACTTCGGCAAGTGGCGCTGTATCGATGAAGTCGTATAATGCCTGTTAGACAACGTCACACATACATATTTAAACACTCTTTTTGTCTTCACCAGAGGGCGCTATATCGATAACGTCGTATAATGCCTGTTAGACAACGTCACACATGACGTCATTAAATCCGCAACAAAATATCTGTTGGTGGTATACAATCCTTTAGAAAGATCACATAATCTAGAAAACAGGGTTGGAAACTAATTATTTTTAACAGGTTTTCCAGAATTTTTAAAATTACGAATTAAGCTTTGAAACTATTACCATGAATTATCACCAAATAAGGTAAACATGATATTTTTTTTGAACACGATAAGCAACCCTGTCATCAGTGGCGTATTGGAGGGTGCTATTTTAAAATCGTTGTATCTCCGCTGTTTATTAACCGATTTTCAAAATTCAAACGGCAAACAATAGAGACACAAATTTGGAATTTTGTGAATATATGGTGGGTATTATACCTCTACGGATACTATTACAAAACCAAAATAACTCCCTTTTTTATATAGGTGTCTTTAAAATTCAAATGGCATTGCGTTCTGTATGTCTAAAGGTCTTAGTTTATATAGTCTTGAACCATAAAAACACTTATTCACCTAGAACATATTTAAAATTACAAGTTTGGATACTGATAATGGAAACTTCTGTTAACCTCGTTCTCTATGTGAAACAATGATTACTTAAGCTCTGTCCACTGATCATAGCTCAATAGACAACAGTTAATATCAAAAACTACTTGGACTTCGGTTTGCACATTTTTCACAATTACATTGAAATTATTAGTAAGAATGAACTTCTTCTGAGGATCCATACTAACCACTCCATTTTTTACTTTTGAAAAAATTGTTAATCATTTTCGTTACTTCTTAGAATCATTTTTAAAGAACAGTTGATGTATTTTGTAACCATTAGAAAGATCCTTCATTCCATCATACCTCATAAACAGTTTCTTAGTTTTCATCTCTTTTAAAACTTGATCAGTATCTTTATTATATCTCTGTGGCAATAAGATTTTGTATTCTTCATTTAAATGTACTAACACCCTTTCCCCAGTGTATTTTGTTTGTATCAATTTCCATGAGGTCATTTCGTATGATTTTCCTTCTTACAGATCTTGCAATTTAACAAGCTTTAAAATGTTAATATTGTTTTTTGTTTAATTATGAGGCCATTTCTCATTTATTGTATAAAACTTTTATTTTTTTCATTTTTGTAGTGATCTTATCTCGTTATATATATAGTTAATTCTATCAACAATGTCTTTTATATATTCGTCTGTTAAGTCTCCATTCATCACTTTAATAGCATTAAGCTCATCCTTAAACGTAGCAATTTGAGTAACCATATTTTTATAATACTCTTTCTTCGAAGCTATATTAAATCGTGTTGATAAACCAGTGATAACGGCAGGAGCAGATGCAAATGCTGTGGTAATATTTGAATAGACTGTAACAGGAATAAATATATTGATAAACTACGTTGAAGCAGAAAGTAGTATCGAAAATGCAATAACACGAATACATTTTAACCTCTTAAATTTCCTATTATTTTTTGCTAGCAAGTTTTGAAGTGTTAATATCGTATCCTCAATTAACGCAATTAGATTCTCTCGTGGAATGTTATTTGGTATATTCATTTTATTAAATAAGTTGTTATGATCATTTTTAAATTATCGGTTTTATTAAATAAACAAAGTGGAACAATTCGTTACTATTAAACACAATCATCATTTATCATAGCTTAAACACAAGTGGAACGATTCGTTCCTATTAAACAAATTATTCTAGTCATCCTAGCTTAAACACAAGTGGAACGATTCGTTCCTATTAAACAAATTATTCTAGTCATTTTAGCTTAAACACAAGTGGAACGATTCGGTCGTATTAAACAAATTAATCTAGTCATCTTAACTTAAACAACCATTCATCTATCTTCATTTAAACACAATCTTCATTCATTTTAGCTTAAGCACAAGTGGAACGATTCGTTCCTCTTAAACAAATTATTCTAGTCAGCTTAAACAATCATTCATCTATCTTCATTAAAACACAATCATCATTCACCTTAGCTTAAACACAAGCGGAACGATTAGTTCCGTTTTGTACTGTTTGGATCACAATCTGTTTATGTTGTTGGTCTATATATAAGTTTTTATAATAATTACCATAAAACACTTTACAAACTAAAAAATATCTAATTGAATTTAAATTTTCTCAATCATCTTTTCTTTCTGTACATTGTACTCCAAGTTTTTCTTACCAATCATAACCACATAACAAATGGTTTTATCAGGAACACCACTTTCAAAATTCACAGTCAATTTCAAATTAGTTCTATCACTTATGGTTACTGATTTATGCTTGTTTGTATTAATAACAAACATTGGTCTATTTTCTAAGAATTCTCGTGGGTAGTAATAAGTCTCCGTGTATCCAATTGTAACTCTGTTATATACCGTATACATTTCGTAAGCTTTGAAATATTTGTGTTTTCGAAATCTAAGTTCAAAGATTCTAAGGGGAAACATTCATTTCTTCCATTCTTAAGGTAAATATTTTGAACCTTACAGTGATCGAATTTGCTTGAGTCTTTTTTTATCATTTCTATCAGTTTGGAAAAAGGCAATCACGAAACCAGGCATATCGAATTCGTTAGAGTTAAATTGTGTGGTTAAATCAAATTCTAAATATTTACCTGTAACTGACTTTTGTAAACATTGATATGTGATGAAGAAAATAGGAATCTTACCTTCTTTTAACATGTTAGTTCTTAACAAGGTACCATAGCTAGATTCATAATTAACAATAGGCATTCTTAACTCCATATTTGTAATCTTAACTTTACCTGGATGTGGTTGATCATCTTCAAATGTTCCATCTTGTTTCTTAGTTTTTCAAATGAAAAATGCGCTATCATCAGATCCACTTCTTTTAAATATATATTTCAATCCTCCTTTCCACATAATGTCTTTATAATCAGAACAAAACCCAGGTAAATGTCTTAATAGAAATAACATTTCCTCATCTGTCCTCCACCATTTGATTCCTTCCCATCCACTTTCATCATAATGATTTGCTTCTGGTTTTGAAATCGTACATGTATTTACAGCTGTTAAAGTTAACCCGGTATGGTCTATGGTATCTAATATTTGTCCATGCTTATTAATTTGTATTTGAGAAAATAGGTGTGGAAAGAAATCATTAATGAGTTTAATATTTGGTTTACCAGTGTACTCACCGTCTGCAACTCTTCCTCTGATTTCAAAACTTACATACATATAAGCATAATAAGGGTGAATATACACGTCACCAATGTGGATATAAAACAGAATTGATCTGTTTGGTTTGTTTAGGTTTTCAATTGTTCTTTGATTAGGTTTAAAGGTTTGTAACTCATATGACTCTATCTTATCCATATATATTATAAAGAAAAAGTGTTCTTATCTTTTTATGAATTAAATCCATATAACAACTTAAATGTAACTTCTCCAAATATCCTTATTTCTATTCACCTGACTAATGATTTCTGAAAAGCTATACCCATCTGTAAAAACATTTTTAATACTACAATACATAAATGCCCACAGATTACTTCGTTAAAATGTTCTATTTGATTGCTATTGTACTCTATATTATGATCAAGATATTTAACGAGTGTTTTAGTGGATTACCTCCGAATGAATCAAACACATACTTTTTATTTCCTTCTTTCCAGTAACAAATCCCATGTGTTCCTATATTTTAGATGCATCAAAGTTAACAATACCACACTCATTCTTCCTTGGATGTTTAGGCAATTCATCACTCATAAACACACCTCTAAATTGTCTTACCTTAAGTCGCTTAACAAGTTGTATTAGGTCTAAATTACTTAAAGGTTTAATTTCTTCTTTTTCTTTACTTTTTTGCGCTTTTCGTTTTTTGTAAGCGTACCACCTTCTTTCTCTTTCATTGCTAAATTATGTCTATTTTCTTCTTCTAATTCCTGTTTATTCTTTTTTACATCATCTACAGCATTTACAATAGTAGCTACATCTCCAGCAGCTGAACCAAGAGCACCTATTAAAACTAGAATGGCTGGAATTGTAAATATAAAACCTCCATAATGAACTTTATTATTATTTGAATTTATTTCTTTGTTTATTTTCTTAACTTGTGGTATAGAAAGAGTTAAAGACATACATTGTCCTTTACTTAGTTTCGCTTCTTTTTTTGATTTGTTTCTTAGTTAAAATGTGATCAATATTTAATTGTTCATGTTCTTCGTTAGGAATTTTAAATGTAAACCTAGTCAATTTCATACTTATATATTTATTATAAAACTTATATGGTAAAATCCATAAAAAGTATACACAAATACTTATAAACCTAAAGCAAACCTTACTTTTGTATTCATAACCAAAGCAGTTTCAAAAGCAGGTAATCGTTGTGTTAAGAAGTTTGCATCTTTAGCAAAAGCTCTTTCCCATGCTTTATTTTCTAATTCTTTGTCTGCAATATGTCTAGAAGCCGTATCTTTATTATCTCTGTAGTAAATATCATGTTCTCTACAAGCTTCGTCTAGTGGGCTAATATCTTTATCTCCTCTTTCTAACCTTTGTTGTAGCTTCGTGAAAGACCCGCAAAATTCATAGCCTGGAATATGTAAGTCTGGTGTACCCTTCAGGTTTCAAATCCTATTCATTAACACTTTTACATACTTCTCACTATTCCAAAACTTTGGTGGTAACGTATTCAATCTCTTTATCAAATAACCTATACCTTTTGGATCATTACGAATAAATTGTGAGAGTTTAGAATTAATCAAATCCATTATACCTACTTTCTCATTGTAAAAGTTATCGTTTCCAGCTTTTTCTTCTCCATCTATAACTATCAATCTATCAATTAATTTCCTCACATCATCCATCCATACATATTCTTTAGATAATTTGTTGTATATTTCTATTCCCTCTCCTGACTTCGGTGTTTTCTTTCTTGGTGGTGTCAGTCCTAGTGTTGGTTTTATATATTCATCCCAAATGGGTTTAATGATTTCAAGTTTTTTTTTAATTTCTGTTAAATCTTTGTTTTCTTCTACTTGGACCGCTATCTTGAAATGCTACATTAGAATCAATAACTATCTGGGTATATTTTTGTAAATCATCCTCATCATAATTTGTTGGATTGTTTCTTGCCAATAGTTCCCATAAGCCTTCTGTTCCTTTATAATGTCGATTGTTTATTATTAAATCATCAGCATTTATTTTAAATTCTTTATCTCCAACCATATTTATTATTTTCCCATCCTCATTATATGCTTGTATTCCAAAAACCTTATCATCTCATGTTGTATAATATCTTGTAGCAACGTTACCAAACCGTGTTCCTTTTTCAATTGGTTCTATACCCTCTACCTTATCTATAATTTGTTTTCTCATATACTTAATTTCTTTAATCACTGGCGAATCATCATCACCTATTGAACTGTCATAACTTGCTCTTGGAGGTGTTTCAAATAAATCAGAATCTAGACTTGCATTTTTATTTACAACTGGAACTAACTCTAGAATTAAATTTTTATTTTCCTCTGTTCTATATTTTGTTCTAAGCCTTCAATTGCATCTGTAACAGGCTGACTTTGTTCCTTATATTTCTCATATCTACCTGGATTAGCTTGTTTAATTTCCTTAAATCTTTTGACAAGTTCTTCTTTTAACTTTATGTATTTCCTAGCTTCAGCTGCATCTAACTCTCTCATTTATTATATAAAGAAAAACTAAAAACGTACACGTTCAAGTACGTTCATTCACGTTCATTATACTTTTAAAAATTTAATTTTATTTCTGTATTTCCCGAGATTCCTTTTCCTAGTCATATGTATTGTTAAGAAGCCATGTTGTTCTTCCCAACGCCTATTGTAGAGCGATTGTAATTTTTCAAACAACATATCAGTTCCATCAATTTCATCATATATATGTTTTAAATTCACATTGTCCTGCCTAAAATTACAAAGAAAATTTAAGTTGTCTCTTATTAGTTGTTTTGGTACTTTAGAATATGTTTGTCCAAGATAGAAACAGTTTAAACCTTTGTCTACCTCGTGCAAAAAAATATTCTCTAACATGGTTTTGTTGTTCTAAAATGAAATCATCAAACATTACCACAGAATCTTTCTCACACTTATCTAATGGAATAATCTCTTCGTTGTTTCCTTTTAATATTGCAATTATCTTATTAATATCTCGTTCTATGTCTTGGAAAAGTTGTATTAGCTGTTTCTATTTAGATTGATGTAAACTTTTAGAATGGATATAAACATTTGTATATTTAAGCCAATCCGGTGCTAGTAAAAAGTTATCAAGCATTAAAGTTGATGTTTCACCACAACCACTAGGTCCTACAATTAAACATCTTATATCATCAGGTAGCAATATACCATTCTTCCTCTTTTTTACAGTTTGGTCTGATAACCTTACTCGGATATTCCATTTATTCATTTCAACTTTTATTCTATAATAAATGAAAGTATTTAATTTAAACTGTTATTCATCTATACTAAGCATGTACTTGCATTATCCATTTGAAAACGATTTAGAAGTAGCTGTTGCGGGATTTTATACAAGATGCTTAACTCCAAACATTACAGAAAGAAATAATAAATTAACATTTTGTAGTAACTTTTCTAACTATAATATTCTTACAAAAATAAGTCATAATTACACCTGGTCAATATAATTTAAGAGTTACAAGAATATATTAAATCAAATTTTCCATACTCACCGATGCTTATAAAATATTAAATTTACTTAGGACAGAGAAAAAAATAGAGTTAAAATAGTTAGCAAACATTGTGATATAACCTTAAATAACATTAACACTGTATTAAGTTTTAGTCAGAAGAAGTTAACTAAAGGTTCAGAACATGTTGGAGATAAAGGTGCCAAAGTTTCACCCATCTGATACTATAAATATTCACTGTGATTTAGCAGAAGATATGATTTTAAAACATAATAATACAACACATAACGAAACAGATTTAATTGCAACTTTTAGAACAAATGCAGAATTTAGAGAGCCAATTATATATGACCCCAGGAAAAAATATTTTTCTCAATACATCACAACAAATTTAATAATATCAAACTTTCAATTCGAGATGAGAATGGTGATTTGGTTGATTTTGATGGAGCTCGTATAACTGTTTTTCTCGCTGTTAAATAGGTATAAATTTTGTAGATAATAAATATGGATATCTTTGGTAATGTTAAAGTAGGAAAAATGACTCATTAGCGAAGAGTTCAAAAACCTTATTGATATAAATAAAGTTTTTACATCAAATAATAGAACATGGGTTGATTTTAGAAAGAGAAGACTTGTTAATGTAGCTGATGCTCTTGACCTGCAAGATGTAGTAACTTTTCATCAACTTGAGTCAATAAATACCCAATTAGAAAGTGATAGAAACAAATTTGAGGATGTATTAAAATCATTACAAAACACATACATGATGATAGAAGATGTTAAGGCTTTTCGGGAAGAATATGTGGAAAAAATCCAAAACACTAATAATAATGTAGTTCTTTTGTTTAGTGCAAAGGTTCCAATTTGAGAGTTCAATAAATACAAAGCAGAAATATCATCGCAGTTAGAGAATGTTGTTAGAAAGAATGATATAGATAAATTTGTTACATCGGAAGATTTCCAAAAATCAAACAAAGAAGCAAATATTTTCATTATGAAGAAAGAAACTATAAATCTATTATGTCCATTGAGAACTAAGATTGTTAAAGACCCAATCTTTAGAATATTTAATCTATCGAGAGGTTATAAGTTTCTCTATAATGGAAAAGTAATGCATATGGAATTAAGTTTGGATAAATACTATCTACATATATTTTTGAACGATACTTTAGTTGAAACTTTTCTTTTAGACGTTAAAAATGGTGATATAATTACGTTTCAAGCAGATAAAAATTCAGCTTTCGAAGAAGGACAATTACTATTTGTTATTACGTACGTAGAAAGAGAACTTAAATGGTTTTCTTTATAATAATAAGGATGTATTGTGTTAAATGTATGAAATCAACGGATACGAAGAAAAATACCATTAGGATAGTACAAACAAGTAACGGAAGATATCTAAAGAAAGGTATTTGTTCTGTATGTGATGTTACTAAATCTCAATTCGTTAAAAAGAAAGATTGACTAGAAGAAGGTAAAGGTGTTAGAGAAGACATCATAGAAGAAATTCACAAACCTTCTAGAAAGAACTATCCTAGGTTAAGTGTTATTGTTAAAGGTATAGATGATTTGTGGTAAGCTGATCTTGTAGAAATGGATAGTGGTGTATTAAAAGGTGTTTCCAAGTTAAATAAAGGCTATAGGTATTTGATAACGATTATTGATGTCTTTTCGAAATATGCTTTTGCTGTTCCCGTTTAAGATAAGAGTGGTAAAAATTTTACAGAAGCGTTTAAACTTATATTAAAAATTAGAAAACCTAAAAACTTACAAACAGATCAAGGCAAAGAGTTTTACAATAAAGAATTTAAGAAGTCGATGGAGAAAAATAAGATTAATCATTACTCAACCTATAGTGGTAAAAAAAGCTTCTGTTGTTGAGAGATTTAATAGAACACATAAAGAAAACATGTGGAAGAAGTTTACAACACAAGGAAATTATAAATGGATTTTACCAACACTAGTTAGCGAATATAATAACCAAATCCATAGAACAAAAAAAATATAAGCGTGTTAAACTCAAATACAAATTAGGCGATTGTGTTCGTATCAGTAAATCGAAAGGATTATTTGAGAAAGGGTATACACCTAATTGGTCAACAGAAGTATTTGTTATTAGCGAAGTTATTCCATCTAATCCACCTACGTATAGAATTAAAGATTAGAAGAAGATGATGTACAAGGCAGACTTTACGAAACAGAACTATTAAAGACGAAAGAAAAAGATGAATACTTGGTGGAGAAAGTGTTGAGAAAGAAAGGTAACAAAGTATACGTTAAATGGCTAGGGTTTGATAATTCACATAATAGTTGGATAG
The DNA here is from genome assembly GCF_964235325.1 of Thermobia domestica. Taxonomy (NCBI): domain Eukaryota; kingdom Metazoa; phylum Arthropoda; class Insecta; order Zygentoma; family Lepismatidae; genus Thermobia; species Thermobia domestica. The sequence goes on along the minus strand of NC_137462.1, from coordinate 249,063,211 downwards.
ATAAAAGTCATGTTGTAGTGTAAATATAAATGTTATCTTTTATGGAATAACAACGGGTCTAGGTCAAAACCCCCACAGCCAAAACCTTCACACCCAAGAAATGTCAAAACGCCCACACGATCGGTCATACCTCCCACACAAATGGACAAATCCCCCAATCGCACGAACGGCCAAAACCCCCGCACTCAAGAAATGTCAAAACGCCCAAACGATCGGTCATAACTCCCACACAAATGGACAAATCCCCAGACGCACGAACAGTCAAAAACCGCACAGCCAAAACCCCCACACTCAAGAAATGTCAAAACGCCCACACGATCGGTCAAAACTCCCAAACAAATGGACAAAACAGCCACACATAGCAACGGTCACAATCCCCACATAAATGAAAAAAACCAACACAAATGGACAAAACTCCCACATGCAGAAATTGTCACAACTGCCACACAAATGGACAAAACCCCCACACAATCGGACAAATCCCCCACACTCTGAAAATATTGTGATTGCACGTCTTTGTTGCGGCTCTTTACGACGCCCACTTTAGTGTCTCTGTTATTACAAAACAGTGCAAGCAGAATAGTTGCAACATCAGTTTAAGTGGAATAAAAAATGTTATTAAAAAGTACAAGGGCTAGACATACAACCAGGATCATTTCAGAGTGTGGAAGATTTGACCGATTGTGTGGGGGTTTTGTCCATTTGTGTGGCAGTTGTGACAATTTCTGCATATGGGAGTTTTGTCCATTTGCGTGGGGGTTTTGTCCATTTATGTGGGGATTGTGACCGTTGCTATGTGTGGTTGTTTTGTCCATTTGTGTGGGAGTTATGACCGTTGGAGGTTATGACCGATTACCAGTGTGGGGGTTTTGGCTGTGGGGTTATGACCATTCGTGTATTTGGGGGATTTGTCCATTTGTGTGGGGGTTATGACCGATCGTGTGGGCGTTTTGACATTTCTTGAGTGTGGGGGTTTTGGTTGTGGGGGTTATGACTGTTCGTGTGTTTGGGAGATTTGTCCATTTGTGTGGGGGTTATGACCGCTTGTGTTGCGTTTTGACATTTCTTCAGTGTGGGTGTTTTGGCTGAGAGGATTTTGACCGGTTCCCATAACAACCATAAAAGGTTAGTTTGAATAAGATAAGGGTAACGAAACGTTACTCTTCAAACAACAAAGGGTACATCTTACATAGTAAAACTAGATGGTAACGAAATAAAGTTAAAAATTATTTTCTAAACAATAAATATGGGTACTATGGATACTTCTCTTTGTTTAAACGATATTTGTTACGAACATATTAAAGACAATTATTGTTATGGTATTTTTCTGATTTCACAATTGATTATAGATAAGAGTACAGGATATTTCAATGCTACTAAGTTGTGTCAAAATGGAGGAAAAGAATTTAAACATTGGGCAAGGTTAGATAAATCAAAAGATCTTCTACGATATTATAACAAGAAATTAGGTGGGCCACATCTGCACCACCAAAACTCAATTTACATAGTTGAGTCAAAAGGAACAAATAAACAAGATCTATTAGTATCAGGAACATATGTACGAAAATAATTAATATTGAGTATCTCGTTTTGGATTTCAAATGAGTTTTATGATACGTGTTACAATATAATCGAAGATTACTTCACACAAGACTTTAAACAGATTCAGGAAGACCAAAAAGAGTTGCAAATAAGAGTAGGGAAAATAGAAGAAACAATGGAGAGATTGAGAATTCAAAACAAGGGCTTAAAAGAAATTGCAGCACGATATACAAACGATAATTCAAAAGATAATTGCCTAATCATATACAAGAAGAACAAACTTAATGATCCTTTCCTTTATTATGCTATCAGATGCCAAAGGAGAAGTCTATATAAGCCTCTAAATGAAGTAGAAGAAAAATATCCGAATCATGAGATAATATACGAAAAGTTTAGAGATCCTAACAGTATTAAGTTATTCTACCTACTGCAGCAAGAACTAGATATTCGTAAAGGTAAGGGTAATGAGTTTTGGACATCTCTATCAGAAGAAGATTTGGATAAATAAATTGATGGTTTATATGATCGGTTAATATTTAATCCTATGTAAAACCTTTAAATATAACTTTTATGATTATTATTCATAAAAGCTTAACATTAATCTACACTATCCTAATTCCATTCTTCTTCTTCATAAAAAACGTGACATCAATATCAGGACTTTCAGGATATCTAGAATAAACCGGATTATCAAAATCAAGTTCTTCTGTAGAACATTCAATATCGTTTTAGTCGGTGTTTTCGTTGTTGTTATGTATAACCGCTCTACACAAAGGACAGGTGTTATTATTTCCTAACCAGTAACCATACACTCAACACAGAACACGTGTTCGCATGTTGTTTTACACAATTGAGTTTTTGTTTCTTTGCATATTGGACATTCTTCTGAGTTTTGTATTAAGTGTAAACCTGACGAAAGTAATATTAGTTTGTTTCTAAGGGGATTGCTAACATGCTTATTTACTCTTAAGGATTGAACTATATTGGTCTTGTCTTTGATCGCTATTAGAAAGTTTTCAGAGAACCTGCTATTCCAACAAGTATGTACTATCTTGCTTAAATATAAGCCTTTTCTTTCAAACTCGAGAATGAATTTTTCGCTTTTATCATGTAAACTAACTTTTGGCCAATAAACTTTATTTTGGTATTTTCTCACATGTGTTTCATCTAGTTGTGATGTAATAGCTTGCCAATCGATAAGATAATTAAATTCGCTCAAGAAGGTTGTTAGTTCTTTTCCTTCAATGTAACACCTTTTAGAAACTATATTCCAACGAAGTTTATCTTTAGAGGTTCTTAGGAACGCAAGTTTAAGCAAGTTTGAATGATGAGAGATTATATCCCAATGTAAGTATTCTCTGAATTGTGTGCAAAACTTAATAGCTTGTTTCTGTGTATACTTTCACCAGTTATTTTTTTCACTGAACGCACGCCAATCACTCTCTTCTTTAAACTCATTGAGAAAATCTTCACTCATTTGTCGAGGATATTCGTACGTGTAGTAATCCCAATAAATATGTTGTCTTGTATGTTCTTTATGTTATAATACAAATTCTGGTTTTAAATGAGGATAAGACCTTGATCTATACTTTGGTTTACACAATTTGTCCCAGGAAAGTTTATCACCATAATTGGTTATGATGTTTTCGTGTTCAAGTAAGTCTTTTCTTTTTGATAATCTGACCCAATCTATGTGTTCTTCATGATTTTCAATAAAAGAAAGTGATAGATTATGGTTTGATGTAACTAAATACCAATTTACCTTGTTTTTGAAAGTATGTAGAAATTCATTGGATAAGCTCTTTATTTCTGAAATTGTTTCCATTCTTTGGCATTTCGATTATTAAGTGCATCTATAACTATTTCTATAAAGTGGATTTTGAAAGTAGTTTACAATATGTTCAGGATTTAATTTTTGAACCATGTCTTTTATAAGTTCAGTTAGTTGTTGTGAATTTATTACAGTTGTTTAAGTTTGTTTACTTGGTTATTGTGAATTTGTGGTAGTTCTTCTTAGAGACTTATTTTTGTGCTCGTTGATTAAAGTTATTAGTTCTGCTTTCCCAAGCTTTAAATAACCATGTATTCCTTTCTCTCTGCATAATTGTATAAGTTGGGGAATGGATTTCCTTTCCATAGTCTCGTTTTGTACATAAAATTAAAAAAATAATGATCATTTTTCATAATTTTGTACATAATAAATATGGAAGCACTTTGTAAATTGATACAAAATAAGCTTTTCCTTATTCATCAAGATCTTAAACTCATAGCAGCATTACTAGAAAAACAAATATTAGTAAAAGAACAAGAAATGCTATTAAAAGAACAACAAATGTTATTAAAAGAAAGATTTATACCAGAATCAAATTGGGATAGCGATAAAGAGATTGAGTCCACAAATGGTGGTGAGGAGGCAGATTTAAAAAAAGAATAATAAAATGAATTATTTTTCATTAAATCAATAGTAGCTTTGACGGGTTTCCCCACGAAGGCCAAGTTCTAACACAATATGCTAATATTCATTGAGATTTTCCACGTCAGAATGAATATTAGCTGTTGTATTAGATAACGAAAATGATTTAAAAATTTTGGTGAAGATAAAAATTAAAGAGTGATAATAAGATTTTCTACATAATAAATAAAATGAGTAATTATAATAGATTTACTGAAGTAGAGTTAAGACAGCAATGTAAAGAAAAGGCAATGAAAGGTTATTCCCGATTAAGAAAAGCAGGACTGATAGACCCTATTAAACAGCATGAAGATGAACAAAACAGATTAAACTTAAACCAAACATTTTCTATTCAAGAAGACATTTTTGAAAATCCAAAACCTAAGAGATTAAGTAGGAAGAAAGCTTTAAAGCTGTTCCCATTTAAAAAAGATATATTTGAAGAAACTAAACCAGCACGTATATCCATCAAAGTGGAATTAGAAGAGACAGCATTCAAGAAGCGTTTACAAGCTATTAAAGTTGAAAATACAGGCGGATATAAAGATCCAATAAAATTTTTAGATTCGAGTGGAAGAGTTGCTATAAACAAAATCAAAGAAGAATTAAAATTTCATCCAGTTAAAGTAAACCTTGTTTTCATTTGTGACTATATTAAAGATAGGGAAATACAAAAACGCAATTTCAAAACATCAAATGAGAGAATATTAGAATCAACTGATTTAGATGAATATATATCCCATGCCAAACAAAAGCTTCGTAGAGAAATGGAAGAATTTGAACGTAGAGGATCAGGATGGACATCAAATTGAATACTTTGAAATCAGAATAAACAAGTATGTACCATTAAGAGCTTTTTACTTTATAGAACTTCCTAAACCAATTAAAAGTAAAAAAGCAGTGATTAATAGTAAAAATGAAGACAATAAATGTTTCTTGTATTCTATTGCAAGATATTAAAACCTATAGACAGATGTTCTCAGTATCAAAGACCTTCACGTTATAAACAGCTTCTTAATGAGTTACAAAATAAATATTGTGATGCTATTGAATTTCTTGTACAATTAAAAGATATTCCAAAATTTGAAAGAAGAAGTCATATTTCTATTAATGTTTATAGCTACGATAAGAAATATAATATATATCCACTTCAAATCACAAAAAAACAACCAAGAAAAACATGTTAATTTATTATATATAAAAGATGATGAAAATAATAGTCATTTTTGAGCGATAAAAGACCTATCATGATTAATAAGAAGTCAAGTAACAAAACATACTGACAAGTAAACCTTACGTTTGGGTGAATCGAGTTGCTGACTGAGACGCATATGAGAAAGTAGTAATAAATGTGGTCAGTATTTCAGTGAAGTTGTAGGTGCGAAGCTCCAGGGGTTTAGGAGATACAGCTATCAGAACTTCACATGGAAGTACAGAATAGTCTTCATACAGTTGGAGGTAAAAGCCCTGTAAGACCTCTTGTAACGACAAAAGGTGAATAACAAATATATGGGTACATATTAGGACTAGGGGGAAGTCATATAGTAAGGGTATACCTGACGGCGGCCATCTTGAAATCCACCATTTTGAATTAAAGTTAAATTTTTAAAATAGGAATAGGGTCATGTGATACATGATTTAAGGCTCAAATTTAATCAGAAGAACAATGGTGACGTTAATTTTGATTTACGCGCAACTGGTAAAGAGTTACAGGGAAATTAAATATTGTTGCAGCATGTGTATTATTCCTTTACCCCACCGTGTAAATTTTGTGTTAATGATAATAATTAAATAAAAAGCAGGTGGATAAATATTAGGTCTATGGTAAGAGTTGCCTTGATGGTGGCCATGTTCAAATCCGCCATTTTGAATCAGACAAAAGTTTTAAACAAAACGCATAACATTGATACCTTTTATTAGCAAATTTTACCATAAATCCAACTGTATAACTATTTTTGCTTTATCATTAACCAGCACAAAATTAAATGGGAATAGAGTAATGCAATAGATGACTTCGGGCTAGAAGTTAATCAGAAAATAATGGTGGCGTTACAATGTTAGTTGTTTGATGCTGTACTTGCACGCCATTTCGTTGTTTATGCGATAACAAATGCTGGTTAATGATAAAGCTAAAATGGTTATACCGTTGGATTTATGGTAAAATTTGCTAATAATAAGGTGTCAATGTTATGCGTTTTGTTTAAAACTTTTGTCTGATTCAAAATGGCGGATTTGAACATGGCCGCCATCAAGGCAACTCTTACCATAGACCTAATATTTATCTACCTGCTTTTTATTTAATTATTATTATTAACACAAAATTTACAGGGTGGGGTAAAGGAATAATACATATGCTGCAACAATATTTAATTTCCCTGTAACTCTTTACCAATTGCGCGTAAATCAAAATTAACGTCACCATTGTTCTTCTGATTAAATTTGAGCCTTAAATCATGTATCACATGACCCTATTCCTATTTTAAAAATTTAACCTTAATTCAAAATGGCGGATTTCAAGATGGCCGCCTTCAGGTATACCCTTACTATATGACTTCCCCCTAGTCCTAATATGTACCCATATATTTGTTATTCACCTTTTGTCGTTACAAGAGGTCTTACAGGGCTTTTACCTCCAACTGTATGAAGACTATTCTGTACTTCCATGTGATGTTCTGATAGCTGTATCTCCTAAACCCCTGGAGCTTCGCACCTACAACTTCACTGAAATACTGACCACATTTATTACTACTTTCTCATATGTGTCTCAGTCAGCAACTCGATTCACCCAAACGTAAGGTTTACTTGTGAGAAGTTATACTTCTGTGATAGATGTTTAACAAGACACTTTAGAAATGAGAGGCAGTTGCAAAACCATGAGCTATATTGTAAAGAACATGAGGCTGTTAGAATTGAACTTCCTAAAACATATGACAATCAAATAGAGTTTCAAAACTATAATCGATCATTCAGAGTTCCATTTACGATAATTGCTGACTTTGAATGTATCTTATGTAAATTAAACATAGAACACAATTGTACTAAAACAGTAAAATATCAAAAGCATGTTCCAATGAGTTTTTGGTATTATGTCAAATATTCAAATGGAGACTATAAAGCCCCTGTTAGTTAAATAGGTCCAGATGCTGCAAAACTATTCACTAAAATGTTACAAAGAGAAGCAATAGAAATAAAGAAAATTTATAAAAGGGTAGTTGATATGAACCCGCTTACCGAGGAAGAAATAGAATCTTATAACTGTTCAGATACTTGTCATATATGTGAGAAAAACTTGAATGAATTACCACCAGCCGTCGAGAAAAAAATAAATATATTAAAGGGGGAAATACGGTTCTAAAAGGATAGAGATGATATAAGTGAAAAAATAAAAGAATGGAAGCATGACTTAAAAAGTGTTTGTATAAGATAAATAAAAATAAAGCAAAAGTAAGAGATCATGACCATTTAACTGGAAAATTTAGAGGTACAGCTCACAGTTATTGTAATTTAAAGTATAAAAATCCTAATTTTATTACAATTTTTTGCACAATTTAACTGGTTATGATACTCATCTATTTATTAGGGAACTAGCTTAGGATACAAACAAAATAAAACTGATTGCAAATAATGAAGAAAAGTACATAACATATGAAAAATATATAAAAGTAGGAACAAAAGATGGTATTAACTTAAGATTTGTTGATTCATTTAGATTTATGTCAAAGAGTTTAGCATAGTTAACTAGTAACTTAAAACCAGAACAATTTCGAGAAACATTAAAGTTTTTCCCGATTTATAAACTTGAGTTGCTTACTACTAAAGGGAATTATCCATTTGAGCTTTTTTATTTATTTGAAAAATTACAAGAACCTGTCCCATTATCTCCAGACAAATTTACAAACAGATTAACAGGAGAAAAAATGAGTCCTGAACGCCAAAAGCATCATGTACGAATTTGTAAAAAATTCGATCTGAAGTTAATGTGGGACTATACTGAATATTATAACAAAACAGATGATCTTCAATTAACAGATATATTTGAGAATTTTAGAGATGTGTGTTTAAAGACATATGGATTAGATCCTGCATGGCATTATACAGCACCTGGCTTATCGTGGGATGCAATGTTAAAGATGACTAAAATTAAGCTAGAAATGTTAACTGATTATGATAAAATATTAATGATAGAAAAGGGTATAAGAGGTGAAATTTCACAATGCAGTAAACGATATGTAAAAGCAAATAACAAATACATGACGAATTATAATAAAGATGAGAATTCAACATATTTAACATACCTAGATGCAAATAAATTGTATGGTTGGGCTATGAGTTAAAGAATGCCTTTAAAGGATTTTAAGTGGGTTAACCCTGATATAGATATAATGAATAATCCAGATCATTCTGAAATTGGCTATATACTAGAAGTTGATTTAGAATATCCAAAGCGTTCACATAACAAACATTCTGATTTACCATTAGCTCCAAATAATATGTGTCCACCAGAACCTAAACAATCAAAACTACTAACAACACTTTACAATAAGGAACTATATGTAATTCACTATAGGAACTTAAAACTATATATGTCGCTTGGAATAAATTAAAGAAAGTGCATAGAATATTAGAATGCAAACAATCAGGATGGTTAAAGATATACATTGATTTAAATACAAGTATGAGAACGCAAGCTAAAAATGAGTTTGAAAAAGATTTTTATAAGCTTATGAATAACTCAGTATTTGGAAAAACAATAGAAAATATTCGAAAGAGACAGCCCATACAATTAGAAAGTGATCCTGAAAGAGTAGAAAAATTAATTGCAAGACCTAATTTTGATTACAGAACAATATTTACAGAGAATTTGTGTGCTATACATATGAAAAAAGAGCGATTGACATTTAGTAAGCCAATATATGTTGGTATGAGTGTATTAGAACTATCAAAACTATTAATGTATGATTTTCACTATAGCACTGTGAAACCTAAAAATGGAGATAATATAGATTTATGTTACATGGATACTGATAGATTTATATATGAAATTGAGACAGATGATCTCTATAAAGATTTAAAAGAAATGATTAACCAATTTGATAGAGTGAATATGAGAAAAATAATATATATGGAATACCACCGATAAATAAGAAACTAATAGGTAAGATGAAGGATGAGAATAAAGGTGAAATAAAGACTGAGTTTGTAGGGCTACGAGCCAATATGTATGCTTATAGAGTAGAAAATAAAGAAAAGAAAAATTCTAAACGAGTAACTAAATGTGTAATAGCAAAGCATTTGCAGTTTAATGATTATAAAGAAAGCTTATTTAAAAATGTTAAAACGTATAAAGAATTAAACCTAATTAGAAGTCATAAGCATGAGCTATATACTATAACAATTAATAAGCTAGCATTAGATTCTTCAGACGATAAAAGATATATATTACGGGATGGGGTAAATACATTAGCTTGTGGACATTGTAAGATAGAAAAGAAGTAGATGTAAGTTCTTTATAGTTAAGCGCTACAAAGAGACATACGCAAACAACATGTTTAGTAATTATGTTAGTCATCTAGTGGTGATTTGTAGTTAGTGATATTATATCCATTTACTTTAACTTCTGGCAATCCTTTTTTCTATCCAATTATGAAGCTTTGTATGGGATATTGAACAAAAGTTATCATTATAATATGCAGGAATTCCACATACAACAAATTTATTATTAATATTTCTTTCGTTAGTTAAGTCATAAGAAGATGTAGTTTCGTTCCTTCTAGTAAAATATGGCGGAAAATCAACACATATTATAACTTTAAATAAAATAACTTACGGTGCTGGTGTTGTTAGGCCTATAGGACTATATGTTGAATCTACAAACTTACATTCCGATAATGTAGCTGGTCTTAAAATCATAAATGGTGTGTCTATATCCTTAAAGAAAGATACATTAGTAGTTAGATATGGTTACTACGAGCACACTTCCTCCTTCCACCCCCTAACTAACAAAACATTATGAACCCGCCACTAACCATTACCTTTAACGCAGAAGGAACCAACTAATTATACAAAGTTACATGGTACAAAGTATCCCCATAACTACAATGCTAAAGTGAGATTGAATATGCTTTTATGACATTTAAAATCATAAAAACTTACATCTAAAACTTACATCTAAAACTACAACTAAATTATTCTACGTATTTACAAATATAATCATATCCATAATTTTCACATCTACTACATCTTCCAAAGCTACAGAAGTCACTTGTACATTCTTTTTTAGTTCGCGTTGCAATTGATTTACATGTTGTGCAATAATATCGAAAATAGTATAATTTAATATGTTTTGTTTAGGCATCTATTATATAAATGAATTGTTTATATATATATCATTTTTTTCTTCTAACTTATAATGTCTCCATGGTAGGGTATTGATCCCATCCTTTAAAACACATCTCTTATCATCCACACAACTTAAAGCTAACTTATTTACTTCTATACTGTACAAATCGTGCATATAACTTCTAATCAAATTCATCTTCTTATAATATTCTCTTTGGCTAATCAAACAGTCTTTATATTCGCTAAATGTGAGTTCTTTATACACGACACTCTTCTTAACACCTTTAGCTTTCTTACGACACTTTTCTTTATCGAACTTACCTTTAAAGTCTTTATCTGTTAAATCTATTTGAGCTGCTTTTATAGTGTACATCTTACTTCTTAAACCCACAAACTCTTCTATGATTGTACCTTTAATTTCATCCTTCATCTTACCAAGTATTTTCTTATTGATTTGTGGTATCCTATATTTGTTATCTTTAGGGTAATCGCTCGTGTCGAAGTAATCAATGTAATTTTTCATGTCCTCGTACACATCTTCTGTTTGGATATGGTATATATAACTATCGGTATGTCTATAACATACTTCTATTTTGCCTTGGTATTTTGGTTTCATCACATTGTAATGGAAGTCGTACATTAAATATTTGGCAAATCTAAAATTGACATACCAACATAAATCGATTTGTTGAATTGCACTTTAACTTTGTTCATATGAACTGCTACTAAATTTTCCTTAAAAACTGTAGTACTTTTATAATTCGGTTTTGCTACAAGCTTCTCGTATTTTTTCTCATCACTTACAAGTTTGATATTAACTCTCTTTCTAATATTCTCCATAGTCTTTCCAAAAACTGAATTGTTCATGAGCTTATAGAAGTCTTTTTCAAAGTCATTTGTTCCTCTAGTTCTCATCTGCGTGTTTAAATCTATATAGTTCTTTAACCAATCTGATTGTTCGAACTCTATTACTCGATGTATCTTGTTAAGTTTTAATCCAAGTGAAAGACATTGTTTCAGGTTTCGATAGTGAATCACATATTTTTCTTTGTCATATAAGGTTGTTAATAGCTTCGATTGTTTTGAACCAGGCGGACATATATTTTGAGGAGCTAATGGATAGTCTTTGTGATAGTCATGTAATTCTTTAGCATATTCAAGATCAACTTCTAATATGTAACCAGTATCAGAATCATCAGGTATATTTGTGAAATCTATTTCTTCAAACTCATCTTCACTTAACCATCTAAATCCCTTATACGGTAGATATTGACTCATTGCCCACCCATACAAGTTATTGGCATCTAGATACATTAAGTAAGAATCTTCTTTATTCTTATCGTAATCTTCCATATACTTATTGTTTGCTTTCACATATCTTTTTGAACATTGACTAATCCCACCTCTTATACCTTTCTCTACCATTAACACCATATCATAATCCGACAACAATTCTAATTTTATATTTGTCATCTTTAACATTGCATCCCAAGCTAAACCTGGTGCTGTCATATACCAAGCTGGATCAAGATCATAAGCTTTAAGACGTTTCTCTAAACTTCTCAAACACATCTGCTAACAATAATACATCTGTTTTCAAATATAAATCATGGTATTTTCCGAGATTCTTAATGCTAAATGTTTCCCATACTTTCTTTGCATCTTCATAATCTTCATCACTTATATGTGTATTCATAAGCTTGTTGAAGAATGCTTCCATTATCGGTAATTTTCTTTCACTAAACCTATCCCAATTGTTAACATAATCATATGGGTAAACACCTTTTCTTATTACAAGTTGAAACTGTTCTTGATTAGGATAAAAGTGTTGAGTATGTATCATTTGTTCGCGTTTCAAATTCGATGACAATTTGTCTAAACTAGAAGCCATAAATCTAAATGAATCTACAAATTTCAATTTAATAGTTCCAACCCTTTTACTGAATGATATGTATATTTTCCTCGTTATTGGGTATTAGATCTATTTCTTCTTTATTACATCCAAGCTCTTTTATAAACAAGTGTGAGTCATATCTTGTCAAGTTATGTATGATCACTGGTACAAACTTTGGTACTTTGACTTTTAAATTGCAGTTATTAAATAGAGGTGCTACAAATTTTCCTGTTATATGATCGTGGTGCTTAACTTTATAAATTTCTTTAGTATACTCCTGCTTACAGTAATAACAACATTTAGATTCATTGAACTCTTTTCTCTGACTTTTTGTTAATGGTAATTCGTTATTTTGTTTGTATATGTTCGATATGTGTTTGGCTTCTTTCTTTAACATTCTTATGAACTTCTTAGCTGCATCTTTACCTCTATACACAACAGGATTGGTTTTACTTCCATCACTCTTTACTACATAATAACAAAATCCAGATGGTTTATGTTGTTGATATTTTTTCGTATATGGCTCGTTATCTGGATAACATTCTTTACAACCCATAGCTTTATGTAACAAACATTCAAAATCAGCATAAATCACAAATGGCATTTTCATTATGTATTGGTAGTTTTTCAATACAGCACATTTACCTTCTTCAGGCATTATTATCTTTACTGGTTCATTTAACGAACAATCTTGCTCATGTTTATTTAAAGCGTTTTGAGAGTAAAAGTATAACAAACATCTGTCACATAAATATTTTCGAGCTCTCTTTTTAGTTAATTGTGTACATACTAGTCTGCTTAAATCCTTAATCCAACAATAGTATGTTTTAACTTGGTCTTCATTTTGTTCTTTTACATATAATAAATTGACATGATTTTCTTGCTTGTTTTGTGTGTGATGTAGTATATAGATTGAATAGTCTTTATCATATGCATAAACATTTATAGAAATATCAAGTAATTTTTCAGCTTTTTAGATGTCACTTAGTTTTACAGGATAATTGATGCCTTTTAATTTTTTTTCCAAGTCTATAACAACATGCTTATACTTCGGTGGCCGTTGTGGATTTTTTCAACAGGATGTAATGCAGAAGCGATTGAATATAAGAAACATTTTTCATCTTCGTTCTTTACATTTATGACTGCTTGTTTATTTTGAATTTGTTTAGGTAATTCTATATATGTTGATCCTCTATATGGTGTATATTTAGCGATTGCTAGTTGTAAAAAGTTAATGTTTATAAGAGCCCAACCAGAACCTCTAGCTTGGAACTCATCCATTCTTGTTCTTAATCTTTAATTCATCTTAGTTATTTCTTCCTTTAGATTACTTGATCGATATATTTCTTGGTTTTCAGTGTTAAAATAGAAGTTTTGAGTTTCTTCACCTTTTTTATATGTACAACTTATATAAAGATTAGCTTTCAATGAACTATGTTTACTTAAGCTAATTTGTAATCTGTTTGATATAGCTTTAGATGTTGCAGTAATATATTGTTCAAGTGGATCTTGTGGTTTGTAATCTGTTGTAAATCACCATGTTTCTAATCTTGATTTTAATGCAATGTTCTGACGTTTTACATCGATTGGTTGTGATTCAACTTTGGTTCTTGGTTCTCCAATTATTTCTTGTTTAAATGGGAATATATCTCTAATCTGTCTTCTGCTTTGTTCATCATCATATTGTTTAAGAAGGTCTATCAGTTCTGCTTTTCTTAATCGGGAATATCTTTTGATTCCCTTTTCTTTACATTGTCGTCTTAACTCTATTACAGTAAATTTACTATAATTACTCATCTTATTTATTATATAGATAATCCTACTACTCAATTTTTTATCTTCGCCGGATTATTTCTGTTCATTTTTGTACTATTTTTACTTCCATTTATCCTAATACAACGCTTAACATTGTACACTCCTGCCATTGTCTACATATTACGCGTTGTATTAGAACAGGACTTTCATGGGAATAACCCATCAAAGTTACATACACACATATTAAAATTAAATCATTTTTGTAAACTTACTCATCATCATCATCATAATCATCACTACCATATTTATATTCATCATCACTACTCAAATCAGATGTTTTTTGCTGTGTTATTAATAAATCTTTTTCCTTTAACAGTATTTGCTTCTCTAGTAGCGCTGCTAAGTTTAAGATCTTCATGAATTAGTTTAAGTCTATCATGTAATAAATCAAATTCTTTCTCCATATTTATTATGTAGAAAACCAACAAAAATGAGATAATTTTAAAAAATCTAAGAATAAAAACGAATAGGTGAATATGACTAGTGCTAAGGAAATATTATCTTACAAACCTATATTTGATTGTGTATGTAAACATTTAGATATTGGTGGTTATAATGATGAAGACAAAATAAATTTTAGCATCTCCATAGGTATGTTAGATCATTTGTTCAAGAAAGCTAATAAAGAAAAGAACTCATTTCTTATACAAAACATTCTCTATACAAACGTTATGAACTTGTCTGATGAGATATTAGATTCACTGACTGATGAACAATGGTTATCTATAGGTTATGATGATTATGAGAAGGAATATAACTATGATCACATTACAGAAGACTTCATACGTAAATATCTGCAGAAAGTTAATTTGAGTGAAATATGTTTATGGAAAAAGTTATCCGTAGAGTTTATAAGAGAATTAGCTGATAAAGTTGATTGGGAGATTATTTCAGGAAGCCAAGACTTATCAGAAGACTTTATAAGAGAATTTGCAGATAGAGTTGATTGGAGAGAAGTATCGTATAATCAAAACCTATCTGAAGAATTTATTAATGAGTTTATAGATAAAGTTGATTTTGATGCTATATCTTATGGAAACAAACTCTCTGAAGCCTTTATACGAGAACATGCAGATAAAGTTTCTTGGGGGCGATTATCTGGAACTCAACAATTATCAGAAAACCTTGTAAGAGATTACGCTGACAAAGTAGATTGGGAAATAATTTCAATATTTCAAAATTTAACAGAAGGATTTATTGCAGAGTTCAAAGACAGAGTTCATTGGCATAACATTTCAATTTATCATCACCTCTCTGTAGAGTTTATATATTTATTTAGACATTACGTAGATTGGAGAGTTATAATAAGAAAATACCGTAATAATCCTGATTTAGGTGGTATATTGAATTTAGCATTCGATGTTACAACAGATGGTTTGTTTAATGTTTAACTAATTAACTTTTATGATTATTATATCATAAAAGTCGTAACCTTAATTATTAGATAATAACCTATCATAGAAGCAATCTATACTGTTAATCAATTCTTCTTCTGATAGTGATGTCCAAAACTCATTACCCTTACCTTTACAAATCTCTTATACTTAAAAACAAATCAATAACAAACTCATCATCTTCTTCTCCATCTGCATTCTTTAGATCTACATGACAACCATGCGAAATAACTCAATCATACTTTTCTTTTACTTTATTGAGAAGGTTAATCGAGTTTGGGTCTTTGGTTGTAGACAGTATAGTCATGTCTGGATATTTTTCTTGGAAGCATTGTAATCTTGTCTTTATATTGCACTCTTGAATTCTTCCAACCCAATATCTGTAACTCTCATAGCTCTTTACATGTTCTCTTTTGTCTGTTTCGTACTTTTCTAATATCTTTTGTAGTTGAATAGGAGATAGATTCTTTTTAATGATAATAATTTTATGTGCTTTCCCTGGATCTTCTGTATGTTAAGCTGCGATTGTTTTAAGGCGATTTATTTCCTTTTCTTGTTTCTCATTGTTTATACGTAACTGATTCATTTGTTGTCCTATCTCTTGCACTCTTGCTTCTAGTTGCTCCTGTTCATCCTTGTATTGTTTAAAGTCTTTTGTGTAATGGTCGATAATGATTTGATTGCATTTAAGGTAAAACTCAGGAGAAACCCATCGAGATATATCCAAAATCAACTCTTTACATACATATGTTCCCCTTATTTCGTTCCATGTTTTACCCTTACCTCCTGTTATTGTTTTGATAATTTCATCTCCTATTTTTCTAGTAGATGAAATATACTCTATTAGCCCTTTTGATTCTTTATTTTTCAGTCAGTTGTCAAACCTCTTACCACCACTCTAACACAGCTTAGTAGCATTAAAGTATCCTGTACTCTTATCTATAATCAACTTGAAATCACCAAAAATACCATACCAGTAATCATCTTTAATTTGCTCGTAGCAAATATCATTTAAACTAAGTAAACTATCCATAGTACTCATATTTATTATATAGAAAATGTTAATTTTTAACTTCATTTTCATTACCACCTAGTTTTACTGTGTAAGATGAGTTTCTGAAGTTCCTAGAATCAGCCTTTTACTAGATACATAGAGCGACGGTAGCGTTTCGATACCCCTATCTCATTTAAACTATCCTTTTATGGCTATTATACCATAAAAGACAAACATTTATATTTACACTACAACATTACTCTTATCTACCCAACTATTATGCGAATCATCAAATCCTAACCATTTAACGTATACTTTGTCACCTTTCTTTCTTAACACCTTTTCCACCAAGTATTCATCCTTATGGTTCGTCTTTAATAGTTCTGGTTCATAAAATCTACCTTGTACATCCTCTTCTTCTAAATCTTTAATTCTATATGTAGGCGGATTAGATGGAATAACTTCGCTAATAACAAATACTTCTGTTGACCAATTAGGTGTATATCCTTTCTCAAATAACCCTTTCGATTTACTTATACGAACATAATAACCTAATTTGTATTTGGGTTTAACATGCTTATATTCTTTCTTATACACTTTCCCCAATATTGTTCGCTCATTCTTCTTATTAACTTCTATAGGCTTTAAACCAATTGTTCTATGTACTCTATTATTATACTCACTAACCAATGTAATATCTCTATCCATTTATAATTTCCTTGTGTTGTGAACCTTTTCCACATGTTTTGTTTAAGTGTTCTATTAAATCTCTCAACAACAGAAGCCTTCTTACCACTATAGGTTGAGTAATGATTAATCTGATTTTCCTCCATCAACTTCTTAAACTCTTTATTGTAAAACTCTTTACCTTGATCAGTTTGTAAGTTATTAGGTTTTCTCATTCTTAATATGGATTCGAATGCTTCTGTAACATTCTTCCCACTCTTATCTTCAACAGGAACAGCAAATGCATATTTCGAAAACACATCTATAATCGTTAGCAGATATTTATAACCTTTATTTAATTTGGAAACACCTTTTAATACTCCACTATCCATTTCCACAAGATCAGCTTGCCAAAGATCATCGATACCTTTTATAACTACACTTAATCTGTCAAAGTTTCTTCTAGATGGTTTGTGAATTTCTTCTATAATGTCTTCTCTAACACCTTTACCATCATATAGTGAATCATTCTTTTTAATGAATTGAGTTTTAGTAACACCACATACAGAACAAATACCTTTCTTTAAATATCTTCCATACTTTGTTTGTTCAATTCTAATGGTATCTTTCTCCGTATCTGTTAATTTCTTACACTTAACACAATACATCATCATTATTTATTGTATAGAAAATCATTAAAGTTCTCTTTCTATGTACATTACAACAAACAATAATTGTCCTTCTTCCATAGTTAAATTCTTATCTGCTTGAAGCGTAAATATATCACCCTTCTTAACGTCTAAAGGAAAAGTTTCAACTAAAGTGCTCTTTAAAAATATATGTAAAAATTATTCATCCAAACTTAATTCCATGTGCATTATTTTTCCATTATAGAGAAATTTGTAACCATTAGAAAGATGGAATATTCTAGAGATTGGGTCTTTAACATTCTTAGTTCTCAATCGACATAAAAAGGGTATAGTTTTTTTCTGCATAATCAATTTAGTAGTATCAATCCTAACCTTTTGAAAATCTTCTTTCTTTATGTATGTATCTTGTAACGTTTTTAATGCATCTTCAAATCGTTTTCTATCGTTCTCTAATTGAGCTTCTATTGATCTAAGTTGACTTAAGCTAACAACGTCATTTAAATTCTCCAACAATTTTAATTTTTCTTCACTAATATCAACATCACCTTTTCTATCTTTAACATTACCAAATATATCCATACTCATTTATTATACAGAAAATGTCCATCCTAGTTTTTCAAAACATTTCTTTAACATCTCTATTTGTGTAGATAAGTGTTTAAAATCAATATCAACATGAACATCGTGCTTTTTCAACAGATAGTACAATACACATTTTAAGTTAATAAACAATACTCTTTTTGGATACAATTCTTTAAAGGTTTTGTATAAGTTTTCGAAGTCGTTTATAAGTGTTTCTTCCATATGTCGTAAGTTTAATGGTTTTTGATCGGTAAGGTGATAGTGTATTAAATAAACATCATCATAATATTTTGTGTATTTGTTTTTCTTTAGTACTTCTAGAACATCTTTTGTTGATATCAAATCTTTTCCTATATCTGTAAATTCATCATTTAACACCTTGAACACATCTTTGGGAATAATTCTATCCTGTAAAGCTTGCAAACGAGATAACTGTAACTTAAATCTTTTTGTAGTATCATACCATGGTTTTCTTGCATAACCAGCTCTCATTCCTTCATTATAACTAAAAACACAACCATTCATTACAAAACAATTATCACAAATATATGTACTCCTGCCTTTTGTTAATGACTTACTACCACAATTACAGCATTTTAATGGTTCGGTGCTATAATTTGATAACATATCCTTTAAGGTAATTATTGGATATAACTTTACCAACTCTTCTTCCGTGTACAAAAATTTAGGTATTAACATTTTCCATAACTGAACAACTGTATATGCGTTGTTTTTATCTTTTAAGTCTATCTTACTAACATATTGAAAATACCGATAAAAATTATAACTAACTAGCCCATCTAGTTCATCTACATGCTTCTGATAATAATCTACAAATCTATTGTTTATAGCTTCCATATTTATCTGAAAACAAAACTTTTATGGATATAAACCATAAAAGTACTTAAACTTAATAATATTTAATCATTTTTTAATCATATACATAACATCACTAAAAGAATACCCTTGATTTAGAAGATTTAAAACCTTAACACAAAGATGACCACATATAACTGAATTAAAGTCTTGTATTCGTTCGTCATTGTAAAAGAAGTTTTCAGTACCAAGATATTGTACTAGCTGTTTAGGAGGAACACCACCATAAGAATCGAACACGTACTTTATGTTGTTATCTTTCCAATAGCATATCCAATGAGTACCAATGTTTTCTGATTTATCGAGGTTAACTACACCACACTCATTTATATAGGGTTTTTGTGGAAGTTCATCACTCATAAATACACCTCTAAATCGTTTTATCTTTAATTCTTTAACCAAATTCTCTATATCGAAGTTGGTCAATGGTTTTAGTTTTTTGACTTCTTTGGTTTACCTGCCCCCTGCTTTTCTTCCATAACCATATTGTGTCTTTTTGTTCTTCTAGTTCTTGTTTATTCTTCTTAGCATCCAGTACAGTTTTAGTAATGGCTGCTGCGCCACCTGCTAATGAGCCAACTGCTCCTAAAGCTGATAAAATGGCTGGAATTGTAAAGATAAAGCCACCCATATGCTCTTTCTTAATCTTTTTCATTTGTGCAGTAGTTAAAGTTAAATTCATTCCTTTACCTTCTTTAATTTTCTTAGATTTATCACTAAGTTGTTTCTTTGTTAATACATGATCGATATTTAAATCCTTTAGTTTGTTGTAAGGAACGCTAAACATACAACCTTTAATAGAACACATCTTCCTATTTATTTAAGAGAAAATCTTAGTTTGTAAAAGTACAGTTGTTGTAGCTCCACCAAAATCAATTAAGGAATCATTCTCATCTGTTATCCTTATCTCAAAGTTGTCAACCTTGTCTTTGGATATAAGGAAAAATAATGGATAAGTAGGCTCGTAAATAATACTATGTTTGAACTAAGCATCTGTTTTAAATCATGCAATAATTCCTGTTTCTCTATGTGTGTATTCTGTATCTTTAACAAACATGCCATCTGCTATATTACAGTGAACATTTATAGTATCAAACGGATGAAACTTTGGCAACTTACTTCCAATATGTGTTTTGTTCTTTTCTAAAACTCCAAA
Organism: Thermobia domestica; assembly: GCF_964235325.1. Taxonomy (NCBI): domain Eukaryota; kingdom Metazoa; phylum Arthropoda; class Insecta; order Zygentoma; family Lepismatidae; genus Thermobia; species Thermobia domestica. The sequence goes on along the minus strand of NC_137462.1, from coordinate 249,042,851 downwards.
AACATTAAACCCGAGGACAGTGTCTATACTCCCAATTGTAACATCATTAATATCAGTTTCAATTTTAACTCTATTTCTTAAATGATCTTCTGATATTGTTATGTTGATGGATTGAGATTTTAAATATTCATTAAGACTGTTTAAGCTGTATTGCCCTTCTGGTATAAAAACTTGTCTATCACCATATGAGAAACTGTTTTTTTTTCTGCTGTTATGTTTGGAGTTAGATATGTACTGTAAAACCCAACCAGTCCTATACTTAAATAGTTGCTTCTGTTGTCTAATTCGTAATGGAGTTTCTTCTTAAAACTGAAGTATCACTCGTTAGCTTAAATACCTTAGCCATTTATTATATAATAAATGAATCAGTTTGATTTACCTAGAGATATTCCAAAAGAGAAAGTGATCAAGTTAATAGAAAATATCATTCAAAAGTTAGAATACAGTTTAAAGAAGAAAAAGAGAAAACTACGAATTGTTAGATATGCATACTACACTTTGATCACGTTATCAGTTATACTTTCTGCAACAACTGGGTTTATTAATATTTTTATACCTGTAACAATTTACTCGATATTAACAACGTCTCTTGCAACTGGAAGTGCTATAATAACAGGTTTGTCTTCTAAGTTAAACATAAGCAAAAGAAAAGATGAATATAAAACCATTGTCACTTGTATTAATTCATTTAAAAAACAGTCAGAGACGATAATAACATTAAATGGTGAAATGGATAACAAATATATAAAAGATACGTTAGTTAAGATCAGAGAAAAACTTAAAGATATAAGATCATAAAAGAGACGATTTTCTCTATAATAAATGAGTAAGAAAACTATTAATTGGGATGTACAAGAGATGATAAAAGAAACAACAGTTAAGAAAAGAAATGGAGAGCTTATACCTGATGATATTCGATGCCTTATAGTGGGTTCATCTGGGTGTGGTAAGACGTTTTTGCTATTTAATTTTTTATTACAGCCAGGTTGGTTAAACAATAATTACTTCTACATATATTCTAAAAGCATGAATCAGCCAAAGTATGAGCAGTTAAAAGATCGATTTGAGAAAGCAGAACTAAAGTTTAAGAAGCAAATAGCAACGTTCTTAAGCGGTAATGATTCTATTGTACCTATTGATGAATGTGAAAAATACTCTGTTGTTGTGTTTGACGATTACATTTTGGAGAATCAAGATACTGTTAGAAATTACTTTACAAGAGGAAGGCATAGACATTTAGATTGTTTCTATCTTGCACAAACATATTCGAAAGTACCTAAACAGCTTATAAGAGATAACGTTAACTTCCTATGCATATTCAGACAAGATGATACTAATCTTAAACATGTGTATAATGAGTTTGTTGGGGGAGATATGTCTTATGATAAATTTAAAGAGATGTTTTCAAAATGTTGGCAAGAAGATTATGTTTTTATAGTAATTGATATGACAAGGAAGGTAAACAATGGTAAGTATAGGAAGGGGAGTGAGATCAAAGAAGTAGCAGAACAAAATAAAAATCTAATAACTGAACTTGTTCCAGTTCCACATAAGTCGGCTTCAATAGATCCTAGTCTACTAGAAACACCTAAAAAGATAACTTATGATAGTTCTCCAAGTAGTAGCGATACGCCTATAACCGGAGAAATAAAGCAGATGAGAAAACAAATTAAAGACAAAGTGGAAAGAGTAGAACCTTTAACAACAGCACAATCATTTGGTAAGATTGCAACGAAATATTATAGTAAAAGAAATGATACTGTGTTTGGAATAAGAACTGTAGAAGATGGAAAAATAATAAATAAGATAGGAATTTTGGAAGTTAAAGTGAATGGTGATGATTTGATAATTAATGGTAAAACTTATAAAGGAACAGAAGGTCTATGGGAATTGTTAACGACGAATACTAATAAAACCATTGAAGATTATGATGATGATGATTTTGAACAGTACAAGGAAATAATAATAGAATCAAATGCTGCTTTCCAAAAATATAATAGAGATAAAAAAGTAGCATCTAGTAGAGGTTCTAAGTACATTAATATTATCAAGCCTATTTGGGATAATTATATTAAACCATCTTTACCTCCAACTCCTAAAAGGACTGGTGAAGGAATTTAACAATATACAGAGATACCTAAAGAATATCTATGGATGGATGATGTGAGAAAGTTAATTGATCGGTTAATAGTTATAGATGGAGAAGAAAAGGCTGGTAAAAATAACTTTTATAATGAGAAAGTAGGTATAGTGAGTATGATTAATAACAAGCTTTCATAATTTATTCCTAATGATCCAAAAGGTATAGCTTATTTGATTAAGATCTTTAATACATTACCACCACGATTCTGGAATGATGAGAAGCTTGGAAATGGATTAGTAAATGATTTGATTAATAAACTCCCATTTGAATTACATATTTCAGGATTTTCGTATTGTGGTCCCGGAATTAAGCTACAAGAAAGATTAGAAAGAGGTGATAAAGGTATTAACCCATTAGATGAGGCTTGTAAAGAACATGATATATACTACAGAGACAATAAAGATACAGAGTCAAGACATATTGCAGATAAGGAACTAGAAACTAAAGCATGGAAAATAGCATTTAGTAGTGATGCGACAATTGGTGAACGATTAGCTGCTTTTGGGGTTGGTACTGCTATGAATGCTAAGGTTATGTTGGGATGGGGATTATAAGTTTTTAATTGTTATTATGCACGAATCTTTTATGGGTATAATCCATAAAAGCGTTGTATCAAGATTTTCTTTATAATAAATGGATAGTGTTGAGAGTTACGAGTTACAGAGCTTTAAGGCTAACACAAGAACATTTAATAATTTGAATGAAGCTAACAAAGATATTGACTTCAATTTCGATGTGGGGGATGGGTTCATACATCCACACAAAGCAGATTGTCATATGACTTTTGAAGTTGTTGGTGCATCAGTTGGAGGAACATTTGGTGCAAATGATACTATAAAACTTGTAGATAACTTCTTACCATTTTTCTTTTCTCAAATTGAGGTTAGAAAGCATGGAGTTGTTATAGATAAGATTGAACTACCAGGAATAACATCTACAGCTGTTGGAACATTAAAGATTTCCAAACCAGAAGTTGAATATTTAAAACAAGCAGTATTTGAAAAAGATGATAAACTTGGTCTAAGAAAGGACTTTAGTGTTTTGTACCCATTAAGATTAATTCCAGGCTTTTTAAGTGATTATAAAGAGGTTATGTGGAAAGGTGGATTGAGAATAACATTTACAAAAGCTAACAACAATAACGATGTCTTGTACAAATGGACTGGATCAGGAGCAGGTGCAGTAGCTCCTCATGATGGAAAAATAACAATAAAGAGTACGGATATAAGAATGCCTTTTGTTGAATACGAATCTAATTATGAAAACAAGTTAAAGTTGAATATTCTTAAAGAACCTAAAATCATGTTTTCATTCCATACTTATCAATGTGTTCAGAAGACTGTTGTATGTTCTTTCTTAGAGTTTGATGTTACTACTCAATTTAATTCTAGACAATTTGATATGCCTGATTTCGTAGTTGTAATGTTCCAAACTGATAGAAGTGGCAAACAAACAGCAGATGCAAGTAAGTTTGATCATTGTAAGGTAAAGAATATCTACCTTAAGAATGGAAGGAATGAGGTATTTCCAAAAGAATCAAGAAACTTAGATATTGCTAACAAGGATTATTTTAAGATGTACGAAGACTATACTGCATTTAAGAGAATAACATGTGGTAACACCGAAATGTACTATGACCCTAAAGAGTTTATAGATAACAGACCAATGTATGTGATTAATTGTAGTAAGAGGAAGAGTGTATCGGTAAATGAGAGAACAAACATAAAGATTGTTGTAGACTTTGCAGAAGCTGTGGCTGCTGATACTATATGCTATGCGATTTTAATTGGACAAAAGAACTTTACAAATGATCGCAAGAATGAGAAAGTAGTAGAAGAGTTTTAGGTAGTTAAATGTATGTTTGTATTGTTTTATTAAAGTTTTTCCATAAACGAAATTGACAAAAATGATTAAATATTTTTGGTAAAGATAAAAATTGAAGAGTGTTCATTGATTTTCTATATAATAAATACGATGTCGAATCATATTGAGCTTTTAAATAAACTTGGAAGTCTTGAACAAAAACAAGTTATTGGATTAAGAGAATTAGAATTAAATACAGAATATAAGATTGTGAAAATGGAAAAGATTAAAACTAAGTTTGGAAAGAGCATTTTGGTTGAGTGTGAGGAGTTTAAGGTCTTTCTTCCACCTAGATTTACAAAACACTTAACAGATAAAATGATTGATGAGATCGTTAAAGATGGAATAAAAATCAAATACACTGGTTTAAAAGATAATTATCCAACTGTTGAGTTCTGTATGTAAATTTTATGGAAATTTTCTGTAGGTAAATGAGAATCGGTTTTATGAATTCTCATAAAACGAGCATTTTCCTTATAATAAATAAAATATGGCTTTTTTTTTGAATTAAAAAAATGACGTTAAAGCATTGAGATTCCTTCGCATAGATGAGTTAGAAAAAGGTAAAGCGTACGAGATAACATTATGGAAATTGATTCAAACACAGCGTTATGGTCAAAGAGTTTTAGTACATTTAGATGAGAAATATAAGACGTTATTACCACAAAGATATAATGATGAAACTGAGAAGATATTGAAAGATTTGAAAAAGAGTAAGCTGTTTGTTAAGTATGAAGGTTTGAAAGATTTAGATAATGGTTATAAAATACATCAGTTTTACTTTAGAAATGAATCAAAAAAATAACAAAAATAAAACTTGTAATTTTAAGTATGTTTTAAGTGTATAAGTGGTTTTATGATTTCATTATCAATATCTGAACTTGTAATTTTAAGTATGTTTTAAGTGTATAAGTGTTTTTATAGTATCAAGACTATAAAAAACTAAGACCTTTGGGTATACAGAACACAATGCCGTTTGAATTTTAAAGATATATGTATAAATAAGTAATTTTTTTGAGTTTTTTAACTATATCCTTAGAGTTATGGAACCTACAAAACATTCGATAGATATTAAATTTATTTCTCTATTGATTGCCGTTCGAATTTTGAAAATCGGTTAATATTTGACGAAATTATAGCAAATTCGAAATTTCGGGAATTTTTTACGGGTTTATTTTTGAGTTTTCGGAAAAATGTTATTCTTTAAAAAGTCTTAGAATTTTATTTTGATTATGGTAGTATTTTTATTTTTCGATTTGATGAAAATTAGTAGAGATATTGAAAAAGGGAAACATATCCTGAGGGTTATGCAACCATTCGTGCATTTTATAAAATTGGTTATGAACCGAGTTATTGAATGTTAACGTTATTTGGTGGTGTGACTGCCAGTGTTGCCAACTCATTTTAACAATTATCATATTTATTAGTAATGGGGTGAATTCATCCCTATATGTTTTAAAGCGATATCTTGAAAAATTAAAATCCTGGAACTTTCCGAAAAAATATATTGTTATATACACTGACTTTTTTCTTTTTTTGAACATTAATGTTTTTAGCTATATTTTACCAGCTAGGTGGCTATGATCAAGAAGTTACTCACCTACTCAATAGATGGTATTGCATATCATGTAGTTTATCACTGAGTGTTGATGGGAAGGAAAGAGAGAAAGAGACTCAAGAGATATTTTGTTGTGGATTCAGTGACGTAGTCTAACAGCTATTATACAACGTCATCGGTAACAGCTCCATCTTACGAGTGCTAGCTAAAAAGTTTGTTGCCATGAGAATGCTAATGTATATATATATGTATGTTGGTGTGAGGAGAAGGAAAGAGAAAGAGACTATAAATCTTATGTACAAATATTGTCATGCTTCTCTCAACTTGCTTGTAAACTGGATATATGTATGTGTATGTGCTAGAGTGTGCAATTGATGCCTGTAGCGCTTCATGACTAAGATTGTATGTATGATGATGAAATGTGGTGAAACAACTTCCTTATATAAAGAGAGCGCTCGGTTACTTTTTATAGTATGACTAGTGAATATAACAGACAATGTATTAGAAACGTAAGTGAAGAATTTTCTTTTACTAGGTTAGCTAAAGATATTGCTAGTTATAAAGATGTTAACTTGATAGTAGAAGCTCTTCATTCTCTAGATTGTAATGATTTAAGTAATTTAGCAACCATTAATTTATATTTCAAAACAGCCTATAAAAAGCAGAAGAAAATCTTTTAAAGCACAAAGAACCATGTAGAAAAAAGTGTAAAAAAGTGCATCCTAATATATTTGAGGAAATCAAAGCAGAACTACATAAGACCTTAATTTGGAATAACGTATTTTCTGAATATTCTGCTATTAATATCGATTCATTTAATAACTTATTAACATCAATTCCTCTAATAAATGAATCAAACATTAGTACATTTCATTCAGAACTTTGTAGATTTGAAATAGTTTTTAATTCAATTCCGTTATTAGTTGTTTATGTTCGTGGAGCGTTTTATAATTATTTAAAGGAAACTAACAAATTTAGTATAGATAATATTATTCGGTTATTCAAAATATCATATAGTTTAATTTATAAGTATATTCAAGCTTATATTTTAATAAAAAAGTTTCCCCTAATTTTAAAATCGAAATTAACTTTATCAAAAATTGCTAAATATAATACCAAAATAGATGAATATATAGAAAATACAGAGGAACTTAACATTCCATATAGAATCCCTATTCTTTCCCTTTCAATAAAAATTGATGATAAACTTTATGAAATTAAAATAACATCTCTGTAATTATTTCAATTTGTTATGTATTAGAGCTCTTGTGAATTTCATAGCCATAGTTTGGTGAAACAGAGCAATATATAACAAATCATTTCCTTCAATTGGTTTCTCTATCTTCTAAATTTATTTTCACCACCTTTTAATGCTACCATAGCTCGTCTCCAGTCGAGTTGAGAAAAGCAGAGAGGAAGGTGTAAATAATTTCATGATTTGATTTTAAATGTCATAAAAGCATATTCAATCTCACTTTAGCATTGTAGTTATGGAAATACTTTGCACCATGTAAGTTTGTATAATTAGTTGGTTCCTTCTGCGTTAAAGGTAATGGTTATCGTAGAAAAAAAACAGACATAAATAAATCATTAAAAATATGAAAATATTATCTTTGCAGAACCCTGGCAACCTTGCAGTTACCATACGCTGACAAAAATATGCTAATGTGCAGGCCACATACTTGTGAAAATAATATAAGAAATGGTAGCCATTGCTGCCATTGCGTAATGAATTCGTTTTATGTTGGAAATATTCAAAAAATATATGCGCAGAAAATCATTCATTGAATTAAACATTCTTTCCCCTCCCCGACTATAGTACCCTGTGCATATGCAAATCATTTTTGTTGCACACATCATGTATACGAAAAGAAGTATCCTTCTAGACCACTTCAGTGAAATATATCTTGTGTTATGTGGAACCGTCCAGAAAATAAATGTAAATTAACCAAATTTGACCCCCTCTTCCTCTATAAACAACAAGTACACATACAGGTTACTATCATGTAGGGGACTACTTCAGTGATTCACATGCCAATTTTTATGGATGTACCACAAATGGGGGAGGAATACCCGACAAACCCTGATGAAAAAATGATGAAAAATTTAAAAAACTTCATCCTCCCTCTCTCGGCCGTACATACGTACCCCCTATATACATAAAATGCAACTGGCGGAAATCTTTATCCCTCAAAAGTACTTTGGTACTAAATCATCTTTCTAGCTTAATTAAGGACTGAGCTATTGATGTTTGTTGTAAACATAAATGTAATTTACGTCAAAAATACTTAAACTCCAAAAATTGACAAATTTTGCCCTCTCCCTACTCCCCCATATAAGCAAAAAGTACAAAAACACGATATTACCACGTAGTGGCCTACTTCATTGCTTCACGTAACAATGTTTATGATTCTATCCTCCAAGAGAGGCTATGGTCCCCAAAAAAATGTTGATAAAAACACGATGTTTACCCTCCATCCACATACATAAAATGCACACCAGCAACGCTGCATCTTTCTGGAATAAATTGGAACCAAAACCATCTTCCAGCCTTAATTTGAAGTTTAAGACTGAGCCATTGAGGTTCAAAGCCCTGACACAGCAGTTGCGTCAATGGGCGTTTAAAAATTAACAATGCAGACGGCCACTAAAACGTAACACAAATAACTAAAGTACACATTCTGTGAACGGTGATCTGGAAAATCGCGATTTCTTTCTCCGGAAATTGAATGTTTGGGCGGATCGAAAGTAGGGAAGTTCCCGAAATTTGATCTAGCGGTTCAATATAGATGGCAAGCAAAACCTAAGAGTGAAAAAATGTAATATATATGCCTATTTAGATTATTGTTTTAAACAAAGTAAACACTTTAAACATGTTTTTTTTTTGTTTAAAACAAAGTACTTTGTTTTAAAAGTTAAAAACGTTTTAAACAAAAAAAGATGTTTTCAACATAAAAAACATTCTTTTTGTTTTTTAAGAAAACGTTTTTTTTCAACTCTGAGAGAAAAGCTAGAAAGAAAGCGTATATTATCCGAATTAAGAAAAATTAGATAGTTTTCTAGAGCTTTCGTAGTTTAGCCCCAAAATTGGTGGGAATATGCTTTCTCTTCGACAAATGTAAATTAACCCTGCATAAATATTTATGGTAGAGTAATAATTTTTCGGCCAATAAATACAAAACTACTGTCAAGAACTTCAGCCTACCATAAACCCCGGAGGAGAAAGTGTAACAGTTTGCGTTATTTGTGTTCATCAGATGTTGGAGAGTTATTGTGTGTTGACACTGTATATATATATTAACGTTCTTAGGGCAAATCTTCAGAAAAATAAGGAAAATTGGGGATGACGAGGACATGTAATTTATCAAGATATTTATATCAAAGTATACAGGGTATTTTAAGATAATACTGTACTGGCAACGTTCGGGAGGTGATTCCTAATACCAAGATAAGAAAAACAGTATCCTCCAACCTTACTGCATAAATGCTTTCTTTCGGAGTTATAAGCTGCGGAAAACATGAAAAAATGGAATTTAAGGGTCAATAGCTCCAAAACCATGGGACGTATCGTAGTCGAGTCAAGAGTACACTTAGGAACTAGTATGTAACCTATCCAAACATCCACGTTTGAGAATCTTGAGGTACTTACGCAACAATTTTTGTAGAGGTACTTGCAGAGGACTTCAATTCATATGCCTCCATCCAAACTCCGTGTACAAAAATTTTTGTGTAAGTACTTCGAATTCTGAAACATGAATTTATGGATACCGTACATATTATTTTCTAAACGAAGTCTTGACCCGACGACGATAGGTCCCATAGTTTTGGAGCTATAGACCTTTAAATTCCATTTTTTCATGTTTTCGGCATCCTACAACTCGGAAAGAAAGTATTTGTGCACCCAGGTTGATCTATACTTTTTCTCTTATCTTGGTGTCAGAAATCACCTCCCAAACATTGTCTTTGTTCTTTTTAAATACCCTGTATATTGTAAGGAAATGGTTGATTTAAAGCTGTCCCAAAATACGTGATTGCGTATCTCAAAATACCGACTTTAAGCTCATGGAGAATCCTTGCAGCGTAAGGTCAGTATGTATCACTTAGGGCGAAAGAAGTTTTGGAAAAATATTAGGCACAGCATGGAACAATATTTCTCCACATTACAACAGGAGAATTGCAATAACCATGCAGAAATGCTGATAGGAAGTTGTAAATCGTGGGGTACATATGGACAACGTTCACACCACACACCTTGAATGACTTTTGGATCGTCTTGTGAATGACAGAATTCTTTTTCGTGATATACTACAACATTCACTTTCCATTTTTTACGACTAAGTGGCCTATTGGCAATCTACAAAATGAAGATAAACATAAGTAACTGTTATATTTTTTGTCTCTAATATACAGTTACGTCTACCCACAGGAAAATACTAAACTTTTCAGATGCATTTCAATTTTTAATGTCAAACGTAACACAGTCTATCCCGTAAATAATTAGCGATAGATAAAAATTGAGTTCAGGTTCTCGTTTCAGGATACATCCTAGCCACTACTGATGTTTCACACATATCGTTTCCATTCAAGGATTGTTGTGTGATATCCAAAGCGGCGGAATGAATGTTGGCTGCAAAGATGTCCACATCCCCATTCAATGGATCTTTTGCACCAACATCTACTTGCAACAATCGTTTTCCACATGCCACATTATTACAGGATTTTCCCGATACTTTTGCCCCCTACATAAGATCGGCTGCCACAAAAGTTTTGAATGCCCCCTAAATCGAGTTTTCGTATTTTTTACGGAATGAGGACATCATACTGACTTAAGAGATGATTTGAGTTTGACTAAACTGTATGTAGTTCTCCAGATATAAGGCTTATATCAAAACTTTTGATTGAAATATATTGGATCTTTTGATCCACTAAGTCCATATTCTCGTTTGTGAAAAGATTCTCACATATATTGGTATGTCAAATCTACCTCTTTCTATTCAAAAATATTATGTTATATCCAATATCCCTTAATCCAAGGTATAGGACATACCTCATTGAATGTAGATTTTGCATCAATACCCACCTTCAAGTTTTGACTAACCATGTATTTTTTCCATATGTATTTTTTTCAACACAAATAAATGAGGTACTCTCCACAGAATGAGGTACTCTCAATATACGTGTTTTTATCCTTGTGAGCCCGTTTCTCTTGTGGAACCCTAATATTTAAAATTGCATTTAATATGACATCCACCCATTTATGATGCCTGTATACGGTCGTCGTATCATTTTTTCCATGTTTTCCTACTCTTCATCCTTCAGACTGCAGCCACCGCTGGTCTACAGTGAACTTATATGGTCGCCAGTTTAAATTCTGTTCCTCATGCATCTCATGTGCCAAGTTATCAAGAAAAAAACTTACTTGAAAAAATTGCACTGGTAACCATAAAACATACAAAATATGAATAACGTATACATTTTTTCTTCGAGTACATTCCGCTTGTAGCATTTCGATCGCAAACAGTATACGCATATGGAAGACAGCGAATCCATAGTAGCGGCATTGTTGGAACCGACGCGACTGTTGGTACTCTTTCCTGGCTGCTTGAAACGGCTTTTAATTATTTCATAGGAGGGAATAGCGAGAGCCAATTAAAAGCCTGCCTAGGCACACGCGATCTATGATTTTCTCTCTCTCTCTCTCTCTCTCTCTCTCTCTTCATCTGCCCTAGCCAGTGTGTGTGATTTTATTCCACAGGAAGTAGTTGGTTGATAGGTATTCGTGAAGTAATAGCGTGAAGAATGCAGGCTAACGAAAAAATCTTCCGCGCTAAAGAAAGACATTGTTTTTGAGGTTGCTAAGCTTAATTATGTAGTTTGAAATTTAGCCCTCATTAACTAAGAAAAGGGGCCATAATAGAGGGATCATGGAGGCAAGTAAAATAGTTAAAAAAATGACCGACATTATTGTCAAATCCATAGTTTTCGCAGTTGCTGAAATAAATGGGGATACTCCGATTGCATTAACTTCTTAATTCACCCCATTCAGCTGCGGGACGGAGTTACCTGGGAGGATACCGAGATATGTAAAAGTAATCCAAATGACCTATATTAATGTCAAATCCATAGTTGTCGAGGTCGCTAAGTTCAATGGTGAAACTCAAGATTGCGTTTACTTTGAAATTTAGCAACCATCAGCTAAGGAACGGGGTCAACAAAAGAGGGGTCATCGAGAGATGTAAAGATAATCCAAAATTACCAATATTAGTGTCAAATACATAGATTCCGCTGTCGCTGAGATCAATGAGAAACACAACTTATGTTTTTTAACATCCAGCATTTATCTTTGGGAAATGCAAATATGGTCTTTTAGCGACCGATCCAATCTATGTGACAAGTCTAGCAAGTCTAATAAAATATTTGGTACTTAATAGTACTTAATACAGATATATTTGAATTGTGAATACTTCTGTCCCTAGTTACTTGAAGTAGCCACCATAAGCCTCAAATTAACAAGAATACGATTCATTCGTTGAATGAACAGTTGTAGGAAGGCAGGCAAGTCGGCTCACTCTTTGAACTAAAAATGTATAGGCCTATTTGAAAATTGGTCCTAAAATGGACATATAAATGAAATTCAAAATCAAGAAAGACGAACTCAAAAATTTTTGGAAATTGCTTTTTTAAAGTTATATACTCTATTATACATAATATTTGATATGTTTGTTTAACGTCAAACGATTTTGACAGGATAGCTAAAGGAGACGTGAATCTACAGATTATGGTGGAATCCGAACCATTTTTTCGCTCAACTGAACCCCCATCGGAAATCGAACGCGGGATCACGCGCACGAAAGGCAAAGTGTAATAGCAAGTGGGCCAAACGGGGGTCCAAATTATATCTGAGATTAAAATAAAAGAAGTAGTTAAACGCACATTTTCCGTTATTGTTAATTTTCTTGAAAGATGAGAATTTTTCAAAATTAAATTTTTAATTAGCAATTTTTCCCCAAACATCTGATATTATCAAATAATATTGCCAGTCGGTAAGTTAAAGGAAATATAGTTTGTGTGCAGTAATGAACGGAAACATCACTTAGGTTTTACATTTCTGATATTTCATTCATTGTATTGAATGCTTCGCGAATCGTTCAGTGGATTTAACTTTCTTTTTAATTCTTTATGCATTATAATAGCTTATATTTGATTCTATATAATTTTAATTCTTGTAAAAATTTATGCATATGTCGTGCTAGTTTTGACAATATTTCTATTGAGTTTGTTTAACAGAAAGTATAGTATTGATATTTTTGTTATTACATTATTTGCCGTATGTTATTAAATAAATTGTGCATTTACCTTCACAGTGACTAGTGATTTATATGGATAAGGAGTACTGCAATATATTATGTTCATACATGATTTATATTCACAATTCATTTGTTCCAAAGTAGCAAGAAAGCTTTCGGCAAGTTGGCCCGTGCTTGGCTTTTGACTTTCTATGCTTGCACTTTCAACGCATGCTTTCGTACAATCTGCCTTTTGTTGTACTTGCAAGGAATGCTTTACACACGTCGCAGAGCGTCATATCATGACGCCAGCGTAAAATGTTTGCGTCAAGGTTGAATGGAAAAATGAATGCAAGGTTGTGTCCATGTAACTTCGTTACTGGAATTCAGCTCTCAGCATGCTTGCACGCTTTCCAATCTAACTGGATGCAAGCTTGCTTGAATTGCAATGCAAGCTTATAGCAATCGTTTTTCAAGTTATCTCTGCTGCTAGAGTTTATACGTTGATATTGTAGGTTATCTTCGAATCCCTCGTCACTCCAGAATCCCCTTAGCAGTACAGTACAAGGTTTAAATGCAGTGATGATTAGTATTATGCATTAGAAGTTGTATTCATTTCACTCTTCTGTACACGATCTATGCCCTTGAGTGAAGAGGCCAGTTTTTTTAGGGGAAAAATCATAATATTCTTATCTCGGGGGAAAGTCACGAAATTCATGTTCGTGTAATTACTTCTACAGTGAATAATCACAGAATCACTAAAACATCCTTGTAGTTCAGTTTAAATATTATATTTTTTTCAATTTTCAATTTACTGAATTATGTCCTGATATAGATAGAAATGAAAGCAATATGAAAGGATTGCTTCCCTATATTTTGGCCCACTTGGAACACTGTTTGCCATATACTATTAAATATCATTTATAATTATAATGAATTATTTTATTTTTAAGCTACCAAGAATTGTACACAGAAATGTCATAATGTATTTTGTTATTTCTTGACGTTGTTTATTATTCTTTATGCATGTATACTTTTGTTATCTGTTTTTGCGTAGAGCGAGCCTGTCTTCTTTTTTCAACTGTTGTCCCGCAATTGTTATTCAAAATATAAATGATTAGAGAAAATTGTACATTAAATTGAACGCCATCGTCAATATAGTATTTTCTTTTGTGCAAGTACTGTGCAAGACAGCGCGTCTGATATTTCGCAGTAACTATGTGTGAACTGAATCATGACCGCTACGCCTCCGAAACATAATTACGTATTTAGTTTAAATCTACAGAAAGTATTAATTTCATTCAAAAGCAACACACACAAAATTTCGGGTCAAAAATGGAAACTAGGAATTATGTTTACACCTCACTCCAGCCCCGGATTCAAATGCGTCCCTTTCTTTTAAATTAAAATTCTGGTCACATTGAGATTAAGCTCATCCTCCAGGAAGAATTCACTTCCTTCCCCCAACGATCACTCTGGATCTTCTAGTGCGTGGTGATCTTTGCAATATTTAATTTTCAAACAATCTACGATACCTTAATAAAATGCATTAAAATCACTACCACCATCTGCGACTTCTTTCGAATCCACGTGATTGACTGCTCTGCTCAGCCAGCTGAGCAGAACGCGTTGAATTGTGTGTGTTTGGTCCGTGCGTGCACTGTAAAAACTGTATAGTTGGAATAACCCAGAATTCTGGGTTGAAAAAGTGACAACCACGCCGTATTGTCTTAGAAATCAGAAAATATGGTTATAATAACAATACGAGAAGTCAAAACTAGTAAAAAATAAAAACCTCTGGCATGACCTGGATTCGAACTCACGCCGCGTGGCTGTTAAGCGCGTGCGTTATCCACCAGACCAACCGGAATCTTAGTTTAGGCTGTGTGATAACAAGAATTACAGCATACTTTGGAAGCAATTTTTAGTCACTGAATTTAAAACAAGTCAATTAAAAAAACTAAACCAAACCAAACATCACCCGGAATATTGAATCAATGCCATTAAAAGCTAGTTTAGTACAGCAGCTATTTATCAATGTTAACGTATGTTTTGAGAGAAATTGTCTTCACTCTTGGCAAAGTGTACTGAGTGAACTGCAGTGCACTTCGCCAAGAGTGAAGAAAATTTCTCTCAAAACATACGTTAACATTGATAAATAGCTGCTGTACTAAACTAGCTTTTAATGGCATTGATTCAATATTCCGGGTGATGTTTGGTTTGGTTTAGTTTTTTTAATTGACTTGTTTTAAATTCAGTGACTAAAAATTGCTTCCAAAGTATGTTGTAATTCTTGTTATCACACAGCCTAAACTAAGATTCCGGTTGGTCTGGTGGATAACGCACGCGCTTGACAGCCACGCGGTGTGAGTTCGAATCCAGGTCATGCCAGAGGTTTTTATTTTTTACTAGTTTTGACTTCTCGTATTGTTATTATAACCATATTTTCTGATTTCTAAGACAATACGGCGTGGTTGTCACTTTTTCAACCCAGAATTCTGGGTTATTCCAACTATACAGTTTTTACAGTGTGACGGTATATCAGTTAAGACAACACATAGTTATGGACTTCAGCTACACAACTGCTCTCTCATCTTCCTTCCCGCTCGATGCCTTAGTTTAGTAGGGGACCTTACGGCAAAAAAATGGCCAAACCCTGCACTTTGTGTTAAAAAGGTGCCACTCGAATATGTTGTTCCCCTGATTCTACTAAGCACGAATCAAAGTGGCCCCACTCCGACAGGTGGCCAGAATCCAATATGGCGACTATCAAAGATGGCTGCATCTGCGAATTCATAGTGCTGCTTTTAGAGGCCTGTAGCTCTTTAACTAATAGTCCAATCTTCACGATTCAGAAACTAAACGACGTAAAAGACAACAGGGTCTAATAAATTAGCAAAAGTTTTTACCTATCACTGAAATTAATACCTACATAAATTATTTAATTTGGGACTTTGCCTTTCTTATCATGGAGTTAAGTCATATTATTTAAATTAACAAGTAAACGGCTGGGATTATCGAAAAAGATGTCGTATAACTTTTTTAAGAGTGTTAAATTATCTTTTGTTTGGTATTTAGGTCATTCAGATTGGTTAATAAACAACGAATTTATGACAATTTAAAGATCCACGTTGAGTCGATTGATTTTCCCAAATTTCGAACAAGAGTTCATTTACCGTAATAAAACATCACTGATGGATCTGCATTGTACGAAACAAATCATTCCCTTGTGATGTATTCTTCATAGGTCCTATTTTCAGCAGAGCACAAGACAATATGAATCCAATATGGCGGCCATTAATTATCATCTATAAAGATAAGTCTTTTTCGAAATATTTATTGAAGTATCTAGATTTATAAACAAGTACGACAAAGTAATAACAAACATTTTTCTCGCCCCCATCCTTCTGCCCTAAAGAATAAGTATGGGAAGGAATGAACTCCAAATCATGTTTCAAAATACGTGAAAAGAATCGGATACAAGTGAGGATTTAAAAAGCTTGGAGTAATAACAACTGCAGTATTCTAGAAGTATTTTTATTGAAAGTAACAATGACGTAAATCCCGTGTAATATTTCGGCGGGAATAGTTCGGAATCACACAAAAAGGCGAACTTTGAGGCACCAATTCTTGTTACCTGTACAAAACACGGTTAATGACGATTATGAAGAAGCCTGAATCAGAAGAAATAGAAGTTCATAGTACAAAATTTCGTGAAAGGATTCACAGGCCAGAGTTAACAGCTCATCTGTCTGGCAGAGAAGATGTTTTAACTTCAGAAGAATCTGAGACATAATAAGGGAGCTGGAGAAAGCCATTGGTGAAGATGCTATGGCACTAAGTTGTGTTATTGAGATGCTTTGGAAGGATATGACAAACTACAAGAGTCATTTTGCAGCAAAATTTGAGAATCACTACCATCAAGATTCTGTTCCTCCTTCACTAATAGCTACTGTTAATATGTTACTTTATGGTTCATCTCTCACCCCTGATAACAACGCAAGTCAAGTAACTTCAGCTATTAGTCAACTTCAGGTATTATTATTTTATAACTTCCATCAGAAAGCAGGCGATATTGAAACAGAAGCAGCAAGGCATAAACGCAATTGCGAGCCACCTGTTCCTCTCTATGTTAGACTAAGTGTGTATGCTAAAACTCGTAAATAAATCTCTCACAAATGAATTGCATTCACTAGACAATTTTTCTACACGTGTACAGGAAATATCTGCAAGTCTTTCTCAGTGCTTGATAAATCAAAGAGACGAAATGATGTGTCCTTTCACTCTTCGTAGAGGTATTTTAACCGTTGTAGCATTAGATAATATTGACTACAATTCTTCTAGCACAACATCAAAGGATTCTTTTCATGGTACAAGCATTTCTATTTTCCAGCATCCTTCTAAGGATTAGCCTGGCATTCGACGTGACCATGTCTTACTGGATAAGTGAATATAAAAATTAGAAGGGCTCCTGATCTCCCCGATAATTATGCTCAAGTACCTCCTGCTTATACCACTAATAAGGAACAAGTTTTACCTCAACAGAACCCGCAGTTTGTAGAGAAAGTTCTTTCACGAAGTGGATTTTTCGCAGAAGAAAAAAGCGAGGAGTGTTGGCTTGAAACATGCTTAAAAAATGACACTACTAGCACTTGGTCTATACACCATGCCTCGAAAACTGAAAACTGCAAATACCAAGTATATGCTGCCTGCTTCCGATATTTAAGGAAGACTCTAAATTTGTTGCTATGATACGGCACGAAATGAATGTTGTACGAGAACTTACAGACAAACTCAACAAAGGACAAATTCCGGTTCTTGTAATGAATCAACTATTTGCACTAGTTGCCTTGGGGAAACGAATTCAGTGGAATTGGTCAGAGTTATATGGCGAAGATCATCAAATTCTGATGCTGGGAGGATTACACACCGAACAAGCCTTCCTGTGTCTTATAGGCGGATGGTTAGATGGAAGTGGTTGGGTAGAAATTTTATGCAAGTCAGATGTAGCAACACCAGGAACCGCTGACAGTTTATTGAAAGTAACTCACATTACAAAAGCTCGGTTTGCTCCTCAGATTACTCTGACAGTCTTACATCATTTGCTGCGAGATGCATATCAGAATTTTGCATCTGGGCAATCTTTCAATAACTGGTGCACTGAAAAGGAATCTTCGTGTCCAACGTTTAAGTTTTGAATAATATTATTGTGTACCACAATGTAAAGAAACATAATATTTAATTGGATTTTAAAATTTGTATAAAACAGGCAATGTATGAAGTGAAGGCAGTTTGAATATTCTTTAGGATTCATAATCCAATGGAAAATTTAGAGTGCCTTGACTTCTACAATGCAAATGACCGGCGATGACTTCTAGAACTAGGAAGACTCAGAAAGAATGTGCAAGAATGTTGACATGACGGAAAAATCATATAAATACTACCGGATTCTCTTCCGGGTAGAAGAAGTTCTATTTTGACGTCGAAACTCTGCGAGTCAAATCATTCATAATTAGTTTTTGTCACTCCGTCATTCTGTCCATCAGAAGTTCTGCTCGTCATCGTTACCAAAAGTAAGTGATTATGCATTGTCTTCTCTAGTCTTTAAGTCATACCAGTCCACATCATGCTCTGTAGTTTTTCAGTCATTCAAGATCAGTTCATTAAATTCTTGTTCTAAATTATTTCTGTGTTGTCGAATTTTATCTTTGAAATTCTACTCCCATGTTTCTAATTCTGAGCTACGCTATCTACGCCCCCAAGACTTGCATTAGTTTAAATTACTTCTTGGAGGAACTGGGTGGATGTTAAGGCCATTCAGTAGTTTTCATGTATGAGAATTGTTTGGGGTTTGCGACCCAGACAAGAGGTCTCCGTTCGACATGCCTCCAGAAGTTTCTAACTGCCTTTGACGTCACAAAACCGGTCACGTTTGAGATAGATTGCAAACCTATTTTTAAGGTTTTAGCATGGTGGAGTGCGCGGTCTTTTGGATAGTGCTACAAGCTATTTTGTATGTTGAAATTCACTGTTCAAATTGATTTCGGTATCGTAATGTTTCTCCAAGCGCGGGAGTGTGCAATCATATTTCAAAGTGTATTTAAACGTTTTAGAATTTAAGTGCTAAGGTTGTATTTAAGGTGGTTTAGGAATTTAAGGTTATATTACATAGAGTACAATGTTATATTAGTTATTTAAGTTAAGAGGTTATTTTCCTTGCCTTATTTTGCTCAGGCCCATTGATGAGTTAACAGAATTGTTAGATGACATACATTTACATGTAGTGAAATTAAAGAAAAAGTCAGCGCAAACGCAAACAAGATTTCCACATAAATATAATACTAGGCTAAACAGCAAAATGAATCAGGGAACGAATACAGAAACTCCGGCAAACAATTCGGTTAAGGTTGAGATTTGTTGCCTATTCCGAGGTTCGATGTCAAAAGTGGTGATGATATACGTTTATTTATGGAAGAATATGATGATGTATGTAGGATCAATGGTTGGGACGAAACTAAGAAAAAGGAAATGTTACCGTTAGCATTTACAGGGCAATTTAGAAAAAGGTTACGGGTATTTTTACAGAGACAAAGTGAAGAGCCACAATCTTATGACAATTTAAAGACACTTGTTTTTAAGGAATTTGGTAGATCTACACTAGGTTTAGACATAGAAGATCAATTGCGAGAAAGAATACAAAAACCTGATGAACCAGTTACGAACTTTGTGTATGACATGCTTTTGCTGATTCAGAGATTTGATGACAAGTTGTCAGAGGAAAGGGTGATTGCTCTTATAGCCTCTGCATTACAACCTTATTATTTAGAGCACATTGGAGTATATGAATTTACAACTGTAGAAGAAATGTTAGGTGTTTTAGTTAAGCTTGAGAAAAATAAAGCTCGTGTACAGAGAAGGGAAAAACGCGAACGTAATACATCCGTTACGAAACAATCTTGGAAGTCCGTACTTCCAAAGTTGAAAACTTCATTAACAGCAGATTCTTCGGAGGTCGAGTCAGATAGTGAGGTAGAGGTGAAACCGCTGAACAATCAGGAAAAGAGGAAGAAAAAGAAAAAGTTAGTTAAGCAGGAGGCTAGTGAACCGAAAGTGCAGAGTCAATCAAGTAATCAGGCACAAAGTCCAGTTAGCTCCGATCAATTGCAGTCGTTAGAGAAAAAGTTAGAAAAATTAACTTTACAGATTAGTCAGCAACAATCTGATCAAAATAACAGTAATAGTAGTAATAAAAACAATAGTAATAAAAACAGACAGAATTTTCAAGGAAAAGGGAATAACTTTTTCAGACAAAATAGAGGAAATCAGAATCATAACTCTAGTCAAAGAGGAAATTTTAGAGGTCTATTCCGTGGTAACTATAGAAATTTTAGAGGCCAGTCGAGAAATCAATTTTATCCTAGAGGTAATTTTCATAATTACCAGTTCCAAACACCTATGTATGGTAGTAATTATCAACATTATCCGACTCAGGCACAAACACATCCCATTTGTTCTGTTTGTGGTCATGGTTTTCACACAGAGGATACATGTTTATTGCGGAAGCAGTCTTTAAACGCGTAATGTCTGTAAATGTGGGAGGTACATTTACAGATAACGCAGTATTCGGGAACAAGGGTCACGTTGTAAAATCCTCCATTACCACTCAAAACAATATGATTTTAATGTCAATACTAATAGAAGATAAGAATGCTCACGCTGTGTTAGATTCTGCTTCACAAATATCAATAATTAGAGAAGATTTAGTTTCACCAAAGGCTAAGATTTTGAATATTGATACACGCATAAAAGGAATTACTCAAAATTCTCTTTTGATAAATAAAATAGCAATTGTTCGTTTTAAGATTAATGGGAGAACATTTCATCATGCTTTTCGCGTGCTAAACAATTTTTCCCAAGACATGTTGTTAGGGAATGACTTTTTAGTCTCCCAGAGAGCACAAATAGACTTGAATAGAAATGTTTTGTTGCTACGTAGATTTGGAAAACCTCCTAGGTTTGCTATAAGTGATAACAGGGATATTTCAAAGGAATTATCACCACAGGCTAATAATTTAGTTTGTAATAGTATCAACCCTGCGTTTGTTTTTGCTAATGATGTTACTATTCCGCCTCGAACGAAACAATTTGTTGAAGTAAAATTAGCGAATTCAAAGACAGGAAAAGAATGGTTACTTGAACCAAACAAATCGTTACAAGACAAGACAGGAATTTTGATTCCTAGGTCAGTTTTATCTCCTAAACAACACTTTGTACAAGTTGTTAATAGTTCTGTGTCTTCAATTTCGTTAGCGAAAAATGAGATTTTAGGGTATGCCGAAGATTTGGCATATTTAAGTGATTTTCAATGTTTCAATGTACAGTCAGAGGATGTAGATTCAGAGCAGTTGTTGAAAGATCAGAAACTGTTTGATAGTACAAAACTAGATGTTGGTACAGAGGATAAACCTGAGATTAGAGAACAATTGATTGATTTATGCTATAGGTATGCGGACGTGTTTGCTTGGTCAGAGGATTCTATAGGGAGAATTAAGAATTATGAGCATGTAATAGAGTTAAAAACACAGGTTCCTTTCTATAGAAGACAGTATCCAATTCCTGCGGCCCTTAGACCACAAATTAGAGAACAAATCAATCTTCTTTTAGACCAAAAAGTGATTGAATATAGTGAAAGCCCATATAACTCGCCCGTGCTGTTTGTAAAGAAGAAAAATGGAGATTTACGTCTATGTTTGGACTCGCGTCTCCTTAACTCTCACGCAGTGTTACAATCCGTCTCTTTACCACCAATACATGACATTTTATCTACTATAGGAGGAAGACTGTACTATTGTTCGTTAGATATCAAGAATGCATTTCATTGTGTTCCTTTGGCAGAACAATCTAGACCTTATACAGCTTTTAATTTGCCTCAAATCGGGTCATTTCGTTATCGTTCGATTCCCCAAGGTTTCTTAAATTCTCCAGCAATATTTAGTAGAATTATGTCCATGTGTTTAGCGAACGTTTATCCTGAACATGTGATGTGTTATATGGATGATGTTCTGATTTCAACGAATTCTCAGGAGCAGATGATTGAGATTTTAGAAAAAGTGTTTCAAAGATTACGTAATGTAGGTCTGAAGCTTTCTGTTGAGAAATGTAAGTTTATCCACGATAAAGTAATAGCGTTAGGACATGAATTATCCAGGTTTGGTTACAAAATTTCGGACAAGATCATTAATTCAATCAAAACATTTCAGACACCTACATCAACTAAAAAATTAAAATCATTTTTGGGACTTACGAATTATGTTAGGAAATTCGTCAAGGACTATGCAGAAATAGTGGACCCTCTTCAAAAACTGACGAGAAAAAATGTGAAATTTCATTGGACAGACGAACACCAGAGAAGTTTTGATAGATTAAAATCGGAATTGATGAAGACACCCATACTGAAGCCGTACGATGCGAAGAAACCTCTAGCTTTGTACACAGATGCTTCCCGAAAATCTGTGAGTGGAATTTTGATGCAATGCGATGAAGATAAGAAGTGTTATCCAATAGCCTACTACAGCAGGAATTTGCGAGACAGTGAGAAGAATTTGGACATTTATTCTTTAGAGTTACTCGCAGTGCTAAGTGCATTCAAAGCGCTTAGAGTATTCTTAATTGGTCGAGAGTTCAAATTGCTTTGTGACAATAGGTCAATTACCTACTTGAAAAATACTCCTAATTTACCATCGAAGTTAGCGAGATGGCAACTACAGCTAGCAGAATATCAGTATATTCCTATTCATGTTAAGTCTTCAGACAATGTGGCAGATGTACTTTCCAGGGAAACAAATAATCAACCAACAAAAGAGGACTTTGATGTTGAAGACCTGAATACATTCATTTCATTCAAGGAGGACGTTGATGTCGGCAAACTTCAGAGGGAGGACTCTTTTTGCGGTCCAATCATCCGAGTTTTGGAAGGAGAAGAACCGAAGGACGCGAAGACGGAAAGACAATCGTACTACTTTGAGATCAAGGACGGACGCCGTTTTCGTAAACAAAAACATCCTGGAGGAATTAATTATTTATTATGTATTCCTTCTTCTTTAAGAGACTATGTTTTTGACTGTGTTCATTCTTCTAATCTAGGAGGGGGACATCTAAGCTTTTCAAAAACGTATTCAGCCGCAGTTAAGAAAGTTTACATGCCAGCCTTAAAGCAGTACATACAGAAACGTTGTCAGCAGTGTATATCTTGTCAGGTGAACAAACGAAGATCTGGTCGAACACCTCTACATCCACAAACCTATCCAGCATACTCTGCTATGAGTACAATAGTGATTGACGAGTGCGGGCCTTTTCCCTTATCGGCTACACACAGACATAAATACATTTTAACAATGGTGGATACTTGTACAAGATATTTGGCGACTAAAAGTCTTCCTGACATTACGGCAGAAACGATAACTAATGCCATTTATGAGGAAATAATTCTCAATTTTGGTATTCCTCAATTAATTTACTTAGATAGATTGACATCTCACAAATCGAAGATCATGGAAGAAATGGCAGAACGATTCAACATCAAGTTGAAATTTGCGAATACAGCTAGTAGCTATACCATTGGATTAGCTGAGAAATTTAACGACAAAATACCAACATGCCTTCGACATTTTGTAAACAAGAAATCAAATGACTGGGACACGGCTTTGGCAAATATAACATTTTGTATTAATACCCACAAACATGAAGGTACCCGTTTTTCGCCTTTTTATCTTCTTTTCGGATTTGAAGCGAGAACGATGTTGGATGCGAAGTTAGATCTTCCATGCAAGTTCGTGGAGAACGAAGTCCGAATCAAGAATGTACAGGATGCGAGGGAGATTGCAGCGAAAAATCTTTCTAAGAGATCCGAATCGCAGAAACAATACTTTCAGAGAAAGTACTCCGATCAACAATTTCATTTAGAACAGAAAGTCCTAATCCAAGATGTTAACCCGCAGAAAGGAGTTCCGGCTTGCTTTGGAAACAAATTTAGAACGCAAGGGACAATTGTTGAAAAATTGAATGAAAATTCGTATCGAATTCGCTATCGAAATTCGAAAAATTAAGAAGTCGAGGATTCATTTGACATTAGAAGACTACGACCGTTTTACGAAGATTCCAATTGCCAAATGGGAACGTTAGTGTAAAAAAAAGAGTTTATGAAATATAACATTATTTAGTATAGGCATTAACAGGTGGTGGACTATCTTATTATTTTGCGTTTTGATATGCTTCAGCGAATTCTGGACGCTGAACCTCAACCAAGTCCAGACAATCGACGGAAGTTGACATAGAAATATGTTAACATTTTCTAAATTTCAATATCAAAACGTAATTTAATAATCTTCAATTGTGTCGTTTTCTATTCTATCCTTTTGGGTTAGATTAGGAATTATGGATTTTTCTTCCACACTTAGAGAAACGAATCAACATTAGAGAAAAAAATGATTCTGTAAAGTAAACATTAGATTAGAGAACATCCTATAAATAAATTTTAAATCTGAGATTTCATTTTCAACAAGCCGCTTAGTGGAAATTTTTATTCATTTCAGATGAATTGGATTTCCATGACTCTGATTCTTGTATGGTCCATGAGTAGCTACTGTGAGCTAAATCTTGACCCTCAGCAACAAATTACTTTAGCAGAACTAGGCATTGCTATTTCGCAAGCAGGCTTTGCAGTTCATGATGCAGAGAACATCTATACTACACTTCGGATTCATTTGGATATTAATTTCACGTTACCACACAATGATAGTTGTACAGATTGGACTCAATTCAGGCAAGAATTATTGGAACATGAAAGAGAATTTTTTGCAGAAATCAGAGACGCTATACCATGTGCTTTCCAATTTTCGAACAATTCAGTTCATTGTGTACCTAAACAACGTAATCGGAGATCAATTGTATCTTGGATACTTGGTCTTACATCTTTAGGTCTTTCAGGTTATAATCTTTATCAAACTAGTCAATTAAAGGCATCTGTAAATGCGTTACAGGAACATGATCATTTGCTAACAACTGAAGTTCAAAATCTCAAGAAATCTTTTAATCATGAAGTTAAAATTGTACAGAATGTAGCCTTAACATTCAAACACAGTATGCTGAAAATGAAATCACAGATAGAAGAAGGATTTTGTAAAGTAGTTAGCATAGAAAACTATTTGCTTGCAATGTTTACGTACTATCAATCACAGCAAAGGATTATGAAAATGGTATCTGATATTCTTCAAAATAGAGTGACTCACGAAATATTAAATTCAAAGCAAGCTTTAAGTTTAGTTAAAAACCACGCAATTTTAAAAGATACTTTGTATGTCCATGATATAGGTTTATTTTATTCAATTTCATCTGTATTTTTGGTTAACTTCAATTTTGAAACACTGAATGTTGATTTAGTTTTGAAAACACCAGTAGTAACACCGAACAAAATTTCAAAATTGTTTCAAGTTTCCAATTTGGGAATGTTACATTCTGATAAGCTTGTGAAATATAATATTCCAGAACAGGTATATGAAAGCGACAACAAATTCATGGAAATCAATAAGCTGTTATGTAAATGGCATTCATTTTTATTTTTATGCGAGACGTCTAGTTTACGAGTCACTTCCCCATCGAAATGTTTAACGAACATGGTTTTCAATAAATCATTTACTAATTGCGAAGTTCAAACTATTTCACATAAGCTTGAGTATAGCCATCTTTATACTCCTGCAGGATTATTAGTTAATTCTCTAATACCAGGACACATTACAAAAAGAACATCTCATAATGTTCTCCATACTGAACCATTAGTCTATGGTAACAACAAAACACAATTTATTTTGTATGAAAACTTTGAAAACATCTTTATCAAACACACTGTATTGCCCTCAAGGCAAACTATTAATGTGGTCAACACGAATGTTGTTCTGACAATAAATATCTCAGCCCCACATTTAAATGTAACGTATGCAATCAAATCTTTAGATCAAATCAGTGCTGAATTAGAATCACTCAAACTCAATGAAAATAGTTTGCATATGCTACATTTTGACAACTTGCATAGCATTTTTTCAATTGTAATCCCTATTATGTTAGTTTTGTTTCTTGCTCTATTGTTGTATTTATTTTTTAAATTGAGAAAACTAGAGAAAAATTACGCTAACTCACATGCAAACAATCTTGAAGGTAGTAATCATTGAACTACTTACCGAACTATGTGTATTCATTTTATCCTTATCAATATATTTATGTATTTAAGTTTATTATGTATATCAGTAACAGCATACATACCTGGAAAATATATTAAAAAAAAGAGAAACAAAATATTAGTTTTCTTTTTACTTAAATACTTCCAAATATTAGTAGAAATAAGTTAGTATTATAAGTTAATAGAGATAGTTCATAGGAATGTGGGCACTGCACCTTGCATGATGCACAAGTACACTTCCACACCTCATTCCAAAGTTCAATATTGATTTTGAGAATTTTTTTAAGTTTCCTTTAAATAATTTAAGATAGAATGACTATGATAATAACTAATATATGTAATTAATTTTTATTTGAATTAATTAATGATCTAAGGCTACCAAGGTGTGAGACGTCATACTAAATGTGTTAGTCTTATTTTCATGCAATCATGTTAAGAGTATGTTATTTTTGGTCTGCGTATTAAAGCGCAGGGAACATTTAGTTTTTGTATTTTATTAAGGATATACGATATTAATAGTAAGACTAGTGTATTGAGGCACGAGATTCAACCTCTCTCCCTATTTTACAGGCTTGAGACTGTTCAGGACTCACAATTTCCTGAGCTAGGTTAAGATTGAATAACGTACCTTTTGTTCATGATGTTTATAGAACTTATAGTTGATTTCTAAGGTTCAGACAGACGAAGAGAACACAAAAGAAAGTAGTTGAGAAATAGGAAATAAGTTCTATTATTGCTTGTAGATATTATGTTATTTTATTTCGTTGTGGCCAAAATATTTAGTAGTCCCTTCACTCTCTTTCTTTTACAGAGAATGGACGGACAAATTATTTTTATCATCGAAGCCACGACATTAGTTTGTATAATTATTGCAGTTATATTATTTATAAGACTGTTGTTCAAATATGATTGCACCTTCTCGAAATGTTGTATGCGAAACTTGGCAACACCGCAACCCACTGGACCTCACGTACCTCATTATGTTTCTAATCTGTCATTCGAGTCACGTGACAATCAATTTGTAATTGCATCTACGTCAAATTCATTACATTTATATGACGATGTCAATATTTCTATTCCCAGTAATCATGTTTCTAATATTCCTCTATCCAGTAATAACTTTACTTCAATTTCTTTGAATAAAACACGTTTAGCCATTTGCGATATGCAAATGACTATTATCTAAAACAGAGCATCCCTTTACCCTATATATCCTTCCTAGGCAATGCAGGTGACAAATTTTTATAACAACTAAAAGCAACATGACTGATTGATTAGAGGATGATTTCTACAAGATAATTATAGCAGGACTAGCTATGAAAAGAAGTGAGGATGGAAAAAGAAAAGGGAAACAGTGGTTTCACTTTGATGCACAACACTTCTGAACTGTAATTGAATTCACGATTTTTTTTTCACTTTTGTTCACAATCCACTAGAACTTTAAAAAACACAAAGGACCCATCACTATATTATGTTGAAAGCACCAAGAACACAATAAAATAAGAAACACCGAAAACAGAAACTATTATTTTAACAAACTTTGTACTATTAACTGACTTCACACACAGACAAATAAAGACAAGATGCATTAAACACAAGCTCTGTAGCATCTTACGAGGGGATTCTACTAATCAGTGTCATTCTACGCATCTCCAGTTTTCCCACCCTGCTTCCGCTGTCATTGAATACTACTACGCTGCATTTCCACTATCAACTGTGAATATTCAAGAGTGTTGCTGACTCTAAATATCCTAGAGTTACTGAGTGAAGTGATTTAATTTACTTTTTTGTATTATTTACACATACTTAGTGATGAAATAAGTGAGTGAGTGCATGTCCCTAAACAATATATTTTAGTGTTGTGTGCAAGCGCTTATTCCAGTGATTATATACTTCTTAAGTTGTGTATATCCACACACTTTGAGTGATTAAAACTTGGTGAATTTAAATGCAGTTGGAAACGCGCTGTGAACATTCTTGAGAACTTGGTCTCTGAGCCAACAACAGAGAATGGTTGTTTGTTCCCACAGACATAAAGTGATAAGTCGACAGAAAAATAATCTGTTATCTAACATGACTTCATACCATCTTTGCTTATTCTACGTTCCTGAACTGCTATGTGTCTGCTTTTAACAGACTTTAACTAACAATATTGCAAAGACTTATTTATCATTACAATAAAATATTCTTTTTATATATACAGGATAATCCAATGTGGACAATATTTCAGAACATTTTTTTTAAATTTCAATCAAGCATTATTTTTCTTTTATTTATTTTGATGTTCATTTTATACATCATGTATTACGTATAGGATACTTTATATAACATATAGGGTGTTTCATAATTTATGGGTCAATATTTTAAGAAGAATTGATTATTATTACTATTATCATTTTATGTAATTTTTGGTTTTGGTTTAACTTTTTATTATTTTTTTTTCACGCTTTTGTTTCAACCACCAAAGAAACAAAATATTTAATTAAAGCACAGGGAATATTGTGTACCACAATGTAAAGGAACATAATATTTAATTGGATTTTAAAATTTGTATAAAACAGGCAATGTATGAAATGAAGGCAGTTTGAATATTCTTTAGGATTCATAATCCAATGGAAAATTTAGAGTGCCTTGACTTCTACAATGCAAATGACCGGCGATGACTTCTAGAACTAGGAAGACTCAGAAAGAATGTGCAAGAATGTTGACATGACGGAAAAATCATATAAATACTACCGGATTCTCTTCCGGGTAGAAGAAGTTCTATTTTGACGTCGAAACTCTGCGAGTCAAATCATTCATAATTAGTTTTTGTCACTCCGTCATTCTGTCCATCAGAAGTTCTGCTCGTCATCGTTACCAAAAGTAAGTGATTATGCATTGTCTTCTCTAGTCTTTAAGTCACACCAGTCCACATCATGCTCTGTAGTTTTTCAGTCATTCAAGATCAGTTCATTAAATTCTTGTTCTAAATTATTTCTGTGTTGTCGAATTTTATCTTTGAAATTCTACTCCCATGTTTCTAATTCTGAGCTACGCTATCTACGCCCCCAAGACTTGCATTAGTTTAAATTACTTCTTGGAGGAACTGGGTGGATGTTAAGGCCATTCAGTAGTTTTCATGTATGAGAATTGTTTGGGGTTTGCGACCCAGACAAGAGGTCTCCGTTCGACATGCCTCCAGAAGTTTCTAACTGCCTTTGACGTCACAAAACCGGTCACGTTTGAGGTAGATTGCAAACCTATTTTTAAGGATTTAGCAATATATTACCGTCTCGTGATTTTACTTTAATTTACATCAGAGCCATACGTCAAGGAAATTTCAAGCTCCACGTTGAAACACTAAAACTCATGGCTGAATAGTTTTTCGCAATGAACCACCTAAACTATGCTCGTTTGCTTCCCGTTCACATTTTAGATTTGAAGAAGTTGGAAGAAACATCCTGAGATTATGAATGCTTTCGAAATGGGTTACTTTGTGATAAGAAAAACATCAAGAACTTTCTCTGCAATAGCTATAGATCAGGCTCACGAACAGAATAACCAAATTATAAAAGGGGGTGGCGGGGCGATTGGTCTCTTACACGACGACAATGCTCTTGTCAAATGGACGACAGCGGGACCAGAAATTAGTAGACTAATTAATGAATTCAAAATGTCATATAATGAATATGATCCTGATAATAAGCACCATGAAGATTACTCGTCGATGCAAGAAAGATTTAAATCGTCTGTTGAAAAGATGAAAGAAGTTTTCGTCGAATTGGGGAGTGCGTTTGAAGAAAATAATAGACTTGTTAATGTGGCTTCCAGAATCATCTATAGCGGTGATACAATTGAATCCCTATATTCAGGAGAAGAAAAAGGACTAATATGTACGAGGAATTTGTGCAAGAAAGATTAGTAGAATGTACCAAGCCATTCTTTTCCCCCATGAAAAAAATCTTCTCTAGTGCTTCATTCTTCCCTTCAAAAGAATAAAACAAACAGAAATGAAATAAAATTACTTAAGATGGACTTTGAGCTACTCTCTCGCTTACTACGAGTCAGTGAAACAAGACGATTTGACTTGGATGAATTCTTTCAGCACAAGAATCAACCAATTCCACAGTCTCTCTGCCATAATTCACAATTCTCAAAAAAGTCCGACTTAGTTATGCTTCTAGAAAGTGAGCTCTTCTAGAAGGACAAAAGTAACACCCACTACAACAATCTCTAGGAAGTGGAATGATTTCCTTCGTAATGACGAAAATAAAGAAGAACTGTTCCTTTTTCTTGGAAAGTCTATGTATGAAAGGGAAGGAAGGAAGTTTGAGGTAGCAACCAGCAATGGATATCACATAGAAACTTCAAGACATCTTCCATGATTTTCGAACAAATCATCAGGAAATCATTTGGAAGAAGCTGATAGTATAAATAGGATCATGTTACATTGCTTTTATGCAACATTAAATAGACACAAGAAGAGTTATTTGTACAGTAGACACAAATGTTGTAATACTTGTGTATCGTATTTCTGCGACTTTGTGGAACACGGTCTAGAAAAATTATGGATATCTTTCGGCACCAAGAAACATAATTGATTTCTCCCAGTTGATCATATTTAAAAAGTATTAATAAAAGAAAAATCAACTGCGTTACGAGGCTTCCACGCGTTTACAGGATATGATACAGTGTCATACTTTCTCGGACATGGAAAGTTATAAGAATGGAAAACATGGCTTTTGTGTCCAGAGGTGACCACAGATTTACTAACAATTTCACAACCTGTAATCAACATAAGCGAATATTGTTTTAATTCACTGCAACGATATATTGTCCTATTATATTGAAAAACAAGTGAAAAATTTAAAGTTAATGACGCCCGACGAGAAATCTTTTTGGAAAAGGGCAGACCTCTTACAGCTCTTCCTCCAGCTTGTGATGTCTTGCGTCTTCACATCAAGCGTACAGCATACGAAGCTGGACAAATCTCAGGCCAGGCAATAAAGAAAACAACACATATTCCTTCACCAGTAAACTGGGGTTGGACTGACAATTGAAGTGAACTTTCTCCAACATGGACTTCCATTCCAGCCATATACGAAGCATGTACGAAACTCTTTTTGGAATGTGCTTGCAAGACATGTACCACAAGATGTCGTTGTAGACGTGCAGGCGTCCCGTGCTGCTTTCTGTGTTCTGTGTTTAGGGGAACATGTGGAAAGGTGATGGAAACTGAAAACGAAGATCTAGACCAATAAAACTTTCATGTAAATAGTACTCATTATATTTGAAAATTCAGTTGATCAACAGTAAATTTACACCACGTTGGAAACGTACCAATAAATAGATAAACTTAAATGTATGATTCTTTATAAAATAGTTTGTACACAAAGTAATATTAACTGTTCGTCGAAATCATAAAACTGTTTGTACACGTAGAAAATCCAAAAGATATACTGTGAATTTCAAATTATCGAACCAAGTGTTTGTGTTGTGTTTCTGTTCTTACAATACGAAAGAAATTATTGACTTTCTAATTTATAACAATATATTGCTTTATGTAATTTCTTTATAACATTGTAAAGGATATAAAGCCAATGTCTATGGTTTAAACACATGAACTTACTTCTTAGTCTTACTGTGCCGTTCACTTTCAATTCAAATGAAAGCATAAAACTTTTCTATCGTGACGCTACGCACGTAATTTCTTAAGATATTCTTAAACTTGATTCATGTGTAAAAGTGAATAGTAACAGAGTAGGTGATATTACTTTGTCCGTATTCGTTTACAAATCTAGATACCCGGGTCATTTGGAAAAAAATAACCTTTATGAATCACAATTAATGACTGCCATATTGGATTCATAACCGGGCTTGGTGAGGCTAATTTGTGATTCTGGTGAAAGTGGTACTTATGAAGAATACATCACAAGAGAACGATTTGTTTGGTACAATGCAGAATCCATCAGTGATGTTTTATTATGGCAAATGAACTCTTGTTCGAAATTTGGGAAAATCAATCGACTCAACGTGAAACTTTAAATTTTCATAACTTCGTTGTTTATTAACCAATCTGAATGACCTATATACCAAACGAAAGATAATTTAACACTCTTTAAAAAGTTATACAACATTTTTTTCTATAATCCCAGGCGTTTACTTGTTATTTTAAAAAATATGAGTAAACTCTATTTACGTTTGCTAATTTACTAGACCCTGTTATCTTCTACGTCATTTAGTTTCTCAATCGTGAAGATTGGACTATTAGTTAAGGAGATATAGGCCTCTAAAAGCAACACTATGAATTCGCAGAGGCGGCCATATTTGATAGCCGCCATATTGGATTCTGGCCACCTGTCGGAGTGGGGCCGCTTCGATTCCTGCTTAGTTCGATAAGGGGAACAACATATCCGAGTGGCACCTTTTTAACACAAAGTGCAGGATACTTCCCGTAAGCTCCCCTACTAGTTCAAGAGACGTGCTATACTTGTAGCAAATATATATATATATATATATATATATATATATATATATATATATATATATATATATATATATATATATATATATATATATATATCGGGTGATGCAAAATAAGTGTTACAACTCTTGGAAGGTGACTCCTGCCACTGAGACAAGAAAAAAAAGTTCTCTTCAACTTTCTGCTATCGGACATAGTTTCAGATCTACAAGGTGCCGAAAGCGTGGGAAAATGACTTTCGGACGCCAATAGTTCGGAAACTATCCAACATAAAGAGGGCGGGTAAAAAATTCACTGAGGAAGTCATACCTGCTCTATTGAATTTTGTATGTTTCACAATCCTACCATGCACGCGCAAGGGATTCCCCAAAGGAACGTAGGGAGTCCCGGATAATCTGCCAAATGAAAATTGGTCTAAATGGATATGAATTGATAGGCTTTCTACCAGGTAACAATAATTCGTTTGTCTTAGGTCGATATCTGGAGCAAATACAAAATGACGGACACTTTCATGGCCGTTGTGTGTGGTTGCATAATCGCCAGGTACTGATGCTGGCCAACAGTGACGTTCTGAGTATTAAGTGTAGTGAATTTGTACTCAAATGCTCTAGAAAGACATCTGTAGTGTCGGTAGAGCATAACAGATGAAGCAGGGTGATTCACATGTGTGGAAACACTTAACGAAAAATGCCCAGAAATGCACTCATACTCAGTAAACGTGAGTTCAAAGCGTCGGAAAGGTAAGGATTAGCGTCAAGAACATCAAAGAAATTGCCAATTCACCAATAATATTCTTTCAAACCGATGAAATATGATGTGCACGGTTGCATACCAATAAGGATGCAACAACTGAGACCAAGTTGAAATTGGACTCACTAATAAACTGGATAAACTAAATGAATGTCCCCAGTGGGATCGCATGATCGATATTGAAATGTGGCCAATGTGTGTGTTGATATCAACATGTAGCTAATGAACAAACGTCAACATGTCCCACTACTGCTGGGACATTGTCCCACGTGCGAAAAATAGGAAACTAACTACTCGGGTCTTGAATTTGAGCCCTTGGACTCCCAGTAGGATTGGAAACTGCGATCACGCGAGCACAAACGAGCGCTCTAGCCCTGAGGTTCAAAGGAGCCTCACTTTCTCTGTATTCATTTCTTTGAGGAGTACCCACTTTGTTTGGCAAACCCTCTTGTACAGCCTCCCGACATACTTGTGTGTTTCATTTTGTTACTCCTACTGCACAGTTGTAAACAATCAGAGCTTTTAAGATGTTTCTTGCTATTTCTCATATCCTTTTATTTTCCATATGTATGGTGTTTCAGCTGTACTGTTAAATGTGCCAAATCGGTACATTTTCGTCTTTGTCTTGGCATGTGCACTGTGTGTATGATACGAATTTCTGGAGGTATTTTCCTATATTTCCAGTTTGTTATATGTCTCAGAAGACGTGGGATATGATACAAGTTTGTTATTTTCACGCTCTATCAGAATTTGAACCATCCATTAAGAGATTTCTTTTCATATGTGTCGACTGTGGGACAATGTCCCAAACAAAGAGGGACATTGATACAATCGTGTTCTAGTTACGTTCTACCAAAAGGTGCACCAGATGTAACAGGAGAATGTACAATGTTATTTTCCTAGTTTTCGCACGTGAGACGGTGCGACATGTTGACATTTGTCCATTAGCTACATGTTGATACCAACACACACATTGGCCACATTTCAATATCGATCATGCAATCCCACTAGTGACATTCCTTTAGTTTATCCAGTTTCTTTGTGAGTCCAATTGCACAATTTCAACTTGGCCTGACTTGTTGCATCCTTATTGCTATGCAACCATGCACATCATTTTGCATCGGCTTGAGGGAATATTATTGGTGAATTGGCAATTGCTTTCATGTTCTTGACGCTAATCCTTACATTTCCGACGCTTTGAACTCACGTTTACTGAGTATGAGTGCATTTCTGGGCATTTTTCGTTAAGTGTTTCCACACATGTGAATTACCCTGCTTCATCTGTTATGCTCTACCGACACTACAGATGTCTTTCTAGAGCATTTGAGTACAAATTCACTACACTTAATACTCAAAACGTCACTGTTGGCCAGCATCCGTACCTGGCGATTATGCAACCACACACAACGGGCATGAAAGTGTCCGCCATTTTGTACTTGCTCCAGATATCGACTTAAGACAAACGTATTATTGTTACCTGGTAGAAAGCCTATCAAATCATATCTATTTAGACCAAGTTTCATTTGGCAGATTATCCGGGACTCCCTACGTTCCTTTGGGGAATCCCTTGCGCGTGCATGGTAGGATTGTGAAACATACAAAATTCAATAGAGCAGGTATGACTTCCTCAGTGAATTTTTTACCCGCCCTCTTTATGTTGGATAGTTTCCGAACTATTGGCGTCCGAAAGTCATTTTCCCACGCTTTCGGCACCTTGTAGATCTGAAACTATGTCCGATAGCAGAAAGTTGAAGAGAACTTTTTTTCTTGTCTCAGTGGCAGGAGTCACCTCCCAAGAGTTGTAACACTTATTTTGCCACACCCGATATATATATATATATATATATATATATATATATATATATATATATATATATATATTGTATAATTTGAGTTGAATTATACAGTATATATAGGACTACTGATTGGTATTGTCTTCCAACACCTTTCTTCTGTTGGAAAGTCGTGAGAACTAAAACAGATACTTTTAGAATAATTGCACATAAAAGAAAAAAATCAAGATTTGTAGTTCATTGCGAGAGACAGAGATAGAGAGAGAGAGAAAGAAAGAACAGAGTTTATAGTTATTATATAAAACGTTAGAATATTTTTATTTTATCACACACTGAAATAAAGAATTATAATTAATTATGGAGTAAGTTATATCTTACTACCCGTCTTTATTTTCTCCCGTAGTCATGGGCGTCTCTGGTGGGGGAACGGTGGGACGCGTTCCCCCAATATTTTGAGTACATAATATTCAATATTTTATTCTAATTTTTTTTTTGTTCATTATCGACAGAATAACATAGAAATATTAATAATTATATTTATTTGAAATATAATATAACGGCTGTGAAACCAATGAGCCTATAACATAGTTCTTAGGGGTTCATGGGCTCAGTGAAGGTAAGAAGGAAGGTAACAAATTGAATCGAAGATAATTAGCAGGCTGAGTTAGGTACTAGCATTTAAATCACTTTCTTTGATGTGCCTCCCCCCAAAAAAATACATCCCAGATACACTAGTGGTGCAAGTAGGCCCTTCAAACCAAACCTGAAAGAGTAAATCGTTTGTAAATCATCAAAATACTGCCAAGATCAATATTGTAACATATGGAATACCTCTCGAGAGATCAATCGCAGAATTTCAGTTGAAAAATAATACATAAACGAATTATTTTAGACATAAATACCAATACATAAATTTGTATTGGCATTTATAAATATGAATCTCAGTTTATTTATCTTACAAAACGTATGTATGTTCCTGCATAACAGTAGTAATGGCGTTACTTTAGGACACTTTTTGGCCCCT
Source organism: Thermobia domestica (assembly GCF_964235325.1). Lineage (NCBI taxonomy): Eukaryota > Metazoa > Arthropoda > Insecta > Zygentoma > Lepismatidae > Thermobia > Thermobia domestica. The sequence goes on along the minus strand of NC_137462.1, from coordinate 249,006,737 downwards.
GGGTCCCTGCCTCAGGACCCATGGTCCCTGGCCGGGGTCAATGACCTAGGGGTACCTAGGACCACCCCCTCTAAATTTTGGCAGGGGTACCATGGCCCACCCCCTAAATTTTGGCAGGGGTACATAGGACCACCCCCCTTAAATTTTGGAAATTGCCAAATCTAAAAATTTGGTATGGTAGCCTAGGACCATAGTATGTACCTCTATCCGTATTGGGGGTCTATGTCGTTCCCTTTCATGAGTAAAAAATTGCCAAAAATTCAAATTTCGGAGGTTTTTGACGTAATTTATCCCCTTTGATGAGGTGTTATTACCCTATATAGTTATATGGGCGTATACAGGGGTCCATTACCTTTCATAAGACATGGGTATATTAATGCACCCCTTTAAATTTTTGGGAGGGGTACCTTGGCCCACCCCTTCAATTTTGGAAATTGCCCAATTTCAACATTGGGTATTATAGTACAGGACCCTAATATGTACCATGATAAATTTTAGTGGTCCACCTCATTTCCTTTTAGGGGTACATAGGACAACCCCCCTTAAATTTTGGAAATTGCCAAATCTAAAAATTGGGTGTGGTAGCCTAGGACCATAGTATGTACCTCTATCAGTATTGGGTGTCTATGTCGTTCCCTTTCATGGGTAAAAAATTGCCAAAAATTTAAATTTCGGGGTTTTTTGACCTAATTTATCCCCTTTGATGAGGTATTATTACCCTATATAGTTATATGGACGTATACAGGGTCCATTACTTTTCATAACATATGGGTGTATTAATGCACCCCTTGAAAAATTTGGGAGGGGTACCTTGGCCCACCCCTTAAATTTTGGAAATTGACCAATTTAAACATTGGGTATTATAGTACAGGACCCTAATATGTATCATGATAAATTTGGGCGGTCCACCTCATTCCTTTCTAGGGGCACAAAATTGCCAAAATATAAACGTAAGCAATACGTTATACCACGTGTTTGATTTTTGGTCGATTTTATCCCCTTTGATGACATGTTATTACCTTATATGGTTATATGGTCATGTATAGGGGTCCATTACCTTCCATAAGATATCGGTATATTTGTACACTCCTTTAAAAATTTGGGAGGGGTACTTTGGCCCACCCCTTAAATTTTGGAAATTGCCCAATTTAAACATTTGGTATTATAGTACCGGACCTTAACATGTATTATTATGATAAATTTGGGTGTTCCACCTCGTTCCCTTTTAGGGGTACAAAATTGTCAAAATATAAACGTAAGCAATACGTTGTACCACGTGTTTGGTCTTTTGGCCCAATTTATCCTCTTGGATGAGGTTCTATTACCTTATATGGTTATATGGTTATGTATAGGGGTCTATTCCCTATCATAAGACATAGGTACATTTGTGCACTTCTTTAAAAATTTGGGAGGGGTACTTTGGCCCACCCCTTAAATTTTGGAAATTGCCCAATTTAAACATTTGGTATTATAGTACCGGACCTTAACATGTATTATTATGATAAATTTGGGTGTTCCACCTCGTTCTCTTTTAGGGGTACAAAATTGTCAAAATATAAACGTAAGCAATACGTTGTACCACGTGTTTGGTCTTTTGGCCCAATTTATCCTCTTGGATGAGGTTCTATTACCTTATATGGTTATATGGTTATGTATAGGGGTTTATTCCCTATCATAAGACATAGGTACATTTGTGCACTCCTTTAAAATTTTTGGGAGGGGTACTTTGGCCCACCCCTTAAATTTTAGAAATTGCTCATTTTATATATTTGGTATTATAGTACCGGACCTTAACATGTATTATTATGATAAATTTGGGTGTTCCACCTCGTTCCCTTTTAGGGGTACGAAATTGCCAAATTTTAGTACAACCACGTGTTTGGTCTTTTGGCCCAATTTATCCTCTTGGATGAGGTTCTATTACCTTATATGGTTATATGGTCATGTATAGGGGTCCATTACCTATCATAAGACATAGGTACATTTGTGCACTCCTTTAAAATTTTTGGGAGGGGTACTTTGGCCCACCCCTTAAATTTTAGAAATTGCTCAGTTTATATATTTGGTATTATAGTACTGGACCCTAACATGTATTATGATAAATTTGGGTAGTTCACCTTGTTCTCTTTCATGCGTAAAAAAAAATTGCCAAATTTTACTACAACCACGTGTTTGGTATTTTGGTTCACCCCTTGGATGAGGTCCTATTACCTTATATGATTATATGGTTATGTATATTGGTCCATTCCCTATTATAAGACATGGGTATATTGATGCACCCTTTAAAAAAATTGGGAGGGGTATCTTGACTCATCCACTCAGTTTTAGAAATTGATTAATATAAGCATTTGGTATCTTCGTACAGGTCTTCAATATGTACCACTATAAATTTGGATGGTCCACATCGTTCCCTTTCATGGGTAAAGAACTACCAAAAATCAAATTTCGGATGTTATTGACCCCTATTTAATACGTTATATGGTTTATTACCTCTATATGTTTATGTTCTCTTTTAAATTTGGGAATTATCAAATAACAAAATTCGGTAAACGTTTTCTAGGACCCATTGGTATTCCTCTTATGGCCAAATATTCAAAATTTAAAGGTTATTGACCGGCTTTATTATTGAATAAGTACAGGATTTATTACTTTTTCATAAGACACAGGTGTATTTGTGTACCAATCTTAAATTTTGGGAGGGGTACATTTCTTATTGTCATATCAATAATTGGTAAATGTTCTTTGGGTAAATCATTATGATCACGTGATCAGTTATTGACCTATGATGGGATTAGGAGTCCAGGACATTGGTACATTTAAACTTTGTAGGATAATTTGAGAATGCGTCATTGGTATTGATTATTACAGCCAAATATAAACGTAAGCAAGACGATGTACCACGTGATTGTCCTTGATGAGGTAGTGTACAGGGATACATAGCTATCCTTATTGAATCTTATGACTCATAGTCTTAAGGGAATACATGCTACAACACTGGCAAAGTTATTGTTAATGCAATTTCATTGGTTGATCACTATCTTTCGTGCAATCTGATTGGTTGATCACTATCTTTCGTGCAATCTGATTGGTTGCTGATTTTCAAATCTTTGCTGTATTCAGTTTTAAGTTTTGTTTAACATTTAAAAATCTTGGTTTCGTTCAACATTTTGCACTCACTGATAAATATGATCAAAACCGTTTATTTGTTAATCGAATAGTTAAAAAACCGGATAAAGTTTGACGGTTAACCGTGAAACGTAAAAATTTTTAGTTTGAAAATTTTTTGTTTGAAATTTTTGTTTGAAATTTCTTTGTTGCAAAATTTTGTTTGAAAATTTTTTTTGAAATTTTTCGTTTCCAAATTTTTTTGTTTAAATTTTTTTTGTTTCGAAAGTTTTGTTTGAAATTTTTTGTTTGAAACTTTGGTTTGACATTTTTAAAAGTTTGTGCACTCGTTAGTAAAGAACCGGAACTGTTAGAACTAAAACCTCTGGCAACATTGTTGTGCAATAGTACACGTCAGAACATGGTGCAATAGTACACGTCAGAACACGATAATGCAACGTCATCAGTTTTGCATCATATATAAGTATCGTTGGAGTTAGTATTCATAATAACGTCATCATGGCTACTTGTCTGCAGTTTCTAAACACACGTGATGTGATGAAATCATTTACCAAGATTACTGATTTACAACAGAATGTACCTCATAGAATCTTAGCTAGCCAAATGATATCTACAAAGTTTGGATTAAGAATCGTAGTGAAGCTTGAAAATGATAAGAATATAATTTTACCAGCAAGATATTTTCCCATGGAGGCATCAAAACAAGAAGAACTGCCGCGTTTCTTAAATACTGGATCTGTATCTTTATGTTACAAAGGATTCTTGGGTCGAAGTCATCAATTTGAATTTAGTACATAGCCGGATTCGTCAGCAATTGTGATAAAATCATGAATTCAAACGTCAGCACATTAGACGTAGTTGTATGAATTTGGTTGGTCAGCATGACGTCAGCAACTGTGATGAAACCATGAATTCAAACGTCAGCACATTCCTTCCTATGACGTCAGCCGTAGTTCTATAAATTAACCAATACACTGTCATCCCACGAAATCATTTGAGCAAGTGCTTTTCAGGAGGAAAGATGTGTACTTCTAACGATAAAGAGTTCATCTTCGCAAGCTATTATCCAATAAATATATTTCAAACAAAACATGTGATGATTGGTATCAGTGCTAGAACATTTGAACCAGTGATTCGATTGGGCAAAGCAGAACAATTTGGTGTACAACTGACCTGTGAAGAATGGCAAATATTATGTTCACGAATCGACCAAATGAACGATTATTTTCATGATGAGCTAAATGTGACCATAGTCAAATCATTAGGCTCAAATCATGAAGTGGTGATGCGTACAGTCCTCGAAGAGAAGATGGTGCTGTTACGTAAAAAGAGTACATTCCATGTCCATCGCAACATGGTGTATCTAACGCAAACAGAATGGAACAAATTCATCAGCGTATTTCAGTGTGTGAAACATGCAGTGGAAGTGTCTAACAAAACAAGTATATTCCTGAAAAAGTACTATTTTGAAAAATGTGTTATGCATATTGTACAACATGTATCTAGATATTGTGATGGTTGTCAACATCGTTCGTGGGTGCATACCTGTATTGATAAACAGTTTATTTGTGATCAAATGGACATTGAGTTTCCACCAATTGATATCGCAATAGACCTTAAAAGACTTCAATTGGAATTAAAATTATATGCTAAAGACAAACTAGTGCAAGAAGTTCAAAATACATTGTATCGACAATATCCAGAACCACTATCTGGTATGGATGTATGTGGAGTGTAATAAAATGATCCATTTCAATGAATTGTGTTTTTTTCATTTCAAGTACAACCCTATGTTCTGACGTGTACTATTGCACAACAATGTTGCCAGAGGTTTTAGTTCTAACAGTTCCGGTTCTTTACTAACGAGTGCACAAACTTTTAAAAATGTCAAACCAAAGTTTCAAACAAAAAATTTCAAACAAAACTTTCGATACAAAAAGAATTTAAACAAAAAAATTTGGAAACGAAAAATTTCAAAAAAAATTTTCAAACAAAATTTTGCAACAAAAAAATTTCAAACAAAAAAATTTTCAAACAAAAAATTTTGAAACAAATTTCAAACAAAATTCTGAAACAAAAAATTCAAACAAATTTGAAACAAGAGTTTTCAAACAAAAACTTTCAAACAAAAAATTCTCAAACTAAAAAATTTTACGTTTCACGGTTAACCGTCAAACTTTATCCGGTTTTTTAACTATTCGATTAACAATTAAACGGTTTTGATCATATTTATCAGTGAGTGCAAAATGTTGAACGAAACCAAGATTTTTAAATGTTAAACAAAACTTAAAACTGAATACAGCAAAGATTTGAAAATCAGCAACCAATCAGATTGCACGAAAGATAGTGATCAACCAATCAGATTGCACGAAAGATAGTGATCAACCAATGAAATTGCATTAACAATAACTTTGCCAGTGTTGTAGCATGTATTCCCTTAAGACTATGAGTCATAAGTTTCAATAAGGTTAGCTATGTATCCCTGTACACTACCTCATCAAGGTCAATCACGTTGTACAACGTCTTGCTTACGTTTATATTTGGCTGTAATAATCAATAACAATGACGCATTCTCAAATTATCCTACAAAGTTTAAATGTACCAATGTCCTGGACTCCTAATCCCATCATAGGTCAATAACTGATCACGTGATCATACTCATATTTCACAATGATTTACCCAAAGAACAATTACCAATTATTGATATGACAATAAGAAATGTACCCCTCCCAAAATTTAAGATTGGTACACAAATACACCTGTGTCTTATGAAAAAGTAATAAATCCTGTACTTATTCAATAATAAAGCCGGTCAATAACCTTTAAATTTTGAATATTTGGCCATAAGAGGAATACCAATGGGTCCTAGAAAACGTTTACCGAATTTTGTTATTTGATAATTCCCAAATTTAAAAGAGAACATAAACATATAGAGGTAATAAACCATATAACGTATTAAATAGGGGTCAATAACATCCGAAATTTGATTTTTGGTAGTTCTTTACCCATGAAAGGGAACGATGTGGACCATCCAAATTTATAGTGGTACATATTGAAGACCTGTACGAAGATACCAAATGCTTATATTAATCAATTTCTAAAACTGAGTGGATGAGTCAAGATACCCCTCCCAATTTTTTTAAAGGATGCATCAATATACCCATGTCTTATAATAGGGAATGGACCAATATACATAACCATATAATCATATAAGGTAATAGGACCTCATCCAAGGGGTGAACCAAAATACCAAACACGTGGTTGTAGTAAAATTTGGCATTTTTTTTACGCATGAAAGAGAACAAGGTGAACTACCCAAATTTATCATAATACATGTTAGGGTCCAGTACTATAATACCAAATATATAAACTGAGCAATTTTCAAAATTTAAGGGGTGGGCCAAAGTACCCCTCCCAAAAATTTTAAAGGAGTGCACAAATGTACCTATGTCTTATGATAGGGAATAGACCCCTATACATAACCATATAACCATATATGGTAATAGAACCTCATCCAAGAGGATAAATTGGGCCAAAAGACCAAACACGTGGTTGTACTAAAATTTGGCAATTTTGTACCCCTAAAAGGGAACGAGGTGGAACACCCAAATTTATCATAATAATACATGTTAAGGTCCAGTACTATAATACCAAATGTTTAAATTGGTCAATTTCCAAAATTTAAGGGGTGGGCCAAAGTACCCCTCCCAAATTTTTAAAGGAGTGCACAAATGTACCTATGTCTTATGATAGGAATAGACCCCTATACATAACCATATAACCATATAAGGTAATAGAACCTCATCCAAGAGGATAAATTGGGCCAAAAGACCAAACACGTGGTACAACGTATTGCTTACGTTTATATTTTGACAATTCTGTACCCCTAAAAGGGAACGAGGTGGAACACCCAAATTTATCATAATACATGTTAAAGTCCGGTGCTATAATAGCAAATGTTTAAATTGGGCAATTTCCAAAATTTAAGGGGTGGGCCAAGGTACCCCTCCCAAATTTTTCAAGGGGTGCATTAATATACCCATATGTTATGAAAAGTAATGGACCCTGTATACGTCCATATAACTGTATAGGGTAATAATACCTCATCAAAGGGGATAAATTAGGTCAAAAAACCCCGAAATTTAAATTTTTGGCAATTTTTTACCCATGAAAGGGAACGACATAGACACCCAATACTGATAGAGGTACATACTATGGTCCTAGGCTACCACACCAAATTTTTAGATTTGGTAATTTCCGAAAAATTTAAGGGGGGTGGTCCTATGTACCCCTAAAAGGGAATGATGTGGACCACCCAAATTTATCATAGTACATATTAGGGTCCTATACTATAATACCCAATGTTGAAATTGGGCAATTTCCGAAATTGAAGGGGTGGGCCAAGGTACCCCTCCCCAAAATTTAAAGGGGTGCATTAATATACCCATGTCTTATGAAAGGTAATGGACCCCTGTATACGCCCATATAACTATATAGGGTAATAACACCTCATCAAAGGGGATAAATTAGGTCAAAAACCTCCGAAATTTGAATTTTTGCAATTTTTTACTCATGAAAGGAAACGACATGGACACCCAATACTAATAGAGGTACATACTATGGTCCTAGGCTACTATACCAAGTTTTTAGATTTGGCAATTTCCAAAATTTAAGGGGGGTGGTCCTATGTACCCCTGCCAAAATTTAGGGGGTAGGCCAAGGTACCCCTGCCAAAATTTAGAGGGGGTGGTCCTGTGTACCCCTAGGTCATTGACCCCGGCCAGGGACCATGGGTCCTGAGGCAGGGACCCAGGGGCCAAAAAGTTAGGCAAAGTGACGCGATTACTACTATAACTCTGGAACTCATCGAGCAATTTCAATTAAATTTAGTTAGTACACGTATAAATTACAACCTCGAAAAAGCCTATTTAGGAGTCATCCGTACCAATACTTTCGGGGGAGGAACATGTAAGATAATCGAAAACTGATGTTGATGTCGATGTGGCAGTTAATGGAAGTACTGAGATCGATAATGACAATCCCGGAGCCATTTAATTCTAAAGACAGCCTCATGGTCATTAGGGTAAAGGCGGGGATAGAAGTGGATGGCATGTAACAATGAAATCGTCAAACATTACCGCCAAATCATGGCTTAAAGTTCACTAAAATAAATAGAGACACTCTGATGGTATAACTTAGATCGTATCAGTATTGGAAGTAAGAGTCAAAATAGAGTAGCTCATTAAAATGATCGAAAACGACCGACATTACTGTTAAATTCATCGTTTTCGAACTCGCTGAGAAGAATAGTGATCTTTTAACTGACACCCAAATCCAAGTTCGACATGTCCAAAATGGCTGAATTAGCGACGCATTCCATAATTTACAACATAGTTAATCTTATTAATGGCAGTTCCACTGACGTAAATATTCGGATAACAAAGGACAATAAGCTAGTATAAGGTCAAAAAGTAATTATTTCCAACGCAAAGGGAGCCACATAATATTATTTTTAACATCAAAAGACAATAAACAAATAGGATGCCCACTTATTAGATTATAGTTACATTTTTTTTCATAATCGGAGCATATTAGTAGAATGCACTATACAGTACTGCAACCTGGCTGATTGGCTCATTCACTCTTATCAATGTGTGAGAATGCAATGATAGCGAACTGCGTCTTTTGTACTTTAAATCAGCATAGAACTAGAAAGAATACACTGGCAAATTTCTGGTCAGTGTTCCTTGAGGGTTTATTATTATTATTATTATTATTATTATTATTATTATTATTATTATTATTATTATTATTATTATTATTATTATTATTATTATTCCATTTGCTTAACGTGGGTTCCTATCACCACGAAATGGCGCGTCCTCAGGTTGCGGATCGAGGAGAAGGCCTCTAGATATAGAGGTTAGCTGCGAATATACTGAAGCAGTCGCGGACAGATGACTAGGAGTGGTCCTCCAGCTTGGGGGTTTGGGTAAGGCTAACACCCTCATCCTGTAAAAAAAAGGTACTTGTTCACAAACATTCACAAAAGCCTCGGACAAGGACTGATAACTTGGCACGACCTCAGCAAAAGAAAATGGACATGAGATTTGGAACATGGAATATTAGAAGTCTTTATAGGGCAGGCGCGTTAAAATCTGTAACGAGTGAGTTAGAGAAATACAGGATGGACTTAGTAGGAGTTCAGGAAGTTAGGTGAGAAGGAAATGGATCTGAGAATTCCGGAAATTTTACGTTCTTTTACGGGGAAGGAAATAAAAATCACCAGTTAGGAACAGGGTTTTTCGTTCACAAACGAATATTACCAGCAATTAAACGGGTTGAATTTGTTACTGACAGACTTTCTTTTATTACTCTTAAGGGACGGTGGTGTGATATTATTGTTTTAAATGTACATGCTCCAACTGAAGATAAGGGTGACGATATAAAAGATAGTTTTTACGAAGAAGTGGAACGGATAGTTGACCAACTCCCGCGATATCATATGAAGATTCTATTAGGGGATTTCAATGCGAAGCTAGGACGAGAGGATATTTTCAAACCGATTATAGGGAACGAAAGTTTGTATAAGGAAAGTAATGACAACGGTGTTAGACTCGTGAACTTTGCAACATCCAAAAACCTAATCGTGAAGAGTACAAAATTCCCACATCGCGACGTTCATAAATACACTTGGACATCACCAGACGGAAAAACACATAATCAAATTGATCACGTTTTCGTAGATAGAAGAAGACAATCTAGCATAATTGACGTCCGGTCGTTTAGAGGGGCTGATTGTGACACTGATCACTACCTGGTAGTAGCGATAATACGGGAGAGATTATCGTTGAATAAAGGTAATATTCAATGTCCGAAAACGGAGAGATTTAATTTAAAGAAATTAGAGGAGAACCAGGTAAGAGAGGAATACCAGATTGAAGTTTCGAATAGATTCTCGGTCTTAGAAGCCTCGGAGTGCACTAGTGTTGAGGATACTTGGATTGAAATTAGGGATAGCATTAAAAGTTCAGCAATAGAAAAATTGGGACACGCGGAAATACGCAGGAACAAACCATGGTTCAACCAAGAATGCATTAAACTAGCAGAGAAGAGAAAACAAGCAAATTACGGTGGCTACAAAATCCGAATGAAATAACTACACAAAATTTCGCAGATATCAGGCGGGAAACTTCCAAAACTTTTAGAACAAAGAAACGGAATTTTTTGAAAGCTAGAATTAAGGAACTTGAAGATAATAGTAAAAATAAAAATATTCGGGACATGCATAAGTGGATCAGCGAATTTAAGAAAGGCTATCAACCTCGTGTTTATATATTAAAGAAATCTGACAGAAAAGTTCTCACTGATACGGACAGCCTCTTAAATAGATGGAAAGATTTTTTGACGATTTGCTGAACACGCAGCCAAAAACTAATGTGCGTGGAGAAAAGGAGATACACACCGCAGAACCGTATATTCCAGAACCCAATCGAATAGAAGTGGAAGCCGCTATAAAGAAATTAAAGAAACACAAATCTCCGGGTGTAGATGAAATTCCGGCTGAGTTAATTTTAGCTGGAGGCGAAATATTGTGGAACAAGATACACAAACTCATTCTCCTTATCTGGAACAAGGAAGAATTGCCACAAGAGTGGAAAGAGTCAATCATTGTTCCAATTCACAAGAAAGGCGACAAAACTGACTGTAATAATTATCGAGGCATTTCTCTTCTCTCAACATCCTATAAAATCCTTTCAAATATTATATTAGCAAAATTGACCCCATACGCAGATGAAATTATTGGCGATTATCAGTGCGGATTTAGACGAAATCGATCAACTATCGACCAAATATTTATCATTCGCCAAATACTCGAAAAGAAGTGGGAATACAATACCCCGGTACATCAACTATTTATTGATTTTAGAAAGGCTTACGACTCGGTTAGGAGAGAAACATTATACAACGTTCTTACAGAACTTGGAATACCGAGAAAGCTAATTAGATTAATTAAGATATGTTTAAGTGAATCCCAAAGTAAAGTCCGGGTAGGAAAATTTTTGTCCACGAGCTTCCACGTCGAAAATGGCCTGAAACAAGGAGATGCGTTGTCGCCATTATTATTTAACTTTGTGCTGGAATACGCCATAAGGAAAATCAAAGATAGCAACCAGGGCCTATAGTTGAACGGCATTCACCAGGTTATGGCATATGCTGATGATGTAAATTTAATAGGGGATGATAGGAGAACAGTAGAAATAAATGCAGAGATCTTTTAAACGCTTGCAGGGACATGGGTTTAGAAGTAAATGCAGAGAAAACTAAATACATGGAAGTGCGTCGGGACCGTAATACGGCAAATTGTGGATGCGTTAAAATATTAAATAATGCTTTTGATAAAGTGGAGACTTTCAAATATTTAGGATCAATATTAACAGACGAAAATCATATTCACGAAGAAATTAAATGTCGACTCAAAGCAGGGAATTCGTGTTACTACTCGGTTCAAAATCTTTTGTCGTCGCGAATTCTGTCGAGGAATTTGAAGCTTAAGATATATAAAACGATAATCATGCGTGTTGTTCTGTATGGTTGCGAAACATGGTCGCTTACTCTGAGGGAAGAACATAGACTGAAAGTATTTGAGATCAGGATCCTGAGATGAGTATTCGGACCCAAGAGGAACGAGAATGGGGAATGGCGGAAGCTTCATAACGAGGAACTACATAGTTTATACGGTTTACCCAACATTGTTAGGGTCGTCAAGTCTAGGAGGCTTAGGTGGGCAGGTCATGTAGCTAGAATGAAAGAAAGTAGAAACGCTTTCAAAGTCTTGACTGGTAGACCCATAGGAAAACGACCATTAGGAAGACCTAGGCGCAGATGGGAGGATAATATTAAGATGGATCTCGCAGAGATAGGAATACAAAGTAGAAACTGGATGCAATTAGCTAAGGATAGAAGTCAGTAGAGAGCTTTTGTGAACGCGGCACTGAACCTCCGGGTTCCATAGGCCATAGAGTTAGTTAGTTAGAGTTATTATTATTATTATTATTATTATTATTATTATTATTATTATTATTATTATTATTATTATTATTATTATCTGGAAATTGTGGACTAAGTGGGACATAAGCAACACACTACGAAAGTGTTCTTTCGGAGACAATGCCAGAAAATCGGGACATGGTCAACTTACTATTACTATTACTACTACTACTACATTGTATTAAAATATTCGAAGAAATTTCCAAGACTGTATTCACTTTTCAAGATGGGACCGCAAAGTAACTCCCTCCTCAAAAAAAAAAAAAAAAAAAAACGAAAACCGTCATTATAAATTGAACATTAATGTGAGCCCAACTCTGTTTTAGTTTAGTTAAAACATTTCAATTTGATGGCATTGTTTAATTTCAAGGAAACTCTCGGTTGGAAGTCGCAAATTAGATTGTGTAAGATCGTTGTTTTATGTTTTATCTCCTGCAATCAGAAGCATAAACGTAAGTTGAATTTTTAGTAAGATCAGATCAACTATTTTATTTTTCTCCTTTTAAACCTTACGTACTTTGTTACTAGGAAATCAGATTCAGTATTACACACGTTAGTTACGATTAAGTGGACAGAATGAGGGCTATAATACAAAACAAGACTTATGTCCTAGCGTTTTAATATAATCTTCCACAGTCCTGACTTTCTTGCGAATAGGGCGTCACTCGGCTCTCTCAAAAAATTCAGGTACAAAATTTCAAATATAAAATTTCACATAATCGTTAAAAGAGACAATTTGATGTGATTCGCATTCGGAAATTGTTACCATAAGTTGTCGTCAAAAATGTTCATTTTCCGATCAAATGACTTTCGGCACATGACGGAGGGATATGTAATATATTAATTCCTACTGCCGCTATACCTAAACACAAAGAAACAGAAAGTTAGCGTTACTAAGGTAAAATAATTTCAAAATTCTAAGGTAAAAGCACCAGTTATGGACATCCTTAAATTTTGCTCCAATAAAGGATATGTTGATGGAAATATGTGAAAATAGGACCACTTAAGTTTCTCTTGCATTGGAAATTTTGTAGTTGATATACTGCTACAAAATAGTGACACTGAGTGACATTCATTTGTCGTCTACTAAGTGTACTCATGCTGCAATTTTAGTGATGTTAGTTGCATGCAGGGCCGTCATTTAGGGGGACTATGAGGGGTAATTGTCCTAACTGAGTTTGAGATTTGTATTGTTTTATCATTAAAATAGTAGTAAATCAATGAACAACGTGAAATTTTACTTGTATCAAGGTGTCTTGCGTCCCCCCCCCCCCAAGCAAAAGCTGAAATGACACTTTTCTTCACACTACCTTAAGTAATTGAATAAGGTGAGGCATATCTTAGGCCATACGGCAAAGAGCTAATCCAGTACTTTATAATTTAGATCACTATATCTTGTAGGACGGAATGTGTAAATCTTCTGATCCAGTGGAAGCAGGTAAGTTACCATTCGCAATCACATCCATATTCTTTCCTATGGGTTTTACATGGACCGGAAAATATTTTACATTAGATAATTTTGTACAAATAATCCTATATTGGGGTAAGTCGCATTTGCATCTGTTTTTCGGTTTTGGTAATTTGCAAGTAGACACTAGTGAAGAAAATGCAATTTATTTACACTTAATAAGAAATTAGCATTTGGATCCAGTGATCCGGATCCATAAAACGTTACTTGAAATGGGATTTAATTGCATTTCGTCGTTTGGGAGTTCTCGAATGGCAACGCAAGGCTAACCATACAAAAGTCAATTTTCATTGAATCCTGAAAAACGCAAGTTAAACTCAAATTTTGCGTAGCGTCGCACAAACAACCATACGAAATGAGGTCCACGACATAATGAAACAGTATTCACTGATTTCATTCTCCGGACATAATGAAGTAATTAAGTAATTCACTGAGTTCAGAGAGAATGTAAAACTTTAAATTGGCGATAAATTGCCTAGTTGCATGTCGGCTTCTGCAAACATAACGCAGAATTTTTATTTTAATTTCCAATACTCGAAAGCACACACGAATTTTGCGATATAATGACAATGGCGCAAATTTTGCGTTTTGGAGATTATCAACAACAAATTTTTGACAATCTCGCTACCAAAAGTTCTTAACGTATAGGTTGCGAAGACTGATACAGAATAAGACCCAAGATATTACGAAGTTTTGTTTCAAAACTTTAGGAAAAAGGGTAGAATATTTTCCGAGAGTACAGCCGATGTCCGATGTAGGTACGAAAATCTTATTACTTAACTTAAATGTGACTTTCGAAGAACATAAGAATGTTGGAAAAAATTTTCATTTTCCCTGAAAGTATGTTTGAAAGTAATTTAAGAATCAATAAGACTTTTGACTTAAGATATTGGGTTTCCAGATGATTTGTAACGATTAATAATTCTTCTCAACGATTCTAGAGGAGGCGTAGTTGCAAGGTGCCGCAATTACACAGAACAAAACTCAGTCGCTTCATATACTGACAAGGAGGATGTTATATTAAGGGATGATGAATAAACGGAATCATTTTGGCTGTAACTTCAACAGTATTGGCGAGTAATAATTAGTTATTCCTATTTTTCAAACACTGTGTGGAATATTTATTGTTTCTTTGTGCACTAGTAGCAACAATTCAGGTTAGCGGATTGCAGCGGATTTTTAGCTCTGTTTCAGCGGAAAAAGAAAAATCGATCTGGCATTACTGTTTGTAGTTCCGAACAGTTGTGGTCAGGGGACTTTTGATTCAGCTTTTCTGCTCTCATTTTTCCCATGAAACTTTGAGACCGGTGACGTCACGTGGAGGTATCGCGGTATTTTTCAACAGAACAAGTAAAATACAGCATAAACAATTACGCTACTGTTTCAAAATGAGCAAAAACCATGTTAATTAATCAGTAGCTTATTGAAATAACAGAGGAAGCAATACAAATGAATTAATGTTCCATCGGGAACAGGTCAAAACTCCCACACTCAAGTAATGTCAAAACGCCCACACAATCGGTCATAACTCCCACACAAACGGACAAATCTCCCAAATGCACGAACGGTCATAACTCCCACAGCCAAAACCCCCATACTGGTAACACTGTTCAACAAATTTTGATCGAAAGTATGTAAATTCTTTGAAATTGCATTTTTTACATTCATTTAGGCATAATATGAAAGGAAATGATAATAGAAGAATTTTCTTAGCTCAGGTTGTGAAAAAACGCCCTTGTACAACAGCAGCTGTATACGTATATACAAATGTATTAATATTTATAGAACATTTAAGCAAAATCCTTGTAAAAACCTACATTTCACTTTTTTTATCTATTTCACTGTGATGTGATAAGCTGGGGAGTTAAGAAGTACCCTAACCTATAGCTTTCTATACCCTTGTACTTCCTTTTTCAAAATTGCGCAAATACTAGTTTCACAGCGATACAGAAAATAGAGTGACCGTGGTCAAGTTAAACATTAACAATTCCGCAATAAAAATCAGTATTAACATCAAAACATGAAAAATATGTACAAATACCTTTTTGTGCAAGAACTACACTGCAATGTAGACAAAAGTTTCAAGTGATCCCTTGTATAGGATTATGCTTATTTTATTTTGAGCGTCTTCGCTTGGCTTGCCTTTTGTAGATTATATCTGGATCATACCTTGCAATAGTCCAACAGTAGTCGGCCAATATATTAGAACTAAACTTTCCCTCATATCTCTTCTCCATGGCTGCAATATCTTGATGGAAACGCTCACCATGTTCGTCACTTACTGCTCCACAATTTTCGCGAAAGAAGTCTAGATGTGATTGAAGAAAGTGGAGTTTCAGAGACATATTGCAACCAAGATTTTCGTAGCACAATAACAACTTTGCTAAAAGTAGTTTGTAATTTGTTGCTCGGTGTCTTCCCAAGAACTGTGAACAAACACTCTTCAAGCTTTCCCACCCAGCTTTCTCCTCACCTTGGAAAATTTCGTCGAACTTGTGATCTTTGAATAGTTGCCTAATCTGTGGCCCTATGAGAAAACCCTCTTTAACTTTGGCATCACTTAATCGAGGGAATTGTCCTCTTAGGTAGTTATAGGCCTCATCCTCTTGGTTCATGCTCTTAACAAAACTTTTCATAAGACCTAATTTAATATGTAGAGGGGGAGGCAAAATTCGGTTACGATCTACCACTGGTTCATGCTGCACATTTTTCACTCCCGGCTGAAGAGTTTCTCTGGTACTCCAATCACTTTTGCGGTAATGAGATCCACGATCTCTACTGTCCCATTCACATATAAAGCAACAATACTTTGTATACCCTAACTGCATACCTAGCAACAGTGCTATTACTTTAAAGTCACCACAAATGAGCCACTGAAAATCGTAATATTTAATGGCTTGAAGTAAACGTTTCAAGTTTTCATAAGATTCCTTCATATGAACTGTGTAACCTACAGGAATTGAAGGAAGTTCATTTCCAATATGTAAAGCACTGCCTTTAAACTCACCTTGGACGAATCTATAAAGAGCCTCCACTCCGTAGGTTCGTAATTAATTTTAATTGCCCTCATGAGACCATTTACATCTGTACATGCCACAAGTGTGTCTTCCATAGTAAAAAATGAAGTGAACATCTTCTCCATATTCCGATACACTGAAATATTTACTTTTTCCTGCAATAAATTCCATTGCTTTAAGCGTGACGCTAAAATTTCGGCTTTGCTTTTCGAGAGGTCCAAGTCTCTGATTAGATCACTTAGTTCCTCTTGAGTAAGTCTATGTGGTTCGCATGGAGGTTCTTCTACAAAAAACGTAGGGTCCTTCGAAGTACTTGATTCAGGAGCTTCAACTTCTTGATCATCATCAGAAAAAAGATGGTATTCTTTAGGTGGGTCAGGAACAAATAGTCCTTCTCCATGTGGAACAGGGCGCATTGCAGAAGGAATGTTAGGATAGATCAAGGCCCGCTTCTTCTTCGTGGAAATTCCCTTCTTGACGGAAGGAACCATACAAAAATAACAGTCTCTGATGTGGTCGCTTGGCTCCCTCCAAATCATGGGCACTGCAAAAGGCATTGAGCGCCCCTTCCCATTAATCCAATTTCTTTGATTGCTGGCACAAGTGTTACACACAATGTGGGGTGCCCAAGATTATCTTTGTCTCCAATTTTACAACCAAACTAATATTGATAGGCTTTTCTTATTAGTGGTGTTATAGTTTGCTTTTGTGAGGAAAATGGCACCTCCCCACACACGTAGCAGAAGCCATCCGCCCTGTTTACACAATTTCGCGGCATTTTTGTTTATTGAAATCCTCAAGAGGTCACTTGAAATAGTTCCGACAACTATTTAAAAATATACATTCGAAATACCAGTATTGTTGCGTACTTGTAGTTGTATTTTTATGTCCTGCACTACACAAACGTCACACCCAAAACGCTGATAACTGCACTAAACCTGTCTTCTCTAACAATAGCAGAACACTACTGAGATAAGGAACACAATAAAACCAAGCGTTCATATAGTTTCTCCAGTGTTGCCGGATCAGTGTAACATTTTACCCCAAACGAAGCAAATATTTATTTTTAAAGCGTTATTATTAGACATGCCTGTAAAACGAAAAGTAGAGCTAATATTCGAAAATAACTTTCAAATTCGTGATCATAACCACAAAATCAATAAGAATTAGCTGATTTTGTTCAATTTACATTTTCGTTGTTGAACAGTGTAATCGGTCCTAACTTACAACGGTCATAACTCCCACACAAATGGAAAAAACTCCCACTCATAGCAACGGTCACAATCCCCACATAAATGGACAAAACCAAAATACAAATGGACAAAACTCCCACATGCAGAAATTGTCACAACTGCCACACAAATGGACAAAACCCTCACACAATCGGAGAAATCTCCCATACTCTGAAATGATCCTGGTTGCATGTCTTGCCATTGTACTTTTTAATAACATTTTTTAGTCCACTTAAACTGATGTTGCAACTATTCTTCGTGCACTGTTTTGTAATGACAGAAACACTAAAGTGGGCGTCATAAAGAGCCGCAACAAAGACGTGCAATCACTATCATTTCAGAGTGTGGGGGATTTGTCCGATTGTGTGGGGTTTTGTCCATTTGTTTGGCAGTTGTGACAATTTCTGCATGTGGGAGTTTTGACCATTTCTGTGGAAGTTTTGTCCATATATGTGGGGATTATGACCGTTGCTATGTGTGGCTGTTTTGTCCATTTGTGTGGGAGTTATGACCGATTGTGTGAGCGTTTTGACATTTCTTGAGTGTGGGGGTCTTGAACTAGACCCGTTCCATCGATTCCCTAAAAATGATGAACTTGCGAAGAAGATCGATTTCCCGCTATAAGTAAAAAAAAAACGTTTAATATGGATAACGCACGAATATGTTCTGCTCACTTTTCTCCACAGGATTATCAAAGGGTTTTAAAAATGAGCTTGTAGGTTTCCAGCAAAAGTAGTGTTTAAGATCTGACACTGTTCCTTCATTATCGATACCAAGTTGGCATGGTGAAAATAAGCTAGGTGCTAGTCAAGTTGAAAAACAGGTGTGTAACAACAATAATTTATTTTGCTTTTATTGACATTTGTTTCTGAGGTCCTAAAGCGAAGTAGAAGAGGATACCAACGAGAATATAAATCTATGCTCTCATATATTGTTTAGTTTAAATGATATTCTTAAAATTTTTTGAGTATCTGAATCGTTATTCCAGCAAAGTACTCAAAGTGCACTTTGAGCAGAACATTCATAGGAACCTATTACGAATTGAACTTAACATAACCTTACCTAATCTTGTCTAGACGAACCGCACTTCTTACGTATAAATTACATTGTTTTTATTCCTTCTCCAATGTCACATCGTGAGACAAAACCACTTGTTCTGCTCAAAGTGCACTCTTACCATTATTCTTATAATTGAAGGGCTAACCGACAGAGGGAGTTAAGCCACGGAAACTAAATTCCAAGAAATCGAAGGGTAAAGTGGAGGACAAATAACTACAGATTTTCCCTTGTGAAAGTGATTCTTTTATGTATGTATACCACTCTATAGATACCTGTGTAACTTGTAACCTGTAATATATAATGTAAAGTGTGTTGTACTGAGTAATAAACGAATATTAGTAGTGTAAAGGAAATATTTTGCAGTGATGATATCTGACAGTTTGATAATACACACGAAATACAATAGGTTAGGTTAGATTTCTGACCTAACCTAACCTAACCAAATTAAATTAGATTCGGTTGTTAGGGTAGATTACATTTCTAACGTAACCTAACCTATCCTAACAGAACCTAATCTAATTTATTACATACACGGAATCTGAATATTTTGAATTATGTTTGTTTATGTATTTTACTACTTGAAATGCTGTCATGGAGAGGATTGGTATATGGAAAGTATTTGTACTTTGTCTCCTTAGAATTCACGTTTCAATTAAAGTATAATGGCAAAAATCTATAATGTCACTCCTTCCCCACGCTCAAAGAGAATGAATTTCGATTTAAACGGTATCGATAGGGTCACTATTCATTTCCGTGATACCAAACATTATGGAAACACCAATTTCGGCTGTTTTGTTTGTCGTCTACTTCCTATCTCCTCTCACCCCAGAGCTGAAAAATGATAAATCCTGAGTTAGGCCTGGCTGCATTAAAGTACCAAAAATACTTAATACTTTAAGTTGGTCGGGGAGTAGTTAGCAGTCAAACATTGTTACAATGATTTTTATTTATATGAATAGTAAATTCCCCTTCTTCCCCTTAAAAAGGAAATTTTCAAAATAATGAGACATGTTTTCCGTCAAGTTTAATGAGGAGTTTATATACCGAGTTTCATCTTCTAAATAGGCTCGTGAGATACTATATTTTAGGTGCAAATTTTGAACCCTTTCTACGCCCTTAGGATTCGCCCTTTAATCAAAGTAATGTGATAAAAATTTCAGTCATGCCATTTCAACGCATGTACTAAAAATTATAAAAATCGTCCCAAAAGTCTAGGATAAGTTAGCGAGCAAACAATATATTCAGTTTTATTTGTATAGATAATTAATCATTATTGATGGTATTTATTTATTTATTAAATCATATTTCCTCTTCTGTAAATAGCACAAACTCATAATTTGTATTTGGAAAGGCAAGAAAGTTCATAATTATGGTTTGAATCAATTTTTACGAGTAAAGCGCGAATTGTAACAAGCAGGCAAGCGAAAAAATATTCAGGGTTCCTCCAAATGACGTCACATACAGGGAGCCAATCAGAACGCTAATCGCAACTGGGGCAACCTACATTGAGTAGTGGTACCGACCGGTAGTTTTTGACAAGGTTGATAATTTTTGTGTTAATTAACTTGACAGTTATACTGCAAGAGGTTTCCAAAATGAAGCACAGGAATCACAATCCAAAGTAAATAGTGTTCGTTTATTAAAGGTCTCAGAATCGTTGAATTAGCTGCCACTCGACAGTGTTGAAGATATGAATGATTTGGAAGCGGAGTTGGCCGATAGTTCGAATTTGGTGGAGATTGTGGTAAGTAATTAATACGTTTAATGGTTGTTTGATTTACGAAAATTAGTACAGTAAAAATAATTCAAATACTCTCAAGAATATAAACTGAAACAGGAGAACTCGTCACTCGACCCAACACTTTCGTGTATTTGTTGCCTAAATGGTTAATTCTCATTTATGAGAGAGATTTCTGATGGATTACCGGCAGCAATGTCTGTACCTTAATCCAGGGGTGCCCACAAGGGAGGGCTATGACGCAAACTGCGTCATTGAAATATTTGGGGGGGTTAAAATCTATATAAATATGTTTGATGAGGGGGGTAAAATTAATCGAAAAGAAGATTTTTTCATGGAAGAACACCTACGGATAGACAATTGGGGGGTGCGTCATAGATATAAGGGGGGGTGGGCACCACTGCTTAATCCATTATATGTTAAACTGTAAGTCGATATGAGATATTCTCATGATGATCACCAATGTTTAAACTAAATGGTTAACTTTACAACGCCCGCTCCAGCAGATATACTCACTCAGAAACGAGACATTACACTAATTACACAAATATTACACTAATTACACAAGTTTTTGAAAATGAATCAAAATTTACCTAACTTTAAGTCAACTCGTTCCTAATCCCCACCCTATTATTCCACTCTACTCTATTCTACTCTACTATACTACTTTTTAAAAGGGCCCTACTTATCCATGCGCACCTGGAGCATGTATTGCAAATTTACCCAAACTGAATAACATTTCAACAATAACTAATGGTGTTGATATTAGTTTTATACTTTTTTCTCATAGCAGTGCTTTTTCTTCATCTAATTGCAGAAATGAATAAGATTTGCATTGATAAAATAATAATACAGAAATATTATCCTTAAACGGTATTCGACCTGTGAGGAAAATGTACAGGGCTTGATTACGCAAGCCAGGATCAAAATACTGTGTGTTCCTTATACCAGATACAGAATATATACCAAGGTTGAGCTTAGCGAATATACTACTATCCATTTCATAAAGATAGGCCCCTGACTTCGAGGTGCTGCTGTGACGTCCAGTCAAAACTTATACTGCATTGTCGTACCTCGTTGGAATTGTTGGAATGTTGTCTTTTCAATACTTAAGACATACAAATTTTCTTTGTACTGTATAATGAGAAAAAAATAGAAATTAATGAAAAAGTGCGTATTTTTTCGTATTTTTTTGGTAAATCAATGTTTGTAGGACTATATCTCGGAAAGGAGTTAACATGAAATAATTTCCTGTGCAAGATATGTAGATGCATATATTACCTGCAAGTTCTGAAAATTTCATTACTCAACACGTAGTAATTTTCTTGTTATTCAGCAAAAAGTGAGACATCATTATCTCTGAATTGCGACGGTGTATTAACAATCTGAAAAAACTTTTAGAAAGATCTTAAAGTACCTTTTTCAACCAAATTCTTTTGACTTGTTTTAAAAGATAAACAATCACAAATATGACATTATGATTTTCTCTGCTTTGCGCCCTTCGCTATCGCAGTTTATACGGAGTGCTACGTTGCCACATTTTCCTGACGCGTATACACTCTCAGCCGGACGGGTATTTAAACTTGTTACGCACTGTCCGTCACTTTTTAGAGATATTTTAAAAATGTAATGTCTCCACAGATTTTAAACCAATTTCTTAGAAATTAACAGGATATACAGTAAATGTACCGTGTTCAAAATTAGAAAAGCGAACTCTTATCCTGTTTGGATTTGCATGTGATGGTCCTCGAAAATTTGTTTTTTTTTTTTTTTTTTTTTTTGTCAGTTCTTCACTTATTGCACGCAGTACAAAATACACTTGCACAGAAACAAAAACACGCACAAAGTTTATTATATGATACAACCTTAGTTGATATGTAATATTGAGTTTACACTTCACAGAAAATCTGTTTTCAGATCTAAGAGCTCCAAGCTACATTAGAATCTGCCTTTGAATAGGAATGACGCGTTTTTTTTCTTTCGGTGCGGCCTCAGGTTTACTTGAAACAGAGTTACTATCTTGTTCACTCCCGGATACGCCACTAAACACAGAATAATCAATGTCCTTACTATTAATTACTAACTCATAACCGTCTGAGTCAGAGTCATTCATCAGTTCTGCAATTTCATTATCGCTAAACATTTTGCCTCTTCTTTTTGTAATACCGCCGCTCGTGAAGGAATATCCACTTTTTTTTTTTTAAATCAAAAAGCACAAATTATACTCACGAAAATATAAATGCCCGTTCGTCCGACTCATTGCAATGAACCCATATGATATGAATGCGTGTGTAAGTTTTTGACGCCTACGAACCGAAGGGAAGTATTGAAGACTTAATCAGTGCGACGTGATTAGACGCAAATACAGCCCTCGTCACCTACTCATTGCATTGTTTTCTTTCGTTGAAAGAAAACAAAGGACCCTTTCTGTGTTACTGTACATTCGGCAGGGGAATTGATCGCAGAACTTGCGTGAACACGTGATTGCCAAGGTACATTTCTTTTTAACCGTTAACATGTTCGTAAGCTGGAGAGTGCGTATACTGATAGATCTTGAGGTAGAAATGGAGCAATTGTTTATAAATATTAGGGAAGATAGCAGGAGCAGCGATGAGTCAACAAAGTCATGACGAAAGTGAGTGAAGTAAATAGATTAAGAGATGAGTTTTTGGATGTGTTACTTCAACGTTTTATTTCGATTACATTGAGATGTGTACACTCATGTCCAAAATTATTGTCGCATATCTATAACTGTCTTCTTGTAAGAATATAATGTGATAATGATTTTGCAGGGTACTTTTAATACTGATACTATATGTAGTCGGGAAATGTATATTTGTGGTAAATTTCATAGGAAAAGAATACGAAAATTAGCATGAGTAAAACAAAATGTTGCTAAATGGATAAGAAAATTTTAGTTTCGTTTTATTGTTCTTATTTACTGCTCTTTTGACATGAAATTTTCCACATAGCCTACATGTCTTTGCCGATTATACACATACTAACATTATAAGAAATACCAGGCGAATTCGTTATCAAATTATATTCCTACAATAACATATTTATAGACATGCGACAATAATTTTAGACATGAGTGTACATGCATTAATGTTTTTATGATGTTGTGAAAGGTTATAATAAATACTTTTTCCTATTACATTCTTATGAAGTAGGCTTCGCGCTACAAGCTTCCTGAACGCGACAACACTGCACGACAGCGTTGCCGCACTTCCATTTACTGTATGCTGTTTCTTCATATAAGCGCGGGGAATTTAAAGATTGGGTTGCAACATGGCTCACTGCTTAACGCAGAGAACATGTTGAAGTACACATATTTTTTTTTAAAAATAAATACTCTACCAACTAAACCCTTTTTTGTTAATAGTTCCAAATATTTGGAACACTAGACTTCCAAATTTTCGAACAGTATTTTGTACGTTTCTCTACCTACCATGGTAAAGGAGATCAGAGCTTCGCACATTTGTTTTAATTACACAAAAAATATCAAGTGATGAAAATTGAACTTTTCACAACTTACAGTTAATGGATGCATCTACATATTGTACACAGGAAATTATTTCACGTGATCTCTTTTCTGAGATATAGCTCTATAAACATTGATCTACCAAAAAAGTACGAAAAAATACGCACTTTTTCATTAATTTTTATTTTTTTCTCACTACATAGTACAAAGAAAATTTTTATGTCTTAAGTATTAAAAAGACAACATTCCAGCAATTCCAACGAGGTACGGCAATGCAATATAAGTTTTGACTGGACGTCACGGCAGCACCGCGAAGTCAGAGGCCTATCTTTATGAAATGGATAGTAGTTCGGTGTCTCAACATTTCCACTGCTTCGCCTATAAGCTTTCTGACAAATCTCTTTTTGTAATATTTTCTACACCTATATTTATTAAGCATCAATTAGAGTGAATATGAATTGCGTTGGGAACCAAATAGCTAACATGTTTTCCTTCGTAATTGAGGATTCGACTCCCAGTTTAATGTTATATTTCCATGATAATCCTGCATCGTGAGATAATTGGGATGCTATTTAAATTAAGGCGTAACAGATTCCAGTCATGTAAGTCATAATTAATAAAACTTGGAAACCGACGACCTGGTCTCTTCTCTTCAAAGAATTTTAACTTAAAAATGAACAAGACAGTGGTTATTTTAGTGGTTTCTTGTAAACGTTTGCCGTATATTAAATTTAGTTGGCTTAACTTTATTACCTTCTCATAGGTCAGCATTTATTCCGAAGTATATCGTCTGCCTGACTTTCGACAAAAAGTGTAATAAAACTGCTTGTATAAGTACTAAATGACAGGTAGAAATAGTACTAATAGTAACAGGCAGTAACGGCATAAAAAGTTTAGAGTTGTCCTTAATTCGCACGATATTGCCGAGCGAGGGAAGGCGATTTAGAAACTCGCAGTGCGCAAGGATCGTTGTTGTTCTCCATGACGCGGTGGCTCAGTGGTAGAGCGTTCACCTCCGGTGCTTGGGGTCCCGGGTTCAAACCCTGCTCACGCCAAGTGAACTTTGTGGTGTACAAACACCGTGCTGGTGGGTTTTCTCGGGGTTCTCCCGTTTCCTCCCACTTTCTTCATTTCACTCATTTCTCATTATCACCGTTTCCTTTAGCCTAACCGTCATAACCATGGAACGTTAAACTTAAAGATTTCATTTTTTTCTTGTGGCTTCATACAATTGCACCAAAATTACAGAATATCAGTATACCTAACCTTCTAATGTTTTAAGAAATGTGGTCCCGTAGTTGGTCAGTAATTAGTGGTTCTATCCATTGAGACTTTTTCTCAGGATCACAATATGGACAATATATCACGGTTTCAACCAATTCCACCGAAATCCAGACCTACCTTCTGCTGTTGTCAAACAAAGTGGTCCTTAAGTGGTGAAATGGTCAGTGATGGGTGGTTGTGCCCATTGAAACTTTCTCAGGATCCAATGTTACAACATCTTATGGCTTTAAGCAATTCCACCGAAATTCAGAATACTGTATCTTCTACTGTTTTTTTAATAAAGTGGCCTCGTAGTGGCCAAACGGTCAGCAACATATCACAGTTTCAAGTAATTACTCGGAAATCCAGTATACCATTACCTTCTGCTCATTTAACCTTTACAGAACGAGCGGCTCAAGAACTGAGCCAGCAGTTTAAACCTCCATCACTTCGCTCCTAAATAATCTAAAGACATGATTAGGTGTCTATCCCTTTAGGAAGTATGAAACTGTTCAACGGTGTGCATTTCGTTTACATCGGGAATCCAGCAGCAAAAGGGTAGGGGGAGAAGTTAGATGTACAAGTTCCCCCTCACCTCAGCAATTGGACTTTGGAGACTCTCCCTCCAAAGGAGCTAGCAGCATAAAAAGTGATATCAATAATGATAAATAAACATCCTAACTAATGATACAATGTGTATGGCCATTCTTGCGTACGACAAATAACAGTGTTGCCAACTTCGAGAAAATGTATTTTTATTTCATTTTTTTAAATTTTAATTCTTCATTTACAGGTTGGGAACGAGGGGCACAAAAGCTACCTCGTAGAGATCTGTCTCATAAGCTTTCAAATGAGGTATGGCTTCTATCTCTGTGCCACGGTAATCCAAAATATTTTGAAAAATGTGTACAGGGTGATTCTACTGTGAAACATTCGGATTCCTTTCTAACTTGATATTGTACTTTCGCCCTTCGCTTTTTTTATGATTGTACACAATGCCTGGCTTACACGGAAAAATATGTTTTTCCTGCGTACGACTCCAGCTTTTGGCAAATTACCAAAAGCAAAATATCTAATTTTCTTCACAACTTTCGTCTTCTTCTTCTACGAATTAGAACGAGGGGTACCAAAGTTAAATCGTTGGAATCTGTGTTTCATAACCTTTAAAGCCAGGTACAGTTCATTTCCCTGTGACAATTACAAGGGGTACTGGGGCCGCCAACGTAAAGGTCTACGATTTTCTTGAAATCTCTATCCGACCTGTAAAAATATGGCCCTATAGTGGCCAAACGGTCAGTGATGTATGGTTGTACAAATTGAGACTTTTTCTCAAGATCACAATATCTACAACATATCACGGTTTCAGTTATTTTCATCGAAATTAAGAATATCACTATCTTAGGCAGCTTTCAAAAAAGTGGCCCTTTAGTGGGGAAACGGTCAGTAATTTGTGGCTATGTCCGTTACGACTTTAGCTCAGGATCAAAATATCTACAACTTATCACGGTTTCAGTCACTTATTCTGAAATCCAGAATATCGTTATCTTCCACTGTTTTCAAAAAAGTGGCCCTGTTGTGGCCAAACTGTCAGTAATTTTTGCTCGTGCCCATTGAGACTTTTTCTCAGGAACACAATATCTACAACATATCACGAATTCAAGCAATTCCATTGAAATTTCACCGTAATAATTGTGTGGGGTTCTTTTGTCATTTCGGAGGGAGCCGTTGCTCCCTTAAACTTTTTTCTCGCCAAAACGAGAAAACCCGTATTTTCTACTTTGAAGTCATCTTTCCATCGGGAGAGTTTCGTTTCTTTAATGCCTCTCTTTTAGTCAAGAAGACCCCTGTTTGAAAAGAGGCCCTTTGCCCCCTTAACCCATTTTCCGAAAGAAACAAAAAATACGTATCGGTTTATTTTCGGTCTAGTATATATGTGCTAAGTTTGAAGAAAAACGGACCACGAAAAAGCCTTGTGAAGCTATCTCCTTTACACTTTCACTATTTGAACTTAACGGGTTTTTGCCCCAAAAGTCTTCAATTTTCCTTGAAACGGACGGACAACTTTAGAAGTTAACCCATATGGATTAGGTCAATTTATGGGGAAATCTTAAAAATCCGTATTTAAAATATTTTTAAATACTTATTTAAGTTAATTTTAAAAATTTAGTATTACATTAACAAGAAGTTCGTTAGGTTGCTGCAAAGCTGAATACAAAGCAGTAAAAAGTTAAATTGTTTTAACTATAACACCGTTTGCTGCGGACATTAAAGAACTGCCGCTTTGTGGCAACAACTTCTGTACTTCGGTGGCGTCACTCCTAGATCCCTTTATTTCAACGAGTAGAATGAATGAAGATGCAACATAGATGTGATTTTCAGCTGTTATTGTCAGATGCAACATAATTGTCAGCTTTTATATACAAAATTGAATTACAGATGATACGTGTTTGACTTTTTGTGGATATCTACTCTTGACATTTCGTTTTTGCAGCTCCAGTTGTTTAAGCAGGACCTGCGTCTGCTACATAGTGCGGCATTTTGAACTTAAGATGTTGGGTTTTTGAACATTTGGTATCTTTTCGTCACTTACCCTTACAGATCAACATTCATGGTAAATTTGATTTTCCTAGCTTTAGTAGTTTGGCGTGACTATACTTTCGACATAGGTTTTAAGCGGCTATCTTGAATTCAAGGTGGCAATAGACTTTCCAATTAAGTTTGTGTTTACAATTTAACCCTCTGTCATTTTGCATAGAGTTATCGTAAGAGTCGAGACTTATTCCATCTTCTTTCATTTAACAGCAGCTTTCAAACTATTGTCTGTTTAACTCCCTTTCCACTTGAAAACTTTGAAACATGTAAAAAAGAAATCTTTGAGTTTTACGTCCCACAATTATGCTGGCTACGCTAAAGTAAACGGTGATGATGAAAAATGAGTGAATTTGTGAAATGAAGAAAGTGAGATTGAACGGGAAGAACCCCGAGGAAACCCAGGCACACGGTGTTTGTCCACCACAAAGTTTATTTGACGCTGAGTCTATGCACCAGAACTCAACCCTCTACCACTGAACCATTGCGGCCCCCTTGGAAACTTTAAGTTGGACTCCAACTAGGACCCTGCAGGGGCCCTGGGAAAAGACTTTTGTTTAAACCGTGGCAAATCGAGACTTTTTCCATCTTTCATTTCGCAACAACTTTTAAATGTTATACTTTTTAATCCCCCTTTCTATTTGAAATTTTTAGTAGAGTTGAGTTGATTTTGAGTTTTACGTCCGTTCAGCAGCGAGGTTATATGAGACGTGGACGTACTGATTAACGTTGAATCCGTACCACATGAGCTCCCGCCGGTTGAAACTTTTGAGTTGGACCCCGTCTGGGACCCTGTTGCCTGAAAAGTGTGCCCTTAAAGGGATGGGATACGTGTTCGTCAACCTTTCCATCTACTCAACCGTTTCCGAAAAAGTGACCCGGTTCAAACTATCCTGCCAGCTAATAGTTTTTAAATTACAAAATATGTTCTAACTCACGATATCCGCCCGGTGTCACTTACTGATGCGCACGAGTCGAAAAACACTTTGTAAAATTCAAGACGAGTCGAGACAAAATTATTTCTCGAGTCGTATTTTCGAGTCGAGATACGACTCGATCGGGATTGCTCGTAAAAATCTCGATTGGACTCGAATGTCTAGAAAATCTTTCTAGATTTTCTTAATATTATTTTGAAGAAAGTCTTCACTCAGAATCAGCCTTGAAACCAATTCCAGCATCTTTAATTTAGAAAGGTACAAAACTCATAAACTTAATAGTTAATCTTTCGAGATCAAGATTTAATTTTCAGTTCAATTCAGTTAATTAAAACTAATAATTAATGGTGTGAAATTTGATTATACTACGAATATAATAATAATTATAATGTTTGCTTATCTAGTTTGAGATTAGCGAACGCGAGCTCCATTGAGGATAGAAAGCATGAGCCCGAGTGAGTCCCGGTTGCAAAACGAACACTTTTGCATTTTTCTCTGTGAGTCCCGGTTGCAACACACAGTGCACAGAACACTTTTAATGATTGGCCTTCGCAGCCGACGACCCATCCATGAGCGAATGTTAACACCAGGACATCGGAACTACGACTGAAATGAACACGTGACCATCGCCACTGGACCTTGGCGCAGTGGCTGAGCGTTGCATTGTGGAATGAATCCCGATACCTTCTTCATCATGACGATAGGAGGTTGCGAATTCGTTGTGTTCCAAGGGAACAACTCCTTCACACCTGTACTGAGGGACGGAGAGAAGCTGGCGGCGGCTTAATTATGATCTGGGGAACCTTCACGTGAGCATCCATGTGTCTAGTGGAGCTCAAGCAAGGCACCATAACCACTGCTTGCATACTACGTACACCCCTTCATGATAACCATGTTTCCCAACGGTAATGGCGTTTTAGACAAGATAATGCACCATGTCACTAGGCCAGGAGTGTGATGGAGTAACTCGAAGAACACAGGGGCGAGTTCCAAGTGATGTATTGCTCCACCTCCAATTCGCCGGATCTGAACCCAATCGAACACATCTGGGATGTGATTGAACGTGACGTCAGAGCACATCGCCCTTCTACCTGGAATTTACGAGACTTCGGTTTACCTATGTTTGTACATGGGGTGCCAACTGTCTCCAGCGACCTATCAAGGAGCATTGCGCCCATGCCAAGATGCGTCGTCGTTGTTATCCGTGCCAAAGATGGACATACTGAAAATTAGGTAGGTAGTTATAATATTCTGGCTGATGTGTGCGTATATTTTAACTTGTATATTTTGTCTCGACTCGAACTTCGAGAAGTCTCGTCTCGAATTCTAGTCGAGTCGAGACAAAAATGTCTAGTCGATACATGAGACGAGACAAAAATATATTTTCGAGTCGAGACACGAGTTGAATCGACTCGTGCGCATCCCTAGTGTCACGTATAACTTTGGGACTCGTCTAGTTATAACATAAAAAAAGCAAACACAATGATCTCGTTCAGATCTCAGTGGAGCCACTTTGTGGCCTTCCCTTGTTAGTAGATATAAAATGTCCTATAAGAATAGAAGGATAAGGTCAAAGACGGAACCTATTTATCGAATGCTGAATTACTTTCGTATAGTTTTTTGCTCAGTTTACGAAG
Organism: Thermobia domestica; assembly: GCF_964235325.1. Classification (NCBI taxonomy): domain Eukaryota; kingdom Metazoa; phylum Arthropoda; class Insecta; order Zygentoma; family Lepismatidae; genus Thermobia; species Thermobia domestica. The sequence goes on along the minus strand of NC_137462.1, from coordinate 248,976,138 downwards.
GACATACTTAGACCGCGATAATTATTTGGGTTTAAGTAGATATCTTTACAATATCTTGCCTATGGAGATCAAAACTGAATTAGCCGGAGAAACAAGGGTTAACGAGAGAGCACGAAACGTTCCTCGGAAGCAAGTCCATACCAGAAAAACTGCTTCTCGATGTCCCTTACCGTTTTCTCTCCACGGATATCAAGATTGTGACCGAAAGTACTGCTGAATTTGTTGAACCTCAGATTTTATGTAGTAGAATGGGAGGGTAGAGATGTCTTTCCTTCTGAAATTGAGAACTTCCGCTTAGTCTAATGGCTAGCATACTCGCCTTCGGTGCTCATGGTCCCGGGTTCGACTCCAGGTGGACTTACAGTCGAACGACAAAAGTGGGTTCCACTATAATCAGTAGGTCTACAACTCCTTTAGCCACCATGGTATGACCATAGAACGCAAAATAACTAACTAACTTCTATCTCTGAATCAATAAAAGATATCACTATATATTACTATTTTGTTTTATGGAGATCGATGTCGAAACCGAAAGACCACCTCCGGTTTGAACAGAGAGTTATCAGAGGTAATTAAATATATTCTAGGCATGATGGATCGATTCCAAAAGACTGTTTCATGTCTGCCTTCATTTTTGTTTTATGAAAATTAATATTTAAATCGGAAACTGTTGATTTCTACTACTATTCTCCGTTTCAATAGAGAATCAAGGGATGAAAGCGAACCTATGCACTTGTTTCGCACAGTCTTGTTTGGGTCTTCGCACTTGTTTCCTTTTACCTTCTATGGAGATCAGTATTGGAACCGGAAAAGGTTAATTTCCAGCTTAAATAGAGAAAAAGGAAGTTGGAAGCGAAATCGATTCTAGAGAACATCTTCTCGATTCGTTTTTGTTTTATGTTGATGAATATTGAAACTGCAAGTAGTGATAAAGTTTTGCTACTACTGATTTCAGTACCTTTGAGGAACTGGATCGATTTCTGAAAATCGCTTGTCGCTATCTATTACTGTTTTTGTTCCATGGCCATTTATGTTTAAGCCGAAATTGATAATTTCTACCACTTCCGGTTTAAATTGGGAAATATCAGAAGAGGTAAAATCTATTCTTAGTATGCTGAATTGCTTCTCTAAACCACTTCTCGATATATCTTATCTTTTTTTCTCTGATACCTGTTAACAGAGGGATATAGCAGTTCTATAAAGTTTCAGATAGTTATGCATAGCATAGTTTTGAAATCTGAAAAGGTAAACATATGAACATACATCTCTATGAATGCACAAAACCGCTAATAAGTAATTAACAAAAGACTTGAGCAAAATTAGTAAATGCACAAGTCTTCTTATAGATAAAAGTAATGTGATAGTAATAAAAAATCAAAAAGCTAAATATTTAGACGAAAGTTTCTCTAAAATTTCATATCGAAAGTATTTACCATAAGTTATAAGAAGGAAAAACAAGTTAATGAAAATAACTGAATATCAGTGAAAAGTAAGGAATATAATAAACTAAACTTTAGAACATACACAAAAGAGCTCAAATCCTTATTAAAAATTATACAAATCTTAATTCGAAGAGCTTCACAATACAAGGTAGCAAAATAACATTTTTATATCTAACCTAAAGAGCAATTCTTGATTTAAAATATGCGTAAACTTTTTTTTTTAAAAAAAAGAAAACTAATGGAGTCGGGACGAGAATTGTTTTTACAATAGTTCTCATCTTGTCTTAGATCTCGGTTTTATCCCGATGTAAGAATTTGAGTTTCATTCACTATTCACAGTTTTAGATTCACTATATTTCGAATCTAAAATGTTAGTTCTGATGACGAGAAATTGCCCTATGGTGGGCAACAGTAATAGTACTTATTTTAGTAACATTTTGTTGTAAATAACGGTTAAATTATTATTTTCACGTGTATTATTTCACAAAAAATAGTTAAAATATCTAAATATTATGCTTGAATTTTTGGCCTGAGGGCTCCTTACCTTATTCCAATACTTACAACGTTCGTTTAAGAACGTACGATTTTCTTGTGCATTTGTGTAAAAATATATACCCAAATGCAAAAACAAAACAAATATTAGTGACACGTTGTGCATCATGTGAATGAGTTTGCTTTTTTATTGTGGTGAAACCGGAAATGGTAAAAGAATCTGCTACTTCCGATTTTAGTATAGAGGTTAGAGTAGAGATTGAAAATATTCTTGGGACAGTTAAATGATTGCAGAAAACCGTCATCTATTATTGTCTCGTTTCTATGGTGTTTAACGTTGAATCCAGAAAAGAATAATTTCTATCAATTCAGATTTAGATTCCAGACTTACGAAGGAGTTTTAACCCTTTTCCGAGATGCTGATTTTCCACTATCTGACTTGATTTCAGTCCTATGAAGATTAATATTGACGGAACTGTTTAATTCTACTATTTTTGGTCTCAACAGAGAATTTAGAGAGGAGATGGAAGCTATTCTTGAGACGCTTAAACGATTTCTTAAGAGGAAAACAAATTATTTCTATCTTTTACCGTTTTATCTCAATGTAGAAAAATATTGATATTGGAAGTTGTAGTACATTTGAACCACTTACGATCTCACTAGAATCGCTATTACCGTTTTTGTTTATGGTGACCAATAGTAAAACCGAAAGTGGTTAATTTCTACCATTTCCGGATTGAATAGCGTGTTCTAACAACAAATTAGTTAACTAACTTTTAACCTGCTGCATTCTCGCCTTATTTAGTGATCATCCATGAAGTAGTTCTTGTGACTTTTGGTCTCCCGTACGGGTATTTACAATAACTAAGCCAGGATCTCTCACTTAGTGGGATGTTCAAAATAAAGGAAGGGATGAACTAAGAACGAAGATGCATATTTTTACACAAACTCAAGGAGAGCATTATAATTTGTTACGTAACTGTAAGCGAAAGTAATTGCTTTAATTAGCAGCGTTCCCTCGCTCGCAAACTTCAATTTGTCCAAAAAGAACTTACACGCTGTAATATATATATTTCCGATTAAGGATGGTCTAAAGCCATAAAAAGTTAGTTCTGTGATAAAAGATTTCGTTGCTATCGCCCTATCTTTTTAATGTAAATTGATATTCAAAAAATGACTAATAACTTTTACAAATACTGAACTATGTTCTTCACTGTCCGTCTGTTTTAATATAATGACTATACGCAGCAATTGTTCCGTGTAGATTTTCGAATTGTTGACTCGTTCATTGTTGAGTTCAACTAATTGTTGCAGAGAAATTCAATGCCTCTCCCCTTACCATTTGTTCTAGGACTCTGGAATTCTGGTATTTAGTAAAGCATGATGTAATCTATAGGTTCCAAGGTGGCAAATTTTTGACATTTTGTTCTTTCCATTGTTGCAACCTTTTAATTGTTGTAGAGAAATTCTATACCTCTCCCGTTAACATTTGTTCTAGGGCACTGAAATTCTGACATTTAGTATAGCGTGATGCAATGTATGAATCACAAGTTGACATTTTTTGAAATTTTGTTCTTTCCATTGTTGTAAGTTTTTAATTGTTGGAGAGAAATCCAATGCTTCTCGCATTGTTGCTTTTCTAGGACTTTGAAATTCTGGCATTTAGCAAAGAATGTAGTAATTTATGAATATTAAGGTGATTTTTTGTTTTCGTATTTTCGTTTCCATTGCTGTAACCTTTTAATTGTTGTGGAGAAATCTGATCCCTTTCCCGTTATCGTTTGCACAAGGACAATGAAATTCTGTCACTGAGTACAGAATGAAGTAATATATGAACTTCACGGCGAAAATTTTGATTCCATGTCAGAAGGGCCCGGACAAAAGGGCGAGGACAGAAAGGCCTGAGTCAAAACGGCCCCGCGTCAAAAGGGCCCCGGTCAAAACGGCCCCGCGTCAAAAGGGCCCGGGTCAAAAGGGCCCCGCGTCAAAAGTGCCCGGGTCAAACGGGCCCTGCGTCAAAAGGGCCCGGGTCAGAAGGGCCCCGCGTCAAAGGGCCCGGGTCAAAAGGGCCCCGCGTCAAAAGGTCCCGGGTCAAAAGGGCCTTGCGTCAAAAGGGCCCGGGGCAAAAGGACCCCGCGTCAAAAGAGCCCGGGTCAAAAGGGCCCCGCGTCAAAAGGGCCCCACGTCAAAATGGCCCCGGTCAAAAAGGCCCCGGTCAAAAGGGCCCCGCGTCAAAAGGGCCCGAGTCAAAAGGGCCCTGCGACAAAAGGGCCCGGGTCAAAAGGGCACCGCAACAAAAGGACCTGAGTCTAAAGGGCCTCTCCCTCAAAACGGCCCCGCGAGAAAAGGCCCGAGTCAAAAGGGTCCCGCGAAAAAGGGCTTGAGTGGAAAGAGCCCGGGTAGAAATAGTCCCACGGCCAGAAAGCCTGAAATCAAAACAGAAGTGGAAATCGAAGATGCACGAGTGGATAGTACCACCTTAGTAAGTAAAAGTGATTGTCTAATAGAAGGAAGAATATCAGTGGTTATTAGAGACAAAAAGGAAACTTGAATGGTGATCTTAATTTTGTTTGGTTGCTGTTTGTTCTGCAACAATCCCTATCGCTTAAGTCGTTTCACGATGAAAGTTTGCTTGCAACCGTGTCTCTCTGAGTTTGTAGATGTGGAAGACCCGGGTTCGATTCCCGGCGGGACCTCATGTGGTTCGAATTCCACGTTAATCAGTAGGTCCACATCTCATACAGCCTCGCTGCTGAAAGGGATGCTAAAGTGAAAATCATATCATATCATATCTCTAAGTTTGTATTCTCGAGACCTAGCCTAATCAGACTATCTATTAATGACTGTTCCCTTAGTTCTAAAGTTCAATTTCTGCCCCTGAATCAAAGTAGAAAAATACGTATTATATGAATAATATTATCTTGAAAAAGTTTCTTTAATTTTGGTGTAAGAACATACATGTGGATCTCCATACAGGGTTAGTCAAAAGTATTGGGACAGAACAATCATAACGACACGCGTGGACGGGGAAAAATCAAATGTTGCAATTGGTGTTATTGCAAAAACTGCATTGGCTTGGAGTGTGGTCACCGTGGAAGCCATTTTGAATTACACTATATTGCGGATCGTACATTTTTTAATGGAAATGGGTATGATCTTACACTTCAGTTAGGCTTTATATTTCCACAAATGTGAAGGTGAACTCATTTTTGACACATTACCATTTGTTTATGAGACAGGGTGTTTGACATATGTATCTAATAGAAAAAAATATCATGACAGTGCAGTAACAAAGAGACAAATGGACAAAGGAAAAGTAAATGTTACAGGTTGGTATTGGTGTTAAAACTGCGTTAAATGATCATGGCACCCAACTTGAATTCGCATATTATATACCATAAAATATTTTCAAATAGACAAAAGTACTTGTATCACATAAATTTAGGCTAGAATCTTGCTACAAACGATAATCTGAATTAGGGATGCGCACAAGACAAGATTTGAGGCTGTCTTGTCTCAAAAATGTACTGTAAATGTGATGTCTCGACTCGAAAAATGTGCATTTTTCTATTGGAAGAGCTGTCTCGACTCGGATATTCTCAGGAAAATTCTGTCTCGACTCGTCTCGTGCGCATCCCTTACCGAGTCGACTTTTGACCGATCTCTATTCATTTACGCGATAGTGTGCTAAGTTTGACATTTGTTTCTAGTAGAAGAAAGTATTTAGACAGGTAACTAATAAATAGTACTTCATTGTGTTCTTAACGTTTCTGTTCGTTTGCTTACGTTTGTAAAATATTGAGAAGTTACCACGTATGTATAACATATTTTAATAGTAAGTATATTTGTGATTAATTGTTACTTTACGACTATAAAGCAATAGAATGCTTTTAATGTGCAGTTTCGAATATTTGGTAGAGCTCAACAACGTCGTTCAAATAGTAGTGGGTGATAACGATGTTTCTTCTGGTCAGTGTATTGTACCATGCAGAGTTAATACGGGAAGGATATAATGGTAGAATTGCTAGAAAGAAACCATGTATTACCCAAATTAAGAAATATAAGATACTTAAATTTTCTACAGCTTTTGAAAATAAACAAAAAAACTGGTGCGAATGTTTTTATCGGCGAATTTAAGTTAAACCTGCATGAATATGATGGTAGAATAATAGTGTTTCGACAAGTAAATACAGAAATAAATGTCAAGAACTTCCAGCCTGCTTTAAAATACAGAAGAAATATATCTTAACGTTCTTAGAAGGACTTCTAATTTTATCAAGATATTGATCCCAAACAAAGTATATGTTGTAAAGAAAAGGTTGCTTTAAAACTGCCCAAAAGTTCGCTAAACCCCACCACACAGTACCGGCTCTAATCCCATTGAGAATCTTTGGAGCGAATTGCAACGTAAGGTCAATATATACGAGTTACGGTGAAAGAAGGTTTGAGAAAAGCATTACATACAGATTGGAACAATATTTCCCCACACTACACCAGAAAAATTATAACAACGATGCAGAAATGCTTAAAGAAAGTTATAAATCATTGTGTGTTTGTTATTAAATACTAACTGTATTAACTTGGAGGAATAAAATAATTTTAGAGGACATTTTATAGTAGTTCTTTAATAATATCTGAATATTTATGTGATCAACAGTGTCCACATCCCCATTCAATGTAGTTTTTGCAACAATACACACTTGCAACATTTGCTTTTCCTCCGCCACATTATTATTTTATTGTCCTGATACTTTTGTCTACTACACACTAATGTCTACACACTTTCTTCGTAAAAGCACACTTTCTTCGTAAAAGAATGAGGATCGGTAAAGAATGAATCATATTCTCGTTTATAGGAAAATTCAATCCTAAATTGATGTACTAAACATACTCCTTTCCATTTAAAAATATTATGTGATATCCAATATGGCGAATCTAGGATGGCTGTCATTATGTCCACGCCCTCACTCAGTGTAGTTTTCGCATCAACCTGCAACCTTTTACTTTTCTACGTCTACGTGTCTCTTTGCCTGTCCAGATACTTTGGTCTACTAGATAAAAATGTCAAACGTAGCACCCTATCTCGCAAACGAATAAAGATAGATTTTAAAAAAATGAGTTCTTCTTCTCATCCGTGGGAACATTCTAGTCTAAATTGATGTGTCAAACCCACCTCTTTCCATTCAAAAGATATTGTGTGATATCAAATATCGCAGAATCCACCATCTGCAATATTTACTTTACCTCCGTCCACGCGTATCGTTATTACTGGTCTGTCGTAACATTTTTACTAACCCTATATTTTTTCCACATGTATGTTCTTTCAACACAAATAAACAGGTATGTCCACGTAATATTTTTCATCTAATAAGTATTTTTATACTTCTGAAGTTTTGCAGGCTATATCTCAGATTTCTTGACATGGGGCCTTTTTGTTAGGGGGCCCTTTCGACCAGGGTCCTTTTGACTCAGGCCCTTTTGACGCGGGGCCGTTTTGACTCGGGCCTTTTTGTCCTCGCCCTTTTGTCCGGGCCCTTCTGACGTGACACCGAAAATTTTACAGCATTTTGTTCTTTCCATTGTTGTAAGTTTTTGATTGTTGAAGGAACCCAATCCTTTTCCCGTTATCGTTTATTCCAAGATTCTGAAATTTCGGGATTTGGTATACCGTGATGTACTGTATGATTCATAAGGTAATTATTTTTCGATATTTTGTTCTTACCATTGTTGTAAGCTTTTCATTGTTGTAGAGGAATTGAATGCCTCTCCCGTCATCGCTTGTTCTAGATCTCTGAAATTCTGTCATTTAGTACAGGACCCAGTGATCTATGAGATTTTAGATGAAAATTTTACTACAATTTATTCTTTCCATTGTTGTAAGTTTGTGAACCAACCATTGTTGTGAACCAACTTTGTTTATGCAAAATGCTTTTGTTATTCTTGGTATTATATTATATGGACTTATTCAGCTTACCGAACTCACAGTTCTTCCCCGCTTTCTTTAACATCTGTTTTCTTTCCAAGTCTCCAATTTCATTTCTCCCTCCAATTCGTTTCACTGTCCTTGAGGAGAGGGATAACATTTTTCTGAAGACACTGGTCAGACCGTTCTTTGAGTTTCTCTCTAAACACCACACACACACACACACACATATGCGCGCACCTTTCTTTTATACTTGGAAACAAATACGAACCAGCAACCACTCAAAGGTTTCCCAGGAACATTTATGAATAATTTAGAATAATTATGTAACTCTGAAACTGAGATATTAGAAAATGTTGGTTTCAAATTTGATAAATACAAACAATACGTTTTTCAAGCGAGCAAATACAGTATGACAACTCGCAGCGTATTGTTGAGGGGAAACAATATTGTTTCAATGTCTTATTACTGCATCCATAAAACTAATATAAACGGACTGAATTAGACTGGATAAACCACTCATCACTGACAGCATAAACCTTCGAGTTATTTTGTCTTTACATCGCTATACTAATCTTATGAAATTATAAAAAAATAAATAAATAAATAAATAAAACTAAACCAAGGATTGTTTACACTTGCTTGTTACCTTTAATAGAGAAAAGTTATTAATTATATTTCTGAAATTTTCACAAACACGATTATTTGTATTCAAAAGCATCATCAGTTAATTTATTAATCTTCCCAAGATTACTCGCAATTGACAATGATTGAAATGCATTTATTTCTCGAAGTGTACTTAGCCTCATCAACTTTATTTTTAATCGTCTCTTTTTATCGTTGTCCCTTTGTGCGTTCTATGTGCTCATTTGAGGACAGAGTCAATTTTATGCATTACTATCAAAAGATAAACTAAAATACATGTTTTACTCTTCTCCACTTTTGAACTGCCAAGCCCTTTCTATGTTCGAGTGTTGTTCGTATAAGAATCTGTACACTTTCCCAACTATGAAATGAAATCTTTCAGTTTTACGTCCCACGTTTATGCCGGTTAGGCTAAAGGAGACGGTAATGATGAGAAATGAATGAAATGGTGGAATGAAGAAAGTGGGAGGAGACGGGATAACCCCGAGAGAACCCACGAGCACGGTGTTTGTCAACTACATTTCCGAACTATATAGACGCTTAGAGACTGAAATCATAAGACTTTAATTAGTAAGATAAGTGCTTCCAATTTCAATTCAATCTTTGTCGCTTGGAGGATGATACGATTTGTCACTGGTAATGCGCTCACCTCTAGTGTGAGACATCCTTGGCTTGATCCCGCCAACGCAAATTTGTGGTGGACAACACTGTAGCCGTAGTTTTCTCAGGGCTTTTCCATTCCGCCAATTGTGTTATAATCATTTATTTCCATTACAGTCATTATGTTTTCTCCTCTTACCGTTACTGTAAAGTAAGAATTATCCAGGAAGCGACCAAAGTGTTGTTAAATTAAAGCATTACTGAGAAATCGGACTATTCGATTATGCATATAGCAGTAATGAAATGGGACATGGGCCACTTGGGTCTCGACTTTTGTCTGAGTCATCCTGGTCTGGGTCTCGCTTCTCAGACTCGGTCCGATTCGGTGAATGAACGAACCCGGAGACCCAATCATATCCGGAAACTCAGATACACCTGGTGACTGAAAAGCATCCGAAATGGCTCTGCAGAATTATTCCAAAATTTTATTTTATACTTGATTATTGATGTTCACTGCTTGAGCTCGAAAGATCGTTTGCCCGATACTTGATGTGACATTTCTTAATCAAGATACCACGTTTTGAATATTTCAAATATAATTTTATGTTTATTCGTCTTCAAGAATGCGGTTTTTGATTATGGCCTAGACAAAAAAGAATTTATAGAAACTGACTAACCTGAGCGGTATTTTTATGTTGTAAACAAGAAGCTTTACAGGTCGATTAAAAATTAACGATCTCTCATGAGAGAAACATGTGACTTATCTTTTGTTTGCGATTTTGAATGTTGGTACCCTTATAAACGTTGTAGTTAGCTTTCAGTGCAATACTTGACACAAAAAGCAAACAAGAGAAAAATAAAATTATATTTAGTGAAAAGGCGATGAGAGAGGAGAGAATCAGGTTTGTTAGAACTGCATTAAAAGCCTCACACACACTTCTCATGTATATGACAGCGTTCCATCTTTGGGCTCTATCGAATCATCGGTTCACTCCGGGTCGTGGTTTCTCAGTCATGGGTCTTTCTGGGTGTGATTGCAGTGTGTCTTCCGAGTCATGTTTCACTAAGACTATCTATATCGCAACAACAAACATGTTATAAGGCAAACGAAAAAGAGAAACATGGAAAGATATTGAAATATAAAAAAATCGAAAACGTCCGTAAACATCGAATCGTAAATGTTTCGGTATTGATGTTTAGATATTCGAAAATCAATATCTTATAGATGGATGGATTATAAAATAAAATATCTTATGGATGGATCAATATATCGAAATATCGCACAGCCCTAGTTAGGATGGAGATAAGCATGTAGCTACGCGTGTCATATAGACTCGTTCTCGAATTCTCCAAACAAATTATGCTTAAATACACTGTCTAGTATTAAACTCGTGATTTGGCTTGGTCTTCAAAGTAGAATTTCTACCACAGAATTGTTGTGGTTTCTGAACCCGCAATAATCGAATTTGTGTGCTGTCAATAATTAACTTTGTTATTAAACATGGAAAACAAGTGACGTTCTCTACCTGATCTTTTCTTTTTCATTATATACAACTCAGGCTCGCATTATGATAAACCAAATAGCGTATTAGCCGTCATATAAGCCGAACATTTTATCACCATTTCAATTGTAAAAAAATTAGGGTGCGTTATATGTTCCCGATCTTACTAAAATTATGGCACTTCACATCGTATGCTGTTTCAAATATGTTGATTCCTCATTTTGAAATAACGATATACAAGAACAGCATTGTAGAAACTGGCCATATTATACAGCATTGTCGAAACTAACTTTCGGTAGTACAGAGAAGTAGTTTGGCAATGGTTGATGACTGACAAAAATCAATATGCAGTGCAAATTTTATAACACATTAGCAGCGAAAACAATTAGAAATACGTCAGATGCACATATGTGAAATTGTCCCCCTTCTAAATTTCGATTCAAAGCCCAAATCAATAATTTGTATTCTATTTGTGATTGATTGTTTTGAAGAAATAATAATTCATTTCAAAAACATAAACGAAATATTTAAAAAATAAACCTCACAATACACACTACCCTCAATTTTCAAAATTTGACTCAAAACTAGAAACGCGCACAAGACAAGACAAGTCGAAATTTAAATTTGTCTCTACTCGTATCAAGACAAGCTGTCTCGACTCGGCGAATTCAAAACCTAAACCCATCGTTTGTTTCAAAAATATATAAATAAATTTTTACATAATACCTTAATACGTATATATATATACGCGAATTTGCGCACTTGTTAGCTTCGAGTTGGGAGACCGACTTGTTGGAACCAAATGTGCATAAAAACTAGAAGAGATACAAACACGAGAGTGAGATGAAAATGCATTAATTTTATTCATATTTGCGATGGGAAAATACTTTTGTCTCTATTTCTGACAGTTTCTTGTAAAACACATGTGGTGTCGTACTATATTGATTAGATCCTGGTGCTAACATCACCTGCAAGATATAAATGGCACTGGTACCAATAACATATATCTGGATGATCTAATGTTACACACACACACACTATTAGCATTCTTCTACAGAACTGCAGGCGTTATGAGGACCTCTAGAGTGTCGCAATATTTCAGATATCTACAGTGTAAAATAATCGCACAAATTAGAAAGGTACACGCAGTTTTGGGGAAATAAGTCTAAAAGAATTTTAAAGTATGCGGAGAGAAACTACATAGCTGTTTATATTTAAGTTACCAGATATTCGTCAAGTGATCTTCTTACACTGTTCCCTAAATCTGGCAACTACTTTAAATCGGAAGACACTCTGTATGTTTGTCTCCACTTCGCTTTATCGGGGTAGAAGTGGGTATTTAAAACAATCTCTACCGGGAAAGAAACAACTCGTTCGTAAACGAGCGAGAGGATGTTCGAGGTTTGCTATGATCACAACGGCTTGCTACATTTGTTAATAAACCATCAGAAGAATATATCCACCTTTTCAATTTACTCTCCCGCCATTCAAACAGTTCCTTTACCTTCTGCGTGACGATGACGTAGTAACATTCTCACGACAGTGAGACTCTTTTTATATCACATTCGTCGATAGAAAGGCAAAGCATAAGATCTGAACTCTTTCGAAAGAATAATGTTAATACAGAAACATAAATAGGATATGCTGAGAATTTTAACGCGTAGCTAATTTTTGCATTTTCTTGCTAAGTACTTAAATGTTCAATATTTGGAATTGCTTTTCAGATAGATGAACAGGACTTTCGACGTTGCTCTTGTATTGATCATATGAATTAAAATGTATTCCACATTTGACACTTTAAGCAACAACTTAATTACATCGAAACAAGAGCACTCAGTACAAAATTGCACATTAGAGAATGATTGACAACTTTGTTTCCACAGTTTGTATGTAATTTCTAGAATTAAAAAATATTTTTGTAATAGTCCTGGTCACTGTGTAAGATAATTCTTTTGGCCATCATAATTATGTTACTGAATGCGTCTCTAACAAGGAAACTTACTTAAGTGTAACTCACCGATTTGAATGAAACTTTGCAGATTTGTACAACATCGAAAAATAATCGACACTTATTTTTTCTAATTTCGGCAATGGTGCGTTTAAGGTCTCTCGATAACCCTTTGAACGTTAGGGAAGGTTTTGAAGGATAAACAGAAAACAATCATTTAATATTGAAAAACAAGGGAGGTTTTGGAACAGCTGATTCAAAATCTGACGTCAAAATTAAAAAATTAAAAATTGCGGATCCAATATGTTGATTACAATTAACAAGAGCCTTCTGGTTTGAAATAGTTGTAATTAGCCAAGAACAATCATAGGTGGCAGGAGTTATTGCGAAAAGGTTGCAAACCGATTTGAAACTTTCGTGTTTCATTAAAGTGAGTTTTTGCACCTATCACTATTCGGGGTGCTTATTTAAAGCGAGGCTCCTCACCTCTCACTGTTTGTGATGCTTATTGAAAGTGCGTCCTCTTGCTTCTTACTATTAGAGGTCCTTATTGAAAGTGAGTCCCATCTCCTCTCACTAGTGGGGGTGCGTATTTAAGTGATATTATATTATATTTCAGTTCTGAGTTAAACCTCAAACAGTATCTCAAAATAGAAACCATTCCTACATTAACAGCTGGATTTAGCATGTTGATGTACTCTTCTTCAGTCCCTGGAAATACATCTTGGGACATTTTTGTGGCATTGTCCTTCTCTATAACATAAATTAACATATCCGTAATAATATAATTAAGATCCAATCTTTGATTCATAAATAGGTTTTTTTCTCCCACATATACAAATATTATTAGGTATCTGTAATACGAAAGCGGTTATTTGTAATAAAAACCTCCTACGTTTCACAATCCCATAACATTTTATTTCAAAGATAGTGCATCATTTGCAATTTGTGTGCAGTTATTGCTGTAATAAGGTGTGCGTTGTGTAAACTATGTTTATGCATCCCACATCTTTTTACGGAATATCATTACTGTAAAACGTGTTTCAATAAATTTATAATTATAACAACTGAGGACATATGAAACTCGGACATATTGACAAGCAAGGAGACTCACTATAAACAAGCGCGCCGAATATGAGAGGTATAGAAATGCACTTTAATTAAGCATCTCGTTAAAATAAGTTGAGGAAGGTGTTTCAAATCGTTCTGCAACCTCCTCGCAGTAACCCCTGCCTGCGATAGTGCATAATTGCTCTTGGCTAACTGCAGACCATTTCAAACCAGAACACGTTTGTAATTGTAATCACCATATTGGATCCACAATTTTGCATTTTCTAATTTTGAAGTGAGATTCTGAATCAGCTGTCCAGAAACCCCCCTGGCAGTATGTTTTCTTTCTACATTAAATATATGTTTCCTGTCTATGCTTCAAGATCACCTCTAACGTTCAAAGTTTGTTTCTACTCTTAAACCCATACCAATGCCGAAATACAAAATACGTGTCGATTATTTTCGATGTTTTACAAGTCTATAAAGTTTCATTCAAATCGGTGAGTTTCACTTTTGTAAGTCTTCTTGTGAGATAAACATCCTATCCATAAATGTTTAATCTGTCTCTGAAATTAACTTTTTAGATTAACATTTATCTCAAACATGCATTTTATATAATGTTTGATAAGATAATGCTTTTCTCAGTATTCACTATCGCCCCGTGCCCTGGAAAAAAATAAGTAATTTAACGTAATCTTTTGTTGTGCGGAACGGAACTACATGGACATCTCATGTGCCTCTGCAGCTTGATTGTTTGGTTGGTTCGGATTTTAGCATGCCTTTTGAGCACTGAATCATCTGACACGAACTTCCGCCTTATCGTTATGTCCTAACCCACTCGGAAGTAGATATTTCCCTGTTCATAAGCGTGGGAAAATTTTGGCCCTAAACCAGCCTAAACCAGTATGTTGCTATGCTAGAATAAGGAAGTATACTCTTGGATGCCTTCCAGATGTAGAAACAAGATGAAACATGAATTTTTTCATCTCCTCATCTTATATTGTGTAGCTATTTGAACCCCGCCACTCCCTGCTCCTCCTGGGAAGCCAAAGAGCATAAGCAATTTAGCCCCTTAGGTCCTATTCCCACGAAATGTCTGTAGGTTATAAACTGAAGGCATGATATTCAAATGATCGAAGCTTCTCAGCAGATTGTATGAAATTGACCTTTGTTGCTAAGGTAAATATTATATTTCATGATTTTTTTAAAAATATGGGATTAGAAACAATATATGAGTCTCATAACGAAACACATACCCATACAAAATCGTGTTGCTTAGCCCCCTTGGTCCTATTCGCACGAAGTGCCTGTAGGTTATGAACTGAAGACGTGATATTCAAATGATCATAGCTTCTCAGCAGGTTGTACGAAATTGGTCTTAGTTGCTAAGGTAAATATTGTATTTCACGATTTTTTAAAAAACGTGGGATAAGAAACAATATATGAGTATCATAACGAAACACATACCCATACACTCCTCCCCAGACTTCCTGCGAAAAATCGTTAGGATTTAGCCCTGGTCTTATTCTCAGGAAATGTCTGTAGCTTATGACCCTTGTGAGTTGGCCCTTGTGAGTGACCTTCTCAGGAAAATGAATTGATAAGACGAATAGTGCAGTTCATGATTCTTTTAAAATATATCGGATTCCATTGATTGAGCATGTTCTAATAGCGGAGGCTTCTCATAGCATATCACATTGTTTTAAAAACGTTGATTGAGCATGTTCTAATAGCGGAAGCTTCTCATAGCATATCATAATGTTTTAAAACGTAGGATGTTGTATTGCATGTGAAAAGTGTTATATGGATATTCACATGATGATGCCTGCTATGAGAAGTAATTAAAATCACTTATGTAGAGAAAGCAAAGATCAGATTATTCCAAATGAATTTGCTGCTTATGTTAAAGCCGTGATGAGATATTGATATAACATATTCCCATAGCACAAAAAACTACGTCATCGAAATTTAGAATTGAAATACAGTCCCATAGATATACCTGTATAAACAAAATGAAACATGACTTTCACAAGTCTTGATGTGAAAGATATTATCTTATGTATTGAAACCGTAACGAGATATTTTTTTGATTATGGTAGGCATGATCGAACTAGTTGTGACATATTTTTCTAAGGCAAACACGCGCGCGCGCGCGTGTGTGTGTGTGTGTGTGTGTGTGTGTGTTTGTATACAGAGAACATTTGTGATTCAGAGTTAGAAGAGTAAACATGTGTGTTTGGATCCTCTTCCGCGTAAAAACATTGGTGTTCAACGCTGTAATTAGTCCGTTGTTTTTCACTTCATATTAGTAATAGTGAGTGTGTGTCTTTGTGCGTGGTTGATCCGTTGGATGTCTAGAGCTGTGGATAAGTGTTATCATCAGACGATTTTATTAAAATAAGTAAAAAATATATATTATTAAAAATATTACGGTCTATGATTATTCCTGAAAGAATAAAACAATATATTAGGTCTTCATTTAACTATAAATGTACTCCCGACAATGTATTTACTTTGCGTTTCCGTGTTAGATAATGAGATGAAATTCTAACGTAAAAAACACATACATATAAGTGAGTCTGTATGATGTATGATGCTTCTGTTCCTTCCACGTTGAATTCTGAGAAAATGATAAGATGGAATTCTTGAATGTTTTCTGACTCGCATTGCAATTAGATAACAGCTGACGTAAGAAATGTCTGGAGGATTGTATGACCCAGATAGTAAATATATTGTTAAAGCCGTATCACTTATAATTTAACATTAAAATATTATAAAAAGAAGAGATATATTATGTATTTTAATTTTGATATCATGCATACCTGTCTGTCTTTCTGTCTGTAAATGTAATCTTTGAACAATGAAATGAAACCTTTGAGTTTTACGTCTCACGGTTATGCCAACAAGGCTAATGGGAAATCTTTGAGTTTTACGTTCCACGATTGAAAATCTTTGAGTTTTACGTTCCACGGTTGAAAATCTTTGAGTTTTACGTCCCTCACTTATGTCGGCTATGCTAATGGAGACGGTGACGATGAGAAATGAACGGTATGTTGGAACGGAGAAAGTGGTAGAAAATTCACGTACACGGTGTTTGTCCACCACAAAGTTCACTTGATGGAAACAGGTTTTTGAACCTGTGACCCTCATACACCAGAGGTGAACGCTCTACTAATGAACCACCGTAATCCCCAACCTCCCCAACCTAAGATTGAACGAGAGAAACAATAAAATGAAATCTGAGTTTTACGTCCCACTTTTATGACGATTAGGCTAATGGGAAATCTTTAAGTTTTACGTCCCACAGTTATGTCGGCTATGCTAATAGAGACGGTGATGATGAGAATTGAATGAAATGTAGGAAAGGTGATAGTGGGAGGAAATTCACGTACACGGTGTTTGTCCACCACAAAGTTCACTTGATTGGAACAGGATTTTGAACCTATGACCTTCCACGTACACGGCGTTTGTCCACAACAAAGTTCACTTGTCGGAAACAGGATTTTGAACATGGGACCCCATACACCATAGGTGAAGGCTTTACCACTGAGCCAGCGAGGACCATTGCCGGAAAGGTATCAAAATTTGGCCATGGTCTCAGAACAAGACGAAACTAAGATTTGTATGTATTAGCCAATGATAATATCATATAAATAAATTGTATATCTGTCTGTCTGTGATCTGTGGGTGGAGTATTAGACAAATACGTGCCTTTTTTGAGCTCAACCCGGACCCATTCATCATAGGTGAACGCTCTACCACTGAGCCACCGACACCCCTTAATGAAAAGGTATCAAAATGAGATCAGAAACACCACAACCACTCAGGTAGGGTCGCTGTGTTCAATGATGATACTCTGAACTCAATAACACATCATCTAAAGGGTTGAAGTTGGGGTCTCCAGGGTTGGTATCAAGACACGTAAAAATAATTTAAAATCATTGATATTAGTGTCAAATACATAGTTTTCGGGGCCTCTGTGTTCAATGATGATACTCTGAACTCGTTAGTACACCATCTAAAGGGTGAGTTGAAGTTGGGGGTCTCCAGGCTTGGTATCAAGACACGTAACAATACTTTAAAATCATTGTTATTAGTGTCAAATACATAGTTTTCGGGGCCTCTGTGCTCAATGACGATACCCTAAACTCGTTAGTACACCACCTAAAGGGGTTGAAGTTGGGGGTCTCCAGAGTTGGTATCAAGACACGTAAAAATAATTTAAAATCATTGATATTAGTGTCAAATACATAGTTTTCGAGGCCTCTGTGTTCAATGATGATACTCTACATTCGTTAGAACATCCTTTTAAGGGGTGTTGAAGTTGGGAGTCTCGAGATTTGGTATCAAGACCCGCAAAATTAATTTTAAAAAATGAGTTTCCGTATATGCTACTCAATAAAAATCTCATACTAAGTTAAGTGATAGCTTTCGTAATCATTCAAATCATACCCTCGTAAGAGAGAGATAGAGAGAGAGAGAAATATTTCAGTTTAACGTCAAACAAATATGCTCCTTACGTTGTAAAACGGACGATAAAAATTAGTGTCAAATACATATTATTCGTGGTCGCTGAAACTCTGAAAGAAAAAGTATAAAATTCACGTAAAGAACGTTTATACATTAGACAACACACTTGAAACAAACTGTGAACATACATTTGTTTCACTCCCAGGGAATAAGAAAAAAAGTTACAATTCATTTTAACTACTTAAAGGTAAGCTATTTTTTTTCCTTGAAATTTCTGCTTTTTCCGTATAATGAATTGAAATCTATGTGTATATATACTGTTTATATTTATTTGGAATATGGTTATAAGTAACCAGATGCATTTCTTATTTTATTTTAGGTTGAATACAAACCGTGCATCAGACTTTCCTTATCCTTACCGATATTATTATTGCATTGTTAATTACTTTTATATAGCCCTTATTTATTGATTCATATATTCTTTTAAAGCGGTTTTAGTTATATTATATTTGAAATAACACTTACGTATCCACTATTTACATATACATATTGGAAAATTTTTGTTTTGCATTACGTATATACGTCCGGGGAGTAAAAATGAAAAGCAAGTATACACAAGATTTATTAAAAGAGATTACCTCATTTATTAATGACAGAAGAAGAAGAAAAGGTGATCGAAGTAAATTTAGAGACGCAAGTTCTTCTAAGAGAAATAGATGCCGTAATCGAAATAGAAGAAGATGATCATCATGAAAGGAAGGAAGAAGATGATGAAATGAAGAAAGGTACACAAAAGGAGAAAGAACTCATACAAGAAGAAGAAAAGAAGAAGAGATGATTATCAATACCGAAGAAGAAGAAGAAAGAGATGCAGCTAGTGAAATTCAAATTGCAGAAGAACTATTAGAAGTATTGGAAAGGACAGGTAATAGAATGATAACAGAAGAAGAAGCATCCGAACGTATTGCCCAAATTAAAAATGGTTACAAGAAGGATCAAAAGAAGAAGACGTCGAAGAAAGAACTAAAGAAGAAGAAGAATTGCTAAATCTAACGTTTTCCCAAATAATAGGAGAGACTTACAGTGAGGAAGAGAAGAAGACAGAAGAAGATGAGTTCTACGAAACTGAGCTAGAAAAATGGATTACCAATTTATTTCCTAATCCTGAAAAAGAAGAACAACAACAAGAAGTAAGATATCCATCAATTATGGAAATATTAGCAGAGGCTAATACAGAACATACAGAAATAGAAATCGATTTAGACGAAATAGAAAAAAGAATGGACGTGTTGTTATCTGTATTTGAAGCAGAACCTAACTCAAATGTACAAGTAGGATTTCAAAATAACAGGCGTAATGATGAGAACAATAGATTTCATATAATAGAAGAACGCAGAAGACAATACAGAAGATACAATTTGGAGGGTACAATGTTAAGATTTCGCCTAGGCCCCCGTGCGTGCAGGTAAAAATCCTTTTACTGCAATTGCAACAACTCTACGGGATTTAATAGATTATTTGCTACGTAATGCGGACCAGCATGATTACGTAGAAATAACAATCACAAATGAAAGAGAAGGACATCGCCCTTTTTGGTTATCGTTCAGAGAAGCAAGAAATCTCTCAGCAGAAGTTCTATGGACAAGTTATGAGAAAGTACTGCAAAGTAATGCGGCTTTTCTTATAAATGAAGATTGCATCGTAAATTTTCATCATGTACGCATGCCGAAAGGACAAGGTGGATTGAAACAACATATTATGAATACCGAGGAATATGTAAAGACAAAACGTGGTATTGTTACAATTAAGAACAAAGGTACAAGGTGTTTAGCACAAGCAATCGTCGTTGCCATTGGATTAAAAAAATACAAGGGAAGAAATCAAGCCGAATACAGAAGATATGTAAATCAGTACAAATATGTAATTGAAAAAGAAGCAGAAGACCTATGTGAATCTGCTGATGTAGATCTCAGTCATGGTGGTGGGATTCCTGAAATTCGTAAATGTTACAAATACTTAAAGAATTATAAAATTACAGTGTATAGGGGATTTTCAGCAAGTGATGTTATGTTTGAAGCACCACCAAGTGATAATGAAAGAACTGTTTTAAATTTACTGTTCATAGATAATCACTATAACGTCATTGAAAGCTTGAGAACATGTTTTAGCTGTAAGTTTTAGTCCGAAAGCTGTCATAAGAAATATGAAAAAAAGCTTGAACATTTCAAACATTTTACAGCTGTAGGTTTTCGTTGTCATCAGAAGCCACCATGTGACTTTAAAGAAACCGATATTACTTGCAATGATTGTAATCAAGAATTTTATGGCCTGTCATGCTATGACTATCACAAGTCAGCACCGTATCAAAATGGAGAACCTTTATGTCAACTGTGAAATGTTGTGCCCAGTGTTTGAACATTTATGTAGTAAAAGAAAAAGGATCTCACGTATGTGGAGAAACTTATTGCAACATTTGCTGTGCTATAGTACCACCCAATCATTAATGTTACATGAAAGTGAATGAAAGAAAAAATAAAAAACAAGCCAATGAAAAAATTATCATGGAGAAAAAAGCTATGATTGTGTTTCATGATATTGAATGTACACAAGACACGAAAATAGAAGAGGAGGACGCAAACATATATGAGCATATACCTTATGTCTTGGTTAGTCAACATGTATGTTACAGATGTTATGAAGATAAAAACATCAAAAATAATTGTATCGTTTCTGGTAAACGAGAAAATATATTTGACGGAGAAAATGCAATAGAAGTCTTTCTAAAACACCTTCAACAGCGACGTCCAAACATTAAATCAGTAACATGTGTGACCCATAATTCTAAGGGCTATGATGCACATTTCATCATTAAGACCATGGTTGAGAAGATGAATTGGACTCCAGAAGTAATCATGACGGGCGAAAATGCTATCTCTTAAAATAGGGAACGTAACATTAATTGATTCACTAAGCTTCCTTCCTATGCCCTTATGTAAATTAAGTGGTGCATTTGGTCTTCAATCGTGCAAAGGATATTTCCCACACTTTCTCAATCGACGTGAGAACCAAACATATGAAGGTACACTTCCAGACATTGGATATTATGGAGCAGAAACTATGAATGTAGACGAAAGACGCAAGTTTCCTCTATGGTATACTGAATATCGAAACGATACCTTTAAAATGAAAGAAGAACTCATCAAATATTGTGTACAGGATGTTGAAGTATTACGTCAAGCATGTATTTCCTTTATGAATACATTTGAATCTGAAACAAATGTAAATCCCTTACTTGAATGCATTACAATCGCCAGTGCATGTAATTTGGTATATCGTAGAAATTTTTTAAAGGAAAAAACGATTGGTATCATACCAAAGAACGGGTATCGATGGAGAGATGTTCAATCGGTTGAAGTAGTACAATGGATAGCTTGGGAAGAGAAAACAAGAAACATACAAATTACCAATGCTGCACGTAGTAAGGAAAAACGAATTGCATCAATGAAAGTAGATGGTGTATGGACAGATCCCAATATAGGAAGGATACACGTGTGGGCATATGAGGACGATTTCACACATGGATGTGCCTACTGTTACTCTAACAACAGAGATAACCCCATCTATAACAATGCTACAGATACCACGGAATTTCGATATGAAGCAACAAAGAAAAAAATTCAAAAATTAAAAGATTTTGGCTGTGAAGTGCATGAAATATGGGGCTGTGAATTTAAAAAACAATTGGCAGGAAATGAAGAGATATAGAAGTATGTTAGTAATCATCGGTATTCAAGGAAAACACCATTAAATCCTCGTGACGCTTTTTGTGGAAGACGTGTGAGTGCCATACGCTTGTATCATAAAGTACAAGAATCTGAAGGAGAAACAATTCAATACAAAAATGTTATATCCCTTTATCCGCATATCTGTAAGACTAAGAAGTTTCCAATTCGTCATCCTACTATCTATCTGCCTGGAGATTCAAATATCCCCACCATTGAAGAATTTGAAGGATTAGTTAAACTAAGTATTCTACCTCCAAAAAATTTCTTACACGCAGTACTCGCTTACAAATCAAATGATAGATTGATGTTTCCACTTTGTCGTACATGTTGTGATGAACTAAACCATCCATCTTGTAATCACAGCGATGAGGACGGAGTTCTACATGGTACATGGGTAGCAGATGAAGTAAGAAAAGCATTAGAAAAAGGATACAAAATAATAGATATTCATGAAATTTGGGCATATGATGTTGTTCAATATGATGAAGAAACAAAGAGTGGCGGCTTATTTGCAGAGTACATAAACACCTTCCTGAAACAAAAAGGGAAGTTTGTGGATGGCCAACATGGTGTGAAACAGATGAGCTAAAGCAGAAGTATATTCAGCAATTTTATGAAAAGGAAGGAATACATCTCGATGAAAATAAAATTCAACATAATCCAGCACTTAGAAGTTTAGCTAAATTAATGCTAAATTCATTTTGGAGAAAATTTGCATAACGTGAGAACATGGGTCATGTAAGCATTTTTAATGATCCAAAGGAATTATATAAGAAATTAAAATCTCATGATATTGATATTCATCAAATATTTCCAGTAAATGATGATATGACCTACAGTAAACGTCGTCATACCCGCGTACACAACAGCACAAGCAAGATTAGAATTGTACAAGTATTTAGATCAACTGCAAGAAAGAGTATTGTATTTTGATACAGATTCTGTCATTTATACGCAAAAACCTGGTGATACTGCAATTCCAACTGGTGACTTTTTAGGTGATTTAACAAATGAAGTACTCCAGTATGGTAAAGAGGCCTATATTTCAGATTACGTCTCGGCTGGTCCCAAGAACTATGGATTACGTATTTTTTATCCCAGTACGAAGAAGGAGTTTCAAGTATGCAAGTAACGGGGCTTTTTATTAAACTATGAATCTTCAAAACACCTAAATTTTGTTGTAATGAAGAAAATGATAGTAGATAGTGAAGAGGAGTCCGAAGAAGAAGAAGAATCTCGTCCAACTGAAGTCAAAATTACCAATGAGAAAAAATAGCCGCAGGAAAGACGTAGAATACCAAATTCATATGATACTCTTCCATATGGCTACACTACTTCCAACAAAAGAAGAAGAGAAATGTAATAAGGCCCTTTATAAATATACGTATGAAGAAAGAATGATCATACTGTTTAACATGGATACGACGTGGAAACATCCATTTCATGTATTTTTGCCGAACCAAGTGGATGTGGAAAAACTTCCTTTGTAATACGATTCCTGTCCAATTTATCACGTATGGTTAATACATCGTTTGGTCATATTTATTGGTACTATGCGGAATGGCAAATTGCATACAGAGAAATTTCGACAAAAGTACAATTTATTGAAGGATTACCTCGAACAAAAGACTTTTTACCTGAAGCTGGACCACATCTTATTGATTATCAAATGTGTGATGTGAACCGCAATATAGTTGATTTCTTTACAAAGGGTTCTCATCATAGAAACCTTAGTGTACTATTTATTACACAAAACATATTTTATCAAAGAAAAGAAAGCAGAGATATGAGCTTGAATTCTTCTTATCTCGTATTATTTAAAAATCCAAGAGATAAATCACAAATTAAACATTTAAGTCATCAACTAACTCCTGAGAATCCAAAATTTCTTGATTAAAGTTTCAACGATGCAACAAAGTTACCATATGGATATTCGTTTATTGATTAAAACAGGATACCCCAGATGAACTTCATTTCAAACAAATATCTTTCCTGATGATATTTATCATTACTTTTATGTTCCAACGAAATAGAAGATGTGTTTATTATGCTAGTTTTAAACCGTGTTTCTTCATTTTGACAATATGTTTCCAAGAGTAAAACACGGAGATCTTCGTACGCTGAGCGAAGCAAATCCTAAATTACGTAAAGCTATAGTGGCCAATGCAGACTCTTCAGTGATTCGAAGTATTTGCGAATGTTGTTATAATGTATTAAAAGGGAATGTACCACTTACAAAGACACAGAAAGCTAGATTAAAGCGATACAAGAGGACGCTTCGATATCTTGTGAAGAAAGGAAACTCCATCCAAAAGAAGAAGAAGCGTTTATTAGTGCAACAGAAGGGTGGATTCCTAACGGCATTATTAGCTTCTATTTTAACTGGTGTATTATTAAGTTTACTATTCCGTTAGTACAACGGAACTCGCAAAGAAGATGATTTTAGTTCCACCTGAAGTTCTGAATCGTATAAAACCACCAGCATCATCATCATTTTCAGCCCTGGAGAAACGTGAATCTAATTTAGATCAAGAAATGCAAGAGATTTTACAGTTACCAACGGTTAGTGACGAAGAAAAGTGGAATCAACATAATAATATTCTTCAAAAATATTTACATTTAATACGAAAACAAGAAGAATCTGTGACACTTTTGATTACGTCAACTAAATCAGAGAAGCCTGAAGTAGAAGAAGAAATACTATCTATACCCAAAATGTTTCGTAAAAGAGCTGAATTTCTACTATTAAATACATAGAATGAAACATGATGATAATATCACGTGGGATATTAAGGGACTGTTTACATCAGAGGTAATAAACTAGAAGGATCTCACATTGTAGACTTAATTTCTGATGTGTCGCGACCTTGAAAACACAAATCCACCGGGATGGGAGAACTTTTGTAATTATTTATCTTCGAATAACACACCTCAAGAACTTATTGGAAATCCAAAACCTTTGTTATATATTTTACGACGAACTAAAGCACCACCAGCAGCAGCATCGTCAAGGGAAAAATACCTCTGAAATCGTTTCCAGAAGACGACGATGAAGCAGTAGAAGAAGAAAAGGAAAAAGTAGTATCTACCATAAGAAAAAGGAAACGTGCCTGTAAACGTCCAGTATGGTCAAGATGGAAACCATAAAAACAGTTAAGCAAGATTTACTACAACGCTTCACATCCTGCCTTGTTTTCAACTGTTAAAAAATTGTGGATAGCTACAAAGAAGAAAATTCCTATATATTGTATAAGAAAATGGTTACTGCAACAAACAACATATACGTTACACAAACCTGTACGTCGTCGTTTTAAAAGATATTTCTATGTAGTGAATAACATTGGTGATGAGTGGGAAAGTGATATTCATGATCTTCAATCTCTTCATAAATTTAATGATGCATATCGTATTATTCTTACAGTGATAGATGTGTTCAGTCGATATGCATGGGCTGTGACATTAAAATCTAAAAGTACAAATGTCTTAAAAGCGTTGAAACTTGTGTTCAAAGACAGTGAAACAATTACATTCCGAACAGATAAAGGAAGTGAGTTTACTAGTAAAACAATACAGAGGTACTTAGAGGACAACAAAATAAAATATATTACAACTAAAAATCGTGATACAAAAGCTAGTATTGTAGAACGTTTTAACAGAACTCTAAAAGAAAAAATGTTGAAGTATTTTACAAAGTATCAAACGTATAATTATTTAAATGTATTACCTCTTCTTGTGAAATCATACAACGAAGATTCATACAATCATTCAAGCATAAAGATGTCACCTGCAAATGTTTCTCAAAATCAACTATTACAAGTATGGCATAATCAGTATGATAATAAAATAAAGATGAAGAAGAAGAATCCAAATTTCCCAAAATATCTTAAGATTGGTGATACAGTACGAATTAATAAACTAAACGTACATGTGATAAAGGATATATGCAAAACTGGACTTGGGAAATATTTAAAGTAAAGAAGATAATATCAAGAGATCCACCTGTTTATGAAATTGAAGATTTAAACAAGGAACCACTAGACGGATTATTTTACAGAGAGGAATTACAACCTGTGACGTTATCACAGACGTTTTACATAGATGAAATCATACGTACAAGAAGAAAAGGCAGCAGAAAAGAATATCTTATTCATTGGAAAGGATATCCTTCTTCTTTCGATTC
This sequence comes from Thermobia domestica, assembly GCF_964235325.1. Classification (NCBI taxonomy): domain Eukaryota; kingdom Metazoa; phylum Arthropoda; class Insecta; order Zygentoma; family Lepismatidae; genus Thermobia; species Thermobia domestica. The sequence goes on along the minus strand of NC_137462.1, from coordinate 248,950,101 downwards.
CCGGATACCTGCATCATCCGTTAAAAAGATCGAGAAGTACAATGGAACTTGGCGGAGATTTTTACGTTACACTTCCCAGTAATAGTTCTATGGAACCTTTTCCTGACAACACCTTAACATCAAACACTACGAAACTTCATCAAAGAATGGAATTCCGTGAAAAGTGGGAAGTGTCTATTGTTGAAATTTATTATCCTCATTCAATATTAAATATTAATGAAGAAAATAATAAATTTTTTTACAAACCTGCAAAAAGTGATGAATGGAAATGTATAATTATTCCTGTACGTTATTACACTAACATATCAAAATTGATCAAGATAATACGTACAACAGATTCACAAATTTACATATTTCCTATACTCGTGAGAGTAATACCTGGTTTACACGACGTCTTCATAAAGACATAGATGTAGACGTTGCATTATCACCAAGTGTAGTGGGATGTTGGGGTTTGATATAACGTTGATTTAAAGGATATGCAACAAGGCCAAAGCATTCCAATTTTACGTTTAGGACTTCCATCTACAATGTATGTGTATTGTGATATAATTCAATCTGTTGGAGATACAGTAGCACCATTATTACGTATCATAAATATGAATCCTGTGAATCATACATTTGGGAGTAGTGTTATAGAAATTTTTAATTCTCCACATTATGTGCCTATAGAGAAGATGCATTTTGAACACATCAAAATACATATAAGAGATAGTACAGGCTCTCCACTGGCATTCACTTTCGGTACTGTATGCGTTAACTACATTTTCGTCCAGTGCGTCAACACCAACAAATATGAATAATCCATATTTACAATATTATAAAAAACAAGCTCTTTCTGGAACTGGAAACGTTTATGTAGGATCCCCTTATCAAGTTGGACATGGAATTGGAAGTTTCCTTGGAGGATTATTTCGTTGTGTCATGCCATTAGTAAAAGAAGGAGCTAAAACTGTAGGAAAGGAATATTAAAATCTGGAGCAAACGTTATTACTGATGTCATCGTCGATAAACAACCTATTAACGAATCCTTTCATCAACGAAGAGTGAGGCGAGATCCGTCTTGCAAGACAAAGCAAAAAATAAACTTAAATCTATGCTAGGATCTGGATATCAATGAACGAAAAGAAGAATTACACATCATTCCATCTTTAACCCTTCATCATTACACATCATCAAGCGCAAGAAGAAGGGCAAGAGGAAACGTACACAGAAAACAAAGAAAAATCAGTCTTATAAGAAGAGGAAGTTATCACACGATATCTTTGATTAAATCATTACCATCATGGCTTTCTTACATTATCAATCCTGCGAGTGTGTAAAAAGTCAACTAGATATTTTTTCTACAAAACCAACGCAAACCAGTATATTGGATAATCATGTTGTTACATACAAACCAATCAGTTCACTAGCTGATAATGCTCCTATAGAGTTTGTCATCCCAGGAACAAGTGATGAATACATAGATCTATCACATACTCTTCTTTACATCGAAGCTCAAATTGTTAAGCCTGATGGATCAGCATTTTTTGAAAGTGATAAAGCTGTGGCTCATATTAATGACTTTTTACATTCTATGTTCACTGAAGTGGAAGTGTACTTGAATAACAAACTGATTTCATTTCCATCTCATAATCATCCATATCGATCATGCATTGAAAAATTGTTAATTTATAATGATTCTGCTAAAAATACTCATCTTCAATGTGCATTCTGGGTTCAAGACACTGCTAGGCATATGGATGCAACATCTAGTGGTAATAGAGGATTTCAACAAAGTTATGAATTAACAAAAAAGTGTAAAATTCGACATGTTTGGACATCTTCATTGGGATATTTTTAATCAAGATAAATTTTTAATCCAAGGAGTAGAATTACGTCTCAAGTTAATTCCTGCAAAGCCAAACTTTTGTCTCATCGCTAGTGATGCGTCTGTTGAGGCTAAAGTGAATATTTTAGATGCTGCTTTACATATTAAAAAGATCAATGTTAGTCCTACAATAAAACTAGCACATAACAAGCTTCTACAATCAACAACAGCCAAATATCCTCTCAGAAGAGTGCAAATGAAGTAATTCGTCATTCCAAAGGATCTTCAATCAAAAACAATTGATATCTTATTTGTGGGAGTGTTACGAACTCGAGTGATTGTGGCGTTTATACAAAATGATGCCTATACAGGAACAATAACTTCAAATCCATTTTATTTCAAACATTTTGACATCAATTTCTCCTCTCTATGCATTGATGGAAAACCTGTACCTTCAAAACCATTACAACCAAATTTCAAACAACCTCTATGTTTCCTCATATCATACCTTATTCTGTGGATCAGGTATTCGCTTTTCTAATCATGGCAACAATATTCCTTGCCTTGCCTTTCCTCAAGGATACACTATCTTTGTTTTCGACATTACTCAAGATGGAGAAGCCAGCGCTGCGCAGCATTGGAACCTTAAACGTCACGGCTGTGTTCGTCTGGAAGTTCATTTTAAGAATCCTCTATCAGCACATATCTCATGCATCACGTATGGCGAGTTCCAATCTCTCTTAGAGGTGGATCATCAGAGGAACATCATCATGGATTTTTAAAGGAACGTTCTTTAAATACCATACCATATATGTACATGTCTGCATTTTAATACATGATGTCCTCTACACTAGATTTATTGAATGCTTTGCAAACAAATTCTTTATTTCACAATCATTTCGTTGGCTTATATGCAGCCAATCAATTACCAACACATGTTCCACTACCTGCAGCTATCATCATAAATACAGATCCCTCGAACAAACTTGGCACACACTGGATTTCCGTATATATTCATACTGATGGACGTGCCCACTACTTCGATACATTTGGATTTCCTCCTTATGTAATGCAACATATTCAATTTCTACGTAGAAATTCCATTTCTTATACATTTAATAATAAACGAATTCAAAGTGTGAAATCGTCCCTATGTGGGCATTATTCATATCTTTTCCAATGCTTCAAAGCTAAAGGAAAGTCCTTAAATGAATTTCATTACACTTTCTCATCAACTCCAGAAAAAAATGATAGTCGCTTGCTGTATTTACTTTTACAGATAATCATTTCTTTTGTATACATATCATGTCTTCATTCTTCTTCTTCTTCTTCATTTGTTTTGAATACTTTTTAATATATAACATTCTAGCTATTATTATTTTAAGCAGTCATTTCTCCTTCTTTATTATAATGTGTTTCTATTTGTTCTTCATTATAGATAAAATAAATTTTAAATTGTGTTTTTCAATTTTTTTTCATTTCAGAGAGTAAAAGATCGTCATCGTGTGTATGGACATTAACATTGTACAGTATGACTTCTATTTACGTTTCATCACCATCATCAACAGCCGTAGTATCATCTCTGAAATTATCATTAATTGAACTGTGTAAAAAAAGACAACACAACTACGTACATGTGTATGGACAGTGTCAGTGAACAGTATATGGCAACTGTGAAGTTATCATCACCTGAACAATGAAAAAAATCTAACGTTCTATTAAAAATGTACTATACTTACCGTCGTTATAATTGTGTAAATAGTTTCATCATCAATAAATACTTTGTATTCTTTTTTCTCTTTGAAAACAAATGTTTTGTTTCTTTTTTCCTCCTTTTCCTAATAAAAAAATATGTTTATGATCAATTATGTAATTAAATACACATATCATAAAACATATTTTTAAGTCATTGAATTAAAGAATTTCATAGTGTTTTTTAAAAAAGATTCTAAAACTTATTTTTTAATTCAATGATGTAATCACATAACTAGATAATAATAATAATAATAATAATGAATTCAAATACTTAATCAGTTATTCTTTCGTAAAATGGAAAAAAGTATGTAAATTCAATATTATTATGATATTACTTTTTGTTTTTAAAATTTTAATATTAATTATTTTTTCTTTTAAAAAGATAAAAAAGTCATATCATACTTAAGACAAAGCTGTAAAACAACAACAATAATAATAATAATAATAATAATAATAATAATAATTTCAAATACTAATTTTTATATTAACATTCATATCAAGGATTTGAATTCGTTATAATTATTATTATTATTATAATACATATCACTTATAGTATACGAGAAAAAATATATTAGGATTTTTTTCTTATAAAAAATTAGTATACTAATTAAAAATCCAATCATATTGATGTGTATGAAACAAACACCAAAAACACACACACAAATAAAACATTTCACTTTCACTATAAATTTTTATTACATTTGATATTACGTTGTTTAGTTTACATGGAAAAAACAAATCAATTTTCTTCTTTATGAAGAGATGTTCACTTCATTGATACCCTCCAAAGGTTGAGTGTCGGTTTCCCCCCACCATGGCTGTGTCTGTACACTATCAAATAAATCAGCCATAATTGAATCTGAGTTTTTGTTTCCAAAATACTTTCATTTCCAATTTTAATCGTTAACCATCAATGTTCACATCACTGTTCTTATCAAGAGAGACACTTGGAAAACTGATGTTTATACCATTAATAATACTCTGTTCATCTACACAGGTATGGATTCCGGCAAGTCCTCTGCATGTAAGACACTGCGGTTGTGCATGATTACGAATAGTATCTGTACACAAATCAAAATATTCACGTAGGACAACACTGCAAACTCTCCTGTTTTTCACAGCATGTTCAATACACGGTAATATTTCCAAGAAATAAAGCCAATTACTTGAAGTTATGTACACAGTCTTTGGAGGAGCATGAAGTGTCTCTTTCTTCTCCAACATCACTAATTTTTCACCAATTAGTTTTCGCACCACCAGTTCGTTTTTTCGACCAAGAGATTTTATAAATGTAATTTCCACTTGAGAATTAACAAATGGGGTCCGTAACAATTGGGGTCAAATGTACAAGTTTCTCCCACGCTGCCAAATTTAACTCCACTCTAAACACAAGTCCTTTGCCAACCCGAATCACTGGCTCAAATGTATCACTATCCAGTCCAATACAAACTAATTTCGTTTTCATTGAATTAAGTCCATATTCAACATTTAACAAGTACTCTTTCTTGGTATTCATAGTTAATGCACAAGCACTCAAAGACATGTTACTTCAGTCGCTGCCCAGCACAGAATAACGACACTATGCATACAGATGACTGTGTATGCATGAAGAGGAGGGGCGAAGAGGAAAATTCATGTTTCATCTTGTTTGTACATGCCACCATACACTTACGATGAGAATACCAGTTCAGTAAACTCAAGATCGTGCATGTTACGTCCAGATACATTAATCTTCATTCCTTTATATATTAAACAGACATTCCCACTTTGTAAATACGTTAATAATAAATCATTATCTGCTTCCAATTTTTCAGTACAACGTCCTGGCAAAATCACTTTTTCGCCTCCTTCAAATGTCACACATGCCTTCCTACCATATACCGTTGTAATTATCTCACACTTTACAATACGAAATGGTATTCCAATCTCCAAATCTCGCATTTTTGTAAAGGGTACCATTGATGGCTTATTAAGCTTATCTAATAAACTCATTGACGATGACATCTTTAAATTTGACGTTTCTTCCTATGCAACAGCTGTAACAGAATGATCTACACAAGCACATACGTTCCGCTTACGCTCTTCGCAGAGGGGGTTGGGGTTTGAGGATTTAAATTACTAGCCAATACACGACAAGAACATGAAAAAGGCATGTTTCATCTAGTTTCTACATCTGATAGGTGTCGAAGAGTATACTTCCTTATTCTAGCATTGCAACACACTGGTTTAGGCCGGTTTAAAGCCAAATTTGGGCCAAAATTTTCCCACGCTTATGAACAGGGGGATATCTACTTCGGAATGTTGTTGATTTCAGTTGAGCGTCTCTTACACCAGCTAGGCTATATGAGACGTGGACCTACTGATTAACGTGGCTATCGAACCACATGAGCTCCCGCCTGGAATCAAATCCGCGTCTTGCGCCGAACTTGCATATGCCTACTATATAACAAAATTGCCAACTTGTGAGGTGGAAGTGGTCGGATCAGAATCACAGTCTTAATCGTTTTTTGAATTTGTATCCGAGATCTGGAATTGAATCTAAATTGGGAGATATAGTTCTTGTCATTCAGCGTGTTACTAAACAAATAGTTCCCCATCTTTTTCCGACATTTGAATCATATCAATATAAGTAACTGAAAAGTATTGGTATGATACCGATATAGATAATTTATATTTCTTCACAGGTAATTTCAGTGAAATTAGGATTGCCATCCTTTCAACGTTTGCCGAGCATGTCCGACATTTTGCGATTTTTCAATGTCGAGACATCATTTTAATTATTTTTGAATTGTCTGACATTTAATCATATTTGTTTTTGTTCAATATTTTGCTTGAAAAATTAGTATGTTTCCCAATTGGTCTTTCATTGGTTTTCAATCTACTCTTTATTAAAATTAATTCTCTAAAATGTGTCGAAGTCCAAACTTTAAATTTGATCTCATCTAACTCGGGAACTAAAAGCCTGCACATCATATTTATTTCACGTGAGTACAACGTCAAGATTTACACCTTGCCAAGTTAGATTCAGATCAATGAGTTTGGTTGAATTTGTACTCTGTAACTCCCTTTGATCTTTCAGAAAATAATCAATGAAAAACTAAACTATACATGACGAAAGTTATATAAGTATAGGCATATAGCATGTAGCTTAGGCCTAATAACTCATTATGTTTCCCTTATCTTATTTGAGTTCTAGAATGAAAATTTAACTGTTGCTGAAGAGTAGTGATAGGTATTTTTCAGATGTAACAATAGCATTGAACTTTTCAGCTATCAACTTTGTTTTGCGATTTTAGCAGTACAGTAATGCAGCGAGTAACGAGTGTTCTCTCTAGTCAATGCTTAATGTAAAAAAACAGCTCGTTAATACAATCATTTACGGGATCGATCATTGTACTAAAATGTACGTAGTTTCATGAATATGAATTATGAAGAATTTTGCAAATACTTGTTGCAACAACATCATGCATTACTTCGGTTAAAAAATGCTGGCCGGGGCAACTACAAATCTGATTCAAGAACCAATGCAGATTCAACATCATCCACGCAATTATAAAGTAAAATGTTTTAAAATTTACATGTAAAAAGTCCAGCTTTTTAATAAAAAGTCAGCTATTTTCTGAAAGAATATCCACTATTCGACAATTTCGATGTAATAATCTTAATAAATCGTAGAAGGAAGAATGAAATGAGAACAAATATAGACCAGTTGGTAAGTGTATTTATACCTTATAGTCCAATCAAAACATCAAATTCAGACTTCTCACTACCGCATCAGTAAAAATAAATAAATAAATAAATAACAAATCACAGTATGAGTGCAGATAATAAATAATTAGCATGACTTTCGGTAACTCTCGGAACCTAAATAGACTATAGGTTTCAGGGAATCTGATACGAAATTTTTCAACCCCTCTAATTTTAAACCAGAGAATGTACTAGTATCGGGATAGCAGCTTAAGCAATCACACGAAAGCACATGCACTAACACCAGGACCGGATAAAGAGAGGGACTTAGGGAAGCTATAGCCCGGGCCTCCAGGTGAATAGGGTTCTCCAATCTGATCAAAATCTCAACTGGCTTTCTAAAAAGAATCATGACGATATAATCATCATCATAAAAAAATTACCAAAAATATTAAACACATTATCTTAACTTTCCTACTGTACTTTGACAGAAATTTATTAGGTGAAGTCAGCAGGGGCCACATATTTTTTTCTAGCCACGGTCCTCCAGACAAGTTAATCCATCCCTGACTAACACCTTACGTACGACGGAAAAGCATTAGAAAAATGAAAATATTTCAATTCTTTTTCCTGTTAATCTATCTTAAACCAGACTATTAATGAATTATCTTGAAATACGGAAACTGAAGTGACGTTCTAATAAAACAAAGACTCTTCTTCTTTTCTAACTTTAAAATTCCTTTCACATAGCACGAGTGCGCAAAAATCCGAACAGTGGAGAGAGTTAAATTGATTTAGCTATGTATTATTATGGCTGTGTGAAACCTGGGTACACCATTGCGGTCCAGAGTCCAATCAACGTAGCATGCAGTGGCGTCATCATGATGTCCACCCCTCAAGAAATTCAAGATAATACAATCAAATGGCAAGGTTATGGCAAACATTTTTTTCTGGGAGGGGATATAGTAAGGGCATACTTTTCATTGATTATCTTCAGGGTCCAACGACAATTATAAGTGACTACTATTCCCACTGATTCCAAAAGTAAAGCAGGCAATCAAGGGAAAACGCAGCTACACATGAAAGTGCTGCTGCTGCAGTACAATGCTTCTACTCACAAAAGTCACAAAGTAAAGCAAAACATTTATGTGATTGGTGTAGAGCCCAGGTCGTTTGATCACTGGAGTTAAAGAAAGAAGACATTCTATAACCCAAGGCAGCAAAGAATAAGAGTGCAGACATGCCAACCCCTTACAAAAATAAACAAAAGTTTCCAGTACATAACTAAAGTCTGGCACTGATATTAATTATGGAGGAACTTGGCACAGTAGCGACGGCACCGGTTTTGTCCTATCCATCTGTAGACTAGAACAGTGATAGGCAAACTACGGCCCACGGGCCAGATGCCACCGGCTCAGGTCCGCAATATGAAACATGAAATGAAATCTTTATGTTTTACGTCCCACGGTTATGCCGGTTAGGCTAAAGGAGACGGTGATGATGAAAGATGAGTGAAGTGGTGGAATGAAGAAAGTGGGAGGAAACAGGAGATCCATGAGAAAACCCACGACCACTGTGGGTCCACCACAAGGTCCGCAGTATGAGTCCTGATCTACAGAATTTAAATTCACTTCTGAAAATCCGTGAACCGCACTTTAATCAATATTTGAGAAACTTGTAGAAATGATGTACAAATTTCATTTATCACTTCCACTTTATAGTCTTTCAATCATGGGCTTAGTATTGCAAGATTTTTTTAAAGAAAATGTATAGGCCACCTAATTGTTCTTTTTCTTTGAATACTAGCGCGCCAAAGTGTTTTTTTCTTTTGGCTCCTTTCTAAATAAGTTTTCCCATCATTGGAATAACACCCAAGCCCTGTGCAAAACAGTTTTCAGGCTCACCCCTCCTCCAGGGGTCTGGAGGATCGTTGCTACCACCTGTTTGCTTGATAATATTATTAGCAATGTGTGTTTCATTAATAGTTGCATGCTTGCGAAGGAAGAACACCAATTTATCGAATTAAAAACTTGGTCATTTAAAAAAGTTAGATCATTATATAACAGTTAAGAAGCAGTTCTTATCAAAAACAGAGATCCATTATGGAAGCCAAGTTTTGCTTCTCATCGTTCTCTCTAACTAGACCTGATACAAAGAATGTATTGTTTTTATTATATTTATGTCAGATATACGAGGGATGTTCAAATGGAAAGGTGAAAGATGACACTGTGGATATAATCGAAGTCGTTGTTCGAAAATAATTACCAGACGCCTGAGCACAACTATCCCACTGTTTATGCTATCCAGTGGGTGTGATAGCAGCCAGTGTTCCACTGTTTCTTTCAGTTCTTGTACGAGTTCAAGCGCTTGCCTTTGAGATGTCTTTTTAGCTGACCAAACAGATGGAAGTCGCAGTGAGATATGTCCAAACTGTAGGGCTGAGCTGCTCTCACTTCAACTTATTCAGTACACTTCATGTGACCTGCGAGAAGTGTTGACAAGCGTAATCGTGGAGCGGAATCACTCCACTTTCTCACTGACTTGTTGGAGACACAATCTCCCGTATACAGTCACTATCCGGCGGTGAATTTCGACCGATTAAACTCCTTTTCCCAGTCAGAAGTCGGATAATACCTCCCTGCTCCTCAATCGCCGAATGTTTCATTAGGAACGCTATTATTTTCTCACAAAACACTGCCGAGTCAATTCGACTTGGAAGGAACACATAATTACCTGATTCTCTTCTGCATCATGTGAAAGGCATACACACATGGGCACAATAAGGACGGACACTACATTCTCTCCTTAGTTGTCACAGTACTTTATTTCAAAGCGATATATTCCTATTTCAACATACGACGTTTGGTTTCTACGACGTTTCGTGCCTTTTCATTTGAAAATTCCTTGCATATATGACCTCGGAGTACGGGACTTAACACTGAGACCGCGAATGCACTTTTGGTATACGTAGTCCCGCATACATTATCAATCAATCCACATTATTACTGCCATTGTATGTCCTTCGTGACAGATTATGATTATGGTTCCAAATCAGTTATGCTAACTTCAAACGTTATAAAATTCCACCTCGTGGTGTAGAAATTCCCATTTTGCTCTTGAATGTTCCAGGTTGTGCTAATTATACATTACGAAACTTGCAAAATAAGAAAAACAGAAGTACTGAATGTTATTTTCTGCGATATATAATTAATTATCCGCAAATATAGATTTTCTACGTTTATCAAATAGCTTTCAAAGAATGATTTTCCTTGAAAGAAGCAATTTAGTATGTTGACAGAAACAAATATATATATATATATATATATATATATATATATATATATATATATATATATATATATATATTGTTTTTTAAAACTTATTATTTCTGCCACTCCTTTGTGCCATCATCTTGTACTGGATGTAACAACAAAAATTAATATGAAAGTAACAAGAAATGGAAATAGGACAAATAAAAAAAATCTTCATTTCGCAATATATATGTTCAATGCCAGAGCACGATTTAAGTTTGTTGGCGGCCGACAGCAGTTTTTTTAAAAGACATTTCCCTCTAGCATGTGATTTCTTGTAGCATAAAATTACAATTAACCTGATTTCAGATTGAAGATTTACTAGGCTATTGCGGTCCATAAAAGAATTGTTGGTGTCAATAAGCTGTAAAAATCCCACATAAACCTACGCTGCCAATTTCGACAGAAACTTCCTTTATCCCTTTTCTAAAAGCAAATGTTAAAAAATCCTGCAATATGGATTTATCCCACAAGTTGGTATCATTGGTTCAAGTTTTAGTGGTGGTAGTTGTTTCAAATACAAACCCGAGCAATGTGTTTTGGATATTACATTACATTGTCATATAGCCTAGGTGCTAAAAAGGGATACTTAATTCCAAACAGTCGATCAATGAGCATCCTCAGCCATTGGTAATTTTCACACATTAGAAAACCAAATATAATTTGCAATAGGAACTATAGTGCTAATGAAATGTCATTATGAAAGCCGTCCAAATCTTCTTGGGTTGTAATGTTAGGACGTTTATCGTTATACAAACACCTAAATTAAATTATTTTCTTAAAAAGAAATCTCTTCTACATGAAATATTATGTCAACTTTCCATTTTTAATATGAAGTTTTTCTTTTAATGAGCGTCCTCCCGGTTTCTCCGCAATTTACCTATTACACTTCTAGGTTCGGTGATTTTTCGATATATATCCGTCCAGACGTTCGCTAAGTTTTCTTCAAATTAGAGTAGTTTACTGAAGAGTAAAAATCGAAAAGCACTTTTTTCTCAAAAATGACTCGAACATTTTTTTATGCTTTATAAATCAATATTTAATTAAGAACCCTATATTGAGGTATAAGACATTTCCCTGAGAAAAATCTGCGAGGGTAGTTTATTCTTGGGGTTGAGCTTTTTATCGATGCTTTTCTCAAAAACGGCTCAGGCTATTTTATTCGTAATTCATAAAAAAATATTTCATGAATAACCAGGCAATATTGGTGTAAGTTATTTGACCTGAAGAAATATACGAGTGACAGTTTATTGTTGGGGAGAGTTGTTTATCGACGATTTTCACAAAAATGTCCCAGGCGATTTTGTTGAAAATTCACAAATATTTCTTTAACAACCCTATATTGTGGTAAAAATTATTTCCCTGGGAAAAATCTACTATGGGTAGTTTATTCTTGTATTTTTCGGCTACTTGTGGTTTTGAAAAACAGCTCAAGTGGTTTCATAAATAAGTATTTAATTAGTAACCTAATAACATGGGATAACTCATTTTTACTGAAAAATCACAAGGGGTAGTTTACTCAAGGTTTTTCTCGACAATTTTCTGAAATGACTCAGACTATTTTGTTCAAGTTTCGTAAATAAAGTCTCATTAATAAACTAAAAATATGGCTAAACTCGCATGATGGAAGGTGAACACAATATGTAGTTTATTCTTGTGGTGAGATTTCTAACGATTTTCTCAAAGATCGCTCAAGTGATTTTGTTAATTTTGCAAAAACAAGTATCTTGTTAATTGCTCTAATATACAGTATGACATACGTCTAATGAAAATATTTGAAGGAGTGGTACATTTTTTGGGAGGAAGGGTGAAGTTTATTCAATTGAGTTTTCCAAGACAAGTTATTTTCTTCGTATTTCCCAAATACAGGTTTCAATAGAAATTGTGGTCTAACAGTTAAGGAAATTGGTGCGTCGATGTGTAGCGTGGTGGCCCGTACCTTTTATAAAAATCAAGGCTATAACTTCTTCCTACTTCCTGTTTATCAAAGCAGAATTCTGTCATTATTAGTTACACAAGAAGATAATTTTAATATTTTCATTACCGTTTCTCTTGTTCTGTTAAGGTTTAGTTTATAAGCATTATTTTTATATTCAAGCATCAAATTAAGCAATCATTTTGTAATTTTCAGCCGCGGTCGTTAAGATTTATAATCAATAAAATCTTACTTGTGGTTTTCATTATATCTAAATCAGTGACATAGCTAAGATATATGTTTAGAGATTTCGACTTTATATTGAAAATAAAAACAGTTATCGAACATAAATTACAGTGTGCGTTACAATCCTCGCCTTACTAATTTATCTCCAAAGTCCAGACCTGTTTGGAGGTGACCTCGCAGGGAATCTATCTTGAAGCAGCTTTGAGAATGACTATTATATACGATATATACGGTATTTTCGTATATCCTTCAGATTAAACAGAAACACACTGTCAACGGTTAACACTGGACCCCTTACAGTGTGGAGCGGAAACGACTGGAGCGATTGGAATAAATCCGCGATTTTAGATTGAAAACATTCTATTTGCAACAACTTTCCTTTTTCTGCTGTTGTATCTTTATCATAACAATGTTCCGATCTTTTGATGTACCATTATACTAGACAAGTAACCTGCAACCGGCGTACAGTGGCACCACAGTGCCATGGCAAGGTGAAAAATGTGATGCAAAGTTTTACACAATGTAAGAAATTATTTTTTGAGTTATTATTATTGTTATTAGAGTCTATCATTATTCCAGTTACTATGCTTCATACGATTGTATGGTATTTCGTTCTCTGTCGTATTTTATTCTCTATATATTAATTTCGTCGGTTGTTTCTGACTGCTACGCAGTGACGACACTAGAAGGGACCAGGGGAACAAGCGCCTTTCGATCACATCGTCCGCCTTCCGTCTTCGTGACAACCCCTCCCCAGACATGATGTATTATACAGCAGTATTTCGGTACACAAAAATATAACTGGGTTTCCAAAAATGTATCTGCCTATTCACACACATCCTTCCTCCAAGAAAGTAAAGCTGGTGTCATCACTGCTCGTACGATGCGTGTTTCGCAAAAAGTACAGAAAGCTAATTATAAGATATCCGAACTTACCGTTAAGACCAATAGATCACACACAACAGCTGAAACGTTGTTAGTGCTACTTGTAAAAAGATGGTGAAAATAGTCCTAGGCTTAGCTAATAATGAAATTCCAAACTTTCTCTCTCCGAGTTCGTGTTCAGTTAGGTAATGGCACGAAAAATACAATTGTGTTATTGAACGGACTTAATGAGCTGCAGTTCGTAGAAGGAGGGACTATAACAGAGGCCAGATGATGCATTGATGTCATTCTCCGTTATGTTGGTTTGTTTCTTGGAGCTATCCGTCCAAAGTTTCGTTTTATGAATATCAATGCTTGTCCGCATCGTACAGCTGCCGTAGCCGCCCTCCTTGAGGAAGAGGATATTCATTAAATGTGATAGCCAGCGTATTCCTTGGAGTTCAACCCATAGAGCATGCTTGGATTGCTCTACTTAGACGTGTTGCCGAGCATATACCTCCACCAAGTTCTCTTCCAGACTTTCGACAAACTCTCACGGAAAAGTGACATTCCCTGCAACAAGAACTCCTTGCCAGTCGTTTCCAGCATGCTACATCGATACCAGTAGTGCGTTTCTCTTCAAGAAGAGCATATTCCATACTGAATGAAATCTTTGAGGTTTACGTCCCACGATTATGCCGGTTAGGCTAAAGGAGACGGTGATGTTGAGAGATGAGTAGAATGGTGGAATGAAAAAAGTGGGAGGAAACGGGACATCCCCGAGAAAACCCACGAGCACGGTGTTTGTCCACCACACATTTCACTTCGCGGGGGCTGGGATAGAACCAGAGGTGAGCGCTCTACCACTACACCACCGCCCTCCACATTCTATACTGATTCCTGCATATGAATGCTCAACTGTCCTAGTCTTTTTTGCATTCTGGACATGATGTTCGACATAAGATACGGTGTCTCTAATATATTGGCAATATTTGATACACTGTTTTAGTACAGACACTTCATGAATAAAATGACGTAACTTAGTGTTAGCTCATGTATTCTATTGGTGACCCTAACCAACATTCATGAAACCTGCAATATGAGGGTCTTACGTCTCTTTAAGTTTGAGGCACGAATGTATTATTTTTCTTACAACTTTCTAAAGGGATTAAAATGCGTTGTGTACATGAACTTAAAGTAAAAATGAAAGCATGCATTAAATACATACCTACACATAAAGGTAAACCCAACTGTTAAAATAGTATCCCATACAAAATGATATGGACGCAAGATTTAACCTTACAGAAATAAAACAGTAAAGAATGTCTTGTAATCATGCTACAATTGCTTTTAATCGAAGCGTTACGGTTACTGTAACCTATGTCAAAAGCTTCATGTTGTAATACACTTTATGAATGCCATGTTTCAGTGGTGAGCAGGAACGTCTTTTCAGATCATATTCGATTTTAGCGGTAAGGGGTAAAGCAAGATCCTTCATCAACATAAGAATTTCACGTTTTATACAGTAAACTAGTATACGATTTATTAAGTGGTCTGTATTTGTAAAATCTAAGAGTGACAGCTACCCTCTATTCCCTCCCAAAATGTCGTTTCTGGTGGTGAGGATTTTTGTGTTCTAAATCCGCGATTTTTTTAAAGAAGCTTAAATTTTAATAATGTCACTTAAAAATTTGGCATTCTTAATAGATACCATTTATTATTTTCGTTTATATGTCATTAATGAGCAGAGTAGCCTTAGTTTTTTATTAACAGTATAGAACAGAGTTAAACGATAAATATTTATAGAATACTCGTATTCATGATACGAAGCTAAATTTGCTTATACCTCAGTTGATTAAGTTATGATAAAAAGGTAACTGAAACTTAGTTCAAACCGAAATGATCAACAAACTTTTAAATACATTTTTCTCAGGTATTCTTGTGTTCGAAAATAATTGAGTTATTCAATGTGTCATAATGGTCTAATGTGTTATGATAAAGGGAAACATTCCTTTAAACAGTAAAATGACGAAACGTGTGAGCGCGTCATGACACAGGTTCTGCTGAAAATGTAAAAAGAGAAGTAAAAGAAGAATAGCTCCTCATAACAAAGCGTTACCGGATGAGCACTGAATAACTCCACATAAGCATGGGCGTATCTTCAATGTTATAATTGATGGGTACAATAAATGCATTATAATGCTTGTAGACTTAACTAAAGTTACGTTGAAATGGTAAGGCAATTCATGGATATTTGAATTAAAAGCTAGTGAGTTTCAATGTTTACACTTACAAACTATGCTATACATAAATATCGGAAGTCTTGAAATACGGCTATACCCGTCCTTCCATTTGTCGACGGGGATTAGATAAAAATGATTAGATATATCAAGAAGTGGTTTATGAAACTCGATTCAGCGTTTCAAGAATCGCCACCATCTCATTCTCCGTTAATCCACTATTGAAGTCCTAAGTGGGAAAAGTCAACCGTATGCAGTCTCAAGATTGATCGCCTTAAAGCTAACCAAGTAATAACAGTAATAATCAAAAATATTTTCAAATGACAAGTTACATAGCCTTGAGCGGACTTTATGCTACATCCAATAGCAGTGAAGAGTCGTTATCATTTTGGAGCAGGTATATAGACACAAGGACTTTTCGCACTGCCATGATTATTGTCAACGCTAGATGAGCTACCTGGAAACATCCCGTATCACTGGCTACCACTCATGTAACTTCTCACTTGAAAAGAGCTGCAGAACATGTTGTAGTTTTCGGGAATCAATTCAATTTTTGAAAGATTTTAGAATCTTCATCTATATGGTATTAAAAATGAAAACTGTATACATTTACTATTACTTTCGGTTTCAATAATGATATCCATAGAAAAAACGGTACGATATATCGAAAACCAGTTCCTTAATCAATTCAGCGTCCCAAGAGAAATTCCTTTTTATTCCGTTAATATCCTGTTCAAACCCAAATGGTAGAAATTAAGCATAAAAAAGCTGTACTAGATATTGACAAATAGTTTCCAGAAATAGATCAGTGTCTCGAAAAAGAATCTGTATTTCTTTACTATAATCCGATATTCTAATATTTTACTACTGTTTCCGGTATTAATGTTAACCTACATACAGGGAGGGGAAGAGAGCGAAAGTAAGATATAGAAAATGCGATTTCTGGAATCTATTATGCTGCTGAAGAATGGATTCAATCCGCTCTAATAAGTCTCTATTCAAACTGGAAGTGGTAAAAGTCAACCGTATTTGGTTTCAAGATTAATTGCCATAGAATAATAGCGGCAATATAAAACGACAAGCTTTTTTTTTTTGGAATGGTTTGAGCGTGTCAAGGAAAAATGTCATCAACCGTGTCTGTCTGCTAAAACCAGAAATGTATTACTATACATCTTTTTCAGATGAGAACCTACTTGAGCTGTAGCAAATGATACGCGATACTTTTTAGTATTGCTACAGATATTGGCAACAATCATAGTAGTGCGAAATTCCGTGTGTCTATATACTGTAATCTGCGCAAAAATGATGACAACATCGCTTCACTGCTATTGAAGGTAAGGAGCAAAAAACCTTCCAAGAGTTACTTAACTTGACATTCGAAAAGAGCTTTAATTAATGTTTCAATATTGATCTCCGTACAGGAAGAAAACCGTAAGGTATATCAAGAAGCGGAATTCATTCACCATTGCAACAATAGGTCCCATTTCCTCCATTAACGCTTTTCTAAAAGCGGAAGTAGTAGAAATAAACCTTTTACGGTTTCAACACTGATTACCATAGAAAGAACGCAATAACAGCTAGAAACAGGCGTTTTTTCTAGAATTAATTGAGCATCTCAAGACAATATGCCATCTTCACTCACCCTCTCTATTAAACCAGAAATGAAAAAGCAATTACTAGTGGTTCTAGTGTCAGTATTGATCCCCATTAAGATAAAACTGAAAGATATATATGAGAATCGGTTTTCTGTGATCGATTCAAGGTTCCAAGTATTTATCCCGTCTTTGACCAATTTAAATAGGAATTGGTCAAAGGTAGACAATTTCTGGTTTTAAGGTTAATATCCATACAGCAAAAATGGAAATAAATAGCGAAAAGGTGTTTCTTGTATTCGATTCGTCGTCCCAAGAATATATTCTTTCACTCTTATCTCGGCACTAAAAGCGAAACTAGTAAAACCGAATACTACTTCCAGTATCATTGCTGATATCAAATTAGCGAAAGCAATAATGTATTGAACTTTTTGTTGTGTATCCAGTGTCCGAAGAATATGTTATCTCTAGTCTTATTACTCTATAGTAATCCAAAGCTATATATGTCCTGCTACCAGTTGTAATATTAAATTGCATAGTTTCGAAGTCTACCATATTCACATTGTGAAACGAAATACAGTTGTTGTCTGTACTACAATTATATATAATTCATTATAGCTGTTTCTCATCTCAAGTAGACCACTTGCAACGAATTTTCATCGTTGCGATTCTCAGCAATTTTATCGTCTTGATATGCGAATTGTCAGCTTTAATACCAGTATAAGTTCTAGTATTTGTCCGTTTTCCTCTCCCTTGTATCGAAGCCACTCCCACAATACAATTTGTTCAGTTATGTTATGTTACGTTATTTTTTTTTGTCTCTACTTTTTGTCTCTCTTCTCTATTGTTTCATATGGGCTCTGGTGAGTGGGATCCCTGGTTTGATTTCGTCAAATAAACTTTGTGGTGGACAAATATCGTGTGCGTGTGTTTTCTGTGGGTTCTTCAGTTTCTCCCATTTTCTTCATTCTACCATTTCATAACCATTAATGTCTCCTTTAGCCTTACCGGCATAACCGTGGCAAGTAAAAGTGAAAGATTTCGTTTGATACCCAATGGTCTCTTTGGTTTTGGGTTTGCATAGCTACGGTCGCTTTTTTTTCAATACAAACATTTTGGATAATTTTAGTTTTCTTCTTTAGTTCCCTTGTAGCAAAATCACTGTCGTTACTGTCTTCGATGCAGAAAACCTAGATTCTAAAAACATGACTCATATAACCTAAAATACTAAATTAACCAACGCTACTATTAGGTACAAATAGTTTTATAGCACCACCATACGAAGACAATCAGATATCAAGACCATTCGAGAAGAAATACGGTCACTCATGGTGCAAACATAGGTTGAATGCCTGCATATCTGACGAATGCTTATCGTTTGCATGAGTCTGTATAGAACTGCCGAGTAGCCTCTTCTTACATTGTCATAAATAAAAAGTGCAGGGGAAAAGTGGATGTCAATTTTTACAATTTTTTTCAGGAAACGATTTTTAAAGTTCAAAACATTTTATTTCCGAAACTGGTCGTGGAAAATACTTCAGATTTGGTGTACAAGTTCCTTGTTATATTGGAAACTAGCTTACTAGCTTACTAGTTTAATGAATATTATTGTAAATAAAAAATACAAGAAAACTGACATGAGGTTGGTATATACTGGAGAAAAATGGATCTATTTCAGTTAAAATAATGGAAAAAACAGGCGATTGTTTTTCAGATTATAAACAATATCATTAAAATAGCTTGCTTTCTTCGTTTTTCACCTTTGTTCTCCTTTATTCCGTAATTACTTCTTTAGGAGTTTCGTATAGAAGGCTTGAGCATATAGGCTGCATAAGACATTCAACGCAAGCAGATCTTATCACTTTTTCTTCCTAGATATTAAACTTCCCTTTAAGAAAGAGGAAACGATCTTGAAAATCACATCAATAATTATGATGATGGTCATAGCATCCTATTCAAACTTTACCCAACCGATTTAACAACAGTTCTTTAATCCACAACGAAAATCTTGGAAATGTACTTTTATTCTCTAATCAGTATCAAGTATGGGAGAGTGGAGCAAGGAGAACAAGTGGGGTACAAAGGTTCATTGACTTGGTTGACCTGATAGTCAACGTCTTAAAAACGACTATTTGACATTGCTTACGGAAAGGTGCAGTTGTCTAAGCAAGTTGGACGACATTACATGAGAAGCGTTATATATTTTAACCAATTTAATAATACTTCATTTAATATACCTGTATTGCACGCACGGCCGTGACAGAACCATACCACGGATGCATAATATGATTTTTACAATCCTGGCTTTCTTTTAAATTTATTTTTCTTATTTCATAGTAATGTATATGGGGTCCTTTGCTCATTATTGCAAAGTATTATTGTACTAAATTACAACATTAATACAACTTATGATATAAGCATCCAGCTTTCCGACGTGAGTGATTTCTGGATGTAAGAATTCTCCTTCAAATAAATCTCCTCTTGGTGGACCATTTCTTAGCAGTAGGTGAATCACAGAAGAAAACCAATTTCGATTATAAGTCTCCTTACGTATCACTAAACTTGGGTCACTTTTCTCTAGTCGAAGCTCATGGTTAGCCTAGAGTGAGATGAGCATTTTTCCTGTGAAATTTGTAAAAGCGTGTTAATGTCTTCGCTCTGTCTAGGTTGCGTGAGCTTTGCATTCCCTACCCACACCACAGGTGCGGGAAAACTCTTTTGTATTCAGTGAGTTATCTCGGTGTTCTTCTGTTTAATAACGGAAACAACTGGACCATAAAATACCTGATTCCCAAAAAGACATAATCACGGACACTGGCACAACCGGTACGCGTCAGCACAGAATCTACTGAAAGCAGGTTATTGGAGTCTACAACGGCACAGTGCCGCTGACATGTTTCACTGTTGACATTGTGCTAAAGCGTTGTGGTCCATTATGAAGGCCATCCATGTCAGGTGATATTCATGCCAGGTAAGTTGACAGACTGATTTTCGACGCCGGTTGAGGAACCTGCTATTTATGCTTCTCCATTAGTTGCTCAGCACTTATTCAAGGATTCAGAGTGACAATACGCCTTAATGCTTGGCGAGATCTGTCAACGGCGGTTTTGTTCCATCCACTGTTTTACCTCGAGGATTTGGATTTGCCATCAGATTTGTAGGTTGTAATCACTTTGGTCACTGTCTTTTGCGGCACACCTAACAGACCTGAAAGTTTTGTCGTTCTCGCAGAACTTGACGGAACAAAAATTTCCATTCCTTGAAAACAAGATAGAACTGTCATTTTACCCTAACAGTGTCTGTTCAGTTCACTTTCCATTCACGTTATACTACCACTCACGTAGTATGGATTTGGCCGTAACACGCCACTGCCATCGGCTCAGATCTGCAGTGGCAGCGTGGTCTTTGGTGACCCAGATATATGACGCGTTTCCAACTCCAAGTGTGACCGTTAAATAGATAAGGATTTGTAGATCTGGAAGAACGAATATTGGTAAGTTGGGTACATAGGCATTGAGTGGAATTGCAATTAGTGAATTCGTTGATGCGCCATATAAAAGACAATTTTAATTTCGGACAATCTTAGAAAGACTTACTGGATTTCCGCTTTCATATTCCCCAGTGGCTACGTGGTTAGCATGCGCGTCTTAAGTGCGTGAAATCCGGATTCGGTTTCTGGTAGGAGCTCATGTGGTGAGGATCCGGCGTTAAGTTGTAATTCACGTTTCCTATAGTCTCGGTGCTGTATCGGTTGATAAGGCCTGAATCAACCAACAACTCCTACGTAAATATCTGAAGAAACAGATAAATTTGATGCAGATATGTAAAGAAAGAGAGCTAAATCAAAAACCACCATAGGTGGAGTAAGGTTGGGTGGTCGAAATCAAAAAGTTTCAAGTGCACTAAGTGAAAGATGTTTTTCTGTATTGAGAAATAAAGAAAATACCCTGATGATTTGGATGCAAAGTAAACAGATATCAAATACAGAAGGAGAAAGAGGACACATAATAATAACAACCATTATCATTTAAATACCAGACTCGGGTCGGGAGGGAAGTCATGCCCGTAAAACTTAAAGTTTTGTGACTTCAAACTGAGAGAAGAAATATTACTTACTGTTCTCTTTTTTGCTCTAAACAGTCAAAACACAAGAAAGTTTTACGTCTGATTGTTTTCCGCAATATCACTTTATATTTTACTATCCTACTTTACCTGAAGAGCCGCCTTTGGTACACACCTTCAACATATTTTGCTCGTATTTTGAAATATGAACAATACTATATACATAGTGCACTAGATAACAAAAATACTGAAATACACAGGTTTTTTATTTTCGATTATGCAGCTTCGGGTTATATATATAAATATACGTAGGTACTGTTTTCTTAGAAAACGTAATTTGTATTTTTATGGCACTACAATTTAAAAATATACAAATTTCCTTTTTCTACGATGCAAATACACAAATATATAAATGTGTAGAATTACAGTTAGCTACCTAGGATTGACGAGGTTAAGTAGAAAATATCGAAATATTGCGAAACATGACCATATTAACGGGATGATCTACCTTTTCTCGGCACAAAAATTTTTATATTGGGCCTTATGGGGAGAACATGGCTACCGAATTTCCTCAGTTTCTAAGGAACTAGGTATCTCTAATGGGAAAGAAAAATTTTGCAGCATTCTACAGAAGTTTATTAACGGGTTGAAATACTTAAATTGTATATTTGTCTGCTAGTTTAGCAGAAATAAATTATTAAGAAATAAATAAATTAGTACCTTTTTATACAAATTATAATATGTCTAACTTTGGAACCGACTATGGTAGAAAGATCAACTTTTTTTTAATTCCTTTAGAAGAAACGACTCTAATAGTTTAATCACAACAATATCTGATACGCCAATTAAAAAATAGTATTTTAATATAAGTATTAAAGTCCACCTGTCAAGAAGTTTGACGAGGGTAAGGCATCCGCGCCCACCCTTTCCTTCCGATTTTGTCCCGAGAGATATGAAGGGACCGTTTTCACAGCAGGTGTCAATGCGAATGTAAACATCCTGTCCTCACGTTCAATAGGCAAAGTTCGGCCACTTTCTCTCTCTTTTTTTCTCTCCCTCTCTTCCGAGGAGGTGTTTCTACCCTGTAAAAAAATTATAGATATGTAGAAAAAATGGTGATCAATTATTTCTGATAGCCAGATAATAGACAAGCATTCTAAAATGCCTTCGATTTCCAAAAATGTATCGACCATAACTTTACCATCTGGTTATTTTCAGGAGGCAAAAGTTATATTATTATTATTATTATTATTATTATTATTATTATTATTATTATTATTATTATTATTATTATTATTATTATTATTATTTGGAGTTAGAGTGCAAAGCCACGAAGATACAAATGGCTCCATTGGCTAAACATACACATATCTGCCCCCATTCAGAACATCTCTTTGTGCGTTAGAAAACCTGCTATAACAATGCGCCCCTCGCAAAAATCTAATCCAACTCTTATTGACCTCAGTAGCGCTTACTAATAGCGTAAATGCTTATAAATCAGGCATTTTCAAGTAGGAACAGGGATTGGTCAAATCACAGAAATCTTACTGTCATCGCGGGCCGTAAAAGGTAATATATGACAATTTCACAAGAAATATTTATCGGATAATTTAATAACGGACAATTTCGCGGGCTGTATAAAAAAACTCGGCGTGTCAGATCCGGCCCGCGAACCGACGGTTGGATATGCCTGCGTAAACATTCAACAAAAATATTTCCCCCGTAGGACGCTTCTTTGTATTGAAGAGAAGGCTAGTTCCGAGAAATGCCCAAACAACAGTAAGGAATTTGAATATCAAGTTCTGACCACCAGAAATTCCCATATATATCCATCTGTATATATATATATATATATATATATATATATATATATATATATATATATATATATATATATATATATATATATATATATATACATGTTTGTATGCATGTATGTGTGTGTCGTGGATGAATAGTTATGCTCATCCCTTATAATCAAGGAGTCCCTTGTTTGATTCCCGATGAAGACACAAGTGGTTCGGATCCTACGTTAAGCTGTAGGTCCCACCAATAGGACGTCATCATTCTGAAAGTATGTTCTTTTCTGCGTATTCTGCTTCTTGTTTCAACTCTTTAGGATAAATCGAGACTAACTGACAGTGCGTAGTCTTAGCGGGTTAAGTGCGGAAAACGAACAAGTCAAAGAAAACAGGGCTTTGCTCCCTTGTCCCCATATAACAATGCACAGTATGGACACCGTTCCAAATGGGTCTTATAGGAGCTATCATGGCAACATTTATGTATAAGACAATTGGTGTGTGTCTTCTGCATGGTTGTCTGGGGACAAAAAGGGCAAACATGTTTTTCAATAAAATAAATAAATAAATAAATAAATAAAAAAAGAAAACGTGCAAATTTTAATCCCCATATCCTCGTCTTAAGAAGAAGCTTAGCGCAACGAGCCTAAACTTTAAATGCTTTGAAAGTTTGTTCTTTTTTGCGTATCCTGCTTCTTCTTTCAACTCCCTAGGATAGTGATGATTTCAGGGGTGATTGTGGGGGGGGAATTCTCCCAAGAGCTACGAAATTCACCCTCGGGTGCTTGAGACCTTCGCAGGAATTTCTGTGGAGCACGCAATTTTTAGTCCCTTTCCCCCCCTGTGCGTGGTGCCTCCGGAGGAAATGATCTGAAATTAACACTGCTATAGGATAATTGGAGATTGGCTTACAGTGCTTGTGTGAAACCAGAAATATCACAAAAACAGGGCTTTTGCTCCACTTTTCCCCCGCGAAAATGTACGGTTTACACACAATGCAATTTGGATCTAACAGGGCAATTTAGAGAACGTCTTATAGAGCATTCGGTGTGCAGTGTTGTCTGCGGACAAAAAGGCAAAACCGTGTTTTTCATTAAAAAATGGAGTATTTTAAATTTCCCTCGCCCCCTCAGGAGACGCCTCTTCAATGAGGCCGTATCCTGCCTCTTTCTCCCATTCTCTAGGCTCTAGGCCAATTACGACTGACAGGCATTTGAATAAGTCCATTACTTGGTTGCCTAGTAATTATCCATTATATTGGCTGCCATATTGTATTTAGACAAATGTTCTGTCATGTTACCCTGTAAAATATGTTTTGTCGTGATGAAAGCTACCAGAAAAAGTAGGTTGCGTTTAGTCCTAAAGAAGTATGCTACATCCTAGAGTAATGCGTGCATACACGCATTTGTAACTTTGTACAGTTAATCGTTAGACAACAGTGTTGCCAGGTTGTAAGGTTTCTAAGTGGCAATAAACAATGCCATATTTAAATTCATCGGCCTCAGAAACCTATAGTTTTACACCACAATTATCTTTCTAAGTGCCTTGGTTCACGATCTCTCTCTTTATATATATATATATATATATATATATATATATATATATATATATATATAGAGAGAGAGAGAGAGAGAGAGAGAGAGAGAGAGACTTACGTAGGACAGCGGCCATATTGGAAAATGGCGGCTACCAGGAAAACACCTCAAATTTGAAATATATTCCGAAGACATTATTTTAAAAAGAACTTAGGGGACATTTTTTTACGGACTCCTATATATGGAGGCCAGGACTTTACATTGTCGGAGTCCTGTGGGGGCACCCCTCTGCCCCCTTCCGTTCGCCACTACTGTATGCTATAATATTTGTCCGGAAGGGAAAAATTCCCAAAATAACAGCGTTTTCTTCCCGCGCACTCTAAAATTCATATTGATGAACATCCAGAGGTAACGGGTAAAAGAGGATACTTCACACCACATCGTCCAGTCTTTTAGTATGGAACCATTGAGAGGAAAAAACTCTTTAATGCTAACATTATTTGGCAGGTGACAGGTAATCTCAGAAACTGGTCGAGAATCTGTTTGATTCAGACATCCACCCCCTTGCCCCTCCATTTCACCAACCCCCGCCTTTTCCACGGCCAAGCTTAGAGTGGGGCGTGACTTACCCTCGTCAAACTTTGACAGGTGGACTTTAATACTTATATTAAAATACTATTTTTAATTGGCGTATCAGATATGGTTGTGATTAAAACTATTAGAGTCGTTTCTTCTCAAGGAATAAAACAAAAAAAGTTGATCTTTACCATAATTGGTTCCAAAGTTAGACATATTATAATTTGTATAAAAAGAAACTAATTTATTTATTTCTTAATAATTTATTTCTGCTAAACTAGCAGACAAATATACAATTTAAGTATTTCAACCCGTTAATAAACTCCTGTAGAATGCTGCAAATTTTTTCTTTACCATTAGAGATACTTAGTTCCTTAGAAACTGAGGAAATTCTGTAGCCATGTTCTCCCCATTAGGTCCAATATAAAAATTTTTGTGCAGAGAAGAGGTAGATAATCCCGTTAAAGCTTTAAAAGAATCGAGAAATCGTAATATCCTAATACTGAATAATATCGAAATATTGAAAAATAAATATTAAAAATATCAATCTTAGAAGTTTTCGATACTTAAAAATATTTATCAATCGATATATCGAAATATCGCACAGCTGTACTTGGGACCAGTCACCGAGGATTTTCTTTTAACTACTGTCCCTCTTTGAGGATATGGTTTTCCCGTAAATTTTGTAGGATTTCATTACTTTGACCTTCACCTAAATGATGTTACTCGAGACACGCTCAGCATACTTAGCACTTTCACCATGTTATCACCATATATCCGAGCTTTAATAATTTAGCCTCTTTGGAAATTAGAGTTAACATATTTTTCTTTATGACCGCTTGTTCGATACAGGCACTATACAATTCTACTGAGACTCAGAATATGTAGTTAGCCCTATCACTCGCACCAACAATCAAGGGCTGCGGTCGATGCCTGTCCTTTGGCAACCCAGACATCTTATGTGTTTCCTACTCCACATGTTTGAATTAATTTAATAAATCCGTATACAACATATTGGTAAACTACGGTTGTGATTTTTTCATTGTTAAACTTTAAAATAAATATTTAGTCTATTATTATTTTCTAACTAATGAATTGACAAAAGAAGGAAATAAAGTAGTGCGAACGTTGGAACATATCGTATGTATGCAGGTATGTATGAATCTGTGATCGGCAAATGTGCTTGTAAGTCTTCAATCTTAAACCATTCTAGTGTACCTCTATTATATATTTGTTTTTGCTCTTGTTCAAATGAGTTAAAATTCGCTTCAGACACTGGTCCGAGACGTTTTATCTGGAGCAACAGAAAGTCGAACTACATGTTCAGATAGAAATAATAATTGTGTCCAAATAAGATCACGTGCTGTGTATGTGTTTTAGCTATCCTCTCTTCCATTCATTTAACACAATCTTCGATTCTGTTCCCATCGTTACGTATATATGCATATACGCTTCTCCAAATGTGATCAATGCCTAGCTTAATTTTAACCAACCTTCCGCTCTTTAACTATGTCATGTTACAGGCATGCTACTGGGAGTCGATGCGACTGCGCAAACGAAAATTTCAAGGTTGTATCGGTACCAACAAGCACTGTGAAAATTTACTTGTATGTTTATTTCCCCGCACAACTCACCTCTTCATTCCACTCACCTCACGTTTCTCTAACCCGTAAGCAGTGCAATGCCAATAGATGCGGTACGCTTGATATTTACACACCGTTTCTTAGTTAAGGTGTAAGACCACCCGGAGGTAGATAATTCGGCAGAGCATACACATGGTTTACAAACATTATGACATTTTTCTATAATTATTGGGACCTTCCCGAAATTTGGCCAGGTGGCCCAGGGAGTCGCCACGAAGCCTTTGTAGGCTTAACAATTGTTGGCACCAGAAAATGTCCTACTAATTTTTCCGGTCCCAACTGGTAAGGTGTTAATATACAGTGTACCAAAAGGATTAGAATGCGGGAACACACACACACACACACGCACACACACACACACACACACACACATATATATATATATATATATATATATATTTGTGTGCGTGTGTGTGTGTGTGTGTGTGTGTAGGTATATATATTTGCGTACTTGTTAGCTCCGAGTTTGGAAACCGACTTAATGAAACCTAATGTGCGTAAAAAAACAAAAAGAGATACAAAAACGAGTCCGATCAAAATGCGTGGATTTTATTCTGATTTGCGGTGGGAAAATACTTATGTTGCTATTTCTGGCAGTTTCTTGGGAAATAGGCGTGGTGCCGTACTATTTTTTTTGGAGCCTGCTGCCAACACCTGCAAGATACAAGTGATACCGGTACCAATAACATCTGGATGATGTAATATTACACACACTATTAACATTATTGTACAGAATTGCAGGCGTATCGAGAACATCTACAGTGTGCAATATTTCAGTTGCCTATAGTGCAAAATAATAGTACAAAGAAGGAAAACCAATGCAATTTTGGGGAAATAAGTTGATATCGACAGCGGGACGCTCATAGAAGCAAGGACATTAAAAGGTTTATTTTACTAGTTTTCCCAACCAATTATAGTGACAAGGACACGAATTGACGACAGTGAAGTCAATCTTATCATTAGTTTCGACTTAAAGACCCCAAAATTAACTTTATATATATGTGTGTGTAGGACAATAACTCTTTGTTCGAAAAGTTGCTGAGATACTTTTTTTACTTCAATTCCAATGAGAACGAAAATTATCAAGTCACCCCAGTTGCCTAAGTGGCATCTAAATAGTTTTTGATTGGACAATTTTTGGTTATCAACCAATAGTGGAAAATGTTTTATTCAGTGAGTGGTTGATAGTGATGTGACCCACGGTGACAAGAAAAAGCGCAAATCAGTAGAACGACGAACATCGAAACTTCCATTCCGGAAAAAAATTCGGACGAATACTACGAATCGTGTGTGTGAAGTCACCCACCCCGACAGAGAGCTCGAAGAAGTAGTTATCCGCCAATAGGCCTACTGTACGAAAGTCAAGCTAAAGGCCATTTTATACGTTCTTATCGTGAATTTGAATAGTTAATCACGAACAAGGCCCGAACACAGTTTTCATTGCTTAGTTATTAGATAAAGTTTGCGAATATCAATTGACCAGACTTAGTGTACAGTCATTTCTAAAAACGCCGAAAGGATTGACTTCTCATAACAGCGGAGGATGATAAGTCTTGCCGCAGATCGCAACACAGAAGAAATATGTAAGTAGTTACAAAATTGCATCTTCGATAGCAGACGAAGAATCCAGTGTTAGGATCGCTAGAGGAGCGTACTTTAAAAAAATAGTAGTGAAACGATAATATAATATGTTCAATTAGCACGCCAGCTAATAAAGTACCATTGTAGAAAAGAAAAAACTAACAGCGCCCAATTGCTTACGCATAACTCATTGTTAACAAGCCACTTACATATAAATAAATGTGCACAACCTATTGTTAATGTAAAACAGAAAATGACAAGTAGTCAGTTAGTAAAAATTCTCAAAAATTAACATATGATATCCTCATTATAACGGCCGTATATTGTGTAACTGTTTTAAATATTATTATTCTCTTACGTTGCGTTCTTACATATTTTGAAGGTTATTAAGTTGTGATAATCAAAGTGTAATACTAAATGTAGTAACAATCATAAACTGAAAATATGAATAGTCAAACGTAATTACTATTTGAGTAATCGTTTTGTTTTGTAAATTCTATATCGTCATTAACTCAAAGTTTTAGATTACGTGATGTGCACCGCACCAAATATGAAAGCAGTGAGCAATCCCTTGCAATAGGTATAAATGTTAGAAAAGAGAAAAAGAATAATTAAACCAATTTTGACACTTTGATAGCTTGTAGGTAACCGACCACGTTGCCCATTAATTTGTTATTTAAATCTTCGCAAGTATAAATATCAATTGACAAAGCATGATATGTGTCCAGGTGGAGGAGATATTTGGGGACCATACTTTTGGGATACCCCTCAGCTGTGAGTGCAGGGGTAGAGAGACGTCACCTCCAACACCAGCGATAACATATATATCGTGCACGAAACCCAGGATCATAGTAAAATAATTTAGTCAATTCGTGTCGTAGAACCCGTGAGTATACTATCTAGTTAATATTTAAATAGTCCTAGCATAATTGATCTTTTATAGACCATCTACCATCCGCGTAAACGCGAAAATTATTTCCTTTCAAATACCGGCCTTAAAAAAGATGTAAATCAACGCGTATGATGATTTGTGCATTGGAAGTGTAGAGTGTAATTTTATTATTGTGTTTGTATATATGTATTAGAGACATTAGTTACAATTTAGACAATTTTAGATACTTTTAGAGATACCATTAACCTATTTTGAGACTATCAATAGATACAAGCAAGCAAAATGCCAGACCCACAGAGTTGAAGCAAATGCTTACTGCATTGGTTGAGAAAAGTCACAAATGTCCGAGAAATTAAAAAGTATGGACAGTAAATTTTACAAAATAGACAAAAATATCAATGAATTCAGGGAATACATGAATCGCAGATTTGAAAGTTTAGGCACACCAATAGATTGTGGACTCCAAAAGTTAAGTAAAAATGTAGAGCTATCGAAGGCAAATGTTGAGAGTTGTAGAGCTAAAGTTACGTATAACCGCCAGGAGAGTCCGACTACGTTCGAAAAAGTAGAAAGCTAACAATCTGCGTCAGAACGTAAGGTTAATGAACAACAGGCTAAAAATCAGATTTTCGATTTTGAAGCAATAGTTGACGTATGTAATACGCAAACGCAAGAACACACTTCATGCTTACAAGAGCAGGGATGTGTAGTAAACGACGTTCAGAACGACATTCTTGAAATTAAAAATGCAGCCTTAGAAAACAATACTAATGTTTCTCAGTCAGAAACAATCGACGATAGATCAGAAAATTATACGGTGCAATTTGTGTAGGGTGCTATACAACAGATGTATGACATTTCATCGCGATGTTAGGTCAACCGTTAGCTCAAAAGTAGGTCAAGAAGCTGAGAGCAGGGCGTTCGAGTCAGAATATTAATAACAGATTCGCGAAGTGACATTAACCAGATGGGCGATGATAGGATTTCTCATAATTTAGGCAGCCCGACACAGGAAAAGAATAATAGTAGCGACCGAGATTATAATAGCGGGAGTTTTAGACCCGATCATTGTCAATGCAGCTCAACAGGTAGTCTGTTTTTGGCTAAAAGACAGAAGCCTAGTGCGACTCATGAAACACGTGATTTGTTTACATTCGCGCAATTTTCAGCGTGATCTTGGGTTGTTGAACATGCACGAAGACACAGTGTTGCCGGTTCTCTCTAATTCAATACACAACCCGCATTTAGAATTGTGCGTGACACGCCCACATTTATTTTCCGTGTCTGCATCTTCTAACAACGTCTTGGTTGATGAATTTTTGAAATTTATTGATATAGCCGTGATTGATGAAATTTGAAAAATGTACTATCAAATATTTGGACAAATTACGAACAAGTTTCGACGAAGAACGGACTGCAAATGTACCGCAACTTCAAGAGCGGAATTAATGTCTTTATTTCGACGTCATTATTTGATTACCGCAAAGAACGGAGCACGTGATGATGTAGGATCTCTGTGGGCATGTGATGGAACAGGAATTCCAATCATAAGACCAGCAATGAGTTACAAGAACTTTTTACTGATCCTCAGCGCCATTAGATTCGATGATTTCGAAACCCAACCTCACAGAAGATATATAGATATACCACATTGATTTGGCACCAAGTCTTCGGTTCCAAGCTGAAGGACTTGTAACGAACCTTGTGCCATCGATTGATTCATACATTTCTTAATATAACTTAAATCTAACAAATACTTATTAAGATTAGCCAAACTATCATATGACATCGTTCTAGTTTCTGAAAAAGTAATTGCGTGAAAAATTCCCCCAATATGTATTCTTCAAATCTACCAAAGTATAACTCGCATATTTACCAAGTTTTGAATCAATCGCAAATACAGCAAACACGATACAATTAGAAATAAAACAAAATATTCAATTTGATATTTATTACAAATGATGAAATATATAAAGAAGCAACAAAGAAATAACAATAATTTGAACTCAATGAATGATTTGATTTATATGAAATCTTGAAATGCGTTTAAATGCAATTGAACAAGAAATTTATACTGTTTAAAAAGCGTAGTTAAATGCACTAAATTACAGTTTTAAATACTTGAATAATACAAGAAAAATCTGATCACTCATAACAATTTCTAAGGATGCCCAATATAAACCGGAATAGAAAGTCTCAATAAATATTCAAATTGTGACCCCGACTTTACCAAAAATTCTAATATCGCAAAAATTTCAATACTAATAAATATGTGAAATCAAGAATAATAATATAATTCGACGCCGAAGAACTAATTTTCAAACGAATACTCCTAAAGTAAAAAAAATAATAGATTAAATGGGACGCTAAACATAACTTTTTTATTTCCGTAAAATTTATTAAAAAAATTAAGAATCTAAGGGTAACGTCTTTCGAATTTTCTTCCCAAACTCAAACGTCTAGAAATTTAATAATCTAATCAACTAACTACTTGAGTTAATGGGAAAAATATTAGCTGAATTAATAAACCAGGTATTCCAGGAAATAAGGTTCTATTATCTACTACTAGGTTTATAATCACCCTTATAGAAACTGCTCCGTTCCGGCTTTGGTATAGTCTGTCGTATATCGCCTCTACTTCACTCAACCTTTCCAAATTAGTGTGGTTAATAATACAAAACTTGGATGAAAATCCGAAACTGCCACGAAACGTTGAACCAAATGCAAAATTTAATCACAAACGGTTTCTCCTATTTTCTTCCAATTGTTCCGCTCTAATACCAGACAAAACTCGGTACAAACGAAAAGAAACATTCAAACTCGTATATTTTCTATTCCTCAATACCTCCGTGAACAGACAACTAGATGTAATCAGAAGGACATTCGACGCAGCAACTGCCGAGCCATCAGCTCCCGCGAGCAAGCGACCCAGCTGCCCACGCGCAAACATACACAACGTCATACGGTACAACCTTGAAATTGTTGCCTTACAAACCTGCGTCTCAAGCGTTCGCTCTTTCGCAACAAGAAGATTTTACTTTTTCTATAAGGCGTACACAATAGAATTTCTCAATCAAGGAATTAACACTATCGTTTAAATTTTTTCAAAGTAAGTGTTTATAAATTTTTCATTATTTTCTTTTATGGTTTTTGTTTTTGTTAGTCCAACTTTCTTTTCAGCGTCTTGAAACCAGCACATACAGGGTGATCCAAAGTAAAACTCCGCAGCTCCAAATCCATGTAGAATACTATGGAATGCTACATATCTCCCCCTCCAAAAAATCTCTGACTGAAGGATTTTTTGTAAGACTACCAGGAGCTATCCACATCTTTTATTCTTATGAGCTGAAAAACTCATAAAAGGTTTATAACAAAAGAGGCATTAATACAATGAATCACACAATTCATTTATATTTATATACTTCAGATAAATTTCAGTTTCAGTTTCAAATATAAATCATTCTATAAAATTTTATTGAAAAATTCAATTCATTATTTCATTATTTAACATTTCACATTCTTTAAAAAATGACAATTATTAATTTCAAATCTCATCAAAATTTAAAAATCTTTAGATCATGATCTATTTAACAAATTAATACTTCATTCAACACATTAAAAATTTATAGAATTTTCCACATTTTTTTAAATCACTAGTAACGAAACAGCTGACAACAGTTTAAAATTTTTATTTGTACCAACACTTCTCATTCCATTTATAATTTTTATTCCTACCCCTAAATTCTAAAGCATCTTCCAAAGAGCGACGAGTAAAGACCTTGCGATTGAAATATTGAATTATAATTAAACATTTCTTCTTGGGAAAACTTCTTAACATGCGACACATGTACACTTTTATATGAGTCCCGAGTATCATCAAAATCAGAGATCAAAAGAGTGTTAGGAGTCAAAAATCTCCGAATTACAAAAGGTCCTTCCCACTTAAAACTTAAAGATTTCGTTACCCTACCGCCAAGAGAGAACTTAACATGTGATTTTATCAAAACTTGGTCATTGACAGAAACCAGAACTGGACCTCTAAGTTTCGATAACAAATATATCTTCTTTAACCATGTCTTTTCCATATTCTCTAGAGTAGTATGCCATAAATCAGCATTCTCATGCTTTAACAATTCTTGATCACAAATCTTCCATCTCATCTCCAAGGGGGTGTTTAAAGGACATCCAAAATATAATTCGTATATAATTGATTTGAGACCAGAATGCTCGCATATATTTAAAGTATATTCTAACACCGGTGCAAAATTACACCACAGACGCTTTTCAGCGCAATAAGGTTTTAACAACGATTTCAAAATTTTTATGAATCTTTCAGTTACATTAGCCTCGGCATGGTATGGACTAATCCTTGCATGTTCAATTCCTAGTTAAAGTAAGAAGCTCGAAAATGGGTAGATACAAAGACTGATACATTAGCAGTAGACAAATATGCCGGTATTCCTAGCCTACTAAAGACATTTAGTAACCGATTACAAAGGATTTTTGAATTAAAATTTCTTAATTTTTCGAGAAGAATAAATCTCTAAGCATTATCCACCCCAATCAACATAAATGTGTGAGAATTTGAGGTCGGTAACGGTTCTATTATGTCTACCATTACGTTCTGCCGAACTCTTGTGGAAAATTTAGAAATTAAAGGCCCATTTTTTTCTATTATTTTCTTTAACTGACAGATTTTACAAGTTATAACCTACTCCTGGACATCATTTACTGTTGAGTCTTACGTGTATCTCCACATTGCCTCCTTTAATGTTCAAAACGCCCCTATATGAACGCCTGTCAATTCATGATCATGAAAGAATTCAATTACCAATTTTCGCAAATTCTTCGGAATTACAATTTCATATATAAAGTTCAAAGCTTTACTCTTGTTCATTAACATACCATTGTTTAAAATATATTTTCGAATGTTTTCACCATATTCTATTCTTTCTATAAGATTCTTTAATTCGGGACCTTTTTGCAATTCCTGTATAGGCTCTTTCACCATAGGTAACTGCCAGGAATTTGCCATCTCTAAATTCTTTCTCATAATGGCGATACCCACGGGTCCGTTCACTTGAACATATTGAAATGGATCATACATACTGGTCAAAAAACGCCGACTAATAAATTGTCTTGAGACCGAATATGTTGAATAGTAATTGAAAATTGACATAACGTCTCGAATAAAAGCCCATATTTCAACAACCTTTTTGAATTCCCCAAAATGCAGGATAGTGCTTGTTCTCAGTAAAGACAACGAAATCATTAATTAGATAGTGGCGAAATCTATAAATTGGTTTTATGAGACTGATGAACTCGATCTCATATATGTTCCTGTGTCTGTCAGCTTCAGTCAATTTCTTAATAAAATACGATACAGGAACAAGGTTATTGTTATCATCCATTTGGCTTAAACAAGCTCCAATCGCTTTTCCTCCCCCGTCAACATGGATGTAAAACTTTTTGGAGAAATCAAGAGTCTTTAATATAATATTGTCTAACAATAATTCCTTTAATTTGTTTAATTTTTTTATTTTCGGTGGTCCATTCGAATTTTCTTTTTGTTGATTTTAATTCACTCAATGGTCCCATCAAGTCCTGAAGACCACTACAAAACCGGGCATAATAGGAAAAAAGTCCACAAATTTTTTGAACTCCGCGTCTATTCCTAGCTGGTAGAATTTACTTTATTGCCTCAACCCTTGATGGATCAATTTCTATAGTATCCCCATCAGTTAAAAATCCTAAATACTTAATTTTCTTATAAAAGAACGCACTCTCACTGGAGAAACCATAATACCATATTTCCTTAATCTTTCTAGTACCATCTTTAAAACTTCCTTATGTGATTTTACATCAGAAAAACAGACTAGAATGTCATCAAAATACGTTTTTACACCTAGATCTTTCATATCACCAAGTATTTGGTCGATTACCCTTGCTAAAATACAACTTCCACTCTTTATTCCTACAGGTACCTTGGTATATTGAAAGCTGCCACGCAGAGTAACAAAAGTCGTTATTTCGCGTGATTCCCTTTCCAGTTGTAGTTGGAAATATGCTTTGGTGAATTCCAGGGACGTAAAAAATTTCTTTCCAGCCAAACGTATAAAACACTTTCTAAATCAGGCGCAGGATAAACGTCATCCTTAATTAAGCTGTTCGCTTTACGAAAGTTATCTAGAATTCGATGTGAACCCTTTTTATTATGTACCAAGTAGCAACTACTTCCATAATCCAAATGGTCTACCTCTTTCAAAATACCCTAAGAAACAAGGTCATCAATACATTCATAAAAAAATTTTTCTTTATTTTTAGGTATCGCAAATGGATGTTCCATAATGGTTTTTGTTCTTTTAAATAAAGTTTGGCTTCAAATTCTTGACAACATTCTACTTTCTCGGTTATAACTGCAGAAAATTCAATACGAAGACCATCAATGAATTCTATAATATCCTTATCTTTATATTGAAAATCCGGACCCGAATCTCTAAAAACAATCTTCTTATCATCTCTCGAAAACAACTCTAATTGTATTTTATTATCAGGATCTAGCAATTGTTTTTCATATTTTTCTACTAAATCATAAAATTTATTGGATTGGTCTAAATCCATATCCGAAGCCGCTGAATCACTATCACCGAAGTTCATCTAAACCGCTGAAGCACAATCATTTTCTTTTTCTTTTCCTCCCACACATCGTTCCACCGAATTCTGTCCAAGTTCCGAAAATGAAGGATTTTTGTCAATCTCAACTCGACGATGTTTCATTTTTCTCTTCCCTCTCTTCTCTTTCTTCTTCAAATTAAACTCACATGAATTTCTTTTTCCGTTCTTAAACTCAGGCCCAACCTCATTAACCATATTCCCCGGTTTCAAAGAAGTGGAAGAAAACGACCTCGAATTCCCATCTCCATCAGATCCTTTCACCAAAAACTTAAGATAATCAGATCCAGGTTGGCTATCTCTAATATCCTGTGAAGCACCAATATTCATAACAGATTCAGTTGAATTCACACAATTGGAAACCACCAAGAGTACATTCAAAGTCTTTTTTGTTCGGGTTGATTCAGTCCAAAAATATGACGAATTTCCCGAAATTGCTTCGAAGTAGGTATCTCCAACAGTTGCCGCTCAAATGTTGACAATTCAATATCACATTGGGCCCCAATATCCAATGATCCTCTACCATAATGATCAGACGGACTCCTTTCCAAATTCCTATAACGTCCTGATTGGCCAACCGAGTATCCTGATCTATGTCCATGATTCAGTGACGATTTATCACAAAAAAAAACAAAGAAGTCGATTTCTGAGGTTTAACTTCTTTCCATCCTACATTTCCTTCATAATGGTCAACACGATCAACTGATTTAAATCCAGAAGTCGGATTTCGAAAAGATGTAGTTTCGTCTCTAAAATATAGTATAACTGATTTGCGATTAACGTTATTAGGCAATTTCAATCTTCCACGAACAAAGTCCGCACTTGAAGAAGTACCTTTTAGAAATGGAATTACCAGAAGGCAATCACACAGCAAGTCATTGACAACCAGAAAATTAACTCTCTCGAACCAACCAGAAAGATTTAGAGTAAGTTTAATTTTCTTACTAGATTCGTAAAATGATCCCAAATGGCCCACGAATTACAATTGGAGTGCTTTCTTCAAGATAATGCGCAACCCCACAACGCTCAACTAACGATAAAGTAATTAAATTATAAGATGACCCGCTATGCAAACAAGCGCGAATTAGTTCATTACTAATGCGAACATTAACAAATGTAGCTACAGTTCTATCTAATTGAGAAGGTACTACATTCCGTTTTTCCGAACTCGCATTTGAATTCATTGATAGTCGAAAATTTTTCGTTTGATTTCTACCAGCACCAGATAATTCAACTTTTTTCTATTAACATTCAAAACTTTTGAATGGTATTCTCTATCATTCTTATTCACGAGTGCAATTGTATTACTTGTTGACTTATTTCCTAACCTTTTACTATACTCGAATTGGTCTCGAAAGATTTTCGAAAATTCTAATGAAATTCTTTTAAGTTCCTCTAAATTTCTCAAAACAGAAAGACCAAATATTTTGAACCTCACTGCGGGATTCATAACGTCTATCATTATACGTATCAATTGTTCCTCATCACCATAACAGTCCAAATTAAAGCTGTATAATAAATATCATTAATATATTGATCAACAGATTCAGTTAATATTAGCTTCCTAAATAGCCTTTCTGATATTAAAGCATGCCTAATTGAGTTCGTGATAAATTTCTTAAAAATCAGCTTCTTAAATCGTGCCCAAGAAATATTCAAATAAATAGCGCGTTGAAATCTCCTCCAGAAATTAATAAATCTCCTCCAGAAATTCTCCTTCGATTTTAGATAACAAAGTACTGTATATAGAATTCAAAGGGAAGCTTGTACTTTCAATGATTTGCTCCAAGTTGACTAATAAATCAAAAAAGTTATAACTGTTTTTACCATCAATCTTGTTAAAGTTCTTAAATTTCTCATTCAATAATTAAGCAATTTTTTGAAATATAAATTGATCACAATATTTTCCAGAAAATAACCTTGGGAAGACTTTAGAATTTAATTCTTTTTCATGCTCTTTACTTTTTGAATAACCCTCACATAACTGTTGACTACTTTTATTAAAATAGGATTTCCTCTACTATACAAATTACCTGGAGTGGATTTTTTTATTTCTGATACTCTCCTATAATATTGACCTAGTCGTTGATATTTATCACACTTCTTACTCTGACCCACAGATTGAGACTTCTCAGGAGGTAAGTTAAATTCTACCTGCCTATTAGATAAATTGCTAACATTTGAACAATGTCTTACCAAAGGATTTAAATTACTAGAAGAGCCTAACGGAGCATCACTACTAAAATGCTTATTTGAAGGGGCCAGTCCAAATTCTTGGTCATTCAATGACAAATTCCATCCAGAATTAAACCTATTTCTTTCAAAAGATCTATGAACAGCTGAAGGAGGTTGAGCTAAACAACTAAAATCTCTAATAACAGAATACTCTAAACTTGAGCCATTCGACATATTAAACAAATTAGGCTGACTTCTATTTCCTTCTGACCTATTATCACTCGGTCTATTCAGACTACACTCCCTATTTTCTCTTGAACTAACATGTAATAATAAATCTAATCGGTGGCGTGAAACTCATTGTTAATATACCAAAGTCGCTTTTGTCAAATCCGGTTTGATCAATCGTATTCCAATCGAAAGTCGAATCAACATCGGACATGTTGATGCTTACGTAATCCTCAGACATTTTAATAACATACAACTTATCAACTATAGCAAACAAAATACAAAATATTGCAAAAGATTGATACATATACTATTAACAAAACAAACTACCACTAAATCTAAGCAAACTACCAGATACTACAGAAACTATCCCCAGGATTCTACATATTCACAATCCAATCAGATTTCGTTTCCTCGCTCTCTGGAATTTTCCTCTGTTTTGAGTGTATATTATTAATACAACAAATAATATTAACAAACCTTGTCTCTAACAAACAATTGCCAAAATATAAAAAAACAACTTAAATGCCATACAAATTTCAAGGAGAGATGCCTCATTAAATATAGAGAGGACTTGCTGCGTCGAACTTGTAACGAACCTTGTGCCGTCGATTGCTTGACACCTTTCTTAATATAACTTAAATCCGACAAATGCTTATTAAGTTTAGCCAATCTATCAGGTGACACTGTTCTAGTTTCTGGAAAAATAATTGCGTGTAAAATTCCCACAATATGCAGGCTTCGAATCTCCTAAACTATAACTCGCAAATTTACCGAGGTCTGAATCAATCGAAAATATAACAGTTACACGATACAATTAGAAATAAAAGAAAACATTCAATCTGATATTTATTACAAATGATTAAATATTTAAAAAAAGCAATAAACCACAACAATAATTTGAACTCAATGAATGATTTGATTAATATGAAATCTTGAAATGCGTTTAAATGCAATTGAACAAGAAGTTTATACTATTTGGAAAGCATAGTTAAATGCACTAAATTACAGTTTTACCTTCACAAACTCTAAAAGTTAAAAATAATAAACAAAAATAACTCTCAACATATAAGCTACCCAAAGAATAAGACAACAGCAAAAAATTTATCAACACAATAAATTCAAGTCTTAACAAAACCATCAACAAGTGTTTGCGTTGGATAACAAAACAAGTCATACCTAAAATAACCAAAAAACAGGAAAACAAAACAAATAATATTCTCATAAGCTTTTGTAGTTTAATCAAAACGTTGGTCTTCTAAATGAATCATATTCTGAAAGCATCAACAGAAAGTATAAACTAATCTTTAGTCCCCAAAACTAATATTTTAATAAACTACCTTTTCAAATTAAAATACCCTGAATACTACTTATGATCCTAGCACTTTTAAGCTTCATTTTAATTCAAATATCCTACCCCTTATCAATAGGACTAATACTTATTGTCAACACTATCACTACTTGTCTAACTCTTTCAATCATAAGAGAATCTCCTTGATTTTCTTACATTCTTTTTCTAGTTTTTCTATGGGGGTATATTAGTTCTATTTATTTACGTTACAAGACTAGCATCAAATGAAATATTTACCTTGACCTCTAATCTCTTCTTATTAATTTTTCTCATTCCCTTCCTCCTACTCCTAATCATAATTATTGACCCCCTTCTTTTACCAAACATAATTTCAATACCAGATCCCCACGTTTGTGTAACTAATTTTCAAGAAATTCCTGGTATAAAATTTTCATGACATCAATCTTAATAAACACTATCATGCTAGCTACATATTTATTTATTACATTAATCGCAGTAGTAAAAATTTCTTCTCTATATCAAGGGCCCCTTCGGCTCTCTAAAACATATGACAACACCAATTCGCCTACATCACCCTCTTTTCAAAATTGCTAATAATGCCTTGGTTGATCTGCCTGTACCAGTGAATATCTCATATTGATGAAACTTCGGATCTTCGCTTGGGCTATGGTTAATTATTCAAATTGCCAGCGGTTTATTTTTAGCAATACATTATCTATCAAGAATTGAATTAGCCTTTAATGGAGTAATTCACATCTGTCGACATATGAATTATGGCTGGCTCCTGCGTACCTTACATGCCAACGGCGCATCATTCTTCTTCATTTGCCTTTACTTACACGTTGGTCAATCTCTCTGAAATCCTTATATATTAGGGGACCCTGAACATTTCACTCCTGCCAATCCCTTAGTTACACCTGTACACATTCAACCAGAATACACATTCAACCTACTTGCTTACGCTATTCTCCGCTCCATTCCTAATAAATGAGGAGGAGTTATTGTCTTAGTAATATCAATCCTCATTTTAATAATTATACTATTCTTTCATACCAGAAAAATACGAGGCCTACAATTCTATCCTATTAACCAAATTATGTTTTGAATTATAGTAGGCACAGTAATCCTACTATACTAACATGAATTGGTGCTCGCCCAGTCGAAGACCCTTATATCCTAACAGGTCAATTCTAGCAGTTATCTACTTTGCTTATTTTCTATTCGTGCCTTACCTCTCCACCCTTTGAGATTCCTTATAAAATAAGCCCTAGTTCTTTGGCTGAGGACAAGCATATGTTTTGAAAACATACAACAGAGCAAAGCTCTAAGAACTTATTCTCACTTTAATACACTTAAATTAATAAAGAAACAAAAAGAAGCTTTATACCTCCTAAAAATAAAAGGTAATTTAGAGATAATGGCAAAAAACACTTTCAAGCAAGATATATCAACCTATCATATCGAAGTCGACGTAAAGTGCCCCACACTCAAATAAATGCAAAAGAACTAAATACTACCTTAAAAAAACAAAATAGAAAAAATATCATAGCCTAGAATCAAAACACTAAATAAAGCTCTTATAAATAAAATACTAGCATACTCAGCCATAAAAATAAGAGGAACCCCCCGCTCTATATTCAATATTAAATCCTGAAACAAGCTCTGACTCCCCTTCAGCAAAATCGAAGGGAGTGCGATTAGTCTCTGCTAAACAAGAAGCAAAGCAAACTAATATTAAGTGAAACGTGATCCATAGAAACCACAATACATCCTGATAGTAACCAAAATTCAACAATGTAGATCTCTCAGCAAAAAACACAAAAGATAATAAAATTAGAGCTAAATTAACGTCATAAGAAATAGTCTGTGCTACTGCTCGCAGCTCCCCTAACAAAGAATATGAAGAATTCGAAGACCACCCAGCAATCATTACAGTATACGCCCCTATACTAGTACAACATAAAAAATAACAAACCTAAAGAAAAAGTTAACATAGTACTTAAGTAAGTCATTCTTAATCACACCAACAAAGACAAAAATAAACTAAAAACAGGTGCTAAATAATAAGGATAATAATTAGATATAGTAGGAAAAACTTGCTCCTTAGTAAACAACTTGATTGCATCCGCAAAAAGCTGAGTCAAACCACAAATACCTACCTTATTAGGCCCACGTCGAATCTGAATATAACCTAAAACCTTCCATTCTAATAAAGTTAAAAATGCAACTCCAATTAAAACACAGATAATCAAAATCAAATAAGAAATTACACTTATGATATAATCATAATACACTACTACCTGGACTCACCTTATCCATTATTAGATACTAAATCTAATGCACTTATCTGCGAAAGTAATTGCTAATTAATGTTATTCCTCAACAATAAATATTATTAGTACTTGGTCCTTTCGTACTAAAGTACTATTCCAAATAAGGGATTGAAACCGATCTGGCTCACGCCGATCTGAACTCAGATCATGTAAGATTTTAAAGATCGAACGGACCTATAAACTAAGCTTCTACACCTAGATAAAATCTTAATCCAACATCGAGCTCGCAATCTCTTTTGTCGATATGAACTCTCAAAAAAAATACGCTGTTATCCCTGAGGTAACTTAGTCTATTAATCATTAATAAAGGATCATAAAAATAATCAAAAGTAATCATCTCAAAAAGAGTTTACTTATCTTCTCGTCGCCCCAACGCAATAATTAAATAGTAAACATATTTATTATCAACTACAACAATTACTACTTAAATATAAAGATCTACAGGGTATTATCGTCCCCTTAAATCATTTAAGCCTTTTCACTCAAAAGTAAAATTCAGCATTGCAAATAAAGACAGCCTTCCACTCGTCCAACCTTTCATTCAAGCCCACAATTAAAGGACTAATGTTTATGCTACCTTCGCACCTATGCTACCTTATGTCAAGATACCGCGGCCGTTTAAACTCTCACTGGGCAGGTCAGACCTTATATTTTAACAAAAGGACATATTTTTTATAAACAGGTGAAGGAAAATTTTGCCGAATTCCTTTATATATTCTCCCTAACATACTAATAATACCATTATAAATTGTCTTAAATAATTCAAGATAAAAGTAGAATAATAAATTAAATGTAACAAAATATAATAAATAACTCAAATAAGTTATAACAAAATTACAAATGATAGCTACTTCTAAGCCCACTTCTTTCATTATATATGACATAACATTCTAAATAACAAAAGTAAGAAGCAAATCCCCCTTATTATTACTTACGACCAAACTACAACAAAATTAAATCTATTACAAGCTAGCCGCAGCTGAATTAAATTCAATTCTTGTACAACCAGATATAACGGAAACCGAAAGGCATTTCACCACTAAAATAAAATTAAAAAATAATATGCTACCTATAATACCACATTATCTTAGCTCTTCCAGTTTCGGGAAATAATTATATAACAATATTATTCAGTGTTCCCTGATACAAAAGGTACAACACTCCATGTCTTCTTCCATAAAAAAAAGTATTTCACTTATTTAAACATTCCCTTACAGTACTCATTAACTATAATACTAACAAATTAATTCTATACCCTATACAATAACATGAATTTCAAGTTGATTCACTTAACGTAACTGAAAATAAGAACAATAATAAGTACTTATTTTAATCAAAATAATCTGAATCGCACAGAAACCTCTTCGATATAAACGAATAGCTCAACTAATAAGCTATATTTTGTAATTATCCAATCTAGGCACACCTTCCGGTACACCCACTATGTTACGACTTATCTCACCTAAACAAATGAGAGCGACGGGCGATGTGTACATATCTTAGAGCCCTACTCATGCTAGTAACATAACCAACATTACATTCAAATCCACCTTCACTTAAATAATTTGCATATTAAAATCAGTATAAACATTTTATTGTAATCCATCTCCTCTTACTGATATGCTGCACTTTGACCTGAAGTCTCTCTCAATAAAGACAATGAAGGTACTTAACTTCTCCCTAATACCATCAACTACGGCGGAATACAAACTGCAATACAACAGCAAGTAAAATATATCGTAGATTGTCGATTACGGGACAGATTCCTCTGAATAGTCTAAAATACCGTCAAATCCTTTGAGTTTCAAGAACATAACTACTATTACCCAGGTATTGCATTTTACATTAAAAATAATAGGGTATCTAATCCTAATCTAACAAATAATTTCATAGCCTCAAACATAGAACTTATTACTCCAAATGATAATTTCACCTAAAAATAAAAATATATAGCCCTTCCATTCATATTTATAACTACACCTTAACCATTCACCTTACCTTCAACCCCCTCGTCTCACCGCGGCAGCTGGCACGAATTTCGCCGGGTCTCTTTAAACCTTAACTGCTTCAAACACTCATTAATAAACAAAAACAAGTAGTGCGACCAATTAGCCTCATTGTTCTCCCTCAAAGACAACAACTTACTCTCTCACCCAAAAGGTTACATGTACAACTAGATAAATAAGGAGAAAAAAGCCAGGATAATACTTTACTATTAACTCATAATGCTAAAAGAAATAATTATTAATTATATCTTTAACTTTAATTGATATGAATTAGTATTAAATGAACCCTAATTCCCTCTTGTAAGGATACAATTTTGTTTTTTCCCCTCCAAACAAAATTGTATCCTTTACAAGTATATTTATTCTCTCTCTACACATATGCGGTAAAAACTAGCATTTAATGGATACGTTAAGCCTATTAATATACTTTTAGCCGGTATCACAGGTTAATTAAGAGGATCTAATAGATTTTCAAGTTTTAATTATTATTAACATATAGTGCTCCTAAATTTAGTCACTATAATATAATACTGATCTATTTAAATCCCTATACACCACTATAAAAATAATTAAATAATAAGATGCCTGATTAAAGG
Source organism: Thermobia domestica (assembly GCF_964235325.1). Taxonomy (NCBI): domain Eukaryota; kingdom Metazoa; phylum Arthropoda; class Insecta; order Zygentoma; family Lepismatidae; genus Thermobia; species Thermobia domestica. The sequence continues at coordinate 248,905,271 of NC_137462.1, read as the reverse complement.
ATTATCGTGATAGGATAAATCAAGTATTTCAATATACTCTTATTACACCCAAAAGAATCAAACTTTCACTTTTGATATCAAACTCAACGTGCATCATACACTAAGATGTAGAAAGATAAGCAAAGATAAGCTAGTGGGCTCATACCCCGCATATGAATAGTTACTCTTCTTTTTCTAATGCTCACTAATCCTAAAACTCTATTATTCTCCATAACACTTATCCTAGGGATTCTTATTTCCCTAACCTCCTCATCATGATTTGGTACTTGAATTGGTCTTGAAATTAATCTCCAATCATTTATCCCCCTAATTTCAAAGACCAACAATCAACGGCATACCGAATCTGCTCTAAAATACTTTTTATTTCAAGCTATTGCAAGATACTTGCTTCTAATAGCAATCATTTTACTTTACATGGGCCTGCAAACTGCACATTACCTAATCTCCATCTCTCTACTATTTAAAATAGGGGCTGCTCCCCTTAACTTTTGAATACCAAGAAGTGATAGAGCCCTTACTCTGAAGAGACTGCATTATTTCAATAACATGGCAGAAATTTGCACCCCTAGGTCTACTTTCCTATAACACCTACAAACTTAATTTGCCTAACCCTAATTTTATCATTAATTGTAGGGTGAATTGGGGACCTAAATCAAACATCACTCCGTAAAATTATAGTATTCTCATCAATCAATCATACTGGCTGAATGCTCATAGCTTTACTATTAAGCGATATAACATGGCCTTTCTACTTTCTATTCTATGCCTTACTTTCGGCAATAGCAGTCACCCTTTTTGCTATAAACAAATTATTTCACATTAATCAAACTTTCTCCAATAAAATTATTATAACAACAAAATTAGCCATTTTTACTAGCCTCTTGTCCTTAGGAGGCCTTCCGCCATTCTTGGGTTTCTTACCTAAATGAATTATTATCATAAAACTGCTGAACAAATATCATTTATTATTCTCACCTTAATAGTAATAACAGCACAAATTACTCTTTTTACTACATACGAATTGCTTATGCTGCTTTCATTATTAACCACCATAACCAAACATGAACATCTTTACCGAAAAAAATCAAGAAACCTTAATTAGATCAACATTCATTATTACTTCACTAAAAGGTATAATTATCTTGCCACTAACAGTCAACATACTAAACAAAGACTTTAAATTTAAAAAACTAGTGGCCTTCAAAGCCGTAAATAAAAGGCAACCTTTTAGGTCTTGGTATATTAACTACTACTCCGGAATTGCAGTCCGACATCATAAATATTGACTATAAAACCTAACAGGAGGTTTACTAACCATAAATAGATTTACAATCCATCGCCTAGTACTTCGGCCACCCTATTTCCTTTGCAACGATGATTATTTTCTACGAACCATAAAGACATTGGTACAATATACTTAATCTTTGGGGCTTGGGCGGGAATAGTAGGCACATCACTAAGCCTTCTTATTCGTGCAGAGCTCGGACGCCCTGGCAGCCTAATTGGAGACGACCAAATTTACAACGTAATTGTTACTGCCAATGACTTCATTATAATTTTCTTCATAGTTATGCCAATTATGATTGGGGGATTTCGTAATTGACTAGTTCCCTTAATACTAGGAGCACCTGATATAGTATTCCCTCGCCTAAATAATATAAGATTTTGATTACTTCCCCTTCATTAACTCTACCATGAACTGGAAGAATTGTAGAAAGTGGTGCAGGAACTGGTTGAACTGTATATCCTCCACTTTCCAGTGCCATTGCCGACGCTGGAGCCTCTATTGATCTTTCCATTTTCTCTCTTCACTTAGCTGGTGTATCCTCAATCCTTGGTGCAGTAAACTTCATTACAACTGTCATCAACATGCGAACCCCCGGAATGACTTTAGAACGAATACCACTATTTGTTTGATCTGTAGTAATTACTGCTGTGTTACTTCTTCTCTCCCTACCTCGTATTCAAATTCCTATCCCTATCTATTCTCGTACGTAACTGACCACGTTGCCAATCAATTTGTTATTTAAATCTTCGCAAGTTTAAATAACAATTGACAAAGCATGATATATGCTATAGTGGATTTTTTCACTGAAAATATTTCAATATACCTTCCATACTTTACAATAAATGCACATGGTCTTCTGTAATATATTTCATGTGATGTAAAAAACGAAAGCTGCATGTCGGGTGTCTGTGTTAAGTGCAATGAATTTCATTTAAATGGCACTTTCATGGAAGACACAAATATCAATAGTACTTAAACCGTGCAGTGGACAAGTGGACTGTAAACGAAAATGGTCGAGCTAAAGTAATTCAAATACAGGGATACATATATATCGGATTGATCGACGATAAAAAGTCTGATTTCTGAAATTGAAATGGGTTTTGAAGGAGGTGATTGTATCAGTAATAATATCTCACAATTTTATTATGTAACTTTCACACTATAAATAAAGCATGGGAACAATGAATAGCAAGTTTTACCGTGATTAATTCATTAAGGCTTCGTGTTGTTGAACACAGCAACCCTGGTTCAAATTTAGGATAGTACAATTTGTCTTTCCAAACATTCCAGATATTATTGTTCTGGAACATTTCCGAACATCTTTTCTATATGTTCGGATTTGTTATTAATATTTACTTTCTTACCTTTTCGGAGGTTATAATAACTTTAATTAATTGAGGTTAAGGAAAGTGATGTGGAATCATATATGAATCTTAACATATTTACTTCTTTCTTTCGATCATGTGGATTACTGATCCGACCTTGTAAGCAACCTCTTTGAAATTGTGCTTTGTATAACACGAAGAAACTTTCGGAACTAATGGGCGACTCCCGTGCCATATTGATCCAGTCTATTCACTCGCAACAGACATACTGGCATTTTAAGGATAATTTTCTGGCCTTGTAGTTAAAGCTTCGGCGTGTGCAGTAAAAAGTCCTGGGTGCAAGTTATATGTGGGGAACTATTTTCTTTCAATATACTTTTCTACATGTTCAAATTTATTACATTAATTGCTTTCTTGAATTTTTCATATGTTATAAGTAACCATGATTTAATATAGATTATGCAAAGTAAATTACTATTATGTATATTAAATTTAATTTGCTTCCTTCAAAATTCATTTCTATTTGTTCACACATATTATTAATATTTTTCATGCATTTTTTAATAATTTATTTCACACATACAACACATAGAACTCATAGCATTCTTTGGCATAGAACGTTACTACGAGTGATTTGCATGGAGCCAAGACTTCGACTGACTACTGAGATATTATTGTTCTGGGTGTGAACACTAAAGGCAGAATTCTGTTGAATCGTAGCAGTCAAGTCGTGTGTTGAGGTACTATCTGTTTCAATAAAGAATGTATGTTTATAGCTAGATAGTATGGGAAGCCTTTAATATGAGAATGAAATCGGTACCTTTATACAACCTCGCATTTTAAATAAATGTCTTAAAGAACTCAAAAGCCCAATCCCTAAGCAAATCGATAAATGAATGGTCTTTCTCTTTGCACTTCACATAAAACACTATAGAAATATTGTTACACTTAATAGAAGAAGAAAGACAAGGCTCTTTCAGGGTGTGAAGCTCAGATTATTGCCACATATTTACAGAGTAGATTACTTGTGTTACAATAGTTCGTAGCTCACTGGATCCGTGCAGAATTTCTACTTCCGCGACTTGCTTCGGATTCTATCCGCGACTTGCTTCGGATTCTATGTCCTACTTCGGTTTTACTTATTTTCATGGATAGGGCAGGACTTCATTATGAAGAAAAATATTTTACAGCTTAAAGTATGATTACATGCTCTGCAAGTATTTATTTATTTAGCGAAGAGATGAAGTAGAATTTTACAAAAGTAAAACTGTTCTAGATTTTACTATTAATAAAAGCTATGAAAACGTTTACAACTGAAAAATATATTGGAATCTCTTCAAGTGTAATTGATAAAAACTACGGTTAAGTACATGGGTCTGAGTTGTTTTGTGCGGTCAGCACATTGGACTCCCCTATCTTTATTTCTGTAACTAAATATAACTTTTTTTCTAGTTTAGATATAAAACTCTCACCTTTAGTTTTTAGCAAAACAGAGAGCATAGTTCAATATATCACTATGCCATGATGTTTGAGTTCACAAAAATGAAAAAAATATATTTATACTTGAAATGTCGAAGGCAATTTCTCAAATATTATGAACAATTCTGTCATAAAATTAAGCAATAGTATATAAACAAATAAAATGCAATGAAATGCGTGAATTTGAATTAGCAACAATAGTTACTTTTACGTACTGAAATTTAAGTTTCGTCAGAAGATAGGGATGCTTCACCTTGAGATGAAAACTTTGAATTTGGTTCTCGATAGATCCAAAAATGTGATAAATACTTTAAAACTTTTACAATGCAGCACAAGTTTGGAGTCCCATGGTTATAATATTACCGTTACAAATAGGCTAAATTAGCGATAAAGCCAGGGTGTGGCTCAGTTAGCCAGCTATTTTTCTCGATTTGTAAATTAATAAAAGTGTTTAACTTTGGATTTTTAGCCAAAAGATATTTTTCCTTTGCATATATTTCAGAGAGAACATGCATAATCAACATTTCATTAGCAAATGTAGCAACTAATTAACCTTCTTACGACCCTCGGGTCCATTTTGACCCAAAGCGATTTTTCAACGTGATTATCTCGGACCCTATGTGAGCTGTGATCATCATGCTTCGTGACTTTTAGTTATTTTATCAAATATGTGTTTTGTAAAAATTTCGATTCAAATCTCCATCCTGTTACGTCACAGTAGATAAACTAACACACACGTTCCTCGGGTCCATTTAGACCCATTAGTTCAATGAATATTTAAGTGACTGAAAAATCATTATTGAATGGATTTCTGATGATAATACATCCACAAAACAATGTAAAAAGTATTATTGTTATTATTATTATTATTATTATTATTATTATTATTATTATTATTATTATTATTATTATTATTATTATTATTATTATTATTATTATTATTATTAGTTATTGCACTGTCCGAAAATAATTTAGTTTCTTCCAGTATACTATACTGGCAAAGTTGTTTAGTTTCTTTCAGATACCTTGTATTGGCAACATTGTTTAGGTTCATTTTGGATAAGCTTTTATTCGTAGTATTGCTTGTTTCCTCGTTGTGCAGTAATTACAGACCATTTTGGTGTCCAAAATGACTGCTTTGACACCAGAAGAATTAAAAACTTTCTTACTTTTTCTGACGATGAACTGACATCTGAAACGGAGGATCAATTATCAGTGCAGGATTCTTTGTCTTCGTCTTCCCTGTCTGATGAAAATTCTTCCAAAAGCTCTGATTGAAAACTGCATCAAGATCTCCCTCTTGGCTAAGCGGTTGCGCCGTTGGCGTGGGACACCCGGGTTCGATTCCTGGCGAGAGCTCATGTGGTTCGGATTCAACGCTAATCATTAGGTCCACGTCTCATATAGTCTCGCTGCTCAAAGGGACGCTAAACTAAAATCAACTCAACTGAAAACTACATAAAACAAACAAAAATGTGCTAAGAAAAGTGCAGCCCAAGAAATCGTACGATAGCTCCGTGGAGAGACACAGGGGGAGCGTATTCATCAAACGACGATTAGCCCTGATGTTCTAAGGAAAAGAGGTATTGCCACACGTGAAAGGGAACAGACGACAAAAATACGATAAAATACAGTTTGTGAAACAAATTTATCTGTAAAAGACATACCAATCAGATTTGTGAGCAATGTCAAAAAGAGTAAAATGGGTGTTCACATGTTTCAAGTAGCATAAAAGAAAACAACCACTTACGTGGCTTTTGTTCTCAGAGGTTTTCAATAAAAGTTAAGAGGAATGCATGACCTAACCTAACCGAAAGTAACCTAAATAAAACCTGCTTGCAACAGAAGTAAAAAGTATTTTTGTATATATATATATATATATGTGTGTGTGTGTGTGTGTGTGTGTGTGATGTTTTAGTGTTCTAGATGCAGGGGCATCTCTAGCATGTTAAATTTCAGTGAATAATAAAACAATTGTACAATTATTTCTAAATATTTGAGGAAGACCGGAAAATATATCATGTATTTAAAAAATATAGGGGGCCGAGGACATCCCCCCCAAACAGTGACGCTTGTCTAGATTTGACCCATCTTCTGTTATATTTGACACAAACCAGTCACAACGCTATTGCATGCACAAATGTAGTGTAAACTACAAATTGAAACAAAAAAATTAATGGGTTCATTTTGACACAGAGGAACTTATGTATATGCAAAAATCGAGGGACGTACAAGGGTTAAATTGAATAACTCAAAATAACCTACTTTGCTTGCTAGAACTTAGTTCGAATTACAAGAATCGAACTCCGATCTGCGGAGAATCGAACTCCGTTTGCAGATAAAAGTATCTTACTATAGTGAGTTCTTACCCTTTGGGTCTGAAACAAATCCTATTTTTATACTTACAATTGGGAAGAATTGATGAAAGTGAATAAGAATTCCGTGACCTGGACGAAGATAGTCTGTCGTCCCGGTGTTACTTGCGCAGACATGGAGACAACGAAAAGTTTTTACGCACATGGAGAAATTGTATAATACTGATTCTAAAACTGATATGCTTCATGCTTTTTAGTGGCTATCGCGTGTATTTTAGATTCTTGTTGTTCGATACCAGTTGAGGGTCCGTTAAAATTTTATTTAACTAAAATCTATTTTTTTGAATTTACTAGTAGCGTAACACATTAAATTGAAAGTAATATGCGAGGTACTTCGTGGCTAAGCGGTTAGCGTAGCGCCTTTGGCGTGGGAAACCCCGGGTTCGATTCCCGCCGAGAGTTTTGTGGTTCGGATCCCACGTAAAAACGTATGTTTAGCTACTGAAAGGGATGTTAACTCACAATCAAATCGACACAACGCAGAATAAATCACACATAATACTTGCTGTTGATAACCTGGAAAATGCTAGGTATAGTTAAACAATAAACATAATAACTCATTGTTTAGGACAATAAATAACTTATGCACTAATGATGATTTAATTAAATAAATAAGAAGACAGTAACGATACTATCAATCTATATCTACATAGTATATAAATGAAAAAAATTTCTGTAATAACGAACAATGACTGAACCATTTGAAATGAATTTTACTAGTTGTAGCACCTACCTTGGAGTGACTTCTTGTCACTATCTTTTTCTTAAAATGCTTATTCTAACAAAAGCAAAAAAGTCAAAAATTTATGCCAAAACAGAATATCTCGTGTTTCTAGGATGAAAGTTGATATATAAAATCCTTATTTTAAACGATTGTACACTTCCTAACATGTTTAGAAATTTCCTTATAAGTGAGGAACGGATTTAATTTGCAGAGCTTTGGCTCAATATCTAAGGATGTTAGTATCGAGGTTGTGTCTTGTCATCACACAAATACGAATGAAGCACTTTGGAATATGCTTCACCCGTGGAAGTGTTGAGTAAACCACGGGTGAAGCATTTTTATTTTGTCCGTCGATCTTATATCATTAACACATATATCATAAAAGGAACAAATAGGTGTATAGACACCTAATTTCAAAATATTTGAGCCCATCCTCCGTTGTCTTTAAAAGTTCCGTTTTTAGAAGAAATGAGCGTTAAGTTCCAAATATGATCAATACGCAAATGTGACGTGGTTATTGTCTATCTGATCATCACGGCAAATCAAATGAATTGTTTAAAATATTTTTTTTAAAATATTTAGTACTTTAAAGAAAATCATTAGCTGACCTCCGCTGAAAAATTTCAAGAATCTTCGATACCATTAAGAGGATGGTCAACTCTGCCTAAATATAAAATTTCAGATGCAAGTGAATACGGGGAAACTATTAGTAACATTGGAGGTAATTGAAAGACACGCAAACGAAAAACACATTTTCGCAGGGTTTTTCAAACATGATTTACAGATTGTTTACCCCAACTGCTCGCTCATTTCTTACACGTATCTGAAATGTTTAGTTGCTCTGTGAATTGGTGATGACCGTTTGAGGCTTCATGCGCTTCTTATTGCGTTTCATTACTAAGCTTTATTTCAATCCACATAACACATAATCATGTGCTTTCCCCAATATTTATTTTGTTTAGGCATAGATATCATTCCTGGTTCCCCAATAGTCACCAAAGGATCATTTCTTAGGTATCTCGAGCCCAGCTTTTCTCATGATACTTTCATAAAATGCATACTGCCATCGAGATAAGAAGGATTAAAAATATAATCAGGAAAAGAGAGTTTCTGACAAATCTCTCATCATAACAAGATGAAACTCGGCATTCAAATTCCTCATTACAAATGAGTGATCATCTGGATCATCGTTTTCGGAAATTGCTACTCTAGTACATAAAGCGAGAAAACTTCTACATTATCTTAATTTCCCACTTTATGTTCATAAACTAGCGAAAGTGTGTAAAAGTTAGCAGTTGGATTCACTAAGCCTTGAAGGTAGTTAGCAGTTGGATTCACTTGGATTTTTATCATTTCACTCTGATTGAAGTACTATTCTGTTAGAGAAGAGGTTTAAATATTATTCAAATAATATTTCATAAACTTATTCTTCACGTTCAAAGAACGAGAGTTGTAGCCAATTCCCCTCTGACCTTAATGATTGCTCCAACTTATTTTTTAAAACGAATTGTGTATTCTACATTCTTTTTAATTTTTAGAATACATCTACGTAATCTTTGGACTTATATAACTAACCAAGAAACACCACCTTAGGAAGCTAAAAGTCAAGTTTAATTATAGTCCAGTGAGCTTTTATACGCAGATTTTTACTTTAATCTATTTTGGGTTTAAGTGCAAATTGCTCCATGCATGGCTTGTAGATAACTATGATATTTGACTGTTCATATATCTTTCCTTAAAATTATGAGTACTAAGACTGATCAGTGGGTTTCTTGGGAGTTTAACTTCTATTTCTGCACCGAAACTATATGAGATATGGTACTACAATTTAACTTGGGATCCTAAACTAAATAAGCTTACATCCGGAATCAATCTCTTGTTGGGAATGATTCTATAAATTTTAATTTTCTTTCTATTGGCACACGAGTATTCCCAAATAGAATATGAAATTCCAGAATACATACTGTGTTCCTACTACGTAAGAGCACTAGTTTATTAATCATATTCTCATTAAATAGTCAACACTATTTCTTTTCTCAACATACTGTACCATCTAATAATAGAAACATAATATACTAATAATGTTTCTTTTCTTCTCTCTTCATGTTCCCGCACATACCAAAATTTCATTAATTACGCTATATTATAAACGAAGATCAGTTCACAGTTGAGACAACGAAAAGACAGACATTCAAAGAACACCTGGGTAATATTTCTTTGCTCATCTTCCCAGTAGTGATTCACAAAAAAAGGGATTGTTATCTACTACACCTAATATATCCACACAAGTCATGTTTTGTTTTCGAAATAACAAAAAGATACAATTATATTCTATATGTAAAGAGTAACTTATTTCTTAAGGAAAATGAAACTATCAGCACCGAGAATATGAAAACATGATTTAATAATAATATCAATATTAAATCGTATTCTGATATTTAAACGCGCTTTTACATCCATTCATCCAGTTAGGTCATTTTTCTGTGGTTCGATTAATGTTAGCAATGATGCCTAAGAGGCTCTTTTAAACGAACAAGAATCTTAACTTGGAAACAATGGTATGCATGTAAATCTAAGAGAGTTAGCTGACTGTAATTGTTTGATTTCCAATTTCCATTCAGCGCTAGGAGTGTTATTCAGTTACAAGGAACAAATTTATCGCATGAATACATTTCAAGCACTCAAGAGCATTTAAAAGTTCTAAGCATGGCCTGCCATGAAATGAAATGATAATTTTTAATTGAATGTCCAGTGGTTATGATTTTTAAACAAGATGACATGGATGATTAATGAAAGTGAATGACTGTAAAATTAACTTCTTGTGTTGTTACCCGGGAATTGAACCCGACATCGCGGTTAACATAACCAACGTTATTCATGAGACCTGAACTAAATATTCCGAATGGATATTATTACGAATATATATTGTTACGTTTTGTTGGGAAGCGGTTGGGATCTTCAGGTCAGGCTCTAAGCGTATTCGGCGAATAAATACCAAACTTTGTTACGTGTTGTGTGTTTGGTTGATATTGTTGTTGTGTGTATCATTTGGGGGCTCAACCACCTGTGCTATATACGCAAAAGACAGATTCGATGGACTATACCTATACTTTCCTATTCAAGAAAGATTTCAGAGAACTCACCCTTATATGGGTGATTTATATTACAACTTGTCTCTGTCTCTCTCTCTCTCTCTTTCGCATTCTTCCTTCTAGCATACGGAGTTTAAACTAATCCACGAAGAACCTGGATTTGAGAGCTCTTTTCGGCCGATAATCTGGTATGAAGTACCAGGTACCATACCGAAGATAAAGTAGCATAGAAGTTTGTAGCCCAGAGGGTTGATTTTTTGTAATTTTACCATGGTCGCTCAGTACAAATTTGAAGATTCTTAAGTTGTACATATTTTATTACGTGAGTCCAATAAATAAATAAATGAGAATTCCATAAAACTAATTTATTATAAGAGAATAAAATAAAAAAGAGAAGAAATGCAACAGAGTTACATAAAGATTAACTAGATTATACACAATATTGCACATTGTTCGACTGAGATTACGTCATATTACATTATATGTTTCTAACCTATAGACTGCATCTAGGTTCGTGAAGTTACTAGCAAAATTCCTCAACTTTGTAAAACTGTTGTAAAATAACACAAGCAGAAATGGAATTCAATAAGTACTTTCACTCGACCACCAAGTAAGGTGTTAATGCTTGATTAACCCATGGCGTGCTAGGCATGTTACCAGTTTTGAAATAATTTGAGATAAAACATGTTGACGAGGAACTCAGAAATAATTTCTAAGTTCATCAGCATATCTGAGTCTTAGGTAGTAGCACGGCTGCCAAGAAGCTGCTGCTACGTCAACCGATGATTACCAACTAGACACAGGACAAACTCAAGATGATGGCAGCCCCAAAACAGGATCTAGACATGATCGAACTCATCTCTTTTATACTCTCGCAACTGCTGCTATTTCATCATATTTCACCGCTTTTCATCCTGTTTCGCCATTTACCATATTTTAACTATTGCATCATATTGCACGAGTGGGCAAATAGTCAAGGTCAATCTAGCTTCTTTCTACTGTCTTTCCACCTCTATCTCACATTTTAGGACCGCGTGGCCATATAGCCAAGGTCAATCTATCACCTTTCATGGAGCGCTTTGGCAGGAGCCGACACGTGGCAGGAAGTAAAGTACAACTAGCATCGATGTTGCCCTAGCTGCCAACTGTTGTACTAGCCAATGCTAGTTTATAAACAATGCTACGAAATCCATATTTCTATTGAAAATTGTTGTTATTTTATATTATATATGTCTTTTTAATGTTATTTTTCTTTCTTTACAACTGTTTCAAGTTCTGCCATCATGAATGGCACAAGATGAATCCCGAAATAATATTTTCCCCTATAGTTTGTGTCACTGCCCCACTGCCTCTCGCTCCCATTCCAAAGCAGAGAATCGAAATCCGGCAATCAGGGTTGCAGCCTACTTTAAATGTCAACATCTGCCTAAATCTTTCCTTTAAAATAAACAAGAAAATAGTCCAACGTTACAAGTTAATGAAAGCTTTTTAGCTCAGTAACATGCACATCCGTCGTCAAAGAGTAAAACTTGCTGGCATGCTTCAAACCAAACAAAAATTCTTAAAAGAACTTTGTACTTCTCATTGGAAAGAGATTTGCATTCTTTGAAATTAGCGACGCGCCAAACCTTTTACAAAGAGAATGATTGTCTTAACGAATGAACAACTGTTGTTACTTCAGAAAATTACATAACTCCTTGATGTAGTACATCAAAACTTTATTATTAATTATACTTCAGACCAGACTAGAACATATCAACATTAGTGTTTGTTATGGGGTTTATACACGTTTATATTCTACCTCGCCCCAGTCGTGGCGATGCGAGGTGAAACACAATATGTACTCTTGATCAAGTTACCCAAGCTTATTAAATGTAGATCATGTATCGCAACTCTTACCTCATTACAGTATAATTTCCTTTTACATAACTTGTTTTTACCATTATTTTTATTAGAGTATATTAAACCTTTGAAACAGAACCAAGTGCATCATTGTTAAATACAATCAAAGGTTTTAGACTCACCACCACATCATCATCCACCAAAGCGCGGGTAAAGGTACAAGGTAATCGGAGATCTGAATGTTCTCTGAGATCTGAATATTCAGGACATTCCACAAGAATGTGCTGAATACTCAGAGCGACAATACACTCCTCACAATATGGACGGCCCAAATCACGCAGCAAACATTCATGTGTCAGGTAAGAGTGTCCGATACGAAAACGCATCAGAAAACACATCATCTCGAATAGAGCGAGAAGATGTATGTCGCTTCCCGAGGAGCAGCTTAACTGCGTTCATTTTCATTAAGCTGGTCCCAAAATGTGGAACAAACTTATTTTTTACCTCTTCCTACTTTTTACTTGAATACTAACTGTTTCAGTCTCGACCCATCACTTTCATAAACGTCAATATCGCTTTCATTAATCATTTGAAGTACATAATCCTGGTCAAGGTCTCGACCTGAAATGGAAATCGAAACATGTTTCCTCTTTAATTAACCAGAATTGCCAAGTTTTAGAGTTAATTCAAAAAAAAACGCCAATTTAACATTTAACATAATTCAAACAATATTAAATTAATACAGCAACAATTTTAGCTAGTTGAGCGTCCAACCAATTATAAACAATTATATAAACAATTATTCAATATTTCTAGGAAGTAACGATAAAATTCAAATACGATGCAGTAGTACAAGGGTTAGCCAGAATTTTATCAGTTGTACGATTGTTCAGCCGGCTAAACACGCCAACAATGACGTCTTATATTTACAGATTTTAGATCATATCAATGAAATTTCTTACTAATAATATATATCATACATTCCTTGATACGGCAGAAGCGAAATGTAATCCCTATAATAAGTTTTATAATGAACGGACATACCTTTGTGAAAGGACGATGCAGCTTCCCGCTTCTCTGGACGTCCAGCGTCTATAGATATTTTAAAGCGTTTTGAAGAATTTCTTTCCAGCATTTCCACCTTTTCATCATTACCAGAATTTATGTTCAGGTTTTCCGCCATTTCTTGCTTTGTTTCTGCGCATAGTTAGTCGTCCAAGAACGACACGCCAGTGAGTTACCAAGTACCAGAGATGACCACGATTTTCTCATGGGTTTTGTAAACGGCGGAGTTGTCTTTTTCACATTTAAGAGGATTTTTCAGGAGTTCGAGATCGTTTTTGTAGTAGATGCTTTAAGTGGTGATAAGAACCACACTTTCACATAAACTTTAAGAAGGAACTTACACAAAAAATATCAACATATTTTCTTCCTAATGAGTAAGGTTGAATTGGTGTCTAAGAATCCATATTTTGAATGTGTACAGTGCTTTTGCCATCCACATGGCGTGGTCAATAGGTCCGGCTGCCGCAATCGGATACACTCAAGAAAGATAATATCGATTTCCAATAATTCACGATACTCTTCCCTTGGCTTGCTACATTGAAGATGTCTACGTGTGAAATATGTTAATTCATCTTAACATTTGCCAAATCTATATTTCTTTCTGCAGAATCATATAGTGTGTGTAATCCAAGGAGTTCCAAGCTTCTTTAAAACGCTTGAATATTGCTATGTCTGGAAGATACACCTCCAAGCGCACGCACATATTCTTTTTAAACTGCAGGGAAAACTATCTTCAGTTTGTGTGTTGATGACAAGTTAACTAATGAAGACTTTCCTTAGTTTCCCGCTCTCTTATGGCACAGGCGTCGCTGTTGCGACCAACCTTTCTGCAACTGTATCGAAAGGCATTGCATTTACCTGGCCCCATGACCCTGGCGCAGATAGAATGGCATCGACTTGATCTTGTCAAGTTCCAGATTTTAGTTTTGAGACTACGAGGATTTGTGTTTTCCCGTGCCATTACTATTGCAGATAAACGATCGATGCTTTCTTTTCCTGTTATGCTTGGTAGCGTTTTGCTACCCCAATGGACGAGGAGGTTTGTTGCTTAGAATTGCTCTTTATGATAACAGCGATTACATTCGCAAGATCGTTTCATGAATGAACGTCCAAGGGTTACTTCGTGCAGATTGTGGCCCAAAAGTTTTTGCCGTTACTGCTATAACGAAAGTTGTTTCTTTTTCAGTTAATTTCGATCTACCTAACATAGAAACAAGTTCGGGAATAATATGTCTCTGGACTTCTGCAAGGCATGTTGCTGCGTGGATTTGTATTCGTCATTTACGTTTTACTTGATTCGACGTTACTGCCACTATTGCTATCGTTCGAAACAAACAGCACAACTGCGTTTGTGACGTTGTGCATTGTTTCTGGATTATAAGCGTTAAATAAATGAAATGCAAGTTCCGTCACCGGAAGCCAAATGAAGTGCGACTGCAACTTATCAACTGAAAGCAGATCAAGTTTTTTTGTTTAGATTTAACGTGGGTGGAATCAAATTCGTCACTCCGATGAATATGATTTAATATGTTTAAAGTTTAAATTGTTTCTGATAGCATGATAAATGCAAATTGCAATGGGTGCAGCAAAGGGAAAAAGATACATTATACTAACAATAAAATACCAACAGCCTTTCCTGATCATTGTTGGAATAACATTTCCTACAGTGGAATAGTTGATTTGTAATATATAATGACATGAGATGGTTAGAAGAGAACAATTGCATAAAAGCACAGTGTACCGCAATGTCAATACAGCGACAATTTAACAGTAATTTTGTTAAAATTAAGTCGCTTGCGCAACCTGCAATTGAAAGGAAATATTGACTTGAAATTTTGCATATATTAAGTCAATTTCGCTGTAACTGAAACTCAGAGGACAAAATTTGAAATTTCTGTGCAGATGTCTCTGCAGGAGCTAGAAATATGGCCGCCTTCATGTCGCGGAAGGACGTACTTACAGTGGGATTTTAACACAAAGTGTTGTTCTGAAATTTCTGTAAGTAAGTTAAGATTTAGTATGGTATTTATTAGGATAATGTATGTGTTTACATTAGTGTCATTGTTCTGCACATAGTTTAATAATAGGAAGAAAATTCTAATATTTTCTTTATTCAAATAAGCTGTTGTCTAATTCACAAAAAACAAAAAGTTTGTTTATCTATAAATATAATTAAACAGAAAAGTTGTAATTCGAAACTCTATTGATTTTAACACCAGGTAACCAAATACCGTCAGAAAGTTCCGGAATAAGATGTATAATTCCTTCAAATACAAAATACAATTTGTCGTGTAAGTCACATGTCTTCCTCTTTTGTGTGATTCACATTATAAATGTCGTGTATGTCACATTATTTGCAATGACTGCGACGTTACGAATAGTAGCTAACTGCCGTAAAACGTACAAACAACGCACTGATAAATCAGTGAATGTATTAAATGCCATGTTTAGTCTAGTAGAATGAAAGATAATGAGGATGCAACAAAATGTAGACATACGCGTATAAAGTGTACTTGACTCGAATAGAAACATAACAAATGAAAAGTTAAATAATATGAATCAATGTAGTCTAGAAAGGAATTTTTAAAAATGTGATGAAACGTATTTATTGTCTTCGAAGCAATGTCGTCATAAGTGATTTCAAAGCTTCTACCTGCAGCTACTCTAAGTACAATTATAGGTTTTCCTGCACTCTTTCGATGCTTTGGAAGTATGCTTATAAATTGGTATTTATTGCTTTTAGATATCTACAGGTTTATGTCAGCGGCGGGGGTGTGGGCGAGAAGTGAACAAGGCCTATTGAGAAGGTGACATCCCGACATTTGCTTGACGTGAATGAATATAAGCCAGTCGGGATTGTCAGCTTTAGTTTTTAAACCCTCAACCTTCCGAATGCCAACATGTTACGAGTCCGTCACACTTTCTCAATAGGAAACAGCTTATGCGAAACAAAAGATGTAAGGGAAAATGAAGTTTACTTAAAGGTTGCTATCAAATATAGAGAAAATAGGATATATCATATATGTAAAGGTCGTCTTTTATTGCATTTTCAGATATGCCTTGTTCAGCAGCAGAAAGGAAGCGAAAACAGATAGAGAAGTTAAAAAGAGAAGGAAATATGAAGACTAAAAAGCAACAAAGCGAAAAGACAGAAAGCGACGCGACAAATAAAAGGAATACAATGATTTTGACGACAGAGAAGATAAAAACAGAAAGGGTAGGAAGGAACAAAAAAGATACAGGATGAAGAAAAGAAATATTAAGGATTTATTACCATCGTTAACAACTGAAACACCACCGAAATTATGTTACAAGTCAAATCGAAGCTTTGGCAAAGCCATCATCAGAGCTAAAAAAGGACTTCCACAAAGTCCCAGAAAGCGAACAGCTGTTATGAGATGACTTGCAGCGCAATTTACTCCAGGTGCAGTTGTGACTTCTTCAGATCGACAAGTTAAATGTAATAAAGGTAGTTCAGAGGAGGTGCAAAGTTTAGTTAGCGATTTCAACAGTAGTGATAGAATTTCCTACCATGCTTCAGGAGAACGAAATTGCGTAATTATTCGTGATAGAGGTACCAAAAATTAGATTCAGAAGCGGTACTTATTTTTAACGTTAGGAGAAGCTTATGAGTTATTTAAGAGCAAAAACCCGAATGTGATAGTGTCTTTGACAACATTTTGTGAATTTGGCCCTCCAAGTGTATTTCTTAAAGCCCAAACACCTTCACATTTTTTTTCTGTGCATCTATCATAAAAATATTCGCTTATTTCTCCGTTCTCTTCAGGAATTGCTAAAAATGTGTTTCAACTTTCATTTCAAGTATTGTGTGTGATGTGAGTGAAATGAAGTGAATGCTGTCATTGTGCGAAAAATGTGCTGCGGGCTTAGGATTGTATGCGTATATAAATGAAATCATTCATGAAGATAGATAGAGTGATGAGGTAACATACGAACAGTGGATGAGAAGTAGTGATGAAAAAATAATTCCTAGAGAGAAAATAAGTGACACTGTTGAGAAAACTTTGAATACCCTGCAGGAAAAAAATGCCACAGTTTCTTCAAAATTTAATATTTATGACAATCAACCACCAAACTACGAAAACCTGACGAAAAATTGTTGTCAGGAATGATATTGCAGCAAATGGATTTTAGTGAAAATTATTGTTTTATGTATGCAGACGAAATTTAAAACACTCACTGGGTATAACGCAGTAGTACTCTTTACACAGCAATAATTTATTTCCCTGGGGGAAATGAAACTACGGCTCATGATTCATTTGTTATTGTATTCGATCATATGCATCATGATTAGTTTGAAGTTGCTTGCTTTAATTTCATACTTCTAAGATTATAAAGGTCGTCATCCAGGGTTGCCGATCAACCTTGCGTATTATAAGTCAGATGATGCTGCACAACATTTTAAGCAAAAGTATTTACTTTGCTTAATAACATTACAGAAAGTCGAAATATCTCGGCATTTTTCGGCTACGGCCCACGGCAGAGGCTCTATTGATGACATTGGTGGATCAGAGAAGAGACGTATACGAGAAGCTACGCGAGCCAGACAAATTGATCCTCAATCTCCTGCAGAATTTGCCGAGAGCGCACGCAAGTTATGTACAAACATTAATGTCATATACTGCAGAGAAGAGAGTGTTACTTCGAGAATTCCAGAGTTGATGCGTCAATGGAAATCACATAAGGAAGCAATATGTAATATTCCAAAAACACACAACTACCACTATTTACACTCTATTTCCGCAGATACAATTAAATGTGCCTTCATCTCCGATATTTCTTCACAACGAAGGACGTTTGATTTCTTCCCGGCGGGAGCTCATGTGGTTCGGAATCCACGTTAATCAGTAGGTCCACGTCTCATATAGCCTCGCTGCTAAAAGGGACGCTAAACTAAAATCAACTCAACTCAACGTTTGATTTCATTCACAGACAATTCATTGGTCTATGTGAAGGGAATAAAAGCTGCGACGAAGTGAATGAAAATGTCTCTATTGGAGACTGGATATTGGTACCCTTCGCTGGAGAAAGAACTATTAAATATTTTGTTGGATGCGTTTTGAGGAAAGAATCAGAACAACTGTATGTAGCATTTCTCGGCCATGACCATCAAGGTAAAAGAAAATTTTGCCGCAACGGAAAAATTAGGCTAATGTTGCGTTAAGAGTCGTCAAGCAGAAATTAAGTGAACCAAATACCGATCAGAGACCAAAAGTAGAATTCGACTTCAACTTAGACAACTTTCTTCTCGGACAAAAGAAGTCTGCGTGTAAACTTTCCTTCTATCTCTCTAAATCATCAGTGACGCTCTATTCTTCAACAAATTTTGAAAGTGTAATTAAACAAAGACATTACGTTAGACTTGTCGTGTAATTCAGGACTTTGTGTCGTGCACGTTACACTATATTGGTAGCTTGATTGTTCGAAAGAAATATAGAAACTATAATAATTTTCTTTTGTTCCTATACTTTGGGATCTATTTAATATAAGTAAAATGTTTTAGTTTCCTTGTAGCAATACAAGAACACAATTTTCATATAGTTAATAGTTATTGAAAAACGTTGTCTTTGACTGTCGTGTAAGTCACACATATATTTACAGACTTATTTGAGCTATTACGTTTACATATTTAAGTGCTTGAAATAAAAATTACCGAAGGACTTATTGCCCTTTATTTATAACCTAAAACTCGCCCATGAAAATATCTTATAACTTTTCTAGTATATAGTATTTACTGCCGTCTGTCATCTATTGTCATTTAAGTCACACATGGAATTGCCGTTATTTATTTGTAAAGAGAACAAAGTTATGGGATGCCACGTTAAAATTTTCAAATTTTGGAACTTTTGGACCACCCTATGCCAAAGCCATTAAACAACAATTAATCTAGCGAGCAAAAGAGTGGCCACCCTTAGGTCTTTTCTTCTCTCCTGTACTCATTATTGTACTCATTATTGTATACTTATGACCAACGACAGTACGCATGTTACAGGTTACCTTGTTTCAAGATACCTTTCCATTGAGCTGTCCAAATGGCTGTCAAGTGACCTAAAGTTACAGGACCTGAGATGACAAGTTGAACTTAGAGTCAGAGTCTAAAAAGCTGAGAATCTACGACTGTTATATGGTAGCAGAGCAGAAAAACTTATCACCGTCCGCCTTACTAATGCATTGTAACTCTAAATTTCCGATAGAAGGGACCACAAGGCTATACTCTAAAAATAATACCTACCCAGTGACTCAATTCACTGTATATCTCCTGTTACGAACACAAGGAAATAATAATAGTAAAGTCGATAACTAACAGTGTCAACTCATTCCCGTAAAAAATAGATAGCATAGTAAGAACTCTTGTAACCGATCCTTGGAAGTGGGCATTATTATTATCTTCAACCTTATTATCTATTAAGACAAATTTACACAAGAACTATTTCGTCTCATCAGTGTTTTGCAACTCCAGAATTATACCTATACGTAAAGTAACTGATATTCAGAGACTTTCAATATAAACTTCCAGTGTTCTAGTTTGTTCAACAAAATATCCCAGTTATATTTACTTGTACAAACTATCAAACCCAAGAGAAAATACCCATCAGCTTGAATCCAAAATGTTGGCAATGCAACATAGAACTACCTTTCCGCTACTTGTTTAGCCTCGATGCTGAAGCAAAGGACAGCAAGCTACACAAAATTTGAATGAATATATTGTACGCGATTCGTCAAAAATGTAATCAAGTGGATTGCATATGCGCCATTACTCTTCTATTGTCTTGTTATCTATTGGTATTCTCTTATTTCTTTTATAGGCGTAATGAAACGTTACGCTATGAGGCTAACGTTATAAAACTATTATAATATATCTGCGTTTTTGTTACATCACTAAGAATCTCATACTATGTTCGTCGGGCATTTCACGCGGAACTTCCCATATATGCATTTCTAACTACTATGCCATTATGTATAGAATTCAGGAAAAACTAGTTTTTTTAGCTGGTTTATTAAGAGATAAAAAACGTAAAGTTTATAATGTAATGCATGTTGCAATTTTTAATGTGAAAATGATATAAAAATAAGTTGCTTAAAAAATACCATTCTGTCAAGTTGTTTTCAGCAGTTAGTCGATGAAGAGGAAACTCTACATCATATTTGTAACCGCAGTAACTTGTGTGCAAAGAACTGTTTCCGCACAAGAAAGATATGTATTCCTTTAACAAAACAAAACTTCCTGCCAGCTTGAATAAGCCAGGAGAACAGAAATTTAATCTAGTGTTTAAACTTTTTCTTCTCTTTCTTTTGTCATGCGAGAGAATCAACTTGGAACTGAACCCGGACTTACAGGCGGGAATACCTTCCCACAGTGCTTATTGATGAAAAACATAGTATATAAAATAATCGTAGGCTGTTGCAACCTAGTTATCAACAGTCGTGATCACGGGTTCCAAACTGATTCACTCGTATGCGCCACTTAGTATTACTCATTTTTTTTATAAAAATAGTTATGCAATGAGTACTCAGTGATTCAGGTTGCTAACTAAACACTAGTCATCCTCGTTCTGATGGTTTTATTATTATTGCCTTATAGTTTTAAAATTAAAGTATCCATGTTGAACATAGAACCTCAAATGACAGGGACAAAATCCATTAATTCGTTAATCGATTCCGTCTCTCTACGTGTATAAAGTGTTTATACGGAGGTTATTCCTGAATGGAAATTACTATTAGTTCAATGTACGCTTTAACAATTTCTCCAAAAAATCAAATTCTTTTTATTATAACTTCAATTCAGTAACGTTCACTATTCTAATGAGGTTCAAAGTCGAACTGATATGATAAGAAAAGTAAGGTTATATGATTCTTAATGTGACTAGTGATTTAATTCATGGAAATGTCCTGTTCGGCCATAATTACTCTCATGATTCAAATAGCCTTGCTTACGAAGGTTCCCCTTGTCGAGCCCGCTGAACAAATTTCAAGGTCACGTTGTATTATTGAAAATGGGGCAAATGTACTCAAGATCTGTCATCGAGCTCGTTGAACATTGTACGCTTTTGTTTCACCATGCGATGCCCACGATCAAGAATTTCGTAAAGAAGAACACTTGGAAATCCAACACTAATTACTTAGCTGGTTATGAAGAAGTTAAACACTTACAAGTAGTTAATGACCATGCAGAACACCTAGTTGTCCTCATACAATTGTATAACTGTATTGTTACAAAGGAACAGAAACAGTACCCATTTGAAGTTACTGCGGAACAAAGAAAACAATATACAGACTGTTCAAAGAATAGTCTATCTAAGTAAACTCAATATGTGAAAGTCAAGTGTAAAAAGAGGGTGAAAAAATAAATTTCAAAAAGTTTTAATAATGCAAATATAATAAGCAATAATGGGCCTTATGCAGAACTTTTTGAGGCGTAATTAGTGCCATGCTAAAGAGTTCAACTAACATATGTTTCCTTCAGTAGCCCGACCCTTAGTATGACGTTAATCACACGTCAAAACTACTCTGTATAAAGCCCAAAATTATTTTGTGTGTAATTGTGTACTTGCAGACAAAAATTAATGTAACATTATATCTGTATAGCAAAGTGTAAATACGAATAACATTCAAAACTTCAATCGGCTTGCGCAACCATTAAAAATTGTTGTAAAAATTTAAAATTTTAATAGTGTATGTTAAGGAATGTAATAAATGTGAGGGGTGCCGTAAGTGAAACTTAGCCAAAAAATATTTTCCCCCCTTATTGAACCACCTTACTGTGGCTATTTCCACCAATATTGTATCCGATTGTTTTTGTTTATCTTTGAGTGACAACTTATAGGGTCATTAGGGTAGAATTATATTCTGTATAAAAAATTGGTTTAGTTGAAATTCATCAGAGTGAATAGTACCACGGTAAGTCCATGCTTTACGAGTTTCGACAAATACGTGTAAGTATTATATGTAGTCTGAGGTATAATATCTTTAGTCAATGGAAACATAATCTTGAGCTGGCCCCAAGACTTAAATATTGTGCGAAAGAAAGATGTGCTGTTACGGAATTCCTTTATGTCCAAACATAACGATATTAGCAACAAAGAGTTTACTTAATTTTTCTCTTTCATTAACCACAGATAGAAAGTGTTCTGACAACACATCGTTTTACGGATGTCAATTTAACTTATTTTGAACTGTTAGGCATATTATGCAAAGTGACAGATTTTTCTTTCCGGTTAAGATTCTTTTGGTTTGAGTTCAAAAAGTGTGCTGTTTACACTTTCCTCATGAAATTTGAGTTAAATTAGTTCTCTTTTAAAGAAGGGTGTAGGAAAGGGATGCACTACTTTCTCTTTTCCTCCGAGGGTTAATATTTTGATGGGAAAGTATGTGCTGACCACTCTCCACTTAGTGAGGGTCTGATTATTGTGTTACTTCGTTTCGGACTTCAACTTAGGAAGAGAAGAAGTGGAAGAACAGTAATTTCTCCGTCATCTAACCATGGTAATTCCCGGCATTTATCGATTGCTGAAATGGGTATGTTGGAGAAATACATTTCATTTTCGCTCGATGCTTATGGCAGTCAAGGAAATGGTTTGAATTAAGTTAGTCGGCCGGCTGCTTCCATAAAGAAACGAATAGGGTAAGTACTTGTTAGCATAGTCTCTAGATTGAGCCGAAAAAAGGAAACAAGGTAGCTGAAGGTGCCACCCATTCAGTTATTGACAAGAACAACATAATAATATCATTAGGTATTCATGTGACTCACATCACTTAAGTGAGCCAGTTTTAGTCTTCATGGATAATTTAAATGAGATCACGACCCAGTTTGAGAAACAATCCCAAACTCGAGTTAAGAATTATAACTTCCTTGAGGACGAGGAAAAAGTTTATTTAGCCACTAGCTTATGTAGTCTATGTGTCTAAAAAGAAGTTTGCTCATTAGCATTTTTGGTGGTGGAACCATTAGTATGGATTTCACAGATTGGTCCGGGGAAGTGTTTTAACCTCTGCTTGTTAAAACTGAGGTTCGTAAGTAAGGCGTCCTCATTCGGATGTCCCATCTGAAGCAGCATCAGCTATGCTCAACTTTTCTCTCATTTTTGTTTCAATTTATAGTTTAGATTTTAATTTACTTACATTAGGTTATTTAATTTTATCATCATCCCTAATCATTATAAGTTTTGAATCATCTCGTAGGTATTTGTGTCACATATTTATTATTAATAAAACAAAATATATAAAACCAATTTTCTGTGAATGAAACCAATTTTCAGTGAGAAGGAAGATTTATTACTCTCAATTTAACAGAAAAGAAGTAAAAGTAATTTTGAAATACTATTCCTGGCTTCCAATATCTATATACGGCAAACGTTAATGCCTAAAATGCGTAAAACACAGAAAATTTCTTTTCTCAGTATTTGTCGAGCAAAAGTTGCCGGGAGAGATAAAAACAAACTATCACCTGTGTGACGTAACGGTTTTACGTTATCTTTAAATCATGTGGCTAGAAAGACAAACTCGAAATGCTTTAATGATTTTTCAAAATAAATATTTTTGGGTCGCCGTTAATTATTCTCCTTCCTAATTTATTACTATGGAACAGTACTCAGAAAACACAACTTAACTCCAGACCCTTCCACTATAATGGTGTCATCATGTCTGCCAGGGAGGAGAAAAGAAAAAAATAATGATTGATTCGAATCGTAAATGTTGTCTATAAGAATATATATATATATATAGTTCAATCTTACTTTGGTGAACAGCAAACAGTCTTCAAATTAGCTTATGTAACGTTAGCATTTATTAAATTTTATATGTATATGGATACTACAACCTGGATACAACAACAACAATTGCCTAACAAACCTATGTGTATGTGTTTAAACATTACATAAAGATCGTAAAACGATCTTAACATAAATTGCAGTCAAATAACTAAGAGTTACTACTTAGTAATTGTTGTCACTGACGATACACTGCCTGTAACTGTTTACATCAATTAAGGTAGACATTACTCAATAATTAACTTCAGTCAGAACACTCACGCATAAGAAGACAAAGTGCAGAGAGATTCATTCCAGCTAAGAGGAAATATCTCATTTACAGAGAACCTAGTAGCTGAGTTAAGAACTCCCCCTTCTAGAGTACACAATATTTCCACTCCTTTTTACTACCCACAACTAACTGTTAATAAAGAGAACGCCACTCCTCGATCCGGCTTAACCTTGAGAACAGCGGCGGAAACATTACGCATTAGAAGTAGATATAATTACAGGAGGTACTACTTTAGCCAGCGACTCCTAAACACTACACCTCGGTTCTTGGTAGTGAGAGAAAGAGAAATAAAAAAAAAGATATTTGACATTGCCCACCATTTCTGACGCGCTCAACTAAACTTTAAAACATAATCTAATGGTTCAGTACCTTAAAATACAAGTAGTATGTAAACAGGAATGTATCAAGGATTAATCGAGATAGCTCTTAATTGCACAACAAGCTTGAGTTGCGATACTACGCTAGATTAATTGGTAGTAAGGTAAACCTTACGGTGTCCCCGCTTCGGGGTCTAACCTAAGCTAACTGTCATCAAACTTAACTTCTTTGGTTTCTTTAAACATGCTAGAATTAACTACAGGATAGACATTGTATTCAACTGTTTGCTTACTTAGTGATTCTAACGTGAGAAGTGACAACATTGACAACGGATTACCCCGTCCGCGCATGGGTCAACTTACTGGCCGGAGAGCTCACTTTTCCTTAGAACATCATGTTAACCGCAGGATACATAGTACTTCACAATGGAATGAGCATCGTAAGAAATCGATGCATTGAACGCATAAACAACGTAAAGAATACCTGTTAAATTGTATTTAGAGTTTCTTCATTGAACGGTTATATCTTATTCATGAAAAACAACGCTTAATTATTTTAATTAGTTCGTTTATAAAACTACTTATATCAAAATGTTCTTATATTAATCTAGTAATAACAAATGAAGGTTACGTAAGAAACTTCAAAAAATGAAAAGATATTACCTGAACGTTAGTCCCGGTTCATAGTCCCGCTAGGCCCAATAATTCTTTCCGCCCCCTAGTCTGATGGTTAAAGTTACTTTCCTAAAAACCTTTATTAAAAAATCATGACAGGCCTACATGTTAATTGCTAGAACACCACTCCACGATGCAATTTTATCATTGCAAGTTTTTTGAGGAATTTACTTGGTTCTGGGCTTAACAAAAAACCGTGAATGTATTAACAAAAGATTGATGAATAACTTTGGTTTTGTTCAATTCAGCCATTTGGGCAAATAAATAAAAAAATCTCTGTAAAACATTATAAAATAGTTGTAATCTCATAAACACAGCTTACGTGAAGTATTTTGATAACGTGAACAAAAACTATATTTAAAGTAAACCTAGATAATTTGTATGTACAAATAGTAAATTGTACTAGTATGAAAAATGACACTTTTAAGATCAATGTTGTAACGAAGTTGATGCATAATGTTGAAAATTAGTTTAACTTTCCCAACAATTATTTGTTCCAATGAACTTCACAATCAAAAAGTTTTATTAGCCTGATTTTTTTTAATAAATTCAAAAAACATGTTAAGTTATGGCTATTTATTTTTATTTCTAGATATCTTTTAATTTTTTTATCTCGGCCGTGAGCCCCCTGTGATCTTGCGCTCATAGGCCCGGGCCTATTGGGAGATCCGGCCCTGAGTGGGCAACACGTGTGTGGAAATAGGGGAACCATCAGAGGGTTTTATGTAGAGCAGGCTTTTAGATGGAGTTAATTTATGACTTTAAGTTTTGTATCAGCAGATAGACTTGACTGCTGAAGAATACAAAGATTATTTCCGTTTGTAAAGGGACATGCTTACCTTCTTTTTTATTTTTTGCTTATTGTTGTTTGTTGTGCCACAAGCTGCAGCTGTTGAAAGAATGCGGCTACCAACTTCTTCATTTATTGTTCTTTGGCTTGTTGACTAACACTGTTCTTTGAAATTTAATTTACTAGCGTTTTCGTTGAATGTTTTTTTGTTCAGCAAATATTATAAAGGAGGATGTTTTACATGTTTGTTACGTGTGGTCACTTTTATTTTTTTGGGAGGTTCGTAACTTGTATATGGGCGCTTAAATATAGGGGTATTAATTGAGAGTAAACGAACAAATAATGTTTTAAAGGATACACTTATAATTACGAGGGTGGAGGTTTTAGATATTAGTTAGATAATAAAATAATAATTTAGGGAAAGATTGAATTAGGCACTATGAACTACTTTGTGTGAGAATGATTTTTTTGGTAAAATGCATATTTGACATTGCGGGTGTATGTCCGTTACTTCATCTTGATATGCCTGGTTGCAAATCTTTAGATTTTTAAACCTTTGTTACTTTGCATATTGTATGAATTTTTATTTATATTTAAGTAGACGAAATGTATGATATTTGACATTAGTTGAAAGTAATTTATTTTAAATACACAAGAGATTTGTACTAGCGCATAGCATACATTACTGGTGAAATATAGCTGAGATGTTTAGGGAACGAACTCTGATGCGTTACATAATTAATTTGTGTGGATAGAGATGCATGTTAGGATATATTACGTATAACATAATTGTTATCGTCTAACAAAAGAGAACCATTGTTTGCTGACAATTGTTATTATTTGTTGTACTTGAGAAACTATAAAATAGAGAACTTGCGTAAGTTCAGGAAATGTTTAATATTCGTATTGGCTATTTAAAAGACGACGGCTGTAAAATAACTTATGGGCATACAAAAACGCGACTTTAGTATAAAATTAGTTAACAAGAAATTAAACAGTGGGGATTACAGCAATTAGAAGTGAATGTTGTAATAAGTTGTGGATTGTAGATGTAAAATTACATGATTGCCGTATGCAGAAGAAGCGAACACTTTATCTTTGAGACATTTTGGTGATAATTGTGAAATAAGTTTGAATTTTCAGTTTAACGTCCTATGAATAAATTGTGTTGATACCTTAATTTTACAGAACGTAGTTTAAAATAACGTAATATCATGAAAATGTAAGAGGAAGCAAACTTAACTGCCGGAGTTTATTGCAAATTGGAAAACCTTATTTCTTGTATGAATTATAAACGTAAGAATAACTAGGGCTCCTTTTCCTGAAATTACAAGTAGAAAACGGAATTAGTGTACTTGCATGGTGAGCAATTAATTAATTATATAGTATTAGATGGACACGAATGCTATGTGTCTGATTTACGTTTATTAGGGTCCTCGCATAGTTCTAATAGAATGTTGTGTTGGGACACTCTTTTCTTTATTGGGCAGGGAATTCTACTATTAATTTATTTGCATTTTATGATAGTTAACTCTCTGTTAAATAAATAAGCAGGGTAAAGACAGTAAAAAGTAAGACAAATCAGTTACGTATGTTTAAATTAAGTACGTAATAATATCAAATGAAGGCGTTAAAATGGATAGAAGAGAAGAGGACGCTTTAAGATTGCATCCTTAATGGGAAGAATAATCGGATTGGACACATCTTGCGAATAAATGGTTGTATTATCACGTCATAGAAGGAAATATAGAACGAAAGCGAAGAGTAGGAACAAGAAGAATACAAATGATGATATGATGATGAACAAGAATACAAATATGATGATGAGCAAGAAGAATACAAATGTCGATTTGAAAACAGAGGAAAATATGTGCATGTTTAAAGAAAAATCTGGAAATGAAAAATCATGAAAGAAGCATTTCAGGCTCAAAGTGAAGTTTAAGAAGAAGAAACATCATTAACGGTGGACCTGCTAAAGGCAGAATACTTAATAATAATAACTTAAAAAAGCAAACATGTACAGTTTTTTACGTCCCTGGATATGTTGTGCAGGATAACATTATTTAGTGTTATGGTTTTGAGGATTGTTTCAATTTAAGAAAACGTATTATTATGAAAGAAGCGATGGAATAAGAATATAGGAGAAAACAGAAGTATTCCCTGTGAAACGCACAGACGTAAGCTTATTTGGTGTAGGTACCGCCTGGATTTGCTTAAAATAATTTCTTAATCAGTGAATTATGTTAAGCATTTAGTAATTTGTGCATATGTAGATTATATAATAAATGTATATACAGTACAGAGCCTATGAAAGGCATGATATGATGTTTACAGACGGTTAATTTACGTAAGATGGATAAAGCTGTATGGTTACTTGCTTATGACATTATTTATTTTGCACGAACGGTTGTGCTCGATTTGGTGGCAATGGACCTGAACTATTGCTCTGCGACGCAATTTTCACTAAAGTAGTGTGTGGCGAAGTTGACTGACAGGAATTGTAGACAACGACGCTTGACAAGTTTCCAGAGGCCTCATTATGATGGTACGATGCTTTGATGGTGTTGTTGAGAAGCTGAATTTTGCAAAAAATTATTTATTGATGCGTTGAAGACTTTACAAGTATGGATCAGAACGGTATAATAGATACATAGTTTCCGTGAGAATACACCGATATTACGCAATGCAACTGCGAGTAGTGTGACTGGATGGTTTGATAATGTGAAAGGTTTGACACACTTTAACAGGTTAACGGTATACAACTGTAGGGTGTGTGATGTGTATAACGGTTCCATACGTTTGTTGCTTGAGAAAATTTAGTATTATTTGAATTGTAATAATTTGCTTATTTATTATAGAAATTTATAAAGTTTAAGATTTTGGTTTAAGTAGGGGATACATGTAGGTTCTGCAGACAACTTTCCCCTCAAACCTTAACTGCCAAAAAAATTATGAAGCCACCACTGACTATTGTACTTTAACAATGAAGAATAGCACAATTTAGATTGGGTAATTGCATTGCACACAAGCTTTTATGACATTTAAAATCATAAAGAACTTACATCTAAAATTACACTACACTACACTATACATAATTACACTTTTATTCTATCCCGTAATGCCCGTAAGCTAATGTATTTACACCATCTCTTAATATATATCTTTTATCATCTGAAGAATCTAATGCTAGCTTATGAACGGTTATACTATATATGTCGTGCTTATAACTTCTAATGAGGTTTATGTCTATATACCTTTTAACATTTTTAAATAAGCTTTCTTTATAATCATTAAACTGCAACTCCTTTCATATTACAGCTTTAGTTAATTCTTTAGCTTTCTGCTCTTCTTTATTTTCTACTCTATAAGCATACATCTTTGATCTCAATCCAATAAACTCCGTCATTATCTTACCTTTATTCTCATCTTTCATCTTACCTATTACTTTTTCGTTTATTAGTGGTAGTCCATATATATGATTTTCCTTGTATTCACTCGTGACAAACTGGTCAACTATTTCTGCTATATCTTTGTAGAAGTCTTCAGTCTCAATCTCATATATAAAGCTATCGGTATCCATGTAACATAAATCTATATTGTTTCCATATTTTGGCTTCACAGTGTTTTAATGAAAATCATACATTAATAGTTTTGATAGTTCTAATACACTCATACCAACATATATTGGCTTATTAAATGTCAATCGCTCTTTGTTCATATGCATAGCACATAAATTCTCTGTAAATATTGTTCTGTAATCAAAATTAGGTTTTGTAATTAATTTGTCTACTCTTTCAGGATCACATTCTAATTGTATGGTCTGCCTCTTTCTAATATTTTCCATTGTTTTTCCAAATACCGAGTTATTCATGAGCTTATAAAAATCTTCTCCAAACTTGTTTTTAGCTTGCGTTCTCATATATGTATTTAAGTCAATGTATTTCTTTAGCCAGTCTGATTGTTTGAATTCTAATATTCTATGCACTTTCTTTAATCTCATTCCAAGTGACATATATAGTTTTAAGTTTCTATAGTGAATTACATATCTTTCCTTATTATAAAGTGTCGTTAATAGTTTTGATTGTTTAGATTCTGGTGGGCACATGTTTTCTGGAGCTAATGGTAAATCAGAATGTTTGTTATTAAAATACCTCGGATATTCCAAATCTACTTCTAATATGTAGCCAGTTTCTGAATCATCTGGAATGTTCATTATATCTATGCAAGGTTTAATCCACTTAAAGTCTTTATAAGGCATGTATTGACTCATTGCCCATTCATATAAGTTGTTTGCGTCTAGATATGCTAGGTATGTTGAACACTCATCTTTATTATAATCTTGCATATATTTGTTGTTAGCTTTTACATATCTTTTACTGCATTGAGATTTCTCCTCGTATTCCCTTTTCTAGCATTAGGATTTTATCATAATCAGTTAACATTTCTATGTTAATTTTAGTCATCTTTAGCATTGCATCCCAAGATAAGCCTGGTGCTGTATAATACCATGCAGGATCTAATCCATATGCCTTTAAACACACATCTCTAAAGTTTTCAAATATATCTGTTAATTGAAGGACATCTGATTTGTTATAACGTTCAGTTAAGTCCCTCACTAACTTCAGATCGAATTCTTTACAAACTCGCACATGAAGCTTATGACGTTCAGAATTCATTTTTTCTCCTCTTAATCTGTTTGTAAATTTGTCTATAGATAATGGAACAGATTCTTCTAATTTTTCAAATGAATCAACATAATCAAATGGATAATCACCTTTAGTATTAACTAGATCAAGCTTATCAATCGGGAAAAACTTTAATGTTTCTCGAAATTGTTCTGGCTTTAAATTACTAGTTAACTCTGCTAAACTCTTTGACATAAATCTAAATGAATCAACACATCTTTAATTTATTCCATCTTTTTCTGGTCCTGCTTTTATATATATTTCATATGTTATGTACTTTTCCTCATTATTAGCGATTAGTTTAATTTTCTGTGTATCATAAGCTAACTCTTTAATAAACAAATGCGTATCATAACCAGTTAAATTGTGAAGAAATACAGGAACAAAGTTGGGATTTTTATAATTTAAATTGCAATAACTGTGAGCTGCACCTCTAAACTTTCCAGTTAAATGATCATGATCTCATACTTTTGCTTTATTTTTATTTATCTTATACAAATATTTTCTTAATTCGTATTTCCATTCTTTTATTTTTTCATTCATATCATAATGCTAGAACTGTATTTTCTATATAATGCCTTATAGAACTGTATTTTCCCCTTTGATATATTTATTTTTTTCTCAACGGCTGGTGGTAAGTCATTCAAGTTTTTCCTACATATATAACATATCTGAACTGTTAGAAGCTTCTATTTCTTCCTCAGTAAGCGCACTCATATTAACTATCATTTTATATATTTCCATAATTTCTATTGCTTCTTTTTGTAACATTTCAATAAATACTTTTGCGGCATCTGGACCTATATAACTAACAGGATCTTTATAGTTTCAATTTGAATATTTGACATAGTAACAAAAACTCATTGGCTCATGCTTTTGATATTTTACTGTTTTACTACAATGATGCTCCATTTTTAACTTAATAAGATGCATTCATAGTCGGCAATTATCACAAATGGAACTCTTAATGATCGATTATAGTTTTGAAACTCTATTTGATTGTCGTGTGGTTTTGGAAGTTCTATTCTAACAGCCTCATGCTCTTTACAATATAGCATATGGTTTTGCAACTGCTTCTCATTTCGAAAGTGCCTCGTTATACATCTGTCGCAGAAGTATAGTTTTTCCTCATGTTTTGTCACTTGACTTCTTATTAATCGTGATAGTTTTTTTATCCAACAAAAATGACTGTTTTTTCATCTTTTACATATAATAAATTGATATGAGTTTCCTGCTTATTTTTTGTGATTTGAAGTGGATATACATTATAGTTCTTGTCATAGCTGTAAACATTGATGGAAATATTACTTCTTCTTCAAAATTTTGGAATATCTTTTAATTGTACAGGAAATTCAATGTTGTCACAAAACTTCTTTTGCAACTCATTAACAACCTGTTTATAATTTGAAGGTTTTTGATACTGAGAACATCTGTCTATAGGTTTTAAATACCTTGCAATATAATACAAGAAACATTTGTTGTCTTTATTTTTAATATTAATCACTGCTTTCTTATCTTTAATTGGTTTAGGAAGTTCAATATAGGAAGAAGCTCTTAATGATACATGCTTGTTTAACCTTATTTGTAAATATTTAATTTGATGCAATGTCCATCCTGATCCTCTACCTTCAAATTCTTCCATTTCTCTACGAAGTTTTTGTTTTGCATAAGATATATATTCATTTAAGTCAGTTGATTACAATATTCTCTCGTTTGATGTTTTAAAATTGCGCTCTTGTATTTCTTTATCTTTAATATAGTCACAAATGAAAACAAGGTTAACTTTAACAGGGTGGAGTTTAAATTATTCTTTGACTTTGTTAATAGCAACTCTTCCACTTGTATCTAAAAAATTTATTGGGTCTTTATATCCACCTACGTTTTCAACTTTAATGGTTTGTAAATGCTTCTTGAGTGCTGCTTCTTCTAATTCTATTTTAATTGGTATACGTGTAGGTTTCGGTTCTTCAATTACTTCTTGTTTAAATGGGAATATATTTCAAATCTGTTAATCATCATATTGTTTAAGAAGGTCTATCAGTTCTGCTTTTCTTAATCGCGAATATCTTCTGATTCCCTTTTCTTTACATAAGTTTTTTAATTCAACAACAGTATGTTTAATTAAACTCATAATTACTCTATCGTTTTATATAGAAAATCTTACTATTACTCAATTTTTTATCTTCGCCGGATTATTTCTAGTCATTTTTGTACTATTTTTGCTTCCATATATCCTAATACAACACTAAACATTGTACACTCCTGCCATTGTCTACATATTACGCGTTATATTAGAAGACGACTTTTATGGGAATAACCCATCAAAGTTACATATACAATATTAAAATTAAATCATTTTTGTAAACTTATTCATCATCGTCATAATCATCACTACCATATTTATATTCATCATCGCTATCCAAATCAGATGTTTTGTATTATTAATCATTCTTTTTCCTTTAACAGTATTTGCTTCTCTAGTAGTGCTGTTATGAGTTTAAGATCATGATGAATTAGTTTAAGTCTATCATGTAATAAACCAAAATGTGTCTTCATATTTATTATATCGAAAATTAGCAAAATTGATCATTATTTTTTAAAATTTATATATAAAAGATAGAGTAATTGTGAGTTTAATTAAACATACTGTTGCTGAATTAACAAACTTATGTAAAGAAAAGGGAATACGAGGTTATTCAAAGCTTACAAAAGCAGAACTAATAACCTTAATGAACGAACACAGAACAACTACCACAAGTTCACAACAACTAACTGAACTTATAAAAGACATGGCTCAAAAATTAAATCCGGAACATATCGTAAACTACTTTGAAAATCCACTTTGTAAAAATATAGTTATAGATGTACTTAATAATCGAAATGTCGAAGAATGGAGACAAATTTCAGAAATAAAGGATTTATCCGATAACTTTCTACATACTTTCAAAAACAAGATAAATTGGTATTCAGTTACATCAACGCATAATCTATCATTTTCTTTTATTGAAAATCACAAAGAACACATTGATTGTGTTAGATTATCAAGAAGAAAAGATCTGACTCAACACGAAAGCATTATTAATAAGTATGCGGATATGCTTGTCTGGGATAAATTGTGTGAGCCAAAGTATGATTCAAGGTATGGGCGATATTCTCATCTAAAACCAGAATTCGTATTAAAACATAAAGAACATACAAGACGACATATAAAATGGTATTACTACACTTATGAATATGCTCGACAAATGAGTGAAGATTTTTGTTAATGAGCTTAAAGAAGAAATTGATTGGCTTGGATTCACTGAAAAAAATAACTGGAGAAAGTATACAGAGAAACAAGCTATTAATTTTTGTACACAATTCAGAGAATACTTTTATTGGGATATAATCTCTCTTACAAATTTGCTCACACTTGAGTTCCTAAGAACCTTTAATGATAACCTATATTGGGATATAGTTTCCTTAAATTGTCATATGTAAAGAAAAGAACAAACAACCTTCTTGAGCGAATTTAATTCTCTTATCGATTGGCGAGCTATTACACCAAAACTAGATGAAACGCATGTAAGAAAATACCAAAATAAATTTTATTAGCCATGTGTTAGTTTAGATGATAAAAGCGAAAAATTCATCCTCGAGTTTGAAAGCAAAGGTTTAGATTTAAGTGGGATAGTATATACTTGTTGGAATAGGAGGTTTTCTGAAAGCTTTCTAATGAGAATCAAAGACAAGATCAATATAGTTGAATTCTTAAAATTTAATAGACATGTTAGCGATAGCCTTAGAAACAAACAAATGTTACTTTCGTCAGGTTTACGCTTAATGAAAAGCTCAGAAGAATGTCCAATATGAAAAGAAACAAAAACGCAATTGTGTAAAACAGCATGCGAACATGTGTTCTGTGTTGAGTGTGTGGTTACCTGGTTAGGAAATATTAAAACTTGTCCTTTGTGCAGAACGGTTATACATAATAATAACAATTGATAACCCGGTTTATTCTTGATATTGATAGCACGTTTTTATGAAGAATTAGGTTAGTGTAGATTAATGTTAAGCCTTTATGATCAATAATCATAAAAGTTATATTTACCCTTTTATGGAATAATAACCATAAAAGAATTTATATATTTACACTACAACATTACTTTTATCTATCCAACTATTATGTGAATCATCAAATCCTAACCATTTAACGTATACTTTATCACCTTTCTTTCTCAACACTTTCTCCACCAAGTATTCATCTTTGTGTTTCGTCTTTAATAGTTCTGGTTCGTAAAATCTACCTTGTACATCCTCTTCTTTTAAATGTTTAATTCTATAGGTAGGCGGATTAGATGGAATAACTTCGCTAATAACAAATACTTCTGTTGACCAATTAGGGTATATCCTTTCTCAAATAACCCTTTCGATTTACTTATACCAACATGATCGCCTAATTTGTCTTTGGGCTTAACACGCTTATATTCTTTTCGATACACTTTCTTTAATATTGTCTGCTCATTCTTTTTATTAACTTCTACAGGCTTTAAACCAATTGTTCTATGAATTTGATGATTATACTCTTTAACTGGTATTGGTACCGTATCTATCCACTTATAATTTCCTTGTGTTGTGAACTTCTTCCACATGTTCTCTTTAAGTGTTCTATTGAATCTTTCAACAGCAGAAGCTTTCTTACCACTATAGGTTGAGTAATGATTAATCTTACTTACCTCCATCAACTTTATACATTCTTTAATTAAAACTCTTTACCTTGATCTGTTTGTAAGTTATTAGGTTTTCTAATTTTTAATATTGGGTCAAACGCTTCTGTAATATTCTTACCACTCTTATCTTTAACGGGAACAGCGAATGCATATTTAGAAAATACATCTATAATCGTTAGCAAATACTTATAGCCTGTATTTAACTTAGAGATTCCTTTTAACACACCACTATCCATTTCTACAAGATCAGCTTGCCATAAGTCATCTATACCTTTAACAATAACACTCAACCTTGGATAATACTTTCTAGAAGGTTTGTGAATTTCGTGTATAATGTCTTCTCTAATACCTTTACCTTCTTCTAGTCAATCTTTCTTTTTAACGAATTGTGATTTAGTTATACCACATACAGAACAAATACATTTCTTTAAAGTTTTTCCATTCTTTGTTCGTTCTATCCTAATGGTATCTTTCTTTGTATCTGTTGATTACTTACACTTAACACAATACATCCTATTTATTATATAGAAAAATCATTTATGTTCTCTTTCTACGTACATAATAATATTTAATAATTGTCCTTTTTTGGAAGCTGAATTTGTATTTGCTTGAAACGTAATTACATCACCTTTTTTAATGTCTGAAGGAGAAGTTTTACCTTTTTTAATGTCTAAAGGTAAAGTTTCAACTACAGTATCGTTCAAAAATATATGTTGGTAGTATTTATCTATACTTAATTCCATATGCATTATTTTCCCATTATAGAGAAACTTATAACCATTCGACAGATTAAATATCCTAAAGATTGGGTCTTTAACATTTTTAGTTCTCAATCGACATAATAGATTTTTAGTTTCTTTCTTATTAATGAACATATTTGCTTCTCTGTTTGATGTTTGGAAATCTTCTTTAGTAAGAAATTGGCTATTTATTGATTCAAACTGATGAAAAGTTACTACATCTTGTTGGTCAATAGCATCAGACACATTAACAAGTCTTTTGTTTTTAAAATCAACCCATGTTCTATTATTTGTTGTGAAAACTTTATCCATATCACTAAGGTTTTTGATCTCTTTATTAGTAGCATTACCAAAGATATCCACATTTATTATATACAAAATTTATTTATATCTATTTAACAGCGAGAAGAACAGTTATACGAGCTCCACCAGAATCAATCAAATCACCATTCTCATCTCGAATTGAAACTTGTGAAATGTATTGGGAAAAATATATTCTCTTTAGGTTCATATATAATTGGTTCTTTAAACTCTGCATTTGTTCTAAACTTTGCTATTAAATCTGTTTCGTTGTGTGTTGTTTCATTATGTTTTAAAATCATACCTTCTGCTAAATCACAGTGAATATTTATAGTATCAAATGGATGAAATTTTGGTAGCTTATCTCCAACATGTTCTAGGTTTGTAGCTAACTTCTTCTCACTAAAACCTAATACAGTGTTAATGGTATCTATGGTAATATCACACAAACTGCTAAGTATTTTAACTCTATTGGTCTTTCTGAATTCGGTGAATTTAATACTCCTATTAGATATGAATTCGTTTGGAAGATTTAATTTAATATATTCTTCTAATTCGCTTAAACTATATTGACCAGGTTGAACTATGACTTGCTCTGAAAGTACAGGACTATTGCTACCAATTGTTAACTTATTATTTTTTTCTGTAATGTTTGGAGTTAAGTATGTTGTGTAAAATCCTGCAAGTGCTACTTCTAAATCGTTTTCAAATGGATAATATAAGTACATGCTTAGTTCAGATGAATAACAGTTTAAATTAAATACTTTCATTTATTATATAATAAAAGTTGAAATGAATAAATGGGATATTCAAGTACGGTTATTAGATCAAACTGTAAAAAAGAAGAAGAATGGTATATTGTTACCTGATGATTTATGATGTTTAATTATATGATCTAGTGGTTGTGGAAAAACGGCGTTAATGATTGATAATTTTTTACTAGCGCCTAATTGGCTTAAATATGCGAATGTTTATATCTATTCTAAAATCTACATCAACCTAAATATCAACGGTTAATACAACTTTTCCAAGACGTAGAAGGAGATATTAATAAGACAATTGCAATAGTACAAGGAAACAACGAAGAGATTATTCCATTAGATGAGTGTGAGAAGAATTCTGTACTTGTGTTTGATGATTTCATTTTAGAACAACAAAACCACGTTAGAGAATATTTTACTCGAGGTAGGCATAAAGGTTTAAACTGCTTCTATCTTGGACAAACATATTCTAAAGTACGAAAACAGCTAATAAGAGATAACTTAAATTTTCTTTGTATTTTTAGACAGGACAATGTAAATTTAAAACATATATATAATGAATTTGTTGGATCTGATATGTCCTTTGAAAAATTACAATCACTCTGCAATAGGTGTTGGAAAGAATAATATGGTTTCTTAACAATAGATATGACTAGGAAAACGAATAATGGAAAATACAGAAATAAAATTAAAGACTTTTTAAAAGTATAGAGAACGTGATTGAACGTAGGTGAACGTGCACGTTATGTTACGTTTTTATTTTTTTATATAATAAATGAGTAAGTTAGATGCTGCTGAAGCTAACAAATATAAAAAGTTAAAAGAAGAATTTGTGAAAAGATTTAAGGAAATTAAACGAACTAATCGAAGTAAATATGAGAAATATAAAGAACAAGATCAGCCTGTTATAGATGCGATTGAATGTTTAGGACAAAATATAGCAAAAGTAACACAAGAAAATAAAAATCTGATTCAAGAGCTAGTTCCAGTTGTAAAGAAAAGTGCAAGATTAGATTCTGATTTATTTGAAACACCTTCAAGAATAAGCTATGATAGTTCCATAGGTGAGGATGATTCACCTGTAACTAAAGAAATTAAGCATATGAGAAAAAATTAAAGGTAAAGTAGAAGGTATAGAACCAATTGAAAAAAGGAACACGATTTGGTAAAATTGCTTCAAAATATACAACAAGAGATGATAAGGTCTCCGGAATACAAGCATATAGTGAGGATGGAAAAATAATAAATATGATTGGAGATAAAGAAGTTAAAATAAATGGTGATGATTTAATAATACACAATCGACATTATACAGGAACAGAACGCTTATGGGAACTGTTGACAAGAAACAATCCGAGAAATTATGGCGAGGATGATTTACAAAAATATACGCAGATAGTTATTGACTCTAATGTTGCATTTCAAGATAGCTAACCAAGTAGATAAAACAAAGGTCTAACAGAGGTAAAAATATCTAGAAATCATTAAACCCATTTGGGATGAATATATAAAACCAACATTAGGACTAACACCACAGAAAAAGAAAACACCAAAGTCAGGAGAAGGAATAAAATATATAACGAATTACCTAAAGAATATTGATAGGTTGATAGTTATAGATGGAGAAGAAAAAGCCGGGAATGATAACTTTTACAATGAGAAAGTAGGCATAGTGGATATGTTTAAATCTAAACTTGCACAATTTATTCCTAATGATCCAAAGGGTATAGGTTATTTGATAAAGATATTGAATACATTACCAGCAAAGTTTTGGAACAGTGAGATGTATGGAAAAGAACTACTAAATGATTTGATAAATAAACTTCCAGTTGAATTACATATTCCAGGATACGAATTTTGCGGTCAACTGGGCCGCTGTGGTGCTTGAAAAGAGCATGGCAACACACACCTTGTTGCGGGGACGTCCTTAGAGCCTAATCTACCATCTCTATATGGAAACTTTTAGTGGGAACTCGGGTAATAACCGAACACAATGGTAATAACGATTAGGATTGGATAATCCGCAGGCGAGCTCCTTAGTTAGCAAAATAAAAAATAAATATGAAAGGTGTTATCGATAAAATTATAAATAGCATTGATGATAAAATTTATATTGGAAGTAAAACGAGAAGATTATCCCAAAGAATGGGTTCTCATAGGGATGATGCTAGAAATAATAATCCTAAACAAATGAGCGAATACATGAGAACTATTGGAATAGATAAATTCTACATTGAACCTATTAAGATAGTAACTGTTTCTGCAACAAAAGATTTTAGAATTAGGGAACAGCAAGAGCTTTAAAAATTTGATAAAAAATATTATACTTAACGTTCTTCGAGCTTATTCATTCAACAGAGAGAAAACAAGACATTTGAATAAAAAGAGAGCAGTAAGAAGGGTTTATTATCATCGACATAGACAAGATCCTATTTGGCATGAAAAAGAAAAAGAAAGAAATAAACTTAGAATGAGAGAACGAAGAAGTAAAGAGAAGCTATTTAAAACTGTATGGAAAGAATTATGCAACATAGAAATATAATTGTCAGTCTAATATGGAGCCGTCTCAGAGACTGAACGGGTGTGGTGGTGAGGGGTCTGACAAACTCCTATGATCCATTAAGATACACTCCAGCCTTCAGGGAAACTTGGAGGGTTAACTGCCAGGAACTAAGCTACAATAAAGATTAGAAAGAGGAGATAAAGGTATTAACCCATTAGATGAGGCTTGTAGAGAATATGATATTTACTACAGAGATAATAAAGATACATCTTCTAGACATATTGCAGACAAAGAATTAGAAAATAAAACATGGGAAAGATTTTTGTCGAAAGATGCAAACTTGATAACAGAACGTTTACCAGCTTTGGGAACTGCTTTAGCTATGAACACAAAAGTAAGATTTGGTTTAGGTTTAAGAGTATTTTTAGATTTAGGTTTATAAGTATTTTTAGATTTAGATTTATATGTGCTTTTTATGGAAATTTTTTCATAAAAAAAATTTAATTATATAATAAATATGAAGTTGAAAAGTTTTACATTTACTATTCCTCACGAGGAACTTAAGGAATTAAATATTGATCACATTCTAACTAAGAAACAACTCAAACAAAAAGAAGAGAAACTAAATAAAGAAAAATGTTTGTCTTTATCTCTCTGTATACCACAAGTTAAAAAATTAACAAAGAAATGAAGACGAATGATAATAAAGTTCACTATGGAGGTTTTATATTTACAATTCCAACAATTTTAGCTTTAATAGGCGCTCCTGGTTCTGCTGCTGGAGGTGTAGCTACTATTGTAAAAGCTGTAGATGGTGTAAAAAAGAATAAACAGGAATTAGAAGAACAAAAGAGACATAACTTAGCAATGGAAGAAAAACAAGGTGGTAAGCTTTCAAAAAACTTAAAATCCAAAACAGTAAAGAAAAAAGGAATTAACCTTTTAAGTAATTTAGACCTAATACAACTTGTTAAAAAATTGAAGATAAGAAACTTTAGAGGTGTATTTATGAGTGATGAATTGCCTAAACAACAAAGGAAGAATGAGTTTGGTATTGTTAATATTGATACGTCTAATAATGTAGGAACGCATTGGATTTGTTATTGGAAAAAAGGAAATAGAAAGTATGTGTTTGATTCATTTGGAGGTAATCCGCCTAAAACACTCGTAAAATATCTTGGTCATAATATAGAGTACAATAGCAGCCGTATACAACATTTTAACGAGATAATTTGTGGACATTTATGCATTATAGTGTTAAAAATGTTTACAGATGGGTATAGTTTTCTAAAAATCATTACTCAAGTGAATAGAAATAAGGATATGTGGAGAAGTTATATTTAAGTTGTTTTATGAGTTTAATTCATAAAACGATTACAAATATCTTTTCTTTATAATAAATGGATAAAATGGAGTCATATGAATTACAATCCTTTAAACCTAATCAAAAAACAATCGAAAATTTAAATAAACCGAATAGATCAATTGAGTTTGATATAGATGTTGGAGAGGGTTTGTTCATCCTTATTATGCTGATATTTATTTAACTTTTGAAATTAGAGGTAGAGATGCTAATGGTGAATATACTACTGGTCAAAATATTAGACTTATTAATAACTTCTTCCCACATTTGTTTTCTCAAATACAAGTTAGTAAGCATGGACAGATATTGGATATTATTGATTATCATGGTTTAACTTCAACAGCTGTAAATACATGTACGATTTCAAACCCAGAGGCAAATCATTATGATGAATGTGGATGGGAAGGTATTACATGACGAAGAACAGATGACGAAATAGTATTTCTATTAAGACTTTTACCAGGCTTTTGTTCTGATTATAAAGATAATATGTGGAAAGGTGGATTAAAATATATATTTAAAAGAAGTGGTTCCGATGATAATGCATTTGCTATTTGGAAAACAAAAAAGGAAGATGGAACATATGAGGACAATCAACCACATCCAGGTAAAGTTAAGATTACAAATATGGAGTTAAGAATGCCAGTTGTTAATTATGAACCTTACTATGCTACCTTGCTAAAATCTAATATATTAAAAGAAGGTAAGATTCCTATTTCCTTCAACACATATCAATGTTTACAGAAATCAGTTAGTGGCAAATATTTAGAGTTTGATTTAACCACACAATTTAACTCAAGTGAATTTGATATGCCTAATTTTGTGATTGCCTTTTTCCAAACTGATAGAAATGATAATCAAGAAAGAGATTCAAGCTATTTTGATCATTATAAGGTTCAGAATATCCATTTTCTTAATTCTAGAAACGAAGCTTTTCCATTAGAATCTTTAAACTTAGATTTTGCGAAACATAAGTATTTGAAACCTTACGAAATGTATACGATATATAAGAGAGCTACAATTGGAAACACTGAGATGTATTACTATCCTAAAGAGTTTTTAGAAAATAGGCCAATGTTCGTAAGTGATAGAACTAATTTGAAACTGACTGTTAATTTTGAAAGCGATGTACCAGATAAAACAATTCGTTATGTTGTTTTGATTGGTAAGAAGAATTTAGAATACGATGTACAAAAAGAAAAAATAATTGAGAAGATATAAATCAATTATATGTTTATTAGATCTGTTTAGTTTGTAAGTGATTTTTATGACAATATCATAAAAACTTATTTAATAAATGAATATTCCAGATAACATACCACGTGAGAATTTAATTGTGTTAATTGAAGATACTATATTAAATCTTGAGAAGTTATTAATGAAAAACAAAAAGAAGTTTAAGAGAATAAAATGTGTTTATACTACTCTTATTACGTTATCAATTCTACTATCAGCTTCTACAGGGTTCATCAATGTGTTTATTCCTGTTACAGCATAAACAAATATTACAACTGCATTTACTTCGGCTTCTGCTGTTATCACTGGTCTATCAACAAGGTTTAATATAGCTTCGAAGAAAAAATATAAAAATATGGTGAATCAAATTGAATTGTTTAAAGATGAGCTTAATGTAATTAAGTTAATGAATGTGAAATAACAGATGAAAATGTAAAGGTTATTGTTAATAGAATCAATGATATACTTAATGAAATTCGAGACTAATAGAAACAAAAAAGAAGAAACTCAAATACAAAATTAAAGAAAAAAATTAGAACACATGGCTAAAATTATCTATATAGAACAAGGGGCCTCGTTTCAAGACACCTTTCAAACTCACAACCACACAGTTTTTATTAATGAGTCAGGATTATATTCTCTTATCGATTTTTCCTATATAATAAAAGATGGCTCAACACATTGATTTTTAAATAAACTTGGAAGTCTTGAACAAAAACAGGTTATTGGATTAAGAGAATTAGAATTAAATACAGAATATAAGATTGTGAAAATGGAAAAGATTAAAACTAAGTTTGGAAAGATCATTTTAGTTGAACGTGAAGAGTTTAAAGTATTTCTTCCACCTAGTTTTACAAAACACTTAACAGATAAAATGATTGATGGGATCATTAAAGATTGAATAAAAATTAAATACACTGGTTTAAAAGATAATTATCCAACTGTTGAGTTCTGTAGGTAAATATCAAATGAGGATCGGTTTTGTGAATCCAAAAAATAATAAAAATGACTAGAATATGTCTTCAGAAGTAAAAAATGGAGTGGTTAGAGTGGATCCCCAAAATAAATTTATACTTACTAATAATTTCAATGTAATTGTGAAAAATGTGCAAACCGAAGTTTAAATAGTTTATGATAATAACGGCTGTCTATTCAGCTTGAATTATGATCAGTTGACAGAGTTTAAGAAGTCATTGTTTCCTATAGAGAACGAAGTTAGCAGAAGATTCCATTATCAATATCCGAACATGTCATTTTAAGTATGTTTTATGTGTATAAGTTTTTTTTATGATTTCATTATCAATAGCC
Organism: Thermobia domestica; assembly: GCF_964235325.1. Taxonomy (NCBI): domain Eukaryota; kingdom Metazoa; phylum Arthropoda; class Insecta; order Zygentoma; family Lepismatidae; genus Thermobia; species Thermobia domestica. Next base: position 248,861,636 of record NC_137462.1, on the reverse strand, counting down.
GAACTTGTAATTTTAAGTATGTTTTAAGTGTATAAGTGTTTTTATTGTTTCAAGATTATAAAAACTTAGACCTTTGGATATATAGTACATAATATCATTTTAATTGTAAAGATATATGTATAAATAATGGATTTATTTGAGTTTTTTAATTATATCCTTAGAGTTATGCAATTTATAAGACATTCAATAGATAGTAAATTCATTTCTCTATTGAATGCCGTTTGAATTTTGAAAATCGGTTTGTATTTAGCCGACTTATAACAAATTCAAAATTTCGGGAATTTTTTACGGGTATATTTTTGAGTTTTTGGAAAAATGTTATTGTTTAAGAAAGTCTTAGAATTAAATGTAGACTATAATAATATTTTTATTTTTTCGATTTAGTGAAAATTAGTAGAGATATTGAAGAGGAGGAAATATCCTGAGTGTTATGCAACTATTTATGCATTTTATAAAATTGGCTATGTTATTAGTATTCATTTGCCGCTTGAAATTTTGAAATCGGTTAATTAGGGACCGAGCTATTGAAGTTTAACGTTATTTGGAGGTGAGGTTGCAGTGTTACCAACTCACTTTTAACAATTATCATGTTTATTAGTAATGGGGTGTATTCATCCCTATATGTTTTAAAGCGATATCTTGGAAAATTAAAATCCTGGAACGTTCCGAAAATATATTGAGTTGGAGACACTTATTCTAAAAAGAGATCTAGTGAGAACAGCATGTTCAATTTGACAATTGTGAATTTCTTTCTTTTATTTGAGGAAATCATGTTGATCTTTATGTAATTCATTCTCTCTCTTTCTTGCTGGAGGTGGAAGGATATATGACGTGTATCAATTGACATCATAGTTATTGCGTAGTCCCATCCCGTGGGATTACGTCACTAACAGCTCCATCTGGTATCTACTGCAACTAGAAGTTCTGTTGGCATGAGGAGGCTAATGTATATATATGTATGTTAGTGTGAGGAGAAGAAGGAAAGAGAGAGGCTATGAATCTCATGTACATGTATGCTCATGCTCTCTCAACTGAATATATGTATATGTGTGTGGTGAAAGTGTATATACATGTAACAACCATATGCGACATCCTAAACTTTAAGTTCGTATTACTCAGCTATTTCTGAACCGATTTCGATCAAACAGAAACTATTTTTTCAATCAAAGACAGCACTATAAGTTATAAGTTTTAGATGTAAGTTTTTATAATTTTAAATGTCATAAAAGTCTATGTGATCTTACTTTAACATTGTAGTTATGGGAATACTTTGCATTAGTTTCTTGGGCCCTTATGTGCTAGTCAACTAATGTTAAAGCAAAAAAAAATATTCAAAGAAAGTGCTTAGTAATAACGTTAGTCATCTAGTGGTGATTTGTAGTTAGTGATGATATATCCCATTTCTTTAAATTCTGACAATATTTTTTGTATCCAATCATGTAGTTTTATATGGGATATGGAACAAAAGTTCTCATTATAATATGCAGGAATTCCACATACAACACATTTATTATTAATATTTCTTTCATTAGTTAAGTCATAACAAGATGTGGTTTCGTTCCTTCTAGTAAAATGTGGTGGGAAACCAACACGTTTGATATCTTTAAATAAAATAACTTGTGGTGTCGGTAATGTAAAACCTATGGGGTTATATGTTGGACCTACAAACTTACATTCTGATAATGTAGCTGGCCTTACAATCTTAAATCGTGTGTCTATGTCCTTAAAGAGAAGATACATTATTTTTATAAAGTCATGCTCTAACATTTTATTATGTATTTCCATCACTCGTTCTATTGATGAGAGTGAATAATCTATCAACGGTCCAGAATATTTTAAACCCTGTTCAGTTTCTTTATTAAGATTCTCTGCTCTACAACATTTTTACAGTTATCAGACCTCTTGTTTCCATTTCTAGCGAACTCTTGGAATTGTTTTAATTCTCCAAAAATTACACACTTTTTCACGATTTATTAAATATAAAATATCCAAAATAGTTGGCTCATTTTTGATGAGTTTAAATGTTATAAAAGCCTATTCAATCTCACTTTGGGTTATCCCTCTGTGTTAAAGTACAATAGTCAGTGGTGGCTTCATAATTTTTTTGGCAGTTAGGGGTGGAGGGGAAAGTTGTCTGCAGAACCTACATGTATCCCCTACTGGTTTATATACTAAGTTTGATTCTTGATTACAAAAAGACAGTTAGTAGTGGAACCAGTGAAAATTTATAACATAATACCCATTGATAAAACTGAATACAAGTGGTGACTTAATATTAAAGAAAATCTAGAAAGAATGTTTTTGGTCAATTTGTGTATTACCAGTTTAAGAATTACAGTTTTAGGTTTTATACATTCATTTATTGGGAGAGGTTGACAATGAACAATTGTATGGAATTTTAGTTACTACATTTTGCTTTAGAGTTATGAGATCTTTAACCGTAATTTGAAAGTATTTAGGCAGAGATATATGTATATTATTTAACGTAAGATACGTTGAGACAATTTTAGTTTACCTTTTACTATTTATAGCTTTAAGTACTGCGCAATAGAATTTTTTGTATTAAATTTAAGATTATGAGAAGAGAGATGAGAAGATTAAATATGGGTGGAGGGGAAATTTGAAAGATGATTTGTATCTGTTGAGACACACTTAGGTAGTATTTATTGATAATTGCTTTAGGAATGTAGTATTCATCATTCACTAATTCTTTAATTTAAGGTATTATTCTTTATCCAGTTCTGAACGAAATTTACTGTAAACACAAATGAGATTATAACTGAGGGAGGGATTTCGTTGGAGAAATATATATGCATATCTTTTTTTGGTTTGATTATTTGAAATTTGCAAACAATAATGTATGTATATTTTTCGTACTGTTTTTCAATATGTGCAACGCGTACCCTTACGACTATGAAATGATTTTTTGTGATAATATGATTGACTTATGCGGATATTTTTAATTAATATGCTGATATTATTTCAAGGACGGTCTGAGAACTTATGTGTTACCGTATATGGAAAATAATATTAAATTCCAAGTTGTAGAATTATCAAACAAGAAACTATTTAAAATAATTATTTTTTATTTGTGGGAGACCAAAGTTTGATTCACGGTGTGAGCTCATGTGGTTTTGATCCCACGTTAATTAATAGGTCCCGTATCATATAGCTTTGCTGCTCAAAGGGACGTTCTACTCAAAATCAACGCAACATTCTTTTGGTATTTTTGGGAAAGATTTATTTATATATTGTGGTTGATGAAAAATATTTGTACAAAGCTTTAAGCTTGTACTCGTCACACTATTGAACCTTTATTGATGAGTGCAACCGTCCTTATAAATACAATTAACGTACAGTATGTTTACTATAGCTTTGGAAATATTTACTAATTAACTAGCTTTAGGGTTTATGGAACCGAAGGTTCACAAAAGTTATTTTGGCTTACGCGATTGAATTGAGGTTTATTATATGCCTATTTTTTGCGAGAGTTATTACGATTAGGTGTTTCCCGATTTGATTATTTCAGTTAAGACTATGAAAATGTTTTTACTTTCTTCAATTTGCTATATGATTTGGCCATCTAAGCGTTTTAAGTTTGATGACCCTAAGAATATTTGCTAAACGATGTAAATGATGTAGTTTCTCGTTATGAAGATTTTGCTATTTTTCATTTTCGTTCCTTTGGAGGTTCCTAATATCCGTTTAGGAGATTTTATTTAAATACTTTTAAGAATTTTCCTTTGAGTAAGTGATTACATTTGTAACCATGCAGAACAGACATGATCGTTGTTTATATATTTAAACTTTAATTTTTGACACAATTTGCGACGGCAACACATTTCAACCGAATAATAACACCAATTACTAGCTTTTAGTCGACATTAATATCTTTGTGAATATGGTTTCGTCTGTTAACATTGATCATAGATAGTTGAAAATATCCTCTTTATTAAAAATATCATTGATATTTTAATCCAGGCATATTTGTAGTATAATGATCCTGACCAACTTTCATGCATTTAGTTTATAAAAGTTTACTTCAAGTAGGAAAGTATTAATTATCTATCTGCATTTTTTAATGTTTTATCATTTTCTGCTAGATTTACATCATCAGCACACACTATAATATGGTAAATACTATTCAGTTTAGATCCTGATTGCTATTTTAGAATTTTTCGTATGATGTACTTCAGAACAAAGTGAATAATAATTGCGACGGTACATTTGTTTCAGCTTGTTTGGCATTAAAGTTTGTGTTTAAGATTTTTGTTTTTAAATTGAACTTTACCATGGAACTCACTTAAAGATAGTTAAGCAATTTAACTAGTTTTATTTAACTAGTTGCCACCGAGGGTAAGAAAGACGATGATTGTGATGAAATAGATAATTATTTTGAATTAAAGAAAGTGGGAAGAAATGGAACAATTCCCAAAAACCTACGAATATGGTGACTTTGAGATGTTTTAAATTATCATATATTTGACGCATTAGAATTTTGCATAATTATTTCTTTGGATATTTCTCGAATAGTAAAATTTTACATGATTTACATAAACTTTATTGATATTTCCGTTAATCTTTGGAACGCCAGATTATTTTAATATCCCGATGGCTGAGAGAACTTATAAAATGCTGACATAAGAGAAATACAGCCTTAAATATTGCTCCTGCTTTCTTGTTTATTAACAGAAAGGACGATGTTTTGATTTCTACTACTTTCTTTTCTTCTTTTTTTTTACAAATAATGAAACTAATTTGATGTATTTTGTTTACATTTATTGCTACTAGCATTAAGTCAGTTAAAAAAATACATCTATATTTGAAGGCAACTGATTCTTTAACTTCTTT